>NW_028077105.1:7768365-10499163 GCF_014824575.4 Sturnira hondurensis | reverse complement strand
CGGGGGGGGGGGGGGGGTGATCCCGGCGAGCGTGCTCTCCTTTGAACTCTATGCCACGGATGTGCCAGGCGGTAAAGCGTATGGGAGATAGGGTGTTAGCCATACCAAAAAGGTTTTCAAAGCTACTTGATAATAAGCAAATGTTTTTATGTCTTAGCTGAAAACTGGGTCCTCTTTGTTTTTAGAGAAAACGTAATGGTTAGAAAACTGCCTAACGAGAAATATACGTGCCTTTATAGTTTCTACAATTCCTGACCAACTGTAGATTGACTACTGGCAATCAGTAAAACTGCTACGTAAATAGCATAGTTTTAACGTTATCGTAATGGATTAAGTTTTGTGGTAAGTTACAAAGTCACAAACTTAGCGTTTTTAGTTCTCCCCTAACATGACCTTCTTTGGGCATCTACCTTCCTTAAATCTTGTTTATTATTTTTTCTTGCCCAGGAAGGATTTTCAGTCCTTGTCACAAACCAGGGAAAGCTCTGTGTATACGGAGTGGAAGTGTGGGCTTCCTGTCAGACTCGATTTTGCTTGTTAAGGTGGCTTCTTGGGAGAATTTGGGTTCTAGTGAGTCACTAGGCCAAATCCCAATGGCCGCAATTGCCAGAAGTAATTAGATTGAGGAAAGCCAGGCTTCTGGGGAGGGGAGTCATCACAGCGCCCGAACCGTTGCTCCGTGGCCAGGCCTAGTTCCACGTCCCTAAGGAAGGGGAACAGTCATGAGTTATGGAGAGCAGAACGTCCACCAGAAAACAATGCTCCCCACCAGGTTTATTTTTCCCTCAATAGCTCACTCACCCTAAGCAAGAAGGAGATGGAACTACGCCACTGGTATTCATGCACAGTTCACGGCGCCCTGCTCACGCAGACCACTTGTCTGCCGGCGTGAGTACAAACACACACGCAGAGCTCCTGCTGTCGTCATTGCACTTCTGCCCGCCCCTCCGGAGTAGAAGAAAAAAACCCGAGGAATGTGGTGTACGTCTTTGTAAAAGATGCGTCTGATTAGGAGGGAAAAGGAAGGGAAGGGACTTTTGTAAACATCCCAGGGTCAATTTACACCCACTGTTACTAACGTAACCCTTGGCAATAAGAATGTGGTCATACAGTGCACCCACCAGGGCTGGAGTTTTAGAATCTCTGGAGCTAGGAAAAGGCCAAGAGCAAACTTAGGATTTCTTGTACTGAAAAGGACACCATGTGGAAACGTGGTGCTGTCCCTAGCCGGGTAGAAATTACCGATAACTAAGTGGTGCTCTAATTTTGAACTTTTAATATGGTAGAAATCATAGGAGTGTTAAATCTTTCTATAGGCAAATATTCAACTGGCATGAGTATACACAATAACCCAAGTGAAAGTTTGCCTTAGAAACTACCGGCATTGCCTTCATGTCAAAACAAAGATACTCTCTCCCTTTGTGGGTCTTTAAGGAAGGAAGGCACAGAGCTGCTCCACTGCTGATATTCTTCACCGGGGGAAGCATCCCACGCCTTTATGACTTGGATGACTTCAGTGTATTTCAGTACTTTTATGACCTTAGACTCCAGTTCTCTTTGTTTAAACGTGTGGACAGATGATATTGCTTATTTTAAATCCACTGACAGGCAGGCAGATTCACTTTCTGGCCAGCTTTCACTGGCAACTGGCAATTTCTAGGTAATATTTGGCAAATAAACTCTGACCATGTGCACCAAAGAGTCATACGGAACCTGCTGACAATATATTACCAGTCTAATGGAAATGTTTGTTTTTCCCTTGGTCTTGAACTTGACCTTGAGATAATCTAATAGAAGAATCCTAATTTGGGGAAACTCGGCAGCAAAACTGCTCCCTGTGTTTACTTATATGGCTACCTTTTCATGGCATGTAGTTTCTGCCATGAAATCCTAAAGATATAGGCAAATGCTGCTTGGCCACAAAGCAAATGAGCACCTACAGAGCAGATGAATATTTGTTTCTTACAGAATTCAGTCTTGTTTTCCAACTTAGGACCAATTTGTTGATTTAAATCTAAAAGGACCCTCACTACATTTGGTAACAAAAAATGAAGCCCAAAGGTGGTATCCTCAGCCCCTGTGGCCTCAGTCCCCCCACTCATTTCATGCCCTCCTCACAAAGATAACTCTTAACCCCCTTCACAAACACTAATACATAATAAGTCTTTACGTGAAAGGTGCAGTCCCTCTTTCCTATACCACATTTCTAAGACACCCATCCAACTTTTCAGTCTGTCCAGAGCTTGATGTAGATCCAACCTTTTAACACAAGTCAGTGGTATTCCCTTGGAAGCCAGTGGGCTTGCAGGGAACCATGTGGATGCACTCAGGGCCCTGGTGCAAGCAGCAGCGTGTGCCCTTCCCCTCAGTGCAGAGCCCAGGACCCAGCCCTGACTCATGTGCATTCTCAGACTTGTGAACATTACATGCTTGTACCTCAGAATTTAATTTCTGAGAGAATAAAGGGGAGTTTCAAGAAGAGGCATTCCAAACCACTTCAGGTTACCACTCTCGTTTTCAGCACCCTTGTGGACATCTCCCATTGCAGAAATTCATTATGAAGTATTTGCCTCTGAACTTAATATATTACCCATGCCATTCATGGAGGGTCTACAGTCGCAGAAAACTTTATGTAATACTTTTTAACCAAACTACCTAAATCACTGGCTGTGGGCAGACATGCTATCATTCATCAAATAACACATTTCAAATGAAAATTGCCAAGATTTTCCAGTTCAGGATATTTTCTCCGCCCTTCCTAGCCTAAACTCGCTTCCTCATCCACTGCATTCTAAACCGCTACTCAGATAATTGAACAGTCATGATTTTAGAATCTCCCAAAGGAAAAACAAACACACTGATAGCCAAGTTAATTATAAAACACTGCTGCATTTGTCTTGGCAGCTTTTATTCTTCTCCTTGCTAACTCTTGCATGCTGACTCTCACTCAGCAGGTCGTGGGATGAACAAGTCATTTCTGTATATGAAGCACCTTGAGGACTATTGTACAGAATAAGTTTGGTGTTTATTCACACTTCTTAAACAGGTTTCTTTCCTCAGATGCAATTTATTAACTGGGTCTCTGAAACCTAAATAATCCTTTTAAGTTTGAGACAAACAGAGAGTCATTTTTATAAGAGCAATAAACGAAAGTGGCTGGTCAGATACTTTCCTTGAACTGGTCTGCACACTGAAGTACCTTTTGGTTAATACAAACCCTTGGTATTCCAGCAAGCTGCTCCCTGAAATTCTAAGGCTGCACGGAACTATGTGCCCAGGGACCAGGTGTCTTCCCTCCCCCACACACCAGCCCCCTGCTTCTGGGAGTGTGCCAGTAATTTTGCATGATTCGTCCTGACAACTGTTCTGGTATAAATATTTAGAGAAATCCTTCCATTAGAGATTAAACAAAGTGTAAGTAACTGTTCCTAAATGATAGATCTTATTAATGTTTGCAACAGCAGGCATTATGCTATCTGGTGTGAAGAATTCAGTGTTGCACACTGAAGAAGAGGCTAGGGGAAAGAGAATGAAGGCAGAAATTACATTGAATTGTATGTAATCTGAACTGCAAAATATTATTTTAAGCTATCACTGCAGAGATGACTTATCCTTAAAGTGCATGGAATATTGGGGAAATGGGTTCATTTAAACTGAAAATAGCAAAAAACTTGCTTCTTGTATCTTAATGGTTTAAAATCGGTGAGAGGCAAGTACAGATCTTGATCACCATGCCAGTTCAAACGCAGTTCGTAGATCATTCTCCATATTCCTACCAAATGAGGTAATACATCTGAGATCCTGTCTGATATAAGTTCTGGTTTCTACGTAGTTATTCAAGGACTATTCAGAGAGATAATGGATGAGCTCTTCATATCAAATATCACTTGTTAGAATAGGGTGGTACTCATACCTCGAGGGGTGGAAGCTCGCCAGTGTTCCACGTCTGTGCTTTCCAGGTTGTATGGCATTATCGTGTGCTTGTTACATACTAGTGGGCCACACAGCAAGTAATCCAAAGCATCGGAGACTAGACTGGCAGAATTTCAACTTATTTTTGAAACATTAGTGGTTATTGGGATAGTTGACTAGAACAGGTGCACACCCTTTAGTTATTGTTTCCTCCTCCCCTTGAGGATTTAAGGTCGACACTCAAACGTGGAAGGCCATGAATTTTAATTCAACGCCTTTATTCATGTCGCAATCTTAGATTTCTCATTAATGTATGTTCTTCAGGAGTAAGAATTCTTATTTTACTTTAGATGATTTTTTTCAGTAGAAAAGCATTTTAGAAAAATAGATGTTAAAATAGCTATAGTAAGACTTTCCTTTTCCTTCAAATATATAATGACAGTCATTCACTGTTCAGTCTCCCATTGACTCCCACCTGAATCCTGAATTTTTTCCTGGTTTAGCAAAGAAAATAATAAAAATTGATTTCAGGGAGATGAAATGGAAACTTCATAAACTTCATTGCAGGAGAATAACACCTTCTAATTGCCTTCTTAGATTCTAGATCGTCTTGAGTTTGGACTGTAGTTAGAGAAATCCCACATTAAGGGGCAAGTGGATTGATTTCTAATTAATACTGCTGTGTAATTTAGACAGATCACTTAGTCTGCGATTCAGTGGCATCCACTGTAAAATAGGACTCATGATTTTTCATTTACTGAAAGCAGGATAGTGATCTCGAAGGCCCCCCACCTGTAAGATCAAAGCCTTTTGCCTTCTCCTCCTGTAGCTCTAACCTTAGATAGTTGTCAGAACTTCAAGAATGTGGAGTTAGGGCTTGAATTCAAAGGCATAAGTTTCTGTTTCTACTTTCATGGAATGTTTACACCATATTTTTAGAAAGCTAACAAGTGAAAAATAAGTTCTGTTGGGGATAAAGTCTTGGGAAAAATTGAAATTAAACTTAGCCGTAACCAACACAGCATAAATTCATTCATTCAGCAGCTGTTTATTGAATTTAGTATGTGCTGGTATTACAAAAGTGAGCAA
Organism: Sturnira hondurensis; assembly: GCF_014824575.4. Lineage (NCBI taxonomy): Eukaryota > Metazoa > Chordata > Mammalia > Chiroptera > Phyllostomidae > Sturnira > Sturnira hondurensis. The sequence goes on along the minus strand of NW_028077105.1, from coordinate 10,494,162 downwards.
AAATCACACATAAAATCTCCCCTCATAGCTTGTCACAGTGGTTAAGGATAGAAAATATAAAGCCAGAATTAAATAGTATTTGGCTCAAGATAAACTAAAACTGCTGCATACTGTTTATAAGCTGTATCACATTTTTTAAAGGTTTGTTTAAATAGAATTACAAATTAATTGGTTTACAAGTGAGCCTAATGCACACCCAGATTCTTCTCTGGAAAACAAGGGTACTAGACAGCACAGGGTTCAGGCAGGAAGGTGGAAGGAAGATCAGCTGAAAACACTGACGTTTATTGGGCCTCCCAGTATTTTCTTGTCTGGAAATTTATGGCAAGTGAACAGGAGTCATCATTTAGCATGACGTTTGTGACAATCATAGGAAGCATGCTATGCGCACTATAAACGTAGTTGGCATTGTTAGGTAAAGCTTGTAATGGAGTAGCATAGTTTGGCTGAGCGAATTTCCATTTTCAGCACATTGAGTCATTGCTATAGTTGAACTTTCACACTAGTTCATTAAGTGGAATTACTTTTACTAAACAAACATTAAAATATTTGATGTTTTAAAATAGTGCATTTTTCCCTATCTCTCCAAGGCATTTTTTCAAATCTTTTATGATAAACCCTTGACCATTACATGGAGCATACAGTCCAATCTACTCAAAGCACAAGTTTGGCAAACACATATCAACAATTTGAGTTTCTCGTGTAAGTCTCTAGATGACATTTCCTAGCATCAATCGACAGCTTTAAAGATGTCAGCTGCCAGACTTCTGAGTTTCAAAAACAACGTGATCCAGTTCTTTTCAATGTGTTATGACCAACTTGTAAAGGGTGTTGAGTAAAGAAAGGTAACTATCAGGTGTTTTTTAGTTGTTAGTTCATGTAACCCTTACAACAATCTCGTGATACATTGATAACTGTTTTATGAAAAAAATAAACTGAGATTCAAAACAATTAAAGAACGGACCCAAACAACATAGCTGGAAATGGTAGAACTAAGTGTATACCCAGATCTTTGTACGTAAAGCACAGCTTTGCCCATTCCATCCTGCTTTTCAGTAAGTTTGCTGCAGAAGAATGCCAGAGGGCGGTGGAATGATGGAGAGCTCCCCTGGTGCAGCCCCGAGTGAGCGACTAAGGCCTCCTTCCGCAAAAGTGGTTACGTGGAAGTGCAGCGAGAAAACTGTGAACCGTTTTTAAAGCAGGAGCCTGATCAGATCATAACTATTATCCTTAAAAGATGACTCTAATTGCTAAATGGTAGCAGCAGTCATGATAGGAAATGGAAAGTTGGAGGTTGCATTAGTTAAAATTGTAGAATCCGTAGGAAAGGGTGATTGGAGATGTGGATGAGGAGGGCTCCTAAGATTTCTGGCTTTAATAACTGGATGGTGTCATTTAGTGAAACAGAAAATATTAGAGAAAAGCACATGTGGATTAGGTGTTCAACATATTTTAATAGGAAGATTTGGGGGAATAATTTATACCACATAATCCCCTCATGTTACTTTGCAGGAAAAAGAGAGGCCAGACAACTTACTTGGTGGAAGTCCCTTTGCAGGGGAGCGGAGCAGAACTAACTCTCGTGGCCATCCTGTAGCACCGATTACCACCTAGCAGATGAGTGCCTCGAGGACTGACCCTCCAGAGAGTGATCTGTGGAGTTTCTGGCAATCTGATTTCTTATTTAATTAGTGCTCATTTCAAAGAGAATTATCTGCTCACTGGATGAAGATTTATTTCCCAGACTCTTTATTCCCTTACTCCAAGAGATTCGAATCTTAAAAAGTTACTATAACCTGTTGCCTGTTCTAACATGACTCATGATAGGGTACAATGAAAAGACAATCAATTACCCATACTGTCATCAGACACAGATGTCAGCTTTCCCATCAAATGAGTTCTTATTCTATTCTTAGGAATGGTTAGGTTCAAATCTGGCCCTGAGTTGTAGAGTATCATTATGCCTATTATTAACAATAACACAACATCATAATTTTATAAAGCTTATTTGATTTTTTCAATACCCTTGTGAAATGAAAAGGACAGATTTTATCATTCTCATTTTACAGATAAAGCTCAAAGACATTAAATGACTTATATAGTATCACAAAGCTAGTTAAGTGGCCGAACTCAGCCTCACAATTTTTGTTGGGGATATTTATTTTGTTTAATTAGAAGTTCATGGCTTTTCCTGTATTGCCACTATCTCATTTATCTCCTGTGGAGTTCCTACTATTAGTCTAAATCCTTTGGCTTTGACATTAGAAGCATGTAAAATAGGGGAAATCTTTGTTCAGATGAGGTTATTCTTACTGGCTGATAAGGTGGATTGGTGAGTTAGTCCTTTCTCATTTGCACACCTATGTGTGAGCCCAACACAGGGAAAGGGATATAGGAAGGATATATAGGAAGACTGAGGAAAAATGCATATATATCTAAGAATAATATTTTAAGTCCAGCCCTGGCTGGTGTGATTCACTTGGTTGGAGCATCATCCCATAATCCAAGGGTTGCAGGCTCGATTCCCAGTAGGGGCACGTGCCTGGGTTGCAGTCCTATCCTGAATCCAGGCACTATGGGATGTTTCTCTTTCTCATTCCCTCTCTCTCTCTAAAAGCAATAAAAAAAATGTCCACAGGTGAGGATAAAAAAATTAAGTGCACGGCTCCCCTAATAGTCCTTTTAAACCAAAAATAACTTTAAAAAAGACTCATAATAATACATTCTTTTGTAAAATTATTAAGAAAGAAAACTTTCCCATTTTGTTATTTCATTGTCTTTAACCATTATTTCTGAATCAGGATCCTAAAATAAGCTCCCTAATGAAAATTCACCAGGGGCCTTTTGGTGATGCAGAGTCCAAAGCAACATGTGTGTTGGAACTATGTGGAAAGTGAGCCATGTTGGATCCTCGTGTAACAAAAGGTTTGGGCTATGTAGTCTCAGTGTACAATGGTCATTTGTAAGGGACCACAGGAAAATCAGTTTCATCCTGTGGGAAAGATAGAAAATCAGAGGAATTACTGTCAGGTGTCTCTGCTCCTACTTTCATGACTAACTTTTCACACCCTGTCTCCACAATGACTGCTCAGCCAGAACTCAACATCAGGGATTGATCTCAAACATCACAACACATAATGGGATACTATTGCTTTAAGAAATTAAATTTAGCTCCTGCATTATAGCTCTGTGTGTCTTTGGAAAACTTGGATTCTCAGCCTACACGAGCGCATGCTCAGGTGTGATGGTTGCACTGCTGAGTTGAAAGCATCCCCTCAACTTTGTTTTCTGAACTCCTATCACACAGGAACACCTTTCCTTAAAATTCTATCACCTTTCAAAGCAGTCATGTTGCTTTGCTATCTTTACAGTAAACTTCTTAAGCAGCCTCTTCTATTTTGTCTTAACTTTTCCTCCCCTCTGTTTCTCTCCATCAATTTTACATTTCAGTCGAACCAACCAACCAACCAAACAAACAAACAAAAACCCAACCTGAAGAGGGCCGCTAATGCTAAGTAATCCCAGTCAAGGCACCCAGACCTCATAAGCCTCAGTTTTGGTTTTGGAGATTTTTTAGGTTTTTTTTAAATATAAAATGAAGGGGGTTATTTATTCTTTATGACTTATTGTAAACCTGTTAATGTACCTAGTCCTGGGCTATATGTTTGGGATCCAAAGGAGAAATAAGGCAAGTCCAAGCCCTTGGTACCTCAAAATGATCATTTTTACCTGCTTTCCTTCGTCCCTCAGTCAACTTTATTCTAGTGTGATATCTGAATCCCCTTTTCTCCATTAATTACATTATTTTGTGCTGGTCTCCCAAGTTACTCCTTGTTTGCCCATATAAATTTGATAGTCCAATCCTGTCTACGCTTCTTTGCAAATAAATTTGAAACCCATGCCCTCTTTTCCCATCCCATCAATGCTTTACTTATTCCACTAACAACGTCTGGTACAGAACGTCACGTCCAAAGGACTATCTCAACATTTAGTTTCTCCTCCATTGATTCTTCTCTCCATCATATCTTAAAATCAAACTAGATTATGCCACTGATTTGCCCATAAATACTTCCTCCAAAGTGCATGTAAGGTTAAACTCAAACACCCACCCAGATTCCCCTTTTTTTTTTTTTCAAAATTCAGCTCAAATGTCAGGTCTTCCAAGTGGTTACTTGCTTCCTTTTTGCCAAAGTCTTGTACATAATATTCACCACACTGGCTTCATTTTGTTTATTATCTTTCACCATACTTTGAACTCCTAGGTCTTAGACACCTTCCCTAAATCACCAAGCACCATTTGATAAACTGTCTTAAGGAAAAAGGAGAAAATGTGTTGGTGCATTCTGTGGTAGTAGAACGTCCTGAAAGACAGGTTTACATTCAATATGGGGAGATGTTTTAAGATATTCAATATGAGGAGATGCTGTAAAATAATTATATTGGCTACCTCCAAACACTATAATATTGTTTTACTAGACATGATTAAATACATTGTTCTGCGGAAGATGTTGGAACTGAATTCCTCTGAAGTTGCAAAGGTTTATGACTCTATCAGCTGGAAGCTAATTGACTGAACAGACCTCAGTGTTCTCATCTGAAATGTAAAAGAGAAGGAAGAGCTCTAAAATCCTTTTAAATTCCACAGTCATAATCACCATTCTCCCAAATCTTTTTTTATGTTGTACACAACCACTCCTGTTTGTAACATTCTCTGTCTTTCCTCCTTCCCATTTGTCTAAGTTATTCTTGCATTTCAAGTGTCATAACTGTTCCTATCTGTCCTCTATAGTCTTCACATACCTCCACCATCTGATAGCTCCTGCCTCTTAATTTCTGTTGTGCTAAATTTGTAGTCTATATACTCGTATTTGTGGCCCTTAGAATATAAAGAGACCATTTTACTAACCGTATTGTAGGCTTCTTTTTCAGAGGCCATGTTGTCCCTTTTAGCCCCCCAAAGAGTATTTCCCATAATCACAGAATATTTATTTTTAAAGATGGCAAAGATGTGGTACAGTGTGGTACTTGTATCACCTGCCTCACATTCACCTGGGGTTACTTTTTATAAATGCAGCTAGCCTTATTAAAAAGCACGCCAGGTTATTTTTACACACAGTACAGTTTTAGAGCCACAGGCACAGCCCTTCGGGCTCTGTATACCATTTGGTGTCATTTCTGTAGCATGCCTGACCAGTTGCAGTCTCTTCAAGCAGTGTGGAGTCCCAGAGGACTTTTTGCTCAGGATGCTGTGTGAGACTACCATTGATACCCATGAAAATCTGTGTCTACAATCCTTAAGAAGTAACCCCTCCCTATGACTATGAATGAGTCCCTGACTCCCTGAAGTTCCCCAGATCTCCTGTGCTAGAAAGAAGCATCAGCATTTGCCTTCTCTGCAGCCTCCTCACTTGGATGTTTCTGAGAGAATTATTATTAACTGCACCTCCCAGCTACCTCTAATGAGTGGCCATGGATTAAGGTACTTCTTGAGTAAAACAAAACGTCTTACGCCTGCTGACTCGTAGTAAGTGCCTGCAAGAGTGCTAAGGCGCTTACATACGACCTCAGTTAGTTTCACTCCCCACCCCAGTCTCTATCAAGGACATAGTCCCATGGTACAGATGAGGAAGCGTATGCTCAAAGAGGTCAGCAACTTTTGTGTAAATAAATAACCAGACTGTGAACTCCTGGACACAGATTATTGGTTGTATTCATCTTTGGATGCCTACTAACAAGCACAGTGTCTGGATGTTGCATAATTTAATGATAGAAATAAATAGCAAGATGAAGAGGTAAATTTTGGCTTTTCAACTGGTAAATGTCAGAGCTCTGTATGAGTCCACAGCCAGTTGTTCACCACCCAGCCCCTGCGCTCCTCTGGGGAGTGTGCAGGGCCCATTTCTAAATAAGGTGGCGATTCAGTGACTGGGCACATAAATACAAAAATGCATCACTCTCCCAAAGGTGCATGTCAGCACCTCCTGTTCTCTCAGCAGTTTTGTGAACCTAGTAGAAAAACCCACTTATTTTTCAGCTCATGATTTTAGACGTGACACATAAAGCTGCACTTATTTCATGGTATACCGACTATTTGCACATCTTCTTGTGCCTGTTAAAATACCACAAGTCCCTTGCCTGCTGTTTGCTTATGCTAAGACTTCAGCCATTAGATATTCTCCTTTAGCAGGCTATGTGGCAAGAAGATCCAAGTTTATTCATAATATAACAAAGTGGAGTTTGTTTTTAGCACAAACTGAAGTTTGTTTCATTCAAGAATGAAACTTAGTAGTTATGGAATCACACCCATGCAGATTCATTACCATTAAACTATCACATTTTCTGTTTATGTTGATTTCTAATTAATTCTCTCCTTTTAAAAAAAAAGGGAATGGCTCTCTCAGCCAGACTGGAGCACATAATGATTCCCACTGTTGGTTGAACACTGTTGGATCTGTCTCATGAAAAACGCTGTTATTACCACCCACTAACTCATCAACAGGTCCTGGCTCGCTGCAGAATCTGGGTCTCCGTCACCCCTATCCACACCCTCTTGTCCTCTATTCACCTCCATTTGGGAACAGAGCCACTTGGAGAAGGGGAAGCTTTCCCTCCCTTAGCAACAGCTGGAGATGCTGATTCGGTACCTTACATTTTACACCCCTAGCAGAGTGCATTGACTTACCATAGAAGTTCTACTTGTGGTTAAGGAAAAACACTATGTTTGGTTCCACAAATGCTTTTTGTTACAGTTTCAGCTGCAGAATCAACTGTAGCTATCTGGTAGGTCACCGGAAAACGAATATGGTTTTCAATACTTTTGAAGAATCAACTTTGGAATTAGCCCTTAGGTTATTAACTTATTTGCTGGAAAAAAAAACCCATAATTTTGAGATTTTGAAAGGAGATTTATATTAGAAGTGAAACAAAAGATTTAATTTAGAAGTGTTGTTCTAAATTATTTAGACTGTGTCAATATGCCTCTCTAATGGCAAGAATTCAGAAAAAAAGATTGTATACAATGTTGCAAATTGTTTTCCTTTTTATTCTCTGTGTGCATTCTTCTAACATCTTATATATTTTGTAATTTTCCTGTTTCTTCTCACCACTCCCACCACCACCACTATCCCTACACACACTACAGGAAGAGGGAATGAGAATTTGAAACCCCAAAGCAAACTAAAACTACTGCTAGAAAAAGATGGGAGGAACAGAGTGGAAACAAAATGTTCCTAAGAGCAAAGAACATGTAGCAAGGCACAGTCTCTTCAAAGATTGTAATCTGAATGTAAAGTCCCAAGTTGTGGCTAGTTAGAACATTCTCTAATATAAAAATTAATAAGAGAACATGTTTTCATGGGATCCAAGATTCTGGTCCTGTTCCATGACCCATAAATTCAACAAAAATTAAAAGGAATAAATAAGTCAGGCAAAATGTGTTCTTGCCTTTCCTTCTGATATTTTCTTAGCAAGGCAGAATCTAAATGCACATGAACAAGTACAAAGGACACATGGACAATAACTAAGGTGGGGGGGCGGAAATAGAAGGGAGGTGGGGAGCACTGGGGGGGGGTGGGGCTAGGAATACAAGATAGAGAACTGTACTTGAACAAGAATTAAATTTTAAAAATAAATAAATAAGTAAATAAATGCACCTGGCATAGATTGCAGCTATTCACTTGATCTACGATGGTGGATAGGATCTGGCTCTAACCTTCTCTAACTCCATCTCATTCTGCTCACAGCACCACAGCCTCGTTGGTTATGCTTCTGCGGCTCCTCGAGCCCAGTTCTTCTCCAAAGACTTAAAATGTTTGCATTTCCTAATGCTCCACCTGGAGTACTCCTTCTCAGGTGTTCATAGCTGACTCCTTCTTATTCTGATCTCAGCTAAAGGGCAACCTTCTCAAAGGAGCCTTCCCTGACCACTGTATTTAAAGTATCTCCCTAGAGCTGCATTCTGCCTTATCTGCCTGTTCATTTCCTTCACAACACTCCGCAATGTTTAATCAATTATTTATTTACTTGCTTATTAATGGATTAATTTCATGAGGAATGGAACTGATGGTCTTTTTCAGTCCTGCATTTATGCATCATGAGTCATGTTGGGCACATAGTGAGTTATCTGAAATTTTTGTTGAAAACATTAGTTGTAGTCTTCACAGTGTATCTACGATGTCCACTTTTGTCTATCTTTTATTTTTAGTCCTGGTTCTATGGTTTGTGGATGGACAAAGCACAACCATCTGCCACCAACTTGGCATCTAGCTACCACATATTCATCCTATCTTAGATTTCAGGGATTCTGTATCAGCCCTCCTTTGCTAGCCATCTTCTTAATATTTTGCGCTGGCTTGATTTTAGTGGAAAGTCTAGCTAATTGCTACCTACCGTTAGGTCTGTTTCACTGCTGTGGTTTTATTTATTTATAGGATATAAATATTAGACTACCTTCAGGAAATTATTATTCAGTAAGAGAAAGAGAATGATTTTCCAAGTTCTGAAAGAAATAGTTTCCATTAAAAACAGTGTGTTCCCCCACATAATAATGGTGGAGCCCTGACTGGGCTGTATTCAACAACTAGTGAATACGTTCCTCTCGGAGACTGTTAGGAATTTTGTGAAACCATTGGTATGGGCACGAGCCTTCAGAGTATTCAAGGTTGAGTCGCTGGGACAAAAGATGTGGCAGACTCCATTATCCTAACAGCTTCAGGTCCGTTCATGCCTGTCTCTTGACTTTGATAAAAGATCAAATACAGTGTGGGTGTGTCATGTGTCTTATTATGTTTATATATATACACACACGTTCATATTCACATGTATATAGGCACACATATAAATATAGCATAGGTGAATTTTAATTTATATAATGATTAAAACATTGGTATATTAGCATGTTTAAACCATCAAAAGATACACAGTATGTCAAAAACAGAAAAGTTTATATATATATATATATATATATATATATACCTATATATTTGTATATATAAACATGTGGCTCTTTCAACAAATTATTAGCCACAAATAATAATGAAGGAATATATCTCTGTTCATCCAGATAGTATTGTTTGAGAATGTAAACAAGTGTTGTATGCCAGTAAGCAATTCTATTCATTCAAACAGCTTTTGATATTTTCCTGTCTACACCTAACACTCCAAATTGCCCAAATGGCTGTGGAGATTAGCCATGGTCAGTTCTGCTTGGATGTTTTAACTTAAGAACAAATCAGAAACATTGGCTCTTTTTGTGTTTTGGGGCTGATTCAATAGAATTTGAAAGAGACTGCCAAGTCATTCAAATTTTTAACATTAGATTTTTCTTAAACTTAATATTGCCAAGCGTTCCAGAGGAATCAGGGAACACCTCTTCCTGTAACTATAACGTTACCTTAAACTTTGAAATGATTCTATAATAATCAAGTCCCAAAGTAGGACAGAAGTGTGCTGTCCTAACTTAGGCAGGAGAAAAAGGCTACATTTTCTGTAGGTGAATGGCTAACTGAAATAAACAGCACTTCGAAAAGCTTTTGTTGTTTTATTTTGAAAGGTTTATTTCATAATTAAGTGTCTTCAAAGTGTTATATGATTAGAAGCTTGTTTTTACCAAATGTTTATAGGCACAGCCTACTTAAAAATGATTCTTTACATACGTCCTATTAAGTATTTACCACTTTGACATCTTTATTATTTAAAAATACAAATAAATAGCTTATTTTTGCATTCCAATCATCCATTCAATAATCAAAAATTCTTTAAGAGAACCTATTCAATAAGCAGCTGCCCTGTGTAGAAAAATTGGAAATTATCAAGAAAACTATGAAGAAATTATCAAGAGAAACCAGACTTCTGCCTTCATGAAGCTTTCAGTCAGTGTGAATGCCCTTGTAGAAGCTGAAGACATGGAGGAAAGAACAGGTGTAAAAATAACTTTGATTATAGAATTTCACTGGTCTCTGCTCCCTACCTTGTCTCTTAAAACTACTCCATAAAGAATAGCAGGCAGTGAATGCTGTGAAGACGAGAAAAAATAACCTTTAATAAATTGTTAGCTTATTGCTTTTTCATGATCTGAATTATAAAATCAACCATTACATTTTATGTATTTGGCATGTCTTTTAAACTTAGTCAAACCAGTTTTATAAGACTGAAGTCTATTGAATGTTTGCAAATGCTCTGGCCACAAAGAAATGATGATCATCAGAGGTAATCGGCAGCCTGCAACGATGGCTGTCTTCCACACGGCAATTCCCAACCGATGTCAGGACAGTTGCCGTTGGGCTGTGGAAGGGGGTTACAGTGAAGCAAATTCATGAAGCCTTCCCTTCAGTTGTCACAGAAACAGAACATAGATTCCAGTGCTGCAATTAGCTGGGCATATCATTAAAATGAAAATAATGACCTAAATATTGTGTATTTACCAAATGCTCATATGTTCTGGATGCTTTATCAAAAAACTTGAAATAACACTCATTTCAGGGACTCCTGCTTCAGTCATTCATCACAAGATTTTTAAAGAGAGAAGTCTTGTTTAACAGCTAAAACATAATAATCAAGTCATTCAGAGTATCAGAAGTTCACATGCTGGAAATTTATTTGTTTATCATTAATACATACTGTTTTCATACTTACTCTTTATGTACAGGTTTAAAAAAATACTTTCCTCTTTCCCAATTTTGAGAAAAGTCATCCTAATTTGACCATGTATTTGACACATTTCTAATCAGAAGGTCTCAGTTGAAAGTTTCCAGGATTTCTGCCCATTTTTCCACTTATAATAACCCATATTACACTTCTAAAATTTACCTACATATAGACATCAGTATAAGATATCAGAGGTCTAGGTTCTAACTTTTGACCATAAGTTAGTGCTTGTCCAGTACTTTACAGCATTTATTTGACTTCTACTTTGGAGTTTTAAAATAAATAATTGTTGTAGATCCTACCATTACTAACAACACTTACGACAGTTTGTTTAGCTTTCTTTGAAAGCAAAAGTGGTACTGAAATACAAAGTAATATTTAGATTGGTGGATTATATATCTTTTTCTCTTACTGAATGTACCTATTTGAGGTTCTGTTTCCTTCACTGACATTTTTCAGCACCTCCCCTCTCAAGATGTCTTCTCTGATTAAGTACTTACCACCAGAGACCAACATGTACATCTCAAGCAACCAACACACTATAAAGCTCTATCTATTGAACATCGCTTTCTGGAAAACATATAAAATCTGAAAAATCAATTATCCCAGGCCATGTTTGTATTTTCAAACCTTTTTGTTTTATATACCTTGCTTCAAACTGCCAACAGGAAATTTTCACTGCTCTAGCCTTCCCTCTTTCCTATTTACTAGTTGGAACTCAAAACACACCTTCTCAAATCCTCTTTCTTGTCCAGTCCACATTCTGTTGCTCTCATTGATTTCTTCTCCTAAATATCCTTGGAATATGCCTCCCTTGCTCACCCATCACATTGCTCCTGTTATAGTTTAAGGTATCACCAGTCTTTTACTCTATCACATCAGTCGCCAAGTTTCCGTGCCTGCCACGCTGTCAAGGAAAATCACCTTTCCAATACAAATGTGATCATATTATTCACCAGATTTAAATGCCCCATATCTACAGAATAATTTCCTTGGCCCACAAAGGGTTTCGTAATCTAGATCTACCCTGTGCTTCCCACCTCCTTGATGTTCCCCATGCTCCCGTTAACCACTACTTAAGCATCAGTTGCACTGAACTCATGCCAGTCTCCTTCTTGATGTGGTAATTGTGGTGTTCCCTCCCCTAACCCCGCCATGGCCACTTCCATCCTGATAACTTCAGCATATTTTCTAAAATTAAGTATAAATGGTAGAGAGTCTATGAAACCTCCCCACCACCAATGCCTCCATTGATTCTATGAATAATAGCACAACAACATTGCTTGAAAAAGTGATTCTGAAATACAAAATGGAATATTATTAGAATGGAACAAAGAAGAAGCATGACAAAATGGAATTCTATTTGCTGTCTCAGAATCATAAGATTTGAAGGTTGAAAGGGTTGTTACAGTCAATTCAAACCAAAGTTTTCTGTGGTTTCCATATAAAAAGTAAAAACTCTTGCCTTAAGATGAAGTTTGGGAAATTTGTGCCTAGTTGTGTAATACTGACTGTATAATTTGAATGATCATTATACAGCTTTCAAGAAAGTAATCATTATGACACTCGACTATAAAAAAATTAGAACCTTAAAATATGAACTTCTTAGTCTCCATTCTTCTTACTTCCCACAACATAATACTGAAGCCTTCCTGAAGGAATAGTGTGCCATCGGATTTGTACATGGCCATATTCGATGTTCCCTGATTAAGAAAAAACAGACAAACAAGAGTTTCTTTACCAGTTAGGACAACTATGCCTTACCTCTTGCAAAAGAGTTTTCTGTTAAACACTTGTGTCTAGAAAGGAAAAAGCAAGCAAAAAGAATGATCATTGCATACTGGGTGTGTGGACTGTGCTGCATTTCATCAGTAAAAGTTTTAAAGAGGGAATTGGGCACCCCCATAATTTTGGTGCAAATTGTTACCAATCATGGGACCCATACCGTGCTTTCCTGGAGAAGTTTCCAAACATCAAAACTCAATTGTTAAAGTGAAATTTATTTTCATGTACATCATTGTTTTTTGAGGCTCTGAACATGTGATTCATGTTTATTTTCATAGCGGATTTATTTAAAGTTATGTCATCATTAACAAACGTTTCAAGGTGCTCAAAAGTATATTATGCTTCCTCTGAGCAGCTGCATTTCAGAGACAGGGACAGATTGGTGTGGACCGAGCCGGTCTATTCTTGTGTAAACCTAGAATCACTCAGTGCCCTGGGTTTGGAATGATTTTCTTTCAAATTGAAGTCCACTCTTCCAGAGTTTTATAGAAGAGTTTCATGAGTTGTTTTTGTTTTTAATCTACACCTCTAGTTTCCTGAAATGGGTCAGTTAGATTCAGAACACATGGAGCTCTCTTCCCTCCTTCCCAGTTTAGGGTCTTTTCCCGCTTAAAATATGTGCACATTTTCTGTAAGTCTCCAATGCTGAGTTACTGGCATGAAAAATTACCCTGTTACTTGGAAAGCAGTCTTCACTTACGAGTCCCCCTGGTCCTATAATGTCTAAACCTCCTGTGCCACTTTATATGTCTGCCCCACCCCACAGAGGAGCATGTGAAGGAAAAGCAGACTTCCCCTCCCCCCCACATTTCCTCAGTTTATTTACAAAACGTCTTGGAATGAGAATGAGCTGCTTGTGGTTCCTGTGGTTGATCCGGGGCTGGTTTCCTCCAGGCAGAGGGTGCGGGTCAACCGAGTGACCTCTCTGCAGCTAACTCATGCACCCTGTGGTGAGGCTGATTGGGCTTATGGGTACTCCTTCCAAGGAAACCTGGTGGGATTTGTGTTTGTGGTAAAGAACTTAATATCAGAAATCACCATAAAACAGACTGATGATGGCAGGGTCCTTCAGAGCCCGTCCCTCCCTCCGCCGACACAAAAAGCCAGAAATATACTAGGATGCATTTACACACTTATGCATCAACCTTCGCTTCTCATAAGGGTTAGGATTTTTCCCTTCTAGACTCCCGAAAGGCCAATAAAGTTACTAATAGTGTACTGAAATAGAGAATACATTAGTAGAATAAATCATCCTGAATACCAGCTTCATGAAATTTACCCTAGTTAGTAGCAATTTTCCAACAGCTCATAGGTGTCATAGACCAGGTAGTTGTAGCAAGGTCTAAAGTTGTGAAGATGTCAAGTCAACATAAACCTTCCAATTGTTGATCTATAATGGCTCTGACTTGCTAATGGACAGTCTCATCACATAACTAAATGACTCTTGAAAGCCTTGGAATTCTCAGGAATGTGTCTAGACGTAGTCCTTAGTGTGGACTGGTCATGTCCTCATCAATACACGTTTCACTGGAGTAAATGGAAGATGAGGACACAAACCCTGCAGGACTTCTCTGCCAATTGGTAAAATGTTGAACATAAGTTCTTTTAAATACTCACGTACGATCCACATGGAAATAAGAGGAAGTTAAACATCGCATTTCACCATGTATCAGTTTGAACTGATAAATATTAAACTCATTTGAGGAGAAATATTTCAGGAAAGCATTGGCAGGTGGAGGCCGAATAGCTACATAGTTTCAGAATCAATTAGCATTGGGACAAAGAGTGAAACTGTGTGCTCTAACAGACCATAGTTGAAAAAAGATATCCTAGAACACAGTGTCCTTAACTCAAGTTAAGCCCCAGTCCGTGTTGTCATCCTTGCTTGAAGAAATGAGAGATGTGCTTATCGTGCACCATGCAAATGAAAAGCAAAATTAATGAGCATTGATTTCAATGAATGAGCACAAAATTAGTATCTCCAAAGTGCCAGAGTGCTGGTTCAATTGGGATATATGTAATTATAAATAGCGTGACAATACACTATACTTTACATGGTCAAATTTTAAGACCTTTTAAATCAGAAACAAGGTATGTATATATTAAAAGGAAATATTAGATCACAAAAAAAGAGGAGAGAAATCCCAACTCATTCTCCCATTACCACCAAATTGAAAATTAATGAAAAAAAAATGTGTGTTCTCCCCGGAGAATGTCACTGGCCTTCTGTATTAACAATTTAACCTTTGTTTTTGTCTTTCCACATGTGCCCCCCAGTGCATCCTAACGTCAGTCAGGGTTGCCAGGGAGGCTGTGCAACGTGTTCCGATTACAATGGATGTTTGTCGTGCAAGCCCAGACTCTTTTTTGTTCTGGAAAGAATTGGCATGAAGCAGATTGGAGTGTGTCTCTCTTCATGCCCAAGTGGATATTATGGAACTCGATATCCAGATATAAATAAGTGTACAAGTAAGTGCCTACACAAAATTGTGTTTTTATCTCATCCTTGGGGACTTTCCAGGTTTGAAATGCCTCTAAAATATTTGTGATATTCAATGGTAAGTAAATAATAATATTTACCTGGTAATTAGGAAAACCCTGCTTGGACTTTACCCTCTGAAAGAGGCAAAGGCTGAAACACTTTCACTATTATTAAACATAAGTAGATATTTGGTTATAAACATTCTTGGTAGTACACTCACTGCCAAAATTGTTTTTCATAAGGCAAACAGTACAATGATTCTAAAATCAGTAATTGATGTACATCAACCAAATGACTGAGGGGGAATCCTTAATTTAGTTTGGCGACATAATTTTGAAGCCTGAACGTTTGTTTGGCACAGAAGTCACACGTGCGAGGGTTGTCAGAACTGGACTGACAAGAGCTGAGTGAAGATGATGAAAAGTTGTTTCTCACTTCTTTTTCTCTTTCAGAATGCAAAGCTGATTGTGATACCTGTTTCAACAAAAATTTCTGCACAAAGTGTAAAAGTGGATTTTACTTACACCTTGGAAAGTGCCTTGACAATTGCCCAGAAGGGTTGGAAGCCAACAACCACACCATGGAGTGCGTCAGTATTGGTGAGGAGAAGCTTTAAGGTTTACAAAGGATGGGAAACACCTCCGGCGATAATTCAGTCTCCATGGAAGTGCCTCTCAAAGTGGTTATTTCACAAGAACCTGAGGGACCGTTCCTAAGAGGCTCTCTCCATCCTCTCATCTCAGCCATGTTCCTGTAACTTTACCCAGCACGTATTAGAGCACAGTTAACACTCTGTGGGAGCTCCATGGTTTCTTAGGGACTGTTAATAATTATTTCAACTCCTCTTATCAGTATAGATTTGTTTTGTATCTTTCTTTCATGAAGTTTTACTTATAGTAATATATACATAACTATATATGCACACTATGTAGATAGATATAGATATAGATAGATATAGACATAGATACGACCATACATATATTCAGTCTTGAACTAAATTTTGACCTTAGGGCAGAAACTTCACAAAATACCTAGGTCTAATCTCATTCAGTGACCAAAGTTGTTTTCCAAGGAGAGAGAAAAAAAACATGCTCAGTGGGTAGATCAAATGCCTAGAGAACTGGAGCTGATACAGTTAAAACTCTTACTCTTTCCTTTCACACTGTTTTGCTGAAATGACCTGCTATGCAGATATTGGGAAACAAGGGGAGATTTTTGGACTTACTCACACTGACGGAGGAGGCAGTCCCAGGGTCTGATTAATTGCAGGCTGAGTTTCCTGGAGGGGAGGTCTCTCAGACAAGTTGTTTGTCTAAATAACAGATCACTGTCAGGCTATATTTTCCTTCTTTTAAATGCCGTGCAGCTACTACAGCTACAAGTTTGATGACCACTTGGGGAGCAGATGCTAAACCAAATGGGAAAACAGCGTACTAAATCCCCAGATCCCCTGGGCTAGAGCTACAAGAACCTTCGATGCTGCGCTGATGTTGGCATGTGCACACAAATGTCCTGCTTCGGTACAAGATAGTTTCCAGGACTCTCCTGGGGTCACCACAGACAGGTCCATTAGAACCTAGAGGGCTGGAGTAATAACCCTGAAGTGGTGATTTAACCATTTCTGGTCCACACAGAACATTTCTTTCTAAACAAGGCTTTGGCAGAATGAAATAAATGATACGTTAAAGATAATTTCAGAGAATCTAGAAGACAACAGTCCTGAACAGTTCATGACTTATTTTGGCTCTGTCTTTTTTTAAAATTTAGTCAATAAAGACACAGAAAAACACTTTAAAATAAGGTAAAAGTTACAACTTTATCTTCTTCTAAGTACCGAGTGTTGATTAGAGGTAATAAGTTTGAAACCGTGGAAATAACAGGAAACAGTTCTGTGGAATATTGAAGTGCAGAAATTCATGATGACTTGCAGAGAGTTCGTGGTACTTCTCCACCCAGAAGAAGGGGCACCTGTTTAGATTTTTCTTAGTTGTTGAAAGTAGAGTGTTTAGTCCTTAAAAGGATATTTATTTTAAATTTATCAATGCTTTCTTATCAGAGAGAGCATTTAACAATTAGAACTGTTGGATGAGCCTTTACAGCTTACTGGAAATTTATACTGCCATCAAGACAAAGACTATTTCTTAACACAATAAAATTAAAGAATTCCTATATTTTAGAAGAAGGGTTAGCAATATGAAACCCATTTAGTAAACCTGGCTCATTGACCTGGTAATACAAGCCAGCAACTTGAGTTCAAGACTGGCTCTTGTTGCTTACTTCATGTGAAGTGTCTCCCGTCATGCGGTGTCTGACCTGTAGGTGCCGTGCAGGCCATGTGCACAGGTGTGCCCCAGAATTCCGTGAAAAATGATGACCTGCTTGATTATCATAGAGGACTGTTAAAGCCAATTCCTTTAACAAATACGAAAACTAGGACTCAGAGAGCTAAAGTGAGGATCTCAAGGATGCAAGTGAGTTATTGCCAAGTGCTATAATTAGTACCTTAACTCTAGCTTTCCAGAGCTCTCCCAACAGGTTGAAGAACATGTTTCTCCCTCTCTTTGCTAAAATCTTAGCATATGGCTTGTTTCTTACCCAGATTTTCAATTGATAGGAAAGGTCATAAACATAGATACCACCACCCTGATGGAGAGCTGGGATAAAAGGCTCACAAACATATCCATTGCCATGGTTTGCAGGTCAAGTCAAGCACAATATCCTCTGAACTCAATTTTATAGGGGAACATATTTCTGCTACTTCATACTCCAGATATTTGCTTCCTTTCTGAACTGTCATTCCATTCTCTCATCCTTGTTGCTTCTCTTGGAAAGTTGGCCTTGTTAAGTAGTCAAAGAGGGAAGATATTCAGCTCCAAGAGTGACAAGTAAGGAACTTGCCCTTGCTATGTTCTCTGTGGAACCGTGCAGTTAGCCAACAAGAATGAAAGCAAACAAGTAATAATGTTATAATGGTGTTGTAAGTATTGGTGGAACATCTAGTTCAGCTTTCCTCCCAGTTCAACAATCCCTCTTACCGCGTTCCTGACTGATGATCAACCACAGCACGGCCACTTCCTGGGACGGGCAACTAGTTACTTTGTGAGACACTTGCTTTATTAGTGATAGTCAATTTCCTGGGCAAAGATTTATCTTAGCACAGGAGACAGAATAAATACAAAAGTGGAGTAGTCCTGTTTTTCCTTAATTACCTCTTAACCGAATAGTGTCCTTATTCTATGTTGTTCATTTAACGACCTGAACAACTAACTACCTTTGTTATTGTCCTTACATGTTTTCCAAAGTTTCTATTTTTCTCAGAAATAGTTTTGGGCACTAATACTATAGATTCATTCCACAGTATTTCTCCAGGAGAAATTTTCCTTCTTTCAAGGCTTTTTAATATACCATCTTATTAGAGCTTTTTACTCTCTGAACTCTTCAGTTTTGAATATTTTTCCTCCTTTATCAATTGAATTATCTATTATTAGATATAATCTACTATTAGAATATTATTATTAGAATTCCACTGTTAGAATCATTTATCCTCTGACTAAGGACTGATAGGTAGCTAGCTGTAATTTTTACAATACTTTTTGAAGTCTAAATATACATTTGCCTAGAGCACCTTTGTTATTGTAAAAAGCAACAAAGTTGCTGTTCACTTCCATGTCATATACCTTTTTTCTCATTTAGTCCCCTTAGTTCTGGTATTAAATGAATACTAGACAAAATGATAGCTGATAAACTTTGATTTTTATTTTTCCATGTGGTTGCTCGGAGGGCTTTTTATTTGTTGTGCTGAAGATCCACTGCTTTTTAATGATTAATATTGGGATGGAAGATACTTCCTTAACTGGCAAGAGATTACAATATCATTATGTGACTCTGTTGCTCTAACATTAGTATAACTGAGCATGAAGACTATTTTGAAAGTGGTTCAGTAAAGTTCACTTGAGTTCATAGAAGCTTAAGTTCACTTATCTAATCATTTCCATTTAACTCTGTGTCGTATTCAGATACCTGAGAGTGACTGAAAAAGCATGTGAAAAACTGTATGTCAAATGGACTTAAAGTTCTATCTCTTTAGGTTGTATGAAATATAGAATTCTTCCCAAAAGTAAGAATTCTTTAAATCAGAATACAGTAAGAAAGCTTACTAGAAAATTGTTTTTGTGGAGAGAAACTTGTTTTATCATCTGAAAGAGTAACTATTAGAAGCTGTTAGTGGTTGTTATAAATTAGGAAGTCTGTGGACATAAATATAAAAATAGCGCCTTACAGATATTTATTTTTATTAGAAAGTGCAAAAGTCTGACCTTGAAAAGTCCTGATTGAAGAGATTAACCCATAAAGAAAAGGACCAACTCTCTCTACAAAAGAAGCTTTAGAAAAAGTACATCAGTTGATCTTAGGAATCACTTGGTCAAGTTAATTCTCGAATTGGTCTAATAGCTAGAATTAATCCAGAATTCACTCAAAATAGATGTTGCCATGTTTGAACCATACCAATTAAAAATGATCAATGAAGTAGAAGAGATAGTGAATTATAGGCTAAGGAACTGGATTCATTTTTTTTTTTTTTTTTGCTTTACCATTCTGTAATGAAGTTATCAAAGTGTGTTCTCAGTAGTGCCAATCAGTATTGTATGCACTGTTAGTAATACGGATTCTCGGGCCCACTCCTAGACAACCGAATCAGAAACACTGGGGGCAGGACGTGGGCTTCTGCGCTTTAGCAAGCCCTCCTGGGGATTCTGTATGCTACAGTTTGAGAGCCAGTTCTCTAGCACATAATAATGACTGTTCTATAAACTTATGGTCAGAATCAATGACTGTCCTATCAAGTTACGTCCTGTGTTTAGAAATTGTAAAACATTGGTCAACTGTGAGTAATTATATTAGTTGCTGGTTAATCAACTCTAAAGTGAAAAGTAAACTAATATAAGAATAAGTTTACCTGATAATATGAGTACTAAACACCTGAAAACATTCTGTTCCTGCCTTTCCCTTTACATTCATTTTATCTTTAAGTCATCTTGCCCAACTTGGTTCTGCAGGATTTGCACTCAGAACTGGGGTATGTGTTGATGGAAGCAAGCTGTTTGGTTCACATAAGGATCGGAAAGGTACCTGTGAGCCCGCTGAGTCTGTGTCCGCTGTTCTGTTTCAGTGCACTGTGAAGCCAGTGAGTGGAGTCCCTGGAGTCCATGCACGAAGAAAGGAAAAACATGTGGTTTCAAAAGAGGGACTGAAACAAGGGTCCGAGAAATAACACAGCATCCGTCAGCAAAGGGCAACCTGTGTCCCCCAACCAGCGAGACAAGGAAGTGTACAGTGCAAAGGAAGAAGTGTCAGAAGGGAGAACGAGGTACAGTCGTACTAAAAAAGTGTTCTTATTTGAATCTTCATAACTTGATGCAAATTTTACTTTATTTCTTAAGACACATTTAGTATTGTCACTCATGTCTAAAACCATAAAATGCATAGCAATCAAATAATATGTTAGCTGTAAATTACAGACATAGATGTGCAATTTTTTAAAAGGGAGCCTGCTGTCAGAACTTCATGCTACTGTAGAAATATGCTAATTGAATCTGGATGAAAAAGGTTGCATCATGGGAATTTAGGCTTATTTGGGGAGCCAGGTGCATTATTTTCTCTATTCCACCTTCCTAGTACCTAAAAAATATTTGGGTAGCCTCATAAACACAAGGTCTAATGCCGTGCAGTACAAGGCTATGGTGAAGAGACACTAGAAAATAAACTTATTCCTTTCTCCACTGCCTACAAACCAAGATAATGCAATTAGGGTGTAAGCTTCTGTGGCTAAATGTATTTTAAAGGTTACATGATATTTTTTAAATGTTTAAATAGATATGTTTTCAATACTGATTTTTTAGATAAAGAACCACGCCATATTTTATAAATATAATATAAGCATTAATGACATGTTATCCTCCATTTTTTCATATTACACTAACTTTATATACCAGATTACAGAACCTATTAGATTAGTATTATGTAACTCTGGGTCAGGTCTTGTTCTGAAGTCTTCTGATTGCCAAGGAGAAATGTATCATTTAATATGACACTTAAGGTGATTAAATTTCCATCTAGAATTTTTTTAAAGTTTAACCTTTTTTCATCTTTCTCACTGTCTTGAGCACCACTGCCTACAAATATGCTGTATAGGTTGATGTAACTATACATGGTCAAAAAATTATCTCAATCAATTTTAACTTTAAAGAGTTTGGCTGCCATTGTAGTTGAACTTCCTTTGCTTATTTCATTCATTCATTCACTCGTTTACTTTATGGCCACACATGGTGCTTAGCCCTGGATATTCACAACTGAATAGGGTGCAGTTTCTGCCAGAGTCCTTTGGAGGTTTGAGATGTTCAAACAGGTAATCACAGTATCATATAGTAAGGGAAGTTGTATGTGTGTGAGCAAGTTCCGCAGGAACACAGAGGAGGTCGCTGTGTAAACTTGAACGTTGCTCGTGTAAGGAGGAACAGGAGTCACTGCACTCTGCAGCCTCACTGTACCGAATGAACTGGCCATCATTAGACTGCGTGAAGCTTCTTGTTGTTACTGCAATCAAGTAGTTAATGTGATAAAATTCTCAAAGACATGGATTGTCCTAAGAGAACTTCAAGCTTTTGTGAATTTGTAAGAGGTTTTGATTAAAATTAGGTTTAAGGAATGGAAGTTGGCTAGTGAAAAAGGTCTTTCTGGCATTTGTTACCAATTAATTTAAAACATCTTAGATTTTAAAATTTGGATTTAGAAATCAAATATTTCTTCACTGTACTTGTTAGCAAGTTCCAATAGTTGTGCATTTACTTATGTTTACTATATTTTCTTTAAATTTAGTGACTTACAGTTGGTCTTTACTCATATTATTATTTCTATAAAGATTCTACCTTACTAATCAGTATTTAGTACACTTGTCTTTTCAAATATAAGTAAAGAAAACATTATCCAATAAAATTTAAATTAGGATACTAATCACTTTTTTACTTGAGAATGTGATCTAATATATTTTGCTAGCACATGACTTAAACATTAGCATTGAAAATATCAGTTTTCAAAACTAAGAATGGATGACAAATAATGTGACAAGAAGTTTAAAAATAGTAACCTGTGACATAAGCTTGGCTTAAAAGTTATTTTTTCCTCCTCTCTGATAGGATATAATGACATTTTATGTTTACAGAGGAACACTATACAACCATAAAAATGTATATTTTATCCTTTTTCAAGTTTGATAATACATAGACAATCAAGTAGGAAGTATAAATTTCATTTATAATTAAATACCAGATTCAGTTCCACTTTTTTAATCTTCATTCATCTTTTTATTTGTCCCCAAAAATTTCTCAAGTAGCCTAAAAATTTAAGTTACAAAGGAAACCACTTCTTTTATTCCTTGCCTCACAAACCGAACAGTTTTCTTAGCTTCTTTTAATGGTAACCTTGAACATGGAGAAACCAAGTGGAAAAGTATTTATAACCTCTAGACAGGCCACTATATTACATCAAAATAATATTACCCAGAATACTCTATTTAGACTCTGAGATAATCTGATATATATACAATGTCCAGCACAAATAACACCCCTTTTTATTACACAATCATTTATTACAAAATGATAAACATGTAGTTCTGTAAGATAACAGTATCACATTTAAGCACACCATATGACATTTTAGGTGAAATGTTCAAATTGCTATCCATCTCATGTGAGACATTCACATACCCTACCAACACACTTGAGCAAGCATTACTTCTGCTGGACAATATAAATATAAATATAAATATGTAATAAAGTGTTAAGGACAAACACAATAAAGTGATAAAGATGTGATTTCTCCAACCATTAATATAGCTATTACTGAGTTGTTCTTAAATGTTTATAGATTCATAAAATAAGATTTTTTTAGGCTCATGGCTGGAGTATTTCTGAGGAATAAGATAAAGGATAAGGTGTTTTAAAATAAAATTTAGCCTGAAAATCTTGAATTTAAACTTATACCTATCATTCCTGCCTAAAAGGTTAACAATAGACAGAGGCAGATAAGGAATATTTGGAAAAGGTGTAGAGCATGTGTTCAGGATTTTTTTTGCTGTGTTGTAATTGCCAAAGGCAAGGTCTCCAGGGAAGAGTGATAAGATCCAGAAATGACTTTTCAAAATGTACACAAAGAGGTTGAATGGAAGAAACTAGGTTTTCATAACAGGATGGATTATTCTAGTTGCAAGATGCATATATATATATATATATATATATATATATACATACTACATATATACATACACACAATATATGTTTGAAAATTGCTAATCTTACACATACACACATTTTCTTTACTAACATTCTTCTCATGCATACAATAGTTACAATAAATAAATGCAAAGAAAAATGCAATTTATTCAGTCTCAAGTCTGAAATGTCATCTGATATACTCTTCATACCATTTAAGATTATTTCCCTTTACCTGACATGCTACCTTTCAATCAATTTGAATGTCTCCATTAATTACTAGCTTTAATAAGTTATTCCCATTACAATAGTTTCTAGCTTGAGCTTGTTTCAATTGAATTGAATGTGTAAAAGGTCAAAGTATATAACATTTTAAGAGATTATAAAGGTTAACATACAGACTACTGTCACAGTGCATTATAAACATGAGAGAAAATGCACTGTCAATGGTTGTAAACTCATATTTATTGATTTTTTTTTATTTCCTCGGTGCAACCATCTTAGATAAGGGGAAGTGAAGCAGGACAATGAAATATACATGTGCCTGCATTTGAGGCAAAAGGGTGATTTTTGTGTGTGTGCAGGGGTTGGGGGACAAAAGGAAAGAGGATCACCAAACATGTTCCTTATTCATTTGTGTATTATAAAGTGACTGAAGAAAATTTGCTACAGATACTGGGTTTTCAGGCAATTTGCAAAGAAAGAAAGAATGAAAGAAATTTTGTTGCATGAAGAACATACTAATTTATTACATGCAGTGCATGATCTTAGGGTAGAAAGGGAGGGACAGAATAGTCTCAGAAGAAATGGTGTCGGGTCTACTTTCTTGACGTCAGCAAGAAACAGCATCCCTCCCGCCAGGAAAGGAGACCAGGAATCCGTTAAAACATAAATAAATAAAATGTCCAGGGACATTTCCAGGGAAGAAACAGTGTGGGAATTACTGCATTATTTGGAAACATTGCAGGTTGCTTTATGTGTCTTCCCCAAATTAAAGTAAAGTAGTAAAAGTCTAGTAAGTTTTACACAAAGGAAACATGTTAATGTTAATTTGTAAATGGCTATTAATCACATCTTCAAATACCACTATTATAATATGCATTATGTGTATCATGAGTACTATATTTTATTTTATTTTATTTTTAAAAGATTTTAGTTGTTTGTTTTAGAAAGAGGAAGATGGAGAAAGATGGAAGAAAGATGGAGAAAGAGAGGAAGAGAAACATCCATGTGTGGTTGCCTCTCTCCCGCCCCCTACTGGGGACTTGGCCTGAAACCCAGGCATGTGCCCTGACTGGGAATCAAACAAGCAACCATTTGGTTCCCAGGCTGGCACTCAATCCATTGAGCCACACCAGCTAGGGCATATCATGAGTACTATATTTTAAACTACAGCAAAAAACGTTTAAAAAAATTAAGCAAATAAAAAATGAGTCTGTTTCATTGCTAAGTATCCTCCCCTGTTTGTTAGTTTACTTCTTAAAATCTTTATGATAAGTATGCCAATGATGAATAGTTGAGTTTTCTACAAGAAGAATTTATATTAAATATTCATTCAAATTCAAAACAAGATATTTAGCCAATATTGTTAGAACAGTGCTCAAAATCCAAATAGATGGATTCATTAACTCAAAATTGTAACATGCCAACTGGCTTAGAGTATGTGGATGATGTCTTCTCCCCACCTTCACTTCATGGAGGAAGACCAGCTGGCCTACAGACACTCATCCTGTTTAAGCTCTGAAGGGTGGGAGCTTTCTGCTCCTCCCCTGCACCCAAGCAGTGGACTAGCCCTTTGATATACATCAGAGAAAATTTCAAAAAGTACAGAGCTAAGATAATAATGGCATAGAGACTGTGGTTATTTTTTATTTTTAATTATTTTATTGTGGTTCAATAACAATTGTACTCCTTCTCCTCCATGGTTCTCCCCTGTCCTGCCCAACTCCCCCAATTCCATACTTACCCTCCTACCCCATTGTCCTTGTGCATAGGTCCTTTATACACACTCCTTGATTTGACCCTCCTCCTTCTTCCCCCTGTCATCTCCTTTCCACCTCCCCTCTGGTCACTGTCAGATTGTTCTTTATTTCCATGTTTCTGGTTCAGTTTAGTTTGCTTATTTGCTTTGTTGATTAGGTTCCTGTCAAAGGTAAAATCATATGGTATTTGCTTTTCACCCACTGGCTTATTTCACTTAGCCTAATGTTCTCCAGTTCTATTCATGCTGTCATGAAGGGTAGGAGTTCTTTCTTTCTGCTGCATAGTATTCCACTGTGTAAATGTACCACCATTTTTTGATCCAGTCATTTACTGATGAGCACTTAGGCTATTTCCAGCACTTGGCAATTGTAAATAATGTTTCTATGAACATTGGGGTGCATAGATTCTTTTGAGTTGGTGTTTCAAGATTTTTAGAGTATCATCCTAGCAGTGGAATTACTGGTCAAAAGGCAGTTCCATTTTTAGTTTTTTGAGGAAATTTTATACTGTTTTCCACAGTGGCTGCACCAGTTTGCATTCTGACCAACCAGTATACTAGGGTTCCCTTTTTTCCCATATCCTCACCAGCACTTGTTGTTTGTTGATGTGTTTATGATGGTCATTCTGACAGGTGTGAAATGGTATCTCATTGTGGTTTAAATTTGCATCTCTCTGATGGCTGGTGATGCTGAGCATAGTTTCATATGTCTCTAGGCCCTCTGTATGTCCTTCTTGAAGAAGTGTCTGTTCAGTTCCTTTGCCCATTTTTTAATTGAATTGTGTGTCTTCCTGGTGTGAAGTCGTGTGAGTTCTTTATATTTTGGAGATCAAAGCCTTGTATCATTGGCAAATGTATTTTTCCATGCAGTTGGTTCCCTTTTCACTTGCTGATGTTTTCTTTAGCTGTGCAGAAGCTTTTCATACAACAAAGACAGAAAACTACAGGCCAATATTGCTGATGAACATAGATGCTAAAATTGTCAGGAAAATATTGGCAAACCACATTCAGCAATACATTAAAAAGATCATACACCATGATCAAGTGGGATTCATCCCAGGGATGCAAGGATGGTACAATATTTGTAAATCAATAAATGTAACACATCACATAAACAAAAGGAAAAACAAAAATCACATGATCATACCAATAGACACTGAAAAAGCATTTGATAAAGTATAGCACCCATTTATGATAAAAACACTCAGCAAAGTGAGAGTAGGAGGAGAATACCTCAACATTCTAAAGGCCATATATGAAAAACCTACAGCTAACATCATACTCAACGGGTAAAATTTAAAAGCTTTCCCCCTAAGATCAGGAACAAGACAAGGGTGTCCACTTTTACCACTTTTATTCAACATATTATGGGAAGTTCTAGCCACAGCAATCAGATAAGAAAAAGAAATAAAAGGCATCCAAATGACCCTGGCTGGTGTAGCTCAGTGGGCTGAGCGTGGGCCTGTGAACCAAACAACCACAGTTCGATTCCCAGTCAGGGCACATGCCTGGGTTGCAGGCCAGTTCCCAGCAGGGGATGCACGAGAGGCAACCATACATTGATATTTCTCTCCCTCTCTCCTTCCCTCCCCCTCTAAAGATAAATAAATAAAATCTTTAAAAAAAATAAAATTTAAATTTAATTTTAAAAGGCATCCAAATGGAAAAGGATTAAGTAAAACTGGCATTGTTTGCAGTTGATGTGATAGTGTACATAGAAAACCCTGTATACTTCACGAAAAAGAGACTGTGGTCCTTAACCAGCATGATTTTGCTCCCCTGACTTTGATTTTGATCAACAGGGGCTATTTCTGATAATCACAACTTGGGAGAAGAGAATGCTATGGACAGCTAGTGGGTGAAGAGCAGGAATGCTGCTGAATAGCCTACATGGCCCAGGATGTCCCACACAATAAAAATTATCTGCTAGTGCCAAGGAGGAGAAATGTTATATAAACTCAACAATCTGTCTTCATTATCCCTTCCTGGGGATCTAGTCAGTTCCTACTCAAATGTGCTGTTAGTTCAGATACTGAGAAGGACCACTTGCCACCAACAAAAGAAAGCCTGCACATGGTATGAAGCTTTGGTAACAAGGACAACATGGTGGAACACAGGGGAGAATTTTTTTCTCCAATGAATATAAAAATAATAGCTTTTATTAAAAATTAATATTTTAGCCCTGGCTAGTGTAGCTCAGTGGATTGGGCACGGGCCTGCGAACCAGACGATCACGGTTCGATTCCCAGTCAGGGGATATGCTTGGGTTGCAGGCCAGTTTCCTGCAGGGGCCAGTTCCCTGCAGGGGATGCACGAGAAGCAACCATACATTGATGTTTCTTTCCTCTCTCCTTCCCTTCCCCTCTAAAAAGATAAACAAATAAAATATTTAAAACAGTCAAAAAAATTAATATTTTAACTTAAAACATTTTGGTGTCACACAAAAATATTCAGCTATGTTAAAACCTCCAAGAAAGGCAGTCCATTGCAGTAAATAAAACCATCTGCTCTCAGAGAGATATTCCCTAATAAAATGTATGTATCCTGTATTTTACAATCATTTGGTAGGTTCTTAAATGTCTCAATCTTAAAGAAAAGGCTCCAAATAAAATAATAAGCCTTTTATTTCATCCTAGGTGCTATACCATTTTTCATAATTCAACCGCCAGTTCTCTATAATTAATACCAACTTTATATTATCCCATTTTTGTAGGCTTTCTAAGATCTTCAGGACATTATTCATGGTGGTCAAAATTCATGGTGGGAAATACCTGTGTTATCATTGTAATCTTTTCCTTGCTACAGTGATAGAAAAATCATTTTTAGGTTTCTCTGCTGTTGATGTGTACCACAGCATCCCTATTCTAAAACCATCATATAATAAATTATCCTCATAAATACCTTTATTTTCTCAGATTTCGTGGTTTATAAATATCTAATGTTTGTTATAATACTTATAGATATGTGATATTTTTAACCTGACCCATAACATGCATGGGTCAGGTTATTAGATCAAGTGATGGTTGTAGTATACGAAGCATTGTTCAGCCCCTTAAACAAACAATGATTTTGCCATTGTTTAGATCCTCTGCATAAAAGTGAAGTTGTTCAGTTAGCTTTCACTGCATAACAAATGACCCCAAACCACACAGGCTTAAAACAACAATAACAATAAATGTGAATGAACAATTTAAACTGAGATCCTCTTGCAAATTCCATCTGGGCTCCTTCATGTGGTTGGCTGGCTGAGGACTAAAAAAACTGTGCTGTTTCTATCATTGTCAAGGTGGCTAGGGCTCTACAAAATCTGAAGAAGGAGAGGGAAAGCAGTTTATCTTGAAGAGCACATGGGGGAGGGGTATCAAATGGTCATGGAAGAAATGTGGGGTAGTGACACAATACAATATACAGGTAATGTATTATAGAATTGTACACATGAACCCTACATAATTTTTTGCCCTGGCTGGTGTGTCTCAGTGGATTGAGTGCCAGCCTGCCAACCAAAGGGTTGCAGATTCAATTTCCAGCCAGGGCACATGCCTGGGTTGCAGGCTAGGTCTCCAGTAGGGGGTGCACAAGAGGCAACCACACATAGATATTTCCCTCCCTCTCTTTGTCCCTCCCTTTCCTTCTCTCTAAAAATAAATAAATAAAATCTTTTAAAAAAAGAAACCTATATCATTTTATTAATCAATATCACCCCAATAAATTAAATTAAAAAGTAATAAGTAAACAAATATTAAAAAATAAAACAATGTAACTATAATTAGAGAAGGTAAAGTCATTTGCGAAAGTTAAGGATGTGTGTGCGTGGTGTGTAAATAATAAAGAGAAGGTAAAAGGGACTGAATTGAAGATTTAATGGAAAGAGAAATACATACGTAAAAGGGCAGAAACATAGTGGATTAAAGACGTTTTGAAGAATTTGCCATGCACACCCATTCTGCCCACATTAATAATGATAGCCTACTGGTGCCAGATGCTGTGCTAGAAACGTCATGTTTGGATTTGTCCATCAGTAAAAAATATACCTCTTTTTACTTGGGATCTGTTTTGACAACAATGTATAAAAATTAAACCATTTGAGTGGTGCATTCCCATTCATGATGCTAAAAGTGGTATATAGTTTAAACGTAAACAAGCTTGGGAATGTTTCTATTTCAATGATATCACAGAATGTAATTGGAACCTGGTTGTATTTGTTTGCTCACACCTCTTGGGAGGCCGAAGGACAAGGCATCCAGCCCTTTAGCCTTGCTCTAACAATCTACAAAGTTAGTCTGTAACGCTGCTATGAAGAAGTTCCTGGAGTAGATAAAAGGAGAACTAGAGAATGATCTATGGAAAGAATAATTCTTTTGTGCTGTCAAATGTAGGTGTCTTCTCTGCCAAAGCAGTTTCAGCAACACCAGCAGTTTCAAGGAGCGACTGTGTTAGGGAGGTGGGAAAGAGAACAGGAGCATGAAAGGAGGAAGTGTCTTTGCAGGAGGAATGTTTACTTTGTAATTAGCAAAGGACAAGAAGGCCCTTTTGGAAACTATACTTGGGGGTCCAAAATTTAAATTTATGCTGATGCTCTCCCAGTCTCTCTCTAGGGAACCCTCTTAATTGGCAGGGATCTCAGTTGGCTAGAAAAGACTGCAAATGAAGCCAAGGTCTCGAGGTCATTTCTCCAAACGGCCCCTGAACTCAGCTCTGTTCCACAACCACAAGCTGTATGTTTAACCCTACTTAACCATCTTGAAAACACATACTAGCACATCAACGTGGTGGTCACAGAAAGAAATACATATGTTCACCTTGAGACCAAAACTAAAAGTATGCAGAGATAGTTTATTTCTGCCAGCATAAACAAATGTCTTCGTAAATGTGCTAGCAAATGCTAATGCTAATGAAGACGTCAGTTACTGATGGAGCAATCTGCAAAGCTGAAAACTGTCCACACAGGTATATATTATAAGTGAGCTGATCATCAATGCTTGTTACCTTGTGGACTGACATAAACCATGATGCCAATGGCTAAAATATAAGATTCATAATGGCAAGGACTTTTTTTGTTTCTTTGGTTCATTTTACATCCTAGAAACCTAAGAGTGCCTAGCACATAACTGCTGCTTTAGTAAATATTTGTTAAGTATATGGAGGTATCTTGGCCTGGCCTTTTATTTTTTTTCCAGTTCTGCCCTTTACAAGTTGTAAAGTATAATAGAAATAATCGTTGCCTGTGTTTTTGCAAAGGAAGAAACAGTACTTAAGATAGGAAGAGAATGTTGAATGATGAGTAATCCCTCTCCTTTCAAGTTTTGTTTAAAGTGCCCCCCTTTTCATGTTCTAAATCAGAAATGGTTTTTTGTCATTTTCTTTCTGTCTTTTCATTTCTCCAAATACATTATTTTCAAATATATGCCATTATTGCTTCAACAGAAGAAGAATATAATAGCATTTATCCCCCTT
This sequence comes from Sturnira hondurensis, assembly GCF_014824575.4. Classification (NCBI taxonomy): domain Eukaryota; kingdom Metazoa; phylum Chordata; class Mammalia; order Chiroptera; family Phyllostomidae; genus Sturnira; species Sturnira hondurensis. The sequence continues at coordinate 10,463,549 of NW_028077105.1, read as the reverse complement.
TGATAATCCTTTTTCACCACGCTCACTGTTAACCTTGCCTCTGTATTCATAGGACATTTAAGTTGAAAATGGCAGGTTCCAAATTACCGTAAGCAAAAAGAAAACTATCGTCTTCGGGCACAGCTTGCTCCAAGTCCTTAAACAATATCACCTGGCTCTTTCTCGCCATTTCCACTCGTCCTGCCTCTGTTCTCACTGTGAATTGGCCGTGCTCTCCCCTGCCGCGCAGAGCCTTTCTTGACGCAGGGGAGAGCTGGCGCTGGGCAGCCCTAAATCTACATCCGCATCAATCTCAGTCTCAACAGTTACTTCTCTCTCTGAGTTTTCACTCATCGCCTCTCGTGAACGGACTCGGATGGGACCCTGCATGGGTCCCATGTCTACCCCTGAATGAATCAATGGGGCAGGAGCACTAGACTGCTGTGACTGGTCTGCCTGAGTCCCAGGCCATTGTTGAAGCCAAGAAATATGGGGGTCACTGTGAGTGATGATTCTATGTGGAAACAAGGGGGCCGGGCTGAAAAAACCACAGCAGTGAATGATCCCCTTCCACAAAGGAAGTTCAAAATTTATGAAATTTAGAAACTTAGACTCCTCTATAAGGTAGTCCTGCCCAATATTATTTAAAGAAAAAAATTGAGTGAGGAGGAGTAACCAAAGTGTTTCTCCATCTATCTTACACTAGAAAGGCATGCCCAGCATAATGCTCAGAATATTACCACCTGTTTTCTTTCTGATTTCTCTGGTTTGATAAAAACTTTTTTATGTGAGTAAGCTGGCTCTGAAATGAATAGAAAAAGAACCCAGTGCTCAGATGAGTGGTTCCTGGGATTGATTTGTGCAAGCTTAAGTAAAGACACGTCCATTTCCATTTCCAGCTGCTGCTGCTCTGTGTGAAATGTACCAGTGTGGGTAATGACCTTTTGCTTGATTATGCACCAGGCCACTGGAACTTCAAAATTGACTCAAACCTAATTACTGAAGTCTTCTGTTTACACTGTTTATACACTACGCGGTCATAACTCTAGCCCCTGTGAGCTCAGGCTTCCATAATTGAGAAATTTGCCTTGTAAAGGGTTGTTTTGTTTATTTGTTGTTTCTGCTGGAAAAGCCTGCTTTTCCTATTTTTGCAAAGAATCAAATTTAGGAAAGAGTTTCTGAACAGAGTCCAATCACATTTCATATCTCAATGCAAAACATGTGCATTTTAGATATTCCTTTTACTTTTGCATTGTATAAAATCTAGAATTTTAGAAACACAGTGCCACTTATTTTTTTATTGATGTTTTATAAAATATCACACTTTTGGCAAGAAAACATCAACATTATTAAATTCACGCTTGGGAAAAATGAATAATTGCTAATTCCCAAAGTCAGACTGACACAGCAATCTACGCAGGATCAGGACCAGCAGTTCATGTCTAATTAATTGGAACCTTATTACCCCAATTGACAGAAATAATAACCCAGTTTTCCATAATGTAATTAGTAGAATGCTAATCGGCCAATTATTTTTTATGGAGCACAGACATGTGATAGTGAAATATCTCTCATAATAATAAACACTCGCTGTAAACATCTGATATAATACGTATCTGCTTTCCGTGCAAAACCGACATCATGAAGGAATTTGGTTTTGTTTCGGATTTGGTGTGTTTCAATAACTAAGACAGCCTACTGAAGTGTTTTATTGGCAGAACTGGGGTGGATTCACACTTGCTCAGTTTGTCAAATTTGGCTCTGAGTGCGCAGGACAAAGGAGAGTCACTGTGCCGTTTCTCCCCCTCGGCCCTTTCGTTTCCTTCCGTTTTATGCCCTGAGCACCCGATTCCCACTTCGTATCTTGTCTTGTCATCCTTTCCTGCCAGGCCTGCGGGTTTTCTCAGTTTTCAGAGAATTGTCTGCTCATACACTCATTGTTTCTTTTTGTGTTTAAAATCTTCACAATATAATGTTTACTACTTAAAATATCAGCTTAGTGAAGTAAAAAAGTACCAACATAGTTTGAAAGGCAAAAGTATCTCAGTTCAATTCTGGATTACCTGTTTATTTGTTTCTTTGTTTACTTTTTTACAAAAACATTATTTTTAATATCAATAATGGTATACATGCTGTGGTATGTGTAGACCTTAGTGGTAAATATACAATATACCATAATGGCATACATGGATAGTAAATTTTTTCCAGACTTTGCTCTTACTACTATAATAAAAAATCTGTATAATATTAATAAATCGATGCCCTCACTTTCAACCAGAAGTAAAAGAGTTGATATGTCACAGTATTTAGAATGCAGGCTCTGGACCCACATGCCTGTGTTCAGATCTCAGTTGTGCTTTTAATCAGTTCCATTACTTTAGGCCAGTTACTTAGTCTTCTTGTCCCCCGTTTTCCTCATCTGTAAAATGGGCATGAGAATAATAACTACCTCACAGTTAATGCAAGGACTTGCATAGTGAGGCATTGACGAGCGTGTAATAGACAGAATATTGTACTTAAAACATAATTAAATAATTTTTTTAAATTAAAAAAAAAACCCTTAGGCTTGTGTCTAGCCCATGGTGAGCATCCAATAATGGTGATACTTAAAGTAAAATGGAGTCCTAGACATTGGATGGATAAGTAAAAGAATGTGCAAATGTTAAATATTAGTGTATTCTGCCAAATTACATTCCAAAAAGCTTTTAACAGTTCACATTTGTGGCTTATCAGAAATGCCTGTTTTCGTATAGACTTACCAGAACCGGATGTTAGCAGTTTTTCAAACTCTTGCTAATTTGATGCATTAACAATAGTATCTTATTGTTTTATTATTGGCACTTTGCTGCTTACTGGTAAGGCTAATCCCGTGTTTGTTATTTATTTGGATTTCTATAAGATAGCTATTTATATACATCGCCCATTTTTCTACTAAGTAATTTCCAAACCAGTTGTAGGAACTCTTACAGGTGCATTAATCTTTTGTCATGAGCATAGCAAATGTTTCTCATACTCTGTTATTTATTTGACTGTTATACCTACGGTGTTTTTTTTTTTCCTATCGTTTAAATAATTACAGTCTTTACTTCAGGGTTGCTGATTTTTGAAAAACTTGTTAAAAGTTTTTAACTGTAACCTTATATGTGTGGGTGTTCATTCAACAAACATCTATTGAGCAGTAGTTGTGTGCTGGACGTCGTGCCAGGCGCACTGGTGAAGAGTGTTTATTTGTGTGGACGTACAATGATCTATACATTGAAGCTGCCTTGCCCTGTATCTATCATAAACTCACTCCTGCCTCTACCAATGGACTTGAGAGGAGAGGCATGTTAGGACTAATCCTATTTCTCTTGTATAGCAGTAACAACATGAGAAAAACCAAAATGAGAGAGTCAAAAGGTGTCTTAGAGAAGCAAAGTTCACCTGTCCTTTTTTTGGCAATAAATAACACTAACACTTAAAGAGATTAGATGACTTTGCCCAAGTGACCTTATCTCAGTCTTAGTGCATGGCAGCAGCCATGCTGCTTTACGAACACAATATTTCCTATAATATTGTTTACTTGCTTTCCATTAACAACTGTGTTGCTGTTACTAATTCAGTGTGTGGAGCTATACAGATGTTTAACAATGTATTGTCATACTAACTTTACTTGCGTTCTCCTCTTTTTGAATCACCTTGTATCAGCCCTATTTTTAAACAGCCATCTACTTCGATGTTATAGTGGAAAAGAGACGAAATAGGGCTCTCTCGGTGAGTTTGTTCTCATTCTGGTGTAGCACAGGGCCAGGCATCCCAGAAGGCAGATTTGAGCATTAGGCTAAAAAGAGTGCTACCTGGAAATGTGGTCTGGGAAAGGACACCAAAAGAGGGGACCAAAAAAGAAGAGGGAATGAAGAAACAGGCAAGAGGTTTCTTATAGGGGGAAGAGCAGCCTTTTTACTAGGCTTTTTACTGAGCCGTCTTGCTTTGGTCCTGGTAGTACAGTACTGGGCTATCTACAGATGCTTACAAGATGAGAAGATTGGATGAGCAAAGTCATTTTAAAATGGGTTTTAGTAACAGACCCCTCAGCTTATTGAAATCGTATGCAGAGCCCAATATATAAAATAGATCAAAATAGAAGTGCACTTTGGTGGAGAGGATGTGGAGAAATTGGAACCTCTGTGCACTGTTGGCGAGAATGTAGAATGACAGAGCCACTGTGGAAAACAGCATGGTGGTTCTGCAAAACATTAAAAATAGAATTATGACATGATCCACCAATTCCACATCTAGTTATATACCCAACATAATTGAAAGCAGGGTGTCAAAGAGATATTTGTATACCCATGTGCATAGCAGCATCATTAACAGTAGCCAAAAGGAGGAAGCAATCCAAGTATCCACTGATAACATTTGTTTATCCAGATGAAGTGTGATATATATGTGTGTGTTTGTGTGTGTATATGTATGTGTATGTGTATAATCTCCACAATGGAATATTATTCAGCTTTACAGTGGGAAAAAACCCTGTCACATGTTACAACATGGAAAAACCTTAAAAATATGATGATCGGTGAGATAAGCCAGTCACAAAAGAAAACACTGCATGATTCCACTTACATGAGACACCCAGAGTAGTCAAATTCATTAGCATTGAACAACAGACCGATGGTTGCCAGGGGCTGGGGGGAGGGAGGAGTGGGGCATTGTTATTTAATAGGTGGTACAGAGTTTCAGTTTTGAAGACAAAAAGACTTGTGAAGATGGATGGTGGTGATAATTGCACAACAGTGGGAATGTACTCGATTCCGATGCCGTGGGCACTTAAATATGATTAAGGTGGTAAGTTTTATGTTCATTTTACCACAGTTTAAAAGAATTAACAATGTAGAAGTGCTTGTACTGAAGTAAGGCCTAAACAACCAATACCCCTGTGCTAGAATACTCTATATAAAACCATTAAAGAAGATCGTTTATGCGATCTCTTTTACGTTTTCTAATTAGATTCAGATAAAACCTGAACTTGCTATTCCTATAGGACCTTTTCTAGGGTAAAGCACAGTATTTTTTCTTAGGGAAACTGCTTGAATCTTGGGAGGGAGAAATGTTCGATGTGCCCCCAAGGCATCACTCAGAGGTTATGTTGGATGTCACAGCATATTTCATGCTGTGGCTATAAGATGTTCCGGGTGACGAGAAATAAGGCACTGTGAACACTAGCTCTCTACAGATACATTGACATGCTGGCCTTTGTTTGTTTTCTTGCTTTTCTCCTCAAATTCATATGCACTTATATTGATTTATGGAAACGTCACTTCCCCATTTGTCATCTATAGCAGCAACTCTATGGAAAAAAGCATGCAATTTCATAGCATTTCATAACAATTACAGTGTACATATAACCCTTAACTTGTAGTAATGTTTAATGTGTGGCACATATAATTTTAAAGAATATCCTTTCTTGTTATCTGTCCCACCTAATGTTTTTTTTCTGTCATTTATATCTTCTTTTTTGCTTGCTGAATACAAAATCTAAAAGACTAGGTTGCAAGCCATCCCTAAATTGGCCAGGAGCTTAAGAGAATTACTCTGAACACTTTTTATATAAACTCTAAGGAGGTCAAATTTAGAAATATCTCAGCTGCTGCATTTGGATCCCATGAGCCGCTGACCATTTATAATTAATATTAATAAATGGCAGATGACAGATGTTTATTGCTTAACAAAAATGTGTGTGCAATACTAAATTTAAAAGAATAAGTTAGTTTAAGACCCTAAGGGCTTGAATATATGTATTCAGAATAATGAAAAGAATAAAACTACCAACATGTGATCCAGAGTCCTCTAACTGCAAACACCACAGTTTCATAGGAGACATAAAAGCATTTTCAATTCATCATATTAAACATTGGATTGCCATGAAACTCTATCCCTTTAAACAAAAATGCCTCTTTTACAAGCCTCGATTACTCTAGAAAGAAGGCTTATGAATCATTAATATGTCCTTAACCATTGATCTCACAATCTAAAATTAAACTGTTTAACGTGTACAGCTTTTATAATCAGAAATTTTTTAAACATAATATCCAAATCCTGAGTTGCTTTAAATCCCAATGTTCCATAGATTCCCACTAAATAGTTTAACAACTGGAAGGGGATTTATTCACCTCTAGACACTAAGAAGTTAAAACACAGTAGTTTAGTTACATAGTTCTGTTATTTGGGGAACCTAATAAGATGATTAAATTGGAGACTATGATAACTTCTAGTTTTGAAGAAATAAAAATCAATTTCTAAGGGAATTACATTGGATCCCAAATCATCTTACAAAAAACCAAAACGGCAGGAAAATAATTTGCTTGGGTTGTATGTCCGTACTCACATTCAATAACCATATCCACAGACACAAATTCTTTCCAATTGGGCTGTGATTTAATAATAAGATTTGTCTAAAGCTCGGCAAGTTGCATATTTATCTCATGTAGTCCTTTAAATATTCTGGGCATTTCTGCATTATAGTCATCAACTCCATTTTAAAAATTAGGAAATTGAGGCATCAGGACTGGAACCTGGATTTTTTGTCTATTAATCCAATCCTCTTCTCATGCTGTCTCTTTCAACTGTTGAAAGAGACACATGACCATTAATTTTTATTTGTCTGACCTTTTGTAATGATACCCACACACATGTGCTTGGCATTAGCCATTATTTCTTATTATTGTTATTGTTGTCGCTGATAAATTTGAGAACATTCTATTTCTACCACCAAATCTGCTGTCTTTCTTTGTACTTTCCAACGATTCTGGTATTCAAAGAGCAAACTTGAGCTTAATGAGCAAATTGGCCAATGATTTCCCTTTTGCCTCAAATCACAAGGCTGTTTGAAAGCCAAATGGTTTTCACAAATTGCCAACATCATATTTACATGCAGTAAATAGTTATGTTAGCCAGCATCACTTTGTCTAAACAAAGACACTGTCAATCAATAGAGCCAGTGACCTTCAGGCTCTAAGTACTTTACGCAATTTTCACAGGGTTACGTTTAAATGTGAATCCTAATAAAGATCCTTGCTTGGCTTTTTAAAAGGTCATGAAAATTAAGACCCCTTCCAACTACTATAAAATAACATTGAAGACATAAAAATGAAATTCACTAAAAAAAATGTGTTTCAAAGGTTCAGACTTTCAACTCAATTTATGAAGTACTGTATATATGGTCTCCTAAGTGTCATGTGAATCAGTGGATATGCCAGACACGGAGCAAAGTTCCAACCCCAGGAGGCTTCCAAAGCCCAAAGCAAGCTGTAATGGGAGAGAGTTCCAAGAGAGAACACAATGTGCGTGTGCGAATAAAGCAGATGCAGCATGACTTTTGGTTTGTTCTTTGGGAACTCACAACTATATGGAAAAATCACACACTGCTCTCAGTTGCTGTAGACATCTGTTGAAGGCACGTGAGATTGAAGCGAAGGCAGTGGTGCAGAATTCCTTCTAGAATATGACAGCTTAACTTTAGAAACCAGGGAAACTGCTCACCGAATAACAGATCCATTCTAACATTAGAAATGCACAGCGTGCCTGGTATACACGGTGGCAAATGGAGGGCAGTAAGCTATTTGTTTGCAAAAAAGATGGGGGCATTCCTTTCCTGTATAACATCATTAGATACCTACTTATACGGCCTTTCATGTGGGATGTCAAAAACCAGCTCATTTCTAATGGCACGTGTATTTGTAATACCTTGCTCTTAGCAGACTTAAAAATTTAAAGAGGCTTGAGGCTTTTAAATATTTTTTAGACGTGAAATTGAGCTCACAAAATAAGTTTAATGGCAAGTTAGTCAAAAACACATGGATATGTTTCCTTTAAATTATATACAGATTTTTAGAATTAAGATTGTGGTAAAACCTACTAGCAATCCATTAAGCCTTCTAAAGCACTTAAAACATAATTAAATATTTTTTTTTCAAATTCAAAGATGTTCTAATGGAAATAGCAAATTGGCAGTTGTCATTTTGGCATTGCCTGTGTATTTTTACAGACACTTAAATTTAACCCTGTCCTGGAGTAGCGGATATTCTCCCGTCAGGGAAAGACCTGCCTTCGTGCTCCATGTCATTTTCCTGCCATTGTCGTGTGGGAAGAAGAGGACCTTCCCTTTCCGGGGGGACCTCACTGCCACCAAACTCTGTAGCACCAACAGAATGGAACATTTTCCTCAAAGATTAAATATGTGTGTGCTGCACAGTACTTAAAAATAACACATTTGGAGTCGGAGAACTAGAAATATAGTCACCAACGCCTTCTTTTTAAAACAAAGCCTATTTTATCACCTATTTGTATTCATTATCAGCTACTCAATAAATTTCCATTTGAAGTGCTCGATAAAAATTTCCTAAGCTAGTTTGATGGGGTGTCTGGCAAAAATAGTGTTTAGATTTATCAAGAAGCTTTCTATCTTTGGACAGGTTTAGCTTAACTTTTTAAACTAGCCACGAAATCATATGAGCGAGGAACTCTTAGACTTCATTTGTATCTCTGACTTTAGACACAAATATATTTGTGTCTAAAATATATTTGCGTCTAAAATATTATTCTACTTTAAAACTTTCTAGTGAATAGATTGTGTATTATATTTCTATGAAAAAAGGTGATTTTCCCAGCTTACTGAAAACATTCAGTGCTCACTTCTTCATTCTCTTTATGCTCTATAGTTCATTTGTCTTCTAACATATACATTTTCCCAGTATACATTCATTAATTTATAGTTTTATTCCTACATTTGACCCTTAGTGTCTCTTACCTTCTGCTGTGGCCATTTATTTTGTTTTGTTCATTTGTCTAACTTAAAAAAATAGAGTTTCTCTCTGAAGATAAAGTCCCAAAGCACAATATTCAGATTTTGTGGAGGCGGGGGTGGGGGGACTCATCTTTCTTAATATTGAAAACCTAGATTGTTCAAAGAAGAACTCTGCTAGTGTGAATTATGGGATACATTTGAAAGATGTACAATTCTCTTCCTTTCTTCAATTTCATATGGTTAAAATCTGTTGCCCCTAAGTACCAGATATTAGTTAGCTCACTGCTTCAGTTTTCGAACAAAATGGCCGGGTGACATTGATTCCTTTTTTCGTAAATGACATAAAGTGCTAGAACACATTGCACCTTTTGATAATTTAAATACCTCTGAAAACAATTGTTTGTTTCCATTTTACATGTACTTAACCATCCTTCTTCTCCCTGGTGATATTGCAAAGGTCAATCTTAGTATACTTATCATGGTGCCTTCCCAGTCATAGACGCCAATTTGTAGAGTTATGGCTGATTTGCTTTTATTACGCAGCCTGATTTCCATACCTCTATACTGGTCTCAGCCTAAAAACTAGTAAGAATAGATCTGGTACCAGATGTGAATATACCTTAAAGACTGCATTCTTTAAGACTTGTTCACCCAATTTTCTAATATTGGTGAGGACGTTTATGTTGAATAAGAGCATTAGTAACCATACTCTAAGGTTCGTCTTAAATTGCTTTGTTATAGGCATTATGAATTTATCATATTTAACATATCTATCATATTGAACATATCTATATCATAATGCCTATAACAAAGCATCACTGTCATTTTAAAAACTTATGAAGTGCCCATCAAAAAATGACATTCCGCTGGATATTTTGTGATGTTAAGCAGATGCAGACATAAATGCAAAAGCAAATCCCAGAGTATTTTTGTAGTCATGAAACCACCATAAAGAGAGGTTTGTGACCCCAATGTTACCTTAATATTGTCTTCAGTGTTTCATATTTAATTATAGTCAATTACTCACCAATATAATAAATATAGATTTATGAGATACTTTAATGTTTTTAAAACAAATGAAAACCACCCAAGAGGAGCCTCACCAAACCTGAGGTTGTCCAGATTGCATTGGCTAAGATTAAGTGGAAGATCGTTCATCTCCAGGGGTCATGCAATTAATCTCAGAGTGGGAGTCAGGGCAATGACTAAGCGAAAAAGGAAGCTGAAGTACAAGCCTGTTACAAAAGCAGTTGTAGCTCCGATGTCAGAGAACTCACTTCCTTTTCTCGTGAAGAGACCTAAAATATCACCTCTTACTCTCAGCTTCTTAGGGCCCTAAAACCCCACCAGTTTGGTCAGCTATTTTTCATGACTATTACTGATTCGGCCAAATACGTGAAAAGAATAAGTTTTCAAAAGAGCAAATGGGTTTTAATTTTCTAGGTGGAAAAGGCCACTTTATCTTAGAAGTCACCAGAAAGTAATTTCAAATGAATTTACGGTAATACAGAGTTTGGGCAATGAAAAAACTCAATAGTCTACTTCAGGGTGTGTATATGAATTTAATTGCAAATAAAAGTTAAAGCTCATTTTCATTTAGCACAGGTCACACCTGTTGACAAAGTGAATTTCGTATTGCTGAATTATCATAGTCTTGATGAACCCTATGATTCCTTGTGGCAGCGAATGTTTCTTTCTAGTAAATACCACCTTTCCTCCCCCTCTTTTCCACTTACCGAGATTGTCAGACCTCACATTGTAAGCAGGACTCCTTCTGAACTTGGTCCTTCCTTAATGGCAGAACCTTGCTCTAACTGGGGAGGGTTCTGACACAAGATTGGCTTGCCTTTGGGGTTTTTAACATGATGTGCCACAGCTGATGGCTTATTAAGTCTATTGCTCACATCAGTGTTCCCTCTGGATATTTTTCTCATTCTTTGGGAATTTAAAAGAATAACAAATAACCAACAAATCACTAAAAACTATAACATGTTACCCAATTCTTGGGAATAGGCCAATGAACTTAAAATCTGCTTACATATCACAAATGTGAATCCCCAGCCTTTCAAGCTACCACATCGTATCAGGTGCTTACCAATCAGAACTCTGCATCTCAGCTTCACAGAAGTGACACTGTCATCTGCTAGCTGCCAACTGCCAGGTTCTGCCCTCTGAAACCTAGCTGGTCAGGCAGCAGCCCGGATCTGGTATTTGCCCCTGAGAGAGCAGAAGGTCATGTCAGAGAGAGGACGTGAATGCAGATGGAATCTGAAATCAGTTTCAGGTTGGCACTAAACGTTCCATGCCAGGAGTAAGTGGAACTTATTACAGTCGTATGAACTTTGTATTCTATTAGAATACGCTGTGAACTTAATATGTCATAAGCTATAGCAGCAAATAGAGCTGGACAAGAAACTAATGTGAGAAAACAAGAATTGAAAAGGTTTTAAAAATGTAAACTGAAAAATAATGTAAACTGGAAAAACTCACAAGAAGCCAACCTTTTTTTACAAATGTGTTTGTTTTTCCTCAAAAGTCAATCGTAAGTGCTACGCAGGGAAGAAAGTCAGAGAGAGCCAAATGGTGATCTTCAAGTTTTGTTTTTGTTACTGGGTTTTTTTGTTTCCTTTCCCCCCAAAAAGGAAATGGTAAAATAAATTTTATTATGCTGGTATAAGTCGCATAATCTGTGGTATATAGTCCTTCTCTGACTCATTTATGAAATAAAAATGAAGTGTGAAATAAAACTGGTATTCATTGAATGTTTATAGGTGTTTACTTAGCTGTTCTTTAAGGCTATGCATGTTAACTAATTATATTTCACTGAATAGATTTTAAACAGGTTAAATTGTAGTTGACAAGCAAAGACATTTTGTATACTTTGGGTTACACAACAACTATAAATGTCACTGACAACTCCTTGACTTTCTCTCAGATATACACATAAGCTTTTTAATTATAAAATTCATAATTTTATAATTATGACTATACATCTTAAAGCAGCCTTAACTTGGGCCCCTTTTCACATATGCATAGAAATTAATAAGTAAAATTACTACATTTGGGGCAAATTGATTTTAGTTTTTCACCCACTTCTTCAAAGATTTTTCTACAACTAAGAATCTGATTAATACATACTCTTAGCTACAAATATGCTCAGTCGTAAGTCAGAATAAATAGTAAAATATCAATTTGCTATCAATATTCAAAGAAACACATTCTGGGATAAAAGTCAGCATTAACATGATAAATATTTGCTGCCTTGCGTTACATAAAGTATATGTAATATTACATATAATATTACATACATAATGTATATGTTCATTCCTAGGTATTTTCCAAAGGATGTTTTTATTTTGTAAGCCTGTATAAATGAAATTAATAAAATACATATACATATGCAAAATATGTATTGTTCTAGATTTCAACTCTATTTTTTCATATTACACTTCAAAAGAATGTAACCATTTCTGCGAAAGGAGCATCTGTGTCTTTTCACGTATAACTTTTCTTGATTATTTCTAGGAGAGCAGACTAAACATGCAACTGTGACATAATGCAGTGTCCCGTTTTGATTTCTGGTTAGCTCAGAAGCCTTCACCAACTGAAAGAAGTTTCTGAAAAAGGCAAAACTTTCTGACCTCGGGAGGTTCTGATAGGAAGAACTGAAGCAATGAACACTGAGAGTAGAGGAAACATTGGAATAAATTCCCTGAAGTTCTGTAACAACATTGGTGTGGGTGCATGGAGGAAGGCATAATTTCATTCTCAAAGAATCTCCCTGTTTTCACATTCTTTGTTTTTCTCAAAAACTGATCTTGTAGATGATATAGTCCAGATGAATTTCTGCTTAATAGGAATTCTTGTTCACAAACTGACACTGAGAGTGAATCCATCATATTATCTAAAAATAAGATGGGGTGAATCTACCTTGTCTCAAAATTTGGCTAATCATTTACCAGGTCATTTTTAAGCCGTTATTTAAATAAATTAAGATGCAGCTCTTTCTGACGCTTTGGCTGCTTTCGATCTACTATTTTGCATCTGGTCATCAATAAATTTAATTCCTCCAAATTTCCTGAAATAAAGTTTCCAGAAATGAAATTAAGGTGCTTATATTTTAACAGTCTGTGCAGACAGGTTAGGTGCTATTCATAGCCAGGGTGATCTAGGTTACCTACGTCATTTGAACAGTGGCATACTGGTCTCCCAAACTGTTTTTGTCATATGTTTATGAACAGAAATATAAGAAAACAATCACAGAGTTCATGCTTGCATTAGTGCTTTATTGCTGTCATAAATTCCCCCAAATTTAGTGTCTTAAACAAAAAAAACCCTATCATCTTTTAGTTCCATAGGTCAGAAGTCCAACATGGGCCTAAACAAACTAAAGTCGAGGTGTCCACAGGGCTGGCTCTTTCTAGAGGCTCGAGGGGAGAACCCAGCTCCTTGCCTTCTCCAGCTTGTACAGTCTGCCAGCATTCCTTGGCTCGTGGCCCCTTCTTCTGTCTTCAGAGCCCCAAATGGCAGGTTGAGTCCTTTTCACACAATGTCTCTCTGACCCTTCAGCCTCTTCTTCCACTTTTAAGGACTATACAATTAGACCGGGCCCATAGGAATCATCCCGCATAATCTGTCTCAGAGTCCGTTGAGGAACAGCTTCCATTCTATCTGCAACCTTAATTCGCTCTGCCGTGTAAAGTAACATATTCACAAGTTCCAGGGTTAGACATTGTCATTTTAGAGAGGTTATCAGTCTGCCTACCATGGAGCTATTCCAGAAAAATAGGTTATGCTTCTTGGAAATTTGAAGGGCCTCCCAACTTGCATAATACTCTCTTAATGGACCCTAGGTGAATGGTCACCAAGCCAAGGACAAACATTAACTGGCCTTGCTAATTTTTGTGAATTGGACACTCACAGTGATGATTCCCTCTACGAGAAATTGTTGACAGATTCAGCTAAGTCTGCCCAGTTCTTTCATTACTCTCACAATTTTCCCTACTAATTATCTTTTACTGATTTAAAAAGGAAAGTTGATTTTTCTCATAAACAAACTGCAGAAAATATTAATAAATCTATCATCCTTGATGTATGTATGTGTTTGCTGTGCATAGTAGTCAGAGGACAAACTGCAGCCTATAAATTGGAAGCTGGATGCATTGATACTGTGAGTAAGCCTTGCATCCTCACTACTCCCAGCTGAGATGATGTAATGACACTGTGCCTCACATAGATCACATCATCACCAAAAGCAAAGATTCTTTTACTAAGAACAGCATAAAGAAACAAAGCAATATAATTGTGCCATAGAAAAAGTAATCTAATAAAATAAATTGATGTCCAGCTAGAAAATTTACTTTTATATGTAAAATTGTCCCTAAATTGTTTCTTTTAAGCCTTGTGGTATCATCACTTATCTTGCTTTGCGTGATTCTGGTGTTCAACATTCTGTCTTTTTATCCTTTCATTTAACTTTGTGTATTGAATAATAGTGATATGCCGGGAACTATGCTAGATGCTAGAAGTGAAAAGGACATGGTAACTATACAAGAATGTCTGAGATTCACAACTTCATTGAAGAGTTGGCTGGAAACTAATAATAGCAAAGTAGATGGATGGGTATGGTGCTCTGCAAATGGAGGAGGTAAACTGTTATTGCCTCTCACAGGCCAAGTAAAATCTTTTCATTGAGGAGCAGATTCTAAGGCACAAAAACAAGAAAGAGCATGATGTGACCAAATAATAGTGAGACATGTAGTATGTAGAAACAAGGACAAATTAGGGAGAAATGATGTTTTGTAAAATTGGCTGGAGTCAGATTCTGAAGGGCCTTCTAAACCATGTAATCCAGACTGTGGGAGAACTGGTACTGGGGAGACTTAACAACAAGAGATCAGAAGGAAAAACAGACCAGCCCACCGCACTCTAAGAAGGTCACCTGACAGGAAGGTGAAAGGCAACAGGAAGCAGACAAAAAACATCACCTGCTTTTGCAAAAGGATATTCTGGAGATGATTGAGACTTAGCTAAATGAGATAAAAGAGGGAATAACACACTTGAGAGATATGTAAGAGGTAAAATGAACTAAATTTTACTAAATTTTATAAAATTTTAATAAAGCAGATGGACTTGAGTGAGTTAAGGAGTTCCACCAAGAGTCTTAAAAGGAATTAAGTACCTTCAAGTTATTACCCTAGTCAGAGTAAACCTGTTCTGTGTTCAAAAATGGTATTTTTTTCACTCAATTGTTTTATATTTTCATAAGGCCCATCACCATCACTATCATTTTAGGGATTATAATTTCACAATGCTTTGCATTTCCTAAGTACTTATGTATTATTTACTCTTCACACCTACCCCAGATAGTGAAAATAACAGGAACCTCCCATTCTGGTTTAATAAATGTGGCAACTGAAGCACAGAAAGCACATTGCTGGTAAGGATTATAGTACAACCAAGTCTAAAATGCACATTTTCTGATACCTGTTGCAGACTTTCTACATTTAATGTAATGTTACACATATTTTTAGCATACTTTAAAAAAATGAGTTTCTAAGAGTTTAGTAACCACCCCCAACAAGAGCCAACGCTAAATGTTTTAGCCAAAAATCAGACTCATCTTTCTAACTTCAGAAACCATGGTCATAAAGGCTGTACTCCGCTGCATCCATCCTCCCCTGGTAGAGAATGACAGGGAAAACTTCATGGAGAAAGCCCTTTGAGAAACATCTTGTAGAATGTGTTGAATATATAGGCAAAGTGTGATTTTCAAAATATTTAGCAACCAGGGTAGTAAAAGACATTGAGCCCAGCTATAAATAAAAATGTTAAATTATAACACACATAAAGAACTGCAACTGCTGACCAATAGAAAATCATCTGTTAGATCATTCAGTGATCTCTGCAACCGTTGCTGGTTTATAGAAATCACTGGTATCCTTTTTTGTGCAGGGAGATCCATACACCCACACCCAGACCTACTCATACTCAGGGAGGGCTGCCCAGGAGGCCTTTTGTGCTTAACTTCCCCGAGTCCCCTGCAGCGAAAAAGTACCAACAGAGTTTGCAGGACCCCAGAAAGCACTCAATTAAGGTGGCCAGGGTGTAATGGAAAAGAGTTTTTGAGACAAAAGAGACAAATCCAGAGGTTTTTAAAGTCTTCTGATTTCCTTAAGGATTTTTACTCCCCGGTATTTTTAATCACCTCCTACCACTGCCCCCTTTCCTAAAAATTCTCTGCAGATAAGGGAACAGCTATATACAATCGTTGTTCACATAGTCTCCTTTCTCCCTTAACACGGTCTTCTGGCACACAGGGAGATTAGTCACTTTGCTCAGAAAATAAAAATTAAAACCATTGTTATTAAAAATGATTTATTCCTTTAAAACATTTTTACAAATTTCATTTGGCCTTTTTATTTCCAAGATCATCTTATTTGACTCTTTAATACTCACCTGAACTTAAATACTCATTTCCATGGAGATTGACCATGGCAGGGTCCATTCCTTCAGGAATTATCACAATTTCTTTTTTTTTAAATTTGCTCTTTGTGGGTTTTATTTTTTTAATTTTATTATTGTTCAAGTACAGTTTTCTGCTTTTTAAAAAATATTTCAACTCATGTGCTTAAGTCTGTTGTAGGACTCTCTCCCCATTAATTCTATTACACATGCATCTCTGCCTGGGCTTCACCCTTTTAAATTAGTTTTATCGGAGTGCCCAGTGGCCCTTCGTTTTGGTAGAATTCCACCGAAAGCAAGGTTCAACAGATTACAACAGAAGCCACAGTCATTCAGAGCTCAAAGGGAAACCAGGCTTCTGAGACTGTGCTGTTACTTCAAAAACCCCCAGATTGGGCCTAGCTGAGCCAGGGTCATATTTCATCATTTTAAAAGAAGACTTCATTGCCAACCCCTGCTGTAAAAGATAATGTAAGGCAGAAAAAAATTATTTTGCCATCATTAAACTCTTCACAATCATCCTGAGTTCTTTCCTCTCCTCCTCCTTCCCCTCTCTGTCCCCTCTCTAACCACCTCTGATTTTCCAGTCTCAGAAATGTTTTGTTAGGACACTGTTTTGCAACATTGGGCTGGAAGGTGTACTCGAGTTCACACTCCCACTCTCGGTGAAATTTTTAGGGCCTTCAAATCCTCCAAACTGCTCTAGAATTACAATTTCTTCTCAAAAATAAGAGGAAAAAGTAGAATCCTCTATAAGCGCTCTGTTGCAACCTGGACTTTCTAAGCTCTCTTCTTACAGCAGTCTTAGAACAGCCTATATATTCATCTTTGGTTCGGTTTCAGACGTGATCTTCTAGAGCCTGACAAGTCCAAGTTATTTCCCCAAGACCGTGATGTAGCTCTCTGGAGTAGGCAGTAGCCACTTGAAGCTGATGTTGGAACAGAAGTGGCTCATTGGCTGAGGACTCCACAATAACAATGAGTCATTAAGATAAGTTGTTTGAAATCCTAGGTAATCACAGCATCCTTGCATGGGACAGAGTAACACCCAAAGCCTCTCTCTCTCTCTCTCTGCCTGTCCTCCCCCAGCTCTTCCTCAAATAGAATGACAGGTATGAAATCAAGAAAAGAGAGCCTTAGTCATAATCACCTTTTTAATTTTTTCAACAAATATGTATTCATTAGCTACTGTGTACAGGCTTTTGCCAAAGAGAAAGGCAAAGGGCCACATTCTTTGGAACAATGATAGTAAATGCTGACCAGACATGTGGGCCTTATGTGCTTCTGAGTTTCTCCGTGTGCAAAATGAATCTATAACTTACGACTACAAGCCCCAATCTTATCCACTCCATTCCACCCCCAAATAACCTATCCTGTGAACTGTATTTTGTCTTTTAATGTTTTTATAAGAAATCAGAATTAAGGTTGAGTTGCTCATCATATGTACAGTTATTACTACATTGTTCTTCCCAGCATTAAAAAAACTAGAAACATAGTTTAATATCACCTGATAAACTGCCAAAGGGCCTGTAATATGGATGAAAATTCAGTCGATAATGTATTATAATACATTTAGGAACCCAAACAAAACAATGCAAGGAAATGATCTAGTTAACAGAGAAAGAGGAGGAAAATTGGGCTTCTGATGATAATGTCATTGTTGGTAAACTCCACATAGACAAGGCTGAGTATCCAAAGGAAAAAAATGATTCTTTGGTTTCTTCTGCAGTAATCAGGTATTTATCATAGGGCCATATTCTGTTTGCCCCACAACACTTTGAAAATTTTCAAGAAAAAAAATAGAGAAGATGCATGTATTAACGAATGTGTTTCGTAAGAAAAGTCAGAAGTCATATAACCTAGCCAAGTCTCTTTAAGGATTCAAGTTTCTGGAGGACCCTTGTAAATGGGATGAATCTCCTTTCAGACTTCATTCAAAATTAAATTGGAAAACAGGCTCTTGGTCTTTTTTTAATTGATATTTTTAAATCAACCAGGAAAATAGAACTTAACCATCTGTGGAGAGAAGGGACCTATAAATAAATATGTGCATATATATTTATGTATACACATGCAAACACACATACACACTTGTACGTGTGTCTTTCCTCCCAACTCTCCCCCTCCACTCTAACGCGCACAGTGAAAAGGGGCAAAACAAGAAGCAGTAACATTTTACTAATCTTATTTAATTATAGGGTTGTTATTTCTAGATTATTAAACTTTCAATTGCCAAAAAATTAAAGTCATTAAATCATTTGTATTTCGTTCAAGTATATGTAACCACTATTGATGATGTAATTACAATGAGCTATCTTCCTGATTATGGAAACACACATGGAAAGTATTTCTAAGAACAAATATTTGCACCAACAAATACAGTGGGAGAAAAAGTATTTTGAAGTTTGCATTGTCTTCCTTGGTGAAATATTCCCCTTATCATCTTACTTAACTCATGAATAAAATGTATTTTTTACAAATTTTGATATAGTAGAGGTTAAGTGAGGTTTTCTATGTTTTCCAATCAAGTTATTAATAGTTTGAAAGAGTTTGTAATAAAAAATAAGAAAGAAAATCCTGAAACATTGTGAAAACATTTGAGAAAGTAATAAAGGTACATAAAAGTATTAGCTTTAGCTCTCTGGAGTAGGCAGTAGCCACTTGAAGCTGATGTTGGAACAGAAGTGGCTCATTGACGGAGGACTCCACAATAACAATGAGTCATTAAGATAAGTTGTTTGAAATCCTAGGTAATCACAGCATCCTTGCATGGGACAGAGTAACACCCAAAGCCTCTCTCTCTCTCTCTCTGCCTGTCCTCCCCCAGCTCTTCCTCAAATAGAATGACAGGTATGAAATCAAGAAAAGAGAGCCTTAGTCATAATCACCTTTTTAATTTTTTCAACAAATATGTATTCATTAGCTACTGTGTACAGGCTTTTGCCAAAGAGAAAGGCAAAGGGCCACATTCTTTGGAACAATGATAGTAAATGCTGACCAGACATGTGGGCCTTATGTGCTTCTGAGTTTCTCCGTGTGCAAAATGAATCTATAACTTACGACTACAAGCCCCAATCTTATCCACTCCATTCCACCCCCAAATAACCTATCCTGTGAACTGTATTTTGTCTTTTAATGTTTTTATAAGAAATCAGAATTAAGGTTGAGTTGCTCATCATATGTACAGTTATTACTACATTGTTCTTCCCAGCATTAAAAAAACTAGAAACATAGTTTAATATCACCTGATAAACTGCCAAAGGGCCTGTAATATGGATGAAAATTCAGTCGATAATGTATTATAATACATTTAGGAACCCAAACAAAACAATGCAAGGAAATGATCAAAACAATGCAATGTAAGTAATTAATAGCTGACAATGTTAAATTATAGCTATGACATTGGGTAACATCTTTACTAAAAATATTGTAGGGTAGAGCATGCTAAGTAAGTGATTTGATTTTTCCCCCTGTAATTCCTGATTAGTTATATTTCCCCCCCACGGAACAGTGAAAAGCTTCAAAGAAAAGAGTGGGATACAGTAGGATAAGAATTAGCGAGGCAACTAGAGCATAAAATGATGAAAGAGACTAGAATAATATCAACATTTTTTGTGTAATCAATCACCGCATATGTGTCAGCAAGTGTGAGGCCATCACCTCCTGTCACTGCAACCAAGCAGACGACTCGGGTAGGGGAGAAAGGACAGCACAGTCAAACATGGTTATCAACACTTCTTTTTCTGTTTCAGAAGAACAAAATTCTGAGACAAGTTTTGGAGCAAATGGAAATTTATCCAAATGAAAATCAAATGATAAATGCCAAGAAAATATTCTCTCTTTGGAATTCTTTCAGTTCTTTAATTTAACCAGCTGGAATGAATTTTCAAGTAGCATTCTGTTCAGCCTTTTGAAATGAAGGACTTTCCTGTTAATTGGAAAGCTATATTTCATCAGCGATGAAGACAGTGCTCTTGGCTTAGTGATTCTCTTTTTCTTTCAAAAAAAGGAGGGGAGGCATTTGGTGGATATTTACCATAAACAGATCCTAGAATATGAAAGACTTAACTGTGTGCCTACACATCTAACTAAAGAAAAATAAGGAAAATTCAAATACCAGTGTTATTCTTAAAAAAAAAAAAAAACCCTAACTATCTCTGTGCTCTCTAGTGAGAGGAAAATGTGGAATACATAAGGATGGAAAAAATCAAACAATAGTATTAACTTGCAGAATCAAATATTGATACAAGTGAGGTTTCTGGTTTCTTTAAGGTAAATGAATTGGGTAAATCAACAAATTTAAACATTCTTTACTATGTTACTTTAATTATTTGTTATTGGGTCTGAGGTAATGATTGTCAACTCAGATTTAGAGTAAAAAAATAAAAATTCCCCCAGAAACAAATATTTTTAAGACTCAGATTTTCAAAGCAATCTACTTTTTAGACAGTACTTTCAACTTATTTGTTGGTTAGTGATATATTAAATAAATTGTTACAGTTAAATTTTAAATTAACACAAAATTAGGCAAAACTTACTCATCACAAAATATGCTCAAAGTTTTAAAAAATAATTATAATGCAGTATTGAACACATAATGTATCCAGACTTCTTAAAGAAATTGCTTGATACAGGGTCTGAATGATAATTGTGTATTCTGCTGTAAAATAATTTTATAGGAAAACCTATCCGTGATACTATTTATATACTTTAAGTTTGCCAGTATGGTATGATGATAATTTTCAAAAAGTCTATTTCACTATTATTCTTACTATGTATTATTGAAATCCAGTTTTAAAGGATAATATGAAAGAACTGTTTGACATAAACATTTCATAGACGCGCATATCCAGTACCTTGAGAATACAAGGTGGCAGCCAGAGTGAGTCAGGGGTGGGCAGTGAGGAGGAGGACCAGGTAGAGTATGAGTTCCATGAAAGATAACTGCATCAATTCATCTTTGATACAATCATCAATACTTTGAGAACACTGGTCTAAACCAGGGAGAACCAAAATTTCAGGGAGAACATTTGACAAGTTTCAATGGGTTTTGAAATAGTGGAGGCAGCCACACATCTGTCTAGAATGAAGGAAGATAAGCAGTATATCACACAAGCCTCTTTATTAGAAGTTCATAAGCAGCATATCGTACAATCAAACTATAGAGTCATTTTTTTCGTAAAGGAGCAATAGTGTTCATTTTTACATCTAGTCATGAGTTTTATGGCAAAAGTAATGAACAAAATTTGACTGGACCTAATAGGTGAAATTTAGCAACATACCTTTGACAACAATTAAAAATTGGGATATTACATGCTTATTCAATAGATACAATGGTCTAAAACAAAAGATATAGTACAAAACACATTATGCAAATGTGTATAGGTCCAGAAATTTTCAACACAGAAATTAATGTGCATGACTTAGCCTCTGAGAGTTTTGTAATGTAGCCTAATATGGTGGATAGAATTTCAAAGTCAATTTAAGAGATGTTGCATTGAAAAAAGAAACACTGAAATGACCAACTTCAAATAAACTTTTTTTAGTCTTTTTTAAAGATTTTATGTATTTATCTTTAGAGGGGAAGGGAAGGACAGGAGAGAAATATCAATGTATGGTTGCCTCTCATGGGTCCCCTGCTGGGAACCAGCCTGCAACCCAGGAATGTGCCCTGACTGGGAATCGAACTGAGATTGTCTGGTTCACAGGCCCACAATCAATCCACTGAGCTATACCAGCCAGGGCTCAAATAAACTTTTTAAGCAAAAGACAGTTGATTCAAGAGAAATAAGCCCACATAAAGAATACTAAACTTTTTCTTTTTCCTAGCACTTAGTAGCTGGGTTAACAGCTAATATTTTTTAAACAGGTTACAAAGAATTCTAAACTTTGAGTAGTTATGCAATATAAATTATAATGCTGTATGTTTTTAAAATATTATAAAATGAAATATAGGAAATATAAAATGAAATATTACAAAATAAAATTAAAATATTTTATTTTTATAAAATAATGTAAAATGGAATATAGGCTTTACGTATAATGAGCAAATTATAAATGTTGCAAATAGTAAGAAATCTTTGGGTACTTTTCCTCTTTGCACTTTTAACTTTTGTCCTGTTGATTTGCAACAGGGGGACAGTCCAGTATACAATCAATATTCAGTATCTTTAACCGTTTCTTTGAACTCTAGTCAATGTCCCTTTGGAAGGCAAGGAGTCCAGACCAGAATTCTGGACAGCAGAAGCAATGAGGTGGGAAGCAGTTACCTTGGGTGATAGGGCTGTGGAAACTTCTGTCAGGGAGTCTGACTTGGGATCAGAAATTCGAAATTTTAGATCCTAAGGCTTCATTGAGTAATGAAATTACTGTCACAAAAGAGGAAAAAAATTCTGTAAAGACTTATTGACATAGTTGATTCATAAGTATTTACTGTGGCAAAAACAGTTCATTATGCTAAAGCAGATTATAGAAATATAGTTTCTAAAAATGTGATTATTGATATTTAGGATCTTTGTTATGAAATTAATTGATAGAACTGCATTTAAACCTCAGTGGGTTTTAAACTTTAAATTCACAGTTTCTTTCTCTTTTTTAGTAATAAGTATAATAAAATAAAATCCCTGATAATTTTATTTGGATTTTAAAATGTAATAGTTGTTTAAAGGTAAAATAAAGTTTCTAAATTAGATACTCCACATAAATAATTTCAAACTATGTTTACATTGTATCTTACTTCTGTCTGACGGGTGGAGGGGAGAAGTACTGAAAAGCAAACGCATTTGCCGCGATAAGAAAAGGAGAAATGGCGAGTGAGGCAACTGAATGGCGGCGACATGAAGTGCCATTGGGCTCTGAGGAGCAACTCGCTGCTCAGAAAATTCAAATTCCAAGAGGTTGAGTATGTTCTCAACCTTGATTTTTATAAAATCCATGTATTTAATAAGTTCACTCCTAGACACTTTCCTTTTTTTCCTTCTTTTTTAAAGGATTTTATTTATTTATTTTTAGAGGAGAAGGGAAGGAGAGAGGGAGAGAAATATCAACGTATGGTTGCCTCTCGTGAGTCCCCTGCTGGGAACCAGCCTGCAACCCAGACATGTGCCCTGACTTGGAATTGAACCATGATACTCTGGTTCACAGGCCCGTGCTCAATCCACTGAGCTACACCAGCCAGGGCCGACACTTTCCTTTTTTTTCTTTTTTTTTTCTTATCTGTTGTTGTTGGTTATTTTTTACTCAGTAGCTTCAGTGCTAAATCCGACCACGATGCTATGCCACATTGACGTGAGGTGGAGGTGGGAGGGCGCAAGGGCGGAGCCCTCCGTTTCCTTCTCTTTCAAATGGGGTTTCTGGTGGAGATTGTAGACTCGGTGCTCTTGCTTGCAATTATCCCTGGCATGTATAAGTGTTCGCTAACTTTTTGTTGCTATTACTCTTCCTATGTTTTTGGTGATTTTATTTATTTATTTATTTATGTATGTCTTATCGTTCAGCTACAGTTGTCTCCATTTCCCCACCACCACTCTCCCCCCATTCATCCCCATCTCCCACCCTTGATCTTATCCCCATTTGGCTTTGTCCATTTATCCTTTTCCTATTTTCAAAAGCAGATTCCTAAGTCTTGGCATTATTGCAACAAGCTACTTGGAAGTTTATGGGCCAAAGAGAATAGAATCATACATAACCTAGGGTAGGAAAAGATGAGGGTTACAACAAGAGCTAGAGAAGACATTTTAGGTAATTAAATCAAATATTTGGGATGAAAGAGGACTGTGGGTTGCGGTGAGTGGCGTGAAGAGGGCCTGGGAGGAGAAGTGTGAGGCTGTAGAAATGGATGACAAGGGAAGCCAGAGGCTGGGTCACAGAGGGCAGGGACCCAGGGTGCGTGTTAAGCAACTTGGGTTGGTATCCTCTCACCTCCTAAAATTTACCCTCTGTCTTACAGTCAGGACAGACTTATTTCAGAATTCTGAAAAGAATGGGTCACAAATAGAAGACATCTCTTAAACTGGCTCTGCTCCGTCGGCGGCAAAATGCTGTTTCCATCTTAATATGTTTAGTATCAGAGCTCTCTTTGTAAAAAATGGGTTCAAGGTCATTTCCAGAATTAACAGCATCTAGTAAAGTGTGATGATGACAACATGTCAGACTATTTTTCTGTGAATAATTAGCCAGAAACATCTTGGAAGTTAAATAGAAATTCAGCTGAATTAATTCGTGTCTTAAAACTATGGAGTAGATTTAGATTTAGGAAAATCAAGTGTGTGTTTTAAAGCTATTATTTCATTTTCACCATGTTATTATACATCTCTAGGTTAAAATAACAACAAAAATAAGTATTTCTATTTTATTAAAACAAACACCCAAATGAAAGACGAACGGTTGAGTACATTTCTCAAATCAAGTCCCCTCGGTAATAATACAACTGAGAAGGAGGTGAGCCTTGCTGATTGTCAGCTCTGTTCTTCACCCCAGGTCAGGCGGTTCTGTCTTTCCACAGCCCACAATTCAAAGGCCTTGATCATAATGGTGAAGAAGTTATACTGTAGCAATTGGCCTGTCTTTGTAAATGTTCCCTAATTTTTAATTTCTGTACATAAAAACTAGGTCCAACTTTAAATCAAAAATTCTTCAGATTACTGTGTTTTCACATGATTTGTGCCTATTTGAAGGTATAAAGCAGTGGGTTTCCAACTGCATTCCATTCCACACCTAGTAAAGAGAAAAGACCTAGCAAAATTTGTAATTTTAATGGAATAATTATTTAATTGGTTTGAGTTGTGTAGTTGGTGATATTTAATCCTCAATCTAGAGTGTGGGATACATATTCAGTTTTTGGAGAAAGTTTTCTCGGAAGTGGAGCTACTTAAAGCTCAATGGCTCCCCTTAGTGGTGTCTTTTAAGAATTTCACTAAGCGGCAGCTTTTCTAAAGACCAACACGCAGATGTTTCTAAATCTGGAATATCATACACTGATTGTCTATTTTGAGTAATTCTCAATAAGTGAATTCAACTTGTGATTATAGGGAGGTAACTTTTTTATTCATAACCTCATTACATTGAAAAGGGTAATGGAGCATTTCCTATAGTTTTTATTTTCACTTGGGACTTAAATTAGTATTGTATAATTTAAGAAAATAATTCAGGATCATTTCCTTCTCTCTTTATTCCCTTCTACATGTTTATGCTTCTTAGTTCAAATTTCCATTTGAGCGGGTTGACTGCTCAGTCACCGGGGGTGGGGGAGCCTTACACTATGAAGGTTTAAAAGTCATCTACGCTTGGAAACCTTGTCTGCAGAAGGCCCTGCTTATATAATGACTCTTTTTTATTATTATTGTATTTTATTTTTTAAATCCCCACCCAAGGATAGTTTGTTTATTATTGATTTTAGAGAAGGAGGAAGAGAGAGAGAAGAAAAAATTAATATGAGAGAAAAGCATTGATGGTTCAGAAGCACTTCCCGTAGGTTCCCTGACCAGGAATCCAACCCATGACCTACTCCCCATTAGGTGTGCACCCTGATGGGAAGTAGAACCCACAACCTTTTGATGTATGGGATGATGGTCAAACCAACTGAGCCACCAATAGAATCGGCCAGGGCTGATTCTATTTTTGTATTAATGGAAAATAATTTCAGAATCCCAAAAGTGTCAGTTGCCTGTTCAATTATGTAGTACTGTTTTGCAACAAAGATTTTGAATAATATGTGGCTAAATGGTCTAAACAGAGATGTTAACTACTCTTAAAAGTTGCTGTTCAGAAGCAAATACCAGTTACTGCCTATACCCTCTCTATGGATTCTTATTACTTACAGAGGTGGTTTCTGAAATAGGAAGTAAGGTGATATGTCAAAACATCTTATTGGCCTTTCCCAGCTAGTCACAGAAACACTCACACTCTCTCCTCTCAGATTCTGATACGTGCTCTCATCTGGTTTTCAGCACCCCTGGGCCTTAGGACAAACTCCCAATATGGTAATCGCACCCTGAGTGTCCTTCCAGATTCTCGCATAATAAATAACCTGTATACAGAGCCTGATCAAACCGAGAAAGACTACTTTCAGTTCCCCAGTTTTATCGTGTCCTTGCATGCCTTCATGCCCTTGAAGTATTGTTTGCTGCCCCACATACCCTTCTTCCCCCTCAGCCTGGTAACCTCTCATTCATTCGGTAAGGCTCTCCTCAAAGGTCACCCCGTCGTGGGCAGTGCGTCTCAATCTCCACTGGCAGAGTTCAGTGCCCTCCTCTCTGTGCTCCCAACAGAATCTATTTGAGTACTAGCTTGTGACGGTAATAATTGTGTCTGTCTCCACATCTCACTCGGATCCCCAGGTTTTGGCACAATTTGGGGCATGGAGTCAAGGCTTAATTCATGTTTGTGTAATGAGTTAATAACATTAGCTTTCATTTCCCCCCTGATTAATGTGTGCCAGGCACTATGCTAAGTGCTTTACAAGCACCTGTGTAATGCTTACAAAGTTTAACAAGTAGCAACCATTATCCACACCTTAAGCATCAGACAATTAATTCCTAAAGATAGCAACAATGTGCCGAAACCACACAACAGGTAATGGCAGACTCGGAATTGGAACACCAAGTGACTCTGACTCTAAGGCAGTGGTCTTAAACACCCCACTCCAGTGCTTTCCTGCCAGGTCTCGGGTCGTACTCAATTGCTTATGGCAACGTCTCTTTACCCAAACACCATCCTCATAGCTGGAACGTGAAGAGAAAATGAACTTTCTTTTAATCATAAGAATGGTCCAAGGCCCAATTCCAGGACACATGTGCCCATGCATAGGCGCATAATCAGTGAAGGACCATACATAAACATCTATGTGAGACTGTGATAACTGGACTGATTGGTTTGCAAAATTACAAAAAAAAAGGTATTAAAGTAACTATTGACCACGTCAATGAAAAGTCATCAGCATAGCAAAAAAGAAGTCCCCGCTAATGAAAACCTTGCAGAATTTCCCAAATGGCACATGATTTTTAATGGAGTACAGCCACTCTTCAGTATTTCTATTTTATTTCTCGGACAAGAGGAAAATATATTATTTATGCAAAGGGGTAGTTAGTGTTTCCAACCACTAACACATGGCCTGTAAAAAATAATAATCCCCTTTTTCTGTTGTGCAACAGCCCTCCGTTGGGCAACACGGATATACAACGTGCTAGTTTTCTGTTTCTTTGCTCGAGCCTCCCCTTTGCTCACCGCCCGCACTTAAATAGCTGTTCCTTGGGTAATAAAAGTACAATACTGAGTTTCACGCGACTTTCAAAAATGTTTCTGCCCGTCTTAAGAAATAATCCTATCAGTTTGCTAATAAGAAGAAATGCACTGTGAGTTGAGTATGTTGTCACATGTGGCTAAAAAACACATACATCAACCTGTGATCAGGAAAGAAACAATGTATTTCTTATGTGTTCAAAACATTTCGGTCCTTGTCACAGCTGACAGGTGCTGGGCCATCAACAAGAGAACAATGTTGAACACTGAACTTTTGGATGATTTCCATAAAAGTTACATTTTGTCTGGGGTCAGTAGTTTCTATGAAACTTTGGAATAATTTTCACCGACAATTTTTTTGGAGTTGAGCTTAAACTACTCCAAAATGCTTTTTAAAATAGAAGTATTGTGTAATCTAACCTCTGCAGCCGGGTCCTTCTGAAAACCAAACACATACCATGAAAACCAGCATCTTTCCCTTTTAGTTTGTGAAGCTTTATGAAAATTAAAATATGCTATATATTCAGTAAGGTAAATTTACTCTTCACTTTTCTCTGTTCAGCTACCAAGTGCAAGTCAGTACTTGTATAGTAATGAAAGCCAATGTGGGGGGAAAACAAGACAAAACAAAACATGGATTTCTTCCATAGGAATCTTATCAACCCAGCAGCATTCTTTTGAATGAAAAGAAAAGTAGAATTGGTGATTCAGTGTACAAATAGTTCGGCCCTAGGCCTAGTAGTCAACTTCAATATATTTTGTTCATGTCTACATATTCAGAACAATTTGATATTTGTTTTACAGTGGTCTGAATTCTCATTATTGGTTAACTATCCTTTTACAGTCCAGAATTTGGAGGTGTGTTATGTTGAGCCCAACAAGGCAGGTTTTCATAAAGTAACTAGAAGCTTTTGTAAATATAGTCTCGGACAAAGCTGGTTGTGGCAAAAAGTCATCAATCCAAGGAGGCTGTATTGGCCGGGTACATGGATGCACTATTAATAATATCGCTCCCTGGGATTCTGAAACCAGAGCTCAGGAAAAGGAAAGCCAAACCGCTGAATTCAATATTTGCAGACTATTTCAGGACATGAAAATATTTTGGTTCCCTCATGCAAATCATTTCCCCAAAATACCTTTGTCCAAAATAACATTTTGTAGACAAAGACTAATATCAGATTTTGCATGGCTTAGTAGGTGGGGATAGGAATTATCAGAATTTGTTCCATATCAAGGAATAGTTGATTCCTGGTTTTCATTTACTATAATACTGAAATAGTAATTTCTCATTGAGATATGGGTATTTTTTTGGATATGGGTATTAATGGATGTTATTAAACCCATGATCTCTGAAATTATTTTACACTGTTGATGGTGTATGTCAAATGTTTACATGATAGTAAAACATCCAGTTAATCCTCTATTTAGAGATAAATTTAAAACTATCCATTCCAGGCTCATACAATTCGGTCAAATTACTCTCGTCTAAAATTCTCAGCCATTCTCCAGTGCCAATGGAATGGAATTCGGTTCTTCAGCCTGGCTCCAGTCTACCTCGCAATATGCCTTTCCACATCAAAACCTTTAAACCCCTATTGAGGCCGCTTTGTAAAATGCCTCATAGTGCAAATTTGACGTGGTGCAGATCTATGCCTGAAGCCCAGTTTAAAATCAGGCTCCCATGGAACCCGACACACATGCAATAACTACCCGCTCATTTGATTGATGGAGACAAAATCCCCACTCTTGCAGCTTATGCTCTGCAGTTATTGATGGTACAGTCACCACAGCTCCTACACACAAAGAAACAGCCATGGAAATTAATATCAACATGCAAATGTTTGTGTTAAAAGTTGTCAGTTAAAGTTGTCTGTTAAAGCAATTGTCCTGGTATTTCCCATGAGCCATTATTTGCATATTTGTATGCAAATCAATTCTGTTCTAAATAGTAGATGTCATGCAGATATATTGGCAGGTTGCAAATATGTAATTGCTACTGAGAAACTTCTGAACACAAAATAGTGCCTTAATAAGAGCCAGATAACACATCATCATTAATAAATTTCTAATGTGGCAAGAAATCTATTTGAAACTTTCTATCAAATATCCCTACATATCCATCATGTTAAATATTACCAAACATATCAATAAAAGCTTCTGAAGGTTGGAACTATTATCTATTCATTGCTTCCTCATCTTTTGTGTGTTTCATGTTTCTCCTGCTTGAAATATCACATGGACTTAATAAAGAGTAACTGAGTGAATGACTTAAACAGTAAATATTTGGTATCTATGGGTATAGTATGTAAACTAAGAAAAATGTAACCCATTTTTAAAAATTTAAGATAACCAAATAAAACATAATTGAATGAATTTTTAAAAGCATATCTTTTATTTCAGGAAAAAAAGGAAGGGAGAGGAAAAGAAAAAAACTTAACAAAGAAGAAAATAAGGATGCAGTACCTGATAACAAAGGTCTGGAACCGAGCAGAGAAACCCCAGAACAACGAGAAAATAAACAGCAGCAGAAGAAGCGAAAGGTCCAGGATAAACAACAGATATCAGTATCCGTCGGCACTGTACATTAGAGGGTTCCATGAGGTCGTCGTAGACTCATGATGCTGCTATCTCAACCAGATGCCCAGGACAGGTGCTCTCGCCATCAGGACCACAAATGGACAACGTGTCAGTTACTGCTCAGTCTAAACAACATTCCAAATAGTTGCTATACCTTCATACAAGCATAGTTAACAACACAGAGCCCAAAGTTCAAAGAAGGGGTGCTTTCAAATGGTTATCTTACATGCTTCTGTGCATTTTAAGAGACAAGAATTTTGTACATACTTATCAATAGGCTATAAGTTGTAACAACCTAATGATGTCATCTGGAGAATCAACATCTTTTCCCTATTAAAACAATATTTTTTCAAGCTATTGTTTTAAGAAGCAAAAGATAGCTCTGCAAATTCAAAGATACCATATCCCTTCAAAACAAACAAGAGATCAGGGGAGAGAAACATCTTTCAAAGGACAGTGTTGTTTTGTCCAGGAGATTTGGAGAGTGCTCAGATGTTAGGGCCTGGCATTTGGAATCAGGAATTCTCACCACAGAAACAACTGTTGTAAGATTGGTCCTATTGCCCTCATCCCATCTTGCAAGAAGCATGAGAGTGCACATAGGGTTAAATATGCTGTATGGGATTGGAGAAAGGCAAAGTGTGGAAGAAGCCATAGAGTTGGAGATGAGTTGTGTGCTTTGCAACACTGTGAAAGGTTGTGATCACCTGGAACAGGTCTCCAGTCTATGTTGGCACCACGTGGTTCAGCCTCTGCTGCCCCTGGGGTTATATAAGTCTGTAACACGTACCTGTAACTTGCTTCCAAAAGCAAAACCATACTTATTAGAAGGAAATTGTGATTTCATAGAAAACAGAAACTAGAGCAAGGAGAATATAACAGGTTTGCAAAGTCATGTGTTTTCTTTCTCTACGAGGGAGAAACCATTTTATACCTGCTTAATGGTCCACCTGGAACTAAGAGGGATACTACTTTCTAACAAGGTGTATCTAGTAGGGGGAAAGCCACCACAATAAATATATTTGTTGATAGTTTTAAAAGTTTGGTTTATTTTGTTTTATTGGAAAATTGTTACTCTTAGAGACTGATAAATTAGGAGAGAACTCTGTATCTGATGTCATTCAGAACATACTACATTTCTTAGCGTTTTCTTTTTAAATTTTCCTTGGGATATGAACCAATGGAGATTTACTTAAAGGATATCAGGAGATATTTATTCAACTTATTTTCTTATCGTAATCAACAAAACTCTTATTACAGATATATAGGCCTCCCTAAATTATTTCACTGACCCTTTCATTGCTTAGAAATGAGCACCTTGTTTGCACGTGGATGCATCTTGAACATTTGGCCTTTTCTTCCCTGCATTTTCTCAGGCTGTGGACCTCTTTGGGGGACTGAAGTCACACTGGTTGAAGGCCTCACCAGTGTTTCGCAGAGGACATGGCCAGCCCAGGGCTGTGCACATCATCGTATGACCCAACTTCCTGTTGTAGTGGGAGGGATGCTGTGTGGCTGCTCTGTCCACCATGCCTCCTCACCCTCTAAAGATCGCTGCTTTCTGAAGAATTTGCAGTGAATTGGGCTTCTGGCTCAGTTCTTCCGGGCACTCTTTCTCCACCAATTCATGTGGACTGATTGGCTTACTTCATTGCCCACTTCTCCTTTGCTCTTCCAAAACACAAATTTTTGAATAATGTATTCCTATTTCTCACTCTGGTGTTTTCTTAGGCACATGAGAAAAGCATTTCAACTGAGTAGATCTATTTCCAATGTATAAAAACAATTCTTTCTTCAACTACAACTTATGTTACCAAGGATAACCAGAACTTTTTCTACAGAACAACATTAGGTAGAAAAGAAAATATTCCCATGTTTTAAATTTTTTTCTTGGTTTCAAACATCATCTTTGTCCTCAGTCCTACCTAATCAAGCATAAGTGGCCAAATTATTTTATGTGTATCTTTTCATATTATCATTGTCTTCATTGTTTCAATAAGTAATTACTGGGAAGGCCTGTGCCTACATACACAGTACTGGGAAAAGGTTAAATAAACCAGGACACAACAATTGTGGCACATGACTATCACGTCTTCTCATGTGTTTTGACTCAAGACTTTCACCCCGTGGTCATCTAGACGATGCCAGACCATCTAAGTCTTTGATGCCGTACTTAAACAAAGGTAGAATTCCTGCAGGGGAAAAAATGAAAACTAACACAGATATTTACAAATTGGGTGAGGTATAAATGCAAACAACAGTAGCATGAATTTTACCACCCAATTCTCAGTCCACCTATAGTAGATCTTTAGGTATATGGGATTGTTCTAATCTTTGTACTAGCAGACTACTCAACTTTGAGCACAAACTCACAATCAGCTTCTGGTCACAGAAGGCATTAACTTTCTGCTCTGATTCTGTGTCTAAGATCTGGCGAACCAATAGTGGTAAAAGATGGCTGGTCAGTTTGGGTACAAAAAAAGATCAAGAGAATACAGCAACATAAATCTGTCTATGCCTGATCCATATTCTGGATCCGGCCTCCATGTTCTGCTTTATAATGGGGGGGGAGGGAGGTCTCTGTTCTGTCAGCATGTTTAGGCTCCAGTCCCAGCTGTTATTTACTGGCAGATCACTAACTTCTCTGGGTCCCCATTTCTTTTCTTTTTTAAAAATATATTTTATTGATTATTCCATTATAGTTGTCTTATTTCCACCCGCCCTTCATTCTCTTCTACCCTGCACATCCCCTCCCCTCCCATTCCCCCCTTTAGTTTATGTCCATGTGTCACAAGTTCTTTAGATTCTACATTTCCCATATTATTCTTGCCCTCCCCCTATCTATTTTTTACCTACCATCTATGCTACTTATTCTCTGTACCTTCTCCCCGCTTCTCCTCCTCCCACTTCCCTGTTGCTAACCCTCCATGTGATCTCCATTTCTATGGTTCCGCTCCTGATCTAGCTGTCCTCTTAGTTTGCTTTTGGTTTTTGGTATCATTTTAATAACTGTGAGTGTGCTGTCCTTTCACTGTTCATATTTTTTATCTCCTTTTTCTTAGATAAGTCCCTTTTAAGCACAACATACAAGAGGTGGGCTGGAGATGATCACTGTGATCCCAGTTAGGGGAGGAGTTGACACTCCCAATAGTTCAGGCGATGCCCTAATGTGTCCTCCTTAGCGAGAGTGTCCTTTGGGATTCCCCAACCTTGCTTTTCCCAAATGTGGAAATGTATGGGCTTTTAGGAGTATGTAGATTAAACTCCACTGCTCCGATGGGTATTGAATTAAAGTAATCTACACTACTGGTTTTAAAATATTGACATCAAAAACATTGAGACAGAAAGAAGAAATACATAAATAGGGCAAACAATAGGAATTGAGGCAGATTCCCACAAAGGGAGACAGAAAAGAAACGGGAAATTTACCATAGCCAAAATTAGACAGCTGAGTTAACATCCCAGTTCTATTATGTGACTGGCTATCACGTGTGTGACCTTCGGCGAGTCCTATGGTCTCTCAGGGCCTCTGTTGGTCATCTGCAAACACAATGTGAAAACCCCTATCTTGCACAATTATTATGAGAACTAAAAGTTTAATCACTCATTATAATAATAACTATTACGTATATAAATAAATATTGATGGAAAGTGATGATTCATTCCATAAGTAACCCATAGAAATCTATTTTATTTATTGATTAGAACATGCAATTATATCCGATAAGTATATACATGTAATAATTCCAAGGAGTAAGCATATATATGAAAATAATGGAAATGAATAATAGTAACTAAAATGTAAATGTCAGTTTTGTGTAGGATCTTCTTAAAAGTAAGAAATTACTTTTTTAAACTATACATTTTTATAAATGGGCATAAATAGACACTATCTTTCCTATGGACATATTTTAATGGCAGAGAAACTGAATACACTGTTTCTCAATTTAACTGCTACTATTTATGTGCAAATTAGGGAGGTGGAGCTTCTTTCTAAAGCTGATTAGTTACAAATAGGGAATTACTTCTTATAATACAAATGGAACTGTGAAGGGATCGGCCAGAGAACACAAATCCAAAACCCATAAACACAGGTGACAGTGTGCAGATGGCCAGAGGAAAGGGGTGGAGGCTGGATGGAGGTGGGCAAGTGGGGGGACATGGGGACATCTGAAAAAAAAGTGAGTTGTCTGGAAGCCAGTATAAATCCATTTCCTTTTGAAATAATAAGATTAAATGATATTGGTGGTCGTATCAAATGATGTTTTTCCCCCTTCAAGCAATACTTGATCTCACAAATTTTATGTGTATTAGCTTTTATTATATTTCTAGATTTATTAGAAAAGAGAAACAAAACAAAAACATTGTCTATACCTTCTTTCTGCTAGCTGCTTACCATTGACTAAATGACATTATGGAATTATCCCAAAAGCCCTCTGAGAGCGTCATTGATATTCTTGTTTTTAAAAGGAGAAAACTGAGGCACAGGAAAGTGCCCAGAGTCACAGAGCCAGCACACAGTGGACCTGGAAGTCACTCCCAGCTCTTGATGACTCCAAAATCCACATTCCTTCCCTACATCATATTCCTTAAAGCCATTTTTATTATTAGTTCCAAGAATGTCCATGACATACATTATGGAAGCATTTTCCTTCCCATGATCTGAACCAGACCTCATGAAGGAGAAACCTGGAAGTCAGCTCACAGAGGCCTCACCCCAGAATAATACTCAACTCTGAATCTGAACTCACTTGTGACTGAGTGTGTGTGAGGATGTGGAGAAATGTTGTGTGTGTGTGAGCTCCAGAGGGCCCATGGGATGGCTGACAGGGCTGTGGATGAGGGGAAGCAAGAGTGCTTGGAGGGAAAAGGAGAAATGAGAATGACATGCAAACAGAAAAAGACCACAGTTCAGACACAGAGGGAAAACATGTATGACCCCTGGAACAAGTTCTGGATGGCTCTTGCCCTTTGTGACATTGGGCTGACTCTCAATTCAGTTCCCTTCCATGTAAGCAAGATATTTTCCAACACTATCATTTTTTCCCTTAGTCCTTGTTCAGAATTGCATTGATACAGTAAGAAACATCAACAAATCTTTTCTATTGGAACTGCCAAAACAACTTTGTTCAAATAATGCCTCACTTTCTTCCAGCTACTCCACACATTCGACATGGGTATTTTAATTGTCACACACCTTTTCTTCTTAATCATTCTACATCTCAGGTAATTCAAAGAGTAACACATTCATCATCTAAACAGATAAGAAAAATGGAAAGGAAGACAGGCTAAAGATAATAATCACTTTTTCCATGTTGACTAAAGTACAGTTGTAAGAGAACCTCTTCTAGTAGGAATATTCCATTAGCTGGAAAATTGGTGACATAATTTCAGAAGACAGAATTATATAACCATAAAACAGTCTGATGAATAAGCAGTTGGAAGAATATCTTACACTTCTGTATCTATAGTTGTGCAAAATGGAAAACAATGTTTGAAATGGTGCTCAGATAGTCCAAGATACTGACTCATCGACTAAAGATTAAGTTTTACTTCTAAAAACAGAGAATTGGAAAATGCATTTAGAAATACTCTTAAACAAAGTTAAATAATTTCATTACCAATGTTTTCTGGCTAGTTAAGGGTTAACTGATTTGCTCTCAAATAATCCCTGTTAAACTTTTGTCACAAACAGGTTTTAAGCGAGGGACATATTTTGCAACTAATTTAATAACTCATTAAAAATTTTGCAAAGCCATCTACATTTATAATAAAATCTGAAAAGATATAATACATTTATAAATGCTTTGAAATTATAAAGCCCAATAAATATAAGCTACTATTATTGCTAACTGTTCACTCACTACAGAGATTTCCTTTCATTTCCTCATTCCTCACACTGTTGACCTCACTGGTGACTTTTTTTAGAGGAAATTATCTATATCTTTCCCTAGAAGGAGTTAATAAAAGCACTAATTCCTGAGGTGACCACAAATTTGAGAATGTAGCATGCAGCCTTTCCTTGCGGCATATTTTTCTGTAGCTGCTGGCATTGGAGATACATCCGTGGTGGAGCAGGAAGCTACACTTCACTTAATAAATTTTGTGGTGCCCAAACAAATAACATAGGCTACCGCTAAATCTTGATATTATACCAGAGACATTTTTGAGTCAATTGATGCTAACAAGCATGCTCTCTCTCCCAAGATCATGCTCACTCCTGGTGGGTCCCAACCTCTCTAGTGGTAGGGAGTTCTGTAATAGCTCAGCCAACTCAAAGTTAAAGAAAAAAAGGAAGGAAGGAAGGAAGGAAGAGAGGGAGGGAGGGAGGAAAGAAGGAAGGAAGGAAGAAAGGAAAGAAGAAAGGAAGGAAGGAAGGAAGGAAGGTATGATCCTTCCCCAAAACTGGGGGGCAGGGCTCTTACTTTCATCATTACAGCTAGTCAGTGACAACCACATACTGAAGCTCCTCTGCAATGCTATACAAAACAAACACACATATAACAAACAAACAAACAAACAAACCCAGCCATGCTCTTAGCCTGGGGCACATGCTCTTAGCCTGGGGCAATGGGCTCTCCTACTGGCAATGTCAATGGACCTGGCCTTTGACCTCTTTCCCTACTTTGGTTCTCTACTTTGCTTGTTTACATTCTTTGGTTGGCTAGTTTGCGGGGGCGGAGGGGGGGATGCTCCCAACGATTTAAAAATTAATCTAGGGCCCTGACTGGTGTAGCTCAGTGGATTGAGCATGGGCCTGCGAACCACACGATCAAGGTTCGATTCCCAGTCAGGGCACATGCCTGGGTTGCAGGCCAGTTCCCAGCAGGGGATGCATGAGAGGCAACCATACATTGATACTTCACTCCTTCCCTCCCCCTCTAAAGATAAATAAATAAAATATTTAAAAAATATTTTAAAAAATTAATCTAGGAGTTGAAGAAATCTTTCAGTAAGTTACCCTATTTTTAATGTAAAACTAAGGAAAAATACTGTTTACACTTACAGTAGTATTTTAATAAGACAAAACAAAAGGAAACTAGAAAAAACAAATAGAAACACTTGGTATTTAACACTCAGGAATTTTCCTTGTGCAGTACCTATTTAGGAGTAGGGCACATTTATCACTAAGTTTACCCTACTGATTTTTTGCCCATAGTAAAAAAAATGATTATGACTCACTTTAGGAGCACACCAAATGCTACAGGAAAATTCATTCCATTTTTATCCAAACCAGCAGTGAGAATAATTTATGATAGACAAGTAGAGTCAGTTTAGGAAAGTGAGTCATTTTTATGCAAATGAATTCTAGCTTTCCTGATTGCCATCTCCTTTTAAAAGTTGGAGTTTCTAGGGTGGTGTGGGGGAGAATGAATTATTGTGGTAAACCAACAGTTCCGCTTGTTGCCTGTGGAATATTTAAAGCGCAGCTTAATACGCAACATGTGAAAGGGTCAAGAGAATAGAGCTTAATTTGTATTTCCATATGACTCAATCAAATCCAAAATGCTATTTATTTATTTATAGAAAAGAAGAGATCATTAGAATATGCCATTCCAGGTCCCCAGATTTTCCAAATTTATTATGAAAATTATCCTTTCCCCAATCATCAAAACAGATTGCTTGGGCATATACATTCATTCTGACATGCCTAAGCCATTTGAAGTTCAGTACCAATATCAGCTTCCTTGCCTTCACACTTTCCATCCCCCCAAAACAACCAGTCATTTACAAAACAAATACATATAGACTAAATTGTTAGAGGAGGATTAAAAATGGATAAACTTTGCCCTGACTAGTGTGGCTCAGTTGGTTAAGCGTCATCCTGTAAAGCAGAGTCACCCATTCAATTCCCATTCAGGGTGCATGCCTGGGTTGAGGTTTGGGAGGGGCAGCCAATAGATGTCTCTCTCTCACATTGATGTTCTCTCCCTGTCTTTTTCTCTCCTTTCCCCCTCTCTAAAATTAAATAAGTAAAATCTTTTAAAAATCAATAAACGTAAAGAGAAATTACTATAGAAAAAGCATCAATTATTTCAGGTTTAATATAGTCACTTTGGGAAATGACCATAATACCCGTTAGTAGAACTTGCAATCCGTCTGGGTCCAATGGGGCTGTTAGGATAAAATACCAGAGACTGGGTAGCTTATAGACAACACTTGTGGAAGATGGAAGTCTGAGGTCAAGGCTCTGGTAGACCTGGTGTCTAGGGAGGGCCCACTGTATACTTCACAGATGCCACCTGCTCCCTATGTATATATGTGGTAGAAAAGGGCTCGAAAGCTCTCTGGAGGCTCTTTTGTGAGTGCGCTAACCACAAATATGAGGGCTCCACCTTCATGACCTAAGTATCTCCCACAGGTCTCACCTCCTACCATCACATATGACATTAGGATTCCCACATATGAATCAGGGATGGGAAACACATTCAGATGATAGGATTATCTGTTAACGAGCTATTGCTTAACTAAATAATCAAACAATAGACTCTTACATCCTCATCATATAGCTAATTAGCAACAGTGCTCCAAAATCTAGCCATTACACTTAGTATTTTCATATGTAACAGCTACCTAAATATTTTCCTAAAATTTTCTATACGGTCTCTAGGTGGAGGTTAAAGGCCTTGTGTTATGTTGTTAAAATTGCTGCACCAATCCTGGCATCCACAGAAAGTGTTAAGGTTTTCAAGTCTGTAAAGATAATAAGAAAACGTATTGCTTTTGTAGTTACATAATTTCATAAGTCTTGATTTTTAAAAAAACAGAAAATGGGAAAACACAGAACTCCAACTTTGTAAGGACACGGTGTTTTAATGATCAGTTTGAAGAAAAATGTCTTGGTTTGTAAAAACAGTCATGGCTGAACCACTCACTGAGCTAGGTAGGAAAACCAGGGTCTTGACCTGCTCCCCAAGCAATGTTCTGAAGGACTGAAAAAAATAAAAAATACCTTTGAGTAGCATTTCAACTAGAGAATTAACCAGTGTAAGATGATTTCAGATCCTCAAAACAACAACAAAAAAAAGGATTCTATTGTCCCACTTTCTGTTGTGTTAGTTACTTGAAACTCTATGTAATACTCAATCATTAAGAGGGAATTGAGGAGAATACTTCAGAAAACAAATTGATTCCCAAATCACTTCTTTAACTGTGGAAAGAAAAACAATGCTAAAGTAGAAGAAAATAATTAAAAGTGGAATTCCCTAGATATTCTGATTTGCAAAAGGAGGCTTCAATCCTTCTGCAAATATCAATATTATGGTTCCAGCGACGCTACGCTGGCCAAGTC
Organism: Sturnira hondurensis; assembly: GCF_014824575.4. Classification (NCBI taxonomy): domain Eukaryota; kingdom Metazoa; phylum Chordata; class Mammalia; order Chiroptera; family Phyllostomidae; genus Sturnira; species Sturnira hondurensis. Next base: position 10,424,214 of record NW_028077105.1, on the reverse strand, counting down.
CAAAGCTGCTCTCAGTGCTTCCTTCCTCAGCCTCACTGGCTCTCACACTCCCAGCTTCTATTTTGCAACGCCCTGGCCTGCACTCCCACAGACTCGGTGCTGGGTGCCCCGACAGAAACATGAAGCCCACTCTAAGGGGCCTCGAGAAGGCAGAGGTAAAGACAAACAACTTTTGGAAAAAATTATATGCTGAAATAATTTTAAAAGGAAAAAGTTATTCATATTATTAAAGTGACATTGAAGTAGTTACAATGAGGAAAAGAAGAACTTACTCTTTCTGGTTTTTCAGTTTAATATTGTTTTATTTCATAACACATAAAGGAAAAGGATAGCAGAATCGTTCAGTGCACGTGGCCTCCGCAAACTTCAACGACCCTAGTGCACAAACACAGCCCCCTGTCTGCTAGCCAGGGCACAGCCTGATGTGAGAAGCACCAGTACCTCCATCAGAACAGAACAAAGTGCTCTCTATCCTGGGTGCCTTGGGAAAATCTCCTTGCAGCTTTGATGGAAGCCAGTTTTGTAAGCAAGTGCACCAGGGCTCAGTCACCCATTCTGCCTTGTGCTTCTTTCATTTCTGGTCAGATGAACAGGTCCAAGAGCTCAACTCTTTCTCACAGGGTGAATCACATAAAATCTTATAGAATCAAAAAAAGAGAGAAAGGAAAAAACAGCATCCTCATAATGAAAGGAATAACAGAGAACATGCTGGAGAAAACCAGCCGCACCCTCTCTTTCTAGTGCTGTGTGGCTTTAACCCACAAGCCCAAAGTAAATTGTCCTCATTTCAAGAAGCTGTCTCTCTATAAATAAACTGACCAATGTATCTTTAAAACATAAGCAGCTCAGACTGTCATAATAAACATTGCAAAATAAATATGAAATAACATCTGGAGACAAAGCTTTGGATGGGTGAGTTGAGTGTGCTAACTTTTCCTAGTTCTGTTAATAAAGTATGAATTTCATTTTTTAAATTTAGGAAATACTTTAGATTATTAACCAAACACAAACCATAGACATTCTGATTTTGCTTTAAAATACCAAAGAATGTAATGCTGTCTGTACATAACGTCTCTTCACAAACTGGGTTACTCATTATTTTAATGCTCATTTTCTACTCTTTGAAACTAGGATAATATGTGTTGTCACTAAGCTGCTTCAGCTATATATAAAATGGTTCATAATTAGCTTTAATTATCATTAGTACTGGTAGACTAGAAAACTACCTTCTTTTTGCCTCAGGAAACTAAAATCTTCAATGTAATGTACTAGAAAATGCAGCACTTCCATTGTAAGACAATATTATAGCAATTATTACATTTAATTGTTATTCCTCACTGCAGTTGCATGCAAAAAGACTACCTTTCCTGTAGTTCTTATATGCAACCAACTTCTGTGTAGCAATGCCATTCAATTAATGTTTATAGAGAACCTATAGCAACCGGCTCCCTTCTTGTGCAAAACAACCGCATGGCTTGCTTGAGTCCTCTCATAAACCGTTACACAGATACTTTCCTAGTAGTCACTTCGCCCACTTTATGTAATACTCTGATAAAGTTGTTGTAGGTGTATATTTCTATATACAGTGAAATATACCAGTAAACCTGGTATGTCCAATGCTAAAAAAAACAATAGAAACTTCTATCATCTGTGAGTAAAAAACCTGTATGTCTAATTTACAGTAAATAATTACAATCAGTTAAATTATTCCAAACTTACATACTCTCAGTTATTTCTGTCTCCAGTTTATGAAGTTTGGTTTTTTTTAAAAGGAAACAAACATGTTAATTAGTAGTAGGATACTCAATATTTCTCATTTAGTCAGGTTAGTATGTAAGGATATCTAATCTTATACAAGTGTTTTTTAAAAGTGTACTTTGTTTTCTATCCATAGTAAGTAGTCCGGGCGAAGGAAAAAAGCTGAGATATGATCTGAGATACCGTCTCATCTGCTAACAGTCTGCTCTTCATTTCACATATTTATTGCATTTTGCACATGTGGCCTAACTATACAAGCAAAATGAGGAACGCGATTTTCCTTAAAAGAAAAAAAAAGTTCTCTTTTGAAAATAACAATCATTTCATTCCATTTTTTCTTTTTCTTTTTCTGATTAACCGAAATGACACTTGTACCCAGGCTGCATAAAGGACCTTCTAAATGTTAAATTGTAAAGTGTGCATCGAATATTGCAAAGGTTGGAATTATTCCAAAGGTTGGTGCAGGTGATGTTTACCTAGGCTGCAAATCGTAATAAATTTAAAAGAACCACCCTCCACTTTGATGACTAATTATTTCCTCTCTTTCAACAAAGATTCATCAAACAAAAACAAAACTTTATTCATATTACAAGTTTCAGAAAGAATATTTTATTTTTATATTACAAGGTTCTAAATGACAAAATAAAACATATTTAGCCAAAAGTAAATATTTCAAAACTCAACAGAAAGGAAGGAAGACGAAATATGAGAGGAGGGGCACATTGGCAGCACGTTATGCATAGCCATTCACCAGTCCCCCCGTTTCCCTCTCCTGGGACTCCTGGCCCTGCCTCCCTCCCAACCAACACACCCCCAGTTGACTGTTTCACAGAACAATCCAAATGTGCTTCCGAAGAAATGGCTAAGATGAATAATTAGAGATGTCACTGGAGAACACTAGGATTTAAGCTGGGGTTGCTGCCCTACTGAGTGAAAGTTAGTAGAGAGAGCACAGGCTTTGGAAACAGAAGGAGTTTACGTTTAAATCCCTCCACCACTGACTACTTATGCAATCTTGGAAAAATAAGTTTGTGATTCTCAGTGTCCTCTTATTCAAAGGGAACATATTACTACAGAACTGGATAGAGTTTCGAAGGTTAAAGGAAACTAAGTACCTGGCATGCCAGGCACATGGTGGATGGCCTATAAATTGGTGCTATCATTATTAGATTTTACATATGCTTTTTAAAAAATATTTGTATGTGATTTAGACATATATACACACACATATATCTACACAGAGGTATCTAACACAACACATATACCTCCCTCTATAACTAATCTTTTAGATTCAATTTAATAAAAGAGGATTTACTGTATACCTACCCTTTGCCAGAGACAGGCTTGATACTCTTGTTACAAATAACAGAAGACAAAATCCTTATCACTGAATCTTCCTAGTGGAAGAAGCACATACACTACTCTCATGCTATTAATATGTTTTTACCTAAATACATGCTTGGCGGTGTGGGGGTCAATAGGAACGAGCCCTGATCTCAGCCTTGGGAGCACTGTCAGGGGAGGGTGAGTGGCTGATTCCCAAAGTGTGAGTAACTCTTTGCCCGTGAAACCAGTCAGGAGACGAGTGCTGGCATCCCTGCGCATGAGGACGGTCTGGCAAAAAAAAGAGCATATGCTGTATGGGGAACTCTGAGTAGCTTTTGGGTACTGAGGCAAGAGATTTGGGAGACATATGGGCGGGAACAGATGACAAGCGGCCTTACATAATCTGTGAAAAACTTTGGCCTTTTTCTGGAAAGCAGTGATGAGTCTGTTAAGGATTTTAAGAATGATAATGAAATTATTCTATTTGCGCTTCACAGGTACCTTTGGTGAAAAGGAGAGGAAGGCGTTTTTAAAGAGTAAAGGAAAGGAGACTCAGGGAAGCAGCAGTTTTAAGTATATGGATTTAGACTATGTCACTCAACGGCAAAATAAGTAGAACCTGGCCCTGACCTGTGTGGCTCAGTCGGATGTCGCCCTGCAAAGCAAAAGATCACTCACCCATTGATTCTGGTTAGGGCACATGCCTGGGCTGCGTGGGCAGGTCCTCCTCTGGGGCCCGGGCGAGAGGCAGCCCATTGATGTTTCTCTCACTCATCGATGTTTCTCTCCCTTTCTTTCTCCCTCCATTCCCCTCTCTCTAAGAATAAGTAACTAAAATTTTCAAAATAAAATAAAATAATAAAACAAAATAAAATAGAGCCTGAATGAATTCAGGGAGAAAGGTGAAGGAGAGAAGGGGACAGGTATCAGAGACCATTTGAAGGTAGTAGCCACAAGTCAGGGGGACCACCACAATTAGGACACAGTGAGTGAAATGAATCCCACATTTGTCATGGTGAGTCCGAGGAGAACGTGTCACCACCGGAAAATCACCCGAGGCAAGACGGAGATTGCTCGTTCGCTTTATTGATTTTGAGATATAGGAGACATTCAACGGAGGTAAACTCACAGGAGTCTGAAATAGGGGTCTATCCCTGGTTAAAATGTATGAAATGCAGAGATGATCAATTTAGGAATAATCATCTAATAAAGTAATCAGAGGACATGGGTCAGTGGGCCTGAGAAGACCACTACAGTGAAACGGAAGAAAAAAGGTTAAACGCATTTAGCAATATTTAAAGAGTAACTGGAGGAAAAGCAAGTTATGAAGGAAACTGAGGAAGACAGACTCAGAGTAAATAACTATGAAACAAAGAAAGTGATAACATGGAAATGTTGGGGTGGGGATTAAAAGGTGTGATTATAACAAAATCATTCAATCCAAAGACCTCATGTTCCTAGGATTCGCCAATGGGGTCCTCTTCCAGAGCACGTTTCAAAAAGCCTGTGAGAAGGATCTCAGTATGCTGAGGATAGAGTGGGAGGTAGAGAATTGCAGGTATGGAATGTAGGTAACACAACAGAGAAGCTGCTTCTTTCAGTGGATGAGAAAGGGCACACCGCCCGGGGACAAAGTTTGCTTTCCCTGGGTCAGCCAGCTTTATCAGGGAATTAGACTAGCGCTTCGTAACTTCTGAAGCCAAGGAGAAAAAGAAATGTGCCACCACAGACAAAGAGCAGAATCATGCTAATCTCTAAAGAAATTCCAAGTGTAACTGAATACATAATATTAAGTGTGGTTGACAAATAGCAGTTTAACCCTTGTTTCTATCATAACCTGTTTCCCCCAACACATCTTCCAACCCTCTCTCAGATGCCCACCCCACTTCATAATTCTCAGCAAGGGAATGATCTTGCCTTTTCCTTGATCTGATTGTCTCCTTTCCTATAAAAATGCATGTAGTAATGCTATTCCATCTTACTCGGTTTCTCCATCCAAAATTAATCTATATTCTTTCTCACCTTAACACCTACTACAAGTTTCTAAACTTTTAAGCCATATCGCCTATATACTTTTTGGCCCAAAACTTACTCATATATATGTTGTATATATTAATTTCCACTTTTTTGTATGTTGCTTGATAGATGAATTACAAATTAAATTTTAAAAGGCATACATTTAATTTAGAGTATAATAATATCAACTGAAGGATGTCTTATCTCTTCTTAATTATGTTGTAAGTCAGTTTTTTGAATCATGAATACACACCTTTGACAAGAAGGAAAACTGTTCAAGTGAGCTTCTTGCTACCTAGTAGAAAAATTTTACGAAGAGAAATTTAGACCTAAGTATGTTTTATATGAAGCATAATTTTTTTTGCTCCATATTTGCTTTCCTTTTTCAAATACGTGCAACAACCTACTACATGCAAGTTGGTTTGGTGACACCTATTATATTTTATTATAATTAATAACTGTCTTTCCCATATTGACATGGGTTCAGCTAGTCAATTAAATAGAGAACAGGCTGACAGGGACCAGAGGGGAAAGCGGAGGGAATTTCAGGGGAAAAGAGGAAGAAGGGTTTACAAGAACAAGTATAAAGGACACATGGACAAAAACTAAGGAGGGTGGAAATGGGAGGAATGTGGGGAGCACTGAGGGGGTGTGGGCTGGGATGGGAGTAAAAGACAGAAAATGGTACTTTAACAACAATTAAAATAAATACATTTTTAAAAAATCAATTAAAAATTAGATGTTTTATTAATATGTTCAGTTGCTGATAAGAAGCATCCTGTGCTTAGCATATTCATCAAAAATAGGGCTAAATTGTCTCCATTAGCTTATACGATGTCTAAAACCAGAAACCTAATGTAATGCCTATAGTATAGATTCAGTGATAAATATAGATGCTATTTGTGTGCCTGATAGAAACTCAGGTAATGAGTAAAAATCACATACCTTACAGTTCCTTCTAAACTGAAAAAGATAGAGAAATAGTTGATTTCCAGTCAAATTGTAAATCATAAAAGCTGATATAGAAGGATCAGAAAAGCAAGCAGTTTTCTAATATCTATTGTGTATCTTATTAAAAAAGACATCCATGACATTTTCCTACTTCCTTAAAACTGCTAATTATTTTCAAGACATTTATTTTTTGCCTAAATAACAGGGCCTGCCCTGAGGAACAAATGCAGGATCTGAGGACTATGATAAAGTTGTGCATTTATACCTGACAAAATTCAAAACCCACTATGAAGCCGTTGATGTGGAAGCAAGAAGAATAGACCTGACTGACCATCGGAGTGCACTGTTCAGGCCCCCGAGGTCTCCACAGCTCTCAGACCCCAGGCTCTGCCGTGAGAATCACACTTTCCTGTCATGTTTCTCTGGGTTGGGATGTTGGTTTTGTAAAACAGCTTTTGAAGTAATAATTTAGGGAAATTTTATGAACTGTATGAATCTTGAATTTAACAAAGGATTCAACAGAACTTCTTTGCATATATTTATGAATAACATTTACGGAAGTGGCTACAATTAGATGGATCTATATCTAGCTGAGCAAACCCATGTAAGAAGTGTTGACAAAATGATCTGTGCCAAGCTTCAGGTTTTGAAAGAGTGCAGCAAAGTCTTTGTCCTTCGTTCCTTACTGCTATTTCATCCCACTAGCTTAGAAGAAGCTAAAGAAAGCATGCTTATCTAAATTTGAAAAAATAATACAGTGCTAAGAGAAATAACTGATATTTTATTTTTCATGTTTTTTTTATTTTAATTGTTGTTCAAGTACAGTTTTCTGTCTTTTACTTCCATCCCAGCCCAACCCCCAGCCCTCCCCACCTCTCTCCCATTTCCACCCCTCCTTGTTTTTGTCCTTTATACTTGTTCCCGTTAAACCCTTCCCCCTTTTCCCTGAAATTCCTTCCCCTCTCCTCTCTGTCCACTGTCAGCCTGTTCTCTATTTCAGTGTCTTTGGTCATATTTTGCTGGCTTGTTTGTTTTATTGATTAGTTTCCTATTAAAGGTGAGATCATATGGTTAGAAATAACTGATACTTTGGATGTGAACATAAAAACTGTAAAATGGACAAATAGAATGGAAGGATAGACTAGGACAAAAATAAAATCAATAAAATGAGAAATCATTAAAGCACAGCAAATGCCAAAGAAGAAGGGAAATAATTGCCACTGGCATGGGGAAAAAATCAGCTCTTAGAGACAAGCTTAATAGGAGCCAGGAGTCTGGACAGGTGCCTAAAGCAGCTGATGAAGCAGTCCTGCTGCGGACAGCTCGGACAGCTCGGCGTCTTCCCCGGGCTGCTGCGGCTTCCACCTCCACGTCAGGCCCTGGGAACCAGCTAATCTGGGTGTCTGCTAGAGTTTCTTCAGAGGCCCCATAATAAAATCCCCTGTCAGTTAGTCTGGGACTTTGAAAAGTGACTGTTTATTCATGTTCTCTCAAGTTCACCCCTGACCTCTGTGGGGAAATGTGAGACCAGTGAGTTCCAGAGCATGAGATGAGATTTTCACAGGAGGGGAGAGAATCCACCTGCCTAATTAAACACCAATGCCCCTCTCCAATCTACCCCTGCCTTTGAGAGAATTATTTAAATTTCAGTTAAAGCAAGGAAATGGAGAGCTCAATTTACAAAAAGTTTGATAATACAGGGTCCAGCACAAATAAGGCTCCAGTTTTATTTCAAAATCTTTTATTACAAAATCATAAGCATGTAACTCTGTAACATAACAATATCACACTCAAGCACACCATATGGCATTTTAACTGAACTGTTCAAATTAAAACTATAAATCATTACACCCACATTATTACCCTGCCAGGCACAGTCAAGCAGGCATTACTTCTGCTGGACCCTGTATGTTGGAATCTAGGTATCAGTTGGGAGAGATGAAAGTAAGGTGTGAATAATTCAGATTTGAAGCAACACAGATTAAACAAGGAAATAATACAGTTTGGGGGCAATGATCAGAGATGAGAGGAAGGTACATGGAGGAGGAAGATCAAAAAAGATAAAGATTTTCTGCCAGTGTTTTTGTACATTAACTTCTTTTTTAAACTCAGACATCTAGCATCATCAAACTTTATATTTGCATGCAACTATCATTGTGAATCCCTATTCATTCCCTTTATGCTTATCAAAGACTTGAGCAAATCATTTGTAAAGTCAAACATGTAGTCTTTTCTACTATATCTTAGATAACTGTCCCGTATATCTCTATATGCACACCTCAAGCCATGTCACATCTGGAATTCTTCCAGCTCTGGACTTACAATTTATGGATCAGCACACTCCACAGTGATTTCCTAAATTTTCTGTTAAATTTCCTAAATTTTCTGCTCTCTCAACTTGTAGGTCCACAAATAACATTCTTTAAATCTCATTAAGAACTCTAACCTGTGGTAGTTCAATTTATCTTAAACCCTTATCCTCTTCCTGATTTCATTAAATTACTCAACTAAGATTCATTTTCCACATTTGTAAGTGATATGTAAATCATACTTGATCTGAGGGATAAAAATAAATTACATAAAACACAGCAAAGCAGTGCCTACTCTTTTTGCTAAGAGTAGGCACTAAACAATCATTGCCAACTTGGTCTTCCTCCACTTCATAATTTATTATTTAAAAAACATCAGTAGATGAGTGTATCAAAAAAACAGTGGTACATTTAAACAATGGAATACTACTCAGCAGAAAGAAAGAAGGAACTCCTGCCTTTCATGACAATATAGATGGAACTAGAGACAGACTATCATGCTAAGTGAAATAAGCCAATTGGTGAAAGACAAATACCATGTGATCTCACCTATAAGAAGAATCTAATGAACAAAATAAACTAATGAGCAAAATAGAACTAGAGGCACAGAAACATGGAACAGAGTGACAGTGGCCAAAGGGGAGAGGGGAGGGAGTAATGAAAAGAAGAGGAAGGGACTAGTCCAAAAAACATGTAAGAATAACCCATGGACAATGGTGTGGGGATTGACTGTGGGAGTGGGGGGTGGGGGTGGGCTGAGCAAGGGAGGGCAAGGGGGTAAAGGTCTCCCACATCAGTCACACTATTACTATTACACAGTAAAATTTCTAACTACCGCTAGTCTGCTTCCTTTTTCATTCCGCACAGTAATATTTGCAGATCCTCGCCACTGTGATTTTCTCCACCACTCTCAGAAAATGAAGTCTACTTTAGAGAGAATGTAGAGACCATTATGGAAGAATGGTCTTCACTTCCTGTCTCTCCCCAGAACACCAAAACAATATATAAATGTACTCAGACCTTCTCTTCCTATTTTAGTTAAGTGGTTGTTTTGCATTTAGATGTTAATCCCTCCATCTGCTTTTTGTACCACATATGTCCATTTCTTTGGAAACCTTACGTCAAGTGTATCTCCTCTCTTCTCTATCTTTAACTTCTTTTTTTCTTTCAACATCTCCCATCTTGTCTCTTTTCTCCTTCTAGCGATGATTTTACTTTTCCTTTCCCTCCTATAGGAAAGTACAAACGCAATATGTACTTACTTTTGCCATCCTCGCCATCCCATTTTTTAAGTCTGATTCAACCAATGTGCTTTTTTTCAATGCATCATTAATTCCAATCTTACAAATGTCTTTCTAGTTGCTTAATATAACAGACATGTTTCAATCCTTACCTCACAGGACCTCTCTACTACTAATGGTGTTATTTACCATCTTTCTTCTTAGAATTCTTTTCTTCTGATGCCTATGATATCAGTTACCATTGATTTTCCTCCTTTATCTCCCATATGGAAAATCTCATTGATTTCTCGATTTTAACTGCCATTTAATTTTAATATTCTAACATTTAAATTTTCAACCCTGGTCCACTCCAGACTCATGTAGACGATGGATAATTTAAGAAAAACAAACAAACAAGCAAAACTTCTTGACTTGAATGTTTGATGGCATTTCAAACTTATGTTACAAATTGAGCTCACCATCTTCCTCCTACCTGCAAAGGTGCTTGTCTCCTGTTTTTCTTATCTTGACACATGACCACTTCCCATCCATTTTCTCAAGTCAGAAATTATATTCAAACTTCACATTTGTCTGGTAATGAAGTCCTGTCACTTTTTTCCTTAATATTTCTTAAATCTGTTGCTTTGTTGTTATTGTTCTTCCATGATCATTGCTGCACACTTGGCTATCCTTGTAGTTTTCTACAAGACATTCCTCGTTGTGTCTGCCAAACTTCACTGGAGCTACACGCCACGGCCAGGTGTCCTCCCAATCTAAAATTACCCAGCCCCTCCCCTGATATTCACCATTGCTTTAAAAGTTATTAAAAACTACCCTTTTCCTTAAAAAAAAACTCACTATGCGAGTAAGTACATATGGGCCTCTTTCCCCAGAAGCCTCTGGACAGTCTCAGAATATAAGGGACTTCCTCTCTTATGAATCCCTGTCCAAGCACTGCCCACTAAAGCTTGCTGTCTGTTAGTGCCTCTTATGGCCTACCTATTCCTTTCATGGGCTCGAAATCTCTTGAACCTTGACAGTGGCCATCCTATACTCCCTCCAGGATAAAATCCAAATTTCTTTTTAAAATTTTTTTATTTATATTTAGAGAGAAGGGAAGAGAGAGACAGAGGGAGAGAAACATTGAGGCTTGAGAGAAATATCAATTAGTTGCCTCTTGCACACCCCCAACCAGGGACCAGCCCGCAACCCACGCATATGCCCTGACCTGAAATGGAATTGGCAACCTTGCAATCTGCAGGAGGATGCCCAACCCACTGAGCTACACCAGTCTGGGCAAAAATCCAAACCTCTCATCCGAGCATATCAAAGATTTCATCATTTGGTCTCTGTCTGTTCCTCCGGCCTCATCTCCTACAAACATTTTTCTTTGTACCTTCTACATTTCAACAGTAACCTATTAACTGTAAATCCTCCAAAGGCCATATTCTAGCTCATTTTTGGACTATGATAACTTCTTTACTGGGATAAATAAATAATATCTATACATAACTAGAAACATTTAAATCAGCCAAGGTTAATAAGAAGTTAGATAACTGTGTATGCTATATTCCTCAGAGGTGGCTTAAATTAATAATCATTCATTTATTCCTTCAATAAATAGTTAGCATATACTTACTCTGTACATGGAATTATTCTAGGTACCCAGGGAAAATCTATCTATGAAATAGACAAACACACACACACACAAAATCCCTGTGCTTGTGAAGCTTCACTCTGGGGGGGATGAGACGGCAGTGGCCATTTTAGAAGAGTGGACAGAGAAGATATCAGGGAGGTGGCACTTGAGTGAGTTTGGGGCTTTGCTCTGGGATAGATGGGGAGCTACTGGACAGTTTGAGTGGATAAGTGCCATGACTAAAATTTCAACAGAACCACTTTAGCTTCTAGGTTGAGAACAGACTGCGGGGACAAGGAGCAAAGGAAGTGATGAGAAAAGGTGGTCTTAGAACAGGTTGGTGGCAGAGGAGTTGGTGCTAGAAGGTCAGATCCTGGGATTATTTTGAAAAGAAAGTCACTGAGTTTGATCAGAGGTTATAAGTAAGGCGTGAAAAAAACAGTGGAGTAAGGAATGACTCCAACATTTTTTTGTTCTGAGCACCTGGAAGCATGGAGTAGCTGTTAACTTTATGTGTAAGATTACAGTATGGTCTTAGTGTTCATTTTTTTTACTTCAAACTTAACCTTTCTCCTCAATAAACAGTAATTGTTATTACACATGGTGGGCAAAAGTAAGTTTACAGTTGCGATACAAATAAATAACACAATAATTAATAAATAATAATATAATAATAAACTGTTTTGTATACACACAACCATAAACCTACTTTTTCCCATTTCTGTATATCAAAGTTTTGAAGAAAATAATAATCCCCGGAGAAAAAATATCTGAACCAAGCAATCACATTTCAAATGTCAAAATAAAATAAGGACAAGTTGGATGGTTCAGTGTGTTCTAGATATTCTGATATTTCATATCGTCTAAGAATAGTAAAAGGCAGACTGCATCTGTAATAAATGAGTCACAAACAGGAACTGTTTAAGAATTGCAAAAATACAATATAAATACCAAAGTGAACTTTAAGATTTATTTTGAAAATCTATTATTCTTTTGTTTTATAACCCTTCTTTTTTCTGTCCTCCTCTTCTTCACTCTTCTTCTATTACCCTCAATTTTGTTATTCTTTTCTTCTCTGTAAACTGTTGGGAACTTCTGCCTGGTTTCAGGAACTGTAACTACCCCCCATGGCTAAGGATGAGTGAGTGACCTCCGGAATGTGAGCCATAGGAGACAAAGCTTATCTCTGGTAGCAAACACTGCCTCAGCTTACTCCCCTGCCCCCAAAGCATGGTTGATGTCCAAAGATGGGTAAGACTCCTCACGGCGAGGGGCAACCTAAGCCAGACACGATCACTTGGGAGGGCATCAGGGAAGGACTCGGAGGGCTGTGACAAAGAGGGGGCAATGGACCCTTGCCCCCTGGCTATGTGACATAGCCTGAGTCCCCACGTCCTCTGGGAGAAGCACTTCCTGGTTCTAATCCACTTAAGCCTGAAAACCTGATGGGGAGGGGTGCAGCTCCTTGGGGAAATCTGGCATCAGAAAGAATTCCTAAAATTCCTGTGAAATCTGCTTTGCTAAGAGTGCTTTCGTTCATATGATAAGGGTCCAAGCAGGAAATGAGTATGTCTCCCACAGTTTCTGAAACCCCCTTTCCTGACAGGCTCTGACTCAGACTAAGCTCTCAGATCTCTTTGAAATGTTATGTACTATTTGATCATTGCCGCACTGTATCCCTGTGAATTACAACCCAATTAAAGCCCCTGGAGAAAGGGGCTCCTGGTCTTTTTCCTCTGAGAAACTAGCCACCTCTCCCCCCGAAGCAGATCATGTCTTGGTAGTTTACTTTCATCTGTTGTGGACGNCGCCCCCACAGTAAACTGCATTTTTAACTTGGTTCCTCTTCGGCCCTTGAAATTGTCAAGGTCTTGGTTTTATTCTGTAGTTAAAGTGTGATTTCTGGAGCATGTGTGTGGATTAAAGCTTATTCAAATCCATCCTGTTCTATCTTAATCAACCTCTTTCTATCAGCAATGCAAAAGATCCAAATCTACTAAAACTTTAATTGGTAACAGAGGGGAACTGATGAGTCTTTCATTGTGAGTAGGTGGAATACATACTTGCCTCATGATTGCCTGAGCAATATATATACACTTCTGTAAAAATAGGAAGTCCTAGGATGAAGAGAATTAAATATTTATGCAAGGCTAAAAATAAGGACATAAATTTTAAAGCCAAGAGACTTGGGAATTACGCATTATATCTCGTAAATGGAGTGACTTTAGGCAAGACATTTAACCTCTCTGAGTCATAATTTCCTCATTTGCTGTCACGAGTGTATGTTTGTGATATAGTCTTTCTTAAAACTCAGCCTGGCAACTGTTTGGCTAGCTGTCTGCTGAGCAATTCAGCACCAAGGAGCAGACAAGAGTCACACACAGTAACTATGCTATTCACTCAACTTTCATTAAACACAGGTTCATTCAAAGTAGAACGTCAATATATATTAATATCCAACTCACACTTTAACAACCTAAGAGAAATGTCACACACACACACACACACACAGCAATCTATGAGGGATAATAAACCGATTCCAGAGTCTCAGAGTTTCAAAATAGTTGGACCCAAGAAAGCACACACCAAGGCACGTCATAAATACATTACCTAAGATTAAAGATAAGGAGAGAATCTTAAAAGCAGCAAGAAAAAAGGAGAGAGTTATCTACAAAAGAGTTCCCATAAAACTGTCAGCTGATTTCTCAAAAGAAACCTTGTAGACAAGAAGGGGCTAGAAGGAAGTATTCAAAGTCTTGAAAGGATGCAAAGACCTACATCCGCGATTACTCCATTCTTCAAAGCTATCATTTAGAATGGAAGGACAGATAACGTGCTTCCCGGAAAAGATCAAGTTAAAGGAGTTCATAAATAGAAGCCCTTATTATATGAAATGTTAAAGAAGCTTATCTAAAAATAAAAGATCAAAACTACGAACAGTAAATTGACAACAAATTCACAACTATCAACAACTGAACCTAAATAACAAATACAAAAACAAACTAAGCAAACAACTAGAAAAAGAACAGAATCACAGAAATGGAGATCACTTAGAGGGTTGTTGACAGAGAGAGGGAGGGGATAGATAGGGAAACGGTACAAGGAATAAGAAGCGTAAATAGTAGGTACAAAATAAACAGCAGGAGGTTAAGAACAGTATAGGAAATGGAGAAGCCAAAGAACTTATACATATGACCCATGGACATGAACTGAGAGGGGGACGGAATGCTGGTGGGTGAGTTGGTGCAGGGTGGAGGGAGTTAAAGGGAAGAAGAAAAATGGGACAACTGTAATAGCATAATCAATAAAATATACTTAAAAAGTGATATTTGTCATATTTATAGTTTCACCCATACTCATGGGATGGAGGTTATACAAGGCAATGGGTCTGTGGGGGTCATCTTAGAATTCTGCCTGTTGCAGGTGATATACCATGATATCTACTCCCCATAACTAAAACAATTAAAATAAGATTTTATAGGAAATGCTACTTGGTTTAATGTCTTTCATATACCAGAATCTTGACTGTAATAATCAACTCAGTCTAGGTATATTATTGAACAGTGTTACCTTGAGGCTTTCTCAAATTCATTAATTTTTTTCTTTATTCACCTATATCTGCCATTTATTTAACAAATATTTGTTAAATAAATATTTGCTATCTTGTTGACTGTCTGCTATATGCTATCCACATTTCTAGGCCCTGGTGTCGGGATAAGGTAGGCATGGTTTCAGCCTTCATGGAGCTTACCAATCTTCCCAAGAGAATAAAACCAACAAATAAAATCTCTGAACAAGGAAAAAAAAACAAATAAATACAATCTTTGCTAATTATGGTAAGAGCTTTCAGACACTGAAAGTCTTTTAGCAGGGTAGTGACATTATTCAGTTGGCATTTTTAGAAAATGTCAGTGAACAATAATATTAAGAGATTAATGTTTGTTGAGAATGACTAAACCCGTTCATGAAATGAGAATTCGGTACTTTTGCCACACAAAAACATAACTATATTGGCCTTAGGGAGAACTCAAGCCTCTTTCATAAATATAACATAAGTTCTACAGTCAATAAAAAAAAACAACTCTAGTTTAAGTCTTTTCTCATGTGGAAAAAAAAAAGCTTGAAGATATGTGTTCCAGGGCGTGTAGGGGGCTCAATGATGTCACAGATCCAGGTTCCATGGACCTTAGCTCATCACTTCCACCTCATGGTCCAAGAAAACTGGTCATTCCCAACTGGATTGTATTACAACCGGCTGAGAAGGAGGCTTGAAGAGTGGAGCAAAGAGCGTATGCCAGCTGATCCAAGTAAAGAAGCTATAAAAACAAAACAAAACCTTCTGCTTACATGCCATTTATCTCATTTACCAGAACTTAGACACGTGGTCATATCTTGCTCCAAGGAAGATTAGAAAATGGGCCTTCTTTCTAGACAGCCATATTTCCAACTAAAACCCAAGGTGTCCATTACAAGGAAGAAAAGGAGAATGGAAACTGAAATAAGCAACTAGCTGTCCCAGCCATGTGGTAAAAGCCGGGAAGTGAATTTGCATGGAGTAGGCCACATCCACAATGTGTGGCCAGTTTTTTGGGGGATCTCTCAAGCTAACTCAGTGTAGACAAAGGGGTCTTCTACATGGGCCAGCCTCAGCAACTAGAGTTCCCAATGCAGAATGTGAAGCTGAAGCCCCAGGTAGGAGTGGTATAGCAAACTGTCAATGTAAATGTGAATGTAAACAAAACAAAACAAACAGAAGGAATGAAAGTGTTGGTATATCAGTCAGGACTATCAGGCATATGTAACAGAAGCTCACCTTGAATGAGCTGAAGCATAAAAAGATATTTTATTGGTGAGATATTTGTCTAATGCTCAGAACTTAGAAAATTGCCAAATAACAAGACTTTGGAAGAACAAGTCTTGAACTAGCCTCAGGGATAAACCAGTTACTGAAAGGATCTTCTATACACGGTAATATTCTCACCACGTTCTCCCTACTTCTCACGTCTGTTTTAGGGATTGAGGGGACTCAGCTTTATTTTCTTGGATTTACCAACATGGTGAATACGTGGAATGCTTCTCAAAACTCAGTCAATGGTTTCTGACCAGGAGGTGATAGAAAGGGATGAAATTCCTGGAAAGGGACTCTAGTTTGTCCAGTTTGCAAGATATTTCCATCCATAGACTAATCATTGTCAGCCCCTAACTGAACAAAGTGGATAAAAACGTGGATGCATGGAAGCTGTACGTGGAGAAGGAGGAAAGCTACAGAGCAAATAAACTCCACAGAGGTCTGTTAGACTTGGAGCTGATACACTAAAGCTTTGGAAGTCCTGAACACCAGATCCAACAGAGGAATAAGAGGGGAAAAAACGTTTGTAAACATATTTTAGAATTTTAAAAACTTTCAGAAACAACAGTAAAATCCATTTAAGAGATTTATCATTTCTTGTGGGAACAAAGGATGTTCTTGATTAAGAGAAAGATTCATTTTGTTTAGTTTTATAGAGAGAAAACAACTTTCAGACACTTTATATTTCTGGCCTCATATAATTGAGCTAGGGCTTTTATCTGGTATGTGTTGCATAACCCTGGCTAGTTCTTCCACCCAGCTGCAAAAGAAGAGCCAAAGGAGCTCCCATGAGCTCCTTTTCCAGCCAACCCGAAAAACACAGGAAAAGAGAATCCAACCAGCTCTGCCCGGTGCTTTGGGCCAAACATTCTCTTCACTTTCTGCGCTTTCTTCCACTGTTTGTTGCTAGATGGTGTGCTTTCCTTGACTCAAAGAGAGCTGACATTCAGAATTTAGATTTAAATTTTGGAACAGAAGCAAATAAAGCAAGCAGGCCATCCACTGAACTTTGGTCCTATGCCTCTTAGGCCCAAGAAGCTCAGACGAAAGAATCGGCGTGTGATCGAGGCTAGCCCGGTCCAGTGGAGCTCTCCATGGGAATTTGGAGCCAACCCCAGAAAACAAGAAAGTGTTCCATTGTCTGATTTTGGTTTGGGGGGCATGTTTTTTTTTTGATTTGTGAGTATGGGAACCTATTAAAAATAGAATTATGGTCCTTGTGGTATTCTGTTTTGGCTAGCCATATCTCTTTCCATAAAATTTTTTTGCAGTTCACACACATATATATATATGCATACACACACGTACTTATCACAACTAAATGCATACATACATATGTGGGGTTCTGATATACTAACATAGTGTTAATTCTTTTTTGCTGAGGAGCTTATGAGATTCCTTTAGCCAGTGTCGATAAGGATATACAGTATCAATACAGCTTTAGTCTAGAGTCCTCTTATATTCTCTTCTGTGACTGTGATAGTTTTTTATCAGGCCACCTACATTGGGATTAGTGTCTCTCTTATTTAAAAGCACACTTACTACTACTTTCAGAGTAGTCTTCTTTTTCTCATATCTACATGTGCAAATTTCACCATCAGTTGAGTTCTATACAGAGTCAACTTCTCTAATTTGTTCCATTAAATACTTCCAGCCTGCTTTACTTCTTAACTTTGAAATTCTCTCTCTCTTTCTCAGATGGATGGAAGGATGATGGATGGGAAAAAGAAAAAAGTTAGCTATCATAAACAAAGCAATAAACAACAAATGTTGGAGAGGGTGTGGGGAAAAGGGGACTCTGGTCCACTATTGGTGGGATTGCAGACTGGTACAACCATTATGGAAAACAGTATGGAATTTTCTCAGAAAACTAAAATTGGACCTGCCTTTTGACCCAGCAATTCCACTGCTAGGATTGTGTCCTAAGAACCCTAAAACACCAATCCAAAAGAACATATGCACCCCAATGTTCATAGCAGCACAATTTACAATAGCCAAGAGTTGGAAGCAACCTAGCTGCCCATCAATAAATGAATGGATCCAAAAACTATGGTACATATACACAATGGAATTCTATGCAGCAGAAAGAAAGAAGGAGCTCCTACCTTTTGCAACAACATGGATGGAACTAGAAAGCATTATGCTGAGTGAAATAAGCCAGGTGTTGAAGGACAAATACCATATGATCTCACCTTTAACAGGAAGCTAAACAACAAAACAAACAAGCAAGCAAAATATAACCAAAGACACTTAAATAGAGAACAGGCTGACAGTGACCAGAGGGAAGAGGGGAGGGAATTTCAGGGGAAATAGGGGAGGGATTTAGAGGAACATATATAAAGGATATATGGACAACAACTGAGAAGGGTGGAAATGGGAGGGAGGGGGAGCACGGGGGGGTGGGATGGGATGGGAGTAATGGACAGAAAACTGTACTTGAAAAATAAATAATTTTTTTAAAAAGTTAGGAAAGAAATTAGGAAGAAGGAAGGAAAGAAGGAAGGGAGGGAGGAAGGGAGGGAAGGAGAAAGTTCTCAGAGAGCATTGGTATTGTACTTCACAAATAGCAAAAAGACTTATCCTTGATTAGGGTAATAACAACTTTCACAATGACTAACACATGAATATCATGTTATGACATGTCCTATGTCAACACTGACTGCGGGAATTGAAGATGTATCTGCCTAACAATTTCACCCCAGAGCACCACAGAGGTTATAACAAACACAGTTATCCTTGGTAGAGGATATCCACAAAGGTGATAGATTCATAGGAGTCCCGGAGGCGGGTAAAAGGAGTCTCAGAAAAGAGAGATTGTGGCTGCCAAAGAAACATTTTACTACCTCATTGCTTAGCATTTTCTGTGCCTTAAAACAAGTCAGGGAAAATGTCTGCTAGGCCTAACAGTGGGTTTAAGAGTCCATTTGGCACGTTGGAAACAGGAAATCTAGGAAACAGGGGCCTATAAAATGGCCCCTTTTTTAACTCCCATTGTTTCATGTTGGCCTGGGTCGTGTCCAATCACCAAACATAGAAATTAGATGTTACTGCTTCATTTAGAAGTTTAACTGACCTTAAAGAGTTAGTGCCCTGGCTGGTGTAGCTCAGTGGATTGAGCTTGGGCCTGCAGACCACACGATCGCGGTTCCATTCCAAGTCAGGGCACATGCCTGGGTTGCAGGCCAGTTCCCAGCAGGGGACGCACAAGAGGCAACCATACATTGATATTTCTCTCCCTCTCTCCTTTCCTTCCTCTCTAAAGATAAATAAATTTTAAAAAATCTAAAAACAAAGAGTTAGTAAATTTGTAATATGGATTCACCTAGGAATGACTCTTTTTCTCTCTTACATCATTCTTACCTGTGCTGACTTGTAAGTACAGTCATAATACAAGGAAAATATGTTTAAAATAAGACATAGATATTCTATAGTTACTATTCTAAAAAATTAACTAGTGTCTAAGCTAGTCAGATATAAATTGCATTGTTGTGACATGGTTATAGCAACCAGATGGGGAGAGTGCCACCTGCTATGTGTTAAAGCACCAACACCCATGATTGACTTGTTTTTAAAAGTAAATTTGAATCTTGGGAAAGAAGAATATAGTTGGAGGTATCACACTCTCCATTCTCAAACTATAATACAAAGCTATAACAACCAAAACAATATGGTAGTGGCACAAAAATAGACACATAGATGAATAGAATGGAATAGAATAGAGTAGAATAGAATAGAATAGAATAGAATAGAATAGAGAGCCCAGAAATAAACCCTCACTTACAAGGTCCACCAATCTATGATAAAGTTGGTAAAAAATACAAGGATGACAGAAGTAACTCCTGCTTAAATGTGGTTGCTAGGTAATAATATAGGTGTAATAATTTGTAGTTTTAATTTGAACATTTCACCTAAAATGTCATATGGTTTGCTTAAGTGTGACACTGTTATATTAAAGAACTACATGCTTATGATTTTGTACTAAAAGATTTTGTAATAAAAAAGGGGTGTTATTGGGGAGGTGGAAATGGGAGGGAGGTGGGGAGCACTGGGGGGGTGGGTTGGGATGGGAGTAAAAGACAGAAAACTGTACTTGAACAATAATTAAAAAGAGAAAGAGAAACATTTTTTTAAAAGGGGGCATTATTTGTGCTGGACCCTGTAGACTGGAATAATGACAGTCTCCTCAATGAGTGCTGTTGGAAAAACAGGATGGATACATGCAAAAAATGAAACTGGACTACTCTCTAACACCATGTATATAATAAACTCATTAATGAGTTAAAGACTTAAATATAAGGCCTGAAAACATATAACTCCTAGAAGAAAACATAGGAAGTAAACTTCTGACATCAGTCTGAATAATATCTTTAAGGACACATTCCCTTGAATAGGGAAACAAAAATAATAAGTGAGACTATATTAGACTAAAAAGCTTCTCCTCCGTGAAAGAATGCTTAACAAAACAAAAGGCAATGCACTGACTGAGAGAAAATATTCATATATGACATAGCTGATAAAGGGTTGCTATCCAAAATATATTTGCTCAACTCAATAACAAAAAAATAAACAATGGATAAAAAACAGGCAGAGAAAATGAAAAGAAATTCCTCCAAAGAAGACATACAGATGGCCAACATACACACAAAAAGATCATCAACTAATCATCAAGGAAATGCTAATCAAAACCACAATGAGATACCACCTCACACCAGTCAAAATGGCTGCTATAAAAAAAGTGAACAAGTAGCATGGATTAGGAGGACATAGAGAACAGGGAACACTGGCGCAACATTGATAGAACTGCAAACTGGTGCAGTCTCTGTGGAAAACAGTATGGAGATTTCTCAAAAACCTGAAAATAGGCATACCATACAACTCAGCAATTCCACTTCTGGGTATTTATCCAAAGAAAATGAGAACACTAATTTGAAAAGATGTATGCACACCTATGTTCATTACAGCACTATTTACAATAGTCAACATATGGGAGCCACCTAGGTATCCATCAATAGATGAACGGATAAAGAGGTTATGATATAGTTACATAAATAGAATATTACACAGCAATGAAAAATGAAATCTTACCATTTGTGGCAACATAAATAGATCTAGAGGGTATTGTGCTAAGTGAAATAAGTCAGACAGAGAAAGACAGATACCATATGGTTTCAATTACATGTGGAATTTTAAAACAAAAGAATCAAATAAAACAAAAACAGACTCATAGAAACAAAGACCAAAGGAATGGTTACCAGAAGGAAGCGGGTGGGGAGAATGGGTGAAAAGGGAAAGAGGAATATAGGCAATAATATTGGAATAAGTTTATATGACAACAAGTGATTACTAGAATTAGTGGGTTTATTAGAGTGTAACATATAAAAATGTCTAATAACTATGTTGTACACCTGAAACTCGTGTAAGATTATAAACCAATTATAGGATTATATATCATCTATACTTAAATAAAAAATAAATCTGAACCAATTCAAATTTTATTTCTAAACTATCTCACTCTCATTCTTTCCATTCCTTGTATTTTGATGTGTGTAGGGCTGCGGACAGTTTCAGTGTCTTGTCTGTGTCTTGGATCCTCTTCCATCAACTCACCAACCTTCCCCACCAGTTTCCCTCCCTCCCTGAGTTTCTGGCCTGTGCCAGAGACTCTTGAAAACTGCCTGAGGAAAACTGAAGCTGTTTGCCCACAGTCTCAGAGCAAAATTGCCAAAGGCTCCTGAGGGTTTAAGTATCTTCCACACTACACGACCCTGCCCCGACCCCCTGCCTCCCCTGCCTTCCGGCCCTCCACCAATTACTTACTGACACAGAAGTATAAATGCCCAGTTTTTTCCTCTTCCAATCAGGAAAGGTTATGAGGTGAATTTCACATTCCAGAGAATTTGACATTGTCCACAACACAAGTCTGGGTCCCTGCGTTGTTGTGCTTCCCTGACCTGCTAACCCTACTCTCTTTCTGATGTCTCCTGTGTACACATATCACGTATCTCTTACATATCACGTATCTGGGGGTTTGTATGCTCTGAGAAACCTGGCCTAAGACAATATCCTGTCTTTATAGAAAGGAAAATTATAACTTTGGAGACACTCTGTCAGAAGTTGCACGGATTGCACGGGGCTCAAAATCCACCCACAGAACTGTCCTTCACAGGAATATAGGAATGTCACCTGTCAGATGTGCAACTCAAAAAAAAAGTTAGAATCTCTCCCCAAATGAAGCCTGGAATATTTTTATATATTCAGTCTTTTGGCCTCAAGAGAAAGAAAACATAAGTCAATATCTGTACAAGTTCAAAGTTTCTTATATCAATTTGGGATTTTTTAAAGGCAGAAATGTATTACAATCTACTTATTTTTTATTTAATTCTTGTTCAAGTACAGTTTTCTGTCTTGTATTCCCAGCCCTGCCCCCCAGTGCTCCCCACCTCCTTCCCATTTCCGCCCCCCCCCCTTAGTTATTGTCCGTGTGTCCTTCATACTTGTTCATGTGAGTCCTTCCCCTTTTCCCCCGTGATTCTCTCCCCTTATTTTTAAAAAAATCATGGGGATGTTGAATTCTACATTCATTCTACAATTCCACAAGGTTTATTTCAAGAATTATTTTCACTTTAGTTAACTTTCTAGTGAAAAGGAAGAAATAGAGGAGGAAAATAGCAGTGGATGGAAGAATGGAAAGAAAGACCCAGTGAGAATCCAAACACACAATCGTGCCTAGTGCTCAGAGAGTGCTTATTGTGAGCCAAGTATCGCTCACATACACACATACAGATGTGTGTACATACAAGGTGTGCCCAGAAAAAGTTCCAGTCGTTGTTAATACAACGACAATGGTTTGCATGACATCGATATGTAAACTGTCAGCCAAGGAGAGTGGCCGAAAGTGTGCATGTGTGAACAGTGATGACTTCACTGTATAGTCAGAGGAGGTGGTAGGCACCACTGAGTGAGTAGGTGTACCATATGGCCATCGCATTAAAATGACTGAGCAGGTAGAGCAACAAATCTGCATCAAATTTTGAGTTAAGTTTGAAGATTCCTCTGTGGAAACCATTCAGATGATTCATAAGGCTTTTTTTGGAGATGATGCAATGAGCGCAGGGTAAATAAAAGTGTGGCACAAATGCTCCAGAGATGGTTGAGAACCTGCTGGAAAATGATCCATGTTCTGGAAGGCCTCCAACAAGCAGAACACCTGAGAATGTTGAACGTGTCTGGGCTGCAATCAACAAAGATCAGCAACTGATCTTCATCAGTTGAGAGATACAATACTACAAAAATAGCCACAGCTATGGGCAACTGGTGATTGGCAGCTTCACCACCATGCTCACACTTCATGTCTGGTGTAGAATTTCTTGGCAAAACATCAAATCACCCAGGTGACTCAAACCCCATACAGCCCAGATGTGACACCCTGAGACTTCTGGCTTACCCCCAAACTAAAACCGCCTTTGAAAGGGAAGACATTTCAGACAGTTGATGAGATTCAGGAAAAATGTGGCAGGGCAGCTGAGAGTGACTCCAACAAAGGACTTTGCAGAGTGTTTTGAACAGCGGAAGAGATGCTGGGAGACCTGTGTGAGGTCCCAAGGTGTGTTCTTTGAAGGGGACTGGGGTGTCATTGTCCTATGTACAATGTTTCTTATGCCTTGCATCTTCTTCAGTAAATGTCTCTATTTTTCATAGTATGTGGTTGGATACTTTTTGGACAGAGTTTGGTATATACACATGTACATATAGATTATATAGGCATATGTATGAGTTGGGGACTATTATTATCTTCATGTTTCAAAGGGAATAAATTTTAATGCTGAAATATTAAGTAATTTGTCCAAGTCATCCCAGAATATGTGATAGAGATAAGGTCTGGTCCCAAGGCATCTGGCTCCAGGGTCTAGGCCTAAACCGCTGTGATGCACTGCCTGTCCTGGGGGACAGTGAGAGCAATGAGTGGGAAGAGGCAGAGACTGCAATAGAAAGATGGAAAGTTAACTGTCTCATCTGCAATTTGATCTATTTTTCTGCTTTCTTTTAGATCAAGCATCTTTTTTTATTCTATTGATTCCTACCATTGACTTACTTATTACCTTTTCCTTTTTATTTGTTTAGTGATGGCTTTAGATGTTACAATATAGCAACATTACAGTCTGCCTTCAAAAATATTTTTAACTCATGTATAGTCTAAAAATCATAAAACTGTATATATTCATTCTCCTCTCCCATTCTTTGTGCTATTTTTGCTATAATTTTATTCCATTAATGCTTTACTGTACAACACATTGTTATTCTTTTGGCTTTAAGTAGAAATTATATTTTAGAGATGTAAAAAATGAGTTAAAAATAAGATATCCATCTTTCATCTATTTAATATCTCAGATTCTTTTCATTCATTAGTTTAAATTCAAATTCCCTTTATTATCATTTTCCACCTGCCTGAATAAGTTTTTTCCTTTTCTTTTCTTTCTTTCTTTTTTTTTTTTTACATTTCTTGTCATTTATGTCTGGTAGCAATAAATTCTTCCAACTTTATTAGTCTGAAAAAAGTTATATTCTGCTTTAGTATTTGAAACATATTCCTACTGGCTAAAGAATTCTAAATTAACCATGTTTTATTTCAGTGCTTCATAAAAGGTACTCCATTCGCTGTTTTCTGGCTTCCATTGTTTGTGTTGTTATTCTTGGATATGTTTCATTATATAATTTTTTTTCTCTGGTTCCTATTAAGGCTTTCTCATTATATCGAGTTTCCTGTAATTTGATTATGATGTGAGTTGACATGGTTTTCTGAGTTATTTTACTGATCATCTTGGATCAGTGGATTTATAGCTTTCATCAAATTTGGAAAATGTGTACTCATTGTATCTTCAAATGTTTTTCTGACACTCCCCACACCCAACCCCTTTCCTCTGCGGTTCCAATTACATGTATATTAAACTGCTACATGTTCTCCTCCTGGATATTGATTGTTTCTCAACCTATTTTTTTCCTCACTGTGCTTCATTGTAGCTAGTTTCTACTGCTTTGTCTTCGATTTCACTGATATTTTCTTCTACTGCCTCTAGTCTGCTCTTAATTCCATACTATGCACTTTTCATTTCTGATATTATATTTCCATCTCTAAAACTTCCACGTGGGGTGTTTTCATTCTGTCTGTATAAAAGACTCCTCTTCTCGTCATGTCATGTTCTGCTCTAGTAACTCAAACATGTGGATCTCATGTTCTACCATCTTGAACATGTGGATCATGTTTGTAAGAGCTGTTTAAACACTGTTGTTCATTTTACCCTCTCTAATGTTTCTGGTTCAATATTTTCCAGAATTGTTATTGACTTATTTTCCTAATTGTTATAGGTCATAGGTTTATACTCACTTGCATAAAAATTTTAATTTTAATTTTGATTGGTATTGATTATTATAGATTTTATAGTATCAGTTACTCTATATATCTTATTTCTTTAAATTGTGTTGACTTTTTTCTGGCACATTAATTATAAGACATAAATTATAAGTTACTTATATAATCGATTAGATCATTTTGAGTCTTCTTTTAAATTTCATTTAGAGTGTCCGTAGTATAAAAACTAAAAATTCCAGCAGTGCCTTAATATCTTTGACCTTCACATGGCCCACATGTCTACCTGTGAATTCTGCTCTCATCGGATATATCTTCCTCCCTGTAGGAAAGCCTGACACCTGATTAGTTCCCTTATCAGTTGTCACAGTTGTTCCATACTTGTTTTCAACCTAGTATGTTTTACTTCATTGCCAGCCCACATAATTTGTCAATCATAATTTTGTTAGTGATATACTACATATGACAAGTACAAGTCAATCATAAAATCCTCTCAGAAGCAAGGGGCATGTGTTGTTATTTCCACTCTTCCAATGGCCTCTTTGGAGTTAGTTTGATTCCCAGTACAACCTCCATGTGGCCCTGCATGACAGATGATGTCCACTCTCAAACTGTGAGTATATATGGCCAATAAATTGCTGCCAAACTCTTCTGTTCCTTGTTGGGTACCACGTGGTTGGCTGTCTCATGTTACTTAGGGCAGGAACTCTTCCTTCACCAACAGGGTAAGTAGGACATCATTGAACAGTGTCCAAAGCAGCCTTCGGTCTAGGGCTACTGTAGTCCCATTAAAGTGATACTCTTTTGAGAATTCTATCTGATGAACTTCATACTGCATGGTCTTCACACATGTGCTGGTAGGAAAAATGAACAATTCCCCGTATTAGGTGATTCCTAGGAATCCTTCTGCCTATTTCTTCTTGGTGGTTCTTCCTGTGATCTTTAGGTAGCTTTTCTTATGTGTGTATAGATCACTTCTTAGTTAAGATTCAAGAGATACCTCTAAAAATCTTAAGAACTCTTTTTTCATTTTTTTTTACCTCACCAGCAAATTCTAGCCCACTCAGCCTCCCTAAACTCTGACATTGTTGTTGTTGTTGTTGTTGTTGTTGTTTTTAAATATATTTTATTGATTATACCATTACAGTTGTTCTATTCCCCCTCTTCATTCCCCTCCACCCACACACTCCCTCCCCAACCATTCCCCTCCTTTAGTTTATGACCACATGTCTCAAGTTCTTTAGATTCTATATTTCCCTATTATTCTTGCCCTCCCCCCTATCTATTTTTTACCTACTGTCTATGCTATTTTCTGTACCTTCTCCCCCCTTCTCCTCCTCCCACTCCCCTGTTGCTAACCCTCCATGTGTTCTTCATTTCTATGGTTCCACTCCTGATCTAGCTGTCCTCTTGGTTTGTTTTTGTTTTAGGTGTGGTTGTTAATAACTGTGAGTTTGCTGTTCTTTCACTGTTCATATTTTTCATCTTCTTTTTCTTATATAAGTCCTTTTAACATTTCATATAATAAGGGCTTGGTAATGATGAACTCCTTGAACTTGACCTTATCTGAGAAGCACTTTATCTGTCCTTCCATTCTAAATGAAAGCTTTGCTGGATAAAGCAATCTTGGCTGTAGGTCTTTGGATTTCATGACTTGGAATACTTCTTTCCAGCCCCGTCTTGCCTGGAAGGTCTCTTTTGAGAAATCCGCTGACAGTCTGATGGGTACTCCTTTGTAGGTGACTGTCCCCTTATCTCTTGCTGCTTCTAGGATTCTCTCCTTCATTTTGGTCTTGGCTAATGTAATTATGATGTGCCTTGGTGTGTTCCTTCTTGGGTCCAACTTCTTTGGGACTCTCTGAGCTTCCTGGATTTCCTGGAAGTCTATTTCCTTTGCCAGACTGGGGAAGTTCTCCTTTATTACTTGTTCAAATAAGTTTTCCACTCGTGGCTGTTTCTTTCTCCCTTCTGGTACCCCTATAATCCAGATGTTGGAACGTTTAAAGATGTCCTGGAGGTCCTAAGCCTCTTCTCATTTTTTTGAATTCTCATTTCTTCATTCCTTTCTGGTTGGATGTTTCGTTCTTCCTTCTGGTCCATTCCATTGATTTGAGTCCCAGTTTCCTTTCCATCACTATTGGTTTCCTGTGCATCTCCCTTCATTTCAATTAGTTTAGCCTTCATATGTTCCTCTAATTTGTGACTATAGTCAACCAGTTCTGTGAGCATCCTGATAAACAGTGTCTTGAACTGTGCTTCTGAGAGGCTGGCAATCTCTTGGCCGCTTAGAGTTATCGGCTCTGGGACTTTGAGTTCTTCTTGCACCATCTTTTGGGCTGTTCGTGCCTGTTAGGTAGCAGGATCGGAGCCCTAGGTGTTCATCAGAGCAGGGCAACTCAGTCGCTGGGTTGTGACGCTGTATGTGGGGGCGGAGCCAAAGAGGAGCAATGGTGTCCCGTCTGCCGCCTCCCGCCGCAGCCCCCACAGGTGCCGCAGCTGCCACCGTCACCTGGGCCCATGCTTCATCCCACTGCACGCGAGTGTGCCACCACCGTCAGCCCTCCACCACTGGGCTCGCCCCCTGGGGCCTGCATGGTCCGTCTCACTGTGCGCAAATGTGTGACCCTGGTCAGTCTGCCCCAAACCCTGACTGGGTCCGGGCTACCTGCAAGGTCTGGGATCTTTCCTGCCCCGACCCTGCTCTGCTGCTGGCTCTGCCCCTCTTACCTTCCTTTGTTGTCGGACTTCTGTATAATTCAATTTTCTGTTCTTTGGCCGTGTCTTTGTTCTCCAAACCTTTGTTGTATTCAAACTTGGTTGTAGGAGAAGGCACAGTGTTTCCACCTATGCCTCCATCTTGGCGGAAGTTTGTTGTTGTTAACTAGCAAGATTCTTGGCCTCTGTTTGGGTTCCTATGCCTGAACTGCAGTGTGAAACTGTCTCCTGTAATGCAACGTGAAAATTTCTTTAGTCGCAGGCCTAAAGACATTAAACTGGGATATGTTTAGCTACCTGTTTTGTTTTATCGTTACATTTATTTGTCAGTATTTGAATGCTGCCTCAGATAAGAAATTCTCCACATTTTTGATATAACATTTATGAATGTTTACTCTTTGCCAAGTGCTATATTCCAAATGACAAATATGAGTACACACACAAATAGATAATATGTAATAGGGTTATATAACATACAGTTGTTAAAACTTTACATATAAAATAGTGTTTGATTTTAATACAATCCTCTAAAATAGGTTTTACAAGTATCTTTATTTTATAGTTAAGGAAATAGACACAGTGGGTATGTAATACACAGAAATGAGATGTATATATGCTTTTGTGATTCCAGAATTGATCATCTTAAACACTATATATAAATAGGCAATGTGTGTGTATATGTGTGTACATATATATGTACATATATGTACATACTTATACACATTTAGCCATACACATAGATATATAGAAGATTCAATTTTTATTTATTTATGGAATCTGGAAATAAATTATAATTTAAGCAAAAAATATAAATTGAAAAGGAGTGCTACACAGTAATAAAGAATAAAAGCCACAATGACTATTTGATAGTATATAGCTTTATATACCATTGTATCTCCTATATATCACACTAATTTTTATGCAAATTTGTTTAAGTACCATTTATTTAAATACCATTAAATTCTAACACAAAAAATTTCAAAAAAACATTTTTAGAAGCACAAAAGAAGTAAGGAAATGTGTAATGTCATTCTCAGTTCATGAATGGTCAAATAAATAAAAAATTGTAAGTATAGAGTATAACCAAATAATCTGTCAACAATAAGATTTATATAATTATGTATCAGCTACATTTTACATAAATTACATGGCCTTTTCAAGCATTCTTGTAACAGGGAATTTTTTTCTTGCATAACTCTGTACAAATAAAACCTCAGTAAATTAAAAAGATCTGTAAAAACAAAGAACAGTGCTACAAGTAGAAACTAAGAAGATATTCAAAACATACCTCTTCTTAAAATTTTCTTCAAGAGTCTTAAGTACTTTTATAAAAGCTATACTAAATAATAACAAGAAAATAAGGGGTCCAATCCAAAAGACTTTTAAAAATGTAAAAAAATATAGTTGTAATAAATTAATAAGCTAAAAGTAGGACTTTTTATCTTAGCAAGAAGGAATTAATGACAGATGGGAAAGCCGAAGAAGAGCATGAGCAAAGACATTGAGCTGAGCTGGTATAGATGGCTTCCTTTTGACTATAATGAAAATTTTGGATATTTTTTAAGTGGCTTAGTACAACTTTTAACTTGAAAGGAGGACAAACTCCAGCAACCATAAATATAAAATAAAGCAATAATAAATGGAAAGATAAAGCTGAAGTTGGAGCTCATGGAGTATTCAACCAGATACATCTATTAAGTTGGACTAGGATTGGGTTGTAAGGCAAATAGGAAGAGTAAATAAAGTATGACAAAATATTGACAAAGAAAATTATAACACATGTCCCTCCACAACTGATAGTCAAAGCATAGTTACTGATAATTCATATTTAAAAAACATTTTTTAGCCCTGGCCATTGTGGCTCAGTAGGTTGGAGTGTCATCCAGTGTACCCAAGGTTATGGATTTGATTCCCGGTCAGAGCACATACCCTAGATTGCAGGGGTACTTATGGGAAGGCCATCAATCAATGTTTCTCTCTCACATTGGTGTTTCTCTCTCTCTTCCTTTCTCTCGCTATATCTCTCTCCTCCATCTTCTCTCTCTACAATCAATAATCATATTTTAAAATTGTTTAAAGATGTGAGCAATACTGTTAATAATTTAGAGAACAATTAAGAAATGCACATCCTTTTAAAATTCAAAGAAGGTATATTTTATGGAAGAGATATAGTGAAAGGTAAGTGGGAAGGGACACGGAGCTCCCATGGTCTCTCCAGATACAACACTTTCCCAACCCCTCCACGTGTTTGGCCACCTGGAAGTTGGTGCACCGTGTACATTTGTAGGGGCTTCGTTATGTAGGCATGATTATTATCAGCTTAATTTTCAGCCTCTCTCCACTTCCTGCATGATGAGGGATGAGGCTGTTACCTCATTAGAATAAAAGACACTGCTACAACCCAGGAAAGTCCATGTGATTTAGAAACTCTGTCAGGAACCATCATCAAACACTAAATGTTGGAACACAGGATGCCCTTGGTGCTCTCGTCACTTAGAAAATTACAAGGATTTTAGAAGCTTTGTGCCAGAAACATATTTATCTTTATATTTATATTATTTCACACAGCTTTTTGCCTTAGAGCTGTATAGCTAAAGAGACATTTTAAATAAGTCTAACACAAAACATAGGCACATCTTTCCAAAAGATAAACTCAATTTTTGACCCCGTAACTCAGGAACCTCAGCCCTGATAATATCTACGTTGGCCTATTTATTCCTATTAGGTGGCAACAAAAGGGGAAAGGAGAACCTCCACATCACTAATCATTACTTTCATTCATATTCTTCTCTTTACATCAGAAATTTGGAGTGCTTTTGATTTGAAGCAATAAAAAGCAAAGAGGAAAGTACTATAGTTTTAAAATGAGTCATGACAGTCATTTGACCTCAGTAACCACATTCCAGGCATGATCTGATCATAGCCCCACCCAGTGGATAGATCCAGCCTCAGGAGAAAAGTAGACCAAAGGAGCAATTGAGGTTGGTAAGATTTAGGATTCTAGCACAGGAAAGTAGAAGCAACCAAGTAACATGACATTTGGAGAAAAAGCATACTTATATAATATGAAATCATAAGTAGAATTTGTAGCAGTGAGTCTTCTTTAGGTGCAAGAAACAAAGATCAGCCCAGTCTAGCAAGTACAGAGGAATATATTGGAGGACTGAAGAATATGAGACATCTTTATATAATCTCAGAGTCAGTCTTGGAAAAGTAACCAAAGTATCTAAGAGGGAAATGGAAACAAATGGACAGTCACAAGCAGATGGGGTGGATCAGCTCCAACTGCTTTTTCCACCTTTCTCCACATTTTACACGAACTTCAAATTCCAAAGACAGGAAAACATCTGACTGGCATAGCATGGGTCACATGCCTATCCTTGGCCAGGGGAAATGGAGACATCTTGTTTGATAGTTGCATGGTTGTATCCAATAGTGAAGGAGTAGTTTTCCCAATATAAGTTCAAGGCTCCATTTCAAAAGAAGAGAAAAAGGATTTCTGGCAGACATAAAAAACAGAGGTCCACTGCATGACTGAATAATACAGGTTTTGGGAAATGTACCAATGTAGAACAACATTTTAATTGCCAGTTGAATCTTGGTGCAAGACCATGATTTTTTAATATATATTAGAGAAAGGATATATAAAGATTTATCATTCTAGGAAGTGGTTGATACTAGAATAGGACATGATGGTGGACCTCTGTCTGGGAGAGGAAGGGTCTTTCTTCAGTCTCTGGGATGGGGGGCAGGTATGCTGACACCAAGACCTTATTCTAGAACCACTCCTGCCCGTGGTGGCTCCTGTGAATCTCTGCTTGCTCTGCGAGATGCAAGAGCAACAATAATGAAGAAAGAAAAGCTATATTCTGGAGCCTCCAGTATCCGTGACAGTGGCTAGGAAATTCTTCCTTGTTAAGGAAGATATCTGTAAGTGAGTGGTGTATAACAGGTACATAGCAAAAACAAAACAACACCCACACGTACTTTGCCATCTCCAATCACAAAACTAAAATCCCTAGTCAGTTGCACTGCAGGAGAGTTTTCTTTGCCTAAGATCAGGATAGCGTTTCCTCAGTGGTGACCAATAGAGGGTCTATGACCAGGATAAGACTATGGGGAGTCAGCTGTGTTCTGGATGGTGTGGTTCAGTGGATTGACCACTGGCCTGCAAATCAAAGGGTTACTGGTTGGATTCCCAGTCTACTGCACATGCCAGAGTCGTGGCCAGGTCAGGTCCCCAGTAGGCGGCGCATGAGAGGCAATCACACATTGATGTTTCTCTCCCTCTTCCTCCCTCCCTTCTCCTCTGTCTAAAAATAAATAAATAAAATCTTTAAAAAAGGAAAAATAAAGGGAGTCAGCTGCATCAACATAGGAGAGAAGCAAGATGAGGATGCTGGAGTGAAATAAACTGCTTAATCTAGAGCAAACATATGTTCCTTACACATTACTGAAAATCCATATAACCATTCTTCATAAAAGAATACAAAGAAGGTAACATAAAAGAAGACAAAGAACAAAGCAGAAATGCCCACATATGTAATATATAATATACATTTATGTATATGTATGTATATGATATATATATATATATATATTTCACTTAGAAAATAATTTCCAGTAATACTTTGAATAGTTTTTCATTCCCCTTTTAATTTAAGGTATTTTTGATGTACAGAAACTTGCCATTTTTATGACATCACATATTGCCCTTTTCCTCGGCAACTTTTTCCAACTCTTTTATGCTTAGGAAGTGCTTCCCACAGAAGACCAGTGTTATGGTGTCTCTAATTCAGTTTAAAGAACTCTGGCATAGACAATGTGCTATTATGTATATGATATCTGGCTTAAGCAGTATGTTGTTATGTGTGGTAATTTGCCCTAATAGATTTCCCTCTCCAAAGGATAACTAGTTAGTATCAATCAGAAAGTCCAGACTCCAAGTGGGAGTGCTTCAGCTAATTTATCTCTGATCACCACCAGAACTTTTGCTGATCAAAATATGAATAGTAGAAAAGGGGAAAGGTCTTTGTAGATGAGATGGGTTCTTACTGGTAAAACTAGTGGCATTTGAGGTATAGACAACAAATAAAAAAATACAGATACACTTACATCCCTTGCTTGAATGGTATACAGTACGAGAATTTTATTTTATTTATTTATTTTTAGAGAGAGGGGAAGGGAAGGAGAAAGAATAGGAGAGAAATGTCAATGTGCAGCTGCCTCTCATGTGTCCCCTATGGGGGACCTGGCCTGCAACCCAGGCATGTGCCCTGAGTGGGAATCGAACCAGTGACTCTTTACTTCACAGGCCTGTTCTCAATCCACTGAGCTACACCAGCCAGGGCACAGTACTAGAATTTAAAGAGTCTGCTATCTTGTTTGCTTAAGGACGG
Source organism: Sturnira hondurensis (assembly GCF_014824575.4). NCBI lineage: Eukaryota > Metazoa > Chordata > Mammalia > Chiroptera > Phyllostomidae > Sturnira > Sturnira hondurensis. The sequence goes on along the minus strand of NW_028077105.1, from coordinate 10,390,668 downwards.
CGCCAAAACTTGATCCCTAATGAGACAATTTTTTGCCCTTTTTAATAACAACTTGATAAATGGGTTCATGTGGGGAATAATTTGGCCCACAAGTTTCTTTCTTCATAACCTGATAGAGGTTGTGGGGAAATAGTTAATCCTAAACCACCTCTAAGTATTGGAAACTAGTGCTGACAAAAGTAACCTAAAAGCCACACAAGTTCATTTGGCTTAGGCCAGTTCATAAGAGCCAGTAAAATATCCAACAGTATCTTCTTCTAATTTATTTCATGGTTTTTTATTTTCTAGCTAACTCCTGAGCCATCTGGAGTTTTTAGTCACAAATGACTACAGGAGTGGAGCCACTTACGTCAGCGTGTGAGGCAAGCTGGCACAAAATGGGAGGTAGGAAAAACTGTGCCAAATTGGGAGCACCGGGGGGTCTACCACTCCTGCTCCTGCCAAAGGCTGCCATCTGGGAACGTAGGTCCATTGTTGTTACACCTTCTGAATCACGTTTTTCCCCAGGCTTTTTTGTTTTTTAACATTTATATTTTGATAAAGTTTTTTTTTCTGATTTTTAAAATACCGGTATAGTTTTGTGGCCCTGTTCTGATATAAGGGTGGCCCATCCTCAATGTTTGCTTTATAGTATAAGTGGATGCAACATATTCTTCTCTCTGGGTAATGAACATTTCCTCATAAGGCAGCTTCATCATGACAATAGCCTCTCTTATTAAGAGCTTATTCTTTTCTCACTGAATATTGCACTCTTGTTTACTAGTGCTTATTATTTCCTGCACATTTGGGTAAATTTAAGAGTAACTCATCCATCTCCAATAACATCCTTTCAGATTTTCATTTGAAATTTGAATTTCAAAATAAGTCCTTACTAATTTGAAAATAATGTAAATGTTAATAAAATATTTATTTTAAAATGTTTTAATAAAACTCTTAATTTTTGTACATTTATTTTGTATCTAAATATTTGACTTAAATTTTTCTGGTTCTGAGAATTTTACAGTTTATTCTTTTGGGATTTCTACAATAAACATGTAATTAAATAACTGGTCATCATTTTCAGAGCTAGCAAACATTTTACGTAACAAAAAATTTTGGTTAAAGCTTGAAAGGTCTCTAAAGTGACTGTTGTGCTTTTTAAGTAATTCCATGATTATTGACTATATGCTTTGTGATTCTTGTCATTTTTGTTTTCCTAACAAATGTATTTTATTTTAGACTTTTATTGTTAGCAACTATGTGACATCGTTTTATGAGCATTGGACAATAAAGTCATACAACACCCCTTTGCTTAAGGAATTAATTCTCAGAAGGCAAGACAGATAATAAGCCAAAAAATAAAATTTTAAAATATCAAGAAAAATGCTCTGGTGGAATTAAGAGTGTGATATGGTAGGAAGTGACAAAGTTGAGGGATCTTCAGGAATCACAATTACTCAAGGAAAAAATAAAAGCCTCTAAAAAAACATGACATTTAAGTGAGACCCATTGACTGAAGAAACCATCAAAGATCCTGGCAAAGAGATTTGTCTTAGTCCATTGGAGCTTCAATAACAATAAACCAAGACTGGGCAGCTTATAAATAACCAAAATATGAGGGCTGTCCAGAAAAAGTCCAGCCATTGTTAATACAACAAGAACTGTTTTTGAGACATTCATATAGCCTGGCAGCCAAGAAAAGCGGACTGGAATGTGCCTGCATGAACAAAAACTACTTTGCTGTACTAGTCAGAGGAGGTGGTAGATGCCATTGAGTGAGCATGTGTACTGTGTGACCATCACATTCAAAATGACTGAGTAAAGCAACAAATCTGCATCAAATTTTGTGTTAAGCTTAAACATTCCTCCATGGAAACTACTCACATGATTCAGAAGGCTGCAGCTATGGGCAACTGGTGATTGGAAGCTTCGTCACAGCAATGTGCCTGCTCAGGCATCATGTCTAGTGAAGACTTTAAGCAAAACATCAAACCACACAGGTGACGCAGCCTCTGTACAATCCAGATTTGGTGCCCATCTTCTGCCTTTTCTCAAAACTAAAATCACCTTTAAAGAGAAGAGATTTCACACCATCAATGAAATTCAGGAAAATACAATGGAGCAGCTGGCGGTGATTGGCAGAACTGTGTGCAGTCCTAAGATGCTTACTTTGAAGGAGGCTGAGGTATCCCTGTCCTATGTACAATGTTTCTTGTATCTTATGTATTCTTCCATTAATGCCTCTATTTGTATCGATGACCTCTATTTTTCATACTACATGACTGGATACTTTATGGACAGACCTCCTTGTATATCGTTCACAGTTCTGGAGTCTGTGAGTTCGAGACCAGAGTGCCAGCAAAATGGGTGAGAGCCCTTTTCCAAGTTTCAGAATTTTTTGCTCTCATGACCAGATCTCTTCCCCAAAAGCCCACCTACTAGTACCATCACCTTTGGGATTCGGGACTGCAGCACAAATTTGTGGGGGTGTGGAACACAAACATTTCGACCATAGCAAAACTCTTGTAGAAGGCACAGTTAGTCCAATGTGTAGGAAAAAATTCTATGTATACAAAGATTGGTATGTTCTCAGTTACTCGTGTTACTGGAACTTTCAAATTTACTAATACAGTATTTCCTAGGAATGTTCACTTCTTTAATACTATGGTTGTTTTTCTCATTCTTAATAATGCTTATTTATATTTTATATATTTTCATTACAAAATTTGCTCAAGATTTATGTTATAGTGTACATTAATTTTTAAATCGGGCAACACTTTTGTATTATCAATTCTACTTTGATTTTTCTATTGGGTTGGCCAAATGATTGTTTGGTTTTTAAGTAAAAGACACATTTGTTTATTTTCATCAATAACTGTATTGAACAATGTATCTACCTTTTTGTTCCCCTTCCTTCTACCATCTTTCAGGAAACTTCATAATTTCAACTTCCCCAAAGTTTTTATCTTTTTGAACAAAGAACTGATCCCTGTGGCTATTGCAGTCTCCCAGGGAATTGAAATTTTTTCCATCAAGAGAATATTGTAAAGACTGAAATAACTGGAAGTCCGAAGGTGCAATGTCTGGTGAATGTGTGGAAGAATCAGAACTTCCCAGCCAGGCTGTAACAGTTTTTGCCCGGTCATCAAAGTAACACATGGCCTTGCATTATCCTGATGGAAGATTATGCATTCTCTGTTGACTAATTCAAGATGCTTTTTGTTTAGTGTTGCTTCCAGTTGGTCTAGTTGAGGGAAGTACTTGTTGTAATTAATCATTTAGCTTTCTGGAAGGAGCTCATAATAGACAACTCCCATCCAATTCTGCCATCACCTTCTCTGGATGAAGATCGGATTTTGAGGTGGTCGGTGGTAGTTCATTTCACTTGCCCCACTAACTCTTCCATTCCATATTATTGTGAAGTATCCACTTTTCATCACACATCACAATTTGTTTTAAAAATGGAAAGTTTTTGTTATGTTTAAGTAGAGAATCAAATGTGGAGTTATGGTTAAAAAGGTTTTTTTTTTTCCATTAACTTATGTGGGACCCAAACACCAAAGCAAGCAGTATGACGAACATAACCACGTTGGTACAAATGATTTTCTACACTTGATCCAGGTACTTTGAGTATGTCATCTATCTGCCGCCTGGTGTAACGCTGATTGTTCTCCTCAATGTTTTGATTTGGTCATTGTCAACTTCAACCAACTTCAACTGGTCTACCCAACCATGGAGCATCCAGCAAGAAATCTCCAGAATGAAACTTTGCAAACCACTTCTGACATGTTTGATCAGTCACAGCACTTTCTCCATATACTGCACCAATCAATTTTGCATTTCAGTTGTTATTACCTTTCTTGAAATAATAAAACATAACATGCCAAAAATATAGCTTATTTTCTTCTATCTTCAATATTAAAATGGCTACACAAAAATTCACCGATTTTGATAAGTTTTTTCAAGGCACACTGATATGACAGCTGTCATAATATGATCTAAAAAAATTGTTTCAAGTGAAGTTAAAAACAACTAAGTGCTACTAGAGCCATCTTACAGAAAAAAAACAAGTGAACTTTTTGGCCAAACCCCACAATATACCCAACTTTTTGACTAACCCAATATTTAGGATTTTATTCCCATATTCTTGTATTCTATTCTAAATTTCTAGTTTCTGTAACAAATTTTAAGACTATAAAATTTTCTCTGATGTACATTTTGCTCACATTAAAAATGCTAGTAGTATTCTTTTTAAGATTGTATCAAATTATATTGATTTTATTGTTAGATTCTTTTGAACTTTGAAATGATAGAGAATTTTTTCCCATTTAATATTTTGTTTTAATATCCAGCTTAATTAGATTGGTATCTGAAAATATATATTCCAAGTAAGTCATGATTTGAGAAATTTATTAAAATGTACTTTGTAGTCTAAGTACATGAGTTTCTTCTTTTTACCATTCTGTTTGGTAATTATTACATGTTTGGTAATTATTACACTTAGAAAAAAGGTATATTCTCATATAGATACAAAATTTATTGTATATCTATTGATTCAACCTTAAAATATTATGCAACATCTCCTTGCTATTACTTTTTTTATTTTAAGCTATGTACTCTATCAAAGGTTAAGAGATGTACCAGTTGTGCAAAACAGGTTTTTTCTTTACACTTTTTGCCTTATATTTGACAGTTTGGTAGGACAAGTATGAGAGCCAGAATGATGAAATTCTGGAGCTAGAATATGGGGCTATTTGGTGCCAGCATGTCTGTTGCTAGTAGGAACTGTGTCATGTATTATTGCATTCCTTGTTTCAGATCTACAGGAAACGTTAGCTCAAACTGACTTAATAAAGGGGCTATATGAGCTCGCATAATTGAGAAACTCAGAGAAAAGGCAGCCGGGAAAAGGCAGTGTGCTTCAACAAGGCCTCCGCCATTCTCCTAGCCCAGCTGTACTCTATCTATCTATCAGTTTGGTTTTCCACATGGGAGCAATGTCGTTGAGGCAGCTCAATGTGTGACAGTTGTACTTGACTCCATCCAAAGGACAAGGACTGTATTCTACAACTCTCTTCAAAAGTCTCAGAAAGTCACATGATAGCACAGTCTTAGGTCAAATGCCCACATCTTACAGTCTAGGGATTTGTATGTGCTGGGGTTTGTATGTGCTCACTGACTTAGGCCAGTTTACGTGTCCTATTTACAGAAATGGAGTAGTGTTTCCCAGAATCTCATTGACCACCCCCCCCCACCCCACCAGGGAAACCAGGGAAACAGGGAAGAACAAAAGGGGAAACGATTCCAGTCAGAGTAGCAGCAAATTTCTTTTCTCTTGATGCCCAGCCTCATGCTGGCACTTCTATATTCTACTTTATATGTAAGGAAGCTGGAAAAGGTTATTTTCCAAAATCTTCTGACCACTGGTTTCCTGTAGGGTTCTACTGATGAAAGGCACTCATGAGCAAACAAAAGGTGGGAAGCAAGATGACTCTTTTCTTGTTCCTGGCTCTGGCAGTGACAGGGGTAGGGGACTGCTGGTGGCCATGCATGCCTGGATCCCTGCAGCTCCTGTGAGCACGTGACCTCCTGACTTCCCCTCACAGTCATTCAAACAGGAGGGCTCCGGCAACCCGTGAGTCAGTCTGGGAACCCCGATAAACCCTTTGCTCCTCCCACCTCAGAAGTTCGAGTGACTTTCTGCACTTACCGATATCAGGGTATCCTTAGCTGCTCTTTTTTGGCTCCTCCAGTTTATAATACTTTTGCAACCAACTTACTGTATTAAATTCCCTTTGCTTGAAATACTTAAGGTGGTTTCTGTCTTCTAAATAGGACACTGACCGATATGCTGCTGTGAAAAGTATTTCAAATTTCTAGGTTATAATTGTATTAAACTGGGATAATATGAGTATAATTTTATAAATAAATGATCACCATCCCAAATATGTCTGATTATAAAGCCATTTAACATTGATTTGCTAAATCCTAATCATTCTGAGGAAAACGTGGCATTGAAAACATATTTGCTATCTGTACAACTTTAAGCTTTTTCCTTTATGTAATAGGGTGTACTGTTTCACTGGCATTTTAGTAAAACAATAAAAATAACAAATCAGTTCTGGCTGGTGTGGCTCAGTGAACCAAAGGGTTGCAGGTTTGATTCCCAGTCAGGTCACAGGCCTGACCAGGTCATACTGCAAGCCAGGTCCCCAGTAGTGGGGTGTGTAAGAGGCAACCATGCATTGAGTTTCTTTCCTTTTCTTTCTCTTTTCCTTCCCCTCTCTTTAAAAATAAATAAATAAAATCTTTAAAAAATTAAAAAGTAAAAAACCCACATTTAAAAAAATAAAATAAAATAACAAAAATAACAAATTATTCTGTCTAAAAATAAAATAGAACATTTAGTCTTATCTTTCAATATTATGCTCAGTGAGAGGTCATGTCATGAACTTTGGAGATAATATTGTCAATGTAAGACATCTAAAAATCAATACATATATCATGTATACATAAAACCAGGGTTAGGAAAGGCATGCTTTACTCTATGGTCACACTGTCACAGTTGACTCAGTGACTGTTTGGCATCGGGGTAGTTCCCAGGCATACAATTCACATAATTCACTTGTAACTTCTGGGGCTGCAGTAGGAACACTGAGAACTCGTCAAAGAGAGAGCATTAATTATCACATTAGGTAAAGGAAAAACACAAGGAAAATTGTCTACCATACTGTTATTTACAATGAAATTCTACTAGAAAAGTATATATTATTCGATTACTGTAAGTAGAACAACAGCTAATGGTAGGACACAGACTACGCTACATATCAGCTCTTGGCACAGAATTTTCAACTGAAATGGAAAAATTTGCTTCCCAAACTTCCCCTTGGCTTTATTTCTATTCATCTGCTAGCTATAATGACTCGTACATTCCCGAATCTGGTTTGTTCTGTTTCCAGACATATGAGAAAATTGTGTCCACAGTTATCAGATGATTGTTGGCATGTGGGAAGAAATCTAGCTTAGGGTTGGTACACAAAATAGCTTCAGACCAGTGTTCCCAAAATTTTCTGGTCTTGGGACTTCTTTATACTCTTAAAAATTATAGAAGAGTCAACAGAACTCATTTATATGTATTAATCTATCAATATTTACCAAGTTAGAAACTAAAACTGGAAACTGTGTAAAATACTTCTTAATTCATTTAAAATAATAAGCCAGTTAAGTGTTAATATAACTATTTTCTGAAAATTACTATATTTTTCAAAACAAAGTTAACTTAGTGAGAAGAGAGGCACTATTTTGTGCTTTGTGAAACTCTTTAAAACCTGGTTTAAGCAATAGAGACAAAATCTAATATCCGCATCTATATTCAGTCTGTTGCTACATCACACATCACGTAGCCTCTAGAAAACTTGACTACATACTGGAGAGAGAAAGTGAGTGAGTGAACAAGGCAGTGAGGGGTTTAGTGTAATTTTTACCTGTGGTTCCCTCTGAAAGCATCTCAAGAACCGCAGGGAATGGTAGAAACAGTTAGAAAACTATTGCCCTAGACTAGCTACACCAATGGTTCTCAATATGGTTTCCAATATAAAACATAACTTTCTCATGCCTGTTTTCATGGATGTCTTCAGACATCAATAAAACAAAAAGAGTATTTTGATTATTAAGCAAACAAGTAACATCAAAAATTTGCAAGGTAGGAGGGGGAAAAGGGAATGCCTGGAGGTATTCATGAAAACCTTTTATAAGCTTGTAGGAAACAGACAGTGGGTTATGAATAATGAGCAATTCCTAGTATTCTGTTGGAACTACTTTATCTCTGATTCAATGAAGCAAAATAGAATGCCAGTGACAGTACCATTATGACAAGGATACCTTATATCTGTTAGGATTAATTTATTTGTTTAAGTAAATCACTCAAAAGTTTGGGCACTTTAATAATTGCTCAAAAGCAACTACTTCTAGCCCTGGCTGGTGTAGCTCAGTGGATTGAGTGCGGGCCTGCGAACCAGAGGATCATGGTTTGATTCCCAGTCAGGGCATATGCCTGGGTTGCAGGCCAGTTCCCAGCAGGGGATGCATGAGAGGCAACAACACACTGATGTTTCTCTCCTTCCCTCCTTCCCTTCCCCTCTAAACATAAATAAATAAAAAATCTAAAAAAATTTTTTTTTAAAGCAATTACTTTTAAAACACTTGTGATAATGTTGAGAGATTCTGTCCTGTAATATTCACAGACAGAAACTCATTACTCTCTTTCAGGTGGCTGGTGGAGGTGAGGCACATACTACTCCACACATTCAATTCTCCTCTTTATATATAATTTCTGACAAATAGCAAGAAGTTTTTATTCATTTATATATGACTTGGTATATAAGCATGTGTGCATTCATTCAACATAGTTCCTGAAAGCTTCTCTAAAACTGTCAGGCAGTATTCTTGGCAGTCGGGATACGAAATAGAATACAAATTCCTGTCCTTGAGAGATTTATATTCTAGAGTGGAGAGATACACAGTAAAGACGAATAAGCAAACTAAATCATTCCTTATACTGTGAAAAGTACTAGGTAAAGTGAAGGAAGGAATAAGAAAAATCGGGAATGGGAGATGTCATGGTTTACAATGCAATACGGTGGCAAGGAGAGGACTGACTGTAACATGGCATCTGAGCACAAGCACAGGGAGGAAGCTGTAATGGGACCCAGGGTTCCAAACAGGAAAAGCAGCTGCAGAGACTGAGGCAGAGAGCTTATGCAGAGGCTTCTCTGGTCACTAAGTCGAGCACGCAGTTTGTGAGTCAGAGAGGTAACAAGGGGCCTTTTAGAGCCAGTAAGGACTTCGTTTTTTCCTTTTTTCAGGAAGCCATGGGAGACTTTGAACAGAGGGGTGTTATGATGTGACTTCCTTTTTAATAAGTTTACTTTGGCCTCTGTTTTGGAAATAGACTCAGGAAAGCAAGGATGGAAGTAAGAAAACCAGCCCCTGGCCTAAGGCAACAATCCAAACAAGAGATTCTATAGGTTGTAGTAGAATGGGTAAGTAGTTAGGTTCTAGGTGTGTTTTGAAGTGAGAACCAATAGAATATTTGCAAAATGGATATGAGACACAAAAGAGAGGAAGTTTGGACAAGGAAAGATGGAGCTATTCATTGAAATGACTAAGTTTATAGGTGTGACTGAGAGAAAGTTAAACATCTGGATGGGTGTTTTAGTGGGATTCCTGTTCATTCTTGCTTGCAGATGAATAGAGAAATAGATATGATACAGATTATAATATTCATTTAGTGGCCCTGTTCTAAATATGTGTCTAGAGCATCTGAAGAACTGTGAATAACTTTTCCTAAATTAAAAGTATTTACTGGTCAGGAAACATACTTGTGTTCTGATTCCAGTTTTATTTTTTTTAAATAATTTGATTTATTTATATTTAGAAGGGAAGGGAAAGAGAGAGGGAGAGAAATATCAATGTATGGTTGCTTCTCATGTGTCCCCTGCTGGGAACTGGCTTGCAACCCAGGCATGTGCCCTAGCTGAGAATTGAACTACAGTCCTTAGGTTCGCAGGCCAGCACTCAATCCACTGAGCTACACCAGCCAGGGCTGACTCCAGTTTTATTTTTAACAAGAGTCTTTAAGCAAGTCCTGTAACTTTGTTCTATCTATTTCATAATTGAAAAATAGAGAACCTGACTAAGTCAATTCTGACAGTTGCTGTATGGTTTCAAATCCTAGCTGTACCTGTGTCTGTAAAATGGGAATAACAATAGTCCCTAAATCATCGTTTATTGTCAGCTAACATGTGTAAAGCACTTCAAACCTTGCATGGTTTTGGTTAATAGTAGTATTTATCTCTTGAAGCTGGAATCTTCAAGTACATATCAAATTTTTGCTGTTATGTTTTTACGGGGTATGTAGGGTAGAGGGGTAAAACGGGAGAGTTAAGGAGGGCATAAAGATAGAGGCTTCAGTTTAAAGCTGGAGAACATACAATTCAAGATTGCTACATTTATGTAAGTTATAAAAATATTGCTTTTACTTACATGAAAAAGCATCGCTGAGCTAGATGGTATTCTTCAAGAACGGGTTTCAGACTGATATAGACCTTGTATGAATAAGAACCTCAAAAACATTCATTTCAGCAGAATATAAGAAAAATGTAGTCCTCTGTATATTTAAGGACACTGAAAACTTCCAACATTGAATAAAGTTAATCTGATCACAAATGCAACAATAATGCAAGTAAGAAGATACTGGCATGGAATGTTTGTCTTGTAGAAGACAAAAAGGGGAGAACTAGACTGGTACTTGCAAAAAAATGAAACTAGACCACCAACTTACACTATACACCAGAATAAATTCAAAATGGATAAAAGACTTAAATATAAATCTTGATATCATAAAAGTCCTACTGGAAAACATAGGCAGTAAAATTTGAGACATCCCACATAGCAATATTTTTGCTGACATATCGCCTAGGGCAAGGGAAATAATGGGGAAAATAAACAAGTGGGACTACATCAAATTAAAAAGCTTCTGCATGACTAAAGAAACCATCATCAAAGCGAAAAGGGTACTGACTGTATGGGAGAACATGTTTTCCAAAGATACATTGGACAAGGGTTTAATCTCCAAAATATATAAAGAACTCACACAACTCAACACTAGTTTAAAATAATCCAATTAAAAAATGGGCAAAGGACCTGAATAGACACTTCTCCAAAGAGGACATACAGATGTCCCACAGTCATCAGCACTAGCTCAACAGCACTAGCCATCAAAAGAGGTGCAAATTAAAACCACAACAGGATATCACCTCACACCTGTAATAATGACCATCATTAATAAATCAATAAACAAGTGCTGGTGAGGATGTAGAGAAAAAGGAACCCTAGTCCACTATTGCTGAGAATGCAGACTGGTGTAGCCACTGTGGAAAACAGTACAGAATTTCCTCAAAAATTAAAAATGGAAGTGCCTTTTGACCCAGTGATCCAGCTGCTGGGAATATATCCTAAGAATCCCCAACCACCAATTCAAAATAACACGCACCCCTATGTTCATAGCTGCGTTATTTACAATAGCCAAGGGCTGGAAACAGACTAAGTGCCCGTAAGTAGATAAGTGGATAAAAAACTATGGCACATTTACACAATGAAATACTATGCAGCAGAAAGAAAGAAGGAGCTCCTACCCTTTGCAGCAGCATGGATGGAACTGGAGATTATTATGCTAAGTGAAATAAGCCAGCTGGTGAAAGACAAAACCATATAATTTCATTCATAGGAAGAGTCTAACAAAATAAACTTAGGAGCAAAATATAACCATAAATATAGAAATATGGAACAGAGGAAAGTGGCCAGCGGGGAGAGATAGGGGGGATAATAGTGGAAAGAAGGGGAAGGAAATAGTCAAAAACACATATGAATGACCCACAGACATGGACAATCATGTGGGGATTGATTGGAGGGGGGATGGGAGCTGCTGGGTGGATGATGGCAAAGAGGGAAAAGTAATAAACAGGTAAATAAATAAAAACAAAAGGCACGCTCTTCCACTCTCTTTATTTTACTACATATTAATAAAATACCGTCAGTTCCATAAAAGATAAAGTGAAATGGAGGATATAGCCTAGCTTTTGATAGCCTAGGATATAGGATATAGCCTAGGAGGATATAGCCTAGCTTTTTAAAACCACCCGCATGCAACAAAATAACCCATTTGTTTAGGTTTAGATTCTTATGCAAATTAACCTTTCTCCAGCTTCCTATGCCTAGTCTAAAAAAAAAATGGGTCCAAAAGAAAGATCCTTTTTTTTCCGATTACACTGCTCAACCTTTCAGAAAATGTCCAAAAGGACTTCCTTTCTTTCTTGAAATGAGAACAAACGGTGTTTTGCCAACAGCGGTTGACCCCCAAATCCAGCTAGGCATTCAAAGGCTTCTTCTGGGTTCAGGGTTTCTGAGCAGCACCACCTGCTGGTCCTTTGCGTGTCTTACTCCTAGGTCCCAAATCTCTCCCTGCGGGACCCACACTCTTTCAGAGTCTTCTGCACCCGGTAACAACTGAAGCAAAATATCAACCACTTGGATGGGCTCAGGAAGTGAAACTGCAGATGCGCGCAGGCAGGCGAAGGCGGGCAGCCAGCAGCGCGCTCTAGGGGGCAGGAGATCTGGGGCTGGGAGGGGCTGACGCGAGCGCCCGGGTGCGCGGCGCTGTTCCCGCCCCCCCGCGGCGCGACGGGCGGTCACGTGACGGCCGCGCGCGTCCCCGGCCGCTGCGGGCTGTGAGGCCGAGGAGAAAAGACTGTGAGGCGGCCACGGCTGTGGCCTGAGAGGTGGGAGTCGGAGGTGAAGTCCTCGCGGGGGCAGGGTGAAAGTCAGCCCTTCCGGGGTCCTAACTCGGTGAGAGGTCTGGGGTCCCGCAGTGTCACCTCCAGCCGCGACACGGTCCGGGTCGACTCTGCGCTCCGGGCCTGAGAGGGGCGGTGGCGGGGTCAGGGGCCGGTACCGCGGCGGACGCCCTTGGGCCGGCGGGGCCGCGGCTGTCCTCCACGAGACGGGATAGGATGGGCCGGCTTAGCCCTTCCGGCCGCCCCCCACTGTACATGCTGTCGCAGGCTAGAAGACTGTGACGGCTCTGCTGTGCTGGCGACTCGCCGCAGCCCCTGTCCTGGTCGTCGGCCCGGAGGTGGTCACGGTCTGGGTGCGAGAGGCGGAGCAGCGGCCATTACTGCGCAGCCTCTTCCGCCGGGGTCCTCGTCGCTGCCTCGGTTGGGAGCCAGGTCCCTGTGATCTCCCCTGGCAGCTGTGTCCTTCTGGCCTCAGAGTTAGGGGCCGCGACGGTTTAGGGCTGTATCCTGCTCTCTGTGTCCCGTGTGGAGGCCTCTACCCGGGCCTTGGGGTAGATCGCAGCCAGGGTGTACTATCCCTGCATTTCGTCTTTTTCCGGAGCGTCTTTGGCTGCTCCTTTCCCTTCCTTCTCCCCCTCCCCTCGCTCAGTGTCTGGGTCTTGCCTAATGGGAAAAGTAGTACCTCCGCCTTGTCCTGGTTAAGCCCAGAGCTGCATAGTCTAAGTTGCTTGGATGGTTATTAAAGTATTGGAACAACTAGATCTCTCAGTGCCAGTCGAGCGTCCTAAACCTCAGTGCATCTTAAAAGCGGAGGCTGTTGCTTTGTTCTGGTCGCGGAGTTCTCTCCCTACTCCCATCCCGTCTGAAGGAGTGCGGTCTCCCATTGTTGTCGTAATTTTACTTTTCCATAGGCTTCTTGCGAAACGCTGCGCAGCTGTTCTCAGGGTACTCACACATTCTGACAACTAGATCTTTTCCCTCGGTATCCGTTTTCGTAAGTGTTTTTATTTTTCCCGAATGCCAGTTTAGTGAGCTTTTATTTTGCAAGTTTTCGGAAGTGCGTGTATTTTGTTTAAGTGCTATTTTTGTAATATTGAAGCGAATTGAGAGGAGACGAAAGCCAAAAAATGTTAGAAAACGCTTTGTCTTATGATTGACATCTCAGGTGCCCCCTCCCCCGTGTTTACTTTTTAAATAGGATGTGAAAGTATAAATTGGCATTGAGAGCAGTATATAATTACAGAATTTGGAAGGCCTAAGACTTTTTACGTAAGTGAATCTATATTTAGATTTTTAAAAGACGTGGTATGGTATATAGGACACATGAAGAAGATCCACACGAATAGGATTTATGATACTGGCTTTGGTGTTTTTGTGACCAGCAGATATTGTTTGTGATGAGTCTCTGGATGTTCCAAAAACACATGAAAATAGGTCAAGTGAATCCCATTTAAAAGAGAAAACCAGAAGAGCGAAAGCCACTCCAGAAATAGGTTTTGGGTGTGTTTATTTTAGTTTTGTAAGTCTTAAATTGGAGTAGTTTGTTAAGCCCAGTCTTTAATTTAGAATTTACGTTTCAAACGGGCCCCTGGACGTTGTGGGCAAAATGAATATAATGGTGGACATTTGAATGTTTTTGTTATTTATGGGCTGTTAGAACCTTGATAATACGATAGTCATCAGGGAATTATATTTCTAAAGAGCTGGCCACTAGACAAGAAGTTAAAAAGAAAGATAGACATATGTCAACTGGTAAAATACATTGTTTCATTTTCCACCAACTTGAATTGCCAGAAGAATGAATGAGACAGGTTTGTTTGTTTGTTTTTTTAATGATCCGAAAATGATTTCTTTACTTGGAAGAAAAATATACTATTAAGTCTTTTTATGTTATTGGTCTGTTTGGATATTATGTGTGAGCAATTTATTAGCATGAAACACCTGACAGACAGTCAGTTGGATATTTGAATGCTTTTTTCCCCCCAGCACTACACTGGGGAGAAACAGAAGGTGCTGAACCTTTTCCATTCTCTGGCATGGCTTCTGATTGTGCCTAAGGAAGCTGAGTTTGTGAAAGGAACAGGCCAGATTATGTGGCTGTGGAAACCATCTTACCAACATTCTGCTGCAACCCCTTGTACTTACTGATGGACTATTTAGTGTTCATGGCTTATTACCTTTTGGGTTAATTAAAACAAAACATGTTGTTAAATTGCTTAAAGTATTTAGAATTTAGAATTACAGAAGTATAGAGTGGGGTGAAATAACTAATAAGTTACAGGAGTCACGACTTGACCAAGGTCACACAGATATTTAGCAGCAGAACCTTTCGTACTTACAGAATGGTTGCAGGCTATGAAACTTTTGTTTGACTCCTGTGATTAAAAGACATTTGTTCACATTCACATTTCATGTTTTATTAAAATGCAAAGCCCACTTTTGGGGGTGAAAATATAAAGGTTTAATGTTTGAGTGTGAAGATTGTGAAGGCTATGTAGATAGTCCTCCAGGAATGTTCTTTAAGGGAAGTGCTTTTACAATAAGGGAAATAATTTAAGATTTTATTTCTTTATTTTTAGAGAGGGGGAACGGAAGGAGAAAGGGAGAGAAACATCAGTGTGTGGTTGCCTCTCATGTGTCCCCTACTGGGGACCTGGCCTGCAACCCAGGCATGTGCCCTGACTGGGAATTGAACTGACAGCCTTTTGTTCTGTGGGCCAGTACTCGATCCCCTGAGCCACACCATCCAGGGCAGGGAAATCATTTTTAAAAATAAAGTATTTGGTCCCATGGAGTTGTGAGTTTTCAGGAAAGACTTATTTCCCACTATGACTTGTGCTTTCAGTAAGCTGAGTTTTAACGGGATGAGAGGGCAGGCTGAAAATGGAAACATTAGGGCATTTAGTTACATCTCAGTTTGGGACTCTCTTTTAAGAAATAGATGTATAAGGTAAATTACAACCCGACTCTATTCCTTTTACTGGTTCTTCTTCTCCTGTTTCTCCTCCTCCTCCTCCTCCTCCCTTCTCTTCCTTCCTTTTCCTCTTCTCTTCCTTCCTTTTCCTCTTCTCTTCCTTCCTTTTCCTCTTCTCTTCCTTCCTTTTCCTCTTCTCTTCCTTCTTCATATACCAAAAATTCAAATTGAAGTATTTTTCTTTTCTGTCACTGATAGCTTTTATATAGAATATTCCTGTTCTATGTGTTTTGAAAATAAACAGTAACAACTCTTTTATTCTATTATTTTATTAGTAATTGGAAAAATACAGGAAATCTTTAAATCTCTATAATTTGATATTTGAACCTGTATACTTATCTTTTTTGGTTCTTTAAAAAGATATGTGAATCTAGTATCTAAAAATAAGCTTGATTGTTTTTTTCCTTGTGACTGACTTGAAAAGTAGAATTATAATTAATACTAGATGTTTTTCAGAGAAAATAACAGTGTATACAAATTATAGGAGTATAAATTTGTTGAGTGGCCAGAAATTGTAAATAATACAATATACTTTATTTTCTATTATTAAAAATTGGTTGAGTGGGTAAATTATTTAAAATCACTGATGATCTCTAAACTCTTTCATCTGTTTTAAAATATAGATGTCACTTTTTTATCTCCAGAATTGTTAAGAGAAATATCTAATTTAGTTTAAATCTTTTTCCTTTTTTTGCTTTTGATGTTACCTTCCTAACCATTTCTGTATAAATTTGCATCTAAAGAAGGAACATTAATCCATTAACTAATTGGTATTTGAATGTCAAGATTTTTTGTAAATTTTACTGTAGTGATCCATAAATTGTATTGAGATTGGTATGTAATTTACAAATCATTCGTTGCAGCAGGAATTATGTATGTTTGAATTATTTATTTTTGCCAAATTATTTCTGGCCTGTAGTTAGAATTACACTATTCTATTTTTGGTTGAAAGTAAAAGCCTCTTTCTCCCCACCCCCACTTAAGAAAAAAAATATTTGGTTTCAAATACAGAAGTTTTGTGAGGGTTACTTCACATGTTCGTTCTGAGTATTACATTCTGTGCCTTATTTTGTGCTTATATAATTATTGTGAGTGCAGAGGCTGGAGTTAGTGGATTGGTTTGGCAGAATTGGGACCACCTAAATCTGACAGATTTGATCACAACAGAATATGCAATTTTATTTTTCATCTGTGCCAGCAAAAGCATGAGTAAACTAACATGGAATATATTTTGTTCATTTAAAGATTCCTGTAGTAGGTAGCCAGTTTTGTGTTAAAAGCTAATTGTTCATGTGTAAGATACTCAAAACCCGTACTGTCTAGTATTGTAGCCACTAGCCACGTGGAGCTATTTAGCACTTGATATGTGGCTAGTCTGAACTGAATTGTGCTGTATGTGTAAAAAACACACCGGATTTGAAAGAGTGTACATACACATTTAAGAATGTAAAAATAGCACATTAATAATCTCTTTACATTGAATATATGTGGAAATGGTAATGTTTTGAATATATTAGGTTGAATAATATACACATATATATCTTAAGATTTTATTTACTTATTTCTAGAGAGGGGAAGGGAGGGAGAAAGAGAGGGAGAGAAACATCAATGTGTGATTGCCTCTTGCCCTTTGCGGACCTGGCCCACAACCCAGGCATTGATTGCCCTAGACTGGGAATCGAACCAGCAACCCTTTGATTCACAGGCCACCACTCAATCCAGAGCCACACCAGCCAGGGCAAATAAAACATATTATTTAAAATTAACTTTACCTGTTTCTTTTTATTGTTCTTAATATTGCAAATAGACTATTTGAATTTACGTATGTGGCTAGCATCATTTGCATCTATTTCTATTAGATATTGCTATTCTAGACCTTTTCTCTGAGACACAGTACACTGAAGAACATTTTTTAAAGGCAGTTTTTTAAACTTGAGTTTGAATCCCATCTCCCACTACCGATTTTGGGTTAAATCTTTGTGAACTTGGGTTTCCTCGTTTATAAGCTGGGTTTAGTTATATCTCATAGGGTTTTAAGTGTTCAGTGATATAGATTATATAGTGTTTCCAAATTTTAATATGCATATGAGTCACCTGAAGATCTGATTCCTTAGGCGTAGAGTGGGGTTCCAGACTTCATTTTTCAGGAACTCTCAGCTAATGCTGATATTGTTGGCTGGGGATCACAGTTTCATAGCTAATATCTAGATTACTACATGGATTTTTATTCATTTTTCCTTACCTCAGTGGTTATTACTCATTTCGAGTCTACTTTGAAAATTACCCATATGATACAGAAGTTGGAAAAGTTACTGTAGATTGCAAGATTTACTAAAATTGATTTTATCCATAGATATTTATCTGCATTCTGGAGAATTCATTGCCATTGAACAGAGAGGTAAATCTTGTGCTTGTCAAAAGACGTAATGGTGGCTTGAATCTTACAAATGTAACTACTGCTGTTAGATTTTAAGTTCTTCAAAGAAAGGTTTAGAACTTAGACATCTTTATATTTTTTGTAGCTGTGTGCCTTGTTCGCAATTAGAACTCAAATATGGTGATATGTGAATAAGTATATTTAGCTTTTTGATATTTTATTTTTCCCAACAGTTATTTCAGGAAGTTAGCTTTTCATTCATCCAAGAGATACCAGTTCAAGTCGATGGGCTCCAGCCTGGGAAGGAAAGAAAATGAGATCAGGAACTGGCTAAAGGAAATGGTGGTTAAGAGACGGGAAGTCCCATGAAATTAAAAGAAAAGGCGTGGGAGTGAATTAATGATCTTGAAGGACCAGAACTTGTGATCTGAAGATGATATTAAGATTTGAGAGAGGCCACAGTTTTAGGTGGCATACAGTTCCAAATGTTGCCATTATATTTTGTTGTTGGAGGACGGGGGTGAAATTCTTTGAATTTAAGATTTTAGGAATTGAAAATTGAGGACAGTATTTCTCAGATTGTGTGTGAAGCCCTACCTGCATCAGTATCATTTGAAGTGAGATTCCTCAGGTTCAGCCCACATTTATTGGCCCTAGGGTTAGGGCCAGAGAATGCCTATTTTTAACAAGCAGCCTCAGAGGGACAGGTTTAAGAACCTTTGAGTTAGGTGTTTGATGATTCATTCTCAGGGATATTTAAATAGGTTCATAGTGATGTATCAAGAGTTAGTCTGAAGAAAATAACCAAGAGAGAGAACATTAAGTCATTGCTTTGAAGGTTAGGGGAGAACTGTAGGTGATTATAGCCAGTGGTAGAGACGTCAAAGAATAAGTGTTGTTAAGAGTAATGATGTTAGCATAGCAGCACAATTTACAATAGCCAAGAGTTGGAAGCAACCTAGGTGCCCGTCAGTAAACGAATGGATCAAAAAACTATGGTACATATACACAATGGAATTTTATGCTGCAGAAAGAAAGAAGGAGCTCCTACCTTTTGCAACAACATGGATGGAACTGGAAAGCATTATGCTGAGTGAAATAAGCCAGGTGTTGAAGGACAAATACCATATGATCTCACCTCTAACAGGAAGCTAAACAACAAAACAAACAAGCAAGCAAAATATAACCAAAGACACTGAAATAGAGAACAGGCTGACAGTGACCAGAGGGGAGAGGGGAGGGAATTTCAGGGGAAATAAGGGAGGGATTTAGAGGAACCTATATAAAGGATACATGGACAACAACTGAGAAGGGTGGAAATGGGAGGGAGGGGGGAGGATGGGGGGTGGGATGGGATGAGAGTAATAGACAGAAAACTGTACTTGAAAAATAATTAAATAAATTGGGGGGGAAAAGAGTAATGATGTTAGAATAGTAGAATGTTTCTTCCTGTCCTGTGTGTGCAGTTGGGCAGTTCTATTTTGAGTAGGAGTCTTCTGTGGTGCCCTTGAAGTTACAGGTGCCTAGAGGGTAAAGAAAATGGGTTAGGTGGAGGGGGAATTGGGTCAGTGTTGTTCATATCATGTAAAGATTAAGTTCTGAAGTCAGAGTAAAACAGATTATGTAGAAATCCTATTTAGTCAGTTTTGAAAATTATCTAGTTTTGAGACATTATTGTTTTATTAAATATTTTATGGGATAAACTAGTATTTTAAGGCCATATATCAAAAAAAAGCTGTATCTTTAAACACTAAAATAATCCAGCTTTTTTAGTGAGATAGATTCCCACACTATGAGAGGCATATGGAACTGAAAAGAGATTGCAAGCTTCTATCTTGCTGTTTTCTGTGAGGCCCTTCATTTCTTCACTCTGTGTGTGTACTTGATTCTAAGTTTTATGTAATATGATGCCTTCTGCATTGGCCATGGTGAAGTGGAAGGAGGAAATACGGAATGAGAAGAAAAAGGTTTCAGGCCTTGAAGTTGTTTTGTTGCCTTTGGATTCTCTGAACAGGACGCAGTCGGAGAAATTTGGCATGGCTGTAAACTTGTTTATACAAATATATGGCAGGAGGTCTTAATGTGACAAGTTTATCTCTGCACAGTGTCTCCTTGTAGGAAGGTGATGGCTATAGAATGCATACCATGTGGGCCACTTATGCATGAAAAACTTTCACTTAAAAAATTGTTACTGTAAAATATAAATAATGAAAACTTCACTATTTTAACCATTTTAAGTCTACAGTTTAGTGTCATTCATTTCATTTTCAGTCTTTTTTACACCCATCAGCACTGTATATTCCCACAACTTTTTCATCACCTCAATCAAAAACTGTACCCCTCTCTCTAACCACTGGTAACCTCTAGTCCAGTCTGTCTCTAAATTTGCCTATTTTTAATATTTCGTATGAGTGAGATCATACATTTGTCCTTTTGTGTCTGACTTATTTCACTTAGAGTGAAATAGGGTTTATGTTTTCAAGGTTTATCCATGTTGTAGCATGTATGAAAACTTTTATTTCTTTTTATGGCTGAATAATACTACACTTTTACATGCCACATTGTTTATCCATTCATCTGTTAGTGGGCACTTGGGCTGTGCCCACCTTTTGACTTTTGTGAATAGTCACAGAAGACATTGATATGCAAGTATCCAAGTCCCTGTTTTTAGTTCCTGTGGATGTATGCCTGGGAGTAGAGTTGTCGGGTCAAATGGTAATCTTACGTTTAACTTTTTTGAGGAACCACCAAACAGTTTTCCATGGTTGGCTATACTATTTTTCATTCGCACCAACACAGTACAGGGTTTCCAGTTTCTTCATTCTCACCAATGCTTGTTATTTTCTTTTTCTGTTTGTTTAAATTGTAGCCATCCGAGTAGATGTAAAATGACATGTAATTATGATTTTCGTTTACATTTCCCTAATGACTAATAATATTATCTTTTCATGTACTTGTTGGCCATTTCTAAGTCTTCTTTGAACAAATGTCTATTCAAGTCTTTTGCCCACTTTAAAATTTGTCTTTTGTATTTTTGTTGCTTAGTTGTAGGAATTCTTTATGTATTCCAGATAGTATCCTTTTCATAGACATAGTCTCGTGTAATGTAGGTTTTCATTTTACTTGCCTGACAATGTCCTTTGATGCCTGAAAGTTTTAATTTTGATGAAATCCAGTTTATCATTTTTTTCTTTTGTTGCTCATGCATTTATTTGGTGTCACATCTAGGAATCCATTACCAAATTCTAGATTATGGAGATTTACCTCTAATGTTTTCTACTAAGACTTGCATAGCTTAACTCTTATATTAGGGTTGTTGATCCATTTTGAGTTTATTTTGTATATGGTGTGAATTGGGGGTCTGGGTTTCACTTTTTGCATGCAAAAATTCAATTGTGGCAGCATTTTAGAAGAGACTATTCTTTCTCCATCAAATGGAATTGGCACCCTGTTTGAAAGTCAGTTGGCCTTCTATATATGTGGGTTTATTTCTGGACTCTCTTTTACTGCCTCATTTGTCTGTTGTTATGCCAATATGACATTGCCTTGATTACTTTTGCTTTGTAGTAAGTTTTATAATCAGGAAATGTGTGTTCTCCAGCTTTTTTTTTAATCCCCAATTGTTTTGTCTATTTAAGGCCCCTCACAATTCCATATTAATTTAAGAACTGCCTTTTCTATTTCTGCAAAAAATGCTGTTGGAATTCTTATAAGAATTTTTTGAATCTATACATCATTTTAAGTAATATTGCTATCTTTATGCTCTTCCAGTTCATGAACACTAGTTGTCTGTCCATTTATTTAGCTCTTTAATTTCTGTCAGCAGTTGGTGATGTTGATTCCTGGGTATTTTTTTTTTTTTCATTTAGATGCTATTATAAATGGAATTGCTTCCTTGAGTTCCTTTTTGGATTGCTGACTGCTAGACATAGGAACAAAATGGACTTATGCCCTGAACTTGCAACCCTGCTGCTGAATTTGTGTGTTAGCTCTAAGTGGACTCTTTGGGATTTTCTGTGTAGAAAATAGAGATAGTTTTACTGTCTCTGCAAATGAAGGTGGTTTAACTTCTTTCTTAGATTTGTATGCCTTAAATCTTTTCAGGTCAAATTGCTCTGGCTAGAACTTCTAGTATAGTGTCGAATAGCGGGGGTGAAAGCAAACATCTTGGTCTTGAAATTTTTTCACTTGTAAGATAAAATTTGCCACTGCGTTATGTTATATGAAAGGGTCATACCCTTTCATAATTAAATAATTTTGTTGTTCTTAATTAGTCTGTAGAGAACTTGATGCTGAATTTTTTTCTTTTGCAGCACAGGATGAACCAGCAGTGGAAGAGCAAATACTGTAAAGTGGCTGGGCTGTGTGGCGGTAGAGATGACACCTTACTTTTGTGATGAGCACCTGTAGGGTCTATAATAGAAATGTAAGTGTGGCATCGTGGTTTCCCAGCGCTGTAGTAAATTATGTGTACTGGGATAAAATGCAGTAAATCAAGTATCTGTCATTTCTCATTTTACAAAATGAGCGTTTTTGTATTGATTTTTAGATATTTTATTGAGTTAGCAATTTTATTTACATTAACTTATCACTAATGTAGGATTTCCAAAAATCTCATAGGTAAAAGTCTCTTCAAATAGTGAAACTGTAGACAGAAAATTTGCTCATAGAAGACTAAAAAAACTAGAAAAATCTCACAGGTTCTTCTAGATTCTGTTTTCTCTTTACATAGTAACTTACTTAAATAACCATGCTAGGTAGACAGCAGCAGCTTTTATAAATAAGAAGCACTTGTGGGTTATAAAATACTAGTGAGTTAAAAACTTGTTTTGCTAAAATAAATTGATTTTTTTATTTGTACATTATTGCATTTTAATTTATATTGATTTCATTCTTATCCCCAGTTTTACTAGCTATTTTCTTATTATTTAGTCTTTATAAAATATACTGTCAAATGTTAGAGTACCAAATGATCATACCTATATGGAACTTCATTCTATTCTGGATGAAACATTTTTATACAATAAACATCATATCTACATCTTCCACATTAATATGAACACCGTCCTGCTTGATATCACTAACGAAAAATGCAGTGAACATTTTACAGACATTTGTAGTATTGGTGGTGACAGTGTTTAAAATACTAGTCAAAAAAGTGACTCTTACACATACTATTTGCACATGTACTTCTAGTTTGATATATAACTACTGTCATCTACTTTTCCAATATGATGCTTTGATTATATACACTCATTAAAAGTGTGACCATATCATTCTTGTTGAGAATTTCATAAAAAATTAAATCAGTAAGCCTTTTCTTCATAATTAGGGCAGATACATCTTTTATTTAATTTTATTGATGTTATCTGTCTGTCTGTTATCTGTCTTTTTAATCCTGTAGTTCAGAGAGTCTTTGTGCTGACTGTTAAGGACCTCTGTGGTCAAATAAGAGAGACATATATATAAAATTAATAATTAAACAGTGGAAGAAATGCCATAGTGAGGTAGCAATAAAATGCTTTTGGAACTGAGAGCATTTATTTCATCTGAAAGGTTCAGGGTAAACAGAAGAACTTTTGGCATGATCTTAAAGAATCAATAGAATTTTAACAATCAGGAAATTAGGTAATATTTTTCAAGCCAAGGGGATGAGGAGGGGCAGAGCTGCCTGAAACATGATGGCCCCTCAGGGGAGTCAGGAAGCAAGCCTGAGTGGGAAAGTGGGGTGGGAGAAAGAGATTTCATAGGAAAGGGAATGAGTGTTTGATTAGTACCTACTATATTGCCAGGTTCTTAAGTGGGTATTTTATTTAATTATTGAAATTAATCACTGTGATTAATCACTGTGAAAGATAGTAGTAGCTTTAGTTACTGATAAAGGAACAGAATTAGATGAAGTTACTTTGTCGGTGTTTACCAAATTTCTAAGTTAACCCTTTGGGACAGTTATTAAACAAAACAAGTTTTTAGACTCTAACTCAGTTAAGTCCAGATTTCTAGGGGAAAACACATCAACTTATTCTTACCTTTAGGGAAGTTTGGAAAATACTGTTTTGGTCAACATAGTGAAAATAAATGTAGAGCCAGGACTTTAACTGATTCTGTATTACTTTAAAGGCTGTATCAGTGTAATTAAGCCAGTGTTTAGGAATTTGCTGTAGATTATGTAGATAGTAGAAAACTGTTAAAGATTCAGTGGAGGGAAGACTTAATTAGACATGACTGAACTGAGAAAAGATGAGAGGAAGAAAGGCTGAAGTCAGGGAGGTCATTTAGGAGGTCAGTATTTTGTACATGAGGGTGTCCAGGAGTAGAATTTGGGAATAAGGGGAACACATAATAAAGAAGTTTCTGTCATAGAAAAGAGAACAGCCAAGGAATAAGGGAACAATGAGAATGGTTCAGAGTTTTTTATAAGGTAAAGATTAAAGGAAGAAGATACAGCTTTAAACCAGCAGATATTTTATTTTTAGTTACATTTGGTTTCATTTAGTATTTGGAAAATAATAAGGTAGACTTTTTGAAAATGTAGGTCTGAGGTGGAACGGTTCTGGATATTAGATGTTGGGTGCCATGTAAGTATGTGTATTTGGAATATTCAGTTGATTGTTTAAGTATAGAATGTTGTGTGAAAATAGGGCCTTTGTGAGGAATACTGGTATTTAAGGGGAGCTAGAGAAAATGAAATAGAAAGGAGAATTGGGAGAGAGTACCATCATGAAAATGAAGAGTAAAACTTTTAGAAAAAGAGCTCTGCCCAGTGTGGCTTAGTTGATTGGACATAGTCCCCCAGTGAAAAGTCACTAGTTCGATTCTTGGTCAGGGCACATGACGGGGTTGTAGGATTGGTCCCTGTCAGCGCTTGTATGAAAGGCAACATACGGATGTTTCTCATGTCAGTGTTTCTGTTCCTCTCTTTCTCCCTGCCTTTCCCTCTCTGTAAACATACATAAATAAAGCCTTTTAAAAAACTTAGAAAAAGAAGCCAGTGGTTAATAATATTCACTGCAATGTGATCATATAGATTTAGCCTGAAAGAGGCCATTACTATTTTTCACATGTAGTTGATTTTGAAATGTAGGGTTAGAGAATGTTGTTCAAAATCTTGGAGGAACTAAAATGGTTCTAATACCAGAAATTGAGGGGTTAACTTGGAAGACAACTAGCAGTGCCCCATCCTGAGCCAAGAGGAATGATAATAAGGAAGATTGAAAATAAAGATAAATTTTGGAATTCATTTTTACCTAATTTCTTAATGATAAGGGACTCCTGTATATCTCTTAACTAAAAGGTTGGAGGAGCTGTATAATAGCCTGTTCGAGAATAGGGAATATAAGATGTCTTAGCTGAGTGATAAGTTACTGATACCAGGCTCAGTGGTCTCTGGGACAGCAAAATGGCTAATCACTGTGTGGTGCTCACAGTTTATGCACCAAATTTTCACTACAAAAGTGGAGATTTTCCTGAGTTAAAGAGTAACTTTTGTAAGTTCTCTCCTTGTTTGACCCTTCTTTTTTGCAAGTGTCTCTCTCATGGCTTTTATGGTGGTGGCCTCTCTCTACTCCCTATTTCTCTGTGACCATTTTTTGTATCCTTTGCAGTCTACGAGGGGGGGACCCCAACCAAAACCCCAGATTTATTAAAAATTGTGTTTTTATTCATATAAGTTGAAACTTCAGTCACCTTCAAAGTACTCCCCATTTGCTACTACAGTACACCCATGAAGACGTTTTTCCCACTGCTCAAAACAGTTTTTGAACTCGTCGATTTTGATGCCTTTTAGTGCTTCTGCCATTTTTTGTTTTACCTCTTACATATTGGCAAAATATTTCCCTTTGAGGACTTTTTTCATCAGGGGAAACAAAAAAAGTTCCTCAGGGTGAGATAGAGTGAATAGGGAGCATGGGGCACAGGGATCCTCTCATTTTGGGGCAAAAACTGCTGAAGACGCACCGCCATTTGGGCAGGTGTGTTCATAAATCACCCACCATGAAATGGGCAAATATATTGAGTCTTCCAAAAATTTCACTAAAGCCTAAGGCAGCCCCTCACAACAATACCAGTTGGTGCACTGATATAGATGGGTTCCTAGAACACTCACTGAGAGGGGGAAGCTAAAAGGGGGCCCACCTCCAGAAGATAATTCCCGATTTCTTTGGGTCCCCCTCATATTTTGCCTTACTTAGAAACGTTGGGGTAATTCAGGGTTCTTTAATTGACTCTTTTTGTCTGTTGTCTTTATAGGTTTAATTTGGGCACTCATCCATTTTCATGTGTCCAAGAACCATGTACATTGATTCATCAGTATTTGAGCTTAGATTTCTTTGGAGTACCAGTCTAGTAAATTCAGCTTTTATCTACCTGTCTTCATCTGGTGACTTCATAATTATCTCAGAATCATTATATCTGAGACAGAACTTTCTCTCAGTGAGTGAGTTGTATCTCAGGATACAATTCTGTATCCTGATGGATATAGTACCACCACTCATCAGTAACCAATGTTGTTATTTCTGTTTCCGTCCTATTTCTCATTATCTGTTGATGGAACCTTACATCTGCAGCCTCCTTCCCATTGTCTTAGAAAGTATGGGGAATCCAGGTATTTGCACTGTGCTACCAAATCTTCCTTCAAACTGCTGTCCAAGTGATCTCGATAAGTTACTAAAGGTGGCTGTCACTTTATTACATAAAATCCTTCAGTAAATTCCTCTTGCCTCTTTGGGGGTTCTAGGTAGACCAGCTTTATAGAGATTCTTGAACCCCTTGAAATTTTATGTAAGATTTCATCAAATTCTTAGTAAGTCTGTGACCTAAAATTTTTTAAGAATCATTGGCATTTAGAATAAATGTTTAAATTTGTTAAGATAGCATAATGTACAAGGTCTTTGCGGCACTTACTGCATAGTACATTTTGTTCATTCAAAATGTATTTATCCCATCCCTGTTAGTTACCATTCCTTTCTTTTTTCTCTCTGATATCTGTTATACCTTTTGTAAAACTAATCAGTAATGTATGTATGTGTTCATTAACTTGTCTGCCTCTACACTTTGATGGCAAGTATTTTGCATCTCCTTTCTTGTGCCGTGGGCATTTTAGATGCTCACATACTTTTCTGTGTTCAAAATGGAAGGGGGGAAAAGGGAAATATTGAAAGTGACAGAGCTCTTGAGGCAGGCAATATAAATTTCATTACTTTATTACTTTGTGAAACTTCTTAGTAACTCCTTGGAGCTCTACCTTTCCTAACATTATTGATGGTGGTTCTTATATTTGGGCAATCATAATTATTTTGGAGGCAATCTCTGTAGCATTTAAGAGTGCAGACTGTGAAGTCATTCAGCTCTGAATGAATTTCAACTCCTGTAACAGCTAAGGAGTAGTTACATTTATACAGTCCTAAAATTATTTCAGCCCTTTGATGACAACTGTGAGGCTGATGTGGCCCCTGGTGAAAATTAGTTTGCCATTCCTGTTTAAGAGGACTTAGGAATGGTCATTTTTAAATTTAAATTTGAAAGTTTCATTTTTAACTTGTATTAAAGTTTAAACTCTTTGTATTCTAGGAGGGCTCAAGATTTAAGGAATTTTTTTCTTTTAAAAGTAGTCAAAGTTTGGGGAAGATGACATTCATTTTTGATAGCTTTGGACTTACCAAAAGGTAGTATGTTAACTTATTCTTTGTTTCCTTTTTGTTGTGTTTATAATTAGATTCTGAGCTCAGACTTTTAAAAAATCTGGTTTTTAATATTTGAAATTTTTATTGCTATCTAAGAACTTAATACTATGTAAGCTAAAGATCTTTTTCATTTATAGTAATTTTACCTTTTGACTAGATGTCTTCAAGAAGATTAAACAAAATCTAAGTACTTAGTAGTTTTCCATATCCCTCTAAGTCTTCTATGGGAAGAAGAATGGGATTTGTGCTTTCAAGTTATAATGCCACATTACAAATCCAGTTATATGTATGTTCTTTAGCAGAGTTGAGCTAACTTTACTCCAAATTTTTACATATTAAGTTAATTTAGTAACCAGGAAATAGATTCCCTTTTTTGAACAGCCACTGAAGTTTCCTAAGACATTTATTAGTTAGAGAATACCTCTCATTAATTAGCATTAACTCTTTCAGACCCTTGCTCTGCAAAAGAGGGCGGGGCATTTCTTCTTTACATATTTGTATGATCCTCTGCACACGTTAGCATCTGACCTATTTGAAGGTCATTGAAACTATGCAAAATAGAGACTTTGTAGGAAATTAAAGTGGTATGTCTTATGTTTTGAAGTATGTGTTATGTTTTATAGGCAGTCTAGTAGTTTGGGTTGTCTTGTCTTTATCTTGTCCTATGTCTTAGTTTTATCTTGTGTACTCTTATGTGCCTCATCCAGAATTATGTAAGATGTATTTACTGAGTTTTTCCTCCATTTCTTATTTAGACTAACAGTATAGTTGGTGGGCTAAATGAAAGCAGAATTTCAAGTCTGCTATGCCAGATAGGTAGTTGAAAGTGCTTCAGGTGAAATAATGAAGCTTTAGCTGTCTGTCGTTTGTTTTCTGATGAAATTTATCCACCTTTACTTCATTCTTTGAGAACTCCTCTCTAATGAGAATTCCTGCGCAAACAGAATTGTGCTTTTACAAGTGTGTTATTTACAGCTCATGCTTTCCCTGGGGTGGTTGTAATTGCTTCTCTCTTTTTTTTTTTAGTTTTTAAATTATATATTTAGTTTTATCCATGCATAGAATAAGGATTATATAAGATATTGGTCCTATTAAGTAGGGCGGAGAGTAATGTTTTCAGGTTGAAAACTTTTTGTAGATAAGCTAACTGCATCTGATGGAAAATTGAT
Source organism: Sturnira hondurensis (assembly GCF_014824575.4). Taxonomy (NCBI): domain Eukaryota; kingdom Metazoa; phylum Chordata; class Mammalia; order Chiroptera; family Phyllostomidae; genus Sturnira; species Sturnira hondurensis. The sequence goes on along the minus strand of NW_028077105.1, from coordinate 10,362,136 downwards.
GTTTTGTGTCAATTTTATTTAAATATAGCAGGGGTTTGGATTATGTATTTTTTAAAGTATTTGGCAGTTACACACTCAGCATTTTGTTTAAAATTTACCAGGCTTTTGGGTTTTTTTCAAGTTGTACATTTATTCAGTCTGCCTTCTGATTACCTTATCGCTTCATCTCCTGCTTTCCATTGGTTATTTGACTCATTGTCTCTGCCTTGAGTTTCCTCCACTCCCAGCCTCCTGTACCCTAAACTTTCTAACCTGTATCCATCCTGTCATCTCTCTCATGATTATTTTAATAAGTATCTAACACATTTTTTTTTACTGCAGGAATCAAGCCATTGTATGATTATAGGCTTGCTTGTATGTATGTTTGCTTATTCTGCACAGTGGATGTGTGTCCTACTCATCTTCACTTCTGTCAGTACTCTCCATTGTACATGGACCATAGTAGTTGTGTAGGAAATGCTTATCTGAATCAACAATGCACAAGTCCCAAATTCTAGGCTAGTGTATAACCTTCATACACTCAGTTTGACAAGTCTGTGTCTTTCTTTTTTTCCTCTCTTCTCTTCAGGGCATCTTGGACATTCGTGTCATTTTCTCCCTTGGTCTTACATCAGGGGAGCTTCAGTGATTACAAAGCTTTTTTGGGGGGCGGGGGGAGGGAGTGCTATTCTCACCTAAGTTTTATAAACTGTGATATGCAGGTGAGGAAATTTAGACTAAGGGTTTAACTGAGTGCCTAAGAGCATATAAGTATCAGGGAAACCAGCACTCAGGTTTTTAGATTTATTGTCCACTCTTGGTTTCATTGCATTACCCTGCCTTTATTTAGGTTATCCTTTCTCCCTTGGCCATCTGCAGCATTTCAGCATATAGTCATCAGGGTGCTATATGCTTCAGGACTGATCGTTAATTGTACCAACAGAATTTTTATACATTCCAAAGGTATGTGTAAGTAAACACTTTGGGAAAAAAGTGTTTATCAGTCAGCTGTTTAACTTAATGTTATTGAAAATAAAAACCCCCCACAACTTATTTCATAATGTGATGTATTCATATTTTTCTTAGGGAAAACATTCGTTTTCTTAACAAAATTTTGAGTGTTCTGTGTCTGCCATACACTATATATGGGAATACAGAAATGAGCCAAGAGTGACCTATTCTCTGCCCTTATAAAGCCCACCCACCTATGGGGAAACTGACATTAACAAAATAATTCCACAGGTAGGTGTAACACTGCAATTCTGTTAAGTGCTACCAAATGAGAAGTGCATGGTAGTAGGGGGGCAGGGAAGGTGATTTGACGTAGTCACGAAGGCTTTGTCCAGAGGGATATTACATGGGAAGTAGTTTGCCCATGGAGAGCTGGGGAGGTGAGAAGTGAGGAAATGTTCCATATGGAGAAAAGCTTTTACTGGAGAGAGTAGCCAGTGTGGCTGGAAGGCCAGTCAAGGCAGTTTCAGGTGAGATGAGGTTGGCATGGGACTTGGGGTCCAGACCATTCTGGGCATAGAGATATCCTGGTCTTTTTCCTAAAATCAACTTTTTAAGCAGGTGGTAAGGTTGAACCAATTAAAAGGCATGCATAGTAGTTAAATAAACAATGGTCACTTGGTGGCTAGGGAAGTGTAGAGATGGATGATAGCATGATTCAGGAGATAGAGAATAAAATGTTGGCTTGCTGATGTTTTGGATAGGAAAATGTTAAGAAAAGGGCAGTTTCAGGTATGGATTTCTAGCTTGAAAAAGTGGATGGTGGTGCTGTAAAAGAGGAAATGAGGAGGAAATAGATCTTGAATTTAGTTTTTGTGTCTCCATGGCATCGGAGAAGAGATCTAAAACAGGCAATTAGAACTGTAGGTCTGGGGCTGAAAAGAGAGACCTGGGCTGGTGATACCAATTTGTGAATCATTTGTATATAGGTAACAATTGAAGCTATTAGAATAGATAAGGTCATTTTGAAAGAGTACAGCAGGAAGAGTATATGTGGTTTAGAAGAAGGTCACGGCAACAAAAGGAGGCCGTTACAAGAGAGTGTTTCACGGAGAGGGAATGAAATGACTGGTTTTACCTATGCTTTCAGATTGACAGCAGGGCTAGGGAGCCTCTGGGATTGCAGCTTTAGTCTTAGTTACGTATGGTGTACTTGTCAAGGACCAAAAGTATATTAACATACAGTAATATTTGCAAAATTGACACCATTAATATCCTAAAAGGCTACAAAATCATCACTTTCTGTAATGGTCATCTGAATTACTTTCAGCCATTTTTTTTGTTTCTGTAACTGCTTTCCAGACTGATTGTCAACGTCAGTCTAGAATGGACTGTACATTTTTAAATCTTTGCATTTGGTTCTATTTTACACGGTCAGTGACTGAATAAAATGGTACATTTATTTAAAATCTATCTGTACCTTAATTGTATTTTTTTAATTTTAGGCTTAACATTTGTGAGCCTTATTGCCCCCAACAAGCAAAAATTAATGGTATACAAACCAAAAAGATTTTTTACATGTTAAGAGTTTTTTCCTGTATTTTCATTTTTGTATCCTCATTATCTAGTACATAGCTTACATATGATAGGTGCTTTATAAGTTTTTTCTGAATTGTTGAATTAAAAGTTAAAACAGCATCTTAACATACGTATTTTCTTTTATTTTCTTAGGATGGCTGGCTGTGGGGAAATTGATCACTCAGTAAACATGCTTCCTACGAACAGGAAAGCGAATGAGTCCTGTTCTAATACTGCACCTTCTCTAACTGTCCCTGAATGTGCCATTTGTCTGCAAACATGTGTTCACCCAGTCAGTCTGCCTTGTAAACATGTTTTCTGCTATCTGTGTGTAAAGGGAGCTTCATGGCTTGGAAAGCGATGTGCCCTCTGTCGACAAGAAATTCCTGAGGATTTCCTTGACAAGCCAACCTTATTGTCACCAGAAGAACTCAAAGCAGCAAGTAGAGGGAATGGTGAATATGCATGGTATTATGAAGGAAGAAACGGGTGGTGGCAGTACGATGAACGCACTAGTAGAGAGCTGGAAGATGCTTTCTCCAAAGGTAAAAAGAGCACTGAAATGTTAATTGCTGGATTTCTGTATGTTGCTGATCTTGAAAATATGGTTCAGTATAGGCGAAATGAACATGGACGTCGCAGGAAAATTAAGCGGGATATAATAGATATACCAAAGAAGGGAGTAGCTGGACTCAGGCTGGACTGTGATGCTAATACCGTAAACCTAGCAAGAGAGAGCTCTGCTGATGGAGCGGACCATGTATCAGCACAGAGTGGAGCTTCTGTTCAGCCTCTGGTGTCTTCTTCTGTAAGGCCCCTGACATCAGTAGATGGTCAGTTAACAAGCCCTGCAACACCAACCCCTGATGCAAGTACTTCTCTGGAAGACTCTTTTGCTCATTTACAGCTCATTGGAGACAGCCTGGCTGAAAGGAGCCATAGGGGGGAAGGAGAAGATCGGGAATTACCATCTTCAGGCAGGGTACCAGCACCAGATACTTCCATTGAAGAAACTGAATCAGATGCCAGTAGTGATAGTGAGGATGTATCAGCGCTTGTTGCACAACACTCCTCGACCCAACAGAGACTCTTGGTTCCTAACACAAACCAGACAATATCTGATCGAGTAGATCGATCAGGAACTGATGGATCACCAGCAGGGGGTGTAACAGTGAGTAGCACAGCTAGATCTAGAAGGCCTGATGGACAGTGCACAGTAACCGAAGTTTAAATAAAAGAAGTCTTCAACTCCATGCTCAAGGTTAAAATGGTTATCTGTAAATTTATGCCCACATAACATTATACTCATCCCTAATAATACATTTTGGGAGTTGGGGTGGGAAGGGGTATAGGAAGGATAGATCTGTAATTAAAATGTCTAACATGTCTCTGTTGAGAAATTTATTTAATATAAGGAACTTGGGTGTTAATAGTTGAGAGTTGTTTAGTAATAACCCAGTTTTCTTGAGGTCTGTTTATTTTATAGTTTTTAAAGATTTCTAAAGTTCTTTTGGCGGATGTGTCTGTATTTGTGCATTTAATTGTCCCATCTGACGACTCTTGCATTTTGTCTTTTCTGCATGGATTGACTTAAAACCATTAACTAAAATTTGGCACCTATGAAATGTCTGGTATCAGTTTTAACAGGAAGCTTAATGTAAGAATACATGTGAATTTGGGATTTTAAAATACGAAAACTATACTAGTGAAGTTACTGAAACGGAAGTGTAAAGGACACCTAATAACTGAATGTTCCGTAACGTTGTCTGTAACACATTTCATGGCGTTCCCATACACTTCGCTGTCTAGTCCTTGTAGTTTGATGTTCCTCTTGATCCAGTTTTCTTTTTGATTACGAAATTTATAATTTAATAAATACTAGAGTTTATCAAAAATAAATCGTCTCTTGCTTAGGTCTGGAAAGGGGATGGAAACATTTTGACATTTGTGGCCAAAGGTCACTAAAAATGTGGTAGTTTGAAGTGGTGGTGTTCAGCTTAAATAAGTCACCTGCTCAGAGAAGTCTTTTTTTCGTAGGGAGCATTAAACAGAATCTACAGGCAGTGTGCATGGAGAAGTAAATGAAAAGCCTATGAGATGGATTTCTTAAATAATCAATAGTAGAGAATATGATTTTTCTTGCCAGTCTTCATTAGCAATCTTAATACTAATCTGAATTAAATTAAATGGTAGACTTATAAACAGTATTTGTAGACACAAATTCACTTTATACAAAACGTTGTAGACCCTATGGCCAGGTAGGAAATACTGGGTTTACTTGGTTACTCAGAATTTGATTATGCAAAAAAGTAATGTAAGTTGGTCTTACTACATTTTCCTAACTCGAAACAGGAGGATCATGTTGATGAAGTTTGTGTAAGTGTTTAATACGATTTTAAAGTGTGAACTGAGTTTTAAAAATAGCAAATAAAAACTGTCACTATTTTGAAATTATATTTTACCTCTGTGATATGTTAAAATTGGGACTTAATTCTTTCACCTATGTTTTTTATAGTCTGTTACTGATATGATCATGACTTTAAGTTGTATATTTTTATTAGTTTTAAAAGTTATAAAAGAAGAAAGGCTAGCTACTTTTCAGGAAAAACAGAAATCCGATGTACAGTGCAAATGTAGGTTACAGAATGATTGTGTCACTTTGAGCATCAGGCAATCTTGATAGAAAGTTAAATTTTACTACACAGTAGTAAAATTGAAAAAACAGCAGTAAATTCCAGGGCACACAAATGAATGGCCAGTTTTGTAGTCAGTAGACATGCTACATGGTGGCCATTCTTTTTTTTTTTTTTAATATTTTATTTATTTATCTTTAGAGGGGAAGGGAAGGAGAGAGGAAGGAAACAGCAATGTATGGTTGCTTCTGGTGCATCCCCTGCAGGGAACTGGCCCCTGCCAGAAACTGGCCTGCAACCCAAGCATGTGCCCTGACTGGGAATCGAACCACGATCATCTGGTTCGCAGGCCCGCGCTCAATCCACTGAGCTACACCAGCCAGGGCGTGGCCATTCTTGTTTAGTACGGAATTTAAAATAGAAAATTATTAGAAACATCAAATAAATAAAACTCCAAATTTGTAGGGGGGTAAGCTGGGGAGCATCTTTCATTCTCCATGCCTTCTTAGAGCACAAAACGATTGATGATACCTTTTCTTGTTTCCACTTTTGTTCTTTAATTTCAAGTTTCATTAAGGTTTTTTGTGTTTATAAATTATTTTCCAGATAAGGCAGAAAAAACACTCAATAAAAATAACCCCAGGAATAGGTTTATATAGAAAATTTCTTTAAATATGAGTAAATTTTTAAAAGATTTTTATTTATTTATCCTTAAAAGGAAAGGGAAGGAGAAAGGGAGAGAAATGTCAATGTATGGTTGCCTCTCATGTGTCCCCTGCTGGGAAATGGCCTGCAACCCAGGCATGTGCCCTGACTGGGAATCAAACCGGCGACCCTTTGCTTCACAGGCCCATGCTCAATCCACTGAGCTATGCCAGCCAGGGCTGAAATTTTTTCCTTTTAAAAACTAGTTTTTGGTTATAGGCTAAGAACTGGTATGGAAATTTGGGAATGGGCATTAATTTTAAAGCCAAAAGTATTGTGTATTTTAGCCAAACATTCCAGATTTACTTGGTAAATGCTGAAATACAATAATTTCCACCCCTCCCTTCATATGTGCTTTCACTTGAGGTTTTAGTTACCTACAGTTAACTGTAGCCCCAAAATATTAAATGGAATATTCTAGAAATAAGCCATGATTTAAATGGTATACTATTCTTGGTAGCATGTTGAAGTCTTACATTGTCCTACTCCAGGACTTGAATCTCTGTCCAGCGTATCTGCGCTGTGTATTCTACCTGCCTGTTGGTCACTTAGTAGCTCTCTCAGTTAGTATCATAGTGCCTATATTCAGGTAAACCTTATTTTACTTAATAATGGCCCCAAAGTGCCAGATTAGTGATGCTGGCGATTCAGATGTATCAGAGAAACAATAATGTGCTTCCTGCATGTAAAAAGGTAAGTAGAATACAATAAAGTATTTTGAAGAGACCACATTCACAGAGCTTTTATTAAAGTACATTATAATTGCTTATTAGTAGTGTTAATCTCTTATTGTGCCTAATTTGTAAGTTAAGCTATATCACAGGTGTGTAATTAAAGGAAAAAACAGTATACAGAGGGTTTGTTCCTATCCTCACTTTCAGGTTTCCCCTGGGGATCATGGAACCCAACCTCTGCAAGTCGAGGGGGTACTAGAGTATTCTAAAAATTACGCCAATGAGTTTAGGTACTCAAAAAATTATTAAAAACCCAAATACCACCGGTACCCTTCAAAGTAATTCTGACATTTAATATTTAAGTCTTTTACACATTAATCATTGCAGTATTTCATATTTTAAAACACCTACTTACAGAATTTTCCTTTCCTAGCAATAGCTTCCAGATTTGCTGGTCCACCCCAAAGTGTCCCTAAAAGATCTCTTTCGGTCTGTAATGCCTCCTCGAAACAAAGCTCTTTGCCTGAAGAAACAGCTTTTTTCAAAGCTCTAATTACTTCTGTTGGCCCTTGGGTAAACTGCTTTAGCCACTCTTGTGCCGCTCCCAGACTTTCAGTTTCACCTGAAGACTGCAAGACCTCGTCAACCATTCCTAGGTTTAAAGCTTGTTCTGAATCCATTTTGAGGGCCCCACTTAGCACTTTAAGAGCTTGTCTACTGCCGATAATTTCAGCTAGCCGGGTAGCGCCACCCCAGCTTGGTATTATACCCATCTCCTTGTGAACAAATCTGATCTCACTCCCTGTAGTCATTAATCTGCAACACAGAAAAGAAAAAAACAACTTAATTTTAAGTAAGTATACACGCTTTAGTCATCAACTACCAACCATTCATGATCTGATCAGAAATCTCCATAGGTCTTTATAGGTAGATACATTAAAAACTGAATGTTAAAAAAATCTGGCTAAATACAGAATTCAAATTATATACAATACTTACAACCTCCCTCTAAAACCAGTATCAACATTTTTGTTGTGCTTGCTTCTTTATAAATAAGAGTGTTGTCTTTATATTTATTTTTAAAAGCCCAAAATGTACCTCTAAAGTAAGTGGTGGCCTAATGAGAAAACCTAGGTTAAGTGAAGACATGTGAGTAGGTAATGTTATGTGTATACCATGAAAAAATAAAAAACAGTAATCAGTCAGTTGCCCACAGGAAAAGAAAAACTGTCTTTTAACCAGCATCTATCTAGTCTCCCAGCAAGTATGCACTGAGCACTACCAATGCCAGTTTCAAGAAAAGACACTGAATGACATAATGTCAGTGGTGGTAAGAGCTATAAAAATAAAATGGGGCAAGGGACTGGAGAAGGAGGGTGTGTGTGTCAGGGGTGTGCTATTTTAGATGGAAAAGGCCTCTGAATATTTGAGCAGCTACCTGAGTGAGGGAGCGATGAAAAAATCGGGGGTCGGGGTAGGGGGGTGGGTCAAGCGTTCCAGGAAGAGGGACTACAAGTGCAAAGGCCTTGAAGTAGAATTTCTTAGAATCTCTGGGGAACAGGCTACTGTACTTGGAATGCAGGAAACAGTAATGGCAGTAGAAATTGGAGAGGTAGGTGTATAAGCCTCACATGAGAGTTCAGATTTTATTTTTTAAGTGTGAAGCTATTTAGAGGAGGTTACTCAAGAGAGTAGTATCTGACTTATTTAAAAGGGTTACCCTGGTTGCTCTGTTAAGACTTTAGCATTCAATAACATACAGTTTTCTACAGAACTTCATGTCAATCCTCAGAACAATTGTATGGGGTACAGTAGTAGCCTCATATTACAGAGGAAAAGCTGAGGTAACTATATAAACACCTCAGCATCTTGTGCAGCTATAGCAGAGCTAGAATGAGAACCCAGGCAGGGCAGCTTCATTATGTGTGCACTAACCTCACAGTACCCACAACAGCTAGCTAGGCCGAACTGGAACTGGAGATACCATTCTGAAAGTTAATAGCAGCTGAGTGAGACTGAGAGCAGTGATTTTTCTCTCGCAGGAATTCACTGTCCCCAAATCTTGGGATTTTTATGAATAGGGTGGTTAATAAGCAAAGGGGTACAATAAAGATGAGTTAACAAAGAAATTAGTGAACATAGCAAAAGGTGTTCACAATTGCCAGTTCAGTATTTGTACTCTCTTAATAGACTGCATAAAGTTATACTGTTTAGGGGATGGTGCCTCTGAGTTTTATTTTGACTCCACACTTTAGTGAGAAGATTTCACTATGTTAAAAACTTAATTTGGACCAAAGGTCATGTCTGAATTTTTCTTTAAAAAAAATCATTGCTTTCACCTACTCATTACAAACAAATCCCACAAGTTAGTTTAGCTTTCGAAAGGGTTCAATGCTCAACCATAGGTGGTTTGGTTCCATCAGCACCAAGAATAATAAACTTACTCTTTGACCCCATAATCAGAAGAGAGAGTCCAGTAGAATACGCCTCACAAACGCCTATTTATTAAACCACTGGGAAAGAGAACTTCCTCCTCAGGTGTGAGTTCCTCCTACAAGGGTAAATCTTCCTCAATTATTAACCATTGCTTTTAGCTGCAAATATCCATGAAAATAGTAGTTTTCGATAACATAATTTTTAATTGGACGAAAGAACAAGTCCCCTAAGAATCTGAATCTAGCTCCAAATTTGAAAGGAAACACTGCTTGTTAAATAGAAGATGTCAAAAGAGAAGTAGAATAGAAATTACAGAAATAATGCCAAATGGTCTAGAGACGGGAATACTGTTAACACTGAACGCGATCCTATGAAGTGGCTTTCCACAGAATAAATTTAATAAATCACAGGTCTAAATTACATTCTGGAACTGACTCAAACTGGCTCAGGGCTATTCCTACAATACAGAAAAGGATTATGTCAGGAATAAATACACTGAGTATCACCTGAACATAAAAGGTGGTTAAAGCCCAAGATGCTGGGAGGGATTTTGCTAAAATGAATTTGAGTTCTTTAAACTCAATTTATTTTGTTAACTTTTGGAATGAGTGGTAATAAAATGATGGCAGAGTTATGCTTGACTGACTATTCTAATGATAAAAAATAATGTGCTAATTGATTTTCCTATTTTAAGATTATGAAATACTTATATTCAGGTGAATAATAAATTTGAGTATATGTTAGTTGTACCTGTGCAAGGGGTAATGCAGTTTTCACCCTACCTGAAATCACATGCCGTAATAAACTCTGCTCCTCCACCCAACGCCCAGCCTTGAACTAGTGCGACACTTATTAATGGAAGTCTGTATGTTGAAGGAAAAAGGAAAAATATATGTTCACATTTTTCATTTCAGTATTAATTTGCAAATATTATTTTAAAACTTGAGATGCAATAGAAACAAAATTATTGAACTATGTTTATAATCATAAAATCTCGAGGGATCATGAGGAGCAAAACAGTATATCTGAAGATACATAATTCATACTAAATACCGTGCAAATTTATCAAAATACCTCTTTGAATCATATATTTTTAAATTGTAGTCAGTTTGTAACTTTATTCCAAATAAATGGATATTTTTGGATGACATACAGTTCCTGGAACTTTTCAACTACTTCCTGGCAATCAGGAATAATTCGATGTGAGACTATTTTGGTCCACTTTTACTGATATCAGATTATACCTGGGGAAGTTAAGGCCGTAGCCAAAAGGAGGAAATGAGATACAGAAGAATGAGTTCCCAGACTGTGTTGTTACAAAGTCTTTTCACTGCTCACCGAAATGATCCATAGACAACTCCTATGTAAAAGGAATGTTCTGTGGTAAAAATAAATCTTGTCCCCTCTCCTGTGGGCATGACCCACCTTGCAGTGCGGGACTGTTCCAGTATTAAAAGATAAGTCGAAAATGTTTGGACAGTCTGGATTTTTTTTTTTTAGGTTCTAACGGAAATGCAAAGCTGTAGCTTTAAAGTGACTGCAAATTTCTTAACACTACTCCCAATTTAAAAAAAAAATTTAAAACAAAACTCAAGATTTATCTAAGAAAAAGTCAAATGTAATAGGAAAATGGAGGTGAACAGTTGCCAATACAATAAAAAGTATTTTAGAATAGTATGATTCCTTTGTTCTTTTTTATTGAAGAACAACAAAAGTACAGTGATGTCCAATTAGTAAATATACTAAATAAATATGAATTTCCTTAGTTTTTGTAATTAAGTTGTTTCCAGTTGGAATACAGAAGTAGAGAGCTAATCAGCCCAAACCAGTCATTGTTTGTAACTCCAAATGCACAGCAACAAGCCAAGAATTCTCTCCTTTTGCTTGTTCATTTAGGTGCAAAGTGAAGCCATCCTCCCCAGAAATCCACGGTTCTTTTTCTCTCTCCTCTAAATAACAGACCATGCTACCAACTTAGATTAGGTAACCTTTATGTGTCTTTATTCTGCTATAATATCAGTATTTAACTTTCTCATCTCTATAGCTACATATATATAGCTAATAGTAATATAAGTGCTTTAGGGAAAGTGCTGTGTCTTAAATTGTTTTTCTCTCGTGTCTTATTTTTAAAATACTTGTATATATTTCACTAACGTTTAATTAAGTGATTACCCTTGATGGCACAAATAGGTCATCATTAGAATAAATATAATTGGAAAATCAGCTTGCTCTTTTAAGTGGTGCAACACATAGAATAAAGAGCTATTTTTTTGTTTTTTAGAAATCATATTTTGAAAAGAAAATTGCATTACCTCATAAATCTTGTTAAGGTGTTTTGCATGAACATACATAAGGCCACTCCATCCTTTAAATAAAAATAAACACAAAGGTTTAATGCAAATTATTACATAAGATTTTTATTTCAGGAGTTAGAAGCAAAGTCAAAAATACATCTAACATTTTTAAATGAGGTTTCATTTAAAACTCTTTGATGCTGTGAAATGCACATTGATGCAGTTTTTGATACTGATTTTCTAGGATTCGAGCTCAGCTTTGCATGAAGCATTAGCAAACACTTAGATGTGAGAGTTAAATCAAATAACCCAGAAGAGTGTGTTCTGAGTAGTATGGAGGGAGGAGACATAAGAGACACCCGCTAATTATCCAAAACTCCGATCCCTAAGAATATAAACATATAAAAGCAATTTCTTAAAGGCAGTCTAAACTCACTGCATTTTTTCCTCCTTCAGGCCAGTATACTCTGATCTGTAGACTTCTCTCAAGACTCCCCTCAAAAGTTTCTAATAATCTTCATCAGGTCAGATTAAACAGCTTGTCCTTTCCTCATCTTCCTGTCTCTCCATAAGAAATGGTATTTTGCTTTGACAAGTTTCTTTATTTTGATATTCTTTCTCAGTTTCTAGTAACTGTCTAGTTACTAGTTCCCTGTCTACTCCTGAGTCTCTTCTCTTTTATTGTTCTTTTCCAGTTTTCTTTTTGTTTCTTTTTATTCAGCTAAATCTTCTAAATGCATGTATACGAATCTAATCCATGATTCTCTTCACCATCTTTATCTACAATTTCTTTGGAAATCTGATCCATTTCCATTGCTTCAACTATTGTTTTCACATAGAGTCGCAAAACTGACTAGAAATTTCACATTCTGCCAATACTTCATATTCATGATGGCAAAACAGAGGTGAGTTTGAATCCTAGCATTACCACTGTATAATAACATGCACCTGAGCAAGGCATAACTATGAACTTCAGTTTCCTCATCCATAAGGAAGGACTAAAAAATAAAAAAATACCTGTTCTATTTGACTTAAAGGACAGTTGGAAAAATGATCACAGAAATTTAAGAAAGTTATGAGTTAAGAGACAAAGGTCTTCTTGTCAATAAGACTCATAATTTTGGTTTTCTTTGGCCCTTCCACTTCACAGTTCTTCCACACTTGTCTAGTTACCAAGCATGTCTTCCAAATTCTTCCTTCAAAATATTTCCAACATAATCCCTTCATTTTTTTAATTTTCACTGTCATTACACTAGTCCAGACTTTTGTTATTGATGCTTAGATTATTAAAATAGGCTTACTTCCCAAATCACCTTTCTGTATTTAACTTCTTTTTCTTCTGCAATATATAGGGCACCCTGCTTCCTGATGAAGCTTCCCATAAGATGATTATTTCATATCACCAATAAAATAGTCTAAATCCTTAGGAAGGACAGATCCCAAACTATTTTACCAACTTTACTGACACCTGTACTGTTCATCCAAGCATCTTAACTTCAGCCACAACAAACTACTTGCCATTCCTTTAGTAGTTTACACTTGTTTCCATGTCTTTGCTCACACCATTCCCATTGCTCCGAAGAAAGCCTGTCCTTGCCTCTACGTATTTTAGGGAGTGCACAGATCAAATATTTTCCATCAACATTGTCTAAATCCTACAGTAATAGTGTCCTTTGTGTTTCTGCAATATTTTTATTTTTGTAATTTAATAATAATACTTACAGGTTGTCTTGTATGCATTGTGTCTGGATTTATTCTTAGGCTTGTCTCTACAAGGTAAGGGCTAAAGGCTACAGTAAGTAGACTGTGGTCCCAGTTCCTATTCCTCAAAAATCTTATGAGATAAAGAAATGCAATACATCAAGGTATAGCATAAATATTTTTTAAAATGCTCGAACAAACTGAGAATAGTACCAAATAAGAGACAATTCATTTCAATTGGTTGGGAAGTTGGGAAGGCCTCATAAAGTAGAAAGGGAGATGGCATTTACTTAGGCTTAGGCAGTAAGTTCCTTGAAGTTGGAAAAATGCCTTCTTTATTATCTTCAGAGGCTGGTACAATGTTTCGCTACATATAAATAGTATATGCCTGATGAAGTTAACTGAGTCAGATGACTTTTAGATGGATAACTATGCTGATCAATAAAACAAATGCAGACAACGAATGCTAAAAACCAGTATGATACCAATTTTCTAAACAAAATCCTTTCTCAGGAAGGGCAGTCTATATTATAAAGTGATAAGAAAATTAATGCAAGCACAAAGAGCTATAAGTTTAAAACCAGAATGATTTATATTCTATTGAAAACCTGTCTAATACAGACTGTTAAAGGATCTCAAAATAATTCTAATAGGCATATTTTCTGTTACTAGGTTTAGAGCACTTAACATTCTGATGGAAGTATTTAGAACTGATCGAAATGAAAGTGAGGAGGTATTAACCTGTGTACTGTTATAATTCTCATTCAAAAGTAAAACAGTAAAAAAGTTTAAAAGCAGTATGAAATCATGGCCAACACTACAACGCCACACAGACTCTACAACCAAACTGCCAATCAGCAATAAATCCGTACTTGTGATAGAACTAAAAGAAAGGAACCAATGAAAAGCTAGACTTGCTCTGAAAATGAAAGCTGGAAGCTGGCAAACACTAAAAATAGGTCAGTAGAGCTGCTGCAGGGGGTGATATTTTCATCCTTTCTGGAAGATACCCTGAGACCCAACCCTACTTTTCCAGAGAAGTGCAATACGCAGCCTAAGTGCCAAAGGAACTATATTAACATCCTATTTACTCTAGGCCACATTTATCTTAAGTGGAAAATGCCCAACCCGTAAAGTATCTTATCCTAGAACCATAAATGAGCCTCTTTCTCCCACTAAGTGCCTGCTATGTGGACTTATTTATATCCTCAGAATACTTTGGAAGAGCTTAGAGAAAAACATAATAGCTTGTCTATAAATCAGTAAGGCTAAAATGGAACTGTTCAATAGTAGTCACAGCCCTGGCTGGTGTAGCTCAGTGGATTGAGCGTGGGCCTGCAAACCACACGATCAAGGTTCGATTCCCAGTCAGGGCACATGCCTGGGTTGCAGGCCAGTTCCCGGTTCCCGGCAGGGGATACATTGATATTTCTCTCCCTCTCTCTCTCTCTCCTTCCCTTCCCCTCTAAGATAAATAAATAAAATATTTAAAAAAATAAAGAATGGAACAGTTTGCTAAACTGGTATCCGTTTAAAAAAATAGTAGTCACAAAAGCGATAAAGGTAGACAAGAACTTTGAGGTTGCTGTAGAAATTTAAGCAATGAGAAATAAGGAGCAATGGATTGGCAGAGTAGGAACAAAGTAGGTCAGGGGGCAAAAGATATTTTCAAGCTAGATTAAGTGTGTGAAGGTTTCTAAAATGTTAGACTTTTCCTTGAGGTTTAATACCCATTCAGTGCAAAGTAAAAGCATTTTTATCTCCTATCTTAAAGCTTATAATTAGATCTTAATTATTTTTGCCCTCTGACAAAAAAAGACTTATTGTGACCTACAGAACATCTGTGAAAACAAATTCAAATCATATAATTGGGTTAATATTGGGTTGGCCAAAAAAGGTCATTTGGTTTTTTCAGTAAGATGGCTCTAGTGGTGCTTAATTGTCTTTAACTTCATTCAAAAACAACTGTATTGTGACAGCTGTCATTTCAGTGTTTTTTTTAAAAAACTTATCGAAATTGAACTTTTGTATAGCCACTTTAATACTGAAGATAGGAGAAAATAAGCAACATTTCCAGCATATTATGCTTTATTATTTCAAGAAAGGTAAAAAAGCAACTGAAATGCAAAAAAAGATTTGTGCAGTGTAGGGAGAAACTTCTGTGACTGTGTCACAGAAAGTATCAAAACTGGTTTGCGAAGTTTCATGCTGGAGATTTCTTGCTGGACAATGCTCTACAGTCAGGTAGACCAGTTGAAGTTGGCAGCAATCAAATCCAGACATTAAGAACAATCTACATTATACTACAAAGGAGAGCCGCCATACTCACAATATTCAGATCAATTAAGTTACTGGTTAAAATGAAAAATGAGTCTTTTATAAAATAAAAACACATATGGACTTTTTGGCCAACCCAGTACTTACATTAGATTTTTTTCCTACTTTATTCTTTTCTCTGTCCCATAACTTCTGGGGGCCTAATGCTTGTGCTGTGCTAATTCATCTCTCTGCCAGAACTTTTCTCAATACCAAGAATTCTTGGTATACTTTCTGAAGAATTAATTGACTTGTAGGGACAGTTGAGGCTCTTTTCCTGCTCATTAAACAAAGAATACCAAACAAAACCAACTTCTTAAGAGACCAGCTACATAAAAAAATGGAATGATAAACAGATTAATAAAACGATTATGGTTGCTGATGCTGTAATGAGTACATACATGAGGGTTTCACTGTATTAGTCTCTCTACTTTTGTTGATATTTGGTCATTTTCATTAATAAAAATTTTTTTAACTGAAAAAAATACAGTGGCAAAAACATCAACACAATCGCGGTTTTTTTAATGCCATCTAATAGTCACTTTCAAGTATCTAATTGTAATGAGAAAGGAAAGTAAGCCAATTTCTAAAATCATCATGCTCAAAGAGCAAATGCACCCAATCGGCAGATGCTACTGATGCCCCTACAACAAAAAGAGTAAGTGCACTCTTGGTGGTGAGGGCGGATGCATTCATACACACAGCTGCAATTCATACCCAAGGACGAGCCACAGAAGTCCCCATGCCACTTCAAATTTCAGTGTCACACATACCTGTAGTTATTTCTGAGACATATAGAAATGCCATCTATATGAGAAATAGAAATACTTATCAGGAACTTTATGGACATTATTTCTACTGCTTGTTAATTTTAAAATCATTGTGAGACAAATATACCCCACACTTTACACATATTACTGTGCTTTTTAATATTATCCATAAGAGAAGTTTATGCAGATTTCCTATTTCTATGCTACATATTTCCTACACTATTACTGTATTTTGCCATGTATAATGCACAGTTTTTAGCCCAAATTTCTGAGGGGAAAATAAGGATGTGCATTATATATGGGTAGTACCTGAAATACCTTGTATCTGGTTCTCATCTTTTGTAATTATTTGTTATATAATGTTTCTTGTATAATGATATGGTCCACAATAAGTTCCTTTATAATACAAAAAAGTATCTAAATATAAATTAATTAAAAATTAACATGAAAGATTTTTTCTTGAAAGTTTGGGCCAAAAATGTGAGTGCACATTACACATGGGAGTGCATATCCATAGCAAAATATGGTAATAGGCAGATTTCATAAAAGTACAAGAAAGGATTCATCTACCCAGGAAAGTGCTTTAAATAAAATGAGGTACTTTAAGTACTGAGCTGGGTTCTAAAATACACATTGTAAAGTAAAATCACAACTCCAGGGTTTTTTGATTGGACTGGCAGCCTGGCATCACTACGGGTGACTGACACCCCCAGTGTGCTTTAGCACTGGGGGCCTCTCCACCTTGGTTGTCAGCAGTTGCTCAGAAGTTAATCTTACTCTACCGCAGGCATTCAGCAGAGCAGAGAACTTGGAGAATGTCCGTACGAGAAAGAATGGACTTTTTAAAGTGACCCCTTACCTTAAGTATGTATAAAAACTACACATTTTCCTACACAACTTAGATCATTCCTGTGTTTCCACTTTAACTTTTACATGCATGGCGGGGAAAATCCTGGCTGCATCATCTGAAGAGACAGAAACAACCTTCTAACTAGAAGAAAACAAAATAACCTTTCACCGTTTTAGGGATGTTTTCCTACCGGACTTGTATCAGACCCACAAGCACCTATTATTCTACCTTTACAGTGTCTTTAGTGAACAAAGGTGCCGAGTAATTCAATCGTTGTGGAGATGAAAACTTATAATCAAGTGACTTGCAGGTCACATGTTTAATTATTAGTAGAGCATGGGTAAGAGTCCATACATTTGATTTGCCAGCTTCACACTCTAACCAGACGCATTACAAATTTAAGTCTGGTGGTGCTACAAATTGTGAACCATTTCACGAATATTTATCGATATCAAGAGATTTAAAATAAAAATAGCTACATTTTTCAGATACTGTGCTAGAACTCACTTTATATACATTACCTTGAGTCCTCACAATAGTTTGTGAAATCCATAATTCTCATTTATGGATTAGGAAGATAAGATTTGGAAAGATTAAGTGACTGCGCAATAACTTAGCCAGAAAGTGTTGAAACCAGCCTTCAAATCCAAGTCTGCCAAAATTAACAAAAGAACTCTTTGCTCCCATATATTTATGCAAACATAGGTAGTGGTGTGAGAGTTGTGGAATACCAAAGAAGCAACTCTAACCCTTTGTGACAGCATGGATGGACCTGGAGAACATTATGCTAAGCAAAATAAGCCAGTCAGAGAAAGACAAATACTATATGATCCCACTCATATGTGGAATCTAATGAACAAACTAAACTGAGAAACAAAACAAAACCAGAGGCATGGATGCAATGGAACTGACTGACAGATCTCGGGGGAGGATGACTGAAGGCTGGTGTCAGGGCTCGGGGAGGGAAGGAAAGGGAAGGGAAATGGGGGGCATCTGTAACAGTATCAACAATTTTTTAAAAATAAGTTAAAAATAAGTGAATAACACAACTCCCTTTTTATTACCTAAATACGGCCCAGATCTATAATTAAATGGCAACAAATACATTTTTTCCTTTTCCTTGTCATTTTTTTCCTCTCTCTCTCTCCCCCCTCCCTCCCTGCCCTTTCTCTCTCTCATTTTGTTGTATGTGGAAGCCTGAATTTAAGAAAAAGAGGTTCCTAGGAGGATTGATAATGGAAGATGATTAAGATTTTTTTCTATAGGCATAATAATTAAAAGCAAATTTTTAAATTGTTATCATTTGTTGAAGCCTACTATGTACCAAAGCTATAACAGTACTTTATACCTTGCGTAAAATTCTTTCTCAGGAAATGGAAGGGGCTTCCACTTAAAAACTCAAATTCTTGCTAAATTTAATAATGTATAACACTTTGGTTATTGCTAATTTTCCTGTCTTTTTTTTAAATTCCAGTATTTCACACTACTAATCTTTAAGAAGCAAAACAACAACAACAAAAAACCTCTGATCCTTGAAAAGCTATTAAAGAGTAGCTGTCATTACAACAAATATAAGTAAGATATAAATATAAGTAAAATATAAGTATCTCAGCCATAAACGTCTAATAAACTTGTAGAACCTAGTATACAGTTCATATATACTTGCCTCTGGAGTTCCTAGTGCCTTCACAGCATTCAGATCAGACCCTGAGCAGAAAGTATTTTTTGCCCCACGAACAATGAGGCCTTTCCCTTCTGTCCAATTCTCCAATTCAATCACTTTTTCCAAAAGCTGTAGCATCATAACACCTGTCAGAGAGTAGAGGGGGGATCACAAACAGCTAAGACACTCAGAGAATAGAAATAATTTAGAAACAATGAGGTGGCAAACAGGGTACTTAGATGGTACATTTTACAAGTTTTTACCGAATGTTAAATCCCTGCTATGTTGCCACTGTGAATATATCCAGAAAAGGTATACATAACAGTGCCTGCTTTATTTACTTATTTTTTTGCCTATTTTAAAAGTTCATAATTTGTTAGCAATCTTTCTCTCTCTCTACCTTAAGAAATTACACAAATATATGGTTATGAAGAAAAATGAGAACATATATATGTCTTAGTAATACGAACACTAGAATCAAACTGTGGAATATGGTGTTAAGAAAACATATTCCTTAGGGTAAAAAGGAAATACAGGTCTCACTTCACAGCAGTACGCACTGTCTTAGACAGCAAACACTTAACGAGTTGTGCCAATATCCCTAATTCAACTACAGTACTGCCTCAGAGCATGAGGTTATGGTAATACTGGGCAGTACTGGGATGACTGAAGGTCCATATTTACCAATATAGATTTATTCTTACCCTAAATGTGTGTTTTTCTATAAAAAAAACGATTAGACTGTAAGTGTTTTGAGAGCAAGAATAAAATCTTGTATGCTAAGAGCACTGCCTAGCAAACAGAAAGTATTTACCATTAACTAAGAGTTAGGAAAGGAGCAACAAACAGGTATGGGAAGCATTTTCACTGGTAATACTGGAATTA
The DNA here is from genome assembly GCF_014824575.4 of Sturnira hondurensis. Classification (NCBI taxonomy): domain Eukaryota; kingdom Metazoa; phylum Chordata; class Mammalia; order Chiroptera; family Phyllostomidae; genus Sturnira; species Sturnira hondurensis. The sequence continues at coordinate 10,342,701 of NW_028077105.1, read as the reverse complement.
CATGGTTAAAAATCACAGTCTTATTTCAATTCACACAAAAAATTTAAGCTAATCAGTAATTTCTTTTTAATGTATAGGTTTTTCTCTTTAGTTTTTAAAAATATTTGAAAACCCCTTTTCTTTGTTTCCCAGTGACATTAGCTGAACACAAACAAATGAAGTTAGCAAGCAGTTAGTACATTTCAATGGAAAAAAATAGTCAAGATTAATTTGACAGTTTCCTTTTCATCAGCATCTGTATTCATGGGTTGTTTTAAAAGAAAAGCATTCAAATTTCCACAATTAGGAAAAAATGTTCCTGGCTCATATGACAGTTTTGTTTTCATGTTCTACAAGGATCCATGACTTCCAAGAGTTAATGTCACCAGGGTAAGGATAAGAGTTATGTAACAGCAGGTTACTTATGTTACTCTTTCACAAGCAAAAGAAAACTCTCTATACCTGAGAAGGCATTCCGTTTACTTGGATTGTTCAGAGTAAGAATGCCAATGCCATTGTCTTCCTTCTGAAGGTCAATGGTTCCCCCAGGAAACTGCTGAAGTATTTTCTTTACTTTCTCTTCATGGAAGCCATGAGATGTATTATAAAGTGACAATCCTGTTTGATGTAGCAATTTTGTCCTTAGAGACATAGATGATGTCTTCAAAAGACTTCTTGCCATTTCTGGAAAAAGAGACATAAGTATATGTAGTACAGATGAACAGACACTTTTGTAATATTATTTTGTTAATAGACCTTTCTGTTTAATTGGAAGTATCTCCCAACTTATGAAAGCACTCTTAGAAGAGATGGTTATAGTATGGAATTCCTTTCCTTTTCCCCCTTTCTCAAACCAAATAAGTCACAAAGGACATCATTTCAGGATCTACCACTGAGTGATGGTAACAGAGTGGCAGGGCATTTACACAGATTTAATATACTAGGGAGGGTTAGAAGAATGTTGCTATTCTGTATTTAGCGCCATTTCCTGCCTCCAGGTAATCCTTCTCATGACAGTAGTTATTTTTCCAATTCTAACATTTCCAAAATTTAAGAAGAAATCAGTTCAAATGTCTACTTAGAGACAGTCTCAATGCAGAAATGCTACAAAAGAAATCCCACTCTCTAACAGAAATTTGATTCTTAGCATTATCCTTACTTTCTGTGATGTTTTTATAGAGGCTGGAAGGGGTCCAGAGGAAGAAGGAAAAAAATAGGAATGTGTGTGTGGGGTTTCTGTGTTCCCCGGGGTCCTGTTACTCTTCTCTCACTTTTACCAAGTAATCGCAACTCTGCCCACAGACTTTTTACCTTACATAAGCATTGCTGTTGACATAAAACATATGTTAAGAATATACAGCTCAATGAACTTCCCCAAGGCAAATACATTTAAGTACCTAGCACTCAGCAGATAGCATGAATCTCAGGTTTGCTCTGCCAACTTTCGATCACCACTCCAAATAAGGATAACTATCTTGACCTCTAATATCCAAAATCAGTTTGTCTGCTTTGAATTTTATATAAAGAATATGAGATATTCTTTGTATCTGATTTCAACACTCTCTTTCCCCACTACTCTCTCCCTCTCTCCCATTTCCTCCCCTTCCCCCTCTCTCAAATATGTCCAAGCTTGGATTATGCTCTTAGATTATGTTCTTGCATGTTTTATACCTAGGGATATATCAGACATACAAGAGACAACTCTATAGAAAGTTAAATTGGGGAAGAAATCTTGATCTTTTCCACATTGACTATGACTTCAGTATAAAAGAAATGTGCCAAAGAAACCAGATAAGGACTTGGGTGGCTATTTTTAAAAAACTGCCTTTGTTTTCCACAATATTCTGTTTGGGGAAAAGAACAAGAATTAAACAAGAAGATAATGGAGTATGGTTTATAAAATCACTAGCATTTTAAATTCTTATTGTGGGATAACAGAATCAATAAACAACAGGTCTTCTTTCATTGCAATGAGTCTATTCTCTCTTCATAAATTACTCCCCCCTCCAAGCCCACAACACAAAGACAACTGGCACTGATTCCATCAGAGCTATTTCTCTTTGTCCTTAAATCATTACAAATTTAAATATTTATGTCACTAATATTTTGCCTCATTAGACATCTTCGATATGCTGATTTTTCCTAGGAAACCTTACAAATACTTCATGCTAGCCTTCTCTCTAGTAATTCCATATATTTTCACTTGCCCCCCCCACTCCTGCCCCCTTCCACTAACTCTCCCCCTTTTCTCTCCTCTTCTCATATTCCCTTGTCTATACCACAAACAGTACCATAAAAACTCAAGGGCCCTGCTTAAGCCTACCAGATTTGCTGACCTCGGTTCAGGAATCCAATTCTAGAAATTTGCTAATAGCTAATATGTACACTTTCATCCCAATTCTAACTTCAGAGACAAGGCTTCAGTGCTGAAGAGCTGACAAAGTGTTAGCTACTATTAAGTGATTATAGTTCCTGAAAGTACAAATAATTGAACAAGGACTGAGATTCAGGTTTTGTATATACATGCAGCCAAGCAATCAGTTCCAGACTTACAATATTATGAACAGATTCGAAGGCATTTACAATTCATAGACTTTCTTCAGGACAAAGCAAATGTTTACAACTTGTCATGCAGAAAACTTTGCTGTCCCGCCTTAAGCAGATTGGGTTCAGCTAAACGAGGTTGCAGTCAAGTTGCACCCAGGAAAAGGGAAAGAAAAGGGAGCACTGCAGAAGTCTGAGATGGAAGGTGCCACTCTCCATGTTTGTAAAGTTCTGCTAAGGTGAGCAAAGGGCTGCCCTCTCTGAGTGGGGAATAACCTAGCCATTCTCTTAAAGCCTGTTACACACTCTGAAATTCAGTAAACCACAAAATAACCACAAACACATACTTAATAAGAAAACAATTAGCCTACGACAGGTAATAAACAACAAAAAATTAGATATATTCTATTTCAGACCATCAATATAGGACCTTTTTAAAAAAGTCTTGAGTTCATTTTAGGCTCTCATTATATAATTTCAAATTTCATACACACATTTTATTACATGCCACCCACACCCTTCTTCCTCACACAGCCACAATTAACTTCTTTCAGTTCCTCAAATTCTTCAGGTGTTCTCTTCATTCGAAGTCTCTGTATTAGCTGAGCCCTCACCTATTACACTTTCTCTCCATGAGAGTAACTCCAGACCATCTCCTTTAACATGCTAGACAATGTAAAATACTCTTTCTCACTGTCTGTTCGCCTTCATGTTTTTTATTAACCCTCACACTGTTCCGTAATTACTTCCTTAACCAAATCTCCCACTAGATTTAACAGCAAGAAGGCATTTGCAGTGCCTTGAGCAGTGCTTGACAAATGAAATCTGCCAATAATCAGGTGGCATACAAGGCTTAAGAATCCATAACATCACAGGAAGCTTAACAGTTCTCCACTTAACACGCCAATTATTCTCACCACTTACCCTCATTAGACTCCATTCCTTTTCGAAAGCTAGTTTTTCACACTGGAATGATGATCGCAGCTTGTGCTCCACTGATCTTTTCACACTGGTCTTTCAGTCAGAATAGTACAATTTCAAGAACAAGTAAGCTGGTTGATCTCATTATTATGTTCCTCTCTCCCCTAGTAGATTTCACAATTTCTGTCTTTCCCCTACAAATTTTTTTTCTAGGCCAAGTTTCAGGAAGAGAGTTCTCACCTAGATCACTGGTTGGTAAACAATAGGCTCTCACATGTATGAGAAAAAGGGGGGTTGGAGGAGGGAGATGTAAATGTTTCTTTCTAGATCTTATCGGTCTTTTCCACAGGTAAGTAATCTGTGGTTTTGATCCCCTACATTTGTAACCTTGTATGTGTGTGGCAATAAACGGATTATTCAGGTTCTAAAAAATTCTAAAAGACACATTCTAAAAATGAGTTGGGCATTTTTGTTTGTTGTTCTTGGAAAGTTGGCTGCACAAAACAAATGATGTAAGTTTTAGTTCACCCAGCTAATTTAATGCATAGGTAAGTGAGAGGACAATTACAGAGATCCTCGGGAACATTACCTTCCCAGGACCACACATCAGCAAGCCAATAGAAAATATTGCCATCCCATAAATGCTCCCTTTTACCAGAAACGCAGTATGTTGTGTTGGGCAAATCTCCAAAAGCCAAGCCGACTCTGGGCCTTCTCAACCTATAACAGAGATTGAAGTAAACCTAATATACTAATCAGGTGGTGATTACAGAATAGGCTGTACTAACAAACTCATAAAAGATTCAGGTATGAAAAGTTTCCTTGTAAGTATTTTCCCAGATAGCAGCAGTGAAAACTGCGGATACAGTGATAAAACTACAGGATGATGTATGCAGGAGATGACACCGAAACCTCCCAAGGGCAGAGTCGGAAACAGCACGTTGCCAGAAATGTCTTAGTTCTCTTCCTCCTGCACCGTTCCCCTAAACTAGCCAGGACGCCTGCGTTGCTAACATGGGCTTTGAGACAAGAGGATTTCCTTCCTCCAGGATTTCCGGAAAACCACTTTCCTTTACATCAGCACCTGCCCTTCGGTTACAAACCTACACAAGGTTGACTATGGGGCCCACTCAATCTGATATATCTTGTCTCTTTCTTTATTTATTCTTTGTCCTATAAAATCTTCGGCTTTTTGGCCCCACTTAGCAATTCTTGGTGACTGCGTGCTTCAAGACATTAGACTGTATCAGATAACTGTTTTCTTTAGCCATTTAACACTACCTATCCCAGGACCTGTAAAGTATTCCTAATTTAAGTCAGCACGTTGAAATAATGCCTCCCAATGCAGCTATTTCTCCACGTTCTAAGGAAAGTTTTCCCCACCCGCTGTTCACCTGGCAAAGTCCGGCCGCAGCGCCGGGCACTGCGTCTCCACGCCCGGCAGGGGGCAGAGGGCGGCGCGGAGACGATTTAGAAATCGTATGGAGAAGCGACGAACTCCGTTACACAACGACCTGCTGGGGTTCCCTCCTAGACGTTACTTAAAATCCAGACCCTACAGCCAAGGTCCTGCTGTGCTCCCGGCTCACTCCCCTTCCTCTCTTCCGCGCCCCTCCTCCGCCCCACGCGACCCACTTCCGCTTCGTCGCGCGACGCTTCCGCCCGGCTGTGCCCGACCCCCGGCGGCTGACAGTTCGAAATCACCGGCCTCGGTGTCTGGGCGAGCCTAGGGCTGTACCTGCTGCGTGCTTTTGGTTCTACGACCGAGGGTTAGAGCTGGTCCCGGGAAGTTTCCAAACCCAGTTTATTTTCAGTCTCTATTGTAAACTTTGGAAATAGGGAAGCGATAGAGGAAGAGGCTAATTTGCGTAGCCACTGAGAGGATCCTCGGGGTCTCTGCTGGCGATGAACCTGGGTAGATGATATAAGCGCACAGAAAATTTGCAAAAAAAAGTCCTGTGCCTAGAGGGAAACTCCGAAGAGGCCGTGCACACGGGGTTGTGTAACGTCCCCAGTAATCTGTGGTTTCTGCCTCGCGGACTAGATTGCCTTACTCTGCGCCATTATGTAAACCTCTCAGAATTTTGTCACCGGCATTAGAGCAAGGCGAAACAACCCTTAAAATCTAAAAATATGATCCCACTCCATCCATGAGAACTGGGCTACCAGAATAGAAGTGAGACTGAAAGGAAAAGAAATTTCTTGCATACCTGTGTTTACACCTTGAAAGTTACACCCAGTATGTGTGCTGCTGTTTGTTACCTTTGTGAGTGTTTTACGTTGTAGTTTGTAATATGAACCATTTCACATATTTTTATTTTCCTTAATGCTTTAGAAAGTATGTATTTTGATTTTAATTCTACTGTGGTTACTTAAATTTCCCTAGAATCTCTGTCAAAGTATTATTATCTGTTTCTACCAACACAAGGTATAAAATTTGTGTTTACTCATTCCTTTGTAAAATAATTAAGGATTTTTACTTTTTTTATCTTCTTTTTTCTTTGTTTTATTTTTTTTTAAAGATTTTATTTATTTATTTACTTTTAGAGGGGAAGGAGAGAGGGAGAGAAACACCAATGTATGGTTGCCTTTTGTGCGTCCACTGCTGGGAGTTGGCCTGCAGGGAACCGGCCTGCAACCCAGGCGTGTGCCCTGACTGGGAATCGAACTGCGATCCTCTGGTTTGCAGGCCTGTGCTCAATCCACTGAGCTACACCAGCCAGGGCTTCCTTTTTTCTTTGTTTTAGATAAATAATCTGGTATTTGAGACCTACCATACATTACAAAAATATTATTTTGTATATTATCATTTATTTCAGTAATTTTCCAAAGTTGCATTTTATATTTTAGACCATGTTTAAATGGCTTTAGACTTAATTTTATGTTTAAAACCATCAGTTGTTTTATATAGCCTATTTCAACCTTTCATTTTAATTAACCTCTTACTTGGTTACAAAGGGGTTTAAAATGATTTTTTTGTGCCCTGAGGGGCTCAGTGTGTTGGACATAGTCCCACAAACCGAAAGGATTCCAGTTCGGGGCACATGCCTGGGCTGCAGGCTAGGACCCAGGTTGGGGGTGTGTGGAGTGGCAACTCATCCATGTTTCTCTTGCACATTGATGTTTCTCTCCCTCTGTTTCTCCCTCCAATCCCCTCTCTCTAAAAAATAAATAAAATCTTAAAGGTGTATTTATTAGTTTTGTTTGCTTTGTTCATTTTTTCCAAGAAGTACATATATTGTCTATTTTCAAAGGCTATGCATTTTTGAAATTGTCTCTTTGTTTTTACTAATGAACTTCAATGGCTGGTTGTTAATTCTTGACCACAACCTCCCTTTTCTCTGTAGACCTTACTGTCTTCTGTTCTGCTAGAGGGGAGACCTGAAGCCACCCTGATACTTGCTTTTTTAATAAGAAATTCTCCCTCTACCTATATGTTTCTGAGACCTTTATACTAAACTTGTAATGCTATAGATTACATTATATTTTATTATAGATCACAAAATATTGTCTAGGTGTGTATCTCTTTTCAATGATGATACATGGGCTAAGTGAACATTATCTCATCTATATATACAGTATTTTGTATCTCCCTGAAGAAAGTTTTCTTATTCGTTGTCTTCTTATTTCTGCAGTAATAACTCAGTTTAGGTGAGCTTTCTATTTGTGGCTCCCATTTTTCCAGCATTTCTCTGGACCTCATTTATCTTGCATAACTGAAATTTTGTGCTCCTTGACCAACATCTCCCTACTTCCGCCTCCCCCAGTCCCTAGCCACCACCTTTCTCCCTCCTTTGACTCATTTAGATTCCACATATAAGTGAGATCATGCAGCATTTGTCTGTCTGCCTGGTTTTCATTTAGCATAACGTCCTCCGGGTTCATCACTGTTGTCTCGAATGTCAGTATCTCTTTTTTTAAGATGGCATAATATTCCAAAGGAGTTTTCTTAAACTCTTCACTTTTCTCTTGGTTACGTAATTGAATGAGACTTACATCTTTGTATTTATGATGAGCCTAGGAGTAGACAAAAGTTTATTGTGTACTTGGCTTTGCATTCAAATTCAGAATGTCTTGAGTTCTCATTTCCTCTAACTTCATGCAAGTTTAAAAAACAAGTAGAAAATGGCTCTGTCTCTGAGAAAAATCCTTATACTAATATTCACACATGGGGTTTCAAAACAGAACAAAACAGTTTCTATGTAGATTGCTTCTTGAGAGACTGACCAAAAATCACTTACTAAAGAATGCCTCCTGCCACCTTTTGTCTGTGAAAAATGAATTTCATTTGACTAATTTTTGCTATTTTTTTTCAGTGTAATTTGAGTAAGTTTTGCTTTTTTCAGTATATACTATCTCAAAATTTTGTTCATAATAAAAGTATGTCTCATCCAATAAGATTTTTAGCAGAATAACGCTAAGAACAATAGTGTTCTTGACTTTCCATTCTTCACCTTGGAAAAATATACTGCTCCCCTAGTGGCAGTTCACATATATAACAAACCTAGAAATTCATTAAGCTGAAGAAATTTGAGCCCGGTAATAAATATAGTTCTTTAAATTGAAATACAATTTTTCCTAAAATTAATACCCTTGAAAGAAGCATAACATGCCCTTTTAAACTTATTTTCATAGGCGTATGGTATTGTTATTGTTGCTGCTGCTATTGCCGTTTTTTTGCAATTGAATTTTATTTTGTGGGGTTCGCTACCTCTTTGGCTTTCTTTCTCTGCTACCTGCCTTTTTCCAGTGAATTACTTTTGTTTAAACCAAAGCATAATCACAAGGACAATATGCTATTAACTGGGATATGATGGGCTTTGTTTTAAGGTAAAATGCTATTTTGAAATATAATTTTAAAAATTTCATTTTGGACTACGTGATACATATATACATAGTACAAAATTACGTGGGGTAAAAAGTCTTCTTCCCCTCTGTTCTCTACCTAGTTCTCCATACTAATTTTTTATCTATTTCCAGAGTTTACTATATCTATATATTAGATATAACACACACATTTATTATATCTATTATAATATATTATGTATACATGCTTTTTATATACATAAGAGGAAGGACACAGAAAACTCAGAATGTATTTATAAAAGTTGTATATTATTCTTACATGTCTAAACTTCAATAATCTTTAAAGTACTTTCCATTTGATGCAAGATACCTACTGAGACAGTTTTTCCACTGCCAAAAATAGTTTTTGAACTTGGCAATTTTGATGCCCTTTTGTGCTTCTAAAAGAAGCATGCTTTTGTATTTCTTTAGTGCTTTTACCATTTTTTTGTTTTATCTCTTCCACATTGACAAAACATTTCCCTTTGAGGTCTTTTTCATCCAGGGAAACAAAAACACATTGCCCAGGGGCTTGAATGGGGAGGGTGGGAGATGGGGGCCATAATGTTCTTTGTCACAAACTGCTGAACACAGCACGGTGTGGGCAGGTGTGCTTCTAAACCACCCATCACGAAATGGGCAAATGTGTTGAAAGAGTCTTCAAAAAAAATTCACCTAAGCCCAGTGCAGCATCTCACAACAACACCAGCTGGTACAATGATACAGATAGGTTTCTAGAATAGTCACCTAGCGGGGGAAGCCTGTACTACCAGGGCTCACCTTCCAGAGGGTAATTCCATTTTTTTGGTGCATACCCCTCATATATAAATATATGCCTTCTAATGCATTATAAAAATACGTTATAAGTAAATATGTAATTATGACTATATACATATACTTATGGTGCATTCATTCAAAGAATATGCAGTCTTAAATATAAGAATGAGGCACCACTTTGTACTGATATGGAATAATCAACAATATAAACTTAAAACGTGTACATTAACAAAATATTTGTTAATGTGTGTCTTTAGGGGTTGGCAAAAGTAGTTTAATATTTTTATCTGTAGATCTAAAGTGTGTCTACCGCCCTGGCTGGTGTAGTTCAGTGGATTGAGCACGGGCCTGCGAAGCAAAGGATCGCAGTTCGATTCCCAGTCAGGGCACATGCCTGGGTTGCAGGCCAGTTCCCAGTGGGGGACTCATGAGAGGCAACCATACATTGATGCTTCTCTCCTCCTCTCCTTCCCTTCCTCTCTAAAGATAAATAAATAAAATCTTAAAAAAAATAAAAAAATAAAGTGTGTCTACCTAAGATAGTGTAGAGTTGGTTCTTGTTTTTTCATCCAATATGACAAACTCTGCCTTTTTATTGGATTGTTTAACTTATTCATATTTAATGTTATTGTTGGTATAGTTGTATCTGCCATTTGAAATATTTTTTTCTGTGTCTAAATTTTTTATCTATTTTTCTTCATTTCTTAGTTTGGCAGTAATGAATATTTTCTAGAGTTACATTTCATTTCCTTTTTCATTTTTTTCTGTATTTGGGGATAGTTTTTTTAGTGGTTTGCCATATATGTTAGCTTAATTTATCACAGTCCACTTCAGATTTATACTAACTTAGTTCCAGTAACATATTGAAATATTACTTCTATATAGTTTTTGTTTCTGACTTTTGGTACCATAATTGTTATACATATTATATCTAGAAATCTTACAAACCTGACATTTTTATAAGTATTAATTTATATAATTACATATCTTTTGGAGGAGCTGAGAGAAGAAAAGAAAGCAAATGTGCATTTACAGCATTAGTTATAGTAACCTTTATATTTATTTCTTAGGTTTGCCTTCATTTATCCCGTAGAGTTAAGTTACCATCTGCTGTCGTATCTGTTCTCCAACGCAGCTTTGTTCCCGACAATCTCCTTTGTGCCTGGAGAAATTCTCTTTGAATGTCTTGTTAGTTGGGTTTGCTTACAATGATTATTTTTCAGTTTTTGTTTATCTGACAGTGTCTTTATTTCAGCTTAATTTTGCTCTTTGAAATTTTCAATGTAGACAAAAATATCTGAACATTTTCATTCTGATATTTCTTGATGAAGCAAGCTCTCGTGTTTTTCCTCCTTGGAGTTTGTTGGACCTCTTGGATGTTTCTCAGCAAATTTTTGTTTCTCAACAAATATGGGAAATTCTCAATCATTATTTTTTTAAAGATTTTATTTATTTATCTTTAGAGGGGAAGGGAAGGAGAGAGGGAGAGAAATATCAATGTATGGTTGCCTCTCATGTGTCCCCTGCTGGGAACTGGTCTGCAACCCAGGCATGTTCCCTGACTGGGAATCGAACTGCGATCCTTTGTTCACAGGCCCGCACTCAATCCAGTGAACTACACCAGCCAGGGCATTTCTTTTTTAACTTTACATTTTAGGTAATATATTGTTCCCTCTCTGGATATAATTACCTCCCACTTGTTTGGTGCTTATTAGTGTTGTTTGCCTGTTTATTGTATAGCTACTGGTGGTGCTGTCTTAGTTTGAATCCTCCAATTTTTCTCTCGAGAAGGGGCACATCCTTGCAACCAGTCGGCTTTCAGCAGGGCTGTGTTCGGCTGTCTCTTTCCCTGAGCACACCCAGGGATTAGACTCCTTTCGTTACTGCCCAACCCCTCTGTTTTTTTCACAATGCCCTCGTGCACAAATTGCTCCAAAGTTTGATACAATTAAATTTGGGCCTCATTTTAGAGGTAGCTTCTGAAGCCAGTGTATGGGGATTGCTTTGACCTGAGGAATGATTTCTGAAGGTGGTAGTTCTCCTGTTTCTCACCCCAACTAATGTGTCTATTGTTTTTAAGAGCATCCTTAAATTTTTATCTTTCCCACACTCTGTTTAAAATAGTTAGTTCATTTGAGAAAACTTCATAACTCCCTGTTCTAAAGGCCTATCCCTCCCCCTAAGAAAAAAAATGCCTGAGCCATTTTTCCTCTGGAACCAGAGTGGGGACTTACCTATGTATGGTACACTTATTTTAGGAGGAGGGTGCTGGGTGTAGGCAGTAGCCTGCGGTCCTCTTGTCTTGCCTCTCCTATAGTGGATTGCCTCTTGTCTTGCCTCTCCCTCTACTGGACACATAGCTGGGCTGAGAGAGATTGAGGCTCCAGTCTCTCAGCTGACACTTGTGATAGAGTCTCTGTCCTGTAAAGAGAAGCTAGATACAAGAAGGGAGTCTCTGATCTCTCATGCGGTCACCTAGAATTTAGTTTCTGCAAAATATAGCTGGAGTATTTGATAAATGCTAACAGCCTGGTCCTTGCATAGCTGTTAAGGGAAGAGGAAACCCCGTGGTCCAGGCTGCACCTGTCTGGACTGAAGTTTCTTTCATGCAGAGCTGGAACAAGGGGCAGAGGAAACAGTCCGTAATTCAAATGCCCCAGGTTCTCACTGTCCTTACTGACTTTTAGTATTTTCTCGAATGATTGTTTATTTATTGCATCCCATTTGCCACTCTCCACATGTATTAAATCATTGTGATTTTTTTAAATAATGTATAATTTTTAATCAATTATGCGCATTTGACTTGGAAATGGGTCCATGGAGCTCCTCAGGCCACCATTCCAGAAGTGGTACTCCTGAAGGTCCTCACTTTTGAGACAGAAGCTTCAATTAAGGAAGGAAGAAAGAGCGCAAATGATTTTTTAAAAATCCAAAGGATAGCAATGAAGCAAAGGCAAAGGCTATGATGTTACTTTATTCTTTGATGTTTTGATGCAAGGTAGGATAGCTATAAAATCAGAAAAAAGTACAAGGTGTGGAGAGATACTTTTAAATAAAGGCAATCTCTTGAGAGTCTGTGAATTTTAGTGTTGGAAGTAGGTAAGAAAGTTAACAAAGTTTGACAAGGAGGAAATATAGTGTTTTTCCCAAGTAAACAAAGATGGTAGAGCTGAGAGATCACTGTATATTTTTTTGATGAAGGGAAAGGTGGGGCGATGTGTCTTGAGGTAAAAAACAGGAAAACTAAAGTAAATTAGGAGTGCTGTCTTTGGTCCTCAGGCTGCAGCATAGACTCCCACAGTGTCTGTGAGGAAAATGTGTTGGAATGTCCCAGTGTCTTTTTTTTTTTGCCTCCTCCAAAGCTGACCTGTACCCAATGGTTCGTTTGCAAGCAGTTGGTTGAAAGTGCTAGGAACACAGGTGAAATGACACAGAAAAGCAAAGGAAGTACCACTGAGCACACTGCAGTGCAAAAGTGGAGCCTAATACTTGGGGAAGCTCTGGAAAACAGTGCAAAATAAACATACAAGAATTGCCCCAGCCAGGGAATGATGACAACTAGAGTGCCGGTGAGTCATTCATGAGCGTCTCTGGGGATGTCAATTTACTTCCACATCTGTCCTGCTGTGATCTCCAGCAAAATAAGTGCTGGCAGCCCAAGGGTAGCTCTCCAGCAAAGATGCAATAACTAGTTGTTAGAAACTATGATGGTTCACATGGAAATGATGCTTATGGACAGGGTGTCAGCAGTAGCTGCCTGCTGCACTCGGAGTTTTTCAAACAAACCAGTCTGTGTGCTTATCTTTCCTTCATCTCCTCCAAATTCTGATCATCATTGTACACAGCAGTATGGAGAAGAGGTGCGTGTAGAAATATCTCCTTCATAAAGTTGCCCCAGTGATTAATAGCTTCAGCTTATTTGTTAAAGACCATAGAAGTTAAATAAGAAAAAATTTCCAACTCAGGCTCATGGACTGAATGAGTCCATGAACCTGAGAGACTAGGGAAGAGAAAGAAAAACATTTACTAAGGTCTCTTTGGGCTTTGGAGGAAATGTAATTGTGAGTCCACGAGGAAAGAATCAAAAGATTCCTGGGGTTGAGGTGAAAATTGCAAGAACTCACATGACCGAGTCAGCACCACATTTGACATAGAAAGATCTTAGGCATTCTAAGGGCAAGAAATGAAGATTGTGAATTTGGGAATTGTCATGATTTATGAACTGATTCTGTAAGTCAGTGAAAGATGAAAAAATCTGGGGCCTCAAAGGTGCTAGATAACAAGGCAGAGCTGAAATATGAGAGCACAAAATTAGGCTAAAGAAGTAAGAGAAGTCAAAAGAGACCCTAATGTACTGAAAGAAGAACACGGAAGAGGCAAGAAAACCAGAGATCCTCTGATGACAGAGAGTAAGCGCATCAGACAGGGAGGAAACGGGGGGAAGGATAGGACAGAAGTGGAAACTTGTGATTTCTCGAGTGGAGTCGTTGGAGTGTCAGATTGTGGCTGAAATGAAGTGGAGATAAAAGTTTGGGAAATATGGAACTTGAGAAATTATGAATCCAAGCTTTCTGATGAGTCATTTGTAAATATAATGGCAGGAAATAAGAGGAAAAAGAAAAATATCAGCCTTGTATTAAAGTTTTGGAAGAAGATATGTGGGAGGATGTTTTGTAACACAACTGGAAGAAGCTGCAATACAACTTTGGAAAGAATAATGTAATTTTCAAAATTCTGTATTATGTTCAAAATTATTTTGATATTCGACACAGAGATGTAATTTGTCTTATTTCATGCTACCCACAACTTTAGTTTTTCTGATTTGCATGGAAAGAACTCACCTTCTTTAATGTTAAACAATATTCAAAGATATGCTTATCTGAAAGATAAGTTTTTAACAAATATTTAATTTATTTATTTTTAAGAGAGAGGGGAAGGGAAGGAGAAAGAGTGGTAGAAAACATCAGTGTGTGGTTGCCTCTCATGTGTCCCCTACTGGGGATCTGGCCTGCAACTCAGGTATGTGCCCTGACTGGGAGTCGAACCGGTGACCCTTTGCTTCACAGGCCTGTGCTCAATCCACTGAGCTACACCAGCCAGGGCTCAATAACTTTTTGAATTTCATAAGAAGCTCTCATTCAGTAGAATTAGACTGTTACCTAAGGAATGCAGTTGAGACCTGGCTGCTCACCCAGTGAGTGTTATTTTCATAGAGTGTTTGCCCATATGTTTGCCCAACACTCCATAGAGTGTTTTCCCCGATATGAAAACAGTGTGTTCAATCTTTAATCTATAAGCATGATGGGAAGCAATCTTTAAATTTTAAACTGCGCCTATCAGCAACCTAATTATTTTATAATTACCAGTTCAGCAACCCTGCTAAAACAGAGCCTGCATTTCAGTATGATCTTAGGACTTGTCATGTCCTAGGAAACTGTGTCAGAGGATGCCCTGTCTTAGGATACTATCTCCCAGGGAACAAGATAGACATGACTGCAGCTTTCTAGGAGAAGGAGGAGGTGACAAAAAAACAATTGTCACAAATGTGATTACTGTTGAAAAAAAGAAATAGAGATATTATCCTAAGAACCCTGAAACACCAATCCAAAAGAACCTATTCACCCCAATGTTCATAGCAGCACAACTGACAATAGCCAAGTGTTGGAAACAACCCAAGTCCCCATCAGCGAATGAATGGATCAAAAAACTATGGTACACTTACACAGTGGAATACTGCACAGCAGAGAGAAAGGAGCTCCTATCCTTTGTGACAGCATGAATGGAACTGGAAAACATTATGCTTAAAGAAATAAGCCAGGTGGTGAAAGACAAATACCATATGATCTCACCTTTAACAGGAACCTAATTAACAAAACAAACAAACAAGCAAAATATAACCAAAGGCACTGAAATAGAGAACAGGCTGACAGTGACCAGAGGGGAGAGGGGAAGGAATTTTGAGGGAAAGGGGGAAGGGTTTGGAGGAACAAGTATAAATGACACATGGACAAAAACAGGGGGGGGGGGTTTGGAAACAGGAGGGAGCTGGGAAGGGCTGGGGGGGTGGCCTGGGATAGGAGTAAAAGGCAGAAAACTGTACTTGAACAACAATTAAAAAAATTTTTAAAAGAACTTGTTACTCAGCAAAAAAAGAAACAGATTTCCTCCCCATAACTGCTTAGTTTATTCTAAGCATTTATTTATTCTGGCAATAAATAAATGAACACAAAGATTGGGATGAAAAAAACAAATAATTCTCATGGCAACATCTATCTGAATTCCAAGTGAATAGACATCACACAGTTTGACTTAATAATTTAAAAATATAATAAGAAATGCTTTTTGAGAGTACCTACTACGCATGCAAGCGGTTCACATACGTGAGCGCTAGTGGTAGTAGTGCCAAAGTGGGCAAGTGCTGTTTTCTGTGCGAATGTGAGTGTAAGGCCTCACTGCCTCACCCCCAACCAGCTTTCACCCCTTGGTCTCTGCTGTAGAGAAACCCTGTAGCACAGCTGAAGGTGGGTATTATTAACTTCATTTTATAGATGAAGAAACAGGTTGATTAAATAAATTGCCAAAGTCCTCACAGCTTAGAAAAGGAAAAGACATAATTTGAACTCAAATCTTGTAGAGATTTTTTTCTTTACAGCATTTCACTGAAGGTTATATTTCTTGTTGTATATCTACTGAGAATTTAGCTGTATATTTAAAAAATCCCCTCTCCATTTGGTTTCTTATGTCATTTTTAGAGCTTCCTCCACTTCATTTTTTTTCTTTACTCAGAGTTATGTCTGAGTACTTTAAGATTGCCAGCAAACATTTTTGACTGTGCGGCTACATATCCTGGCTGATACAGAGGTAGGAAGTAGAGAGTTCAAAGCCAATATTCCCAATGTTGGTTAGATATTTCTAATTCCTGTTTTATATTTCCTTTGAAGGTCTTGGGCCAGTTTGTCCTCAAACACCCACCACCTTGGTATGTTCTGTTCTGCAAAAGGGTGAACCCCCATGACAGTTGGTTTATTGCCAATGACCACGACTGGAAAGAAACTGAGGGGCGGGGGAAGACGAAGGCCATGGCTCTCCATCTCCTTGCCAGGGTGTCATAATTGGCAGCCATGTTCTAAAGTGGCTCCAGCTCCGGCTGGATGACCCTGACCGCTGAGCTCTGATAATGCCATTTCTGCCTTTTGTCTTTGCAGACTGAGATGGGGAAGGTAATGGTTTCCTGCTGTTTCGAATCTGAAGATAGCTTCACCTGTCCTCTCAGCTGGGCTTCCCGGTTTTCACCACTACAACTGTCCCACTGCAGGAAGTCCTGTTAAATACTCAGCTGTTTTTTGTTTTTCTGATCAGATCTTTACATGCACCCAAAACACTTTATATTTCATTATATAAAGCTCAGTGCATTTGTCAATTTATGTCTAATAAATATCTTCTTAGCCAAACTCCAAGTTTCATAAGGGCAGAGATCAGGCCTACTTCCCTCACCTTGGTACTGTGTAGTGTTTGCCACCCGAATGGTACTTGAAAAAATGAATGGATGAATAAGACATGCAAAAAAGTTTTTCTGTCCTCAACCCATCTCAGTCTCTTCCTCACTTCTTATTGTTGTCCTGGAATAATGAGGTAAAATAACAACAGACAAGCCCAAACTGCGTTTGTTCTATACTTGCTGCAATATCCTCAGATCATCGAGCCCCAAGAAAAGTCAGTTCACACACACACACCAACAAGTGACATCTGTCCAAACAATTAAAATAAAAGCGGAATAGTTGAATGTACCAAAGGGGAAAAAGGAAACTCTTCATGAAACAAACTGGAGAAGCTGGCAATGTGGATGCTAAACCTGGTGTGGCGTTTGAGAACCAGACAAAAACCAAGTGAGCACTGAACACATTTTATTGTAACTTGAAAGTTGTTCTTTCCTGTCATCTTTTCTTTCTGTCAAATGATTTGAATGGATTATATAGGTCACTCAGCATTTTGAAAAGCATTACTATTACTTAATTCAGTAGGGAAAAGGAGAGAATTAATTTTGAAGTTTCAGAAATCTTAAAAGATACGTTAATTTTTAAGAACGCTCTCCCCAGAAGTCACAACTTGGGTGGTCCCTGCAGATTTTTCAGATCTGTTTTCATCATGAAAGCGCTCACTGTGTATCTTCCTGACGTTTTTGGAGAACCTTCTATCCTCCTTTCTTCTCCTTCTTTATGAGGATAGCAGGAGGACATTGTAGTGGGGGAAAGGATGGAGTTGTCAGTTCAGTCTTTCGTTGCCATGATTGTGAAAAAGCAACTCAGTCCCTGCAAAAAGAAAGCACAAGAATGCAAAGAAGTACTCAAACTAGGCAACAATCATCTAGTCGGCTTTAAAAAGCAATGAGCTGGGATTTGGAGAAGGATGGTGGCAGAGTAGGACAAAGGATTTCACTTCTCTCCACGCACCGGAGACGGACCTGGCTGATATGCGGAGGAGCACAGTAGATGCCCAACAGGGACCCAGCATATAAGAAGGCAGGACTCCAGAGAGTGTAGCGGACGCTGAATGACCAGAGGTTGAGGAGAGGAGACGACCGCATATCAACAAGGTACGAGGGAGCAGTGTAGAGGCGGCAGCAGGCCCCCCACCAGGCCGTGCCAGGGCCCTGGCCGGTGGCCCTGGTCTCTGAGAACCGAGGGTAGGCAACACCGACTCTGGGAGAGAACTGGTCACCGCCCCCCCCCCCCATCTGGCAGGGCGCAGATTGGAAAACACCATAAGAGATCGGTCTGCCAGTAGTGGCAGAGAGAGGAGTGAGCATTTGGAAGCAAACCAGAAAGCTCTGATAACTCGTGGAGTCAGGTTGCCGGCTTGGGAGAACTGAGAGTTGCCTGAGCATTCCCTGCTTCGCGGGGCCTGTACCGACCCTTGAACAGTCTCAGGGAGACTTGGGCTGCTGGCAGGACCTCTAGAATTGAGTCGGTTGTGAGCTCCATCCCTACTCAGCCTGCGTAGAAGGGAAACACAGGAAGTCAGGCTGTTGCTGTTGGTTTGGGAGAATTGTGAGTTGCCCTGTGTGTTCAGCCACAACACAGGGAAAGGTCTGCATCCAAGCCTACGAGAACAGGAAAGCCTGGCTGGGAGCACACACCCTCACGCCAGGCCAGGGCTGGGAAGCCTGGGGAAAAACCTGCTCTCAGCGGACCATGGGAGAGTGGCACCAGTCTGGATCTTGGGGGGGTACTGGTGAGACCAGTTGAGCGTACCGAGGCACAAGAAAAGCCACACTAACAGCCCCTCAGGCTGCTGCAGCTAGTGAGACCAGAAGAAAAGGTTTGACTAGCTGGAAACCAACCAAAGGAGTAGTGGAAGTAGAGAACACCAAGATACCTACAGGAGACTGCGCCACTGAATTTCACAGGTATGCTACCACAGAAGTTCACACCATAAACTCAGGGTACCAGAACAGATCAATTTAAGAAGCTGAGGCCAACAAGAAGAGCATCACAAACAATGGGAAGACAAAGAAACAATCCCCAAATGAGAGAAAAGGAGGAAGTCTCAGAAAGAATGTTAGATGAAATAGAGGCAAGTCAACTATCAGATATTGAATTCAAAGCACTGGTTATCAGGAAACTCAAAGAGCTTACAACGAGCTACCAGAAACTACAGGGGAGCTACAATGAACTCTCTGCAAACTATACCAACATGAAAAAGGAAATAGAAACCACCAGCAAAGTCCAAGAGGAAATGAAGAATACAATTTCTGAACTGAAGAACACAGTAGAAGTTATGAATAGTAGGATTGATGAGGCAGAAGACCGCATAAGCGAGCTCGAAGACAGGGTGGAAAGAATCTCCCAGACGGACCAAATAATGGAAAAGAGAATCAGAAAAAAATGAGGAGAGTCCAAGAGAAATGCAAGACAATATGAAATGTAATAATATCTGAGTAATAGGAATACCAGAAGGAGAAGAAGAACAAGGGATAGAAAACCTACTTGAAAGAGTAATAATGGAAAATTTTCCTAAGTTGAGGAGAGAGAAAGTCACACGAATCCAGGAATCACAGAGCAGGTAGAACTCAAAGAGGCCTACTGCAAGACACATCATCATTAAAATGGCAAAACTCCAAGACAAAGAGAGAATCCTAAAGGCAGCAAGGGAGAAAAAGGAAGTAACATACAAGGGGGTCCCAATAAGGTTCGCTACTGACTTCTCAACAGAAACATTCCAAGCAAGAAGAGAATGGCAGGAAATATTCCAAGTAATGAGAAACAGAGGCCTACAACCAAGACTACTTTATCCAGCAAGGCTCTCAATCAAGAGAGAAGGCCAAATAAAGAGCTTCCAAGATAAAAGAAGTCTAGAAGAATAGGCCCCCACCAAACCAGCTCTATAAGAATTACTAAAAGGGCTGCTTTAAGGAAAGGAAGGAAAAGAGTGAGACGGAGAGGAACACTGGTACACAAATGGCAATGAATAAGTACCTTTCAATAATAACCTTAAACGTAAATGGATTAAATGCACCAATTAAAAGACATACAATAGCTGAATGGTTAAGAAAGCATGACCCACACATATGCTGTCTACAAGAGACCCACCTCAGGTCAAGAGACCACCACAGACTGAAAGTGAAAGGATGAAAACAAATTTTCCAAGCAAATGGACAAGAAAAAAAAAGCTGGGGTAGCAATCCTCATATCAGACAAAATAGACTTCTAAAAAAGGGCCATAAAGAGAGACCCAGAAGGTCACTTCATAATACTCAAGGGGAGAATCCACCAAGAAGACATTAACATCATAAATATATATGCACCCAACAGAAAGATATTGACAGCAACACAATTATAGTAGGGGATTTTAACACCCCACTGTCTAAAATGGACAGATCTTCCAAACAAAATATCAACAAAGATATTGCAACATTAAACAACACTCTAGAAGAAATTGACCTAATTGATATATATATAACCCTCCATCCCAAAGAAGCTAAATACACATTCTTTCCAAGTGCACATGGAACATTTTCAAAGATAGACCACATGATGGGGCATAAAACAATTCTCAACAACTTCAGGAAAATAGAAATCATACCAAGCATCTTCTCTGATCACAAGGGACTGAAATTGGAAACCAACCCCACAGGAAAAAACCCAAAACACCCAAAATCATGGAGATTGAATGGTATGCTATTAAACAACGAATGGGTCAAGATTGAAATTAGGGAAGAAATCAAAAAGTTTCTGGAAACAAATGAAAATGAACTCACCACAACCCAAAACGTATGGGACACAGCGAAGGCAGTCCTGAGAGGGAAGTTCATAGCAATGCAGGCTCACCTAAAGAAGATAGAAACATTTCAAACAAACAACCTAACCCAACACCTGCAAGAACTCGAGGAACAACAACAAAGACAGCCCAGAGCAAGTAGAAGGAAGGAAATAACCAAGATCAGAGCAGAACTAAATGACATAGAGACCAAAAGCACAATTCTAAGGATCAATGAATCTAGGAGTTGGTTTTTTGAAAAGATAAACAAAATAGACAAACCTTTAAGTAGGTTCATCAAGAAAAGGAGAGAGAGGACCCAAATAAATACAATCAGAAATGAAAGAGGAGAGATTACAACTGATACCACAGAAATAGAAAGGATTGTAAGAAATTACTATGCGGAACTGTATGCCAAGAAATTTGAAAACCTGGGTGAAATGGACAAATTTCTAGAAAAATATAATCTTCCAAAACTCAATGAAAAAGAAGCAGAAAACCTGAACAGGCCAATAACAGCAAATGAAATTGAAGAAGTAATCAAAAAACTCCCATCACACAAAAGCCCTGGGCCAGATGGTTTCACAGGAGAATTCTACAAAGCTTTTAAGGAAGAGCTAACCCCTATTCTTCACAGACTATTCCAAAAAATCCAAAAGGAGGGAAAACTCCCCAACTCTTTCTATGAAGCCAGCATCACCCTAATCCCAAAGCCAGATAGAGACACAACAAAGAAAGAAAATTACAGACCAATATCACTGATGAACATAGATGCTAAAATCCTCAACAAAATATTGGCAAATCGCATCCAACAATATATCAAAAAGATCATACACCACGACCAAGTGGGATTCATCCCGGGGATGCAAGGATGGTTCAATATACGCAAATCAATAAATGTAATACACGAAATAAACAAAAGCAAAGACAAAAACCACATGGTCATATCAATAGATGCGGAAAAAGCTTTTGATAAGGTACAACACCCATTTATGATAAAGGTACTCAGCAAGGTGGGAATAGAGGGAACATTCCTCAATATAATAAAGGCCATATATGAAAGACCTACAGCCAACATCATACTCAATGGGCAAAAACTAAAAGCTTTTCCACTAAGATCAGGTACAAGACAAGGTTGCCCACTTTCACCACTTCTATTCAATATAGTATTAGAAGTTCTAGCTGCAGCGATCAGACAAGAAAAGGAAATAAAAGGCATCCAAATCGGAAAGGAGGAAACAAAACTGGCATTGTTTGCAGATGACATGATAGTGTACATGGAAAACCCTATAGCCTCTACCAAAAAACTGCTGGAACTAATAAATGAATTTGGCATAACAGCGGGATACAAAGTTAATATCCAGAAATCAAAGGCATTTTTGTATACCAACAATGAAGCAGCAGAAGCAGAAATCAGGAAAAAAATCCCATTCGATATAGCAAAAAGAAAAATAAAATATCTGGGAATAAACCTAACCAAGGAGGTAAAAGACCTGTATGCAGAAAACTACACAACACTGAAGAAAGAAATCAAGGAAGACACAAATAAATGGAAACATATACCGTGTTCATGGATTGGAAGAATTAACATCATCAAAATGTCCATACTACCCAAAGCAATTTACAGATTCAATGCAATACCTATTAAAGTACCAATGGCGTATTTCACAGACATAGAACAAACACTTCAAAAATTTATATGGAACCATAAAAGACCCCGAATAGCAGCTGCAATTTTGAGAAAGAAGAACAAAGTAGGAGGGATCACAATACCTGATATCAAACTGTATTACAAGGCCACTGTAATCAAAACAGCCTGGTACTGGCACAAAAACAGGCACATAGACCAATGGAATAGAACAGAGAGCCCAGAAATAAACCCAACTCTCTACAGTCAATTAATATTCGACAAAGGGGGCAATAACATAAAATGGAGTAAAGACAGCCTTTTCAACAAATGGTGTTGGGAGAACTGGACAGCTACATGCAAAAAAATGAAACTTGAGCACCAACTTACACCATACACCAAAATAAATTCAAGGTGGATAAAAGACTTAAATATAAGCCGTGAAACCATTAAAGCCCTAGAGGAGAGCATTGGCAAGAAAATCTCAGATATTCCACGCAGCAATATTTTTACTGATACGTCCCCTAGAGCAAGGGATATAAAGGAAAGAATAAACAAATGGGATCTCATCAAAATTAAAAGCTTCTGCATGGCTAAGGAAAACAGTATCAAGATTAAAAGAGAAGCAACTGTTTGGGAAAACATATTTGCCAATGATACTTCAGACAAAGGTTTAATTTCCAAAATATACAAAGAACTCACTAGACTCCACTCAAAGAAGACGAGCAACCCAATTAAAAAATGGGCAAAGGACTTGAACAGACATTTCTCCAAGGAGGACATGCAGAGGATCCAGAGACACATGAAAAGATGCTCGATATCGCTAGCTATCAGAGAGATGCAAATTAAAACCACAATGAGATACCACTTAACACCAGTCAGAATGGCTATCATAAACAAAGAAACAAACAACAAGTGCTGGAGAGGTTGTGGGGAAAAGGGGACCCTAGTTCACTGTTGGTGGGATTGCAGACGGGTACAACCACTATGGAAAACAGTATGGGATTTTCTAAGAAAACTAAAAATGAACGTGCCTTTTGACCCAGCAATTCCACTATTAGGAATATATCCTAAGAACCCTGAAACACCAATCCAAAAGAACCTATGCACCCCGATGTTCATAGCAGCACAATTCACGATAGCCAAGAGTTGGAGGCAACCTAGGTGCCCATCGGTAAATGACTGGATCAAAAAGCTATGGTACATTTACACAATGGAGTTCTATGCTGCAGAAAGGAAGAAGGAGCTCCTACCTTTTGCAACATCTAGAGATGTTGCAACACCTTTTGCAAGAACTAGAGAACATTATGTTGAGCGAAATAAGCCAGGTGGTGAAAGACAAATACCATATGACCTCACCTTTAACAGGAATCTAAACAACAAAACAAACAAGCAAGCAAAATATGACCAATGACACTCAAATACGGAGCAGGCTGACAGGGTCCAGAGAGGAGAGGGGAGAGAATCATAGGGGAAAAGGGGAGGGCCTCACATGGATAAGTATAAAGGACACATGGACAATAATTAAGATGGGGGGAGGAAATGGGAGGAACGTGGGGAGCACTGGGGGGGGGCAGGGCAGGGAATATAAAACAGAAAACTGTACTTGAATAAGAATTAAATTAAAAAAAATTTTAAAAACCAATGAGCTG
Source organism: Sturnira hondurensis (assembly GCF_014824575.4). NCBI lineage: Eukaryota > Metazoa > Chordata > Mammalia > Chiroptera > Phyllostomidae > Sturnira > Sturnira hondurensis. The sequence goes on along the minus strand of NW_028077105.1, from coordinate 10,319,100 downwards.
AAAATGATCTCTTTGTGTAAAGAAGTTGCACAACATTATAAATATCCCTTTGGAATCCAAATTCTCTTATGTTAGCAACATATCGGAAATGCTACTCTGCGATGTTCTTAAGCGCGGCTTAGGATAAGAGACAGAGAAATCCCAGCTGCTGTTTTAATTTAAAATATCCACACAAAATTAAAATAGGGGACCTGCATGAAACCTAGAGAACAGCGTAATCCCTCATGTGTAGCTATTTTGGTTTCATTTAGAACAGGAGACATGACGCAACTGAAGAGCTATAAAAACAAAGTCTTTAATAATATATTTTATACTATACAGCAGTACAGTTCATGCAGAAAACTGGGAACATAACTCTGTAGCTCAAGTGGGGGAAATACATCCCTGTACCTACCAAACTGCCTGCATTCCTCAATTTTTCTTGATTATAATTGTAGTGGATTTTGAGTATGGTAAATTGCACTATTGACTCTGTTCTTTCTCTCACCCAGTTCCCACCCCTTTGACATGTAAGTGGACATTTCCTTTCTCTAGAGCTGAGTGTCTTCCCCAGCTTTTGACTTTGCCCATGGGATATGAACAGATGAGAGGCAGGCAGAAAGTTGAAATGCACTTGAGTATATGTGGGTTTAACCTCCTGCATCTGTGTATTTCTGCCTTTATTATGGGAGACCATCCTTGGAGTAGCTGCTGATGCTGTTGTCTGTATAGGAGAATGAAGACACAGAGTAGAATCATACCATCTAACCAATGGATCCAGGAGTAAAATAGATGCTCGTTGCTTTTAGGTCACCGACATTTTCTGGATTTTTGTGTGGAGGGAAGTGTTGTTGCTGACATGTTGAGGATCAATACATAACACCTCTTTCTGTTGCCTAATTGCAGAGTTATTTGAAAGAAAAAGAGGGAGAGGAATTGGGTAAATAGTGAACAAATGCTATCTTTATTATTAAAATCCTCCTTTGGAAGATGGGGCTTAGTTAAGTGTATTTGAACACTGGCTTTACAACAGCAACTCCTGAACCCCACAGTCCTCTTCATCCAACTACTGGCAAGACTGGCCAGCAGAGACGGAGCCTTTCCTCCCACACCTGTGGGAGGGGCAGCGCCGGAGGGCTGTACTTGGCAGGCAGGTCCCAGAGGCAGGGGAATGTGAACAAGGTGAGATATGCTCACCTAGTTCCCACTCTCGGGTTACCTATAAGAGCATTCCCATCTCTAAAATGGATAGAACTAGAGTTCTATCCATTTTCAGGATGCCTGCTTTTCAGGGTTCTAGGAGAGTTTAATGAAAATATGAATAAAGTGCCAATATAGCACGTGGTAGAGACTGTACTCAACAAATATCCTTACTCTTACTCTTTCTCTACTCTAAACTACCTCTATTTTGTGTCTTTATTTGGGTTATTCTTTCCATTTTGCTTCTTCCTTTTGATTTTTTTTCCTGTCTCTCCATCTTTCTAATTCAACTCTAAATTAATGATAATATATACACGGTTGTATTTTAATAATTTTATGCTCCTTTTCTTAATTTACAAATCCAATGTATTACAATTTATATTCTTTTATAAATGTCAAATTAAATTAAATGTCTTTAAAACATCAGATTGGATATTCAATTGATTTTCACTTTTTATGTTTTATTTTATTTTATTTTTGAAAATATTTTATTTATTTTTAGAGGGGAAGGGAAGGAGAGAGGGAGAGAAATATCAATGTATGGTTGCCTCTCCTGCGTCCCCTAACGGGAACTGGGAACTGGCCTGCAACACAGGCACATGCCCTGACTGGGAATCGAACCGCGATCATCTGGTTCGAAGGCCCACGCTCAATGATTTTCACTTTTTAGGTCCTTGACTCCTCACAATATAATGTTCTGTTCCTCGGGAGGTTTCTGTCAAATTTTTCAACAGTTTTCTGTTTTTACTTGTGACTTTCTATGGAGAACTTACTCATTCTAACTTAATATTTTTGACTTGTTTGTACTTTTGATTTCAAATACTTTTAAATAGTTAAAAATCAAGGCGATATGTAGGTCACTAAACAACACTGTTGTGTTTCAATTTTCATTGCTGATGTGCTTTTCTTTTTGGTAGATTTAAAAAATCAATTTTTGAGAGACTGACAGAAGAGAAAGTATACAAAAGTGCAGCCCAGGGCCTTGGTGAAATGGTTACTCAATGGCTGGATGACAGGAAGAACGGAAGGCACGGGTGAGGGAGAAAGGAATGGAAAAAGAGAAAAAAAATAAATTCAAGAGTCAATGGATGATGTAAACACGAAAGGGGTGAATAAAGACTACCTGTTCTGTGATATCAAAGGGACGAGCAGTCTCACTTGTCCCTTTGAGCCTGGAGTAACACGGGCAAAGGCAAGGACGGTCTACAGCGTGAGAGTGGTGTGTGAACAGACAGCCTGAGTCCGCCCACAAGACAGTCTGTGTAAAGGAGATAGATATAAAACTTCTGAATCGTCCACACTTGTCATGTCCAACTTACTTATAACATGAAAAATGATGCAAGGAAAGACTGAAATAATATAAATACTCTATATACCAAAATACTTTAGAAGGTCAAAATAATAGTCACAGCTGAACAGCATGAAAATTTCAACCTACAATCAGCATGTACTCCAGCAGCTCTTTATTGGGGTAAAAATGTCCTAAGATTTGAGGAAAATACATTTTTTTCTTCTATAGCTCATTTCATTAGCCTTTAATGGACAGGGCTCCATTTTTTCCTTTTCCACACACAATTCTGCAGAAGGCCTGCAGCACCCGAAGCGTTGCAAAAAAGAAGGCAAAACCTGCTTCCCTCACTGGCAATAACACTTGCTTCTCGTAAGGGCCTGCTCCTCTGATCTTCCCATATTTAGTAAAGCAGGGAACAGCACAGTGAGAGGCATCAACAACACTGGCAAGTTTGGACGAGATCGGTAGTGTTTGGGGTGGTATGGCCGTAAACAGCACTGGCAGGTTTATATAGCAGCTCCTAAAGGTAAAAAGAAGAAGAAGAAATAATAATAATAATAATAATAATAATAAGAAGAAGAAGAAGAAGAAGAAGAAGAATGTGAATATAGTATGCATTTTAGCCAGATGAGATGAAACTTTTGAAACTTTTTATCCGAACTACTTAGACAGTTTTTTTCCGAAATGTACTCTTGATAGTAGCAAATATTAATTTCCATTGTGTGGGACTAGTGATTTGACCCATGGTCTGTGTGGCAGACTTGGGTTCATCCTGGTGTCCTCAAACAGCCTAGAATTATGACGTAGGGACTTTTTTGCCCCTGTCCTGAGCACAGTAAGTGGAGGGAGTGTGTGCTCTGTTTTATTTCAATAAAGCCTCCCATCTCCTCTTGTCCAACTGCGAAGTCTTGTAGCTATCACACAGGGATATCTAGGAAGGGATCAGAAGCAAACTAAAATGAGTATTTTTGTCAACTCACTCAGCACTATCATTGTGGTGCATATCTAATGTATTTCATGTTCTGACCCAGCTTCTTCTAGTTCTTGGTGAGAGAGCTAGTCTACAATGAAGGGCTTTGCTAATACCAGAAGTGGAAACACGATACAGATGTTAGTCAACATGTGGAGAAAATATCTTTTCATTTTATTCTCTCAGCAATAATGCATATCAAATTTTGCTTGGCTTCTAGTGAGAAAGCTATAAATTATTACCTTTGATTTATTGATTGAATTAATTATATGAATATGCTTTCTAATATCAAACCATTTTAGTATTTCTTGATTAAAGCCACCTAAAGTATATTACTTTTAGTATATGACTAAATTCATTTTGCTTCATTTTAATTTGGGGTTTAAGTGTATATGTTATAAGAAAATCATTGTTTTGATTTTTAAGTGCAGATTTAAGTTCTTGAATAAAAACATTATGAAATGTCTGACTTAAGTTTTTTGATATCTTGTTATAATGTAATTTTTTAGTAGTTGGAGACTACTCCATAACTGATAAACATACACACACACCAACATCAACACACACACACACACACTGTTCACTGTAAATTTTATCAATTAATGTCTTGATCCTATTAAATAAAATTTTCTTGAATTCCTTTCTTTTTGAAATTGTAATATTATTACTTCTTTTTTAAAATTATATGACTCTATTAAGTTGTGCATGAAAAACATGTTGGGGTGCTTATACATTTAAATTGATAGTATATTTTTGATGGGAAGAGGCTTAATGTATTGACATTTATTATTATTCTTGAGATATCTGGTTTTATGCTTTCTTATCATGCTTCTCTTCTCTTCTTTCTTTCTTTTACTTTATATTTATTCCTTTCTTTTTTCTACAGAATGTACTTTCTTCAAATGTCCTTTTTTTATATGACTTTACTAATATCACTATGAAGGACTCAAAACTCCATGTAATTGAGTAAATCTTTTGCTGTAATCATCCACGCATTATGAAGGATTCAGAATTGGGAAATAACATCATTCATAAATACCAGCCACCACATCGACCTGTTAGCTGGCACTTCAGACTGAGTACCCTACCAGCATCTCATTTGTGTAACACTGAGGTGAATGAAAGCAGATTAGCATGGCCCTAGTTCTGCTACCTCCAAATACTGAGCCCACATTCCATCAATCCAAATTTATAAACATTAGCAGACATTAATATGTTCAAAGGGCATTTAAACATAGTATAAATATTTACATTTGCATTTAAATATTATTTTGCCATTATGTATGTTCTTGAGGATAATAGTTTTGAAACTCTCTTTTTAAATAGGTTTTTTACTTCTTAGAGAAGCATACTGAAATATTATATATGAAATGATATCTATGCGATTTATTTTGAAATATTGTGGAAGACAGCCAGTTGTTCAGAGTATGGGGTGGTGTGAAGAAGCAGTGGGAGAATTCAACGTAGCTATTTCTCTGGTAAGTTTCTAGGTAACTTGAAGTTACCTAGAAACCTAGGTAAGTTTCTAGTTGGACAAATTTTAAAGCAGTGTTATCAGATAATTTTTTTGCTTATATTCCAGTGAGCTTAGGCTCTGGAAATAAGTTTAGGTGATCATATACCATATTCCAGAAGAGACATATTTGCATGAAATATGTATGGTACACTTTCTCTCGCTCTTTCAATCAAATCAGACTTAAGAGAAAGAATTCTTACTACTCTACTGTTCCTTTTTGATGCTTAACGCTGATCTGATATTTCCCCCACTAGTTTCTGAAACGATTATTTCTCCCTTAGAAGAACATCCAGAAATACAACACAGAATCTTCTAACAGTATTATGTTATCCTTGGTTTGATAGGAAGAATTTCTGTGTCAGGGAAACAAATGCTTTTCTTGGTCTGGATAGTAATTGCTTTCCCACTCACTGACAGCCAAGCAGCAGGCTCATTCTGTGTAAGACAAAGAATGGCCTGTCCCAGTGGTTGACAAATTGTGTTTTGGAAACAGATCCTTTTCTTTTTCAGTTTAAATTTTACGTATTTAATCATGTGTCTGTGTGTGTGTAGGCAAACATACATGGATAATTCAAATGGACCTTAATTCATTCACTTCCTACCTCAGTCAGGCCTTGAAGTGTGGGCAAAAAACCTAAAATCTTTTTGAAAAAACTAATATGGATACTATGTAGTTGTAACTTCTTTCAATTCAATAAGAACTAAAATATCTTGTATTAGACTTGCGATGCTTATTCCTCCACTTTGAAAACTAGAACATTGTAGAGTTAGATGGTGAAATGTTGATGAAGAAATTTGGAATCCATAGCTATAGTGTTGGATTAAGTAGATGAGGTAAAAGAAGAAAAAACTGATCAAAAAAGAAGTGGTGAGATTTCCTGGTAGCACTAACCTTGCAGCCTTGCATTTATGATGTTTCCTTTTGGTTAATTATAAATGATTCTTTCAAATCGCTGCTTGACTGAGAGTGCACTACATACAAGATTCATGATGTCGGTTGGGGCTGATGTTGCACCTTGTACCGGGTAGGATTCTTGTTCTCCTAAGTCGTAGTACATATTTGCCCTTGTACCACCAGCCTATTTGGGATCCTATTCATTCGCATGCTTGCCAATACTTTATGTTTTCAAATTCTAACTTTTGTTTATCTCATAGGTGTGAAAATGTAAACATCTTTGGTGCATTTATAGCCCATTCTTCACCTCCTGTGAATTATCTGTTTGTGTTCTTTCCCCATTTCCTATTATTTTTTCTTTGATTAATTTGTAGGAAAACATTTATTCTGAGTATTAACCATTTATGAATTATGTATTGTTAGAAGCTCAGCTGAGCTGGGAGAATGAGCTTAGCCGCCAGGTGCTAGAGTAATGGATTAAAACAAGAAGCCAAAAAATGAAAGAGCCAGGCCTTTAATGACTTACTGCCATGGTATCAGAGGCTAAAACCTGAGAAAGTGCCAACTTCCTGCTTCTTTTTACCTCAGTGGAAAGGTGTGCCAGTTGAGGGTCAGGTAGATCAGTCTAGACTCAGGGCATTGCTGGGGTTTGGGGTGTATTATTTTACTGTGGAGGGATCCTGAGTAAAAGGCCCCATCAGTGTATGAACTCTAGGATAGGGAGAGGATGAAGGGGTAGGGCGAGGAATAAAAACGTGCTAAGTTGGAGGAAGGAAATGGTTCTTCAAGGTTTCCCCCTCTTCTACCAGGTAAGGTCTCCACAGATAAAGAATGAAAGGGAATATGCACAGACCACCACCCACCAGGGGGCCTGGGCCTCAATGGAAACTCCCTTCAGAGGCTGTCACGCCCAAAAGCTGGTGAGGGGCAGTGGGAGGGTGGTGTTCTCCAGGTGGCCCTGTCTCAGAAAGCCTTTGGCGGGGCTGAAAAAAACGCCACATTGGTTTTAACCGGGAGCAGGGCTTCTTATGCTGCAAATGTCTTTTCCTGTGCGCAGTTTATTTTTTAACTCCTTAAATAAGTTAAACTTTTAAATTTATTCTTTTCCATCCCAAAGTCATAAGTCTCTTACCATTCCTAAAAGTCACCCTTTCGCTTATCACATTTAGGACTTGACTTGATAATGGTTTTTGTGTATGGTATGACATGAATTTATTTTTTTTATATTTATGACCAATTATTTAACAGCATTTATCGAATTGCCCATATTCTCACTATTGATTAGCAGTGCCAGTCTGTTTCTAGACTTACCATTCTGTTCTTTGGTCTTTTGTTTGCTTCTGAACCAACACAATATTGTGTCGATCATTACTGATTTATAGCAAACCCCAATTTTTTTTGTTTTTTTCTTTCTTTCTTTAAATTATTGTTCTACTAGAGTTGTTCTAATTTTCCCTCATTGCTCTCCCTGCCCCATCCCCCACCCCGCCACAGTCAGTCCCCACCCTGTTGTCCATGTTCATGGGTCATTTATCCTTGTTCTTTAGCTAGGTCCTTCCCCTTCTTTCTTCCCTTATGCCCCACCCCTCTCCCCTCTGGTTCCTCTCAGTCTGTTTTTTATTTCCATGTCTCTGTTTCTATTTTGCTTGTTTGTTTTGTTGATTAGGTTTCTCTTATAGATGAGATCATACGGTATTTATCTTTCACCCCCTGGCTTATTCCACTTAGCACAATATGCTCCCATTCTGTCTATGCTGGCCCGAAGGGTAGGAGTGCCTTCTTTCTTTCTGCTGTGCGTATGTACCATAGTTTTCGGATCCACTCATTTACTGATGGACACCTAAGCTCTTTCCAGCACTTGGCTACTGTAAATAGCTATGAACATTGGGGTGCATAGGTTCTTTTGAATTGGTGTTTCAGGATTCTTAGGGTATAATCCAAGCAATGGGTCAAAAAGCAGTTCCATTTTCAGTTTTTTTTTGAGGAAATTCCACACTGTTTTTCATGGTGCTGTACCAGTCTGCATTCCCATAAACAGTGTACTAGGGTTCCCTTTTCTCCACATCCTCACCAGCCCTTCCTGTTTGTTGGTTTGTTTATGATGGCCATTCTGAACTGTGTGAGGTGATATCTCCTTGTGGTTCTAATTTGCATCTCTCTGATGGCTAGGGATGTTGAGCATCTTTTCATATGTCTCTGGGCTCTCTGTGTGTCCTCCTTGGAGAATTGTCTGTTCAGGTCCTTTGCCCATTTTTATTTTATTTTTTTTGCATTTTTAAAATATATTTTAGTGATTATACCATTACAGTTGTTGTTCTATTCCCCCTTCATTCCCCTCCACCCTGCACACCCCCCTACCATTCCCCCCCTTTAGTTTATGACCACGTGTCTCAAGTTCTTTAGATTCTATATTTCCCCTACTATTCTTGCCCTCCCCCCATCTATTTTCTACCTACTGTCTATGCTATTTTCTGTACCTTCTTCCCCCCTCTCCTCCTCCCACTCCCCTGTTGCTAACCCTCCATGTGTTCTTCATTTCTGTGATTCTGCTCCTGATCTAGCTGTCCTCTTGGCCCGTTTTTAATTGGATTTTTTTTTCTTCCTGATGTTGAATCATATCAGTTCTTTATATATTTTGGACATCAAACCCTTGTCCAACAGCCATTATTGATTTATACTAAGCACTGGTATTTAATCGAGAAAATCCTTCCCTCTTGTTATTCTTTCTCAAAATTGTCTTGGCTGTTTTTATCCATTAGCTGATTTATATATATTTTCAAGCTAGTTTGTCAAGTTGCATAAAACAAGTGAGATTTTGATAAAAGGTCACATTTAATTTAGAGGTTAAGATCTAATAATGAACATCTTTTCTATATAGGAGTCTCTTCTGCATATACGTAATTTATTTCTTGAATATCTTCCAATTACATGTTCTTAATTTCCTCCTTGGTATTTTTTATTTTTGTTGTTACTATGATTGCTATCTTCAAAATTCTTTTTAAACAGTTTATATATATATATATATAATCATATATAATCTTAGTCTTGTAAAAGATCCTGTTATTGCTCTTTTTTCTTTCTTTTATTGTTATTTAAGTACAGTTGTCTGCATTTCCCCACCACCACTTTTATATTATTAACTGAAATGTTTTCTACAGATTCTTTCCATACAAACATGCTATTCTCATATAATGACTACTTGGTTGATTTTGTCTTTCTTTATGTACATTTTATTTTTCAATTACAATTTACATTCAATATTATTTTATATTAGTTTCAGGTGGATAGGATAGTGGTTAGATTGCATACTTTACAAAGTGGCTCCTCTAATATTTCATATACCCACTTAGTGCCATAAATCGTTATGCATTTATTTATTTTACTTGTCTAACTGCACTGCTATGGGTTTCTGTATGATATTCAATATGTTGATGATATAGTAAGCCCTGTTGCCTGAATCTTGATGGTAATGAATATTCACCTGGCATTTGGCCATCAGGCATAGTAATTTTGACAGGTTCCATTTATTGGTAAAGTTTTCTTCTATTTTTAATTTGGTATGAATTGCTGTGATAGTAAATACTGAATTTTAATAACATTTTTCTCTATTTAATTAGATGATCAGATAAATTTTTCCTTCAGTATATTATTAATATAGTGAACTCTATTAATAGACTTTTTTTAATTTTTGAAATCTTTATTATATTTTTTCTATTACATTTAGCTCCATTATACTCCCCCACCCCCAGCAATCACCACAGTCACCCATGTCAATGAACCCTCTTGCCTTTTTTTCCATCTCTCCTCTCCTTAGCTCCCCCTCAACTAGCTGTCATCCTGCTCTCCATCTATGAGTCTGCTCTGATTTTACTTGTTAGTTCAGTTTGTTCATTAGATTTTATATGTGAGTGAAATCATATGGTATTTGTCTTTCTCTGACTGGTTTATTTCACTTAGTATGATGTTCTTCAGGTCCATCCATACTGTTGCAAAGGGTAAAACCTTTGTTATGGCCAAATAGTATTCCATTGTATAAATGTCCCATAGTTGTTTTATCCACTCATCTACTGATAAACACTTGGACTCCTTCCATTCCTGGTGACGGCAAATAATGCTGCAATGAACAGGGCATGCTTATGTTCTTTCTAATTAGTGTTTTGGGTTCCCTCGGTTATGTTCCCAGTGGGATCACTGGCTGGGTCAAAAGGCAGGTTCATTTTAAATTTTTTGTGGTATCACCATACTGCTTTCCACAGTGGCTGTACCAATCTGCATTCCCAGTGCAAAAGTGTTCCCCTTTTTTCATATCTTCATCAGCACTTATTGTTTGTTGATGTATTGATGATAGCCATTCTGATAGGTGTCAGATAATATCTCATTATGATTTTAATTTGCATTTCCCTGATAATTAGTGATGTTGAGCATCTTTTCATAAATGCCTTGGCCATCTTTATGTCTTCTTTGTAGAAGAGTCTATTCAGGTCCTTTCCCAAGTTTTAATTGTTTTTTTTTAATTGAGTTTTGTAATTTCTTTATAAATTTTGTATATTAACCCCATAACACATGTTTTGGCAAATATGTTGTCCCATTCTGTTGGGTTGTCTTTTTATTTTGTTGATAGTTTCCTTTGTTGTGAGAAAACTTGATTTGATGCAGTCCTATTTGCTTACTTTTTCTTTTGTTTCTCTTGCCTGGGGAGATATATCCAAAAAATATTGCTACAGACAATGTCCATTTTGTTCTCTGTTTTTCTCTATGACGTTCACTGTTTCAGGTCTAACATTAAAGTCTTTGATCCACTTTGAATTTACTTTTGTGTGTGGTGTAAGAAGGTGGTCTAATTTAATTTTTCTGCATGTACCTGTCTAATTTTCCCAACACCACTTATTGAATAAACTATCTTTAGCCCATTGTATGTGCTTGTTTTCTCTGTCAAATGTTAATTGACTATACAGGTGTGGGTTTATTTCTGGGCTCTGTATTGTGTTCCACTGATCTCCATCTGTTTTTATGCCAGGACCATGCTGTTTTGATTACTGTGGCCTTAAAGTATTGTTTTATTTTAGGTAGTACAATTCCTCCAACTTTGCTTTTCTTTCTCAGGATTTCAAGCAGAGAAGAAAAAAAGAAAGGTGAGTTTAAAAAAATGAGGAGAGCTTAAGAAACATTTTGGACATTAAGCATAACAACATCTGCATCATGGGAATACCTGAAGGAAAAGAGTGAGTGAGAGATCAAGAATTTATTTGAAGAAATAATCATTGAAAACTTCCCTAATCTGGTGAAGGAAAAAGATACAGAAGTCCAGGAAGCTCAGAGAGTTCCAAACAAGTTGGACTTAAAGAGGCCTATATGGAGACAAATCATAATTACAAGGCTTAAAGACAAGGAGAGAATCTTAAAAGCCACAAGAGAAAAGCAGGAAGTTACCTACAAGGGAGCACAAACTAGACTGTCATCTGGTTACTCAACAGAAACATTTCAGGCGGGAAGAAAGTTGTATGAAATATTCAAGGTGATGAAAAGGAAGGACCTACCATCAAAGCTAATTTAACCAGCAAAGCCTATCATTTAAAATCAAAGGAGAAATAAGGGGCTTCCCAGACAAGAAAAAGCTAAAGGAGTTTGTTAACATTAAACCAGTACTACAACAAATGTTTGGGCTTGCTTTAAGAAGAAAAAGAAAGGAGAAAAAAAAACCAGAGGAAAGTAGTCTAACAATAAAATGGCACTAAATAAATATCTATCAATAATCACCTTAAATGTAAATGGCTTAAATGCTCTAACCAATAGACATAGGGTAGCTCAGTGGATAGGCTGCCTCCAAGAACCCCATCTCAGATTGAAAGACACACACACACTGATAGACTTCCAAATGCTAGAGTGTTATTGTACTCTTGCTTGGAACTTGACCATGATGCATTATTTTAAAATACACTGTTAATTCAGTTTCCTGATACTTTGACAATGATTCTTTTATCTATGCCTGTGAAACATCAGATCACTTTTCTTGTTCTGTGCTTCATTGATTTTCATATTAAATTTTTATTATTTTCTGTTTTCGTTATGGCTTGATTATGTTCTCCTTCTTTCTCCTTTCTGAATTTCTTTTGGATTGCTGGACTTTTTAAAAATTTCTACTGTTTTTTCCCCACTGACTTGATAATTATAAATTCTATTTTTCTTAGCTTATTCTTTGTAAATTAAATATATATAACTTTGATTAAATATTGCTATGCAATTGTCCACTTTCTTTGTTGTATCTTCTTTTCTTGCTTCCTGAATTAGACATGATGTTGCTGTTTTATGAAGTCTTTTAAGATAGACTTATCTACCTTTTTATTTTTTAATTAATTTTTTATCATTTTTATATGGAATCATTTTTTTCTGGCATCATTTTTCTTTTTTCTGACATATAGTTTGGAATTTCTTTTGTTAAGGGTTCGTTGAAGGAGAATGATCTTATTGTTGTTCTGAAATGTTTTTATTTATTCACATTTTAAAATAACAGCTTATCTTTATATGTAATTACAGGATAAAATAGGTCTGCATTGGTTTGAAAAATTTCTGGTTTACATTTGTAATTTGTGAGGTGTGAGGTCATGTTTGGCCCAGCTTTATCTGCTTGAATTTTGGACTCCTGAGAGCTTGTATTAAACTTATGCCCAGTAGAGAAAGTGTTTTGCCAGACACCAGGGCTATGCCAATGAGGGCCATTGCATATACATTTCTCAACCTGGCACTTCTGACACCACCCAGTGGTTTAAATGAAATTCTGGACACTGCCCAAATTATGCCTGTATTCATAAATTCCCAAGGGGGACTTTATCTCACTCCTAGCTCAAGTTAAGATGGACACATTTTCTGATTGCATAGATTTTGCCCTATTTATCATTTCACAGAAGGCATGGCCCTTCACAGATCACAGTTTTGTGCAGGGCTGAGAGTCAGGACTCGGTTTTATCTGCCCACCTGGATTGTCCCCACTGCCTTCTTCTTTTTTCTGTCCTGTCCTCAAAACGAAGAACTCTAATAACCCAGGTCAGAAAATACTCTGAAGTTTCCTTTAACTCACCATTGTAAAGCACACAGAACAGTAACCAGCAGACAGAAAGCATTATATATAACAATACGTTAAATAAATAGATAGAAAATGTCACATAGAAAATGGCTGATAGGACCAGGAGTCTTCTTTTTAAATTGTTGTTCAAGTACAGTTGTCTCTGTTTTCCCACCACCACTTTCCCCTGCCCCACCCACCCCCACCTCCTACCCTCAATCTTTCCCCCCTTTTGCTCTGTCCATGGGTCCTTTATACATGTTCCTTAATGACCCTTCCCCTTCTTTCCCCTGTTATCCCCCTCCCTCTTCCCCTCTGGTTACTGTCAATTTGTTCTTTAACTTAGAGAAATTACAACATTTTGTTAGGGTTGGGGTAGATCATGTGGTAGTTCTTTCTACTCAACTTCAAATATGTGAAAGTTGAAGAAGTTGAAATAGATTTGCTCTAGTGACCTGAATGAACAGGTTTAAGATCAATCCATCAATACCTGGTGGTAGCCACTGCTATCTGGCAGCATAAAATATAAAAGACTGAAATACCATCATTTTATTTATTCACTACAAACTTGGATGGCGCATATATAAAACTTTACTCATTTTTAAAAGTTTAACGTTAAATTATAAAACCTTAATATTAAAGTTTTTATAACATGATTATTGGCTCCACAATATTTCATAATGTGGAAAAGGCATGATTTATTTAACCATTCCCTTGTCGTAGAATTAATTTTTGCTTGTAAGAGTGCTCTGAAAAACATCCATATAAAATGTTTTTTTAAATCTCTGATAAATTCCTTAGAGAATGGCTGGAAGAGCCAAAAGGTCATGAATAAGCTTTAAGAGCGTTCAATATTTGTTTTCAACTCGTTTCTGAAAAGGTTAGCCCAATGTGCACTTCCGCCAGCAGCACGTGGTCATGCCTGTCTTGTTTCTGTGATTTTCTTCCTGGGTATTTTTACTACAGTTTTTAAAGCAGGAACTCATGTTTGCAATCTGTAATACCTAAATCACAGGCGTTGCTCATATAATATATACTAGGTTTGTCTTGTAACACAGATACTTAGATATTGCAAAACTGGTTGGTTCTGTTTGGCGGCCCTTTTCTTTCTTTGTCCTAAAGGAGACTGACTGTTCACAGTTCTCTATTCACAGCTTGAACGCTGTGTTGTTTTAGATGCCAAATGCTACTTCCTTTTGCCACAATAGAGGTAGAATCTAAAAGTAAATATATTTTAGACTACTTCTCTTATAACACTTTATTTTTCTACAATACCATGAACTCCTTGATATCTAAAAAATGCTATTTATTTAAGATAAGAGACTATATTCTTTAGAATAATTTTTTTTTACTTTTTAAAATTTGAAGGTTTTGACATTGAAATATAAATTTTACTCAATACATGGATTATATTGTTATGCATGGTGGTAGAAAAAAACTGAAACTGCATTTGCTGATCATGTATTTCAGTAAGTTATTTAAATAAGTAAATTAGTAATCCAGAATGTTTGCTTTTGTCCCAAAGTTATACTGTGCAAACTTCCCCTGGGCAGAATTGTGGTATGTGACCAAATTATCCCATTAGATCAAAAGTGAGTTTTCGGCTGGCGTGAGTGAGTCAACCTCATTTACTTACACCTTGACGTAATTTTCAAGCAACTCTTCAGGTTCCACAGAGCATCGTGTTTTTGTTAGCATAGCTGACAAATCAAGTACTAAGGAAAGAGAAGGGAGCCAAACGTCTAATTAAGCCTGATTAACTATGAAGGAGCAGCTTCACAGACACCCCAGGGGGCAGACTCATTCTTTGCTAAAGGGATTATTAACTCCCAACCAGTCAGGAAATACTGGCTTTCCACTCTGTGGGGAGGGGGCAGTGGGACAGTGAGAGGGGAAATTCCTTTACTGGGCTCATGTGCAGAAGAAGCCAAAATGGCAACCATAAAGAGGAGGAGACTACCCTGGGATAATCTGGAGAAAGGATGGTAGAGAATAAGGCCACAAAAGCCCTAGAAAATCCAGGGAAGGGCCCAGCACAGCCCCAGCAAGAATCAGGAAATAGTTTGGATAATTTGAAAGATAAACTGCTTGTTCTTGAAATCAAGAAAATATAGGGAGTATTAGTAGGGACCTCAGAGCAGCTGTTCCTAGAGCCTTCCTGCTTTCTACATGCCCAAGGGCATATTATTTCTTTCCAACCCAATATATCTTGCCACTACACTTAAACTACCCCCATGCCTGTGCCCCAGAATTCTTTTCTTGTGACATCTCAAGAGCCCATTTTCTCTGGCAATAGTTTAAAAGTCTCTTCTTAGAAAGAATGCAAGTCTTCCTCTATAAAGGCATGAGGAGTCAGTCAGTCTATACGTAGGCGAATTGTTCTGAGCGACAGGCAGCCTTCCTGTTATCCCTGAAAGAACCTCGCATAGGCAGCCACTAACCGATTCCTCAGACAAGTAAGGCTGACCTTGACCTCAAATGCTTCTTGACTTCATGGCTGTACCAGATTTAGGCAAATATGCACTGGAACACAGTTGAGTTTAAAAATCAATATGATGAAATACAAGGCACTTCTTTTCCATACTGCAGTCATTTATATGTCAGAAATGCTTCCTTTGATATCTTTAAAAACTGAATTTCAGGAAAGAAAATATAACTGGAAAAAAGCCATTTTTGTAGGGAAAAATGTGTCTGTGCCATCTGTCTTTCAAGTAGTCATCAACTGTTTTTGTCTAGGTGAGTGTAGCAACTCATATTTAAAAGACAGCAAGATATAAACAAAGTGTAACTGTCCCCTACTACTTTGAAAATTAAGTGAAATGTTATTCTTTATGAACTTTCAGAAATGTCAGCCTGAAGTTTAAGGTCCTTTGTTGATCAGTCCCCAAGACTATAGCTCATGTTACACGGCTTCAGAACCCCAGCTCTTAATCATTGTGCACAGCAGCTGTCTGCTTTCTTCCCTGGTTCACAGTGGCTCACGATGCTTTGTTCCCTGTAATTCTTCTTAGGGAAACCCTCTTCACCGAAAGACATATTTCAATTTATAAAAATAAATCCATACAGATACAAGTCACTGTGAAACTAAATAAGACAAAAGACAAAAATATCTTAACAGTTAGACACAGAAGAAGGAAGAGACACTTGCTCATGATTACAAAGACTTAAATTGTCAGATTCACACAAAACACTGAGCTGTCTGTAACATCAGGATGCCCCAAACTGTCGGATTCCATTTCCAGAATCCCTTCGCCTCACCAGTATGTACTTAGTTTCAGAGTGCTGAGAGGTGACTATGGGCCAAGTTAGCAGAGGAAAGTTACTGTACATGCCTTTCATTCTTCAGTATGCCAGCTGCAGACTGTTTATTATGACCAATCTGGATGGAATAGGTTGCCATAATAAAACCATCCTTAGCTCTGTAATCAGTACTTGCAACCCCTGCATGATCCTCATGTGTTTCTTAGTAAATGCTACCAGTCAACATGTGCGAGGAGTTCCGTTCAGAGTCACGCTTGCTTCTCGTGTCCATGTGGTGAGAGGAATGGATTATACATCTACTGCTATTCTTTCTATTCCAAACTGCAAAAGGATATCAGTAAGGTTACAGCAAAAATTTCAAGAGTAACAATGAAATCTAGAAGAGATTACTATTGAGAAAAAAACAACTCTGGACTTAGAATTGCATATTTAGCAAAACCTTTTAAGAAAAAGGAAAAACTAAAAATATTATTTACAAATAAAAAACTGCGTGTACTACCTACACACTGTGCAGCATCAAGCAGCATTTAGAAATGTGCTCCCGAGGAAGTGAGATCATCTCAGGGGGTTTGGGGTGCGAAAGGATTGCTGAACAAAGTGGTAAGTTTTATCGTGTTACTATGTGAAACTTACATGAACTAATATGAAAATTTTTAAAAAGCAAAAAGAAAAGAAGGAAATCTGACAGAAAGAAAAACAAGGACTACTCTAGGATGCTTCCCTTCAAAAAGTCACAAAGAAGATCCTCAGCACCACCTGAGTAAGTGGAAAGCCCAGGATACAGCGGCAGCGCACAGCAGGGGGCTGGAGAGCATTTCCAAGGGATTTTGAGATGCCCAGTTACATTGCAGCACAGGCTCTGTGGTGAGGCCGAAAGGAGTCTGGAGACTTGTGAAGGGGACCTGTGACTGGGGAGTCTGACAGCTCTGCCAGGCAGTGTGACTTTTATGCCTTTTTATACCAGCACCGTTTCTATGCTGTTTCTAATATCTACTTATATCATTGTACTTAGGTTAGATTATGGTCATTTATACACTGTCTTTCCTATTATAGTGTGAAGCCCTCTATAGAAATATCTAGGTTGATTTTTGTATTATCAGATACTTAGCAATTCCTGGTGCATAGTCATCGCTAAAAGCATGCCCACTTAATGACTAAAATGCTTAGCATTGTGTTCCTTGGCTGCCTCAGATAGATTTAACTACTTTGTTTGTCTGTGGTCCTGTACAGCCCATACATATCCCTAACATGACGTGTACTTGTTAAAAGATCTTGTCTCTGTTAGAACACTAACCCTCAGAGGATAAGGTTAATCTTTTTATCTCTTATTTCTGTCCCAAGACACTTCATAAACGTTAGTTTGTCAATGAGCATGAGTATGCACGTTCTAGCATATAAGATGAAACCAAACTCCAGGATGGGTTGAGTTATACGAGACGCACCCTCCAGGAGCAGAGTCAGTGGTGCACTGGAGTTCACTGACACCACTTCTTGACAGTCGGTTGATAAATGCTCAGAGACCCTGTGAGCTAGTGGATAGCACGTTAGAACCAGGAAATTGATTATGATAAAAAACAATGTACACCATGGAAGTCAACAAATGCTGTAACAAGGGTGTTTTTTATTTCTGGTTTCCCCAGAAAGCCAGTTGTAAAACATTTACCAGCACCCACATTCAGACCCCTTATCCTTGGGTTATGTTTCCACATGTTGTATCTTGGAAGGAAAGAAGGAAGACTGCGAATAAGCAGGGCAGGATCCAGTTTCTCTACAGCTGTCTTAGTACAGACCCAGATCACTCACCAGTCACCTCCCTCGCTCCTTCCTGCCAAACCCAGGCTGTGAGGTCACTGATTCCAATGCCTGGCAAACTGTATTAGCTACACTAGACGCCCACCAACAGATGGCTGACTTTCCACAGACTGACAGGTCCATGTGGGAAGGGCTTTCCTCTCTTCCGCACGTGGAGGAGAGGACCGGAAAGAATAATTTTTTGACCAGGTGTCTGTAGCTCCTTGCAAGTTACATTACTTGCTATTTTTTGTAAATTTGTATCATTTTCTTCATTTTTCATGTTTGAAACTCAGTTTCTGAGTTTCATGAGATCATAAAGTCATGATCTTATGCTCACATTATGGGCACAGAACGGATTTTGCTGTATAAAGTGAAGGAACTGGCTTAGGTTGAGTAGAAGAAAAAATTGTAAGACTATATCAATGGAACCCCTAAAATAAATAAACAAGAAAATAGCATTAGTAGTTAAACTGTGAAAGTACAAACTAAACTTAGCCAATTTGGCCAACTACAGTGTGGTAAGGATGACAAGTTATCTAGATCATTAACTCCTTCACACAATAAACACTATCGGCACAACTATGGCATGTCAGGCCCAGTGCTAAGTGCATAGGATCCATCGGTGCGCAAATCAGCAACGTTTGATCCTTCCAAGAAGTTTACAACCCAGTGAGGGATCAGACGATGAAACAGACAATTCAAACACAGATGTAGGGAGGGGTTCTGATGAAGTAGCTCAGGATCACGGGCTCCAGCTCCTGCCCTAAAGCAGAGAATGTACCCTCCAAGGAGTGTGTCTTTCTTTAACTTCGCGTCATCTCAATTGTAATATGACTCATTAAATCCTCTCTGTTGGGAGCAGTAGGAATCAATTCTGACTATCATAAGCCAAACCAGAGAACTTGTCAGAAGACTATAGAAACATCTCACAAAATCAACAGAGATCAGAATACAAGGTGGGAAGGAAGAAGGCAGATTCAGGAAACCCAAAGCAGGGGGCTGTGAATATATTTGTCCGGAATCTCCTTGTTATTTAAAGAACTGAGCTCAGCTAATTCTCAGGCTCCCTATCTTTTGATTGATAAGTTTGGTTCTGAAATCCACTCTTGGATCAAATAACTATGGCTATGTTGACAATGGCATTTTCTGTAGATACAGCCCTTAGGAACCCTTACTTCCTACTGTTGGGGTTGGCTACCAGGGAGGGCTGACTTGTGGGTCTCTTAATCACCTCAGAAGGTGACAAAAGTTATCAGTTTGCATTCCTAAGAATGCACATAGGAAAGAAGCATATAAACACGTAAGAGAAGCTAATAGGCCCTGGCCAATGGTGCAATTGGTTGGAATGTCATACTGCACACCAAAAAGTTTCTGGTTTGGTCCCTGGTCAAGGCACATACTTAGGTTGTGGGTTCAATCCCCATTTGGGGCACGTAGGAGAGGCAACCAATCAATGTTTCTCTTGCACATCAAGTTTTTTCTCTCTCTCTCCCTCTTTTCCCCCCATCTCTCTAAAAATTAATAAACCTAGCCCTCACCAGCATGGTTCAGTTGGCTGAGTGTCGACCCGAAAAGCAAAGGTCTCTCGTTTGATTCCCGGTCAGCGCATGTGCCTGGGTTGTAAGTTCCAGCCCCAGTTGGGGCACGTGCAAGAGACAACTAACCAATGTTTTTCTCACAAATTGATGTTTCTCTCCCTCTCTTTATCCCTTCTTGTTCCTCTCTCTAAAGATTAATCAATCTTTTAAAAAATTAATAAACGTATTCTCAAGTGAGGATTAAAAAAAGGTAAGCTGATAGGGGTCGAAACAGCCAAAGTAAACGCAGAGGGTTTCTGACTACCATTGTCACTCCTGATCCACCCGGAAGGATCTATTAATTAGCCATATTCAAGGCCACTGTCACTCAGGACTGGCTCTCTGAAGCTGTTTTTCCGAAGCAAGAAGCAGCAGAAGCGTGTAGAGTTCACCATGTCCTCTCCAAATCAATTCAGTTCATTCAGTCCATTCCGGTTTTCTTGGGCTTTTTTAATACAGTACTGTAATTCACACCAGAAAACATTTGAAGAGAAGAAACCTCTGTAAAACGTGGGACACATACTAACCAACAGCATCAAACGCCGTGGACCCTGGGTGTGGGTATTAGGAGACTGCTGTAAACTGCTCATGCTGTAACCCTCGACAGTGCCGCGGACCAGCGAACGGCCGTTCAGCTAACACCCAACTCTTCCGCGTTGCGATTCGGTCAGGAAAATTCCCCAGACAATCAGTCATGGTCTAAAACTTTACCTCTTCTTTCCTTCAATACTATTACTATTACCTATATTTTTCCAGTGGAACTTGGGTTCTATTTTGTCCATTGAAAATATCCTTGCTAATTGCCAAATTGCCTTTGGTGCAACTTTTCTCCGAGGCTTCATTTTCAGTCTTTTAAAAAGAAATGTCATCATATTCCTAGACAGTTTCATCTGTTACCTTAGTTTTAATATTTATAGACATTTATATTCTTACTTTTATACCTGTGGTTCAGACATTTCCCTGTGGCTCTAAAAAGCCTGTTAAGTATATCTTACTGTCTATTCTCCCTAAAATTTAAATTCAATATTTTCAGGTGAATTTTCTTCTTGTCTTGAAAATTCACTTTTCCTATTTTGCTATTGAGTGGATATTGTCAGCTGCCATTGGCCAATTCCTTTAAATACTTTCCTTTGTGTTTGTAATTCTCACATGTACGTTCTGCCTCCCTAATGTAGAAGCCATTAAGCTTACACCCACAAACACCGTTGCATCTACAGTAGAAGCATAAGAACTGGATTTTATACATTATATATAATAAACGTAATTTATTGTACTTATTATAAATAAATGTAATTTCTAAAACTTCAGAAACTTCTATAGCACTGAGTATTCCTTGTTGAAATAGTCAAAAATTAGATCTGAGCTGTCAGTTTACACTACGACATTTAGTTGGGTCTCCAAAGTCTTTCGATTTCCCTCAGGATGATAGGAAGTCTGTTCAGAAAGTATTCAGCCATGTGCTGTGAAAACTAGAGACGTCTACTGAAGGAGATACGAGGTACAAGAAACACTGTGCATAGGACAATGGTGCCTCAGCCTTCTTCAAAGTAGGCACCTTGGCACTTTACATAGTTCTCCCAGTTGCCATCAGCTGCCCCATTGTATCTTCCTGAATCTCATTATGGGTCTGAAATTGCTTCCCTTTTGAAGATGATTTTAGTTTAGGGAAAAGCCAGAAGTTTTGGGGTGCCAAATCTGGGCTATAGTGGGGCTGGGTCACCTGGATGATTTGATGTTTTGCCATAAAACTCTGAATGAGTCGTGATGCATGTGCGAGCATGTTGTCATGAAGCTGCCAATTACTGGTTACCAAACCTGCAGGCTTCTGAGTCATCCAAATAGTTTGCTTGGAGGAATGTTCAAGCTTAACTCAAAATGTGATGCAGATTTGTTGTTCTACTTGCTCAGACATTTTGAATATGATGGCCACACAGTACACATGCTCACTTAATGGCGTCTACCACCCCCACTGACTGGTACAGTGAAGTTGTCATTTTGCATTCATGTGCATTCCAGTCTCCTCTCCTTGGCTGCCAGGTTACATGGATGTCATGCAAAGTGTTCTCGTTATATTAACAATGACTGGACTTTTTATGGACAGGCCTCATAGATAGTGTCCTTAACATCCTCCTTTATAATTGGTCCTTACTAATCTATATGACTTGGTGTCACATCCGTCCTGTTACCTGGAAGCAGGGAGCTATTACCTTGCATATAATGCTCACATTTTAAACAACATCTCAAAGTACACTACTCAAAGACAATCACCCTTTTAACCTTTTTACAGTTATTAAATTAAACACAGTTACTTTGTTTTGCTTGCATGTCCTGTCTCTTGGATACAAGTTGGCTATGATTTGACAGAAAACTGTGGATTGACCATATATGTTTCCATATATGTGTTTCCATATGTGTTTTATATTACAAAGGATATTTTTAGATTTATAGACTTTTATTTTTTATGTTCATTCAATGGATATAAATATAACTTAAAGAGAATTTATTTAAGAGTCAAGTTAGTGCTCCACCTGTTGTTCAGGAGATAGAAAGTTTGGGATTGAAGGCAAACTTGGATAAAGAACACATTGTATGGAATGTTGAATGAACAGCTTTTGAATGAGATTTTCACTTAATGAGGTAATCAAGTAATAAGAAACTGACTTGGTTGAGTTCTTGGCTAGAACCAGAAGAGCAACAACTTTGCAGGGAAAGCTTCTGAGAATACTGCCAAGAGAGATTCAAACCCACTCTCGTTCTTCTCATCAATTGTGCAGCTCTCTATCAGGCCTGTGCAGGTCTGAGAAGTCCTGGCTTTGGCTCCATTTGTGAACTGGCATGGAGCAGGTTCTCAACAGAATGGTGACCCCATGTTCCCAGGCTCAGCTGCTTGGCACTCTGCTTCAAACCAGTTTCTTTTGTGAAGCACTTTGGAACTGAACAAAATAGTGGGTAAAGCTTAGAATGACTTATTATTCTCCTGGATACGGAAATTAAAAGGGACTGGGATATTTCTTTTAACCAAGTCTAAGGCTACTTAGGACGGAGGAGAGGTGGGGAGCTAACACTTACTAATGCCTGTGGCTCACTGTGCTAGAAGCTTGACGGGTTACCATGTCAAATCTCAAAAAGATATTTTCTCCAAAAAATATTTTTCTATTTCTAAGGTGATGAAACAGGGTCATAGAAGTGGCCATTTCTACCATTGCACACAGATCTAGTAAGGACCAAATGTAGGATCAATTCTACAGATGTCTGATTTTAAAAAATCATGCTCTTTCTATCATGTGCCTTTTTTTTACAGAGTTTGTCTTAGTTTTGGATTTAGTTTCTTACAAAAAATGAAATAGCTCACTTAAAATTAACCCCTAAGTTTCATAAATTACTGATTAAGTGGTAACTCCCTAATGAATCAAATACACATTAATAAAATAACATTTATAAGAGCTGCATGCTGATGTCATTGGTAGCATAAATTATTAA
This sequence comes from Sturnira hondurensis, assembly GCF_014824575.4. Classification (NCBI taxonomy): domain Eukaryota; kingdom Metazoa; phylum Chordata; class Mammalia; order Chiroptera; family Phyllostomidae; genus Sturnira; species Sturnira hondurensis. Next base: position 10,296,077 of record NW_028077105.1, on the reverse strand, counting down.
AAAGGGAGAGTAAAACCTGAACATAACATAAAATAAAACCTGAACATAACATAAAACCTGAACAAAAGGGAGAGAAAAACCCCCACTTTTTAAAGATGTTGAAGAAACAGATACATGGCAGAACATGCACCTAACTTATTGACTATTTCCATTATAAAAAATGTAGTAACCACACTTCCCTTAGAATGTAATTCAACATCTCAGACAGATTTTGATACTCTGTTCTCTACTAAAACTAGTAAAATAAATGATATCAAAATGCCTTTTGTGAAAAAAGGCCGGAGACAAGCCAGAAATTGTCTTTGAATGAGAACACACACGTTATAGGGCCAAGAAATCTCTGTACACTTTCATGTGACTGAATAAGGAACAGAAGGTACTAACTGTAGTGTGGGCTAGAGAGTATTGCACATTTTTGCAATGCTGTAGCCATTTCCAAGAATATGATGTCTTGGAATCCTTACACAGCCAGGAACCTTTCACATACAGACTAAGTGGCAGGATGAGTGTGCACTTCATCACAGTGACTGCGTGCTAGCAAGCTAGGTGGAATGTTCATAGCAATAGGATCAACCCAGCTCACAGGCAACCCATTTGCCACCTTGTCTCCCCAAGCTCGTAATTCCCTTTGAGTGGCTCAACATTGACAAAATCTGAGGCCACGTTTGTATAACATCAAGGAATGATTTTCTGAATGTGTAGCATTGCATCAAACATGTAGCTTTTTGACTGTGGAATGTTAAGTTGATAAGTATTCATTTATCTTCCCATTCATTCATCACACAGTTTTCTTTTCTCATTTGGATGCTTGGTATCATTTAAATGTGATCCGGAACTTATTCAGAAATTAAAAACACTTCTTTCTTACAAAGTTGGAATTGCCACGATGATATCACCATTTGTATATAAATAACAGGCATATCAATTATGCTGTTTTCTCCCTCACACAAAGCAGATGGCAAACTCTGACGCCTTCTTTCCAGGGGAAGCTTATTTTGGTATTTCCAGTTTGTAAAAGACTTAACCGAACACTGTTCTTCTATTTTTACTTTTGCAAAAACTGAACCTCAGAAACATTAGAGCTTTTCAGAAAGGCCCCATCAGCACACTGAAAGGCCCCATCTTCTACAGGAAAGACCAGCACACAGTTCCTGACACAGCTTCTTACTTTAGGCCCGGTGGCTCACTAACAGTGTGGTTTCTCTCAGCTCAACCACTGCCAAAGTCACCTTGAGTTATTACATAACACCAGCCTCAGGCAACTTTACCCATTGTGTTGTCATTATTAACATTAGAATCACAAAATTTTATAGTGAGAAGGAAGCTTCTGGATCATTGGAGTTCCTCTCCTTTGTATTAGAAGGGAGGAATCAGAGGCCAGGCAAGGTGTTGGTTTAGAGAGAAGGCTATCCCATGAACCAAGGTCAAGTTGTAGGGTTTTGTACAGAACAAGCCCATGAAATTCTTAGACACATGACTCAGAGTAACAGGCAAGGAATGATAAGAGACCGAGAGAGAGGGTCTGCACCATAAAAATCCGTGGAAAGTAAGAATTGTCTCATGCCAAAGTACAGCAGCTCACAGGGTTGCTGCACAAGGCGGGGTGCCATTTTCAGGGGATGACCTTCCTGCTGGGACCTGGCTGGCTGGTTGGTTTTACGTGGTCAATTGAAACTCCCCGGCCTTCTTTCTGGCATTGATTTGAGTTGTTCCTAAGCTTGAGCTAAGAACTCTTTTTCTGCACCCCAGAGAATTTCCATTAAAAATGATAGTATGCATATGTATATTGAGAGTCTATACATTTTGAATGGGTAAAATTTTCTAGCTCTTCTTTTCTAAAATGTCTTACTGTTGCCGAACAGCCAGTGCGGTCCTGCTGCGTGCTGCCACCCTCTAGGCAAAATTCCAGAAATAGAGGTTCGGTGATAAAGGGAAGGACTCTTTAGTCAAAAGCTACACAATTTAGGAATAACAGCTTTCCACATACATTAACCACTTACTCCTTTAGATTAAGGCTAAACTTTTTAACACCTGAGTTCCCTGATCATTCCTCCTGTTAGTTTTCAATTACCTTATTTCCATAGGAATAATTTACACACTAAATCAACATAAGATACAAAAGCTACACTTTTTTTGAAGAATGGCAGGCTTCTGTTTCACAGCCTGTCCCCTCTACAACACCCAAAAAATGACTCTGCCACACTCTGCCACACCCAGGCTAGCTCCATCCTAGGCTGCGCCTGGAGTTTTCTCTCACACCCATAATCCTTCCAAAAAACCATCCTTTGGGGAGCGCAGGTAGCTGCAGCATGGTCATCCAGGCATCCTAGAGGAAGAAAGCCCAGAGCCAGTCTCTGCTCTCCTTTTATTTTAAGTCTTCTGTCCCATAATTCTGTGTGCTCAGGAGGCGTTCAGCTTCTCAGCCAATCCCACTTAGGCTGTTTGCCATTGCCTCTCCAAGCCTCTGCCTATGGCCCCTCCCCACTCCTTCCCAGTGATCTGATCAGATCTCTCTGCATCATTACCTCCACCCCTCTCTTTAGCTCTTTAATTTTATTCTGCTTTTATCCATTTATTTGTTTGTTTTTCTTCATTATTACATTCAATCATTTCACATTTATTTTTTCCTTTTTGTAAAAAAGAGTTTTATTTATTTACTTTTAGAAGAAGGGACAAAGAGACGAAGAGAAACAACAGTGTGGGCTTTGCCTCTCACACACCCCCTACTGGGACCTGGCCTGCAACCCAAGCATGTGCTCTGACTGGGAGCTGAACTGGCGACACTTTGGTTCACAGGCCGGCATGCAATCCACTGAGCCACACCAGCCAGGGCTCATTTCACATTTATTAAATACTTGCTTTATATAAATGTATAGTGCACATGCTGGATGAGACATAAAGATGTATATGTTCTTTATTCTGAAGAATTTAATAGTGTCCTGTGTCAGATAGCTTTGTAAACAGATAATTTACAGTAGCAGAATACTACAAAAGTATAGAACTGCTGTTGGGGCACAGGAGAGAGTGTTGCCGACTGTACTTGGGGACATCTGAAGCAGAACTTGAAGAGTGAGTTAACTTGGCCAGAGAGAATGAAGAAAAATTCTTCCTTGCGTGGAAGAATTAGCATGGCAATTCATAATAGTATGGGCAAAAGCACGAGTTATAAAAGGGACTGCGATGTTTCATAAATGATAAACTTTTTCATGGGGCACAGGAAAGAGATGCTTTTGATGTAACATCAGCAGAAGTTGTGTGACTGGGTGGATGTTGGAAAAAAGAAGCTGCAAACTGTCTAGCATAGAAACTAAAATAAATAGTATATATTGCAGATACATCTTTAAGCAAGTCTAGTAAGATAGCATAGAGTTCAGTGTGGGACACTCGAGAATGGCTAGAACCCAGAGGTCATTTGTGAATAGTTATTAGTGTGCTTTTTCTGTAGTTACAAAAACTGTTGTCACTAAAATAGGTGGTCTTGCTTGGTTCTCAGTAATCAGGAGAAAAAAGAACATGTAAATACAGTAACAGATACTAACTTAAAAAATACTTCATTTCTTGCTATTGATAATAAAAGTCGAACCACATTTCTACTGTACTCAGTTCATTAACCCAGGAGACCCAATTAGAAGTGTGGCCCAGATTTCCAGTATTATCAATTTTGTAATTAGTTGAAACAGTTACACACACATAACTTGTAATATTAGTTATTAAGACAATTTGAATTAGAATGAGTGCAGTGAATATAGCTTGTACAAAGGTAAAACACACATATTGCAAATAAATTAGATCATGATGGAAGAAATAAAGGGAAATAAAGCCATTTTATATATATTGATTTACACCAGTACATAATATGATTTCCTGCTTACTTGGTGCAAATGTCTATTGTTCTATGATTTATCTACATAATCTATTAAAAAGTATTTTGAACCATTGGATTAGAACAACATATTTAATATATGTTCTTTTCTTTTTCCTAAACTTTTTATGTGAAAATGATTTCCAATTTATAGATAAGTGTTAGAAAAATTTGAATAACATATCACAGTAGTTATCAAACTCAATAAATATAGCATTGAAATTTAAATTTCCTTCAAATTTAAAATAACCATTTACAATGTTAAAATTATGTCTCAGTCATGTAGAAAACTCAGATTTAAAATACTTTACTGGGAATGATTGGCAGTTGTCCTGAACCCTGACCTCCTTTTGATAACCTGCAGAATGACTCATCTTCTCAGTCTCGTATCTGTTGTTGCTGGTTTAATCATTATCAAGCATCTTTTGCCCCAATTTAATTTAGTAAATGCTTTTAACAAAGTTTCCCAAATTGCTCTGTTTAGATTGGAATTTAAAAAATATATATATATTCTCACCCTGGCTGGTGTGGCTCAGTGGATTGAGCGAGGGCCTGCGAACCACACAATCTCAGTTCGATTCCCAGTCAGGGCACATGCCTGGGTTTCCGGCCGGTTCCCAGCGGGGGACTCATGAGAGGCAGCCATACATTGATGTTTCTCTCCTTCTCTCCTTCCCTTTCTCTCTAAAGATAAATAAATTATATATATATATATATATATATATATATATATATATATATATATATATTCTCCATAATCAAAGGCCACTAAGTGCTCAGGCAAACATCAACTCTTTCAAAAATGTTTATTAGAAGAACTATTTTTACATTATACGGTAAAAAGAGATGAGTCAAAAGATTTAAAAAGTTTCTTGTGTTTGTTTTTCATCGTGACCTAAGTTAGAAGAAAAAAGCCAGTGAAACTTTTGCTGAATAAATAATGAAAAAGGCAAACACCCACATGTGTGTATGTATCTGTTCTCCAGAATAAAGAATAACAAAGAGGCTATCTCTGTTAAAATTTAAAGACATAAAAAAACTCAGGGAGGAGGTTTGCCCTGCCTTTCTGAGTTAACATCCACTTGAACTCTGATACCAATAGCAATGTTTTTGTTATACTTGGCCACAGTTTGCTGCTGACCCTGATTTTATCCTGTGCCTCTTAATCTTTCCTCTGCCTGCCTGGAGCTACACACCACATGTTATAGCTCAGGCAGCGGAGTCCTGTATCTCACCCGTTAAAAGGCCAGGCCATAGGTGTGACTCTTGAGTTTCCCACTTGGACAAACAACATTCTCTTGTAACAGCTGGTCAGCTACTCAACAGTCAACAGCTTTTTATTTTCTCTCTCTCTCTCTGCCACATCTTTGGCTGCTTGGCCTCCTGGACTCGGACTTGGCCTGTTCAAAGTTCCTGAGCCTGATGCCTCTATTTTCAGTGGCCCCAGTCACCCCTATGAGGGTGTTTGTACACTCTACCAAGAAAATTTTTTGAAGTACCTCATTACCACTTTCTTAAGCACAATGTGGGGGCAGCAGGGTGGTGTCCTCTTGCCTGTGTGCCTTTGGATAGAAACAAGATTGTGTCCTGGATACCACCCCAGTATTAGAACACTCAGGAAATACCTCTGTCATGAGGGTGGTGTGTATGTGTTTTTCACAGGGTGTAAGGGAGGAGGAGGAGACAGAAAGCAAGCAGATTTCCTGCCTTCTTTTCTCCTCTTACCACTTTAGCTGCCTCCCACTCAGTGTTAATCTTGCTCTGCTCTGGGGCCTATGTTGAGAAGGTAAACTGACCCTCACTCTCCCTGCTCCCCTGCTGCTCCGTGAGAAGAGCAGACCCCACAGAGACACCTCAACACCTTTCTCCCCAACGCTCTCCTTCCTGTGGGAGGGAAATTCACCTCCTCACCCTGTGATCAAGCCCCAGGTTCTATACTACGCTCACACATCTAAATGTTCTAAATCCCTAGGTTACATTCACGCTCTAAGTAATTCAGATTAAAAAGAGAGAGATTTAAGTCAAGCTAGATTTATCTGCTAGCTTGACTTAAATTAGCCAGATAATAATCCAAAGCATTGCTATGCTTAACCATGTGGAACCAAGCCCTGGCTGGCATGGCTTAGTTGGCTGGGCGTCACGCCGAAAAGCTGAAGTTTCTCTGGCTGGATTCCTGATCAGGGCATGTGCCTGGGTTGTGAGTTTGGACCCTGGTTGGGGCATGTATGACCCTCGCTTTCTCCCTTCTTTCCTCAATCTCCAAAAAAAGAAAGAAAAGAAAAAAGATGTAGAACCGATCTGATAGACTATAAATCACTTTCAGTTACATTTTAAATTCAGGGTTTCAGGGACCTCCGAAGTCCTTGATTTCATAAGCTACTCAATGACTCTAATTTAGAAGGAAATTCTTTCACTATTTCAGGTCTCTGTGAGGAAGAAAGTTTTTCTGAGCCTGGTTTTCTGCGCACACTGAGATCCTGCCACACTCCAAGGGCTGCAGGCTCTTCCATTCGTGGGGCCAGTATTGACGCAGAGTCCTTCCTGCCTCCATCCACGCAGCCTGGTCGTGAGGCTCACAGTAACTCCATAGGTAGGGACGAACCAGGGCTTAGCACAGCCAAAGGGGGACTTTGAATCAAAGCCTCACATCTTGAGCCAGGTTCTTGACCACCCACCCTGGTTTCTGATATGTTCTTTTTCTATCTATTCAGGGAAGGAACTGAAGGACCAATGATCCCAAAGAATGCTCTGCCACCTCCCCGGACTCAGAAATAAAGTGAAAAAGGATTATCTCATCTTAGCTTTAAATTGTTCAGTGTCTAGTTTTATCTTAAACATGTGAAATAAATGTGTGCTATATATATGTTTTGAAATTTTTAATGTCTTATTTAATTCAATGTATTTGAAATATTATGTCAATATGTAATCAATACAAAATTATTAATGAGATATACATTCATTTTCATGGTGGCAAATCTTTAAACTGTGTATATTTTATACTTACAGCACATCATTAATGATTTTGTCAAAACGAGGACAAGAAAAATAAATTTAGTGGAATGTATGGTGATTTATTAATATTTGTCTTCATGACTCAACATATCACCAGTCTATAAACAGAATACCAAATGTGTTAACAGTGATGAAATTCAGCCAACTTTGGTATTTTTCAGACTTTCAAGTGATATAAAAAGACCATAGTTTTGTGATTCTCTGGTTATGAAGGTTTGTGACATATAGAATATGGGCCTCTATTTGTACTTCTGCCTCAGGCCCCACCAATGTTAGGGGTAGAACTGATTACTTTCCCCCATACGGCCAGGTCCAGTGGAGAGGAGAATTCACAGGCAGCCACGGGCCCATTCCATAATAGTACTTACCACTGAGTTTTGTTATTCCTAAATATCATCCCACATTCTCTGCATTAACCATAGCCTTTCCCTGTCAGTGAAATAAATATTTGTGGACTAAGTAAATCAATGCAGTTTTGATTCCGCAGTCTATAGGGACTTTCCCATGTATTGTCTAGCTGGTGTACATAGAGCACATCCGTGTGGTAGGTCGTGGCAGGAAAGGAAGCAGGTTGAGAAAGTTCGAAGTGATGATGCAACCAAAATTTAAGTACTCACCCTATGTTTTCCATTTTAATTTTTGCTCTTTCGCCTTCATTTGATTGCTTCATTTTGGGTGTGATTTGGACCAGGAAAAATGGGAGTCAGGAAAGCATTTTAAGTGTAGCAAATGGCATGAACAAAGAGACAGAGCAGAACTGTTCGGTTTGACTGAAGCTCCCTGTCTGTGTCCAGAAAAAAATGGCAAACGTGAGAAAGAGCAGGTCTGTGTTGATGAAGCCTCGTGTGTCAGGTTGGGAGTCTGCATTTTGCCCTGATAGTTTTGTGCCATGTTTTTCAGAGAATGTATCTGAAGTAAAGAAATCTTATTTTTATTAATAAAAATACTGTTTCCTTGCTCTTGAGAGTAAGCTGATTGGTGGGAGTGGTACACCTTGCACCTGCTAATAATAAACTCTTGAGGCCCGCATCCTCCTTTCATTCTCCAGTGGGAAGGAAGCAACTAATCCCGACCAGGTGGTTCCTCAGTGTGTACAACTGGTCACCAGGGTGACCGGGGGAGAGCAGGTGTGTGGGTCTGTTCCCACCCTACCACCATTTTTCAGCCAAATGCTCAAATGAGAAGGAATCTGCCACATTTTTTTTTGTACAAAGGAAAAGGAATTTCTTTTCTCAGTTGATGTACAGAGGTAGGCAAAAAGCAGGTTACAGCTGTAAAGTTTGTTCTTATGTTATTTATTAATTATTGTAATATTTTTCACATAGACGATTGTAAACCTCCCTCTGCCCATCCTTATATATTAGTTTATGAACTCTGTGTTTTCCAAGGCAAAGAAGAATTTTGTATTCACAGTTTCTAAAAAATTCTCCACAGAGCAGTGAGAGCAATATCTTTAAAACACATATAAGACCATGTCCTCTGCTGACTTAAAGGCCTGTTATGGCTTACTATTTTTCCTGGAGTAAAAACACAAGTCTTAAAACACCTCCAAGGGCCTTACACAACCTAGCTCCTCAATGCACCTTTAATTTCTTTTTTTATTTCTCTCTCTCTCTTGCTCACTCACTCTTATCTAGCCACATTGGCTTCTTTACTGTGCCTCTAATATCTGGACACACTGCTGCCTCAGGACATTTGCACCTGTTATTCCCTCTACCTGGGACACTCTCCCCCCAAATACCCATGTAGTTCATCCCCTCAGTCCCTATGATCATTGCTCAAATATCACCTAAATGACCATCTTCTTGACAAGACCTGCCCACTCATGCTGTTTAAATGGAATCCCTACTTCAGCCTACCTTCTGCTCTTTCTATTTCATTTTCCAACATACTACAAGTCATCACATGGAACCCTATATCTTTATTTATATATTTTCTGAGAGAAGGGATTTGATCAGTTTTGTTTGTGGCTGTACTTATCAAGACCTACAACCGTGCCCAGACGGTGCTTGGTAGATGTTTGTTGAATGAAATAAATGAGGCTTTTTGTTCTTTGATAATGGTACATAGCATTTGGGGAATTTGGGGGCTTGTTAAAGAAACTGCTAATCTTCTTATGGGTTTCTATGCATCTACAGAAATGTCTCCCATCCTTCTGAAAAATTTGAGGACTGTGTTCGTTAGAGACTTTCTTTTTTTTCAAGACTGGCACAGTCAGCGGGTTTTAGTCAGATGGAACAAAGATGACCTATTTCTTCTAGGTCATACATAGAACAGGGCTTGCCAAAGCCTGGGATCTCAAAAACTTCTCCATGTGCATGCTGGGATGTGGGCACCATCTGCGGTCAGAAATACTATTACTCAAACTGCCTAACCTGCCATTTCCACTCTATTTTTTATATGTTTGTATTTAATCTGTGCTATTACAATAGTGTTTTATGCTCACAGACTGACAACTCTGGAAATGCCTCAAAGATATATATATATTTTTCCCCTACTTATATAATAACATTTTAATATTTGAGAGCAAAAGACCAGGTTCCTAGGATGTCTAGATTGGTGGTGCACAGAGGCTCAGTAAATATAGGTTGACTAGGTACACTGATGTCTGCCTTTTAATTATGAGAGTCAAATAATGCCAGAGAAATTATAGTCTTTTCCATGGGTATCAATTATATCAGGCTGTTGAAAATCCACATAAGAACAAATAACTCTTGTGAGCACTTAAAGTATTAAAAAATTTAGAATCAGAGAATGGGAGGAAAGGATTAAGTGGGGAGATAAATTTCTGTTATAGTGCTCCAACATTTATTGCCAATATTTAAGTGCTGAGGACATTTTTGCAATATTAATTAATCTTATCCTGGTGTGGCTTGTTTTCATATGTTGTTGTAGAAGTATTTCGTGTAGTCATAAGCATAATTTTAGCGAATCCTTAAAACCCATAGATTCTCTGGATTCTTCATCAACAGAGAATTTTAGAAGAGGGGCAAAGTTCTATTAAAGTACAAGTGGTATAAGCCTTTATTCTGTTGCCTCAGCAAGATGGAAGTTGACTACTTTGGCTCTAACCAGAAAAAGAAAGACAAAGGAGCAATGTTCCCTAACCCTAGATTTGAAGCTGTTGGCGTGGGTGTGTCTCGTAGCCTCAGCCCATCCACTACAAACCACTTGTCACTGTTCTGCTATTCGCTTCCTCTCTGCTATCCCTCTTCCCAGGTTCACGGGGGTCTCAAGGCTTTAGAAAAACTGCACTGTACTTCAGGACATTTTCCACATCCTCAAAAACAAAAACTATTTATTAGAGATGAAAGTTACCCAAATTTCTCATTCAAAAAATTATTCCTAGAATCTTTGGACATTGCTACAAAGAAGCAGTTGATGTAAGTGGATTTCCTTCAGCTACTGTCAACCAGAATGAGAGCATCTGTGATGGGATTGTGATAATTCCATGACATCAATCACATTTTTGCCAAACTTAGTAGTCTGAATATTTATTTTGCCATAATATAACAGTCTTGAGTTCCTAAAAACAACTTATGAAAAATGCTTTTGACTCAGGTACCTTATTGAATGAAGCCTGCTCTTGTTTTCTCCAGACATAATGTCACTCCCTTGTTTCAGAATTTTCATTAGTTAAACATTGGTTTACTGAATAAGACATAAACTCTTAGCATTACCATTCTGGCCTCACCTGAGGCTCCCTTTAGGGTAAATGGGTCTACTTCCCATCCTCCAAATCCCAATAGAAATCTCAAGAAGTCCCATTGCCATGCTCTTACCCCGGAGGTTGTCTTGCACTTAACCCAACCTATGGTTCTGGGTCCAGTCAAATCCCACATCTGTTCCGAATCTCCGCTGATCAAGCCAGACTCCAATTCTGAGCTTCTAGACACTTAATTGACAAGAACAGTCGGAATCATGAATTCCATTTAAGACCTTACCTCCTACTGGATGTGAAAACTTGGACAAGTAACTGTCAACCTAAGTCTCAATTTCTTTATCTGTTGAATGGTGGTAATAATACTAAATTCAGAGTTGTTGTGAAGAATAAACTCTGTAAACTCTGAAAAGTTACAGAAATAGGAGATATATTATTATAATTTCTGTTCAATTCCATGCAGGTTTGTATTAGTTACTGTTTTCTGTGTGAATACCTATTTCTCCCTCCTAGAATCCGGGAGAGTGCTGCCAAGTTCTTACACAGGGTGGAGCAAAAGTAGTTGTGAGTACATGAAACACAGGCTTTATTCTTGCAGTATTACTTATTCATTACTATATTATTTTCCACTTGAACAATCGTAAACCTACCTTTATCCAACCCTCCTTTGTTTCTGCATTGTGCCTGGCCATGTATTCTTTCTATTCTATGGGAACAGAAACATATAGCAATTAATGAACTATATTCAATACAGTGACGAAACAGTTCTGGAGTATCTTACATTGGATATCTTATTTATTGATTAGTAATATATGATGGTAGTACTTAATCAATTTTGTCATCAATTGCAGGGGGGTTAGGAAAATTTAAATGAATCATTGTGGCAAAGATGATTGCGCTTTGTACAATAATAAAAGTCATATACCCCCACTTTTTGTCTCTCTGCCAGAAAACCAATGCTAACTTTGATCACACATTGCCAGCTATTCCCCATTTTCGCTTGAGGAGTTGGAACCCAGCCTCCAAGCTCTGACTGCAGGGTGAGTTGTAATTCAACCTCTTGCGGGCTGCCTGTGGATGGAACACAGTGGCTTTAATTAGAGCTTCAAACAGCTGACAGAAGTGGAAACCTGGGGGTAGGGTGGGGGAAGAGAAAAGATGCTTTGTTTCAGGGACCTACTTTTTCATCCCTTGATTGTAGACACCAATGGCTGCTTCAGAGACTGGGGTCAGGGGAGTCCCCAGGGTTTACTTTAGTTGGGTCTCCAGGGTAAACCAAACAGTTTGGAACAGAGCAAGATAAATAAGTAATACAGCCAAAGAGAGTATTTTTAAAAATCCACCTTTTGGTTATTAATATGAAGTTACACAATCTCTCTATGTGAGTACAAAATGACCCCAAGTGTCCTTTGAGACTTCGAAGCGCGGTGGAAGGCCACCCGAGACTTGCCCTGTACTTTCTCCTCCTCTCATCTTTGACGGCTGCTGTCGGGTTGCTAGCGCAGGCTCCCTGTGCTTCCAGTGAGGGCGAGGAGGGTGGGGCTGTCCCTGAAAAGAGAGAGAGATAAATAACAGGCCTGGTCTTTGTGGTGACTCCCAGAGGTTTTGAGAACTTTTAGAGTTTTTGATTGCGATGAAAAGAGGAAATCATGAAAGTTAACTTAAAAATCACAGACAATTGTCGGAAGGAGAAGGCAGAAGAAAACTGCCTGACAAACTATTGTGTGATTTAGAAAACTAGCTTCTGGCAATTCAGCAACATCTGCTAAAATCTTTAAAATGTTTATTTTATTTACTCAGAAATCCTATTGCTAATAATCTTTCAAAAGAAAATAATAGCAAATCTGAAGGAAAAAAATTTATTCACCAAGATATTACCAATTATATAAAATGAATCATGTACAAACATTAAAACACTGACATTAAACATATTTATAGCATGGGATGTTGAAAGAAAAGAGTCAGACATAAAATAATGTTTATATTATATGATTAAAACTATAAAACAAAGTGACATATAAGATATTATAAGTGTTAATGAGATTATACTCAGGTACATGTCCTTAACTTTTCTATAAAGGCAAATACAATTTACAAATAATAAATTGTATTTGTGCTTTCTTTATTACCTTTTCAACTAGAAAAATATTGCATGATTAACTAAGCTTTTCCAACAATTTTAAATTTTATAAAATGAGCTTCATTATGATTACCAAAGAAGATGTTTTATCTTATAATTAGCTTCTCTTTTCCTAACTGATGGTTCCTTTATCTTTTTGTTAGCATTTATAACTGCGTTGTTAGTTTAATTCTACTCTAAGCTATAAATTCCTCTCTGCTCGAAATCCTTTTGACTTGGAAAAATCACAAGAATTCTTTTTACTTGGAAAGGTCGCAAGAATTCTTTTGACTGTCTGTCCCATTTTCTTCGGAGCAGCACGTCATAGGATTTCAAGCCTGGAAAATACGTGTCAGGGCCATCTTACTACAACAAGGAGCTCCACTAGTACCCACGGAGATTAACTTAAAACCTTCCCTGCTTTTCACAGCAGCCCATTTACTATTAGTTCCTCTTAGCCCTCCCTTCTGTCCCCAGAAAGGGCCTGGGACAGGAGTGGGTCTACCCTGGCACAGTCTGGAAGGTGTGGGTTCTTGCCTTTGGACAGGGATGATTTCACAATCTGAGTCCAGGTGACTTTGAGGGTGCACGTATTAAAGCCGGGGACAGTGAAATGAAGGTGTTAGATAGAAGAGGCAAGATCAGAGCAGCGGGAGGAGGCCTAGCCAGAGCTGCCTTGGCCCTCTGGAAATGCGAGAAACAGTTGAGCCTAAGTGAGGCTGCCTTGGTCCTTTAAAAAAGAAGTCATAGACGAAGAAGAAGGAAGCCTGCTGGGCTGCAGGGACACAAGAAACAAGTTACAGAGACAAAAGGAGGGTCCTTGGAGACAGGTTCAGGGGGTTGGCCCAGGACCGGCTACTGTGGCCTGTTGATACCCTGGTTGCAAGTCTCCTGGAAATCTTTAGGCACAGGGGTGTCCAACTCACCCTGCACATGGCCCAGAATGACTACGAATCTAACCCAACACAAAATTGTAAATTTACTTAAAACTTTTTTGGGGGGTCATCAGTTTTCATTAACGTTTGTGTATTTCATGTGTGGCCCAAGACAATTCTTCTTGTTCCAGTGTAGCCCAGACATGCCAAAAGGTTGATCACCCCTCCAAAAAACTGAGGCCAAAAGGTTGGACACTCCTGCTTAGGAGAAAAAAAGCAACAGTACATGCCGGAGGAAAGAGGTGGGGGAAAGGGGTGCACGTGCTCCAGAGAGAGACTGCCTGCACTGGGTTGTTTGTCTTAAGGCATTTTATTTATTTTTATTTTTTAAAAATTATATATATATATATTTTATTGATTATACCATTACAGTTTTTCTATTCCCCCCTTCATTCCCCTCCACCCTGCACACCCCTCCTCCACCATCCCCCCCTTTAGTTTATAACCCCGTGTCTCAAGTTCTTTAGATTCTGTATTTCCCCTACTATTCTTGCCCTCCCCCCTGTCTATTTTCTACCTACCTTCTATGCTATTTTCTGTATCTTCTCCCCCCTTCTCCTCCCACTCCCCTGTTGCTAACTCTCCATGTGTTCTTCATTTGTATGGTTCCACTCCTGATCTAGCTGTCCTCTTGGTTTGCTTTTGTTTTAGGTGTGGTTGTTAATAACTGTGAGTTTGCTGTCCTTTCACTGTTCATATTTTTCATCTTCTTTTTCTTAGATAAGTCCCTTTAACATTTCATATAATAAGGGCTTGGCGATGATGAACTCCTTGAACTTGACCTTATCTGAGAAGCACTTTATCTATCCTTCCATTCTAAATGAAAGCCTTGCTGGATAAAGCAATCTTGGCTGTAGGTCTTTGGATTTCATGACTTGGAATACTTCTTTCCAGCCCCTTCTTGCCTGTAAGATCTCTTTTGAGAAATCTGCTGACACTCTGATGAGAGCTCCTTTGTAGGTGACTGTCCCCTTATCTCTTGCTGCTTCTAGGATTCTCTCCTTCATTTTAATCTTGGCTAATGTAATTATGATGTGCCTTGGTGTACCAGAAGGGGAAAAGAAACAGCCACGAGTGGAAAACTTGTTTGAACAAATAATAAAGGAGAACTTCCCCAGTCTGGCAAAGGAAATAGACTTCCAGGAAATCCAGGAAGCTCAGAGAGTCCCAAAGAAGTTGGACCCAAGAAGGAACACACCAAGGCATGTCTTAAGGGATTTTAATCTGAATTCTAAAGGCGGGAATTTTAGGGGAGGTCTCAGGAGAGGATCTCAACAGAATATTCCTCATTTAATATGCTGACACATCAAAATGAGTACATAGAGGGGTCAAGGTCATTCTCTGGTCAAATTCACCTTCAACAAATGTCACTGGAGAGGGACCAAGACAGAAGCAATCCTGCCCAGGTGTGTGGGACATGGAAACCCTGTGCCCCTAAATGGCCTTGGTTAGGGAAATGAGACTGTGGGATGTATTAGCTGACTGTAAATCGCTTGGCATTCTAACTATCTCTCAGTTTCCACATTCCATTCGCCAAACATTTTCCCCAGCTTTTTATGTACTATTATGCTTCACTTTGATCTCCGCTTTCTAGTTTTAAAATGTTTCTTGCTTTCCTCACTCCTGTGATACTCCATGGAGGAGCATCAAACAAGGAAAAATGTTTTAGTGTAATTCTGTCCCAAATATTGCATTTATCTACCTGTCATCTACTGATCTTTGTGTTAACAATTGGTTCAGAGTAGAATAAACCAACATGGTGTTTATGAACTGATTGTTGCTTAACTGAAGTTGAAATTTAACTGGAAATTCTGTGTTTATATGTGAAGATTAGCAACCCTCCCATGTACGGTCATCATAAACATGCTTATTGAAAGTTTTCCTCAAAGATGGTAATTTAATCAGGGTCAGGTAACCCAGAATTTCATAGTGTATTATTTAAAATAAGTTATAGAGTAAACACAATAGAGCTCATAATGCTTATATAATTTAAGTAAACAGATATTCACTTAGAAGATTAAACATATTTTCTCATTCTTTAGGAAAATTTTAATTTTTCTATTAGGACACCAAAATATAAACATTATTTGAAAGACTAAATTATATTTTGTTTGTATCTTTAAAATTTTTCTTTTTATACATATTTGTTTCTATAACATTGTACATCAGTGATCTTATCATTTTTCGCCATCACAAAACAGCAACATTTTTTTCCTATAGCCCAAAGAGTAAGTGCCTATTTGCTATTAAGTCCTCTAGATTCCTCTTCCCCTAGCGGCTGAGGTTCGCTGATATAATAAGGAGAGAGAACTTGGGATGCCTGGTGTCGCCAGCTCATTTCCTCCTCTCCTCGGTGGCCAGTTAGACACTGTGCCTGAGCTCTGGAAAACCCCCTTTCCAACAAGGCTACGTTATTCCATGACACTGTTAAAAGCTCTCCTTGTTAACCTGTCAAATCAGGCAGCCATTTCCTTCTCCCCTTTCTCTATTACTATGGAAAATAATAGTATCCACTATCCAGTTCTAGAAAAGGGGGTCCTTTATCCAGAGCCCTTTCCATGACATGTCCTCTGCCCCCAGCTCAGCACACCTCTGTGGGTTATGTAGGCCAGAGAGCGGTGTGTGCTTCGCTGGTTTTCCCTGCCTGTCAGCTTCCCCAGGACACCCACTTTCATTTATGCCTCCCGTTGCTCTCCTGTGTGCCCGTGCCACCTTGCATGACATGTGCTGCCTGAATCCGAAGACAGTAATAGTGAGATAAGTTAGAACCACATCGGCCTTTTCGTTGCACCTTAAAGACCTGAAGGGCTCTGACCCCAGTCTCAGACTGAAGCCAGAAAATCCCATCACTTCATGACAACCTTCTGAAAGCCATCTTTCTCTTCCACTCTGGAAATTTCCATTAGCTCTTTATAAATAAATTTCAGAAAGCAGAACTGTTCAGGAAAGTAAATATGTTTAAAAGTTAAGATTTCAATTAGATTTTGCCCCTAATATGTTTTCTCTCCTGAAATGGGTTTGAAATTTAAATAGTTATGGAAGCTTTGTTTAATAAGTCATGAGTATAGATTAAAAAGAAATGTTAGATGAACCAATATATTTTTGGCTTTGTAAATTTAGGATAACATGGGTTACAATGCTTAATTACAGCATAGATATGAAATGTAGTCTAAATAATAATCAGGAATGATTTATTAATCTATTTTTTAGGGGAAGGAGGAGTGTAGATCAATAGAATACTTTCATGGTGAAAGACTTATTCTTTGTCTTTCTCTGTATCACAAACGAGTTACTATTCTGCGTATAATTCGGGTGGATGGGGTGGGGGACAACCAAACCTCTTTATTCTACGCTCCAACGGTTTGAAATTTCTGCCAATTTAAGCTTGCTAATCCCTTTTGTTAATTTACTGAGAACTAAGTAAATGATCATACTACATTATTCTATTTTGCGGTAAAATATTGGAATAAGCAGAAACAATGTTCTATTATTTTTCCTGTCATTTTAAGGCCTTCTAAATCAAATGTTGGGCTCTAAAATTTGTTCTGCAGAAGTGTTTTGTTTTTTGCCACTAGCCTGTGTGTCCTCCGCTGTGTGTGGCCAGGGCTGGGAGGCTGCAGACTGCCTTTCTTAGGCTCCTTTGATACTGGCAGATCAGAATGATACAGGAAGAGAAAAGCTCCTAGCGTATGAAAACTGCGGGTAGTTTGCAATGGTAATGAGGAGAGGTCATTCCAGACTCTACAGTTCAAATGGAAGCAGCATTTTCCTATATGGCACGGTTCTTACTTAGCATTCCAGTTCAGCCACGAAAGAGCTCCCAATAGTATAACACCAGACGTGATCTACCCAGCCAGGAACATGAGCAACACTTAATCCCTGGGTGTTTTCTCTTTCTCCTTCTTGCTCCTGCAGTCCCCCCATCACCATTTTGTTCTTCCAAATATTCCAGTACCTGTGTTGTCCATTTCTCATGTGTTTAAATTCCCACCATTTTTCCCGTCCCCCTGATTTAAACCCTGACTGATTAAGTACTGGTGAGAAGCCAGTAGAAATCTTTTACTACAAAGAGTGTCTATGTCTTTGACTCCAAATAGCAAAGGCACCTCAACAAGTATCCTTGCTTTTGAAGGTATATAGTTTCACAAAAATGATGAAGTATATTCACATTTATGAAATGAAAATGCAGTGGTGTGCTATATTATAAACTCAACACAGATTTTTGGAATATAAATTTCACTCAAAGATTGTATTTCTAAAGGCAATTTTTTTTCACTCTACAAAGATTTGGGACAGATAATTTTTCTAGTAAATTCTACCAAACACCTGAAAAATTGACACTGATCCTTTACAAACTCTTCGGAAAAATACCGTAAAAAACAGAAAGGGGAGAACACTTCACATTTTATTCTGTGAGGCCAGCAGGACCCTCATATCAAAGAAAAAATCTTGGTGATGCTCCCTGCTGACATTATGGTCAAATATGTTTGGGATTCTAAAAGAAACTGGCTAGGTGGAAAAGATACACTTAGTGAATGATGCTCCCCAGTTTGAATGTACCAGAAGGATATCCAGGAATGACTGGTTGAGAGAGGAATGACAATTTTGCTCTTCATTTTAAACTTAAACACTAATAATTTAGCAATTTGATTATTGACCTTTATTAATTTTATACAGATAATTTATAATAAAATAATGAGTAAATGATTTTTAAAATACATGAGGTACATTTTTAATAAATGTAAAAACCTGCCCTGGTGGGTACGTGCAGAGAAACAGATCCGCAGAGCTGATGTTGGGGGAAGGTCTCTCTCTGTGAATTGGGTGGATCAGCAGCCTGGAGGGGCCCAGAAACCATATCTCTTCTCACACAGTTTGTCTTCATTTTCTTTGTGTATTAATGGGCTGGAAAGAAATGCTGAGTTTTGTTGAAAATTAGAAGAAATAATTATTTAGATGCTTTTCTTTATAGATACATTTAAAGAATTCAGAGTTGAAAGTGAAAACTTGCTCTGTGACTGATATGTATGCTGGCTTAGGCAGAGAAAAATGAAGAACAGATTTTCAATTTAGTGGAATGACTTTTTTAAAATAGAGAGTTGAAAATATTGTAAAAATGGCTAACATATGGGTTAAAATGATAAATCATTGCTTTCCCTAAGAATCGACAGTTCTCAAATTCGGCTTATCCAGCAAAAACATTTTATGATTGAATTCTTTATAAAAGCAAGATTGTGAAAGCTTTCACTGGGTGTGATAAGACTGCAGCAGAATTAAAGTGTAAAAATCATGAAGAGTTGACTTCATTGACAATGAAATTTTGGAAACTTTTAATTCAATTATATGATAAAAGTTACTGCACATATTTGTTTTTCTTCCTTCAAAGGGCTCTTCAACTTATTTTTCCCTTAAGACAATAAAAGACAATATTTCATATGACATGAGTCACTTGATTTTTCAACTAAAAGATGCTTAACAAAACTTCAAGTGTTCTAGTCACTTTGCCTTATGGATTGGATTATGCTTATAAGGTTTGCAAGACGGTAAAAAAATATTCCAATCTGCATGCACATTTTTAAGTGGATTCACATCCTCAAAATATGGTGACACTATGACAAGAAAAGAAATTACTATACAATGTAAATTCAGGTTGGCTCAATTTTATAAAATGAGTACATTCAGTCCAGCTGTGATTAAATAAGGAGAGAACAGAACTGCTGTTTTTCTATTAAAACATCAAAAATTTTGTCAACTTATTCAACAAATATTTATTGAGCCTATTATCTGCTGGCACTTTCAATCAGTGAACAAAGACAAAAATCCATATTTAAGGACTGTAAAAATCTTCAAGTTAAAATCCCCCAAATTTAATGAATTTCAGACACTATTAGAGAGTTTTACATAGTATTTATTTTCTCCAGTATTAGAGAACATCCTGGAAACATTCAAGAAACACTGATCTAGACGTTTTCTTACTTTCTGTAAATACCTAGGTAGTTGATTTGAGAACAGAAGACTGACTGAGTGTGGAAAAGTGAGCTGATGGAATGAGGGCCACCTATGTGCCACAGAACAGTCTGGGGGAACCTATGGCTCTCAGGAAAGAATGGAATAGTCCTGTGTCCAGACATTTCAGGTTCTCAGATCCTACTCTTTTTTGCTAGACAGTAATGGATCAACACTGGGTATTCTTGTTCTTGGGGTACCTTTTCCTCCACCCCATGCATCCCATTTCTTTTTCATTCAGACAGAGCTCAGAGCAGTTAAGTCCCACCTTCTTTAGTTATAGTCACATTTCACTTCTTTTTCTTTAATGCTGTATTTTATTCTCAGATGCAATTTTTCTCTATCCTCACCCACTTCATACATACAATTCTGTGTGATATTCTAGGTGGTTCTTTTAAACACAGACGTACTATTTGATTACGTGCCCATTTTTCTCATCAGAGAAAACAGCGGCTTCAATGTCTAGGATGTGATTTTGCTCTTATGGTCTATTATATGAAGGTGTAGATGGCTTATTATATTTATTTGATTATCTAGATAAAATGTAAGATTCTGCCGATAGTCACAAGACACTGACAACAGAAACTGAAAAGAGTATTTCTCTGTAGCTCCTCATCTTTGCCTGTCTTTTTAAATTCTTCAGTATGAGGTCCTCTGATGGCCTCCTATCAATTCTAGTTCCTAAAGATGCCCCAGTGAGAGCTCAGGCTGCACTGACCCTCCGCTTATTTCACCGTTGTGGTGATTTCACTTCTGGGCCTGAAAATGGGTCCTTCAGTTACTAACCTCCTCTTCTTCGCTCTCAACTTCAGTAATGATCTGGTGTGCCAGTGAAGACCTCTCCATTTTTATTTTGAATAAAAATTTCCCTCCCTACCTCTAGCTGCATCTCTCAATTTCCTTTCATGCTGGTTCCCAGGACTGGCCTTCTAAAGCTAGTATCCTGCTTTTGCCGGTTTACTTCCCAGAACATTTCATTCTTATTCTCTTCCTGGGTCAAGTGTCTGGTCTCAGCTGCTTTACGAAGAAGCCCTTTGAGGATGACCACCTGTCTAAGTTCTGAGCAGGGTAAACCCTGGAGTCCTTGATGTCGGGCTTTTCCAAGGCCTTCGATTTGCCTGGGAAAGTCTAGCATTGATTTTTGCTGAGCTAAATTCACTAGCTTTGATTCCCTGGGCTACACAACCACGAACTTCCTTTTTAATGGGTGACATTGCCTGGTCTCAGCTTCTCTCTCCTGGAATTTCCTAGGAGAACATATTAGAACCAGTGATCTACCTTCTGAGAGTATTAGCATGTAGAGACTATTGTCCCCTTTCACTTCTACATGTACTTCCTTTAAAAAGTACTGTAAATAGCTCTCTGGCTTTTATTGAAGGTTACCTATTTTACTCCAGATTTTATTAACTCAAAGAATCGTTTGCCGAGTTAATTATAACACAAAATATCTTGCAAAGATTGAAATAAAAATGTATTTTAAATCAAGCTAGGTTGAAAAGTGCACATTTTGAGTTTAGACTTCATAAAAACTTTCAGCTTTCCTGAAGACCCATATAGAAAAGGAGGAAAAATCAAAATATTCTCACTGTTTACAGATGCCACAGCCAGTGTTTCCACGCCTATTTTATTTGGTAGCTTCCAATGACCAAAGAAGGTATCATTTAGTGGTTTTGTCACAAATGTGCCTAAAATAATTTTTAAAATCGTTGTAGGGAATCAGATTATCTCTTTTTTAGTCCCAGATGTTTTCTCGGGGTGTGGGGTCTGGCTACATCCTCTATGTAGAAGAAAGTCATGTTTTGTGCATGATAATCCGGTCATCTCCATTGTCTATGCAAAAACAAATAAAAGTTACAGATAATTTTTGTTCAAGTGAATGATGCAAACAAAACTATATTTTTATATTCGGCTTTGACGTAAGACCATGTAGAGTACCTGCGCGAATGGTGTGCACTTGCACACCCATGCCCAAACACACACACACAAACCCAATCATTCTTCTCTGCTGCACTGTATTCCTTTCTGAGATAACCCATAATATTAGCAATCCTCATTTGAAATAACATAAGATTTTCCCGGCAAAAGTCTGCTAGAGAAAACTTTGGTTAACACAAGTGTTTCTCATCAAATAGTTCTAAAATGTTTACAAATTCCTGAAATCCAGCAGTGATGTCACAATGAAGGGTATGGTGTTGGGAAGAAAATGCCCATCCAAAGTAGGAAAGTACTGGCTAAAAATCCCAACACATCAAAAAGTATTTTTCAAAGGTAATTTTCATTCAACTGATAGATTTTTCCATATAAACTTATAAAATATGCTAAAACAGAACATTCACATGATCTTTGTTTTAGTTTCTTCATCTTTACAATCAAGGAGTTTGACTAGATGCTTTTTTTAGCTCTGAAGTTCTATGATTTTAGTCAACATAAGATGCTAAAATGTGTCCCATTCTTTAAATTGGTTGGTAATAGAAAATGTGGCTTAAAATTATTAAGACTTATCTATAACTCTTTTATTTTCAGATCACAAAGGCAAGTCCCAGGGAAGTAACTCAACTACCCAGTGACACCCAGCCACTGGGTGTTAATGCCACTTCTTCCCCATCTTCCTAATCATCAAATGGTTTGCTTTCAGTTTGTTTCGTTTCATTAAATACTCCATATTCTTACTCCCCACCCCGGGAAAATCTCTAGTAATCGTGGGATGAGGTCAGTAATCTAATTTTGTAAAAGAGATCCTCAACATTCTGACTTGTAGTTGAAGGTCAGAACCACTGACCCCCATCAGCTATCTGGGACACAGTGATATAGAGGAACAGGTGTGTCACACAGGCCTCGGGCAGGCTCTCCAACTTTACACAACAGCATCTCTCTAACATGTCCATCATTTTATGCCACAGGCTACCACCTGCCTAGTGTTTTCTCCCTTCTAGGTGCAATGCATACTATATTAATGACCTCATTTAGCATCTGGGTTTCTTTTCTCTGATTGATAGGCTTCCTGTGGAAAAGGATATTCCTGAAAAAACCAAGAATTTAAAAAAGTGGATCAATAGCCCTTACTTACCATCTGCTCCAACCTCACACTCTAGTGTAATTCAGTTCAACTCCTGGGCACTCCCTCATTGAAAAGTGTGAATCTGTCCACCGCCGTGCAACAGTCTCGAGCCTGTTAAGGCAGTCTGGGGTTTGGAAATTACTTACTTGGTGTAAGAGGAAGTGAATTTCTGCAAATTGTTAGAATATATCATACAGAGAAGGCTCTTTGGACACTTTTGTCATAAGAATTTCTTAACCTTTTTGGTAGTAAAGGCAAAGCTTATATAAACTTAATTTCTTAATAATACAGTTGGTTTTATATAGAGACAATGGAGAGCAAAATTATTTCTAAGAGACTCCATGTAAATTCCAAGTACCTCAACATTCACATTTCTGTCAGTTCTCACTGAGATCTTATGTGTTCGCTGTTGGCAATTGTGGCCAAAATACATATTTCTGCCCCTTACACTACTCTTGGGTACCAAAGTTTAGTTTAAGGCTTTTTTTCATGTAGCACACTTAAAGAAACACATAAGAAACCTCATTCTTCATCTTCCTTGTTCACAACTAAGTAAATTGGTCTCTTATCTATTGATTTTAGAAAAAGGAAAAAGTGAATGACTTACCTCTAAATAGGTATGACTCCAAATAAAGCAGCTGAACTAAAACTCACCATTCTAACAAAAATAGAATTCAGCATCATTTTCTTTTTATATCCCATTTAAAGAATGTTTGTAACTAGATTTGACAAAATAAACTAATTTTTAAGTCATGTTGTTTATAAGGCAGTCTCAGGATTCTGGCTCTGAGGACCAAGTATGTATCTAAAGCCCTAATAGACTACCAAATGACGTATAAAAGCTTTCATGAACATTTTATGTTTGCTTCAGAAGGGGGATCTGTTACACCTGTGACAGTTTTATTTACTTAAAAGAGCAAAGCAGGAAACCAATGATATTATCCTTATATGGGTTAAGAAACTATGAGTTGTCTATAGGAACCTACCAATGTTACATATGTGTATCTCTTATTTTTCAATGCAGTTGGGGCCCAGAAAGTGGTTAGTTAACATATGTACCTCAAATGCTTTAAGTGGATACCTATGAAAAGGTATATAAAATATAAATAGTACTGTATATTTTCAAAAATTTAAAATAAACACAAAGAATATATAGGTATACGTGTTATAATTTTGAAGTCAACACTAGCACAAATGTTTTCTTACCTAAATACATACTAGGATACTTCCTATTTCAACACATGCACCTGCAAACACATGGCCATGCACATAACCTTGCTTTCTGCCACTTGCAAGAAAGTTAGAATATACAATATAGTACATTGTTTAAACTTAAATCATACTGGCAAATTAATGAGGATGGCATTAAAAAGTCTGATCTAAGAAATCAACAGACAGGAAGATAAATATTCCATAGGTTAAAAACACTGAAGACTGATGGGAAGTTGAGATTTAAATTTCTTGTCCCACTGATCTTGAAAGACACAGAAGAGACAGGAAGGCCTGTAAACACTCAGGATACTCTGTATATCTGAAATCTAGCAATCCAGGCCAGAGACTCAGACCACTGATGCTTCAGACCGCAGAGAAACAGCAGAGCAGTGAGCAGTTCTCCGCGATGCAGGGGGAGCCGATGGAGATCTCGATGCCCATCTGGATGGGAGACGGCGATGCGCTGGTCTAGCGGGTCGGGAAAACCCTTTTCCATGTGAAGATTTCACTGCCATGGATTCCTAAGACAAAATAAGACATTCCTCTCACTATACCAGCACCAACAATAAGCTTAATATTTTGTGAATCTCAGCAATGGTCTTAATGTGTTAGCATATTTATGAGCAAGAACGACCATCACAAACTAAAAATGTCATCTCATATTTGTGCTCTTGAATGTTTTAATCAAGGCAATTTTAATATGTAATATGACATTTAATAATCTTTTCACATTGACACATTTTAACACAACTGGTTTTAGAATTTTAAGTTTATTATTCAGTAGTTCATGTCATAGATAACTTTGATACGATTGAACTGCAGGTCCTTCTTGGTGCTATTTTATAATGTTTTAAGTGTTATTTAAAAACAAAAAGATAATTTATAGAAGAAACCTCCTTTCTTTCTCAAGTTCTTGACATTTTTAAAGGTCATAAGCAAAAAGCACACAAACCACCAAATGATTTGTTTGAAGCTTTTTTCTGCTACTAAGAAGTAATGTTACAAGCTCTCAAAAATTCTGAAATTGCCAATAGTTACTATCAATATAGGGCATCATTCATTTGATGATCACACTTTTTTCCTTCCCTTCCTTTCCCTTTCTTTCATTTCTTTCTTCTGTTCTTTTTATTTTAAAGGAAGAGAATCATTTTTAGAACCTTGCGACTAAAAAAATGTATGTAACCCATTTTATACCTTTGGTTGTTTCTGGCCTTTTCAACAAAGCCTTTGCTCTTTTATCTGAGATAGGCAGTAAGGATGGCCCCACTTTCTATGACAGTATCCTTCAGGTTCCTATTCTTTCTTTGGAATCTTATTTTGCTAGAGGGAAGGGGATGAAGAACTACTTTTAAGGATCCATAACAGAGGACTCCTCCCAAACCTCCAATCAATGCAAAATTGAAGAATATTTAGTTAATGAGAATTTGGCTGGTTATTGTACACATGTTTTTTATTTCCCACCGGAAGTTAAAGGACCTTACAGGCATTTATGGGCTCAACTGAAATGAAAGATACATATACGCACCCTCATGTTCACTGCAGCATTATTTACAATAATCAAGCTATGGAAGCAACGCAAGTGCCCCTCAACAGATGAGTGGATAAAAAACCTGTGGTACATATATACAATGGGATATTCCTCGACGATAAAAAAACAAAATCTTACCATTTGCAACAGCATGGATGGACCTAGAGTGCCCTAAGTGAAATAAGTCAGAGAAAGACAAATACCATATGATTTCACTCATATGTGGAATCCAAAGAACAATATAAATGAACAAAGAAAACAGAAACAGACTCATAGATGCAGAGAACAGAGTGATGGTTGCTGGAGTGGAGGGGGTTTGGGAAACTGGGTGAAAAAGGCAAGGGGATAGAGAAGCACAGATTGGTAGTTACAGTATAGTCACTACCTATTTGTAAATAGGGTATGTAAAATATAGCATAGGAAATAAAGTCATTAATGCTGTAATAACAATGTATGGCACCAGGCAGGTGCTAGAAATGTCGGGGGATCACTTTGTACAGTATATGATTGTCTACCTACTATGCTGTACATTGGAAACTAATAAAAATAATATTGAATGTATACTGTAATTGAAAAAAAGAAAGATGCAAAGGCAAGGTAATTATTTGTGCCTTGTGCAAACTTGCACAAGATTTCTGATAAAATAGATGAAACTGATATTTATCTAGGGTTTGAAAGCCACACAAAGTATTTTTTTAAGTAATTAGAAAGTAACCTGCACAGCTTAAAACTATGCTGCACACATAGTTGCATTGTGTAAAAACAAGGATTTTTGAAGCATTAGCTAATTTTAACAATAGGTCACTTTGTAAGCTTTTGTGAATTACACATGAGAGGGTACTGTTAGATAGCTCCTCATTGGGAATGCCAACCTCTTCTACCTCTTTTCTGCCTATAACTAATAAAGATTACCCTCTTGAAAACTGTTTGGAACAAAAAAAGAACAACCCCGCTCCAAGTACCATTTTTTTTGCGTTTTCATGCTAAGAATGTACACAAATAAGAACGACCTTAAAATTGTTTAAGTTATAATATCACTTTTTACTTCAATGTACTGCCTGTTGGCTCCATAAATAAGAGAACTTTTTTAAGGCACTATTTTAAATGATGCACTTTACCCATATTTGCATTTATGTGACTAACCCCATGAGAAAAAGCATAAATCAAGTACTGAGAATGACTGAATTATTAATAGTTAATAACTGAAAAGTACAAAATATTTTAAAAATATTTTCCACATACTTAAAAATACTTTAAAAGAATTAAACTCTATAAATCAACAAATGCGTATTCAGAATATCTTTTCAAGAAAGTTATAGCACTTCATCTTCCTGAGGTTCTTAAGCACACATACTATATTTACGTTACCCTATTTCAGAATTTTAAAATACAGTGAAAATGTGCTAACCCCAGTCTTAACACTCCACTTTAACAAGTTCATGTTGAGTAACAATCGTAAGGTTATAGTTATTCACAAAGTGAAGTATCAGCAAGTTAAGACATCATATATAAATGCAAGGGACCAACCTCTGAGCCAGGGCTAAACATAAAGTTCTACCAAAATATACTGACTGCTTTCTCACCTCTGTTACCTTTTTCCAATCTATTCCTTGCTTTACTTGCTGTGCCCCACACATAGCTGTTTTTCCTTGAAGCTCTTGTTCTGTTTGGATTATTTTTAAATGCCGACCCAATGTGGCCCCAATACTGACATCAGAATTATATTTGGGCCAATCATCCTTGAAGCATGTAGAATTTTGCAGTGCAGACCCCTTAGATGGCTCATAGGTTTTCAGCAGCTTTTCCACAACACCATAATTTGACCTAGGATCTGCTGATCTTGGTCGGCCAGACAAATTACTGGGTCTCCAGTCATGCTCGTGGAGCATATTCCGATAACTGCTAGGACTCAGATGTTCCTGCATTTGCCTGAGTAGGCCTGTTGTGGATTTACTGGTGGGATTATCTGGCACATCTTCTCTAGGCACAGGCATGTGGGTACTGGTTTTCAGAATATCAGACATACTGTCATTTTCTGGTACATTGCCTATACGAGTAATTAAGGTATCATAAGGTTTAAGATCTTGAGATGATTCTGAGTAGCTCTGATTTTGCTGTATTGCATGACAATTTCTATCTGTTCTAAACACAGTTCTGTTAAATTCATCAGTCTTTGCTGCCAGTTTTTCATTCCTAGTAGTCCTTTCAAAGCCACAACTGAAACTTCTGAGTGGGCCACTGCTCTGCGTCCCTGAGGAACTATAGTTGCTGCTTCCATGAAGGTCAGCATGAGATTCAGCAGGGTGACCTGGGGCCATCTTTTCATATTTCGACTTATCAGGGGTAGAGCAGGTTTTCTGAAACCACAGGGCGGAGGGGCTATTTTTTGTGCCTAT
Organism: Sturnira hondurensis; assembly: GCF_014824575.4. Lineage (NCBI taxonomy): Eukaryota > Metazoa > Chordata > Mammalia > Chiroptera > Phyllostomidae > Sturnira > Sturnira hondurensis. The sequence goes on along the minus strand of NW_028077105.1, from coordinate 10,268,288 downwards.
CACAGCATTGCATGACCTCATGCTTAATCCAACACTTTCTTTACATGGAGGCTTGTTATCTACTTTGGCTTCTGGTGCCAAAGAAGAAAACATGACACCATTTTTCAAAGTGTTCCCTTCATTTAGACAGAGCGTAGGCATCTCATCATGCCTCGGAAGGACATGAGGACTGCAGTTCCTTTCACCTGGACCCTCTTGGACCACCTGGCTGTGGAGACTTGCACTTTCCTTCAGACTTTCATAGAGTTGGTCAGGGTATGAGCTGGGAAAATTCCGAGATGTGCTTCTTGGAGGAGGCACTGGTGGGGTTTCATTACTTTGCAGATCAATTGTGTCAATTCCACATTTTTTCAAAGAATTCCTTTGAAGCATATCAGCATAGCTCAGATTCTTTCTGTTTTTCTGCATTTCTTTCTCTAAATTTATGGGAAGAATGCCCTGGCCATTGTTGATCCTGTGGTCTCCATGAGGCATGTTAATTGCATTTGGCATTTCCTGGAGAAAAGAATCTGACTTCATCCTAAACAATGATAAAACATGATGCATTAGCAATAACTTTATTTAGGATAAGTAATAAAAAAAAACATGGCTTAAGCAAGGGATTTTTGCTATAGGAGTAACAACTTCTTGCAGGGTATTTTCTATGTAAGTCCTCTCGTCAAAACCTCCAAATCTTTTTTACTGTGGGACTTCCTCTCAGCGCTGCATTCTGGGATCCATATACTCTGACCCAAACCATTTCTCCAACCTTGGCTCTCATGTTTTTCTATTACCTAAAACCTCACCTACTACATTCAGACTAGATCATGCATAGTATCTTGCGTGTCTGTTACTAGCATTCCCATTTCTACAAGTGTTTTCTAATCATTTCCTTACCTTTGCTCTGCCTACTGAATTCCTACTCGTTTTGTCATGTGAGATTCAGTTTCTCCCCTTGAATCTGAAGCACATTCTAACTAATGCAACAGAAATCTGAATAAAAGTGCAACAAGACATGAGTAATACCAAATAGAAGGTATCATTTGAAAGAAAAGTAAGAATTTTTTGGATGAGTGAAGGGCAGACAGGCAAAGTGAACTGTAGTAAAAGCAGTGTTGCTAATTCAGGGAACAGCAAGCACTATGGTGTGGATGGATTATAAGGCAGAGTGGAGAGGACAATGGAAAACAAGTGAGAAACATCAGACAACTGTAATGCCTTTGAATTATATACTAAGAATTTTAAATTTCTTCCTAAAAACCATGAAGTAACAAGGAAAACTTTATACTTCTCTTGAATTCAATAAAAGTAAAAACTGAAATATAGCCTCAATGAGGATTCTCAAATTAAAGTTAATTATATTGATAAATATAAGTCATATTTATATCTCTTCAACTTATAAAATATTATATGCCAGCTCACCATAAAGTACAGGTAAATACTCATTAACAAAGAATAGGAGACAAAAGCCAAATGGGCAAGTAGAGGACAATATTATGGGAAAAAAACATAAGTGGATAAGAAAATATACTTTAAGTCAGTAAAAAAATTCTCTGAGTTTCCTAAGAGCTAATGAAAAATTAGGGTGCTCACTGATATAGCTTTCTCAGAGATGCATTCTGCCTCACTAGGAGATACATGTTAATTCTAAGATAATCCATCTTTACGTAACTTGCAGAAAATTCCAATTTATTTTTTAATTTGGCTCAAACTTACTTTTACAATTATATAGGTGTCTCTGAGTTGAAACAGTATTTCATAGCACCATATATACATATGCACACATTTCTAATATGTTGTTCTGAAAATTATGTATGTTTCTATTATCCACATAATAGATGTACAGAAATAAATGACCCTTAGGTATAAAACATTTCAGTAGAGCATCATTATGTAATTAAGAAACCACATTGTTAAACCTGACATTGTTTAAAGATGCATTTTACTGGATTAGCTCAGCTGTATACTCTTCTACTGTCTAAATACTCAAAATAGAAAAAAATTTCATTAGAATGTATTTGTTAACTTATTACGAATGATGTATCTTTTTTAAAAAAGATTTTATTTATTTATCTTTAGAGGGGAAGGGAAGGAGAGAGGGAGAGAAACATCAATGCATGGTTGCCCCTCATGTGTCCCCCGCTGGGAACTGGCCTGCAACCCAGGCATGTGCCCCGACTGGGAACCGAACCCCCATCCTCTGCTTCACAGGCCTGCACTCAATCCACTGAGCTATACCAGCCAGGGCTATGAATGGTATATCTTAAATAAACACCAAAAGAGTAAAGTATTCCTGACAGTCAAATTACAAAGAGAATTAGGAGAAAACAAATAAGATTTGTTTGGTGAGATATGTTTGAGATTTTTTAAAAATTGGCTAGGTGAAAAAGACACACTTAGCAAATGAAGCTCCACAGTTTGAACATACCAGAAGGTATGTTCAAAATAAGAATTGTTTTAAAAATTGAACAATAATTAAATTTTAAAAAGTGCAAAAATTGTTTTAAGAATTTGCAAACAGAAAAATAGTCAATTAAATATTTTATCTCTTATCTAAAATCAGATTTTAATAACTCATTGTTAATTATGACTAAGAAAGTGTAAGGAATTCACCAACTAAACAGAATTTTTCTTGATTTTTCCAACACAAAATAATCACAAAAAACCAGCCTACCTTCTGTGGTTAGACCGCTTTCGAATTTCTGCTTGAAAGCTGCATAATTCTTCACTGACTTTGGCAAGTTCTTCAAGAGCCTTTATATATAGATATATATATATATAAGCAATATTGTGTTAGAACTAGGAAATGTAAATAATTTTTGGAAATATTCTCGGCCAGTCATGGCTTACTTACTGTGTTGAGGGCACCAGAACAGCCCTCGCCCACTTCCTCAGAAGTCCTCAGGTCAAGCCAGGCCCCACATTCCTGTTGGTCATCTGTGGCCAAAGGGTCCATAAACGCTACCTTTGATTTTTTGGTTGCTTTTCGTTCCTTACACATTTGATTTCCTTCACTGATTAAGCTCTGCTCTGTTTTAAGTTCTTTTTCCAGATCATCCCTGTGATTCATCCCTGTAAATTCATGTGGTCCTGAATTGGGGTAATTTGGAAAAGATTCCACCACTCTATCTTGAATGGCCTTCTCAGAATCAAGATCAATGACTTTAGCACGTTCACTCATGTTGATTTTCCTCCGAAGCTTTACTTCATGGCAAAGCTGTAAGAAAAACAAAGATAAGAATTTTTACCTCCTTAATTCATGCTGTCAGTATTTTTGAAGTTAAGTACACTGTTTCCAGTTCTTTTTGCCATATGACTATATACTACACTGGGATATTATTCATGCTTATCCCTCTGAATAGTACTTCTAAAATGTGGATTAGCCAGAACAACTGTGATAAACCATAAAGGCTACTTTTTATAGGTCAAAGCATGGATGACAATTTCAGTCTTTCTGAGTAGAAATCAGCTCAGTCCAAAGTAAAATAAACCTGAATCTACATACAGATACCACTAAGATACAGAAGTACTGACATGACATTAGAATGACCTTAATCAATTACTAGCCATGCTCTCTCATCACTTTCAGAGAGAAGCAACAGTTTAACGAACATTAAAGCCATATTTTAAAATACATGACCTCACCTGCATGCCAGCATTTACTGTCAAAATAGTTGACAATCTCATATAGTCAGTTTATCCTGTCCCCTAAAGTAGACATTTTGAACTCAAAGGATGTTTCTGTTGGAAATTATGTTGGCGAGGACTGGTTAATACTGAGATTTTCTAATGCCAGGCTATACACATTTTAAAAAAAGAGTTTTTCGTGCTGATTAAGACAAATGTGACCCTGTCCTATGTGATATAAAAGAACTCGAAGGCTCTGATCATCTATTAGTCTATGTTCAAGTGGAGCCTGAATTTTTTCTTGATGAGAATTTTGTTACCCTGCTGGCATTCACTCAGCTCCCCTCTAGACAGAGGGAGTAAGTAGCTTTCTCTTCTGGCTTGAGTTCTGGGAAAGCTTGTCAAATTTCAAAGGAGACTATCAAATAACAATCCAATCAAAAGACTACATTTTACTGCCACAGCCTATACTCGTACTACATCTATTATTTAAGGAATAACAGATTTATTGCTGCTCAATATTTACCTAAATCTCAAAGGAGAGAAGCACTATACATAGGTGATGCCTGAAAGCTGCCCAGTGTATTTACCTCCCTAGATCATGAAGAGTCTGTCGTTGGACGAAGTCAGGATAGCATCAAATTGTAGCCGTGGCCCTGGTAAAATTATTTCTACTGAACTGCTCTGGGCATTATGATTTTTGCTGACCGTGAGGATATTATAAGAAGCAACCCTCAAAAGCATCATGTTAAATCTAAGGAAGCTGTTGGCCGTGTCCTCTTTTTGAGGAGTCATGGGTAAAAAAAAATTGCTTTAGTTTCAAAAGTAGAGACAGAAGTACTATTTCTGGAAAACAGGTTTGCTTTTGTTTTCTGAATATTGAGAAATATGCATCTGGTAATATTAGTGTTAGTAAAAAGACAGACTTGCTATGTACATTTTATATATGACTCTCCCTCTTGTCTTTATCTCACCTTTCTTTTTGTTTTGTATATGCCATTGTAAGTTCTATTGGGAATTCAGGTGAGGTATGAATAAGCAAATAACATTATGCTATTGATGGAAAACAGTTTATTTTGTATAACAGCATCTGGTATCCAGTCCTTGACAATGGTTACCTAATCATTTGACCAAAGCAGATAAACAGAAAAGATTGCAATGTGATAAAAAAATTCCAGGCATCTATGTACTCTCTACAGCATTTCAATCTGGAATATACCAAGTTTTGAATGATACAAGTATGTACATCCTGGTTTTATAATAGCAAATACAATGATCATGGATAGTGGCTGAATAGAGAATCATCAGCATCTTATATATTCAATGCCGGAACCTCTCACTAGAAAATATTATTACTTAAAATCACTAGAGTTCTATGTGTGTTCCTAAAAATATGTAATTCCCTAATATACAGCTTAATCATTTGCATCTGATTTAATACACAGAACTTAGTGATAAATGTAAACAGTGTATTTCTCTCGTGGTATGTTATAATTTTTCCAAGTATTGATTGACTTTTTTTTATTAATTATACCTCACACACACATATAAACAATTTTTTAAAAGATTTTAAAAATTTATTTATCTTTAGAGGGGAAGGGAAAGAGAGAGGGAGAGAAATATCAATGTATGGTTGCCTCTCATGCATCCCATGCTGGGAACTGGCCTGCAACCCAGGCATGTGCCCTGACTGAGAATTGAACCGTGACCCTTTGGTTTGCAGGCCCATACTCAATCCACTGAGCTATACCAGTCAGGGCCTGACTGACTTTTAATTTTAGTTTGAAACAATCATCTTGATTTTCTGTGACATGTGAGGATACTTTCTTTCTCTTTTCCTCAATCTTTTCTACTTCCAACTTTATGCCCTGTAAGAAGTGATGTGTAACCTGTTCTTACAGGTTACAAAGCTGGGGCTGTAAAAGAAATACGTATTTTACAGCACTAGTGTTCAGGGATTGAAGAGCATCCTCTGTGAATATCCTGGGTAAGTCCATCCTCTAAACATACTCCCTGGTTGTGGAGCTATATACTGCAAGCAGCAAGGTGAAGAAAAACATTATAGCCCTTCTCTCCCCTTGAAGCAGAAAGGGACAGTGTTTTTAGAGATTAACAGCCTAAGCTTAAAGTATGTTTAATACCCAAACTAAGCAAATAAGCAGAACAGAAACAGAATCATAGATATGGAGAACAGTGGGAGGGTGGCCAATTCAGGGGAGGGTTCTGGGGGGAATGAGGGAAAAGGTGAAGAGATTAAGTACAAAATGGTAGTTACACAATAGGCAGAGGGATGTTAAGAACGTGCATAGGAATAGAGTAGCTGAACTTGTATGCATGGCCCATGGACCTGAACAAAGGAGAGGGGATCGCCAGAGGGAGTGGGGGGTGCTGGGTGGAGGGGGCAAAGGGGAAAATTGGGACAACTGTAATAGCATAATCTATAAAAAGTTAAGTATTTTTAATGCCTAGTTGATAAGGCTCATATTTACTACAGATGAAATCTACAGAGCTGTTAGAATTACATATTTTACAATAAAAAATTTAGCCAGACAGCAGATTGTTTTTTTGCAACATGGCTTAACCATTGGCTAGACTAATCATGACTCACTTAGTTATTTTGCTTGGATGCTACAGTTCTCTGAGACTCTTCCTAACCAGACTTTCCAAGCCTTTGGGAGCCACTGACTCAAGACTTCGGGTTTCTGACTGGAGTTGTGGATTCTGATTTGATCCAGATTGTCTTCTGGCTGCTCCAACCTGAGTCTCGGGGGGACGGATTCAGAGTGAGCAAAACACCTGCTCGGAACGCCACAGGGATGAGCAGTGGATCCTCTTCGCCATCTCTAATCATACACTACGTGCCTGCCTTCTCATCTCCACTTCAGAGGAACGATTTAATAGCTACTCTTTTTTCACTTTTCTTGGTGCATGCCAATTTGTATTTTATTCACTACCAATTACATGGCTGTTAATAAGAAAAATATTTGCACTACAAACACACAAAGCACCCGCTTTGACTGCCTCGGAATAAAGGAGTCTGCTAGAACAATCACTTTGGCAATGTGCACAAAGCCATGTAAGTCAATGCCATCGATGTCACCAGAACAAAGCAGGAGAAGCATACATAGTTTTCAGTTGGCACAAGCTTAAATGTACATCTGTGTAAATGCTGAAAGGAACATTATAGACTCCACAGGCGAAGGGAAGGTTAATGGGGATGAAGTGACTATTTGTATGAGAGTCAGGGCATGCCAGTTTTGGTTACCTCTTCTCTAACACAGGTGCCAACACGTGCAACGCACCCAACCAGGGTAAGTATCAGGCCCACTGCATTTTCTGTTTGACAGACGACACTCCTTTTGAGTTTACTGTATTATCTAATATGTAATTTCCTTTGTAGACATTATTCATAAATCTTCTCAGGAAAGATCTGCATTTTAATGCTCAATTATAATTTAGCTAATTTGTTTTACCAATTATGTTGTTTTTACATTTTCTTCCTGGACCCAGTATTTGAAAACTCATGAAAAAATGCATACTTTATTTTTTACTCCAAGGCACTCTGGTCAGAAAATAGTAAACTGATATGTTTTAGAGTGACATTTGAAGTTCTTAATTTTCATGCAAGGCTATAAAATAAGCCTAGTCCATGCGATACCACTGGGTAGGGTTACACTATTTTTGGTGTAGTAAATGTCACCGGGACACACACCTCTTAAATGAAATAAGGAAAATAAAAATAATTTACAATGCAAGACAAACTTCAACAGCATTTTCACCTTCATTATGAGCTTTAAGTTTCCAATGTATTCAAAACAAATCAACTGGTACCTCCTCTATCTTCTTCTGCATGACCTTCCATTGGGTTTCCCATTCCCGCCTTTCATTGTCAAACTGGTCCAGTAGCTCCATCTTTTCCTTGTGCCAGTCAGTCTCTGGGTTCCCCCATTGCTTGTGCAGGTCCATGGCAGCCAGGTGTCAGCGAAGGGGTGTTTCTGCTCGTCTCTGCCTTCTCTTTGTTGTTTCTTGGAATTTTGGAGTTGTTTTATTTGAAGCAGTCTCACTTGCCTTTAAAATAAAGCCTAATATAAACATAACAAGAGAGAGTACCAAATCCATATGCTTTCTAGAAACAATTAATCATTTTGTCAAGAGCCACTGACATAAACAAACTGTAAGGGAATTGGACTCCGAAGAAGAGATAACAATTTCCTTAAGAAGAAACAAATACAGCCAAAAAAAAAAATAAGTATTGTCAGAAGGTTTTCTCCCCCTTTCTAAGATCAGACAGCAAAATTTAAAAAGATAAGATGGTTAAATGTACATGTGAGATACAAGTATTCCTTTAACCAACCACCTCATCTAAACACAGAATGTTTCATGACTGTCTAAGACTGGAAATCTGAAGTTCAAGTGTCACATCCACATAACCACAGCAGATTATGCTGCAACAGAGTCACTCCCTCTGTTCTGATCATGCAACCAGATTGCGTCTCTCTGTGACTGAGTCTTGAGCCAGCGCTGGACCACAGTCTCAATTTTACATTCGGGGCTCCAGTCTACTCGAAATGGGGTTACTCTACTAGTAAGTCCCCAGAGTTGGTAGTCAATCTGAGACTGGTATATTAGCCGGAAACCAAACTCAACCACAACACAGTATTTTCATTATTTTGCTTCAGCAAGGAAAATGTAAAAGCAGCAAAACCATCCTCAGAGCCAAATGTTAAGCTGTACCCATGGTCTCGTTTCCCTCTAATAGATTATGTACCAGAACCAATTTAGGATACCGAATACAGAGAATTAAAGAACACACTGTGCTCAGTGTGGAGGGAAATCCCTGATCACATGAAGCCACATCTAAAGTAATTAGGTTTCTAGCACTTAGGATTTGTGTATTTAGGGTTTAAAGATGCAATTTAAAATACTGCATTAGTAACGCTAGGTCATCTAAAATTTCTGAGATTTAGTTTATTTACATTAAAAGAGGGCTGATCACCGTGTTGTTCCAAAGACAAAATGACATATAAAATGCAAAATAGTTTGAGAAATGTAATTTTTTTTCTTATTTTGCTTTAAAAATCTTGCTCCGATTTCCACTGTAAATAATTTTTATTAATAAAATCATATACTCTTTTAATGGGTAGAAAAGCGTGGATGCTTAAAATGTTTGGATCTCTATCTAAAATACTCGCACTTACAAGAAATCTAACTCTTTGGGTTTCTAGGCCATGACCAAAATGTCTTAACTTAGCAGGTGGCAGTTTATACTCATTATGAGCAAAGTTCCCCGGAGTTAATAGCTGCCAAGGTGATGGAATTGTGGAATGAAGCTGACAGAGCCAGGCAGCACGCCCCACTTTGGGCAACAGAAGACGCCACACATCACAGCCCAAAGAAAAGATAAACATTCAAGACTAGTTTAAACTTTTGTCAGACTGTTCTGAACAAGCATATCTGAGTGGCAAACCATTCCAAACATATATTTTCTGTGCTACAGCCTAGCAATGAATTATAACAGACAAATAACGATAAAAATGTTAGTTCTACATGTAGGCTCCACCATCAAAAACACCCTCGTAATATCGGGTCTGTACTGTTTCTTTTTTCTCAAACAATTTGCTATAGATACTCGGTTCATTTTTATCTAATTCATTGGCACTCACGGTACTACGACTAATAAGTCAAGAAATTTCAAATTTAACCATTAAAGATGTTGCCATGTCTCATTTTCAGCCATGTGCTTTTTCTCATCTCATTTTCCACCCTCTTATTCTCCACCATCCCTTATTTTTGGACCCTATACACCTATGAGAAAATGACCATAAGTACCCACCATAGCAAATGCCAGTTGGCCCCAAAGAAATGCATCAATGAAGGCCCAACAAAAGGAAGGTAGTAAAGAAATATACAATATTTTGTTTTTTGTTTTGGTGAATCTGTCACTGATCTTGAGTATGTAGTAGTCTTTTAGGTTCACTTAATAACTATTCACAGGATATGCAGACAGTTATTTTCAGAGACTAGCAGACTGCTTAAGGCTACATGTAATTAACTGTGAGCTGAAACTATCGCTCTTACTAGCAGGTGCTTAACGCTGGAACTTCTTAGGAACAGCGAAGTGGTTTGAGACCTCAAGAGATGGTTGCAGATTTCACCAAAGAACACATAGAAAGGGAATAGACTAATTTCAAGCTACCTGGAAAAGAGGTATTAAGATATTCTCTATTTCAGTCTAACGGTCTTTAAACACTGGAAATGTCCAGAAATCATCATAAAGTTCCTCTTACAATTACGTAGCACGTGGCTCCAATTTCTCTTTATATCCCTACTTTTCCTTGAATCACTTCTGGACCAGGTTAAAGCTGGCACTCCCTTTTGTTTCTCAGGTAACTGAAGGTCATCCAGGCCAACTCTCAATCAGGTTTGCTCCTGGCAATGGGAAAGTACATGAAGATACATGTATCTGGATACATGTTCCCAAAGCAGATGGAATCTTGCCATTAATTGCAAAGAGCCAAACTTCTCACTTAATCTGGAGAAAGGCCAACCTACAGAACTTCCCCTTTTCAAGGCCAGAGCAATTACTAGTGCCAGGAAATGTCATAGTTATGGATCAAAAACAGGCCTTTGAAGGAAAATGCCTACAAAGGAAAATCTGTGCCAATTTGGGGGAGAAGGTTTATTTCACCCTCTTAGCATCTCTGTCTTGTCATAAATGTCAAGTGTAATATAGCTGGATACATTGTTTTCTCCTCCAAAAAATAAAGTGGGGGCCGTAGAATTGTTGTGAGGATTAGGTGAGCAAAACAGAGAATGCTTAATAAAAGTGCCTAAAAGCATTCTGGGTCATAGTGGTGTTTCATAAATGTCTGTTTCTTGGTTTCTTCCTTCTGGCCCTTTCTCCCTTTGTCTTTTCCTTGTCTTCCCTCCCTTGCCTTTCCTTCTCTTCATCTACCCTTCCCTATTTTTTGTAAAATGAAATTAATGCTTTTGATCTTTAATTAGAAAATTGGTAGAAACAAGTCTCATGTGTGAACTTTCATATTTTCAATGATTTTCCTTTGCACTCAGTAGTTATCAAGTATTTCAAGGATACACTGAAAGTAAAATACTTAGGAAAGTTTTTTATTAGTGAGTTTTTGGATAAATAAATTGTATAAAATTGCTTTTGTTATAATTCTCCTTAAATACATAATTTTAGAAACTCCAACTACCGAGGCAACTTGGTAGGGACACAGTGTTCTACAATAGGAAGTTATGGGGTGAAGAGGTTCGCCAGATTCAGAAACCCAAATTCAGTGTTCCCTACTGAGGCCAGTATGAAAGTTCTCTTTGTTCCTGGCTGTCAGTCATTTCACCCACAGATACTGGCATCTACGTGGGAGGGCAGAAAGGATTTCTGCTATGTGCGCCCCTCCCATGTCTCTCTGGTTCTCCATTTAATTTCATTCCTTTCAGAATTTCATTCAGAATAAAAATTTATCAGAGCACAGGTGAGGGTAGAGTGAGCCGTACTCCTGAATCCTGCACAAGCCCTTCCTCCAGCTCTCAGGTAGCATTACACAACCCGCTACGGATACATCCTGCTCCCTGAGGCTGGGAGCCAGAGCTGTTGAGTACTGGGCGGGAGGGAAACGGTCTGGTGGCCTTCCCACCCAACTCTGTCAGGAGATTCTATGTGTGACACAGGAGTCTCACAAGAAATCATTTTCATTTTCCTCATCGGTCCCAATAGGTCATGGTAATGCTTCTTTGAGGGGTGCTCCACTGTTACTACTCCTGGTCATCACCATTTCCATCTTCCCCAGTAAAAACTGCACGTTAGCCAAACAAATAAAATAGTGTCAGGGAAATCGACTCCCTTGCTCTTCTATTGAGATTTTTTTTCAGCGTATTTGTTTCTTGATTTCTTATTTCCTCTAAACATACTACTTTTTCATACAGTTGAAGTTTTCATTTAAGAAGTTTACGTATTCCCACAGGAATGCCACACACAGTAGGTACTTGTCATCCTCCTCACAGTTCGGAGAAGAGTCGTTTGCCCCGAGGTGCTTTGCTTCCTCTGAACTTTGAGGAACTAGGCGTTCCCACATTCTCCCGTTCCCATGACAATGCTCATCAGAGTAAGGCACCCTTTGCCTTGAAGTTCCCCAGCTCTTTCCCAGGCTGTCAGAAATCACTTGTATCGTTTCAACTAATTAACAGCCCTATTCCTCCCCTATTGTTCACTGGCAAATGCATCGTTCCACAGCCAACCACGATTTGATTTCATTACAGGGAGAAAGGAAATGGTTTTTGTTGCTATTTCTTGTTATTTCAGCATGTCCCTTACGTTCCAATAAGGTGAAAGAGATACAATGCAATTTTGAAGAAATCAATTTTGCCTTCTCATCTTATTATCTTTTCTCCTTCCTTGTTTTCTCTCCAGTTGTATATTCAAAGTACAAAATATCCAAGATATAAGTGTACTGATTTTCCACCTCTTGTAAAATAAAACTTTGAAACTTTTGGCTTGTGTAAAAAAATCTAAAGTTAACCAGCTTTACTTGAAAACGCAGTGGTAAAGGTTCCTACCTAAGCACAGATTAACCCACGATGAAAGGCGCACCCTTTAACTCAAACTACAGAAACACTTATCATGCGGTGAGAAAACCATCACCTTGGATGCAACGACATCTATTTATTATCTTTCACTGCAATTTTCAAATACCAGCAACCTCAAGGGCTGCGAGCTTCACTTCACAAATGCTGAAAATTCTTCATCCTAATAAAAACAGCATTCTGATAAATATAGTGAGTGAAATACCACAGTAGGCAAAACACTGTCTGAACGACTGGGAGGCAGTGTTTGAAAAACAGGGTACGAGAGCGGATGGCACTGTCAGTCCAGAGTTGAGAAGCCCACCCACAGCAGCTGAACCCTCTGTTCCCTGGGAGTCAGTACATCCGTGACGAACCCCACCCCACTGCTGTTAAGACCAGACACAGACGCCAACGCAGGCAGATGTTGAAATCAGCCTCCACTGAAACAGTATCTATAGTTTCAAACGTCTCAGCAGCAGCCCTTTTACATTTTGCCAGAATTAGTCACTCACTTTCAAATTGCCAGAAAGACACATACCTTCTTGCTCTGGGGAGGAATCCTATGGATGTTCGACCACTGGCCAATCTGGCAATGGAAGAACTGCTAGTTGTTTCAAAGAGAAAAGCTCCAGCTTGGTGAAGCTTGCTTCTTTGCAAGAAATGTTAATACAGTATAAGTCCAACCATTCAACAGATCGGTACTGACAAGTCCCTTTGAAACCTTCGCCACTTTCACAAACCAAAAAGCTGCCCAGCTCAGAGTCACGGCAGCAGCAGCAGCAGCCTGGCCACTGTGACGTCAGTTACTCGGAGGCGGCCTTCGAGCCACCTCTTCCAACCAGAGCTCTGTAACTCTAGAGCATCCCTTCTCTGGGTAAACAACTCCAGGTCCAGGACATTTTTAGCTTTTATAACGGAGCTCAGTGTTTCCAAACTTGCCAAGAGAGCTGGGGGTGATATCACACAATGACAATGGCCAATTTTACATCTTTTATTTGAAAACTCAACTCCTTTTCTTAGAAGCAAGAATTATCTCCTTGCATACCTCTCTCCCCCTTTTCGCTAGTATCAGAATGCACTTTTCCGTGCTTTTAGAGGTTGTGTCTGGAGGTGGCAGAGAACACGTGGAGCAATGCTTTATATACGATTTCCAAAGGTTTGTGAGTTGTATCCAATTTCTATCTTTAAATAAAGTAGAAATGGGACATATTTAAAGGCCAACCTCGTAGCTCCTCGCGATTCATAACACTGATTGATGGCCTGTCTCTACAGCTATAGTGATGATGTCTCTCTGCTAGAGAAAATAAGACCCCATGGGAGAGGATGATAGTTATCACCAGAGGAAAAACGCCAGGGAGGCTCCCACGTGCTGGTCTTCCACCGCAGTGGGCTGCAGCCCAAGTACGCGGAGAGGCTCCTTCAAGCACGACCACAGGGAGCTCTGCTGGACAGGCCAGGACACGGCGCCTCCCCCAGCAACGCATCCGGGTTGTGTGAGAACATTCATGCGTCTGGTTGAGTTGGGTCTGAGGGACTGAAAGAGGTGTCTAGCGCAATCTGTGTCTAACTCAACAAATACGCAAGCTAACGGTTTAAACAAGAAGGTCTTATCCTCAAGTCTGTGTGGTTGTTCACGTTCACATTTTTGCCTGCTTCCAGGTAAGTATTTCATGAGGAACTAAAAAGTTTAGTAATAGTAACCTGTCTGCAGGACTTTTAGCACATACAGGACAACTGAACGAAACTGGACCTTGTGTTTTGAAAGCCTGGCATCATCATTTGAAAGGCAGCAACAGCAACAGTTACGGCAGTGATTGCCCACGGAGAGACAGCGCTTGGCGAGGCTCTGTGCTAAGGGCTTCGAATAGCTTCCTTTTCGGTCACCCTTCCAGCAACTGCGTCTGTAGATACTATTATCCCCACTTTGCCCATAAAACCATGGCTCAGCGAGGCAAGGTACCTTGCCAAAATTCACAGAAATGTGCTCGTGTGGAAGAGTCGGCTCTGGAACCAGTTTCTCCAACTGGGGATCCTGCGATTTTGTCACAGAGATCTCGGTTTTAGTTCTACTGTGGCCACTTATCTGCGTGAACTGAGTTTCAGCCTCCCATGCAGGGATAATTATATTTGCTTTAGGAGGTGGTTGTAAAAACATGAGAGATACTTAAGTGCCAGACATACAAGAAATGTTAGCTCATTTCTCCCTTCACCCTTAGGAAGACAGGAGGAAGATCCTGGTGTGTGGGGAGGGGGCCCCAAAGCATCTATAACAGGATTATCTTGTACCATCGTTCCCTCTTACCCACTCTTCCACTCCAGACCTCTTAATCTCCACGTGTCCTTTCTAAATCAGACAGACCGTTTTCTGAATGTTATGAGAACTTCAGATAATAGGTAGCTAAGTTACAGGAGAAAGTATGTTGGGCTACATACTCTGTTCTATCCCTCAGTAGTACCCGTGTCAATGTCCCTTTTCATGGGTGCACCAGTAATTTTTTACCACAGGTCATTCACCTGCTTCTTGTCGTGGTGAAGCTGACCCTAAATTACATAACCTAAACAACTAAGGAAAGACTGTGTGACAAGAATTTCACCCCTGGTCCCCCACTTCTTACATTTACCAACCCTTTCTGTGATAACTTTCTACCTGTTAGCTAAAGTTTCCACGGTATATTTTACACTCAAAAGAAACAAAGTCACAACTAGATGACAGCATACAAAGGCAATAAATATTCAGCACAGGGTTTTTGAACCTTTCCATTAAAAACTTAAGAAAATTTCATGGAAAGTTCCTGCTGCTAGGGACATAAAATTAGTGGATTTCAAGGACTGATGCTGGTGTGCTCGGCCTGCAGTGATACTCAGCCATCTCTACGTGCCTGACATTTTCAGGCTGGTGTCCAAATGAACAGCTGAAAGCCTTTGGGGAAAAATGCAGTATGTTGTATAATCCAGGGTACTCTTAAACCATTTAAGTATTTCAGCTTTCAAATATAAAACTGATCCAAATTTTTGCTCTGTGTATTGCAGAAAATTTGGAATAGTCATTCATATCCAATAACATACTAATCCTATTTTGGTGTGTTACAAATATGTAAAGAAGTGTATCTAATATTTGATGTAAAGCAAATGTAGAAATGCCAGCTGCTGGCAAGAAACCAAAAAGAAAATCCTGGAAAGGATGTGAAAACGTTTATACGAACAGTGATATTAAGCTACAAGCTACAGTATTTGGGAAAGGGTGAAAAGAGAATACTGCGTGCATAAATGTCACGAGTAGGTGTTCCCAGACTTGCAGAATTGTGCAGCCAGGAAGACCTCTGGAATCATTGAGCCGCCTTCTCGTTTTACAGCTGAGAGAGAGGCCCCCAAGCCAAGACATCTGCTCAAGGTCACTAAGCCGTTTACTAGCAACACCAGGAACAGAATCCAGGTCTTTTCACGGTAGTGGAGTACCTTGAGGTTTAAAATTCCAAAGCATTCAACAGAAGGGAAGAGAACCCCGGGATAGAGTTTTGGGTGTGAGAAGTTGATTTCTGGCTTGGTCAGATTTTAAATTCAGCTTTCTTCTAAGTCTAAATGAGAAAGGTGATATTCCATCTTCTAAGGGTAACAAAGGAATCATATAGCAGAGTATTTATTTTGATGAAAGAGGCTTTTTATAGATAATATAAATCCTACATCAAAATACAAAAATAAAAGGATTTTAACTTAGTGGTGGGGGGAAAATCTGGGAATAAGCACACCACCTTGGCCTTCAGTGTGCCAGCATACACCTGATTCATAGGTTTTTGTCTGAAAGATGACCGTGAAGCACTGCAAAGCAGTTGTTCGTTCAACGCTTTATTCTATGACAGCCCTGGCCGGGTGTGAGGCTGGGCGACTTCCGAGTCCTTGTTTGCGTAGCTCTTCAGCCCCTTCCTCCTTTACTCCTTTAACATATTTAGTAGAAGAGGCATCACATTTCTATTTACACTAATAAGGAGACAGGAAAAAATGGAAAACTGAGGACTTTGAAAAACTGCACTTGTTTTTACGCAGATTAAAATTTAGAGGCTACATGATCTCAACTGTTTAGTAAAACTCTCTTGAATCTTAAATAAATTACCCTCCATTTCTAGGAAGAGAGGTCTTGGGCACCCCAATTAACCTTCCACTTAACGACTAATCTGTAAGCACCAACTCCATGCCAGGGGTCGTGTTAGATCCCGAGAACTGGAAGAAGAGAAGTCCTTGCCCTCAGCAAGCTGTCAACTTTGAAGATCCCTCAGGTGTGAGTTGTAGCATGACTGCCCACATCCCCAGTCGCCCACTATCTTGGAATCAACTTACAAACTACGGGGAGGGCCTCCTCTGGTGGTCCCCACAGCCAGCTAGCAGGGGGACCACAGCTGAGTGTTACTCTCAGCCTTTGCTGCACACCACAGTCCCTCAGAGAATTATTTAAACATTGCTAAAGTTGAAACCTTCCCCCACACTTTCTGAATGAGACGATGCAGTGGGTGGCAGCTGGGTTTCTCAATTTCCTTACAGTTCCACACCTGATTCTGCTAAATTTGGCCCTCTGTTATTTGAGCTCTAGAATGACAGAGTTTGGACTCTGTGTTATATAAAGTGGCACAGTTTCGATACTTGTAAGGATATGGTTTGGGTTATAAAATTATGACAGTCATATGCAGAGAGCTCATTATCCATGGAAGTTACACATTTGCAATGCTGGGTTTCAGCGCATGTGCTGGTTTCCCAGTGCCGGATGACTTCCCCCCAGAATCATGGGAGGCTGGCTCTCCTTCCTGTGCCGGGGGCTGGCGACATGTCCACAGAGTTTTTAGTCAAGCAAATCTGTCATGGGGCTGTGTACAGGAATCTCCAGATAATGGAAATATTCAAAAGAAGCAGTTCCAAAACTATGTTCTTTTAAAGAACTGGTGTGTTTTCTGAAGAAATAAAACAGAAATGTGGGCTACTTTAAATGAGTTTTTTTTTAAAGTTTTAAAATTTATTTTTAGTATCTCATTATATTACTTCCAGTTTCAAGACTTGGGAGATGTTGACAATATTGACAACAAAAGGTAAATAATAAAAGGGAGCATTCTTCAGCTATCTCTTATTCCAGAAATGAGCCTTGGGAATGACCGTTCACAAGAGGGCCACCCTGAGTCACTTCTCTCAGGACATACTAGCAGTAAAGCAGGGCCAAGAAAGAGGCCATTTAGTGAGTACAAATTGAAAGCCACAGGAATTAATCTCCATTCCCCCTCACTGCCCACCCCCAGGGAGTTTCTAGACCACCTATATGTCCTACCAGAAATGTGGGGTTTATCACCATTAGTGACAGCATTTCAGCAATTTTCTAATGAAATGCTATAGAGGAAGTAGCATTCGGCACAGACAAGAGCAGTAGCACACAGAAAGGACTGGAAGGAACAAGTCAACATTAAGTCAGCTTTGAGTGGAGCTCATGAAGAGAGCTTGCCTCATACACAGCACATGGAGTGGAGGGGGGGGACAATCAGAATGCAGAACCATATGAGTGGGTGCTGGACTTTGAGGGTTTCGTGATGCATTACAATGTGAGAAAGCACAGGTGAATGATCTGGAGGTGAGGGTACATAAGGGAGGCTCAGAGTCACACTTCAGTGTAGTCTGGGGCCCACTCTGATCAGAGGATTTCAGAGCCCGTCAGACCCATTCTCCACACCACGGGCTCTTAGCAAATCTCCAACACAATGCCTTAACGGCAGTCTTGGCCCTTACACTGTATCTGTCGTTGCCATCAAAATATTTTGAAAAGTAAGATTCCTACCCTGGCTGGTGTAGCTCAGTGGACTGAGTGCAGGCCTGCAAACCACACGATAGCGGTTCAATTCCCAGTCAGGGCACATGCCTGGTTTGCAGGCCAGTTCCCAGCAGGGGACTCATGAGAGGCAACCATACATTGGTATTTCTCTCTTTCTCTCTTTACCTTCCCCTCTAAAGATAAATAAATAAAATATTTTTAAAAAGAAAAGATTCCTATAATTTCATTCTTTCTTATCCAACTATTTTGTATCCACCTGCTACTTGAATTAATCTCTCTACAAATACCAGTACTTCAAACAGTTTATTACGAATAAACTGTACTCCCTTTAAAGTGAGGAGTGTGGCGAGAGACATGAGTTTCCCCTGGTTTCTCCTCTTGGAGCCTTTCTCATAGGATTTGTGAGGTCCAAAGCTGGGGATGCTCAGCCTCCACCAATGATCTCTTTCGGCTGCTTCACTGTGTGTTTTTTTCCCCACAAATGGAGTCAAAGCAGTTAGGGTCCCTTAACACTCCCCATACAGTGGCCTGGTACCTCTGCAGAACCACATTTCCTTTCACACAAAGGAGCTCAGGTTGTTAGATGTCACCTAAAATGCAGAATAAATTAGTTTTTCTGACTTACATTTACCTCTCCCTCTGAAGCCCTAAATTACTGATCTGGGCTGACGTATTGAATGTTCTACTTAAAAAGTCTAACTCTGTTTTATCTGCCCAGGAGTTAATGATATGAAGGAGTTACATGAATTGTGCAAAAGTTGTGCATGTTTAAAGGGAAAAAGAAAGGGAATTTTAAACAATGCACTAAACTGAGCTGACTTTAAGAAATAAAAGACTCTCTAACCTATTTTTCTTAAAGCTCTTAAATTCTCTCCCCATACTAACTCATTTGTGGCCAGTGGCAAATTGATGAGTTTCTTTCTAACCCTCACACCCTCTCAATTTTCTGTGGTCTAGGTTAAGGCAGGTTCTTTCGACGCGCACTGGAAGAACTGACTTTAAAGCTACATCATGTTGGACAACCTCAGAAAGGTGCAAATGCTGTTTGCCAGCCTTCGAAAATCACTTTTGCCTTTTATTTGTTAACATAGATTAGATCAGCAGCTCAACTCATTACACTCAGAAGAGACTACGGAGAGTAAATTTGTAAAGCAACATTTTCGGAACCAGTAACCTCCAGAGCTCCGTCACGGGCGCGTGCTGCACAGGACACCTCCCCAAGCTGCCGCACGGTCCTGACCCTGCAGGGCCTCGTTGCCTTCTGTGGGATGAGTCAGCGTTCTAAGCTTTTCTGGAAGGTTACGGTTTTTCAGCTGCTGCGCAGTCCTCCAACTCGCAGTTTATTTAATATATATTTCGGCTTAAGATAAAACTTCCAATTATTTATTTAATATATCTAAAATGAGCTGACAAAGAAAAATAACTTTTAAAAGAGCAAGAATAAACTGAGCTTGAATTATCCCAAACAAGAATTTGGTGTAGACAATATTCAAAGAAACATTCTAATACACAAGTCAATGAAGTTACATAAATATTTTTGAAAAGGCTGAATAATTAGTAGAAACCACTAATTATATATTCTTATATCATAATTTTGATAAATTTATAAAACATGCAATTTTATTTTCAGATATTGTATTTTGATAGTACCCTATTTTGAAAAACGGCTACAGGAAAACTCATACACCCACGAACAAAAAAACCTTTTATAATTGTAACAATAAAACTGAATAACCAAGAAATGTCAATACATTTAAGTTTATTAAACATAAATATCTGAAATATAAGATGAGGATCTTAGGACAACATGGCCTGGCTGGACAGTGGACAGTGAAACGCGAAGATTCCTAAGGTTTCTCCTTATTTCTAAGAGGCAAGTGTTACACTTGCCGCCCCTGTTCTCTGATCAAGTGAACTTGTAACTACTCCACTGGAAAGTTCTTCCTGGAAGTTTTTTAATAATTACCCACAACTTCAGGATGACAGCAACAGAGTTAATTTAAATCTGCAAGCGAATATTTTGGAATGAGTGAGTGTCTGAGCAGAGAACGTACGGACTACAGTGTATTTATGATGTTACACTGAAAGGACCTTTAAAATTCTATGGTTCTGCACACACTTCCAGAATGCCCAGAATTTAAAATAGCGACCACCATGTCCCCCTGTCCCAGCTGATCGACACAAAAGTACCATTTAGAAGCATTTAGTAAGTCACCACATTTAATATAGTACCACAAAGGTTTTCCTGACAAGTCCAGGCCATAAAGTTTTCTTATTCTGGATGAGTTTCCCACCAGTAGGCCGTTGGGAATACCAGGACCTTCTCAGGAAGTGTTACTTTCACCCAAGCATGGATGTAATCACTTCATCTCCTACAACCTAAATCGAAATTACACACAGAATCAAAACTGTCTTTCACTAGACCTTTAACTGGTTTTAACTAGAGTTTAAGCAGTAGTATTTTCACAAATACTGTTTCTGAACTGCAACGAATTCCAGTAGTTTATAGTCAACTTTTCTCCCTTTCTGACATTATCCTCTACCACTTGTCTCTTCAATCCTTTCATTCATTTGTGGTATCTGACTCCACAACGCATGCCTCTATCAGATGGAAGGTGGGCTGCAGGTCTATAAGCACAGAGCTACGAACACTGCACGAATATTTGAAGTTAAGGCTGAGCTACCAAACTGACATTCCAAACTTCACTGGCAGCTGATTACAGCTGATTAATGCCCTACCACACAAACTGCAGTGGAGGCTGGGGAATGCAGGCCAATACACATTCCCAGCTCAACACTGAATTTTCCTTTGTTTTCAGTTTGTGTTAGTTATGCTTAACATGTATGCTTAAAAAAAACAGTATTTTTTCTTAAATTAGGTCAAAGCTACCAAAGACACTTCTTCCTATACCCAAGAATGTGTGTGCAAGGGAATTTTCTTCAATAAGGTTGGTCTGTTTGAATTTATTTTTAGCATGTTTAAATAGCACAGCTTCAAAACTACAAATAAAGGAGTCTTTGTCTCACTAATTGGGGGATTTTCTCCTGATGAACAAAGAAGGCTTGGTGTTCTTGTTTTACAACTACCTTTATACAATAAAGATAATGCAAGTAACAGGATCAAAGAGAAGATGCAAATGATACCGGAAAATCTTTCTGAGGTCCTGGGCACTGTCTTTGTTCACTTCTCTTCCCAAGCCAGTATCCTGTGGTGTGAGGGAGAGACATACCCTAAACCTAGGGGTCTATAGAACAGCCTGAAGTTCCAAGGAGACTAAGGCAAGAGACAAGGTCACTCCATGCCCTCTGGTCAATTGCTGACATCAGCTCCCAGCTACAAGCCCTCAGCAGCCCCTACAACAGAGGCAAGTCTGGACTCCCTCATGCACTACTCATTGTGCACCACAGTGCAGTAGGGGTGTGTGTGTACACGCAGGGACACACTGCTGAATAGACAAAGAATCCATACTCCATTTTTTGCTCCATTTTCTCATCTCTTGTGTATTCTCGTTACCCTAGTTGGGAGGGGGGAGTCAGTTGGGATCTATCATTTTAGGTGAATTTGAGGGATATCATATTCTCTTTTCTGATCATTAAGGAAGCTTTAGCTTTGTGGCAGGGGTGGCTATGTAACGACAAAGAGGTGGTCTGCTAAGGTGCGTGTTTGCAGAGGGTCATCTTGAGGCTTTAAGTCAGTGTGCACGTGTGCCTGTACCTCCCTGTGTGCGTGACCCTGTGCACACACAATATTCATTATGGTTCTCCTTTGTGTCAAATACTATTCCTATTCGGCTTCTCTGATTTGGTTGGTTTCAAGAACTTGTATTAATGAAAGGACAGTTTTCTAACACTATGACCAGTGTGGAAATGGAACTGCTTTGTCATGGCCAAGACTGGATGACAAAGGTAGAAGTGGTCGAGCTTAAAGCCACACAGGCTAGTGAATGTCCATAATACTCCTGAAGGGAACAAGTGCATTGCATACATTTGCCCACAGGATAATTTGCACACATTAGCAATTTGGGCAGGATAATTATTTGAAATTCTGATTTCTTTCCTCTAAAAGCCAATAAAGCATCTCAGTCGTGTGACAACCCACAACACCTCCATATACCATCATATGTGTCCAGGTTTTTAGCTGAGGGGATCTGGCTCCAAAAGCAATAAATATTTTAGATAAATTTCAGATCTCAAACATTTGCTTTTAGTTTTTTTTTTTCCGTTTGTTTGGTTTTTTTTTTTTTTTGCCAAAATAGTTTCTATGGCCTAGAGACTTATCAAAGATCCAACAGACAGATTTTGGTTTTTAAAGTGGCTGCTTTCCTGAGATAAAATTTTTTTAAAAGTAAATTTTTGAATAATTGCATAAATATAACACTTATGTATTTTCATTCCTTTTTGTCAGGAAGTTCTACCTAGCCTTTTGCATCTCCAAGTGTGCAGTGACAGATCCCTCCTCTGGTTAACCACTTCTTCCTCCCTCTCATCCCCTCTAAAACAAAATGAAGTAGAAACCAAACGGGAAACAGCATGGAGATTAAGAGCAGTTACTCTAAACTGAAATCTCGACAATTGTTAAGTGTTTCTCTTTAATAACTTAATACTCAAATGGAGACACTGGGGCAGGAGGTCACAAAAGTCTATTACCAGTACCAACTTTTGTAGTAGAGCAAAGATTTTCCACATAGTATTCCTTATTCTGAGATGCAAGACACTTTACTACGAATTTTCATGTCCAACAACCAATCTGAGACTATTTCCAAGTATGTGACTTGAACGACTGCTGTGATTTCTGTCTTTAGTGGCACTGGTGTCATTCTTCAGTGGCACTGGTGCCATCCACCTCTCCACTGGGTAAGTGGCCAATGAGATGGACCAATGAGGGGACCTGGTGCACACAGCCCACTTTAGACAGCAGGAGAAGGGGGCTATGGTTCAACAAAGCAAGTTTATGTCTAGAGTAATCCCTATTGGAACTATCCACTGGCTATGGATTGCAACTTATTAAAATTTTAGAGAATGACTATATATTTCCCTACTGAAAACATTTCACATATTATAATTCTAGCCTATTTCCTGCTCCAGAAACAGTTCTATATGACCATGTCTTCTAGACAACAGGACTGCCGGCAACCAATCTGATTAGCAACATATGGTTCCAATAACAGGTAAATGCAGAAATGCTGGTTTGGTTGCAAGCTGGTCAAATGGAATAGGATGGGGACAATTATTTTCTAAATGAACTAAGGCCTAACCCACTCTCATGCTTCAAAACCATCTCTTTAGACAGAACACCATCAGCATTGCAAACAATTAGTTTCCATGGGGGTCACATTTCATCCATTCACCAAAATATTTGTAGATATTTATTAGACATCAAAATTATCCTGTTAGT
Organism: Sturnira hondurensis; assembly: GCF_014824575.4. NCBI lineage: Eukaryota > Metazoa > Chordata > Mammalia > Chiroptera > Phyllostomidae > Sturnira > Sturnira hondurensis. The sequence continues at coordinate 10,244,904 of NW_028077105.1, read as the reverse complement.
CTGATGTAACCTAGCAAAAGTAGCTTGCACACCTACATATTTTCTGGAAATGGACCCAATTTGTGAATGTCCAGCCTTTGAATTATCAGAGTAGGTACTACTGAGAAGCAACTGAGAGATTTAGCCAATTTTTAGTTGCTCTGCCAATTATTTTTCCAGAAGAGTACAAATTAAGATGTAAAAGACAGAAGCAAAAATTAAAATGATTTTAAAAAGTCACACTTACTTCCTTACCTGAAATATTTTAGTGCTTGGGCTTCTTATTGAATTTGCTAGTGGTAAGATGGGTCTTTTTAAAGAAATTAAGCAGTCTTCAGTGTTTTTATAGCATTGGTTACTACAGAAAATTATACTTCTTTTACTTCTTGTCTTGAATGGTGAACAAAATAAACAAACTAAAAATACTACAATGAATGGTGAATGATGAAAGATTTACAGTACAAAGAACAGCGTAAAAAGGAAGACAAGTTTAAATATTGTTGTGTAAGAAAGTGATGAAAATAATACAAGAATGAGAATAAGTAAAATGATAGGCTGGAACATCTGGGAAGGTAAATGCAAAGACAAAAAGAAGAGTTAATTAATAATAATTTTAGAAACTTCATGTCAACTAATCTAAGCATTCATTCAACTTCAGATAAAGCAAAACCCTCTTTTATGCCTCAGTTTACCTAATCTGAAAGCCTATTATTACATCCTTTCTCCCACTCTGCCTCTTTTTCCCCAACGATCAAACTGAAAAGCCACATGCTCAAAGTACCCAAAACACTGCAACAAAGAAACTAAAAACCAATTCTTATTTGATACATTACATACAAAGAAATAAGCCTCAACATTTAAAAAATTTAACAAGTTTTATCATAAGACTTTTTTCTTTCCATAGCAAAGCAGAGCAACATGCAAGATCAATAAGCAATAGGGTTGCAATTCTTCCAGTGGTGACTAACGGGCCAGTTAAATTAATGTCAGTCATGCTTGTGAGTATGAACTGATTTTTTAATTTAAACCTCTTGCGTATCTTAAAAGCCATGCATGCTGCTGTACTCCGCGGGTTCTCCAATGGATACAGGATACCAGGCTTGCCATAGGGGGGTGGCACTGCCTGTTCGGTTTTAAAAATCGTCTCTTAGGTGGTTAACTCTGACAAAATGCATTGGTCTTTGGCCACCATACCTGGCTAGAGCAGCTCAGTCCAATTCATCGGGTGTGCCTCTACAATTAGGATGAAGGAAAAATGCTGGTTTTCCCTGTTCGGGAATAGTTATTACTGTTTCTCTGAATTAGTGTTGCCTTAAACAATCCTTCCTCAGTCCTGAGATTTTCCACTATAGAGCCAACAAAGATACTTTTTCAGAAGTAATGATCATGTAACTTCAACTTGTGGTGAAGGAGCATCTTCCACTCATTCCTTTTGGTCCAGCCCTAGACCCAGTATCATCTTTTTTCTCTCCTGGTTTCTACGTTCACCAGTGGCTACGCATCAACTTAGAAATTTTTAAAAATGATTTTAAACTCAGTTTGAATCTTGGCTCAAAAATTGCAAACAACTGAAGATTCTTCTTGCAGTTAGAGCTATTAGAATTTGTGGAGTGATACTGAAAATGTTAGATTTTGTAAAGTTCTTTACGCACATGACCTAGTTTACTGTTCAAAGTAAACTTATGAGTAGATATTTAAACTGGTTTAAAAAACCTTGCTCATTAATAATAGTAAAATAATAAGTAATATCAGTAGTAGTTATAAATCTTAGAAATCCTTTAATCTTTACACAAAAACTGCGGGGCTGGGCAAAGTTTCCCTTTAAAAGTAACAGAGGGCAAGCAGTTACCAAGTAATCGGGTGACGAAAACTCAGGCCTGAAGAAGGACAGTGTGAAAGGTCTGAGCTGGGGCTCCCTAAAGCGGGGCGTGGGCGTCGGTGCGCGGAGACGCCCCACGCGGGACCGAAGCTCCACTGACCAGCCTCGCCATCGCCGTGGCTCGCAATAGGCAGAACTGTACCTGACTCACGGATATGGGCTCCTCGGTGCCGCGGTCGTCCGTGGACTTGGGCACCTCCAGACGGTCGATGAAGGTCTGCAGCTCTTTGCGAAAGGCCTTCATCTGCGCGTTGATGCGGTAGAGCAGCTCGTGCTCACGGATGCGGCTGCCGTCGTCCTCCTCGTCCAGCAGTCCGAACAGGTCCCCGTTGGCCACATAGATGCGCGCCTCCGTGATGATGGTGCTTGTGTCGGCAATGAGCCTGTCGATGGTCTTGCCCAGGCGCTCGGCCTCAGAGCGGATGTCCTTCATTTGCTGCCGGTCGGAGAAGCTCTTGGGCCAGGGCCCGGGAGCTGGGTAGAAGGAGCGCGTGGGTGTGAGGCAGCGGATGTTGCGCACCTCCTCAGAGTCGCTCTCTCCGCCAATGGGCCCTTCACGCTTGCGGTGTGGTGGCCTCGAGTCGTCGTCACTCTCCTTCTTGCCCGCATCGCTCTCAGCATCACTGTCACGGGGGCTGCCACGGATGCCCAGGTGCGAGGCCAGGTCGTAGCGCTGCATGTTGGACATGAGCACGCGGTTCTCATACTGCAGCTGCATGACCTTGCCGCTCAGCTCGTTGATCTGCAGGCGTGCTGCCTTCAGCTCCTCCTGCAGGGCCTCGGTCTTGGCGCTGTCGTGGTGCCGCGCGCTGTCGTGGGCACCGGACTTGTACTTGTACTTGTTGAGCTCCGCAGTGATGCGCTTGTTCTGCTCCTCCAGGTCGGCCACGTTCCTCCGCAGCAGCTCGGTCTCATCTTCCACCAGCTGCAGGTGCTGTCTCAGCTCCGACAGGGATTCGCTCTGCTCCCTCATGAGTGGGTTGGCCGAGCCATTGAAGTCGTCACCTCTTAAGTCATCCAGTTCCGCCTTTAAGCCTCTGTTCTCCACCTCCAGTTCCACGATTTTCCTGCCCAGGATGTTGGCTTCTTCCTCCACCAGCCTCAGTCTAAGCTTGAGCTCAGCCTCCCGGGTGCTGGGAGGCCCCCCGGCTTCTCCTTTGGGCAAAGGACTGTCCAGATCTCCATAAAAGGATCTGTACTTCTGGAGCTCGTGCTCAAATCTGTCTTTTTCTTTATCAATCTTGGCCATTTTCTTTCTCATCAAAGCAGCTTCTTCTTTCACAAACTGCAGCTGGCATTTCAAATCTTCATTGTCCTCCTCATTTGCGAAAAGGGGAAAAAAGGATAGGAGAGCATTTTTAAAATGTAAATCAAGAAAACAAAACAAAAGAGGACACCTGCACAAATTATCTCTTTTCCTTGTAATCAAGATATGAGAGAGAGAGAGAGGTGTAATGCTTCCTATTTTCTCCAACCATTCAAATTCTTTAGCAAAGAAAATATTAGGAGACTATTGCATTTTGACAATAAAATGAGAAAATATAAAAAGAGAAAAATGTGGTCATCATTATTCAGAGCTTATATGTTGTAAACCACATGCAACCATTTAGCTGTCATTTCAAAAATGTTCGTTTTGTTTGCTTGGTTTTTTCAATTAGCAATAATTGCGCCTCGGATAAACCTCATTGGCTACGATACTGCCACTGTGCAAAGCTGTTTGCTTGGTTTTTTAAAGTGGTTTCAATCCTTCCGACTATAATAAATATGATACCTATTTGCCATAAGGAACATATAGTTAATAGGCACTCACTGCGACTAATTGATCAGGGACTCAGGTTTTGCAAAATTCTTTACACATATGACCTAATTTAATGTTCAGAGTCATGAGTAGATATTAAAATGGTTTTAAAATGTTCAGTAACTTGTTCAAGATTACACAACAAATAAGCAGCAAACAACAAAGGTGAAAATTTGAATTCAGTTTTGCCTGACACTAACACTCAGGCTCACAATCACTCAACCATCCAGAAAGAAACTGACCTCACTCTTTACTTAAGGGAAAATTGTTTTTAAAGGCCTTTAAAGTAAGGAGAGTTTAACACTGGAGTGGCCCATCCAAGGAGAAACTGCTAAGTGGTCCATCCAGATCACTTTTGAAATCGGATGTACTCCTGTGAGTCTGAAGTGGATATAGTTGGTTCTGCCTGGCAAAAGGTGAGGGCAAGACCCTACAGAAGTTCTCATACTTTCTTAGACAACAATTAAACCCTGATCATATACTTGAACATACACTGCGTGTAATAAAACCATCAGAGGAAAGGAGAATGATGGGGATAGTAATCATTTTACTTTTTTAGAAGGAATCTTTTCACAATACAAAGTATGACAGTTTCTGCCACGGCAAGAGTTTAAGAACACTGTGTGCCAATGTGCCTTGCATCCCCATCTTCCAACCTAACTGTGGGAGGCTACATTTGGAACTGTGAACAGAAATACCAGGCATAACTGTTGAAGACATTAAATCAGAGATTGCATGGGATGTGCCTTGTTGACAGGCACTGAGCAACTTATGCTTGCTCCTATTTTCACACTAAATAGTAGGCAAAAAATATTAGAATGCTTTGAGATGTGAAGGAAGTTGTTATTTTCGTGTATGTTAAAGACTGACTCTCAAGAATATATAAATGGTATATGACAAGGGGGAACATAAAGATGAGGAAGGAGAACATAAAGATGATGAAGGGCAAAAAGAGGTGAGCTGAGCCTGGTTTTGACTTAGCTACCACTAGAAGCTAAACTGTACAAGAAGAAAATACTAACTTATTCAATCTGTACAACAATTCTCTGTTACAATCCCTATTTTACAGATGAGGAGAAAAGCGTACACAGAGTAAGTAACTGATGTAAAGTCATACAGCTTACATGGAAGAGATTGTCTTCTAGGTAAAGCAGCCCTAAATTTACTGTTCTTAATTATTATGTAATATCATTTCTCATTACGTAAAGTCACTGTGCTGCTGAGGGAACATGCAGGGAACTCATCAAAGAAGCTGAGGCAAATGAACAAAATGAAATACAAAGCTACACAAAAAATAGAAAGTTGAACCAAATCAAACTGTCACTAGTGTGGGTCAAAATTAACAGCATGCTGGCAATGTCACACGGCTATATAAAAATGGGGGCGTGGGAGTTTTCAAAAGTACATACTGAGCATGTTGCAGAATGCCAGACAGTAGACCCCGGTGAGTCAAAGCTGAAGAAGGTGGCTCCAGCCGAGACTACGCCCTGGCTGACTATAGATGAAGATGTGAACAAGAATTACAATACAAAGGGATGTTTGCCCTTAACAGATGTAAATCAACAGTCCTCAGCCTTGCTTGAGCCATAAAATCATCTGTGGACTACTTTAGAGTTGAGATCTCTCCTTCAAAACAGTCCTGTTCAATTTGCTGGAGTGGTTTTTTTGGGCGGGGGGAGGAAAGGCAGTTAATAACCCTGAAAATAATTTAATTACAAATGATGGCAGAAATTTCAAAGGCTATAATAGCATACTTAGAAATTCCCCAAGATGTTTGTAACCATGAAATAAAAACTGGTGGATTCCAATGCATCTTGCATATTGTAAGGTCCCAGGTCCCACTGAGAAACTGATGAAAGCTGTAAGTGCTTTTTGCAGAAAAGTGCTCAAATGCATGTGGACTGGGGTCCATAGAGCCAGGAATAAATAGTGGAGAATTCTTGGATTAGACAATGTTGTTGAAAAGAATACATAAATCTTAACATGGGAAATATAGGAATAGAACATAAGTGGATTAAAAGAAACTGCTGACTAACGCTGACTTCAGATTTTAGAACAAGGAACATAGAGCATCTTCTCACTAAATAAGGTGAAGAGGATTCATGGCAACATGGGGAATGATTCACAGCAGAATACTTAGTGTGAGGGGGCTAAACTTATGGCAAAGATAGTGAGAAAGCTGCAGCAACAACATATTTGACTTAACAAGGAAACTGAGAAAAATGTACGCAAAGGAGTAATGATCTTGGTATAAGATTCTGGCCTATAAATGTTCTTGTGCAAGTACCAGAAGAAAAATTACCCATGAACAGAGCAGGCAGAGAAAGGAAAAGAGAAGATAAACATTTAATATGATATGCTTTAAAAATATGATCAAGATAAACTTCTTCAAATTTTGTGTATTTAAAGTTACTATCTAATGAGAAAACCCGGTGAAAGAATAAACAAAAAGGTATAGTCTTCTAGATTCCAATGTATACATTTAAGGCAGTATCTAGGCAAGTGTTTTTGCAGAGCCATAATGTCACTTCTGCCTCCGAGTACTTCCTCTTCTGTTTTAAAATCTCCTTCACTACACCCACCAGTACCTTCTACTCACCCTGAGGGCAGAACTAGTCTTTACTGTGGCCGTGTTTCTAAGGTTCTTGACAAGCCAATGCTGAATCCATATTTTAACTTTTATTTTTATTCTTTTGTTGTCTTTCTTTTGCTTCTCCAGTCACTGGTATAGAGAATTACTTCAGTCTAGGGCTTAAAACCCTCACAAGCCCCTCTCTCCCTTTGCCATCCCTTCCTACCCCACTTTTTTTGTTACTCTTCCCTGATTCCATAGGAACAGCCAGTCTACTGACCTTACTAATGATGAGAAAACAAGATTAGCACCATGGGTACAGTTCTCAAATATAGGAACTCATAAAGTACTAATGACATTTTGCTGCATGTAAATGCATTAATAACAGGGATGTTAGTGCTAACTTTGTAAGTAAAGGTACTGAATGTTTTATACTGCCTGTATCTATAGCTGCATAATCACTATGCATAACTTTGCTTTACAGGGGTGTATGAGTATAATATCTACTCATAGAAGTGGCTTATTATATACATTTAGAGGTGCTTGATGTACTAGTTGAAATTTTATTTCTACATACCTCTGTGGGAGTCTGTTGAGTCTTTTTTTCAGATTTTGGCAAATCTTTGCTTCCTCTTCTTTTCAAAGACAGCTATAACAAAGCATAAATATATTCAGTTTGATAAACAATATTTTTAATTCAATTTTATGTTTTTAAATGTCCTAATCACATACCACAAAGCCAAGCCAAATGAAAAGCATTAGTTCAAAAGTCATAAAGGAGAAAAATAACTCAAGTCAGATATATTTACATATATTTTTACTTTGGACTAAGATACACATCACAGTAGAACAGAAGCTGGCAATTATCTAGTTAATTGAGAAATATAGAAACATTGTGAAAATGCAGAAAAATAACTGGAGAAAATTTAAATTAATGACTCAATGTACTAGATATTTCAGAATTTCAGTTGAAAGCAAATTCTTACTAGCATTTACATCGCTAAAGAAAAAATAAGCTTGTTATAAGCTTGTAAAGATAAACTTCAGTGGGTGTGTGTGAAATTTGAATAATCTCTTTCCTCACCACACTTCCATGCAACCACACATGACCGAATACACACACACACACACACACACACACACGCTATGTAAACAATAGGAAATGGTAGGGGTTGTGACATGTACAGGAGCAGGTGGACTAGGAATTAGCTTCAACTGATTGGTGTCACACAGGAGTGTGGGCTTTTTCAGGAGAAGCGAGAAATCTGGAATGTTATATAAAATCTCCCTCCTTCTATTGGTTGACTATCATTGAAATTCATACAAACAACACTTTGTAGATCAAATAACACTCATTGAGCGCCAAATCATTTCACGGACTAGCAGCATATGATGTCTGGAGTTCACTTCCATTTCTCTAGCACCAATATAACAAGAAGGGTCTCTCTGTATACATAATAACCCCTGTGTACGAATGGCTATTACATACCAGACACTGAGCTGCAAATACCATTAGGAAGCCCACAATTCTGCATGGAACACAGGGAAGCAAACAATTGCAGTGCTTCCATTCAATATGAAACTGAAACTACAGTGCAAAATAAATAAATAGTCCATGTGGTTATTTTCAGTTTCAACAGAATATATTTCCCTATGTTGCTTGAAACAAAAGCTGTGGGGCTGACTCACCAAAACCAAAAGTAATATAGGAGCCAATCAGCAAAAACAGTCCCAGGAAAACCAAGAACACAGCAAGCTGAACTAGGGAATCCTGGAATATTCTGTGTAGTGGCTACCTACAGAGAAGCCGCTGAATTCACTTTCTTATTTACTGAATGCTTTTGCTTTGATTTGACTCCATTACATGTTTACTAATCTACTTCCTGAGGCCCCTGTGATAGGACAAGAAAAAACAACATAGTCTCTGTTTTCTATGAGTGTTCCTACTTTATCTGGCAGTTCAGTCTACAATTTAACAGTCATGAAAGCAATGACAATGCAGAAACAATATTAAGAAACAATATTCAGAAACAATATTGCCACTGATTGAGCACTAATTCATGTCAAACACTCTTAATTAATTCTTAAAACACCCATTAGCCTCACTTTTCAGATGGTAAACTAAAGCTTAGAGAGGTTGGATAAATTATATAAAGCAGGGTTCTCAAAGTGTGATCCCAAGAACATAATCAATGTCACTTGGTAACTCATTATAAATGCAAATTTTCAGGACCAATCCCAGAACTAATGAATCAGAAACTGTGGAGATAGAGCCCAGAGGGCTATGAATTAACAAGCTCCCTGGGTGATAATGACGCATGATAAAGTTTGAGAAGCACTGGCCTAAAGTCACTACTTGGGGACTTCTGGCCCAGATGGAGACGTAGGTAGACACACTGTGCCTCCTTGCACAACCAAAATAAGGACAACAACAATTTAGAAATAAAAAAATAAAAAAAAAAACAACCAATACTGACAGAAAATTGAACTGCATGGAAGTCCAACAACCAAGGAGTTAAAATAGACACATTCATCCAGACCAGTAAGAGGGGCAGAGTCAGGTAGCTGGTGGAGAAGGGTCGCATCAAAAAAAGCAGTGGCTTGTGGACCCCAGGCACGCAAGATGGCTGTGGGCGGATCCTGGGCACTCAAGCGGTGGCTGGCAGACCCCAGGCGTGGGGTGGCAGCAGGCGAACCTAGCAAAGCAGATTGTAGGTGAACACCACAGGCAAGGCGACTGGTGGACCAGGAGGTCCCACAATTGGGTGCAGATAAACCTGGCAAAACTGGGGAGCGAGACAGACCCAGGGTCTCAGAGGTGGGAAACAAAGCCTCAAATCACTGATTGAAAACGCCTGTGGGGGTTGAGGTGCCGGGAGAGACTCCCAGTCTCACAGGAGAGTTGGAGAGACCCTCAAGGTCCTAGAATGTGCACAAGCCCACCCACATGGGAACCAGTACCAGAAAGGCCCAGTTTGCTTGGGGAAAGCATCGGAAGGGAATGAAATCCAGCAGAGAGCAGAGTAAGCGCCATTGTTCCCTCTCAGGCCCCACCCCCACATACAGCGTCAAAACCCAGCTAATGGGTTGTCCCGCCCTGGTGAACACCTAAGGCTCTGCCCCTCACAGGTGCATCAACACACAAAAAAATGGCCCAAATGAAAGATCAGACCAAAGCTGCAGAACAAATACAACTAAGCAAAAAAAGAGATAGCCAAGCTATCAGATGCACAATTCAAAGCACTGGTGATCAGGATGCTCACAGAACTGGTTGAATTTGGTTGCAAATTAGATGAAAAATGAAGGCTACACTAAGTGAAATAAAGGAAAATGCACAGGGAACCAATAGTGATGGAAAGGAAACTGGGACTCAAATCAAGGGAGTGGACCAGAAGGAAGAAAGAAACAACTGAACAGAAAAGAATGAAGAAACAAGAATTTTAAAAAAATGAGGAGAGTCTTAGGAACCTCCAGGACATCTTTAAATGTTCTAACATCCAAATTATAGGGGTACCAGAAGGAGAAGAGGAAGAGCAACAGGTGGAAAACTTATTTGAACAAATAATAAAGGAGAACTTCCCCAGTCTGGCAAAGGAAAGAGACTTCCAATTCCAGGAAATCCAGGAAGCTCAGAGAGTCCAAAAGAAATTGGACCCAAGAAGGAACACACCAAGGCACATCCATTTTACCCAAGATTAAAATGTAGGAGAGCATCCTAGAAGCAGCAAGAGATAAGGGGACAGTTACCTACAAAGGACTTTCCAGCAGATTATCAGCTGATTTCTCAAAAGAGGCCTTGCATGCAAGACGAGGCTGGAAAGAAATATTCCAACTCATGAAAGACAAGGACCTACATCCAAGATTGCTCTATCTAGCAAAGCTTTCATTTAGAATGGAAGGGCAGATAAAGTGCTTGTCAGATAAGGTCAAGTTCAAGGAGTTCATCATCACCAAGCCCTTATTACATGAAATATTAAAGGGACTTATCTAAGAAAAATATAAAAAACATGTATAGTAAAATGATAGAAAACTCACAGTTATTAACAATCACACCTACAACAAAAACAAACTAAGCAAACAACTTGAACAGCAACAGAACAACAGAAATAGAGACCACATGGAGGGTTATCAACAAGGGAGTGGGAGGAGGAGAGAGGGGGAAAAGGTGCAGAGAATAAGTACCATGGATGGTAGGTAGAAAATAGACAGAGGGAGGGCAAGTACAATATGGGAAATGTAGAAGCTAAAGAACTCATAATTATGACTCATCGACATGAACTAAAGGGGGATGCAGGTGGGAGAGGGTGTGCACATTGGAGGGGAGTGAAGGGGGGAAACGGGACAACTGTAATAGCATAATCAACAAAGTATATTTTTAAAAAGTCACTACTTGGTAAGAAGCAGAATCATGTTCTTGACTCAAGTCTTTCTAATCTTTCTGATCTATTACTTCACAAAGGAGAAAGACTTAATTCCATCTGGAGCTGGAGATGGTAAAGAGAATTAGGAAAGATTTCCAGAAAAAAGTAGTATCTTATCTTGAATCTGGCAGATGAGGGGTTATCCAGTAGAAGCTGGGGAGGGGAGGAATGGAACAACAAAGCATTCTATGGAGAAAGGCCATTTCTGGGACGTAAAGAAATTCTGTGTGGTTGTACAAAGAGTGACGTGGGATTAGGCGTAAGTCAGTCTTGACGGGCACAGTCTGGATTTCCTCTCACCAAGGTCAAATTATCATTCTAAGGTGAATTAGGAGTATTAAAGGGTTTTAAGCAAGTGTCCATAACCAGACTTTGCTGGAAGAAATACAAAGACACAAAGGCGGCAGTTCAAATGCCCAGGGGGTAATGGTATGGCTCGCAAAGAAAATGAATAAAACTATGCTCTAGTTCTGAGAACACTTTTTCTCTCTAGTCATAGTATTTCATTAATTCCACAGATTATCTGTTGAATTCTGTGTATATATGCTACTCTATAACATACAATTATGACTGAGAAATATTTTATTCCCCCCCTCAAAGAGCTGGTTGTTTATGGTGATATATAGATGTGGATAATTAGCTAAAAGAGAAGACAGAATTGACTAAGGGCATGAAATGAAGAACAAAGAATAATTGAGAGTGCAAAGAAGCATCTGTGATTCCAGATCTGGGGCAACAATTCAGAGAAAATCACCCAGAAGAGCTTATATGTGAAGACTGCAAAATTTCACTAGAAATAAAAACAAGTAAACAGCAGAAGAAAAGAGTTGGAGAATGGATGTCTCACAGGTTCACTGATGTCTGAAACGAACTAATGCAAGTAGGTGCACTTTGGAGAAGAGGCAGAAGAAGCCACTGAAAGGAATGAGGTCAGGTTGTGGAGCTGAGAAATTTAGACTTTATCCTGTGGGCAATGTTAAAACAAGCCCTCAAATTAATGCAGGAGAAATGCTGAAACTAGGCCAAGCTTTCCTAAGAGGCAGCTTCTATTTCACTTTTATTTAAATATCACTCAGATGGTGTCAAACTTAGAGAAAGCTCTGAAAATAAGGTTTTCCCTTGAATAAAGGTATATTGCCTTTAAGGTTCCTCAAAGACCTTTAAGTATCACATTTAAATGTTCAATACATATTAAATCATCTTTTCATATTCCAGTAAGTTGTTATTAAATTTGACTCTAATGGAAAAAAAGATGAAACATTCTTTTGGGAGAGAATGTTAGAGAAATAATGTAAGTGCAAAGATTCCTTTTCCTGTGAGGACAGAATGTCCTCAGTTCCCACTTTGTCACCCTGCCCCACTTTCGCCCACTCCCCAGAAACCTGCCTGTGGGGAGCAGTTTGGGAGGCTGGAACTGGATCTCAGATTTTCATCTTTGTTTGCAAACTGGCACTTCAGATGGTTCTCTAGAGAAAATTACTGAAAACGTGTCTTGTCTACATCTTCATTCTTTGCATTCTCAGCCTCAACTCGTCCAAAAGAGGTTGCTGTTCTTTCTATCCACACGAAGGCCAGGAATTAGAGAGATTTGCTGAAATTTTATTTGCATGACAATCATATAAAATGGATTGTTCGTATCCTAGAAATGTTTTCACCCTGCCTTTCTTCCTCAATTGAAATTTGGACCACTTCTTAATATGCAGTCTGTTTATGTTTTCAACAATTAAACAACAAAAGACAACCTGTCAAAAATGCTGCTGAAAGACCTATTATGTGTATGAAATTCTTTTATTTTTGATAAAATTAGCGAGAGCTCCATTTATATGACTGAATCAAGAAAGGGCACTAGAATTACTCCACCTAGGATTTATTGAGCACACGCCATGCACTTTTCCAAGACCATAATATGTATCCACTCGGGTAATCTCGCAATAGCCTTCTGAGTTTGACACCATTTTCTGCAGCACACAAAAGATAAATCACTCAGCCAGTGTTAGAACTACGATGTCATGCAGCTTTAAAGCTCTTATTCTGAACAACTAGATGACGCTCCAAAAAAGGTAAGTGCAAGGCTCTGTTGTTTCCAAGTATTATCTTTCTCTGAGGGCTTATACCTGGCTGCATGGGTTTGGGGGCACTATTTTACACATATTACATGTGAGCAATGTGTGCATGTTCAACATAGGGGTCAGCAGAAGTTACATACACACTCATTGGTTCTCCGAGTCATCCTGTAAATACTGTGACTTTGGGGCAACATTGTGGGGAGGGCTCAAGGCTTCTGGTGAGGCAGTTTCTGATACAAGAAACTCACACATCACTGTAAAAGCCCTCTTTTAGAGCAGAGTACAGGTTGTTAGAGGGGTCTTCAAACGACCAATTATTAAGTGATCCAAAAGCAGGACCATTTTGCTTGAAAAAGCTAAGGCAACATAATAATAAGTGGCTCTCCAATATTCCTATCATATAGTCCACTTGGACAGGAACAATACAAAGGCCTCAGAAAGCTCCACATGAACAAAAGGATTTGGGACTGGAAGCTTTCCCAGCCAAGTTTTTTTTTTGTTTTTTGTTTTTTTTTTTAATCAGAGTACCTGGTTAATGACTGAAACAATTATCATTAAGAATTTATTTTATGCCTTAGGTTCTTGACCCACAGTAAATGTATGCTTTCTAAGCTATGAATGTCATCAGCAAATACAGACATTTACATTCCCCTCTAATTTGCTCTAGTTAATAAACTGGGTTCTAGGCGCCACTGCATTTAGCAAGTAAAACACATTTAGAAAATTATGGGTAAGCACTGATTGCCGTCATTTCTAAGCAGAAATGGCAATTTCTAGTGCTTTTTATATTGAGCGTGAACCAGCTTCTACCTTACTAACACAGTGATATGAACTTGTATCAAGCTGAAAATCTTGTAAGCAGTGTGTTAAAAGTGCCCGTGCAAAATGGCAGGATGCCAAGTGGGCATTATGAAGGTATTTTAAAATTATTCTTTACACAATTATACATTAACATATTAGTGATAAAAAGTTAAAGACTGGAATATTCAGCAATTCCCAAAATGCACTGGAAGGGAACAGAAGCCAGTTTTGGAGGCAATTCCTACATGAGGTTAAGAAATGATAGCCCACAACTGTGCAGTAAAGTTTTTGGAATTAGTTACCAAATTTTAAAATGTAAGCAACTTACATTTCAGAAATCAAGATTTCCAGTTCCCCATAAGCAATTAGAAGGTCTGATTAAGTTGGGTCTTGGTTACAGAATGGACACCTTGGCTTGGAACTGAATATTGAGATATACACCGTATCCAGTTTGCCCCATTGTTCTTACACAGACAGCTTCAATCATTCGTATAACCTGCCTGGACCCTAGTAAAGTGGAGTGTTCAGACTTGCCCAAGACAGCTAGGGTTACATATGTGTAAAAAGTTCAAGAAACCCAGACTCCCTTTAGTGTCATTACAGGAATCATTTCTGTACCACCTAGGCTCTGCCTACTTTTTTCCAGGAGCTTGCTTCTATGTAAGGTAGGCAACACAATCCCCTTTACCGAAAACTTGAATAGAACTTGAGTTAAAAACCACTTAAAAGTGACTGAAAGGATAAATCTACTTTACCTTCTATATTAAATGCCTCCAAAATGGAAGAGAGTGGTCACATCCCAAGTCTTTTTTTCCAGGGTATACATACTCCCCAGTTCTTTCTGGCATTCATTTATCAGATCACTTGGTTTCATGTCTAGCTTATGGTCAACTAAACTCCCTAAGCTTTCGGGGTGTGTGCGCGTGTGTGTGTAAATAGCTGTGAATCAAATAGTCAGGCATCATATTTATTCATATTAAATTTCATCATGTTAATTCAGACTTATCACTCTTGTATGGTGACAACATTGTGAGTTTTTTGTTCTGTCCTTGCCTGTATCGTTTTCCATTGCTACTATGGAGAACTTTCCCTAGATATTCTTTTATTAGAGTATGACTGATATTTACTAGTGATATCACTGAAATAACTTGAAAATAAAAGGTATAAGAAGAAAGAGTGAATTAACTTCTTACTGCAGATTTATAAAAACTTTTATGAGTAAAGCATGACAATCACAATCTCTGTGACCTCTATCCATGAATCAAGTAAACACAAGTCATAAATTAAATGTAATTAGAGAATGTTTTCTCTACAAGTCTTAAATGCACTGGAAAAAATCTTGTTTCTATGGTTTTATTTAATCAACTATTCCTAGGAAATTGGACCTTTCCAATTTTGAAGGACAGTGAAAATAGAGATGGACATAACTGATTTAATAAAAAATTTAGAGGATATTTGAAAAGGCAAAGAGCTAAACCCAAGCTTTTCAAACCAAACCACACATCCACAGAGTGTGTTTTGTTTGTACAACTGTGTGTACTTCCATAGAGCAATGTCTATGAATGCATGCTTATAAACATATGTGCATATGTGAATAAGTGTGTGTATGTGTTTGTGCATGCTTGTGTATGCACATGTGTCTATCTATATGTATGTGTTTTTAGGCCCTGGAAGAAATTTCAGCTCATATTGAAAATTGCTTAGTGAATTCTAATACACAAGGACAACCAGAATTTCTGTATCCTCTACCCATATACCAAACAGATAATTTAAAATATATTATAGATACCAGAACACATGCTCACTGAAATGTCATAATTTGATTTTACATTACATTAAGGGGTGCCTTGATATCCTTTGAAAGTGTACTGTATTTGATCAAATTATTCAGAACATTTCAACATATTTTGAAATAGCACTAAATTTCTGAAACTTTAATTTGGACCAGAACTAGTGTCATTCTAAGCTAAACAAATTTATGGAGTCCTTTGATATACAATGCTGAAGAACACATACATGAGTGCACACACCTTTTTGAGACATAGAAAAACTTAACACTTAATAAATAATAAGTACCTGGGGAATATATGTATGAACATAAGAGAATGAGACCCCACTAGAATAGAATAAGATTAAATATTCTATATACTGAGGAAGTTACAGTAAGTAATCAAAAATGAAGCAGATTCATTTTCCCATGTAATATTTATAAAATAAAATTTACCCTGTTCATATTGTTAATCAAACTGAAAGAATTTCGAGTTAATATGGCATGAACCTATAACTTTCTCTTACTAAAATATACTTGAACACAAGATAAAAATGTAAATACAGTAACACTAGAAAATAAGCTTAAGATTCAAACATTTGCCAGAATCTGCAAAAAAATTTTCTATAACAATGGGATCAGTGGAATTCTACCAAGAAACATAATTAGTCCCATATGTAGCCTTTACTGTCTAAAGCAGAACAAATGAAGATGTAAACCAATCAAAACTAGATATCCTTATGTGTTAAAATGTTAAACATTTTGAAAATTGTTTAACATAAATTTGTCTTATGATCCAGCAATTCCACTCTTAAGAATGTACCCCAAATAAAATGCAATAAAACATATTCATACAAGGACTTATAAAAATATTCTTAGCAACATTATTCATAATAGTCGCAATCTAGAAACAACCTAAATGTCTATCTGATGAATGGATAGTTAAAATGTAGTATCCATTGAATGGATTATTATTCAACAATAAAAAAGAAATAACTACTAATACATGAAATGGCATGGAAAAGCCTCAAAAACATGCCAAGTGAAAGAAGCATGAGACAACTTATTATATGATCATGTACAATGTGTAGGAGAGGAAAATCAACTGAGATACATGGAGGAGAACAGTGGGTGCCTGGAGCCCAAAGGAAGGAAGAAATTGGGCTTAACAGGAAATTGGCATGGGGGATTATATTTAGGCGACAAAATGTTCTACAACTGATTTCTCATCATAGTTGCACACCACTGAAAATTCACTAAAAAGAATCACTAATACTGTTCAGTTGGAATGGGTTAATTGTATACGTAAAATACATTTCCGTAAAGTTATTATAAAACTAGGCATCCAACACTTCTACATTCTAGCCCTATTTTCTTCAATACGTGATGCATAAATATCATACAGACACTGCTTTACCATGTATCTGGAGAAGAGGCTTAGCCCATTTTCGATTGCAGTTCTCCAGTTATTAAAGCTCCAATACAAGTGGGTAGCAAGCAGGAACTAGATGATTAATAGTGCAATAAATCATGAGAGACAGTCCTACTTTACCCTGGGCTTCTGGGGTAGATACATAGGCAGAAAAGCCTTGAGAGCACCCATGGCGGAGTTTACTATTTTTCATATGCCTAAGGTAGATAAAGAGCATTGACATCAGATTCAAATTTTCCTCACACCCGGGATGTCTGGGCGCTGCAGTAGCTGTCAGGAACTGGGTCCGGCACATCAAGTTTTACTACAGCTTTGGATCTGAGAGTGGGCAGTAAGAGGGACTCCAAAAAATCACAGCAGGTGTCCTGAGTCAACACTGAATTTAAAAGAAAGTCTGACAATCAGTGATAATATTTTCTAAAAAGAAGGGAAAAATAGAAAAGGAGATAAAAGTTCACTGGACTAAGGCATTTCAATAGGGAAAGAACAGTTTTTCAACAAACATTGCAGGGATTAACTGAAGCTCCACCTGACAAAAGAAGAATTTAAACACGTAACTCACACCATATACAAAAATTAATGCAAAATGGATTGCAGGCAAAAAGATTAAGACCTACCACTAGAAAACCCTTACAAAACCACAGTAGAGTGAATTTCCCTGTCGGTTAGGCAAAGAGCTCTTAGATGTCACACTAAAAGCACACGAAGAACAAATACTTAGAAGTTGGGCTTTATCAAAATTGAACATTTTGCACCCCCAAAGACACCAGTAAGTATGTAAAAAAGGGACACCATAGAAGAAAACATTGCAAATCATACATCTTATAAGATGTGTAGCCAGACTATATAGAGCTTAAATTAGAATTCAAGAACAAGTAGAAAATACTCCAATTAAAAATGGACAAAGGCATAAATAGATATTGCATCGAAAATCTATAAATGAAGAATAGACACATTAAAAACATTCAACAATATTAGAGAAAAACAAATTACCACAATGATGTACCGCTTATACTCAATAGAGTAAATATAATAAAAAAATGTTGGCAAGGATGTTAGTAAATTGGAGCCCTTATCCACTGCTGGTGAGAATGTAAAATAGTGGAACCACTTTTGGAAACAGTTTGGCAGTTTCTTTAAAAAGTTAAACATAAATTCACTGTACGACCCATAAATCCTACTCTTAGATGTAGAATTTCTTTTCTCAAAAAAATGAAAATGTGTTCACACACAATGTGTTCATAAGAGCATTACTCACAGAAATAAAAAATCCAAAGCTCATTGACTGATAAATAGACAAAATGAGACACGTCCATACAATCAAATATTACTTCAAAGCAAAAAGGAGTAAAGTACTGATACATGGTACAGCTGGGATGATCAAACACTGGCGAACTGAATGAGGCCAAATGCAAAAGGAAACATATTGTATGACTGTAATTGTGTGAAATATGCAGACATACAAAGCTATAGATTCAGAAAATGATAGGTGCTTGGCTGGGGCTAGAGATGAGAACAGAAGGTGACTACAAATGGGCCCCAGGCATCTTTTTGAAATAATAGAAATCTTCTAAAATTTTACTGTGGAGAAGGTTACACAACAGTATATTTACTAGAAACCACTAAGTTGTACATTTAACACAACTGAATTTATGCTATGTAAATTATACTTCAATAAAGTTTTAAAATGTTTTGGTCAATAAAAAGAAGTAGTCAGCTAAAGAGAAAGGAAAAAATAAAAATATATGTCCACAAATTATTGACTCTGGAAAACAAAAGGCAGTTTTAAAAAAATATTGTATTCTCAATAAAATTGTAAATGTGGTTGCTATTAACTAAAAATAGGGAGTCGTGGAGGAAACTAAGCTCTGAAGAACAGAGAACTGCTGGAAATGAGAAAACTCACAAAGGACACTAATATTCAATGCAAGAATTAAATTTTGCACTGGAGTCTTTAAAGGGCATGACGGACATAACAGAAAATTATTTCAATGATTCTGAGAACAAACAAGAAATTGTCTAAAGACACAGGTGTAAGGATGCCAGGAAGGCTAAAGGATGAGATTACAGCAGTTAAGTAGTACAAAGTGAAGAAAATCCTAGATAGAAAAATAGAGCATGTGATTATCAAGCCTATGCTACAAGAAAGCTCCTCTGACCATATAAATGTGGATTCTCATATAAAGGATCTATGTGTTCTGGACATATATGAACAAAGACCAACACCTACGCACGTCGTGGCAATATCTTTGAACTGGTTATTCTCCTTTAGCTATCCGAATGCACTCTTGCTCTGCTTGGCTGTGGGCTTCAGCGGGCTGATCCCTGCGTACTGTTTGACCCAGCCTCCCTCCCTTACTAGTTGTCTTCCAGTTGGGTTTGGCCAATAGAAGGCAATGATGGAACTACTATGAGGTGAAGGGTAGGAGAAAAGATAGTTCAGGATATTTCTCCTCCTCGCTTCCTCACTTTTCAACACCGTATCTTAGCAGCTAAGACCTCTCCAGGAGAAACTGCTGCTGGCTGGACCTTCTTCCCCAGCTCCAGCTTTCACTGGCCCCTGTAACTCTATCGCCACAGCAGTGTCTTCCTCTGAGGTGGAAGATGGTTTCCGAGTGGAGGTCATCTCTGAAGGTCTCACCAGCCGAAATTAATAGTACGTTCCCTTAATCCTGCCCACTCACTGTGAGTAAACCTACCCACTTAATCCATCTAGGGTAAATTTTATTTCCTACTGAAGGACCCAGAATGATACAAAGGGTGATGAAAATACCCATAAATATATAAAGAGAAAATAATTTGGCATACAAAGGAATCAAAGTCAGACTGATCTCACACTTCTCCACTGTAAAAGAAATACTAGAAGCTAATGGGACAAAAAGATATAATGAGAAAAGAAAAATTTCGACTCAATAATTCCATTCTGCCATTCCTGTGTAAAGTCAAATGCTATTTTCGAAAGTGCAAAGGCTCAAATAGTATATACAAATTTTTCCTGAAAAAAAGTCAAGAACATTAATGTGTTTAAAATCACTGACAATAAGTATTAAAAGTGTTTAAATATACAGAATTGTTTATAGGACTATATAATTACATATGAGGCAAAACATATTCTTTAAGTTGAAAGAATTGTTATATACTGTAACAATAAGTAATTTAATACTAACAATCTTAGTCTATAATTTCATGTTAAATTAACAAAGACCAGAAAGTAATCCAAAAAATTGGACTAACCAAAAGAATTTATAATTCCTTGTTTTATTCTTGATTTTAGTAATTGGGAAAATTGAGAATTGTACATGTATTACAACAAAAAAGAACTTAAAGTCAACACTACTGGACTTAAAAATAAGATAACTATGTTCCAAATCACTGCAGAACATATTCTAATTTAAATATAGCCACACCTTTAAACAAACGAATCCAATAGCTGTATTTCATCCTTGAAAGACAATACATTCCCAAATTCACACAGATGGCTGCCCTGTGAAACCAGCTGAGAAAGGTTTATAAAATTTCTTCCTCCATGGACAAGTAAGCAGTGGATACAATCACATACCAACATATTAGTAGCTCACTGCACTTAAATACAGTAATCAATTGTTTTCTAATTATTTCTACTATTATTCAGGGTTCTTGGCCAATGCAATAGTAAGAACACTACTTTGTGAAGGAAAAAAATAATGTACTTCAATTTATTAACCACTTACCGATGTGATTTATTGGCTACAAAAACTGGAAATAATTTAGCTAGTCGGTAAGTGAATGTAAAATAGTTTGAATTTTTTATCTGAAGTGCTTTTGAGTTGAATCATGCTGAATATAAATTGTCCCATTAGGTGTACCATATAAGTATAAAATGGAAAATGTCAGGAGAGAAACTAAATGGCATCTTTAAATGTCATCTTCGAATATCATTTACCATCTGGATAAAGATCAGTTAAACTGACCCTAAAATGTAAAAATGGAATTTGAACAGAGATATCAAATAAGCGGCTGTATTTCCATTAAAATGAAATAAAATCCAAAATCTTCAAGATACAAATGAATCTTCAATTTGGAAAATACTTCCTAAAATACAGTGAAATTGAATGTTACGTTTACTCATATGAAACACAATGTTAGAGAACAAAGGAACCGAACACATTGTTTTCAAAGGAGCTAAAGATGAGCTCCTCGGACAAGACAGCAATCATATCTTCTCAACAACTCGTCTGTTGCCCAAGCTTTTATTGATAGTTTTGGCGTGTATAACAGCCTCTGCATGTGAATTAAATTGAAATAAAATGGTTCTTAAAATGGTTCTTAAAATCAGAAAGCATCAAATTTAGGTGTGGACTCAATGAAAGCTACAAAACAATCTAAAGTATATTGTGCTTGAATACATTAGCCTTCCTCTCTCTGCTAAAATATTCAAGAACGTTTACAGGGCAGCAAACGTAGAAGAGACACATTTATCCAGACAAATTGGAACTGCCAGCCCGGCTGATGAAAGCAAAGGCAGAGAGTGCAGCTGCAGCGTCTGTACCTCCCCAGCCCCAAACAGGAGCAAATATGAGCTGATGCTGATGGTGGGGGAACAGTAAGAACCAGGGACATGCCTCAGGGAAGAGGTACTAGGGAAAGTGGAACAAGTTACAATGGACTTACAGTGAAAAATGTAAAAGGGGAGCCTCAGGTAGCAGTAGACACTCATGGAAAAAGAGAGCGAAAGTGTTTCAAAGGCCTGTATAAAAGAATTGGAGTCCTATATAGACGAAATTTCAATCTCACGGACTTAAAAATTCTTCCTAGGAGTGACGTTTCAATCAGCTCCTCCAGAGTGCTGTGGTAACAAAGACATTTGATGTCCACATGGTTCCTTACAGTTTACAAAGCACTTTCATAGCAAATAGACTGCATAAAAAAATACTTTCCTCTAGGAGGTGATTAAATAGAAAGTCAACTATTAAGTGACCTATCTGAGATAACACAGGTTACTAAATCTATAAAGAATAGGGGACACGATCAACAGGCCTGAACAAGTTTTTCCAGCCCTATGTTTCTAGGTATTTTGTTGTCATTGTTTCCAAAGAGTCTCTCTCTGTGAGATAAAATAGCTTTTCCCTATGGGCACCTTGGCAGTCTTCTGGCACTGCTTGCTCAGAGCATTCCCTACACATGTGCTAGAGGTACAGAACTTGGGGATTCTCAGAACTCTGAGGTCCCTAATGAGGGCAGGCCATTTGTGGGTCAAGAGGAACATGGAAGTGGTCGGGGAAGCGGCAGCCTCAGTAAGGAGGTTGTGATGGACTGGTCAGTGGAGACTGCGGGCTTGGAGGCAGACAGATGGTTGCGGACCCAGACTGTTACTCCTGATATTAACCTTTCCGAGGCTCCAATGTTCATCTCTAAAATGAAGCTATTAACAAAATAATTATACATAAAGAAGCTGGCACAGTGCCTGGCTTCTAATTAGCACTTACTTAGCACATGATTATCAAGCAACTGAAGCCCTGGGGTAATTTTCCATATCTCTTCAGTGAAATTAACTGCTGCATTGACTATCCCAAACACTGAAGATTTAAAGCAGATTTAGTTGAATAGCCTTTGGGAGTGACAGCATCTGCAGGCTTCTCCTGTTGTCTAAATACGCATTTCACATTTTCTCAGCAAAGCACACAGAAATTAAACTGTAGAGTGGGTACTGGGGTGGCAGAATCGTCCTCTTGTTCTTGAATTCCTATCTTCATTTCCCTTCCCGAAAAGCCTTTAAGAGCTTGATGCAGGGAAGACCTTGTTGCTTCTGGTGAGTAACTAGGGTTTGAGAGAAGCAAGGTGGAGGAGGGAGGAGGGAGCAAAGTCTCAGGAGACCTCTGGTTCCAGAAGCAGGGCGAATTCCACATCAGCTTCCCTCTCATTTTGTCTGTGCTACACAAAGCACCATGGAAAGAGGCCTGGTGCTGAGTCATGTTTCTTGTTCTCTGCAAAAGGCGGCCTGAAACACCTATCTTAATTTCCACTCACTCTCTCATCCAAAATTATTTACTGTGTATCAGCTTTGGATCAACAACCGTGGTTGTTGTGGACACAATGATGAATAAGACTCAGTCCTTACTCTCAGGGACTTCAGGGCAGAAGGGCAGGGGAGTGTGTGCAAATGAAATGTGAATAGCAGTTCTTACAGTATTACAGAAGAATGTAGTCTAATTACTGTGTCCCAGACATAGAACTGGATGTTGAGAGTGCCCCAGTGATCACACAGGTATGGCCCTGTCCTCATAGAGCTTATTCTCCTGAGGTAATGTGTATCAAAGTACTCGGTGCAGCGATGCATATGTGTAACTGCTGTCAAAATACAACCTGAACAAGGCTGTCTTTTCTAGCAAAAAAGTTAACTTAAGGTCAAAGACTTTTCTCATGCTGACATTGACTGTTTATCCTTTATATATACTGTCCAAACACACACACACTCAATAAATATTTGCTTTAAAAGTTGGCTAAAATAAAGTCAGATCAAAGTTTTGGGGTGTTAGCCTCAAGGAAAAAGCTGAGACAGAGGGCCAAAGCCATTTTCTGCCACTTCTGAGGGCGAGGACCTTCTCAAGCAGCTGAGGGTGGCCAGGGTAGAGGGGAGTGGTAGAGAATAGTTCATTACAGCCCCAAAGCCTAAAGGCACCATCCCAGTGCTATCCTGAGTCCCTTAAGGAAAAACTATCAATGGGTTGGTAAATGGGGGCTTTTGTCTGTCTTACACACAAAAGGGGAGTAATTAACAAGTAATTTGCAAGGACAAGTAACCCCTAAGAGATTCTTGTGCTCTTGTAAAGCCTTTTACCTTCAAAAAAAAAAAAAAAAACATCAGGGAAGTGATAAGGGGATGAAAATAAATTAAACTTCACTAACAACAAAATACAAATGTTCTGATGTTTAACCGATAACCAGTAATCATTAACTCAGGTGCCACACCTCCCCCCATAGTGAGGGTCTGGCAGTCAGTCATCCAGGGGTGGAATTCACCCCAAAGAACTACAGGGATCACTTCAGACACTTTCTGCACATATCAGAATGTCTAGGTGCCACCATTCCATAATCTGGTTTACTTATAATTGGAAAAGAAGATGACTTATTTGGTTACCCTGAGGTCTCCTGGGGTGGGGGAGCTAATGCTACATCCGAAGTGTGGCTCAGATTATTCAGAAGCTCCACTTGCTCTCAGCCCAGCACACGGAGTCTTCAGTCCTGATTTTTTCACTGAGCCAGGCCCTGAAGGCTGAGCAGTAGCCACAACCAGAAGCACTGCAGGTCTTAGCCTCTGTGGTTCAAAACCGTCCAGCAGAGTCCCCAGAGAATGCAAACTCACTTTAAGGCAGCGTTCTGCTACCTCTCTCTGCATCCTCTGTGGCATCTATGGCCGGCATACTGCAGCAGGTAATAAATTGCTGTGCACTAAATATCTGTTGATTGAATAAGTTAAAAAATACTTGCAGTGATAAAACAGTAATAATGAAATGAAATGGCATACCTGGCTGTGAATAAAAGTTTTAGGGAGCACAGAGATAGGTAACTGACAAAGTAAACAAAAAAATGACATTTTTACAGGAGCCTCAGAGAGCAGTCAGTTTAACTATCACATTTATGAATAAAGAAACCAAGGGCAATAAATTTAATGTTACTTCCTCAATGTCACAGGGAATGAGTGTTGAGTCTTCAAAGCCAGTTTCCAGACTCCATGATACATGACCATTCCAAGAAACCGCACTCAAATTCACACTACTGACAAAATGCCCTAGTTTTTAACATTCTGCAAAAATTTTAATTCCTAATATTTTGATTACATAGATGAGAACTGACAATGTTTAGAGGCTCATCCATCCCTTGGTTGCCATGTAAATAGAGTCTGTTCATATAATTGTCAACGTTTTACTGTACTATAATTGATTTTCTTCATGGTTGCTCAGGAGGCCTCAAAGAAGCTCAGAGGTCTCCTTATATCTGGTCACAGCTAGGAGAGACTTTCTTTTTTTCAGCATCTCTCTCCCTGCCTTGATTGCTACTAAACTCAGAGCTATTCATAATAATGTTTCTCCTTTGGGTCAAGTTTGCCTTCACCTTCCTAGAATTTTTACTTGACCTAATTTTTAAACCATTATCTCAATGTTTATGATTTATTGTGAACCATTTTACATCCCTTTTTAAGATAGGTTAGATAGAGAAGTAAAAGATGTCAACAACTGTTTAAGTAATATATTTCCGTGCAGAAATTTAAACACAGATAAGCTGTGCACGTGTTCAGCCTAGCTCCAGACCCTCAGTTAAACCGAGAGAGCCCAGGGCTGGAGACTTAACTCCCATGAATGGTTTCTCAACAAATTCAGCCAACATTTCAACATACACCGGTTAGACAATTTTTATAAAGCCCATGATGCTTGCAAACATCAAGATCAATGGATATTTCAACTGGGAACTGCAACTCAATAGGAGTTGCTTAACCAGGCAAAATCTTTATTTTTACAGTGTCTTACTATTTCAAAAAGTTCCAAACTTCCACTAAAAAGGGAACTGGGATCTAATCACTTATGTAGGGTGAGTTATGTTGACATTTTATGTTTAAAAATGCAGAAATTTAAGGTTTATAATAAAAGTTCAATATGCTTCAAAAAACAATCCACCAACAGGCTCCTTCTGATCTATGTACTACTGTCCTTTGCTTTCCTGGGGACTTGGCATATCAGTAAAAGAGCCACTTACCCAAGACTGAGTCTTGGGAATCACTTCACAGTACATGTGACTACATATGCCGTTGCAACATTTATAATTCTTAAGTAAGTGCATCTTTAAAAATGTGGGGTGACCTCCTGGAAGACAAGCCTGTCTGTGCTTACCTGGCACACTATTCCTTGTTTTTAATTTCCATTTACTTGCCTATGTTATTCAAGAAACTATTGTCTCTGAGAACAGCAGTCCCCAACCTTTTTGGCACCAGGGACTGGTTTCGTGGAAGACAATTTTTCCACAGACGGGGCTGAAGGGGGCTGGTTTCAGGATGATTCAAGGTCATTACTTTCAAGCTTACCTCCTGCTGTGTGGCCTGGTTCCTAACAGACTCAGAACCAGGGACCCCTGTCTGAGAAGATATGACTTAAGTAGTAGTGTTTGATGCTTTTAAAAATACTATGGCAATTTCATTAAAAAATGTCAATGACTGTTTCATTTTTTTCAAATTATAAGGAAACTACCACAACTAAGGGGAAATATTTAAAACACCAAAAATGTTGTTCATTAAAACTGTCTCTTGGGCTGCTTCTCTTGCTAATTCATCACTCAGCGTTTCTCCTTTGCACTATACAAATTAGACCAACATGTGCGGTCAAAAGCAAGTATAGTTACAAGCAGTTCTTTATTTTATGTATGAAAATAAATAGGTTATTATAATCATGCAGGGCAAGCATTTGTTTGTGTTCTGTCTACAAAGGGAGTCTGGGTATAGATATACTCTCTATAGCAGAGGCCCTCCAAAACACAAAAACCCAGAGACAGAAATTTATAGCATTAATTATTTTTTGGTTCTAGAATGAAAGTTCATTGTAACAGATAGAAGATATAACCAAATTCACAGAAAATAAAAGCCCCAAGATATCTGGTGCTATTGTCGTAGGCCAGTTAAGACCCCTCTAGAGCAAAGAGCAGGAAAAGTTAAGACTCATTTTCTTTTACGACTCTTGTGGGCCAGAGAGGGATGAGAGGACACAGAGTGCAGATTCCGAAATGCAAGAGATCTAACAAACAACTAGCAACATCTGAGTTACTCAATTCTCTATTTTCAAAGGTCCCCTGTTGGTTATTCATTTTTTCAAATGGATGTTATTGACATTTCTGCAAGCACCAGACCTTAAAGGGGATGTGAGAAGACCCCGCCTCCTGAAGAACACAAGAGTTCCAAAGCTCTGAAAACAAAGGTTTCCCTACAGCAGCAGGACTTCACAAAGGGCATGAACACTCAATTAAACAAAGCAAAGACTCACCCTTCACAGACCCTCACTTTATGTTATTTGTGCATTAACCTGTCCTCAAATTCAAAGCACTGGTCGTAGTTTCCATCAGATAATTTTCTTTATAATTTTTTGTGATGTTGAATGATAGGCCATCATTTTCCCCAGGTTACATAAAGGTAAAGGCATTTTTTCTACTGCAAGAAAACACACTGCTAGTGGTGATCAGTGTTTTATAATTGGAGTGAGAATGCTGTTAAGATTCCAAAGCAGCATTTAAAGAGCTCCCTCGTTTGGTATTGGCAGAACATCAGTTACTTCAATACAAGCAACGCACTGTAGTAAACTTAACTAATTGTCTCCATCCGGCCTCTAACTCAACTTTTCTTACCCCCGAGGGCCTAATTCATCCTCTCAGGGGAAGAAGGTAAGCAGATGGATGTGAGCAGATGCACAGAACTTTGCACAGTCACCAGCCCTGAGAGCAATTGGTCAACACCCTTGAAGCCAGTTAAACATTTGGCAAATGGTTTCCAAACTCCAACTGACGGGCTATGGGTCCCAGTTATGCTGTCCAACATCTACAGGGCTGCAGACAAGAAACTAGGATCTGGGAGTTGGAGGGTTATTTCTCTCTAGTATTTTCTATTTCATATTTTATGATTTTACTCCATAACTAGTGTCTTCTTTTCATAACTGAAAGCTTGGCCTGCTTCTATTTTCTCCACTGGTAGAATGACACAAAGGGATGACAGTTGTGTGGTTAGCACTCGCCGAGGACATGAATGTTTTCATTTTACAACCAGTGAAGCAGATGGTTAACTGAAGCTGTTGCAATTATACAGAGACAAGTCAGTCTTCAAACTCACAGCTCCTACAAAGTGAGCCAGTTACCACCGCAGCTCAGTTTTAGTATTTATGCTCACAGAGGGCAACAAAATCACCATTACAAAAAAAAGTTATGTAAATGAAACATTTCTGATTTCCGAACATACTTTGAAGCTACTTTTTCTATTTCTGACTTTCTGAACACTATAAAGGTCAATTTTATATGAATGATTATGGAACTTTCTTACCAGAATATTTTTCATTTCCCCTACATTACATTTAGAATCCCTCAAATCTCTATCTTCCCCTCTCTTGCCCTTCTGCTCTAGTTCTATGTCTGCACCCCTATATTCCCAAACTGTAAATGTTATTTCAGAAGCTATTTTTTAAATAAAAGGTTCCCTTAGAAGAAGATATGCTGCATACCTGTTCCTAAATTTCTTGTAGTTTTACTATTGTAATCTCTAACCAGGGATTTGAATTTTGCTTTTATAATTCCAAGAAGAGTGCAAATTGCTTCTCTGGTGTGAACATACACACCCACACTACTTGGTGCTACAAGAGTGTTTTCCCAATTCAGAGTTAGAACTCTGAAGGAGAAAACTGTCATACGGAAGTGTGGGAGGAAAAGAATCAAAGTAGCGCATCTTTATAATGATTCTCCTGAGGACATTCCCAGGTTCCAGACCTTCTTCCCAGTAGCCAGATTATTTTCAATTTTATTTTAAGATGGGAGCAGCCCCGTCTGTCTGGCTAGTGAACAGCCGTTTATAAGCATTTTCCTCTTTCCCAGACATATGATGAAAATCAGAAAGTCCTAATGCTGTTCTTATATCCAGGGTTCTAGACACCAACCTGAAAAACATTCACATGGTACCAAATCATGAGGTGTTTCTCTTTTACCCTTGGTAAACAAATAAAGTTTGTTTTGACTTGAATAGTTTTAATTGTATAAACAAAGAACATGAGAGAAGGCAAGTTTGGTATGAACATGGAATGAAGCTGAGTGGAACTGACAATGAACTTTCTCTTTGCTTGCCCATAAGCTGGTATTTGGTAGCTACTGTTCTAGGGTTGAATTGTGTCCCCACAATTTGTATTTTGAAGTCCTAATCCTAAGTATCTCAGAATGTGACCTTCTTTGAAGATGGGGTCTTTGCGGAGGCAATCCAGCTACAAGGTCATCAGAGTGCGCTCTAACCTAATATGACTAGTGTCCTTATAAGAAGGGAAAATTTGGACACTGATAGGTACAGGGAGAATGCCGTGTGAATGTGAAGACAGTAATCAAACAAGCCAAAAGAAAAAAAAGACTTGGACTTGACCTTCCCTATATAGCCCTCATAGGAGTCAACCCA
Organism: Sturnira hondurensis; assembly: GCF_014824575.4. Taxonomy (NCBI): domain Eukaryota; kingdom Metazoa; phylum Chordata; class Mammalia; order Chiroptera; family Phyllostomidae; genus Sturnira; species Sturnira hondurensis. Next base: position 10,216,031 of record NW_028077105.1, on the reverse strand, counting down.
TCAGTAACCTTCATTTTGGACTTCTTGACACCAGAATTGTGAGAAAACAAGATTTCTATTGTTTAAGCTGCCCAGTTTGTGCTACTTCGTTGCAGCAACCCTAGCTACCTACTTTATTATTTTCCTGGAAACTAAACTTTCAATTTTTGACAAATTTTAACTGTACGCTACTGTTGAAGAAACACATACTTATGTCTATTCAATTGCATATTTGATCTCAACTTTAGAAAAAAATCTATGCTTCTTTTTAATGGTAATGTCCTGGATTTCACAATAACATCTATGATCACCGTAAGAGATGCTGAGAATCCTCAAAAACAACATTTTACAACTGAATAAACAGAAGCAAGTAGAAGTTAGAGGACTCTGAGTCACCACTTAGTTACCAGAAGAGATGGTCACAGTCTTCGAGATTTTTCTACTGTAGCCTACAGCCACCCTTGGGTATTAGTCACTAATTACATATTATTAAAATGTGTTAAATCTACTGCAAGTCAAGTTAGCATAATAATAAGCAGAAACTTAGACCACAAAAGAGTTTACCCCTCTGAAACAGTTATAACACATATTCTTAATCAGACTATTGGTAATTTCACTGTTACATAGTAGATATAATTTTACACCATTTTGAGATAAGCACAGCAAATGGAAAACTGCAATATTAAATTAGTCCATGGAAAGATTAAGATTTTCATTTCAAATCTGCATATTTAAGCAAAGAAAATGTTGAGAGGACCACTTACGTAATTTGGTAATTCTCAATGGTTTTCACAAGTTGTACCTAAACACTCTCAGGCAGTTCTAAAAAATGTTATTTTACTATTTTAATTCAAGTTCTTACTTACTGCAAAGCTAATTATTTCTTAATAAATCTTTTCTGTTTCTTTTCACTTCCAATTATTTTCTCTGACACTGCTTTTGTTAAGATTTGGGGAAACATGGTAGGAGTCTTGAAATAGCTGATATAGATGACTCTTCTACCCTAAAGGGTAGAACTAAGATAACTTAGTCCAAGCGTCATTTAAATACGTTTCAACCCAGAACAAAGAAAACCTTTAAGAGGAGGCATGCTATGAGAGAAATTGCTGCTGCAGGACACCTTCCAAGGGTTAGTCGCTGGTGATGTTCTAAGCACTAGACCATTTGTTCTAAGAAGGATTTGGGCAACGATTAGATTATGTTAAGTGGACTTTATGGCCTTTTTCATCCTAAAAGTCCGTGGTTCTATGAACTCATTATTAACATCAAAGAACTAGTTCTTCCTCTCTGTTTAAACAAGGCTTATTCTTTCATATGCTTGACTCCCTTTTCGTTTGGTATATGGACTTAATTTATTTTTATACATTTAGAATACACAGGATGAAACATTATTCACGTTTCATATATGTCAAATTAGAGGTAGGGCTAAAGTCAAATTCTCATTTTTTAGAACAAACTCACCTAATCTGTTACTATATTAGATGAGAACAACAAACTGTCTTATAATCAAGAAAAAATAAAATTACTTTAACACTAATGTTAGTCCTTGGAATTCTTTTCTGAAGAGATAGAAATAATTACCACACCATGAGATACTTGAATACTAACCTCCTTCATTTTTTCCAATTCATTCTGTAAAGCCTGCTTTGCAATCTCGACTTCTATAAGCTGCTGCCTCAGTTTCTCATTTTCATCTTCTGTTGTGGTTCTCTTTTCTTCCACATTTTCTAATTCATGGTGAAGTCTCACAGATACGTCCTTTGCAACCTAAATTAAAATGTTTGTAACAATAAAATATAACTAAAGACAACAAAACATGTCAGCTACAGTTACATTTACACTAAAAGTAATGAAAGCCAACACTTGCATAGTATTTGATATGCAGGCATCATTCCCGATGCTTTACATACAAGCCGTTGATATACATAAACCATTTAACCCTCACAAAAACCCCACGAAGTAGGTATGGTTATTATTCTTATTTTATAGATGGAAAAACTGAGCATCAGAGACGTGAAGTAATACATTCAAGGTCATAGAGCTGACACGTGGCCAGGTAGCCTGGCTCTCAACCCTGTTCCCTTAACCTCTACACTATGCTATGGAATAAATGTTCAATTGTGCTTTATCATGCATAGAGATATTTCACATATCTTCTCTAATTCTATGAGGATGACATTTCTATTATCGCCGCCCATTTTAAAGACCAGAAAACAAAATTTTCACAAGTGGGGTGTGGGGCATGAATTTTGATCCTGGGCTTCCAGGTACTTTGTTTTAGGAACCACTTTGTTTTAGTCCTTGAGGTTAACTTTAAAAATAATAATAATAAAATAACTGCATTTCTGTCCCTTGTTCTGAGATTATCCTGGAAATTTTAGGGTTTGGAAAAGTAGACCAGTCTTGGGTAGTGGCTCAAGACACAGGGTATATTTTTTAGACTGGATGAGGAGCTAGCCTAGCTACTTACTAGCCAAGTTACAGGGCTGGGTGGAGGCTGGGCACCTAACCCCAGTAAAAGGTTCCATTTAAGCACCTGTTAAATGATGCTATTAATAATCCCTATTTCATAGGGTTTTTTTCCCTTGGGAAATAAATGAGAAAATAATATATGTAACAATGCTTGCCATAATGCCCGGTGCTTAATGAGTACTAAATAAAGGTTAAAAAAAGAAGAAGAAAAAAAGAGCCCTAGCTGGTGTAGCTCAGTGAGTTGAGCACGAGCCTGCGAACCAAAGGATCGCAGTTCGATTCCCAGTCAGGGCACATTCCTGGGTTGCAGGCCAGTTCCCAGCAGAGGATGCACAAGAGGCAAACATACATGGATATTTCTCTCCCTCTCTCCTTCCCTTCCCCTCTAAAGATGAATAAAATCTTTAAAAAGAAGAAGAAAAGAAGAAATAGTGCATCACTTTTCATAATATGTTTTCTCATTGCTTCCTTTAAAACAAATATAGGATAATTACATTTGATTTTTCTACCTCGAAGTTAAATGCAATTAAAATTATATATGTTTTTGGTTGTCCAAGGCCATGAAGACAACACCTGACTTACAGTCAAACTGAGTTAAACAGACAGACCCCTCCTGCTTAAAAAGGCATTTCAAAGTTGAAATTCTCCATTGGGGGATTCTGAAGAACTAACTTTGCATTAAACAAAAAGACCGTGAAGTGTTCCTTTTATTTATTTCACTCTCCCTGTACTTCCAAAAGGGGTCTTAAGTTGCATAGTTTTCCTGTCTGGGAGTTACGGAAGCGGTAAGCACAACCACTAAGGGTTCCTGTAAGACAGGGGGTGGCGACTTGTGGGGAGAAACCTCAACTTCTACCTTCCCAGTGCTGTTCCTATTCAGGGCTTGCACTGTGCTGGAGGAGTCTTCGTAGCAGAGCTCTGGAGTGCCTGATTCTACCTGGCCTTCACTTGGAAGACCAGGTGGATTCTAGAGGTCAGACTAAGGCCAAAGCCTGTGCACTGCCACACCCTTGATTCCACCAGGAAGGGAGGCGCCCTCTTCCCACCACCTCCGTTAGAGCCCCCGTGACTGCCAGGAGGGGCTACAGAGCTGGCTGACACATTCACTCTAGAGATCCACCGGCCTGCCCTTCGCCTTCTTCCTCCAGGACTGACATTTGTGGTCAGAGCTACGAAGCTCCGTGTCGCTAAAGCTCTTTGCCCGTCATCCCTGGACAAGAGCAAAGAGCCCTGACCTGAGCCCCATCTGCCTCCCCTGCCGCGCCCCCCGGCCCCGGCGCCGCAGACCTTGAGGTCCTGCTCCAGGCTGCGCAGAAGCTCCCCGTCGATTTCGCCGGTCTGCGCGTAGCGGAGCCTTTTGCGCTCGGCTTTGCGGAGGCGGTACTGCAGGATCCGGCAGTTTTTGTTGGCTCTCTCCAACTCGTGGCGCATTTCCTGCAGTTGACAGGCATCTTCCTCGAAGAAAGTGTCCCTCATCTCGTCCATCTCGGTCCTTAGCTCGTCAATCTCGTTCTGGGGTGACAGGCCGAGGGGCAAAATCAGCCTCGCCCCCCACCCCTCTGACATACACCGTGCACACCCCATCTCAACTCCAAATCCTCCAGGAGGCAAACGTGACACGGAGAAAATAGGGGGAAAAACAGGCCCTCCTTAGGCCTTCTTTCGCGCTCCTGCTCTATCTAGCTCTTTCCATGAAAACGTGGGCAAGCCACGATAGAAAAAGGAAGGTCCAGATTTAGATTTACAGGAGAACCTAACGCTACCAACCTCGCGCCGTCCTAAAGGCGGAAAAGGGCTAGGAGCCCCCTCCCCTCATTTCCTGTTCTCCTCCCCCTCCGAGGCCCCCTAACAGGTTAGCAGCCTCGCATGGCCGCGACACGCCCTAGTCCTACCGGGCCCACACTGCCACTGCCCCTCCCCCTCCCGGGTCCCCCCCACCCTCCTCACCTTGAGCGTCTCGTTTTCCTCTCGAAGCTTCTCCATCTCCTCCTGCATTTCTTCTTGCTCCTGGAGCTGCTGCGGGTGCGGCTGCGACGGAGGGGGCGCCGCCGCCTGCATGCCCCCGCCGCCCGCGCCGCCCTCTGCGCTCTGCTGGGGGCCCTCCGCTGCCGCCGCCATCGGGGAGGAGGAAGGGACTGCAAGAGATTCGCCAATGGCGGGGGCGCCAGAGACCGGCGAGCTGCGGCTGCCGCCGCCGCCGTTCTTAGAGTGAGTGTGAGCCGCGGCCGCCGCAGCTGCCGCCCGCTCTTTCTTGAGGTGGAACTGGATGAGCTCAGACTGCAGACATCCTTCCTTCCAGTAGCTCCCTCCCCCACTGCTGCTGCCCCCCACAACGCCACTTCCGGAGTTCCTGCTGCCGGGGCCCGGGGTTCTGACCGCCGAGGAGGATGGCGAAGGGGAGGCCCCCTCCCCACCGCCGCCGCCTCTCTGCGGAGCGCGCCCGCTTTTCCCTCGCCAGCCCCTGGGCGGCGGCGGAACGCCCCCCTCCCTTTCCCCGGAGCCGCCGCCGGCTCCTCCTCCTTCCCCAGCCCCTCCTCCTCCTTCCCCGAGTGGAGGGGGTTCCCCGAGTTTAGAGGACACTGGCTCTAGCTCCCGGGGCTGCTCCTCGGTCGGGCCAGGCCTCCTGCCCACCACCGGAGCCAGGGTCGCCGCGGGGGCCGCTTCAGCACCGGCCGCGGGCTGGACAGCTCCCGACACGGCCCCTTTGGGAGCGGGCGGCGCCGCCTTCTCTGCCCCGCCTGCGCTTCCTCGGGTGGCGGCCGGAGTCACCCCACGGCCCCCGGTCTTATTGCCTTGCTGCTGCTGTTGCTGCTGCTGCTGCAACTGCTGCTGCCGCACAGAATTGAGTTTAGTGCCTGCCCCCACTGGGGACCTAGTGGCCGTGGTTGTCTGTCGGACAGAATTGTCCCTCAGTCTGGCTGGTGATTGAGCACGCTGCTGCTTTCTGCTGCTGCCCTCCGGGTGCAGACGAGCCTCAGTGGCAGCGGTGGCGGCAGGAGCTGCGACTGTGGCAGGGGCAGCGCCCCCGGTCGGTGGCTGACTCATGGCTGTCTAGGAAGGATCTGATCTACCGGATGTGATTTAGAATGGTCCATTACCAGATCATTCTCTTTCCTCCTCACTGCCACCAAACTTCTTTTCCAATCTGGAACAAAAATAAACAAAACAACAACAAAAACATATACAGCACGTCTGCATTGTTACAGAGCAAAGGATGAATTTTGTTATGCAAGAAAAACCCTAGAAAATGATGAGATTTGAAAGGCGCTTAATTGAAGCCTGGACTGGAGGAAGATGCGGAATTGTCAGTTCTCCTTTTGCCGGGGGAGGCGCTCTCTCCAACCCACTCCACTTCAATAAAATGATGAGTGAAAGTAGCTGAACCTAACATTCTGAAGGATAAGACATATGAGATACAGAGTCAGAAAAGAATTTAGTGGAGGGAAGATTATAAAAAAAGGATAAAGTCAAGAAGAAGCATCAGAGAAAAAGGAGATAATCACATGCTATAGTTGTCAATACCTTGATTTTTCAACTATGTTTTTTCTCACCTCAAATCTGGAATTTAAAGCATAGTTTAGTGGAGAGAGTCTTTTTTAATATTCTCAGTGTCAGTTACAGAAAAGGGGTTATGAAGGTTCCTGAAGAAAATTGCTGTGGATAAATGGCACTTTTCTCAAACAGGTCTAACACTTACTGTCATTTTTAGTTGGAGAAATGCACCCAATTTCCTTTAGACTGGGATATATATATATATATATATACACATACATACATATATACATATATATATATACATAATATATCCAACTTCAGCTTCAAGAAAATAATGGCATTAGGAATCATCTATGTAGTTTAGCCATTAGCTCTTTAAAGAGATCTTTCTTTTATAAGCTTTGGGAAATAATTTTTAAAAATACTTTTAGAAAAGTTTATTGATGGCTTTGCACAATTTCTTAAATTACACGTAATAATTTTTTCACTTATCCGAATTTCATACTTCTTGTTATTTGCTTTAGCTCTAAGTGTAATTGCTAAAATATTCCTATTTTTAAGCATCTTCTCAAATGAAACACTGTAAGAAAAGGCATATTTTCCAAGTGCTCATTCCTTCCTATGGAGCCAGATTCCGAGACAGAATGACCCTACAGCTTGCGCATCTTGACTCGCGGTGATAAGACCGATTTCTACTGTGCATTTTTTCACAGATTAAGCCATCACTGGCTTTTACAACCTGGAAAATAGCAAACCATTGCTACCTGGGCTCTCCATAGTGATCCCGCTAAGCTAGTCATTTAGTCAATTGATTGACTAAATGTGCCTTTTTCTTAGAATTATAATTTTTCTCTGAAGCACTAAAAAGGGTATGACTAAGCAGAAAGTTCTGCTTTTTCCTTTTTTAAATACTCCTATTTGGAGAGGAGATGCTTGCCAGTTACTTTACTAACGTTATTGCTGTTATTGTCTATTTTAAGTATTATAACTAAGTCAAAGTACCGTTATGCCTTCTTTGATTTTTTAAAAATACTGGAAAAAATAGCTCCTTCTCCACCCCTTTTCTTTTCTCCGGATCTCCTTCCAACTAAGTTTGAAAAATAATAGTGAACAAAGAAGATATTAGGGGAGAAAAACAAAGTTTTTTTATCAACTCATTTTCTACGGGTTCTCTTGAAGCCCCATGCTTCTAGAATATCTGGCCTAGTTTATTGGTGTGGGTCACACTAACGTGATCACCCAAACAAGTTGAACGCTTAAATTTGGTTCCCACACAGCTCTAAGCCAGGAGCAAGCTTGGCTACCACAATCAAAGGTAACTGACTGTTGTCACGTGGTTCTCCAAAGTGACAAGAAGCTGTGTCTTTCCAAGCTTTTCCTTATGGAAACCGTCAACCAAGCACCCCTGAACAGCCCAAACCAAGATTTTAAACCTCCAATTTCATCTGCCCTTTAACCTACCCCATATCTCATCCCCATCCCTTTAGAAATCCAGAATAACTGCTCACTTCTCAGCAGACGCGCTGTTTCGAAGTTGATGTTAATCAACGGCGCTTTCCTTTTGATCTTCCGGTGACCTCAGGGTTTATTGTGTCTTTCAGAGATGAGGAAAGTTTAACTTCACAGCATTATATTCGACTTTCTGGCTGAGCACGACTTTGGGCCCACTCGCCCCAGTTCCACACCCACTGGATTTCTCCAAACAATGGCGTTCTCGTGCAGACGCGGTGGCCCCTGAGCAGGTTACTTCGCGGCAGTCCGCGGCTGGGCTGGAGGTACCAAGCCGTGCCAGACGCTCCCGAGGAAGTGCACTGATATTCATGAGCTGACCTCACCGCACTGGGCAGGGGAGGGGGCGGGATTGCAAGGGAGGAGAGGGTAGAAGTAACCAAAGAGAGGCTACTTTCTAGAGGAAAGAGAAGGCGGGGACAGGGTAAGGGGTGAGGGGTGGCGAGAAGACAAAAAGGCCGAAGCCACGCCCGAGATGGAAGATCCGTAGCCAAGCTCAAAGTCCTCGCTGCATTCCTGTATCCTGTACTTGGCAGACGATTCCAAAAACGCTCGAAATCGGATGCACTAGTTTTCAGCAAAGCTTTGTCCTGGGCTCGATCAATCCCCATCAATTTTTCACTTGAGCTCTTTTCACAGGCAGAAGGATGCAAACAGCCTCCCGGGTGTGACTGAGGTCTCCTGATGCAGCTGCGAGGCGCTGGCGGGCGGCTGCTGGGAGTTCTCTTTGTTCGCTCACTTTAATTCTCAGTCGAGCTCTCCACGCGGCGCACAGTCCCCACCCCCATCCCGGGCGGAGTCACCAGGCGTCGTTTCCACGAGCAGATAGGATTGCCAGACTCATCGTCCCGCAGACAAAGAGTTCTTGAGATGCCACGACTTAATTTAGTGTAAACCAACTAGATGTCGGTTTACAGGCATCGTTAACAGACAGATTTGACCTCGGTACATTTTCTCGTCTCTATCAAGTTCTAATTTCCACTGTGAATACAGGACCATTTGCTAGGAACCATGCTCTTTACAGTAATGCATGTGGATAACAGGAATCATCAAGAGCGAATACATAAGAGTTTAAGGAATTGGGAAGGGGGTTCAGAATAGATGCTTTAAAATGTACACTAATCCATTCGGTTCCACAGTAATAACGCTATAAAAATCTGGCTGGAAAAATTCTCTTTTCCCTCCAAGTTTCATTGTGGGGAGGTGGCGTGGAACCTGAAGGTCCCCTCCTACCTCTAAGATTTTCTTAATGACCTGAAAGATGATAATAAAATAAACACTGCACTGCATTAGAAAGGTTTTTCAATTAAGTTTCTCTTAAATTTCATATAGTGGTTTTATATCTAGAAGGAGGTCAATGTCTTGAAATAATAGTCGTTTATTCTAACATGAATTTTAGTGCAATGTTTTATTTACCAAGAGTAACATGTTGAATTAAAATGAAATTGAAACAACTTAGGAATAGTTTGCATACAAGCAATATTATTACAGCAAAATCAAAAATATGTTCAACCCCTGGTGAATCATATCTCCAGAAATACATCAGCAAAATCATTCCTGTATTCACCTGCTCCAAAACAGATTAAGTGCCTAGTTTATGCCGGGCACTGTCCAAGGTACTGGTTACTCAAAGATGAAATTAAGAAATAGTCCCCGTTCTGGGAAAGCTCAAACCTGCTTATGAGAATTAGAATAATGTCTCTGTCATCATTTGGATTATTTTGGATGGTGGAATTGCAGTATCTGTGACATCTATAATTGATAGCTGAGACCTTGACCAACAAGGGAAAAATAGAGGAATAAAAGGAAAGTAAAATGTAATCACAATTTATTTACCATTTATATTATGTAATTTGTCATTACGCAGCCACATTTGAGTTGTGGTTTCACTGAGAAATACCAAGACCTACAGGCATCATTCAACCAAAACATGTAAAATGGATAAAAATATTTTTCACATTAATTTTTAAGAATAAAATATTATGAACATAGTCTAAGAACACAGAATATTCCTGCCCTGGTCCTCTAAGAACTTGTACAATGTTCAGACATCTATGTTTCAATTTTTTCCTAAGATAGCATTTATTTTAATGTAATTAGTAACTTTAAAAAGAAAATCAAGAATTGATTATTATGCAGTCAATGTACTTAAATGTGTATATTAATAATTTAGTATGCAGTCTCAAGGTCGAAAGCTAAAATAAAACAGAGTAAGTGTAAGTGATATTTAAGATGCTTTTTTATTCCAGTAAATATGCTACTAAAACTTTTGAAATGGGAATTTATCTTGCTTATTCCTTCATTTGCTGAAGTTGTATATATCCAATTAAGCAACCTCAGAGATGATAATTCAGTGATTTGCCAGAATTCAGAAAGGCACTACTGTATTTTAGAAGTAAACAGACCAACAACCTTTTAGTGTCTGTAATATGGATCTTTCCCTTTATAATACAGTAAGATGTGGATCTTCAATCAAGAAGGTTAAAGTCTCAAATTAAAAGCCTTTAAGAAAAACATGTCCTAAAAAATCTACCTTTTTATTCTCATGACTTTTACCATATAGTTAGCTGTATCTTTATCTATATGGCTTTACAGTTTGCAAGGCCCTTCCACTTTGCATGCTCAAAATACTGTAAAGTAGATATTGTCTATTACGCTTAAAACATGGAGTATTTTTGCTAATTAGAACTTGAACTGGGTCCTTTCTTTTATTAAATCTGTTTTTAATATTCTTCCCAGGTGCCTCTTTTTCATGCTGTTAGTGATGCAAGAGAGATAGAGGCAGGAGGAACCAGATGATCTGATTCAAGTGCCTTTATTTGATGCTGAGCTTACAGATGGCTGAGTCTGGACACACTGCAGTCCTAGGGGAAGGCAAGAGTTTTTGTTTTTGTTTTTGTTTTTTTTAAAGAAAAAGCACGGGGCTTATGGAGGGGAGGGGGAGGGTTAGTATCTTATTCTTCTGTGCAGGTGCCTCAGGGTGTCGGGATGTGAGCCAGAACTATGGGTTCGGTAAAGGGCCGGGCTGTTCCCAGGTACAGGAGGGTCAGTCCGACCACGGGCCATTCTGGCTGGCATCAGATGTCTATAGCACACAGTGGGAGAGAGTTTTAATTAAGGAGCCAGGCTACCAAGCAAGTCAGGATAGTTGAGTCATGGGCAGTCCAGTGGGTTGGAAAACTGGCCTGATTGGGTCAAGAGCAGTCTGGTGGGCTGAAACTGGCCTGCCCTTTCACATGTCATGACTTAAAAATCTGTATCTATAATCCTAATTTTTTTATCTGTAAATTAGTCTGCTCGTGTCACTTTTGCATAAACTATATTTGGAGAAAAAACTATCACCTCAGACTCCATGTAAAATTTTTCTTTCTCCCCCAACTGATATTGATTTTTCTTTTAATGGAGGTAAACAGTATATTCTACATGTATTTTTCTTTTAGTGATATCATCATTTGATACTTTCCCACTGAATATTGTCTTCTTCATTCTTTAATCTTCTCCCTTCTCTTCTGTAGTTATTAAAAATACACATTTCCTAGACTTAGCTTTTCTATTTCCTGTGCAATCACCATAAAAATCCATAACCTTATAATTCTATGTTTAGACTACTGCAAATTCTTTCTTATTAGATAAATTATTTCTGCCAAATTCACATCATCAAATGCTGCCAGTTTATACCTTTATTAAACCAAAATTTCTTCATGGCACTCTGCATGTGGTGACCACCTTATTTTCAAACTCTTCTTCCTAGACTTCAAGAAACTGCACTGCCCCGTCCTATACCAGAACGTGTTCCCTAATACTTCTTCACCACACAAACTTCCTGTCCTAGTTAGATTTATTGTCTCTTTCCTCATAAACATGTGAGTCTCGTTCTGCTTGTATGCTTTTCCTCTTGCCATTTTTTATATTTACCTTGTCCTTCCTTTCCTGTCCAAAAGCTCCTATATTCCACAGCTCAGCTTAAGTTTCAAATCCTTCTGCCACATGATCTTAAGCAAATGAAACTTTTTGAGCTTCAGGTTTTTTCATTCACTAATTTATGAATTTATCTATACATTTAATATGTATTGTTGAATTCACATTATTAATAGTACCTAATTTCTGTGGTTATTACTATAAAGTAGTGATGGTAATTCTTGTTATAGTACATGAGACATGCAGTAATCATAACAAACAATAAGTGATAATTACTATGCTCCTGGCATATAAACTGTCCATTAATGTTAGTTATTATTGTCATTCTTCATATTTTAGGACCATTATTACATTAGTTTGCACCAAATGCTACCATTCCTGAATTTCTACAGAACAAATAAATAACATCACACTGTTAGAAACACTTGGTTGGTCTTGGATAATTTTATAATTGTTTACTCAGATGGTACATATCTTCAAGTAATATTCCTGTTTGTATCATTACTTCCAACAGGGAGTTAGACACACAGAAGCTGGCCATTATAGGAGCTGGATTGTTTAGTAGACTTTTAGTGACAGAGAAAAACTGATGTTTTTAGATTCATCCTCTGTTTTTTTTTTTTAGAGTAATTTAGCTTGGATCTGTGCCATTGCCTTGACCTTCATTGACGTATGTATGCAGTTACAAGCTATATTTGTTCTCTGGATTGTATTTTAGATAATATTTTATGAATCATAGACTCCTTGGGTTGCAAATACCATGATTCATATTTTTTTCTTGAAGCAGGCTACCCAACCCGTATTATACGTTGGGTTTAGCCCAATTTGAGGCATCCCAATAAAGTTCATTCCACAATCTCCCAGAGTACATGTACACATTTTAAAACATAACATTATGACAAAAACTAATGTCTAGTCACTCATTATGGCCAAAGTACTGTTGCATGGCTGATTTCAACCCAGCCCATTTTCAATCTTATTTTAGTCTTAGTGGAAAAATTTCACAAGTCTGGTGGATATTATGTAAATGCTGTACACATTTAGGATTACCATTAAATTTCCCCAAATAGCACTAGTGTCATAATTTAGAATCGTCAAAACTTGTTAGCAGTGTTTTAATAGTTATTGTAACTACTTGAAATCTTCCATCATCAATAATTAAACGGCTCTAATATGAGTACAGTAGGCTAATTCTCATTGTGCCTGATCAACAAGAATGCCCTAAGAGCACCCTGAGGCAAGGATGCCTTAAAGTGCCCTAAGTTAGTCTATTCTTCACTAGGAAATTCTAATACAAGTTTTCCATTTTTGCTACCTGCTTTCCTTCCACCATGTTGTCTGAAAAAAACAAGTCTAAGGGTCCTATGTATAGATTTAATCAATCAAAGATCTAATTAACTATAGATAAATCTTTTTATATGTAGTTTCTTATATTATTATATACTGAATATTTGTTAAGTGAACTGCAAAGCTTATATTTTCCATGTAATTGATCGAGTTTTAAGAAAACAACAAAATGGCACCTACATTTTCTGTTATAATATTTTGGTTTCCTTGTTTTTCGATATCAGTGAAGTTTTAAGTTAATGTCTAGTTGCTAAAGTTTTGGATATTATGATATGCTATTAAAGGTCAGAGTACTCTTTTTTTCTGACAGGATTCCAGACTACTTTTACTTTATTTTTTACTCAATGATGTTTATTGTATATGTGTTCATTCAGGCACACATAATTTAGGATAATTTGAAGAGGGTTTATTTACAATAGGACTATCTATGAAATATAGATCAGATGTAGGGGAAACCACCATGGATACTTCAAAAACTCGGGGTTAACTAAAAAAGGGGGCCTGTCACCACACTTTGTTGGAAAAGAAGACACTATTGGCAATAGTAGTAAATCATTTGGGGTACAGAGTGGTCATTGGAACACAGAAAAAGAGAGATGTATCGAGCATAACACCTTGAAAACAGCGATTTTCTACTGGGTGATATAGGCAATTGAAAGGGATCTTACTTTCCTCCCTGCCTCTGGTCTCCTAGAAATCTCCATTGACTAGTCCATTTAAATCCAGAGGGCTATGAAGGTATTTGATGTGATCTACTCAGACCAGCCTCCTGGTTGGAAAGCAGATCTGAAAGAATCAAATGTAAGTTATTCAGCACAGTAAGCTACAATATTATCAAAAACTCAAAGAATTTAAAATTACTATGTTCCATACAAACTCATATCTTTCATGTATGGTGGTGATCTTAAAATTCCTACTTTCAGAAAAAGCATATACTTTGATTTGCTTTTCCAATAGTAGTAATGAATTTTTCTCTGAGGTTATTTTCAGTGGAATTACATATTAATTGACTGAAGGGACAAACATATTTAGGATTGTTGTGGACCACTCTGCCTGGTTTCAAGAATTGTAACTACCTTCCATGGCTAAAGATGAGCGAGTGATCTCCGGAATGCAAGCCACAGGAGACAAAGCTTGTCTTTGGTAGCAATGCTGCCTCAGTTTCCTCTCCCTGCCCCAAAGCATGTTCTATGTGGTTGACGGGTAAGTTCCCTCAGAGGAGGGGCAACCTAAGCCAGACAGGATCACTTGGGAGGCCATCACGGAAAGACTCAGGGGACTGCAACAAAGAGTGAGCAATAGACCTGTGCCCATCATATTCAAACATTTATATCGTTTCTAACTCCTTACAAACAGTAATGTAAAAACCCACTTTGGGCATGGGCTCCTGTGCCCCACGTTTTCTGTGGAGTAGATGTCCAAAACTGAGCCACTGATTAAAATGTATGCTCCCTGATTCTTTTGAAGATTTTCCCCTTTACTCAGTGTCAGAGTGAGGTCTGAGTCCAGCCACTGTGGCTTTGGAATGCACTCTCTTAACTATTTCACTACTTTTACAGTATCTTCTTTTAAGATACTTTTACAGTATCTTAAAGTTCACTGTAAATAGGTATCTTTCCTGTACTGTCCACTATGTTCATCGATCTATTCTTATGCTAACACACGCTGTTTTAATTATTATGAACTCATAGACCATGTTCCTATCTGGTAGGTCACATCCCCTTATTTATTTAAATGTTTTATTGTCCTTTTATTTCCATCTTTGTCTTTCATGTGATTTTTAGAACTAGCATATCAAGTTTTATGAAAATCCTATTGTCATTATCTGACTTTATACATTTATTTGGAAAAATTAATGTCTGCAAAATATTAGAGTATTTTTTGCATAGGAATGTAATCTGTGCATTGATTTTGATTTTTTAAGTGGTACTGAACCATATTCCTTTTTATTTTGTCAAAGACTTGTATTTTTCTTTTGGTTTTATTTTAAGATATTCTAAAATTTATTTTGATTTTAAAAAGCATATTTTCAACTATATTTTCCAATTATTTACTACTATGTGTGAAAACTATAATTAGTTGATTTTTTGTCTCTGCAATGATCTTATAGATTCTGTTTTTTTCATTTACTGTATTAAATTTCTCTTTGAAATAAAAAATATAAAAGTTTTTGGATTTCCTTTAGAAATGAAGGATAGAAAATTGTTGCACAAACTATATTAAAATTATTACTTTGAGAAAGAAGGACAAAGAGAAAAAGTATGACATTCACCAAATGTACCCATAAAAGTAACTAAGTTTTATATGTATTTTGAGCTAGTCAATGTGGGTGTGAACAAATTTTCTTTACTTAGATTATTTTTTCTTTGCTGTAATTTTTTGCTGTTTTTCTTTTCCATAAAAAGGTCTAAGAAAAAAACATGTCAATTTATATTATTATGATACTTTTAAATCTTGCTTATGCAACTAAAGAGTGCCTGATTCAGAGTGAAAACATCAGCGTTCTGTAACAATTTCTTTCATTTCTTTGTTATTCTCAGCACCTTTGAAAGGAAAAATCTTTATACTATAAATGCCATTGATGGCCTGGGACAATATTTGTTTGAGAATAAATAGAATATTTGTTTAAAATGTGTGTACACATACATCCCACATAAACGTATACCTGTGAAGTCCAAAAAACAAAATCAACAAAGCAGTAAACTGCATTTATTTGTAGGTAAAATGCCAGGAGAAGGCAGAACTAGCATAACAGCAGGCTTTAGTGGTATATAAAAATATGGTACCTTTATCCGTGATAGTGTTTCCATACATTGTTATTTTAAGATCTTTATCAAAAAGGGATAGTGGCTTAAATTTAAAATATTTCAGAGGAAATTAAATTAGCATGCAGTGCCAGATAAAAGGGTTAAGTATTTGAGTAATTCTCTTAAACCTTTAGTGGGTTCCTATTTTGGGCTGCAAAATATACATATTAAAGAAAGGAAGTTTTCTACTTTTGGGGAAACTCGCTGACCTTCTCGCACTCCTTTTTTTTTTCAGAAACATTTTAATGTTAAGATATTACTCAGGTATATTTTATAACTTTTTCACGATATTTATTTAGTGTTTGTAAAGTTCAAAGTAAAGTAAGTAAGATGAAGCTCCTTGCCTTGCAGACTTTCAAGGCTGAGCACGTTTACTGGCGATTTGGGCACAGGGAAGAAAATGAGTGAAGGGGTGGGAATGCTTTACATGCCTTTATTCAAGGGTGGCGCAGCTTACACACCCAAAAGCTAGGCAAGCCACGTATCGTGTGTTGGGATGTCCCAACTCCCTATATACTAAATGGACACAAAGCCAGCAGGGTGTCAAGATATATAACAAAGCATGATTCTGTACATGCAGGCCCAGTCTCAAGGCTGTGGGAATACTGCTTATCTTAGTTGCCCAGACATCTGGGTAAGGGAGCCTGACTATACTTCCCCTACACTCTTGCTCTCAAGTTTACATTCTAGACTCTAACTAATGAATACTTTTAAGAAAATAGCAACATAAGTGCACATCAGACTAGCACTGATTTTATGAAGGAGCTGAAACTTCCAGGAGAGACATTTAGTTAGGGAAAGCATCGTGGAATGGCCAAACCCAGGCTGGCCTTGAAAGAACCGCAAGTTTGACCCACTTATTGAATTCCTGTGGCGGACAGCAATCTCTTTTCACTTTAACTCTGATGTGTCATTCTTCTCATTTAGTGTTCATATTCCAACCATGAAGTAATGAGTCGACACATTGAACAGGGCCATCCATGTCTTATACACAGTTCTACCCCTCCTGGGCCTTTGTACTTTTTTATTATTCATAAACATTTGCATATTTGAGTTACAATGTTATGTTATCACAAATGTATGTGTTATTTTTCTCATAGAGATTGTTAGGGATGTGTGTGGTCACAACTTCTCTATTTTTATATCCTTCCCAGTTTCTAGCCAGGGCTTTGCAAAGTACGAGTGCTTCATACATTTCCTTAATTGAATGAGGCTGGTGTGGTGGGAAGATGATTCTAAGCAAAGGAAATGAGAGATACAGATGAAAGCAAGGAACGAGGCCAAAGTGAAAGACATACTTTCTTTCTGAGGAGTGGTTGGGTTTCTTCAGTAGTTTTCTAATATCAGTTAATAGAAAGTCCATTTTTTCAGTTGTTTAATTTATTGTCTTTTTCTTCTCATACACCACCTCAGGTAATTACGCAGTCTTGTCAGTCCTAAATACAAAATAGACTCAGTGTTGAGTCCCATCTCACACCTCTCTCACTGCAGTCCACGGGAAAATCGCTCACCTGAAAGGATCTCCCTGCTCCTACCCTTGTTCTCTTTCCTATGTGAGTAATGTCCAGGTGGTGGCCAGAGGACCAGAGGGACCTTTTCCATTGTAAGCCAGAACATATATTGCCTTCAAATTACTTAGTCCCACCCTAGCCGGGTAGCTCAGTTGGTTGGAGCGTCTTCTCGCAGACCAAAATGCTGTGTTTGATTCCTGCTCAGGGTACATTCCTAGGTTGTTTGTTCAATCCCTGGTCAGGGCGTGTACAGGAGGCAACCGATCAATGTCTCTCTCACATCAATGGCTCTCTCTCTCTGCCTCTCTCAGCGATAAACATATCCTCCTGTGAGGACTTTAAAAAATGGCTTGGTCCCTCTTCCAGAGCAAAACCCAAGGACTATAGACTCACAAAACGCTACATGATCTGGTTTCCTCACTCTGCCCTGTTCTCTTCCTACTTCCCCCTTTCACACCAGCCTCCTTGCTGCTCAGAGATGATGGCTTTTTAAGTGGTTTATCCATCTCGAATTTATTTTGGTGCATGGTGTTTGTTGAAGGATGATTTTTGAAGCATTTATTTCCCCTGATTTAAGAATACTCTTCTCCAAAATAGTCCTCCACCTCATCTCCACGCTCCCCTGACCACCCAAATAGTCTGACTACAGTAATTCATGTCCATTCAATAATCTCTGTCGTTCCTTCTCTGCTTTATGTTTTTCTTTACTGTGCTTATCTCCATCTAACATGGTCTGAGAACTGGTTTGTTTCCTGTCTGCCTTTCCACTCCAGAATGGGAGCTCCGGGATGGTAGACATTCATTTTTGTTTCTGCTTTTCTTTTTTGTTGCTCCATCCCTTGGATCCAGGACAGAGGATCTTAAAAAGCACTAAAATGTTTTATTTGTTTGAATCAACAAATGAATACACAAATACCAAGTCAATCAAAAAGAATTCCTGCAGGTTTCAAAGGACAAAACAGAGTTTTGCTTTGAAATGAAAACAACAGAGGTACACCATGGATACCTGAGGTAGGGGAGAGAGGTCACCTGAAGTCACAGGATATATCTGGGGAAAGACAAAGAGAGTGAGAAAGAAACTGTTGAAATCCAATCTGAGGTCATTGGAATCTGGTTTAAGAAAATAGAAATGGTAATAAAGAAAAAGTGATTAATTCAAATGGGACAAAAAGTGAATTGGCTGAATTGAATTTGGTGGGTGGAGAAAAGTGACATTTCATAGACACTCCAAATACTATGATCTTAAAGAACTGAACCTTATCGGGCCAGTCCTAAAATGGAAAAGGTAGAAATTAAGTTTTTTTTTTCAGAAGAGATGGAGGAAGGGTTATGGCTTGTTGATAGTTTCTTTTAATCATTTTTGAAACAACGTAAAAAAGGATTAATTAAAGTGAAATGTTTATAGTTATAGAAGTCTGTTCTCAAGGCATGTTTGACTTTTTAATTTTATATTGTTCCTTCACACATCTAACAGCTATTATTTGACCAGTGTAGTAGTCAACAGAGAAGTGATTTTTTACTGGTCTAAACTCATTTAGGGTATATACTTGCTGGTTTAAAATACTCACAAAAGTAGTAGATAAGTCCCCAGGTTCTCCATGGCCCCGACTCCCTAGCAGTATCCCCATTTTAGGACTCTGCTTTTATAGATAGTATATTGACATAATGGATTTTAAGATTCTACATCTTCATACTGAGACAAAGAGAGAGCAAGAAAGAGGAAAAGGGATAGAGAAAAGAGGAGGGAGGGAGGGAAGGAGGGATAGAGATAGAGCAATAGAGATGGAGATAAAGGGAGAGATAGAGATAGAAGTAGAGATGGAGATAGAGATAGAGGTAGAGGTAGGGGTAGGGGTAGGGGTAGGGATAGGGTAGAGGTGGAGGTACACAGAGAGAGTTGGTTTATTGCTTTGAGCTTTTGCACTAGAATCCTAGTATCGTCTGCTATTTATTTTATGTTGCGTTTCTGAGAACATAAGTACCTGAAAAATACATGTTTATCCCATAGTTTATAAAGGAGGGATCTAGACCACTATAAGCTAATGGAATAAAGTCACACCACTCACCTACCCTCCAAAAGTACTGTAATCTGCAGCAGCAGCAGGTGTGGCAGGACTGAGCCATCCAGACTTGCAGGACTGAAGTGATGGCTGTCAGAGGGAACCCCCATTTGCAAAGTGCTTGGCATTTCTGGGCGGTTGTATCCTTTCAAGATGCCACTTAGTCCTAATGGGTCACGAGCTTTCTATTTGTTCTCCTAATTTCTGCCTTTTACTCTTTTTGCATTATTTTCTCCTCGGTGTTTCTAAAAACAATGAGAGTTAGACTTGAAGAGGTTATGGGGTACAGATTTAAGCTCCTGGACTACAGTTTTGAGTGGGTAGGGTGAGTGACCCCCTGATGAGTAAGAATTCTGTTGGTTAAAATGATGGAAACCCACATCAAACTAACTGAGGCAAAAAAAGGAGTATGTATTGGAAGATGCCTTGCTGTCAGATATGATTAGAGACATGTGACTAATGAATCCCTGGAAACGCAGGACTGTCATAGGCTCCAGGAACTGCTTGAACTTGGGACATGACTACTGTTGGGACTCTCTCTGTCTTTGGTTGTTGCTCCTCTGCTTTTCAGCTTCACTTTTTCCTACTTGAGGAGACCGGATTCCTGTCCTACTTGCCTAGCACCCGCAGCTCACACCTAGCTGCTCCCACTACCAGAGAGGCCCTGGCTGCATTTCTTAATTGTAGTTGGGAAGAAAAAAAAGGGGGAAGGAATCTGAGTCAGTCTTATGATATCCTGAGCTCACCCTTGGTGTATTCAGCCAAGACCAGGAGGCCATGGCATGAGATCTGACATGAAGACAGAGAGTCTTTTATTGATTTCACTGATGAGGAAACTGGGGAACAGGGAGGACAGCTAACCTGTCCAAGTTGCTCGTCTAGTACAATACAATTTGGTCAGTGTCTACAGAAGTTATTAAATAAATATTACTTATAATGAAGCTTGCAATCATTAAAAGCATCTGGGAAAATTCTGAAAACAGGAAACACCAAAAACAAGGGGAGTAGACTATATTTAATAGGTTTTATAGTACCATCTAGTGGTGATCTAAAAAATTTCATAATTAATTCATATTTCACTAAGGAAATTTTAATTTGTTTAATGTGATCTATAAAAAGTACCATAAACAAATATATATTTATAACACATTTGCATAGTTCACAGGCTCACTGAAAGTACACATTTAAAGAATCATTTCAATTGATATATAAGAAACAAGCTTTGTATCTCTGATATTAACAATAACTTTGAAATTTAAAAAAAATTGCTATGAAATTTTTTGCAGAACATCCCTATTTATTCTGAAATACAGTACAAAATGAGCCAAATATCACAATTTGCAACAGATAGTGGTACCACAGATGTTCTAAAGGCAGGTGAGCACTAGCGGCCTTTCCTGAGGCTGTGCTGGCTTACCCCGGAGACCACCACCGCAGCTGCTCTGCGCTTCGCTGCAGGGCTGGAGCCGGAACCGCAGGCTCAGAGCTGCCCACAGCCGGGCTCGGAATTCACGTGGCCGCTCCGGTCCCATCCATTTGGATGTAATACAGCCATGTTGTGTCCTTTTATAAATGTGTGGTTTAAAATAATATGATTCTAACACTTATTATTTTTATATACTACAGCACAATTTTAATGTATGGAAAATATTAGAAATTTCAAAATTTCTAATATTGAAATATTGGCCTCTTGACTGAATATTTAAAAATTATGTTCTATTGATTTTAGAGAGAGAGGGAAAGAAAGAGAAATATTGATTTCTTCCACTTATTTATGCATTCATTGGTTGATTTTGTAAAAAAAAATTAATTGTATTTTTCCCATTACCATTTATTTAATGATTGATTCTTGTGTGTACCCTGAATGGGGATTAAACCCATGACTTTGATGTATCAAGAGGATGTGCTCACCCACTGAGCTACCTGCCCAGGACCTTGACTGAATATTTTTAAGATTATGTTTAGTTCAAAAACATTTTGTGTATTTTAGTATAAATTTACATTTCTACTGCAGAAATGATGTTTCACAGTGCATGTGGTAATAAATTTGTTCCTTGAGCATCAGATGTGTATGTAACAAGAGATTCCACTTATCTATGGAGAATTCAGCACATCAGATAACTCTCTGGGTTTTCATGAGGTCATTTAAATCTTGATATAATACACAAGGGGAAAAAGTCATGAGAAAGTACATAATTTGAAAGTGATCTTTTTTTCATTGAGGTAAGCGGATTTCATAAAGTTCAAAAATATCATTCTGTTCTTCCCCCAGGTTAAAAAAAGGAGCTGTTATTCCAGCTCTTTTTTGAATTATTGCTAACTAGTTTACTTTTCAATTCTTGCATTAGCTGACAGCATGGGAACAATTGGTAAACTAAGGGCCGATGAATACAATAGATTGAATGGTAAGGTTTAAATGAGATACATTTTGAATGTAAATTTTATTTGCATGAAAGAACAAGTTTTTTAATGGAATCTTAAAATATATGATGCATACCTATAGTCATTTATATATATGTAATATAATTTACTAAGAACATCTGGATATTTATTCAAACCATCTGACTTTCTCATCACTATTTTAAAATGTATCATGTTAACCATAGTTTAAAAATATTTCACAAGGGATATAGAAAGCAGCATCTTCTGCAATAACCGCCCCACCCCCCCGCCTTCACTTCAACCTTCCCAGTAGAGAAACTCACTGATGAATCAAAAATCTTCTGGGATTCATCAAGAATCAACCTTCATTTATACGCTCAGGGCTAAAGATCTTAGGGAGCCTGAAAGATCGAATTTGCTCATATTTTCCTCATTGGGGAAAGTGTACTGGTGAGCCCCTCTGTATCCAAGTAGGATACAGGATTCCCGGTCATCTTTAAAGCATGTTTTATTGTACATGGCATAATAAAAGGGAATGAGCACTATTATTTACCAATTTTTCATGGTAAGATATAATAACCTCCTCTTGACAGTGACAAGGAACTGTTTTGCAAATTATTTAGTTACACTAAGGGACAATCAGGTCAGGTATAGCTATAAAGAATCCAAGCTGCTGTGTCTGAGGGCTAAGGAATATCTGCTCATTTTCACCATAATGGCAGGGTCCTCCTCCAAGATCTCGTGAAATGGAATTGTTCGTGCCTGGCTTTGCCTCTCACTTGAGCTGAAGGTTTAGAAACACAACCGCCTCCAAGATGCTACCTGAAAAAATGAGTACATTTGTACAATGGAATGGAACACTATGCAGCAGGAAGAAAGAAGAAGCTCCTACCCTTCCCAACAGCATGGATAGAACTGGAGAGCGTTATGCTAAATGAAATAAGTCAGGTGGTAAAAGACAAATGCCATGTGATCTTGCTTATGAGTAGAACCTAATCAACAAAACAAGCAAAATATAACTGGAGACATGGAAATAAAAAACAAACTGGCAGTGACCAGAGCGATGGGGGGGGGGGGTGGTGATAATGGGGAAAAGAAGGGGAAAGACCAAGTAGAGGAACATGTATAAAGGACACATGTACAAACACTATGGTGGGAACTGGGGGGTGGTTATGGCAGAGAAGAGTAAAGGGGGAAATGGGGACAACTGTAATTGAACAACAATAAAAATAATTAGTATACACAATAAACAAATAAAAGGAGAGGATGATTACGCTGAGAGTTAATGCCGACAGGACCCCAGCCTTTGCTGAGTCAGTGTGTAAAGGAAAGCAGATGAAATGGCCACCGTAACCCCCTTTCCCTAGAACCTCTGTAGGGTAATTCGAAGGGGATGGGGCCCTGAGGAAGGCATGCTTTAGTTCCTTTTGGGAACCAAGTTTCTGGTTCCATGTGGTCTTTTTACTCTCTCTGTGTAAGACCTTCCCATGTGAGTGGACTTCCAAATGGGTCCTTTCTAATTGGGACCCTAATGCTCTATAGTTTTCCTTGGTTCCTTATATCTATTGATAAGTGACTAAAAGTCAAAAAATAAAACGGTTTTGAGCTTCCCTTTTATCTAGTAACAAATTGTTTTAAATATTTGAGTCAATTTCTGGTCTTTTTTTTTCTGATTCATTTATCTCTTTTTTTCTTTAGCCAATCCAAGTGTTTCATTTACTTACCTATTCTCTTTCTTAGGTTTTATCTATTATTTCTTTTATTTTTCTTATATATAGGAAAATCTTGAATTTTCTATTTTTATTTTAGGAACACATTGCTTTTCTAAACTTTTTCATCTACACTAACAGCTCTTTATTTGGTTATCCTGGATATTCTACATAAATAATCTTATTGCTTATAAATAACAATAAATTTGAATCTTCTTTTTCCATATGTCTACACTGTTGATTTCATTCTCCTTCCATCGCTCTTTTCTTCCTTCCTTCCTTCCTTCCTTCCTTCCTTCCTTCCTTCCTTCCTTCCTTCCTTCCTTCCTTCCTTCCTTCCTCTAGCTCTTTAGGCTGGCTGAATAATTAAAATTACATAAGACATTAATAGGAATAAATCAATTTTAATTTTGTGCACATAGAAAGCCTGAATACATAAGAGTGTCAGAGGCCCCCCAAATACATGAAAGTCTTTGAGACAAAAAGGTAAAATAGCGAACACATGACACCCCGAGCTCATGAATGGGATACAGAGCCTGGGGCTTCGAAGGGAGTGGGGGCAGTTCAAAGGACTCATGGATTAAAGCAGACATTCAGTAATTAGACGTTTGCTCCACCACATAGATAAAAATTTTGTGGTACCACACAGATACCACAAAAATAAAATTTTATTTTCAATAATGATTCTGATTCTGAGAAAGATGCCCTAATTTAGATTCTTCCAGGTGGTTGATGGAAGGGCGAAAGTCTCCCTTGAACCCCCGGGATCATGACTGCCTTCCACTCAGAACAACCCACACACCACAGTAGCACATCTTGAGGCCACTGGTGCTGAATCCTTAACATTCTTTCTTGATTAACGCTCTAAACCTGGTGGCCAACCTTCTGGTGTCTCTGGGCCACACTGGAGGAAGAAGAGATGTCTTGGGCCACGCATTAAATAAATTGTGACATGTAGTTACAAAAAAGTCTCATAATGTTTTTAGTAAAATTATGGTTTTGTGTTGGGTTGCCTTCATAATCCCGCTGGGCCGAATGCGGGCCCGTGGGCCACAGGTCACTTAACAGCAGTAGGCAATGGCTCGGCCTCATTTCCTTTACTTTATATTCTTTGTGACTTTAATGTGAACAGCTAGGTTTGTTTTCACTTTGGCTTTCAATCAAGTACAACGTTTGCTTTTGGCTTCACTTACTGGTGTACATTCTGCTCCAAGTTCAAGACAAGAGGAACAAGAGCCCTGAACCAGCCTCCACGCACCTTCCACCAGATGTGCGTAGGGCAGGTTGGAAACCCCTTCCCCCTCCCCCACTCATCATCAGACCTGGTCAGGCTAGACTTGTCTACATCCCCTGACCTGCAGAGCTGGATTGCGCTTTCAGATCTCTGAAAACTGCCCCTTAGCTTTTTCACGTGAAGTAATGAATTATTGGGTGGTTTGCCATTGTGCAAGTTTCATTTCACCAGTATCAGGTTGCCCCAAAATTGCTTGAAGTCATTCTTCTGCTTTCTCTTAATTTTTAGTATTTCTCTGAAATAACAGTGAGAATTAACTAAGCATATCTGCTCAGCCAACAAACTTGAAATGGTTATGTTTCTTTTAAAAACAATATCTACAATTTTTGATTCTTGTGTCAAAACACAAGTGAAACTTCCCATCAGTAATACAGACAGATGGGAATAATACATTAAAACTGAGCTGCTCTCTACACGCCACTGATGATAGCTTCCTTAAAATTATTATCCTGCCTAATGTAATTGACACTGAATTAAGAAAAGTAGTTCCAAAGAGAAAATATAAATACAAGTTGTCTCTTTCCAGAAGAAGTGAAAACTAAGCACATGTGTTGATAGAGTGTTTTTTATTCAAATTATTCCATGAATTATTTTCATTTTTTAAATGTTAGCAAAGAGCTTTCCAAAGAAGCCAAGTTGAATTTTAGATTAACACTGCATATTAATTATGAAAAACCCCTCTCTTATTATTCTCTCTGAATAACAAATATTTTTGAGTAGGGCCACCTTAAGTTTGTGCATAGCAATGCCTGATTTTTCAAAAGACCTACTGCTCTGATCTCTGTCTCGCAGCACTGTGTCTCACTGTGTCTTCCACGGTGAAATGTCACTGTCTGAGTCACACTCTTGGCAGGATGGTGTCCTGTTCCATTTCAGAAAATCATGGGAGGTTGGAAGGAAGGAAGACAAATCTTATTTATGAAGTTCATACTTGAATTTTGTTTTGGCATTTAGGAATTTGCCCCTATATATGTTAGGGACATAAAAAATTCTGTAATTAAAAAAATAGTTTCTTGCCACAAAGGGATACTATATAACCCTCAGAAGCTCTTTTCTCAGTAGTTTATATGCTTTTAGATTTAATTCAAAATTCAAAATGGGTGCGACAGCTGCCACCAATTCATGCCTCTGCCCCTGTGTTCATTCTCATACCAGATATCCTCAGACACGTTACAATGTCATTTTACTCCTTCAATGGAAAAATACTGCTTCGGTCATACCCCAACCAGTTCTTTCTCACAGCACACCATTCTCAGACTCTTTCCTGTTCTTACTCTTTATACTTCACTCCACTGGTCCCCTGATTTCTATGATCCAGTTCCATGATTTCTAAGGTGGAATCTGGCTGATCTGTCAAACCCATTGTGAATCTAGCTATAGCCTTCTTTTATTCTCTATGCTGTAATCCCACCCTGACCTGTTACTGTGACTATGTTAAAGATGCGATTATATCCAGAGGCTGTGCTATTTTTCAGGGACTGAATATTTGGTTTGACATGCCTCTGCCCTAAACAGCTAGAATCCTACACTGACTTCAATGCTTTCAATTGTACCGAAGCTGATCTATAACTAAGGTATTAAAAAAAGGGATCTACAAATGTTAGCTCATTCTTGTATATCTTCAGATTCAAGTAACTCGGAATCTTACAGCTGTAGAAAGTTTCAAAACAAGAAGTCTTCAACGACACAGAGCATGTTGGTACAATTTGCCAACTTTGTAACTTCTCCTGCCTGATGAATTTTTCTTTTTTTCCAAAAAGACAGTTGTGTGCCCCTTGCTGTTACCTCTGTTACCAGAGGTTACCTCTCTGGTGTGGTCACTCGACTGGTGGAAAGGCCCACATGTTCCCTAGAACTGTCTCCTCTTCCCTAAGGTTGGAACCATCTCTAACTTACACTTGTGATGGGTCCATTGTTGTGGCCTTTTAAATGCATGGCATGTTTCTGCAAACAAATGAGCCAAATGAAAATACTGTAATATCTGGGTTCTAGGCCTACTCCCACTCCTGACTCAACACATGCTTTGGGCAAATCAGTCTCTAGACTAGACCTCAGCTTCTAGCTTCTTAGGACATAAACTGGGTTTTGGGTTGTGCGATATTTAATGTCACTTCCTGTTCTAAACTTGAAACTCTCGCTCACCTCAAGGTTTCTTCAATATTTGTTTATGACTGGTTATCTGTTTATTTGTTTGTGGTCCATTGCTGCTGGGAGGAGAAAACGAAGCAGGTAGGGTAATTGCCAACTCCGGACTGTGAGGAAATTAAGTCCTAGTCCACATATGGGTTTTATTTTCCTTCTCTAGACCATTTAATTTATGTCTACCCAGCAGTTAAAAGTTAAAATAGTAACCAACATTGCTTTTGAGAAGATTTAATAAATCAAACCCAAACGATAAATTTTCTTAGAGAAACGACACTCAGTCTAGGCCATGTTTCTTCACATCAAATGCAGTGGCTGGCATGTTCTTTTAATTTTTTAAAATATATTTTATTGATCATGCCATTACAGTTGTCCCATTCCCCCCCTCCACTCCCCTCCACCCTGCACACCCCTCCCCCATCATTCCCCCCTTTCATTCATGTCCATGTGTCACCAGTTCTTTAAAGTTTGTATTTCCCATAGTATTCCTGCCTTCCCCCTGTCTATTTTCTACCTACCGTCTATGCTACTTATTCTCTGTACCTTCTCCCCACTTCTCCTCCTCCCACTCCCCTGTTGCTAACCCCCCATGTGATCTCCATTTCTATGGTTCAGCTCCCGATTTAGTTGTCCTCTTAGTTTGCTTTCATTTTAGGTGTGGTTGTTAATAACTGTGAGTTTGCTGTACTTTCACTGCTCATATTTTTTATCTTCTTTTTCTTATATAAGTCCCTTTGGTGATGATGAAATCCTTGAACTTGACCTTATCTGAGAAGTGCTTTATCTGCCCTTCCATTCTAAATGAAAGCTTTGCTAGATAGAGCAATCTTGGCTGTAGGTCTTTGGATTTCATGACTTGGAATACTTCTTTCCAGCCTCTTCTTGCCTGTAAGGTCTCTTTTGAGAAATCCGCTGACAGTCTGATGGGAACTCCTTTGTAGGTGACTGTCCCCTTATCTTTTGCTGCTTCTACAATTCTCTCCTTCATTTGAATCTTGGCTAATGTAATTATGATGTGCCTTGGTGTGTTCCTTCTTGGGCCCAACTTCTTTGGGACTCTCTGAGCTTCCTGGACTTCCTGGAAGTCTATTTCCTTTGCCAGACTGGGGAAGTTCTCCTTTATTATTTGTTCAAATAAGTTTTCCACTCATGGCTGTTCCTCTTCCCCTTCTGGTACCCCTATAATTTGGATGTTGGAACATTTAAAGATGTCCTGGAGGTTCCTAAGCTTCTCCTCATTTTTTTGAATTCTTGTTTCTTCCTTCTTTTCTGTTTGGTTGTTTCTTTCTTCCTTCTGGTCCACTCCCTTGATTTGAGTTCCAGTTTCCTTTCCATCACTATTGGTTTCCTGTGCATTTCCCTTCATTTCAATCAGTTTAGCCTTCATATATTCCTCTAGTCTGTGGCTAAAATCAACCAATTCTGTGAGCATCCTGATCACCAGTATTTTGAACTGTGCATCTGAAAAGCTGGCTATTTCTTGGTCACTTAGAATTATAGGCTCTGGGGCTTTGAGCTGTTCTTGAGTCATAATGTTTGGTCTGTTTGCACCTGTTATGTTTGAGGGGTGGAGTCTTAGGTGTTCACCAGGGCTGGGCGACATATTTAGACCATGGCGTGATAATCCTCTTATCCATCCCGCTTGGGAATGACAGGTCTGAGTTTTACCAGAAAGTCAGAAAATCCAAGGGGCTAGAAAGTAATAGAAGGAGGCCCTGTTTCTAGAAACTGATGTGAAGACTTTATACCTTAACTGACCAGAAATTTGGGGTGTGTCTTGGTTCTGGAGGCATCTGATTTGAAGGTATCTAATCCCTGAATGTTGAGACAGTATCAGAGGGTTTTTGTTTGTTTGTTTATTTTGTTTTTCTTTAGACTGTGTCATGTTATTAAAGTTAAAATACAGGTTTGGCAAAGTTCATTTATTTTTTTAAGTTTGGAATGTGTGTGCAAGAAGGAAGTAAAACTCCTGATTGTCTGAAATTTACCTCACTTGATCAGTAGGGTTTCTGGTTGCTTCCCTCTTTGTCATTTGTCCAGGCTGCTCCTGTGAGCCACTGAACAAGCAGGCTGGTGACAGAGTCACTGGGCAGTTCAGGAACTTGAGTGTGTGAGAGGAAGGCCGTAGCACAACGCAAGGCCACAGGAGCCTGACTGGCTGGGGGATGCGGCAGTGGAGTAGCGATCTCTGCCCTCATTCAAGGAGCCCTCTTATTTGAGTTCATCTGGCCACTTGAAATAAAATCAGTTTATTCAGAAAACAAAAGCTAAAATTTAGGCCAGCGTTTGGGGATCACTTAAATTCCATACAATTTATCTCAACCAGAAATTTAAAACACAGTTACAACTTCTTATTAAAAAGAGTATGAACTTCAGTTAATGATGATGCATCAGTGTCGGATCGTTAATCATCATCAGTGTTGAGTGTGTGTATCGACGCTCACATGAGATATTAACAAGAGGGTGAATGTGGGGGGCGGCATATTTAAGAGTTCTACGTGCCATCTTTTCCACTTTTTTGTAAATAGAAAACTACTCTTACACTAAAAGTTTCTTTTAGAAAATCCCTAGATACTGCATTTACCCACAGCAGGTTCTAGTACATGAAAGCTGGTGAACAAATATGTAGTTTTATTGATGCCTCAGCCAAAGACGATCAGCAACTGTCAACTCAAGCTAACGAAGTCCATTGATATATCAGTTCATTACTGGACTTTCTGGGAGACCCCTTTCATGATCAAAGAACAATAGGATGTTTGTCAACACATAAAGTACAAGTTTACATACTAAAACTACCTTTTGCAGGATCCAAGATTCAATTTTTCAATTCGTATGAACTACAATAAATTTTCCTTTTCTGTCATAGACAGTCTCTCGACTTTAGAGGTCCACTCAGGAAACTTTCTTCAATGGGCTACTTTTTCATGCCTGAAGAGGCAAAGAAACTCAGTGTCCATTTTAATAATGCAGGATCTTTGACATTAGTTTAATAAGAGATTCTACTGAGTAAACCTGTTAGCTTTTCTTTATTTAGATGTCTCTCTACCTTGACACAATCAACATTTCCCGCCATGTAATTTTTTTTTGTAGGGGTCTGACATGCGCATTGCAGGATACTTAGTGACATCCCTGGCCTCTGCCCACTAGATGTTGGTAATGGGCAGAGTTAGCAGTTAGTTAGACCCTAGAGAGAGTGTCACACCCCCTTCTGGGTAGGAGAGCCAAAACTGATTCCAATTGTACCCTGGTCAGCACCACCGCCCTCACTTGAGAATCACTGGTTTAAATCCACACTGGGTCTGACTTGTTCACCATAGGGCCTCTTGAGCCCGTGGTTTTAAGGGCCTGATCTTGGTAGTGGCAAGCAACTTAATGACAACGGAACATTTCTGGGTTGTATCCTATCTAGCAAATCTCTCTGAGTGGCACACAATGACACTACCTGTGACTTTAGATATTTCGGGGGGTGGGGAGTGTCTGACGCCAGTATTTAGAATACATCACTCAGTTTGGATGCCTCACTCAGTTAATGCCTAATCTATTTGTCCTCTAGTTTGTTTCTATCTTGTTCCCCATACAGACCACCACTGACTTAAACATTGACCAGCTCTCTTTTGCTCTGTGTCATTCCTTGTGTATTAGCTTTGCTATATTTTGCTACCTGTCTTGTGTGTGTTAAATAGGGGACCCCTGAATTTGAAAGAGTCAACAATCCCCTGAAGGGAATTGCAATTTCTAATGGATATACTCATTGTAGTTTTGATTGTTTTGGTGACTAGTTTATAATGGCTATTATATTATTGTATCATTTTAAAAGAAGAGCAACTGAAGGATTTCTAGAGAAAATATTAGTCCAAACATTTAAAATATGTTGATTCCTTTAGAGAAAGTTTTTTTACTAAAATTTATCTTACAGATAAAAAGAATTCAACTCTAAGCGAAATTAATGGCCATGTTTACAATGTTACTATATAAGAGTTTGTATCAGACCATAGAATAAGACTTACTAACAGAACTGGAGAGCTTTTAAACAACTTAAAAGTTTTAGTAAGTGGAATAATAAGTGTAAAAATCTTTAGGTCATACCCTCAAATGTGGTCAATACTTAGAAATTAAACTGCATTGATGCCATCCTTTTGATTTTATCATAGTTTAAAAATAATATGAACATAATACTATAGTTTAAGCAAGACATAAAGTAATTTTTGTAGATACCTGGATAGATAAGCTAACATCCCTTTGGCAAATTTTAAGATTAAAAACATATAAATATATGTGTTTGAGAAAATAAAGTGATAATAGTTAATATCTCTAACAAAGAGGTTGATTCTTGTAATTTATTCATTATTTTAAAAATATTAACCCTGGCTGGTGTAGCTCCATGGATTGAGCGTGGGCCTGTGAACCACATGATTGTGGTTCGATTCCCAGTCAGGGCACATGCCTGGGTTGCAGGCCAGCAGAGAACTCACAAGAGGCACCCATACATTGATATTTCTCTCCTCCTCTCCTTCCCTTCCTCTCTAAAGATAAATAAATAAAATCTTTAAAAAAATAAAAAAGAAGGCAGTTGTCACTTTAAAAAAATATATTAACTGATTTTCTGTTATTTAATGGCCATCTTAATATTCTAGAAGAAACTTCATACACTCAACTCATATATTAGGTTCAATGAAGACACAATTATACCAAAAATTTTAATAATCTTTATATTTGTTTAATTCAACACAATCAAATCTGAAACATTGTACTCCACATTACAGAGAAATTTTTAATACTTAGACTATGTTATATAAGTAGATTTTATAAATTATTAAGAAAAATAATTAAGGAAGTAGATAAAATAGGTAAAAGGAGTGAGAAATAATTAAACCAAGGTGACAAAAGTGGCTAAAAATCATTTGCAAGGGTTGCTGATTTTGCTAGTATGTACATATAATACAACTAAATATGTATAATACAATTAAAATTTTATTTTAGGAATAAAATCAGTTAGATTGGCCAAGTCTAAGTAAGTTCTAATATTATCACTTACAGCTGTTGGGGTGTGCAAATTTACTTAATGAGTTATATACACTTTAAATTAATACAACTTTCTTCATTTTGCATATGATAATGTCTCTCAAAATTTAAAGTTATACATATTTTAACCTAAAGAAAAATTTCTTATTGCAGGTACAAATTTTTTATTTAGCAAATATTTGCTGCTAACTATTTTGCATCAAGCATTATGTAAAATACTGGAAATAAACTGATAAATAATATGAAAGTTTATTACCAATTAAAATATCTATGCTATGAGGCTGGTGATATGTACTTACAATGTAGTATTATATCAACTTTAGAAAGGACAAAGTAAGTCCATAAGTATAGGCATTTCTTAAAATTTATAAATATGTCTGGTAAAATATGGTATTAAATTACACTTAAAAATAAGTTGAAAAACTACATATTTTCATTTTAGTAAAAAGAATTAAAGTATGCATCATAAAAAATATGAAGAATTTTTACCCAAATTTTGCCACTAAATTGGGCAATATGACCATTGGCCTAAATGAATGAATGATTAAGAAAATAAGTTAATCAGGGTTAGACTGTCAAACATTTAACTACTACTTTTTAAACAATATAATTATTCTTTACACTCCCCCCCCCAAATATGATTAGAAAACTATTAATGGAAATAATGTTGCATGTAAAAGTCACTGTTATTTGTTCTAATAGTCCTTGACAATGATTAAGCCTAAAATGCTGGTAATTGTTTAATAATTAGGTGTTTTTGTTAGGGAGGGTGTGAGACTTCCTAAAAGACCTACAATTAATGAGTCTGTTCCCATTTGTCCTCTCTCTCATGGACCAGTGCCCGTTCTCCTTTGCCACATGGTGGCAGCATCCGAACACTGCCACCCATTTCCTCTGGGGCAAGTACACCTTTTAGCAACGAACACCTTGGTCGCGATGCAGCCCTATAGAGGGATTCGACTGGCCACGACTGATGTGCTGGGTAACGTCTTCCCATGAAAATGCTGTTTGTCACAGAAGAAAGTAATAGTTAATGTTCTGTTGCCATTGTGGGGAGAAACTTTTTTCTACCCTCAAGGTCCTCACAGTTCATCTGATTAAGTCTACGTGAGAACCATTAACAAGAGTTAATAACCAAATTTAACACTTAGGTAGGCATGGAAACCCCACATATGTGACCGGGTCAGAGACCCCACTTATGTGAGAAGTTTGTGGGCAAAAAGTTAAAATGAGGTGTACATGATATTCTGAGCCAAGGAAGAGGTAAGGTGCCTTGGGTCTTCAAAGGATCACTGTAGGATGAAAAACAAAGAAAACTAGTGAAACCAATCATTAAAAAAAATCAATACAATTTATAAACACACAGTTTGATTGATGGAGAGTCAAGCACCAGTGACTGATATGAGGGATACGACAGGGGACATCCCTGCACATTTTACCAAGATTTAAGAATAACATAAAAACTTCATGCCAACAAGTTTGAAAACAGAAAAATACTGATTTCTTGGGAGATTACAACACAAACTCAAAAATAAATAGAAAATCTGAACAAACTAAATAAAGGAATTGAAGAAGTAATT
Organism: Sturnira hondurensis; assembly: GCF_014824575.4. Classification (NCBI taxonomy): domain Eukaryota; kingdom Metazoa; phylum Chordata; class Mammalia; order Chiroptera; family Phyllostomidae; genus Sturnira; species Sturnira hondurensis. The sequence continues at coordinate 10,182,804 of NW_028077105.1, read as the reverse complement.
TTTAAAAGTCTTTTCCTAGACCCAATAAGTACTTTTCAGGCCTAAGGAAAATATAATACAATTTTACACAAATTCTGAAAATAAGAAAGAGTAATTCTCAAGTCATTTATCAGGCCTATATTGTCCTGTTACCATCACCAAAAGCAAGAACAGAAAATTACACACCAATGTGCTCTCTGAAGAGATACAGAAACACTAATTGTAATATAAGCAAATTGAATACAGCAATATATAAAAATGGTCCTAAATTTTGAACAAATATGGTTTATCCTAGCATAGAGGTTTAATTTGATCTTTGAAAATGAATCAGAATAATTCACAGGATTTGGGAGAAAAAAGTAAGATTATCTCCATAGGTTTAGAAATATTGAATGAAAAAAATTCTTCACAGTTTTGTGTTAACAATGAGGAGACTAGGAGTAAGAGGGCACTTTCACAAGCTGAAAAACTGCATCTGTGAAGAATCTATGAATGACATTATACAGTGTGAGACAAAAGTAAGCCTATAGTTTTTTGCAAGGAAAATGACAGAATGATAAATAAATAATAATGCAAGTTTAAACTTGGTGTTTCATGCACTCACAACTGCAAACCTACTTTTGCCCTACCCTGTAAGGGTTGCATTTCACTTAAGAGCAGAATCAAAGCTAAATGTCCACTCTTAACTCTTCTATATTTTATTAGAAGTTTTAGGACTACAATACAATACGAAAAATAAAATTGCGCAGACTGGAAATAGAAAATAAACTGTCTTTGTTTTAGACAACATGATTTTATACACAAAGATAATAAGGAATATGAAAAAGAAGCTATTATATAAATTTAGCAAAAGCATTTAATTACATTTCTCTATACAAGCAATGAACAGTTGGGAAATTAGAAGAATCTGTTTAGATTTCTATTAATGTATATATTTAAAGAATCTATTCACATTAGTATTCCAGACATGAAATTTTTAGGGTTACATTTACCAAAATAGATGCAAACCATAGCTACTGACAATTAGAAATACTGCATGGAATGTCTTCTAAAAATTACAGAAGACATAAGTAAACTAAAAAAAAACCATGATTATCAAATGGAATGAAATTTCACTAGGATTAAAATCTCAAGTCTCCTTAAATTGAATGCACTCTGAATTAAAGTACCAGCAGACTTTTCCTGAAAACTACCAAAGAGTCAATTTATTCAAAATTAATATAAATTAATTTAAGAGTATACATATGCACATATTTATAAACAGAGCACCAAAACACATGAAACAAAATGTAACTCCATTAAAGGGGAAAATGAACAATTCAACAATATGAGTTAGAACTTCAATACCACATTCTCAATAGCAGAAGAACTAGAGAGGAAATTAAGAACAATCCAGAAGAATTGATCAACACGATCCACCAATTGAACATAATGCACATCTGCAAAACACCACACACAACAACAGAATGCACATTTTATATATGGAACAGTGATTATAAGATACAATTAAATCTAATTAAGGTCTAACAAGTAATAACATGCACCAACTATACTAGGTTTGCAACGCACCCAGTTCGTGCACACAGACAGTTTATGATATACTTCAGGTTGCATATGAACATGGGTTGATTTATTGATGATGATCATGAAAGCCAGATTGTATAGAACAAAAATGACAACATAAAAGTGAATATGTAAAGCACCCCAGTGGTGGTGAAGGTACTTGAGCTTAAAGGAAAAAAGAACTGTCTACGTAGACATGGAAAGCCTCGGAGAGGAGAATGGATTATGTCATGTACCGAAACAAGGTCACCATTTAAAAAATGGAGAACAGAAAGGAAGTTCAATCCCACACAGAGAAGAGTACCTTAATGAAGAGGGAAGAATCCCTTCCTTCGGCATCTAAAGGTAACACAGTGATGAGTTTAATAGAAAGAGATAAATTTCAAAAAGTTTTAAAGCCCCAATGATGGCATTTTTGCATGTCAATTTAAAACATTGCAGATAAAGATGTCTGATTGAAGGTCTTGAAGTTATCCTACCATTTCATTTAATTGCCCAGTATTATATAAGTAAAACAATACTTTTAATACTTTTTATTTAACTCCTTACATGTGACTGTGCATACATTTCACTGCATAAACACCAATGTATTTGATTACAGGAGTTTGGTTTATATTCTTTTTTAAGGCTGCATAATGCATATATTACTTTTCTAAGAGTAATAAAAATGTAGAGGAGAAGTTCTACATTTCGAATTACTAGAGTGTTTATATCAGTTGTGTGTTGGTATGCTACAAATCACCCCCAATTTAGCAGCTTATGACAACATCATTCATGAGCTCACAGTCTGGCTCAGCAGTTTGGGTTAGGTTCAGCTGGGCACTGGCTCACTAATGTGACTTTAGTAATCTGTGGCTGGATTGAAGCTGGATGGTGTGGACTGACCTCAGTCTTGGTGGTTGGTGGGCTGTTCTCTGATTCTCCACCATGTGTCTCTTCAGCTGGATGCCGCTTGTTTGTATCACGTTTGTTTTTTAAACGGGCAAGAGCAGAAACTGTGAGGCATCATAAGGCCTATGCTTGAAAATGGCTCAACACTACTTTCACTACATTCCGTTGATGAAAACAATTCTCAAATCATACCCATTGAAGAAGTAGAGAGGTAGGCTATCTTTTCATAGGTGAAGAGGCAAAGATTTTGTGGAGTTTTTAACATTTACCACTCTGCTGTCATCAATTATGAACCTACCTAATCACAGGAGGGAGAGGTAAATGTTCCTGTTTCTACTACAGTGTCAAATTCTGAGAATGAGTTTTGATTTTCTTAACGGAATGAATGATAAAAGATGAGGATACACATGTCAGGTGACATATCAAGTTGATTACTTCAACAAAGAAGAATAGTGTTAAAAATCTATAGCAATCACCAATAAAGCAAAGAAATGGTGGTAAAAGTGGAGTTCGTGATATTATGAGACCATGTGAATAGGGTGTTCAGTAAGAGTAGCATCCATCTTGATGAATGTACTCTATGATTTATGAGCTATAAGTGACTAAGGATTAGCGAGAGCTATACACCAGGGAAAAATGTGTGTCAACCCCCTGCCCCCCCAAAATCAAACAAAGAAAAATCAAACAAAAAACAAAACAAAACAAAAAGGAGAAGTGTCAGTAAAGACAAAGAAATGGAAATGTAGGGAATGTCTATGAAGAGACTGAGGATTCTATTCTTTAATTATTTAAAGTGGAGCAGAGGGCACAATGGAAAAACTCAAAGAGATGTAGTGTAGTAACAAAAAGTTTACTCCAGGGGAGTCTTGGTGTAGGTGTATTGAAGGGAACCATAAATGCCTGAGATGTTTGATATAACCAATGAAAAAGTAATTCACTTTTGCTTACAGTGACATGTTGATTATAACCTAGGGAAAGGATGTGAAGATTTTAGGAAAAATATTTGTTTGGGTAATAAAAGGCAATCGACATGTCATTGTATATGTTCCTTGATTAAATCAATTCAATGTACTGGTATTCTAGAACTGGCAACTTATTGAAAAGGAACGATCAATATTTGCCTCTGTGCAAAGATACAGTAAGTTTCATTGAATTCTGACTATTGCAGTTAAGGTCATCTAAGGGCAAGAAAACATAGAGGCTATTAAGAAGGCATGAATTCAAGAATAAAACAAGAGTGACTTCTATTTAGGGATGAGTTTGCAAAGAGTGAGATGTTTTCACTACCACTGTGTATGTATGTACTGGTCTTGTGACAGGTACCCACCTGTATCTCAGGCCAAGCCACGCATCCGCTTTCACTATCCTTTTTCCTTTCATCTGATATATACTTCATCAGTAAAATATACAGGGGTCTGACACAAATAATACCCCTTTTATTACAAAATCATAAGTATATAATTCTGTAACATAACAATATCACACTCAAACACAACATATGACATTTTAGGTGAAATGTTCAAATTACTGTCCATCTCATGTGAGATGATCACATGTCCTACCAATGACACTCGAGCAGTATTTACTTCTCCCAGACCCTCTATACAGTTTCTTTTTTTGTAAAAAAATAGGTAGTTTCTTACAGAGAAAATAAGAGAGTCTTGAGAGAGACTTCCCATGGCGAAAGCAGGGAGGGGGAATAGCAGTTACTAGAAGAGGGACATAAAACTCCTCCTGGACTCCTTTTTTTTAAATTCTTTTATGGAACAAAAGCCGCAATCTGTGCATGAGGGAATAATAGAGCAACAAAGGGTTTCCCTTAGGACACAGGTATAAATCCATTACACCTGGGAGAAGGAAACATGAAAGTCCTCTATATGTGGGGAAGGGCCAAGAATACATGCAGGGAGACCCAGACCCAGAGCGGGAGGAAGGTAGACAGCACTTGTGCTGGTCACATCCCTGACCAGTGCCTACCAAACATGAAGGCTTCATCCTAACATTAGAGAATGACTCCTGTACCCCCAACCCTCCCAGGAAAGCAGGTGTGAAGCAAAGGTAAACTTGAAGTACTGCTGGGAGACCTAATGAGACTGAACTTCCTTGGAGTACAACACAGCAGAAGAAAAATCTGAGATGAAGGTAGAGCAGACATTTTTAGAAATCCTCTGGCAAACCAATCCTCAATGGAAAACACAAAGGATCAACAGAAAAATTTGAAGCCTCTGGTTCATTAATTGCAACTATGACAACAAAACAAATATCACATCCTGCTCAACTAGATTAACACAACCCCCCACTCCCACATCCACACAAAGATCTAACAGAAGGAAAGTTGTGCCCATTGCCATGCAAAAGACATACATGTCTTTTTTCCAGCTTCAGTGTTTTCTTGCCCTGAGATAACCTAAATTCCTAGCTCAGAGTTCAGTGTAACCTGTCTTTGTACAATGGTGGATTAATATTTATTGTTCTTTTAATATGTTGTATGTTAAAAAATTAGGGGACATAAAAAAGTCAAGGAAATAAATGTACTCCCTAGCTGCAAAGAAATTAACACTAGATTCAGATTATGTTCCAGGTGTTGAAACTATCTCTAATGGCATTTAAGCACATTGATTAATATGTTAAAGGCTGTAATGGAAAAAATGGCTAACATATAAGATCACACATGTAATTTTAACAATGAGATAGAAACTATAAGAGCTAAACAAATAGGAATGTTAAAAATCTACACTGTGACAGAGATGGAGTGGACTATAAAAGGCTCATCAATATAACCATCAGTATACTTTCTTGAGGTGACAACAGAATAAATGGTGAACTTGAAAATAGGTGAATAAGTAAATAGATATTACCAAAACTTAAATGAACAAAAAATAAAGAGGAGTGAGAATGAACAGAGAAAAGATAATGAGGCAGAAGAAGTCTTTGAAGTACTAATTGCCTAGAATTTTTTAAAATTAATGACACACGTACAAGTACAAAGCCATGAAACACAGGAAACAACAAGCAGGATGCATAAATTTTTTTAAAATTGGCATATATTCAAACTGCTAAAAACAAAGGACAAAGAGAAATTCCTACAAGTATACAGAGGGAAAAAGACACATTATTTAAGTTACTCTCTAATTCAGTGAAGGAAATAGACATACAAATCCAGGAAACACAGAGTCCCAAATAAATTGGACCCAAAGAGGATCACACCAAGACACATTATAATTAAAATGCCAAAGTTTAAAGATAAAGAGAGAATCTTAAAAGCAGCAAGACAAAAGCAGATAGTTACTTTCAAAGGAGTTCCCAAAAGACTGTCAGCTGATTTCTCAAAAGAAATTTTGCAGGTTGAAGGGACTGACAAGAAGTATTCAGAGTGATAAAAAGCAAGGACCTATGATCAGACTATCCAGCAAAGCTATCATTTAGAATGGAAGGGCAGATAAAGTGCTTCCCAGACAAGGTAAAACTAAAGGAGCTCACCATCACCATGCCATTATTTCATGAAATGTTAAAAGGACTTATTTAAGAAAAAGATAAAGAAAAGAATGTTAAAATGGCAACAAATTCACAAATATCAACAACTGAATCTGAAAAACAAACTAAGCAAACAACCAGAGCAGTAACAGAATCATACATATAGAGATCAGTGGAGCGTTATCAGCTGGGAAGAGGAAGAGGAAGAGGAAGAAAGGGGTAAAAGGTTCAGGGATTAAGAAGCATAATTGGCTGGGGCTCCTTCTTTCTCTTTAATCAACGAAAGAAAAAGGCAAACAAAATATAACCAGAGACACTGAAATTAAGAACAATCTAACAATAGCCAGAGCGGAAGGGGGAGGGAGCATTAGGCGGAAGAGTTTTCAGGAAACTTTCAAGATTTAAAGGACACATGGACAAAACCAAGGGGGAGAGCGGAAGCAAGGGAGAAAGGTGGCATTGGCTGGGGTGGTGAGGGGAGTGGTGGTGGGGAAACACAGACAACTGTAATTGATCAACAATAAAGTAATTTTTAAAAAGGGATGCAAACAGGAAAAAAAGAAGCATAATTGGTAGGTACAAAATAAACAAGAGCCTGTTAAGAAGAGTATAGGAGCCCTGGCTGGTGTAGCTCAGTGGATTGAGCACGGGCCTTTGAACCAGACGATAGCAGTTTAATTCCCAGTCAGGGCACATGCCTGGTTGCAGCCAGTCCCCAGTGGGGGACACACAAGAAGCAACCGTACATTGATATTTCTCTCCCTCTCTCCTTCCCTTCCCCTCTAAAGGGCTATATATATACATATATATATTTGTATATGAACTTTTTCTAAAGGTGGAATATATTTTTTAGACCATAATGTGTATCTTGATCCAGAATATAACAATTTCTAATTCTTCTCTTTTATATCAATATGTTTGGGAAGTTGAATACTAAGTGATTAGGAGACTATTGGGTAAGTCAGATGACAGGGTGAAGCAGCTGAATCCAGCTGAGGGGCATTTAATCTGGACCATGCCCGGAATAAACCATGTGCTTGCCCTGCCAGGAAACAGATGTTCCTAATGATGCTAGCAATTGGGCTTTCCAGCTGCACTCCTTATTAATAGTGAGGCAATCATTTTCACAATGTATAAGCAGAACCCCAATAGCAGTGGTTTAAACAAGATAGAGACTTGTTTCTCTCCCCCAGGTAAAATCCAGATGTAGAGACTCAAGGATGCCTCATGGCTCCAAGTTATTTAGGCTACAGACAATGTCAAGCTTTGCACTCTACCACCCTCAAGATAGTAGCATCATCCTTACATGTCAAAATGGAAATTTAACCATCACATCCAAAATCCAAGTCAAATTGTAGCGAGAAGGGTGAGAAAGTGGCACGTGCTCATTGTGTTTCATTTTTTAAGGGTTATATCGGTATCATTTCCACTTATGTTCCAGTGGCCAGCACTTTAGTAGCATGGCTGCTTTTGTAAGACATACTGGAAATACAGCTTAAATTCTGGGTGTTCATCTTCCCAGCTAACATCTTAAGGGAGAAGGAAAACTGGGAATTAACCAGGAGTTTTTGCCAATAGATTGGGTTGGTCTATTGCATACACAGGCACACTTCAAGCTTCTTCCTTGCAACAGAAATTACTATTAAATCAATCTTTTATATCTTTTAAAGTACATCTTTATACATTACTCTAACTCCTAGTATATCAATTTCACACTTTCTGTGCACTAAATTAAAGCTGTTTCATTTAATGAGGAAGAAGTACCCTAATATCATTCGTGATATGTTTTGCAATCACTGTAGGCTGGGGCACTCCTGGAAGGTGTCTGCTGACAAGTAGTTTATCTGTAATGTTATAGGCCACCCCGACCTATTCTTTAAGTTTTGAGATGGACAGATATCCAAAAATTTAACTCTTTTATGTGTCAGCTAATTAATCAATTTCCTCTACATTAACCCACAAACACTAATTGGAAACCTTTGCTTTTAAGAGAGCCCATTCCGTTATAACAAAATTGTAATCAACAGACATTTCTTTCTTAGTTAGAAATTATACGCCTGAAATTCAAGCCTATTAGACTGTCTCTTTCCCTCTAGAATCTAGAGATGCATGATTCACTACAAGAGCTAGTAGTTTTTATATTCAATAAACATACTAAATGTTTTAAAAGTTTTTTCTGAGCCTTTTGTGAGACATAAACTAATGGGTGTCTGTTTTCTCTCAGGGACTCATGTTCAAACATTTTTAAAAGGACTTCCCAGATTCAGCATATAGATATACTTATGGCTAAGATTCTTCACAGTGACGCAGGATAGATTCATAACTAAACCATAAGGAGAAAGACCCAGGCAGAACCTGGAGTAATGTATATATAGGTTTCCTTATGCTTTCTTCTTTTCATGAACGGTCACACAGAGCACACTTTTCCCACCTGCAATAATAGTGTAGCAGCATGAGTGTGATGTTCTTACCCCGAGATGCCCACTAGAGACACACTACCCATGCCACTTATTGAGGACTGGTCATGTAGGTTTACTGAGGGCATTGGTCAATGTACAAAAGTTCGGACTTTACAAGGAAAACAAGAATTTAGCATAAACCATCTTGATTGCCCAGCCTAGAAACAGTGAATCACCCTTGTCACTTAACTGTAGATTAGGAATTCTGAGAGCCAAGTATATAAATGCTAGCTAAGGACCAACTTTGCAAGCAGTGTTTTTTTTCTTAATAGCAGCCACAAGTCTGCTATATAAATTCTTTATTCTTTTCTGTAAAGTAAATGCCCATATGTTTGAATTTCCAGATAAGTAAGGCAAAGATATATGTGCAGGAGTGTACTTAACTTCATAGACATAAAGTACAATGTAGATATAATAACTGCTTTCTAAAATTTACTCAATCAATAGTAAATTTTCAATAGCTATGAAACAAATGTCAGACTGTGTTATGACTGTTATTTAACAAATAAAGCATCCTGTTTGCATTGGAAAGACACTCTTAGCACTCTATTGTTGGCAGTGGAAAGAACACTGCCACACAGTATTCTTTATTGGCAAACACCGTATTGATTTATTGGCAAACACCGTATTGATTTATTGGCAAACACAAATGAATACAGTGATTCCTTCCTCCATTTCCCAATAAAAAGACTTCCACAACCTTCATCCCCAGCTTTGGCATGATGGCTCTGCTGTCTTCTTGGGCCTGCATTCTAATTGTCTGCTTTTCTCTTTCTTTAGGGGAAGCAGCCAATCTCTCAGATCTGTATCCCCCACTATGGGAGGAGAGTCCTGGTCAGTTCAGTGAGTACAGAGTGGAGAATGGAAAGTACATTATTAATCCCTGGATATATCCCGAGAGAATGGGGATGTATAAAATTTTACTGACCCAGACAGCCAGGTATTTTGAAAAATTTGGACCAGAAAATGAAAACAATATATTGTGGGGATTGCCTCTACAGCATGGCTGGCAATATAAATCAGGTAAGACTGACTCTTGTTTTCAATCTGATGGCCTACCGGTATAACCACATAGTAATTGAGAAGTGGGACTCTGTATTTGTCATTCCATGTTTTTGAAATTGACTGTTTTCTTTCCTCTCCCTCTCCTACATAACCATTATTTTTCTCCTTCTCCTCCATAAATCCTCCTTTAATGTGCTTCCTGTTTTGACTAGAAAGTGCAATGGGCATACAGTATAGCTGTCAAACACAAAAGACGTCACGTCTAATCTAGTGAGCATTTGAAAAATAATTATTGAACTTCTACTAGTCCAGAAGGTCCAGACCCATTCTAAGCCCTGAGGTGAACAAAACAGTCAAGGGGAGCTATATTAAAAACAGAAGGTGACATCAAATTAGTTCGAATTCCTTAGAGTTCTGATTATGATTACCTCTTTGTTGAGGGCATGTGGTGACACCTTGTACATAAGGATGTTTCTCTTCAAATGAAGTACATGCCAGGGGTCATTTAGAAGATAGTTTGTGCCAAAGATTCTGAATCTAACAAGTATTTTTGTTTTGGCGTACAGAAGAAGCTCATGAAAAGGAGTTGTACCTCTTTGCCTGGTGCATACTGATAACACCGCACATAAGGAAACTAGTTCAGTTCCTAATGGGGAAAAACAGAGGGAGATCAGTGTTTATCTGAGGTCTGAGCAGGGGTCACATGGGGGAGTGACTGCAGTTGGTGAGCAATCCATCTTGGTAAGGAGGTATCTTGAGACTCAAATCTATTCTTACGTATGTGGCTTCCCTTGGAGTCAGAAAGACCACAGTCCAGGAGAAATCGTGAACACAGTGTTCACTACGGGAGGCATGTTAGCCTCAGGGGCCTGCAGGCTTGTAGTAGCTGGAAACTGAATTGGCTGGAGTAATGCCTTTCTTACTCTTTCATTACATTCACACATTAAGATGAAGCTTGAATAAACTCACCTAGTGATAGGCTTATATGTGCCTAGCATTTTCTAAGAGCAGTGGGAGTGTCGGGGGTGGGGTGAAAGTAAATATTTCTGAGAGTTTCCCTGCCATCAGAAATCCTACTACATCATTGGAATGAAAAAGATAGAAAAATTAAACAGGTAATAATAAATAACAACTTTTGGACAACAGTTAAAAGTGCAGAATGGGAAAGAGTGTGCCGTGAGCTGGAGTAATCACAAAAAATGGATTTGAACTAAGACTTGAAATGCTGACAGAATTTTACTAGGGAAGTAGAAACAAATCTCCTAGGGTATAAAAGACTGACCAAAACCTGGCATTCAGGTCTGGATGCACACTGAATATTACTGCTTAATTGAGAAATAGGGAGGAGCGCACTTTCCATGAAAGGCTGAAGGCTGTGCCTCTCTGGCTGAGCTGAAATACCGAGGGTGTCTCACCAGGGTAGAGTGAAGGCGACCTGCGTGGAGTAGAGCACAGTGAAGCCTACAGTACAGGAGCAGAGCAAGCAGACCTTTGAAAGCCGAGATGCCTAGCCAGAGAGGGGCGGTGCCAAAGAAGGTCTCAGACCCAGAGCTGGTCTGCAGTACTGCCGTTTTCACAGCGGCTCGGTAACACTGTTGAGCTCTGTACACTGAATCACGTTTTCTTCTTCTCTGCATGCCCACAAAACACAACCACAACAAAACAGCCCTCCAAAAAACCATTGCCTAGGTCCACCATTAGAAATCCTAATCTAGTTTAATAATATGAGAAATTAAGCTAAAGGAAAAAGCCTGGAAACACCACTGCACATGTGTACGTGATTGTGTGTAGGGTATGTGTGTGTGTTAAAAAAGATCCAGGGGAAAGGAGGGAAGACAGAGAAAGGGAATGAAGGGAAGAATGTTGTCAGAAGGTCAACAATGGAAGATCAAATTAAAGCAACGTACTGTATTTCCTGATATGTAGGAATTAATGTTCTTGATATACTGTGTAAATTTAGCTTAGGGCTTGGTTTTTGAAGTTTTAAGAGTTAAAAAATTTTTAGGTTCTGAAGCAAATATGCTTTTACTAAAAAAATGTGCATAAAGCTCGTTGGGTATTTTGGTTTAGATGGATTAAAACAAGGTGCTGGTGTGGTTGGGTCGAGATCAGATCGTGCAGAGACGATCCAGCTCTGAAATGAAGAATCTGAATGAGTGTATGTTCACAATGACAGCTAGGAAGATTATTCAGAGAGAAAGGACAGGACACGGTTTCAGCTTGGAAACAGAGGGAAAAAAAAGGAAGAACTAAGGTTCTTGAAATGAAAGAGTACAAAATTGTATTCCTCTGAGAGAAAAAAAGATATTCAACCTGGCATGGGTATCAAGATCAGTGTACAATTTCAACCATGTTCAATAGAGGTGAAAACAAATCAAATAGGACATATGCTGAAGTGGGTGTCTAAAGCTGAAGAATATTTGTTACCAACATCAGGTTCATACTCGAAGGTGCTCTACATGGTGAACTCTTGGAGGAAGTAAGTGAGAATAAAAGGTGGTGAAGTGATGGAAAGAGGAGGCAGGAGAACCTTCAAAGAAATGGAAGAGGAGATATGGAGAAGGAGAGGTTTACAGACATCTTCAATTCTAATTTTGCAGTCTGAGGATTACTCAGTTAGGAAAATTCACACTTCTAACATTCATGTAGGCTAATAGCATTGACAATTCTTTAACAATCATTGCTTCGGGAAGGATTAGGTTAAGGAAAGCTGAGTAATAGAAAATAATAAAAAGAAAGAAGAGAACTGAAGCTGTAAATGGTAAAGAGATGAGGAGAACTCACACACACACAAAGAATGAAGACAGTGAAATTGTAGAGAAATGGAAGGAAAAGAGGGTGGGCGGGGAGGAGAAAGCCTAGAAACAAAAGGGGCAACATAATGGTCAGTAGAGTCCTGAAAGCAGCTGGGGAAGGAATGAGAAGGAGTCTTAGGTAGAAGCCAGAGAGAAGAAGTTAAAAAGAGTGGGGAGAATAAGCTGTAGAGTGGTAAGATAATAAAGTAAAACAGTAAAACAAAACATGACAAAAAACTATACTGGGAGCAACAGTTGAAAGGGGGGAAGAAAGTATGACAGGAAATTCGAAGATGCAAAGGATAAGCCTGGGAAAAATGGGACAAAATAAATCTGAAAAGTCAGAAGATAGAAGATATCAGTGGTCATCTGATGAGAAAAAGAATGACTACCCTCATTGAAAAGACACTTTTCATGGGTTTTCTCACTCAACACACAACCATATGATAAAGTTAATATCATTATCCCCATTCGATAACTAAGCTATTAGTGGGAAGTTCTTTATCAAAGGTGAACTGAGTAAATGACAGAGCGGGATTTGGTTTGCCTGTAGGCCTCTTTTAATCTATGTGCCTATACCTCCTTAATTTTGAGATGAAGAAGAGAAGTACAAGAGAGAATAATTACAAAATTAAATAATATTCAAGACAGATAATTCAAAAGTAGAAAATTGTGGTATTACTCAAGACAGGAAGAAATTTGGTTCTGAGCAGAGAAATGAAGGGCAAAGAGTGAGAAGATAAATACCAGTGGTCAGAAGATAAATGTTGGAATAGTCTGATGGTTGCCAGATGGGAGGGGCTTTGGGAGCTGGATGTAGTGGGTGAAGTGATTAAGAAATACAAATTAGCAGTGAAAAATAGTCACAGGGGCACAGCATAGGGAATGTAGCCCCTAAAGCTGTAATAACTATGTGTGACATCAGCTGGGTACTAGAGTTACGGGGAGGATAGCTTCCTAAGTTATATAAATGTCTAACCACTATGCTGTTCATCTGAAATTAATATAGTATTGAGCTCAACCGTAATTGAAACATAAAAATAATTTTTAAAATATTTGTGCATTCTTGCGAAAGAACACACCTAATTAAGTGACAATTAATACCGGTTCAAAATGTGCATAATAAATAATCTGTGCATCCCTCTCTCCTAGGTCGGTTAGCTGATCCCAGCCAAAGGACAGACTGTGGCTATGAGTCTGGAGATCGGCTGTGCATCTCTGTGGACAGCTGGTGGGCTGGTAGGTTCATTGACACAGAAGAGATAGTAGCCTTTCTCTCCAAAATGTGTTCAGCATTAAGTTCTAGGCACAGAGACAAAGCTATATTCCTTTGTTAAAAGGAATGTACTTCCTCACACACCTTGTGGCCTTTTTTGTCACATCCTAGGATTTAACAGCCACAATGGCAATGATGATTCCTTAGGACATATTCTGTTTTTCACAGAAGGACTGAAACAAGGAGCTGGAAAGGATGAAGGCCTCTGACAGACCGGTACTGGCAGTTAGGTAGGAGGTCCCACTAGTGACAGGGAGTCTGAGGGATGAGTGAAAATGAGAAATGAGGGAAAAAGAAAATAATACTTTTGCTCATTTTGCCAAGAGGAAGTGTGTTTAACTTTTAAACAGGTAAACACATATTAGTCTATCACAAGTTATTTTATCAATCAATAATCTAAGGCTTCAGTCAGATATTAAATACTAAAATAGTCATAAGGCATTTTCTAAGTCTTTGAATTTATTTTGTTATGAAAGTAATTTACACACAATTTCTTAGGATATTTCTCAATAATTAGGAACAAAATCACTTTAAAGTTCACTTTCTTGGAGTGACACATATCATATACATCTTTACATATTTTTCTAATATGACATTGATTGGTTATTCTCGTACATCAACATACAGTCATGGCCACATCTCTGGAGTCAAATTTCTTCTCCCCTCACAAAATCAATACATGGCTTTTATTTTATCTTTAAAAGATTACAAATAAGTGTCAGCTATCATCTGACATTTTGCAGTTGCTGTAGCTGGCCCTGAGTTCAACATTTACGTAATTGAAGTCCGTTTGCAGGGAGCCCCTGGTCCCCTTCACAATAACTGTGAGTCCCTTCAGAGAAATGTTGACATTTTTTTTAATGTCAGCAGCCTGATTGCCAAGAATGGTCTTCATCCTCCCACTAGATGTGGACAAAAGGGCTAGAATCCAGTTTCTTTATTCTCAGGTTGACTTGGTAGTTTGAGCTATCGGCCTGCTGCACTGGGGCGTCGGGCTGCATTCACAATGTATGCGTACGATAAAAACTGTTTGCATTACCAGTGGGGGTCAGTATAAGCTCTGAGCCAGCTATATTATGATGTCTTAATCTTCTGGAATAGGTAGTTTACATGTAGAGAGAAAAAAATTAATTCATTGTCAATTTAAATATCCAAAAATCTATTGTCAACACTTATCCAAAATTTTGACTTAAAGACTTAATGTAATGCAGGGACTTTGTGATATCATGGTGGCACATTGAACTTGGTTAAATAAAATATAAAATATCAGTGCTATAACTACATATAAATATTTTAGATAAAAAAGTCACTTGTTATGTTAAAATCTCAGTTAGAGGTATAATATTTTTCTGTGCACAAGTAGATACCTATCTTCCTTTTATACCTAGTGGTTTGAAAATGTGTATTACCAAATCCATTAAAATTACTTTTTTGTTTTAAAATATTATAATCAACTACTTTAACTTATATTCATTTAAGAGCATAGAGCTATGAATACAAGTATGTTACATTTATATATATAATCCTTATGAAGATTTAAAATTTTTTCTAGTGATTATTTTATATATTTCTGGCTTCGTGAGTTTTGCTCAATGGTTTACAGATTACTTGAAAATGCCCTTTATCACATTTGTTAGTGCTTGTGGTGATCATATATAATTTACTCTTACAGACATGAACTACTTCCTCTGTGCGGTGCCCTTCCTTGCGGCGGTTGATTCTGGCATAATGGGGATATCATCAGACCAAGTCACACTCTTGCCACCACCCAAGGATGAGATGAAGTTTTGTGTTAATGTTTCTGCTTGTCAGTCATCCATTTCTACAGCAATGAGAAAGTGGAATATCTTCTATAAGGTTTTTTTTATATTTGTAATTTATTCTTGTGGGAGGTGGTAAGATAATTTCTTTTTTTGCATAATGCTTTGGTTTAGGTTTTTGTGTAGGTTATGCATTATTTTCCTAAGTATAAAAATGTAAGTTTTTATGTAAGTTATATTAACATTGTTACTTTGCAGCAGGGCATTGCAAGTCATTAACATCCTCTGAACCAATGAGGCATTGATGCAAAATCTATCCACTCATCTCATAAACAAATTATATTTAAATGTGAGAGCACCCAGGTATCTCACTGAATGAAACTATGCTGGGTAATTGCAACTCCAGGTCAACCACAGGCTAACTCTTGAGTGAAATTTGATCATGGAGTTTGTTTGCAAATAGTCCATTGGCTTATTTAAACTGCATCAAGAAATGATCACACATAGGTAGAACTAACTGTTTGGGGCAATGAAAACCAACTATTCAATGACCAAGAAAAAAATACACTGGTTACACATAGACATGGACCAAGATCAATGCCGAAAATATAGATTTTCTAGCTCTATAGTTTTAGTTCATCAGTTTAGATAGGCTTAAATTAAATATTCTAAGAATTTTTCCCTTTCCTTAAACTTTAATTTTTGTGATAATTTCAACTGTGACAGCAGAGGAAAAAAGGTAAACAAAAAAGCCCTGACTGTTGGGAAAATATTTGCAGTTCATTTCCTATAGATGCTTTCAATATTAATACTAATAATAGATAATTACTATAGTCTATCCAGAGTGTTAGTCACTGATGACTTACACAAATTAACTTTTAGAAACAAAATTCTCCTATTAAGTAGAAAATTGCTAAATTACCCATTTGAACAGGATTAAATTGTAGGGAGAGAAATTGCTATATTTGCTCAAAAATGAATAAATTTTCCCACTTCACAATAGCATTTGCAGTCACCTTTTAGTAGCTTCGAGGACCTGCTGAAGTACTTATGGGATGCGCATACCCAATCCTTGCATGATGTTTCCGAACGATTTGATCACAGGTAAGAATAGATCCCAAATCATTTTATTTAATATGGCAAATATCTTGAAAGTTTATTTATGCTTTTTTATTCTTGTATGTGGCTGTCAGTCTTCCCATTAAATAATACATCTAATCATTGAGGTATTTATTGATGAGGTGTAAATATTTTAGTATGATCAGAATCAGAAAATGTTTTATGAAGGGGCACAAACTTGAGAAGAAAAATCTCTGTTCTCCATTTCAGTGTCTTTGGTTATATTTTGCTTGCTTGTTTGTTTTGTTGTTTAGGTTCCTGTTAGAGGTAAGAATAGAGAACAGGCTGAAAGGGACTAGAGGGGAGAGGGGAGGAAATTTCAGAGGAAAAGGGGAAGGATTCACAGGAACAAGTATAAAGGACACATGGACAAAAACTAACAGGGGTGGAAATGGGAGGGAGGTGGGGAGCACCAGGGGCGGGGGGCTGGGATGGGAGTAAAAGACAGAAAACTGTACTTGAACAATATTAAATTTAAAAAATCTCATACCAACCAATCAACAAATAAAACATACAACCAATTTCTTTATTTAAAAAGAGAGATTTTATTCACTATTTTCACCATAGACACACAATATAATAGATACATACTTGGGGGAAAAAGTCAACCAGCATCTGGGTTAGCACAGAAAATGGCCTGGAAAATTATCAAGTTGCTCCACATGTAAACCTGGTGGTATTATGTACCCAGATGTGAAGGTTTAAGAATAATTTGTGTTTAGATTATGAGGACACTGTATTACTCAGGGTTTCCCAGAGAAATAGACACAGTAGGAAAGAGAGAGAAAGAGTGACGATAAGAAATTAACTCCTAGTAACTCCTATAATTATGGAGGTTGGCAAGTCCATAATCTGCAAAGCCAATGTCCAACTTTAGTTCAAGGCTGGCAACTGCTATAGACCCAGGAAGAACCTGTGCCCCAGTTTGAAGGGCATCAGCTAAAGGAATTTTTCTTACTCAAAGTAAGATTAACATTTTTTTCTATTTCCACAGTTAACTTATTGAATGCTGCCCATTGACATTGTGGAGGGCAATCTGCTTTTCTCAGTCTACTGATTTAAATATAAATCTCTTCCAAAAACAGTCTCACAGAAACACCCAGATTAGCCACAGCTCATCCACAGCTGGCTATGCTGTGGCACAGCTACCATCACAGATACTATTTAGAGGTGGAGTCAACCCTAAAAGTGAGGTGTAGGGTAGAAATCTGGGTATGGTAAAAAAAAACCAAAAAACAAACAAGAACAACAACAAAAAAAATCAAGGACCATTCATATTGTATAAGTAATTTGGTAGATCTAGGCAGGAATGTTTGAGTACCTCATATTTCACTGGTTGTTGTTTCTCTCGTGGACTTCATCATCCAGGAAGGTAAATAATTAGCCTGATTAGCAGATTCACAAAACATTTCCTGCTCTACCTGTTACGACAGTTGGGACAACTTAGTTAACCCGGGCAACAGCGGGGTCTTCTCCCTTGGCTGTGCCAATGATATGACTTGTGGCTGCAGACATCTTAACTGCATTTAAGAACAAAGGCTTTCAATCGATTCATGTCACTTAACACTTCAAAAAAATAGTTCTGCCAAATAGAGTTCTTCTGATACCTTATGTCGTTGGGAGGTGAATTGTTTAAGGATTTTTAAGATGGAAGATTTCAAATGCTTGCTTATGTCCCTTTTGATTTGCCCTAAAATTTTCTTTGAGTGCTTTTAGACTATTGATTGTCTCCTTAAAAAATGTAAGAATGTAGAAGTTAACGTCTTGTGCTTTGGAGTCAGATTTGATTCCAGTAGTCTGGGGATCCCAACAGTGTTAAACTCAGTCTCACCATCTTTACATCTGTAATAGTAATTTTGCATACTACGCAGAGTAGTTTTGAGGATTCGTTGAGGAATCCATGCACCATGCTTATCATACCTCAGGCACACAGAGAAGCACTGAATACAAGTTATCTATTATCATCAAGCCAAGAAGTAGTAGAGGGGACTAGGAAAGAACTTAAAGAACTCTAAAGCCAGAACCCCAGGATTTAAATGTTGTCTCTGCACTTTATTAGGGGTGTAAAACTGTATTTCATCCAGTTTTTCTAACAAGAATATAGCACAACTGATGATCACACAACAGTGTGCCACACAACAGTACGCATTTATAGCTCACATGTCTGAGGTTAGTTGGACAGTTCTCCTGACATCTCCTGGGCTCACCTCATGTTGGTTACTTTTTGTTGGCTCCACAGGGCTGAGTGGGGAAGCTCAGCTCTGCTCCACTGTTCTCTTATCCTCCATAGGGCAGACTTAGCTCTTTTCTATAGTGTTGACAAAATGGCAAGAGAGAGAAAGCAAGTTGTGAAAACTTATTTCAAGCATGTGCTGTGTCAAGTTGGTTGATATCCTATTGGTCAATTCAAATCATATGGCTGAGCCAATGGTAGGGAATTACGCTGTTCTCCTTCCTCCCCACCTCCCACTGTAGCAGGGAAGGAGAAATGGAAAATTCCATACCAGAATACAGGAATACAGAGAGTGTTGAGAAATTGGGGCCTTATGTGTGATGCACAAATGCTAGGGCACTTCCTTAATCCCATGTGTTACTTTCTTTAAGTAAAACATATACTAGCATTTTTTATTTATATAAAACAACACTGGACTCTGTGTAGCCTATATAACTTAAATAAAACTCTGTGATTTTAGAGTATGAGATTGGCTTAGAGTATGCATATATATAATTAAAGTCAAAATTTTAAGTTATATTTTTATATTTTTATTTGATCACATCTCAACTGACATTAGATAAATTATTCAATTATATATTCAATTAAGCCACTTTAAAGACTTCTGGTGAATTACACTTCTGCTCATATGATCTCTGTGTCCCAAACTGGGGGTGCTCTCATGTCTTCCTTCACAGTTTGTTTAATTTGTTGCTCATAAGGCTTTGAGGCCATGGCTCAGAATCCTTGTGAATTCACATATCTTTTTGTTTTTATTTCATAGTCAGCTGTAATCTGACTAAAGATAGTTGACTGTGAATCTAGGCCACAGTTGTCTTTCATCAAGGGTTCACTGACCCCACTCTCCTACTTCTGGATGTTGGGGTCAGGCAGGAGCCCACAAGCATGGGAACCAAACAGCAAAATTTCACCTGTGGGTTATGTTATCGCCCCCTTAATGTTGGGAAATATAACGTAAGCATTTTCTATTTAATGAACCCAACATATGGGATATGGAAACAGAAGTTAGAATATATTTTAATGAGAAAAACAAACTTTAAATATATGAATGACACAGTACCATGGGAATATTGAAGAGGAGGAAAGCCAGCTCCTTCTCAGGTGTGCTGAAACACCATGAAGGACGTGACACCAAGGATGACACTTGAAAGAAAATGTAGCTGGTGGGCAAAGCAGAGAGTAGACAATGTTTCAAGAAGAATGAGTCTGTTATAAAAAACACTGCAAGTTATTCAGCATGTTTACACAGCTGATGGAGGCAGGAACTATGAATTACATAGTTATAAAATCATTTACCATACCATTATCCTTACCACTGCAATAATTTGTCTCCCAAATATGTGAGAGAGTTTGGTTTCCTAGAAGACTTCATCCATGTAGGAAAAGTCTATGTATTTAGAAAATTAGACAAGAAAAACACACACCTATTTCTCTAGGATGCTCAACATTTTAGGGGCCTCCTGACTTTAGGAAATCAATAGTTACAAAGAGTGCCTGAATCTAGCAAAAATGCTGTCTTGGAAACTTTGACTTTATTCTGTATATTTCTAAACAGTATAATTTATTAATAGTGTAACATCTGCTTATTATATAATATGAAGATATAAATCTTGTTAAAAGTGACAAAAATGCCAAATATTAACAACAACTGAGTGGTCCTTTCAAGTTAAAAATTTAACTAACTATCCTTGTTCTTTCAAAGATAGAAGCCATTACATTCGAGAACTAAGAATTACAGTCTTAGTTTGTTGACCAAGGAGAATGTTTTTCTAGAAAATACTAGGCTAAAATTCTGCGTGTGCTAGTTATAATTGTACATATATCCACTATTCTTTCAGGTTGGAATACTATTCTAAGCCAGAAGCAGATTTTGAAAGAACATGGTTTGTGGATGTGAAGTATATAGGTGCATTAAGGTTACCTACAACCTTGATCAGGATACATGAATTGCAGAAGGGTCTGCCCCCACGAATGCTTGTGAAAGGGGATAGAATCCCCTTCATCAGTGACTTTAGCCAACGTCAAAACATATTTCTGTTTGTTCTAAATCTTGTTGGAGATGTGAATAACTGGACAGGTAAGGACATTTTAAAAATAGGTTAAAGAAAATCAATACTACATTGAATTTTAAAGGAAGAAATAATGATGATCTCAGAGATATATGTGTGTATGTATGTATATATAGATGTTTACAATCATAACACATGCTTTCAAAGAAGGTCATGATTTCCCATGGGCATCTATTTTACACATTTTGATCCTTCCACTCATGGTCTGTCTTTTCTCATAAGTTCTTATTGACCCATGAAGCTACCAGACATCAAGTCTATTTTTTAATCTAAAATCTATATGTGTATATATAAGTATATATACATATCCATATATATATACTATATATATAGTATAGATATCTATATATCTCTATACTATATATATATCTATGCATATGACTATATGTAGCTATATAGTTGTTATATATAATATTCTATTTTTATTTACTTATATATGACTCTTAAATTTGGGAAAAAGAAAAGGAATCTCAGAATAAATCCTGCTACAGGTAATAAGGAAACTATCGAATTAATTTAGGTACACAGCCTCCTCCAGCTTTACTAGTCAGGAAAGACAGATTCTGCTCCATTTCCTCAACTGTAGGATTCTGTAGCAGAGTGACAGTAATCTGTCATTGTATGTTTGAATAACTACATTATCACAGATTTTCAGATATGCTCCTATGCAGTGGACCAATCTTAAAACATAATTAAAATATTAGTATTTTTAGATTACTAATATCTGAAAGATATAAAAATATGAAAGGTACAAAAGCACAGTAAATACAATTACATTAAGTGTATTATTTGAAATCTTATTTGCATTATTTCAAGTAACAAATATACCCACATATTTTACGGGCTTCATGCATTTGAATTTTCTTGCCTGGTAGTGGCCCACGTATTTTGCTGATAAAGAAATCGGGGCTTTGTAAGTTTAAGTAATTCCCAAGCTGGTGAATGATCCAGTAAATTTGCATCCTGGAAGTATTGACTTAAAGCCTATCTTTTTTCTCCCTATCAAATCACCCTGCACCTTGAAATCTGTACTGTAGGATAATTAAGAATATGGTGTTCCAGCACTTTGCTATTGTTAGGTGTGTCAAGGTAGAACTGATTCGGTGTTATCAAATCTAAAAATTTAAACTAACCTAACTAGTCTAGATAAAAAGAAGAAAAAAATAGCTATTCTTGGGTCTTAAGACAGTAGTAGATTAGCTCTAGCCAACTGAGAAACGTGAAAGAAATGCCCTCATCCACCAATCAGGTAAGATGTTACAACTACGTGGGGAAGAGTAAAGGATGTTCATGAGAATTAAAGGGAAATCAAGCATTATTCTCTCATTGCCAGAGTCCAGGGAGGAAAAATTGTAGACCTAGGACAAAGAGTTCTGGATATTTCTGAACTGCTACCTCTTGTATATTAATGACATAACTTGAAATATTTTTCGCTTCAAAAATTGTTTTTAAAACTCTTAGTTATTCTTTACTTAAAACACATTTTAATTGCTGTCTTTTTCCTGATGTATTTAAAAGTATGTTTAACCCATTTAAACTTTTAAAGTCTAAGTATATAAACATATGAAATGAAAATAAAAAATCTTCTTTACCTTCTCCTTTCAATCACATTGGAGCGATGGGTGCACCATGCAGTAGGCACACTGTGCTTTATTGCGCTGTACTCTTGAAACCTATATGGTTTTGGGAACCAATGTCATCCCAATAAGCTCAATAAAAAATTATGTTTGAATTATCATGTAACGAACATATAATATTTGTTTGCAAAATACATGGAATTTAAATTAAAATAAACATTTTAATAGTTGGATTTATGTTTACATGTAAAAATTTTATAACTTTTCCAGGTTCACTATCTTTGACAATATGGAACTATTTCATGAAGACACAAAATGCAAGAGAGAAAACTCTAGAGTTTATAGAAACGATTCTTGAAAAGTTTAATTCAACATCTCCGAAGTAATGAATGAGTTAACAGTAGACATTTTTAATTTGTTGGACACAGCAATTTCAAATTTTAACTTGATCATAAGCATATAATTTTCTTGTTTATGTTGTTTTAGATTTGTGCTCATTTGTTAGGATTTTGAACATGTATTCCTAACTATAAATTCAAATTTTGTTCTGATTATTTTACTCTATTAATAATTCTTGATTTATCAATTAATCAATATATAATTTTGAATATCTAAAGAAGTTTGTATTAAGCTACTATAAATCCTTGATAAAATAATAAACAGACATTAAACCTGCAATGGCTTTTTTGTTGTTATCTTATGTAATCTACTTTCATGACATTTAAGGCAATATCTTTCTGATTTACAATTCAAATCCAGAACATTTAAAAAAATACTGACTGTCAATTAAAATTTTGAAATTCACAAAACTGAACTAACAAGCAGAGTACCTAACTGATCTGTCTTTTCGTGTGGGTATGCATTTTCATTGCTCACACATTTATAGCAATTGTGCTATCTTTCTTCTCCTCGGTCCACACGCGATCATGAATGGTTAAGGGTGAAAGCAGCTCTCTTTCAAAAGACAAATGTACTGGTCAGAAGGGGGACTCCCAGAGCTGACATAGGAGGGTTTTCCAGAGCTTTATCCCAGGCTAATTCTACCCACTAACTTTTGGGGAAAATCATATACACTGGTTTGAATAATATGGGCACTGGAATAGGAAGGCGTGGTTTAAATCTCAGTTCTATTGTTTTCCACCAGAGTGAACTTGGCCAATTCTTCTAGTCCGCTCCATGCCACAGCTTAGTTATTGTTAAAATGAAGATTACACAATCCAGTTCCAGAATTACTTTGAGAAGCCAATAAAAACATACAAATCAAGTGACTAGGACTCTTGCCAATGAATCGTATGCATTTACAAAAATTAGCAGTTTTCACAGTAATTGTTCTCCGAGAAGGAAGACACCCATTGTAATGTTGGGGCAGTGAAAACATCTTTGATGAACCAAGATGATGAATCAGTTTTTACTGAATGAAAAAGACAGACAATTTTTTGTCACTGTATGCAACAAAGGCAGTGTAGTAAACTTTCTCCCTACATCTTCTTCCTGAATGATGTGAAATAACTACACATCTATGATATGTCTATACAAAACCGAATTCTCAAATTACTTGAAGACAGATGATACTAAAAAAGCAAACATGCTCTCAGTAAAAAGAGAAAAAAATCAATAAGTAGCAGTTCCCAGTAATACAGATTTTGACCCCATTCTGGTGTCAGGGAAGAAGAAACTTCAGCCCCCCGCCCTTTAGTTCTCACAGCTGTACTTACTTAATGAAATAGTAAATTTAATATGTGCGTACAGGAGAATCACAATATGATACAATACTCAGGTCATAAAATAAGGCTCAAAGAAGTGATCAAAGTAGGCTCATTTTTAAAAAATTGAAAATGTTAGTTTTATTTCTATAACTTCTTTTTCATTAAATAGTTTTAAATTTTATTGTTGTTCAAGTACAGTTTTCTGCCCTTTTCCCCCATCACTCCCCGCCACTCCAGCCATTCCCACCTCCCTCCCCTGATTCTACCCACCCTTGTTTTTGTCCATGTATTCTTATAGTAGTTCCTGAGAACCCTTCACACTTTTCCCCCATTAACCCCCCTGCCCCCTGGTTACAGTCCATTTGTTCTTAATTTCAATGTCTCTGGTTATATTTTGCTTGTTTGTCTTGTTGGTTAGGTTCCTGTTAAAGGTGAGACCATATGGTATTTGCCTTTCAACGCCTGGCTTATTTCACTTAGCATAATGCTCCCCAGTTCCATCCATGCTGCCGCAAAGGGTAGGAACTTTTTAGACAAGAAAACAATACATTTGTGAGTAATTGACAGGACAAAGAGTTAGTGCTCATTTGCAAGGAACCTAAGCAAGGCTTGGGCTTAGGTAGTAAATTGGTGAAGGTGTATCAAGGTTTATTTACGTAGGCTTTTCCAACTTTGGATTTATAACTCTTGCAATAATGTCATCTCTCAGCCCATGTGAGTGGAGAGGGTACCTATCACATGGAGATTTATTTCCTGCGTTTAGAGAGACAGAGCAGAGTTGGAAGCACTCCTCCTGCTCTGGCTGCTTCTCCAATCATTTTATTTTATTTTTTTACATGTTTTACTGTATTTATTATCTTTTCCAAGAAGTGAAAATGTGCAATTTCTTACATATCTGCCTACAGGGAAGACATGTAAGACATTTCTGTTCCACTAGAAATACCCTTATTCATTCTGAAGGCACCCAAACACTGGTCTCCCTTCTTGAATTTCACCTGTTAAGGCTTTCCCCCCCATCCCTCACCAATTCCAATATCCTTTAGGTGCCATTTTTCTTGGAAGCCAATTTGGTCTTTTTTTTTTTTTTGCGGTATGGCCTGGCAATATCTTTTATTTAATGTTTTTTATTTTTTGGTCTAGTTTATCAGTTTATTTTTATTTTATTTTTTAAATTGTTGTTCAATTACAATTGTCTCCATTTTTCCCCATTACCCCCCCTGCCCTACCCACCCCCCACCTCCCACATTCAACCCCCCCCCATTGTTTTTGTCCATGAGTCCTAATCTGAAAGAATCAATGTGCCAGTGGTGGGATATCTTGGGGCAGTTGGCCCTGGGCCCCCAAACCAGCAAGCAAAGGTGACCAAGAAAAACTGTCAGTTAGACCCAGCCCGAGCCTGGAGCCTAATCCTGGACTATCAGCATCACAGGACATGTGGGGGTTTGGGGATTAGAGCAAAAATAATGTAACAGCTCCCATTCGAACCATCTGAACAGAGAGGGGAGAGGGTCAGTTCCAGAAAGAAGGATGCTTTTGACTCAGAAATGCAGGCAAATAAGCCATGTGACTATGCTCTGTATGTGGAGAGGTTTCAAGGGAAATAGAGGTCTATCTAGTTCTCTAAAGTTGGTCTACTACATGCTTGAATTTGGGGCACTCCATTTTACTGACTCATTTTTTAAAAAATTTAAGGCAGCATCCATATTAAAACAAAACAATACTCTCCTAGGAAGAATGTGTAGCACCGATAGTTGCCTGCTGACTGTTATCCTATTTCACCCATTTTCCTTGCTGGCAAAAGCTACCTGTCTCCCTAGAAGCTGGTAACATCCCCAGAACCTACCACCATTTCTGGTACATGGTAGGCACTCAAGAAATGTTGAATATGGAGTAGCTAATACAAACAAATTGAATGTGTAAAGAGCCCCCGCACAGCACACCGAGAAGCTCTTTGATTGGTGTTTAAGTCCACACAGTCATCATGGTATGGAGTAGCAAAGATCTTAGTTCAAGTCCCAGTTCTGCACTTTGGAAAGTTAAAATTTGGAAAACATACATACATACACAGATTTTTTATACAAGTGTCATGCAGAGTGAGTACCTGGAAAATAATTATAATAGCTAACTTATAAAGTGGCAAGGACTTGCCTAAATGCTTAAATATATTTACTCACTAACTTGTTATAACTCTTATGAGCTAGATAGGTAGTTACTATTCCCATTTCATAGATAAGGAAATGAGGTACAGGAAGAATAAGTGACTTGTCTAAGGTCACTCAGTTAGTATAGTGTTATTGGATGAGTGCTATGGAAGTCATTACATAAATATTAATCTTAATTAATTATAATTAGACTCGTAGTCATTAAGATGCCATTTGGAAAGAGCCTGAAAGAAGCAGAGCTGCAATGAAAGGGTGATGCACTATATTTACTAGGTGTTACATACCATCTAGTGGTGATCTAGAGAATTCCATCCTTGAATATATTTTACCCTGTAAAATCTAAGGCAGTTTTATTTTTCCATAATGATCTTTAAACAGCATCATAAAGGCAATGCATTTATAATCACATATTTACAGAGTTTATTAGCCCAGTGAGAGAACAGCACACATTTAAAGGATCATTTCAATCCATAGTCAAGAATACAGCTTTCCAGTGCTGATGTTAATAATAACCGAGATTTAAAAACTTTGGGATACATTCTGTTGCAGAAAACAGTGGTTTATACTCTCAGATGCAGCATGGAACAGGCTAGGTGTTGAGGTTTGTTTTGCGACAGTGGTAAAGACAGATGGTCTTCTTTCTGGGGAGCAATCGCTTGCCACTACAAATGAAGAAAAAAGGCAGGTGAGCACGAGTGGCCTTTCCTGAGGCTGTGCTCGCTTACCCCGAGGTCGCCACCGCAGCTGCTCTGCGCTTCGCTGCAGGGCTGGAACGGGAGCCGAAGGCGCAGAGCTGCCCACAGCCTGGCTCCAAATTCACATGGTCACTCCGGTCCCACCCATTTGGATATAATACAGCCATGCTCTTCCCTTTTATAAATGTGTGATGTACAACAGCAAGATTCTAGCATTTATCATTCCCACATAACACAGTATAAAACTTTGTATATTGAGCACGGGCCTGCGAACCAGATGATCGCGGTTCGATTCCCAGTTAGGGCACATTCCTGGGTTGCAGGCTGGTTCCCTGCAGGCTAACTACCTGCAGGGGACGCACAAAAGGCAACCATACATTGATGTTTCTCTCCCTCTCTCCTTCCCTTCTAAAGATAAATAAATAAATAAAATCTAAAAAAAAAAGACACAAGACTTATTGCAAAAATGTTTAAAAAAAAAAAACTTTGTATGTAAGACACTGTCCATGGACTTTGAATGTATTGTTCAACATTATTTCATGAATTTTAGTATAAACATTTTTCTATCACAGAAGTAATATTTTATGGTGCATGTGATCAATCAATTTGCCACTGGAGAACTAGACATGTACGACAATCTTTTATAGATCTTTAGAGAATTCATCATATTATGTTCTGGAAGTGTAAAATCTGGCTAATATTCAGAAATCAACATTTACTTTGTGAGATCTTTTAATTTTTATATTATCAGCAAGGAAAAAAATTACAAGGATGTTGGTAACTTCTACACGAACTTCTCTTATTTTATCCTTCCCTGGTGAAAAAGAGCTACTGCACTAGTTTGTAAAAATGAGCATAATTAACAGTTTCTGTTTTAAATGCCAGTATGAGAACAGATTCTTTTTTGACACAGGTGAATTAAAGGCTAATTAATGCAACTGATTAAATGGTAGGATTTAAAATTTGATAACTTTTGAATATAAATCTCATTTATGTGAAAGGAAAGTTAAATTTTTTAAACTACTTTAAATAATATGTCATTATTATATTTTGGATTTGGTATAAATATGTGGATAATGACATATCTTCTTAAATATATCTATAATATTAGAGAATTATCTGGCAGCCTTGCAGTCATTTAAAATGTAATACCTTAATAAAAATTTTGAAAATATTTTCTTGAGATACACAAAGCAGCAGCTTCTGAAATATCTTCATCTCTACCTCATTTCCTCCTTCAAAAGAAATTTAGACATGACCATGAACATGACCAAATTGCCTGGGATTATCAGAGATCAACATTCATCTGTACACTCAGGGCTC
The DNA here is from genome assembly GCF_014824575.4 of Sturnira hondurensis. Lineage (NCBI taxonomy): Eukaryota > Metazoa > Chordata > Mammalia > Chiroptera > Phyllostomidae > Sturnira > Sturnira hondurensis. The sequence goes on along the minus strand of NW_028077105.1, from coordinate 10,154,718 downwards.
AAGACCTGGGGAGCCTGAGAGAGTGGCATTTGGTCATGTTCCTCTGATTGAGGGAAGTGTGCTGCTGAGCCCTCCATACCCAAGTAGGATGCAGAATTCTCGATCATCTTATGAACCATAGCCTTGAACATTAAAACGGAACGAACACTATTATTCACTAATTCTTCGTGGTAAAAAAATACTGTAGAAAAGTATTTTCTGTAGAAAATATTCTACAAATACCAATATCTGTAGAAAAGATTTCTTGCAACTTTTAACTTGATTAAAATTTTCCATACAATGAAAGACAGTGTTCCTAAAAAACAATAAAGATATCTGAGTTGTAGATAAAATTTTTATTTTTATCCCAATGTTAAAATTATTTTAAAATTTCAATTTAACTACAATGAAATTAGCATTAATAAAACACACAATGTTTTTATCTTAATATGATATATCTTTATATTAAAACTTATATGATACATAGTAACTAAAGAGAATAATGGATATTAGAGAATGAAAACTCAAAAGGTGGTGCCATTGTTTACATGTCACACTGTTGCAAATTTAAAAAGTGTGCTGATACTCATTTTGGCATAGATGAAGAGACATGAACTTTATTTTATTTTTCGAGACATAAATTTTAATAAATAATTTGCATCATTTTGTTTTTGTTTTTCATTTTATCTTGCAAGAATAAAACCTATGGCATACTTTATTTTATTTTTATTTTTTTAAGATTTTATTTATTTATCTTTTTTAAAGGGGAAGGTAAGGAGAGAAGGAGAGAAATATCAGTGTATGGTTGCCTCTCGTGAGTCCCCTGCTGGGAACTGGCCTGCAACCCAGGCATGTGCCCTGACCAGGAATCGAACCACGGTCGTGTGGTTCGCAGGCCCGGGGTCAATCCACTGAGCCACAGCAGCCAGGGCTATGGCATACTTTTAAATTGCACTTTAGCAATATCTAATCAATGAACTTGTTCCTTGCAAATTAATCTGTCGTGATTCCAACAAATTAAGTTATTAAAAGTCAACATTGAATATCATTTTGCATTGTCTAAAAATGGGAAGAATATAAGTCCACTCAATGGAGCACTATAGACTAATTTTAGAGAATGATGCATATCACTATTTATTGGCTTGTTAATATATCAAATATATGTGGTTAATGAAAAATGTATAGCAACAGTAGTGCCATACATTTAATCACTTTTATCCAAACAACATAGTTTTATCAAATACTTTATTCATTTGTTTACATCCACTAGTTCAAATATTTTTTTTGCAGGAGTGTGCCAAAACATAAACTACATCAGGCAAGGAATTAAGGTGTGAAGGCCAAGAAACAATGATGAAGAAGGTAAGTTTTATTTGCATCTAAGAACTTTCTGTTGCATTTTAATTTTTCAGTGGAGACATATTGAACACATTTAAACATAAATATAAGGGGGATGCTTTATGAAGTATCTGATTGTATAACTATTTTGTTGTGTAGCTAAAACTAATGCAGAATAATACTGAATGTAAACTGTACTTGAAAAATAAATAAATAAAATACAGCTATAAAAATAAAATTCTATTAGGAAATGGAAAACAGAATTTTGCATAGAACAAACATGTCAGAATTGATTGATCAGTCATGTGCCAGAAAGAAAGATACAGAAGTCTCGAGACTAGGACTAAAGAGCTTTTACCTCTGCTGACCCATGTTAGGGCAATCATGTTTATTTCCAATTGATTCATTTCATAGAAAGCTACTTTCATTAACATCTGAGACCCTTACCCCACCTTTAATTCTTCCCCATGGAAATCTCTGATTGGTGGCTGATAGTTGGAGTTTATTCATCAAAAATGTCAAAAGTCAGGAATCACTCTTCCCCACGCTTCTCCACACTATCAGGGAGGCAGGGCAGCCATACAAGTCAGTAGACTGTTCTGCAGACCAAGCTTTCCCCTGCATGGCTTTGCCAAAGTCTGGTTGAGGTGAATGAATGACTATCTTTAAAAATGCCAAATAATAGAGACTTGAAGCCCCAGGAATATTAAAGCATAAAGGCTAAAAGTACAAGAAATTCAGTCCATTTTCCAGTGTAAAACAAAACTTAAAATTTTCTGATTTCAAAAATGTAGTTGAATCTTAATTGAAAAACGTTCATACTTGTTTACTGACTGACCATAAACTAGTTGCTCTAATGTAGAAAACATATTTATTAATGGCATTTAATTCACAATTTTTATAATTGAATTAATTAAAAATATCTGCCAAGGTGTTTGGCACAGTTCCTGACTTTTGAACATCAATGGGAGCATGCAGTTGCTAGAGAAAGCTAGAAAACAAGGTACCTGTTTAACTACATTCCAATTTGTTGTTTGTTTTATTCTTTTAAATAAGATTTTATTGTAGTCTACAGAATCCATTCAATACTCCTTAACAAATTCAAAGTCAATTTTAGTCAAATTGGAGCTTAAAATAATCCAGGAACGATACAGATTGGCATGGCCCTGCTCAAGGATGACACGCAAATCCGTGAAGTGTTCCATATTAAGAAAAAAAACTAAAGTAAAAAAACATCTGGTAAACTTCCTTTCACTTTTTCATTGCTTCTGGAAAGGATGAATGATGGCTAGAAACGTTATGACAAAAATTCATCTGATCCTTGAATGGTGGCAGAAATGTGACATTGTCTGATGGGATCTCTATTATGCCAGAATCAGTCGCAGCAAGGAAGGGTACTGCAGAGAGATAAAAATTAAAGTCTGTGTAAACAAAGAGTTATTATTAATATCATTAACACACAAAAGGGGTTGTTTCTGAAGTAAGGAAATCTATCATAATGTTAAACCTGCAGATCTAGACCTGTTATATACCATAAGCAATAGTTCTGCACACTTCAGAAACTCTCAGAAATTTCCTTTATTGTCATATGTAAATTAAATATGCTTCTTTTAAAAACCCTACTCTCATCAAGCAGAATGAATTTATGTTGTAGATTTATTATTTTAAATCATAAAAAGGGAATAATGTGATACTGTACTGGATTTTAAAAATACTAATGAAATTCTAAAGCACACTAAGTGAAAAAGAAAAAATAAGTTACTCATCTAGAGAATGCTATACTTTTATGAGTTTTTATTCTAAATTTGAAAATCTGATGCATCTTTAACATATTTTAAAATATAGCTATATTTTAAAACAAAGTTTTGTTTGTTAACATATCAGAAATTCCCACTTATGTGCTCTTCAGATCTATAATTCTTCAGATCTATAGTCCTCTCAAGGTACTAACTACCTGGTATGGTAAATCCCTCAAACACTTAGATTCAAAGGCAGCAAGGAAAGAGAGAGCAAACACATAGAAGTCAAAGTCTCTAATGTAGCAGAAGAGAGGTGTCTGTAATCATCAACTGTTTATTCAAACAGGAGTTAATCAAATGACTGTGGTTTCGCCTACATAATTTAGCCAGTTTATCCTCCAAACCATTATGTTCAACCTGACTTTAGAAAATGCACAGGACTAGGAGAGCTTAGGGTAATCACAGTCATAGAACTTGGCACATCAGAGACACACTCTGGGTATAGATGCTTGTACCTAGTTCCAAATTATTTATGCTTTATATTTCTTTGCTCTTCAAACAGAAAGTATCTAATAAGGTTTGGCTGAGGACAACATGTGCTTCAGATTGGGTATATATGTAGAGGATGCTCAACTATGTTCCTTGTGGTCATTCTGCCTAAACTGAAGAAGAGGTTTTCGGTGAACTATCTTGTTCTATCCTCTAAGTTCTTTTAGAGATTCATGTTTCTGACTCTCTTTCCAACTAACCTCCAATACATTTTCTTAAACCATTTCCTTAATACATTTTCTTAAATTTATTACCTTTCTTCTGGTTCTTGATGCCAAATCATTTTTACCAAATACTCAGTATAGTATTTGTGCTTCTGATTTTGGACTATTTGTCAAATTCTCTATTCTCGTATTCATCTAATCTACTGGGACTCTGGCAACTTCCAGTCCTGGCTTATTGCAAAGTCTATTCCTCAGCCAGGCTTTGGCAGTCAGGCATGAATCCATGCTTCCTGTTAGTAAAACACATTTTCCTGCGTTCCTTCTTGGCAACCAGAGAAGGAACCACTGATATTTTTATTGTTAATCTAGTGGTTAAGTAAGATGCAGCCAAGGTAATTAGTGATATAAAATACACAGGAATTTCAAGAAGTCTTTTTAACAAGTTGTTTTCTCAAGTTGTTTTTGAACCTGAGTGACCTCTTTCAACTTCTTTCTCCTTTGAACCCGAATCTTCAAAACTGAATAGATGATTGTCAATATACACTTTATTTTGGACCATCTATCCTGGGCCTGAAAGAGTATTATTTTCATCGTATTTTTCAATTATTTTATTAAAATGTGTTAAAATTTTAAGTTATACTTGATGTTTAATATATTAGTTTCAGCTGTATAGCTTAGTAGTTAGACTTTTATATAATTTACAAAGTGATCACCCTGAGAGGTCTTGCTCCCACCTCACACCATATATAGTTATTATAATATTATTGACATATTCTCTATGCTGTACTTTACATTCCCATGACTATTTTTTAACTGCCAGTCTGTACCTCTTAATACTTTACCCTTTTCCTCCTGGTCCTCCAACACCCCTTTCATCTGACAATCATCAGTCTGTTCTCTGTGTCTGTGCTTGTTTTGTTTTATTTGTTTGTTTATTTTGTTTTTTTAAGATATCACATATAATTGAAATCATATGGTATTTGTATTTCACTCTCTGATTTATTTCACTTAGCATAATGCCTTCCAGATCCATCCATGTTGTTGTAAATGATAAGATTTTATTCTTTTTGAGAAGGAGGAAGATGGCGGTGGAGTAGGACAAAGGATTTTGCTTCCTTCCACGCGCCGGAGAAAAACCGGGCTGATCTGCAGAGAAGCGCAGCGGATACCCAACAGGGACCCAGCATATAGGAAGGCAGGACTCCAAAAAGTGTAGTGGACACTGAATGACCAGAGGTTGAGGAGAGGAGATGACCGCAGATCAACAAGGTATGAGGGAACAGTGCAGAGGCTGCAGGCCCTCCGCTGGGCCTCGCCAGGGCCCTGGCTGGGTCGCCCCAGTCTCTGAGAGCTGAGGGTGGGCAACAAAAACCCTGGGAGAGAACTAGTCACCGGCACCCTCTCTAACCAGCAGGGCACAGATTGGAAAACACCAGGAGAGATTGGTTTGCCTGTAGTGGCAGAGAGAGGAGTGGGCATTGGGAAACAAACCAGAGAGCTCTGATAACCCGTGGAGTCCCGGCTGTGGTTGCCGGCTTGGGGAGCTGAGTCACCCCTTCGTTCCCAGTAGCCTGAGCCAGCACTCTCACAGTCTCAGGGAGCTGAGGGATACTGGCAGGGCCCCTGGAAGAGCGCCAATCGCCACCTCCCTCCCTACCCAACCAGCACAGACTGAGAAGCACTGGGAGTCCGGTTGTGGTTAGGCTTGGGGATCTAGGAGTCCCCGTGCATTCCCAGTAGCATGAGTTCCCAGTAGCACGGGACTCCAGCCAGCACTCCCACAGTCACGGGGAGCTGCAGGCTACTGGCAGGACCCCTGGAAGAGGGCCAGTTGCCCGCTCCATCCCTACCCAGCTGGGCGCAGACTGAGAAGCACCAGGAGTCAGGCTGTGGCTGCCAGCTTGGAAGAATTGTGAGTCGCCCTCTGTGTGTGCAGCCACAGCACTGGGAAAGGTCCAAGCCCAAGCCTGCGAGACCAGGAAAGCCTGGCTGGGAGCGCACACCCTCACGCCACGCCAGGGCTGGGAAGCTTGGGGAAAAACCTGCTCTCAGTGGGGCATGGGAGAGCGGTGCCAGTCTGGATATTGGGAGTGCAGTGGCGAGACCAGCCAAGTTCACCGAGATGAGAGAAAGGCAACACTAATAGCCCCTCAAGCTGCTGCAGCTAGTGAGACCAGAAGAAAAGGTTTGACCAGCTGGAAACCAACAAGAGGAGTAGATGGGAGTGGAGAACACCAAGATACCTGCAGGAGAATGCACCACTGAATTTCTCAGGCATCCTACCACAGAAATTCACACCATTAACCCAGGAAATCAGAACAGATCAATTTAAGAAGCTGAGGCCAACAAGAAGAGCATCACAAACAATGGGAAGACAAAGAAACAATCCCCAAATTAAACAAAAGGAGGAAGTTTCAGAAAGAATGTTAGATGAAATAGAGGCAAGCCAACTATCAGATATTGAATTCAAAGCACTGGTTATCAGGAAATTCAAAGAGCTTACAATGAGCTACCAGAAACTACAGGGGAGCTACAATGAAAACTCTGCAAACTATACCAACATGAAAAAGGAAGTAGAAACCATCAGTAAAGGCCAAGAGGAAATGAAGAATACAATTTCTGAACTGAAGAAAACAGTAGAAGGTATGAAGGATAGAATCGATATGGCGGAAGATCACATAAGTGAGATCGAAGACAGGATAGAAAGAATCTCCCAGACGGACCAAATAATGGAAAAGAGAATCAGAAAAAATGAGGAGAATTTAAGAGAAATGCAAGACAGAATGAAATGTAATAATATCTGAATAATAGGAATACCAGAAGGAGAAGAAGAAGAACAAGGGATAGAAAACCTACCTGAAAGAGTAATAATGGAAAATTTTCCTAAGTTGAGGAGAGATAACGTCACACAGATCCAGGAATTGCAGAGAGTCCCAATCAGGTGGAACCCAAAGAGGCCTACTGCAAGACACATCATCATTAAAATGGCAAAACTCCAAGATAAAGAGAGAATCCTAAAGGCAGCAAGGGAGAAAAGGGAAGTAACATACAAGGGGGTCCCAATAAGGTTCGCTACTGACTTCTCAATGGAAACATTCCAAGCAAGAAGAGAATGGCAAGAAATATTCCAAGTAATGAGAAACAGAGGCCTACAACCGAGACTGCTTTATCCAGCAAGGCTCTCAATCAAGATAGAAGGCCAAATAAAGAGCTTCCAAGACAAAAGAAGTCTAAAAGAATACGCCTCCACAAAACCTGCTCTACAAGAATTACTAAAAGGGCTGCTTTAAGGAAAGGAAGGAAAAGAGAGAGACAGAGAGGAACACAGGTACATAAATGGCAATGAATAAGTACCTTTCGATAATAACTTTAAACGTAAATGGATTAAATGCACCAATTAAGAGACATAGAATAGCTGAATGGATAAGAAAGCATGACCCACACATATGCTGCCTACAAGAGACTCACCTGAGGACAAAAGACCACCACAGACTGAAAGTGAAAGGATGGAAACAAATTTTCCAAGCAAATGGACATGAAAAAAAAGCCGGGGTAGCAATCCTCATATCAGACAAAATAGACTTCAAAAAAAAGGCTATAAAGAGAGACCCAGAAGGTCACTTCATAATACTCAAGGGAAGAATCCACCAAGAAGACATTAACATCATAAATATATATGCACCCAACACAGGAGCACCCAAATATATAAAGAAAATCCTAGAGGACCTCAAGAAAGATATTGACAGCAACACAATTATAGTAGGGGATTTTAACACCCCACTGTCAAAAATGGACAGATCTTCCAAACAAAATATCAACAAAGATATAGCAGCATTAAACGACACTCTAGAAGAAATGGACCTAATTGATATATATAGAGCCATCCATCCCAAAGAAACTAAATACACTTTCTTTTCAAACGCACATGGAACATTTTCAAAGATAGATCACATGATAGGACACAAAACCAGTCTCAACAACTTCAGGAAAATAGAAATCATACCAAGCATCTTCTCTGATCACAAGGGACTGAAATTGGAAACCAACCCCACAGGAAAAAACCCAAAACACCCAAAATCATGGAGACTGAATGGTAGGCTATTGAACAATGAATGGGTCAAGATTGAAATTAGGGAGGAAATCAAAAAACTCCTTGAAACAAATGAAAATGAACTCACCACAACCCAAAATTTATGGGACACAGTGAAGGCAGTCCTGAGAGGGAAGTTCATAGCGATACAGGCTCACCTAAAGAGGATAGAAACATTTCAAACAAACAACCTAACCCAACGCCTGCAAGAACTCGAGGAACAACAACAAAGACAGCCCAGAGCAAGTAGAAGGAAGGAAATAACCAAGATCAAAGCAGAATTAAATGACATAGAGACTAAAAGCACAATTCTAAAGATCAATGAATCCAGGAGTTGGTTTTTTGAAAAGATAAACAAAATAGACAAACCTTTAAGTAGGCTCATTAAGAAAAGAAGAGAGAGGACACAAATAAACACAATCAGAAATGAAAGAGGAGAGATTACAACTGATACCACAGAAATAGAAAGGATTGTAAGAAATTACTATGCGGAACTGTATGCCAAGAAATTTGAAAACCTGGGTGAAATGGACAAATTTCTAGAAAAATATAATCTTCCAAAACTCAATGAAAAAGAAGCAGAAAACCTGAACAGGCCAATAACAGCAAATGAAATTGAAGAAGTAATCAAAAAACTCCCATCACACAAAAGCCCTGGGCCAGATGGTTTCACAGGAGAATTCTACAAAGCTTTTAAGGAAGAGCTAACCCCTATTCTTCACAGACTATTCCAAAAAATCCAAAAGGAGGGAAAACTCCCCAACTCTTTCTATGAAGCCAGCATCACCCTAATCCCAAAGCCAGATAGAGACACAACAAAGAAAGAAAATTACAGACCAATATCACTGATGAACATAGATGCTAAAATCCTCAACAAAATATTGGCAAATCGCATCCAACAATATATCAAAAAGATCATACACCACGACCAAGTGGGATTCATCCCGGGGATGCAAGGATGGTTCAATATACGCAAATCAATAAATGTAATACACGAAATAAACAAAAGCAAAGACAAAAACCACATGGTCATATCAATAGATGCGGAAAAAGCTTTTGATAAGGTACAACACCCATTTATGATAAAGGTACTCAGCAAGGTGGGAATAGAGGGAACATTCCTCAATATAATAAAGGCCATATATGAAAGACCTACAGCCAACATCATACTCAATGGGCAAAAACTAAAAGCTTTTCCACTAAGATCAGGTACAAGACAAGGTTGCCCACTTTCACCACTTCTATTCAATATAGTATTAGAAGTTCTAGCTGCAGCGATCAGACAAGAAAAGGAAATAAAAGGCATCCAAATCGGAAAGGAGGAAACAAAACTGGCATTGTTTGCAGATGACATGATAGTGTACATGGAAAACCCTATAGCCTCTACCAAAAAACTGCTGGAACTAATAAATGAATTTGGCATAACAGCGGGATACAAAGTTAATATCCAGAAATCAAAGGCATTTTTGTATACCAACAATGAAGCAGCAGAAGCAGAAATCAGGAAAAAAATCCCATTCGATATAGCAAAAAGAAAAATAAAATATCTGGGAATAAACCTAACCAAGGAGGTAAAAGACCTGTATGCAGAAAACTACACAACACTGAAGAAAGAAATCAAGGAAGACACAAATAAATGGAAACATATACCGTGTTCATGGATTGGAAGAATTAACATCATCAAAATGTCCATACTACCCAAAGCAATTTACAGATTCAATGCAATACCTATTAAAGTACCAATGGCGTATTTCACAGACATAGAACAAACACTTCAAAAATTTATATGGAACCAGAAAAGACCCCGAATAGCTGCTGCAATTTTGAGAAAGAAGAACAAAGTAGGAGGGATCACAATACCTGATATCAAACTGTATTACAAGGCCACTGTAATCAAAACAGCCTGGTACTGGCACAAAAACAGGCACATAGACCAATGGAATAGAACAGAGAGCCCAGAAATAAACCCAACTCTCTACAGTCAATTAATATTCGACAAAGGGGGCAATAACATAAAATGGAGTAAAGACAGCCTTTTCAACAAATGGTGTTGGGAGAACTGGACAGCTACATGCAAAAAAATGAAACTTGAGCACCAACTTACACCATACACCAAAATAAATTCAAGGTGGATAAAAGACTTAAATATAAGCCGTGAAACCATTAAAACCCTAGAGGAGAGCCTTGGCAAGAAAATCTCAGATATTCCACGCAGCAATATTTTTACTGATACGTCCCCTAGAGCAAGGAACATAAAGGAAAGAATAAACAAATGGGATCTCATCAAAATTAAAAGCTTCTGCATGGCTAAGGAAAACAGTATCAAGATACAAAGAGAAGCAACAGCTTGGGAAAACATATTTGCCAATGATACCTCAGATAAGGGTTTAATCTCCAAAATATACAAAGAACTCATTCGGCTCCACTCAAAGAAGACAAGCAACCCGATTAAAAAATGGGCAGAGGACTTGAACAGACATTTCTCCAAGGAGGACATACAGAGAATCCAGAGACACATGAAAAGATGCTCGATATCACTAGCTATCAGAGAGATGCAAATTAAAACCACAATGAGATACCACTTAACACCAGTCAGAATGGCTATCATAAACAAAGAAACAAACAACAAGTGCTGGAGAGGTTGTGGGGAAAAGGGGACTCTAGTTCACTGTTGGTGGGATTGCAGACTGGTACAACCAATATGGAAAACAGTATGGAATTTTCTAAGAAAACTAAAAATGAACGTGCCCTTTGACCCAGCAATTCCACTATTAGGAGTATATCCTAAGAACCCTGAAACACCAATCCAAAAGAACCTATGCACCCCGATGTTCATAGCAGCACAATTCATGATAGCCAAGAGTTGGAAGCAACCTAGATGCCCATCGGTAAATGACTGGATCAAAAAGCTATGGTACATTTACACAATGGAATTCTATGCTGCAGAAAGGAAGAAGGAACTACTACCCTTTGCAACATCAGGGATGGAACTGGAAAGCATTATGCTGAGCGAAATAAGCCAGGCAGTGAAAGACAAATACCATATGATATCGCCATTAACAGGAATCTAAACAACAAAATAAACAAGCAAGCAAAATATGACCAATGACAATCAAATATGGAACAGGCTGACAGGGTCCAGAGGGGAGAGGGGAGAGAATCATAGGGGAAAAGGGGATGGACTCACATGAACAAGTATAAAGGACACATGGACAATAACTAAGGTGGGGGGCGGAAATGGGAGGGAGGCGGGGAGCATGGGGTGGGGGCCGGGCAGGGCTGGGAATATAAGACAGAAAGCTGTACTTGAACAAGAATTAAATTAAAAAAAAAGGATTTTATTCTTTTTTATGGCTGAGTAATATTTCATTATATATATATATACCACTTCTTTATCCATTTGCCTTTTGATTGGAGCATTTAATCCATTTACATTTAAAGTAATTAATGATAAGTATATAGTTAATGACATTTAATTAACTGTTTTTTGATTCTTATTTTTGTAGTTCTCTGTTCCTTTCTTATTGCTCTTTTTTCTTGTATGTTGATGTTTTTTTTGTAGTGTTGTATTTGTATTCCTTTCTCTTTATTTCTTACGAATTTTTGTAGATTTTTGGGTTGTAGTTACCACATGCTTCATACATGACAAGTCATATTTATAGCAGTCTATTTTATGTTCAATCATATTCTAAAATCACTAGCATTTTTATTCACCCCCTCCACATTTATGTTTTTGTCATTATTTTTACTGCTTTTTGTGTTTGTTTGCATGTCTCCCTTAACCTACTGTTGTAATTACACATGATCTTCATACTTTTGTCTTTTTACCCTTGTTCTAGCTTTAGTATTGGTTAACTCACTGCTTTTATTATGTGCTAGCATTCATCAGTGTGGATTTTATCCCTTGTGATATTTATTTATTTATTTATCTTGATTTTTTCCCCTCCTTCTTAAAGAAATCCCTTTAACAGTTCTTTTAATACTGGTTTGATGCTCATGAACTGCTTCAGCTTTCAGCTTTTTTTTTTTGTCTTGGACGACCTTTATTTTTGAAATGTGCATTTATAAGACATGTTGTTGCCCTGGCTGGTGTAGCTCAGTGGATTGAGCACAGGCCTGTGAACCAGATGATCACGGTTCGATTCCCAGTCAGGGCATATGCCTGGGTTGCAGGCCAATTCCCAGCAGGGGACCCATGAGAGGCAACTATACATTGATATTTCTCTCCTCTCTTTCCCTTCCTCTCTAAAAGATAAATAAATAAAATATTTTTAAAAAGACATGTTGTTTTTAAAAATTTTGTCCCTAGTCAATTTACTTTTCTGAATAAATCATTGAGAAGCAGCATAGATATTAGATATAGTCTATAGTGAAAGTGATCTTTAAAGCCTAAAATAAGTTTCAATTATAAATTAAAAATTAATACAGTTTTGCAGATTGGGCTTTAGGGAAGCAAACTGGTACAGTAATTTTAAAAAATGGATTTTCAAGATAGAAAAGTGGGTGTTAAGAATCTACTACTAGCTTTTCTTTTATAGCCAATTATTCAACATCTCTCAGCTTCTATTTGATTATTTGTACTATAAGGATAATAATATCATGGAAAAAATTTAAACTATGCTGCCAAAGGGCTTAAGTAAGGTGCTAGAATGTAGTAAGTATGTAATAAATAACAATTAGTTGGAGAAGGGGCTGGTGGTGTGTGGAATAAAAAACAGAATGTCTGAAACACTGAGTACCTTTAAGGATCATCTTCTTTAGTATTTTTCTAAAATTAACAATATTTTGTACATAATTTAGAAAGGTCTAAGAGTGACCTTTCTAACTTGTTTTTAAAAGTTGATTAGCTCCAAGGAAAATTGTACTGAAAATTGTGTATCTTTACCCAATCAGGATTTAACCTAACTTACCCTAGCCCCACTAAAATCAGAGAGAGCAGGCTCACAGCCACAGCTCAATGAAGCGTAGGGCAAATATAACACTTATATATTTCCCCCACCACTGTTAACACCTAGACAGCCAGAAGCTCCAGCCTCATAAGCACAGACTGAACTATTAGGAGGCTTTGAAAATCACTCTGCTGAGTAAACAGAACAGGTGAAAAATTCTCTAGGACGAAAGTTTAAACGTTTAATAGACAGTCATGAGAAAGAGGAAAAATACACATATACTCCCCTACAAAGAATGCAAAGAGTAGTATGCTCCATTCACAGCATTTCATTCACCTTGAGAGCTGAAAGCTTCTCAGAGATGCCAGCTTGTGGAAAACACTCTTGTCTAAGTGAGGCGAGCAGAGTGTCTCAATTCTTTTGGTCAGTTTGTTGCTAAATAACGAGAGATGCTTGTAATAAGTCAAATGTACAGCTCTTCCTTGTTTTTCATTCTTTTCCACAGCCTGAATCTGAGAATGAATAGAAAGGAGACTGTGTGTTGAGGGGCATTATTAGATACCTTTTTTCATTTAGAATTTATGGGACAAAGATCAGGCTTCCAAAGGAGAGAATGTTTCTTACCTTAATTTGTGTGAAACTTTTCCCTGGGTTTCATAGTTGAAAGAAGCTTTTGTAATAGTTCCTTTAATAATCTCATTTATAAAACAAAGGTGTTTATAGTACCACTTTCTCTGATAAGATCGTCATACTTTAAGATGGTGAAATCTCAAAAAATGAAGATTTTGAATCCAGAGAGGGGCATTTCTTTTCCAAGCAGTATGCTTTTGCAGTTCACACAAATTTATTCTAAAAACTGTAATTTTTACCAAAAAGTCCATAAAATGTAAAGAAAAGGTATGCCAAATAATTTTACTAATCAAAATTATTTGATTAGGCCATAAGAAGGTCTGAATATTGGAAGATGATAATTATATTGATTATATATTCCATGAGCATTCAGATAGTTACATTTAAACATATTAACTATAAAGACAATGACCCTCTCAGTAATGAAAAAAGGAAAAAGGAATCTTCCTTGGAAATAATTAAAATGTACATACCTGTTTCACATAGCCTCCCATAAAATAAGATAAGTATCCAGAATACAATGCCTGTATTGTTTTGTCCAGATCAAATAAAATATCGGTTTGTTCTTGTTATAAGGGTCTTATACATTTGCAATTAATTAACATATTTCCGGGGATCAATGATTTTTTTTTTTATGTTGTACTTTCTTCACTAATTTGGTCTCCAAAAGGGAGGCAGCTATCATTTTCATCTGGGGCTGATACTGGATTTTGAACCAATTTCACAGTAAAGAAGCTCAAGAATAGAAAAGTGGGGAACATCAAAAAAAAAGCACATCTTCTTCACTGCCCATTGTACTTAAGGTTAAGTCTCAAACTATAGCAAATTATAGAGCTGATAACATTCAGATGGTATTTTTCTGCCAATCAGAGAATGATGAATCTGAACAGATGATTCTCTGACCAACCAGCACCTGCATAGTTAATGATACATAATGATAATAAATGGGCATCTGCTAATATAGATTTGGTAATTAGAATGATTAATGGCTATTGTGAATGACTCAAGTAAATAACTTCCAAAGATAATTTATTAATGTAGTCAAACTGTATTTTGCAGCTTCACTTTCCTACAGGTTCTCAAATTTTTTAAACTAATACCTTAGTTTTATTCCAAATTAATACTTTCATTCTTGCCTAAAAACTGTTTCCCAGGTGATAGTGAACAAAACAAAGAAATACACTTTTTAATTTCATTTTTTCTATTACCATTTAGTCCCCTTATACCTGCCCTCGCACTTACTTTTATCTTTGGGCCATTTCTCCTCTAATGCCATCGTGTTATTTAAAATACTCTTTATTCTTTGAAATAAAGAGCGATCATGTAAAAAAAATACGCTTTATTTTATGTGGCCCAGGAAAACTCAGCAGAAGGGAGGAAAGGGAACTAGAATTTATTTCTCTGGTTGTTATCTAGGTGGTTTTGAGTTATTAGCTCATGCAATCTCAAAATAATTTCATGCTGAAGGCATTATTATTTCTATTTTAAGGATTTGATGACTGAAATAAAAAAACAGGCTAACATAGTTTGTGATTTGGGACAGAGAGACTCAAAACTTTGGGGTCTTCCTGTATAATCCACTATTTCTAATGTGACAAGTGTTTGGAATTCTGGAGAATTTGGAAGTTTCTAATTGGACTCTACATTCAAGAATGGTTTTAACAGTGTACAAATATCTTAGTCCCAATAAATTACTATGAATCCTTCATTAAGTGATTATATTTTGTGTTTCAAATTCTAACATGAAAATTAGAATTCTAATTCAAATTCAAATTCTAACTGAGAAATCCAGAGGAAAGTAAGCATTTGCATTAGATGTTAAAATATCAGTGATATTCCTATTCAAGAGGCAGGAAGATCCAGCAGCCCACCTAGTACTGAGTATCTAAAGGAGTGAGGGGATGTTCAGCCTGGGTTATCTAAAAGTCAATCCATTTCAACAGACATTTTCATTTGATACCTTAGTAGACTGAATCAGCAGGCACCATCGACTCCCTATGTACTTCTAAGTGTTACTGGAATTTTCCTCTAGTACACCTCGTGTGCCTCTCTGTATACACAACTAGGCAGCTACTTCCAATCTCTTACCCAACTTCAGCCATCAAAGTTATCCTCTTTCTTTTTCTGAATGCATAATTACAGTTGTATTTATAGCACTTCATAGTTTACAATGCAGTCATTTATTCACTAAATATTAACTGTGTACCAACTAATAGGCAGTATGGTATTCACCAGCATTTTATGGTAAATGAATTCTCCATGGTGCTCCAAAGTGGGCAGATATATTTATAAACAAACTAATGAAATACAATGATATGTGTGTTAACAAAGACATATAAAAAGGCCAAGTATTTTGGGATAGGGGTTGGGGAGGTGACATAGGAAAATTAATTCAAACTGGATATTTTCTAAAATTGAAAGATTAACTAGGAAGAGACAATGCAAACAAGGCGTAGGAAATTCAGAGAGATTAAAGACTATGTGCAAAAGCATTCAGATAAACATATGAGAAAAAGAATGTTCTGAAAATGAGGGCCTAGTTGTGAACCACCAGAAATTGGGCTGCTGAGATAAGACATGATCGGATCATGAGAGTTAATTTAATTTAAGCCATGAAGGAACCTTAAGTGACTTTATTCTCGGGAGAGATATTGTTATTTGCTTTTATTTTAGAAAAAATTTGCACACCTATCTTTCTAACTGAATCAAATCTAAGCACATATTTTCTGCCAATATTTTGCTTCACTTACCTAATGAATGCATGATGATACAAATAAATAATCAGGTGGCTTAATTCAAAGTTAATTTTACAAAGAAAGAAACTTCGATTCTTCCCTCAAGCTCTCTTTCTACTCTCAGTGACCTGAGCAAGTCAACGACCTGTAGTTCCCTTGTTTATGTAATCAGACAAAGGACATTCTACATCTTGTCTAGCCAGCTTTAAACATGTATGATTCTAAGCTTCATTGCTTCTAAAAATTTTACTTGACCAGGAACAATTAGTAAACTTTCAAAAGCATACTAGCAATGTATCAAATTTCCTGGAATGACCACACTCCAGACACTGCTGCTGCACAGTGTCACCACACACAAATGATGCACTGCAGCTCCGGCGGCGGCAGCTCTTCTCTCCCAGCCTTCACCCGACTAGAGCTCTGAGGTCTTCCTCACCCAAGGGTTCACTGTATTCGAGTCATCCAAGTGTTTTTGAGCAGATTGTGCTGATTATGCTAGAGTCTAAAACTTAAGAGGATGCTAAAGAAAATGAAAACACTTACTAGAGTGCCTCACAACTGCTCAGAATCAAATACTTAAAAAAGTTGTTTATGCTATTACAGTTGTCCCAGTTTTTCCCCTTCGTCCTCCTCCTCCAGCCCCTCCTCTTCCCATAGTCAATCCCTGCACTGCTGTTCAGGGCTAATACATATATGTTCTTTGTGTAATCCACTCACCTTCTTTCAACTAGTCCTGATCTCTCCCCTCCCCTCTTATGGCCATTAGTCTGTTCCTTGTTTCTGTGCTTCTGATTATGTTGTGTTTGTTAGTTTATTTTGTTCCTCAGATTCTAGTTATAAGTGAGATCATATGGTATTTGTCTTTCATTGCTTGGCTTATTTCACTTAGCATAATAGTCTCCAGTGCTATCCATGCTCTCACAGAAGATAAGAAGTCCTTTTTCTAATGCTGCATGGCATTAAATTCCATGGTGTAAATATATGACAGCTTTTTTATCCACTCATCTACTGATGGGCACTTAGGCAGTTTCCATGTCTTGGCTATGGCGAATAACACTGCTATAAACACAGGGGAGCATACATTCTTTTGAATTGGTGTTTTGGGTTTCTTTGGATATATTTTCCATAAGTAGAATTGCTGGTCAAAAGGCAGTTTCGTTTTTAATTTTGTGAGGAAACATCATACTGTTTTCCACAGTTGGCTGCACCTGTCTGCATTCCCACCAACAGTGCCCTAGGGTTCCCTTTTCTCCACATCCTTGCCAACACTTGTTGTTTATTGATTTATTAATGACAACCATTCTGACAGGTGTGAGGTGATATCTCACTATGGTTTTAATTTGCAACTCTCTGATGGCTAGTGATATTGGACATCTTTTTATATGTCTACAGTCCATCTGTATGTCCTTGGAGAAGTGTTTATTCAGATTGCTTGCCCATTTCTAATAGATTTTTTTGTCTCCTTGGTGCTGATGTGTATGAGTTCTTCATATATTTTTATATGAACCCCTTATTAGATGTACCATTGGTAAATATGTTCTCTTATACAGTGAGTTCTCTTTTCATTTTGCTGATGGGTTCTTTAGCTATGCAGAAACTTTTTATTTTGATGCAGTCCCATTTGTTTATTATTTCCTCTGTTTTCCTTGTTCTAGGAGATATATTTGCAAAAATATTGCTATGCAAGGTATCTGAAATTTTACTGCCTATATTTTCCTCTAGAATTTTTATGATATTGTAACTTATATTTAAGTCCTTTACCCATTCTGAGTTTATTCTAGTGTGTGGTGTAAGTTGGTGGTCTAGTTTCCTTTTTTTCAAATACCAGTCCAGTTCTCCTTCTCCTAACATCATTTATTGGAGAGACTGTCTTTACTCCATTTTATGCTTTTACCTTCTTTATCAAATATTGACCATAAAGGTGTGGGTTTATTTCTGGGCCCTCTATTCTTTTCCATTGATCTATATGTCTTTACTTATGCTAGTACCAGGCTGTTTTGATTCCTGTAACCTTGTAGTATAGTTTTATGTCAGATATTGTGATCCCTCCAACTTTGTTCTTCTTTCTCAAGATAGCTGAGGTTATTCATGCTCTTTTATGATTCCGTATAAATTTTTGGAATATTTGTTCTAGATCTGAGAAATATGTATTAAGTATTTTAATACAAATTGCATTGAATCTGTAATTGTTTTGGGTAGCATGGACATTTTAATGATGCTAATTCTTCCAATCCATGAATAAGGTACTTAATTCAATAATAAATGAATCATCAATGAAATCAAGGAAAAAATCAAAAGGTACCTGGAAACAAATGAAAATGAACACACAACAACCCAAAACCTATGGGACACAGAAAAAGCAGGGCTTAGAAGGAAGTTTATAGCATTATACGCCTACCTCAAGAAGATAGACAAATCTCAAATAAGCAACCTCACCCTACACCTAAAAGAACAATAACAAACCCAGCCTAAAGGGAATAGAAGGAAGGAAATTATCAAGATCAGAGCAGATATAAATAATATAAAGACTAATAAAACAAATCAAATTGCAAAGAAACCAGGAGCTCATTCTTTGAAAAAACACGCAGCTGATAAAATTTTAACCAGACTTAGCAAGAAAAAAGGAGAGAGCATCCAAATTAATGAAATCAGAAATGAAAGAGGGAAAATAATAATGGATACCACAGAAATACAAAGGCTTATAAGAAAATACTATGAACAACTACAAGCCAAGAAACTGGGCAACATGGGCAAAATGGATAAATTTTAGAATCATACAATCTCCCAATACTGAATCAGGAAGAAGCAGAACACCTGAATAGACCAATAATGACTAATGAAGTTGAATCGGTAATCAGAAAACTCCCACCAAACAAAAGTCCTGGACTAGATGCCTTCACAGGTGAATTTTAGCAGTCTTTTAAAGGAGAACTAACACCTCTTTTTCTCAAACTACTCCAGAAAATTCAAGGAGAGGGAAAGCTTCCAAGCTCTTTTTACAAGGCCAGTATTATCCTAATTCCAAAACCAGGTAAAGACAAAACAAAGAAAGAAAACTATAGGGCAATATCCCTGATGACCATTGATGCTAAAATCTTCACTGAAATACTAGCAAAGTGGATCCAGAAATACAGTAAAAAGATCATACACAATAATCAATTGGGATTTATCCCTGAGATGCAAGGTGGGTACAATATTTGCACATTAATAAATGTGCTACATCACATAAACAAAATGAAAGATAAAAATCACAGGATCATATTAATTGATGCAGAAAAATCACTTGATAAAATCTAACACCCATTTATGATAAAAACACTCAGCAAAGTGGGAAAAGAAGGACCATATCTCAACATAATAAAGGCACTATACAAAAAAACCTACATCCAACATCATATTCAATAGGTAAATATCTAAAAGTGTTTCCTCATGATTGAATACTTTTGATGATGTGGTAAATAACTGCAATTCCCTTTAAGTGATATAAACAACTCATGCCCATCAGATCTCTATTTGGGGAGGTCATCTTCAAAGAAAGAAATTCCCAGCACCACACAAGTATGCAATGGATACTTAACAAAGATATACCAAAAATAAAAATAAAGTTATAATGGTTTGAAGGATTTTGTTAACTGAAGATGAAAATACACATAGGATTACTTTTAAAAGGAAAAATAAGTCTCCTGTTCCAAATAGACCCGGAGACACTTGATAGTCCTTTTAATCTGTCTTTAAAGAATTGATGGTGCATCAGAATACCTTGACAATACATAAGCCCCTAAGTCCAAACATTTGGTTCTTTTTGCCCAGGTTCTATGTTCATTGAGAAACGTGGTTCCTTCAGTAGATTCCTCTACAAAAATAAAATGCCATACCCAGGGGCATGCATGTATTACATGTTCACTTCTCTATTGTAAATAGTCTCTTCCTTGTTTGAGTTTCTTTTGCACTTGGTTAAGGGTTGCCAAGTTTCAGCCATGCTGAGCACAAGAACAAAATGAACTTCCTATGTCTACAAAGACGAACTCCAACTCTGGGCAAGACAATTTAATTTAGGAGCCCATCCATGAGGAATTGACCAGCTTCACCTCTATTACAGTATGTTATAAATGCTTCCCATTCATTGAGTTTTCCAGTAAGTCAGCTGATACTTATTGACAGTTATTAAGAGTTTGGCATTGTGCTGGGCACTTGAACCATAAATTGAAAAAAAAACATTTTTTTCCTACTATCTGAAGCTCAGTCTGGTGTAGGAACACTGGTGAGTAGACAAATGGACATGACTTATCTGATGAGTGTCATCATAAGCAGAGTAGGAAAGAAAACTCAATCAGTGCTTCCCATTTTGGATTCACATAGTTTTGCAGACTTCATTCCTCACTTACAAGCTACTCTTCTCTAGGATGAGGTATAATGAAATTTAGTGCTGGGGGGACAAGGTGAACTATTAACCACAATGAAAAATAAAGGTCTCATATCCACATCCTGTCGATCACTTACATAATTTATAATTTATAAGTGTTTATAACTATCTGAGACTAGGTCTTATTTCTATTACATTTGTAACAAAATAATTTTGGACTTTTAATAGTCACTTAATTATCTAGAAATACTACTGCTAGCTCATTTAAGGGAAGATTTTTATAGTATTTTTCTAGGTGATTGAAAAGGGTTCTGGCCCTGGCTGGTGTGGCTCAGTGATTTGAGTGCTGGCCTGTGAACCAAAAGTGTTCTGGAACTAATTCCAAAAATGCCTGTGTGTAGGGCTCCACACGCACACACTCATCAGACACCAGCAGGACATTACCTACTAAGAGATAGAATTCAATTCCACAGGTGAAGGGCTCAGTCACACCAAGGTGAGCTCCCCTTCAGATGCCAGTCACAAGCTCAGGTGCCTCAGACCTATTGGCTATAAATCAGAGGTTCCCACAAGCCCCTCCTTAGGTTTGATTGATTTGCTAGGACAGTTTGCAGAACTCAGGAAAATCTATTTCGTACTAGGTTACTGATTTATTACAAATAATAAAGGGCATGAGTGAATAGCTAGATGAAGAGATATAATACAGAGGGTGAGGTAGGGGCTTTTGTCCTCCTGGAGATGGGACCCCCGTACAGTGGCATGGAAGAGCATTCTGGTCTCCCATATGGAAGCTGTCTGAAGAAGGGGTGGCAAGCTGCCCTTCTGAGGGTTTGATAAAGGCTTCTCTACACAATAATGATGGACTCAGTCATTGGTCACTGGAAGGTAAGTTAATTCAAGCCCACTTACCCTACCAGGAAATTGGGCGAGAGGATTGGCTAAATGGTCCAACCCTCTAATCATACGGTTGGCTCCGTTAGGCACCAGATCATCACATTAACATAATAAAAAGCACTTTACCATTCTTAGCATTTAGGAAATTCTGAGGCCTGTGGGAGCTGCGTGTCAAGAATGGTGGTGAAAGACCAAATATATACATGAGAAATACATTTTGGTCATCTGAATTCCCCAATATTTATTTTTTATAAATCACAGTATCTCTGTAATGATTTGTTTATCATGTTGAAAAAAATTGCATCACTAATGGGAAAATCATTGATTTTTTTTTATTTCTTTTAGCTTTCCAGGAAAACATACATATGAGTCTACATTTATAACCGCTGTATTTAAATTATTTATAGATAAAAGTATCTCCGTTTAATTATGTTTTATAGTATGGTTAAACATTTACATGTAAAAATATATTTCATTAGTATTTATATCCTTCAAATTCTCTTTTCTAATTTCAATTAAAACATCTTTTTAATTTATAGTTTGAATATATTTATATAAATATAATTTACATTTTCTATGACTTTCAATTTCTGAAAACATAAAATTTTTATATTAAAGTTGTCTGAGTTTGATATGATTCTTAAAAAATTAAACAGTAAGGAAAGAAGAAAACCCAATAGGTTTAAGAAAAAGAAGGAAGTATATGTAGACTATTTAGAATTTGTGAAACATGAACTAAAAGATAGGAATCAGGCCATCAAAGATTTGGTTATCACACTAAAGGAGCCTCCATTGTTCATAATTACATTGAGTTTATCTGAAGAATGACCTGTGTTGTGACTGGTTTCATTCAACTTTCATTGCTGAATTTATTTTGAATTTTTAGTAAAATAAGTTTTTGTGTAAGTACATTGATCTTTTCCATAGAGCAGTACTTTAGAGTAAATATTTTAATAAAACTGTTTTTTTTTGTGTAAGGTAATTAATATTTTTAGCTATTAGATGCACCACCTGATAAATATGTTGTATTTGTTTTGATTTTGATTTTGTTTATCTGGATGTTCAGTATCTTGTTGCACATTTTCACTTGTTTTGTTTTTTGGCCTAAAAAAAAATTATGCAATGTCCACTAAAGGTATAAAGTGTGTAAGCATAATAGGCAATTGGAAAATGCTTTCAGAAATTTAGAGTAACAATGTCTACCTTGGGAGTAACTTTTCATAGTTCAAAATTAATATAAATGGCCTCCAAAAGTTAGAAAAAACTATATTCTAAATCAATGGTCAGATACTTTCATCATTCGAGGCCTTAAAAAAATAAATAAAAAGGCCTTCAGAATAATCTCTATGAAAGACTCTCTGGTGCCCTCCAAGTAAACCAGAAACTTTCCTGATTGTACCACTCCTTACTGTATTGTCCCCTTCAGTTCTGACCCCTTTTATGCCCTTTGCTCATCTCCCAAAGAATCTATTCTAGTCTCAGGGTTTTTCTCAGAAAATAAAAAAAAATAAAGCATCTCAATAAAACTTCAAGGCTAGAAGTCAGAACTATACAAGGTATACTTGAGCCCTGATTTGTGGTATATCATGATGAAAGCAGAAAAATTCAAATTCAGAGCTTGAGATGTTCCCACTTTTTTCTTCCTCCTAGATAGAATCAGTAAACCAAAAAATCCAGATGCATAAGCAATATCTGAACAACAGTAGCTATCAGTTTGATTTGATGGAAATTGATTGAGCATTACATATAAAAATTGCAGAATGCATATATTTTAAAATTTTATAAGATTTTATTTGAGTCAGACTGATGACATACGGTGAGAAGCAAGATTTCAAATGTTTCAGAGTATAACAGTTTTGCAGCTTTTTAAAATTCATTTGAAATTAAGGGGAGAACATCAGGCAGATTCCATGGAAGTGAGAGAAAGCATCTGGGGACCAGATTACAGTGCAGTTAACAAAGTAATGTGTTATCTTGAGGGTCAGTACCCCATTCAAGGGGTATTACTCTGATATTTCAAAGGTGTGTCAACCTAGATTCACAAGAACAATGAACAGGGCCGGCTTAAAAGCTTTTACTGAAGAAGCTGTAGCCTGGAGTGTGATTACCCACCATGACCTTCCCAGTTAGGAATTGATGATCAGATCACCCTGTTACATTACTTTCCCCCTTTTTTGATCCCCTCTTTTTTGATCCACAGATTTATGACTTATGGCCACAAATTAATCTAGAACATGCATTGATGGTGAACTTTTTGCTCAGATAATGTAGTTTCACAGTGTTAGGGAGGCTCATTCCTGGAAAGTGTCTGTATTGACATTATCTTGTTGAACATTGGTCCAATACTGTAACCATGAGATCTGAGTTAAGGCCAAATTTTCCCAGAAGGGGAAGGTACATGGAAGGCAGTCAGTCTATGGCTTTCACTGTGAAAAAAAAACAACACTCTGGATCAGTTCTATACCATGGACTATCATGATCTGAGTTTTGCCTTCCATCTAATTTTTCTGTATTTGGCATCTACTATTACATTTGCATAAGTCATGAAAAGAGTACTAACAGATAACTTATACATTTTCAGTAATCATAAATAGTTGGACTATACAGAAAAATGCAAAGAACAAGTATAACTATTATAATGACTAATATTATTAGCAAACAAGAATAGGTAGTTAAGAATGTATTTTGAGATCAGTACGAACCCATACACATACAGGCCTTGTCAACCTCTTGGGGTAGCTCTCTCATGTCAGCAGCTTCTTATCCTCAAGGATTCTTTGATATTCATAGACAGAAGTAGATGTCCAGTCATGGTTAGGCACTTGATAAGTAACTTCTGATGAGGTTGAAGAGTGTCTTTTGTTCGATGTCTTTTCTGATAAAATCCTCATGTGACAATCTAGATCTTTCAGGCCTGTCTCCTTGAAACTCATGTGAAAGGCAGTGGTTACCAACTTGAGATTTTCTTAAACCTTGGCAATATTGTAAGATGTCTCCTTTCAATAATGTCAGCTTCTGAATTCCTTCATTCAGGTTCAGCTTAAAAGAATACAAAAGCTAAAAAATGGGGAGCCAGCAATCAGGGAAGAACCAAGCATTCATTTTAGGTTTCCTGTGGCCTGACTATTTTTTAAATTTACAACCATTTTTACCTATTAAATGTACCCTAGAAGTTTGAATCATTTATTTTACAGTGCTTTCCATGCAATTTCATTTTTTGAGGTGTTCCATTGGCTCTTCTGAAACACCACAAAGTTATTCCTACATATATTGAGATTTTAATCCTCAAAACCTCAATGTCTGATGAAAACTAAGAAGTAATCAGTAAACAATACATATATTTTTAAGTGTGCATGGAGCATTCAACCAAGATAGCCCAGATACTGAGTCATAAAGTATCTCAATAAGTGAAAAGGATTGGCATTATATAGAGTTCTTTGACCAAAATGAAATACATTATAAATCATTTGCTGAGTATATGAATGAGTATATGGTGCTACAACCTAAATGTTAGTATGGTGAATCCTTGAGAGGTAATTAGGTTCAGCTCTAGGTAATCTATAAAGATATTAATGACCTATATCTCAAATGAAAAAATAGTGTGTATATATGTATGCATATATTGCAGGTAAAGAAGACATAAAATACATATTTTAAAAATATTTTTGTGACTTGTGCTGCTGTTGATGAACATTTAATAATGCTGATTCCACTATTTGACACCACAGTGTTAGAATGAGTATTCTCTTTCATATAGCTTTATGCACGGGAACTTCAGAGTAACTTTTACTTCAGAATGGTTAGGTAAAAAAGTTTATGCCTCTTTCTTCCTATCACCCACATATTACTAAAATGATTTCCAATAACATTATAGTAATTTGTAATCCACAGCAAAATATATGAGTACTATAACTACATTTTCCCCAAACTAGTTATTTCTTTTCTTTTAACTTTATTCTACCTGGTGGGTAAATTAGTGGTATTTTGTTGGGTCCCTTAAATTTGTATTTTCTCACTGGTATGTCTAAACATGTTTTCATACATATGTTTAAAATTTGCACTTAATTTTATATAAATTTCCCATTTGTATTTTCTGTCAATTTGGCAAATACAGTGGGTGAAAAAATGCCACCCTGCTGCTTATCTATTTATAATTTGCACTTCCTCACCAGTCAGGTTGAAAAATTTGCATGTATTTATTGATAAATGTAATCATATCTTCTGTGATTTGACTGTTTTGGCCAACTTTCATTTTCTAATCAATTTACCTGCAATAAATATCCCTTTGCATTTTTCTTTTCTTTTTTTAAGTGATTTAAAAAATTATTTATTTATCTTTAGAGGGGAAGGGAAGGAGAGAAGGAGAGAAACATCAATGTATGGTTGCCTCTCATGTGTCCCCTGCCGGGAACTGGCCTGCAACCCAGGCATGTGCCCTGACTGGGAATCGAACCGCGATCCTTTGATTCGCATGCCTGCGCTCAATCCACTGAGCTACACCAGCCAGGGGTACATTTTTCTATTCAAACTTAATTCTCTGTGTGGCAAAGAATTTTTCGTTTTCTCTCTTTTCTTTTTTAACTTTTGATATGTTGACTTTCGCCATACATTTCATTATAATCAATCTCCATCTTCCAATTTGTGAATCTGAATAGCCATCCTTGATTTTAAGTCTCTTCCTTCTCAGTTTTATGCAGACATTCATTTAAGTTAATGGCTGCTGACTGATCAGGGTGGTAGTTGCTGAAGGTTGTGGTGACTTCAAATTAGAAATTGTGGCAATTTCTCAAAATAAGACAATGAAGTTTGCCACATTATCTAACTCTCTCTTTCAGAAACTCTCCGTAGTACGTGATTCTATTTGGTAGCATTTTCCCCAGGGTAGAACCTCTTTCAAAACTGGAGTCAAGCCTCTCAAAACCTGCCTCTGCCATATAAACCAAGTTTCTGTAATATTCTAAATCCTTTTTTGTTACTTCGACAATTTTCAGAGTATCTTCACCAGGAGAAGACACAGAGACACGGAGTGAGCCAATGCTGCTGAAAAAATGCTGCCACTAGATTTGCTTCATGCAGGATTGCCACAAAGCATTACTGTGCAAAAACCCTTCATATTTGGGATGCACACGAAGTGAAGGGCAATAAAGCGAGGTGCGTCTGTGTTACAAACTGGGTGACTTAAACAACAGGAATTAATTGTGTCGCAGCTCTGAAGGCTTGAAGTCCAAGATTAAGGTGTCAACAGGGTTGGTTCCTTTGGAGGCTGAGAGGGAGAATGAGAATTGGTTTCCTGCTTGTGTCCTGGTCTCTGGTGGTTTGCTGGCACTTTTTCCTTATCTTGCATATGCACCACCTCATCTCTCATGTTTTCCTGCATTCACATTTTCTCTTTTTGTAAGGACACAAGAATTTGTGTCTTAACTAATCACATTCGCAAAGAATTCATTGTCTTAACTAATCACATTTGCAAAGAATTTATTTTCAAATAAGGTCATATTTGGAGGTGCTGGGCATCAGGACTTCAAAGCACTAATTTGGAGGGATAAATTCCACCCCTGACAGAGGCCACATCACTTGGTATTCCAACCGTGTGATGAGACACCTAGTTCCTCTGCATCCCCACCGACAATTGTCAATATTGTTTTAGTTGTCCTGTGGGTATAGAGGGGTATTCATTGTACTCATTTGTTTAAAAGACTATATTTGACCATTGTATTGGTTTTGTTTTTTGTCAAAAATCAATTGAATGTATATTATAAAAAACAGCACAAAGATTTCTAAAAAATTAAAATTAGAGTTACCACATGATCTCATAATTCTACCCGTGGGTATTTATTTGAAGGAAATAAAATCACTAATTTGATCAAATACATGCACCTCCACATTCACTTCAGCATTATTTATAATAGTCAAGACATGGAAGCCAGCTAAGTGTTCAATGACAGATGAATGGATAAAGAAAATATGGCATACACACACACACACACACACACTATGGAACACTATTCGGCCATAAAAAAGAAGAAAATGTTGACATTTTGTTTGTCTTTTCCCATGAAAGTTGACATTTTCATCTCTGCATATGCTGAATAATTTTGGGGTAGATCCTCATCATTTTGACTATTGTGTTATGAGACTCAGTTTTATTTAAACTCCATGAAGAATATTGATGTTTCTGTTTTAGCAGAGAATGTTCCTAGTAAAACTCTGGCCGCGATTTACTACCTATTTTCTGTAGGCTGGGGTTTCAGTGTTGGTTAATTTTTTAAAACCTCTGCAATGCTCAGTGCTATTGGATTGTCCCACATGTGCCCTACTCAGTAGTCAGTTTGGGGCCTGGGAAATATGTATTTATTAGTTCAGGTTTCAAAATCTTTGGTATGCTAATATGAACCAGATACATGCATAGGCAGGTAGAAATATGACCAGAACCCAGAACTTTTTAAAAAATTGAATCTATTAGGGTGACATTGCTTCACAAAACCATGCAGGTTTCAAGTGTACAACTCAACAAAACATCGTCTGCACACTGCACTGTGCACCCATTGCTTAAAACAAAGTCTCTTTGTAGACTCATTTCCCCGTTTGCCCAACTCCACTTCCATCTATGCCCACCCTCTTCCACCACACTGTTATCTGTGTCTGTGTCTATTTTTTTTTTTGCTCAGTCCCTTCACATTCTTTCATCCAGCCCCCCAACCACCCTCCTCTCTGGCAGTTGTCAGTCCGTTCCATGTATCTGTGCCTCTGTTCCTATTGTGTTCATAAGTTTATTTTGCCCAAAAGTTCTTAAATGAATTTGCAGGTGGCCTTCTGAGCTTTCCTTTTCCCTGAGTCTGAAGCTATAGTGTGTGTTAACTGTTGACAGTTGAGGAATGCTCAGGTTCATTTGTATAATTAAAGACTAAACTAAAACCTTCTTACAAAGAATTTATTCAATGGAGAATACATTACTGTTACAAAAAAAAAAAAAAGAAAAAAGAAAACCAGCAAGTAAAATGCTTTTTCTAAAAACTGTTGCCATATAGTTTATTTCTTTGTGATAGCACCACCCTGTGGTCTTTGTGTCCCAGGGCTTAACTATACCACAAATCAAGTTTTCCTTTCAGATATTTCTTGGATTTCCTGAAAAGAAGTCTGTGGAACCCCATAGGATAACAGGCCTCTGCAGGGTCAGCATTATCAGAAAGGTGCTTAGAACCATAAGTATGTACCTCCAGGATAAAGACAATGCAGATGAGGTGTCGGTTAATGGTTGGTTAACCTGAACCTAGCCTCTAGACTCCATTTTCAGATTAGCCTGTCTTTTATGAACTATTTCAGATCCTAGATTCCTATCTCGAGGCATGGAGACATACTCACAACTGAGAGTTAGCTATGTGTATCTATAGTAAAAACAATTCTGAAATACCAGTGAAAACTGATAGAGACATAATATCTGACTAACCCCCAGATAATGGATGTTTTAAACAGGGTTTCTTTCAGTGGGTGTTTTAAAAAATAAAATTTTGTGAATTTCAAGCTCAATTATTGCCCTGGCTGGTGTGGCTCAGTGAATTGAGAGCTGGCCTGCAAACCAAGGGGTTGCTGGTTCTCTTCCCAGTCAGGAAGGCACATGCCTGGGTTGCAGGCCAGGTCCCCAGTAGGGGGTGCATTAGAGGCAACAGCATATTGATGTTTCTCTCCCTCTGTTCTCCTTCCCTGCCCCCCGCTGTAAAATAAAAAGCTCATCTGTATATCTTTGACAGTGATACAAAATATTACTTAATTTTAAGACATAAAGCATAAAGAAGCTTTTCTACCATGTTGACTGATTAAATTTAATTAAACATCAATTGCTTAATTTATTAAGTCAATGCATATAAAATTTTAGAGAACTATAAGAGTTTATAAAATTAGCATTTAATTTCAGTTAGTTGACAAATTAATTCCTTTTAAATTAATGCCTTCCAGAGTTCCCTTAATCTATTAAAATTGTTGACATTTATTTAAAATTATAGGTACCTATTCAATTTTGCTTCAGGGTAGAAGAGTTACTAATAGAAATGTGATAAAATTATGTAATAGATCTTTGAGAGAGTTTCAGATTGATCTTCTATTGGCAATCACTGTTTCTACACCAGCTTTTGTATAAGGATCTGGATGTAGGCTTTTCCTAAATGATTTATTTATTATTTCAAAAATTATTGGTTTCATATAGAAAAGTTTAAATGGTAATAATAGGCATTACTGTTCGTATAACCATGAATTTTTACCTAATCTCAATTACCCTTTCTTGATGCAGTTGATTCTGAGGTAATGAGATATTTTTAGACCAACTGACAATTTTGGTGAAGGGATTAGGTAATTTTAGTATGTATAACAAAACAAAATTATACATATAATACAATACTATAACAAAAATTAGCTGCCATTTATTCTTCCCAAAAGCAATAAAAATATCCAAATGCATTTAAACTGTTGTGGGGATGGGAAAGACAATTTTTTTTTGTATTTAAAAATAGGTAAGAGGCCCTGGTTGGTGTAGCTCAGTGGCTGAGCGCGGGCCTGCAAACCACACAATCCCGGTTTGATTCCCAGTCAGGGCACATGCCTGGGATGCAGACCAGTTCCCAGCAGGGGACTCATGAGAGGCAACCATACATTGATGTTCCTCTCCTTTTCTCCTTCCCTTCCTCTCTAAAGATAAATAAATAAAATCTTTTAAAAAATAGGTAAGATACTTGGTTTACTGAACTTCATATTTTCCTAAAAATTGAGATACCCATAATGAAAATGTAACATTATTATAGTAATGATATTACTATAGGGTGATATATCATTATTAATTCTATTCAACAAAGTGTTGAGCATATTCATTCATTTCTTTCTTCACGAACTAAGTTAAACATACAGCACAGTTTCTTAAGTGATGGAGAAAGAAGTGTTAGGGTTAATTGAGATTTTAGATCTATCAAAGTTAACTCTTTATACAGGTGTGATTTGGGAATTTGTTTTTGCAAAATTGACCATAAACAGTTTGGGAGGATTTAAAACTAAATATCTGTTGACCAAAATAAGGCTTATGAATCATAGAAAGTAGGGTCTAAGTTTCATTATAGAAAGTGTAAGTTTAGCCCTGGCTGGTGTGGCTCAGTGGATTGAGCACTGGCCTATGAACCAAAGGGTTACAGGTTCAGTTCCTAATCAGGGCAAATGTCTGGGTTGCAGACCAGTTTCCCAGTTGGGGGAGCATGAGACACAACCACACACTGATGTTTCTTCCTCTCTTTCTCTCTCCTTTTCCCTCAGTCTAAAAATAAATAAAATCTTTTTTAAAAAAGAAAGCATAGGTTTATTACACTTTTATATAACCACTTTATTTTAGGATGTTGTATTTAATGCGGTATTATTTTCTTAGTTCACATAAATGTAGTTCTAGCAGGAAAAAAATATAAACCTATATTCAAAATCTGGCTCTAGCCATTTTGGATACTTATTACACTGTTTGGAAGCATTTCAGCTTATTTTTCTAGGCGTGTATGTCATACTACCAAAGCTCTTTCCTGTGTTTTGAGGATAAAGGGCTTTACATATGTAATGACCATAAAATGGTGTCTTTCTTTCTTTGATAACATTATAAAATTACATGTGCAAATAAAACTGTTTTCAGTGAGAGGAATTTTACTTTTGCCTCAACAGTAGTAATTCTCCCCTGTTGGTTTAGCATTCACAGGTATCTTCTAGAAATTTTCATGATCTATTGAAGTATGGATGGACTGTAGGTAGCTTGCCCCCTGTAAGTTGCTGGCAACTTTTTAAATGAGTAATACTGGATCTTTATATCACTTTAAATCATTATTTCTTGTTGATGTAGAACATACTTTCTGTCATATATGTTTCTCCTAAAATATCATTAAATTTTGCAATTTACTAGTATAAAGTTGTTGAGGAGGAAAAAACTGGAAAATATTTATTTATCATGCTCAGAAACCAAAATTAGTAGAAAATAATATGTGAACCAACAATTATGTACTCTCCCTCCAAAATAAAAAATAAAAAGTATAAGGACTTTTCTGAAGTCAATTTATCACTGATTTCTGCCTATAGTTCTTGAAGATACAATGAAAAGTAAATTCTACATAACTGAATATTTTTGATTACAGAACATATCAGAACACTCTGGAACAAGAAAGTTCCCTAAATACAACATGTAAACACAATACAAAACTGCCTGTTAACATGTAATACTGTACGTGTACCTGCTAGCAGAATGGGGTATTGATAATGACGTAACCTAGAACTAGTGACCTAATTTCAGCTCTCCTGATAGGTAGTTTACCTGGCAAACTTGCTGATAGGACACATTCACCCACAAAGTTATCCAGATTTGGATGAGAAAATTTTCTCTTCTGACCTTGTTGGAATCTGAAGAAACAAAGAAAGGAGGTGTTACTGCTCTCAGGGATGTATACCTCCAGGGGTGGATGTTTGAGGAATATGGGTACCTGGTGTCGTCCCTCCCACTGACCTCTTGATTTCTATTATTTCACCACCTCCATATGTTGATAATCCTTCATGACTGCCCCTACGACTGTGTGATGAAGACTCTTACCTGCTGAGGCTTCTGCGAGATGAACTAGGGTTATAACATCTTCAACCGCTGTTCTGCTGACAACTGTTTACCTGAGCCAGGTGTTCCCAGGGTGTGCCTCGTGTGGTTTGTTTGTGCCTCCACGTAGCCGTTGAGCCTTGATTGCTGTTGGGACGTCAGTGGGTGGGATTGGCCCTCAGGCTGAGTGGCCGTCAGGACTGGCTGTGGCTTCAGCAGACAAGCTGTGGTGCAGCTGAGTCGCTTTACAGCTGAGTCGCTTTAGTTGGTTTGCCTTGACCGGGGCTCTCTTACCTGCTGAGACCACTTGGGGTGTGTCCTTTGTGTTGCTAATTAGGTGGTGCTCTGGTGTGGTCCGAAGCAGGCCCCTTGAATCATGCCCTTTGATTGACCTAGAGGTAATACGAAGCCTTTCTATCCTCTTCCCCCACCCCAGGGCTCAGTACTTTTACTTCCTCCATTGCGCCTGAAGAAGAAAAAAGTGAAACATAAAAACCTGCCTAATTGAAGCAAAACTTGAAACTGCCTTACCTGAGTTTTGCCTATCAGGTTCTTCAGATTTCAGACATAATGATTTTTTCCCTCCCAAATCCTAATGTTCTGTTCTAGCCCTTTCCCAACTCCTGGTTGTATAGCGAAGGAAAGAGTAAAAGCAGCCTATAATTAAAAGTTTAAAAGTTACTCATTTAGTTCTAGAATGAATGTGCGCTGTTGAAATAACTCATCATTGAATTATCTGTACTCCTTACAGAAAAATTTCTAAATTAGTATGGGTATGAAAGGAGGTAGGGTATCTGTTAAAACATTATACTAAGAATAACTTTTTAAATATTATGACTGTATTGCAGATTTGAATGTTATAAGCTATCTCTCACTATAAAGAGATTGATAAAGACATATAAAGATATTGAGTGGCGAATTAGAAGCATTTATAATATGTTGATAATTTTAGCTTTTTATAACCTACAATTTTACTGAAAGTTAGCATTAGATTAGAAATCGTGTTTGAAAAACATGGATGACAAAAGGGAAAAACCAAGTTTCGGAAAAATACAACTGCTGAGATTTATAAACCAGGCAACTAGCAACATCTAGTGGTCATTCTCATGACCAACCCCTCTCTCTAACCTCACAGTTGCTCAGAATTCAGTCACATGCCGAGAGTTTGGGCAGGTACTTTGAATTAAGTAAGAAAAATAAAATATAAGTAAATTAAAATTAGGAAACAATATAAGAGAAATATAAGCATCAGTGTTTATATATATATATATATATATATATATATATATATATATACACACATACATGTACTGTTAACAGGACTTAATTCTACCAACATTAATCTTAAAAATTAAGATTTCAAGACTCCTGTTATAGATAATTCTCCATTATTTTAACTGATAGAATTGGCAAGGATTTTGAACAATTACTTATCTTACTCAGCTGTTTGAAATCAGGCAATAAGAACAGCAGGTTTCAGCCCTTGAATGCTTGTAATCTGGCAGTGAGAGCTTGTATACATGTTAAGAAATAATAGCCAATAGCTACCTGGAGGCAAAGGAGTTTGCCTGGGTTTTCTATTTTGATAGTCAATTTACAAATAAATAATCCAAGACCTGAATACAGATGAAAAATTGTCAGGAAAAGTTTGATTGCTACTAACATAATTTAAATGTTTTAAAAATCATTTCTTTTAAATATTGATGATATAATACTGATTTGACACTGAAAACATAAACATGATTGCATTCCAAAACTAGAGTGGGAAATGGAGAACAGGCAGTAATGTTTGTAATGCACCAGTCAAGTGACAGACCCAGGGTGGTGCTTCATCTGCATCTGTGATCATAATTCATCTCCATGACAATTCTAGAAACAGGTGTCATTTGCCACACACCGCTCTCCACTACATTTTATAGACAGAGGAAGAGAGTCTCGCTTCTGTGATCACACAACTGGTAAGTGACAAAGGTGGGTCTGAATTCAGCTCAACACCATTTTGAAATTAATGTTCTCATTATGCATATACACTAAATTTATAACCTGGGCAAAAGTTTTAAATATGATATCAGCATTTATTTTATTTCTAATTATATTTTATGGATTATGCTATTACAGTTGTCCCTATTTTTCCCCCTTGGCTCCCCTCAACCCAGCATCCCCCACTCCCTCAGGCAATCCCCACACCTTTGTTCATGTCCATTGGTCTTTTGTTTCAGTTCTTCGGCTACTCCATTTCTTATACTGTATTTTACATACCCATGGATATTCTGTAGCTACAATTTTTACTTCTTAATCCCCGGCTTCTTCAATCATTCTCTGAAACCCACTTGCCACCTGTTAACCAGCAAGACGCTCTCCATATCCATGATTCTATCTCTGTTCTTGTTTCTTTAGTTTGTTTTTTAGAATCCATTGTTGATAGATATGTATTTATTGCCATTTTATTGTTCATAGGTTTGATCTTCTTCTTCTTCAAAAAATCTCTTTAACATTTCATATAATAATGGTTTGGTGATAATGGACTCCTTTAGTTTTTTTCTTGTCTAGGAAGTTCTTTATCTGCCCTTCCATTCTTAATGACAGCTTTGCTGGATAGAGCAATCATGGCTCTGGGTCCCTACTCTTCATGACTTTAAATGCCAATGCCTTCTAGCTTGCAAAGTTGCTTTGGAGAAATCGTCTGACAGTCTTATGGGAACTACCCTGTAAGTAACTAACTCCTTTTCTCTTGCTGTTTTTAACATTCAATTTTTATCTTTAACTTTTGGCATTTTAATTATGGTGTGTGTTGCTGTAGACCTCTTTGCATCCATCTTTTTATGGGACTCCCTGTGCTTTCTGGACTTGCATGTCTGTTTCCTTCACCAAATTAAGAAATTTTTCTTTAATTCATTTTTCAAACAGATTTCCAGTTTCTTTTTCTTTCTCTTCTCCTTCTGGCACTCCTAAGACATGAATATTAGAATGCTCCAAGTTGCCCCAGAGGCTACTTACACTATCCTTGTATTTTTGGATTCTTTTTTTATTCTTACTGTTCTAAGGTTGTTTTTTGCTTCCTTATGTTCCAAATCTTTGATTTGATTCTCAGCTTCATCTACTCTATTTTTGTCTTCATCTACTCTTCTGTTGTTTCTTTGTAATCGTTCTTTATTTCAATTAGTGTATCCTTCATTTCTTACTGGATATTTTTATGCTGTTGAGGTCCTCACTAAGGTCTTTGAGCATCCTTACAACCAGGGTTTTGAACTCTGCATCTGATAAATTGCTTATCTCCATTTCATTTGGTTCTTTTACTAGAGTTGTGATGTATTCTTTCATTTGGGCCATATTTCTTTGTCTCCTCACTTTAGCAGGCTCTCTGTATTTGTTTCTATGTATTAGGTAAGGCTTCTATGACTTCTTGTCTTGGTAGCATGGCCTAATCTAGTAAGTGTCCTGTAGAGTCCAATGGCAGAGCCTCTCTCTCTCTCTCTCTTTTTGCACAACCTCTCTTATCATGGAAGCTGGGTTCTCAAGATGTGCCCTCTGTGTGGGTTAAGTACACTCTCTTCTTGTAGTTGAGCCTTGATTGCTGTTGGCAGGTAAATGGGAGGGATTCACCTAGGCCAGTCAATTTTAAGGACTGGCTATGACCACTGACCACCAGCCTCTGCCCTCCGTGGAGGGTCAGCTGTGTGGGAGTAGTGTAGTGGTGCTCTAGTGTGGTCTGTAGCTATCCACTGGGTGTGAAGGTACTGGGGTTTCCCTGGTGGTGCAGGCCAGGGTCAGCCCCAACCTGTGTTCTGCCCAGGGCCAGAGAGCAATCTGAAGATGGCTGCTACTATTGCTGGGCTTAGAGGTTCCCAGGCAAGGCCAAGTTGAGAACCTAGGCTGGCTGCTGCTTATGCCAGGCCTGTGGGCACTTAGCAAGAGTTCATGAGCCCGGGGACCCACTGTGGACAGCTATTGTTTGTTTGAAAGAATTTAGGAAATTGTGAAGCATGAGCCAAGACCAAACATTTATATGGAAAAGCCACTGTTAATAGCTTGGGTGAGCCCATAATTTGGGTGGGTCAATACCTCAGGGGATCTCCGGGACAGGGCAAACAGAATTAGCCATGTTGATGGAGTCTCAGATATGGCAGCTGCCTGTCAGCTCTGTGGTTTTGTGGGGGGAGGGTCAGAAAAGGGACAATGGCATCTGTCTGCCTTTTTGTCTAGATAAAGCTGTCTCCTAGCTCTTGCCTTGATATCAGACACGTTAGTTCCTCCCCATATGCCATTGGTGGCTTTCAAGCAACTACCCTGTTGCTGGAGCTCAGAAGAAGTGAGTCTGAGTAAGTTTGTGTGTGGGTTCTTTAAGAAGAACTGCTTGGGATTCCGAATGTTTCTTCCATTGACTCAATCCCTGCTGGTTTTTTCCAGCCAGAAGTTATGGGGACTTATCTTACTGGCACTGGAACTCTGGACTGGGGGCCTGGTGCAGGGTTGGGATTCTTCACTCCCAAAATATCCCCCCAAATTTCTATCCACCACACATGGATATGGGGCCAGCCTATTGACATCTTGTATCTCCTGCCCTCTCACCAGTCTGGATGGATGGGGTTTCTTTAATTTCATAATTGTAGGATTTCCATTCAACTTGATTTCTACTGGTTCTGAGTGATGGTTGTTCTTTAGTTTAGTTGTAATTTTGATATGGTTGGGCAAACAGGCAACCATATCTGTGTTTACTGATGCTTGACCAGAAGCCTTTTTGTAGTTTCCTCATCTTGCAAGCCCTGTAGCTCCAGAACCACACATTGTCTTGAAAGATGTCCCACTGTTCAAATCTGACTTTAATTCAACAATGAACAGTCTTTCATTTCATTTATTCATTCAACTATTATGTAGGTACTCATGGAACTAGAGAAAGCTCAAGATAAAAATCTAAGTTAAAGGCAGCATAGTAAATGAAATTTATATAACATTAGAGATCTACTCATTTAAAAATCATGTTATTGTGTACATACAATGTGTCACTGCTGATATAAAGCCAAATGATGCGATCACTTGAATACCAAGAACTCAGTGAAAATATATATAAACATGTATTCACAACACTGAAGATACATCATTGTACTATATGTATTAAGTGATAAAACGAGTTGGGAATGATGTGGTGTCAGCTCGAATGAATCTCGCAGAATTCTCAGAGGGGAGGTTTGAACTCTGCAGGTTACTAACCCAACTGAAGTGGGATGAAAGATTATGGCATGTAATCCAGGAGGGCCATGTAAAGGCAAGAAAGAGATGGAGAGAAGTAGAGGGATTTGAGGCATATTTAGAAAGTAAAAATACATCAGAGGTAAGGAGTCCTCATGGTCTTTGAGTAATGAGAAATAAACCTCATCACTAGGATGCAGGAGAGTCTGGGGCCATGAGAAAAAACTTCTGACTCTTGCAAATTAACTGATCTAAGAGGACATGATCAATATCTACACATCACTGACTGGAAATAGTATGGAGGAAAAGGAACTGTCCAGTTAAACTAGCTAATGTGCAATGTTTATGCTTTGTATACTTAGTTAATATACTATAAATTGAAACTAGAACCATGTTATTGGGAGATTGTTGTTATTTAACAAAACCACAGTAACTGAAAATTATGTGTATTGGAACCATGCAAGGCAATGACCGACTGTGTACACACCAACACACACACACAGCACCCACCACACCGAGGGTGTAAAACATCTGCAAATTTAATACATTGTTGATTGAAATGAAAAATAGAACAATCTGTGTAAACATTATGGCGGTTTCTTTAAAAGTTACACGCATCTACTACACAACTTGAACATTTTATTTTTCATTACTCAAGAGAAATGAAAGCATGTATCCACAGAAAGACTTACATACAACTATTCATAGCAGCTTTATTTGAAATAACCCCACACTAGGAATAATACAAATGTCTATCAGTGGACAAATGGATAAAAATCGTGTGGTATATTTATACAACAAAACACAACTCAGCAAAATTAAGAAGAAAAAATTAATATATGCAATAACATGTATGACTATCAAAATAATCACACTAAGCTAAAGAAGACAGACAAAAAGGTATATACTCCATGAGTCTATTTATAAACTCTCTAGAAAAAGGCTAATTTATAGTGATCAAAAGATGGAAACTATTGCCTAGAGATGAGGAGGATGGACAGGAAAAAATAAGAGGAGAAAAATATTGAGGGACAGGAAGAAATTTTCTGGCATCATGGAGATATTTACTATGTTTATTGAGGTCATGGGCTTATGGGTATAAATATATATCCAAATTTCTCAAATTTTTCATGGTAAATATACACTATTGTATATCAACTATATTAGTAAAGCTGTTATAAATATATATATATATAAATGTATTCATCCCATTTTAATTGTTTTACTGTCATTAACTTTGCATTAGCTTAGATATAGTATTACTACATATTTGTTCATTGGTAATATAAATTAATTAAAATAAATTTGATTAAAATTTATAAATTGTTCTGACTTTTCATATCATAAGACAATAATTTTGATTAATTATCAATACAATATGTTAAAAGATCTATGTCATTTTTATTGCCTGGCAAATATCTAAAAATTGTTAGACTTTTTACCTTAATTATGTGGCTAATATGTCAATGTAATTTTATCTTTAAAAGACACATTGCTGCCAGCTGTTAGAAGATGGAGCTAATGACTCACAGAAACATTTGAAACTAAAAAATGAGCTGTTTTCCCCACTAAGTTTTTCCAAATAATTATAAAATAAATTGGAATACTTCAAAATATTGATTACAGTTGTTGGATTATTAATTAATATAAAATTATATTTCTAAAAATTTTACTGAAATTCCTATTTAGGATTGGTTTAAATATATTTTGTAAAAAAAACAAGTGATTAATATCCTAAAAAAAGAATTTATTGAGCAAAGCATTTGAAACAATATTTTAAAAATTATCAGTAAATTTTATATCTGCAGAAATTAGGAGAAATCATAGGCCATTACTTCAGTTTTCAACACTTATGTTTAAACTTACATTTTGATATGACTGAGTCAAACTTTAATGTGGTCACATGTATAAATCAGAACAGGAGCCTGTATACAGGAGAAAAGTGGTCAAAAGATGACCATTCGTCCTTTCTTGTTGCTGTTGCCACGTTTTGATTCAGTGTGTATGGTCCTGGCTGCTGTTAATGGTGAGGTGTTTTTGCAAATAAAATTAAAATGAGTAAGTTTACATGTATAGTGTACTTCATACAAACTGATAAATAGTGTTCCAAAAAATACTGTTTCAGAAGCAAAAAGCTCTTAGTCTGGCAATTTGGATACGGGAATCTGGGGAGCACTGTTCCTCGTGGCTTTCTGTAACGAGTTTCACAGAAGTGCAAAGAGAGGTTATGAATGGTGAACACCATGACAAGAGATCAGAAACTGATCTAAAATCTAATATAGCCTAAGCAACATGAATTTCAATGGCAAAACCCAAATCAGGACAAGTACATCAAATATATTCATTGTTAAAAATCGAAATGCATCCCTAAGAAACAATATGCACCCTTACAACCAATCTAATAATGCAATATTTTCTATTTCTGAAATATTTGTCTCAAAACAAAGGTCAACTTTATGGATTAGGACAATTCTTTGTGTGCTATAAAATTTCATTTTAAGAATAACAACTTTTAAATAACAAACATACTGTATTTCATTTTTAGTGATTTTATTTGATATTTATTTTATTAATATTCTCTTTGTTAAATATTTTCTAACATCAAATTACTTCAAGCAGACATCATTTTTATATTTTATCATATGTATTATCTCTTAAGAATAATAAGCCAAGCATTTATTACCATACGCTTATTTTTAACTGAAGAACCCTGAAACTAGAACTGTGACACAACACTATTCATTTTTATCATTATGGGCACTCTATTTTAAAACAGATAAATAAATTATTATTTTAAATAGGAGAAAATCTATGATTTGGAGATTTTCCATATTGTTACAGGAACTGTAACATTCCCAAATCCCCAGTATTAATATCTGTGGGGAATTTAAAAACACCATTAGCAGTTTTCTTATTCTCTGCTTAAACCGTTTCTGATTTACAGAGTTCTATAAAGTCTAACTTTACCTCTAACTTCCATGGCTAGGGGTATCAAACACAAGTTTATATTGGACTTGCCCATTAGGTTGCTCTAGGACTTTGCAAACCTATGTCCAAAATTTTACCTTCTCCTGACTGCTGTGTGAAACATCTGTTAGAGTATTTTTAGTACATCTCTCTATGCATGTATCAAAATGAAATAATTAACTTGCTTAAACACCAACCACAATGATAAAAATTACCAAATGTAATATAAAACAAAACATATGGTCTAATTTCCACTCTCATAAGGGAGTCTTTATGTAACAAACTCTGATAAAGTAAATTTATGTTTCAGAATCTAAATGAGAAAACCATATATAGATAAGTTTTACCTTTTAATACTTTTAAAAACAGAAACCAGTAATCCAGATGAAGTTGTTATCAGGCAATTATTTCCATGTAATAAGAGAAAAGAAATGATAAAGCCATTTTTCTCCAATGACATACTACTAGTGTAATTAAGGATATGAGCATTTATAAATATTTTTGCTACTATTTCAGAAATAGTTTCTAACTTACAAATAAAAACTCTTCATGTATTTTTTTCATGCGTTGGAAGTATTCAACCCAAGTTTGATGTTTCCTCACAATGCACAAAAAATGTCAGGCTAATGTCTAAAAGAGTATGAATATTACATGCATGAGGTCTTCTGATAATACTGACCAAAGAGTTTAGCTTTGATTTTTAAGATTTTATTTATTTATTTTAGAGAGAGGGGGAGAGAGAAAGAGAGGAAGAGAAGCGTCAATGTGTGGTTGCCTCTCATGCATCCCCTGCCAGGAACTGGCCTGCAACCCAGGCATGTGCCCTGACTGGGAATCGAACTGCGTAGCTTTAATTTTGAAATACTTCAACAGGTAGGAATTTTCCATACAATGTAGAAAATGTTTATTTTCAACAAAAGAATTCAGAATGTTTAAAGGTACATACTGGGGAAAATGAATTTCTTATTTTTATTAGTGTGGGGGACAAGTATATAACATACTTACCAGATTACATCAATGGGAAAATGCATTCTAGCCAAAACAGCACAGCTAAAACATATGCTTAATAATGGTACATATGATAAACTAAAGTGCACCCAGAGAACTATAATGTGTATTTTGAGGGAGTTTAACTGAACATCCATCTCTTCCTTTGGCCAAGTTAAATAGTAGTGTTTTCCTTAAATTATTTTATCATGTATTTATCGTGAATGAAATATTGCTATATACAAAACCAAAACATATACAATACCATATGTTTATATACATTGGAATAAAATAAACAGAGACCCCCTTGAGAGCATTTTGTGGGGTGGAAGCAGCTCTTAGAGTAGCGGAAGCAGAAAGTCCACACCTTTCTTCTCCACCTTCAGTGGATTTCCAGCATTTGGTGGTTTTCATTCTTTTGGTACAGGATTTAATCCCGCTGCTTCCCTGGGGAATGGAGGCCTTTTGTCCTTCACATCTTCTGGTAGTACAGAGCTGGGTAACTACAAATCCACATTGACTTCCTCCAAAATCATTAATGGCAAAAAAATCACCCCCAACAGAATCATTGAAAATGGCCAAAAAAAGGGTGGAAGTAGAAGATGGAGAGTTAAAGTTGCTGATAATAAATGGAAAAGAGCAGTTGCTTTGAATCTATAAGTAATTCCAGTCTACATTTAACTTCAAGCACAGTGTGAGAAATAACAGGACATTTTTTGAAGATTGCAAGTGACCTCTACTTTTAAATTGCTACCCCCAACAATTTATACACAAACAATACATGCCAATGCTTATTTGTTTTTATTGCTGGGACAGCATGAATAGGACCTCTGCTTGTTTCTCTTTAAATCTGCTGCAAATGCCTGTATATACTTTTGCTACTCATTCAACATAATTCTGAGGCAGAAAATAAAAATAAATCATCCACATACTTACCTACAACCATAAGAAATAAACATTCTTATGCAAATGAAAACCACAATGAGATAACATCTCACACCTGTCAGCCTGGCCATCACCAATAAATCAACAAACAAAAAGTGCTGGAGAGGATGTGGAGACAAAGG
Source organism: Sturnira hondurensis (assembly GCF_014824575.4). NCBI lineage: Eukaryota > Metazoa > Chordata > Mammalia > Chiroptera > Phyllostomidae > Sturnira > Sturnira hondurensis. The sequence continues at coordinate 10,112,549 of NW_028077105.1, read as the reverse complement.
AATCTCATGCACTGTAGTTGGGGATGCTGTAGTTGGGGATGCTGTAGCTGGGGATGCTGTAGTTGGGGATGCTGTAGCTGGGGATGCTGTGGTTGGGGATGCTGTAGTTGGGGATGCTGTAGTTGGGGATGCTGTAGCTGGGGATTGTAGTTGGGAATGGTGCAGCCACTGTGGAAAACAGTATGAAATTTCCTCAAGAAAACTACAAATGGATCTAATTGGAAGGAAAGTGGAGACAACTGTACTTGAGCCATAATAAAAAAAGTTTAAACAAACAAACAAAAAGAAAACTAAAAATGGAACTGCTTTCTGACCCAGCAATCTTACNGATTGTAGTTGGGGATGCTGTAGTTGGGGATTGTAGTTGGGGATGCTGTAGTTGGGGATTGTAGTTGGGGATGCTGTAGCTGGGGATTGTAGTTGGGGATGCTGTAGTTGGGGATTGTAGTTGGGGATGCTGTAGTTGGGGATTGTAGTTGGGGATGCTGTAGTTGGGGATGCTGTAGTTGGGGATGCTGTAGTTGGGGATGCTGTAGTTGGGGATTGTAGTTGGGAATGGTGCAGCCACTGTGGAAAACAGTATGAAATTTCCTCAAGAAACCTACAAATGGATCTAATTGGAAGGAAAGTGGAGACAACTGTACTTGAGCCATAATAAAAAAAGTTTAAACAAACAAACAAAAAGAAAACTAAAAATGGAACTGCTTTCTGACCCAGCAATCTTACTGCTGGGAATATACCCAAAAAATCCTGAGACAGTAATTCAAAAGAATTTATGGACCCCCACGTTTAAAGCAACACTTTTAAAAAAATAGCTAGGATTTGGAAACAGCCTAAGTGTCCATCAGTAGATGAGTGGATTAAAACAGAAGAGCTGGTATATTTACACAATGGAATACTACACAACAGAAAGAATGAAGGGATTCCTAACTTTTGCAACAGCATGGATGGAACTGGAGACTATTATGCTAAGCAAAATATTCCAGTTGGTGAAAGACAAAGATTCCTAACTTTTGCAACAGCATGGATGGAACTGGAGACTATTATGCTAAGCAAAATATTCCAGTTGGTGAAAGACAAATACCATATGATCCCACTTATAGGAGACATCTAAACAACAGAATAAACTAATGAGCAAAATAGAACCAGAGGATAGATGCAGGGAATAGACAGACAGCTGTAAGAGGGGAGGTTGAGGTGGGCACTGATTGAAAGAAGGTGAAGGAATTAGTCAATGAACACTTATGAAGGACCCATGGAATTGGAGGGTGGGCTGAATGGAGGGGCAGCAAAAGGGGAAAAAGTGGGACAATAGTAATAGCACAAACAATAAAATATTATAAAAATTAAAAAATAAAGGCACATGCCTTGGCTGGTGTGGCTCAGTGGATTGAGTGTTGGCCTGTGAACCAAAAAGTCGCGGGTTTGATTCCCAGTCAGGGCACAAGCCTGGATTACCAGTCAGGTCCCTGGTTGGGTACACATGAGAGGAAACCATACATTGATGTTTTTCTCCTCCTCCTTCTCCCTCCCTTCCCCTCTCTCTAAAAATAAGTAAAAATTAAAAAATAATAAAGGTACATAATAAGGAAGGAAGGAAGGAGGGGAGGGAGGGAGGAAGGAGGAAAGGAAGAGAAAGAAAGAAAGAAAGAAAGAAGAAGGAAAGAAAGAAAGAAAAAAAAAGAAAGAAAGAAAGATTCTTAATATACCCCAAAACACTTAAGTTCTCATTCCAATCTCTCCTCTGACTTGACCCTAGGGATCAGTACTATTCTGAAATTTGTGCTTATCCATCATTTCCTTGCTTTAGCATATAAATGAAGTGCACAATTCTTAAATGTGAAGCTTGATGCTTTTATATTTATGTGTATCTCCATATAGTCAGAACACAGACTACGACATAGAACATTGCCAGCACCCTAGAAAGCTTCATAGTACCCTGTCCAGTCATTACCAACTCAAATGCAAACAGCATACTTTCTTTTACTAAGCAGTGTTGCATGCTCTTAAAATAACATCAATGCAATCATACAGCATGCATTATTTTTATGTCTGCTTCTTTCCTTCCAAATTATCATAATGAAACATATTCATGTCGCTGCATGTGTCGTCGCCCGCATGTTGCTTTATCATTTTCTACAACTTACTTGTCTATTCTGCAGCTCATGGGCATGGATGGCTTACCGTCTGGAACTACTCAAACAAGTATACTACAGACATCTTTGTATATGTTTCATTGGTAAGCGAAGACAGTCAGTTTTGTTGGATTTACACGTAAGAGTGGAGATTCTTTGTCACAGGGAAGGTGTATACTCAAATTTAGCTTTAGTAGATAACATAGTTTTTGAAAATAGATGTATTAATTTAAATTTAAATTTCAACTAGAAATATGCATGAGTTCTGATTGCTCCACACTTTCTTCAAAACTTGTTCTTGTCAGTTAAAAATTTTTTTTAGCCATCTGGTGGATTTGTAATTGTATATGTCATTGTAGCTTTAATTTGCATTTTTCTGAAGATTGCTGTGATTTTGAGCACATTTACATATGCTCATCATCCATTTGACTATCCTTGTATATGAAATGCCTGCTTAAATCCTTTACGCTTTCTTAAAATTAGGTAGTCTATATTTTACTTAATGATTTGTAGGAGTTATTCACGTATTCTAAATACATGTATATATGGCAAATATGTCCATCCATTCTGTGAACTCTTTTAACATTTCTTGTTGATTCACAGGTCTTTATTTCTGGATTTATTTTTTTATAGAATACATCCTTTTCGTATTCTATGTACTGAGAATTTAACTGATTGTACATCCTATCTGTTTTTGTTCATCTTAAAAGTCTTTTGAAAATTATTTAATTTGGATCATGGTTCCTGAGAGATTTTTCTTCAGCACCCTGGCTGTCTGCTGTTTGCCCATTTGATGCCTCAGTCTTATCTTTGTACCCTTCTTCTCAAATTTCACTATTATATGATGTGCTGAAAAATTACTTTTAAAAAAACCTTTTAAGACATGCTATCTTTTCCAAATCTGAGCATTAATATTATTAATCAATACTAGAAACTTTTTAGGTAACATCTTTGAATATTGCCTCACCTCAGCCTTGCACCATTCTCAATTTCTCCCCCTCCAATTCTAATTAAATGAATATTATGTCTTCTTAAATTATTTCAATGTGTTTTCACATCTCTTTTATATTTTACATTGTCTTATCTTCCTTTGCATTCTGGGTGATAACTTAAAATCTACCATCTCATTCACTTCCTCTTCTGTAGTGCCTCAGCTTTAATAAGGGGTAGAAGAGACATAGCGAGCACAGTGCGGAGCAAGAAATTGCCAGGGCCTTCAGACACCCAGGTACTGCGTCTTACATACCCAACCATTGCACTGTTCTCAAGCAACAACCAGAAGATGTTATGCTGAATCACGTCAGCATAAGGAAGCCACAGGGGTTAGGACCTCTTGACTCAAGTACCTTGCTTGTCACCTAAAGGGGTGTGTATCTAGCTCTCATTCTTTAGTATAGTTTCAGTACATTAATGACAGAATATATACCAAACAATTGTGAAAGGGTGCATAAAGTCCTTAGATTTACCCTTTCGTAAATAGTGCATTTCCTCTTAGCATAGGTCAAATATAAGTAGAGACTTCTGGGCCACCCTCACCTCCCACTGAGTCCACTGGTTTCAGAGACCCTACCAGTGGCCACTTGTACATTTCTTAAGTTATAATCAAAGTAGACATATGCACCATCTCTCAGAACCATAGAAATGATTCATTGGTCAGTGGAGAAAGAGCTATTACAGTGAAATGGCTGAGTTGGAATTATCTTCCCTTACTTCTGGCCTATGTAGTAGACGTAAAACAATGATCATATCTCAGGTATATTGGCAGACATTAGTGCCACCCTCAAAGATTTAAGTAGATACACAGTATGATAGATATAATCAAACATTAGGGAGAAAAAAATAAGATGGGAATGGAGAAAGGAAGAACCAGGCCAGGTAGAGGGTACAGTTTTGGTATTGTGGTCAGAAGGAAGTGAGGGAGGGACCTGGTGGATACATGAGCAAAAACATTTCTGGGTCAGGAGAAAGCAAATGTGCTGGCATGTGTGTGAGCACACGGGGAGGCCAGCGTGGCTCGTGCATAGTTAGTAGAAGGAGAAGAGGCCAGAGAGATGGCAGGAGTAAATTATGTTGGGATCATTTTAGGAATTTTGGCTCTTACTGTAATTGAGGTAGGAAACAACTGTAGTGTTGAATAATACAATATGTTTTAATGAGGTCATTCTGGCTGCTGCAATAAGAATAGATTGATTGGTAGCAAGAGCAGGAATGGAGCACAGTTACATGGTCAGTACAATAATCCAAGAAGAGATGATGGAAGCTCAGCCCACAGTGGGAGAAGTGGAAGCAATAAGATGTGGTAAAATGGTGGAAATATTTTGATGGTAGAATAGAGAGAATGCTTTAATTCTATTAGGTTCAGTTGTGTATTGCTGTCTATTGAGATGAGGTTGGATCCCGAGTCCGACTCTTCCTTGCCACAAGTTTTAAATGGTAATGGAAAAAATACAATGCAATAAAAAAAATAAAAGCAATAGAAAAATAATACATAGCTTTTTCCTTTTGGAAATAATTTGTACTTTAATATTTTTGATAAGCATCTAGAAATGTCACTGATGTTGACTTTGATCTTAAAGCAGACTTTTTAAAAATTAAAGTTATATAAACAACACATCTCAAGAAGAACGTTTTCCTTGTTTCCATTTCTCACTCGGCGTTCATCTCTTTCCCTTAGCTGCTTGGCTGGTATAGCATTAAAAACTTGCAGCCTTGGCAGTTTCCTGTGCAGCCTGACCATGCTGTGAAATTCGGTCACTGTTTTCAACACGATAGGTCTCTAGTTTGGAGTGGGTAGGGGTGGAGAGGATGTCTCTCTTTCTGCCTTCTTTAAAATGGGCAGCCTCCTTCTTAGTAGTGAAGAATTGATTTCATTCTTAGTTAAGGAACATTGTAACTTACTTGTTATAAAACGATAGTTGTGTCACAGCTAAACATGACAGAGAACACACACACACGTGAATTAAAATGGGAAAATTTATTTTCAACCTCCCCGAATCTTCCATCAATGAGCATAAAGTTTATTACACTTTTCAATATCAAAGAACTGAAAGTCCAGCACACAATTTAATTTATATTAAATTAGAAACGTTATGTATGATTTCCACTGGAAAGCCCTCTATGATACAAAACCAAACTAAGTGGGACAGTATCCTGATTCTTCTAATCAAAGAATTGTACTTATTAAATGTACAAGTTTAATTGTTCTCACATACCAGGAAAAGTCACAACCAAGTATCCATTATTATTTGAAAAATAATGTGAGCTGGCCGAGGCTGTTGGGTTGAGAAAGGCCTCCCTGTGTGCTGCAATGACCACATGTGGGGGCATCACATGAAAAGATCTTGCTCATAGAGGCTGAAACATCCGAGACATTGTTCTCAGAAGCCATCCCAGAAATTTTCAGAAATTGTAGATAATTAGTACTATTACCCCATCATATTGATAAACAAGCTTTTGGATATTGTAAATCAGAATTCCTTTTCACGTAAAAAGACAAAAGGATAAGGGACAGTAAACTGAATCAGAGAAGTTGTGTGTCACTTAACAGTGGAGTTACATTCTGAGAAATGCCTCATTAGGAAATTTCATCACTGCAAACACCAGAGTGCACTCACACAACCCTCCATGGTCTGGCCTGCTACACACCGTGGCTGTGTGGTACAGTGCTGCGAACCTGTACAGCATGTGACTCTACTGAATATTGTAGACTTACCATTTAAATAGACAATGGTAAGTATTTGTATATTTAAACATATCCCAAACAGAGAAAAGGTACGGTAAAATACAATATAAAATAAGAAATGGTGCACCTGTATAGGGCATTCACCATGAATGGAGCTTACAGGACGTTGCTCTGGGTGGGTCAGGGAGGGAGCGAGGAGTGAACTTGAAGGCCCAGGACATCACTGTCTGCTACTATAGACTTCATAAACACTGTACACTTAGTCTACACTAAATCTGTAACACGGATTTTTCTTTCTTCAGTAATAAATTAACCTTAGCTGACTGTAACTTTTTTTTTTTACCACATGTGGTTTTTCATTTTTGAACTCTTCAATTCTTTTGTAATAACATTTAGCTGAACACACAGGCATATTTTACTGCTGTACAATTTTTTTTCTTTATGGTCTTATTCTCTAAGCCTTTTTTCTAACTTGAACATGTTTGGTTACAAATGAAGGTACAAACACACACACGAGCCCAGGCCTGGACAGGGTGAGGGTCATCGACTCCACCTCCTCCCCTGGAGCCTCGTCCCCCACCCAGAGCTGCCACCTCCTGTGAGAGCAGCGCCTCTGGAACACCTCCTGGAGGGCCTGCCGAGGCTGTCCTCGAGGGGGTGCCACTCTTTTCAGAAATATGTCCACAACTATGGTTTGCTTGGCTCATTTGTGTTTTTCACCACAGATTTGCTTGTAAATAGTTAATGTACCGTGCTTATCTTTTGGTATCAGGGGGTCCACATTTTCAAACACTTCAAGGAATTTTTGGAGGTGTGAAAAAGCTTTTGCTAAATGCTCCACTCAATTTGCTCAGGGGTTCTTCTCTTTCTTCTCCCCCATTTTCCTTTTCTCTTGCCTAGCCTTCAACTAGTTACAACAACTCGTGAATCAATTGCTAAGGAACAACCTCTAAGAGCGTCTCAAAGTCATCCTCATCCACACTCAGGTTAAGGTTGTGTGAACCTCATCCACAGACTTGTTGATTTTTGCAACCTTTGTGCAACAATGTTCTGGTGGCTATGACATCACTAGGCAATGGAAGTTTTTCAGCTCCATCATAAACTTATGGAACCATCATTGTATATGTGGTCCATCATGGCCCAAAACATTGTTAAGGGGTACCTGATGGCAATATAAACATTGTGTAAAAGATCTCTAACTGTAATTTTCTTTTTCTGTTGAAAAATTGACTCATCATTTGTTGCCATCAGAAACTCTTTGGCACCAAACCAATGAATAATTTCTGTACATAAAATAATGATGAGATAGAAGATGAACTAGTAACTTCAGTAAAGAGTATAACCTATGAACGAAACCAAGTCCTGACATTAACTTTTGATATAACTTCAATGAGAAACTTCTCTGTCTCTGCACTTTGTTAGATGCAAAATAATATTACCTTTATATATTTAATACATAATCATACATAAATTAAATGGTTTTCCTACAATCCTAATAAACATTAACCTAAAGGGTTAGCTAACATACATCACATAAAATGATAAGGTATATTATCAGTATTTTGCTGATATTGCAGTCATGAATTCTGGTTGTTAGGAAACTCGGGAGACAGTTATGGCAAAATCACTGAGACTCACCAAGGCTCGAGCTGTTAAAGCCTCAAACACACTTATTTACAGAGTGTTTCCAAAACAAACTAAAAATGTGAAGTAAAACTCATTTTTACAGTTCTAAGAGAATGAGATAAGAAACCTGGCTATTTTTAAATCATTCTCAGATATAATATTTTAACGTTAATTTTAAAGGGAATGATTTTAACACCAGAAAAATGGCAAAAGCAACTGTGAAAATAGAAGTAAATACTCGGTGAGATGTCATCCTAGTTTGTACTGCTTTTACTCAGAAACTGAAAGTCAAATAATTTTTCAATTGCTTAATAATTGTTAGTGGAAATAACCCCCCCCCAAAGTATACTTTCAATAAATATGTCCTAGTAACAAGGAAACCACACATAAAGATTTTGGTACAACCAGGTAGACTATATGAATTCTTTACATAGCTCTCTTACTTGTTTTATATCTTAAAACTTTTAAAGTTGTTTTCTTCTTTGCACGGGCAAGTCAAGCTTCTTGGGAAGGTTATTTATTGGGAAGTAGTTGTTTTCAGCCAGAAGGCTATGCTTACTTTTTCATCGCAACACTTGTTTTCATCACCAGTGGCTCCAGTCAACTCTCATTATTTTTGAGGTTTTTCATTTTTGAAGATTCCTATAAGTAAAGGAAAAATGAGAGGGGTCCATCAGAAATATGTATTGGAAATAGCCAGGAAGAAAACTATTTGCTTTCAAATACTGTTTACAGGACACTCTCATGTGTATATGCTTTTTGAGAACTAATTGGGATAAAAATAAGAAGAGTTAAAAAAGTAAGAAATGTAAACTCTTTAGCTACAACGTAAATATTTTTATGAGCTGGGAGATAATACTGTAAATTTGTAAAGTGTTTTTCCATTTACAAAGTGCTTTCCTTTGCATTTTTAGTTTACCCTCATAACAACTCTATGATGTAGGTCACATAAGGCGAAAAACTGAATTCACAGTGAGGAGACTTGCTTCACAAAGAGACGGAAGCTGGTTGCGCTCTAACGTGACTATCTGGCGGCAGGCCCACCACACTGGCTGTGGCATGGTGCCCATAAAATAGAGGCCAAACCTCATGGAGTTCTGAGGACCACAGAGGAAAAAAAGGTTACCTATAAATGTTAAATGGAAGAAAAGGCAACAGGTCTCAAGTTCAAGCTGCATGATCTAAAGCTTCTGATTAACATATACACAGACTTGACTTTCACACAGCATCATATTCATACTCAGGTCAAGAAAGCTACATTGCAAAAAGGAATTCTGTGTGTGTTCAGGCAAGACACTTCATTCTTCTCCAGTACGGTCTTGTGTACCTTGGGTGGCAGGGGGGTGGGCAGGTAAAAAAACCTAGTAACATGTAATAATCAAAAGGGAGAGAAACCAGTCATGCCCTGAGGCTCTTGCCCAAGTGCTCATTAGCCTATGCCTTCCTCTTTCATTTCCTTTCCCCCCCTTTTCTCTTCATGTCATCCTCCCTTCTTGCCCCCTTCCTTTCTCCTTCCCTCACTCTCTCCCCTCTCCTTTGTTTGTGCTTTCTTTCTCTTCTTCCCTCTCTTCCTTTCTTTCCTTCCTCTCTTTCTCTCCTTCCTTCCTTCCTTCCCCTGTTTTCTGCTAAATACCAACTCTATAACCTTAAGGAAGTCATCTAACATTCATGTGTCTCATTTCTTCATCTTTAAAAAAAGAGGAGGGAGGTATGATACTGCCTATTTTACACAATGTCTATGTGCCTATTAGGAGAAAGATTAAATGAGTAATTAAATGTAAAATGCTTTATATTTTACAGAGAGGAATTTTATTGTCTCAGCAGTTGCTAGTTATTTTTATATGTGTGAAATAGAAAGACAAAATACACAGTTTTGTGACCCTGGAGGAGCTCACAGACTAATTGGTAAAGTTTTAAGAAAAGAGATGTCAAAGCAGAAAGGAATGGAATTTCTCCACACATCATATTAATTCCCTGAACAACCTGAATTTATTTTCGTCGGTCAACATCTCTTGTCAGTGTTAACTTGGGTGAAGGGCTGAGGGCTGGGGGCAGAGTGAGGGTAGGCAGTGGCCTGAGGAGAGAAAGACAGCCTGGATTCCATGCTCCTGTTGATTTCATTCCCTCTCCTCATCATCCACTACCCTCAATTGCTGCCCTTAGATATTTCGGCTTTCCTTACATCACAAACAGCAATGAAGCTGCACACTCCAGCATATCCATTATAGATGAAAGAACACAGGGTTTTTAGGCAGCATGCCCAGATTTTATTCCCACTAGTATCTCTGGCTATCTTTATGTGACTTTATTTGTCAAAAGAGATAACAACAGTATTTCTCCCTCATAACGTTGCTTTTTTCGGTGGGGGGGCGCTGTGGAGAAAGGGGTTGAGGGCAAATGAAATAGCTATACTGTAGTATAGAAAAGAGAATCTGCAGCCTTAGGTATGATTTCTTGTTCTAAGACTTACTGGCTATGTGTCTTGAGGAATCTCTGAATTCCATTTCTTTATCAGTGAATGAGTTTTGATAGTAATAACTGAATCATAGAGTTGAAGAAATATTAAATGAAATAATAGACCTGCAAGTGCTTTGTAAAATGTACAGCGTTACAGAGATATTACCTTCTATTAACATCTTTTATTCACGTAAAACTATTACAAGTCCATAGTTTGAAAGTTCAATCTGTCATCTTGACAGTTATTAGTCTCACTGTCCCTTGTCAATAAACTGATTTAAGATAGTACATAGTTAAGCAGAAAAATAGGAGATGAGAGAATTAGAATAATTAGATTATCTCAACATAAAATCATAGGATTTTTTTAAACCAAAGAAGGGTTTTATTGATTTATTGCCAAACTATTTTACAGATAGCCAACCTAAGGTTACAACTGCCAAATGAGTACAGTTCTGGCATGAATATTGGTTATTTTGTTACAGTAACAAATCACTTGCTCATTATAATTCTAGAAGAACTTTTCTCTTTTTTTGTGCTATTCACAATGTAACAGATATGATACAACACCCTTGGAAGTTTAAGAATCATTATTAATATTTTCTCCATCACTTTAAGTCTAATTAGCAAAAAATAAAATAAAATAATATAAAATAAAATAAAATAAACCAAGCTCTGCACAGTAGCCTTTGCTAATTTCTGTAATATAAACACTAACACCATGGCCAATTTTCAGGTTATCAGTGTAAAGTTACTACACAACTGCTTGACAACTAAGAAGCACTAACAAATGTTATATTATTGTTTGTCTTCACATGAAGCTAGAAACTTGCCAACTCCATGGGATTTTTCATCTCATTTCATTTTGTTTTGCTTCTCAGGGCCTCTGGTAGGAGTCAGAGGAGTGGATATGGGATAGATGCTCATCTCTAAAATGTTTCCAGACATTTTCAGGCCCTCCTACCAGACCCAGCTGGGAAAAACACTGTCTGGCTCAGGTGAGGGCGGTGGTGGGGTCTTGGTGGGGAAGGGAGAATTGGGATAGTGGTGTGTTAAAGCTGGCTCAGAGTGACTTACCAGAGCCCACTGATACATTTTCAGGAATCTTGTAAACTGGTTGTTAAAATCATAGCCATTATTAAAAATTAATTTACTTAGATTTATAATTAAAGGAATTATACCACCTAAAGGTAATACATACTAAAACATCACATCTGAATTAGTTTGTATTTTAAAAATTATCAGTATTTTTGAGGTTATGTGTACTTTACCTATACAGAGAAAATACTACATAATGGTATAGTGTTGAAAATATTCAGAAAGGGGTCTTACATGTACACTCATGGCAATTGTTTCTGAATACAGAAATTGTTTAATAGGTGTCATATATTACAGATGGCATAAGGGAGGTAGGCAGTTTCAGTTTCAAATAAGGTGGTTATAGAAGGTGTCATGTGGCTATGAAAACCTGAAAGAGGCAAAGCTAAAGGCCATGTAGATTTCTGGAGGGAAGATTATGGCAATTAGGGAAAACAGCCTACATAAGCATTGAGGATGGAACACCCCTAGGGTTTCTGAGGAACAGTGAGGAGGCCAATATAGCTAGAACCATGCGGAAGGGGTAAGGGTGGGGAGAAAGACCACCAGAGGACTTTGAAGAAAGGAGTTCCTAATCTGACTAAGGTTTTAACACAATCACTCTGGCTCTTGTATTGAGAATGGTCAGTATTGAGCAAGGACAGAAGCAGAGAGACTAGACAGGAAGCCAATACAAGGATCCAGATAAGAAATGGTGATGGCTTGGACTAGACTGATAACAATGACCATGGTTTACAAATTAAGATCATATTCTAGATGCTGTTGAAAGATAAATCCAATAGAACTTGTTGATGTGGCAGTTATGATGAGTGAGAAGAAAAGAAGGGTTGTTCACAAGTCCCCTATTGCATTATTTTTAAGTGTGTGGTTCAGAGTACCCCTGCACCATAATCATCCAAGAAACATGCTGTAATCAATCCCCAGTTCCTACCTGAGAGCTTCTGAATTGGATTCTCTAGAGCAGAGGATAGAAAAATATTACTCTAAAACACCAAGTAATAAGTATATTAGTCTTTGCATGTGGCATCTCAAAACCATTCAGCTCTGCTGATAGAGCACGGAAGCGGCCATAGACAATGTGTAAATGAATGAATGTGGCTGAGTTCCAATAAAACTTTATACACATGTTGAAATTTGAATCACATATAATTTTCACGTCAAAATATTTTTCTTCTTTTAATTTTTTCCAACCATTTAAAAAATTTTTAAATTCTCATTTTACAGGCTGTAGAAAAGTAGGCAATGGGACAGATTTGATCAACTGCCAAAGCTGGCCAACCCTTTTCTAGAGAGCAGATCCCAAGATTAAATACTATTTTTAACAAATCTAAAAAAATTGGGGCCCTGGCTGGTGTAGCTCAGTGGATTGAGTGCGGGCCTGCGAACCAGATGAGCATGGTTCGATTCCCAGTCAGGGCACATGCCTGGGTTGCAGACCAGTTTCCAGCAGGGGACACATGAGAGGCAACCATACATTGATACTTCTCTCCCTCTCCTCCAAAAAAAATAAATAAATAAAATCTTTTAAAAAAGGAAAAAAAAAACTAAAAAAGTGGCTTTTTATGTTCAAGAATTTAGACAAACACTGAGAAAAATTGGGAAAGTGACTGTCATGTGTTCTTTCTTGCTTTGTTTAGTTCCTGGGTCAGAATAAAGATGGGCATCTCTAATAAAATAAGAACTAGAATTGGCTTGGGAAAACAAATAAAAGAAACATTTTCTCCTGCCAACAAAAGAAGATGGTTAGAAGAAAGGGGAATATAATAAGATTAAAAATTATTCATGAGAAAAACGAAGGAATCAGGGGGAGGCTCCAAAGCTTTTTACTTAGTAGTGCCTTTCATATTTAAAAAATTGCACTTACCATTAAATAAGGGAAATCGATGATTTGTACTTGACTCCATAAAAGTCAAAGACAAAGGTCATCAGATAAATCTAGGCCCTTGTTCTGCTGAAGTTAAGATACTGTCAATGATCTAAGAAAAACACTATTTTGTTATATGAAAGAACACTGCCTATCACAAGTTGTACATCACACACATAGCTCATCTCTGCGTGTAGCAGCCTGTGTTCTGTCTCAGTTGTTATGTTTTACAGCACAGCATCTCTTCTTTTTTTTATTTTATCATCTAATGCTTCAGTTGTTCTTTCTAATATTAACCTCAAATCATAAAATAATACTGCGAAAATAAGGAAAAGTTAATGCACTTAAATGAACTTATTAATCATAATCATGTTACTGAAACAGTGATCTTTCAAGTTTTATTTTTTCCCCATTTTTTTAATTTAATTATTTTTCAAGTACAGTTTTCTGTCTATTACTTAGATTTTAAAATAATTGATTTTGTTTCTTCAACTAGCAATTTTCAACCTTATATTACTTTGCCATTATGATCTTGCCTTCTTTGTCTCAAGATTTATCAAAGTTTTATTTTCTGAGAGCAAATACATTAGAAACTGACAATTTTTACTTTAGATAAAATAGTTTTAAAACAACAAACTCAAAGACAGTTTCAAGTTCTAATAGATCTAAAATTATTAACAAAGAACTTGGGGATTTTTTAAAAGAATTTATTGGTGAAAAATAATATGTTCATAATTTCCTAGCAAGCATTATGAAAACTGTAAAAAAGGTGATGAGAAGATTGAAAAAATGGAGTTTAAGACAAAATTTCAAACAGGCTATCTCAGTAATGTTTTAGCCTAACACTCCTAACTCCTGAGAGCTGAAAGATATTTTTCTTCAAATTTCTAATAGATTTCTTCATAAACCAATATGAAGCATGGTTAATATTATGCCACAGCAATTAATATGCAGTAAGTGCTAAATAAAGGTTGTTGATTGAGCTCTGTACTGATAGTATTTTAGTGTCTACTCTGTGTCTCATTACACACTGTCAAGGGAAGCAAAATATCTCTCTTCTCATTTCACAATCAGGAAACGAAATCACAGTGAAATGTGACAGTTCAGTCTTGGGTCTGCCCCGTTGCAGAGCCTGCACATTTTCCTCTGTTCCCCACCATTTCACAGACTCTTTTCCCACTGGTGAATTTTTTCTGCCCAGCCCCAGATTGAGAAGACAATCGAGTGAAGAGGACAGAGAAAACAAAGTTTCCTTCGCCTAGAGAGCTGTTTTTTTTCCCTTTCCACATGGCATATAGTTTTGCTTTTATAATTAACATTCTGCTGATGAGAACTCCCATTGGTGAAGGCCGAGGAGTCAGATTTTCCATGAAGAGCAAGCACGGCAGGAAATAAATTAATCTCTAGGGAAGACGAGGGGCAAGGCTGTCAGTACTCACACAACTGCCTAATGGAAAATGATATTTTGGAATTGTTCAAAGAATGAAATGACTGTGGGTTTTCCTTCTAGCATATTCTTAAACATTTAAACCTTCTGAGAAGAGGGAAATAGGTTGCTATAAAATGAAGAGCAATATTATAACATGTTACTTCAGACTCTCCAATAGTTCCAAACTGAGATAGTATTTTCTGGGAAATGTAAGGGAAATGCTACTAGTGTTATTATTTTGCTTGCATTATGAAAATACTGTATGATATTAAATATAAGAATAAGAAACATATCAGATTTTTGGATCGCCAGTTTGAAATCATCCACTATTTTATTTTATTTTTTATAATGCATAAAGAAAAAAATTTTATGGCCTCTGGGAAGAGAAAGTCTTTTTTTCTTTTTTTTATTTAATTATTTTTCAAGTACAGTTTTCTGTCTAGCACTCCCATCCCATCCCACCCCCTCCCCCGCCTCCCTCCCTCCCATTTCCATCCTTCTCAGTTGTTGTCCATGTATTCTTTATATATGTTCCTCTAAATCCCTCCCCTATTTCCCCTGAAATTCCCTCCCCTCTCCCCTCTGGTCACTGTCAGCCTGTTCTCTATTTCAGTGTCTTTGGTTATATTTTGCTTCCTTGTCTGTTTTGTTGTTTAGCTTCCTGTTAAAGGTGAGATCCACTATTTTAAATAAGAGTTTTCTGGTCTCTGGAGTAAAAACATTTATTGCACTTAAAATTACACACTACTCAGAATAACATTAATTGAAGTGTTCTTTTACTAAAATTGAGAGACAAGCCTATATTTTATGCTATCAAAAGTACCTACCTCCTTATAGCATACATTCAGTCTTCAGTCAAGGTCCTTAATATAGAACCCTCATGTTGTCTAATTCTCAAAGTCATCTGGATAAGGAACTGCTTCTGTTTCGTTTCCTGTCCTAGAAGTGCAATCTGGAGTTTAACATTTAGATTAATGTTAAACCCAATATAATGACTTCTTTATATTCCTATAGATGCATTCTTAACTTCTAGCTTCCCACTTGACCTCTGTGGAGAGTTTTCCCACAGAGCTCTGTCCCCTCCTCCATGTAATTCACCACGCGAAGCGTGTTCCTGGATGTGGGCATCATTTCCACGTGAGTCTCACTGAGAGAGGAGCAGCAGTTGCATCCCTGGATGAGATCAGAGTAGGCCATGGAGTTCACACCTTCAGAATGGACAGAGTACACCTCCTATTTTGGTGAGGAAAGTATAACTTCACCAAAAGTAAAGTAAAATATTTTGTGGAAAGCTACATGTCTAGTGTGTGCAGAGCTGGGACTGGCTGGACCTTAGGGTACCTGCATTTATTTTTTTGCCTAGGGTTCTCACCACTTCACAAGTTTAATTTATGGAGGGTGAATCATGGGTTTAGCTTAGAAAACTGTACTTGAACAATAATTAAATAAATTTAAAAAACAATAAAGCTAAAAAAAGGTATAGGGATAATTAGAAGAGCATAGTTGAAGCTTCAAAAGAAAGGAAATTCCATTAGAAAATGTTAATTAGGAGAGTATAAAATTTGTTCAGTAGAGAACATTTATGTCGGGCAAAATCAAGTAGGCGTATTTTAAAGGGTTATTTTTTCTGGCAAAGATCACAATTTCTAGTGAGACACATGAGAAGGGGGCGGAAACAGCCTCCTGTTCTGCCAATCAGGTTACCTGACGCAATCACTGCAATTAGTGAATGATCTACATAATAATCACATCCTCCTCACAACTAAATGATACTCCTCTGATACCAAAAGCCTGCCCTTGGCTGAAGGAGGGAGCGTACCTTACCTACAGCCATGCCCCTTTCTCGGGGCCATCTGCACCCAATGATTGATTTGCGGGCTATAAAGGCCTGGCCCCCTTACCCCAATAGAGAACAACTCTGCTTTTGCTTCTCTGCCTTACGTGTTGTTCCTGAGAACACTTCTTGATAAACTTCACCTGCAAATTTACCCTAGGAACAGGTCATGCAACAAATTGCTTAAAACAAACACGGCTCTTCAGACATGGCACTTACCAAGAAGAGCACTTACACTTATTAGAAACGGAACTCTGTGCTCTTCCCACCGCAGAGCTAAGGTGGGAAAGGGGTTCGTTAGTGGGATCAGTGCTTTCTTGTCTGTGCACAATTACAGTGTTTTGTGGACTCAGAGGAATCAGTGACTCATCTCCAAAGATTTCCAATCACCTCCCATGTCTATAGGATTCATAGAGGTCATGGAATTCCCAAGAGGATATGGTTCTCAAAGCAAGAAAAAAAAAGAACAGACAGAAACTCAAAGATTGCAAGAGCCACATGAGGTGGTCATAACCACCACTTTGGAGAACGTACTGCTAGGAAGCAGTTTTCCTTAGCAATCAACTCATAAGGATGCTGAAGTTCATTACAATAGCTATGATTCAATTGGAGTTTATTATGCACCACACCAACTCTAACCTATTTCACCTAATGTAGTTTTTGAAAGACCTACGGTGCAGTGTTATTATTTACCCATTTTTACAAATAAAAAGGTAGAGACATTAACAAATCGTTTGTGGTACACAGCTAGTGAAGACAGACAAGATTTAATCCCAGCTGTCTGAGTTCAGACACCAAAGGTTAACCATTTAATCATTCTACTTTCAGGGAACTGTCCTTTTAGTAATGTGTGAACAAAACAACCTGCAGACCTAATCACAATGTTTCTAAGCTAAAACGTGAGCCTCACCAAGCAACCAGAGTGAATGAGGGCCCCACAGAAGAAGGTAACCCCTGAGATCTGGGGAATCACTCCCGTCATCCTCTGAGGGACAGGGAGCGGGGCCTGGCCCTGAGGTACAGTTTACTGTGCTCCTGGCTGACACAGCTGAACTCCTGTTAACAAATATGCGTTCACACTGGAACGTCCAGGTTTTACACCCAATTCCAAAATAGAGAATTCCCTTTTGTGTAATTATTAGATACACATTTGAAGTGGTTCCACTTCATCTAATTGAAAGAATGAGATCTGGGTGTCCAGAAGGAGCAAAACTAGAGAAACAGCAACACGGTCTTAATCACATTTTTGTCTGTAACACGCTAGACGGTGATAAAACTGCCACACTCACCCGAGGAAAATTCAGACAGTGACTGCCTTATGTCTAAATATTAAAAAGAGGAGAAAGCTCAGAAAGGGTATCACTTGCCCATCTGAACTCCAAGGTGGTGACTGAATATTCAGAGATGAGCTGTTCATTCCACATCTGGTACTTGTTCAGTGGCAAGCCAATGAGTCTTTTTTTTTTAAACAAAGGAATATATACTATATCTCAAGACAAAAGAAATTGGAAGAATTACATTTCTGCTTTACTTAACTTTTGTGTTCTTACATATGGAATAGCCATACAACTCTAATTTGTAACGGAGACAGTACCTGTAATGTATTGTAATTACAAATGGGAAAACAAATGAAAATATTGCTCAGATGAGCATACTGAATAATTTCTGAAAACACGCCTGCTGAAATTATCTAAGCTAAGTAAGATTTCATTTCACTCTCTGGAATAAACTTAGGAGTCTCACTTGCCGAAAATCTCTACTGTAATTCAAGGACCTCTTTCTCCTTAAACCATTGCATAAACCACGCAACGTATTCAAAGCAGGTGCTGTCCTTTCTGCAACATACTCTGCACTATTTATTCAGGGGGCAAAGCAAGGCTGCCATGTGCTGTCCCTAGAAGAGGCACACGCAGTGATAGGTCAGATGACACGTTTTCTTATAATTGAAGCAAAAGCTTTGATATCAGGAATTGTGTTATCTGGTACTTTTTAGGATCCATAGTCTTAGGAAAAAATAGTTGCTAATAAATTAATAATGGTTTGAGACTCGACACGCTGCAGCAATTTTTACTGCAGTAGCTGTTCCTTTTATAGTCACACTTGGTTAGCATTTGAAATCTGGAGGAATAGCAATATGCATGGTTTTCAAAGCCCTGTACAGAATTTCATTTTTATCACTCAAAGAGAGTCAATGAAAAGGTAATAAGAAAAGCTCTATGGGATATTTTTATAGGAGTGTCAGAAGCCAGTAAGCTAACTACATGAAAGAACACAGATCGTACAAACAGAGTTTCAGCGGCCACTCTTCAGAGGCTTTATATCTGGTATTGTGACTTTTACGTGCCCTTGGAGGGAAAAAGGCTAGCTGCAAAGCCAGATAAGGAGGGGGAAGAAACAAATCATATGGTTAGGAATAATTACAGTTTCATTTTTCCTGCAAACTAAAATATAAAGTTTCAAAGATAAAATGTAGTAGATATGAAGCTGCTTTGGTGTGCCTAAAATATTTCCCTTGTTAACTCATCCCAGATTTCTACAATATAGATGTTTGTCCAGGCAGTTTAATTGAATGCTATCGACTTCTCCACAAGTCTAGTTGATTCTGTTTTTCTTTTAGTAGAGATAAACAGTGTCATATCACCTCTCTCTAAACTGTCATAATCCAAGTCTGCATTGGATTACTTATCTGACTCTCCTTTACCTGAAACATCTCAATTATGTTAACTTCTTCTCGGGCCATTAATCCTTCTTGTTAATTCTAGCAAAAATCTAAAAATAAAAATTTCACGATAATACAAGTAATCTTAAGTTCTCTGGCCATGAAAACTGTGAGAAAAATATAATAAAAAACAACGAAGAGACCTATCATTGGCACAAATATTTAATATTGTGCTACCCTTAAAACTTTATTACAATGAAATTTGCAGGTCAGGCAGTCACTTTGACTGGGTTATAAATTCTGCCCCCCCAAAAAAAAATAGTAGTAAGAATCTGTACACTGTGCATTTTCCCCGGAGGGGGGGCTTAACTGACCTGCAGTTACATCGGTGCTGCTACAGTGCCCCGCTCTTGCTTCTCTCTTTCTCCAGATCAGCCAAAGAACTTTGACAACCAGCTGGTACTTTTGAATCCAGGCCAGCTTGACTGGAATGCAGTTTCTTGGATATATCTACATGGAGACTCTGAAATGAGACAGGCCAGAGTGATTGATATTACAAGTAAATTATCAGTCCAAAATAAATGCTTCCCAGAGATATGACAAGGATAAACATTTATCATACAGCAAGTTATTTCTTATATGTGAAACAACATTCTACATGTCAAATAGAATTACAAGTTATATTTTCATCAATATATATTTTTAATCTAGGTGGGGGATTTTTGTGGCAATCTAAGTCACTAGAATAAGAAGTCATCTCAGATAGAGAACATCATCTCCAAAGGCAATTTGTATATATTACTTTCTTCTGTTGAATCTTATAGAATATTCTTGATTTAGAACATTTTTATTCAGTTTTCATAAGTAAAAATCCTGCATTTCATTATATAGTTCATGATTGCATACTGAATAATGAAGGGATTTCATTCCTTTGTTATTATCATTCTTTATATAAAACAAATCATAACATCAGCCTAAAAATAAATCACACTTGTACCAGTATTGTGCAAACTTGACAAAGCTCCTCCAGTCATTAAAGAATAATAGTTCATCATAACCATGAATTATTTAGGCACAACATCAGTAGGCCCTAAAACTCATCTCACATATATGAGATGTCATATAGCCTTTGATGTTGTACTCGTCTATTGTATGCTTCAAAAGAATCATCAGATAGGAGCAAAAATTAAGTCCTAAATAAGAAATTGAACTTTCAGCATTATACTTCATACACAAATTTAGACTCCAGGTTTTTCAGTTTGAATATGTTCACCAAGTGTTCAGAAATTCATAAAATTAAAATTAGCTATTTCTGGTGATCCACATAGCCATTTTATGCTAACCAAAGGATAGCAAAATGAATGACGATCCTTAAATTCCTCCTACAGTTTGTATACAGCATTAAATTTATTAAGAGCTTCACTCAAAAGCTTTAAAACTTGGAAAAGACCAATAAAAAATTAAAGTCTAGCACGATTAAATGATTCACCCAAATGAACAAAACAAATAGTGCTGATTCTGGAGGATGAGTCTCCTAACACTTAGGTGCTCCTCATACCATTCTATGATCCATTTGTTCATTCTACAATCCATTAGCTCAATGTGGTGGGTTACTTGTCACTATGGCCCCAGTTCTTTACCCTCCCCTGGATATATGTCCTATCTATATAATGTTTCAGTGCCCTCCTACCCTGACTTTTGACTTGTCCATGTGGCTTCACCCAGACCAACAGAATATTGGCACATGTAACAAAAACAAAGATTTGAAAGATGCTTGCACAGTTGGTTTTGCTCATTCTTATCTTTCCACTCTGCCATGAGGACATGCCTAGACCAGACTGCTGGATGTTGACTGGGACAGAGAGCAGGGTCAGGTCATCCCAGTCATCTGAGTTGAGATGAATAATAGCCAGAAGAGTCCCAGACATTTGGGCAAACCCAGTCTAGGTTAGCTGAACATAAGTCAGGTCAGCTGAACCCCACAGCCTCATGAACTAAACAAATGTTTTTGGATGTATGTTTATTAAGTTCTTCTGGTGAGTTCCCTGAGTCTCCAAACTAGGCTCAAATATTCATTTTCTGTTACATAAAGCTCCCACAAAGCTCTGTTCTTCCCTGCCCAGTTGGATTTCTTTAAGCCTTAATCCTTCTATCTCTTGTCTCTCTTTTTCTCTCTCCCCACCCACTTATCATCACTCAGATTCTTACACTGTGTCTTCAGAACTTTGCTCCATGGTTTGCAAATTGTACTATGTACTCAACTTCCTTTCAGAACATTACCTTTATCTTTTTAAAATTCCATTCTCTATTGAGGACAGCACTCTGTGAGTAAAGATGGCTGCTTCTTCCTCCACAACCTACAAACCCTCAGGCTGATGATACTCTTGCCCATTGCGCTATTTATTGCATTATTACCTCGGTGCAAAAAAAAATCACCATTGCTCTGATATTTTTTCCATCTAGCTATGCACCATATCCCTCCTTGTTGGCCTCCTCTACCTACTAATCTCTAGTAGCAATCCATTGTTCACGTAAAGACTGGATTACTGGATCACCCCACTTAATACCGACTGGATCTCCCTATTACAAATAAACTTTTCATTTCCCCACCTCAGCCTTTCTCTCTCAGAGTCACACTTGAAACCTGTCGTAATCTGTCATTCCACTTCCAAAATCACTGAATGCCTTTCCCTTTCATCTGATGGCCCGTCCTTGTTTATTGTTTCCACTCCTTACCTTCAAGACTGTGGGTTTGTTGTTGTTGTTCCTTCCAACCAGCACTATTCTTGGACGTCACTGGGACCTGAGATCCACTGATCTCTTACTTTGTCTACATCTACCAGCCCTCTAGGCTCTTGTCCCTTTCTCCTCTACACAGCAGGCATCCTAGTTCTAAAGCTGGATGTTAGACTTTACCTTTGTCACCCCCATGCAGCATCTGACATCTTATCACCCACTCTCTTTCCTGTCCCTCCTTCCACTCTGACCACTCATTCTAATTCCCCTTTGCTGCTTTAAACATTGACTGTTAAGTGTTTCTCAAGGTTTTGTTAACAATCTAGCTTTGTTTAGCCATCCCCAGATAATTCCAGCAATTACATGGCTTCGTTTACCATCTACATGTTTATGGCTCAGGAGAGGGACAAGATTTAAGAAATAAAATGAGGCAGGAGGTTGTATAACATGATAAGCACTCAGGACTCCCACTCATGTCTTTTAGTTCTACAATCCCACCATTCTTCCTTCCTGACTTAAGTCTTGGCTATTTTGTTTACCTGCAACAGAGATTTGCATCCTTTCTCACCTCATGGCACACATAAACGAATTTTACTAAAAGCCTGTGGCATGCCAAAAATATATATATTTTTGCCAATCTAACAAAAATAGGCATAATTTTGATTCATTCTCAGCAGTTGGCAATTGTTGTGTTGGCTGTTGTCATTTTTCATCTGACAGCCTAAGGGAAAATAGGTCAGTGCCTCTGACTAGTCTGGTGTTGCATGTTTTAAAAAGTCTTGTAGTGCATCATTGTGCTGTGGCACAACAGGTGAAAATCGCTGACCTAGAACCTTATCACAAACTCTTGCTCCTTGATTTTACTAAGTCTTTAGTTCCTTCAAATCTTCCCTCACCACGTAGACTTCAGCCAGTACCTTTCTTTTCTAGTCTTTGAGTATGTTGTACTTACACTGCAAAGTGCAGTACCTGGTTTAATGTTTAATGTCTATCTCTCTGGTTAAAAATATAAACCTACTAGAATAAGGACTATATCTGTCCTATTCACTGTCTTCAGTCCTTCTCTCGGTTTTTTAAATATAGTGGATATCAAATAACTACATATTAAATAAATGGAGAAATACATAAATAAAATATAGACTTCATTTTCACAACTTTTTCTTTGGTAGCAGATCAATGGCCACCACATATTCACACATTCATGTTATGAGTGCTATCCAGTCACTCCTAACAGTTGTTATTATCATATAGCTGAAAGTCACATAGGTAGGGCCCGGCACAAATAATGCCCCTTTTTATTACAAAATATTTTATTACAAAATCATAAGCATGTAATTCTGTAATGTAACAACATCATACTCAAGCGTACCATATGACATAGGTGAAATTTCCAAATTAAACTATAAATTAATACAGCCATATTATTACCCTACCAACCACACTCAAGTACCTTACTTCTGCTGGACCCTGTATTTTACCTTATTTTAATCCATAAAATGCATATTGCAAATCTTGTGTTTTTACATAAACTCACTGCTATTATTGCAAACATTACAGTTGTGTAATACCCCATACATTTCTTCAGTTCAAGTGAGGACCACAGAATGGCGGCTCTGTGAGGGAAAGCGAGACCCTGAGGACTGAGGGTGTGTGCAGTGGCTCTATGTTCCAGAGGCACAAGACTGGGACCCATGGTGGTGAAAGAAAGAAGATTCTCCATCAGACACTGCTTCAGTGATGTCAAGCCTTCAACTTGAAGATCAGGTCCAATGGAAAATGAGAAAAAATAAAATGTGTGCAAAGAATAAAGAGGAACCCAGATACATTTGAACTGATATGCATGAGGCCTTTGTGACTGCTCTATAGTTGTACTCCCTCAATAAATCCTCTTTTGTTTAGTGTAATTTCCACTTAACTTGCCATTAGAAATGAGTCGTTAGATTCCTGCCTGTTCAGATAAAACAACTATTCAATTATTTCTCATGTTATTCTTGGCTTGTAGTTTGCATACTGCTTTTAGTGTTCCTGCCGAAAGCAACAATTCAGTTACAAGGTACTGAGATTTTCTCATGAACAAAAGAACAAATAAACATTACCCAAAATAAGATTTCCATGAAAAAAAATTTAACAATATTTTCAAACCCATCTTTCATCTCATACCTAAAGCAATGTTGTTGGGTAAACATCATCATTTCCCAAACATTCATTGAGATTCCCAGTTCATGATTATACTCACTCTCGTCCCCTTTCCCCAAGGGCACATAAGGCTTGCTTTTCCTTAGAAAGTCACATAGAGCCTGTCTTGGCCCAGGGACTAAATACCATTCACATTGAAAACAACACGAAGTATCCCAGATAAAGATACCTCACTTTATACTTTGTAAAAAATCACTCACTCTCCTAACAGACCAAAGAATAAGCACCTCCTTCTCTGCTTATACAAACAACTGTTCTTTCCACTGTCCCGACCTTTTTTTATCAGAAAAGTAAATTCAAGTAATACCTGGGGAGAAATTTCTCATTAACTACCTTTCTTACAAAGAATTAAATTCTACTTTGATCAAGAACAATAGAAACAGTAATTCAGGGACTATATGTTCAAATGAAGAAATAAGATTAAAATATAACCATAAGGAGCATAGGTTTGCAATGCACATCAAACTATCATTCCAGGAGAACATGCAATTTTCTATGTAATGTGTCTCTAATATGTGTGTGTGAGGGTGTGTGTGTGTGAGAGAGTGTGTGTGTGAGTGTTTGTGTAGAGTGTATGTGTATTTTCTTTTTTGTTTGTTATATGGTTGAATCATCATAAATAATTTATAAGATCATCAAGTGGTTTTCAAAAACTCATAACATTCTCATCATGTACTATAAATGAAGGCAAAAAATGTTTAAACAAGCAAGAATAGAAAAGGAAAAATCATCTAAAGTTGATCATCCATGTAAATAGTCTTCTCTTTCAGATAGTTATCTGATGTTTTCTACAATTACCATCTATACTCGTAAACTATATCTTCCACACAGAATGTATTCTTTGTACCCACTTAAAGAATATGCTTTTGAATTCACCCCCCCGCCCCCAGTCCCAAAGACAAGCTGTCATCGACATCATTCCTGTCCCTTGCAGCCTTACATTGTTTGCACCGAGGTTGCCCAGGCCTGTGATTGGCAGGCCTTGTATTCTGGGCTCATCAGAAGCCCATGTCCATCTCTCTCACTTCTGGAACTTCAGACTGTGATCCTCCCAAGTGAAAAGCCTTCCGGGCATCACTTAACCTTCCTCAGCCAGTGCCCTTCCCCCTCTGATCACCTTCTTCATCAAATGGGACCATGTGGGTGGGTATGAGCTGGCACTTGATTGGGGGCCTCGGTAGCAGTCACAGGTGCATGCATGTGACTTGACACTTAGACACTCGTGGGCCCAACTGAGGTTGGAACAACCCCTTTATCCCTTACCTGTTCCAATTATCACCAGAAGTTCAGATGTTTATAAGAGTTTGGGTGTTCTATCTTCCCTGCCCATTCTTTTGATTCGGATAAAAGGCAATTGGCCCATAGGAAAGAAAGATGCTAGTGTCTACTTCCTAAGTCATCCTGACAAGGGACAACCTTCCCACCTCGATTCTTTAAAGTCCCGCTTTATCGACTGCACTTGCCAGGACCAAGCCTAAGGCAACACATCCCTTTTGGAACTATGATTAGAGACCTTAACAGGCAATACAATGCTAGTTCTTAAGATCAAAGATCTTACCATGTTCTTTGGGAAAGAAATCCTTCAGTTATTATGGAGATGACTTTAAATCTTTACATTCAAACACATGTTTCAAGAACATGTCATGCATTACAGAAACAAATTCACAGTGCTCATATGTTTCCGTTGCATCTTCCTCTGTTTCTCCTACTGCAATTGGGAACTAGACAATTTAGCTTCTAGAAGTGTCGCCATCCTGATCTGATGTGGGTTTAACTGCCCTCTTGGAAAAAATCAAATTCTAGCTCTTGGCTGCAAGAAGAACTCAATACAGTCACACACTTTGATCAAAACAAGACGAAGAATTTTGTTCCAGAGTACTCATGGTACAGAAGCCCTTCACACACTTTTGTCAAGCTCAATTCAATCTGCTTTTTTTGCTACTCAAATCTTTTATGAATTTAGCCAAAAATGAAATGGACACTTGAGGCAATGCTTCACCAATATATTTTGATTTAAAAATGCAGTCAGAATAGACAGCTTATCCGTACAATTGTTATTCTTAAGAATATAAATGAGAAGTCTGGCTGCCCTCAAAAATGCTAGCGCTGTCACTCCAGATAATGGACGATGATGCAAAGGTTTGCGATTTTAAAGATGCTGTAACAAGTGCACCCCCTTCAAAATGCCAGGACGGGTTCACTCATAACATTGGTATTGTGAACACTGGAATGGTTCTTTGTGTACGAATCAATCTTCTTTTACTTTATTTTCCCTCCTGGAAAGTTTAAAATTATTAATTTCCATAGTTATTGTTATAACTTCCGTAACTTCTATTTTAATTACGAATATCATCACTCTGACTGTGTGAGGTAATCTGTGGCCACGGGGCAGGAGAATTAATCTTAGTTTAAATTATAGAAATAGAAATTACAATAGGACAAACTATATGGCACATTTTCTGTTTAGATTAGTTTTTGGTGAAATTAGTTTTGAATCAGTGGACGTACGAATAGCATTTGAAAGGTGTCCAGCAGAGCAAATCTGCTGCAGATGGCAGATGGGAACCGCAGTGCACCGTATAATAGTTCTGTATCCAGGAGAAGTATTCTAAATTCAGTGCTTACAAATCACGTTTGAAATCATTTTCACTTCCTGGGTACTAAAACACAGCCATTCAATGTGAGTCTTTGAAAGGTATCCATCTTGGCAACCTGATTTAAAACATGGCTATACTATTATTTGAGCTAGAAAAACATTTAATGAGCATCATTCATCTCACTCTTTCTCTGAGCATTCATATTATGTGGTGTTAAATGGCGTTCTTGCCACCAAAATGCTGCTAAAATGAAAAAGCTCATGCTATTGTGAACATGTGCCCAACATATGTGCAGATTGTAGGCCTTGAAGGCTGCTGCCCACCTACCACCTCAACATTTCTTTGAAATGCTTTCCTGCGAAGGCTGCCCTTCTTACTTCGTCCTGCATGCCCACACTATTCCCCAGCCCCTTGTAAAGCATTCTCTGACACGGCCATCCAACACCATCTCTAAACTTCTACAGAACTCAGGCGTGACCTGAGTCATCTCCAGGGTTCTCCCCTGCAAAGAGGGCGTTTGCACATAATACCCTCTTCATCTTGTGTTCTTTTCTTTTTTGTCCCTTAACAAACAGGACATCAGAGGCCCTTAACGTTCACATCTAGTTGAACATTTTTTTCCCACTCCTTTTTGGCCTTGTGGAAGTACAGTCAGAACTTGGACCTCATTGTCCTTTAGAATTTCTTCATTATTGAGATCTTGGATTCTGAGACTTTCCTCTGTGCTCACACTTACTTAACACTACTCTTCCCTCTCAGTCTTCAGGTTACTTCTGCCTGTCAGCCTCTTCCTTGCCTCACTTGCTTTCCTACTCTCAGTCCTTAGGACCAGCTTGTTAACAGTTTTCTCACCATGGCTATGAGATTCTCACTTTCCATTTTATTCTCTTCACCAGTCCCTAATAGATCTCACTTTCTGTTTTCTCACCTCCCAAAATTAATTCATTGCTGGTAATATAATCACTGATGATAATAATAATAATAATAATAATAATAATAATAAAAAATAGAAATGGTCTTGTAATTTGGCTCTGACATGAATTCACGTTGCCCGGAGACACCCAGCTCCTCCAACATCCCTGAGTTATTGGAGGATTTCTGCTTAGGTTCCTTGTGAGGGATCCAGAGATGATGCTCGAAATCTTTTCCTCTTTTATCTAGCTCACAAAGTATGTAGTCACTTAAGTCATTGGGATTGTGTCCCTAGATAATCAATTCTCACATCTCCTTTTCTCCTGTTTTAGAAGTGCACTTGACTTCTTACCTTTCTTGCACAATGTGCTGTCCTCTTTCTCCACCTTTGACTGTGACACTTTCCCTCCCACTTTCCTATTGACTTACACACTCAGTTACTCTGCCCACTTCTAGAGCATTCTCTGATTCTGCCTCGCCATTGCCTTGGTCATTTTCTGCCAGACTTTAATACAAGTGATCTGTTCTTCCTCTTCCTTTCCTCCCACTGACTTACTAGCTGGGTATTTACTGCGTAGCCTCTGGTTTCTGTTCCCACCACTTGACAAAATATTTTCACCAGTAACTTTCTAATCATCAGTTATAAATCCCATGGCTTTTCCTCAGACCTTGTAGTTTCCAAGCTTTCTGCTGCACATAACTCTGTTAACCACCTCATCATTTTCAAAACATCCTTTTCTCCTCAGCCTCTAGTGACACTGTATCCTTGTCTTTATCTCCAGAACTGCCATTCACTTATCTCCTTTGCTGTCTTTTCTCTTTTCTACCAACTTCTAAATCACTGATCTCTGAACCATTCTGACTATATCTCCTTAACAGTAAAAATTTTAAGCATGAACCATAAATGTGATATGGGTATATGTACATTAAATTACATACATATGTACTCTACTAACATATATGCAGTTATGTACATTTACTCTAGTAAGATATCACACACATTAGGAAACAAGCTCAAAGTAGAAATATTAAAATAAATTAAAGTTAAAATAAAAATAGTTTAAGCAAAATTTTATTTTGAATATTAATAATATTGAGAAAATGGCTGAATGGTTTTCATTACCTTTCAAATCATGATTTCATACTTTGCAGTACAGAAATTCAATCATTCGCTTCATAATTCAGTGGACTTACATATTGAATTTTAATAATGTCACCACTAAAACATGCTGCTTCACAAAGATACATGGGCTCAAAAGAAAAAGTATGTTGTTAATTGCTCTAAGTCATGATATGCATATTTCAACAATGTCTACTAATTTTGCAAAGATGTTAAAATTGGCTAGGAAATTCCTACCTTCCCTGATGTCAAACGCTTTTTAAAAACAAAACAGATTTAAATTAGTAGTTAATTAATATTTTAATAATTGCATTTAAAACCCACTAAAAATTCTTTAGAACATTTTAAGAATGGTTAGAAATTCCGTTTCCTAGTTTTTAAAGTGTGCCCAATGAGGGGTTCTATAGGTGGCACCATAGTCACTGGATTGTTTTCAGCAATAAAAAGCATATGACGTTAAAACTATTTCCTAACAATCCATTTGCCAAACTTCCGTACAGGATGATTCCTTTATTACAGTCAGTTTTACTTCTTTTAATTGAAGGGCCAGTCAAGTGTGTATATTCCTCTAGGCAGCAGATGATTGACAGGCACTTACCATGAGCAAGGTAGACAAATGGGAGCACTCATCTCTTTGTAAAATAAATATTAATATTAACACATCTTTAAATTTCAAAATGCTTTATCATAAGGCAATCAGTAAACCTTTATTTTTTTAATTTTTATAATTTATTTTTTATCTTTCAATGAACTTTTTATTGGCCTTCTGCCCTGCCAAAGGATGCCCCACTCTGCTGCCATTAATGCCTCAAACCTTTGGTGTCCTTGACCTCAGAAACCACTCTGCCATCCATAGTCCTGTGGGTCCTGGTCTTTTGGATGGTTTGTAAGGAGAGGCTCTTGTTCAGGACGTCAACAAGATGGAAGTCCTCTATGTCTGCCAGTAAGCTGAGGTAGGTGGCAATCTCAGCCTCCAGCTTGACCTTGATGTTCAGCAGGGCCTCACACTCCAGGCCTGGTGTTGCCCCTCTGCTGGGTCTGGGCCAGCTCTGACTCCAGGTGCAGCAGGATCTCGCCGAGTTGTTCCATCTGCACAGCATAGCATCTCTCCACCTCCCTCGGGCTGTTCTCCAAATTGACCTTAAGATTCCTCATTGAGTCCAGGTTGATCTCCAAAGATTAGACCATATGTCTCAGCTCTGTGAGTGTTGTCTCAGCAGCACCTATCTCAGCGG
Source organism: Sturnira hondurensis (assembly GCF_014824575.4). Lineage (NCBI taxonomy): Eukaryota > Metazoa > Chordata > Mammalia > Chiroptera > Phyllostomidae > Sturnira > Sturnira hondurensis. The sequence goes on along the minus strand of NW_028077105.1, from coordinate 10,082,972 downwards.
TCTACAAGGTGACCTCTGTGGTGTTGTCTTTTATCTGATGGGACCGGTACTTGCCCAGCTCCTCTTGGTTCTTCCAAGCCAGCTCATCAGCCTCATCATTCTTCTGGGCCCATATGGCCCAGATGTTTGCCATAATTTTGCCAAGGTCCTGAGATTTTGGGCCATCCAACTTCATGGTCAACCCAGAATTGGCAATCTGATTTTGGAGATCATTTACCTCCTCCTTGTGGTTCTTCTTCATGAAAAGCAGCTTCTCCTTCAGAATCTCCATCCCTGTCTCCAGCTGCAGCCGAGTGATATTGGTGTCATCAATGACCTTTTGGAGCCCATTGATGTCATTCTTCACAGATTGGCACATGCCTAACTCCGTCTCATACTTGACTCTGAAGTCAGCAGCAAGATAGGCATTGTCAATGTGCAAAACAATGTAGGCATTGTCCACAGGATTTGCAGAGATTTGAGCCCTCATATACTCGATGGTCTTGAAATAATGTCCCCAGTCTCTGATCTGGGGTCCCTTCTTCTCTAAATTTTCCTGAATTTTGATCTCCAGTTTCCAATTATCAGCCTCCAGGCTTGTCACCCTCTCCAGGTAGGAGACCAGGTGGTCATTCAGGCATTGCATAGTCCCCTTCTTGCTCTGGATGCCCCCTGTGCCCACCAGACCCCTGGCTATCCCTGCAGCCAGGCCCCCAGGTCCCCAGCTGCCCTGCAAGCTGGTGGAGCTGGACACAGAGATCAGGGAGCCTGAGCCCCTGGCACCTGAATAGACCCTGGATGCAGTGCTGGTCGGCGGGACCTGGTAGCTGGGTGACCGCATGGAGCCCAGGGTCCGGTAGCTTGTGGAGAAGCTGGAGCATGTGCTGAAGCTTATTTTGTTTGGGGAGGAAGGTGAGAAGCCAAGACTCAGGTCAAACCTCCAGTAAACCTTTATATGGCACAAAATAATGCCACAATCCCTTCCTGTCTCAACAGTGTCATGAGGACTCTGCATTTTTGTTTTACACTTTTGTTTCTATACATTACTGAAAACATTCTGCAACACTTTGTAAACTTCTGGCTACTATTTTGTTGCTGCAATAACTTGATTATAATAATACCGGGAATATATTTCATATATAGATTCATCTGTCTAAGCTTCCTTGAGCATCACTTTAAAAAATTCTATCAGTGGGTTGAGCGCGGGCCTGAGAACCAGACAATCGCGGTTCGATTCCCAGTCAGGGCACATGCTTGGGTTGCCGGCCGGTTCCTTGCAGGCTAACTACCAGCAGGGGACGCACAAAAGGCAACCATACATTGATGTTTCTCTCCCTCTCTCCTTCCCCTCTAAAGATAAATAAATAAATAAGATCTTAAAAAAAAAAATCTAGACAATGCAGCTGCTATTTTGGTAGCTGTACTTAGTTCAGTCTGCCTGTAAAAGCAATGCCTTCACTACAGAGTCATTAAAAATGGGATAATGGCTTCTTCAGTGCATTAATTTTTTTCATGGATTTCATTATTGAAACATAGTCTCACAAATATAATAAACATATATGTCAGAGAAAACCTGAACTCTTTTGCAACTTTATAGAAAATCTACCTCACTAGAGTCACTTGTTCATTCAAACTAACAATAGCTAACGCTTATGTTGTGCTTACTGTCTTAGGTCTGTATCGTGTATTAGCACACTGCAATCTTTTGCATTTTTTTCCTAAACATTTTCCAAGAGTAGTTTCAGAAAAAGAAATGGTTTTAATTTGTCAGCACATCACTTCTATTAACTTGCTCACTTTTAGGAAGAAGCAGGGTACTAAAATTATGTAGTTTTTTTAATTACTATTTAAAAAATTCAAAGGATTAATGTTAACTTTAGTGACTTTTAAATGTAATGAAGTACTGGATTAAGTATAACATAATTATAAGCAAAACTGAAAAAGCAATGGAAAATTGCTTTCAGCCTTGGCCGGTGTAGCTCAGTGGATTGAGCGCAGGCCTGCGAACCACACGATCACGGTTCGATTCCCAGTCAGGGCACATGCCTGGGTTGTGGGCCAGTTCCCAGCAGGGGACTCATGAAAGGCAACCATACACTGATATTTCTCTCCTTACTTTCCCCTCTAAAGATAAATAAATAAATAAATAAATTTTAAAAAAGAAAATTGCCCTCATATTTTTGTTGCTTAACTTTAAGTATATATTGTTGATCACCGTGGCTTTGTTTTCTCAGTTGCTAAAATCACATAAAACAACATAAAAATATGGCAAAGTTTATTTTCACTTCAAATGTTTGTAAATCTTCACTTCAGTCTTCGTAACTTCACATTTTTGGCTGACATCTTGAAGGGTATGATTCATCATATTTTTTCCTCCGAATATAACTTATGAAACATTATTAGACGTGTGAAAGTTGTCAGATCTACTTTTTAAAAGAAATCACTCAGTTGTCCTTTGCTTGTATCATAAATACAATATTTTACTAAATTTACTTCCTGAAGTGTGTAATGCTTGTAGAAAAAGGCACAAATAATAAGAGCAGCTCAATGACTTGATACCAACTGAATGAGCCTGTGTAACTCCCACCCAGATCTGGAAATAGGGTATTAATAGTCCGCCAGCAGTTTCCTTGTGCCTAAACACAGTACATTTCCAATCTCTCTTCCCCAAAGCTACCTACTACTCTAACTCCAAAAATCACAATTAGTTCTCTTTCTTGTTTGGAAACCTTATACTTTGAATCCTAGAATACATTCTCTTTTGTATCTGGTTTCTTTCTTTTTAAGTATAACTTTACAGAGTATTCTGTTCTATGAATATACCAAAACCTACTCATCTCTTTACTACTGAAGAACATGTGAATTGTTTCTAATTTTTATCTACTACAAATAATGGTGTTATGAATATTCCTGTATACATTACTTAGTTCACATATATACATTTCTCTTTTGGATACACACATACAAATGTTTCCGTAGGCATATAATTGGGGGGCCATAGGGTATGTATGTGCCCAACTTCACCAAAGGTTTTCTAGGATATACACTTAGAGGGAGTATACAAAGTTTCAGTTTCTTCATATTCTTGCTAAGATTTGGCCTGTCAGTCTTTATTCAACCATTCCAGTGATTCTATAATGTTATCTCGCTGTGGTTTTAGTTTATGTTTCTCAGATGACTAATGTGACTGAATAGGTTTCCAATGTTATCTTGGTCATCGTGAAGTGCCTATTTTGTGAAGTAACTTTTCAGGTGTCTGCCCATTTTGTCTACTGTGCTGTGTGTATTTTTTTAATTGATTGGTAAAAGTTCTTTGTGTATTTTCAATACAAGTCCTTCTTAGTGTCCCTCATCTGTTTTTGCAAGAGTCTCCTTCACTCTGTGGCTTGTCTTTTCACTCTCTTAATGGTGTCTTCAGTAGTATAATCTTTGATTGACAGGTTGAGTGCTTTCTATTTTTTAAAAATAATCTTTTAAAAGTCCTTGTTCATTTTGTTGTGTTTGACTAGAAAAGACAATTTTCAAACACGTTGACCAGGCTCACCGCATCTGCAGCCCAGTACACCCTTATCAGGCAGCCCAGGCAGGGCCCCGGGCTCAGCTGGCTCTGGATGCAAAATCAAGACCCAGTGGCCAAAATACTCCTGTGCTTTCAGTTAACGGTGATCACCAACAGCTGTTAACTTTATTAAAAACAAACAAACAAAAACAGATGTTATGTACATCATGATAAAAAGTAATATTCACTATCCATGGAACGGTTGTCCAAGAAATCTACACCTAAATCTATTGTGCTTCAAGATTAACTATCAATTCACAGGAAAGCAAGTCAGAATACCTCAAAGGATACCCGTTCACAGGGAAAACAACCCTAGGAAATATGTACAATGTGAAGACACAAGAAAAAATATACTGAATTTCAGAAAATATGAGAGCTGTCCAGAAAGTACCCACCCAATTGTATAATAGGAAAAACATGCATTTATTGAAGGTACAGAACACAATAAGCTTTGTACACAGAACAATGATGCCTCAGTCCCCTTCAAAGCAGGTACCTTGGGACCTCACACAGTTCTAATTGCTATCAGCTGCCCCATCCTATTCTCCAGAATCTCATCAACAATCTGAAATCTCTGTCCTTTGGAAGCTGATGTTAGTTTTGGGAAAAGCCAGAAGTCACAGGGTGCCGAATCTGAGCTGTAGAGGGGCTGAATCTCCTGGGTGATTTCGTGTTTCACCAAAATGCTCTTCAGGAGACATGATACATGAGTGGGTGCTGCCGTGACGAAGCTGCCAATCACCAGTTGTCTACAGTGGCAGCCTTCTGAATCACCCAAACAGTTTCCACAGAGGAATGTTCATGCTTAACACAAAATCTGATGTAGATTCATTGCTCTCCTTGCTCAGTCATTTTGACTGCGACACCCATACGATACACATGCTCACTCCAGGGTCTACCACCCCACTGACTTGTACAGTGAAGTCATCATTAGTCATGCGTATTTGTTCCAGTCCACTCTACTTGGCTGCCAGGTTATATCATTGTCATGCAAACCATTCTCATTCTCTTAACAACAGCTGGACTTTTTGTGGGCAGACATGGCAGGATATAGTTTCTTAAATCATCTCATTTGCCTAAGTTGGGGGTTAATACTCAGGATAACCTATGTAGATTTCCTACGGTTTTAGAGGAGAATTTCAGAGTCTTGACTCTACTCCAGAAGGTACACAGGAAACTGCAAATTGGAAAATGTTGCAGGAAGAGGCTTGGGTGCTCAGGAAGGGAGGTTGCAATTTAACAACGAGAATGAGCACATGAATAACATAGAGTACATGATATGTTCAAAGTCAACACCAAGGCTCTTGGGAGGTACTAAAAAGAACAACCTGACCACTTCAGATTCAGGCGACACTACATTAAAGAGGCCCAGGGCTGTAGCCCAGAAACATCCTGCCTCACCCATCGGAGCCTCAGAAAACTTCAAGTGAGTCACCACGTCAGCTCTTCTGACGCGCAGGCATCGATAGGTGATGAAGTAATATTGCTCACACGGGCAACTCTGCGTTGTCTGCTCTAGGGCACGGGATGTAGAGACTTATTTATTTAATGATGATCAATGTCTTTCCTAAAGAACTTCAGGGAAGTCAGCTAGCTAGTTTGTATTCTTCTTGAAGATTTTTGGGCACTAAGCCTCCAAGCATTAATCAGACCACATATACATTCATGGTGAATAAAATAATCAATAAATCCAGTCATTTAGATCTGGACCTTCCTGGAGGGATTTGTTGGTAGACAGTAACACAGACCAGATCCTCCAGCGTGGCCAGGTTCACCATCCATCACGGCATTTGCTCTTGGTTACTTACAGAGAATAAAGAGAAAAGGGAAGAGTGTTTGGATCCAGGTGTCTTTTCCACTTATATATGAAATGCTCACATAATAACAGAAAATTTAGACACATATCTTTTCTGATTTTTTCATAATGCATGTCTAAAGTATTAGCTTGAGAGGAAATTAATTTCATTACATATAGTTTGTACAGAAATTGGAGAGATCTTAAATTTATACTGAGGAAATATTGACTATGAAGTGAAGTTCACACACGCAAACATTCCCACATGCATACATACACGCCTGCATGCATCCATGTACACACATACACACCTGTATGCATTCATACACACACATACTCATGCATACAACTGTATGCATTCATATTCAAACATACTGCATANATCTTTTCTGATTTTTTCATAATGCATGTCTAAAGTATTAGCTTGAGAGGAAATTAATTTCATTACATATAGTTTGTACAGAAATTGGAGAGATCTTAAATTTATACTGAGGAAATATTGACTATGAAGTGAAGTTCACACACGCAAACATTCCCACATGCATACATACACGCCTGCATGCATCCATATACACACATACACACCTGTATGCATTCATACACACACATACTCATGCATACAACTGTATGCATTCATATTAAAATATACTGCATACTCAGCTGCATGCATTCATACATGCATATGTAACATTTGAAATTCTGCAGAAAATGCTCCAACTCACTCACACATCACTTTGAAGAGAGAGAGAGTCAGCAGAGAGTAAGAGTGATGATAAGGCATATTTAAGAGCTGAGTATTTATTGACACAGGTTTTATAACAGCAGAATCTGGACTCAGGGTCATATAAACACTTTAAACACATTAAAATCTCTACAAAAGTACACAATCTGAATTATCTGCCAAATTAAAACTCAGCTGACAGAGAAACTGTAAGAGCCAAAGGTGATTAATCAAACTGAAGTACAAAAGGATTCAACAATATCCTCAAATGCAGAACAGGCTGGAGTCTGGCTAAAGGCTCATCGCTTTCAGACTGTTCAGATTTATGCTTATTACTTGCCATTTTATTCATTCTTCTATATTTGTCTTGACCTCTTAATGTGGTCAGAATTGCGTCTTACATTGGCGGTACAGTAATTAGAGGGTTTACCCCATTTCTGAAAACTAGAAAATAATGAGTAGGGAAAACTGAAAGACTAAGTAGAATAAAAACAACGTATGGGCTGTCCTGTACTTTCCCACCACACTTCAGAGAAAAGGTAAAACAATAGGAAAAAAAAACAAGAAGGAAATTGTGAAATAATAACAATATGGCAATTCATTAAAATAGTGCTCAGGGGCTGTTTCATTTAAAATACGATGTCTCTCTTGCTTTAGAAATTAGGTAGTAAACATATATTTGATCAAGCCACGGGAGGTTGTGACTTCATCTTAGTAGTAATTTTATACTGCCACCAGATGGCAGTCTTCCCTGGCTGTTCACAGCACCCTCCCAGAGTCTAGCATGGCTATTCACTGCTGACAACGCAGCGGCATTGTATCTGTGTCTATGCACTCGGTTCGAACATGGGAAATCGGCCAGGACTCCGTGGCTCCAGGATTAAATGTCTCTCATTTGAAAAGAGACTTCCACGGGCAGAGGTTTTTATTTTTCAAGTCATCCATTTATCTTCTGGATAAAGGCTATTTACATAAAGTCCAGGCTTAAGTTGAGCTGCTCAGGATTGCAGTTGGCACCTTTCCCGGATGCTCAGGACTCCAAGAGGCTGGTAACTGCACTGGCGAGTTTCAGAGTGTTGTATTTCTTAAAGCAGAGCCAAGTGAGAAGTATTCAAATGCTACACATATCTCCAGTATTCTCATCTGATCTCAGCTCCTAGAGTATTGACTTAAAACATTTTCATTTTCTTGGCATTCAATTGTACCTTTCTTTGAGATATTTATGGCTAAGGTGTGAAGCTTGAGAATTTTGTTCTCTGACTACATGTGCACAAATACATCAGAAACTAAAATTCCAGAGTAAAAGGCTTACCTCAATGATCAGTGACACTCGCATTCAGCAATTATCAGCAACGGAAATTCATCCACTCCCTATGGCTAGAAAACCTCAATGCCTTTTCCAAACTATTTTTAATTTGTACTTCTAAGAAATGTATATCCCTGATAAGGATCAGTATTAGTGGATTACTTTTTCCACACCGGAATTCACACAACACAAGATGCTATCTATACGTTATACAGAGAATAAGCTGTGAGCATTTTCACAGGGCACCGGCTCAGGGTAAATGGTGAGGCTTTGGGGAAAGGGGCTTCTCAGGCAAGGGCATGATGGTGACTCAGGGAGGCACATATGAGGTGGGGCTCTGTCCTTATCACTTGGCTTTCTTTTGTTGAATGATGTAGAACATGACATCCCAAAACATGACTGTAAGAGTTCAGCCTTTTTGGAATATGAATTAAAATCTTGAGCTGCCGGTACTTGACAAACAGCCAGTGCAGGGAGAGACCCTCTCTGAACTCCCCTGATCGACCTAAAGACAGATCCTCCAAAAGGAACTTCATTGTCATAAGTCTTCTTTCATCAACCAGAAGTTTGGGTCTTATCACAGGAGACAAAGGAAGTCGTGACCCAGGCAAACTTTGTCACAATGATCTTACCTCTCACCTATTCTTCTTAGGGCCCCCTCATCCTACCTTTTCTAAAACCGTTTACTCTCCCCTAAGAGACCTACACGACCTCATCCCTTTGTCTATTATGATGATATTTAGGCCTAAATTCTAAAGTTACCTCTGGGTTATTTAGTTTTCCTGGGTATCTCCCGCATATACTTGAGTTTTACATCTTAAAAAACTTGCTATTTTTCTTCTGTTAATCTTTCTTTGACTATAGAGGTCTCAGCAAAGAACTCATAAAGGTGGAGAGGAAAATTATTTTTTCCCTACATTACTCACATCTCACAGAAAAGGCACAAGCTATGAACAAAACTATAAGCAACTTAACCCTGCCCTCATTCTCAAATTCTCCCCTCACCCTCTCCACACAAGGCAATATGTTGCAAATCTAGAGAATTTCAACTGTTTTTATATGTATAATATAAACATTACTGTATATGTATGATATTTGTATAATACAACATATGTATAATATAGAAGCATTAGGACTCAGAATAAACTTAAGTTAAAAAAATTCTCATTATCCAGAACTAAATGCACAGTCATTCACAAAGAATGGGACTGTAATACAGTTGTGCAATAATGTATCATCTGTGAATACAATCATGCATAAAAAAAGAAAATTTTCTATGAATGAGGAATTGGAGACCAAATTATTTAGGCAAACAAGGAAAGGCTGTAGTAGTTTTCATCCTAGTGGAAAACAGAGAAGGTTCTATCCTATTTCAACAGCAAGGAGTCATAGGTTTTTCATATACTTAGAGTTTTCAACTTAACTTCAATACTTAAAATTTCTCTATAACTCTTATTCTTTAGCCAAAGGACAAATTCCAGACTAAACTCTGCGACCTTTAAGATATTCACCACCCAAATATCATATGATCTCACCATTAACAGGAATCTAAACAAACCAAACAAGCAAGCAAAATACGACCAATGACACTCAAATATGGAACAGGCTGTCAGGGCCCAGAGGGGAGAGGGGAGAGAATCATAGGGGAAAAGGGAATGGACTCACATGAACAAGTATAAAAGACACATGGACAATAACTAAGGGTGGGGGGTGGAAGGGGGGGCGGGGAGCATGGGGTGGGGGGTGGGCAGGGTTGGGAATATAGGACAGAAACCTGTGCTTGAACAAGAATTAAATAAAAATTATATTAAAAATAAATAAATAAATAAATAAATAAATAAAGATATTCACCACCCAGTTTCACACCTCCCCTCCTAGCTTTGCTTTGTAATTCTCTGAGTGTGCCCTGACCTTGCTTATTTTCCGGTGCGTCTTGCTACATCCTGTGCTCTGGGCAGTCTCCCCACGAGCTTGCCTCTCAAATTTTCAGGGAGTCCTCAATACATATTTGATGAGTGAGTTAATCAAATAACTCACAGTTACTTTTCTGACTAGGCTTTTCTAAAAAATTCCAAAATGCCAGGGAAATACATCTATTCACTCTTCCTTGGGAAGCCCTGGAATACCTGTGTATTGTATCAGCTTCCTTGGGCTGCTGTGGCAAATGACCACAAACTAATTAGCTGAAAACAGCCGAAATCTATTCTCTAAGAGTTCTGGAGGTCACAAGTTGAAATCTAATATCGGCCATGTTCTCTTTAGAGCCTTGAGGGGAGAGACTTTTTTTTTTCCTCTTTCAGCTTCTGGTGTTTCTTGACAGTTCCTTGGTGTTTCCTGGCTCCTTGGCTGCCTTATTCTCAATTCTGCCCCCATCTCCGCATTGCTTTTTTCTTTACGTTTTTGTGCATCTAAACTCCCTTACTTTCTGTCTCACATGATATGTGTAATGGCAGTTAGGGTCCAGCAGTTAATCCAGGATCAACTCCCCTTCTCCAGATTCTTAATTTAATCACATCGTTGCCTTATGAGGAAATATCCATTCTTCTGCCATATAAAGTAATAGCCAAATATATCAGGTGATTGAGATGCAGACACCTCGGGGGAGGGGCCATATGCAGCCTACCACAACCTGAGAACAAATAATTAACCTTTTGAGAGCATGACATTCAAACTGAGTTTGGGGTTTCTATGACCAACACAATAGTTCCTGGGTAGACCTAAGCCCAGACATTTCTATAGCTCTCAAAGGAAAGTTTTACTTACGGTGTCCAAGGAGATTGCTATGCTAAGTGAGCCACAAACAAACCAACACCCAGAAAACAAGAGGATGCAGAAGACCAAATCAATGAAAGGGTAACTTGGAGACAGACTGGATCAGCGCACTCTGCTCCTGCCTATTGGACAGGCCAGTGCTGTGACTGCGTGGGGACGGACATCCCAGACACACACGGTCCAGATGAAGCATCTGGAGCTAGATCCTAAATGTGGACAAGAAGCTCAAAATAAAAGAGCAATTTTCCCTTCCGAGGATCCAGGAGAGCAAGGGTGAACTGCTGTGGGACAAAAAATAAATCAAAATTAATTCCACCTACCTCAATGGGTGAGGAAAAAAGGAGGAACCAGCCAGTGGGAAGGACGAGGTGGAGTGTGAAACAGGGAGGGCCTGGGCAGCCTGCTTCATGCTGTAAACCTAACAAATTGTTCCAAGCACATAAACTAAAAAGAAGTTTTGTTTGACTCTGCAATCTGCCACTTTACCAACATTCTCATACTCTAAGATTCTATTGTACTAGTAGTTAAAAACATTTTAAATAATCATTTTTAAAGTCATTTTTAATAGTATTCATTGAAGGGTTCGCATTCAGCTGGGGGGCACTTGCACTGAGCAGACAGACTAGCATCAGCCTGCAAGCAAGGCACGGATCACTGGCCAGGGCTCATCTTGATTTTCTCCGGTATCATCACTGACTGTTTGCCTGGGCATGTGAGGACAGGCCTGGAGAAGGAGCCACTGGAGAGGAGATCACTGAACCTTGAGGCAGAGATTGTCCCCTGATTCCTCCAAAGAAAGAAACAGGAAAATAAGTAGAGCTTTGGCAATAGAAAGCTAATTGTTATTTTCCTGCTTTATGGTTGTTTTTTTTCTGAGCAGGAAGAAAAATTTTATCACAAAGACCATCTAAAGCGGAAGGGATTAAAATGTATGAATTGTCAGTTACAAAAACAGTCATGGGAGGGAAAGTACAGCATAGGGAATCTAGTCAGTAATACTGTATAGTAAGTCTGTATAGTGTCAGATGGGTACTACAGTGATCCGGTGAAGATTTCATAAGTTATATAACTGTATAGTCAGTATGCTGTACATTTGAAACTAAGATAAAACTGCATGTCAGCTTTAACTAAAAAGTTATTAAATAAATAAATAAACAAACAAACAAAGGCCATCTAAAATCCTCTAAGAACCCATGACACCAAGTGCTGGAAACTCAGACACCCTCAGAGCCCCGGCAACAGGGACCACGGAATGAAATGGAAGGGCCCTGTTTGTGATTGGCTTCAGAGCTGAGGCTACCAGTGTGTGATGGTCCCTGATTAACGAGAGCATCTCATCAGACACGCAGTGCTGAAGTTTGGAAGACTTTAGTGGAATTGAACATTGCTAGAAATCTTTATTGGAAATAAAGTTCAAACTGTTCATGGCCCTAGCTCAGTGATAGAAATAATAGAACAAAAATGCTCAATAAAGTGATTTTAATCAAACTCAATTGCATAGCCAATCCAATTAATTCTCTCAAAAGTATCTCTTAATTGGCCTAAATGTTCCCAATGTCATTAAAACAATGACCATCTACAAGGCCAGCCTCACTTTGCTGAGCTGCTATAGAAAGACATGAGAGCATGAATATCTTGATCATTTTTTTCCTTTGCTATCTGAAAATAAAGCTAGGGTTTGGTTATATATGATCATAGAAAACGAGAAGACTTATTTATTGAACAATCCACAATGAACATAGCATTAGACCTCTAGGGAGCATTTGTGAATTACTACTCCAAGTTAAAACTATAAACTATTTACCATAAAACTTTTTCAAGAAGAAGAAAATAAAAATGTATGGGACATAATATATATCATATGGTTTGATGATATATATCATATGATACATATATCATGTCATATGATACAGGTTATATGACCAATACAATGAATGATACATATTATATTACCAGCACATGGTTTTTTATATAATATTATTATTATGTTTTAAATTTATTTAATTGTTGTTCAAGTACAGTTTTCTGTCTTTTACTCCCATCCCAGCCTACCCCCCTAGTGCTCCCCACCTCCTTCTCATTTCCACCCCCCTTAGTTGTTGTCCATGTATTCTTTATACTAGTTCCTGTGAATCTTTCCCCTTTTCCCCTGAAATTCCCTCCCCTCTCCCCTCTGGTCACTGTCTACCTGTTATCTATTTCAGTGTCTTTGGTTATGTTTTGCTTGTTTGTTTGTTTTGTTGTTTCGCTTCCTGTTAAAGGTGAGATCATATGGTATTTGTCTTTCACTGCCTGGCTTATCTCACTCAGCATAATGCTTTCCAGTTTTATGCATGCTGTTGCAAAGGGTAGGAGCTCCTTCTTTCTTCCTGCTGCATAGAATTCCATTGTGTAAATGTACCATAGTTTTTGGATCCATTCATTTACTGATGGGCACCTAGGTTGCCTCCAACTCTTGGCTATTGTAAATTGACCAGCACATGTTTTAACTAAAAATCAACAGTCTTTTTAATTTGTTGCTTTCGTAACCATGCTTGAAGATAGGTCCACCTCTTTCTTCCCCTGGTCATTTATGTAGGGAGACATTTGCACAAGTGTGCTTGCCCACACCTGAAAAGCAGTTAAATTTTATCGATACCATCTAGAAACCAATGAACCCCCACAAATATTGTAGCTCTGTAGGATATTCAGTTTTAATTGCTTAAGTTTGCTCTGCAAACTTACCATCTAACTTCATTTTTTAACCAAACATGTGGAGAAGCAGAGCAAAACATAATGGTTCCCAATACATACATTATTTAAAAAATGGGAAAGTTTACCATTTCTTTTAAACTTTGCTCTTAAGTTTCCTGGTGAGTATTCAGTACTTTTAAGTGTCAAGTAATATCTATACTGCCACGTTTTTATTTCTCTTGGTGTTTTTTCTGATCCTGAAAAAGGTTCATAGAACAGCATTGTTTATTGGGGCTTATCAAGTTTTATTTGCAATAATATAAACTTAGACTCATAGAGGGAGAAAGAATCTGCCAGACATGTTACACATTCTACTCCATAGCAATATAAAAATGCAAAATGAATTGAGCAAAGAAAGATAAGACAACCGAGGACATATAACAGTTCTAGAATTCATTCTTAAGGCTTGAAGAACACAGAAGTCTGGAGACACAGCAGAAAGTGCTCAGCTACGTGTAATTTGATATTTAGCTTCTCCCATTCCTTAAGTGACCTGTGGAAGTCACTTATGGTTACTATGCTTTTCAGTTAGTCCTGTACTGTAACAGCTTATTCTCAGAAAGACCTGCTCATCTAACCAATTTCTTCATCTGCAGAATGAGAATAATAGTCACTGGCTGGCCGAGATAATGGGTTGAGACTGCTCAGGCTGGATGGAAGACAGGAGAAATCATCAGAACCCTGATCATTTTCTATGGATGGCATTAGAGTCACAAACTAATAATATTTGGCACCAGTGAAAAATGGCAACAGAATGGGTTGTTACAGAATTAAAAAAATAATAAGCAAGCTCTTCGCCGGGCAGCTAAGAGCATCATATGAAATCATAGGGGGAAAGAGAATATGGATCATTGAGGAAACAGTGTGGTAGTTCCTAAAGAAATTAAACTAGAATTATCATGTAATCTAGCTATGTGATTTTTCATTGTAAGAGGTATGTCTAGAAAGCTGTTTCATACAGCGAAGAAGATATGAGATACCAGAAACACTGTACACAGGACAATGATGCCTCAGTCCCCTTCAAAGTAGGTGCCTGGGAACTTCACACAGTTCTCGCGGTGTCTCTTTCACTGTTCAAAAACGTTTTGCAAAATCCTTTGCCAGAATCGCCATCAGCTGCCCCATTGTATTTTCCTGAATCGATTTCATCGATAGTCTGAAATCTCCTGCCTTTCAAAGGTAATTTTAGTTTTGGGAAAGCCAGAAGTCTCAGGGCACCAAATCTGGGTTGTAGCAGGGCTGAGTTAAACATTCTCGGGTGTTCCTGTTGCAGGCCTTCCAGAGCATGGATCACTGTCAACAGATTCTCACCCGTCTTTGAAACGTTTGTGCCAACTTTAATTTGCACTGCACTCATTGCATCATCCCTGAAAGCCTTCTGAATCATCTGAACAGTTTCCATGGAGGAACGTTCAAGCTTAACACAAAATTTGATGCAGATTCATTGCTCTACTTGCTCAGTAATTTTGAATGAGACAGCCACACAGTACATGTGCTCTCAACAGCCTCCACTGACTAGTACAGTGAAGTCATCATTGCTCATGCATGTGCATTCCAGTTCACTGTCCTTGGCTTCCGGGTAACACTGATGTTGTGCAAACTGTTCTTGTTATATTAACTATGGTTGGACATTTTCCAGACAGATCTTGTATATTCAAAAGAATTGAAATCAGGGATGCGAATGTATATTTGTACACAAATGCTCATAGAATTTGGTTGCCTTCACCATTGTAACTGAATTGGTTACAATTTGCAACCAATTCGGTTACAATGATGGAAGCAAATCAGGTATCCATTGACAGATAAGTAAACAAATGTGAAATATACACACAATGGAATGCTCTTCAGCCTTACAAAATGAAATTCTGACACAGTCTACAACATGGATGAACCTTAAAGACATTATGCTAGGTGAACTAAGCCAGACACAAAAGAACAAATTGTATGACTTCACTTATATGAGGTACCTAGAATAGCCATGTTCACAGAAACAGAAAGTAGAATGCTAGCTGCCAGGATGTGGTGGGAGAGGAAACGGGAAGTTACAGTTTAGTGCATCCAAAGTTTCAGCTCAGTAAGGTGAAAAGTTCCAGAGATGGGTGGTGTTGATGTTTGTACAACAATGTGAATATTCTCAATGCCGTTGAACTGTATGCACTCTTAAGTATTGGTTATAATGATAAATTTATGATATATATATGTATAAATATGTATTTACCACAATAAAAATATAGGAATTTTTCTTCCTGGGTTTTACAAAATCATGTCTTAAAATTGTTATCATATAAGAGAGCAATTTTCTTAGAAATATTTTACATGTGTAATGATGAATCATTAAAGGAAGGAGAGAGAGGACATGGGCTATTCTTTTGGTTCTCCAGCATGCCGGGTGGTCCAGAGAAGTCTAAAAGGCAAAACGACTCTTCTTCTTTAGATTAAAATAATGATATCTGAGCTCAGGTGGTAGTTTTGCATTACTATCCTCTTAATTTCAAGTTTATTACTTGACTGCTAATCATCTGGACACCCAATTTTCCAGATATGAAGTCTAAGTCTGAGAAAATGTATGTTACCCTTTAAAAATTGCTTTTGGCCTACAAAAAAAAAAACACTATACAGTAAATGTAAATAACTGAGATCTGGAAATAAAACCATTATTAAATCATTGAAATTAACCAACTTTCCAGTATCTGGTATCAGGTACAATGATCAGAGTTGCTGCTAGAACAGATGGTCCACTGACTGCACCAGGCAATTATTCTCCAATAAGTTACAGAAGCTGCCAGGGTAGTCTGGTCCCTTAGCTCAGCAAGCTGAAGCAGTGGATCCTTTGGAAATTTTCAGTGGAAACAAAGTTTTTCTTTAGTAGTCTCTTCTTGCTCATTCTCTCTCCTTCAATTCCTCCATCTCCCTTAGCACAATTATGTTACACCAGATCCTTTTGTATCAAATGTACAATTAAAAAGTAAGAGAGAGAAAAGACTAAGAGAAATGAAACACAGTGGAACTTATGTTAATGGCCCCTGAGCTTTGGAGACACTAAAACAGAATGACCTAACTCCACGATGCAGTCAGCCAAGGTGACTGGAACAGCACTCTCCCACAGTCTAACTCGGGAGAGCTTAAGTTATTTCCCAACCCTTATGGTAGCAATTTAGAAATATGTATTAAGAACATAAATATTACTATAGTCTTGACCAATAATTCTACTGATGGGAAAATCTGCCTAAGTAACAAATCTTAACTGTAAAGTATTTTATAGAGAAAAATTAGGAACAATCATTCAAATGACAAACTCCAAGTAATGCAGAATAACTAGTGATATTGTGGTTAATCAATAAGGCAGATTTTATTTTTTAATATATTTTATTGATTATGCTATTACAGTTGTCCCATTTTCCTGCCTCATTCCCTTCCACCCTCACACTATCTCCCACCTATATTCCCTCCTTTTAGTTCATGTCCATGTGTCATAAGTTCTTTAGCTTCTGTATTTCCCGTACTGTTCTTGCCCTCCCCCTGTCTATTTTCTACCTACCATCTATGCTACTTATTAAAGCCATTTAAAAAAGATGATCTTTTTAACACATAAATACCTATATGCTATATTGAGAAAAGCAAATAACAATATGGTATTTTACATAATGTATTTGCTCTATATATCCAAACTACAAGTGCTGGTCTGTTGCTATAAACATTGTACATTAGTATTTTGGCCTGTGGGTGGATTTGGATTCAATTCTAATTCAACATACTGAATTATCTTGTTTTAAGAAAAAAAAGTAAACTGTCTAACCTATTCTCTTATATTTATAAACATGAATAGAATTCTCAAAGACTGTCCATACTACTAGAATAAGATTTAAACAGCATATGTAATGCTTAAAGCATGTTTAAGTCTTAATTTTAAGACTTAAAATGTGTAATGTTGATAGTCATACTTAGAACATTGAAATGATTCCTTTCAAACTCAGTTAATGTCCAGCTATTTCTCTATTTCCTCACAAGTTATTCTTTCACTCCCTTCTACTCCCAAGCAGTAATATTCTCTTAAGTATCATGAGGTTCTCTCTCACTAACATCCTCAAAGCACTGCTTCTTTATCATGGTCAAGATACCTGCTGAAGCTCCCACTGTGCCATTCATTGTGATGGCTGATCTTCAACCTCCCTTTGAGACAGTTCTTGAAACTGACATATATCCTTTCATGCTCATATTTTATTTCTCATAACTTTGTCACATAAACAACCTAGCTGCAAATGAGGCCAAGAAAGATAGTGTTATACTGGTAGTCATACCCTACAAATCAGGGATTCCATGTTACAGAGGAGGATGTACAGAAGAACAATTAGAAAACAAATTAGCAATCTGTCATATAGCTTTTACTCTTTATTGCATTCCATAGTACCTAGTGCTTGACCAAATAGGTGTACAAGAAATATTTCATTAATGGTATTTTTAAAGTTTAATTCAACTAATGTGAAGTTATTCAATCACAAATTTGGGAGAATAATCTAGAAATGTGAATTCTAGTTATTTATATTATGTAATAAATCAAAGATGTGCTTAAAGATTTAACAAGAGTATATTGTTTATTAAAATATTTTAATACTACAAAAGTGTAAATCATAAATGACCAATGATATAAGACTGATTATATAAATTATAGTATATCCATATAATATAATACTATGCATGGAAATGTTGGTCTTATATTAAGTGAATTAAAAAGAGCAGATTACAATTCAGAGTGAAGAGAATTATAGGTGAGTTTAGGTTTATGATTATTTATCTCATTTTCAAATAGTTTTTTACAACAGCATTTATGTATAAAGGACAGCTCATATTAAAGTTATTTTTAGATCATAATTGGGTTAAGTAATATCAGCATCAAAAGAGCATAGAGCCCATAATTCATACCAAATATTCCTTATACTTTGGTCAAGTGATAATTGAGAGACACAAGAAAACTCCATTGCATTTTTTCTTATGCATGTGTCCCTACTTCCCTCCCATTCTCTCTTGGCACTTCCTTTTATCACATGCATGCAAGCACATACACACATTTGCACTATTGCACACTTGCGCAGAAAACAACCTGGGTATAAACTAAAAAAATAGAGAAAATAAATTCACAGGGGAACCAAATCAAATCGTAGTAAACCAAAAGAGAACTAAGAAATGCCACATTATGAAGAGAGCACATACAAAAAGCAACCTGATATTTCTTCTAGTATTTTCTACAATTAGCAAAGCTGTGAGTTGGGGCTAATATCTGGTAGGGTCTGCTGGTGGTCTTCCCTGTATGGGCTAGATTGTATTTATGTGGATTTATTCACTTGAGGAGTCTGCTTTACCAACACACATAGTCAAGATTTGATGGCCAGGGCCTGCCTGGTGTAGCTCAGTGGATTGAGCACGGGCCTGCGAACCACACCATCACGGTTCGATTCCCAGTCAGGGCACATGCCTGGGTTGCAGGCCAGTTCCCAGCAGGGGACACACGAAAGGCAACCATACATTGATATTTCTCTCCTTCTTTCCTTCCCTTCCCCTCTAAAGATAAATAAATAAAATCTTTAAAAAAAAAAGATTTGATGGCCAAATGGAGGTGTTATGAATAGCGCACCAAAATGGGAATGAATAAATAAGATTACCTTGCTAAAGTCACAGTTTCTCAGAAACTCAGTTTCCATTTTAACTTAGAATAACAAAATAATATACTATTTATGCCTTACTGAATTAAAATTTGATATTCACACTTCAAATATTTCATGCCTCAAATTATTTCATAATAAGAGTGCCCCTGGATTGAAAGCCAAGAGACATCAGTGTCAGTTCTCAGTCCCACTCTTAACTAGACAGTGTGTTAGGGGCTACCAGTATGCATATAAATGAGGGAGTGAAATAAGATGAATTCTAAGGTCTCATTCAGTTTAACTTTCCATAATTCTTTGAGCATGGCCTCTATAACAATTTCCCATGCCAGAATATTGCCATCGGCAAAAGTCTCCTCATGTGTAAAACCAGATCCAGCCCTGAGGATATTATACCTCGCTGAATCTAGAGCTCACTGCAGGGTGAAAGCTGTTCTTCTTTGGCTGGAAAAGCACGTAATTATTTAGTCTATGCCCCTCACAGTGTGGGTAACTTCTTTAGTCTCAATTGTTCAGATCTGACAAGAGCATAAAGATATGTGGTGATTATAAACTGCAAGAAAAGCAACTGAACTTGATATTTATTCAAACCCCAGGATTGATGCTCTCTATGTCAAGTTAATGAGGAGGAAAAGTCTTCACGAAACTAGATATGAAGCACCACACATCAGCAGCTTCTTTTGAAAGAAGATTTGAAACAGAAAAGAATGAGTCACATTCACAAAATGGCTCTATCTTATTTTCAATTCTCTCTTAGGATTTTTGCGGCATGTGCCATATACTTTCATAGGAACTGGCATCCCTCCTTGCAGCAGTAAATGTACAGGTAAGTCTGAAATAGATGCTATGATAAACCAGAGAAATTTTAGAGAATCTGTGAAAAAAAGGTTAAGACTTCAATTAAGTAATCTTATTCTGTAAGAACCTGGCAAACATTGCCAGGCCATGAGGCTGAATGTTCCTGGACCTTACTAGATTGAAGATGAAATTTAAGCCATAAAATAAGCCTTATACTACCCTAGACATATAGCTGAGCTGGAAGTTTATTAGAGCATAATACATCATAGAGAGTTGCAGCCAGCTCCACTGACCACTATAATCCTCTGTCATGGGTTTTACAGAATATGGGAACAGACTTAGAGTTTTGAGTAGTTCAAAGTATTAATAAAAAGGTGCTTTGCTTGATCTCTCCTGGGACACCAACAAAATGTCATTTTTAACTTGTGCTCATTTCTTTATGAAATAGGGGTACTACCTCCTCAAGCACTTAGAGATGCTTATGAGAAATGTTTTACACAGAAAAAGTGTGTAATGGCTTCATTATAATCATTGTTATTATGGGATATTACCACACTTCTGTCCAGGTGTCAATCAACTAATTCTATTGGGCCCGAGTGGTAATGAAACAGCTGTCCTCATGGGGAGAGAAAAAAATTACTGGTGTCTTACTCTAATTCACAGCATGTTCTAATCACCTTTAGGTGAAAAAAATTAGTTTTTACTGAGACAAAAACAAGGAAACGTGGTTTATATATTCTTCTGAGGAAAGCAAAAATGTTTGCCATAACATTGGACTATATGAAAAGTATCTCTTCATACATATATTTTAAGTATTTATTTTATTTTTATGGATCTCATTGTATTTTGTATGAAATGTGAGGTGTATCTAAAAAAGAAAACACAAAACAACTCATTAATTTAGGTACAATTTTATTCATGTCTCATCACAAATTCTAAACTGGATGGCAGTGCATCATTAATAAAAAAGCTATTCTCCTAGTAAATGTTTGGGTTTGGATTCCCATGACACTTGCACTAAACAGAGTCAAACTCGATCTTCTTATTTGATGTGACATAGGAAAAATTCGATTGTCCTAAGATTGGCTAAGTACTGGTACGATTTTAAGTTAATGGTTATAGTTCATGATAAAATTAAAATATAAAGAAGCTACTTGAAGAGTTCTGGTCAAGTGGAGGCATAGGTAGAAACACTTTGCCTCCTTGCCCAACCAAAGGAAGGGTAACAACCAATTTAAAAACAATAAACAGTTAAAACCGCCAGAAAATCAAACGGCATGGAAATCTGACAACCAAGGAGTTAAAGAAATATTCACCCAGACTGGTAGAAGGGGCAGAGACAGGCAGCCCGGTGGGCAGAGAGGAACTGTGGCGAGGCAGAGGACTGCACAGGCAAGGTGGAGCTGACTGATGGGGAAACTAAAGATTCAAAATGTCTAGCTTCAAAATACTGTGGGGGTTACAACGGTGAGGGCGGGAGAAACTTCCAGTCTCACAGGAGAGTTCGTTGGAAAGTGGGACTAGAGCAGAGCAAGTGAAATTGTTCCCTCTCTGACTCCTCCCCCACAGACAGTGCCAGAGGGTTACCCTTCTTAAGGGGAATACCTAAGGTTCTGCCCCCTTGCAGCTTAACAGGTGTGCCAGAGGAAGAAACATGGTCCAAACGAAAGAACAGATCAAAACTCCAGAAAAAGAGTAGAGGAGCTAGAAAACCTAACTGATGCAGAGTTCAAAACACTGGTAATCAGGATGCTCACAAAAATGGTTGAAATAGTTGCAAAATGAAGAAAAAAATGAAGGCTACAC
This sequence comes from Sturnira hondurensis, assembly GCF_014824575.4. Taxonomy (NCBI): domain Eukaryota; kingdom Metazoa; phylum Chordata; class Mammalia; order Chiroptera; family Phyllostomidae; genus Sturnira; species Sturnira hondurensis. The sequence continues at coordinate 10,061,846 of NW_028077105.1, read as the reverse complement.
AAAATAAAATAAAGAAAAATACTCGGGGAACCAACAGTGAAGTGAAGGAAACTGGGACTCAAATCAACAACTTGGAACAAAAGGATGAAATAAACATTCAATCAGAACAGAATGAAGAAGAAAGAATTCAAAAAAAATGAAGAGAGACTTAGGAACCTCTGAGACAACGTTAAGCGCTCCAACGTCTGATTCATAGGGCTGCCAGAAGGAGGAGAGGAAGAGCAAGAAATTGGAAACTTATTTGAACCAATAATGAAGAAAAACTTCCCCAGTCAGGTGAAGGAAATAGACTTCTAGGAAGTCCAGGAAGCCCAGAGAGTCCCAAAGAAATTGGACCCAAGGAGGAATACACCAAGGCACATCATAATTATATTACCCAGGATTAAAGGTAAGGAGGTAATCTTAAAAGCAGCAAGGGGAAAGGAGAAAGTTGCATACAAAGGAGTCCCCATAAGACTATCAGCTGATTTCTCAAAAGAAACCTTACAGACAAGAAAGGACTGGAAAGAACTATTCAAAGTCATGAAAGGCAAGAACCTACATCCAAGATTGCTCTATCCGGCAAAGCTGTCATTTAGAATGGAAGGGCAGATAAAGTACTTCCCAGATAAGGTAAGTTTAAAGGACTTCATCATCACCAAGTTCTCATTATATGAAATGTTAATGGGACTTATCTAAGAAATAGAAGAAGATAAAAAACTATGAACAATAAAATTACAACAAACTCACAACTATCAACAACTGAACCTAAAAAAAAAACTGAACAAACAACAAGAACAGTAACAGAGTCAGAAATGGAGATCACATGGAGGGTTATCAGTGGGGAGGAGGACAGGGAGAATGGGGGAGAAAAGATAGAGGAACAAGATGTCTAATTGATAGGCATAAAATAGCTAGGGGGCCGTTAAGAATAGTATAGGAAATGGAGAGGCCAAAGAACTTAATATGTATGACTCATGGACATGAACTGAGGGGGACGGAGTACTGGAGGGTGAGGGGTACAAGGCAGAGTGGAGATACACAAGGGAAAAAATTGGGAGAGCTATAATAGCATAATCAATAACATATACTTTAAAACAAAGAAGCTGCTTGATATTCATTTCACATTATTTAAATGCTTCACAAGGTATACATTATAGGAGCAGTTCCCATCCTATAAAGGGGCTGTATTCCTATAATTGGGTAAAAGTATTTGAATAATTTTTTTATGAAATCCTTCTCAACCATATGTGTAGGCTTCTGGACACTTTCATAACAGTTGCTTTAATGTTGTTGAAATTTAATACAAATAATATTTCAAGTTGATATTTAATACATTATTCTTATGACGAAAGGTGTATGTATCTGCAACTCAGGATGCTACGGATAAATAGCGTTGCCTTAGCCCCATATACTTGTTATCTCTCCACTCCGCCACTCTTAGGGTGTCAGTTCTGCCCACTGGCCGTCATCAACAACAAGCAGACTCGGGCAACACAGTCAGAGGTTATTGCTCATGATAGGCATGGAGTTCCAAAACAAAAAGTACCTTGATACTTTTCAAATTAAATGTTACCATAAGGAACTGGTTAGTTCGCCTTCCCAATATAAGTAAATTTTGGATTTCTGCTGACAGCAATGGAGAGGTCAAAGAATTGTGAGGTTTCCAAAAAGTGTTTAACATTTCACATTTTTATCTAAAAAATATATTTCTCCCATCACCCTACAGAATCCTGAAAGAAACCATCTGGCTTATAAGATACTGTTTTTTAAAGCTGTTTTTATTTTATTTTGGTATCAACTTACTATAACTTTTAATTGTATGTTGCATAAATATTCGCCACCAAGTAAAAGAATAAAATCAGCAACATTCTCATCTCACATGTCAGACTTTACCAATCAACATTTAACACTAAATCATCCAAATACAGAAAAGAATTCATACTATATAACCAGGTGTGTTGTTTAAAAAATTCTCCCACCACCTTTTTTAAGAAGTTGTTATCATTGTCTTTCGAAGTGAAGAATTTCCTTTCAACCCTGTTTAATATAATCTCCTAAACCTACATGTAAAAATATTAGTATGCAAGCATGTTATCATTTCTATGACTTCAGAAGAACAATTGTATAGAGCTTCTGTCACATTAAAAAGGTAGAGCACAAACATCTCATTAACTTGTAGATCAATGACACAAATGTGACTAAAAATTCCTAGACAAATTTTGTCAGGCCTAAGGTTATTACTAATCCATTTTACTTTTTGCAGCAGCAGAAAAGGTAAAAACTATTCTATGACATTTTCTAACAGAATATGTTCATGACCAAATTCAAATGGCTGTGTCTGTCACCTCTAATGCTACTTTTGATAAGATGAGAATAAAAGTAAAGAGATGAGAATGATCAGTATATAAAAAACATTTCAGAAAANATGGAGAGGTCAAAGAATTGTGAGGTTTCCAAAAAGTGTTTAACATTTCACATTTTTATCTAAAAAATAGATTTCTCCCATCACCCTACAGAATCCTGAAAGAAACCATCTGGCTTATAAGATACTGTTTTTTAAAGCTGTTTTTATTTTATTTTGGTATCAACTTACTATAACTTTTAATTGTATGTTGCATAAATATTCGCCACCAAGTAAAAGAATAAAATCAGCAACATTCTCATCTCACATGTCATACTTTACCAATCAACATTTAACACTAAATCATCCAAATACAGAAAAGAATTCATACTATATAACCAGGTGTGTTGTTTAAAAAATTCTCCCACCACCTTTTTAAAGAAGTTGTTATCATTGTCTTTCAAAGTGAAGAATTTCCTTCCAACCCTGTTTAATATAATCTCCTAAACCTACATGTAAAAATATTAGTATGCAAGCAGGTTATCATTTCTATGACTTCAGAAGAACAATCCTATAGAGCTTGTGTCACATTAAAAAGGTAGAGCACAAACATCTCATTAACTTGTAGATCAATGACACAAATGTGACTAAAAATTCCTAGACAAATTTTATCAAGCCTAAGGTTATTACTAATCCATTTCACTTTTTGCAGCAGCAGAAAAGGTAAAAACTATTCTATGACATTTTCTAACAGAATATGTTCATGACCAAATTCAAATGGCTGTGTCTGTCACCTCTAATGCTACTTTTGATAAGGTGAGAATAAAAGTAAAGAGATGAGAATGATTGGTATATAAAAAACATTTCAGAAAACATTCTGGCACTTGTAAATGAAGCTTTTGGTTTTTTGCTTCTGACTTTTCTAACTGCCAGTCACCTGCATCCTCTAGGATTTTCCACTAATTATTAACTCTTTATTAATATGACATCTCCTTTATTTAGCCAAAGAAATAAAGCCTAGAATGATGGTGTATTTTCTGGTATATTAATATGCTACTCAAATTAATTTAAAAGTGAGTTTTATCAGAGTGGCTCATTGTTTAGCTTTTTTAAGGAAGGGTGCAGTAATTTAACTTTGAACTCCAAAAACACCCACTCTGCAGTCCAATTATTTATGTCCTAATAAAATACGCCACTACAATGAGTCTTGATTTTTTTCTGCCAAGTGGACAATACATAATCACTTTTTCTTTGTTAGAAGGTTTCTGCCAATTTTGTGGCAAAAATAATAAAATAGTATATTCAAAAAATGGTCATCACCTTATTTTCTGAAGGGAATGGTAGTTAATCAAAAATAGCTGCACTGCAGGTTAAAAGAACATTTATTTATTCCACAGTAGAGCTTTTCTTTAACACTTTCTAGGATGATAGAAATATTCCATATCTGTGCTATCCACTATACTAGCCACTAGCCACATGTAACTATTGAGCACTTGAAATGCAACCAGTTGAATTAAGAAACTAGATTTTTAATTTCAGCTAATTGAAATGTAAATGGTCCCACATGGATAGTGGCCATATTAGCCATGGTATAATATATTACTGGATTCTACAATTAATGTCAGAGTTTCTGATGATGTATCTAAGCCTTGGATTATATGTATATATTCTTGAATAGACAAAAATATATTAAAAATGTGACCATCTCCAAAGGCACTAATACATGTAGGCACTTTGTATGTTAATAAGCCAAGCGGTGAAGGACAAATACCATATGATATCACCGTTAACAGGAATCTAAACAACAAAACAAACAAGCAAGCAAAATATGACCAAAGACACTCAAATACGGAACAGGCTGACAGGGACTAGAGGGGAGAGGGGAGAGAATCACAGGGGAAAAGAGGAAGGACTCACATGAACAAGTATAAAGGACACATGGACAATAACTAAGGTGGGGGCGGAAATGGGAGGGAGGTGGGGAGCACTGGGCAGGGGGGGCAGGGCTGGGAATATAAGACAGAAAACTGTACTTGAACAAGAATTAAATTAAAAAAAGAAATCAATTCAGCATTCTGAGAAGTGTGGTTGGCTGGCTGTATTAGCTTAAATTATTTAGTTGTGGTATCAACAATCACCAATTTTTAGTAGGTTACAACAGTATAGTTTATTTCTGATTCCTGTTACCTGCTTTTTTTTTTTCAGGGTGCAGCTATAGCTAAGCTTTGGGACCGACTTGGAGTGGCTATTGGTGAGAAGAAGAGAACAATGGTGGATCCATATATTGGCTCTTAAAGCTTTGCTTTAAAGTGGCTCATGTCACATATGTCACATTTTATCAGCCAAGTCAAGATATATGGATAAGTGGGACATTGGTGGTGCTGAGAATACTATCTTCCTTTAGGCACAGCCTGGTCTGGTAGAGCAGAATCAGATAGAGAAGAGTGGAAAATGTTTTAACAATAATGCAATTTATTCTCTATAGATAAATAGATATACCACAGATATGTATATATGTGCATATACATGCATACATATGTATAATATTTAGACATATATAGTTTCATGACAATTTAAAAAGATATTTGAATTGGTTGGCATGTACATATATATATGAAACCAACAGAATACAACAAATGAAGAATTGAGAATACAATAAAAGTAAGATACAGTAAGAAAAGAGGGAGTACAAAAATATCAGATCATAGGTCCTTTACTGTTCATAGTTACCCTTTTACAATCTTATCTTCACAAAGCCACTGAAAGGAACATACCCAAATGCCAATTAGATCACGTTGCTTCCCTACTCAAAACCCTCTGCTGCCCTCTACCTTAGTCAGAAGAGAAAGCTTAAGTTTGTGTTGTTGCGTACAGGATCCGGCCCCTTGCTAACACTCAAAGGCATATTGTGCCTCGTAGCTCTACTCCAGCCAGGACAAGAACGGTCTCATCTCAAGGCCTCTGCACTGTGTGTTCCTTCTGCCTCTGTCTGTTCTTCTCCCAAAAGTAGGCATGACTGGCTTGCTCACTTTATTCCCTCACCATTCTATCTAATTAATTAAAATAGCTGCCCACCTCCATCATTTGCTATACCCTGTCTGAAGAATTTTCAATACTTATCAGCACTGAAAATTATGTTCAGCTTGAAAAATTGACATTGACTTTCCTTGAGTTTATCACGTCTGTCATCTCTTCTCCGTGATCTCTTCTCGGATCTATCGATTTAAGTATTTCTAGGCTAAATAAACAGATGGAAGTCGTTTAGTACTGCCTACCAGTTACCAACTTCCATAAAAATGAAAGAAAAACCTAAGCAATTAGCTCTCTATCTGCACTGAACAAACAAGGATAGGTAACTTCTAATAACTAGATAATCATAGAGCCTTACATAAATTTGAAATATCTGGGTTGGAGGAGATGGGCAAAAAGCCCAGGGGAATGTTTCCAGTGTCCCCTTTTATGATCAGTCCCAACATGGCTTTGTTCCTTAGCTTATGAAACTGAAATTTAAGAATTTGAGAAAGACAAGAATTTGCCTGATTTCTCTGAATAACTTGTAAAGGAAAAGTCCATTAGGAAGGAAAGAAAGAGCATTGTCATTTTAGTTTATTTACATGAGCCAATAAACTTTGTAGGCGATTAAAATATTCCTGATCCTTAATACACATTATATAATGCTTTATAGTTTACAGAAAGCTTTTATATACCTTTTATCATTGGATTATAAAAATCAAGATCTGTGTTATGGTTGTGATTGGATTAACTCATTAACAAGATCCCAAACAAAAGTTAATTTTGAATACCCCAAAGAACTGATGTCTGTGAGAGGCAGGTGTTTCTGAGCAACATTAGGCTTCTGCATGATAGGGTAGGTTATTATTACAAGTAACTTTAAAACAAAAACAAAACAAAATGCATTTGTCCTGGCTTTGTTACCCTCTCTACCCATCTGTACTCTCTCTACTAAAACCCATCAAAAATTACCTTACCCACTTGCAAATGACTGAAAATACACAATTAGAGATGGCTTCTTTTAGCTTAACGTTCTGCTCTATATAGGTCTGCCATATCCAATATGTAACTACTGGGCTCATGTGGCTACTGAATGCTTGAAGTGTGGCTAGTTGGAATGAGGATATGTGTAAGTATAATAGACACACTAGATTTTTCAAACTAAAAAAAAGAATATAAATAATCTCATTAATATTTTTCTTCTGAATACATTAAATCAATGAAATCAATAATATTTTGTAAATAGAAGGATAAAAACATGTCCATCAAATTAATGTGATTGGGGTTTTTGTTGTTTTTTTCTTAATATGATTACTAAGAAATTCAAAACTGCATATGTGCTTCACATTTGTGGCTCACATTATATCACTATGGGACAGATAACTATGGATAAACCGTAATAGATAAATCTTACACATTCTCAAAAGATAGTTTAATCAGATTTAATTAAGGAAACATAAACAAGAGTACAAAGATACCTATCACCAGTTTAGAAAGACTCAGGAAATTATGCAGTGTAATCTCTATCCTAAAATGGGGCTGATGGAATCCCATACAATTTGTTACACCTACTGAAAGCTTAGTCACTACATGACATTGTACATGGTTTGTTCCATTTGATGCTCATAAAACCCCCATGAGGTAGGTGCTAAATCAATGCTAAAGCCATCTGCTGCATATTTTTTCATGGTCACTTGCCAGAAATTCGTTTGTTTTTCTTTTTCATTGGGTTGAAGTCTGCATACTTGAGGCTTTTTTATTCTAGCTGTTTCCCTTTAAGATAGAATTAATACTTAAGAAATAGTAAAATATTGAAAAATAAAAGGGGTTATAAAATGTATATATGTAGGAGAATTCTGTGATCAACAGGATTATAAAATAAAGTCCTTGTTCAGTGTATACAGAGGTAGAATATCTTCAGAAAGGGCTTAAGTGGGACGCTAGTCTACTAACACCTGCCCTTGACTGTGTAAGCCACTATTTCCTGAAATAATGTAGTACTTGGTAAGGACACAGGCCAGGCCATAAGGATGGGTGTTGCTCACTGGCTTTACCTGAAGGCAACAGTGATCATTGGTCATCACACTGTGACTCAATACCAGTTTGTATTTTGTCTTGCATTTACATTCTCTCATTTAATTTTTGAATATCTATATGTTCTTATTTCTTAAAATTTCCAGAAGCTGTTCCAACCCTGCTTTCCTGAAGTGATTAACATAAATATTGTTATGTTAATAAATATTGTTTGTTTTGTTTTCTCTCCCTTTTCTTCTTTTGCACTTTAATAAAATTAGACCCCCCCCACTACAGTAGGAGTTTATGCTTAATTTTGTTCTCACATCTCCATTTGTATAGGCCACCACCAGGGAAATGTCATAACTGTGAATTTCAAAGCTTTGTGTAAACTACAAATGTCCTATTAATCTAATCCTGTTATAAGAGACCCTTGATTTCTCAGGGGATACCCCCTGAGACTGTCAAGAATTCTCAAAGTCAAGGACACTATTATATCCAACAATTTTTTCCTTAAAAATTCAATAATGCAGAGTGAAAAAAACATAAGTGGTCTCTTCGGACTTAGTGGTTCTGCAAACACAAGGCCAAAATCATGTGTATATAGCTATTTGAGGGATAAGAATTGCTACTTTCTTACATCTCTTTATTGCCCACCAATATTATCAGTTGGCTATTTTCTGGGAAATATTTCACAAAGCAACAAAGTTTTCCTCATGTCATGAGTATAGAAGATGATGAAGAGAGAACAATAAAAGCCCGAATTGAGATGAATTGTCAACTAGGAAAAATGGATGGGGAAGCTTACTACAGCACACTAGCTTCAAAGTATGAGAGAGTCAATTCCAGCTATGATAAATTACAAATTATTACATCCATTGTTTGCAAGATAATGAAGAGAATTTTTACCACCAAATATAAAAAAGTCACTCAAGCAATTTACTCAAAACCGAATTGTATTGTTACCATGGGTAGTCAGCTAATTATTAATAAGAAAGGAAACAAAGGGAATTGGACATTTTTGAGCCTAATGGACTGAAGAGCATAAGCCTGTTTGCTTTGCCAGGAAGTTACAGCTTCACACACTCCAGAGCATCACACAATTGTCCAGGATTAACACTCATCCTTTTTCTCCTCTGGTACCAGATTATTGGGGGGTAGGCAGAGCTAAGTACATGCACAGAAGTCAAAAGGACACAGAGGGAGGTGCTTGACCATAGAGGCCTGTCAGTCTGACCTGGGAGAATGATCTATTGGCTAGGGGGTGGACCCATCAGAAGCCAATGTAAGTTTGGGGAATTGATTGGATATTTAAAAAAAAAAATTTTATTTATGGAATTGAGAGAGAGAGAAACATTAATTTCTTTTTTCAATTATTTATGTATTCATTGGTTAATTTTTGTATGTGCTGTGACCTGGGATCAAACCTGCAAACTTGGCATATGGGGGTGATGCTCTAACCAGATGAGTTACCTGGCCTGGGCTTGATTGGTTATTTTTTAAAAAGTTCTTTGGGTCTTTCCCAAGCCCAAAATAATATAATCCTAAGGAACAAAGAAGAGCTCAACATGGGTCAAACATGGGTCAGTGACCCAAGTTTGCGCCTCGTACTGGTGTGTATTCTCTCTCCTTAATCATGTGGCCCTAACAGCCATGCAGCCAGCAGCCATGTGGACTCCAAATGCAGGCTCTAAGCAGGGGCCTGGTACAGCAGGATAGGTGGGAATAGTCCTAAGCTACCTGTGTGGGGACTGACACTGCTTAATAGCCAACTGCAGGCTCCAAAGGACTAAGCTTTAATATAAAACAGAAACTCTGCACAATGGTCCTTTGCTTTGGCCTTGCTGAAGACACAGCTGGACTTTTTCATGGCAGGATGGATGGAGATGGGATACGGGAGCAGCCCTCCTCCAGAATAAAGCTTGCTGCACCTCAGTCTCCCATGTGTGGGTCCATGAAATGCTTTTCTCGGGATCCCATATGTCTTGCAGTTGTTCAAGGTCAGGGGAGTTTACACAGGATTAGGGTAGACAGAAGAAAATTCACAGAGCCATGGGAATGTCTGACATACCTTTACTGTGGGTGGGGCCATCCACACACACCACAGGCTGGGTGTCACCACATGAAGTCCAGACTCCCTTATATACTAAGTGTACACAAAGCTGGCAAGGTGCCAATACTGACCATCAGGTTATATAACAGAGCTTCATTCTAGGCATGCGGAGGTTATATGAACACTGCTAAGTTATGTTTGCTAGGACATCCGGGCGAGGGAGCCTGACTGACTCCATTTTCCCTACACCATGAAAGAGCCCCACTTCCACCAGAAACAGTATTAGGTGTATTTGGGTGCTAGCTGACCATTATAGTAATCCTTGTGGAAAAAGCAGTAATTATTCTTAAATGTAGTGCAAGACTTTATTGAGTGGCTAATGTAGAAGCAAACAGAAATTCAGCAACCAAAATTCAAACAATTTGTGCTAATGACTTGCAGTACAAGGTACACATCTGAAATCACTGTTAAATATTCTCTGAGAATTCTAATAAACTTTTTTTAGTCCTCATCAAGAATATTTTTTATTGATTTTAGAGAGACAGGAAGGGAGAGAGAGAAAAACACTGACATGAGAGAGAGACATTGATCGGCTCCCTCCTGTACACTCCATGACTAGCAAGTGCCCTGACTGGGGATTGAACCCTCAAGCGTAGGATGTACAGGACAATGCTCCAAACTCTTAATTATCATCCAATGTACCGATTACATTGCAGTCTTACCTCTTTTACTGATTGCTTACTTCTTTGTGACAGCCACCAGGAATCCCTAATGTGAAATTTGTACATCTCATGTAGTATTTTTGTCTGTTTGTTGTAGTAACTACCAATTTTATTGAATGAGGCATGAACTTAAATTTTTGTTTTTATTTTATTTATTTTTAAAGATTTTATTTATTTATTTTTAGAGAGAGGGAAGGAGAAAGAGAGGGAGATACATACCAGTGTGTAGTTGCCCTACTGGGGACCTGGCTTTCAACCCAGGCATGTGCCCTGACTGAGAATCAAACCAGTGACTCTTTGATTTTCAGGTCCACACTCAATCCACTGGGCTATACCAGCCAGGGGAAATTTTCGTTTTTAAGATGCTCAATTTAATGATCCTTTTAGTAAAATAGGTATTTATAAGACACAGAGTTAGCCTCTATTCCATTCTACTTCCAGAAAAACAATAATTCCTTTATTCAGATAAGTAAAAAGATGTAAAATATATTCAATAAGTCCAATATAACAATTTGTGAGAATTTATTAATGTTTTAGGGTAGACCAGCCTCCCCTCCCCAATGTTTTAAGTACATCTTCCCGCTTTCTCTTTTGGTCTCTTTTCTCTGAACTACAGCACACAGCACGCAGTTTTCTCTATTTAGTTCTAAGTCAAGGTATTTAATGATTTTTCAGTCTTACAGGTCATAAATTGGAGTGAAAGTCCTTCAAAATATAATTGTCTTTTAAAAATTTAGATATAAAGTCATACAGTGTAATTATCAGTTGAATTATTCATATATTCAGACAATTGCTCAGATCAGAAATTTATTAGTTCCAAAAATATTAAAATGTTTCTAAGAAGTTCCTAAGTTACTTGTTTCTACAAAATTACATGCACATAGCTCAACGATGAAATCTAAAGTATCACCTTGTATTCATCATATTGGCTTTGCTTTCCACTGACAGGCTCTGATCTTTGTGATAGTCCTGGTCTTAGCTCCTATCTATAGCACAAAGTGCATCGTTCTTGCTTATCAAGTGGCTAACGCTATCGAATTGTACCCTTGAGCAGCACCACATTCACCGCCATCTAAAACGCAAATATTACAGTTTTTCAAATACAACACCAGTAAATAGCATTCATTTCAGTTCATTTTGCAGACTTTTCTTCATTAAGTCATTCTCTGAGTTTTGGTCACCCTTTGGCTCTAGTGAAATAGAAACATTAATTACATTTGCGAGAATTATTTGAGTTCTTAAAGCTACACTTCAAATGAAAGGTTTAATGAGGAAAGAAACAAACTGAAATAAATCTAACATTTTTTAAGGATCCTATTAAATCGGACAAATTATTTGAGTTAGTGCTCCTTGGTTTTCTTTAATCAGTAATTCGAACGGCTCTGGGAGTGGGGTTTAGGAGGTGGAAGGATCAGGCAAAAAGACAAAGGGCTCACGGACATGGGTAATAGCGTGGTGATTGCAGAGATGAGGGGGTATAGGGGGATAAATGGTAATGAAAAATACAGTAAAAATAATAAAGAATTTGTTTAAACTTTCATGTTGTTTGTTTTTTTAATGAATGAATGAAATAAATACCAATTGTTGAGAACTTAGGTGCTTGGCAGCGTATAAAGTGTCACTAAATCCATACACTCAGGCATTGCTTTCTACTGCCAATCAGACTTACTTTTCAGACTTAAGAAGATGTCATTTTTGCTCCATCAGCTAAAGGACCTTAAAATTACCTTCATTTTCCATAGTAATCCTTAACCTCACATTGAAAGTTGGAGCTGTGACAGTTTATAATCATTTATGGTTCACTGAAGCATAGTTGAAAACCAAATATTGCACCATAATTTTTCCTATTCCTTTTTTTCTGTGTAATTATAAAACATATATATATATATATATATATATATATATATATATATATATATATATCATTAGTTCACTATTTTTATCTTCCCTCCACAGGGTTACTGAAACCAACATGGTATGTGTGTATAACACCACATACATGTATATATCATATAAAAATGTATAATTTGTGTATCTTTAGTAGTTAAAAGAGTGCTTTGTATTTTGTTTTAAACTTGCTTTTTTACTTAATACTATATTTTGGACACTTCATTTTTCAATACTTCTACATCTGTCTCATTCTTTTAAAAATCTCCATAGTATGAACATTCTTAGTCTGTATAATTATTACATTATTAATAGATGACTACATGGTTTCCATGTGTTCATCATTTGAAATACTGTCACAAAATTTTCTTACATAAACTCAGGTATGGCAGGATTTTCTTAGGCAGTGGTAAGTAAAATTGCTAGGTCAAAAATTCTTCATACAGTGTATGAAAATATGGTTCCTCATGGCCTCTGGTTATTTTATTCTTAATCTTTCTTTTTTCCCTGTTTTTGTCCCTGGTAAATGGGACAAAACTATGCAGAATAAACTATGCAAAAACTTTAAACTTACTTTAAAGTTTGCATATGATTGATTTTCAGTAAGTTAAGAGGTGTTTCATATACTTCTTGGTCATTTTTAGTTCTGTAAATTTTCTATTTACATTATTTATTCATCATTCAGAAAAAGTATTATTTGTTCACTGAGGATATTTAAGAAAAAGTCCTCATATCTGAGCTAATAAAATGTTTTGTTTAAAATTACTTAAAGATTAAGCCCTTGAAATGATCCTCTAGAAAAAAAACTTGAATGTGATGTTTCATTTTTGTATTTAAGAATCACTCAACTATCTTCCTATTTTTGTAATTGCACAGACTACACTCTTATACCTTTTACTAAGGATTCTGGACAACAGATTCTAATTCCTGCGGCCTTTTCCTGGGAAAACAGTAATACGTTTTAAATCTGATGTCATTATGATGTTTCCATTCCTCAAAAAGTCTAAAACCACAAGAAGTTCTAGCACATGATTTAGAAGTCCAATCTTTTCATTGAGGTAGCTCATTAAAAGGGTCAGGGAGACTCAGTCTTCAAGGAATTGTTGTTGTATCAGAAGTACAATTTGTTTATTAGACTTCTCTTGGCTCTGCCAGTCATAATCTATTTAGCATAAAAATGAAGTTGTTCTATACCAAGTTGGTAGCACCAGATAAGTTTCAGAATTCAATGTGTGTATGTGCATAAATATATGCTGATTCAAACTTAAGTACTTAAAGCTCCTCAGTTAATTTTTGCATGATTTTGAAGATAAAAAATAATTAAGAAGCTAGAGGTAATCTCAAGATTTTTGCTGACAAGAGAATAGAACTTTGGCCTGAAACGCACTTTTTTGGGAAACATAGAAAAGAATGTAGCTTTTAATAATGGTTTCATTAGCTAATGTAGAACCATTGAGATCTATCAGAATGTTTTTAGAGTAGCAACTTATAAAAGAATCACTGTTTCTGATCATCAAACATATTCCCGATATATTTCTGTATGACTAGTAAGCCAAATTTTAATGTTAGAAACTTCCAAAAGAAGTATTATATTTTTATAACATATTTGAGCCTCTTTATCCCATTTTCTATCATTAAAATGAATACCATGTTAAAAATACTTAGAGATCTCTTAAAAATGCTTTATGTATTTAAAAATTTTTTTTGTTACTGATAAGTAGCTATAAATATAAACTTCCACTAAAAGAATTTTGAAAGATTGTTAATGACAACCAAAAGATTATGGATATTTTCATCACATACATGACATCTGGTATCTTCTTCCCTGCCAAGATCTATAAATGACTTAAACTCTCACTTAACTTTGCAAAAAGCACCCTTAGGTAAGAAGTCAAACAACCTAAATAATAATTAATACAGGTTGTTTAAGACTCTAATATTGGTGGCTTTGAGCTTACTTGTCAGAGGAAGTTAAGATTAGCTCAGGTTCAAAGATGTAAAATTGAAATTAGCCAATTTATTTATTTTCATTCTATATAATCTTATATTCTTATACATAGTTAGTGGCTTATAACAGTGTCTCAGTTATCAATTCTGCATAACAAATCATTCCAAAAGTAAGTGGCTTAAAACACCACCATTTTAGGACCTCACAATTCCATGGGTCATTTAGTCCCAGCTCCATGAGATGTCCCTAGGTCTACAGCATCCAAAATGGCTCTCTACATGCTTGGCACTTTGGGGAAGTTCATGTCAGTTGGAGGAAAGCTTTTCTTGATCTGAAGACTATGGAATAAAGAAATAAGCTACATGCCCTGACTTACTCAACATACAATGGGGAGACAGGATCAGGCAAACTCTAATGGGCACTTCAATTTTAAAAAATGAATAATGGAAGCAACATAGGAGTTACTGGTCTCAAAAAAATCAGATCCAGAGGAGTACAAGTTGCCATTTCCCTTTGAGAAGGAACAGAATAGGATGAGTAGGACTCAAATATGTTCCCTAGGGGCTTTCTTGGCTGTTGGCCCTGGACCACTACCCTCTGAGTCATATTTTTCTTAAGTAAAGGCCTAAATTTGTAGTCAAGTAGTGTTCTGAGCCTGCTTCCAAGTAGTAGGGAGTTAAGGGCTCAAGGCCTTTCTGTTTTGAAAGGTCTGTTCCTTTGTTTAAGCTGGTATAATTCTTTTTAAAACCTATGTATATATGATATATAAATTACAATCCAAGTCTTTTGATTGTAAAATAGGTTTTTCTTTTATAAAAGAAATTTCTCTTTAAGAACTTCATCAATGTAAAAAAGAAATCAAACTGACAACTAGCTTACTAAATATATTAAGTTTGCCAAATGTAAACATAAATATTAACCGGTTATTTATATTTTATGAAAAAAATTGTCAATGGCCAGTGAGTTCTGTGGTGAAAATATTCACTTGGATGATACCCTAAGAGCCCTGAAACACCAATTCAAAAGAACCTGTGCACATCAACGTTCATAGCAGCACAATTTACAGTAGCCAAGTGCTGGAGGCAACCTAAATGCCCATTGGTAAATGAGTCGATAAAAAAACTATGATACATTTACACAATGAAATACTACATAGAAGAGAGAGAGAAGGAGCTTCTACCTTTTGAAACAGCATGGATAGAAATGGAGATAATTATGCTAAGTGAAAGAAGCCAGGTGGTGAGGGACAAATACTGAATGATCTCACCTTTAAGAAGAACCTAATCAACAAAAGAATAAAAGCAAGCAAAATATAACCAGAGACATTGAAATTAAGAACAATCTGACAGTAACTAGAGGGGATAACTACCACCGTAGGGGATAATGGGGGAAAGGGTTTTCAGGAATAACTATAAAGGACACATGGACAAAACCAAGGAGCAGGTAGAAGCAGGAGAGGGAGGTGGATTTGCCTGGGGTGGGCAGGGGAGTGGTGGGGGGTAAATGCAGACAACTGTAATTGAACAACAATAAAAACATTTTTTAAAGAAAAAATAGGGAAGAAAATACTTGTGGAAAAGTGTTTTCAACAAAGATGTTTATGGCAAAATGCTTATACTGAAAACACCAGAAATGATACATTTATCTCTACTACATCCATTCCTCTGTTGATGGACATTTAGATTGTCTTAATATCTTGGCCACTGAAAATAATGTTGCAGTAAACAGATGTCTCTTCAACATCTAGATTTAGATTTTGGATATACTTTGTATACCCAAAGTGAGATTGCTTGTAGTTCCATTTTTAACTTTTTAAGAACCTTCCACAGTTTTCCATAGTGGCTGCACAATTTTACATTCCCACCACAATGTACAAAGACTCCAATTTGTCTACAACCTCAATACTTATGTTTTGTAAAACAAATAATAGTCATCTTAACAAGTGTGGGCTGATATCTTGTGATTTTGATTGCATTTCCATGATCATTAGTGATGTTGAACACATTTTCTTATACATATCAGCCATTTGTATGTCTTCTTTGGAGAAAAGTGTAATCTAATCTTTTGACTACTTTTTAATCAGGTCATTTGTGGGGGTTTTTTTTTGCTATTAATCTACACTATTTTTTTATATATTTTGGAAGTTAATCCCTTATAGAATATATGGTTTGCAAATATTTTCTCCAATTTCATAGGTTGCCTTTTCGTTCTGTTAATAAGATTCTTTGCTATGAAGATTCTTTTTAGTTTGATATAGTTGCACTTATCTGTTTTTCTATTGTTGCCTATGCCTTTGGTATATACCCCCCAAATTGTTGTCAAGACCAACAATTTCAAGACCAATTGTCAAGAAGCTTTTCCTATATGCTTTCTTTTAAGAGTTTTATGGTTTTGTATTTTACATTTAAGTCTTTAATCCATCTTCCACTAATTTTTGTGTATGGAGTAATGCACAAGTCCAAATTTCATTCTTTTGCATGTGGGGAATATTCAATTTTCCTAACAGCACCTATTAAAGAGTGGGCACCCTTGCCTTGTTCCAGATCTTAGAGAAAAAGTTTTCAATTTTCACCACTGAGTATGATGTTAGCTTAAACATACATGTTTAAGTGGGTGGGATCTTAAGTATGTTTATAACAATATAACCACTTCTAAAAAGTCTCATTCCTAGAGCATTGCCACTATTACACCAATCTGTGCAGCTCCTCGGAAAATCTCCTTTTGTAGGACTTGTCATTACTTGACCTAACTCCAGAAACTATCTGGAAATAGCCCTACCACTAGTAAATTTATTAAAAACATTCATCTTTCTGAAGCTGTGATATCAGGTTATCCCATCCATGTTCGAAATTCTTCCAATTTTCTTGTTTCATTTAAATCTGGCTCTCTCCAACACCCTTGCACACACACACAGTGTCAGGTAGGTAGACGATAGGATAGGTGAGTAAGCAGGTGGACAGGTAGATGATAGATGAGAGATAGACAAATAGATAACCTGACGGGAAACAGGAAGTTTCTAGATTAGCACCCAGTGTATTACTCACAGACCGTCTTAGCACTGGTAAGGCTCTGAAAGGCATCGCTGTTTAAAATCATCCTAAATAAATGGTATTAAAATAACTGGTTAATTACTTGAGGACAAATTAAGATTTTGCACACACAGTGGGACTGTACCACAGGCTCACAAAATAATGACATTCAGCTCCTTTGGGACATTGGCCTTTCCTCTCCACAGAAGAATAGTCTTTGACTTTAGAATGTAAGTAAATATCTAGAGAAGAGATAAGTCTCTAAATCTATCTGAAGCAACAATCTCTATCTTCCAGGACATGTTTGCTTTCCAGTCATTCATTAGCCAAGTTTGTTAGTGGTCTTTCCTCAGAAAGTTTGGACCATGTGGTAACATGAAAGCATTCACAGAGAATTGCCTTCCAACAGTCAGATCTTGGAGTTGAGGCTAAAGACTCCAGTGACCTTTCCTGATTTATTCTATAGCTTTTTATTATTGAATAACAAAAGGTTAGGGGACGAATGTAAAAGGGGAAAGTAAAATGTTTTCTTCAGCAGTATTGGCATTTTCATTAAAGAAATCAATGATATTCATAATTATTGCCCTCGTCTGAACTACCAGAATGTTTGAGAGTAGACATTTACTGGTAGTAACATGATACTAAAGTGTATTTTTAGATTGTAGTATCCTATTTGAAATACATTCTTTTAACATTTTGTCTCTATATCTTTCCTTGAAAAGACAAACAAAAAATTATCATAACAGCAGATTCTACCTTTTTAGAATCTTTGAATAGGTAGTAAACCTTTTTATCTTATAAATTCTGTTAAGACAAGGTTCCATCACTTAATCCTAAGTACTCTTCTGCCCACTTGCCCCAAACCTGACAAACTATTAAACAAATAAAATTGGCTTTATTTACCTTGATGTTATAAAAATATTTTCAAATAAATTTTGAAATCAGAAAAAAAGAGCCCTAATTTCTAGACCACACTTTTTTAAAAAAATTATTTATTTATCTTTAGAGGGGAAGGGAAGGAGAGAGGGATAGAAATATCAATGTATGGTTGCCTTTCGTGAGTCCCCTGCTGGGAACTGGCCTGCAACACAGGCATGTGCCCTGACTGGGAATCGAACCGCGATTGTGTGGTTCGCAGGCCCGTGCTCAATCCACTGAGCTACACCAGCCAGGGCTAGACCACACTTTAGAAACAAAACTCTGGCATCCTGAGCATTACTAACGGTAATCACGCAGGGCTCCCCCCTTACAGCTATAGTAATTCTTTCCCAGCAGAAATCCCAGCATGCCATATCTCTGCTCCAAACTCTTTGTTAGTTCTTCATCTCAGTCACAGAAGATAATCAGAGTTCTTTTCAGGGCCTGTAAAATACTGCATTGCCTGCCCATCCTGGATAACAGTTGTTCTGTTAGCTTCTTTTGTTTTGTTTTGCAATATCTACATAGTCCAAAGAACTGATTGATGGTTTGATAAACAATTGAATATAATAGCAGATAGCTTAGAAATAAGTCCTGGGTTCTTTAGCTTTGCATTGAAACTGGATTACTTCTGCATATAATTCAAATATTTTTCTCAGGTGTTTTAAAAATATATTCTCTTGTTTAACTCCAGACAAAGACTTACTGAGTATCTTTAGAGGACAGTCATATACTCATTCCAAACATGATGTTTGCTGTCCAGAATATTCCAGGTATAACAAAAGAGATAATATATGTACATTAATATTACTATTAGTAAAAAATTGCACAAAAGCTAAGGAATTACAAGGAAACTGTGGTAAAAGTCACTTGATTACTTGGTCCCAAATGGAAAATTCTGCTTAATGAATGAAGAATTTTCAGAGACTTACATTTGTTTTATCTCAGAGAAAGATAAAACAGCCACTTAGGGGCTTAAAACACCACCATTTTAGGGTCCAATTATTATGATGATTTTGTAATATTAAAAAAGTTGGTAGCAATCCTGGTACACAGTACATGTATATTGGCTTATCCTAGTCTTTGTTCACCTGGGTAGCCCACGGAAACACAGATCAGCACAGCTGAGATGAGGAAAGCGGTACACAATACCCGTCTCTCCAACAATTGGTCAGCAACACCATTTTTGTGTGAGATAGAAACGTGCTTGCTTCTGAAGTTATGTTACTGATTTGCCTAGTTATAGTACCTTTCCTCTAAAGGAAATAGCTTTATTTTGCCCTGGCTGGTGTGGCTCAGTAGATTTGACTGCTGGCCTGCAAAGCAAAGGAAATAGCCTTATTTCAAATCATAGAATTTATAAATGACACAAGAAAAAATTAGCTGTCTGTTAGGTAAGCTGTATTAACTCCCTTTGATATGCTATGCTTTTCAGATGTGTTATGTCTTTGGATTTTGTCTTTACAACCACCCTGTGAGAAACACGCTACTGTGCTGTTTTGCCTAAGATGAAAACAATAAACATGGATTCCATGCAAGAAACAATAGAGCAGGAACGTTGAAAGACATTCATGTACCACCTTTCCAGAAGCATCAAGGGACCAACCACACAAAGCGCCTGGGCTTTGTGGGCAGAGGAGCAGGGAGAAGGGCCTGCCCTACCACTGGCCACAAACCTGGGAACCTTGGGCAAGCGGCTTTAGCTACGCCTCGGTGATGATGATACCTACATCACAAGGTTGTGTTACAGGGTTCAGATGACATGAAGTAAACAAAACCACTGTGCACAATTATTATAGTTTCTAAGAAAGACACAGTTTAAAGAATTTCTAACATATCTGTCAATAACCAATGTCACGAAAATTTTAGAATCAGCATTTGGTCATGTTTCTGGCTCTCCCTGAATGCTTCTCATTTTGAACTACTTACTGAAAATCCTGTGTTGCCAATCAAAGCCGAATTGCTGCTTACCTCTACAGACCACTCTTTTGGAGACTGATTACCTTTTAACCATGATTAGAGATTTACTTTTCATAATAGGGAATAACAGCTTCTCAGTGTGGTCTGGCAAGGCTTTATAGAAGAGCAGCAGTCAGGCTGGCACGAGCTTTCAGTACCCATATCTCCTGTAGCTGCCCAGACAATGAGAAATCAACTTTGGTGAGCAGCACCGGTCATAACTGAACAGGTACACTTTTCTCTCAGGCTGGTCATGATGTCAAACGTTTGATTAGAAAGGTCTTGTGCTTTTAGCTAAATGGGGGTAAATTTCCTTTCATTTGCAAGAACAAGCTCTTCCTTTCTGCCTTACATACCATACTCCTTAGTGCCTCAGTTCTGGTCTTACAGTGCCAAATGGAAGCATAACTATGACACCCTTGAGATGCAGAAAACGATATTGTTGTATTTGTTTGAAAACAAATTGAGTTCGCTTCATGAAGGCATAGCTGCATCACTGCACAAAATCAGATGCATTGGGTGATGGAGGAGAGAATAGGGACAGGTTATACACAAAGAATGGGTTCTGGTGGAGGCAACCTGGGCATGGAGTGGGTAGCCCTGGAAAAGAATGTCAAGAAGGGTCACAGATACAGGAAAACTTTAAGGTGAAACAGATAAGAGTGAATGGGAATATTGCCGTGTGCATATTGAATGGAGTGACACAACCACCACAAACTGGGTTTTGGAAGTGCAGGGCCATAATAGGAAAGGGCGATTCTTAAACGAGGCAGTTCCTGGGAACAACCTCCCAGAAAAGTAAGAAAAGAGAAAATAGTGGCCAATTTCCTACTAAATGTAGGATGAAGAAGCTGAAACAGGCCCTATTAAATCAAGCATTATAGACAAGGAAAACTCTTCAGGTGCCACAGATAGAGAAGCAGACAAAGTCACCAGGGAGGCCACCATCCCTGCCAAATACCAGAGCTCATTTTTTTGGTACTTCCTGCTTCTTCTTTTTAACAAAAGAACAAAACAAACTTTTTGTTATTTCAAGAGACTCAAGTGAAGATTTTCAGTTACTTTTGATTCTTTACTGGCCAATGTATAGACACAGAATCATAGATGGGTAGAATATTTAGGTTAAAAAAATAGTACTGATCTTTTACCTTAACTTTATTTTATAGTCAAGAATGCTAAGATTACCCAAGATACTCTAACAAACTAGTAATGGAGCAAGGACAAAAATCACATTTTCTTAATTTCCAGATAATGTTTAATAATGATAAATATGCCTGGCTGGTGTAGCTCAGTGGATTGAGCATGGGCCTGCGAACCACACGATGGCGGTTCAATTCCCAGTCAGGGCACATGCCTGGGTTGCAGGCCAGTTCCCAGCGGGGGACTCACATGAGGCAACCATACATTGATATTTCTCTCCTTCTCTCCTTCCCTTCCCCTCTAAAGATAAATAAATAAAATCTAAAAAATAATGATAAATATATATATGTATACACAATATCAAAACATCATAGAAAGTGCTACATTTTGAACTACTGATTTAAGACAAGCCAGGTAAATGAAAGAACTCAAGTAAAATTTGAGAAACTTCCTCCCAAACAGATAGGTAAGGAACAGTATAATAAATATATGACACTGGGAAAATGTATCAACCATTTTTAAGAAATAAAGGTTTTTTCATAATGTATGCCATATAAATTCCTTATGGATTAAGGAGATAAATAACAAAATATGAAATGGTTTAAAATAATCATAAATTAATCTGATTTTAAAGCAGGTCAGGCTTGCTAAGCTTAAAACTATTTAACTAAATTATGAGACTAAGTATTTTTATTGCATTATGTAACAATGATTATTATAAAACAAGCAATCAATCAATAAATATGAGCTGATCTTGGATGGAGAAGCACTGATTCTGTGAGAAGAAAAGACTTGGAGACAATTAAGAGTCAAGGCATTAGCGTGTAAAAAGTTCACTTCCTATTTCTAGCTATTCTCACCAGACCTTCAGCAAATTCATTTTTACTCAAAAGTAGATTGTTCAGAGTTCCTTGAAAAATCAATGACAACAGATTAAATTCATCATTTGAAGCACTAAAGGCCAGAGTAACCTGGACACATATTACCTTTAGAAACCTTTAGCTCCTTGACAGAGTTGGAACACCTGTATCGAGATGGTACACAAACATGAAGAGTGGAAGCATTAATAAAGAGGGCTGGAGGGAATTGTAGTAGTGATAGATATGTTTATGGTATGGACTTTTGATGGTTTAATGGGTGTATACTTCCAACTAAACTCACCAAGTTACACATATTAATTATGGATATCTTTATATGTCAAAACTATAAAATTAAACAATGAAATCCAGGAAAAAAGTGAACACAGCAAAGGAGGTCACAGGAGAAAATATAAAGCTCCCAGATAAACGTTTAAAAAGAAAGAAGAAAGGCACTGAAATGTAAAAAATTACGTGAAATTGAGGGCTTTTTTGATTTTTATTTGGAAGTTAAAAAACTTGATGTTCAAAAGGATGCCTGGTGATAACTGCATTGCACACACCCACACACAAATACATACAGAAATATGCACATGTGGGTGTATACATATAAAAACAACGATACATGTACATACTTATAAAGAAGTCATTGAGCAAGTTGGACTTGAAAGGATATAAGCAGAAGCTTATTCTTTTTCTTTTATATCTCTTCAAATATCTGTGGTTGTTCAAACTCTGTATAAAATCTTGGGGAAATCCAGCCCTGGCTGGCGTAGCTCAGTGGATTGAGCACAGGCCTGCGAACCAGAGGATCGCAGTTCAATTCCCAGTCAGGGCACATGCCTGGGTTGCAGGCCAGTTCCCTGCAGGCCAACTCCCAGCAGGGGACGCACAAAAGGCAACCATACATTGATGTTTCTCTCCTTCCCCTCTAAAGATAAATAAATAAAATTAAAAAATAAAATAAAAGTCTTGGGGAAATCCCAAAGTTTTTAGTAAACAAATAGTTCATTAAAGTCTATATTTGTATAATAGTCACTTAATTCGAGGCCATTTTAGTATAAACAACCAAAGCTCAAAGACCTTCCCTACTTTGACTTCTCCCTGTAGTAACTTAAACCCTCCTGAAGCTCCCAAATCTGTAGCAGAGAAAATGTGGTTAAACTTCTTGATGATTAGCTTTCTCCACCTCCTTCCCCTACTCGCTAACTTCTCCTTTTTACTTCTCCAGCACAGAGAAAAAGAATAAACACTCTTGGGTCGCTGTCGCTGTAATTTGGATGTACAGTCATTAAAACTGACCCATTCATTCAGGGAATGCTTTTGCAGCACGACTGGAAATCACCCCACCTGGGAAAGACGTGGCAGCTTACTTGCCGACGGCGAAGCGCTTCCAACTCTCACTCTCAGCTCTCGGACATTAGAAAATACATTTATTGGTCACAGGTCCTTCACCTCTAGTCTCCTGAGAACCCATACATTTGCTCTGCCATTGATGAAAGGGCACTTTACTCTCAATATAGCTTATCTCCAAAGGGGAGAAACTCCAGTAATAGTCTCTTGCCTTTAGACTTTGTAGATATGGGGCAAATATCAGTTTCTATTTTTCTTGAACTCTCATAGCCCTATGTCAAAGGCCCCAAATGAATCATTTGATGGCCTCACCACATAACTTGAAGTGGAGAGGAAAAATCCAAGTTTTCTTTACCCAGAGTGTTGGGATAAGAGGAAAATATGAGCACAAAAGTTTCAGATATCCCATGCAGCAGTATTTTCACTGATACATCCCCTAAGACAAGGGATATAAAGGAAAGAATAAACAAATGGGACTACATGAAACTAAAAAGCTTCTGCATGGCTAAAGAAAACAGAAAAATGGAAAGGGAACCATCCATGCAGGAAAACATATTTGCCAATGATACCTCAGACAAGGATTTGATCTCCAAAATATATAAGAAACTCGCACAAGCCCTGGCTGGTCAGTGAATTGAGTGCCAGCCTGTGAACCAAATGGTCGTCATTTCAATTCCCAGTCAGGATACATGCCTGGGTTGCAGGCCAGGTCCCCAGTGCGGAGTATGAGAGAGGCAACCACACGTTGACGTCTCTCTCCCTCTCTTTCTCCCTCTCTTCCCCTCTGGCTATAAATAAATAAATAAATAATAAATAAATAAAATCTTTTAAAAAATAAAGAACTCACACGACTCCACTCCAGAAAGACAAACAGTTCAATTTAAAAATGGGCAAAGGTCCTGAACGAACACTTCTCCAAGGAGGCCCATAGACACATGAAAAGATGGGCAGTATCACTAGCCATCAGAGAGATGCAAATTAAAACCACAATGAAATACCACTTCAATACCAGTCAGAATAGCCATCATTAATAAATCAACAAACAAGTCCTGGCAAGGTTGTGGAGAAAAGGGAACCCTAGTGCACTGTTGGTGGGAATACAGACTAGTGCAGCCACTGTGGAAAACAGTATGGAATTTCCTCAGAAAACCAAAAATGAAACTGCCTTTTGACCCAGCAATTCCACAGCTGGGACTATACCCCAAGAATTCTGAAAAACCAATTCAAAAGAATCTATGCACCCCAATGTTCATAGCAGCACAATTTATAATAGCCAAGAGCTGGAAGCAATCTAAGCACCCATCAGTAAATGAGTGGATCAAAAAACTGTGGTACATTTACATGATGGAATATTACACAGCAGAAAGAAAGAAGGAGCTGCTACCCTTTTCAACAGCATAGATGGAACTGCAGAGCATTATGTTAGGTGAAATAAGCCACACAGTCAAAGAAAAATATTGCATGATCTTAGCTATAAGTGGAATCTAATCCACAAAACAAACAAATGAGCAAAATAGAACCAGACACTTGGTAATAAAGAACAAACGGACAGGAATCAGAGGGGAGTGGGGAAGGGAATAATGGGGGAAAGAAAAGGAAGGGATGAGTCAAGGAACACAAATAAAGGACTCATGGGCACAGACAATGCAAGGAAGGATTGACTATGGTAGTGGGGGAGACGGGGCAGGGGAGGGCAATGGGGAAAAAGACAGGACAACTGTAACTGAACAATAAAAACAAAGAAATTCCAAGGATATGATTAATACTGAAAAACAAATCTTCTTTCCCCACTTTGTTAATTTCTTAGCCTATTTTTTTCTTGATCTGAGGTGAGGCAAAATGCCCTAGCAATCAAAGAACACTTGCTTCTGGCTTGCAAGATGCAAGACTGGCTAATGTTCTTGGTACTGACTGTGGGACCTTCACCTTCCAGGTTCTGCATAGACAGTCTAGCAACACACTGTGGAGTCACTTTTCCAGGGTGATCTGCCTTTCTGAGGGAGCTAAGACCACGTTGGGTTGAAGCCCTCACTTCATCTAGTGACTAGCAATGGGTGAAGGACTTGCCCACATCACAGCCTCCATCTGCATTTACTCGACCCTTATCCTGCAGGACAATGGGGTGAAGGTGACTGAGGACAAGATCAATGTCCTCATTAAAGCCGCTAGTATAAATGTTGAACCTTTCTGGGCAGGTTTGTTTGCAGGGGCTCTGGCCGATGTCAACATTGGGAGCCTCATCCACAATGTAGGGGCTGGACCTGCCCCAGCAGCTGGTGCTGCCACGTGGCAGGGCATGGGGCCCTGCCCCCTCCACCCCTGCTGCCCCAGCTGAGGAGAAACTGGAAGCAAAGAAAAAGAATCTGACATGTCTGATGATGACGTCGGCTTTAGTCTTTTTGACTAATGCACTTTCATGACACTTTCAATGGAAAGCCAAACTCTGCTAAAAAAGTAAAATAAAAGTAGAGATTAAAGAGTCGAATGTAACAATGTATTAAACTACACACATGTATACATATGGGTATATGTCCACATATCACTTACCACACATACAGATATATACAGAATCATACATGTATGTGTGCCTGAGTCTATGTTAATGAATAATGGAAATATTTATAGAACAAAATATTAATGTGATGATTACTGGTGATTTCCTTTTATTCTTTCTGTTTTTCTATTTCCTGAAATAATATGCCTTATTCATAAAACCACTTAAAAAGTACATCTATAAATAAATACATAATAATGGATCTTATTTAAAGGTATGCTTTTAGTTCAAAAATAAAATAAAAGATCACTAAAAAAGAATAATTCAGAAACAAACTGTTACATAGAGAAGTATGTTATGTGATAAAGCATGAAAAATTGGAAGGAATCACTTATCAATTGTATTGATATTTTAGAATTACCTTCATAAAATTCAGATAGATTTAGTAGTATATAATACATATATAGTATGTAGTTTCACATACATGTATACACATATACACATATTTACCTAGGTATGTTCGCACATTTGTACAAATTAAGTACACACATAAATTCAAATTCTAAAAAAAATCAAAACAGAATTGATGAACATGTATTGAATCACTGGAATGAGGATAAGTTTAAAAGCAATAAAAATAAGTAAAAAGGTTAACAGGTTTAGCTGCATAAAAATTGAATATTCCACACAGAAGTATTATAAACCAGTAGTCTGGAAAATTTATCTAAAAAGGTGACATTTTCAGGCTTTTTTAAATACATGGACTGTAAAGGAATTTATTTAGAGAAAAGTAAAGTTAAATGTCCTTCTTTTCTCCCTTTCTTTTTTCTTTTCTTTCTTCCTTCTTGTTTTTTTATCCTTAACTGAAGACATGCTTACTGACTTTAGAGAAAGGGGAAGAGAGAGAGAGAGAGGAAGTTAACTGTTTGTCTCAGCCAGGGCCAGGACTGAACCTGCACCCAGGCACGTACTGTGACCAGGAAACAAACCTGTGACCTTCCGGTTTATGGGAGGACACTCCAACTGGCTGAACTACACTGGCCAAGGCCCTCTCTCCCTTTCTTTCTTCCTCCCCATTTCTTTACTTCTTCCAACAAGCATTCATTCATTGTTCTATAACAAATACAAACACACATTCCTAGGTTTAAAGAAGTACAGAGTCCAATTAGTACCATAGATACATAAAAGAGCCATCAGAGAAACACAAATTAAGAGCACCAAACACAGACTGTGAGCTGGGGGTTGAGAGGTTTTTTTTGTTTTTTTTAAAACAGGTAACCATACAGAGTAGTTTAGATAAAGGGTAAAAGACAGTTTAGAATTCTAAGTCTATCCCTTACTGGTAGCTCTCTTACCTTGAGCAATTATTCCCAGAGCCTCCATTTCCCTGTGTATAAATTAGAAATAATAATAAGACTAATAGGGAAACTGAAAAGATTTTATGAAAATAATTTCATTTTTTTTTAGGATTTAGAAAGCCCCCAATAAATGATTTGAAATGATTGGGAATTCAGGAGAGAATAAAGTTTGCAAAGGGCAAATTGAGTACGGCTGAATTACAAGTGTAAAGTAAGGTATGAGGTGGTGAAAACCTTGAGAAATAAATAAGAGACAAATAATTTAAAAATTAAAAGGAAAATACAAAGCATTTTTAGCAAGAGTTAAACAGTAATATTTTCCCTTTAGAATGACCAGTATATCAGTAGTATGAATAATACATCTGAATATAGTATGACCAGAAATAAAAAGACTAGTTAAGAGACATTCCCAATAATCCATAACAGAAGTCATGAAAATCTGAAGTAATGAGGTATATATTCAACAGATGCTAGAGAAGTAGAATTTATAAGATTTAATGATTAATAAGTGGAAAAAGGGAAAAAAGGGTTGTGTTTAGATGTCTGGTTTAGTAAATCATGGTGGCATTTGCAGAGACAAGAAATATAGGAGGATTAAATGTGATTAATTTTTTAAGACATAGTAGCCCTTATATTGTCAACTAATATCCAGTTTCTCTCTACTTGCAGGCATTAGGGAGAGTTATACCTTCTCATCACAGATAAATATAGACTACAATTTCTTCTGGCCAATTAAATAAGTGCACTGGCTAGAAATAGAGAGAGCAATCCCTCATCAGTGCATTATTCTCAGTTTATGATTCTCTGCCTCCTTATACCCACATGATAACAACCACCTGTGTTCCAAAAGAAGGAGCCTACATCAATATGGGTCCCTGATGGTGGAAGCCACATTTCAGAAAAATTTCCTTTGACAACTTACAGTCCAATAAAATTTTAAGTTACATCCCAATTAATTACATTGATGATTTCCATATTTTTGTGGAAAAAATAATATGCATCAATCATCCATGGCCTGAATTTTAATTCTAAAATCATAAATATTCTCTATGGTGCAAAGTCAATTAAACTAGTGTTCATTAGTTCTTCCTAAAAAGCAATAATTCAGACTTTGGTCTTGAAAAGTTATTCAATGTTGATAAGCATTAATTACCTGTACAATAGAGATAATAATTTGAGGGCTAATATCATTGGGTTTTTGTAAGGATTAAATCAGTCCACATACGTAAAAAGATTAGAATAGTGAGTAATTAATTTAACCACTCGGTTAATTATGCTATCCTATTGCTTATTTGTTAGGCTTTGTGTGTACCTCTTTTGTTCCTTATATTTTTAACCCCCTCACAGAAGTCCATGTCCTTTTTTCATGAACCACACACTCTCCAGCATCTTCTTCCTCTCCCTCAGAACTTTATTTACCAATTACAGTAGTACCCTTCACTCACGGTCTCACTTCCCACAGTTCCAGTCACTCACAGTTAGTCATAGTCAACGATGGGCTGGTGTTTTGTTTTGTTTTTGGATTACTGAAGACTGAGACAAATCTGGATTGCAGACCTTTGGATAGTTTATTGCACTACAGGCTGCCTAACAACCTGGTGAGAGACAATTTGGCCGGGGAAGAGTCTGATATGGATGGAACATGTAGAAATGATTACAGCTCAGAGGAGAAGCTGGAACCAGAGGCAATGAAAAGAAAAATAGCATGGTTAGGGCAATACCCATCCTTGGATAACAATGACCTTACGTGACTTCATGTTGTATCCTATTTTATTAAGTGGTGATTGTGTATTTTTTGAATATCAGTTAAGATCTGGAAAACATTTGCAAGCAACAAACTTCTATTAAGGACCAACAGTATGTAAATTTGTGTAATCCACATAGTATCATGTCACATATTAAAATTACATTCTTATCTCTTACACTAGAAGAACAGATGTTTTTGTTTTTTACATATTGTGTAACTCTATAATTTTGGAATCAACCCTTTTCAAATTTGTAACCACATCAATAATAGGAGACAATATATAGTTCTGTAGTCTTTAATGTATATATTTATTCCATTTGGCTAGCATTGTAGTCAGTGGCCTTCTGATTCATAGAATTTCTTCTAATGTTTTTCTTCCTCATCAAGTTTAAAATTAGCTATGTGGCTGGTTCACGGTAAATGCTTAAACAAAAGGCTCATCTTACAAAATGTTCTATTATAAGTGTATCTTGATGATTAAGTAGTGGGTAGAGTTTTCTAAGACACTATAATCACTGAAGTTAGATTCTGGATGAAGTACAAGGGAAAAAAGTTTAGTGTTATAAAAAGCTGGCTGAGAGTTTGCCCTTAAATAATGTACTTGTATTATCATTTCTATCTCTATGAATTGCTAGAGTGTTTATGGACCCTCTCATCTCTTAAATTCAAAGTTCATTTTGACTAACTACTCTCTTCTATTTCAAGGTAATTTTTTTTAAAGTTTCCTGCTTTTTTAAATCTGAAAAAAAAATACTGGTTTTTGGAAGCCTATCCTTATGCATGCTTTTAAAGCCATCCCGTATTTATTTTCTACCTTAAGATTTATCCAGGAAATTCAGTTTGGAAGGCAAAGCACAAAAATTTGTGGATCTGACATCAATGAAAATACCATCAAAATATTTAAAAGTAATTGTTGTCCTGCAAGAATCTGGGTAGTTTATCAAAATGTATTTGCTCAAATATAGAGCTTATGTCTTATTTTTAGGCAAGATTTTTATTCTAAAATAAACTCAAACTGATAAATACAGTAATAGGAAACTCAGAGAAATCTGTTTTGGGAATTAGAAAGCCAGCTGGAACTTCTCTCCTCTAAATTTCTCCAATTACTCTTCGGATTTCTAAAAATTTATAAAATAAAACTTAAGATAGTGAGCTCAAAGAACAGAACTTAAATATCTAATAAGCCCACACTCCAGTCATTGATTCTAGGCACTGAAATTCCTACAGGGATTATTGGAAGTTGGCAATTCAAGTGCCCTCCCTTTATAAATACTGTGCATTGAACATTCCAAACTGCTGATTTTTCCATCATAATTGGTCATTTCTAAACAAGGATTTCTAAGTTATGGACATTTAAGAAAATGAGAACTATTTTAACCCTTGTAAAAGCCAGAATTCTAATGTGAAATGATTGACTCCAAATTTCATTCAAAGATTTTGGCAATCCATTGGGAATATATATTTTTTAATTCCTATATTTTTGCAGCTGAAAAGTAATACTAAGACTGAAAATATGATAACCTCATAGTTGATGGTATTTTAGTTCTTGTCTCCACAGATGGGAGAGGAAGGTGAAGAACAGTACTAACTCAGGTTTATTGTCAGCCCTTCCTAACTCCTCAAGTGAAAACATTGTCAGTTGGCTGAAAGCCCAAAGAGGGCCACAATTTTGGTGCATTCAAGCATTTCCAAGTACAATTGTTCTTCAGTTATCCCATCAGGAAACAACGTCCTTTGGACATAAGCTCTCTAGAGAGAATGAGTATTTATTAATAGTTTGATAAGTGGTTCATTTTTGGAGGTCAAAATTCTCTTAAAATCAGGCAATGTTTTCTAATGCCTTACTTTCATCAATTATTGTTCATTTAAAACTCACTTAAACCATCATTTGGCTATATAGCTAGAAGTATTAATGTACTGCATGTCATGGCTGGAGTGAAATTTTAAGTCACGATTCCTGCTTCCAGAAACACAAACACAATTTGCAAATATTCTGTATTTCTCAATGAATACGGGTTTCTACCTGTGCTCATTGAGAAATACAGAATATCTACTTGGAGGGTTTCAGCTGGAACTATGGTTTGGCTAATTTTCAACTCAGCACTTAATGTATTCATCCTTTGCCCCTCCTCCCATCTCTTTCCCTTCCTCTTACTCAGCTGTTTACTGGCCCATGTCATTTACTAGAATACAAACCTCAGGAAACTCAAAAACCTGTAAGTGTCCTACTTTAAAAACATCTTGAATACTTGCTGAAGATGTGCCAAAATTATCTCACAGTTGAAATTCCTCAACATTTTAAAGAATAATCGTAAGTTCCCTTCATCTATTTATCAATCAGATTTAAGACCCCAATTTTTAGAGTGTGTCTACACTCCACCTTTAAGCCTTTGGTCTGTGAAAATTGCTAAAACATTAGTTTTCCTTATTCACAGGGAAACAGACTTAATGCTTCTATGTCAGATCGAAAGCAACCACCAAGAGTGGATAGATACCAGTCTACAGAAGTTGGATATAAGAGTTGGTATAAATTCAAATACTCTGTTTTTATACCACATCAGGTTAAAAACATATATAAACAAATCACACTGTTTGTGTGAAATGGCTAAATTCTATAGACGACAAATGAGTGGATATATTATTCTTTAAAGCAGCAATTTTCAATTGGTGTGCCACAAGAGTTTATAAAACATACAACACTGATTTCATCAGGAACACTGACCACTTTTCCCTTAGATTGTCAAATTAAAACAAAAGAAACAGCCAACATAGTAATAGCCATCCAGTGTAAATGAATCAAAATTATAACCACTTTTTTTTCAGATCAGCAACCATTATATTCTTTGGTGTGCCACAGAAGTTAATAATTAGTTTATGTGTGCCATGAGATGAAAAAGGCTGAAAATTGCTGCTCTGAAGATGCAGATGCGGCCCAAGAGTGTGGGTTTCTTTAACACTTCTCAGCCTCTCTGTCACATCGGATCACAAGTAAGTCCCAGCGCCCAGCAGCAGCTGTTGAAGTGTTCTCTGTGCAGCTCCCAGACACTATTGCTTTCCTTCAGCCTTTTCCAGCCCTCACTCCAATTCTGGTCCAGGGTTTGTTTTCTGTTCAATTCTCGGTACCTTGCCATTACTGCCTCCCTTGCTCTTGGCCTTAATGTCTCCTATGGGTGTTCTTGCCCAACAGAAATCTAGAAATTCTGGCAGCAAAGTGGACACTTGGGCATTAAAATGGCCAAACAGTGTTAGCAAAATGCAAGATTTCTGGTCCCAGTTGCAGTCTCTGAAGGAGTGGAATATCTCTCATCTTTCAACCAAAGGTTTGTTTTTCTATCTGGTTATAGGCTCTTTAATCAGAATACAGAAGTTACATTTCTCCTGTGTGGCACTCAGAAGTCATAGCCATATATATCTGTGACAGGCAAACACTCTAATGAGTGTATGTTCTTTCAAAGTCTCTGAAACTACTTACTGACATAGAAACTAACCTTTGGAGAAGAAGAGTCTACCCCACAAAATTCCTATTTAGAACACAATTTTAGGCCCAGCCTTGTTTATTTAGTCACTTCAAAATATTGTTTTCATCTGATTAAAAGTTATAATGTACATTATGCCCTCTATTATAAGCCTAAACATTTTTAAGGGTCCCTTAGTGTATCCTCATCCCTTTGTTTAGACCCCACACATTATTCTCCCAGTTAAGTATCATATTTTTAAAACAGGAATAAAACCCTTCAGTGTAGAATTAGGCCTTCCTTGAGATGTGCTGTTGTCTCTGTTGATATCCATCTGCCTTGCTCAGCTGTCCATGCTCATACCCACAATAAATTCTCAAAGTTTTACTACAGTCCATTTTCTCTTATTTAGGTATTGCTAAAACACAAGAAATGTTGACAATATCACCCAAAAAACATTAATTTCTATTGATTTTAGTTTCTATAACCTGACCTTATATATTTTTAATTTCTAAGTTTCTTAGATGAACCACAGGAAAAACAAAAGCAAACTTATATAACAAAGCATCTGTCTTCTGTTCATATATAATGAGATATTTTAATGAGTTAAGTGTGTTTGAATATTTAAATTCAAATAACCCTCACAAATTGTTCTCTGAATTTAAAGCAATATTTCACATACAGCCCACAAGGTTAGAGGCTTACTTTCAATGGTAGCTTTCTGCCTTTAGAATTAAAAAATGTTCTATTCAATCACTTCAAAAGCATACATACATAGCTTTAATGTAGATATCAGAAGAAATATATGGGAGAATGACACTGTAATAATAAGATATGCTTGGTTACAATAATTTTGCAGTAGATTATGCAGAAACTGACAGATATCTCATTTATATTAAAAAAATTATCCACTAAGCAGATTTCTATTTTTATGGTAAGAAAAATTGTTGAAAATGAGAAGCTCAGTAAGTCTAAACACATAATTTATAGTACCCTTGACATTGTAAAGTGATTTCAGGAAAATAAAGCTCTTTATCTACTACACTAAATTTGATGTAACTATGTAGTCATAAACAGAGAATCATAGACCCTTTTCAATCGACTGATAAAGTTTCAACCAAGCAGAAATCTCCCGACAACATCACTGAACCTAGGATTTCCTAGCTTCTGCTATAACGTTTTGGGGGACAATAAATCTGTTCTAACAATTATATCAAAATTGTCTTTCCTTGACTCTCAACCAAGGTTGTAATGAAAAATAAGAATGTACTCTCATCCTGGCTGGTGTGGCTCAGTGGATTTAACAATGGCCTGCAAACCAAAGAGTCACTGGTTACATTCTGAGTCAGGGTCCATGCTTGGGTTGCAGGCCAGGTCCCCAAAACGGAGTGTGCGAGAGGCAACCACACATTGATGTTTCTCTTCTTCTCTTTTTCCCTCCCTTTCCATCTGTCTAAAAATAAATAAATACAATCTTTAAAAATATACTTTTGATAGCTCTTTAAATGTGTAAAATAACTAATTATCAAGTACCAAGTCATTTAAGTTTTCACTATTACTCAGTTCCCTTAATATGTTCTCAGATGAAAATGTCTCCAGGACCTTTTAACAATTTAACAAACAAACCTTAACGTCTTAAGAAGTTTCAGTTTATCACTATTCTTTAGAAGAAGACTTAGAACTAGACACAATAATCCACATGAGGTTTGACTGGTGAAGAATTAGTTAAGAATTATTAAGTTGATCTAGAATCCTCCATCTATAAATTTAGTCTAAGAGAGCATTAGTTTTGTTTTACTAGGTGTGAGATAATAGAAATATTATTTATATATATGTCTCTGCCCCCAGCTCCTAGTGCAGAGCTCCTGAAATGCTTGTTGTAATTAATTCCCTATGTAATAATAGTCCTAGGAGTACTCCTAGGAGTACTTTTTGTTCTAATATTTCACCTTTGACCCTGGTTCCTGAAACAGGTCTCCTAAACCCTTTGCAATTTCCTAGGTCATAGGAGTATCTTTTGCTCCAGTGAGGAGAATCTGGGTGGGCTCCTAGGTGGCTTCTGGATGGTCATCAGAAAGACTAAATCCATAAATAGAAGCTTAGAATTTTGAGCTCCAGCCCCCTCCAATTATCTGGAGGAGGAAGAGGGACTGGAAGTGGAGTTACTAATTGATCATGCCTATGTGAGGAAGCCTCCACAAAAATCCAAAGAAGTATGAGCTTTGGGGAGCTTATGGATTGGTGAAAACACCCATGTCCTGGGTGAGTAGCACATCGCAACTTGGCTGGAAAGAGAAGCTCCAGATCTCGGGACCCTCTTAGAGCTTGCCTTCTCCATCTCTTCATGCAACTATTCATCTGTATCCTTTATTATCCCTTTAACAAAATGGTCAATGAAAGTAAGTATTTTCCCTGGGTTCTGTAAGCCACTCTGGCAAAGAGAACCCGAAGAGGGGTCACAGCAACCTCTGATTGGTAGCCAAGATAGATGGGAGATGTGGGTAACCCGAGGACCTATTACCTGTGAAAGGCATCTGATGTGGGTTGGGAGCTGTATGGTAGGACTGAGCCCAAAGTAACCTGTGAAATCTGACACTGTCTGCAGGTGGACAGTGTCAGAATCAAGTTGTAGAATAGCTAGCTGGTGCCTCAGAATTGCTTGGTGTGGGAAAACCCGCCCACACCTGGTGTTAGAAATGCTTTGAGTGTGGTAGTAACCTGAGAGTAAAGGAGAGTCACAGGGAGAAGGCCGGAGATTTTCCCAAAACAGTAGCCTAGACACACATGGTTGTTTTGTGGATTCCTCTCTTAACAAAACACTTAACTCATTTTCATCTGACATTATGTCAAAGGGCATTTAAAAAATTTTCATCTCTTTTTCTATAAATGCTTTCTTAGTAGGTTAGAATTTTTTTATTTCTGATTGTGATAGACATCTATTCTTTGGTATCTCCAGATCATCAAATATTGTCCCAATATCTATTATTTGAGGATGACTAGTCCTCATTCCCTTCCCCATTAATCTTGACTGTTTCGGGGCAGCCAACAAGTTGACTGGACCAGGAGATGGACATGTGATCCAAAGTTCTTCTTTTTTTAAATTGTAATCAAAAAGATATTCTTTCCTAGTGATGGAATTATGAGATGCAGTAACTGTAAGCAGTAGTGTGGGGGTATGAATAAAACTAGCTTGTGAAAATAAACCAATTTGTGATGAAAAGTAAGAACCACTCTGGCTATGTTCGAGATCCTACTTCCAATTGGTCCTGGAGCTTAGCTGTACCCTTAGGTTCTTCAAGAGTACATATCTAATAAATTTATTTTTAAAAATGAGCCACTTTGACAATAAAACAAGTTCTAACTTAAATACAAATTTTTTTCCATTAAAAGTTTTTACTTATATCTCCCTCCTAACTATATGCTCTCTGTTAACTTTCTATTGTTGCTATAACATGAACTGGGTGCCTTCAGTGATACAGATTTACTGTCTTAGAATTCTGTAAGTCAGAAATCTGACATGATTCTCACTGGCTAAAATCAAGGTGTTGGCACAGCTGAATTCTGCTCTGAAGGCTCTGGAGAAGAAGGTTTCTTTGCCTTTTCTAGCTTCTAGGTACCGTATGCTTTCCTTGGCTCAAGGCTCCTTTCCTCCATGTTCAAAGTCAACAACAATGCATTTCTCTGAAGATTCTCCTGAAATCCCATCTCTCTGATCCTGACCTCTACTGGGAAAAGTCTTTTTAAGGACTCGTAATTAAATTGGATTTACCTGAATAATCCACGATAATATCATTTTAAAGTCCTTAATTTTAAGATGACCTGTACAAAGACTCTTTTGCTACCCAATACTACATAGTTCCCGGTTCTTAAGCCTTAGGGATGGAAACCTTGGGGTTGGGAGCATTCTACTGCTTACCAGTAAAACACACCCCAGCATTCCATGTCTCACATCACTCAATTCAGCAATAAAAATACATTTAACAGGAGAAGCCAGATACTCTCCACATGAACAGAAGCATGTTAATCAACATTATTTGGAAACAGTTGTTTAATTCATAATGAGTCCTTTAAAATTGTTTTTCTGGAAAGAAATATGGCTGGCTTTATCTTCCTTCTTCTGAAGATGAGTTTGAAGATCCTTACTGGATTTCTCTAGCATACAGTCAGGATGCAATATTTGACATGTAGAATTATCAGTAGTTCCATACCCACACACTTGAAGCCTGAGGCAGCTAGTATTCCTGAGTACAGAGAGTAAACACAGCGTTGCTCTTTGTATTACTAATGGCTTTGTTTCCCCGAGCTGCTAGCACATCTGCCAGGCCAGAATGCACGCCTTCCACACGCCGCCGTGGAATCACTGCCGGCCGGATAAACGACCATGCTTCGTGCTGTAAGGGCAAATGCTTTCCAGACCCTCAGCAGGCAGTTTGCAAAAGGCAAAAACTTCAAGGAGTAACGAAGCTGCAACCCCTCCCATCCCCAAACCTTTAGAGTAGTTATGGAGTTGTTGATTCTGTAATGATCTCATACTGCCTGCAGTTTTATTGATTTTGTTTTTCAATAGAACTGTTAAAGATGCCAATTCCCAGATAGGCAGAATGTGGGCAGATGCTCATATGCTCACGCATAATTCTGCCAAGATATTTTTACATCTTTCTGCACTTAAAACAAAATGAAGACGTGTGTTATAGATGCGCGCTACTGGTAACCCACCAGAAGAAGAGAGGTTTTTGTACACTCATTTATTCCCTGGATGAAGTATTGTATCAAAACAACTCTAGCAGAAAAAAAAAAGTGAACAGCTCTTTCAAAATAAAAGAGATTTTCTTCTGAGTAACCTTACCAAACACGTCTAATTACTAAAACCCATTTAAACGGCAGTTTGGGTCAGCATATTCCAATGCCATCCCCGCTATTTCTAATTCGACATCAACTTCTTGTCACATTCACTGGGTAAGCATCAAAACACAAAATGCTGCAACAGCTTATGCCCTGTTGATGTTCATTCATCCACTGTGCGTCCAAAAGGCTCATTTCAGATACGGCATGAAAGAAAGAAAAGTAAGCAAAAAACAAACTCAGAAGAGGCTTGAAATAAATTGCCTCAAGAAAAACACTCAAGAAGGAAAAGTGCAAAATCACAGCCTTACCTTGGGGGACTTTGGCAGACGCACGGTCTTTTCTTCTGCCACCTGTAGCAGAGTTAGCTTTGCTTCTCCCACTGCGGGGTGCTTGGGGGGGCGGGGTGGGGGGTGCGAGAAAGAGCTCTCGTATCTGCGCATCATGTAATATTGTTCTTCTGTGATCTCTTCAATCAGAGTCTTGACTAGAACTGATCCTGTATCCTGAGACCAATTATTATTAACTAACTGAACAGTCATATTCAAGCGGCTGACAGGAACTTCCCAGCACTCAGTAGGGTTGGCAAAGTCACTTACGAGGAGGTAAGTGTCCGTGATGGTTTCCTCCAACTGCAGTCCTGGAGTAGCAGCCAAAATGTCTTCTTCGATGAAAAGATCTCTCACAGAGACCTTCACATTGAAGGGCCAGTGGAACTGGGCACAGAGCTCAGAAATCTGGTACTGCTTCTTGTCATGGATCACCTCCACAAAGCCTCCTTCCATGTACAAAGGGAGCAGTGCTGCCTCATACGATTTTTTGAGGATTTTTTCACAGGCCAGAACGGTCACCACTTTTTTGGTTCCCTCGCAGAGGACTTCCGTCGTCTGGGAGTGATGCACTAGAAACTGGTCCCCGACAGACACGGATGACAGCTCCTCATGAGGCGGGTGGAAGGCTTTGGTGGCCACCACGTGGAGAGCTTCCTTCTCACTCTTCGCTATCTCCAGGTCATAAGCTGTTGGGAACTCCCGAGGTCGTCGCTTGAACTTGCCTTTATAGCTAGTGGGGATTAAAAAGTGTCTTTTAGGAAAATTGCTTCTAATTTCTGAAGCTAAGATCCTAGATGCCTGGTACTTTTTGTGAATCACAATGGTTTTCCCAGGCTGTAAAACGCTTCTGGGGAGATGGTTTCCTTGAGGCGCTTCTATGACTTCGGCCACCACGGGGAACTCTTTACTGGTCCTTTGGGAAAGATCCTGTGTAGACAACAGCTGAAGAAACCAGTTGGCATCATAACTGTCAGTAATGTCTTTGACTTCAATATCTAAACTGGGGAGGATGCGGACTATGTCCTTTTGGACTGAAAAAAAAAAAGAGTATGACATTCTGTGCATCAAAGTGTTGCTGTGAGGCATTAAAAATAAAGTTATTTGTTATTAACAGGATATTATAATGATTTATTTTTTGACACTTCCTATTACAATGTTTTATAGTATTTTCATGACCCACCATTGTGTCCCAATATCTCCTGGCACCCTCTGTCAATATTTTTTTTTTCTTGTATGCTTTTGAAAATGAATAATGTAGAAGATAGGCCATATTTTTAATAAAATGTTACTTATATTATTGTATCTTATATTATTAACCATTCATGTAGCATTTGAAAACCATAACTCTATACTTTCTGTCACAGTACCTGCACACTTTGTGTACAAAGTTCTTGAAGACACAGAACGAAAAAACTATTATTTCCTTGAAAATAAAAAAGAAAAAATCAAATCTTGTCTGTAGGCTGAAGGTTGGTAAAAATTGTAAAAATTCATCATTAATAAAAGAGAGAGGGGCTAAAAAGAACATTCTTATCTTTATCAGTTCATTTTACAGCATTTGGCACAGGCAAACTTTTGAGATTGGTGCCACAGGCTTCCTAGAGCCCCAGGGTAATTCTAGCAACTCTCAAATCTCAGTTATTTAGATCAAAATGAACTAGGTTTAAGAACTGTGGAGCTAGCAACAGACTAGCTCATGCCATTTCTCAGTTGAGGGAACAGCTAGACATTGGTGGAATAGATGTTGCCGAGGAGTTTCTGGGACTCCCAGGCTGACCCATCAGAACATAGACACTCTAACGTGAACCGGTTCTCAATCTGTCATCTGTGTGTTGAGGGCAAGAAACTGTCTTAATAACTTATGAAGACTCTCCTGATGCCAGAGGGAGCTTCCAGACCAAGCTCTCTGACCTCAGTTACGTTTTTGCTGTTAATTGTTTGCAGCTCCTGCCCTGTTTTCATTATTTCCATACCAATTACACTGACGGTTTGCTAGCCTATCTCATCCTGCTAGATTTATCAGCAGCATTTCACAGAGTAGATTTTACTTTCTCCTCTTTGCATATTTGCCTCATTTACTTCTTTATCTTACTTATGATTCTTCTCAATTTCTTTTATGGTTTCTTCTGTCTATCTACATACCACCCACTTCTTCCCCACACCTTCACACCTTTTCATGTGTCTTAGTTCTGTTGCTTTCTCTATCCACACTCACGCCTACTGTAATTTTACAGTCTCAAGTCTTTAAGTACCATCTGTATGCTGATGGCTCCCCAAAGTATATCTCTAGCCAAATATTTCTCCTGCAGTCCAGATATCTGCTTAGGATCTCTACTTGGATATCTAAGAGATGTCTCAAAATTAACATGCCCAAACTAAAATTCCCATCTCCCCAACCAAAAGCTAGTCTATATATTGCTTTTATCTCATCTCAGTTATTGAAGACTTCTTTCTCCTTGTTCGGCCCAGAGATCTCAGAAATATTATTGCCTTTTCTCTTTTTCTAACACCTAACATCCATTACACAGAACTACGCTGACCTAAGCCACATTATTTCTTGCCTAATGTATTTCAATGGCTTTCTAAACAGGTTTCTTACAGTCAAATCTGAATAGGCCAGCCAAAATTTTTTTCAATGTTAAATTGATCATGTCTCTCTTCGACTTATAGACCCACAAGGGCAGGCTCTTTCATCCAGAATAAAAGTCAAAAGCCTTTCCATAGTCCGAGGTATCTCTTGGATCTCAACTCACTGCTGCCTCCCTGACCTTGTTTTTCATCAGGCCTTTTCTTTGCATGGCATGTTTCATTGCCAAAAGATCAATTTTTAGCCAGCTATATTTATGGCACTTCCTCTTGCTCTGCTTCAAGTCTACTTAACTTCATCTTAAATGAGAGTTGCTCAATAAATACTTGCCATAGACTGAACACTTTTGTCTCCTTAAAATTCATATGTTGAAACCTAATCTGCAAAGTGATTGCTTTGGGAGGAGCTAACTTTGGGAGATGGGTGGGTCATGAGACTAGTACCCTGATAAAAGAGACCCCAGAGACCCTCTTAACCTTATCTCATGTGATGGCACAGTGGGAAGATGACTATCTATGAAACAGGAAGCAGACCTCCACCAGACACAGATCTTCCAGCATCTTGATCTTGAATGCCCCAGGGTCCAGAATGATAAGAAGTTTCTGTTGTTCATAGGCCACCCAGTCTACGGTATTTAGTTCTAGCCAATGAATGGACTAAGAAAGTGTTTTAATTAAAACTGTAACTGTGTCTGTCCCTTGCCTGTTCTGTTTCTTTATTTTCCATGTTACCCTTCACCTTCAATTATTCCATGTAGTTTGCTTATTAATTATTACCAGAGATTATTGTTTGTTTCCCCTGATTGGAACACATGATCCACAGGGACAGGAGTCTTTGATTGTTTTGTCAAACAATCTATCCCCATGTTTAGAATGGTGCCTGGAACATAGTAGGCCCTACATAAATTGAATGAATAAAAAATAATTGCAAAACAATGTCTGTGATTGAACATTAAACGATGTGATCCAGTTAACAGGTGGAATTTCATGTGGAATTTCATTGGAAAGAAACAGTTTCTGTTGCTAAAACTTCTGCTATACATTATAGAATATATTGTATATTTTATATAAAACATTAGGTTGTAATTTATCTTAATGGCTTATTAACTACAATAAATAATTTATCATTTGGTTTCTACAAAAGAATAATCTAGACATGTTAGAGTATAATGATAATCACAATGCATATGCTTTAAGAGAAGATCCAACACAGGGAAACAGCACATACAATGAAAATTAGCAGCTCATCTTAGATCCCTCAGGGAACTGAGGTCTGAAGGCAAACCATTGCCTCTAAAACTAGAGACAGGTGAACACAGAGAGTTACGGGTGTTTTTTGGAAACAGAAACCACTGCTGGAGCTGTCAACTGATAAAGAAAGAGTGATTAACTAATTTTTGGAGACTAAACATGGACAAGCTTGACAGAGAAAATTTCTGGATGGCCACGCTTAGGGGGATTTCCCCACACCTTGCTGAGTTTGCTTCAAAGAACCGCACCAGGTTCTCAGGATAAAGTTCAAAGAAAAATCCCCTCATGCTTCGGGCAGCACGAGGGGAAAAGTAAACATTTTGAACTATACCCAGAGCATTGAGTTCTTCTTA
This sequence comes from Sturnira hondurensis, assembly GCF_014824575.4. Taxonomy (NCBI): domain Eukaryota; kingdom Metazoa; phylum Chordata; class Mammalia; order Chiroptera; family Phyllostomidae; genus Sturnira; species Sturnira hondurensis. The sequence continues at coordinate 10,020,214 of NW_028077105.1, read as the reverse complement.
AAAACCGAAAACTAACTACCTTGGGTTTTTTTCCCCCGGAGTCTAACCCACAAAGGGCTAGGAATTACCCAACTCCAGGCCCCTCTCCTTTCTCAGGGCGGGAGGGAAATACCCAGATCCACCCTGCAATCCACACGATCCACTTGATCTCACTAAGGGGGCAAGAGAGTGATAACTGAGAAGCACTTGTAAAGGTCATACCCTAGAGGCACAAAACCACTAAATGAGTGAGACCTAATCATAAGATTATAGGATGCTCCTCCTCTGCCACACCGTACCGAACATATCAACAGGGATTCTATTTAATAATTAGGGATTACAATATTTTAAAATGGCATTTATGGCTCCATTTAAATAGGAGGTCTATAGGAAAGACAACAGAGCAGGCCAAAATACAAGGGCACTACATAAAACTTTAATCTCTGACACCTCAGTTATAGCAAAGAGTAAGCCCAGCCTGATCCCTAGTAAATAAATATAAAACCCCATACTAAAAGTTTCTTTATCTTGGTTTCTTTTACCTGATAGATCATGTCTAGCTTTCAACGAGAAATTACAAGGTATTTTAAAGGGCAAACAATATAGTCTGAAAAGACAAAGCAAATGTCAAAAGCAGACTCAGATATGGTAGAGATTTTGGAATGATCAAACGGATCATTTAAAGTACGATAATATCCTAAGGGCTCTAAAAGAAAAAATGCAACAAAATGTGGATAACGCAAGCACGGAGATGGAAACTTTCTTTCTAGGAAAGAATCAAAAGGTAGTGCTAGAAATTAGAAATCCTGCAACAGTGATTAAGAATGACTTAGATGGGTTCATCAGTAGACTAGACACAGCAAAGAAAAAAAATCAGCGAGCTTAAAGATTTATCAATAGAAACATCCAAAACTGAAAAGCAAAAGAAATAATAATGAGAAAAAATTGAATAGAATATCCAAGACCTGTGGGGAAATTACAAAAGGTGTAACATACATGCCTGAAAAAAATGGTAATGAAAAGGAAGAAAGGAAGAGAAGCAATATTTCAAGTAATAATGCCTGAACATTTTTCAAAATTAACGAAGTTTAGACAACAATAAGCAGGATAATTACCAAAAAATCAAAACCTATGCATATCATATTCCAAATACAGAAAGTCAAAGAAAACAATTTGAAGAAATCAGAAGAAAATAATCTTAACTATCTAAGAAGAAGAAGAATTACATTAGAGTGCTCTTCAAACCATGAAAACAGAAAGGCAGTGCGCGCTATATTTAAAGTGCTGGAAAAAACACCAACTGAGAATTCTTTATCCAGCGAGATTATCCTGCAAAAGTCAAGGTGGCAAAATATGCCTCCCCAAAATATACCACGTTAGCATAAGGATTATTTTGAGGTAAAAGTACTTGAAAAGCAGCAGATGCAAGCAAATCATTCTGATCTCCCCCTTTCTTGTAGAAAAAGGAGATAAAAACTCCCATGTGAAAGATGCCCTCCCTTTACCAAGTGCAAAGAAACTAAGGAGAGTCCGGAGGATTCGGTACAAGCAGACCTTGTTACAACAATTCTTGCCTGCCTTTAACTCCCCACACACTTTAGCTACTTTTCCACAACTGTACCTCTTTGTTTAACCCTATATAAAAGCAAGTGAGTTTCTTTGGTTATTTCCTTATCAGGACTCCCGGGTCACACAAAACAGGTAAATTCATAAGTAAAATGTCTAAATTTGTATGCTTTTCTTCTCTTACTCTGACTAATGTCAGTTTAATGCTCAGGCTCAGCAGAAAAATGATGATAAGGTAAAAACAAAACTTTACCTATGCTATAAAATAAAGGAGAAAGACTTTCTAATATAAACATAAATTAAGAGAGCTTCTTACCTGCCTTGAAAGAAATCTAAAGGAAGTTCTTCAGAGAAAAGAAAAATGATATGGGTCAGAAACTCACATCTACATAAAGGGAGAAAAAGTGTTAGAAAAGGAATAAATGAAGACAAAATATTTTATTTTTCCTACTCTTACTTGATATAACTGATAACATTTTGTTCAAAATAATAATAGCAATACTATATTGGATAATTATAGCTCATGAATGATAAAATGAATGACAGTGATGTTATTAGGGAAGAGAGAGAAGAATTAGGAATACTTTGTTTAAAGTATCTGTACCACACAGGAAGTGATGTAGTATTATTTGAAAGTAAACTCAGATTATAAATGTCTATTGCAAACTCTACTACAACTAGTAAAAACATTTTTTAAATATAAGTGATATGCTGAGAGAAGAGAAAATGAAATCACATAAAAGGCTCATTAAATCCACATTAGGAAGAAAAAGAGTGAAAGAAACAACGCATTTAGCTTGGAAATGGAGAAAAAGATAGATATGAAAGATGCTTCTGTAACATGAGCCATTAAGGATGGGGGGAAATTACAAGTCAAGACAGGAGGCATGAGACAAAGGTTATAACTAACATGTAATCCAGTCTTGGCTTAAACTAGTGCATGGGGTCTAGTTTGGTGCATGGGGACAGGAGAACCGCCGAAGGTGAATCTATGAAGATGATCAACTCCTTGAATACCAAGCAGAAGAAATAACAATTTCAGGAGGATATCAAAAACTGGAAATTAAAAATGACCAAATTAAATTATGAATTTGGCAGATGAATTTGACAGCACAATGGAAAGAGACACCAAAACCCAAACATTTGCTTTTCTTCCTCTACTCCCCGCTATGAAGCTGCAGATGCCCAGTGTACTCACAACTCCACCTGCCTGATTATTTCGCATCAATTTCAAATTTTACATACTTTGCTCTCATGTCTGTTAATAAAGTAAAATAAAATCCCTCTTGGTTTTTTAATACTATTCTACTTACTCTTGCATGTTTTATGTTCTCTACAGTTGAAAGTTAAAGTAAAAATTTATACTTGTTTAAAATTACCTAGCATTTAGAAATTATACACTAAGTGTTTAAACTGGAATGGGATTAAACTAATTTTTATGATCAATTGTGTTATATCTATGTGTCCAAGAGAAAAATGAATAAATCACTCTATGTTTTGTTTTTCTAATAAAAGAAAATTGTCATGATCATAAAAATATATTTTAAAAACTAGAGGAGAGAAAAACAAGATAAAAGATTTGTACTCTTTTTATCAATTTATCAGCTTTATGTTACCACTGCTTACATTTTGGTATGTATAATTCTAGTCATGTGTATGACACATTGTTTAAACAAAGATATTGTGATTTTACAATTGGAAAATGTAATTCTCCCTCCACCTACCCACCCCAGCAAAACAAACAAACAAAAAGAAAAATAAAAAAAAACAAGCTCTAGAGCATAAGCTAAAATAGAAAATTTCCCCCCCTCCCCCAAATTATCTTGACTTCAAAATGATAAAGAGATAAGAAGGCAGCAACTCAAAGCACTTGGGACATTTCTGGAGGTGTTTATTACAAGCTTTCCAGTTTCAAACTAATCTGAAGTAAAAATAATGTATACTCATGCAACCTTAGTTTCGACTTCCCAAACTTTCTTTCTGGGCGAATGTGAATTGTTATTGCCTAGGTATGTTGTATGGTTATTTAGAGGGAGCTCTTGTGAAACAAGCAAAATGTCCATTCCATTTTCTCAAAAAAGTCTGCACTGGTTTCCTCTTAATGTTGCTGAGTCATTTTACTAAACTTTGCCTTTATGCCTGTTCTTTCAGGGAAAGCCCCGTTACAGTTAGGGCTCAAGTTAACCATAATGCGGTGCTTTTTTACATTTCCTGCCCCAGCAACTCTTTAGCTACCTGAATTTTGGGAACCCTACCCCCGTTAAACACTATTTAAAAAATAAAGATATACATTTAAGCTTGTACAATGTTGGGCAATGTACGTTTCCTCGGAAAGTTAATATTTAAATCTGGAATATTCTTGGTTTCAACTCAGCATTTAAGGACCTATCCTTTGCAATTAGCTCTGAATTCATAGCACAGGGTTGAAAATCTGTTGAAGAAATGTTATTCAGGTGTTGAAGACAAGGTGTTTTTTTCTAAACAAGTTTTATAAATTCTAGTACCATAGTTCTCTCGGAATGTCCAGTTCTGCCTATATTGTTATTTAACAACAATAATAATTCATGTATTAGTTGGACATTTTCACTTTCTAAGTTTGTCATTTACTTTCCAAAATTGTACTTATTTCTCTCAAAAGTGCTTTGACAAATTTCATCTCTAGCTCTCATTTCCTCAGTGAATTTGTTTACATTTGCGTCACATTATGCTTATTATGGTGATTATTAGATGCACTAATAATTTCTGAGCTCTGCCTTATTCTACAGTTTTAAATTAAATTTTCTTTTATAGTTCATGCCTTTGGTCCCGATTTTTTATGGCTATTCTGTGAATTTTTTCTTATTTAGTTTCATTACAATAAGAGAAGCTATCCCGTGAATTCCCATTTTGTTGGATGGTTCTCCTCTGGTTCCACTGCTGTTTGTGTTCAGAAACAGAGAAAGTACCGGTTGGATTGCTGACACCAGCTGCAGAAAAAAAGAAATCAGCACGACACTGAGAAATTGAGTTATTTAAAATGAATATACTGGCTTTTCATGTGGGTTTATTTATAACACTGCTTTGTCTTTACATTTTCATTTGGTTTATAAAAGCTAAGAAAAGTGAATAGTCATTTTTTATACTGGATGATGCACTTCAACATGTTTTCCCCACTGATGTTTGTGACAGTGAGTGGGCTCTGGTACCTAGTTAGCTAACCAGACAGTAACCTAGGGACAGCGTGGTACAATTTTGTAGATGTGGGTAATGTCTCAGTAAATTGACTAACTGACTTTGAGCAAAGGGTGTTCTGTTATCCCTGAAAATGTGGCTGAGCCTCGTCCACTCCGTTGAAGGCCTTGGGAGCAAAAAATGAGGTTTCCTAGAGAAGAAGAAATTCTGCCTCAGGACTCTGCATCAGCCCATCTCATAGATGTAAAACTTATTAGACCCATAATTGCATGAGCCAAGTCCTTAAATTAAATAAATTAGTTAATATACAATTATATATATATATATATATTTATAATATTAACAATATGTAACATTATATATACTGTTTCTCTGGAGAATCCTGACTGATAAAACATTAATAGTTGGTAGTGTAAAAATAAATAAAGTTATATAGATGGTAAAAACTGTACTCTTCTCTGCTTGCTGTTTGATATTCCTATTAGCAATAGCATGGCTGCCTAAATGGGGAAAATCAAATGGAAGCTGACTAGAATATTCATTGAATCTAAGTATCATGTTAAATCATAGTATTTTTACAGACACATACTAATACAAATTGAATTTGTTATATGAATATAAATAATATCAACTTTTGTGCCAAGAAGTGAATATTTATGCTCCTTAGATATTAAATTTATGAATATCTCATTGTAATAAAGCAAATCTGGATATGGTGAGAAAACCCTCTTGTTACCTAAATAAAAACTTTGCACTGCACAATGTGTATATACAGAAGCAATTATTTTAGTTGCTTCATTCATTGATTCATGTATTTGCTTTATTGAATATTGAATATTGACTTTATCTCAAGCATTGAGAAGCTAAAAATAAATACATAAGAAATTGACTCTAATATTTTATAAGTTATTGAAAGTTATGTTTTATTAAAATTATTTATAAATTACGATCATCATTTAGAAATACTGGTGACCAGTTGTTTTAAGATTATATGAGGTCCAAGTAAAACTGTGGGTTAGGACTAATTTAAACAAGTAGTAAAGTTTATGGGTGAAATATGTTGCCTTCTATCCCTTTTCTCCCTCAAATTTACCAGTAGTAAAAAGAGAGAGAAAAGGTCCAATGAATCTAAGACATCCACAACCCTTAAGCTAAATGAAAACAGAACTCAGATGGAAGAATGGTAAATGATTTGGCAGAATAGAAAAAGGAAAACCTATATGCCTTAGAAGTCTAATGAAAAGTCAGCTTTTTTCATCTCCCCCAAAGCCCCTTATGCCTACAAATTGGAGGCATAAGGCTCCTCTGAAGGTGGAATAGAAGCTAGGTGGCAAAAACATGGAAATTATTTTGAATGTCTGAAAAGTGGGTAAAACCAGGCTCCAACTCTAACCTGGGACCACTGCTTCCACCTCTTTCTCTGCAGAAAACAGGAGGCACAGGGTCCTAGAATCTGGAAACCAGACACAAGTGGACAGGGGAGAAGCACCTTGCAAGCCAAGGAGGTGAGGCTAAGTCTGTGGGGGAGGGTGAAACTCTCAGCCATTCCCCAGGTCGTGGGCTACAACAGTTCACAACCTCTGGAAGACAGCACAAAGATTCTTCTCAGGTCAAACCAAGTAAGACCCAGGGGAGAGACTCCTAGACCTGAGTGTGAAAATGTGCCTGTGAAAAAAGGTGGCAAAGTGAAACTAATGCATACACAAAGAGATTGTAGATAAACAGTGCCTTACTTGTTTATTAAAAGGAGTCTCACATGCAAAATGAACAAATAGCAAAAAATATTTAGGATTTGAGAAAAAACATTTAGCAAGAATGACAGACCAACACTTTTTCTTAAAAAGCTCAAAAGAGGCAGATAAAATGCAAGGAATAGTAGAAAACTTTTAAAAATGCAAAATAGTCTGAGAGAGATAATGTACTGCTACTTTAAAATAAGAACACAATAACATTTTTAAATTATGTAAGAAATAACTCTTGGAAGTTAAAAACATGACTGCTAAAATTAAAAATTCATTAAAACAGTTGGAAACGTAGTGAAAGAATCTTCCCTGAAGGTAAACCAAAGACAAGAAGACATAATGTAGAGAAGAAAAAAGCCCTCGATCTGCATGGGAGCTTCAACAAGAGATCAGAAGGTACAGAAAAAGAGAAAAGAAAAAAATGGGCAAAGGAAATTATCAAAGAAATAATCCCAGAATGGAAGGACCTAAATTTCCCCACTGAAAACTGCCATCACAGTGAAATAATAGAACCCCCCACCACAGGTGCGTTGCTGTGACACTTCTGAATACTATGGATAATCTCTTAAAGGCAACACTGGAAGGTAGAACATGAGGGGGCAATGCTTTCAAAATTCTGAGAATCATTTCACCCTGAAATTCTATAAGTAGCCAAACCACCAATCTTATGTGAGTATAGAATGAAGATTTTTCAAATATTCAGGTCCTTTAATTAAATAATAACTATTCTTCTCCACCTATCTCAGGAAGCAAGCAGGGGATGGGCTTCTCAAAACTGTAATAAAACCAAGAATGCATTTTTTTTTTTGATTTTACAAATCGCTAGTAGGCACAGAAGCAAGCCCAAGGGAAACCACAGGGATGATTATAAAAAATAAATCCCACCCTGGCTGGTGTAGCTCAGTGGATTGAGCGCTACCTGTGAACCAAAGGGTTGCTGGTTTGATTCCTAGTCAGGGTACATGCCTAGGTTGCAGGCCAGGTCCCCAGTAGGGGGCACATGAGAGGCAACCACACAATGATGTTTCTTTCCCTCTCTTCTCCTTACGCTCTGTCTAAAAATAAATAAATAAAATATTTTTAAAAATAAAAATAAATAAAATACAAATTCCAGGATAGCACTGTTATGGACTAAATGTCTGTGTCCCCCAATATTCATAGTTTGAAACCCTAAATCCCTGCCCTCTAATGTGATGGTGTTAGGAGACCAGGCCCTTGGTAGGTGATTAAAATTAGAGGAAGTCATAGAGTGAAGAAGTCCTTATGAGTGGGATCAGTGACCACAGAAGAATTGTGAGAGGGCACGCTTCCCCTCTATGCTCTCTGCTGTGTGAGGATCCAATGAGAAGCCAGGAGTCTGCAAACCAGCCTGGTTCCTCACCAGAACTCAACTTTGGGAGTAACCTGATCTTATAAGCCACTGGATCTTGGGTGTTTTTCTTGTAGCAGTCTGTGCAGTATAGGTCTAGAGAGCAACAGGTTCTAATTAGAGCATGAAATTGAAGGGGCCAGGAGGAATACTTGCAGGGAGAAAAATAATAGAAAAAAGTAGATCCCCTGATAGTTTGGTCTCTGTGGAAAATTGCATTGAAAGTTTTTTTCCCCCCAGAGATGTTAAAGAATACCGTAAGACTTAGGAGAGGATTTTTAAAAATTAGCATGAAACCATAAGGTCATCATTACAGAAAACCAAATAGTTAAACAAAATGGAATTATAGTAATTACCTACATCTTGATTCAGCAGTGTATTGTCACAATAAAGAAAATATTAATTATAATTTACCATATACTGAGAGAATGGGGTAAGAAAAGAGGAAGTAGAAATATAAGATAATGAAACCTTCATCACCATGGTAGGTAGTTACTGCTGAAAGTCAATAACTTGAAAATTAGCAAATTCCTTGTATGATTTGGAAAAGTAAATGCCAATACAGGAAAGCAGGGACCGTGCGTTTAAAGGAATTATACTGGAGCAACAGAATATGGGGGAAATTAGGAAATGATCGAGAGCACAAAGTTTGCTGACAATTTTGTTACATCTTTTTGCCGCTCTTTGACTTTTTTTTTCCTACTTTGGTAACGATTGGATTGATTTTTAAAAATAAAATGAGATGGTCTTTCACTTGGAACGTTTTTCCGGCTTCCCAGGTCCCACCTGTTGCACAATATTCATACGCTACCTTTCCAACACGGCCCTTTGCTTGTATGTCAGGCCTCTGCTTGTAAGTAAATGAACAGGTCATATCTGAGCAAAAACTGTACCCCCAAATTGCGGACGCCACTGTGTTTTTCCTCCCTAAGGGGAATGCAGCTTCCAACCCTTAAAATTTCAGGTAGGGAAGAAAAAATTGTTAACCTATACTTTAAAACATAACACCATTAAAAGGTTTTAATGATAAAGGCTTCTTTTCTGAAACAAATTTCAGTAACTGATGTAATTTTTCATTTAGAAATGTTATGCATTCCATTTCTTACACTAATATGAATTTCATCTTCCTGTAAAATTAAGGGGGTCTCAGGCCTGTAATAAGGAGCATACCCAAGAATTTCCAGGAACAGATATTTCATTTAAACCTTTTATGCTTCTGTTCTCTTTTATGAAGCCTATTTGAGCAATAAAACCATAGTTAAAGCTAACACCAAAGGATGCCTCACTCTCTCCTACTCATCCTCCAGGTCAGAGTTTAAATGCCATTTCCTCAGAGATCCCTTTCTTGAACAATCCCTAATTTAAATTCATTAAGTGTTCAGATACTTAGGTTGTAGACTGGCCTTTAATTGCAGCTGTGTGATAGGAGGTGCCAATGGTTGTAGGAAATTAACAAATTATAAAATGAGAAAATGCTATCCATTATTTATAAATATTGAGGAAAACTCAATTATTAATTTTGATTGCACATTTTGGGATAACTAACAAAATACTAAAGTGAGTACTGAAATTTTCTGTGGCCTCATTTTTTTGTCCAATTAAAAAATAATCATGCTGTGGCCTCAATCTTTTATAATATTAAAAAATAATCACCATTTGAGTGGGATTCCGTATCTATACCATTGGTTCAAATGAATTAATCAACTTGTGGTTCAATATTTGTGTGTAACAAAATTCAATATGTAGTTCTAAAACCTACCCAGATTTTCACATCAACTTTTTGTAATTGTACAGGTGACCAACAATATTATTAGGAGCAGAGATATATCATATCTGAGAGCGGAGTACACTTTGACCAAATATTTTTACACACTACTTTATGTTCTCAAGTATATTACATAAAGAACCTGAATAGAATCTTAGTTTCTTTTTAAAAATGTCTGTTGACTTGAGAGATAGAGAGAGAGGGAATGAGAGAGAGAGACTGATTTGCTGCCTCCCATAAGCACTCTGAACAGGGACTGAACCCACAAATTTTGGGTTTATAGGACAGGCCTCTAACCAACTGAGCCACACTGGCAAGGACTCATTTTATTCTCAAAACAACTCCAAGAGGCAGACAAAGGAATATCATTATACTTTTTGCATGAATCCAATTGTCCTGGCTCATCCAAAGCCACCACCTACTAAATTATTGATCCAAATTTAGAATTCAGGTCTTTTGACCACAAGCTCAGTACTCCTTCCTCCAGACTTGCCCTGATTATGTACCTAATCTTGCGAATTCAAGGCATCAATTCCTTTAGAGTAACAATACTCTCTCTAATTATTCCTATTTTAAAATGCAAATACTTTTCTGAAAAGTATGTATTTAAGCATACCTGTGTGTAAATTAATTTGCCACATCACTTCCCTTAAATCTTCCAGCTAAAAAGGAAGATTTATCACCAGTGACGGTGGCTGAAGGAAAGGTTGTCACAACAATAGGAGTAAGAGACACATCAGGAAAACTGCATTTTTACCTCTTTTTGGCCACTTCCATACAAGAATGTTTCTTTCTAACCAAATCTGTTGTATTTTTAAAAGTTGCTTTTTTTCTGACCATGTAGATTTCTACATGTAGAACAGTTTACCATGTAGAGCAGTGGTAAAAATGAATGAATACCTTAATCTGTCTGTAGGAGACAGAGCAGCTTACATTTGGTTAGCACCACATAATTCACAATATATGTTTATATACATTATTCATTTTGATCCTTGGAGTGAATATGTTCTTTGCTTATTTGTATATGAGAATCTAACTCTCGGAGGGCTTAATGGACAAGTCAGGGACAAAGTCCCATTCTTCACTCGAAAGTTTTTCTCTTTTCCAAATCACACAGTGCCCCTGCTCACAGAGTATCATTCTCAGTGGATACTTACATTTCATCACACCTTGAATTTCATAAACAGGTTTGAGTATCAGAGCACCATAAAAGCCTTTGGGGAATGGATTCGTTAAGTCCCACTTATTTGAAAAACCTGTGAGTTTCACCGTTCGTGTTCTGTTCTTGGGGATCTTCCACTCAACGATCTCCTTTAGAGTATAAATGCGTTCATCTTCACACTCGTAGAATTCTCCTTCTTGTGACAAAGGCAAAGTAAATGAGTGATTTTGGTGATTCCTTATCACTCCACAGTTCACCATTATTTCTCCATTGATTTCTTCAACTGAGTTGAGCATGATCTGCTCTCCTTGCTTTATGAAGAGATTCTCCAGTTTCATATCTTTCTGATGATAAAAGCAAGGATGCCCCAGCCTACTTGGTCCAATATGGATGGTCCTGGTAATTTCTTCCATAGTAAGGTATGGAGTTTTATCAGCCACAATCTTAAAAAGACCTAAGAACAGAATTGTGTGAATTAAAGACAGTTCTTAAAATGAAAGTGTTCTACAAAAATTGCAGTGAAAGAGTTATAAAACAAGTATAATGTAACTTTTCAAAGTGAGGTATCTTATTTTAAAGATTATATATACTTTTGTGAATTCTAAACTCTTCTAGAAAAATTATAATGAATTGTCTGTAGCTGACTGGACCATCTGATTGAGGCAACATAAATGGAGACCAGAAGAAATTCCCTTGAGAGGGAAAAGGCCCTGTTCTTGGAAACGAGAAATCTGTGTGAGATACTGGCTGTGTGACAGTGAGCAAGGCATTTAATCTCTTAAAATAACGTGTTTTCATTTTTTTTAAATGGGAGGATTGGATTAGACCAACATTCACATAAATGTAATCTTTAGACAAAACAAAATTAAGAGATATTCTGGAAGGAAACTGTTTTATGGGTAAATTAATGAACCAAACAAACAAACGAAACAGAGGCATGGAAACAGGGAACAGCCTGACAGGGACCAGGGCTGGGAGGGGTGGGACATAAGGGAGGAAAGAAGGGGAAGGGCCTAGCTAAAGGACAAGGATAAATGACCCATGGAAAACTGGACGGGGATTGACTGTGGGAGTGGGGAGAGAGGGGGGCAGGGGAGAGCAACGGGGGGAACTGGGATAACTCCAATAGAACGACAATAAAAAATACTTTGGGAGATTAAAAATAAAAATAGTTGAAATTTCTCATCTAACGCAAAAACAACAATAAACATAGATCTAGATAGTGGGGACAGCAGTACAACACTGTGACTGAACTTAAAGACACCAAATTGTATACTTTGAAACAACAGATTTTAGGCCATGTATATTTTACCACAATAAAAAATAATTTAGATATTTCAAATTAACTTAATATTTCTGAGAACATGTAGATATACCGTGACTCACAAGAAGGGAAAACAGGAAAAAATTTTTAATTTCTTTGTTTAAAGAACTCTTGATAAAATATCCACTAATAAGTCACAATATAACACACCATGCTTTGTTGGCACTTCATGTTACTCTCCTTGGAAAATACTAGGTTTCGTAGTTCTGGACTGAATGAATACTCTCAACTACATTTCATTCTTTCTTCTCATTCCTTCTGTAATTTTTTCATAGTTTCACCTTCTGAAATGTTTTCTCTAATACTACCAGGATAGTCACTAATACACTGAATTTTTACTGTGTAAGGTGCATCTTTTTATGGTTGTGTACTTAAGTGTTTAATTCTTCTCTTCGAGTTACTTTGATTTAATGAGCACATCTGCTTTGTAGAAGTTCCAGAATCTATTTACTGCATAAATTTCAATAAATTCCAGAGAAAATATGAATAAAGGAAAATTACATAATTGCTTTCCGAACCCAAAAGTAAATTAATGATAATATTATATTTATACTAGCATGCACAAAGGAGAAAATGTATTTTTTTAAAACTTAGTGGAATGATATAGCTTGGAAAAGTCATTTATTAGTTTTACTCAACATATACATTTCAACCAAGTTCATCTCTATACCAAACCACTATTAGCCAAGTTATAATGCCTTTTATATATATTTTTGTTTACTGTACAAGGACTTATGGTCAGTTAATTTTGTAGTTGATCTTGGCTCAAACAAAGAATATATAAGATTTTTGTGATTTTTAGATATAAACTTCCCGGAAAAGTGTGGGTGACACAGTCCCGGCAGGAATGAAGAAGGTAGCAGGTGAGATCTGTCCTAAAAACCTTCAGAAACTGAAAGCATCCATCCACTGCCAGTGTGCTTGATCACTGTAAGACAAAGAACCATTTACTTTGAAGGACCTTCTTATTTTATTATGTCTTGCATCAGGGAAAAATCTAATAAAGTAGTATTCGTGAATTCTCCACAGTAAATGAAATGTGTGTGTGTGTTCATGTGTGCACATGTATGTTCTCACAACACTTAATCTCATCTGTCTGTGTGTGAAGGTTTATGTCTAAGGGTCCACAATCATTATCAGGGTATAGAAAATTCAGCAGTTTTCGTGAAATAAATTTTAAAAAATCACTACCTAGAATCTCATAAATAGTGGAGAAACACAGCTTGTTTTTGTTTTTCTATCCTAGCTGTATCGATGACATAAGTCACAGAAAATTAATTTAGTATCTTCTTTCTTGGGGAATTGGGTTCACCTAAGGTAATAACAGACCTAAAATGTTATGAAGTAGAAAAAGTCTGAAGCCCTAAGGGCTACCATTATTTCAAGTTAATCACACACTTCAGCTCTGTCTTGTTGGACGTCTCTATTGCAAAAATAATCCATCTTTACATCTGAGTGTTTTACCTTAGAAAATGATTAAGTACACAGTTTAGCATAGTAAGTGGCAGAGTGCAGAAAAATTGATTAACTTATTTCTTCATATACTATTATAGCCAATCCAAAAGTCCTTTCTTATAAACACTAGGGCATATATCTAGATAGTCATAAAGGAACTTCAATTTCACAATAAACTAAAGCACCATAAGCCTGATCAGGTTTAAATTAGACCAATACTGCATCCTCTTCACAAAGAGTATGGTACTTTTTCACTAAAGAGAATATGATTTGTTATTCTTCCAAAGAAAAACAAAACACATTTCAGGAGCTGAGTGGTCATGAAAGTGATTATAAAATAAGCCAATATATGGTCTTCATAAAACAAGTTAACACACAGAAAATAGATTTCTATTTCCAAATTTTATTGTCACCTATTAAAATGGATAGTATTATTATTACTACATTGTAAGAAATTATTCACAAAGAGCATGTCACTTGAGAAAGATCAATTATAGGAAACTTTAAATTGATCTGTTGAAAATTAGTCGATAAGTGAATTTAGCATGTAAGATCTTGACTCTGAATCTTAGATTTTCAGGGAGTTTATACTTTTAACTAATTGTTAATGATCTGCAGTCATTGTTAGTAATAGTAACAAATAAAATTAGCTTAGATATTCATGAGGTTGAATGATTGTTTTCATTCGCATCATTTTTCCTCACAATGATCACTTAAGGACAGTGAAACAAATGCTGTCACCGAGGGGTCTGAAAGTGGCCATGGTTTTCACATTCGGGGCTCTCAAATAAGAGTTCTATGCTCTTGCCACCAGGCAGGGTACCTCCCTACCACGGGCCTGGCTTACCAAGACATTTCTATCGAAACCATGTTTACTCCAGCTTATAAAATAGGTCTATGCCCCTCTAGAGCTGGTCCTCCCTCTGCGTGGGTCAGCCTTTCCAGACCCTCCAGTATGGGAAGAGCAGGAATAATTTCCTGGTTCACTGTCCATAATTCGTACTCATCAGGTTTTCTCACACTTTTTTCTCTATCTCATCAATTCCCACCCAAGGAATCATTTTTAAATTAAAATTTCCCACTGTATATTAGAGTATTACTTAATATGCATAGTATGAGGGCATTATAAAGAATTTACAGTCTTTTATCCTAGTCTAATCTTTAGCTTGCTTTTCTAGTTCTAAGCAAATATAGTCCCTCCATCTTTGGAACAAGTTATCTTAGAGTGAACTTTACCTACTCATTCTCATCTTTCTCTCATAACATTAATATTTAGAATTATTAAAACATGAGCAACTTACAAATAAAACACAAAGATTTCACGGGTAAGCATATGAACGTTTGAAGAGGTGCCATAAATTCTCCATCATCATGTAGATCATAAGACACAAAGTATGTTTTGTGTCTCTGAAGTTCAAGGGCATAATCACAGAATTATACATTTCAGCCTTTCACTGTTATCTGAAATCATAAATTGTTTTTTTCTAGCCTTTTATTGGCTAAAGGAATGGTTGTAAGGGGTGTGTTTACCACGCTTTTGGATGCAAAATGACTTGGAACTTTTAAAACCTAATAAGAAAGTGAACTTCACTGACATTTAAGATGTTGATGGGCACAAGTCTTATGTGTTCACAGGTCAGGTGGCCACATGCCTGTAGGTGCAGGTGAGGCCACTGAGGAGGCCTGGGGGCCACACAAGGCAAAAGGGTTGCCGGTGCTTCACACACCAGTTTATGTACTTTCAATATGCCATGGGTTACCTGGCCATATTTAAGTGGATTTCTAGAATATATTATCATAGTTTTAAATAAAATAACTCTTGCTAATGGATAGATGACTTGAAATACTTCCTGCAAGAAAACCATGTATTGGAATTAAAATTAATATAAACACAAGAATGACAAAGAAATGGCAGAGTTGACATTTCTACTCCCACTGAAGCTTTTCTTCAGCCGTATTTAAGGTAAAATAATGGCACTCAAGTCTAATAAAAAGTCAAGTGGCTGAATCTCCTTTAACAGAAATTTACAAAAATACGGATTCTCATCCACTGCCATTGTAAAGAAATTTTCCCTTGAGATACAAATATATGTCAAATCTGCACACACAGTTTTAAATTCATACACATTTGAGAGGCATGTTTGAGAGGCATGTTTGAGAGGTATTTGAGAGGCATGTTTGGAAATTTTAATGCACTGAGGTATGTGAAGAAGATTTGGAGGTAAATTGGACTACTCCATATTTCTGATTATGCGTCTTGTCACTCTGCCAATAAAGCAAAGTGTGTCTCACTTATTTTTGAGTTTGCTTCATCTCTTAAAAAACTGCACTGTTTGTTCTGTGATAAAATTTCTAAACAGCTTTATTATTTTATACTTGTGTATATGTATTTCTCATTTCACATGCTTCTTGTGGCTTTTCTATCATTTTGTTATATTCCCAAGACAATTCTTGGGTCAGCATATCCTACAAAATCTTCTTCAAAACTATGCCAAATCCAGTATTTTTACTAGAAATTCTAGCTCAAGCCTCTCTATTCAATTTCAGATTGAAATGGAGGTGCATGAAATAATGTACCAAAGCAAAAACCTCAAAACCTTTGAGCAAAGGATATACAACATATAATAACATGTTACATAATAATGTAATAACAGTGTTCATACTATGAGAAAATTCTCCAGATTTCTCAGAGTCAAATATATGATTATCGAACATCATCACTAATCAGTGATTCCAACAGTCTTCAGAGAAGAGTTTTCAAGATCAGAAATAAGGAATGTGAAGAAACGTCAAAGTTCAGAGTAAGAAGATTTTGCATGGTAATTTAATTGAGTGTTTGGGAGGGGAGAAGACATATCAAAGATGGTGACCATTTTAAAATATAAGATGACACAGCTCTGGCTGGTGTAGCTCAGTGGATTGAGCACGGGCCTGAGAACCACACAATCGCGGTTCGATTCCCAGGCAGGGTACATGCCTGGGTTGCAGGCCAGTTCCCAGCAGGGTACTTATGAGAGGCAACCCTACAATGATATTTTCCTCCTTCTCTCCTTCCCTTTCTCTCTAAAGATAAATAAATAATAAAAATAAAAAATAAAAAAATAAGATGACACAGAGTGAAGCTGTAGAATTTCTATGTTTAAATGCCTTTACAATTATAATGGAATCAGAATGGTCTATTATAGCTATAAAGAGTTTTTAATAGTTCTTTTACCTGGAGGTAGAACAAGTAAGTCATAAAACCTACCAATTTATTTTTAACTCACAGTCAATGACTGCATTAAAAAATACCTCTTTTCTCAACTCACATAACATTTAAACTCCTTGAAAAAAGTGATGCTGCAATTTCTAGCACATCTGAGATGTTCAACAAATAATTTACACTAATAATGTTAGGTCTTGAAATTAAATGATGTAATTTGGTATCACTGTCTAAATCTTTGTTATAATCATAGTTTATTAATAAAGCTGCCATACTGACTCGTTTATGTTTGAGCTTTCCATCCCTCAAGTGATGAGAATGAGTAAGAAACCTAGGATGAGGCGGGAGAATGTAAGAGATTCTTCGCATAAGCCTTGGCAGGTGTACAATCCCTGGACTCCAGTTTTTCAGAGTCTTGTCACTTGGGTTACGGGAAGACACACAGATGCATCAGGCTGGGAAAGAAACCCCAAATCTCTCACTAGGCTTTGTTCAGAGGACCTTCAAAATACCAGACCTAATACTCTTAGCCCTGGAGACTTTAGGCGATAGAATTTTCAGGGCCAGTGACACACAAATGTCCCAACAGTAAAGTGCAAGTGTTAAAAGTACGAAGTGTTGATTCAGACAGCCTGGGTTTAATTCTGGTCTCAGCCCTTTCGTTACTGTGTAAATCTGAGAACTTAAACTCTCAGGGCTACAGTTTCCTTTTTTGTAAAATGAAAAAAAATGTAGCATATACATCACAAAATCAATGTGAAGGTTAAATGAGTTAATAAATGCAACATGCATAGAAAACAATATATAACATGCACCAAAGAAAGAAAAAAGAAAAAATGCTTATTATTTTTCCTCGTTTTTTTTAAACTCCAGAATTGTAGGTCATTGTAGGATGGTTATAAAATCAGAGAGATTAGTACCTAAAAGGCCAAGAGGATGAACTAGACATCCCAGATTGAATCAAATTAGGTAAGATAAACTATATAGAATCCACAATTCAGCGCCTGACACAGACCGAGTAAAAAACTCCAGCAATGATGTCTCCCATAGATTTTGCCAAAGTGTTTGCATATGGAAATGAGCCTCAGGTGACTTTTCTAGATAGACTGCCTTTGGGGAAACATTTCCAGGTTGCTTTGAAGAGCACGTCTGACCCCATGCTTTGATTAATTGCTTAGAATTTAACCACCATAATTTTACGGCCACAGTGAGCAGATTACAGGGAGATGTAAGCACTTTTTCAAATGCAAATGTTATGCTGCTTGTAGTTATTCACAAGGTATGCATTTTACACAGTTGCTGAAGTTCCCTTGAACAAAAGAAACAGCAAAATGCCAAGGCATTTTTGAAAATCTGTTTTATTCATGGCTCTGAAAGGTAGTTGAAGCCGACTGAGGGAGGAATATACCCTCCCTCTGTTTTAATGATCTTAATTTTGCTAATGGAATGTTAGTGGAGAGAGTTTGGGAGCCATGTGGTGCTGATTGCGTTGTTCAGTATTGATGTTGCTTGCAAATTAAATGTACCTAAGTAGCCACCTGTTTATGCTTACGATTATGTAAAGCCCCATATGTTTCCCTCTCTACACATGGGAGGTAAATATTGAAAGAATTACTCTGGTGTGAAGGGTGAGAACAGCAGCAGTTCCTCTGCGACTGTCACACAGGCTGCAGCGTTTCCTTAAGTGTGCGCTTTGTCTGACATATTTGCTGATTTTTACCATTCTGTGTTCAAAAAAATCTGTTACCCATGGTTATGCAAAAACAATTAAGATCAGTTTACATTAAATTCAAATAAGGAAGAGATATAATTTTCCGATGTAGCCGTAGGTTTTAAATAAACTTCAGAGCTTATGATTTAAATAGATTTTGATTTGCATGATGAAGAAAACTTTTTTTCCTCAATTCGCCAGCATATAAAAAGGGACATTTTCTTCCTGAAGATATCATTTTGATTCCAAATTACTAGGCAAGCAACAAAAGCAACCACAACCACAACCACAAAAATCCAGCTAACTTGCATCACAAGAATTTGCAAATCTCACCTATAATCGGTGGCTTTTTAACTGGCTAGCACACCACCTCGTCCCCGGCGTTGGCTGTGTAAAGCAGGTTGCTGGACTCCACCTAGAACTGACCTGGTCTGCAAGTGCTCCTGAGCAGTTTTGAGATGAGTTTCCTTAGTTCAGTGGAAGATCTGGTACAGCTAACACCTGTGGAGCTGCCTCAGGCTTTTCAGAGGTTGGTCCTGACAGGGCCTCACAGAAAGACTGGAGACAATGAACTTGCTAATGTTGATTACTTTAGATTCTGAAGATAAACGAATGGTAGTTTTATGTGGTTTGAGTCTGATCAAGAGCGGTTTCAAGATCAATTGTTTGGCAGTCTGAAAACGACAGTTACTGACTTCCAAATTAATTGTTTGCAAAACAACACATAATACGATAGAAAAAGATGAAAGCTTACCACACCACCCAAAACTATGAACAGACCAACTGCCTCCCAAAGACAAAATTTACTTTCATAATAAGACAGACAGAGCTGAAATGAGAACATGAGAGTCCTGCAACCCTGGGTCCCATGAAACAGAGGATCCTCTCTAAATTTTCCAGAGGTAAAAAGAATAAAAATAGCCCTGGCTGGTGTAGCTCAGTGGATTGAGCACGGGCCTGCGAACCACACAATTGCAGTTTGATTCCCAGTCAGGGCACATGCCTGGGTTGCAGGCCAGTTCCCAGCAGGGGACTCACGAGAGGCAACCATACATTGATATTTCTCTCCTTCCTTTCCCCTCTAAAAGATAAATAAATAAATCTTTTTAAAAAAGAATAAAAATAAAAGGAGTTAAAATCATTGAGTACTTTTCATAGGCCACATTTTGTAGGAAGCACTTAATGACGGCCTCACTTATTTAATTCTTGGAAGAGTTTTACAAGATAAATAGTATTTGCATTTTACCAACTTCATAGATAAAGAAATGAATAAACTGATGTACTAAAATACATCAGAGAGGACACCCAAGTCTTTTTAAATGTTGGTATTTCTTTCAGTCTTGATATATACATACATAGGTATAGATAGAAAAGTTGTCACAACATTTAAAGTATACCAAATACATTTGTTTGAATCCCCGTTTCACTTAATATTGAACCAGGATTACACCTCATGTTTTAAAATTTTTTTCACAAATTTGATTTTTAATAACTGTGTAATACATTGTAAGAGATGTAACATTTTTTCTTACTATTGGGTGTTTAAATTGCTTGTATTATTTTGCTAGCATAAATAGTCCTAAGAGGTTATTTCCTTAGAGTTCATTTTACTAAGTGGAACGACGGAGTAAAGGCCCTGCCCTCAGCGACTGTTGGTCCCAGGAGGGCGGGGCCCGGGATGCAAATGCACCCCTGTCATCAGTCACTGTCTGCACAGATGAAAGCAGCCGCATTTGCCGATTGATTGGCAGGTGGCTATGGTAAGGTATCAAATTCATTTTTAGAAAGGTTACAGCATCTACATACCCTTCAGGTAGGTTTGTGAGTGACCTCTTGATAATGCCTTTCTCGACCTCATTAGCATAAGTGTAAAAGCTCTGCTGATAAATATGTAGGAAAGTAGTCATTATTGTTTTAATTTACGGAGTCCAAACTAATTTCTGTGTGGCTACAAGTCATCTAAATTTCTTCTGTACTTTATTCATTCCCACTTAGTCTTGCTCTAAGCCATTTGATTTTTTGTCTTACATTTTAGTGATATCTAGCACTTTTGAAATTGTGTCATTTTTGCTCTTGAAATTTTCTTTCTGTTTTTATTTTTGTGATGTAGAGAAAGTGCCTTTCTGTGTAATTGGGTATATTGATTCTTTGTGGCTTTTCATTAGATTTATCATCTCAAAGTTGTTTTCAATACAAACATAAAATAATTTTACCTAAAATGTAATTTTTTATTCAACTTCAAGTTTCCTTTGCTATGTAGTGTAAAGTTGATGATCCAATTTCATCTATTGCTTTCTCAACTGATAAGTACACTACATCAATTTACTAAATAATTTTTTCTTTAACCCCATATGTATAGTACCAACTTTATCAAGTAGAAAGTAATAGTCTACATTAAAGTCTGTTTAAGGTCTACCAGCAAAGGCTGAAATTCAGGGACCCTACAGTCAAATTGGAAGCATTGCTCTAATGCTTATATAATAACTGGTGCCACCACTACTACTAACTTACCGGCTCAGCTTTTGATTTTCTGCAGCATTCACTATAATTTATTCTAACTTTTTAATGGGTTTTAATATTGTCAGGACAAGTACTTCTTATTGTTCTAAGAAAAATATTTGCTTCAATATTCTCACTTCTTTATTCTCTCAAATGAACTTTAGAATTACTTTTTCAAGAGACAACATAATAATAATTATGATTATAGTATATGAATTAAGTTTATCACTGTGTTTATCTCATAAATTATTTCATGTACATTTCATATATATAATATTCACTTTTCTGATTCCAGAACTTAAAATACGTTATTGTTTATTTTAATAAATAAGTGAGTTTTAATATTATTTTTAAATAAATAAAAAGGGAGTTAGTTTTATAATATTATTACACTGTATATAAAGATATTAAGCATAGTTGTTTTGTGCTTTTCCATGGCTTTTAAAAATTATATTACCATTATATGTTCTAAATGGTTATAAATGGAAAGTTATGACTATATATTCTCCTATATATATAAATGTTTGTTTTATTCATGTTTTATGTATATTCATGTTTTATGTATGTAAATATTTTTCTTATATATTTTTATTCTGTCTTCTTAAAAAACTAGCATGTTACTTACAACACATTAAAAAATTTTGTTTAACTTCATTCCATTGGTTTCTCTGTATGATCCTACTGCAAATAGCAGTCATCACCTCATTTCTAAAGGCCTTCCAATGCATTTGTTCCTATCCACGTTTACTTACTCAAAATTACAGAACAGTGTTCAATGAGAGGGACAGTAAACACCCACACAAGAATAGTGTTTCTTTCGTCTGACTCACTGGGCCTTACTGCTCGGCGCCCTAACCTGACTACAGAGAACCCTGCCTGCCCGCCCAGCTGGGTGACCTCCTGTCACCCAGGGATTCTGGGGGGTTATAAATTCATCTTGCTTTTAAAAAAATGATAGAGGATTACTAAAAATCATGGAATTATATACTTTAAACAGCTGAATTTTGTGATATTTAAATTGTATCTCCATACTGCTGTTAATTTTTTTTTAATTGGGGAAGGGAGAGATGGACAGTAAGTAATAGCTTCAGAAAACAGTTGAAGTGGCCCTCTCATTAGTTTCTGGTGGGAATGTAAATTGCCAGAATATTTATGCAATATGATTTGTCAATATGCATCAAAATCTTTCAAAAATTTTAAGTTCTAAAGTCACAATTTTATATATATGAAATTATAATAACAATGAAACATCCAGACCAAACTTCAATTAAAAGCTGCTCAGTATAGCATAAACTGCATAAGTAATCATTTTCAGAATGGACTTAATAAACTGTGATATATGTATATGAGAGACTATGATATAGAAAATAAAAAATTGCTTTTTGAGGAATATTTGATAATATAGGCAAATCCTTAGAAATAAGCTTGCTTCTCATTATATTAAATGTATCTATTTGTGTGTGGTTGTATAATGTACTAGAAAACAGTGGAAGAAATGTAATGAATATTAATGGTATACAGCTCGGCTGAAGGGATTACAGGGAGATTTAATTTACTTCTCTGCATTTTCTTCTGCTTTCTATTTTTCTATGAGATTGTGTGATATTGAGAAAAATCAATATATCTTATTACTTTAAAAAAATGTGTTCCTTATGTTTACACTAAAACCTGCATGTGGATGTTTATAGCAGCTTTATTCATAATTGCAAAAATTGAGAAGCTACCAAGATGTCCTCCAGTAGGTATATTGATAAATAAACTGTGGTATATCCAGACAATAGAATATTATTCAGTACTAAAAGAAATGAGCTATGAAGCCCTGTGAAACCATGGGGAACCTTCAATACATATTACAAGCCAATCTGAAGAAGGCTACATACTTTCCAAATATATTTTGGAAAAGGCAAAACTAAGAAAACAATAAAAAGATGAGTAGTTGTTGGGGTTTTGGGGGAAGGGAGATGGACAGGCACAGCACAGAGGACTTTTACAGCAGTGAAAATAGTCTGTATGATACTATAATGGTGGATACACATCATTATACATTTGTCAAAACCCATAGAATGAACAAAACCAAGAATGAGCCAATGTTAACCATGAACTTTGGTCATGATGTATCAATGCAGGTTCATCAGTTGTAACAAAGTGTACCACTCTTGTGGGGAATGCAATAATGAAGGAGGCTATGCATAACTGTAAGGGTAGGGGATAAAGAAGAGATTTCTGGACTTTTCACTCAATTTTACTATAAACCTAAGATAGCTCTTAAAAAATAAAGCCTACTAACAAAAGTTTTTGTTCCAATGGCAGAACCTCTACATCATTAATATATAATTATGTGTAAATATAATAATGTGCTTTACTAATATCCAGTTGACAGAACTAAAGATCTTAGTAGACATATTTTTTAAGAAAAATCTGGTTCCAACATGGTGATGGCATTGAGGTAACACCATAAAGAAATGTAGAGGAGTTATGCCCGTAGGAAAGGGAGCGGTGTGAGCAAAGTGTGATTAAATAGATTTTTAGAAGACATACATACAATGTTAACACTATGAAAATTTAGAATAGTGACAATTGTGGAAAAGCTGACTTTAGGATGATCTTTCTGGGAGCATGTTGGTCTTGGGCTTAAATGTACATAGGTGGGTGAAAAGAACATTTTACCCTAGACTTGAAAGGCCCACTTGTCTTCCAGATGCCACACATCTTAGTTATTCAACAATCAAAGATTCAGAGAGACAATCTGATGAGGTACTATGAAGCAGAAGAAAAAATAGGCCAGAAAAGGAACTCAGAATTAGTGTAAACGCCTAAATGCTTTGTACACCCAGACTGCATCATAGATTTTTGCATAGTGTATCTAGAATATCTCTTTTTGTCTAGGAAAGTATTTTGTATAATAGACATGGCTGAACTTGTTTTGCTTAAGTGAGCACAGTGGGGAAACAATGCCTTAAGAGAAGTTGACCCAGAATAGTTCATGATTCCTTGAATAACAAATCATCCAAAAGGCAGGGAGTCTATTTAGGGACACTCTGAATCATGTCTTCATAACATCCAGATGGAAAAATAGGAGCAGATTCTGCCTTGTACTTTGCCTCTTTTAACAAAAGTCCTTCAAAAAGCAGAAGCTAAAGAGGTTATTCACTACTAAGCTACTAAATATATTTCACCTAACAATTTTCCTATCAGGCAATTTCTCAAAGAAATTTATAAGCTGATATTATTGTCAGCCTCTAAAAAATTAGGTATAATTATAAAATGGTGAATCATAAAAGATTTAGTCATTTTAATGGTAGATAAAACAGAGCAATTAGCAAAAGTAGTTTTACGGTTTTGAGTATGTGAAACATAGATTTTAGTCTTGTATTATTATTTATTATTATATTATTTTCAATATGAACAACTGTAAACCCAAAAGTAGGTTTATTGTAGAACCTACTTTTAGGTTTACAGTTGTTCAATGACTTTTTAGATACGATTTTAAAAGTAAAATCTATTAGAGAAATAGTTGATAAACTGGTAGGTGAATGATATCTTAAGAGAATGAGAAGATAATCAACAGACTGGTAGAAAATATTTATAAAAACATATCTGAGGAAGAACTTGTATCCAAAATACATAAAGAATTCTTAAAATTCAACCAGAAGAAAATAAACAACCTGGTTAAAAAGTAGGCAGAAGACCGGAACAGAAACCTTACCAAAAAGATAAACACATGTCAAATAAATGCATGAAAGTACGCCCATTTTCTGTCACTAAGGAGTTGAAAATCAAAACAATAAAGAGATAACATTGGTGTATACATTTTAGAAGGCTCTGTACCTGAAACACCAACAACACAACATGCTGAGGAGGATGTGGGGCACCGGGAACTCTCGCTCTTTGCTGGTAGCAATGCAAAATGGTGCAGCCACTTTGGAAGACACTTTGGCAGTTATTTAAAACCAAACATACTTTTACCATATGTTCCAGTGATCATACTCCCTGGCATTTATCCAAACAAATTGAAAACTAATATCTACACAAAAACCTGCATATAAATGTTTATGGCAGCTTTATTAGTAATTATCAAACTTGGAAACAACTACGTTGTTCTTTAACAGGTAAATGCCTAAATTAACAGTGGCACATCCAGACAACGCAATATCATTCAGCGCTAAAAAAGAAGTCAGCTATAAACCAAGAAAACACATTGTGGAACTTTGATGCTGGGGAACCTGCTCATATCTAGAAGTAAGTACCTTCTGCTCGAATTTGTTGTGAACCTAAACTTGCTCTAAAAATATTAAAAAAAAAACAAAACAAAGGAAGTGAAATGATACACTAGGAAAGATCTACTTAACTCAAAAGAAGGCAATAATGGAGGAGTGGAGAACACAACAGGTCTAAAACATACGGAAAACAAATAGCAAAATGGGAGAAGTAAGCCCTATATTACCAATATTTGCATTAACTATAGATAAACTTAACACTCTAATTAAAAGGCAAAGATTCACAGAATGGATTTTAAAACATCATCCAACTATCTGCTGTCTATAAGAGATATGCTTTAGATTCAGATACAAATCCTTTGAAAATAAGATGATAGAAATTAAGCTGGCACATAACCCAGAGAGAATGGGAATGACTGCACTAATGTCAGAGAAAATAGACTTTAAAACAAAAATTGTTACTACAGACAAAGAAGAATATTATATAATGATTAAAGGGCTTATGGGGTCACTCCACTAAGAAATGATAACAGTTATAAACACATTTACGCCTTATATCAAAACCCCAAAATACATGAAGCTAGAGCTGCAGAATTGAAAAGAAAAATAGACAATTAAATGACAATAGTTTGAAACTTCGACACTCCACTTTCTATATTGGGCAGAGCTAGCAAGAAAATCCACAAGGAAGCAGGAGATTTGACAACACTGTGAATGGACAGACATGTGTAGTGCACTCCACCCAGCCGCAGAACGCATGATCTTCTTAAGTACACGTGCAATATTCTCCGGAAAAGCTATATGTTTGGCCATAAAATGAATCTCAATACACTTAAAAGATATAATATAACTGAAATTATACAAAGTATGTCTTCTGACCACAATAGAATAAAATTAGACATTAGTAACAAATAAATTTGGGGAAAGTTCTCAAATAAGAAAGAATGTTTAAAAATATATTGAATTTTTAAGCTTAAAATCTAACTGCAACTAAAATTGAAAGGTTTGAGTAGAGTCATAATTGAAGAAATTTCTATTTTGAAATTTATAAAAGAAACATTAGTGGCTTTGATTTTTATCTTACTCCCTAGTGTGGATATAGACAAATTTACGCCTATATCTGAGATTCCTTTTAACATGACCTAGAAGGTGTTTTTTAACTAAACCATTCCCCAATCTTCACCAGTCACTTTACCCCTTCATTTTAATCCTGATCATTGCAATAAAATTAAGCATATATATATACACTTTCCAAATTGTTACTCAATCAATACAGGATGATTATGTCAATTGAAAGCTCAAGGGGATATTCTAAGTAGCAACTTCCCAAGTTAAATTACTAGTCAAAAGCTAAGTGTTTTGACTACTATAATAAGATATGCTCCTTCTACCAGAAAATTCTAGTTTGTTTTGACTTACTAAATATTTATTATACAGGTCTTCTAAACACTGTGGGGATTATAGCACTAACCGAGATTCAATTCAGCCCTCAGCAACCTCGTGATCTATTCAACAGATGGTGTTCATAAGACAACCACACAAAAGAACTTCCATGACATGCAAAATGTAATTAATGCAATGATTAAGGCATGAAGGCCTATGGTGGTTCAAAATGTGATACACCCAGTTAGAGCACTTAGGAAAAGCTTGGAAGCAGTGGTCTCAACCATGGCTACTCATTAGTAACACTCTGGGGGCTTCAGAAAATCTTGATGACCAAACTTTAGCCCAGATCAAAAAAAAAAAAATCAGAATATCTCAGGCAAGTGGCATGAGCATCAATATTTTTTAAGTTGCTTTAGCAATTCCAATGTGCAGCCCAGTTTGAGAATCACTGAAATAAAAGATGGGGTGAGGAACAAATAATTAGAACTAAATAATGAGAAAGATTTCCACTGAAAGAGGTGGAATATTGGAGCACTTGGAAAAAACCTCTCCTCATATAGGTAACTTATTTTTATTCTCCAAACCTCAGCTTCACTACAACATTCGCTACAAAGCTTTGCCTGACTCCACCAATGATAATAACAATTAATAAAGGTAATAAAAGCTGACACATTTTATAGCCCTTGCAAATAATAAGTACCATTCTAGGCACTTTGAATATATTTCAATATTTGATCCTCCCAACACTGCTAGGACAGAAATAGCATTAGTATTCCTATTTTATACGAAAGGAGGATAAATAACTCGACAAAGTTACACAGCTGAGAGTGGCAGAGCTGGTATTCAAACATTGTATAAGGACTCAGAAACCTGTTCTGAAACATGACTGAATGGAGTTAGATGCCCTTTTCAAGACTCTCACAGAACCCATGCATACTTCAGTGATACCACAAATCTCATTATATTGTAAATGTTTGCTAGATTTTTCTCTTCCATGAATCATTCATTCAATAAACAATTATTGAGCATATTCTCTGTGCCAGAAAATGTGCCTGTTACTAAAAATACAAAGTTTCTTATGTTATATTTCATCTGTGAAAGAATTTTAGTTTACAGCAGAGGTCAGTGAACTAAAATTCACAGGCCAAATTCTGCTGGCCACCTGTTTCCATAAATATAATTTTTGATCCATGCTCATTGGTTTATTATCTACAGTTTTTTTATGCTATGATATCAGAAAGGAGTAGTGAGGGTGACGATCTGGCAGCAAAATCTAAAATTTACTATCTGGTCCTTTATCGCAAAGGTATGACACCCCCTGGTCTAGAGAATAATACAAGTAAGAAAATCACCAATGATTAAAATAAGGTACACACCTTGGTGCCCAGTACACTGTGGGAACATAAAAGAGAGAATCTACATCAGGTTGGAGGGTCAGCAAAAGTTTTCCAGGAGACCTGGCTGGTGTAACTCAGTGGATTGAGTGTGGGCCTGCGAACCACAGGATCGCAGTTTGATTCCCAGTCAGGGCACATGCCTGGGTTGCAGGCCAGTTAGTTCCTAGCAGGGGACACACGAGAAGCAACCATACATTGATATTTCTCTCCTTCTCTCCTTTCCTTCCCCTCTAGAGATAAATAAATAAAATTTTTTAAAAGATAAAAAGAAAACTTTTCCAGAAGACACGCTATTTGGTCTAATTGTGTAAGGCTGAGGAGACTTACCTACACAAAGAAAAACAGACTCATCAGCAAGTTTCAGGCAGGAAAGTTGAGTGGCAATCCAGAAAGTGAGAAAATGGCAGTTGGAATAAAGAGAGTTGATGTGTTTCATATATACCAATTAGTGCCCCATAATTTATGAAAATATATCTTTGATGTTTTCATTTTTTTTGCTATGTAGTATTGCTAGTGGTGCTTATAATTGAAACTCATCAAATATTTGTTAACGGAAAATGTAAAGCCCTAAGCAAAGGATGTTTATTTAAAAAGAGAAGAAAATACTTGCCTCCTATTAGTTCTTTTCTTTAAGATTTTATTTATTTATCTTTAGAGGGGAAGGGAAGGAGAGAGAAGGAGAGAAATGTCAATGTATGGTTGCCTCTCCTGAGTCCCCTGCTGGGAACTGGCCTGCAACCCAGGCATGTGCCTTGCCTGAGAATCGAACTGCGATCGTGTAGTTCGCAGACCTGTGCTCAATCCACTGAGCTACACCAGCCAGGGCTCCTATTAGTTCTTAAAATCACTGGACTATAAAAATCATGATTCTTTTACCCACTATCACTATCAAAAGTGGTAGTGAAAAAAACTACCACTTTTTCCTTGTTTTCAATTGTATAGGTGAATATATCTATTAACAATAAAGTTTTACAAATGTGAAATGGTTGCAATATACTCTACCTGGAAAATTCATAGGCAGTTCAAATGGTTGTGGAGATTCACGACCTTCAATGTGCTCACAAATTTCAGCTATGATTTTTTTAATTTTGAGACCAGTAATTTTAATCACTTCTCCTGTTGACAAACAGCATTCATTTCCAAACATTTCATAAATAGAGCCTGAAAAAAAGAAGAATAAAACAGCTCTTAAAGATGAATTAAATCATGAAGAAAAAGATAAGAGTCAAAAGCCTCATATTAAGTGTTTTTATTCAGTTCCTCTCGTAGCTACCTACTAAACAGAAATTTAATCAAGCTCAGCAAAATGTACGGCATGTTCCAAGAAAAATATTAGATTTTTACTTTATCCATTGGGCAAGGTAGAAACAATCTTATTTTTGTCATTATTATAAATTGAATTTATGGTTTCCTCAGAACCTTTAGTTCATCTTCCAAGGTCAAACTACAAAAATGTCCTTCCTTATTGGGATTTATGGTCTATTTTTGCAGGGTCACAGAATTAACCTCATGTGAGTCAACAATATTCTGAGTAAATACTGCAAACGCGGTTGTGATACAATCCAAATCCAAAGACAGAGGGTCTGCACAGCAGGGCTTTATACCAAGAGCATCATATCCATTTCTTGACCTGGTTCTCTTCATCATTGTGCATGTAAGACTTCTGCTCATTTTCTCTCTGGATTTTTGACACATTTGAAACAATATTTTTTATGGTGATAGGGGGCGGCCCAGTCCAGATAAACTGAAAAGCTTCATTTTAGTTCAGGATTTCAGTCTCCTTCCTAGCAAACCTTTAATCACAGATGCTAGAGTAAGCCTTTTACTCATTTATTTTCCTTTCTTATCTCCTGGTGGAGGAAGAGCAAGCAGTGAAGTGACAAGAAGATGAGCAACAGAAAGAAGAGGCAAAAATTCTGGATGATCTACCCCTAGTAAAAATGAAACAACCCCCAAACCATATCTTTGGGATCTTGGCAATTTACAGTTAAACACCAAATAAACTGGTTTGATGTAAATAAACATTATAAAGCTGTAGCATTTAAGACATATCAATTTTTCCTTACCTTCAAAGATGATATGACAAAGATGATATCACCTTTACCACACTAAAATGTGAACAACATAAGGGTAAGATTCGAGGTTTGTTTTTGTTTTTCTATTTTTTCTCTATTGGACCCACTCTTCCTAAAATCTTGCCTGCTATATAGCAAGCACCTAAAATTTTTTATAGCATTAATAGTTGTCATAAAAGTTGTGGAGACTGACATACAATCTAGCTTAACTCTTCACTTGTATTAGAATCTCAATAGAAATCGGGGTCACACTCAAAGTAAAATAATTTGAGAAGGTTTTAACAAAGGGGCAATTTACACAGAGGCACAGTCCATTCTAGGCAATGCAAGAAAATAAATACCCTGATCTCATTGTTCTCCCTCCACTTGATCCTCTGCCAGGCACCTCACTGGCCAGAATCAGCCAGAAGCCAGAAGACAAGGGAGGGGCTGATAACCCCACAGAAGTCACAGCCTAAGTAGAGAGCAAAGTGAAAATCCGGCACACCAAACTTAACATCCTTTTTTTTTTTTTACTTTTTTTTATTTAACTTTTGTTCAAGTACAGTTTTCTTTCTTGTATTCCCAGCCCTGCCCCCCCAGTGCTCCCCACCCCCCTCCCATCTCCGCCCCCCGTCTTAGTTATTGTCCATGTGTCCTTCATATTTATTCATGTGAGTCCATCCCCTTTTACTCTGTACTTCTCTCCCCTCTACCCTCTGGACCCTGTCAGCACGTTCTGTATTTCAGTGTCTTTGGTTACATTTTGCCAGCTTGTTTGTTTTGTTGTTTACATTCCTGTTAAAGGTGATATCATATGGTATTTGTCTTTCACTGCCTGGCTTATTTCGCTCAGCATAATGCTTTCCAGCTCCATCCATGATGTTGCAAAGGGTAGGAGCTCCTTCTTCCTTTCTGCAGCATAGAATTCCATTGTGTAAATGTACCATAGTTTTTTGATCCAGTCATTTACCAATGGGCATCTAGGTTGCTTCCAACTCTTGGCTATTGTAAATTGTGCTGCTATGAACATCGGGGTGCATAGGTTCTTTTGGATCGGTGTTTCAGGGTTCTTAGGATATACTCCTAGCAGTGGAATTGCTGGGTCAAAAGGCACGTCCATTTTTAGTTTTCTTAGAAAATTCCATACTGCCTTCCATAGTGGTTGTACCAGTCTGCAATCCCACCAACAGTGGACCAGGGTCCCCTTTTCCCCACAACCTCTCCAGCACTTGTTGTTTGTTTCTTTGTTTATGATAGCCATTCTGACTGGTGTTAAGTGGTATCTCATTGTGGTTTTAATTTGCATCTCTCTGATAGCTAGCGATATCGAGCATCTTTTCATGTGTCTCTGGATCCTCTGTATGTCCTCCTTGGAGAAATGTCTGTTCAAGTCCTCTGCCCATTTATTAATCGGGTTGCTTGTCTTCTTTGAGTGGAGTCAAGTGAGTTCTTTGTATATTTTGGAGATTAAACCTTTGTCTGAGGTATCATTGGCAAATATGTTTTCCCAAACAGTTGCTTCTCTTTTAATCTTGATACTGTTTTCCTTAGCCATGCAGAAGCTTTTAATTTTGATGAGATCCCATTTGTGTATTCTTTCCTTTATATCCCTTGCTCTAGGGGACGTATCAGCCATTATTTAATAGAGACCATTTTGGCAGACATGCTGGTGTATCTGTTCCTCAAGTCTTTGTATATATTTCCATAAATCCCCTATTTTCCCATACTCTTCCCTTAGCTACATGTGTTCATCCCTTTCATTAACTCTAATACATAGCCTTGTCAGCCATCACAAACCCTTTGTAGAACAAGTTGAGATATTAAAAAATAATAATAAGTCCATAGTGACATTTTCCTCCAGTGAACTCAGAATAGTTAATTTCTATGATCCTCATTTGGCAATTAATCAAATACTAACATTTTACATCTTCAGTATTATCTCATCCTGTACTTAACTTTTTATGACTTTAGTTTTTGTTATTGCCAATTTCAAGCTTTATGAAAGGAAATATTGCATTACACTATTGTATAACTACAACCTATCAACTTCCCTTTTTCATTTAAAACCTACTATGTACCAGGCATTGTGATTGACAGTTGGCATCAAAGATGAAATGCACAATCTCTCCCCCCTCTCCCAACAGAAGCACTGTCTTGAAGGGAACAGGCTAGTAAGCAAATATTGAAACAGATTATGAGAGAGTTATAATTTAAGGAATACAAGACATTGTGGGATGATACTGGAGTCATTTAATTAAGAAATTACATGAGAAAGAGATTAGAGAAGGATTCCTGGAGGAAAAGACAGCTGAGCTGTTTTAAAGGAAGCCTGACAAGATATCAGGACAGGCAGAGGCAATAATATTTGAAAGGTCACCGAGATGTGATACATTCTGGAAATTTCAAGTAGCTTGTTATGTCTCAAATACAAAGTAGAAAAAGGGACTTGGTAAAAAAAAGAAAAAGAAGATGACGAGCGAAGTTGAGGGCATCTAGATCATGCAGCATCCTTATGAAATCATCAATAAAGTAAAAGGCCAACAGAATCCCGCAACAATGTCAAAATCAAAGGATCTACATTCTCTGTTACCAGGGTTTAGGAACTAATACCAATTTAATGAGAGGTCATACGCATCAAGGTGCTTGTTATCCAGAGTCTAATCTACAGCATCACTTGGGAGCTTGTTAGAATATTGGCCAGACCCCAAACCTGCTGAATCAGAACCTACATTTTTAACAAGGCCCCCAGATGATTCATAAGCACATTAATGTTTGGAAAGCACTGGCCAAGGCAACAAAATGTATAACTGAAATAGTCTCTGTTCTGAGATTGTTGTAGCAATAACTGGATAGGGAAGACCGTGCCCTGTAGAGGAAGCATTCAGTGTCATCGGGGTAAAGGATGTCAAAAATGGAAACAAGAAAAGGGAAAGATTTTAAGTAGGCAAGTGATGTGGTAAGACTTTTCCTTGTCACATAAAATAGAACATAATGTAACCCAGTTCATTTTAGCTGAAGTCTGTTGGGCTTAATTTCAAAGCAATGAATGTCTAATTGTAGATGTATATCAAACTGACTGACTTGGAACACCAATCTTTTCAAAAGCTACACTGGAAAACTGAAAGATGAATTTATGTGACATTATATAACAAGTCATAGAGAACAGAAGCCAGAGAATTCTATGAGAAAATTCTGGGAGTTTTAGTCAACACACAAAAATCTTCCTTACTCTTCAGGTCTCATTCCAAATGTGTTAGTCCTTCAGAAAAAAGAAAATCACTTCTTTCAGTCATAAGAGGAATAGAACTTCATTAAAAAACTAATCTTTAACATTTATTAATAATTCTTTGTGGTTCTAATTTTCTCTAACAAAGAAAGCTGTTAATCCACTTTCGATAAAAAGAATGTTAGCCACACCCAATACTAGAAATGCAAGTTCATGATAGACGAGAACATATCTGAACTTGAAGAGGTCTTGTACTTTATCATCAATACAATGCCTCTTAAAATATACTTTTTTTCTCAGCAAAAATATAAAATGGTTAATTTAAAAAATAGCCAACTTTCATAATCTCAGAACAAGCACATATAACATGCATAAATGCCTTTCAAAAACTTGTTGAGATGAGTGTCCAAACTGTTTGTGTGTATATAGATATTAAGCTTGTTTTTATTTCATTTTAACAAGACATGTGTTTTGAATATGCAAATCTATTAAATCTTCACAGACTAATTCTTTCCAAGTCAATAGCATAAGTATTCAGGACAGTGCCAAACATCAGAGAGAGCTAGAACAAAGCGGCCTGTTTCCAGTGATCAAACATTCCCCCTGAAGACTGTAATGAAAGAGCCACGTGCCTTTGAAATCACCTTCTCTAATGCTACTTTGCACAACAGAAATGACACATTACTATCCTTTTATGAGCTCATTTCGTATTTGACAATTCATATAAGCAATACTGTGATCACATCAGAAGGGCCAAAACAATTGGTTCAATAGATGTTTTTCCATTTCCTCTAAAAGTTAAAAATGTATGGTAGTCAGTGCCGAAGAAACCCACCTCAACCAGTCGGTCCTAAAGATTCAGCTCATGTTCCTGGTCTCTTTTAAACCTTCCTTGACCCCCACACCTAAGTGAGAATTAATTTTCTCTTCTGTGCATGTGTCTCCATCATAGACCTAATGTGGTTATTACTGCAGCCTGCTATCGGGGCATTATTTTCTAACTCTTTATACTATGCATATTTTAGAATTTATTATGAGTTCTTGGAGGAAGCTATTTCTTAACTGTATTTATACTTGTCCTCACATACACACTGCTAGTTAACACCATTTTTGTCACTTAGTAGATTCTTAGTAAATGTTGAATTATATATCAGCTTTACATAAAATGACAGTAAGTAATTTTTTAAAGATTTTATTTATTTATCTTTAGAGGGGAAGGGAAGGAGAGAGGGAGAGAATATCAATGTATGGTTGCCTCTCCTGCGTCCCCTGATGGGAACTGGCCTGCAACCCAGGCATGTGCCCTGACTGGGAATCGAACCACGATACTCTGGTTTGCAGGCCTGAGCTCAATCCACTGAGCTATACCAGCCAGGCAACAGTAAGTAATTTTGAATATAGTAGTAGTCCTTCTACACCAGCAGTTGAAAGCATGGGCAACCCAAAGCTCTAGCATGGGTTATATTTTCACTTGATATGTTTAATATCAAATACACGAGCATATGTGAGAGTAGCTGGCCACCCTGTGAACTACATATACAAGGACCATTAGGATAGGCAATTCTATATTATGAATCTCTGCTTGAGTTTGCTACTTTACAATTAGGTTTTTATATTACTGGACTTGAAGAGGAAGTGAAGTGATGAAAAGAAATCATCTGAGACAGGTTTGGAGGAGTTAAGATTGCATCTGTAAAGTTTGCTGGGTATTGTATTACAGTGTATATAGAACCACATCAGATTGGGTTGCCAGCAGAGATGTAGCTTTACTCTTCATAGTTAGATATAATTATTCTTTCCAATGTAGTGAAAAAAATAAGCATGAAACAGCAAGCTTGCAGCTTTCCTAGAGTCAGATTCAACTACTTAGATATTGGAGTTACCACAGAGAGGTGTATCTGAACATGGTAGAAAACGATTTTTCAAGGTCATAGACACTCCCTTACCCCACCTCTAAAATATCAATACAAAAGACAGCAAAATACTGGCCTTAGATAGTAAGAGAAATGTCCACACTAAGAAGAACTAAGGTATAATCTCTCTTACCTTAAAAAAAATATAGGGCTCTTCTTGTACATTGGGGATTTGAATGTTATCCAGAAAGTCAAGCTTAAAGACAGAAATGAGCTGGAGACTGTGGTGAATGTTGGTGAGTCTTAAGAAGTCTGAATATGGGGAAGCGATGAAAGCCACAAGTTGGAAAGGCTGGAGCCTGAGAGCCAATTAAGCAGCCTAATATAGTAGTGAGTCCAGAAAATAGAAAATGGCCAGCTTTTCAAACACTGTGTGAAGTGCATGTCATTTAAATAAGTTGTACTGGTTGAGGAAGAAAGATTCGCAGTTTTATACACCAGCTAAAAGCTTAATGTTCATTTAATGGTGGAATAAATTTAACAGATTGAATAAAACTACGCTAAGTGGGTTTGTAAGTTGGTATGATAGAAGTCATCATTGCGGTTTTTTGTGTTAACAATGATCGGAGCAAAGGGAAGTGGGATGTGGGAGTATGAAAGGAACATCCTTCCTACACATCTACAAAACATTTCCTTATGATGGTGGAACAAATCAGTGGTTCTTCATCTCCTGACACTAGTATTGATCAAATGTTCCCCACATTTCACTCAAATTTTAACCTTCAAAATGCTATCATTAACGGTAATATAATTTCTTATGTGAACAACATTGCATTGGAAATTGGGCTTATCATTTTAGGAAGGACTTGGTTTCAAGTAATTTTATATACTCTAATATGTTTGCCTATTGTTTTATATTCTAAATACTAAATAAAGCTATTATAGACCTCTATATGCATTTAAAATAGTAAACCTGGTCTCTACATTTATTTAATGACTATGGATATACTGGTTGAATTGATTACATAGGGGCTCCAATACACTACAATGCATTCATACAATGCATAAAAAACAAAGCATCACTGTATTATAAATTTCCTCTAAATTCAAGTGTATTGAACACTTCATTAACTATTCTGCTTATGGAGCATAGTTTAGAATTTGAAAGGTTTAGAAACATTTATAGGAATTTTGAAGTTATTTTATACCCACCAAATTAACTAATAAAATATGGTTGCGTTTTGTATATTTTAAATTTTAAATATTATTTTTACAACAATTTATTTTCATTACCTTTTATTAAAGTACCAGTCAATGATCGATTGAGAAAAGAAAATAAATTGGGCCTTCACCACACAGAGTTTAAGAAGCTCTTTCATGAACCATTAATTATAAGTGAAGGACCAACCACAGTCAGTGCCAGGAAATAGGATCTACTTGGAGGGAGTTAGAGTAAAATGTGAACATATTGAAAAAAAAGGAAAGTTCTAACTTAATACATAAAGTTTTAATTGGTATTATTAACTCATCTATCTCGGTGTCACCAGCAGCCTGGGTGCCCTGGCTAAAACACGGGGATTTTAATCAACTTGACAGTAATAGTTCTAATTGCAAATTTTTATATTGGCATTCTGATTTGTACACTATGTTCTTCTGAGTTGAATGAGGCAGTGCTTGAGCCTAATTGACCCTGGATGCACTGAATCGTTAGACTTACACAAGCTCAAGCCCAAAGCCACAAGCAGGTAGAATCCCCTAGGAAATGAATTCCAAGAGTTCTACCTAACTAACCTGTCAGGCATTCTCCATGACAGAGACAGCAAACACCTGGAGAATATTCTGACCCCATCACTAATCATCCACAGCACATACGCAGCTGAATCCAGATGAGGCCTAATAATCCTCTTCAATATAAAGTTCCAGGTGACCATCCATCAGCTGAAGAGTGTGTGTCAGGTAGAAATTGCTTCCAGCCCAGTCCTACACCATGATTTAGCTTGCATTCTTTATGCCCCTTTGGTTGATATTTATTTTTACAGATTTTAACCCTGAGTTTAGGCTAATCTTTTACCCCCAACAACTTAGTCAACAGAAATACGGCAGAATATACACTCCCCTGATCCATCATTTTTTCCAAAGCAACTATCGAAACTGAGGCATAAAACATCTAACTTGAGAACCACAACAACTTTCTATAGTCTAATAACAGGTATAGGGTGAGTTTCAGTTCCATCTACATCTCTGAGTAAAGTGTCACTAATTTTGCTGGTATCTGGAATCACTGAATCTCAGTGTCAGACAGGAGCTTAAATATGACCTTATCCTACTAATATACCACGATGTCTGACTGAGTCTCGATACAATGTCTCTACCAAATGGTTGTCAAAACTATATTTGAACAATTTCAGTGACGGAATTCCAATTATTCTAAGGTGATCTATCTACTTTTGAGCCACTCTCATTGCAAAAAGTCCTGCATTTTATTAAGTATGATATGCATTCTTATGGGATATACATATTAGAACTATTTTTAGCCTTTGGAATCACACACAAAAAACAACTGTTGAACTTTTCCAATAGCAACTTTAAAATGTTCAAAGGCAGCTGTCATTAGCTGTTCTTTATAAAAATCAATCTGTCGAACCACTGAAATATGCTCGGGACCATGGCTTACCGCCCAGTCTACTCATCATAAAACTGCCTAAAGCACAACTTACACGAATGCAGCTGGCATGCCTGGGTTTGTGCAACATGGTAAATTGTGTGCCCTTGAGGGTTCCAGGGGAGGTTTGAGAGCGCCTGCCAGGAATGTTCAGGGGGAGTTTCTTCCTATCAAACTAGAAATCTTTGTGTGAGGAAAAGGGCAGCTAATTTCGTACTAGCAACATTTAGCTTTGCCAACCAAAGTAATTCCTACAGTATAAAAAGTAAAGACGTTCTAAAACTGAGTAGTAAATTTAAGAAAATAGTATATCACCAGAAGGTGTATTCTTCCTCTGCATTCTTTTAATCATCAAAGGCAAGACACGAAAATTATTTCCCCAGGAAAGAAGAGAGATTTAGTCATTGTTATTTCTGAGACTCAAAGATTTTTTTTGAATACCTGGGAGATAGTAATCATGAAAATACAGACTTTATTAGAAGGGGCACATATTTTTTCACAGTTGTCATAATCTTTTTATGTGAACATAAGAATCAAATGATTAAAGATTATCATATAGTAGATTTCAGACAAGACTTGGTGTATGACATAAAGTAATTTTTGCCTGACTGCAGAGAAAATCAGGGTTTGTTTTTAATTGCAAAGATGAAAAAATTCAGCATTTTAGTTTTTACTTCAAAAATGGGCTGTTTCTTGTTGAGAGAAGTCAAAATCAGGTCCTAAAGAAGAAGGTCATAGAACTGATACTTTGAAGTCATCTTGTAAAGAGAACACAGAAACTCCAGAATATCTTCTAGGAGACCAACTGAAATGGAGAGAGAAGAGTTTAAATACGAGTTATCTCAGAAAAGATTAGTTGGGATGGATTTGGAGAAATGATGTGAAAGAAGTCTAGAAAGTGCCATAAATTGCCTGTTCAGCATCCTCTATGTTCAAACTCAGGAAGCTGGGACTGCAGTCTGTAACAAAGGACCACTCTAACATGCACTAAATTAATGTGAAAAAACAAGTTCAGTTACTGTCTGTCAAAGGCCTCCTCCAATGGCTGCCTGAATATCAAGGAGAAATGATACAGATTAAACCACAAGTATCAGAGGCCCCCATGCCCACCGTTGGGTTTCACAACTCACTAGAAGGACTCACAGAATTCAGAAATCTGTTTTACTCACACTTACCATTGATTACACAGAAATGATACAGATTAAAATCAGTAAAGGAAAGAGGTGTGTATGGCAGAGTCTGGGAGACAAGTTTCTGGTTGTCCTCTCCCAGGGGAGTCACATGGACAGAGCTTAAGTCTCCCAGCAATGTCAGATAACAGCATGTACAAACTACTGCCAATCTGGAAAGCTCACCGGAGCCCTGGTGTCCAAAGTCTTTGTTAAAGGTCAGTGACATAGACATGCGATACCCACATCACTGTCCTTAACTACTCAACATTCATCAACCCCTTAGAAGTCAAACTAACAGAGCACAGCCTGGCACCCCAGTCAAATCAGAATTGGAATTCACTACAAGTCACATTGTTAACATAATCTGTTTGGGCAGTCCAAGTTCCAAAGTATAAAAAGACACTCTTATCAGGCCAAATATTCCAAAGAACCACTCCAAAGGTCAGTCTTTTCTATAGAATGTGCAGCACATCCAAAGCCTGCCGAGTTAACCCTTCACTACCTACCATGTCTCAAGACTTGTCAAAGCTTGCCAGGAAAAAGCTGTCCAAGACTTGTAAAGAGGAAAAAAAAGGTGTCTTTGGAATGAAGAGTTGGGTATTACTTAGCAGACCTTTTGGAAATTACTACTTCTATAGAGTTATGTAGCTTTTAATACATTACATTGATTTATAGAAATTGAGAGGTATGGAAACGATACTCAGCCTTAGGTTAAATGGTTATTTTTCCACTAAAATAAAAAAGATGTTTTACTGCACATACAATTGACATATATCTTGTAAAAAAGATAACCCTAAATATTACATATTTGAAAATGATACCAGGTTTGGGAACAAGAGAATTCTCTTGAGCATTTATGAATGTATTTTTGCACTTGTATGTGTGTGTTTGACGTGGTTATGACATTGCACTGGCTCTCTCATTTAATGAGTTCAATAAAATCTTTCACATGTTCATTTATGTTTCCATGAGAGTGATGTTTTTAACTTTGTGAAAAGTTTTACTTTACTAATCTCACATTAGTTGTACAATATACCTTTCGATATAACTAGTTATTTGTAAAAATGGGATCCTTCTTCCAAGAAATGCATAGATAATTTCATAAGGAAAGTGTTCAATATCTATATTTGGGTGAAAATGCTCAACAGTGAAATTTACCAGCCTTACATTTGTGAAATATTGTGTCTGATTTATGCTGTACACTTTCTTCCCCTTTTTTGCTTCTATTTTCCCTTTCCTTGTTTTCTGATTTAGTGAAGAATTTTAAAAATTGCTCTGATAAAGAGAAGATCAAAGACCTACGTTGTTTTCAAAATACATTAAATGTACTCAAGTCTTTCTATAAAGTGAAATATTCATTATAAGTCACTTGCCCAAAATGTCTATAGTTTTATTCAGTAAATAAAAGGTATAAAATAAACACTGATTAACATCATTATATAGTTATGTGATTTCATGGTATGTTTTTGCAGATCAAATTATGTTCTTTTTAAAGATTTTCTCATCAATACAAGTCTGCAACAGATAAAATTTCAATATCATTTATTTTTAAGAATAACTGTTTTTTAACTTTATTTCACGAGTCTGAGAAATTTTAAATACAATAAAATTCTAAATTGCATTCTAAATATTAAATTGCCCCCCCTGTGAAAGAGCTCACTTTCCCCATATTTCCACAAAGTTTTTCAAACAATGAGGAACAATTTCACATGAAATTGAGCTGACGGTTGTGACATTTACAGAAATTTCAGTACTCACTCTTTTTAATTAGTTACTATCATCCACTGAGCTCTTAAACAGTTCAGAGCACAATACCAGAAAAAAAAATCTAAAGACACAAACAAACAAAAACCAACCAACCAAATAAACAAACAAAACAAAGAATCCTTTTTCTTTGTGAAGTTTGCTTTCTAGGTAGCTGGACTTGGGAGCTGGACTCGGGAGATGCACACTGATGGTAAAGAATAAAAATAAGTGAACTAGTAGCTGCTAATGCCAGGCACAAAGAATTGTAACTAAACCTACTAAAGTGTTTCTGATTCTTGATGGGTCTGATGGGAAGCAGGAAAAAGAACAGTTTTCTCTGCTATAGAAGAGGATATTTGACAACTCCTTTTTGAAGACTATTATTTTCATTTTGCTGGGGAGGGAATCTGAAGAGTTCTTTTCGTTACATAAAACACTGTTGTTCTTGAAAAAAATGTAGACACAACCATGGGCTTGAATGCAGCTGTGCTTAACCAAGCAATTTCTCTGTAATATTAATTGGTATGTTTGTGTCACAACACTTTCTCCATTTTGGGAAAAAAATTAATGAATGGTTGTGAAGCCATCCCCAAAACCCCAATTCAGATGCTGAAACAAATACCGTAACAACAGTTGCTTAAACAAGAAATATGTTTATTTCTCTTTCAAGTAACAAGTCAGTGGTGGCTTGTCAGAGTATATATAGAATCTTCATAGCATCCAGCTTTTTTTTTAATGCTGCTATTCTGGCCTCTTTAGCACAGGACCTTGTTTTATATTCTAAGATGGCTGTTCTAACTCCTACCATGTCATATCTGAATTTCAGCCAGTAAGAAAGAGAGATGGAGAAGAGGGGACAATGTTCCTTTTGTCTTAGTGGCATGCGATAGAAATCTCACACTTCAAATACTTTCACCAACCTATTACCCCAAACTTAATCAAGTGATAACATTAAGCTTCAAGAGAGCTGTGTAATGTCATCTGTAGCCTGGCAGTTGTGTTCTCAGCTGGAACCCCTGTTACTACAGAATCAAGAGAGATCAGATACAATTAAAGAAACAGCTAACAGTCCCAGATCCAAAAGGTTAATGAAAAGGTATGTATATTTCATGGTTTAAATTAGACTACACAGTGCCTTTAAGTCTTATATTGTCTAATGGAGAGAAATTATGTATCTGTGTGTTTGAAACACCACAGAGAGGAGCGTTGTTGCTAAAGTTGAGGCTTCAGGATGGAATATCAGGGCTGATCGTTATCACCACCAAAGAGGCACAGCTGTTAAACTAACTGCATACGTGCGCACTTGCACACACACACTTCCTTTCTGCATTCATTCTTAGGCATTTGTTGAGGTAAAAGTCACATGCAAGAATGACTTTTCTAGATTCAGGTTCATGTCCAGGGTCTACATTTAATAGATGTGTGGCAATAGCTTCATTTTTAAAGTAGAAATAGTGCCTCAACTTCCTTATCTTTAAAATGATGATAGTAATATTACCTCAAATAATTATTTTTAAAATAAAAAAAAGATAATCAAATTTTAGGTGCACAGTCCAGCACCTGGCATCTGCTTAGGGCTTACTAAATATTAATCATCATTATTATTTTACATGATATTGTTTAAGACTGAATAATTTAGTATAATGTTATATTACTGTAAGCTGGTATGATTTTATTAAGATGAAAGATGTTTCCTCTTATAGATGGGAGAGGGGTTTCCCTGAATAAAAATATATATATTTTTTTGTTAAATATCTTAAGGAAGAGAAGATTATGGAAGAATAAATAGGAACTTAAGAGAATGGAAATAAAGATACATTCAAGGCCACTTTTTCCCCAACTTGTACCAGTGAACCTTGTTATGCCACATATGGATTATAAGTATGTCAACATACTTATACTGAACATACAACATACTGAACTTCTCATTCCTTAAAGTGACCTGCTCAGGTGAGTCTGGGATGACTACTGGCTTGGGCTGGTGGCCTCTGGCTGCAAGTTGCCTTGTCTGTTTGTGGGCATGTGGGCATGCCAAAGTAACATTTCTATTGTGTATATGTGTCTGACATAATTTAAAGAGATAGGGAGAATGGTCCATGAGCATTCCTAGTGCAAAACATAAGCTGCCTTCTTTCACATGGAAGTTAGCTGAGAATTAACTGTTGTACTAGGCAAGGCTGCAGCTCTACAGCCATTCAGAAAGAAGCCTTGAAAGATACTTTGCTTACTGACTAATTCACGTTTATCTGCTCAACAAATTAAGTAAATATCTGTGTTCTGCTAAGCAAGAGAACTATGAGAAGTACTGTTACAGGAAAAACTTGGTTCTTTTTGCTGATGCAGAAAAGAATTACAGATTAACAAGACTATTAGCATGTAAACAAAGTTTGTTATTGCTAAATGATCATGGAAGAGAACAAGCCTAGCTAAGATGGGGGTTAAAGGGAAGAGCTTGGATGGTAAAAGCAAGGGTGGCAAGAGGCATCAGGTCCTTTGCCCTGAG
Source organism: Sturnira hondurensis (assembly GCF_014824575.4). Classification (NCBI taxonomy): domain Eukaryota; kingdom Metazoa; phylum Chordata; class Mammalia; order Chiroptera; family Phyllostomidae; genus Sturnira; species Sturnira hondurensis. The sequence continues at coordinate 9,977,050 of NW_028077105.1, read as the reverse complement.
GACTTATACAGTTGGTGGGACGCTAGTGAGGGAGTTACCTATTGGTAGGTGGTGCCAGCTTCCCCTGAGGGGACATGACTACCCAAACATAGGTATGCGTGGGGATTCTTTCCCAGAGAGTGGAAATGGTGCATAGAATTTCAAGGACTCCCCTCCTGCCTTCCAGTCCTTGGGATGTTTAAAATACCTGTAAATCTTAGTAAGATTGTTACAGGAGCTTACAGAAGCCTAGTCTCAAAGACTGTCCCCTCCCCCTGTACGATCGTCGCTGTGTTTGTGCTGTGCAGCATGCCCAACAATATCACTGGGCCAGACTCAGGACTGCTGGGTCGAAGGACGAGACGTGTGTTCCTTTGCTTCTAGCCTCCTCTGTTAAGTTCTTTGTCAGATTATAGTGGCAGGGGTTCTGCCTTCCTGTCCCCTTTGGCTGCTCATTCTTAGCTGTTACCGGAGAGTAGCACTGATACAATTAAATGGCGAGGAAATAGGTGGTCTCGCCTTCATGAAATTTCTTCATACATTGGAATAAAAAATATTAATCAAAAAAATCATACCAATGTATGATTACAAAATGATAATTACTATGAAAAAAATTGCATGATATAAGGAGAAAGGGCCTGACCTTCTAGTATCCATGAACAGGGTATTTGTACTATATGCATTGATTAAATCATTCAACAAATATTTATTGCCAGTCTCAAGCTCATAGTAAGTCTTATTAAAAGGCTTAAAGACCACTGTTTCTGGGAAGATGGAGTGAGATATATATTGTCCTAACCTCATTTATCCCACACTTGAAACTGAAGGACCTGGCAATGCCAATGGGTACAGATACTATTTTTTTTAAGAAGCTCCAACAAAATTTGCTCTTTCTAGCAAAGCGAAAGGAACAGCAAAGGAACAGTCTAGTAAGAAAGAAAATTTCTGACAATAATCACTCCATTCAAGCTGAATACCACAGACAAAATTTTGGTTCCACAACCACCCACACCAGGAAAGGCTGAGTAGAGTGCTTAGAATCCCCTCCTTGATGTGTCAGGAAGATGCTCACCCTCCCTTTGCTGAGGTGGCAGCAGAAAGGGCAGGGGTAAGAGATGAGACTTGCATCTCTGTAAACCATTAATGAACCTCCACCCCCATGAGGAAAACGAAGTGGGGAGTGTGGACTTCCACCCCTACCCAGAAATACTGAGGTGCCTTTTCTCCTCCTCATACTGGGGTGATATCAAAGGATGGCTAGTAATAAAATAATTAGCACTGTTACTACTGAATTGGAGGTCAGTGATGAGGCATGCCTATCCTTCCAAGTGTGGTATTGGTGAAGGCACAGCAAAGAGCCAGTACTCACACTCAAACAAGCAGTCTGAAGGATCCCCTCCCTCTCAGGTGTCGGCGGAGGCTGAGGGGGAAACTGGACTTCTAACCCCACCTGGCAATAATGAGGTAATATGCCCCATCCCCTCCAGGAGAAACAAACACCAGAAACCAAACAGCAAAGTAAAGATATAATGGCAGACACAAGCCTTGACATATCAATAGTCATATTAGATGTAAATGGTTTAAGTATATCAATAAAAAGATAGTGATTCACAGTGTGAATTTTAAAAAAAGACCCAAATGTATGCTATCTACAAGAGACTTGTATCAAGTATAACAACATAGGCAGGTTGAAAGGAATTAGGTGCAAAAAGATATGCCATGCAAATATTTATCAGAGGAAAGCAGAATTAACTATATTAGTATCTTGTAGACTTGAGTAAAGAAAACTACTAGAAACAGAGATGTACATTACAGAATGATAAAAAGGCAAACCTACCAAGAAGATGGAGCAAACTTAAATGTGTATATACCAAACAACAGAGGTGGAAAATATATAAAGCAAAATCTGGTATACCTAGAAGAAAAAACAGGTAAATCAACAATCACAGTTGAAGATGTCAATATCCATCTCTCAACAATTGACAGACATGCTAGACAGTAAATGTATAGAACAGTAACACCATTAAACAAATAATCTAATCTACTTTTATAGAACACTATACCTAGCAACAACAAATATACATTGTTTTCAAGTGCCCACCAGAACATATGCCAAGATATCTTGTGCTGTAGAGCAACTCTCAACAGATTTTAAAAGTTGAACCACAGTATTTTCTGACCACAATGAATTAAACTAAATATCAGTAACAGGAAGGGAACATAAAATCTTGCAAACCCTTGAATACTTAAGCACCATACCTCCAAGTAGTCTGTGACTGAAAACTTAAAAAGAAAATGTATAAAATATATGTGAACTGAGTAAAAATGAAAAAAAAAAACTATCCAAGTTGTGAAGTACAGATACAGAACTACTGAGGAGGAAGTAATTTAGTACTATAATTGAAAAAAGAACAAAAATCTCAAATCAATCATTTAACCTTCTTCCTCAAGAACTTGGAAAAATGGAAAAAAATCAATGAAGCAAACAGAAGATTCTTTTAAAAGGGCAATGAAATTGACAAGCCATTAGCAATTCTGCAAAAGAAAAATATGCAAACTATTCATAAGGGGGAGTAAAAATCCAGAATTGGATGTAATTTGACAATTTAGGTGAAATGAACCAATTCTTTCAAGCAAAACCCCCACAATGTATCACAACTCACTCAATATAAAATGAATAAATGGTTCAGTACTAGAACTATTAAGAAAATTGATCATAATTACAGAATATCCAAAAAAGAAATCTCTAGGCCCCTCTTCACTGGAAAATTCTTTCAAAATTCTAAGGAAATATTTTCACCAATTCTATAAAACCCCTTGCAGAAAATAGAAGAAGAAAGACTCACCACTCTGTTTTTCATAGCTAGTATTATCATTATACCAAACCCAGATGAACATTACAAAAAAAGAAAATTGCAGACCAATATCCCTCATTAATATAGACCAAAAAATCCTTCACAAATATTAGAAACAGAATCGACCAGTATATAACAATAATTATCTACTAAGCCCAGCATGGTTAATCCCAGAGATGCAGGTGGTTCCATCTCCCAAAAGCAGCTTTGGCTGGCATGGCTCAGTTGGCTGGACGTCGTCCTGTGAAGTGGAAGCTTTCCAGTTTGATTCCCAGTCAGGGCACATGCCTGGGTCACAGGTCTGGTTCCCATTTGAGGCACATGTGAGAGGCAACACATTGATGTTTCTCTCTCACGTCAGTGTTTCTCTCTCTTTTTTTCCCTTCATTCCCCCTCTCTAAAAATAAAATCTTTAAAAATATATGCAAAAAACAACCAATGTAATCCTCTCACTGGTGTCCAACCTGTGGCCCACAGGCTACATGCAGCCCAGGATGGCTATGAATGTGGCCCATCACAAAATCATAAATGTATTTAAAACATTATGAGACTGTTGGGGGATTATGTGTAGCAATATATTTAATGTGTGGCCCAAGACAACTCTTGTTTTACCAATGTGGCTCAGAGACACCAAAAGGTCTAAAGAAGAAAAAAGTGTATAATCAGATAAATTGATATAGAAAAAGCACTTGAGATAGTTAAACACCCTTTCGTAATAATAATAGCAACAATAATAATGATGATAATAACAAAAACTTTCTGAAAAACTAGGGAATAGGGTAACTTTCTCAAACTGATACAGAGAATTTGCCAGAAACAACTGCACAGATAATGGTATTCTTAATGGTTAGAGACGAAAGGCTTTCTCCCTAAGATCAGAAACAAGTCAAGACCGTCCATTCTAACCATGCCTATTCACAGAATCTTGGATGTTCTACCCAGTGCATTAAGAGAAGAAAGGAAATAGAAGGCATGCATATTGGAAAGGAAGATATAAAACTGTCCCTAATTGTAAATGACATGATTATCTACATAGAAAATTCTAAAAAACTTACAAAAAATTTCCTAGAAACTCTCATGTGAATTCATTAAAATCATAGAACATAAGATAATATACAAAAGTTAAGTGTTTTTATAACTAGCAATGAACTTAGGGACAATTGAAAATGAAAATACAATTTACAATCTCTTAAAAACAAAATACTTACTTGTAAATCTAACAAGACATGTATAGGACTTATATGGTGAAAAGTAAAAAACACTGATGTGAGAAGAGAAAGATCTTTTGAAAAAAGGAGAGACATACTCTGTTCATGGGTTGGAACACGTGACATAATAAAGATGTTAATTCTCCCCACACTGGTATCCCGGCTAATGCTCCTCATATGAAACTTTCAAAAAGATCTTTTATAACAATTGACAAGATTTTTCTAAAATGTGTAAGGAAAGAGAAAGGAACTAGAAAGCTAAATTTTGAACAAGAAGAGTAAGGCGGAGGGAACTAGACTACTGGAGTTCAAGATTCATTACACAAGTGCAATAGCCATCACCGTGGTCCTCGCAGAGGCACAGGTAAACGCACCAAGGAGACACACTGAGGTAGTGCCTAGCAACAGTCCCACGGAAATAAGTACACTTGATTCTTGTCAGAGTTGCAGAAGCAAGTCGGTGGGAGAAAGGTGGACTTTTAAACAAATGGTGCAGGAGAAACTGGATACGCAGAGGCAAAATAAATAAAATGTTTATATAAATAAATAACCTATTACTAAACCTCACGCACACAAATGTTGACTCAAAATTGAGCATAAATGTAAATGTGAGGTATGAGAAACAAACAGAACAGTGGAAATTTTTAGGGCCTCGGGTTAGGCAGAGTTCTTAGAATTAACATCAAAAGTATAATTCATAAAGGAAAACTGATAGATTGGACTTCATCAAAATGAAATACTTTTGTTCTAGCAAATATGAAAGAATGAAAAGACAAGTAGAGATAGAGAAAAAATGTTTGTGAACCATATACCTGCCAGAGAAATTATATTTAAAATTTATAATGAATTCTCAAAGTCAAATATGTATTTCTATCACACAATAATTAGAAAGGGGGCAAAAGACTGAACAATCATTTCACTGAAGAGAATATATACAAATAGCAAATGAACACATTATTGGCCATTACTGATGAGTACATTAAAACCACAGTGATGTATTACTACATACCTAACAAAATGGCTAAAATAAAAAATAGTGGCAACACCAAATGCTGGTGAGGGTGTAGAGAAACTGGATGATTTGGACATTGTTGGTGGAAATGTAAAATAGTAGAGCCACTTGGAAACACTGCTTGTTAGTTTCTTAAAAAATTAGCCAATAAGCACTATCAGCCTTTCACTGACTGGTATTTATCCAGGAGAAACAAAAGAAATTCATACAAAAACTTTATACAAATGTTTATAACAGATCTTTTTTTAATAGCCAAAAAATGGAAATAGTCCAAATATCTTTCACCATGTGAGTAGTTAAAGAAACATTGGTAAAACCATACCTTGAAGTACGACTCAGCAATAGAAAAGGAATGAACTATTAATATATTCAAAACCTTGGATGAATCCCTAGAGAACTATGCCAGGTGAAAAAAGCCATTCCCCAAAGTGTATATATTCTATGATTTGCTGTATACAACCTTTGTGAAATAACAAAATTATAAAAACGCTGAACAGTTTGATGGTTAAATCTGATTAAAGGCATGATGGGGAAGTGGGAAGCAAGTCAGTATCACTATAAAAGGGCAATGTGGATGATGTGAGGGGAGCCATGTTTGCTGCCTTGACTGTACCAATGTCAATCATCTGGCTGGGATAGTGTGCCACAGCTTTGTAAGACGCGAAGGTGGATGTAGACTAGATGAAGGCTACATGTCATCTCTTTGTATTACTACTTAGTTGTGTGTAACTTTGCAATCATCTCAAAATAAATAATTGAATTTAAATAAATTGTGCGTGTGCTGCAGTGCAACTTTTCACACTACTGACAGACTGAAAAAGTTGAGTCAAACACAGAAACACATGTGTTCAAGGTAAAGCAGTACAACAGAAACACCCTGAGGAAAATCTGTAACCACAGAACTGCAGTAAGTCCTTACGAGAGTCATGATGGCAGAGAGAGGGCGGTAGGTTACACTGTCGCTGTAGAAGACAGGAGCCTCCTCCCAGCTCCGGGACTCCCAGGGACTCCAGAACAACACTGCCCAGCAAAATAGAACTCTGTGCCATAATGGACATATCATAATTTGAGGTGCCCAACACTGTGGCTAACAGCTACATGAGGCCGGTGAACATTTGAAATATAACTAATGTAACCGAGGAACTCAATTTTTAAATTTACTTGCTTCAGGGTCCAGAGGGGAGAGGGGAGAGAACCATAGGGGAAAAGGGGATGGACTCACATGAACAAGTATAAAGGACACATGGACAATAACTAAGGTGGGGGGCGGAAATGGGAGACAGGTGGGGAGCACTGGGGGGGCAGGGCTGGGAATATAAGACAAAAAACTGTACTTGAACAAGAATTAAATAAAAATAAAAATTAAAAAAATTTACTTGCTTCAATTAATTTCAATTTAAGTAGTCACATAAAGCTACATAAAGTTATTGTATTGAACAGCCTGTCTTTCTTTCTCTCTCTCTCTTTCTTTCTTTTTTACTAAAAGGAAAAATTGAAGCTTAAATAAGAGCCTACATTTTGCTTGTTCAAGGTGCCTCAGAGCTTTGGTAAATTCAGCATCTTTGTGTCACCTTCATTGTCCTCTCATGCTAATGAAGTCGGCAACAAACAATTTAACGCGCAATCTCTTACACATGCAGTAGTTGATGTGTGATTGTAGCCAAACAGGGTCAGCCTGGATGGAGAGTTATTAACAGTGATGAAAAGGGCATTTCAGAAAGTACAAACACCACTTTGCAGATTTAAACAAATGAACACATGTTAAAGGATTATCCGAAGGCAAGTGTCTTTCCAAGATGATCTGATCACAAAATAAAAAGTCAGGGGTTGGAAAAATCTAGGGAAAGTGGATTCAAACTTACGGCATTATAATGCTATTCTCAGAAAGTTCTAAGATCAGGTTGCAGCGTAAGGAAAGACACTGAGGGAATTGAGGGAGTGTCGCCACGTGCTTCAGTGACACAAGTACAGAGTAAAGAGAGCCTGAATAGGGTGACAGTCTCAGACACTGAAATGACACCACAGGAACTGTTGAAAGAAACGTAGACACCCAGGGGATGGTGGCGTACCTGTATGTGGAAATGCTGAGGGAAAAAAACCCACCAAGATCGGTTCTTGATTTATTGTTTCTAAAGTTAAATGGTCATCATGAAGCAGAGATGGTCTTACCCAGTTCCTCTTAAACAATTGTTTGCCAACAGGCTGCACCAGAATTAATGGAGGACAATTTAAAATAAAAATTCTTGTGCTATAGTTCAGAAATTCTAAATCAGATTCACCAGAGTGCAACCCAGGAACAGACATATGTGTGTGTGTGTGTGTGTGTGTGTGTGTGTATAAAAATATATAAAATATATATATATATATTTAAGTTCCCTAGAAGATTTCAAAGTTTATTTATGTTTGGGAACTGTTGGTACAAGTCACTGAATAGAGGAAAGACAGGGCCACATATGTTGACCTTGGAAATCAGGTTGACAAAATTTAGAATTAGTTAAAATTATAAGAATACAAGCAAAACAAAACAAAAGCATTTCTATGTATAAATCAGCTCCGCTAAAAGTGGGAAAAACAGAGCATCTGGGGCACATATGAAGATAAATGCTTAATATTATTAGAATGTGCATGCAATTTTCTTAAAATGCTTCAGCACAGACAGTGACATTTATAAGTAGGTTCTTCCATTGTTTTAACCTATAGCCCTGAGAAACAGATGAAGAAAATGCCAACATGTACAGTACACTAATCAGAAATATAAACTCAGGGTTACCAGTTAACCTGCAAGAGATTATTTAGAAGTCTATATATACTCTTAAAACAACTGCTACAAGTGTCCTCTACATTTATTCCCTATTCACACAAAAGTTTTCTTGGTTACAATAATGGGTACTAGTAAGGCTGCTTCACTGGTGAAGTGAGTGGTGTTCAAAACGTGTTAATTAGTTCCGAACATGACATAGGCACTCCTGTTCTTGCAAAGAGGTATAAGAATATGTGGAGCCCAATACAAACCCTGTGCTTCACGGTCCTGGTGCAGCTGCTGATTCAAAGCAGATCTGTCACGTAAGCGGAAGGGAAACTGGGGCCTGGGCTGGAACGCTGCTACAGAAGTCTCTAAGGAAACTTTCCTGCAGCGTGCTGTTGGAGCATCTGAAAAGACGAATAGCTGGGACTATTTCCAGTTAACAAACAGGCCACATAGCTGTTTTTATGCCAACTTGCAAATTAATGTTTTACATCTGGCAAAATTTGACCTAAAATTTTCTTTCACTACGGGAGACCATGTACTTCCAAGAACTGAAGTCTCTCAGTGTCTATTAAAAAAACACACCTAACAATGGTTAATGACCTAATCAGTTCTGGTCAGTTTGCAACAAAGTCATTTTTCTCACCCTGACTGGTGTGGCTCAGTGGGTTGGGTGTCATCCCACAAACCAATGTAGCACTCGTTTGATTCCTGGTCAGGGCGCAGGGGTTATGAGAGGCAGCTGATCAGTGTTTCTCTCCCTCTCTTTCTCCCTCCCGTTCTCTTTTCCTAAAAATAAATAAATAAAGTCTTTTCAAAAAGTCATTTTCTCCAGAAAGCTTGGCATGACTTTTTGTTACTCTTAATAAAAACAATGAAATTAATATTTGCCAATGGGCTACCTTAATAAATAGGAGCTGCTGAATTTTACTGAGCAGTGAGACTGTTTTTTTAAAAACATGGTGCTTCCTTGGATATGCTGGCTTTGTTACACAATGGATTCTGTTTAGAAAAGCCCAGCAACAAAAAAGCAATGCTAAAGGTCACTTGTCAGATGAATGGCATCTATCAGTTATTAATTTCACTGTCAAACTTTAATGAGAACTTGTCCATGAATCGCTTATTGTTCCAAGTAAGAGAACACTCTGAAGAGTAGAAATCAAAATTTCCATTCTTGTCTTCAGTGGTTTGAAGCACTCATTTAAGCTTCGAAGCATGTGTTGCAAGTAGTTTATTAAATGTCAACTTTTAAAGAATCTTTAGAATAATGTTCTTTATACTGAGAAACAAATGTTCTCTTAGTTACATTATCTGAAAATTCATACTTGACCCAAAGCATATCAATCCAGGAGTGAGTAACCTGTTGTGAGTGTGTTTTTGTGGAGCAGGTCACGATATCTTTGTAAGTGTCATGCCTGCCATCATGAGCAGGTCTTGTCTTCTTTGAGAAGGTCATGGTTATTTAATGATCTTGGTTGCTGCAAATTCAGCATACTGCCAAGTCACTCACTGTTAACTAAATAAATGGTCATTCTTAAAGATTACTTTGTTCATTTCATTGCTTACCTGCCTCCTTACATTTAAGGATCATAACAACCCAATTACAACATGGGCAAAGGACCTGAATAGATACTTCTCCAAAGAGGATATACAGATGGCCAATAGACATATGAAAAGATGCTCAATGTCACTAATCAGCAGAGAAATGCAAATTAAAACCACAATAAGATACCATCTCACACCTGTCAGAATGGCTATCAGCAATAAATAAAAAAAAAAGAAGTGCTGGTGAGGATGTGGAGAGAGCGGAACCCTTCTGCAGTGGGAATGCAGACTGGTGCAGCCGCTGTGGAAAGCAGTGTGGACACACCTCAAAAAAGTAATATGGATCTGCCTTTTGACCCAGCAATCCCACTTCTGGGAATATATCCAGAGGAACCCATAACACTCATTCGAAAGAACGTAAGCACCCCTTGTTCATTGTGGTTGTATGTACAATCATCAAGATGTGGAAGCAGCTCCGGTGTCCATCAGTAGATGAGTGGATAAAACAACTATGGGACATTTACACAGTGGAATTCTACTCAGCCATAAAAACAAAAGAACGTTTTACCCCTTGCAACAGTATGGATGGACCTGGAGAACATTATGCTGAGTGAAGTAAGCCAGTCAGGGAAAGACAAATAATGTTGTGATTTCACTCATATGGGGAATTTAATGAACAAACTGAACTAACAAGCAAAGCAGAGACAAGACTCCTAGATGGGGAGCAGATGACAGCTGGTGAGGAGGGAGAGATTAGAGGGTGGAGGGGCTGAGCAAAACAGAAAAAGGACTCATGGACATGGACAACAGGGTGGGGACTGCTGCGGGAAGGGGGACAAGAACTAAATAGTAAAGGAAAAATATAATAAAGATGATATATTTAAAAAAGAGTAAACAGAAAAGAAAGATAATTGTTGATCCTGTTTTAGAAAAAATGTTTTAGTCTTCTATTAATAATCTGTGAATGGACTGATTGCACAAAAACGTGACTTCAAACAGGTCTCTGCCTCAATAAAATGAGGTTACTTTTGTTGCTCTAGAATGCAGTGTCATTCTAAAAAGAGTAGACCGACTAGAAATGTAGAAAACGACTTTTTAAAACAATGGACAAATTATGCGGGGGCAGGTGTAGGGGGAAAAAGGAAAATGGATCCTTAGCGCTGTTAGGGAAACGGATTCTGCTGTGCCTGGAGAGGCCGGGGGCGGGGTGAGCGCGAGGGCGGAGGGAGCAGAGGCGGTGGCACCGCGTCCTTACAGTTTGCGGCGGCTCTTTGAGCTGGAGCTGTGCCTCCGTCTCCGACCGTTTCCGACCAGACCTGTCTCTCTGAGTTGGTCTTTCAGGATTTACAGCCTGTCCTCTAGGCCTTCTGCTGTTGCATATTTTACCCGCAGGTCCAGGGAGCCGAGGCCTGCATTAATCCTCCGTAGGTGGCCCTGATTTAGGCCCTGATTTACACTAGATTCTGGCGCCCACTCCTGCACTGACTTCGCAGCAGGTTTAGTCCGGTCATCAAAGACTCAGACCTTGTCCCCTTGGTATTTTAAAGCACGCAGTAGGCGTATAGCTGATCTGGAGTTGTTTTTAGGTGCCATCTGTTACTTATTTGCCCTTTGAGTAAAAAAACTTGGTGGCAAGTTTGTTTGTTTGTTTGAACCGCAGCACATGGTGGGTACTCAAAGAACATTACTGTGGAAGAGCATCTGTAAATGTATCAAATCTCACCTGACTAAACACAAAAGAGAATGACAAGAAGGAAGGGCCAACTTGTGTGTGAGCTAAGACAAGTTCAAGATTTTATTACTGTCGATTTTATAAACAATTTGAGCATGCTATATCATTGCTAATTTTTAAAAAAAATTACTGTAAGAAATGCATAGTCTATTTACATAGATATGTATTTAAAATTAGTAACTGTGTTCCTAATGTTCAAATTCTGAGAGATCTCTGTTAATGAACAGTTAATTCAAAACTAACAAGATTTTATTTCAGAACTTCTGGAAAAAAGTTGTTTTTAAATATGCCTTAAGCTTTTGCTGATTATAATAGAGAAGTCAAAAATGTGCTTTGGTCTGTGGTTAGAATTTACACATCATTTATGGGGCAGGTGTTCCTTCTTTAACCGACATAAATGCTGACTCATTAAAACCAACTCTTACACCGTAGAGTAAAACTGGAGACCTAAGTTTTCCTTACAAGAATCAGAATATTAAAGAGCTAATTTCATTACATAAATTAGAAGAAAACTTGTCTCAAATTCTAATAACTTAATTTTATTTAAAATAACAACCACAAAATCTTATCAAAGTATGATTGTCCATTGCCATTTACAAAGTATTATTTCACATGAAAAAATATATTTCATATAAGTAAATTTTACCTCATTGCTTTTGCTAGCATCTTATTTTTTAAAAGGTGTGATGATCCCCACTATTTATTAGGAGTAAAACAAAGTTGATGCCCCAAACAGTAATATTTGGTGAGCGGTAAATACAGACAACTGTAATAGTTTTAAAAATATAAATGAATAAAACTTAACAGAAAAACTATCAAAAACTTGAATACTGCATCAAAGACAGACATTTCTAAAAATGTTTTCATGTTTTTACACATTATTTAAAGTTGTTTTCATTCCCATTTTCAATACTTACTCATTAGTCATTTAGTAGTGCTTAACAAAATGTATCAATATCATAATATACAGAAAATAAACTACTATACTTAAGGCAAAAGTTTTAATTTTCTTTTCCTTTAATAAATGTTGCTCAATATTAAGTAAAAGAGCAATAATTTGTACCTGTTAAAATAAATTTAGGCAATTAAGATCCCTAACCAAAATGTCCATTTCACAACATTGGCAGTCTAGCAACCAAAAAAACCCATTATTTTGATTTAAATCTTGCTCAGTCTTTTCTTTGTATTTATAAAATGAAAAATTACATTACACTATATGTAACAGGTTTCAGTGTAGATTACACTATATGTAATCTATATTTATGTACCCATACAGAATCACATACCGCACTCCACTTTTCAATGTTGTGTTACGTAGTCAGGTTCGATACTTGGCGACAGGGAGTTAGAAATGTCTGAGAGTCAGCACTCGGCTGTAGGTGTAAATACTGTGCTCCCTAGTACAAAAACCTCTGCATTTTAGAACATCTCCATTTCAGTAAATAACACAAAAAATTTCTGGCAGTCATTTTCTTCTAAAACTTTAAAAATAATACAGCTGAAGTTACTCTTAACTGAGCTTCTTCTGCTTGTTCTTCAAATACCGATTTTAGGACATTTTCCTAAAATAAGACCTGCTTGAGCTAAATTTTAGGGTGACAAACTTTTATTCAAGCATGCATAGAAAAATGCACTAAGCTTGAAAAAATTTTTTTATGTTTTTAAACTTTAAGCATTTTTATTCTTATTTCTAAAAATATAATGTCTAATTACACTATAATGTTTAATTGAAAGAACCATAGATCAATGGTTCTTATTGATCTATAGTGTATGGCTTATAGGCAATCTAATAGTCAAATTATACGTTAGCTGAAGTATCAAGTCTTAGATAAAAATGATTGCAAAAAAAATCCATATCATTTCAAACACGTTTATACCTTAAAAATGTAGGCACAAGTGTAAGTTTTGCATATTACCAAATCAGTATGATTTGAATATGTATTTCTTAAATGAACATAAACACAAGTTTCCAAATTTTATTTTAATATTTATTTTAGTATCTAGCATTATGCTAATAACACTGAGCAAATTTAGATTTATTTAATAAAACATTGTCAATTTTAAGTTTGGGGTAAAACAAATTTCACCCAATTTAGAGCTGAGGTATAAAAAGTTTTCAATTTTTAACATCAGTGAACTTAGATTGTCTCTTGAATCTCAGTTGGGGAAGTTCAACAGAACATTCGTAAACATAGAAAAATTCTACTTTAGTGATTTAATGCTCGTCTTTCATTAATCTTATAAATATATGCTCATGTAAAGATGTTGCTGTTTTGTTTTGTTTTAGTTGAAATTTCTTTTTTAAAAAGGTGAGAGGCCATACATATTTCATTAGATTTTTATATAATTCCTTTCCTCTTGAGTCTATGTGAACTAATATTAGTATTGTAAATGCATATTAAAAAGTGAAAGTTTTTGCTTTGTCTGAATATGTAAAGTATATAAAATATGAGTAAATACATGTTAAATACAATGCTATAGTTTTCAAATTTGTCCTGATTTTACTACCATGTTCCTAACTGACTAAATTAAGCCTGAACAATTTAAATTTAGTTACATATAAAATAATTATGATGGCATTAAAATAGGCATAATTTGTTGCTATATGAACTTTATATATGCATCAAATTCATAAAAGTCATGTTCACGTAACACATAATTCACTATCATTTTTCAATATACTTGTTCAACCAGCTTTAAAGTTAATACTTCAAGGTTATACTTATCAAATGGCAATTGCAACCAGTAATAAGTTATTAAAAGACAAAACAAATGTGTAACTAGTACTAGTTATTTCTTGTGCATGTTTATTCTAGCAACCAAATTTGTATTGTCAAAGTGCCATTAATAAATTGTTATTATATTTCTTAAAACATTGATGGTTCTATAATGATAGAATTCACTATAGAATCTTGTAAACTCTTCAGGTAAGCTGGGCAAGAATGAACTTTACTCTAAATTTTATCTCTAGGGCATATGTAGGTGATATGGCAAATAGGTGACTTGAAAAATGGATATTATAATAATAATCTCACAAGATATGGCCAGGGATTAAGTCGCTTTGTAGAAATAATGAATTAAATAATTTAAGTAAGATTAAATATATGTGCCCATATATACATATACATACTAAATTTTAAGCTAGATGAGCATATTGTTTATATATGGTGTTTTAGATATATTCACATATATTTATATATAGCCACACATGTACATAAAATATATTTATGTATATATCATATATGTTTACATACCCAAATATATATATACAAAGGGCATGGCAGAGTGCCTGACACATAATAAGCTTTATATACATAGGGCTATAGTCATAGTTAATAATCCATCATAAACAATGTGCTAAAAATATTTATCCTTGACACCTTTAAACTTATTGTTCTGTGTCATTTCGTTCTGTCAAACTACCCCACTTTTTCCTGCTTCTCCTCCAAAAGACGCTTTTTGTTTTGACAGGCTCCTGCTCTATCCACACCTTCTATCTTGTTCTTTGAGACCCTAGCTAGTACTTCTTCTCAAGTGGACTACAGAGTCATTCCTGAAATAAGATTTATTTCACCCATTTACAAATATGTTAAAAGTGACAAGTTGATGACTCCTTTTACTTCAGAAGTACATTTTGGGTGGTGTAATGTTCATTTGCATCTGAGTGTCCTATAGGAGCTTCAGACTCATTGGGCTGTAGCTGAATGGTGCCCACATCTCCAAAACCTCTGCTGCTCCGTAGTAACGCTTTCAAGTAATGTTTTAAACACCTACCACATTTACTTAGTCCAGGGACCTCAGACCTGTGATCAACTCTTTTTTGCTGGCTGCTCCTTACAAACTGTGAAGTTCAGAAGATTCTACCTGAAAGACTGTAGATTCTGTTTCCTTCAGCTGTTATTAGCTCCTTATGGTTTGACTCAAATCCATCTGATAAACCTCTACTGGAATCTAATCTATTCATCAGAGCTGGGGGTTTTTTTGGTCTTAAACATCTCAAAAATTCCTTGGCTTTTCCCACATTTTAAAAATCGTTTACAATGAACACGTTTTAATTTTATAATCTGGAAAACACATTAAATAATATTTTTATGGATATCTATTGATTACAGAATAAATTCAATATCCTCCTTAGAATTCAGAAGCCACTTAAAATATGACCACAAATTATGTAATTACCTGCTGTTCCCTGGGTTCTTCTTGGGCCATATTTTAAATTTTTAAATGTATACCACCTTTAAACTCTTTTCTCTTATTTTGAAAATTTCTTATTTACCCACTCATCTTTAGTCTGCAAGACCCAGCAAAATACATATATTATGTGTGTATATACATATACGTATACATATACATATATATGTATATTTGTATCTCTTGTTAAGCTCCCTCTGACTTGAGTGGTAATTTGTGCTCTTCCCAGTGTTTTCAAAGTTTATACCTATTAGAGAACCTTTCACTTTATATCAGAAATATAGATTTCAAAATATTTATATCTTTTTACTGTCCTATGGAGTCCTTAAAGGGAAAAATCATACTTCATTTATTTTGTAAAAGGAAGAGATAAATAAGGAAAAATAGAGGAGAGACATATACAACTTTACAAAATAATTTCCATGATTCTAGTATATTTTGGCAGAAAAAATATATATAATATTTAATATATTCAAAACAAGGTACTTAAAAATCTTACTTTTCAAGAAGGGAAACTAATCTTTATGGCATTTAACAACTGGTATAAGATAAACTTTGAGCATTGTATTTATGAGCTCATTTCAGCAAAACTGTGCTCTGACTTATGTAAATGTGTGTGTGGTTTCATCAAGTATTCCTTTGCTGATAAACAGTAAAAAGAAATAGCTCATATCTCAATACATAGTGAAGAGAATAGTTCTATCATTGTGTTAGCTGTTTTGCTAATGTGATTAGTACCTCCAAGTTTCCAGTTCTTTTAAGAGTAAAATTTTGAATGTCCAAAAGTACCGTGTATTGTTCTCTACCATTTCCTCTCTGTGATCATTTTTGATCAGTCTTTCCCTCCCTCCAGCCTCACTGGTTTCTCACTCTTTCTTGAACTATATTAACACATTTCTCTTATAACATTTTGGTAAAGATGCTCTATGAGTTTGGAAAGCCATTCACCCAGCTATCTGGGAAACTCCCTCACTTCTCCCAACTAGAAAGTCTTTTCTGACTGATTTGTTCCTGGCATGCTTGATAACTGTATAAAGTTGGTTAATTTTTTTGTTGTTATTTGGATTTAAGACTTTAGAGAATTGTAACTAAGTCAAATGGAAATTAGATCTAAAGATAAGAGATAAAACTCTTTTTCAAAAAAACTAAGAAGTAAAGGGTTAATTCCATGGGTTTGGGGTGCTCAAACTCTGCAGATTCCAAAGAAAGGATTAGGCTTTACAGGCTCCTGAGAGACAAATCTAAACCCTTAAAAGAACCTGCCAGATTAGAGTGTTATCCTATATCTAAAATCTCAGGCCACACCAGGTAGTTTATGCTAACAATGTTATTAATGGTAAATGTCTGTTTTGTACACCCATGGTTCTGAATCACACTGTGTAACTTGACCTCTCCAACCCCTCTGGAGTGCTGGAGACTCAGTAACTAAGGTCAGTCGCCCAAATACCCCATGGCTAAGTCACTGTTCCAATAAAGATGGTGGACACAAGGGCATGAGTGAGCTTCCTAATTGGAAATATTCTGCCCGTGTTGTGACACATCATTTCCAGGAGACTTAGAGAATAAGTAGCAGCTTGTGCCTCTTTTCTCATGAACTCTGCCATATGTGTCCTTTTCCTTTGTAGACTTTAATCCATATCCTTTCTGTGTAAAAACCATAACTCTAAGTAAAACTACTTTTCTGAGTTCTGTATTTCCTGAAAATCATCAAAACTGGGAGTGATCTAAGAGACCCCCAATGTAAAACATTGGACAAAATTTGTGTGACCTTAATTACAAATATGAGTGCTAAAGAAAAAAATGACAAATTGGATTTCATCAAAATTTAAAACATTTTGCTTTGAAAGATGTTAAGAAAAATGAATAAAATAAGTCACAGAATAAAATATTTGCTGTCTATATCTGAAAATACTTGTAAATCAAATATTAGAGTGGAAATGCAGAAATAATTCTTTTATTAACATTCCAATAAAATTTTATTTATAAACAGAGAAGTTTAAATTGTATATAATAATCACTTGTTACAAAATCACCTTTTGAATTTTTTCAACTACTTGTAAATATTTTAAAAATCATTCTTAGCTCAAGGGCTGTACAAAAACAGGAAGTCTTCCATAAACAATAGATCCTAATGATAAAACTGGTGAGCTATGCTTAGTGGAAGCCATTCCTCTTATGTGTAAGTATAGAATAATCAATTCTAAGGTAATGCATATAGATTATTTTAGCTGTAGAAAGAACTGGCTCCACCAGTTATAACTCAATAACAAGAAGACAAACAAAGATGGGCAAATAATATGAAGAGGTTTTTATCAAAAAAGCCATGTAATAAACACAGAAAAAATTGCTCAGCATCACTTGTTATTAAAGAAATGCAAATTAATAACTACAATGTGATACCATTGACCATAATATAAAAATAGAAAATACCAGGTTTTAGTAAGAATTTGGAGACACTGAAATCCTAATACACTGTAAGTAGAAATGTAAAATGGTACTTTATTCATAGTATATTCAAAGGGAAATAATACAAGTGCCCTTTAATTGATATTAGATAAACAAAATATAGAGTATTTATATAATAAAATAGTATTTGCAATAAAAAGGAACAAAATACCTATGCATGCTACAACATGGATAAACCTCAAAACATTATATGAACTAGAAAAAATATATAAAAGACATACACTATATAGTTTATTGTATATGAAATGTTCAGAAAAGAATAATTTATAGACAGAAAGCAGATGAATGGTTGCTAGGGGGCTGGAAATACCAGTGACGATTATTGGCAAATAGTTCAGGGGACTTCTTTGAGGTGATGGAAATGGTCTAAAATTAGTGGTGGTTACACAACTCTATAAACTTGCTAAAAGTCACTGAATTACATATTTATAATGGGTGGGCTTTGTGGCTTAGAAAATTATACCTCAGTTAAGATGTGAGAAAAATCTGATAGAAGAAAACAGAGAAATAAACAATGAATAACTTATATGGCATGGAAGAATGAGATAGGTGTTTGGATTCCAAAACAAAACAGAAGAACATAGTAGAAAGAATAGGGAATATAGGGAGGAAGTGCAAAATTTTTGCAGTATTTGACAGGGTAGTTAGGGTAAGACATGTGTTAAAAAGGAGTTAGCCATGTTCCCATTTGGTAGAAGAGCAAGCCAGCCCAAGGGAAGAGATCCAGCAAAGCTTTAAGGCCAGGAGCGTATCCCACAGTTTGAGGACCAGTGAGGAGGTCAGTGTGGCTGGAAGGAGGAGATTAATAAACAATAAACTCAGATAGATAATGGGAGCAAGAAGGGGGAATTAGGGCCTTATCACCCATTGTAAAAAAAATGGAGAACCATTGGAGGATTTTTAACAGAGAAACAGCATAACCTGACACACAATTTAAAAGCATGATTCTTTATGTCATGTAGAGGACAGATTTAAGGAGTGATGGAGAAGCAGGAAAACCAGTTAAAGTGGCTACTTTGATATTTCTGGCAATAAATTATGATGGCTTGAATCAAGGTGGTAGATGGTGGTTGTGGTGAGTAGTGAGATTCTGGATAGAGCAAGGCAAAATAAATTTTAGCATCAATTTTTCTCTTTTTAAAAGTTAATTCATACTTTCATAAAAATTAGAAGAGAATACATCAAAATGTTAATAGTATTTCTTTCTGTTTGATGCAGTTTTTGGTAATTCTGTGCTTCTGCATTTCCTAACTTGTCAGCTGTGTCACTGAATTATTCCTATAGAGCAAAAATATTTTCCTCAATATTCAGTTCATTGAACAAGATAATAATGCAAAGCAGGTGTCTTTTGCCATATTTTTAATTCAACACCAAAATGGTTACATATGTGAATAGTGATGAGTGCTAATATTAGCAATATAAAGAATATTCAAGGAAGAAATAAGTTTCCTGAATACAGAGTCTTGGACTCACTCTTTCATGAACATGTGGTAGCATTATTACCCAAGGAACTTCTTTGACATTTCATGACTCTCTCCAGAATAGATCTCATGGCTAATTTTTAAAATTGGTAATAAATGCATTCCTAGAAATAATAAATACCACTTGTATCAGTCAGGAAAGTTTAGATTGTGCTGAAAGAACGGAACACCTCAAGTCTTAGAAAACTGAACAGTGTAGGTATATTTTTCACTCCACCAGGGCAGGGTCTCTAATAACTCTAGAAGCCAGATTGTTGGAGACTCCATCTTGTAATGGTCTATCAGGATCGAATGCATTAAAGTATCAACTGGTTCCTAAAAACATCTGTTTCCAAATGGTACGCATTCTTCTGCTCTCGTTAAACTGGCCAGTGTAAGTCCTACGGCTGCAGAAGTGTTGGAAAGCACAATCCTATGATGTACTCAAATGGAGGAAATTGGAATAAATGAACACTGTTTTTAAAAATTCTTTGATTTTTTTTCTTAGCTACAAACCATTCTTTTGAAGAATTGAGGGTGATATAATGGCACAGGTCAAGGTAGCGATGTTGTGCACCACAATGATTCATGCAATAGCTTACGTGATCTTTCATGGATTTGTGATGCAATTATGTTGTCTCTCAACACAGTTCTCTAAAATGGGTTGCATATTCCATAGTATATTACAAGATGGGAGGTAAGAGAAGAAAATATTAGAACTGCAACTTATATGGGTGTTTTAAAGATTGTATTTATTTATTTTTAGAGAGAGGAGAAGGGAGTGAGAAAGGGAAATATCAATGTGTGGTTGCCTCTCACACACCCGCTACCTGGGACCTGGCCTGCGTGCAACCCAGGCATGTGCTCTGACTGGGAACCAAACCGGCTACCCTTTGGTTTGCAGGCACTCATTCCACTGAGTCACACCAGCCAGGGCTAATTCATATTTGTTTTGACATAAAACAAATAAAAAATTAAACAATCCTACTATTCAATATAAAGGTTTTCTAATATTTAATTTTAATATTTGCTAGTATTTAATAGCACTTGTATTCCTACCGCAAGTTTGTTGTCAGCTGCATATAATCTGAAGAAACTTAAAAATAAGATTTATGAAGATGACATACAATTTGATAGTCACCAACATTAATGATAAATCTGTTCTAAGTATGTGTTATGCATAGTGTGTATATGGTGTTTATTGGGTCTTTATGAAGTATCTTTAAGAGCTATCATTCAAAACAAGTACTTAAATAAATCAGAACCATATATTTGAATTATTATAGCACATGATATTAAGTGAACATTTTCATAATATTGAAGTATTCAGTAGTGAAAATATGTTATATATTCCTTTTCTTAAAAAGTTCATTTTTTTAAAATTTATTTTTAAAGAGGGAAAAGGAGAGGGAAAAAGAGGGAGAAAAATATCATTGTGTGGTTGCCTCTCGTGCATCCCTAACTGGGGACCACCCATTCTGCAACCCAGGCATGCGCCCTAGACAGGGAATGGAACCAGCATGGCCTTTGGTTCCCAGGCCAGCATGCAATCCACTGAGCCACACCAGCCAGGGCTAATATTTTCAATAATTTTCAGTTATACTGCTTTCACTAAAATATATTCATAGTCAATATAATAAAGTTATCTTTTATGAAATAAAATATATTCTGTTAACAGAAAATTAAAATTACTTAAAACATTGTTAATTTCATCTTTATCCTCTTACAATTTTTATTATTGTGTATACTTTAGAACAATCATAAAAATCAGTAGAAAAGTTCATACTTATCATTTTTAACTGACAAGGTTTGTGATCATATAAAATACAGATCAGTTATATTATGGATGGGACATTCCAACCATGACCTTTCTCTGTGGCCAAAACACACTTTTCAGTTGTCTACTTGAAATCTCCACTCTGATAAATATTTATATTTAACATGTCAAAACAGAACTTTCGCTTTTCCCACCGGACCTCTTCCTCCCCTGGCCTTCGCCACTCTGTCAAATATACAAATACCAATCTAGTGGCTTAGCTCAAATCCTTGCAATTATCCTTTAGTCTCCACCTCTCATGCACACTGAATCCACTACCAAGCTGTGACATTTCTATCTCCAAAGCATATCCTGACTAGTCATTTCTCGGCAAACTAAATCAAGCCACCACAGTCTTTGGGACTACTGCATGGTTTCCTGATGCGTCTCATTGTAATTCCGCCCTCTTCTCCCAACAGCAGCCAATGAGTCTCCTAAAGCAACCATAGGGCCCTGTCAATCTCTTGCCTCATGCTGCTCATTGGCAGTTGTCGTAAAATCCAAACTCCTTGAAATGCTCTTGCCTACTCCTTAAACCTCTTCTCCTAAACTCTTTCCTCTCTGTTTTCTTCTGTCTGTACAAGGTACAGGGATATTTTTTCTCTTCCTCAAACAGACTAAATTCTCTTTGGTCTCCATATGTTTGCATGGCTGATTCCTTCCCAGCATTCAGTTCTCTGTCCCTAAATCAGCTCTCTAGTGTGACTATATCTTATAGCCCCCACCTGTTCCCCAGCCCACTCTGTACCAAATTAAGTATTACTTTGGCCTTTGAGTCCTACGCAATCCATACCTCCCCACCACATTCCCAAGCTCATCTCCCACCATCCTTCCCTGCAATTGCAATGCTTCATTCCCACTGACCTCCTCCTGTTTCTTAATTAGGAAGAATGTTATGTGATTTGTACTTGCTCTGTCCTCAGCAAGAATGTTCTTCCAGATATGTGTCTGGCTCATTTCCTCAGTTTATTCTGGCCCCTGCTAAATTTCGTCTCATCAGAGGTATCTGCCCTAATTACCCTATCAAAAGATCATTTCTTCCCCCTGCCTCGATTTACTACCTATTTATTTCTTCATAACACTTGCATGTATATTAAATCTGTCATTTGTTTCTCATTTGTCCCATTCACAAAAATATAAGTTCCAATAGGGTAAGGGCTTTGCTTTCTTCCCCCACTATAATTCTGGCCCCTTGAAAATGTATTATTTTACTTTATATAAGCTATTCCATGCTGATATTCACTTGATGTTTGTATATAAAAGATGGTGCTTATGATCATTCTTGTATAATCATGATTTTTACTTTTGTAAGTATATTTTAAGTTAATTTCTAGAGGTCATATATTTATGCACATGTTATATGAAGATGCATATTTCCCAATTGATATTTTGAAATCCGTAACAGTCTACACACCCAACAACTGTGCTTCTCCTCATTTTAATACACGCAGGCCTACATTGGATTTTGTCAATCTTTTTAAGACCTGTGACCTAAAAAGTGATTAAGTGATTTCTTTTTTATTTGCATCTTATTATTAGCAAGCTTGAAAATTTTTATTATGATTCTGACATGCGAACTTCTTTTATATATATATTTTCTCATTTTAAAATTTTACATTAATTTTTGTTTATTGTTATTTAATAATGCTTTATACACTTACATATTTACACTCTGGTGTATGTACTACAAAATTTTTCTCAGTTTGTAGTTTGACTTTCATCTTCATTTATGTATTTTAGTTTGTTTTTAATAAGGAAATTTGTCCTTCATAAGTCTAACTTTTTCACTTTTTAAAGCACCTAGTTGAATATTTTTATGGTTTCTTTTAGTGTTTTTATTGTTAATGTTTTAACTTTTAATATTTCTTCTCCATATCCAATTTATGTTGGTGTATGTAACAATAGTGGAATTCAAAGCAGTTGCATTTGACTTTTTGAGAAATGGTTGCTCAGTTTTCCTCATAATATACCAACATGATAATCATAATAGTAACACTTAAGATTTACTGCAAGATTCTTAAAGGACAGTCATTTTGCTAAATATTTTATGTGCAATAGCTCAATTAATCTTCACCTCAACCTTCAGGGTTACGATGAAGCCTATTTTTCTTGAGAGGGACAAAACAGATTTGGACTGTTTTAAGCTGACCATGGAATTACCCCTCATTTATAACAGCCAGGATTCAGAGACCTGAGTTTATAACCCCAGTGCCATGCTTCACACCAACAGGACAATTTACTAAGTGCTTGAGCTACATATGATTGATGGCCACGCTGTTTATTATCACTGTGGTTGCAAACTGGGGGGTATTCAATTCAGTAACATAGAACCTTACACTACTTGATTTTCTCAGTTTTCCTCAAATCTCCTTTCCCCTCAAATTTTCTGTCCTGAAGTCATCGCCATGGTGTGGGCCAAATCTGGTTTTGCTGCCTACACTGATACAATAAGCAGGAAAAAGATGAAGAACATGTTTTCTTGTACTTTAAACAAAATGCCAAAAAGTTGAAAATAAATGCTTAGAAAAAGATGTTCCAAGAGAAAACTAGATTAGTAACATTATCTAACAACCTAGAACTTAATGAAAACATCATATAAAAAAAGAACAATAATAAGCCCTGGCTGGTGTAGCTCAGTGGATTGAGCGTGGGCCTGTGAACCAGAGGATCGTGGTTCGATTCCCAGTCAGGGCACACTCCTGGGTTGCAGGCCAGTTCCCAGCAGGGGCCATTTCCCAGCAGGGGATGCACGAGAAGCAACCATACATTGATGTTTCTCTTCCTCTCTCCTTCCCTTCCCCTCTAAAAATAAATAAATAAATATTTTTAAAAAGAACAATAATAGCAGAGTAAGGTATAGCCCTCATTAACACAAGCAGATGCAACAACCTCAAAAATATGACCAAACAAAAAGCAGAAATAAGGAGTAAACTAGATATATCAACAGCTGTTAAAGGATTTTTTTAAATAGCCCTCTTAGGAAATGATAAAACCATAAAAAAATAAGCAATGAAAGCAAGATCAACACAAAGCAATGAAAAACTTGGGCAATTTGTTAAGTACTGAAAGATGCTATACCAAACAACAAAATATGTGTTTTTTAAAGCACATATGAAATATTTCATTGTAAGATATGGTTCATGCCATCAAGCAAGGGAAGCCTCACTCAATGACAA
This sequence comes from Sturnira hondurensis, assembly GCF_014824575.4. Taxonomy (NCBI): domain Eukaryota; kingdom Metazoa; phylum Chordata; class Mammalia; order Chiroptera; family Phyllostomidae; genus Sturnira; species Sturnira hondurensis. The sequence continues at coordinate 9,952,864 of NW_028077105.1, read as the reverse complement.
AGACACAAGATAGTGCAGACTATTGCTCTCTAACAACACACAATAAAATTATCAATTAAAGCAAAAGAACAGCTGAAAGAAGTCCCATATCATCCGTAAATAAGTAAGTATGCATTGGATCAAAAATAATAAATTGTATTTGGAACTTTTTGGAAGTGAGTAATAGAGTAATAGAAACTGAGTAATAGAAAAACTGAGTAATAGAAAAACTACTACATGGCAAAATTTATGGGGAACAGTTAAAGACATATTAAAAGGAAAAGTACAGTTTTAAACACAGTTATCAAAAATCAACAAATGTTTTTTAAATGATTGCCTATTTAAACCTAGAAATCTAGAAAAGGAACAAACAGATAAACAATAAAATAATAGAGATCAAGTTAAAAATCAATGAAAGAAACAAAACAAAACTAAAAAATTATAAAATTAAAAGAGATCTATATAACTGAAAGACCACAGGAGGTTCACGAATTAAAAAACTTTAAATGGTGGCAATTCTGTCCAACCAATGCACTGTTAATCAGAATGCCAAGTGGGCTTTTGTGGAAGTTGATAAGTTAATTCTAAAATGTATATGAAAATTCATGCTGCTAAACCTGGGGAGGAATAATAAATTGGGAGAACATTATATAATAGTTCTCAAACTAGCAGTTCTCAAATTTGGGTGCATGTTATAATCATCGGGGAGATTTTTAAAAACCTCAAGGTCATGCCTTATTTCCTACATAATTAAATTCTTATCTTTTCAGGAGAGACTAGGCATCTCTAGTTTTCATACCTCCCAGATATTTCTAATGTACAACTAAGTTTGGGAAGCACGGCTCTGCCACATATTATCATGTTCAATATAAGTTGCACATTACATTGGTGTAAATATATATTAATTAAGATGAGGTGAGACTGGACAGCAATTACATGAATGGGACAGAATAGAAGCTATAGAAAGAGACGCAGTCATGTATGGACACTGTTTACAGCCAAGATGACACAGTTAGAAAGAAGGAAAAAAGGCAGTTTGTCCATAAAAATACTGTAACAATTGGCTCCATAGAAGAAAAAAGTAAACATTGATCTCAACTTCAAACCATATACAAAAACAAAAAAGTTCTAGGTAGACGCAGATCTTAAGGAGAGACTAAACGAAAAACAAAAGACAATGTAAGAAATTATCTTTCACAATAAACAAATGGGACTCCATCAAACTAAAAAGTTTTTGCACAGCAAGGGAAACCGTTGACAAAACAAAAAGACAACCTGTTGAATGTGAGAAGATACTTGCTTATGATAAAGGGTTAATATCTCAGATTTATGCAGAACTCATACAACTCAACACCAGAAAATCAAACAATCCAATTAAAAATGAGCAGAGGACCTGAATAGCCACTTCTCCAGAGAGAACGTACAGATGTATGAAAAGATGCTCACTGTCACTGATCATCAGAGAAATGCAAATTAAAACCACAATGAGATATCACCACACACCTGTGAGAAGAGCTGTCATTAATAAATCAACAAACAAATGTCGGTGAGGATGTGGAGGAAAGGACACCCTTGTGCACTGTTGGTAGGAATGCAGATCGGTTTCCTGCAGCCGCTGTGGAAAACAGTGCGGAGGTTCCTCGAGGAATTGAAAATGGACCCAGTGATTCAATTCCTCAAGGAATTGAATTGTGACCCAGTGATTGAATTTCTGGGTATATATTTGAAGAAACCCAAAACATTAATCACTAATTCAAAAGTCAATATATACCCTCATGTTCGTTGCAGCACTATTTACGATAACCAAGCTATGGAGAGCAACCCAAGTGCCCACCAACAGACAAATGGATAAATAACGGTGAGATTTTGTATATATATATAAACTTGGCCAAAATAAAAGAATGAAATCTTACCACTTCCAACAATATGGCTGGACCTGGAGGGTATTTTAATGAATCAGACATAGAAAGGCAAATACCATATGATTTTACTTATGTGTGGAACCCAAAGAGCAAAATAAAAGAACGAACAAAATACAGAGTCATAGACACTGAGGGCAGACCGATGGTTGTCAGAGGAAAGGAAGGTTGGGAGACCGGGTGAAAAGGTGAAGGGATTGAGAAGCACCAGTTGGGAGTCACAAAATAGTCATGGGGATGTAATCAATAATACTGTAATAACTAGGCATGGTGCAGGTGGGTGATTGAAATATGGGAGGACTACTATATGAAGTACATTGTTGTTTAACCACTATGCCGTGTATCTGAAACTAATACAAATAATACTGAATGACAATTGTAATTAAAAAAAAGAAATTGGAAACTTAAAAAAAGAGAGAAAATATATTCATGAATTTAGGGTAAAAAAATTTTTTTGACAAGACATAAAAAAGAAAGCAATTATAAACTGAACACAATTCCATTAAAATTAAAACCTTCATCAAATGCACCATTTAAAAATGGAATATTAAGCTATAGACCAAGATACATATATCAGCATGGATAACAGGCAAAGAGTCAGAAATCCCTGTGTGTGTATGTATATAGTATATATATAGCATATATATATATATGTTAGAATATACATATATTCCAATTGATTAAAAAGTTTATAAAGTCCAGTGGAGAAATGGTCGAGAGATATGAACAATGTTTTTATACAGGAGTATCTCCAAAAGGCCAGTAAATGTATATATAAAAAGGTGCTTAATTTCATTAGCTACCAGGCAGGAAGATGCAAACTACCAACACTATACTCAAGAATAATAAAATTATAATTACTGATAACATCAAATGTTGTGAGGGATATAGATGAATTGAAACTCCTATATACTGATGGTAGCAATGTATATTGGTATAACTACTAGGGAAACTTGTTTTTCATTATTCACCAAAGCTGAGTATACCATACATATGACATGGAAATTTCACTAATTTATATGTGCAACTGAATATATATACATGTATACACACATGTACAAAAATTTTCACGATGACATTACTGGTAACAACTCCATACTAGACATAATTCAGATGTCCACTAGCAGTAGAATGCACTAATAAATTGTGTATATTTATTCAATGAAATGTTATACACATTGAAATGAATAAACTATATAGAACATCATTGATTAACTTTTAATAGATTATGTTGAGCATATATGCCAATTAGGAAATGATACATGCTATAATGTTTTATTTAGATAAAGTTCATAAATGAACAAAAGTTATGATAGTGATCACCTTTGAGGAGGGTAAAGGAAAGGGATTGAGAGAAAAGCACAAGATAAGATTTCTAGAATATTTGTAATTTTTTATTTCTTCACCAGGATGATGGTTACATAAATGCACTTACTTCATAAAAATTCCTCTACATATATACTTTGCCCCCTTAACTGAAGTATAGCATAGTAGTAAAGTATTAAAGGGTGAAGAGGGTCTGAACACATGGGGAGACATACTATGTTTTTTTTCTAAGACTTAATATAAAAATGTGAAATCTTCCGAAATCAATTTACAAAGTCAATATAATCCAATACAAATTCTAGTTGAATTTCTTAAGTAACTGACTGATTTCTTTAAGAGCATATTCAAAAACATCTAGAATAGCTAAAGTCAACTTAAATAAAAGTAGCAAAAGCAGGAATTGATCTATACATGGACTACATATTAACACATTTCAGAGCCATAGTTACAAAAATAGGGTGATCTTAGCACAGCTGAGGAAAAAATAGACTAATGGTATATAAGTGATATTTCAGAGACAGATTGTTCCAGATGCAAGTTTAAATATAACTAACAAGCAGCAATACAAATCAATGGGAAAAGGATGGCTAGCTGGGTAAATGGTACTGGCGGGTCAAGTTTATTTTAAGGAAAAAACTCTAAAATTGGATCCCTCTGCACCTCAGAGCAAAGTGTTCTCCAAATGAATTAAAAACTGAATGCAAAAATGGATAAACTGATATAAAATAATATAGGAAAATATTTTTGTAACCTGGAAATGAAGACCAACTTTTTATGTAAAGCCTCCATAGCACAAACTATGAAACAAAAAAAATGATTGGGGGCTGACTTGTGAACAAAAATATATTGCATAATATTGTATATATGGAAAAATGTGTTTTGATTTCAAACAATCAATATATAAGTGAATTAAACAAAACCCGATATTAAGCTGATAATAGCTTGTATCAACAGGTGTGTGTGTGTGTGTGTGTGTGTGGGTGTGTGTGTGTGTGTTGAATCTGACATTTGTCAATCTTTGTTTCATTTTATAATATAATATCTAAAACCTTTTTTTCAATGAAAGGTTTATCTACCAACACTTCTTTAAGTTACTTTCCTAGTAGTTTTACTGTATTTAATTTTGTTACTGCATCAGTTCTACCACCATTACGACAAGAAATACACGTTTGCCTAGAAAACACCTTTTTTCTCACATCTATCCAAACTAACTGCTTAAAGAATCTCTAGGCCTTAACATATTTTTGCTGAATGAACATAGTGAATTACATGAAAACATGTTAACTTACTAATCAATAATCCAAATTGAATCCAGACTTTTCAACATGAATTTTTAAAAACTATCTTGTGATTAAAAACCATTAATTTCTATACCTTCAAATAAGAATGGCATCATTTAAAGAATGAGGAGTTTGGCCCCTACAGAAAGGGTGTAAGAAGCACTGACAAAGGCAACAGCAAAAAGTGGTTAAGAGCTGACTGAATTTTTCTTTCTAAACACCGCCCTTTTAATAATTACTTTTGTTTTATAAAATTAAATTTTATTCTCTACATTCTAGAAATGTAAATATGGATAACTTAACTTTTCCGCCTTGCATTACAACCCATTTCAAAGAAAAGGCAGAAATAACTCACCATTGCTGTTGAACTATTCAGAAGGGTATGAAAACTCAGGAAGCTTCACACAATTCCTGCCCCCTATTTGCCCAAGTCCTATCTATTTCTCTCTTCTGTAATACTCTTGGGTCTTGACCATTACTTTCTCTCTTTTATGGTCACCTTTTCTTTAACAGAACTCATACATGTTCTACTGAAATTTCTTCCTCCAATTCCCAAGAGTATACACCTTACAAGTACTTTTAGCCAGCCAACAGACAGGAAGGTGCTTACCTTCAAAGTAGATGCCTGACTGGACTTCCAGGACCCTGGGCAGGGTCCTGAGGTCCAGGGAGTGGACAAATTCTTCCAGTGACAATGCCATTGCTCTGACTTGGGTCTCTTGCAGACCTCGTACTTACAGAAGCCTGTGGCTTCTGGGTGTCACTTGCCTGTAAATGCAGACCCTGCTCATGATCCCTCCCTCTGGCAGGCAGGGATGTCTCACCAGAGCCCAGCTGGGGTGGTGTAGCTATAGGTGGGGAGGACAGTGAGGGGGGAGGGAGGAGGCAGGGGGCAAAAGGTGTCAGAGCTCTTTTTGTTCTGGTTGTGGCTTCATTTCCTCCTGACACTGAAGTAAAACAGGATGGGGGTGGGGTGAGCAGGTCTGAGCAGACTTTGCCCCAAAAGTGAGATATGGTAAGCAGCTCAGTGACTGTTGCTAATCCAGGTGTACATCTACAGTTTGGGGTCAGAGTTGCTTGTTGGCCAGAAAAGAACAGAAATGCAGGACTGAAGTCTAATCTTAAACAAGTCTTAATCTTGATTCTTTATCTCTTTAGTTCATTTCTAAAGTTTGCCTTTATGCCTCATTTGCATACTCAGTGCTTTTATATTAAATTTGGGTCTGAAAGTGCTTTGTGTCAGCAGTTTTCAGAAACCTGATACTATGGAGAGAGAGGATCGAAACCACTTTTTATTCTTCCACGATAAAAAATTGTGCTGAATCTTAAAGGAGAGTGGGACAGGGGTGCAATATGCAAAGTGATACAGTAAATTAATTCAGTAAGTTAACATGAATCTCCACAGTATAGCGAGAGTATCTAAATCTGTCACGAGCAACCTGGGTTTCCTGAGTTTGGCTCTGCTTTTGATTTACATGGTACTCAGCCTTGTCTTCGCTGTTCTTTAGTTGTCTCATTTATCAAGGGAAGAACCCATAGGAGTCAAATAGATTGTACAATTTCTTTCCAGGTTAAAATTCTGCAATTCTGATCCTATAAAAACAAATCTTAAAAGTTCACCCTTTGTATTTAGAGCTAGGCTATACAATTCAGAGTGGTATTTTCTAAGTCTCTCTAAGGGTGAAGAAGGAGAGGCTAGTTGGTATAGATAGAAGTGAAAGATGCTAAGAAACTGCATCTAAACAAACTCTCTGTCTAGCGACTGTTTTATCTTCAGGCTGCAGAGAGCATGGCCAGAACAGAGAGGGTCAGCTCTCATCACAGCTCTACCATATCCTTCACATAAACGACCTAGTAATCAATATAGTAGTACCTTACTTTGATATAGAGCTGATAAAACTTCTGCAGCTCTTATTAACACACTCGATACTTGCAATAATCTGCTGGAATTCATTTCTTTTTTCACAAGACTAGAATTTATGGGGCCGTGTCATCAGGTTTTTCACCAGTAGCTTCTATATTCTCACTTGCAATTGTTTTTGCCCTAAAGTCTCCCAAAGTTGATTGCTCTGCCTTCTGCACCCCTCTCTCTAAGCTTAGGCTCCTTAATTGCCTGCAAGCACTGGGTAAAGCTTAACAGTGTACAACACACGGTGGAATACATGAGAAGGCTGCTGTGCACAGCTCCTTAAAATCATACATCTGTAGCATTGGTACCTCCACAAATTTCATTTGACATCTCATCCATACTGGACTTTACTCGATATTTTTTGATATTGATAAGTGAACTTTCTATACTACTAGCTAAAGAAGTCGTTTTAAAATATCACCAATCTTTTATAATTATCTATGCTATCCTTGCTTCTGCTCTTTCAACAGATAATCCTTTCTGTTACAATCTGCTTCTCTTATATTCCCAGTCATGGTTAAGGACACCACCATTCTCTTAGTTTGCTGAGCCAGAAGGCTGCATCATGGGGTGTGCCATCTCCAGCCTCCAAAACCCTCATGCACTAGAGATGGCAATACTCCATATCTCTCGCTCTGCTCCGCACCCCCACCATCCCCACTTCAGCCTTCATCATAAGCACTTCTGACACTGTGGGCAAAGAAATACTGATGTGAACGCCAAGACAAAACTGACACAGAGGAGTATTGAAAGGGTATTTGAACCACCAGGGGTAAAATGAATAATTAAAGTTCAATCATTGAAACTGCAGATTGCAGGTGTAATAGTAGTCAGACAAATGCTACTATATGAAAGGGTGAATTTCCAAAGCAGTAGGGAAACATATTTTATTCAAATAAATCTGATCAATGCTCCTACCAAGGACAATGTGAAATATGGATAATTCCTTATACATCTGTCTCAAGGAACAAGAGAACTATCAGGGCGGATGGAACTTGAGAGACCAATGTCCTGAAAGGTGAGAAAACACAATGAGGGGACACAATATTCTGCACTCCTTTCCCATCAAAACAGTTGTGGATTAGAAACTGGCACCACAAGAGAGTCTGAGAAGCAGAGGGTTAAGGAGGAGAGAAGCTCAGTTGAGTTTTTAGCAGTTTCGCGTAGCTAGAAAGACAAAAATTGGAATTTGGGACCATCGAGCACCCAGGAAAACTCCAAGAAATGAATTGTGCAGCACCCCTTGGCCCCTTCAGAGGCTGGCCTTTCACAAGCAGCATAAGGTTGGTTTCGTGAGGCACCAGTTAGAAAGTGATCAGTAGGAATTTGAAGAAGCCAAGAAGTGCTTTCTAGCAGTCTCATGGTGCTGGGAAGTCAGGGCCTGCCAAGATGCAGGGAGGAACTCCTGTAACTGCCCTTTGCTTTCAGCTAGGGCCCCAGAAGTCTACTGGTCAAAAGAAAATACTGACTATCAATAGAACATGCTTTCCCTAGGCTAAAATGAGCTTAATCCCTGATTGGGCTAAGGTGCTCTGCTCCATTTTAGCTGCCAGACAAAAGCAATCAGAAATCCTGCCATTGAGAAAAAGGAACCAGAACTTCTATAATTTTTTTAATGCAATGTCTAGAATTTAATAATTAAATAAACTCAGATATAGAATTATTAGGCATGAAGTTTAAAATAATTTTGATTAACATATTTGTTGTAGACTGCTCTGCCTGGTTTTAGGAATTGTATCTCTACCCCTTGTGGCTAAGGGCAAGGGATGACCTTGTTACCGAACAAGGGGTCCGGGGGGGGGGGCAATACTTGGCCCACCAAGGGATGCCAAAAACTGCTTCAGAAAACAGGGGCCCCTCCCAAGGACGATACTCTAATATCTATAGGGTTCTTCTGTCCGCCGCCAATTGGAAACACATCTCTCAATGCCAGAGATTTGTGAAAAGGAAACAAAATGTTTATTTAATGCTATTTAGGCCTAATGCCTTCCTTAAAATATTAAAGTCTTTAAGGATATACACCTACACAGACACACACACACACACAGCTGCCTTCTCCCACTGTCCCAACTCCGGGTACCGTAAATCAGGAAAAGAGCACACGTCCGTTTTTCTCCCAGGCCGCTGGCAGGTGAGCTGTGTCGCCTGCCTGTCCAGGCAGGATCTCCAATTAATCCAAAGTCATGCGGCACCTTCCACTGGCAAGAGTTCTTTGTACCAAGTTCTAGTCAAAGTCTCTCCTGCTTTCCAGGCTACTCAGCCAAAGGGAGCACGCCAAAGCCGTGTGGGCCTCTTCTACCAAAGCCGCGTCTTTCTTCCTCACCTGGCCGCAGGGATCTCCATTCTGGCAAAGTTGCGTGGTTTTCTCCTCCACCTGGCCAAGAGGGGGTCTGCACTCTGCTGAAACTGCATGGCTCTCCCTCCTAATGGCTACAGGGGTCTACATCTTTCTAAATAGCGTGACTCTCCCCCTCATCTGGCCAAGAGGGGGTCCTCACTCTGCTAAAGCCACATGGCTCTCTCGCAGGCACTCTCTCCGAGAAGCAGCTCCCAATTCTAGCCTGGTTTTTTTCACCACCCACTTCTCCCTGGCCCAAAACTTGGCCACAGCTATTTAACATATCTATGAAACCAGTTAAAGGTTATAGATATGTTAAATGCCATTCTAGAGGTTAGCTACAAAACTGTTGCTATGCAAAACAGCTCTCAATGGCCCTGCTCCATTCGTCCCTTCCCCCAACTGACACCTGGGGGGGGGGGGGGAGGACATCCTAATATTTCCTCCAATATTTCTGTACACTTTGAGTTCTGGACACCATTCCAAATCTTTTCTGCCCCCCCCCCCTTGGCTGCACCCTGTATCAACCTCTGGACTGGGAGCCGACGGAGACAAAGGCTGTCTCAGGTAGCAAACCGCTGCCTCAGCTTCCTCTCCCTGCCTCCAAAGCTTGGTTGGAAGTCAATGAGGATAATACCCCTCACAGCGGGGGCCAACCTAAGCCAGACTCAATCACTTGGGAAGCCTTCATAGAAGGACTGGGGGGGGGGGGGGTGGCAACAAAGAGCAATGGACTCTCGCCCCCTGGCTTTGACATAGTCCAGTTTCCATATCTTCTGGGAGAAGCACTTCCTGGCTCTAATCCCCTTAATCCTGAATAGCTGATGGGGAGGGGTGCAGCTCCTTGCCTTGCTAGAGCATGTCCTGGGGAAAAATCTGGCATCACAAAGACTTCCTGATAAACCTATGAAATCTGCCCTGCTAAAAGTGCTTTCATTCATATGTTAAGGGTTCAAGCAGGAAACCTTAAAACTCTGTTCCTGATAGACTCTGACTCAAACTAAGCCCTCACATTTCTTTGAAATGTTATCTACTGTTTGATCCTTGCTGCCCTGTATTCTTGTGTATTACAACCTAATAAAAGGACCTGGAGGAAGGGGCTTGAGGCCTTTTTCTCCTCAGAGAAACTGGCCGCTGCTGGTCTTTTTCCCCTGAGAAACTGGCCACTGCTCACAGCCTTTTTCCTCTGGGAAAATGGCCACTTCTCCTCCCTAAGCAGATCACATCATGTCTCAGTCATGATTACTCTCCATCCTTGGCACATGGGGGGACTTGTGAGGAAAGTTGCCCCCCCACATATTCAAAACCAGAAGAAGGAGAATTTCAGAAGAGAAGTGCCATTTATAAAAGCATCATTGAGCCCTGGCTGGTGTGGCTCAGTGGACTGAGCATGGACTATGAACCAAAGGGTCACTGGTTTGACTCCTAGTCAAGGCACATGCCTGAGTTATGGGTCAAGTCCCCAGTAGGGGGCCTTGGGAGAGGCAACCACACATTAATGTTTTTCTCCCTCTCCTTCCTCTTCCTTTCTCCTCTTGATAAAAATAAATGAATAAAATCTTTTAAAAAATAAAGGATCAATGAAAATTCTTGAGTTGAAAAATACAATTGAAAATATGACTGAGGATACATATCCAAAGGAACCCAAAACACTAATTTGAAAGAGTATATGCACTCCTATGTTCATTGCAGCATTTTTTACAATAGCCAAGGTACAGAAGCAACCCAAGTATCCATCAATGGACACATGGATAAAGATGCAGTACAACTATACGATGCAATATTACTCGGCTATTAAAAAGAAGATATCTTACCACTTACAGCAAGGTGGCTGGACCTAGAGAGTATTATACAAAGTGAAAAAAGCCAGACAGAGAAAAAAATAACATATGGTCTCATTTATATGTGGAATCTAAAGAAAAAATAAACAAAATAGAAACAGACTCATAGAGATAGAGAACAGACTGATGGATGCCAGACCTGAGGGGTGGGGCTGGGAGGAATGAAACAAGGTGATGGGATTAAAAGTACTAATTGGTGGTTACACCATAGACACAAAGATATAAAATACAACATATGAAATATAGTCATTAAGATTACAATAACTGTGTATGGTGCCAGGTAGGTACTGGAAATATCAGGGGAAACACTGTATACATATAATTCACTAAACATTATGCTGTACATCTTATACTAATACAAAACAATATTGAATATAAACTGTAAAAAGAGTATAAAATTTCTTCAAAATATTAAATATGAAACAGCCTTTTATCCAGCATTTCCTCTTCTGGAAATATATCCTAAGAATCCTGAAACACCAATTTAAAAGAATATATGTATTCTTATGTTCATAGCAGCAATATTTACGATCTGAAAACAGCCTAAGTAGCAATCAGTAGATGAGTGGATGAAAAAGATGTGGCACATTTACACAATGGATTGCTGCACAGCTGTGAAAAAGGAACTCTTACCTTTTGGGACAGCATGGATGGACCTGAAGATTATTATGTTAAGTGACATAGCTGATCAGAAAAAGGCAAATACCATATAATATCACTTATATGTATAATTTAATGAGCAAAATAAACTGAAAAACAAAATAGAAATGGTGGCATGGATACATGAAACAGACCGACAGCTGTCAGAGAGGAGAGGGGACTGGATGGAAGACGTGAAGGGATTAGCCAAAGAGCATGTATGTATAGCTCTTAGACACAGACAACAGTGTGGTGATGGCCAGAGAGAAGGGGAGGCCAGGGCTGGGTGGAGGTGGGCATAGGGGACAGATGGGGACATCTGTAATAATGTCGACAATGAAAATAAAAATATAGCCCTGGCTGGTATAGCTCAGTGGATTGAGCGCAGGCCTGCGAACCAGAGATCGCAGTTTGATTCCCAATCAGGGCACATGCCTGGATTGCAGGCTGGTTCCCTGCAGGCCAACACCCAGCAGGGGACGCACAAAAGGCAACCATACAGTGATGTTTCTCTCCCTCTCTTTCCCCTCTAAAGATAAATAAATAAATAAAATCTTAAAAAAAAAAAAGATTTGGTAGTAAATTCAAGAAAGCAATTAAAAAAAAAAAGAAAGAAAATAAAAATATAAATTTCTAAAAATAAAAAAGAACAAAAAATACAACTGAAATGAAAACTTTAATAATTAGATTTGACAGCTAATTTGGATATATAATAAGAGAAGACAATGAGAGAGTAGAAAATATCTGCTCTCTATCCACAGAGATGAAAAGAACTCAGTACTGAGAAAAGAATGTAGGGGACATTTTAGTCATAGTGAGATAGTCTTTGCTTATGTGTTCATTGCACCCTAACATGAGAGGAGAAAGAGAATAGAGGGAGAAACGATATTTCAGGAGATAATGGCTGAAGACTCTCCAAAGCTGAAAAAGACATCAATCCATAAATTCAGCAATTTTCAAGAAAACAAGAAGGGTAAATACAAAGAAAAGCCTACCAAAGAACATCAGACTGAAACTTTTAAAGCCAAAGTCAAACAGAATATCTTAAATATAATCTGAGAAAGAAAATCATCACCTTAAAGGGTAAAAATAAGACTACTGTATATGTAACTTATTAACAGAAAAATAAGTCAGAATATGATGGAAATAGCATCATCAAAATGCTGAAAGATAATAACTATCTACTTAAAATTCTACATTCAGAAAAAAAATTAATATAAGTAAGGACAAAGTAACTATAATTTTCAAACAAAGAAAAACTAAGAAAACTTGTTCTTAGTAGACCTGCACTAAAGCCATTTGAAAGGATGTTTTTCAGGGCAAAGGAAAGCGATCCCAGACAGAAAGGCAAAAATTCAGGAGAAATTAGGACATTAAATTTAAGGCTAAATTGAATGTTGACTGTATAAAACAATAATTACAATGGCTTAAGGAATTTAAAATATACGTAAATTATATATAGTTAAAACAAAATATTGCAATATGTAATAATAATGAAAAAACGCTAGTAAATGAGTTAAAATGTTCTCTGGTTCTAATCTTCTAGAGAAGCTATAAAAGTAATCATTAACATTAGACCAAAATAAATAAAAATGTATTTTATAATTTTTAGGCAAACCACTAACTATAGCAAATTAAAAATAAAATTATTTTTTGATTAATCAGAAAAATGGAAGGGAAAAAAGCTAGCAAAGAGTAGGATGATAGATAAACTAAAATATATTATTTTTGAATTAATTTAAATTAAATAAATACACATGTGACTTTTAAATAATTTCATAGTTCACTATATGTTGCTTAGAGAGCAGGCTGACAGTTCTGGGGTGGGGGTTGGGAGCTGGGGGATCAGGCAAAAAAGAAAGCAAAAGAGAAAGAACTCATGGACACAAGTTCTTGAGGGGGGAGGAGGGGGAGGGTAGGTAGAGATAGAATAATGTTTAGTGGGGATAAATGTTAATGAAAAAATAATATTAAAAAAGGTACACCTTAATTATAAGTGAAGAGAAAAATCCAAAAGTAAAAGGATAGAAAAAGATACACCAAGAAAACATTAAGCAAAAGAAGCTTATGAAACTCCACCAATATCAGATAAAGCTGATTTAAAGACAAGAGGCATTCTTAGAGTCAGAAATGCTGTATTATTTAATAATGAAAAAGTGATAAATTCTTGAGGAACATAGTACAGCTTTAAATCTCCATGCACCACAATAACATGCATAGCTTCAAAGTATCTAATGAACAATTAACCAAATGAAGAGAAGACATAGAATCCATTATTAAACTAAGAAACATTTACACATACACTCACCACTTGCAAGAACAACCAAATTTAATTTATGAAAGACATACTGTTTAGGGTATAGTATTTAGTCACTCAGCATAATGCAAACTGGTGTGATCTATCCTAAAATGAATTTGATACAGTAATTTTACCTTTAAACATCATCAGATACACACAAAGATATATCCATATCCTTTAAATTATTTATTAGTTTTAGAAGGAGGAAGAGAGAGAGAGAAACATCAACTTACTTACCAATGCATTCATTGGTTGGTTTTTGTATGTGCCCCAGGCAGAGATGAAACCCACAAGTTTGGTGTATTGGGACAATGTTCTAACCAACTGAGCTACCCAGTCAGGGCGATATAATCACCTCCAATGCCAAAAAATGAAAGGCACCTAAAATGTTAGAATGGAGCTTATTAAATCAATTATCCACATGATTGTACATTATGCTGCTTCAAAAAGCATGTTGTCAAAGATAAAATGTGTTGACTTGAGAAAATGTTAACAATATTAAAAATTGAGTATATCAGAGAAGCATCATAGAAAACAAAATCCAGAATATATACCAAATTATATATTTTTGATGTACTTGAGTGTGTTTTACTTAAAAAATTAAAAGATTGAAAGTGAATGAAACATCTTTTTGCTGTTGAACAAATAGAGATTACTTTTCTATTTTTGAAATACCTAGCTCCTTTGCACGATTTTCACTTACCACATATTACCCTATTTCTTTTTTATTATGTGGACAATTGTTGTTCCTTATCTTCATGTTCATGGCCACACTGCTTTCCTTGGCATATTATCCTTTCTTGGCTTCCCTAATTTTTTATTCCTTTTCTACCTTCTCCTTCTCAATCAAATTTGCAACTCCCTTCTTCTCTGCCTTTTAAATATTGCTGTGTTCGCACCAAAAGACATGCTGGAAACTGAAAATGAACTGTCTTTAAAATGAGAACGTTTAAATGAGAATGTTTAAAAAGCTAACCATAAATCCCTGCTTCTAAGACCGGCTTCCCCTGGTTTTCACATTTCAAAGGCCTAATCGTTCAACATTTCCTTGGATTACATAAAATATTATATGTTTCTAATACACTTCTCTTCTTGCTTAAATTAGGCTGAGTCACCTTATCTCATTGGTATCTGAAAGAACCCTAATCACTAAAGTGTCTAGTTAAGGTCCCCATTTCAAGATTATTCATGGCTGGACTAACTATAGAGGCTCCTTCTAGGGAAATTCCTAATTCCAGTGCCTCATCCTTAATCCCAGACTGGCTCTTTAGGTCCCAAAGCACAGATACCCATCATTAAAAATAAATAAATAAACCCATGTACAACATCTACCCTATGAATAGCATTGGATCCTTAAAAAGAGAGAGAGAGAATTCGCAACCTGATTCTGCTGGTAGCAGTAGCATTTTTTAGAGAAATTTTTATCCAGCCTAAGTCTCTGTAACTGGCAACTTGAGAGGAGAAACCCGTGAGAGTACCAGTGATAACTGCAGTGCGGCCATGAAAGTCTTATGCTAGGAAGATTATCCTGCAAAGAGCTGTACCTTTTGATCACAGAGACTGATGCTAAGGATCACTGAAGCACAAGGGAATTGGAACCGCCCAGGTCTTCCCTTCCTTTCCTGCAGGGAGCCTTGCAGGGTCTCTCACCACCACCAGCAGCAAAACAGAGCAATGTAAATATAAACCTTGAGCCTTCAGAATGCTCCATTTGTGAACCTGGTGTGTCTACGAATGGGGTGGAGCTCTTAAATCTTGATGTGGTTAAACCCAGATTGGACCCGACTCAGTGTTTCCTGCTATGGTAGCTGAAAGTAACAGAAACTAATTCCAGTTAGATTAACCTGAAAACTCACATTATTATTAAGGTTCAGAATTGTTTAAAGGCAAGCTTGCTCCTGGGGATCAAGTAAAAACTAGAACTACAAATCAAAAACACCTCTGGAACCTGAAAACTATGTAATTGTATTAACCAGAGTCACCCCAATAAATTCAATAAAAAGACATCTGGAACTTAATGTATTCTCTCATCATCTTTTATTTTTATTTTCCCTGCAAATTTTAAAGAGCCCAAGTAACCCTTTCGCATTCAACTCAGGTAGTGTGCAGTAGAAGCGAAACTTCTGGTTTTGAGCAATTTCTACTTGATTTCACTATGCCTCCAGAACAACTGAAATCAGCTATGCAAATCTAATTCCTTCCACATCTTAGTAATTGGTAAACTGCACCAAATGAGGTTGATGACTAGGTGCTTGAAGTCCCAGATATTTCCCCCCTCCCTTGTGTCTGCCTATTTTCCAACACAGTGTAGTAGATGGAGTTGTTGACCACGGCGTCACTTTGTCCTGATGCTGCACCACACTAGGCAGACCGTAAGAAAATCATTTAAACTCTCCAAGTCTTAGTTTTCTTCCTTTTAAAACAGGATAGTCATTGTATCAACCACAGAGTGCTGCTGTGAGGGAGAGAGAAATAAGAAGTTGCATATTCATGGCACCCAGAGTGCACCAGAACGTAGCAAACCTTTCTGATAGTACTAGAGCTATTAGCATCAACGATTCCACGTCAGTCCTCCAGGCAGCTCTGCAGTCCCATCTCCAGTCCTAAACACAAATCCCACAGCCTTCTTGAACATTCTCCAAGCAAAGATGTTGATAAAAAGTCTTTTAATGCCTACTTTTTTGTGTGGTGGAATAGGTGAGGTAAACAGATGAATTGGTATTCATTGATGACCTAATCCAAGTGTCACTGTCTGGTTTCCCAAAGAGAAAGACCGGCATTTCCGGGCAGCTCTCAGACCTTCAACTTACACAGGTGCCAATGGCACCTGCTGAATTAGCCTGTGGCATTTGCCAAAGCCAACCTCTGCCAAAAGCAGATCTCTCTCCTCCTGGCATGCTGAATAAGACATGGGGGTAGGGATGCATTAAACATTTACTGAGACACTTCAAGATTACCTCAGGAAACAGGAAGTGCTTTAAGATTTATTTAGCATGCTGTAAGTGCACGTAAATTAGTAGGAGATACACAGGGAATGTTCCTGAGATTTTTTTCTATTCCATAAACCTCCTCTGTGACTTTTACACTATAATTTATTTTTAAAGAGGCATCATAGTTTTTTTGGATGCCATATAAAATCTAAAATAAATGTTTTGCCCAGACAAGCACTATTTAAAAGAGAAGAAAACTGAATTCATTTAAATACATTTGCAAAAGATTGATTTCCCAGGGGAGAGTGTACATATTCTATTTATTTAATTATTCTTGAAGTTTTGCCTATCAACTGACAATTTCCCACAGAAGGGAAGCAAAACAGCCTGCCTTTCCTGACAGCAAAGAGCTACAATAATACTAGAATGAAAACTGGTGTGTCGTTTGCTTTATCTGTTCCAATGTCTGAGTTACTGGGAGTCAGACATGAAAAATCCACTACTCTAGTAAACACAGTTGCTAAGAACAGATTAAGCTAAAAGTTCATTTCAAAGACAACTTTCTCTAGATTTGAATATTAGTATACTCATTAACTCTAAGTAGCCAGTAAAATGAACTACACAAAATTAGAGTCAAATATAGCCGTATTTGGTTTATTTTTCTACTACTGTTCTGCTCTTCTCTAAAGCCTAGAACCTGCCACCTGGCTGTTAACGCAGGGCTTCTGAACAATGCATTCACGTCTGATTAAACCCTCCCCACCACTTTCACTAAGCCTAAGGCACCAGCCTCCAATGTCCTTTCTATTCTTTAGAAGCTGCGGTTTCTTTCTTGTCGTTCAACTTGGCTCAGTCCTCCTGAACTTGGTCTTCCCTCAGAAGCTCTGATCTCTGTTGAAGAGTCGCAGTGGTTACATCGTACGGCATTATGAATGTACTTATTGCACAACATTGTGATTTACATTACCTAAAATGGTTCAAACTTTTATGTTGTATATATTTTATTAAGTATTTCTAGGTAATAGATGGGCTTACTGCCCAGAGGGCTCTGACCTTCTTTTTCAATTAAGTCCACCCTCTCTGTACCTTTGCATACCAAAGACAAAGGCATTTTGTACAAGTTACAAGTATACAACATACACTTCATTTGTACTCTTTCCCTTCTCTTTCAAGAGATGGACTGTAATTTCTCTCCCCTTGGATCTTTGTGGGCTTATGTTGGGAACCGCTCTGCCTGGTTTCAGGAGTTGTAACTGCCCCCCATGGATAAGGCTGAGTGAGCGACCTCCAGACTGCCAGACACTAAGGAGACAAAGCTTATCTCTGGCAGCAGCTCTGCTTCTGCTTCAACTGCCCCCAGCGGTTGGTTGGTTAGTCAGAGATGGGTAATACCCCTCAGAGGGGTCAACCTAAGTCAGACACTATCACTTAGGAGGCCCTCAAGGAAGGACTCTGGGGGCTGCAGCAAAGAGGGAGTGATGGACCCTCGCCCCCCCACATCCCCACCCCAGGCTATTCTGACATAGCCTGAGTCCCCATTTCTATCTGGGAGAAGTGCTTCCTGGCTCGAATCCACTTAAGCCTAAAAACCTATGACTGGGAAGGCAGTGTATCCCTTTCCAAGCTAGAGCAGGGGCCGGGGTGATGGGGTATAAGAAAGAATTCCTAAAGTCCCGTGAAGCCTGCTTTTCTAAGAGTGCTTTCATTCATATGATAAGGGTCTGAGCAGGAAATGAGTATGACTCCCAAAGTTTTTGCAACCTCCTTACCTGACAGACACTGACTCAGACTAAGCCCTCAGAGTTCTTTGAAATGTTTTCTGTTGTTTGATCCTTGCAGCCTGACATTGATTGATGAGCTTTACCTGTATTCCTGTGTATTACAACCCAATAAAGGCCATTGAAGAAGAGGTTCTTGGTCCTTCTCCTCTGAGAGACTGACCACCTCTCCTCCCCAAGCAGATCATGTCTTGGTAGTTTCATTTTCATCCGTGGTAGAGGGACTTTCAGGCAAAGTTGCCCCCACAGGCTTATGACTCTCTTGAAACCAATCGAATGTGGCTAATAAGATGCTCTGTAAATTGTGAGGCTAGATGGGTTAATGGCAATTCATCTTTTCTCTTGCTTGCTCAAACTCTCATGTTGGTTTCCTCCACTACCCTGAGGCCACCATACTGTAGGGAAGTCCCAACAAACCCAAGAAGAGAGACCAATGAATAAGCCCTAAGACTCCATGGAGAGAGAGATTCATCCCTTAGCTATTCCACTTTAAGTCACTGACTGCAAGTCCACGAAACTCTAAACCAGAACTACACAGTTAAGTCCTTCCCAAATTCCAGACGCACCAAAACCATGAGAGACAATAAAATTAGTCTTGTCAATTTTGATCCATAAATTATTATACAGCAAGAGAGAAATGAAACAGAATTGGTACCTAAAAAGGGGTGCATAATAGAAACCAAAGATATGTGACATTGGGTTTAGGACCAGGCAAAAGTTGAAAAAACTTTGAGGAGACTGTTAAGTCTAAAGAGTCTGGAGAAAAATTTAGTTGAATCTTAAAAGAACTGAAGAATGCCATCTGTGAAAGCTTAAAGGAAAGTGAGGGACTTATAAGGGGAAGGAAATGAGATCTTTTCATGTGGTGACAGAAAGTTGAGGGAAGCAGTCCTCTGAGGTAACTTGGAAAATAGGAAATATATTCAATGAACTTAGTGATCTAGCTAAGAGGGGACTTCATGGCTGGGCATTAAGAGTGTTGCCTACTGTCTTCTAGCTACCTATTATGAAGGGAGAGAAAAGAGGAACTAAAACACAAACTATTCATTCAGGTTTTGAGTTGCATTTGAGGATTTGCAAAGGGCCCATAATGGACTTTTCAGCTAGCAAAAGCCTCTCAAAATAAGAAAGGGTCTCATACCAAAGGTCAAATCCAAAAGGTGACCATCAAGTTATTGGAAAGACCTAAGGCAGTGCCTCATGGTACCTTTCAGGCAGATAAAAAGGCCTCAAAAGATTGTGAGGGCACGGCTTTCAGATAAACAGGGTTTCTAAGAATCTTAAGGGCATTGTCCTTCAGCCTCACAGGTAAACTCAAGGTAGAAAAGAGATGGTCTTAAAATGATCTGTGGGTGTGGCTTTTGTTTAATGAGGCAAATTAGAAATTAATGTATGGGAAGCCTATAGCATTTGAAAAGAATTGTTTTTGAAAATCTGAAAATTAATAGACCTTTGGATTCTTTAATTTCCAAAGGCAGAAAGCAGAATGATAAATCAAATCAAATGCATATCTAGGCTCCAGGCTCACCTTACCTGCTTCTTGCCACACTCCTAAAATCACTCATTCCCCAAAAGTCCTACTTTCTTTTATTAAAGGATGGTACTAACACCAAGACCTGAGTTTTGGGTATGTTCACTGCTACTGGGATGTCATTACTTCTAGGACAAAGCAAAGAAATATATGTGTGTAGTATTCCACATCTACACACATATTTATAAATATTTCTAGATATTTATAGGCACTTATATCAAGCTAACTTAGAGTCCATAGTGATTCTATAAATGCTAACCTATTATTATTTAATCAATTATCTCCCACTGGGGGTATGGGTTAACAAATATTATACAGTTTGTGTCAAGGTAAGAAATGTTCAGTCCTGCAGAGAATTCTTCTAAGAGTTTGAGCCAAGCTAGTGACATGCTGGGAAGCAAGATCTCAAATACTCTAAAGAATGAGAGTTTTGGATTTTTTTAAAATGCATTTGGAATTAAGGAAGGACTGTAAGGAAGATTATGTGAAAGTGGGAGGAATAAAGGAAGGGGAATCTCTATGATTGGATTATAGGATAGCTAACAAGATTCTGTGCTATTTTGAGGGTGGTCACACCTGAATTGCAAGGGGTCTGGAAAAGAGGTATTTCAAAGGGGAGTCAATCTCCATAGGTGAGAATAACAGGGCTTAAGTCATTGATAACCTTTCAGTAGGGAAGTTATAGGCCTGAGGCATGACTATCCACCATGACCAGCTGGAAATTTACAGATCACCCTCTGAGGTTAATTTCAACTAGATTGATTGCAGAGCCCCCTTTCTGTCCAGACTCTACCTGTGCACTGATACTGAACCATTAAGTAAGTGGATGACTGATTTTAGGACTGAGACAAGAATTACATAAGATGAAATGAGCCTATAACATTCAGTAATGTTAGAAAGAAAGTACTCAAAAGCACAAAACAAAACAAGCACACACACATTAGCATGCACACACATGCTCTCTCTCAGTGACCGGGGACGTCAAAAGGACACAGGAGCCAACTGAAAGTTTCAATGGCCATATCTGGAACCATTTGAAAAAAACACGATAACATAGTTTTGAAGTAAAACCCAAAGTACAAAGAGAATATTGAAGAGTTCATACCAATATTAAAAAATGATAAATGAATGGAAGATAGTATCAAATATCCTATGAAAAAGAACTCCAAGTAATTTTTACAGATATTCCCCTTCAAGGAGGTAGAGCATAACTCTCCATGATTCAGTAACTTCTATCCAGAGATTGCATTTTGGAAAGGGAAGGGCAAAAGATTACTGTATTTTTAGGACTATAAGATGCACGAGACCATGAGATGCACCTAAGTTTTAGAGAAGAAAAATAGAAAAAAATTTTTGGAAGCAAAAAATGTGGTAAAATATTTAATACCCTGTGACCCTGTTCCACTGCCGCCCTCCCCCAGAGAGCCAGGTTAGCTACATTCAGATTACAAGATGCACCAAATTGGAGGTGTGTCTTATAGTCTGAAAATATGTAACTTTACAAGTAAGAAATCTAACAGACACTACCTTAACTAGGTAATCAAAGTCAACAACAACACTGGTAATTCATGTTGATAGTATGTGCCCTTGCTATGACGTACCATGAATAGCACATTATCACCAGAGTTTTTTCTCCCCAAACTCATAACTCCAGTCTAATAATGAGAAAATCAGACAAACCATAATTGAGGGCATTTAAAAAATACCTGACCCATACCCTTCAAAACTGTCAAGGTCATTAAAAACAAGGCCAGTCTGAGAAATTACTATGACGAAGAGGAGCCTAAGGACACGTAAGTAAATGTGACATGATGTCCTGAACGGGATCCTGGCACATTAAAAGAACGTTAAGAAACAACTAAGAAAATCTGAATAGAGAATAGCGTTTCGTTAATAATAGTGTATCAATATTTGTTTTGTTAATTTTGACAAGTGTACATAGTAAAGTTAAATGTTAGTAACAGGAGAAATTGGGCATAAATGAGAATACTTGGCATAATCTTTGTAATTTTTTCTATAAATCTAAAGCTATTCTAAAATAAAAAAGCTTATTTTTAAAAAGGAATTATGGAAGGAATTGGACTACCCTAAGAACATCACAGAGTTGTTATACCAATCCTGGATTACCGATAGCTGAATTTCTAACTACATCAAGGAAATTTCCATGTCATTAAATTACTCTTGATATAATTTTCTAATGCCCCCCAGGAGAGCAAAGCAATGATAAAGAGTATCCTGGGTCTCAGAGGTGTGAGAGAATGGCAGGGCTGAGAAAAGAAAGGACGAAGTTCTTTCAGAAGTAGGACCATTATTGTATAAATCCACGTCAAAATTGTGTGAATGACTATGCTTTTTTTTAAATGAACAAATTATTTGCTTTCCAAAGTTGAAGAAAAATCTTTAATCCTGTTAAATTATATTATGGGGAAAATAATAAGAAAACACAGTGAACAGAAGAAACCAGAGACAACCTGAGGTAACAAATGAAGTTTGGGGGAGACAAGGGAGAACACCCATGATGATGGAGTATTTGGGAGAAATGTTTAAGATTCGGTGTGGAAGGAGAACAGGTGTACATTAAAGGTCATATCAGCGTTGTCAAGAATCCTTGGTGTTACCTGCAACCTTAAAGAATCTTTTCAATTTGGCAGCCCTCACCATTTGCAGATCAAAGGAAGGTATAAATCTGGCAGCCCCTTGTTTGTCTTTGAGATCGTGTGCACCTGTGAGCAGAGGCTACAAAGGCCCATTTCCTGAGTGAATGTCTCATGAGACCCCCTAGAAAGGGTCTGGGCCCCTCTTGTTAACTGGGTGGCCCAAAGTTGATGTTCAAGTTCAAGAATGCCTCATCCACCTCATGAACAAAAGGGACAAAGAGGAAGTAGATTTAGGTTTGAAACCCAGAATCTTGTATTTGAGGGGAAACAAACCGACAAATTAAAAACACAGTGATACCAGACATAGGAAAGCAGAATGGGCTAACCAAGTGAAGGCCACAACTCCAACAGCGACAGGGCGGTGAAGCAGAGGGAAGACTGCCAGCATGAAGGAACCCCATAAAACAAATCACTGCAAAGGTAATTTAGTATCTATTTGCTCCTGGTTATAACTCATCCTCTGAAGGCCATATTTATATCATCCCCACAGGGTTTTAATGGGTCTGGGGAGGAGATGTATAGGTGCAATTGTGGTCTTCAATTTTGACACCCTAGGAATAGAAGCCGTCCTATAGACACACATTGCATTTTATTTCATGTGTTAGAAAACCTCATGTCTCATTTCATAAATTAAGAACGTGGCATGATATATTTAATTGTAATTTCTTCCTTGGCCTATGCAAAGTTCAATCCGAAACAATTTCAGAGTGCTTCATTTTAATGACTGAAATGTATCTTCAATTCCTGTAAAAATCCAAAGCTCCATTCTGAATGCTGTTGACATTCTCTAGCACATCATTTAAATTTCTCCTAGTAATCTTCTGCCTTCTGTGAGACAGTGATATTACATTGCCTCAAGGCATTTTGCATATTTTGTTGATTTTAACATTTAAAGTCCTGGTGGTTTTTACTCCCTCATTATGTCTCTGTTCATGCCCTATAATTCCCTCTACTCCTCTTTAGGAAGCAGTGAGAAAGTTGAAATGATTTGTGTGAGTTTAAAAAGCAATTTCTCAGAGATGGAGACTAAGGAGGGCTGGAGACAGAAAAATTGATGAAGATATAAGGAATCAAGGAAGTATGTTCTGGTTGTGATAGCTATGAAGATAATATAATTGAATTCTTCTACTTACTATGTAGAAGTCCTCAAAATAAAATGGGAGTTGAGGGCTAGAATTACATTTAGCATTTAGGGAAACAAAAAATAAATTTATAAAACCACCATATTACATGAAATTTCTTATGCAGGAGAGTAGGAAACTCATGAGGGAAAATGACAAAATATTCCAACGCTCTGATTTTTCAAAAGTAAATTATTCAGTGGAGAAGGAACGCTTGAACGAAAACAGAAGAGAATAATAAGCTAATCTGACCACAAGGTAATGCCAAGAGCCATTATGCCTGCTAACATTTTCCAGATGCCTCTATTCCAATGTATTAGTCTGAAAAGAGAGTCTGCCTAGTACCTACTTGCTAACATACATACACATTATATATTTTACTGACATATTTTATAATATCTAGACTATGACACATATTCCCAAGTACTTTTAAACATTTACTAGCCATAATCTTTGTAATATTTTCATTTTTAACCTACCTTTACCCCTCATATGTTTTTCATCCACCTACTTTCTTTGGCCTAGATTTTTTTTTAATGTATCTGTGCATTAATCAACCCATCAAACACTTACTGAGAAATGCCAGAGAGCCACATTACAGATGGCCAATGGAGAAATTGGATTCAGGTTAGAAACCCAGATACTCGCTTTGAGGGGAAATAAAACCAATAGAAACACAATGATATCGGAAATAGAAAAGCAAAATGCGGTGACCGAGGCCATACCCCTTGCAGTGAGAGTACGATGAAGCAGAGGGGAGACTGCTGTCACGAAGGGACCCCCGAAACCAACCACTGTAAAGGGGACTTAATCTTCAAATCTAGATGAGCTCTGCAACTGCTCTGGCCAATTCAAATAACTGATCAAGCCAAGTCCATACTGTTCCAGAGTTTGAGCCAGGTTTTAAGAGACTGGGAGCTTCTACTTCCTATTTCTTAATATGCTTGTTCTGGGGGAATTCGGTCACCAGGGGAGGAGTCCGATGCCCCAGTGTCTACAGTGGTATGAAAAGGCCCAGGCCAGCCACGTGCAGGGGCCACAAAGAGAGATGACCTGGACTAGATTATCAGCTAGTCCTGGTGACAGACATGTGAGTAAGAGCTTTTGATGACCCCAGGCACAGGTCATCTGACTGCAACCATATGAATGACCTTGAGAAACAACAAACTGAGCTTGTCAAAACCCGGAAGAAACTACATGTATCTTACATGTATGCATACATATCTTAAACTTATAAATTAAGTTTGAGAGTGATTATTACACAGAATTAAATAAATGAACAACCACACACTGAGTTCTGGGAAGATATGATGAAACACAGAAGAATAAAGGACTAATTATGGCTAGGATCAGGTTTCATAAAATGTTCATTGTTGAAGTAAGTGAGGTGAATTGGACTGTGTGAATTACTTAAATTCTCTGAACCTCAGTTTCCTTATCTGTAACTCTTATGAAAATCAAATAGGTTAATTATGTGAAATGCTGACAAAATGGTCCACAGAAAATATTAGCAGCTATGATCATCACCATCATCACGTCACTCCCACTTGCCACCCCATCGTCTGCATTATTCCACTCAGGGAGAAATCAGGAGACTAAGGAAACTTTTTCAAGAGAGTAAGAGAAGCCCCAACTAAGGTTCAGTCACAGGAAAGAACAATGGAATCCCTGAAATAAAGTTATCAGAAGAGACAGAAGCAGTGGGTTGGACAAGAGGAAAAGGAAAAATAAAGTTTTTGATTTGTGAGCCAGAAAGCCCAGAAGGAGATCTGACTGAGAACAGACTAGCACTCTGGGGAAATACATGCACCTAAAGAACCGTATTCCTGACAGCCCTGGCCTGCTCTGGTGTGGCGCGGCTCTCAGCGTGGTGTCTGTGGAGAGGGGGCGCCATTCCGTCTGCCTGGTGGAAAATCTGCACTCGGCAGCTGTTGGAGTTCCAAGAGAAGTGGAGAATCCAACCACACCTCTGCGAATTTAACCATAAGTGATGGCACTTATTTACTATGGACAATTATTCTGCCTTAAGTGATCCTGTATAATTTACTTAACCTCTTGGTGCCTCTATTTTCTCATCTGTAAAATGGAGTTAATAACCTGTGCAATGTCTGTTGTACAAATTATGTTTAAGTAACAACAAAATAAATGCTTGCTGTTAACAGGACCTATTTTTCACCGTATTTTGCTATGATAATGTTTCATTATAACAACAACAACAAAAAGCTATAGCCTTGGAAGCCCAGAAGAGTTTTGACGTTCAACTTCTCTGACACCAAACTGACGGAGCACAAGTACCTGTCCTCTTTGAAGGTCCAACTATCCTAGACAGTAGGAGAAGACACCCAATTCTTCTAGCCTTTCCCTATAATTCTGACACCTATTCTTGAGCCTAATGATCCAGCAGAGAGCCAGAGCACCTAAAAAAAAAACCCTAACAATAGAGGGGGCAGCTCATTCTCCATTCTCAGAGCATGCACTGGGGCCAATACCAGCTCTGAGATCTGGGAGTGACCAGACCTGGAAAACTTGGCCAAGGCTTAAGACACAGGGATTCTAGACATGTAAGGGAAAGAGGGAGTCCCTGATGCGGGCACACATCTATTTCATCTTAAACATTTAGGCCACCACCTCAAAGCATGATACCCCTCACCCAATTAGACAGGCACAGAAAGGAAAACAGAAAGAAAAAGTCCCCTGTTGTTCACAAAGGATACATTCCAAGACCGTCTGAATTTCGGAAACCTGGGAAAGTATCAAACCCTATACATACTATGTTTTTTCCTATAAGTAATATCTGTGGTCAAGTTTAATTCATAAATTAGTCACAGTAAGAGATAAAGAACCATAACTATTACTAA
The DNA here is from genome assembly GCF_014824575.4 of Sturnira hondurensis. NCBI lineage: Eukaryota > Metazoa > Chordata > Mammalia > Chiroptera > Phyllostomidae > Sturnira > Sturnira hondurensis. The sequence goes on along the minus strand of NW_028077105.1, from coordinate 9,926,459 downwards.
GATAGAACAATCTCAACTATACTGTAATAAAACTTATGTGAATGTTCTCTCTCTTTCTAAGTATCTCACATTACTGTACTGCCTTTAAACTTAAAGGAAGCACTTTGTTTTTCTGTGGCATGTCCAAATCGCCAGCATCACTACTCTTGTGCTTTGGGGCCATTATTATGTAAACTAAGGGCTCCTTCATCACAACCACCTGGAAAGCACAATGGTTGATCCGAAAATCAAGATGGAAGCTGCCAAGTAACTTACGTAACAGGCAGGCATGAACTTATAGGGTGTGAGTACCCTGTACAAAGGAATGATTCCTGCCTGTAGGGGAACAGTGGGACTTGTTAGATTTCATCACTACTAAGAAGGACATGCAATTTAAAACTTATGGATTGTTCGTATCTGTAATTTCTCACTTCATATTTTCAAACCATGATTAACTATGGATAATTGAAACTTCAGAAGGTGAAATTGCAAATGATGGGCAGCTACGCTAGCAGCATCCAGCTCTCTATTCACTGTAAGGAGCACAGCTGCCTTTGGGTGAAGGTCAGACAGGTGTGCCCTGCTGAGGTAAAGAGGAGAACAATATAGAGTTGTTGATAGATCAGTGGTGTGAGCGCCTCCTGTGTTTTCCATTTTCATTAAAGAAAACAAGAACTCAATTCCTACATCTCCTTTCTCAGCACCTGAACCATTTTTCATCTGTTCTAGAAGCTAAAAATATGTTATTTTAATTTCATCATTCATGCAGTATAGCATGTTTTAATAGTCAGTAATTCCTGGATATGGCTGGGTTAAAGTCATGCTGACAGCAGTGTGTGACATTAGTTTGTTTTTTAAAATTATGGAACATTTCTACAATATATCTTTTGCATAACTTTATTTGTTTAAAATCCAATAAATATATTTGGACAAATGCAAAAACAGAAGAACAAAAATTAACCCTGTATTTGTTTTTCAACATTTTTTTCCTCTGGGTGGTTCTTCTTATTTTTGGTTTGCTGACTCAATATCTGAGTGTTTTGACCCCAAGGCCACTAACTCCTTTAAGGTTTTTTTAAATTTTATTTTTTAAAACCCATATCCTCCTGGTTAAAGCACATTTACAGCTGTTTATTTTCTTCTTTTCTTCTATCACTTCTCAACGCGAATACAGTACTTGCAATTTATAAAATGATAGTATGCACTACTCTCTTCAATACTTTCAGAAATACATTTAGAGCATGTTTGTGGATGGCAAAATGATGTCAACACATTTATCCATCTGCCTTTCTATTAAATTGTAGATCAATGCAGAGTGTCTGATGTATACTGTGGATTCTAAGTGCTGTCCTCAACACTTCTGAAAATGGCTTACATCAAAAGCTGTGTGATTCATGACACTTTACTTAGAATTGGAAATCTACAAACCTCAGAATAGCTTATTCCATATTGATTCTCCTGTGCAAGAGATTTAATCTTTGGAGATTATGTTGGATAGAATTTTCCTTCCAAAAAAATAAACAGAGCAAACAAACAAAATAGTAAAACCCCTTTTCCTTCAGAGAGGCCCTGGTGAATTTTCCTAGTAACAAATAAGCGAGAGGTCGTCAAGGAGGACTTCTCTCTTTGCTTCTGTGATGTGTGTGGAGAGATATGAACACAATTTTGAGGGCTTTTTGAAACTGCAGAAACCTGCAGAACTTAAGGATCCACGTTCTTTAGCCCCCTGGAAGCAGAGCCAGTCAACCACAGGCCATCATGCTGTACCAAAGGCCACGATAGAACACTTGTAAAACTCAGAGAGACTCCGCACTGAATGAAGAACCAGTGCCCAGCTGACCCAGCCCCACATTGCTTTCCGACTGCCACTTCATGGAATGCCCTGAGCTGAAACCTTTCCAAAAATTCTACCCACAGAAATGTGAGAGATAATAAAACCATGATTGTTGTTTTAAGCCACATGCACACACACAAGAAGGAAAATGGAAAGCAGATACTTTCCTCAGGGCAGGTGCCAATTTTTGGAGCACTGTGCAAGACCAACATCTGGTCAGGGGCAACTGAAAAGAGGCAGAGAACCCTGAGAACTTTTGAAAATACCATAGTGTTAGAGATGAAACTTGGAGTTCAAGACTTCCAAGAAGCCAATGTCCATAATTGATGGGTGGTTTTTAAATTTTATCAGCTGCTTTTTCCAGATCATACTCACAAAAAAGCTAAATTTAAAAAAATTATAACAACATTGGGAGCATGTGGAGTGACTCAAACTCAAATGTCGGTAGAGAGAGTTTGAAGTGTTATAGCCACTTTGCAAATCTGCTATTTAGTATCTATTCATGGCAAGCGTGCATCTTCTAGGCCTAGGTATATACTTAGATATGTACTTAGCAGTAATGACTACCTGTGCTCGTGAAAAGATTTGTACTCTAGTGCATAGCAGCTCTGTCCTTGATAGAGAAAAACTGGAGACAATTGAAGTGTGCATCTCAGTAGAATGGACATGTTATACAATAAACAACTATTCAGTTGTGGGAATGAATGTACTACTTCTACATATAATAGCTCAGCTTAATCTTATAAATATTATGTCAACTAAAATAAAGCCAGGCACAAAAGAATTTCTTTGGTTTGATCTCATTTATATAAAGTGCAAAAACAGGTCCAACTAACCTGTGCTGTGAGAAGGATAACAGTTACCTTGGAAATAATAGTGACTGGAAGTGGCTGTGAGCTGGGTTCTAGGATGCTGGCAATAATCTATTTCTTGATCGGGTTGTTGGTTATGTGGGTATTTCCCCTTCGAGAAAATTTGCTGAGCTGTTCTTTTTTTTTCATTTGATTCAATCATTATTGTATGTTTCCACCACCATTAGTCACCTTATACCCCCCTACCCCCAGCACTTACCACACTGCTGTCCCTGTCCATGAGTCCCTTTTACTCATTTTTACCAAAATCTCATTGAGAGATTTTCTCAATCTCTCCACCCCCTAAGCAACCCCCCCGCTCCCCGCCCACTAGTTGTCATCTGCTCTCATTCTATGAGTCTGTCTTGGTTTTGCTTGTTAGTTCAGTTTGTTCATTAGATTCCACATACAAGTGAAATCATATAGTATTTGTCTTTCTAACTGGCTTATTTCACTCCTGATTTGTGCATATCTGTATGTAAGCTACACTTCAACACTTAATTATTTCAAAAAAAGCAATATCTTACCCCTATACTTTTATGGGTTTTACTTTGGAACCTGGGTTTTTACTACAAAGAGCTAAGAAATATCTATCCTGGCCCTGGCTGAGGGAGAGAAAATAACTCTTTTGAAATACACCTAGAGAATTCTCTATAACAAAGGCCTACTCTCCAGAGGGGAAGGACTTTATTCTAGCTTGTCTTAGCTCCAGCTCCCTCTAGAATTCCTGGCTCACCTAAGGAGGGAATGAAAACAAAGAAACACTTGTGAAAGTCAGATGCTTATGAAAGACACAGGCCCACTAAATGACTGAGCTGCAGTCATAAGATTATAGCTCACCTTCCCTTCCCCACATCTTACAACCACACTAATAGGCCTCCAGGATAACAACAGATTAGAACTCAAAGAGCTGCAATGTGTAAAAGACTAACAAGTTCTTATGGAAGCTCCCCAAACAACAAGGACATCGGAGGAATCTGAAGTCAATGGCACTACAGCTGTGGCAAGCATTAGGCCAACTCCCAGCCAGATTAACACAGAACCTCACCATAAAGGCCTGTTTACCTTAATTTCTATTACCATAAGTCTGACTTTCAACAACAAAATCACAAGGCATGCTAAAAGGCAAAAAAAAAAAGGTCTGATTTCCTGGCTGGACTGGTAGATATTTTTTATAAATAGTATAAATTATATCTTGAAAAGCTGAATTAATTCACTTGGTTTAAGGTAATTTTTCTTCATTGGGTATAATATTTAGTTGCCTATTTGAGTTATAAATTATACCAAACTTTTAGAAATTGCAATACTGAATTTAATTAGTACATTTTCTCACAAGATGAATAATATTTTCTATCTCAGATCTCTGCTCACCTGTCACCGCATCAGTGAGTCCTTCCATCATTTAAAATAAAAACCCTTCTCCACATTCCCGAGTCACTCTGCCTGTTTCTTTCTCTTCACAGCACAAATCTTTGTCTGACATGTTGTATATCTTACTCTGTTGTTTGTTATTGGTCTCCCCCACTAAAAGTTAAGCTTCATGAGAGCAATCTGTTCTTTTCATTACTCCTTCCAAAGTGCCTACAACAGTTAAATGAACAAATATATATTCCATCAATATTTATTTACAGTTAAATTAACATGTCAGATTATATGATGGTAGCTAACACTGACTGAATTCTTATATGTACTAAGATCTATGCTAAACAACTGTGGGGATTACATGCATCGCTTTATTTAATTTTCACAGCTCTCTGTGTAGGTGTTACTGTCTTCTCTCTTTCACAAACAAGAAAAACAAAGAACACACCAATGAAGCAAACTATTCAACACTCCCCACAGATGAACTGGAATTTTTAAAAAATGTTTTCTTCTATATTTGTGGAATATGTCATTGATATTTTAATAGGATTGTGTTAAATCTACAAATTGCTTTAGGTAGTATGGAATTAACATGTTGATGATGTTAATTCTCCCAGTCCATGAATGTGATATACGTTTCCATTTGTTTGTGTCTTCCTTAATTTCTTTCTTCAGTGTTGTATAGTTTTCCGAGTACAGGTCTTTTACCACCTTGGTTAAGTTTATTTCCAGGTACTTTATTTTTCTTGTTGCTACAGCAAAGGGAATTTTTTCCTGATTTCTGTTTCTAATAGTTCATTGTTGGTGTACAAAAATGCCTTTGATTTCTGAATATGGACTTTGCAGTCTGCTGCTTTTCCAAATTCACTTATTAGGTTGAGTAGTTTTTTGGGGGAGTCTATAGGCTTTTCTATGTACACTATCATGTCATCAGCAAACAATGGCAGTTTTACTTTCTCCTTTTCAATTTGGATGCCTTTTATTTCTTTTTCATATCTGATCACTGTGGCTAGGACTTCCAATACTATGTTGAATAGAAGTGGTGAAAGCAAACATCCTCTTGTTGTTCCTGATCTTATTGGAGAAGCTCTTAGTTTTTTTGCCTGTTCAGTATAATGTTGGCTGGAGGTTTTTCAAATATGGCCTTTATTTTGTTGAGTTGCGCTCCCTCTACTCTCACTTTGCTGAGCGTTTTTATCATAAATGGGTGTTGTATCACATCAAATTCTTTTTTCACATCTATTAATATGACCATGTGACTTTTGTCTTTCCTTAAATTTATATGGGACCATAAATGACTGAATAGCCACAGCAATTTTGAAAAAGAAGAACAAAGTAGGAGGAATCAATACCTGATATCAAGCTATATCGCAAGGCCACTGTAATCAAAACAGTCTGATACTGGAATAAGAACAGACACATAGATCAATGGAACAAAACAGAGAGCCCAGAAATAAACCCAAGTCTCTATGGGTAATTAATATTCAACAAAGGGGGCAGCAACATAAAATGGAGTAAAAATAGCCTCTTCAACAAATGGTGTTGGGCAACCTGGAGAGCTACATGCAAAAAACTGAAACTTGACCACTAACTTACACCATACACAAAAATAAACTCAATATAGATAAAAGTTGTTGTACCATAAAAGTCCTAGAGGAGAATATAGGCAGGAAATTCTCAGATATTCCATGCAGCAATATTTTCACCGATATGTCTCTTAGAGTAAAGAACATAAAGGAAAAAATAAACAAATGGAACTTCATCAAAATAAAAAGTTTCTTCACAGCTAAAGAAGCATCAGCAAAATAAAAAGGGAACCAACCATATGGGAAAATATATTTGTCAGTGATACCTTGGACAAGGGTTTGATCTCCAAAATATTGTAAGTACTCACACAATTCCACTCCAGAAAGACAAATAACTAAAAAATGGGCAAAAGTCCAAAATGGACACAACTACTTTTCCCAGGAGGACATACAGAGGGCCCAGAGATATATGAAAGGATGCTCAGCATCACTTGCCATCAGAAAGATGCAAATTAAAACCACAATGAGATACCACTTTACACTGGTCAAAATGGCCATCATAAATAAATCAACAAACAAGAAGTGTTGATGAGGTTGTGGAGAAAAGGGAATCCTAGTACACTGTTGGTGGGAATGCAGACTGGTGCAGCCACTGTGGAAAACAGTAGGGAATTTCCTCTGAAGACTAAAAATGGAATTGCGTTTTGACCTACCAATTTCACTGCTGTGATTATACCCTAGGAATCCTGAAACAGCAGTTCAAAAGAATCTGTGCAAACTAATGTTCATAGCAGTACAATTTACAATAGCCAAGTGCTGGTAACAGCCCAAGTACCCATCAGTAAATGAAGGGATCAAAAAACAGTGGTACATTTACACAATGGAATATCGCAGAAAAGAAAGAAAGAAGGAGCTTCTGCCCCTCATGAGGATGGTTGGAACTGGAGAGCATTATGCTAAGTGAAATAAGCCAGGCAGTGAAAGACAAATACCATATGATCCCATCTCTAAGTGGAACCTAATTAACAAAACAAACAAGCAAGCAAAATATAACCAGAGACATTGAAATAAGAAACAAGCTGACAGTAACCAGAGGGGTTGGGGTGGGGTGAGGGGAATAACGGGGTAAAGAAGGGGAAGGGTCATCAAGGAACATGTATAAAGGACACACGGACAAAGACAAAGTGGGGCAGGATTGAGGGTGGGAGGTGGGGGTGGGTGGTGTGGGGGAGAGTGGTGGAAGGAAAATGAAGAGAACTGTATTTGAACAACGATAAAGAAAAGGAAAAAATTTCTTATACTGATTGTAATGAGAGGGAAAGGGAGGGAGAAAGAACGAGAGAAACATGAAAGTGAAAGGGAAACATTGATCAGTTGCCTCCTGAACTGGGGACCCAACCCACAACCTAGGCATGTGCCCTGACTGGGAATTAAACCTCTGGCCTTTCAGTTTGCAGAATGACACCGGACCAACTGAGCCACACTGGCCAGGGTTGGACTTTTTTGATCTCAGAATTTTTACTAAATTACCAATGTTATAAGCCATATATAACAGGAGCCCCCTCAGTCTAAAGAAGAGCCAATATATACCCCTCTGTAGGACTTTTAGAAGGCATAGCAAACAATTCTACCATCATCAGACAATATATGTCAAAGTATACAAAGGGAAGCCTAAGCATTTGGAAAGGATGTTTTAGATGTAATTATCTTTTTAGATATTCATGACTAGATCAATGGAAAGGGCTGTGGCTTTTCTCATCTTCCTCCTTCCCTCATCCTTTCTCCACTCAAGGGCTATGCTGCCCAGTAAAATAATCCAGAGTGGTGATTTTACTCCCATACTTACTGAGCCTCAGAAACCCAGAGACCCTCACTAGCTCACTGAACCAAGGTGTGGTGCATTGAGATACTTCTCAATAGCTTCACCTGGGTCCTTTGGAGTTTGGGAACATACATTAACATAGAATCAGACATTTACCTTTCACCTGTACAAAGTTGAAGTTCAATTGATAACAGAAGCAGTTCCTTATGGCAGGGAGCCATTCACAGCCATCACTCTCCAAATTTTGCCATGACAGAGCTGGGAGAAATTCATGTTGAAGATCCCCACTTACGATGGTGGAGTGCTGGGGCAGGGGAAGCTTAGCAGTGAGAGACAGTGAGTTAAACCTGCTGGGTAGAGGAGGTGAGCTGGGTGTGGCCAGATGTCAGCCAGAGAGGGAATCGTGGGTGTTGGGAAACCATGCGGTGCAATGCAGAAGCCTCCACAAGTTCTCCAAAAAAACAAAGCGTAGCACAGGCTGGCCTTTGGGTGTCTGCTCCAGAGCAGGTATTGACCACTTTTCAGTGGCAGCCAAAGGAAGATAAAATTGCAAGACAAAAGAAATAAAAAATGAATAAAAATGTTACACCTTGGCTTTAATCTCTTCTCTCCATTACTGTGCTGTTTCAGATTTCTTTTGCCAGGTACGAGGGAGGGAGAATAAATGAACAGGCCTCCTACTCACGAGAGACCACAGTCTCAGGTCAGCTTGAGTTGGGATAGGAAAGGGAGTTGCTTTTCACTTGATTAAAATTTAGGCCATATCATGCTCTGTTCTAGAATTTGTAACACTACACTTCTTTAATTGTAAATTCTCAGAAAGCTATGGTATCTATCTGTCTACCCTAGACATCATCGAGGGATGAAGAAAGCAAATTAAAATTAAACAGGTTGAAAGCAATGGCAAAGAAAAATTAAACTTTCCTTCTTGTACCTTAAGTTATTCTATAAACAAGTTACAATGATGCATTTGTACTATATAGAGCTTTAATGTATCAGAAAATAATTAAAAGGAAATACAAAGTAATTTTCTTGATCTCTAAAAACACTGAAATATGGCAAAATCTGGGCTGGGAATTCACTTTTTATTTTGGTACCAAAGGACTTATTTTGGTAGTGTTAGTCCCGGCATAAAGGGACTAACATTTCATGCTTTCCCTCAACCATTTTTCATCTCCTCCAATAGCCATAAATGGAGTCTAAAACATTCAGTAAAGACCAACACAGTTGAGGAGACACAGTGACATACCCAATCTGCTAAGAGGCCATATAAAGTGGTGAAGATTACATATAAAGGAAGAACAAGACAACTGCTTAGATAATACAATAACCACGACCACTGACCACTGATTGATGCTAGTCACTATACAAAATTCTGTACTAATTCATTTAATTCTCACAATCAACTCATGAAATCAGTTCATTATTATTCTCATATATTTGACCTATGAGGCAACCAAGTCACAGAACAATTAAGAAACTAATTTCTTACTCAGCTAATAGGTGGCAGATAGTACTTCAACCCAAGTAGAATTCAGTCAATGTTTCCTCTAGCATTTATGTACCATAGATACCAAAAGTGGCAAAACAGAACTAGTCAAAATTCTTTAAAAGTCGTTATGAAATTACAAGAGAGTTGTTCCCCTGTGTTTCTTTAAGAACCAAGAACTCCTAGTATCAGAGGTGTCAGTTTTGAAAAATTTCCTCTGCCCAAAGTTGATCGTAGCATTATTATAAAATTCTTGGTGATTGTCTCTTCGGGGTCTTCAAACACAGTATGGTGGCAGGAATTTCTTTAAACTCAAATTTTGCTGGAGGGGAAAAATTAATCATTAAATGTGGACTGGCCCCAAAAGGTTAGTTCTTCTGTTCTTTCATCTTTACATTTACTTCTTGCAATACAAATACTACAAAATTATACAAAGCCTGTCCAGAACATATGCAGCCATGTAACTTGAAAAATGGAGACACTTTTTGAAGAAGATACAAGATACAAGAAAAATTGTACATAGGACAATGACACCTTAGTCTCCTTCAAAGTGGGCACCTTGGGACCTCACACAGTTCTCCCAACGGGCATCAGCTGCCCAGCTGTATTTTCCTGAATCTCATCCATGGTCTAAAATCTCTTCCCTTTCAAGGGTGATTTTAGTTTTGGGAAAAGCCAGAAGTTGCAGAGCACCAAATTTGGGTGATAGCAGGGCTGAGTCACCTGGGTGATTTGATGTTTTGCAAAAAACTCTCCACAAGACATACTGTCTGAGTGAGCATGTTGTCCTCACAAAGCTGCCAATCTCCAGCTGGCCATAGCTGTGGCCTCCTGAATCATCAGAATAGTTTCTGCAGAGGAGTGTTCAAGCTTAACACAAAATTTGATGCAGATTCATTGCTGTAGTCACTCAGTCATTTTGAATGTGATGGCCACACAGTACACATGCTCACCCAGTGGTCTATTGCCCCCTCTGACTAGTACAGTGAAGTCATCACTGTTTATGCATGTGCATTCCAGTCCTCTCTCTTTGGCTGTCAGGTTAGATCCATGTGACACAAACTGTTCTTGTTATATTAACAATGGTTGGACTTTTGCTGGACAGAGCTCATATATTCTACGTATCTTTAAAGCCTAAATATACATTGGCTTCATGCATTTGATTATTACTCTTGTAACACTCCAGTTGAAGTAAATGCTAAGTGTTTAGAACTAATGAACTTATTTCCTCAGCTACCATGAGTATTGCTGCCATTCCTCCCACCTGACTTGATCTCCAGGAATTGTTCTCGACAGAAAGAAATGCCTTAGTAAACGTTAAAACACTTTCTAGAAAGCTGTTTGAATTTAATGAGTGTTCATAAGTGTGGTTCCCTTGACTCAATGGAGACAATTTTGAAGGATTATCCCAGTTTCAGAAACCATCATAGAATGAGGTGAGGCCTTGCTGCAATGGGGTCACTGTTCATTTTCAACCTCTACAGTATTTGCCTCTTTCGTCCCTCACTTGTGTTGTTCCCTAGTAAAGGAACTCTCCGATAGATCTGCATGCAAATCCCAGGACCTTGGAGTTTATTTCCTGGGGAATGCAACCTAAGGAAGTTGGTACTGGAAAGTCGATATTGGGACTACGCCTGGAAACAAGCTCAGAAATGTCATTTTGGAGACAGGTCCACCACTGGCCATGTGGCAATAAGGACCCCATCACTTGCAGTGCATTTTGACAGTGCTGAACTGAGGTGAGATACTAGTGGAATGGAATATGTGGCTGCAATATCTTAGGATTTTGAGAGCTTTGGAGAAATAGTAATTTTAGGAGAGATGGAATCAGGGCACTACTGCTGGGGCAATAAACTTACTGAAAAATGACAATGAAAAGCTGAAGAGTATTAATCACCAACATAAGGTATAGTAGTAAAGTTAATGACTTTCTCTGACACCATATACTCTTATTTCCTACAGCTAGAGAGCAGGAAAATCTGAGGACTAGACCTAGGACTTGCTGTAATTATAAGAGAATCTGCTCCAGAGCAGATTGAATTAACCCTGGCAGGTCCTATACAACAAGATCCAGGCACTGATGTAGAAAGAGTCGGACCCTGAGACTTGAATGGGGACATCTGGGAAAATGTACTAATGGATTCTGAAGATCTAGAGTCCTCTGAACCCCTGGGCTTCAGAAATATCTCATTCTCCTAAATGACTTTAATTCTCCCTTTCTTTGAAGACAAAGTACAGGTTTTTTACTTAAAGACAATAGATTACTTGTTTACCATACTTTCTCAGCCCTACTTTCTCTTGTGGTTATGAGAAAAGCTGCTGAAATTGGGTCACAATGTAACTGGGTTAGAAAAGTGTTAGGCCTACTAAGAGAAGACAGCCTCTAGATACAAAAGGCAATGAAGGACTTAAGCTACATGTGCACATAGGAGTTATGAGAACATATATGAGTGGATCTTGAGAGTGCACTGACAAGGGGGATGGAATACAAAGTTGGATAAGGACATTTTTATCAGTATAGAGTCACTATAAATCACCCCAGGATTTAATATATTGGATTTAATATATGGTGCTATTACACTGTTAGATTGGGTCCAAAATGCTTGGAAAAGTGATGACTCATACTGAGTGAATAGAAAATATCAAGATTGTCAGTACAAATGGTAAAAAAAAAAAGAATTAAAGAGCTCAAAAATGGGCATACTACAGTGGAGAGTCTACATAAATCCAAGAAAATTACCAGATGACCAGAACCTATTGGAAGTCCCAGAGGACACTCTATTTACTAAGGAATGTGCTTGGGAGATGGGAAGTGACATTTTAAGAGTTTAAAGAGGCTGTCATCTGTAGCCTAGAGCTAATGACATGATATGTTGGAAGAAGAGAGAGGTCTGGCACACAGAGAGCTATGAAAGTAGTTAATGAAACATTCTGTTAGCAGAGCAAGATAAATGAACAATCTACAAGAGTATTCAATCTATGCAACTAAAATAAATCATTGGTTCACTATCAGAAGGCCACTACAATATCAAGCCATGGTTCACTACCCAGTTTCCAGACCTGAGCTAGTTCTTAGATCTTGGAACCCAATGACTATAGGCAAGGCTGGTCAATAGTCAACCACCAGAAAGGATGGAAGGTATATGGATAACAATTCCCATGGCCCTTTCCCAAAGAGAACCATGACATTTGTTACCATACATTGAAAAAAAGAGGGATACCCAAACAAGCAGAGGACTATTGAAAGCATCCTCATGTCTGACTAGTGAGGGTCAGATGATAAAAGGAGGTGTGGTCCAAATCCAATTCACAGTCACATCCAATGGTCATTTCTCTAGCCTCCAAATCTCGTATCCCATGCTTTGGCAGAATCTTTAAATTGGTTGCTTGATTTGTGAAGTAAGAGCTATTGTAGACAAAAAACTAAGGGAAATCTCTTGAAACTTTCTCACAAGATGTAAGTTAAGAAACAACGTTGCCCAAGTCTGTGAGAATAGTAAAAGTATTGAGTTGTGCAGTTTAAATTAGTAAATCACATGGTATATTGATTATGCCTCAATAAAACCATTAAAAATATTGTGACATTGGAAAATATCAGACTTTAGCATCACTCTTAAACACCTACAGGATTCTCTAGGTGACGATGATTACCAAACAGTCAATTAAGTAGGAACTTCAGTTATAATGGACACTCCAGATATGTTATCTTAACTAGAACAGATTAACATGGTCATAGAAATGTGATATGGGGCCACTGGCCGGGGAAGTTAGTTTGTTCCATCCCAATCAGACATAGGGCCACACGTGGTTCCCGTTCACGCGGAATGTGTGGCGGCACCTAGTTATGGTTGAGAGCCACTGTTTTCTACCACCATCTGTCAGAAAATAGTCTGCAAGGACCTGGGTATTTGGGACATTCTGCAAAAGATTAAATTGGCTCACCATTCAATGAAAAAATGCTAATCACACTTAGTGAGCAAGAACTGATAAGTATATTGTAGGACTTGGTAAAGAATAATAACTCCTGAACGTGGTGGCTAAAATCTACAGAGATTCCGTGACATGCCAAATTTGTAAGGTTTTCAAAGGTCTAGGGCAGGCTAAGACATCAAAAATTAAGGAATAAGGAATTGTCCAAAGTAGCAAACAAAGAATAGCATCTTTCACTTCCTAAGTTGAAGGCAGGGCAGTGCCTAGGACTCCTCCAGTTCTGGAGACAGAATCCTGCTGCCTGCGGGGGTATCCACAGCAAGAAAGGACTCTGAGCAGGTCCAAGTTGCACTTCAAGCATCCCAGCCTCCTGCATCCACAAACCACAGACTCTATTGCACTAAATTTATCTGTGGTAGGAAAGATATCCTTTGGCATTTGGGCTACTTCCTAATAGAAGTATCCTTGCATGGGTTCTGAAGCAATGCCAGCAGAGAACTCATTTAAAAAAAAAAACAACAGCCCTTTGCTGTTGGACCCTTGTGGAAATTGAGCATCTGACCATAGATATGATGCAACAAAGGGGACTGAGCTCTCGTTTTGAGGAGAATTTTCTCAAACCCACCAACTCCTAAAATCAGACAGGCCTAGCTGTAATCGATTCATTGTAAAATGGAAGTATCACCTGAAGCAAGCAAAGGAAGACAAGGAAACTACACAGTAAGGTAGTGCAGACGCCATGCCATGCATTACTCTTGCTCCAGTGCCCTTCCCTCGCTGCACAGCTGTAGCTAAATGAGAAGTGACTAGCAAAAATGGGGGTGGTGGGGCAAGTTAAGTTCATAAATTGTTTAATTCAGTACATGGGTGCAAGCTGAAAATAGACTACTATCCCACTACAGCCCCACTTAGTGGTGACCTTGAAAGACAGTGGTTAGAGAAAGTTATAGCACTTAATACAATTTTGAGCAGTGCAACTGGTCATCCACTTTGCATGGAAAGAGGAATAATCATGTTTAAATCTACACAGATTCATGGACAGTGACAGATAGCTTTCTATTCATTTGAGGTCTTGGAAGGAGAAAAATGGCATGATTGCAGATAAGGAGATTTGGGGAAAATGTGTGGAGACACATCTATAGAGAGGGCATGATGTGTGAACATCCTTACACTGTATGTCGCCACTAAAGAGTGTTCACTGCAACCAAGTGGGCAGAACTGCACAGCTAATTGTTCCACTGTCTCTCAAGGCCACCACTAAGTAGGGCTATAGTGGGGGAGCAATCTATGCTCAGTTGCACCCATATACTGAATTAAACAATTTGTGAACTTAAGTTGGCCCCCCACCCTCATTTTAGCAGGTCACTTCTTATTTGGCCCCTGGCAAATGTTCAACCTGACAGCAACTTAAACAAAGACTGAGCCCCCAATGTGGTACCAACCCTTGAAGAGATGAACCAGTCACTTGGCGTTGGTGGCAAGTTGAATACATTAAATTTCTTTTATGCAGGGTGGGCAAAAGAAGGTCTACAGTTGTAAGTACATGAAAAAACAGAGTGTATTCTTATATTGTTATTTATTAATGATTGTATTACTTTCCATATGAACAGCTAAGAACTTACATTTGCCCCACCCTGAACTGCAATAACCAACAATGTGTGTTGGCTAAACCCACAGTCATTCTGAGTGTGGGTTATCTCTCCTGCATCAAGGGCCTCAACCAGTGACCCGCTATCCAAAGTCTCACAGAGTTTTACAACCATCAGCATGGGAGTCCACTTACTGACAAAACCAAAGGGAGCATTTTAAAGCAAAATCAGTACAGCAGTGAGCACATAACCATGAGACCCACTCGTCCTAACACATTTTATATTACTCAGAAACCACCAGCTTGATGGAATAATGGAATAGCTTGTGAATGTGCAGACGAGACATCAGCTCAAGTAATGGAGCTGATGAATGTGACCCATACCCCAAATCAGCATCCACTATATGGTGCTGTATCCCCGATGTGTACATATATGGTTACAGGAACCAAGGGATACAGGTAAGAGCGGCTCTAATTATCATCGATCAGAGTAAACCCTGAAGTTTTGTTTCCTGCACCCTCAACTCCAGACTCTGTGGCACTAGATATTCTGTTTCCACAGAGAGAGTATTTCTGCCCGAGGACACAGAGTCCCATCAAACTTTAAGTCAAAGTTGACCCCTGGCCACTTCAAACTCCTTATACTCATGGTTTGGCAGGTAAGCAATGGTGTCGCTGATCTGGAAGGTTTCACTGATCCTGATTTTCATGGGGAGGCAAGGCTGTTGGTACACAATGGGGGTGCAGAAGAATTCATTTGGCCAAATAATCCTCTGGGGCATCTGGTGGTTCTCCTACGCTCCTGAGTACCGTAAACAGATGAGCACAGCCGCTGGGCTTGGGAAAAGTGTGCATGAGAGTCTATATCACTCCACTACATAAGCCACCGATACCAGTAGAGGAGCTAGGCAAGAATGAGGTATTTCTGGAACGAGTAGTAGAGGAGGAAGATGACAGATGACTTTGAGATTTAACTGTAATAGAGGGATCTAAAGTTTGTGCTGTTAACCTTCCTCTCGTTTTTTTTTTTTTCTGGAAATGGAGACTAACTGGAATCTTGGAAGATCTGACTCCAAATGGTGTAAGCTCATTATACAAAATAAATGGATCCAACAAATGGGGTTGGCTGGTGATGAACGCTGGAGCGTACCACCCAGATCCTTCCTCAGATTTGATAAACCCATCCCCCAGACAACAGAAGCACTCACTACTGACAGCTCTAGGAATTGCCCTTGGTGTGTGGAAACTTCCTCCCTCCAAAGTTGAGTGCCTTCCCTCTGGGGCGTAACCCATTGGGTAATCTGCAGCCAATGATCGGTCGATGGCAGGACACAAATGCCTGGCCTCTTTAGGGGCAACCTGCCACTCTGAAGGGCCACCCCAGCTCTGCTGCCACCGCATTGTGGTAAACCCTCTCCCACTGCCCCATCCTGCTTTCCTCACCCTCACAACCATCCTCAAAATGCCCCATAAACTGTTTACATGCTAATGTCCACTTCGGGGTCTCTTTTTAGGGAACCAGACCTGCACCATTTCCTAACTTGTTAGAATGACACTTCTTTTTTTCTTACCCAGCTGTTGTAAGTATATACGAAACCATTTTCTTGATGCTCCTCTTTCTAAGACAATAAAGAGTGCTTTTAACTGTATACTTAAATTATTTTTTGCTTGTTTCTTGGAAGCCTGTGTGTCAAATGTCAATTAGAACATTTTTTAGTGCCTTCTTCTCAAGATAAGATTGCGAAAGCTGGGTAACTAAGCCTAATATTCAAACCACCATCATCTATTTCCTCTATTTCTACAGGGCTGGCAAAAAGAAAAACTCTGCAACAGCTACTTTTAATATAAAAAAAAACTCAAACTCATTACCAAAGCCACCAATTTCCTGTATCTTTAAGCCTCCTTGTCTCATTTCAAGAACCACAAAACACAACATTAACAAAAGGCAACACTGTTTCTCAACCTAAATTGAAATTTGATATTTCTGTGTATGATTACCATAAGACGCAGTTCTAGGAGAGTGTAGTTATGGTTGCCTGGATAACTTTATTGACAACAAAATAAAGTCCAAACCTCTGGTGCGTTGGGCCTCCACACTTGCTTTAAGTTAATCGCCACTGTATTCTCTGTTCCAGCTAAGCTGGTTGGTACGTAATAACCTGTCTTGTCCCCCTCCTTGTTTTTGAATCCTGCCTCTCTCACCACTCTCCCAACCGTTAGTAAAGCCCCATCCCTCCTGTCATCTCTTTCAAAGTTTTCAGACCAATGGAGGTCAGGGAAATGTTTTTCATTGGTCATAAAAAAAAATCCTCATCCTTAACACAGCAGAGAAGGACCTGGATTGTACACCTCGCTCCTTGCCCAGCTTAGTCTTGCACCTTGCTGTCTAAGTTTCCCTCCAACTGGCATTTGTTGTACCATATTCTTCCTCACAAAGGGTTATTTGCATACCCGCCTTCATTCCTATAACACTTCCTGTTGGCCTGAAAATGTGAGCCTTTTGCCCTATTACTTTTTCAGTTTTTCAGATCTAAGATCAGTCTTTACTTCCTCAGGGAAACCTCTCCTGATTCCCAGAATTATGAGGAATCCTTCACTCTCTATTCTTGCAGAGCAGGTAACTCCAGTAGCGGTTGTGAGCCACAAGCCAGTCACCTGGTCTTCCTCGCTGATTCAGTGTTTTTTCATGTTGACTCGCCAGGTTTGAGGAGAAGGTCAAAAATACCCACTATAGGTTTTTTCCAGGAAGAACAGATTAAACATCAGAATTCAGGAAATCATAAAGAGAGGGGTCCTTTGTCATCTCTGCCGGGTCTTTGCGGCTAATTCACCAGAGAATGTTGAGAAGATTCTGGCAAAAACCCCTATTAGTGGCCTGCCAAAGTCCATGAAATTTCTTCACAGTGAGCAAGAGAATATGACCCTCTGCTCCTTTGCTTTCCTCTGAGCTTCCCATGAGCACCTTCCATTAGTGGGATCTAATCTCCTAAGAACTTGGGACAATATGGTTCCCAGGCTTCTAGATAAGAGTTAACATTTTTCACTAATGGTCCAGATGATAGTCAATGTTTTAGGCTTTGCTGTTCTAGCACAGAAGGCACCAGAGACACTGAATTTTTGAATTGCAGATAATTGTTTACATACTACAAACTCTTGTTTTTCTTTTGGTTCTCCCCCAACCCCAACCGTTTACAGATACAAAAGCCATTCTGAACTCAGGAGCGGTGCAAACAGGTGGTTGGCTGGATGTGGCTGGCAGACAGTGGTCTGCCAGCACCTGTTCCAGACCCTGCCATCCAAGGGGAGTGGGAAATGTGCTGCCATGCCAACAGACAATCTGGTACCTAACTATTAAAGCCAAAATGAATTTTGGCATCTCAAAGAGGACCGGGTGTGAGTTAGGGAAGAGGAAGTAAGGGTGGAAAGCAGCTGTCAGCAGGGACAGAGCCACCACACCTGAAACGCAGTTGTGACTTCTTTTTCTGCTCAGTCTTAGCCTCATACATGCCAATCACATTTCAAAATGGAATGCTGCCACACACCTTATCATTGCTTGGGGCAGGTAAGCCTCAGTTCGTGATAGTAGCCATTCCTAGGGTCCATTTTCATAGTGCCGGTGTTCTGCACCATACTTGGCTGTTCTTTTTCTACTAGGGCCACGTAGCAAACCCAAAGGAGCTCTACCGATGGAAAATCTTAGTTGGCAGAAAAGAAAATACTACTCCTCCAACCTCAGGAATCTTCATTGTGGTGTTACTATTGCTACATATCTCATCTCTATCTGCCACAAATTCTTCAAGTGCCATTCAGGCTTCTGGGGCACAGGTCTCAGTGGCAGGTCAGCGTGTGCAGCAGCCTGGGTCTGCCTCAGGTCCTCTCTTGCTCCACGTATTTCTTGGAACAGGGAGCCTTACAGGTTACCTGGTAGAAGGGCCAGAGCAGTAGACACATATATAATGCCTTAAATATACTAAGTGCTAGGGCTCTTTCTGCCTTAGACTGTGCAAAGTGAGGCAACTTGTCTCATTTAAGAGGCAATATCTTGACATTTTTCACACCACTGTTCTCCTGGAAATGTCATAATATCAGAGGTCAGTGAATTTTCACACGTTTCCCTTCCTCGGTCATGCTTTGTCTTCCTAAGGCATCTGGTTGTGAGCTTCTTGATGACAGAGTGAAATTGTCATGTCCCAACATGATACTCGGTTGTACATCAAGATGATCAAGGTCCCTCTAGACAAGAATACCAGCCATTTAAGGTACATTTCTGCAACAATAAGATAAACAGCTTGCACCAGACTGTAAATCAATACCCTGGTCCCTCAATAAAAATCCCGCTAAGATAAAAACTGTCAGCTGAACTGAACAGTGCACTTAGTGACATGGTTCACAAGCTGGTGCAAAATCTTTAAATTCACTGGTGACAAGAAAGAAGCATAAACCAAAATCCAGTTCACAGATGACACTCTGAGGATCACTGCTTCAGTCTAGACTATAACGTGACAGAGATCAGGCGCAGCTTTGATAAAAGGCAGCGAAGGAGTGCTGCTGAGCTCGGGCTGAAGGTGAGATACTGCAGGTTATATTTACTGGTAGAAACTAAAGGGAGAGCGTTTGCCAGGGCAATAGGCGTACATCATATTTCAGAGACAGATTTGTTTTAGAAAAGATACCAGCTATGGCTTGCCTCTGATTCCCAGGGTCTCATTTTTACCGGGCAAAGACCTTACAGGCACTCATCGAATCTGTGAGTGATTTGATGAACAGTGTTTGTAGGGCCACTTCTGGAACCCATTATTGTATCAGTCAAAATGTTGGCAAGAAATTGATGACATACTCAAATAATAAACTGAGGATTAAAAAAAAATAAAGACCATTACAGTGTAGCCAATGAGTTTAGAGATCAATGAAGGTGGGTGAAGCAGCCTGGAAATATCAAGGGCTAAAACTCATCACCATCCCTAGCCCGGAAGGGTAAGAGGATAAAGAACCTGGAGTGCTAAAGTCACAAGGTCAGTTTGGTAGAGAAATGTAGCCAGCATAAAAACCGTAGACCCGCAAAAGAAAACACCACTCCCCTTTCCTCCTGCCAGCTCATCTCCTATTGGCATCTTGCCTTGGCAAAACCCAGGAGATGCAGTCTGTCCCTAGAGGTAAGCTTCCCAGAACACACCAGCGGGCAGAGAAGGGCAGAGAGTAGCTCTTAAGAGGCCAGCAGAGAAAAAAGATACACTTTTTAAAGTCACATAGAGAATAACATACATTCATCCAAAGAGAACATTGTGATAAAATAGCTTAGATCTCTACAATAAAATAAAGCAATTTAAAAAATGAACCAGCTTTCTAATGTAAATGAATCTCAAAAACATAAGTGAAAAACAGAAAGGAGCAGCAGGATACCCACACTATAGCATTTGTATTACATTTAAAATCGAGTGAAACGACATTTCATGAGTACACACATGTGTGGAAAAAGATGTTCTAGCAGCTACTGGGAAGGCAGTTCCGTATATATACACCACTACGACTGGTTGACTATGTCTAAAAACATCTTCATTCTACCCTCACACTCGAATCATTTGGCCGAGAGTGTTAGTTACCTACTGCTGTGTGTTGGGGGCTGAATCACGTCCTACAAAAAGTACGTTGAAGTCCTAGCCCCATTACCTCAGAATGGGGACTTATTTGGAAATAGTCTCATTGCGGCTGAAACTAATTAAGTTAAAATAAGGAATATTGTAGAAAGGTGAGTCCTTAATCCATGATGACTGGTATCGTAGGAGGAGAAGAGACCAGGAGGAATACCATGTAAAGGCGAAGGCAGGGATTGGAGGGAAGCAGCTGTCAAACAAGAAATGCCAAGGTTTGGTGGCCACCCACCAGGAGCTAGAAGACACAAGGAAGGATTCCTTGCCACAGGTGTCAGAAAGAGTTTGACACTCTGACTTCAAACTTTCAGCCTCCAGCACTACCCATTTAAGTTGTTGTAAGCCACCCCATTTGTGGTAATTTGTTATGACAGCCCGAAGAATCTAATACAATCTCAGCACTGACACTCAGGATAACGGACATGCTTCTTGACTCTCAGTCCACATTAAGTAGAGGAGAGTGACTCCATCTGTCAGTCAAGGGCAGCCTGTTCTTCTTCTGGCCTTGCATGGCTCAGGCTACAGATACGCAGACACGGGTGGTCCATCTCTAAAATTCTTTCATTTTCAAAAAGTTTACATAAATGGAATCCTACAGCATCCACCCTTTTGGAACTTTTTTTTTTTTTAACTTAAAATGATTTCAGGAGCCCGGCACATCTCTCACTGTCAGTCAGCCATGTGACTTCAGCTTGGCCCTGGTCCTGGCCACCTGTCCCAATACCCCTAGGTTATACAGCTCAGTTCCCCTCCCCCACTCCCCCACTCACTGCTATGAATTTCTTTTAAAAAAAATATTTATTTATCTTTAGAGGGGAAGGGAAGGAGAGAGGAAGAGAAATATCAATGTATGGTTGCTTCTCTTCTCGTGCATCCCCTGCTGGGAACTGGCCCCTGCCGGGAACTAGCCTGCAACCCAGGTATGTGCCCTGACTGGGAATCGAACCGCGATCATCTGGTTCGCAAGCCCGCACTCAATCCACTGAACTACACCAGCCAGGGCTGCTATGAATTTCTATATGCTGCCTTTCCAGTACTCATTGGTGAGATTTTCATTTCTAGTCTTCATAGTAGGCTCCGTATTTATAAAATATATTTCTATATAGCTATTATTTGCATGTTTGGACTGAAATGGGGAAAAAGTTTTTCTTACATTCAATCAGTGATATTGAATTGGATGAATTGCTACGGTCCCCTTAGGGCCAGATTTATTTTTTGTTTATCATGGTCTAGAGTCAAATTACTTACTAAAGAGCTCATTGAACCCATGAATACTATACATGAAATACCAAAGTGCTCAAGGGAATGAGCTATACAGTGTAACCAAAAAAAAAAAAAAAGTCATCCTGGAAAGATCCCTGAAGCAGATGCCTGAGGGATTTATTTGTGCTCTTTTTAAGAAGCAGAGGCGCTCTGCGATGTTGTGGAGAATACAGGGGAGAAGCAATAAGCCCAGATTCTAGGTATGGCTTCAATGACATCTAACAAACATTTTTTGAAATTGGCCATGTGCGATGCAACGCATTACACACGACGCAATGTGAGGGTGGAGGAGAATGGAGCTTCAAGATGAATCATATATCCAAACGGTTGGTTCCGGCTTCTTCAGTTCAGGTGCTGTGACCACTCTCCCTGACCTCACGCCATACTACTCTCCTCCATGTGCTCTGCCTCACCGGCCACTTTCTTCTCCTTCTACACGTTCCATGTTTGAAGCCTTGGATGGAAAGGATCCTCTCCCTTAATTCTCTGCACGTATCCAGGCAATGTAACCTCACCAGCTATAACCTTCTGCACATACAGCACATATCACTGGCTGCCTCGTTTACTTGCCCCATACATTTTCCTCTCTGCGTTGTCTCTCTGGCTTCACTCTTTTGGGCTTGGTTTTGGACAAATGCAAGATTTGGATTTGTCATATTCCCTTTCTTATGCATATTTCTAACACTCCAACAGTAAGAAAAGATATATGCTGGAAAGGGTACTGTCTTCATGTGAAAAAGGGATTATGGACTCAGGATTTAATGATCACCTAATATTTTCCTCTATATTTAATACACGGGGACATGGCTTTGGATTATTTGCCACTGAAGAGTAGCTGAAATTTTTTGTAATTGTACGTTGCATATGGCCGGGTCATCTGGTCAGCCAAGTGTGTGCAGTGGCGAATCTTAGGTCGATGGACTCTCACTCAAGCTTCATGTTTCAGGGAAGCTTGAATCTGCTTTTCAAAACTGCCATACAATATCACAACCAGAATACAGATATTGAAATAACCCACTAATCTTACTCAGATTTACCCAGTCTTCTTTTACTCACTTTTGCTGCATGTGTGTATATATTTAATTGTATGCAATTTTGTTGCATGTATAATAAATTCATGCATCCACTACCACAGGGAAGATACTTTCATCACAAGGATCCCTTGTGTTGACCTTTTATAACCACGCCCACCTCCCGTCTCCCATTCACCCACTTCTCCCACATTCTGAATCCAAGGCAATAACTCATTGGTTCTCCATAACTAAAATCCCGTCATTTCAAAAGGTTACATAATGGAATCTGACAACATAAACCCTTTGTGGATGGGCTTTTGTTCTATTTTCTTTAAACAAAGCATAATTCCCTGAAGATTCTTTTGAGTTGTTGCCTATATAATAGTTCAATTCTTTTTTTATTGCTGAGTGGTGTTCTATAGTAGAGATGCACTGTAGTTTATTTAACTATTCACCATTTGTAGGACCTTTGGGCTGTTTCCAGTTTGGGGTTATTAAAAACGCTGTTGTGAATATTTGGTTTTTGTGTGAATACAAGTTTTATTTTTCTAGGAATACAATTGCTGGGTTGTGTGTTATTTTTGTGTTTGGTTTGATGTAAGAAACTGCCATGCTCTTTTCCAGAGTGCCCTTACCATTTTACATTTTATATAAAACTGCGCGCCTTAATTTCCATTTCCTAACGGTTAATGGTGTTGACCATCTTTTCATGTGCTTATCTGTCATATGTGTATCATCTTAAGTGAAACGCCTTTTCTTGTGCACATTTTCTAATGGCACTTTTTAAATGCTGGGTTTTGAGCATTGTTATATATCCTAGATGCTGGTGCTTTCACTGGGCATGCAATTTACGAATATTTCTTCTAATCTTATCCCTCATCTTTTTACAGGTGTTTTCCCAGAGCAAAGATTTTAATTGTGATGAGGCCTAAATAATCAATTTTAGTTTTAGGAATCATGCTTCATGGGTCAAATCTAAGAACTCTGCTTATCGCTAAATCCAGAAAATTTTCTATTTTTTTAAACAATGCCACACTCTTCTCATTAGTATAGCAGTATCAAAGACTTAATATTGGATAAAGCGGTTTCTTCCACCAACACCACACTTTTCAGATGAAGACAGCAATACGCAAAGCCTTAATTAATATAGGGTATAGTAATCCCTCCTGTTTCTCATTTTTTGGTCAAGATTGTTTTAGCTATCCTAAGGTGTGTGTTTGGAATGGCTGTGGTAAGATGGGAGATACCTTAAATCAATTTTGAGAAAACTGAGTGTGAACTCTGTTGGATCTTCCAGTCCACAAGCAAGTATCTATCTCAATTTATCCAGGTGTACTCTTTTTTATCAATATTTTGTAATTTTTGACTTGCAGATTCTGTACATGTTTTAGTAAGTATGTATCTAAGTGTTTCATTTTCTTTGGAGCAATTGTAAATGGGATTAATGCTTTTCAGTTTCATCACTTTATTGTTAATATATAAAAATGCAATTGATACTTTTGTATTGATCATGTATACAGTGAACTTACTTAACTCAATGATTCTAGGTCTTTCTTTAAAACTTTTTTTGATTCTTGGGATTTTTTTTACATGGATAATCATGTCATTTGCAAATAGGGTAAGTTTTTATATTATCCTTCAAATCTGTATGACTTTGGTTTCTTTTTCTTGCTTATTGCTGATAGAAATTCCAGCACTCTGATGAATACAGTAGTGAGAGGATATTATCTACCTTGTTTCTAGTGTTGGAGAGAAAGCATTTAGTCCTTTACTACTTAGTGTGAAGTTAACTGTGAGTTCCTTTAGATGTCAGTAAGCTGGGGAAGTTCCTCTCTCGAGTTTACATGAACGAGTGTTGGATTTTAGCAAATGCTTTTTCTCAAGTCTATAACATGATCATATCCTTGTTTTCTTTAGATTGTTGATATATCAGTATGATATTTTCAAATGTTAATGTAGCCTTACATACATGAAAATAATTTCACTTAGTTTCTTGCATGATTATTTTTACTTTGTTGAATTCAGCTTGCTAATTGTTTATTGGACATTTTTATGTAAAACTGATGGCGTATATTGGTCTGTACTTTTTCTTGCTTTTGTTTGGTACCATATTGGTATTTTGTTTGGTATTATGGATTTTGGTAATATGTTTATATCGCCCTCATAAAATGAATTCAAAAGTGCTCCTTTCTCTTCTATTTTCTAGAAGAGATTCATGTAAAATTGTTTGTTAATTCCTTAAATGTTTAATAGAGTTCTCCAGTGAAACCATTTGGGCCTAGAATTTTAAGAGGTTTTTTTTTTTCCAGGAATAGTCACTTTTTTCCTAAATTCTACAATTTGTGAGTATACATGTGTATAATTTGTATTATTTTAATGGCAGCATTCTCTCTAATAATGCCATTATAATCCTGATATTGGCAATTTGTCTCCTTTTTCACTTTTGTCTGTCTTGTTAGAGGTTTATTATGACTTTTTAGATCAAGATTTTCATTTTATTGATATTCACTAATTTCCTATTTTCATTGCCATTGATTTTTGTTCTTTGTTATTTTCTTCCTTCTGCTTGTTTTGGGTTATCTTGTTCCTTTTCTATTTTCTTGATGTAGAAACTTAGGTTATTGTTTTGAGACCTTGTGTCATTTCAAATGAAAGCATTTAGAGCTATAAATTTCCCTCTCACTACTGCTTTAGCTGCATCTTACATATCTTGACATTGTACTTCCTTTTCTTTCAGGTCTGTTTTTAAATTTTTTCTTTGAAAATTTTTTGTCATATAAATTGTTTAGTAGTGTCACTTAATTCACCTGTTTAGAGATGTTTCTATCGTCTCTTACTGAATTCTTTCAGCTGGATGTCTTTATGGTCAAATCATATACACTATAGAATTAAATTTGTTGAGGTTGTTTTATGGCCCAGTGTGTATAACCTATTTTGGTAATTGTTCCATGAGTACATTCTGCTGTTGTTGGGCAGTGTGTTCTAAATCTTTAAGTTAGACCCTGTCAGTTAATTGTTTTGTTCAGATCTGTATTTTTGCCGATTTTCTGCCTACTAGTCCCATCGATTGCCATGGGCAGGGAGGAGGGAGCAGGGCTTGTGGTTTCAATCCATCAGTTTTATTCATTCACTTTTGAGGTCTTGCAATTTGATGTTTCTGCATTTAGCATCATTATATCTTCTTTGTGGATTGATCCTTTTATCATTATATCATATCCTTTATGTAGTAATTTGATTTGCTTAGAAGTCGACTTTATTACATGGTGATTGTAGCTGCTCATTTTCTACATAGAATATTTGCATGGTGTTATCTTTTCCAATCATATTATTCTCAGTCTGTCTTTCATTGAAATATGGAGTTTCCTGTGTATGGCATATAGCTATCCTTTTAAAATCCAATGACAATCTGATTTTGTTAGCATACTTAGACCCTTTAAAGTAACTATTGAAATGTTAGCTCTAAATTGTCATTTTATTATGTTTTGTTTATGTTCATTCTTATTTCTGCTTCACTTTTCTTAATTTGCTCTGCATTATGTAAACATGCTTTAAAATTCCATCCTGATTCATGTGTTTTTGAGACCATTTCATGCATAGTTTTTTTCAGTGATTTCTCTGGGCATTAAACTATAAATATGTAACTTAATATGGTCTAGTGTTATTATTTTATCACTTTGAGTAAAATGTGTAAACCTCATTCTGTTTAGATTCTTTTCTCCACTCTATCATTTTCTTGAATACCAGATGGTGTTATATTTGTTTCAAATCATCAAATATGATTTTATAAAGCAAATATATGAAGAAAAGTATATTCTATTGTATTCACCCAAAGTTCTGCCCTTACTGCTCTTCCATTTTGATGCTTGGAAATTTCTTCTTTTATCATTTTTTTTTCATTTAAAGAGCTTCCTTTAGCCATTCTTTAAGAACAGGTCTAGCAACAAAGGAAACAGACAACAATAGCCACAAGGCTTAAATATTTACTATCTGACCCTCCTTTACTGGCAGACATACGACTTCTCTAGGGTTTAATTTCTTCCACTTAACAACAAGGGCATCGGACTCAATCATCTCTAATATCCTCTTAATAGGTATCATTTCATTCAATGAACTTATGTGATCTATTAGGTGAACATAAACTTATTCCTCCAATGATACTTTTGAGATCAGGCAATAAAGAACTAAACACTGGAACATAAATAATTAAAAAAGTTATTTACTTTATCAGGCCAAGAATATAACATGAAGGTGAAAAGAAATCAATTTCAGTCTGCTGACTGTGCTTCAAGTAATTAGATTTATGGAACTGGAGTTCAGGTTCCCACTGTGGGCTGGCAAGAGCTCATACTGTTTTGCACCTGCCATGGAAGTCAGCAGGCGCCGCACAATCTGGAAGGCTAGAGCTTCCGCAGACACTTTTCTGCACTTGTGACTGAAACAGTTCAGCCCATCCCACGGCTCACAGAACAAGTGCTCCCCTTTTGAGTTCTTTATACTATTACTTCCAGAAGAATTATTTCTAGTCATCATTTTTGGGCTGCTTACTAGGTGAAATGTATGAATTACTTCCTAAAACATGCTGTTCTGAATTTAGTCCAGGTAGGCGAGAAAGACACGTTTTGTTTTCTGTTTTACATCTGAGAAGTCACGATTCATCTATACACATTTTTAAGACAGAAAAATAAGAGAAGAAGGTAAAGGAGAAACAAAAAAATAAGTATGAAAAGTAGTCATGACAGCTTTTTAAAGACAACTGAAGTTCAAGTTTCTTTAAAAACATTTTCAAAAGGTATGGCAAAACAAGTTATTCTCCAGTGGAGTTCACAAACTGGGTGCCTAAAGTTCTTAAAATGACCAGACGAAGCCTCCTGACAGGTTTTGTTCTGCACAGCATCGGTCCAAAGTTTATTTTAGTTTTTGAATTTAATTGCCAACATTCAAAATTTTGAGTTCACATAAAAATCGACCCTTTGGAAAGTGAGTCCACATTTCCATGCAGCTGGGAGGTAAGTCATGTTCTATTTGGGTGTCACATATGCTTTCAAGTCCAAGTGCGAGTTGACTTTTCCACCTTGTTCCCTCCAGTCCCCATGTCAAACAAGAGTTGCCATTTATTATCAGTCTCATGCTATTGTTTCTTATAGTAGAGCTGAAGATGGCATAAAGTTAGCAACCATTTTTACATTCAGAGTAGGTAAATGCACGAAGCGATATGTGTTTTATTAAGAATGAGATACTTATTTTCTAGAGTTGACAACTATTCCTACTAGAAAGTGCACAAGCTGAGGCTGCCTGACCTGAATGACCATTCTGAAACACACCTGCCCCATTTCCCTCCCTCACAGTACCCATGGGCCTTTCTGGCATTTCTTCTTTCCCAACAAACAAGGAGAGGCCGTGGCGACCTTGTTTTTCCTTGTTTCCCAGTCTGATTTCATCTCAGACAACACAGCGTGGTGGCAATGCCTGGAAGTTGATAACAGTGTCCCTTTGGTATTTGTTATCTTCCAGGTTAGCATTTCAATTCACTTTGGAGGAAGTTGGAAGCTCAGGAGTGTTATGCATCTACCACATTTTCATCGATTTTTGGACAATTTATATGTGAGAAACCACTCATAGCTTACTTAAAGTAGATTCCAAGACAAAGCTTTTCCTTTTAGTTTCAGGGGGATGACATTGTAATACTCCGCCGACTGCTTGAACAGACCAGAATTGTAAACAAATTCAGGTAATCTCTCCCTTGCATAACCCTCCTACCATGTGGGGAGACTTTATGAAATAATATGTAAGTAGAAATTGCTATGACAGGCACAGCCAGCTGTCTTCTAACTTCACTCAGGATAGTGTTTAATAAAGCAGCATTTTCCCCTATCTTAAGTAGGGGTGTTTACTAAGACACTTAAATGAGTCTGGAAGATCGTGGAGTTTCTGATCATGGAAATATTTTATAGAGTAAATAATCATCATATTAGACTGGGGTGTGGGATATAATATTAGTTTCTGGCTATTTTGTTATTAAAAAGAAATACTTGTTGAAGTTTACAGACATTAAATATAAATGTATAATTGTCACTCTTCCATAAAACTTAGGTAAATCTCAAAGGCGATCTTCCAGAGCTAACCGACTATCTCATATTTGCTTGAGCTAAGGACAATCATTTATCTCCTGCATTTTAATGTTTAATATTAAATATTATTTTATATTAATAAATATTCTAATATTTATTAAGTTTTTAAGGAGCTGTTTTTGTCTGAATTCCAAGTTTGTCATATGAGTGCCTGCAACCCAAGACAGTCTCAATAAGGTGAACACTGAATGAACAGAGCACATCAGTATAGAAGTAAACATGTCTCCTCTCCCTCCTCATCCAAGTAAAAATATCTTTCTTTTGTTTATCTTTCAATGTCAAAAATCATTTGCCTGTGACACAGAAACACATTCATGCAAAAGTTTTTTCTTTCTCCAAAGTATTAGAAAAAGGCTAGGTAGCTTGGTTAAAACTTATAAATTCTCAGTTGCTTGTGTGTTTCTGCTGACACACTTCCAACATTTCCCTAGTGATAACATACAGGAAAGGAACCTATAAAATTCAACTTCACGACAGGAATAAGGGACACAGAGACATGGGGCCTTTGAAAAATATGGTCACTTTTAAAAAGTTCTGGCAGACCGTTTCTTGCCTGAGGGGACCCCGCCAAGGGCCAGAGCCAGGGGACTGCTCAGGGAGCTCCACCAGGGTACAAAGCACAATTTTTTAAGCACGAGTTTTGAGAAAATTGGCCTGAGAACCACTCCCCTCCCAATCCTGGTGAACTGGTCTCTGTGGCGTCAAACAAAGCAAGCATGACATTTTCATTTCCTGCTAGAGAGAAAGAGAACTCCTTTTGTTCTTTGCTTGGAGTTTGGAGGCCACATGGACCCCTGAGCTTTGTGAACACTGGTGCTCATGGTGGCTTTGTTGGTGTGTGGATGCAATGATGCGAGTAGAAATGAAGGCAGGGTCATGCAGAAAAGCAGAATCCTCCCCAGGATTAGTGCCACTGGGTAAAAAAATCTTGGGTAAGTCTGAGTCATTTTGTTAAACACATCCATGTTTAAATGGAACTTAGTCCTCCCAGAAAAAGAAGAAGTCTCTTTATCTAAATTCTTACCAATAAAAGTCACAACTGTTCTAATAATGTACAAAGCAAGTGGATTTTGAAGATACCCGTAACGGCTAACATTTTATGAGAAAATCAATTAATAAGAAAAAATAAGAATGGAGTGCCTAATTTTTGTTGTCACACAACAGGGAAGAGGTGTGGTTAGTGGAAGAGAGGAAGCTGCTAATTCAGACTCAGATTTGAATCAGTTGACAAATCATTTACGTTCTCAGTTTCAATTTCATTGGTAAAATAGAGATGATAATTACTATTTGTCAAGTCTGTTACAAGAAAGTAATGAGAAAATATATACTATATAAAAGAATAGTGACATATAACTATAAAAACTAAAAACGTAATTGATGTCAATACCTTGGCCTTTGTTTCTTCACTCATATGGACTTTTTGAAATTCAATTTTAAAAAGCAAAATGAAAGAAATTTGGTGCTTAGAGATTAGCTTTACTCCTAATAGAATTTTTGTGTCTACCTTTATCATTGAGAATAGGGTATTTAATTGGGAGTGCAGGCATGGCAATGAGGAGAAAATGATGTGCAAACAATACCTGATATAATTATAAAAACTTTATTTCACTCTTACTTTAATTAAATCTTTATAAGCACCATGTCGTGTACGGGCGACCTAGAACGAGGAGACCAGAACGCTTCAGTCAACAACAAACTGCAAGCCGATGGTGTCCAGTTACAGCTACATGGAGCACAGGAACAAGACCACATTTACGAAGGCTCCCTTGAGAATCTTGGGACGCTGCACAGAACAGGACTCTGGCATTCATTTGTGCACACTTTCTATGGTCAGAACCCAACGCTCGTGCATGTAAACATCCAAAGAAATGTTTTATCACCTTGACAGTTTACAGTTTGCTAAGACTCGACCCTGAAAGCATAAATGCTGCTACTTTGTTTTCTGCTTGGCCATAGGCTGAAAGGATCAAGTCCTTTAACATTTAAATGATGCTTGAAGGCTATGCTCTACGCTGCACACGCTACCGGCGAGGATTTTGAATGTGTTCGACTCTCATATGTCATCACCAAACCATTATTTATTTACCTAGTGAAATTGTGAAAAATTATACCTTTTCAGCGAAATGTTGTCATTTGGTCCTATATTAAAAGACCCAATTGCCAAGGTGTTTTACATAAATTTAATTCACAATCATGTTCACAAGAGGACCCACTATAAAGAACATTGCTTCTGGGTTTACGAATAAAGAGTTTATCCTCTACTTACACTAAAACCTACAAAAAATAATCTACAAAAATTGTTTACGATGAATTTTAGTGAAAGAAAAAGCTTCAGAAAAAAAAAGTGAGAGCGTGGTGGTAGTACTCTAGCCATCAAAAAAGGAATGTCAGTAACCAATAAATATAATGTGCTTTCTTCATATAGACATATTTACACTTGAGTCTTTGGCTTATGTTTTTTTTTTCTAAAAAGAACTTTAAATGATCCAGCCATC
The DNA here is from genome assembly GCF_014824575.4 of Sturnira hondurensis. Taxonomy (NCBI): domain Eukaryota; kingdom Metazoa; phylum Chordata; class Mammalia; order Chiroptera; family Phyllostomidae; genus Sturnira; species Sturnira hondurensis. The sequence continues at coordinate 9,895,531 of NW_028077105.1, read as the reverse complement.
ATTGCACATTAAAAGAAAATAAGCCAGTTATATATATTTATATATTTATATAGAGATCTGCTACACCTGAAACATATAAAAAATGAACTTTACTATGAATTTGCACAGCTTTTCTTTCTTCTTTCTTTAAAGATTTAACATCTTTTGTCTACAAAAAGGAGAAAAATACCACATAGAAAGTATTAATTCATGCAACATGTGGCGGCTGCTCTACCAAAACCAGGAGAGAAAAGGCTGCATATTCACTGTACAAACACTGATAAGTTCTCATTTGAATCTGGTTCTTATTAAATATAGTATATGTGGCACGAAATGTCAATGCTTTCATACAGTAATAGAAATTAATTGAGTCCTTTTTATTAAGATACACAACTTCATAGGAAAAATACTTTTACCTCTCGAATGTAAAAGTCGCCCACCCCCCACATTAAAATCTTTCTGCACAGGTGTAACAGGTACATCAGCTGCTGGCTCAACAGACGAACAGGTTTCTGATGGGATGCGGACGCCTCACCCGACTAAGACGATTCCAGGTACTCCAAGGCTACATCGTAGCAGAAGCGGTACTGCTCCTGAAAGACGTTAGCACAAAAGAGTTGGGGAGAGTTAAGAGCAAAGATACTCACGGTGAACGAAGGCTACCCCATGAATACTCAGCAGACAATTTACATTACTCAAGAATGACAAATTATTTTTTCTATATATAAGTTGAGTATCTGGGAATACATATTTTACATTTCAGTCTAATGGCTGCTGTTTAAGAAAAACAGATAATGTAAAAAGATATGTTGTCTTTGCCTTATAGTTCCTATCAAATTAAAAAAAAACACTATTTTTAAAGTTGATTATAATAGTAATACCTGATCATGACATATGGAAAAATATAAAGATCAATAAGTAGATTTTCTATACTTCCACCATCAGAAAATAAAATTGTTACTATTACTGCCTTAGTTTTGCTTCAGTCCTTTTTAATGCATGGTTGAAATAATAATTACTTTAGAACAAATATACTTACACACATACATGAAGATATAATTTTAAATTCATTGTCTTTTGTGTAACATGAAGTAAATCTTCCCATGTTAACATATCTTTTAATCCTATACAATAGACTAATAGGTGGACTGTTTGTCTATTAGACTGCATTTATTTTCTTCTACTATAAAATAATGCTACAGTGAATACATGCAAATATTTTCCTTCATATTTTAGACATTTCCCTTAGCAAAAGAAAAAAAAGAAGCCAGTCATTTCAGACTGCCACTTTACAATTTCAAATTCTTAATTTTTGACCGTTTTTGGTCCATCCAGGTATTCAAGTAAGTTTTTGACATTGGTTAGTGGTTCTTAAATTTTTTTGAGCTTATTTACATCTGAATATTTATTTATGCTTCCTTGATATACTTAAAAGATAATTTTGTTAGCAATAAAAAGTTTGAGTTTAAACTGCCTTTCCTCTAAGTCCATCTCCGTGTTGCTTATTCAGAATTTGAAAAAATTGAGAGACTGCATTACTAATTATGACTTACAACATTTAACTCACTAAAAACTTTCCAATTCAATCCAAGTAGATAAATTCAGACTGAAATGGAGAATACTGTGAAACTCGTATTCTTTCTAAAGCTAACTTCTGATTTGAAACACAAATCAGAGGGTGGGGGGTGTGTTATGATTCACTGGACATAAATTAAAAGTAAATCATAACTTTTTGGAAGATTTTAGAATGGAAGAGTTTAGCCATAGAATTATTTTCTTAAAGTAATGGTGGAAAATCAAAGTGAAATTTGGAGGTACAATTTGAATTCTGAGGTCAGAAGAAACCCCATTAATAATTTTAAGAGGACTTGGTCAGAGAGATAGAGGCAGAGTTTACATTAAGAAATCTTCAGACTGCAAACAGTTTGAAGACATAACCATTACCCATGTGCTTTTAAAGGCACCTGAGAGTTCTACCTCAAAAATTCCTCAACCTATCCCCCTTTCTCCACCTCGATTGCCAACACCCCGGTCAAAGCCACCACACCTTGTTTGGACAGCGGCAGTCACCTAAGGGATGCTGGGAGCAGAGGGGGTTGGAGCACTCGTAGAAGGTGAAAAAATCTTGCTATCACTCTTGAAAGTGAAAGAGTATGAATGTACCTCTTCAGATTTAGTCTCAGGAAGCAATGCACCCCTTGTGTGAACAATCCAAGGGCAGGAAGTGGTAAAAAAAAATGCTTAAAGGTTTATTGAATTGCTCATTTTGGTTATCTGATAATCTTGATAAATGTAGGGCAAGCAACAGTGATGCCTTGGTTTTTCTGGTTGACTTTTCTGTGAACACACACTACACAGGTGCTCCTGACTCTATCCCACCGTGCACATATGTGTAACCCACAGACATCTCTCCTTAGAAGTGCAATGTGCTGGAAGTGTAGCTTGCTTTCTTGTTCGTCATACAGCTTCAGCCAGACATACTCCCACACACACATATACATCTATTCTTATTTTGTAAGTTATATTCTGATTTTATGAGCTCTGGTAAAGTCAGGTAGCATCCTATGAACTAAACTCTATAACTGGTAAAAGCTGAAAATTATCAATGATGAGTTTAAAAATTTATACTTTGACCAGAAGTAATGAATGATAAAATTGCAGTTGCCCTTTAAAAACATTGGTATCTAAAGTTCCGATGTATATCCCTCAGATTAGTTTTATCAATAAACTCAATATACTTTAAGAAATTAAAAATAAACAAGAATAATGCCTAGACAGCAAATTTATTATTATAGAACCACTTACCCTAACTTTATTTTAGCAAATGTTTGTATCTGGAATAGAAAAACAAATTCCTATACAGTTTCCCAGTTTAATAAAAATAGTTTTCTTTATTATTGGCAGCTTATGAGATTTGTGATTAAGTTTCTTTGGGTAGAGGGGCTGCTCTATAGTTCATCAATTACAGGGAAAAGTCCCCACGAAGACAGATTTGCACCTCTCATGCCCAATGTGTGCATGAAACCAATTCACAGGTAGGTAAATGTCTGACTAGTCTCTACGCTCCCTTCTGTCTGGAAGACAGACTCACCGGGGCTTCCACCATGTTGGGCTTACTGTTCCTCAGTGTCTTGACCGCGTGGAACACATCAACGACGTTTTGCCGTTTCACCATTTCCACAACAATGCCGATGGCACAGAACATGCCACTTCGCCCGCCACCGTTTCTAAAGCCAAGGAAAGCAAAGGCATTTTACATCGGAGCTTTTGGAGACTATAGGTCACACAAAGATAGATCTTTGGAAAATAAAACACGATCTTTTAAATTTTTTGTGTCTTAATTTTGCTTCAGATGTACACCTGTATGGGTACCGGGTCAAGGGGAAGGGCATTTGTGGAAGATGTCAGCTCAGTGGCTTACGCTTAGGAGTGTGCTACAGGCACAGCTTGCCAACCAAGATCCTCAGAAATTGTGATAGATTTCCAAACCGTGTAAGTCAGAAAAGTGGTTCAGAGTAGTGTTCACGAGTTTATTTGAAATTCTATAAAAACTATGTAACAATCAACTTTTAAAAACATCTCAAAATCAAAGTTAGCCAGTAGTTAATTACAGGATCATGAGACAGGAAGGTCTACGGAGCTGTGTGAGATGTGAGCCGGTACTCTCCAGCACGGAGGAGGGAAGGCGAAGGCGGGCACGGGCGCCGCGGCTCCCGGGCCGCCACCTTGGTACTCACAGGCAGTGGATGATCGTGCGGCCTTCCCCTTCCTCACATTCCTCCTGCCACTTTTCCACCTGAAGTATCAGCTTCAGAAATGACCGCTTGGAGCCAGGCACTTCTCGATGAGAGGCCCATCCTAGATACTGAAACTGCTGTACCATCAGATAACCTTCCTGTGGCTGTGGAGGAAAGTGTTTTTATATAAGTAGGGACTAGACACTGAACCAAAAAGCAAGAAGTCCATACCAATCAACACCATGATATCAATGGCTGTAAGTCCTAAATAGGTTCATGCACGCCAGTGCAGAAACCCCCTAAGTTTCAGCAGCAGGAAACCTCAACGTTATCCTTTACACAAGCTTCTCCCTCAGAGCCCTACCCAATAATCAACTCCTACGTGTATACTTCTTGAAGAACTTTCAAAGTCATCTCTTCTCTATCACCACTGACATCAGTGCACTCCCGATCACGGGTTATGATAATTACCTCCTTCCTAGTGGATCTCCTGGAATACACTTTGATCTCTTTCCAACACTTTCTTACTGCAGGCATTATGATTATTTTGAAATGAAAATTTGATCTGGTCATTCTTCTGCATTAATGGTTTCCAAATGATCTTAGCATAAAATTCAAAGGACTAACATGGCTTAAAAATCCTTACATGATCTGGCTCCACCTTCTTCTTCAAAATTCCCTTTACTCAAACAGACCATTCAAGTTCCAGACACATCAGCCTTCTTTTAACCTTGCCTTGGGGGCTCTGCACATATATTCCCTTTGCCCTGAACATTTCCTTCTTGCTTGCCTTTCTCAGTTCCAAATGGTGACCAACTTGTCTTGGGTTTGCCTGGGACTTTTCAGGTTTTAGCATTAAAACTTGCGTGTCCTGAAAATCTCTCTAAGCTGTTTAAACCAAGACGGTTGGCTATCCCATCCCCAAATAGCTTCTACCAATTTCTCAAATTTTGAGTTAACTACCAGTGCCTCAAAGAAAGCTTCCCTGATCGCCCAGCTATGTCAGATCACCCAAATACTTTGTATTCTGTACTTTCTCTATAAAATTATTCCTATCTGTAAATAAATGCTTATTTAATTAGTTGTTTAATACTTATCTTCCCTGATAAAATATAAATTTTTAAGGACAAGAAAGGTTCCCCGCCCTCCCCCCCCCGCTCAAACTCTGTACCACTTGAACCTAGCAAAGTACTTTCCAGAGTTTTGCTGAATGAGTGAATCAAAACCTTAAACCCTCAAATAATGGTGTGAAGGAAGACTATGCAATTCGTGAGTAAGCCATATCATAAAGCATCAGATCTGAACCTCTGTTAGGTAAGGAGGGCTCATGCATCTTTTGACAGAATTGGGACATACCAAGTATAGCACCCAACTCCTTGTCGGTGCATGTACTAAATTTTTGATGAAGTGAATGACATTAGATAATGAGATAGAAAACAGAAAAATAATCCTGCATTGTTAAGACCCAGAATACCAAATATTGAAGAATACGCAAACAAATATGCCGGCAAAAATGTAACACCAATTTCAGTTCTTGTTACTGGAATATTTTTCATATAAACAGCTCAATTACCAGACAAATCTTACTTTCTTAGTTTAGCCGCTATGGTTTCCAGCTAAAACATGAGAAGAACCATAATGTAACAGATGTGCAGATATAATGAGATTTCATTGAAATTTACATCTAAGATATCCATGAACATTATGACATAATTGAATTTATCTTTTTCTCCATGAAAATGAGTGATAGAATTGGATAGGATTTTATCCTCTGTTTATAGTTATATACATATAGATTTACTAAGCAGAAACACATACAGCCATTTTGAGATGAAAAACATTGAAATATGATCATCCTACTCACACAATTAATATAATAGACACAGATATTTAGCTCATGTAGTGTAGTGCTGCTGCTCTGAACTACAGAGTGATTTTTCTTTTAAAAAAAGGAGGAATATCTAATGGAAGTTACTAATGTTTTATTTTCAAATTATGCCTGTTGTTTGGTTATATAACCTAAACAGTTTTTATCAGTACTTTTTTTAAAGGAAAGACCCAAGACACCCCACCACCACCACCACCACCACAAAGCACATGAATAGTCAGGGAAAGTTGCTATTTTGTTTCCAGAAAGAGCACAGTGGTAGAGCTGGTTCTACACACAGATCTGGGCAGAGGGAGACGTTGGGACATTTAGAAAGACACAGTTGTAGATGGGAGGAGAATCAGTGATGTCAGTGATGTACCTTCTTCCTGCCTTGCACAGGAAGGGCTCTTCCTCACACACAGGACTTGGAATAGTGATATGGAACCTTCTATAATGACTTCTAATAATACAGTCTTTCCTTTGGACATAACCCTTCTTTGTCATCATTATTATTATATTATTTTTTAACAGCATGTCTTCTCTGAGCTGGATGTCAATACTAATAAAACATGCAGTCAACCTGGAGGTATGTCTATATGTGTTCAGGAGCCAGGTAGACTAATCAAATTCAATTAAGCCAGTGCATCCAAATCTAGATATTCAGATGGAATACTTTAGTCTAGTAATGGACCAGAAAACAGTAGCTTCCAGCTTTCTGCTTTCCTGTTTTCATACTGCTTTTTGTTCATACTAAGGTATAAGATGATTTCTAATTTGGGGACTGATTATGTAATGTTTATTAATTCTACTCTCCATGTTGTCTGAATGGAATTATACCCCGTCATGGTTATGACCCACATATTCTGGATCAACTCAATTAGAATAATTAAACAATGACTTACTCTGGTGAGATTGCATATCCTAAAAATCCGGTTTATCACATCACAATCCATTGAACACGACATGCACTCCACTTGAATTGGGCCATATCGCAGCATCCCTTCTTCCGGCCAGTACTGAGGGCAGCCCTAGAGGATGAGGGTTTTGAAAGAAAAGAGTGTGATTTTTTTTCCTAATTAGGGTGGTATAAAGAATTTTATTACTATGCTATTAAGTTGTGTATACATACACAAAGGCAACCCACAGCCACTAACCTGGGACAAGTCGACTTCATTTAACATCACAATGGAAGTACAGCCATAGTCATACACTAATCTCCAGAAGTCCTTCACAGTGTTTGGCAGAGGGTATTGTGTGACGATGAAAGCAGCCGGTTGCCTGTAGCTCTGTGAAGAAACAATGTAGATGGGAAAACATAAGAACTTAAAATGCATGATCAGTTGCATAAGCAGGTTCAATGCACTTCAATGTAGGACCAGTAAAATGTAACAGCTTCACATGGGGATGGAGCCAGACTGTTCTACAAGGCATGGAATAACAGATCTGAAACACTGAAATGCACTAGAACTAGCAATTAGTTGTCTGGTGGTAAGACTTTGATGTGTAAACAGCAAACCGAGTAAGGAATTTAAGTTTTATTTTATTGAGAAAAGTAAATGGAAAAATAGAGAAGAAACTAAAGAACTTCTTGAGGTTAAGATACTCCATGAGGTGCCTATCAGGTTGTTTTAGTTTTCCAAAGGTAATCAGTTAGCCTGACAGGCTGAAGGTAAAGCCGCTGGGGTGTGTGTACGTAGGTACCTCTCTATCAATCAACTATCAATCTGTGATGCATGAAACTGCTTGCTTCTCCTCCACTCCAAATAAGAAAATCCACATATGCTCCAGAATCATGTGCTTTTACACTATCTAGATATTATAAGCACATTTTGTACATCTTATAGATAATCCACTTCCTTTAGTTTTCTGGGCATTTTTAATGTGTATCAATAAGCATGATCATAGTTTTAATCATTTAAGGTTTCTCGAGTACCAAACAGTAAAACCAGTGCACTCCTTTGCTCCTGAGAGGAAATGGGCCCTAGTTTGCCAAGTGACCCTTCAATGGGACACAGTACAATATCTCTTTTAGGGGCTAGAAGGAGGGGCTAATAAAGGCAATGCTCATCTAGCATGGATCTCTGGAGTTCTACAGATTGATGTTCTACACTGAAATAGAAATGTATATAATGACTGAAATTATTTAATAACATTATGCATTCGTTAATAACTTAAATGTATACATTTGATAACTTAAACTAATGATTTATAAAACAAACCACCATATTGTTACCTGAGATAGATTTCCTTAATGCTGATAAAAATTGTTGGTGATCTCCTAACTCATTTGTTAACTACTCTGAGTGCTCTACGTGTCTTCACATCAGTGTAGAAACCGATCCTTGAAATTCACTGATCCCACTACCATTTGGGAAATGCCGCTAACCATGGCATTTCACTCCATGGAGGACTTGAGGGTAAATGTGAGTAGACGGTTATTCACCTGGCTGCTTCTAAATGACCTCAGTGTTTTACAGAGCTGCACCTGCAGCTGCAGTGAGTCGCTCCTAAGAAAGCAAGAAAGTCCCTCCTAAGAAAGAATCAGAAGAAAGCAGGAAGCTTTCCTTTCAATGAAATGCCTACTCCATGGGAAAGTCAGTCAAACATGCTGATTGCTGTTTGCTCATCTTCTTGAGTCAGAGGAGAGGGAAGATGGATGAAGAAGAGGACAGGGAAGACACCAAAGATTTCCTGTTTCTTTCCTCCTTATGTACAGGAGCACACCTAAGACTTTTAAATCACAGAATCCTTGGCCTTAACCTCCTAATCCTTCTCAGGTATGGCAAAAGGGTGTATAACACTAATATTTATTGGAACGGTGAATGTCAGAGATAAAACTTTCCCTAATTAATACAAATTCAGAAAGATACGGCATCCTATGATTTTTAAAATTCCTTCTTAACTGTATTTAAAACAGATAACATGATTTTCTTTTCTGAAAATAATTAAGATAAAAACTCTCACCTGAAGATATTTGCTGTTCAGAATATAATAATCGACAACCAAGTTCCAGATTTACAATAAAGCCTAAAACTTATCATTCTTAAGAATCCCTATAGAAAAAACTCAAAAATCATTCTCACGATTTTGTATTTCATTGAACATTTCCAATTTTCCTTTACAGGGCCAGTTTTAATTTTCTTGGACAGAAAACGAGCCCTTGTTCACTTTCATGGAACTGTGTAGCTTTTCGTGACACTTTTCACTAACAGAGAAAGCAGGGTCTTACATCCATAAGAGCAGCATTGATGTAGTTGCTGCTCTCTCCGTCAATTGTAATTAAAAAAGGCAGGCATCTGTCAGGTGGCAGCATGTCCATGAAGCGGTTCTTGTCATGGTTCCTTGGCAGGCAGGCTATACTGCAGTCTTCGGCTTGCAGTCGAGGGGTGACTGAATTCAAAGTCTGTAAAAGGGGAACCCAGGTTAAAAGACAGTTACCCATTTAACAGCACAATACAGATTCATCAGGTATCTAGGAGGCCAAGTGAAGGATTTGTACGAGGTGATGGCACTTGTCACTATAACAGGCTGATAGACTTTGTAGTTGAAGCTAATGATACTCTTTCTTTGTAAGAACGACAAAGAAAAAAAAATACATGTACTGTACACCGTGCCTCTTCTTAAAAGGAAAAGGGAAGCCAGGCAATGCAACTACCCACAAAACGCAATCAGAGTCTCCCATGATGATAACCCATCACCGACGCTGGAAAGTGTCATTTATGAGGACATGTGGCACGCTGTACTTAAAGATAGGCTGTGGTATGCCAGCAAGAACACTAGGTAAAGAATTGAAGGATCAAGTTTCTGGAAGTACTTCTGAGTTCATTTTCACATCATTGTCTCACAGCTTTATGGATGCTTTAAGGGAAATATAAACATTTAGGGTATTTTTAGAAACAATGTTTATCACAAACTTAAGCTATTATTACTAATGTGCTTGATCTCATGTTTTGATTGACACAGGCCAAAATGCATTAGACCGAATTTTTAAAAAGGTTGTAAAAATACACAAATCACTAAAGTTGACTTTTATGATACCTTCCCCCCATTCTCTTCCCTGAATCTGAACTCATTTGCTCTTCATGATACAGCAGATATGAGCTCGTTAATACAAAAGTGACTGCATAATATGTATAATGAAAGAGACAGTCATTATAGTATACTTAAAATTGGGTCATAGGTTATAAATTTGACCCAAAAGACCTTCCTTAGAAGAATTAATAATACCCAGAACAAGTCAAAATAAATTTGCTCATAAAAGAGGCCCTAGAAATAGCAAATACCTGGAATTCATCTTTGAGATGTGAAGAGTTAGTCTGGGAATCTATTCTAATCATATCAAAATATGCAGCTTTAAATTCACAGACAGGTATGGCAGTTTCTCCACACAAGCAGGCTTCTAAAATGGCATCATGAATAAAAATGTACTGTTCCTATCAAAAGAAAGAGAAAGAAAATCTTCATACCATTTTAATAAAATTTACTTGTCATCAAAGGCAGAAAAAATACAGACTTTTTCTCCACAAGGAAATATTAATAAAAACACCGATATTAAACATACCAATATTAGTTTGATGAGCTAATCCTGATTCTATGTAAAAAAAAAAAAGAACATTGATCTATTTGAAAAATGTTAGAAAAGGCTAAAAATAAAACCCACTGGAGGTAAATGAACAACCGACACATACCTCTGTCTGGACCATATTGATGCGCCGAGATCTTAAGGCTTTGACACAGTTGTAGATGTCAACCACACCCTCCCGTTCAGCCATGTCCAGCATGATATCGATCACGATGTAGCACCCAGTTCGCCCAGCACCAGCACTGAAGAAATTAAACAGAAGAACTGCAGGAATCGTGTCTCTGCAACCTTACATAAAGATCCTTTTGGCTTTCAGACACGTGGGACTGAATGAATTTAACAAAGCACAGGCATAATTTGTACATACCCTGAGAACACTTATTAATATACAAAAAACTTCCTGTGGAGTATATAGTTTGGTATAAAGTGAAGACTGAAATAAGAGTTCCAGATGAGATGATATAACTTTATAAAAATAAAAGTTATTTTTATAAACCACATTATATTGAAAATAATGCATACATGTTCAAATTCTGTAGCTCTTACATAGTCTTCATTTTATGCAAATCAAATACACATAATTTTAAGTTCATAGAATTGTAACTGATCAAGGAATGAACTTAGACTTTAACATTTAACCCCCCAATTAAGGACGTTAACCCTCAGGTAGTTGTGAGTCCTCTGAGAAATGGAGGCTGCTGGCTCTCTTAGTCAAACAGACGCTGGTAAGCACCAAGGTAAAGAACATTAATCCCAAAGCCTTTCAATGGGGAATCTGAGGAGCCACAATACAGGAGAAATTCCCATGAAGAGAGTGGGGGGAAATAGTGGTTACCGATGGGGAGGAGACCAATAGTAGAGAGAATATTTGAAATGGAAATCTAAAGAAAAAATGAAAATGAATTGTTAGGCATAGATATTTAATTAATTACTTGAATTATAACATACTGTTGGTGAATTTACACCTTAGGATAGCTTCTCCAATTCTATGTATAGAAGTCAATGGAGGAAGCAAGATACAGTTGGGATTTTGGGAGGAGAAATCTTTTTCCCTTTGTAGTCTGCTACCTCGTTTCCATAAATTCACAGACACCTGAGTCCAAGTAAAAAAATGACACTTGTGTTTCAAGAGAGTATCTAAGAATCTTGGAACACTTCTGAAGCACAGAATTCATAGGAAAATAAACCTCTATGAAAAGACAACCCTGAACTGAAAACCTATTTATCTCATTTTCTAAATGTGTAGATAGATTATTCCCATTGTTTCTTTTTTGTCCAGTCACTTCTCTTAAATTCACTGTTCTTTAAGAAATTTAAGTGCTAGATATTGTGAATATCTCTTCCCCACCCCCTTTTCTTTCTCTTTCCCTCTTTTTTTTTTTGTGCTGACTGTCTCTCAATCACAGTTCCCAGGATTTGAGATAGGAAAGTAATTGAAGAGTACATCAGATTTCTTGAGTAGGACTGAATTTAGATTTTTTTCAGGGTACATAGTATCTGATTTTTATGAGATGACTTACTTTTACTTCGTTGTCTGTGGGTTTTTTTTCTTCTTTTATACATGGTCATTTAAACTCTGAATAGGTTGGATTTCAGAAAGAAAAATATATGCTTAAGTATAAACTATTATGTGGCTTGGAGGAGTTAGTATTTGAGAATGGTAAGTAGCATTTAGAAAAAGATGCTCAAATTCAGTATATATATATATTTTTTTGTTCACATCTCAAAATGAGGCCATGTAATTTGCTTTTAGTATTTCTGAATGCTTATTTTAAGAGAAGCTTCTAATCAGAAGAAAGTCTGGATATACTGTTCACATTTTTCTGGCATGTATTTACTGGATCTCTTTGATATAGTTTTCAAGGTCCTCTGATAGATTTTTTTATATATTAAATAGCTGTTTTATAGCACAAATTCTTGTAATTTAGGCCATTCAGTAACTCTGTATGCCTCAAATTTAGTTTTAAAAGCTGGGATTCTATTGGGAATTTACTGGATTGGCAAGAAATCTCTATTTCAATTTACCATTCCATAAAATGTGGGGTTTGCAAAAGCAATAAAAAACCCCCCAACAAAAACCCAAACACAGATGTTGCCCCTGAAAAGTAGTTCCTACACTCACAATCATGGATAACACTATACACATTAGAATGAATGCACTTATTTCTTAAGTTCCTATTTTATATCCTCCTTATGGCTAACTTTTATTTTATTGCTGTTTTACCTAATCTGTAATACATGCAAGCTGGAATTTTGTACACATGCATTAGTTTGTGCTTAAAAGCCTTATGTTTATGCTTTAAAAAAGCTGGCTGTACACAGTCATCGCCATTTGGACCATCACTCACCTGCAATGCACAACGATGGGGCCAGCACTGGGAGGGTTGGAGAACTTGACTCGCCGGATAAAGGAAAGCAGCCCCGTGGCGTGGTAGGGCACTCCGTGGTCAGGCCAGCCAGTGAAATGGAACTGCTTAACTTCCCGGATCTCATTGTAGCCCCTCTGCGTAAACATGTAAACAAGTGTGTTTAGATGGTCCAAAATCTAGTCATAAAACACAGTCAGGAGTACTAGACCTGCCAATGAAAAAAATGAATTTACCAAGATCAGGCTTTTTCTGAAAAAGGATGCTGGGCTGTTATGGTTTACGAGTTTAGGTTTATTGTCAGACAACTACCAGAGGAAGAAAATTAGAAGTCTTGCTCAGTTTTGTAAGTCTGGGTAAATTTCATTTACTCTGACTGTTTGTTCCTTACTGGGAATGGCAACACACAAAGTTAGGGAAAAGGGAATGGGAAAGCTAAAACGCTGCCCTACTGACCCAATGCGCTGAGTACTCAAGTGATTTATCAAAGCAACTTTCTAGCTTCTCACCTCACAAAGAGATTTTAATGCCTCGCTTATCCATGTTGAAAATAGTTTTGAAGCATAGCACGTGCGGATTTTCCAGGAGAATGCTACTCTAGATTGGTTTATAAAAAGATACGGACAGCTAAACTATTCTTTGGGCGGCCTATTTTTCTTCACTCTGTGCAACAATTCAGCACACAGAATATTATTTATAGTAACAAAAATACAAAATGAAAGAGGTAGAGTATCTATTGTTGTGCCCCTCTCATATTGGGCTAATTTAAGAGATCTTTAAATGCAATTTCAAAGCTTTTCCCTTCTTCTTCTTCTTTTTTTTGTTGTTGTTATTGAAAGAAGCCCATAGGCTGCGGTAATGCAGCTTGGAGCATACATGAAGTGCTATGGAATTTATTTTTCAGAATCCACCTTTGTAGCAAAAATACCCAAAACTGAAAAAAAAACAAAACAAAACAAAGCAAACTTCCCACTATGATCTATACAACTCTACTTCTACTGTGAGCTCTCTGTCAAATGTCAGTCTCGGTTGTTCAAAAGACAGGATAGGTAGAACAACTGCATGAAATAAATGAAACAAATTAAGAAAGTTAATGTTTATATTCCATCCTATATAGACCAATACAACTGAAACCTTGGAAGCCAGCGGTCATGTCTTATTCTTTTTCATTCTAGTTCTTAATAAAACACCCCACAGAAAGGAGGGCTCAGCAAGTCACTATACTAGTGACAATAATAAACAGCACCGATGGAGTCATGCAATGGAGAAATCCCTTTGTTACTCCTTTCAAAGGCAACACTAGTGCCGATTTTAGCTGTTACTTCACTTCCTCTACATTAATCCCTTTCCGGTAGTTGCTACGAGGGCCTTGCTCCTTTTCCTAAGTTTTCATATCTGGCAGCACAGGTTCCCTTGTTGTTCTTTTTACTTAATTTTTCCAAAATGATTTTCAAATATGTGGTGTTCATCAAAAAATCACTCTTTCCAGTTCTAAATACAAGGAAACATATTAAAAAGAAAAACCCAATGACATTCTGATTAGTACTGCACTGAATCCAGAATGTGGTATTAAGAACAAGTATACACAAGTATACCTGGGGCTCGTAGCATGTCTCCATTTGTTCCCATCTTATTTTATGTCTTTCAATACATTTCTGTGGTTTTTTCACCTAGGACTTCTATCTTTCTTGTATTTCTAGAAACTTCTCTAAATTATTACTGTTCATTCCTAGACAATATATTTCTAGATATTTTTTATTATTGTGAGAGATACTTTTAATGTCTACCCTGTTTATTGTTATAAAAGCTAGATTTTATGAATGTTTATTTTGAATTAGTCACTTAAATAAGTGATTATTAGTTAATATTGAAAAATATTATTGGTAGTTTTCTTGGTATAAGATCATTTCATTTAAAAATAACTTTGTCTCTTCTAACAGTAATGCAGTTTATTCCTTTTGTCTTATTTCATGTGACAGAGCTTTCTAATATGTTGAATTCTAGTGAGAATAATTATCTACATCACATTTCTGATTATAACAGCAATGCCTTTAATTTTTTACTCCTAAACACGCATGCTCCTAGTTGTTGTTGAAACACCTTTATTTAGGGACTTTCTTTATTTTCGTAATATAATTAGAATATCATTATAAATGTCACTTAAATCAAATTAAGTGCATTACAATGTCTATTAATGAAATCACATCATTTTGTTCCTTTAATGCACTGTCATAATGAAATATTCTGCCACAGTTTTAATATCTTTGTATTCTTAGAAAATAATCATGATGGATCATGTTATGATCTTTTCTTAATTCACTTCTGGATTCAAATTATCAGTATTTTATTTTGAAGTTGTTTCAATCATGTTCTTGAATGTAATTGATTCACAAGTTGTGGGCACACACACTGAAGAGACTGAGATAAAAAAGAGAGGGGCTTCTTTATCTGGTTCTGTTATCACAGGTATGCTATCTTTTAAAAATATATTTAGTTAGTTTTAATAGTTTCCTGTGGCCTAAATGTTTTGATTAAGGTAGGCATTGGTAATCCTGTAAATGTTAAAGAAACCTCAACTATGAAACCACTGTGCAATTTTAATGGTAAATTTTAACAATCATTTTATTTTCTTCTACCATTGGTTCGGGTTTAACTCTGAGTTAAATTTAGGAAGGTATCTTTTTTTTAGCAAATCAGTGTATATAGATGAAAATCTGCATCTGTACGTTTAAACAAAATATATTTATAACTTTCCTAATAGCAAGCATAACTGCAATTATATCTTTTCTCTATTACTAAAATTGCATATTTTTAAAAAGATTTGATTATTTTATTTTATTATTTTCTTTTAGAGAGAGCAGGGAATGGAGGGTGAGAGGGAGAGAAACATCAACATGAAGTTGCCTCTTGCATACTCCCAATTGGAGACCTGGCCTGTAACCCTGGCATGTGCCCTGACTGGGGATAGAATCAGCAACCCTTCAGTTTGCAAGCTGGCACTCAGTCTTCTGAGCCACACCAGCCAGGGCTACTACAGCTGCATATTTTTTTGATTGTTCTTTATTCTGAATCAGTGGTTTAGTTAGTCTATTGATCTTTTCAAAGAACTAGCTTTGTGATTTTTTGTGTTTCTGTTTAGTAGTTATTTTTTATTTTATTGATTTTTAAAGTTTTCTAGTTTAATGATTTTTCATGTGATCTAGGCTACCTTTAAAAATTGAAATGATTTACAGATATATATTTTTTAGAGAATAACTTGTGGGAAATTTTGGTATAAATCATTGATTACTACAGTATAATTTTAGCTTTGAGGCAATCATTCACTCAGGGATTATTTAGAAGAGGCTTTGGTGATTTCTAAGAGCCTAATTTGTGGAGTCATGGGTTAGTGATTTGTTATTTTCTATTGGATTTTGGGAGCATCTTGAATTTTTTGTTATATATTCACATTTCCTTTATAAGTTCATGATTGATTTCCATCAAATTTTCATTTACTAATAAGAAAAAGGCATATATTCTCTATATTCTCTCTTTCCATAATAATGAGGCCTAGTTAATCACTAAATCAAATTTGATGGCTCTTTTTGAAAATCAAATTTGATGGCTCTTTTTGAAATCTGTATCTTTGCTTACTTTATTAAAGCTGATTTGTTTAAGAAATCCATACTTTTTTAGAGTTGTGATAATCATAATTATGTTATTCTGTATAATGCTACTTTTAATATTTTCCCTAATTATATTAATGTGGGTATAAATACTTAATATGCTATTTCTAGGCCCTGGACAGGTAGCTCATATGGTTAGAATGTTGTCCTGATACACTAAGGTTGCAGGTTCAATCTTGGGTCTGGAAACATACAAGAAACAACCAATTAATATATAAATAAACAGAACAACAAACCAATGTCTCACTGTCTCTCTCTCTGCCTCTATTTCCCTCTCTTTCATCAATACATTTTTAAAAATGCTATTACTATATCAAAAATGTATAATATCTTCCTATTGCTGGATGGGTATGGTCATCTAAATTTTCCAAGCGTATATGTGAAGTCATTTTTTTAAAATACACACCTTACAACAGATTAATGGAAAAAAATTCTTGGCCAAAGGACATTGATATATTAAGGCTCTGAAGATATACAGAGATACCTATGCAACAACGGTATCTGCAGCAATGTAGTTCATTGCTTGCTTCCATGTCCCACTTAAATGTCCTTACACTGCCTACTTTGTTTTCGTCTTTCTGTTCCTGTTAAAAATAAAAGTCAGATCATGTCACTCCTGGGCTCCTAACCCTTCAACGACTGCCTACCTTCTTTTGATACAAGCTAAAACCATCATAATGGCTCACAAGGCCTCACTTACCTGGCTCTGTGATTTCTCTGACTTCATCTCATATTTCTGTCTCATCTCTGAACACTTCGGACTCCTGGCTGTTTCTCATTGTGACAGGAATACTCATGCCTCAGGGTCTCTAAAATGAATCTTCCCTCCCTCAGAAACATTCTTCTCTGGGCTAACTTCCCGGGGATATAGTAGTTAAATCACTCACTCCCTCACTTTCCACAGGCCTTTATTTGTAGGTCATTATCTCAATGAGTCTTTTACTGATCATCCTTTTAAAACTGCAAACCATTCTTCCGCCTCAGCAATATTATCTGTTGTACTTCCATTCCCAACATCATTTTTCTCTGTGGTACCTTTCATAATATATGATGTATTTGCTTTATTAATGTTTATTGCTTGTCTCCGCTCAACAGACTTTAAGCTCCACAAGAGCAGGGATTGAATGTGTTCCAAGGTTTTGAAACATGCCTTGCATATGATATGCTCTTAAATAAATATGTGTAAAATAAATGAATAAAATGGATGGACTTATAGCATAGTTGAAACATACCTTGACAGGAATTTTAAGAGAAAAAGAAATTTCAATATTCATTTTTAAAAATAGAACTTTAGGGTACCTACCCTTTCCAGGGTGAAAGTCCTAACTACATATTCAGCAAGTGGTTCCATTTCTACACAAGTTACTTTGAAGTCGCCATAAACTTCAGTATCATCAGGCCAATACTTATAGCATTTAACCTAAATGACAAAGAGGAAGACATAGGTTAACCTGAATACCTAATACATAAGCAATACTATTTAATTTGAGTGGCAACTCTTCATGTCGCAGATAAAATACAGTTTAAACAATCTAGCATAATATTCTCCAGGTCCTAAGCCAGTCAGAGAAGGGAAATACCATATGATTTTGCTCATATGTGGAATCTAATGAACAAACTGAAATAACAAGCAAAATAGAGACAGATTCACAGATAGAGAATAGGCTGACAGTTCTGGGTGTGGGGGGTCTAGAGCGTGGAGGGATCAAGCAAACGAAAAAGAAGTCATGGACATGGACGACGATGTGTTGATTGTAGTGAAGGGACTAAAGGGGGTATATGGAGGACAAATAGTAATGGAAAAAAATACAATAAAATATATTTAAGATAGTTTGAAAAATCTATAAATGAGACATCATTGTATATATTATACACTAAAGAGAAAGACTTTGTGTAATCTCACAAAAATATATATTCCTGACAATGTCATTAGTCTCCAGTGGAAAATCAAAGCTTATTTTATTAATAAATGAGCAATCAAATAATTTCTTAGCCATCCAAGTTTCACTTAGGGAAGCACTCATTTGATAAGCTATGCCTATAATTTTTGTTAAACAATTGAATGACATTCTATTTGAAATTTGTTATGGTTTGCTATTCAAATTATACTCATGTTTTATAGCCCCCTCTAAAAAAGCAACCCAAAGAAACAAACAAAAAAAACAACGCATTTTTTTTCTTACCCGGCCGACCTCAACTAAATTTGTCACCATCACGATGCAGGCAGACTGTTCTTGCCAGACCATCCTCCAGAAATCATACACCGTTTCATGAACAGGGCCTAGCAAATAATTAATTTGAATATTATATTATCAGAGACATTTGATAGTAAGATGTTTGGGAAGTTAAAAAGTGATGTAAAGTAACTAAATGAAAAGGAAAATTAAAGACCTAACACAAAATGTCACTGAAAGTACTTCAAACGCATTTCCTATCCAAACTCACACTATAGGTAAAAATATGAGCATGTGCAAATTTTTTTTAAATTTGCCATCTATATTGTAATTCCCACTTCAGAAAGAAAAATTGGTTGCTAGGGTATTTATATCTAAGTCATGTTAGTACATCTTCAAATATATATGAAAAGAGGTTTATGCCATCACCAACCAAAAAGTACATTGCCATACACTGTCAATTAAAATTATATGCATATCATTTCTAAGCAGTGCATGCTGAGGGGTTAATGAAGAAATGTCATACATACAGGACACACCTTAATCTTAGAGAATAATCTCCAAACTGCAAAAGCATCTTCTGGCCTTTCCTTATTACCATAAAACTAGAATACTGTTCACCATGGATGACTTTTCTAAATTTAAATAGTTTACACAAACTCAATTACTTTAAAAATATGCGAAAACACTTATAAAATAACCTCTGTCAAAGAGCAATATAGCTTTTGTGTAACTTTCCTCTTTATACAATAGATGTGTAGGTTTTTCTTCTAACGACCTGTGGCCAATTTCAATAGATAACTCAAGCTGTTTCTTGTTGTCCATGTTAGGATACTTTTACTTCCCAATGCGCCACTATCACAAATTCCCCCTACTCTTTTCTTATTTCCCATGAAGAAAGAAGTTGACAAGGTTCCCTTTAGCCCTTTGTTTTGTCTCAGTCTTAACTTGCCAAAAATTTGCTGGAAGATAGTATAACATCTCATATTAACGATACTGGTCTTGGGTACTATCACATTCCGGGCTCACAGACTGCTCCAGAAAACAAGGCACTTTATGTGAGACGAGGCTTCCCTTGCTTTCATCAGAAATAAGTAATTCCTCCATCATGCACTGTTGCCTCGTACTCTGGGACATCAGGATACCAAGAACCCAATCACAAAAACTACCAGCAGCTTTTCTTTCACTTGTAATTAAAAACTGTACTTGAGCCCTGGCTGGTGTAGCTCAGTGGAATAAGCACAGGCTTGCAAAACAAAGCATCACCGTTTTGATTCCCAGTCAGGGCACATGCCTGGGTTGCAGGCCATATTCCCAGTGTGGGGTGTGCAACAGGCAACCACACATTGACGTTTCACTACCTCTCTTTTTCCCTCCCTTCCTCATCTCTCTCAAATAAATAAATAAAATCTTTAAAAAGTAAAAAAATAAAAACTACTTGAGCAACAGTAAAATTGATAAATAAATAAATCAAGCTTATATATACATACACTCACATATATTTTGTACAGATAAAACAATTTGTATTATATAAATGATTAATAGTGTTATTCAGAAGGGATGATCATTTATCTAATTAACTGAGATGAAATTGCAAAAAAACCTCCCACCATATGGATGAAAAAGCAAGTTTGGTTGTTCTATAACACTTAAAAAGGCAAAGTTCTACCTTGAGTTGCAATGTAGTGGCTTGGTCTCTGGTAGCCCTAAAATGGGAGAACAAATTGGTCATAATTTTACATCAGTATCAGAAATAAATGAATGAAGGCATAAAAAGATGAAGACAACCACCTGTTAAGATTAAGTTATAGTAAAAAGTCCAGAAATGAGTAGTGAACTCATAGTTCACTTCTCAAAGCTATGTTATCTGAAAGGTAAAGATTAAAAATATATAAATATTTTAAGGGCTCCGATTAGAATATATATATTGGACAGTTAAGGTTTGTTTGCTAGGGATTAACCTCGTAGATTTTCTTTGGTTTCACTAAAACGTTTATGCCTTCATGTTAATCTTTAATCATTCATTCCTGGCAAAACCGTGTTCAAAAAGACCAGTTCTCATTTTATCATCCAAAAGTGCAACACACTGCATTACAAATGGACAACGACATATTAGAACCATAAAAAAATAACAGAACATTCCAATGTTAGAGCTGGACAATGCATGTGTGCATCAAGTCAAAGTCCTGCAGAGATTTTATAGAGAGTATTCCTATTCTATTAATACATTCAGGAATCTGCCCAAACTGCTTTATGTGTGCTGATAATAATAATTCACACACACATAACTATAGGCACACACATATATAGGAAGAGTTTTAAAATATATATCTTATCTTCCTTTTTAACATGCCAAGACCTCTATGTGGTTAAAGACTTAATATTGTTTCAATAAAAAACATTATTCCTGATAAGGAACAAGTTGTGAGTTGTTATCAATTGGTTTAAATTCCAATGGATCATGAGTAGAAAAAATATTAATGGTATAATAGGGTTGAGCTTTGGATCTGTTGTATATTTACCAGGGCACTTTAGTAAAAAAGCCTTGGGTATAATTTATCCACATTTTGGGTGGGTGACTCAGTACAAATACAAGTACATATAAACAAATCTCCAATCTGAAACTTGATAACATGAGCATTAAGCTACTACAAATTTGGAAGTTCTCTATTTTTAAATATACCCACACAGCACAGTATTTTATGATTTTTCTCAAGCTTCATAAGCATTTCATCTCCTGTTTTTCATGAAAAATTTACCAATTGCAGGGGACATCTTTAAATATAATAATCTAATGGGAGAGGGGAAATTATAAAATTGTGTAATAATCAGCCCAAATACACTGGGGTCTTAACAGAAATGCTGGATAAAAAAGTCTCACTGGTAACATGTGAATCACAAAGTAGCACAACAACAAGGCTCCAGTGTATATATATGTCTTGGCAGACACCCAAGGTCAAACTAAGTTGGTAAGAACAGGGATGAATTTGTCAGAGAACTGTTAATGTGTTTTATTTAAAAAAATAGACCAAAAGCTTAGTTTTCCGTGTTAAGGTGTCTAGTAAATTTAAAATATTGAATGAGAGTAAAGTGAGGATTAAAAATTTAACTAAGAATAAAATTTATTCATTCAAAAATATAAATAATTACAATTTACAAAATAACTATAAAACATGAACTTAATATAAAAATATTCTTTATTTTGGTAAATTAGAAAATGCTGGCCCCTAAATTTCTTACATTTTATAGATGTAAATGTATATATATATGCTGTAATACTTGATATTTCTTCCTTGGCCTTCCAAATAATGCATATTTTGAACTGATTAATTTAAGCACACTGCGATTTAAATTAGCTTAAAAATAGCTAAAATGAATGAACACTTAATATGTTTGAGGCATTGTGCTAGAAGCTCAACAAGCATTACTTCATTTAATTTTCACAAAAAAGTGATAAAATTAAAACTCTCATACCCCCACTTTAAAGAGGAGGATACTGAGGCTCAGAGAGGTGAAATAACATTTCTATGATTTCCAATGTGATTTTGAATGAGGAAGTACAAAGAGCCTGTCGTTCTTATATGTAATGTAATATATTGCTCCATAAACAACCTTTTATCTTTCATTAAAAAATTCTTTTCCATTAAACAAAGAATATATGTGTAGATGTGTTTTTAACTAAAATCTAACAATAGAATAT
The DNA here is from genome assembly GCF_014824575.4 of Sturnira hondurensis. Lineage (NCBI taxonomy): Eukaryota > Metazoa > Chordata > Mammalia > Chiroptera > Phyllostomidae > Sturnira > Sturnira hondurensis. The sequence continues at coordinate 9,873,458 of NW_028077105.1, read as the reverse complement.
ATGATTAAAACAAACTTTTTTATTTGTATGATTCGATACGTATATGCGATAGGTGTACTTGACAAATGCAATTTGGTAGTTATTTTGCCTAAGTAATTTTAATATTTCACAAACCAATACCATATACCACAAAATAGTTTCCCTACCCATTATTCACATCAGAAGTTAAATGTAAAAAGTAAAATTTCAGAAACACTAACACATCATACTATCCAGCTTCTCACATGTGTTTAGGGAAGGGTAAGAATAAAAGCCAAAAACAGAAATCATCAACAAATAAAACTCAAGTACGTAAGAAACTGTCAAGAGCTAAAAATGGTCCCGTTTTTCTAAACATAGATAAGGGAAGGAGATAAAAGATCTTAAGACATGTAAAGGAGTTACAAAGAAATGAACATAGATATACTATATGAGGCTAATTACGTGAAGCATGCAGAGAAAGCTAGTAGTAAGCATTAGTAATAACTGTAATTAAGAGTAGTTACATTAAATATTTATAATAGGATACTGTTATTTACATGTAGTGGTACTTACATCCCTGTACAGCCAAATCTACAGCCCAAACCAAAGTCAGGTGTGAAAGAAAGCACAACAACGTCAGTAAGTACTAGGACGTGGAACAAGGAAAAGTGTACAGTTTGTTCTTTATTTTAAAAAGCTAGCAATCACTTTATAGGTAATAACAATCAAAAGATTCACATATGCAAGCCAACAAATTGGGCACAATGAACTATACAAATACTTACATCTATATAGTTGGCATTAATGTAATCTGAAGACGGATCATCCTCGACAGGTTGCAAAATTACTCTGGAGTGATCATCTAAAATTTTTAAACAATAAAATAACAGCTATTAAATATCCCCCTGTTCTGAGACAATGCCACTGGTAGAGACTTAGAATAATCCAGTACGTAAATTTCCTGAAACTGCAGTTATTTGAAGAAATTCAAGACCACTGATGATTTTATCACTTATTACAATTGTAACAGCAATTGTAGTAAGTTAATGTTTTACTGACTAACATCTGCATGGTTAGGAAGCTTTAGGAGGACATGATAACTAGTGTCCGGTGAATCATCATTGAGTCATGGACTTGTCTAAGGAACTAAACCTGCCTTGACTCCTACTTTCGCTTCTTAGACATGATTTTAAAGGGCTGGGATCTTTCTGCCTGCACTTTATAGCAAATGAGCCAGTGAAGCAGGGAATGGATTCTGAACCCCTGCTCTCAACTTATTTCTTGAGCATCAAGATTAGTATCAGATGCATTCATAAGATCCTTTAATATAATTTCAACTGAAAAAAGAAAAGTCGAAGTAAGTAAGTAGCTAGTTGCAAGCTAAATTGTGTTACTTCCCCCACCTCTTCTTCGGTTTCATATTATGCTATTTATCCATGTACCCATATTGACGAGGTAAGGAGGAGGGAGTCCCTATGGGATACAACATGGAGCAACTGGAGTTCAGACAGATTCCAAGGGAATAAGTTTGGAGGAGGTCATTTATCACCGAAAAGATTGTTCTTTTCATTATTCTGATATTCTCAGCCATTTCATAACACCCCGTGCATTTGCGTGCAAACATAAAATCACACAGAACCATCTCCACAGGGCGAAGAGTGTGAGTTAATTTAATTAACAAGGATGATGACAATTTCAGTGTCATTACCAATAGCCAGTGCCGTTTTAATATTAAGTAGATTATTTTATAAGGAGATGTGGCACCCTCTGGGATTGTCTTAAAATTTAAAACCATGTAAAGAAGAATTGCAACTTACTATTTATCTTCTATGCACAACATTTACAGTACATTTACCACAAATGCTATGAGAACTTACATGCTATAATGTTTCCATATCGGTTTTTTGCTCTATTTTGGTCTTTTTTAGCTACATCCCATGATGCTGACTGTCCTTCGAAGAAGCTCTAGAAACATAAAACGAACAAGCAGACTGAATTTAATTCCTTTTCCTAAATCAGGTTTGTCTGTTCTGAAGACCAAAAAAGTAATTGCCACTGTCTCGGGGAGGGAGTCCTACAGCAGCAGACAAGTTCCATTGTCAGAACAAAGTTTATTTGCTGGACTCCCACTTGTTCAGCTTAGATTGGACTGAGTTCAAATTAAGGACAAGAGACAACCTCAGAAAAAGAAGGACCTTAAAAGTATTTCAAATTTAAGATCACTATAACTTTGTAAGAAAGAGGTAGCGAAAGCATCAAAAACTTCCAAACTACTTTTAATGAGTTATCTTTCAAATGTGCTTTCTGTAGCATATATGATGGGGGGGGGGGGGACTTGGTTTTCCCCATAATCATGCATTAAATCATGTGTAGTACATCACATTTCAGTTTCTTTGAAGATCGTGAAAAGGACTGAATCTCTACAACAAGGGACCATATGAGAATTTTTAAAAAGTCATTATCTCCAAGAATCTTGGAACAGATGAATATGTTGACTGGTTTAATTGTCATATGTAGCAATTTAAAATATGGGTACACATTTCTTTTTGCAGAAGAGCTTTAACTTTGCTCAACACAGGAAATAGGGTCTTCAAAGAGTCAACGGTCTTTGAAGTGAGGTACACAGAAATACACATGAAATGAACAAAAAGAACCAACTCTGGCAGCCTATTATAATTCCTTGCACTAGTTCGTTACCACAGCCTAGTGTTTCCGGCAAACATCTAAAACCAACTTCGAAAATTCAAAGATAATTGTATTCACTCCCAAACTGAGTATACAAATAATTGGCAAAGAAAATGTAATGTTTAAAGAATTCCTCATGTAGTTGGATGTATTTTTAATGGTCTTTTAAAATAAATTATTGCTTGAATGCTTTCACTTTAACTGCGTGTGTCTGGCAGTGCATGTGTGGCGGTGCATGTGTGGCGGTGCATGTGTGGCAGTGCGTGTGTAGCGGTGCATGTGTGGCAGTGCATGTGTGGTGGTGGAAGAGCTTCCTTCTCTGCATCACACTGATATTTGTCAGTGAGCAAAGGTGGCAAAGGAACTGTTTCCTTTTTGCTATGCATTGTTTATTGGAATGCTTCATTTAAATCATTTCCCTTGCAGCTTAAATCTTGATATTTTGGTTTGAGTAGGAAGGGGAAACAAGGTTGGCGGAATAATTTCTCAATTCCTTCTTTTGGCTTCTGAACATTTGGATTTGCAGTGCTCTGTTTTTTTCTTTCCAATCAACCTCAAAACTAAGAGGGACAAATAGCATTTTTAGAACACAAGACTTCATCCCATCCCATTTCTTAACAGTGTGTTAACAAGCAAAGAGGCAAAGTAGTACCGACTGTGTAAATCACTGGAATGATAAAGCCTGTAGTGATACAATGGAACCCAAGGGATCTTGCCATGGATTTTTGACTGAGGAAATAAAAAGCCTAAGAAAGTGGATTTTAAATAACATAGTGAAGTAAATTACGGAACTCAACATTTTTAAGTTCTTAAAATGTATTTAGAGCCAGATATAGCCGCAAGAAGTACCCTTGTCTTTCAATCTGTCTACTTAATCTCCCCATATACACACTTGATTTTTCACTCAAACACAGGATTAGAGTGTCTAGAGAGTATTCAAACCTTCATTATGTTAAAGGAAGGAAATCTGTTAAATACCACTGAGTATCACCATTAAAAAAAACATTGAACACAGTACTGAAACTTTCACCTCATATTCCTCTTTGAACCCATAGCTGTCTGATGTCTTCATGAGATTAATGTGCTGCAGTAAATCGGCCACCCTGATGGCTGGGTGCAGCTGTCCCGTCTGGTAAGGGGATTCTGTCCCCTCACAGAGGTAGCGAGGTACATCAAGAAGACGACTGGACTCTGCTGTAGCACTGTGGTTCTCATCTGGCATTTTTTCAGATTCAAGAACATTAAAAAAAAGACAAAGTTTATCTTGTTTAATATATATCAATGCAAAAAACATTCTTAAGATCTCAAGCTCTTTCTGATAACAGGAAAAAGGGAAAGAAATACAGTAGAGGCCTAGGGCAGCATCCTCATAAACACAAAGCCTTTCAGTTCAGCTCAGGGCATGAGGTCAGAGTACATTATGTGTATTGCACCAAGACAACAGATGCTCTGAGATGTAAAAACAGCTGATTCACTTTTTTAAAAAGTGTAATGGGAGATTTTGCTGGGTTCTTATTTTTTTCTTGTATCTGCATTCATAGAAGTATGGAGTGGGACTAGAAGAACAAATTGTCAATTGGAGAGGTATTTCATTGTTGGTTAAAATGAACAAATTCCTTCACACCCACAACCCAACCTCTCTCTGGGCAACCATCCCACAGGTCTGCTTGCCTTGCCCTGTGGCCTTACTATACCCAGCCCCTGAGGCTTCTTACCCTGACACTGCAGACTGGGAAACACGGGCATTCCACAGAAGCATCCCCTGGACCCTCTTATGTCGGCTAGCCAGGTCACACGTTATTCATACCAATCTCTACCTCTTGGTTTATTATTATTATTGTTGTTGTTGTTGTTTTTATTGCTAATATATTTGGACTCTTCTGGCTACTGTGTAAAAGAAACCAGTATATTTCTCTGGAGCAAAGTATGTAGGTCCTTCTTCTGGAATTCTTCCTGGGCCCATTCAGGCAGAGCTACACAGCTCCTGCTTTATGTTCTCATGACCTCTTGTTCTACATTCATTTCATTTATTTTATATTTTAATAGTTTGTCTCCTGGTCTTTTATCTTCACTAAACTCAACACTTAGAGTATAGAGACAGAGACATTTTTTCTTATTCCTAGTCCCTGGTGCAAAGCAGTCAATAAACATTTCAATGAATGAACTAGTTAAAATCAGCTGAATCTCTTACCACCCACATTTAAGTGTAGGCCCATCCCAATTGTGTTCTATTAGCTTAAAATGAAAAGAAACCTTAAGCATTTTTCTGTCATAAGGAGAAAGAAAAAAACCAAGAACATTTTACCTATGAAGAATAAATATTATTTTAATGACCATAGTACTAATCATTACAATGAGAAAAAGCATGCTTATATTTATCACATTTAAACTTACCACTTTAAAAAATGTTTTAAGGGGTGTTACTTTGAAAAGCACTATATTGCCACGCTCATTAACAGAAGAGAAAGTACACTCTTAGGGGAACTTTTGTTTTTAATGATAATGCATACTGTAGAGAACGATATTTAATTAACAGTGAAACATATTTCAAATGCTGGTACATTTGCCTGTTCTATCACCAACTCTACAAATAGGATATGGCAAAAAATGAATTGTTGTCCCCATGATAAACATTTTTTCTTCCTGGAGAAGGAAAAAAAAAAGAACCCCACAATCAGATTTGTGTGCTTCTATAATTTAGCTTGATTGCATTTACTTTACTTTGTCTTACTAGGCAGAACGCATTTTTATTTTTTTTTTGCATTTCCTTCCAAAATACCACAATGAATCCAAAGCACTCCTGGTGGATTCCGTTCTGAACTAATCACCCAAATGAATTAACGCCCTTTATTCAAGTTTGGCCCACCCCTCTATACACAAACATTTGATAGCAAACATAATTCATGAGATTCTCTTCTTCTATGACACTATACTCAATTGATCTATCTCTGCTAAAATATTACAACTGATAGACTGACATAAAGCTCTATACATCTCTCCCATAAAGTTGGCCAAAAGGCACCAATCTGGGCACCACACAGCTGAGGCCGAGAAGAGGACAGATGAAGTCAGTGAGGTCAAGTGCAACCACCAAGGGGCTCTGTGGAGTGGCTCCAGAGCTCACCCGGCACCTGCTGGAGCGGCAGGATATTTACATTGTAAACGGCCCGGCGAGAAACGCAGACTTCACCCATACTCCAAATCTTACACAACTGAGTCCCAGTATGAAATGCCTTTTGTTTTGAGTTGAGCTTTAACACAGTAGTACAATGAGCAGTATTCTTTAAAATGATCACATATGAATTATTAATATAATACATTTTCACCTCGTTAAACCACCTAATAATGTGACTACTAGTGAGAGTACACATACTAATCATTATCCTTATTACACATTTAAGAATAATAACTTTTAAGTATTTCCTGGATGGAAAGGTTTTCTAGAGTTCTTTGCAATAATACACTTACCAGTTATAGGGACTTTAACCCAAAGAAGCAGTAAAACACACAAAAAAAACAAATATATGAATTACCACGAAAAGTTTCTAAGCTCTTTTTAAATTAGTGAATAGCTACAAATATCAAGCAATAGTTGAAATGATTTCAAGATTGCTTTCTAGACACAAAATCACTTGGATACAAAACTGTAAACATCAGGATTCCAAGAATGATGAAAAATGCAACAAATGATATGATTAATGTGATTAGCTTTTAAACAAAAATTTCTGTTAAAAATTCAGAACACTGAACTTTCAAAATGTGATAAAACTCAAAATGGTTGTTTATATGAACAGATTTGAGGACTCTATTGTGTTAACTGTAGCCTTCCTCCACATAAATATCCCCTTTTACAGGGAATATGATTATCATAACATTTTAAATTTCATAGTTTTTTAAAACTCACATATCATCTTATTCTCTTTTTACAAAACTGTCTGGAAAAGGCATGGTAGGAATTATCATATTGCTTTACAGATGGGAAAGCACAGATGAGAGGTATTTTCCAGAGTTTATACTGTGAGTCCACAGCACTGCTAGATGTGACCCCAACTCTATCCACATGTCCTTAACGTCCTACTGTAATACAATTTTAACAACTAGGCAACTATGGTTTCCTGTGCATAATTAACACTTTCATTGAATTTTACTTATGAATTGGATGCTGAAAGCCTTCTAGAGTGCACGGCAAGGATGCTCATTTCAGAGGCATTTGCTGCCTTGGCAAAGATGGCGACTCCTGACTCCTCTCTAAATGGTCAGGCTGCCCCCTGCTTGAATCCCTCAGTTCACTCCCATTACCTCTGTTGGTGTGGGCATTAACGGAAGGGTGCTGCCAGCAAACAGCGAACACCGACTTTCTGATTCTTTTAGAATATATAACTTTAACTTTAAGTAATTATTTTAGTGAGAAAGAGGTGCATTTTGGTGCAGTTTGATGCAGTTAACAGTTAACTGAGTTAGTGTAACTGTTCCACAATATTTTGAAAATGGAAATGAATGTTGAATACATGGATAATAAAGCATGCATAAAATGCAAGTTAAAGTTTTATGTTCACAAGACATTTATACATAAAACATGAAAACTGGAATCTTTTGACACATTTCTGGCAATTTCTAGATTTCTTTGGTTAAATCTTAACATTAGAAACACAGGATTGAAACTGATGTGTAACTTGTGAACATATATGCAAATGGTCATGAATCATTGCTGTAAAATCAGTAAAGCATATGGTACAAACTGAAATAAAACTCATTCCATTCTTAAGTATGTAATTAGCTTACAATTTAATGTAATTTTACGCCTGAAAAGGACTTATCTATTGCTAGGAATACAGGTTGTCTTAGGTGTTATATAGTAACTATAATATCAGGAGAATTTAGGAAATCTCTTTTCATCAAATCAAATCTTTATATACAAACAACTTATTCAGGTAGCATTGCTCCCTGACACATGCGCACTTGGGTTCATCCTATTCACCCACACAGATAAACGTGCATCTTACATTGTGGGCCATTGTGCTTTTGTCCCAGTCTAACGGAACTAGGAATTAGTGAACATGTTGCTTCTAGTTAGGCTGACAATGGTTGTTCTCTTTGATAAGGCGATGACTATATATTTTAAATCAAGCTGCTTCCTAAACAGTAAATAATAACTCTGTTGACAAAATTATAACCCATGCAAGGAGGTGTGATCCATGCAAAGGAAAATGATGAAGTAGCAGGGCCTCACCTAACACAGCAGTCGGCACAAGTGGATCATTGGGCACTGTGTGGGAAAACAAAGCTCATGAAGGAACATGTTGCCCTAAAGGAGTATTTTACTCTTTCCCCTTAAAAGTATATGTTTTCTTAAGAAATATAATTATTAAACAGCCTTTGATTAGTGTATCCTGAAAAATTAAAATTCTTTTTCAGCTTGGGTTATCACAAAACAAGAAAGGTATATCTATAATTACAGTTTAGTATTCTGCTCAATTTAAAAAGCCAGGATGATTCAACTTGACAGTATTAAGCTTATAAAATGATGGGGGAAACCCGTGAATTTTAGATCTATCAAGTGCAAAAAACTTAGAGAAATAATTACCTCATATTCATTCTGAATAAATTTTATTTTAGTTAAGTGTGGGAAATAGATTTAACCCTTTCTCCAAGTTCATGAGTGGGTATGTACAACACACTACTGAATCCAAACTCCCCAGTAAGGTACAAACCCAGGCAACAGAAAAGTGTGGGGAACAAACATGCTCTCAGATCCTTAACAAATTAACTATTAACGGAAGTTGTTAGAGAGGCGGCACATCTGTATTTTCAGGCAAACTTCCTTGCAACAATAATTTTTTTATGTTCTTTTCTATTATTTATCTTACAGTGAAATAAAAAAATAGATCAGAAAGGCCCTATCATGATTAAAATTTAATTCAAAAATGACTATAACCTTTCTAACAACTTTGGTTAGAAATGTAACAAGGAAAATAAGGGGCTGCATTTAGGGCCAGTAATGCCCGAAATTTTCACCAAGCTGAACAAAAGGAAAAAAAACTTCCCTTTATGAAAAAAAGTAAATGCATACAACTGCAAACACTCTATTTTTCAACCTTATCACAACATATGTTTATAATCTGTAAAAGAAATAATACTTTCATGGTCTCATCTTCCCTTATATATGTTTTCCAAACTGAAGTAAGCACACCTCCACTACCTGCGGCAGAATGCCCATATATACAAGGCCAAGGATAAACATGATTTTCTTTTGTCAAGCGTCAATTTTAGATGAGGATTTGAAGAAACAGAGTCAGATAGTTTAACTTAAATTTAAGTAGCAAACATGGGTATAGAAAAAATATAAAATTCATCAGAAAGTTGAAGATAAACTAATATTGATGGTGGGGGTGATTACTCAAATTATCTGCTATTAAACTACTTCAGTAGAAATATTTTAAAAGCCCTTCTTTGTAGATCAACATGAGGAATTCTTAACAAAGATGAAGGGGTGGATAAAGTGACAGACAGATGAATGGAAGAATGGAAGGATTTCACTATTTCATGCCAATTCCCTAATTCAAGCAAATTTTGGACTTTACACCAGCCACTAAAGAGCATGTAGTTCCTCTTTCCCCTCATTAATTTTTTGTTACTGAAATTCTCCAGGAGTCTATAGAATATTTTGATAGAATAACTTTACCCATGCTAATAATTCTCTGAAAATGTATGGTGTTTCTTATCTCACAAAAAACTTTATCTTGCAAAAAGGAAGACTCAAATGGTAAAATAACTATGAATCTGACACAAACTAATTTTATGTAGGCCATCAAGAATATTAAAGCAATGAAATATGATTAGGTCTGAGTGGTATATCCAAATATCTCTTATGATGATATAGTAATAAAATTCATGCAGGTTGAAGTTACAGTAAATCTAGTATCAAGACTGAAAATGAGTGAGCTCTTATAAATTCTATATTATCTATTGCCATTTTTCTTCTTTCTAGCTATCTCTTCCATCTGTTTTTCTTACTTTCTCTCATTATTCAAAAGCTGTGTTGGCCACAGAGTGCACTAAAAGAGCCTTGAAAATCATGTACAAAAATGTTAATGAAGAACTTACATCTTGGACTAAAGTTATGTTGGTCCATGAAGGTGATGGAAAGAGGGTCTTCTGCATGCAGAGTGGTCTGATCAGCGTAACTTCGGTCCATTGCATTCACCATGTGAGTCATCTCCTGCCGGGTGTTCCCCATGGCATCTTTGCGTTTTTTAGCAAGCTTGCTGCCAAGGCAAATACACAAGGGAAACCTTAATGTGACGTTTGAAGGAGAGCTGAGAGCAGTAGTAAGTGGTCCAGGAGTGTCCAAGGGTAATGATACAGATGTGGGTTACAAATAACTTAGGGCATAGTTTTGGGAATTAAATTTGACACTCAAACAATATTTGCTGCTTGCTATAAAACTAGTTTGTCATTTGGGTATTTCAACATTCAAGCTGTCAGCCCCAAACTCTTATTTTTTATATTTTATCATTAAAATAGAGTAGTATAAACATAATTATACTTTATTAAAGCCATAACTGAATACTTCCTTATTAGAGTTGTTCAAGAAAAAATTTAGATAAGGCTAAATTCTGATATTCCTCCTGGATGATTAATTCTTTTATCAACCCCCATTCCTCATTGTTTTATTACTCGGTAACAATGGAACATGTGTAGCATGGACATATTTAACAATATATTTATAACATTAATCCAAGCCTAACCTGGACACTTGTAAAAATCAAGCACAGTCGGATATAATGCAAATACATAGGAATATATGGAAAAATTATATTCTGTATAAGAAAATTAGATGTATTACACAAATGATTATAATCTTAAATTATAGACATGGTCAAATCCTAAAAGAGTGTTTTAGACCCGCATTGCAGAGTATCCCCTATAGAAATACCTTATAAATTAAGCAGGGCAAATGACTCAGGGGACTTGCAAATAACAGAAGGTACTCTTTTCAGCTAATCAAATAATGAAATCTTTATCTTGCATATCAAAGATAAGAAATACATTCTGATTCTCTGTGACCGTTATACATGAAATGTAATAAAAAACCATTAAAGTTATATAAAACATTTATATCACACTAACAAGGCGATTTATATAAGTAAAGGCACTCTAAAAGCTTATAGTAACCAGATTATGTTTCTAAATTTACGGCATCAGTTTATGTTGCCTTGGAAATATTCTCCAGCAGTTTTAAGAATACCATTTCTCAGCCAGATTATTAGCTAGGACATATTCTTCTGATTTTCATTAGTATTTACACTAGAGTAAATATTCTACAAATACTTTCTTAATGCCTCATTTAATAGTTGTATTTATGTCCGAAGGCTGTTCCTTTAAAAGATTATCCTAGCAATGGAAGAGCTACTCCTAAATATAATTTTCCCCCAAGAATAATACTACTTGACTTTAGGGGTTTTATACCCAACATATGAACACAGCAGATGTGACATCTAAATAAGACAGTCATAAATTAAGCTTTAAGGATCAAAATAGCATTACTATTTTTCTTTAGAAATAAATCTAATGATAGTACTAGCAGTAAGAAAACAATGTCCGAAGTATAATAAGAATTACCATCACCACCACCACCATTCCTGCCACTAACTACACCGTCAGTACCACGACCACCACCATTTGTTAGCAATATTTGCTCTATTCATCGAAAATGAAAAAGTTATCTTTTTTTTCTAGGGGAGGCAGTAAAATCCCCATAAAAACCTTACAGGTTTCAGATAGAAACTGGAAACCCGTGTGGCTGCCAGTGGTAGGACGCCATTTGCATGGGGATGGGGGAGAACTGGACAGCAGTTCAGGGAGACCTTTCTAGGTGACTGTTGGCATTTGGTCCTAGTATTGAGCTTCTGATTTTTAAGTTATATTTAAAGAAAAGTAATGAATCTGAATATTTATGTCAAAATTTTGGATTTTTTCCAGCTGCTTTTTTTTTGAAAGAGTGCATGAAGCAAATTAAACACCAGCAGGTCATATTTTAGTTCATAGACCACTTTTTAAACTTACCTCTGTGGTGTCTTACAGGATATTTGTTCTTTGACTTACGATGTCTATTTACCTCTAAGGTCTGGTTAACTTGTATTCTGTTTCACCTCAACAGGAAGGCTTCTCTGACTGATTCCAACAACCTGTTTCAGGTTAGGTCTTCCTGCTAGGTGTGTTTAAAACACGATGTTTTCTGCCTCTAATAACACTCATCACATATCACTGCAAATGTGCTTTTAACTGTTTTCCCCACTGTGTGTTCCACGAAGGGAAGAACCATCTGCATATTTCTCACATTTAGAGCAGTGTCTGGCACGTAGCAGGTATTCAAATACTTGCTGAATGGACAGATTAGGCCTGTTATATGCTTTGCAGTTTTCCTTTGCTAATTCAATTAATTCTCAGACCAACCCACTGAAAAAGCATGAGAATTCTAATTGTATAGATGAGTTTATTGAGGCTCAGACAAGTTAAATAACTTGCCCAAGGTTACTTATCTAATAAGCAGTGAAAAATGACCTGTTTCAGGCCTTATACTCTTATACGACATCCAGTTGCTGACATTTATTAATGCTGCATTATAAAGTATACTATAATAAAAGCATTTACTTAATTTATGAGTTAAAAATTGTTACAAATTTGAGAAGAGGAATGTGAATGCAGCACACATTTTTGACATTTTAAAATTTAAAACAGCAAATTAGATCGTTTAAGAAGTAACTCTCAGTCTTTGCTGGGCAAGAAGAAAGAGAAATTCATTTCTCTAAAAATGTAAGAGATTGAATTAGATAAAAATAATTACTTGAAATACAAATTAAAATGCTAAAATTTTGAAGATGGGAACTTCAAAGCAAATAGAAAAGACATGTATAAACTTTGAGGCTTTACTTTAAAAGTTTATAATTCATGCATGTTTCATGAGTAAGGAAAAATATAAAGTAATGGATTCGCCAAATTCATGACAGATGAAAGCTTTCATGGCAATGAAGGATCTCGACTTTTCAGATCTACAAACCTCTATCAGTTGTCAACTTACAGGGGACTTTATGTTTGTTAACATCTGCCAACCAACCACCATCAGCTTTGTTCTAATAACTTAATTCTCACAACAACACTGTGAGGTAGACTTTAAATCAGGTTATTGCAAAACAAATAAAAATGAACAACAGAATCAAGTGTTTTGGTTGAGAACTGAAAGTTACTATGATGATGTCAATGAATGTTAGCTCAAAGGTCACATCAGATTTACTTCTAAATTCTAATGTAATGTATTATTGATTTTATTTTTTAAAAATCCTCTAATTCAGATAAGGTTCACTAGGTATGTTTAAGCAACTTTTAACAGCATATCTCCAGGACATTCTCTTTAATTATGATTAATGATGCCAGTGTTCCTAAGTATTACAGTAACGGTGTCATAACTTACTACCCAGCATAGAATACTGGAATGTTATCCATCCACTAAAAAGGCAACCCTACACTAACATCATGAATATAGAGAGTTAACAGAAAGTTTATTGATATTCTCTTAATAAAATACTTAATGATTTCTGTGTTTGATGCTTTGTCTCCCTCTGAGTAACCAGCATGTATAATGTGTACTTCAGGACAGTTAAGCAATTCATTTTGCCACTACTTGAGTTTGACAGATGTGCAAATGACTTTCATTATCAAAGCAGCCAACAGCATAAACTTCTGCAGGTGGATATATGGGTGGGCTATAAAGAGGGAAAGTGCTCCATCATTGTATGAAATGGTACAGTTAATTATCTTTGGCTTCATCCAACATGATTTAACAAGGATATTATGATTCATCACGATAAACGAGGAACATTGTTAGTTTACACCTGCTTGTTTAGTGGATTTTAAGAAGGCAAATGTTTATAATATTTAAAAAGGTTGCCAGAATTCTGCTTTAGTCATTAAGACTCAACAAATTTTGTTGTAAAGCTAGCTTAAATTTACCTAGTGAAACAAATAGTGTGGGACTCAAATGTACACAATCGCAATCCTTAGGCCTTAAAACTTGGTGAATCAGTAATAATAAAAAAAATGTCGAGTTCTTTGTTGTCTTATTCCTTTGGACTGGACAAATATCCTGGCCTCCAAAGTAATAAATTGACAATGACTAGGGAAATAGAGTGAACAATAGTCTCGATCTTTATTCAAATTAGTATTTCATACCTAATTACAGAATGAGCTTATTAGACTTTGGAAGGGAAAAGGACATATGTGACACACATGTATGTCCTATGTAGGTAGAAGAGACTCCTCCCCCCATCAGCCATGGTTTTTTAAATAATAATCCTATTTAAGTTAAAAAAATAATAATTTTCTTCTCTAAGGAGGAATTTTTATTTCTTTGCCACTGCAATATTATTATCTTACCCATTTGTTTTCACAAGAGTATACTAATGGTGTAGACGACTAGACCAAAGGTTTTTATTCTAAAGTTACAGCCCATCTTGGATTTCTGGAATTGTGGAGACGAATGTTTTCACAGTAAGTTCTGACATGAATCCTGTGAAGGCACTTTTGTTTGTTCTTCTATGAACACATCACTTTTATATTTTTATATTTTTTTGTCAAATACAATAGTGCTACATAAAGATAGGGATTAGTGAGTTACAACCTCTATCCCTACCACACGAGTGAGGTATCATATTGATAAGTTACAGGTTTGACTCAAGTAAATAAATGATGTTTTGGGTTGTAGCCTAAAGCTACCTATGGAAAATTGAAAATTAAAATTAGAAGAAGCTGAATATACATAAATACAATATCCCTTTTTAAAAAGATTAACAAATCATATCATAGGTAAACTTTATAATATGAGTCCAGGGGGAAAAAAAACACGTTTTGAAATGTCACTAAAATCGCAAACACTGTTGGTTTTTCTTGTTTCGTTTTTGTTTTGTTTTGTTTTTGAAAAGGGATACTGCATCTTTAACACATGTAAAGTCGTATATCACCCATTTTCTACTTACAGGTAGTAGGAGTAAGAATAGTAGCTCCTTCTGGCAAGCAAATCACAGACAGTGGAAAAAGAGAAGCAATGGTGAATGAAAAGCGTGACTCCGTCACATCCAATAAAGCAGAAAAATGTGCGTTAAAATTAAGATGAAATAAATTAAAATTAATGTTGTTTTTTGAGTTTGCATTTCAATTTGCTCATGCATTGGTTAGATACCTTTTGCCATGCAATTAGACGGATATGCAATAGAAAAATAAATTTAAAATACGTAATTTGGGAAAAAATAACATGCGGACATTTCTTTTATAGGCAAAAAAGAAAAAAAAAAGAAAAAGTAAGTGGATTGTGTATCTTTGACATGCAGTTAGGCATATCATCCACCACCATCTAAATGCCATGACAGATGGAACAGCTGTGTATAGAACTTGTACACTAAATTGATTATTTTTCTTCAGATATAAAACATGAAGACCTACTAGGTTAATATAGAATATATACAGAATGACACCTAGAGTTTTTTATAAACAAGTCATTATATTTTAATGGTACACAGGTACATACATATATTATGTGAATATACATATGCACCACACACTATATACACACGCAATATGTCTACAGTAGATGTATGTGACCATATCATACACAAACATTTACTGTACTGAAACATAATTTCAAATTTATGTTTGGAATTAATAAATTATTCATGCTGCGCATTTAAAATATAATACATAACCAATGAAATAATGGTATACATTTGGAAATAATTAAAAAGCAATTAAATTAAAAAATGGCATTTGCGTTTTGAAAGATGCAATATCCCTTTTCTTAGCCTAAAAACTTACTTTATATATACCCTCAGCTGTAGAATTTTACTAAATTGAATTCCAAACCATTTCTTTACATGACAACCAAAAATGCACAGAATGTTTTTCAACATGAGAAATATACCTGTGTATATCAATATTCCCAGTGAGGGATAAAATCTTGAGAAATATAATAATTTCTCATAAAAATAAAGATAATAAAAGACTAAAATATTTTGCCTTTCTATTATTTTATAATATATTTGTGTATTAAAAGGCTAAGTGTGTTATATACTGAAATTGCTTCCCTAAATTTGATGCTATTCAATATTGTTATGTAATCTATGATTTTGTGTATAATAATAAACATAGTTGTGATTAAATCATACAGGATAAATGTACGGCACACAACTTATGAGTAAAAGGCATTAAAAAGTTGCTTAGATACATAAGGGATTCAAGTAATTTAGTTATATATTATAATGGAATATATCTAAAAATGTAACTTTATCTAAAAATTGCAACTTTTCCTAGTCATGGAGGGGATGAGGAAGAGAAACAAAAGCCCTAGCATACTCTCTACCAAAAGGCAATCAGTTAAAGCATAACTGAAAACTCCAATATTCAACATTTTAATTGAGGCTCATTTATCCAACCACTTAAAATATGAACCAGAAAAGAATTTCTTACATTATGCAATTATAGAAGTTGTCAGTGCGTATCCCCACCCCAATCATGCTTACAGATTGTTTAGGTGTTCTTGAGACTTATTTTTTCATTTTTTTGGTTATTTTTAAAACGGAAAGCCATGGATAAGGAAGGCTCCAATAACAAATAAATGTTTTCAAGTACATAATAAAACTGATCATTTAACCCAATTTTAACTAAATGAGAACATAATCAGAGGCTATGTCCAATCTGATCTGACTGAACTGATTTTAATTGTGAAGCAAAGTTGAATTAACTCTCTTAACTGTTTGGTGTAGTTAACCCTCCAAGTATAAATTTATAGGATAAAGAGAGAGAAGATCTGGAGGTTATATTGAATACTTTTACTGATCTTGACTGGCAAATTTGTATTACCAAATACTTAAATCTTCCTTTCTCAAATAGGATGTATTTTCCAACCACAGAGGTAGACAAGAGCGAAAAGAGAAAGCACTATTGGGAAAAGCACGTATGTAGCTAATTTAACACAAAATACTATAATGCATACCTAATGTTTCTAATGCAGATGTGTCTTCTCCAACATATATATCTCCAGGAAATAATTGTAAAGAGGCAATATATTAAAATAAACTCTGATGGAATCATTAAACATGTAGTATGAATCATATCTATATTGTTAATGATTTATTTGGAGTATAAAATAATCACAATAGTATATTATATGATTCAATATAATTCATAGCATTTATTATATTATTCAATATAATTCATAAATTACAAACACTTCTATACACAAAACTATTTTGGGATGAAGTTCGCATGAAAGATGTTTTTTAAGAAGTCCTTCCCATTTGTAGTATTATCTAAAGCATGTAATTGGAAGGATGAGAGAGTTGTATTAGTTTCTAAGACAATGTCTGACAGACAATGACACAGTATAGAATAAAACAAAGTTCAAATTATAAAAACTGCATACTTTTTAAATGCTTTAGAAGGAATATAACTTAACCTCCAAGTTAAAATTCATTTGAAATTCTAGTGGGTCTTAATATCTGCATAGAATTCTGGAAGATGACTCTAATAGTTGATATAGTAGAAAAGACTAATGCTCAACTTTTAAAAAATGACTTTTCATATTAAAATGCTAAAATACTCAGTGAATATTTAATGTACAACTTCACAAAATAATGTTTACATTCTTATCATATCTTATTTATAGCCAGTATTTAGAAAAGTACAGTACAAAATAATTCATACCCCATAACCCAAATAGTATGATAAATTCTTATATCGTCATTCTGAATAAACAACACTTGATATTCAAGATAAACTGATATCTCAAGTATCTTTGCATTTGAGAAATTTAAATTCATATACTAAACCCAAGGTTAATGTGACAAAAACAGATATTTATATCTGAAATTAAACTGCAAATAACCAATAAAAATTTATTTGAGAAGAATGAGAAATAGGCTCAGATGCGAACAACATGGTTAAAAAATGCAATTCTTCTACATTCAATTCTTGCATTTAAAAGAGCTTAAAGAAACAAAAAAGTGGCTGACATCTAGTTAGATAAGTGAGTGAGTGAAACAGAAAAAAATTAGGCCTTACCTCTTTTTTACAATTAATATGACAACTAGGAGGAGGAGGATGAACACCAAAATCCCAGCACTAATTCCTGCTATTTTCACCACTCTGTCTGTCTGCTTTGCTGGGTCTGGAATCACTTCGGGTTCTTCTGTTGCTGCAGCTAAATGAACCACAAAAAAAGTTTACTAAAAGCAGCTAATTATCACAGAAAGGAAATTGCGAACCATTACAAAAGGCAGCATGTTTATTTGAATAAAAATAGCCTGCAAGTATAAATGCAGAAGCATCTTAAACTACAACATGGGAGACATAAGGTCAAGTTAAGGGAAAAGCTTTCTGAATAGGGATTAACACAAAGAATGAAACAAAACTCTAGACATAACTACCAAAGAGAACACTGAACGATTTTTCTCCAAATGTCTTTACAAATGAGAACACAAGATTTTTCGCAGTCAGTACATGGGAAAGAGATGGGGTCAGATTTAAAGATTCATTTGTCTATTGTTTCGTTCAGCAAACTCATCTCCACTCCAGCTTAGGGTGCTGTGGTTGGCCCCTTTAAGGTTCTGTGAGTGGCACTTGCCTGGCACACAAGTGGTTAAGTTAAATAAATGTCTAATCAAACTGCTGAAAGTGAGAGTTTATAATTTGATAAACTTGAATAATTGGTTTGGAGAACAGAAAGAATAAGAAAAGTAAAACAGATATATCAAGAAATATTTCACATTCTCGTAATAAATAAAACCCATACAGCAAACTTAGAAAATGGAACTTTGAGAAGATAAAATCTTAACAAAGATTTTTTATATATGTTCACTTCCTTTCTTTCTTGAAGTTACCACCATCCCCCATACACACACATACTGGTAATTATAATCTTTAATCAATTTACAAGCTCTCTGAAGACATTTTCCTTTTAAAAATTAGCAAGGAAAGTATTACTACCTATATTGTACATAAAATATCGAAGCTTAGAGAGATGAAGAGAGATATACATTGCTCAAAAACAGAGACAAAATCCAACATATCTTCTATCTTCTCAAGGGGCAGTTCTCAACATTTCCAGATCCACAGCCTCTCCTGCTAAGAATGTGTGTGACAAGTATACAGGTGACTCTTAGGAATTGGCGTATTTGGAAAACCACCTTAAAGCCCCATTTGCAGAGTCAAGGAATGGTAGCTGAGTACCAGTACATCCCTAAATCTAACCTCCTATCTTTCCAATGAATACTTTGCTAATTCCACCTTTAAAATAATTTATTTTTCTACATTCCAACCCTTTTCTCTTTATATTCTCTCTCTTGGCTTCTTTACCCCACCCCTCCCTCCATTTTAACCCCCAGTTCTGCACATCTAAATACCTGCTCCAGTTTTCTAACCAACTGGTTTCACTTAAAAGGGGATTGACAGAAGGATTTAATTTTTCCAGGTAGCACAGTGAAAAGGACTAATGCAACAGTGAAAAGGACTTAACAACATTATTTCATCGAATGATATTTTAAAGCTAAACCAGTATGAAACATGGTTCTGAGACAGGGTTACAGAGAATGGTTAACTTTGCAAATCAATTCATTATAACTGTCTTAATTTATCTTATTTCAACTGGATAAAATAAAGCTTCCACATGGAACACTATTTGGTAACTATTATTCTCAAAGAGAAAAATCAAGCCTTCAGCTTTTTTTTTTTTTTTTTTTTAGTAAGAAAGGGGTTTTTCCTGTCCAATTTCATACTTTCCACATATGCAGGCTTCAGGGAATTTCCAGTCTCATTAATTATGAATAGAGGTAGTTCACTGTTTACCACATTTCTAATTCCACATTATGGTTCAATTCATCAAAACATGTGTTAAATACATTGGAGATCTCCTTTCCCCAAAGAAACTTTAGAAATATATAGATGATGTATTATGGAACTGTACATCTGAAACTGATATAATTTTAATAACCAATGTCACACCAATGAACTCAATAAAATTTTTAAAAATATATACACACATAATAAAGACAGGAAATAGATTTTAAAGTTGCATATGAAGCTAAAAAGAACATTGCTTGTAATTCTCAAAATAAATATGTTTGACACAGGTACCACTTCAAATAGAGAGACAGGATGTTTGATATAGAAATCTCTAGAAAAACAAAAAAACAAAACTAAAGTCCGGGCAACAAATCTTCCTTATTCACTAATTAAAGCTTATCCTCATCAAGTTCTATGTCACACTTAGCTTTCAGAGAGTAATCCCTTCTGAAACTCTTTAAAAGACCAATTCTTGGACTTCCGCCAAGATGGAAGTGTAGGTAGAAACACTGTGCCTTTTCCCTTACAACCAAGTTTGGATACAACAAAGGTTTAGTAAACAAAGACACAGCCAAAGAACAGAAAACTGAACTATATGGAAGTCCGCCGACAACAACGAACCATTCAACAGGGACCGGTAAGAGGGGTGGAGCCAGCAGCGGAGCAGGATCCAGCAGGAAAGATCCCCCCACCCAGGTGCGCAGGCTGCTGGGGTAGAAGCTCGGACCCAGTGAGGGTGCGGGGCAGGCTGAGCTCGGTCACACATTCGCGAGCAGATACCCAGAGGCGGAGGGCTGACCACAGTCGCATATCCATGGTCAGCCATGCAATTAGACGCAGTGGGATGAACCATGCGGGACGAAACACACAGGCCCCCAGGGCGATGGTGGCAGCTACTGCGGCAGCGGCTGCCATTGCTTTCCTTTGACCTCACCCCCACATACAGTGTCACAACCCAGCGACTGAGTTGCCCCACCCTGGTGAACACCTAGGGCTCTGCTCCTCACAGGTAACAGGCACAAACAGTCCAAAATATGGCTCAAGAAGAACTCAAAGCCCCAGAGCTGATAACTCTAAGCGAAAAAGAAAAAGCAAACCTCTCAGATGCATAGTTCAAAACACTGGTGATCAGGATGCTCACAGAACTGGTTGATTATAGTCACAAATTAGAGGAACATATGAGGCTAAACTAATTGAAATGAAGAGAAATGCACAGGAAACCAATAGTGATGGAAAGGAAACTGTGATTCAGATCAATGGAGTGGACCAGAAGGAAGAACGAAACATCCAACCGGAAAAGAATGAAGAAACAAGAATTCAAAAAAATGAGGAGAGGCTTAGGAACCTCCAGGACATCTTTAAACGTTCCAACATCCGAATTATAGGGGTACCAGAAGGGGAAAAGAAACAGCCATGAGTGGAAAACTGATTTGAACAAATAATAAAGGAGAACTTCCCCAGTCTGGCAAAGGAAATAGACTTCCAGGAAATCCAGGAAGCTCAGAGAGTCCCAAAGAAGTTGGACCCAAGAAGGAACACACCAAGGCACATCATAATTACACTAGCCAAGATTAAAATGAAGGAGAGAATCCTAGAAGCAGCAAGAGATAAATGGGCAGTCACCTACAAAGGAGCTCTCATCAGACTGTCAGCTGATTTCTCAAAAGAGACCTTACAGGCAAGAAGGGGCAGGAAAGAAGTATTCCAAGTCATGAAATCCAAAGACCTACAACCAAGATTGCTTTATCCAGCAGTTTTCATTTAGAATGGAAGGACAGATAAAGTGCTTCTCAGATAAGATCAAATTCAAGGAGTTCATCATCACCAAGCCCTTATTATATGAAATGCTAAAGGGACTTATATAAGAAAAAGAAGATGAAAAATATGAACAGGGAAAGGACAGCAAACTCACAGTTATTAACAACCACACCTAAAACAAAAGCAAACCAAGAGGACAGCTAGATCAGTAGTGGAACCACAGAAATGAAGAACACATGGAGTGTTAGCAAGAGGGGAGTGGGAGGAGGAGAAGGGGGGAGAAGGTACAGAAAATAGCATAGACAAGTGTAAAATAGATGGGGGGGCAAGAATAGTGGGGAAATATAGAATCTAAAGAACTTGAGACATGTGGTCATAAACTAAAGGGGGGGAATGGTAGGGGAAGGGGTGTGCAAGGTGGAAGGAAATGAAGCGGGGAATAGAACAACTGTAATGGTATAATAAGTAAAATATATTTAAAAAAGAAACAAAAAAATAAAAGTAAGATTAGACTAAAAAAAAAAACAATTCTTGTTCAATGAGGTAAATGGATATTTAACCTAACATTGTAGTTCAAGAAAATATTCTATAATGGGATAAATTTTTAGAGATATTGTTACATAAGTAGCATGTTTTCATAATGCTCAGAACTGCTAAGCTGCATCAGAAGCAAGAAGCATTCAGGTGCAAACAAACTACCACCATAAAGTATGAACAGCCAGCCTTAATACTAGCTGGGTCCAATAATTAAATAACCAGATAGACATGAAGGTGATGGGTAAACAATTTCAAATTCAGAGCTTTAACATTTTTAAGTTTTATTAAATAATATAAATTTGCTAATGAATTAATACAAAAATATTTCCAGGAATAAAAAGCCATATCTAAGAGTAAATTTCTGACCAAAGGTACTGATAACCTTGAAGTTGTATTCAGGGTGTAAGACTCATAATCTATTATGCAAAACTGTTATTACTTTAAGGTCACAGTCTATGTGTCTTTGTTAAACATTGGATTTCTATAAATATTTACCCAATGGTTAAAAAAGGAAATAGAAGGACAAATGGAGAAGCACAATGGTGTGGTGATCGTGGTAGTGGTGGGGGGGGACAGGGGGGTAAAGTGTAATGGAAAAAATACAATAAAATAAATATGAAAAATGAAATTTAAACCATCAAGTTCATTCATGTGGGTTGAGCAAGGGTACTTGTGTGTCATAATTTTAACTCTCGTGCAAAGAGTTTTTCATCGATGCCCCAGCATCATTACTAAACTTGAATACAGAAAGCTAGCGCAGGTCTTCCCTAGGAATATATGATTGGGTGGCTGTTTCCCCTTGATTGTGAGTCCTCCTCAAATCTTTAGCTGTAAAATGTATTATTATTATTTCTACTACTGGGGGTACTAAGAGCACTTTTATTAAATGTCTGCATAAATGTATCCCTTTAGATTCTTTAATCAAACATATTTTTCTAAGTTCTTAGCCTAATAGAACTAAGGAATATAAATATCCTATCTAAAATCATTCAAGCTTAGAAAATTCATTAACAGAAACACAAGCAGTAGTTCCTAAGTGAACATGTTCTGTTTTCTTTTTTTAAAAAAAAGAGCACAGAGCTATTACAGTGACTGCGCCCCTGAGTCCCGTTTATAATTTGAACTCACAGGCAAAGGCAATGTGGAGCACCTTTTTCAGAAATAATTTCCTTTGTCATAAATCTTTAGCTTTTTATCTGTCAGAGAATATTCAGAGTCCCTGGTGTTCTGAAGCCAAGAGCAGCATAATTCATTGGACAGTGGGAAAAACTAATGCAGTATTTCATTTTTATTGTGCAACTTTGAGAGATGATTTTTATTTTTGCAAAAATAGCTAAAGCAACTTTATAAATTGTGTTCTGCCTCCCCATTACTTAAAAGTAATTTACCTAAAATTAGGTTAAAAAAAACCCTACACAAATTCCTCGAAATTTACTTACAAAGTCAAATTATTTAATAGCTGTAATCATATAAAAACATTCTTCCATTTTTATGAAGGATATTAGTGATAGAAGCCTCTAAGTATAATATATTGAGTGATCTCACAGAATACCATTGAGATGCTTTTGAGATACCATTGACCTGTAAATTCTGCAAATCCTCTAGGTCAGAGGTCCCCAGCCTTAGGGCCATGGACCACTATCAATCCATGGCCCGTGAGGAACTGGACTGCACAGCAGGAGGGGAGTGATAGGTGAGCAAGCAAAGTTTCATCTGTATTTACAGCCACACCCCATCACTCACATTACCCCCTGAGCTCTGCTTCCCCCAGATCAGCCACAGCACTAGATTCTCATAGGAGCATTAACCCTACCGTGAACTAAGCGTGTGAGGGGTCTAGGTTGTGCGTTCCTTGTGAGAATCCAATGCCTGCTGACCTGAGGTGGAGCTGAGGTGGGGATGCTGGCACTGGGGAGTGGCTACAAATACGGGTTTATCATTAGCTGAGAGGTCTGACCGCACAGAGACCATCATCAATTGCCTGCAGACTCATATCAGAACCCTATTAGTGAGTGGGGCAAGTGGCACGTAAGCTGCATTTGCTGGCAAGCTGTAAAGCCATCTTCCACCCCATCCCACCCATCTTGGAAAACTAGTTTTCCATGAAACTGATCCCTGGTGCCAAAAAGGTTGGGGACTGTGGATCTAGGTATTTCGCTAATGCTTTCTTCCCTTCTCAGTTATAATGAATTCTGAAAAATTGTTTACATTCACTCCCCAATCATTAATTTCTCATCTAAAAAATAAAAATAATATCAGTGCCTATATCATATAGCTTTCAAGAATACTAAAAGACATAATGATGGGAAAAGTTTTCATGAACTGGCAAACACCGGCACCAGAAGTAGTGGTAGACACTGCTGTCCCTGGTGGAGATGGTCTGGGTGTTAGCTACTTGGGTCCATCACATAAAAAGTAAAATTATGGACAGGGGCTCTGATGTTACTGAAAAAAGTTTTTCAGAAAAATATCAGCAGTCTATTGAATAAATTATGATGAGAGTTTTGTAAAGTACATGTTATTAAGGGCTCTGCCTCACTGGACACGGGAGCCCTACAGTCATCTTGAAGCAGGTATCATTTAACTCAGTGATCCTCTGAAGTCGTTCTGCTTTATTATGTCATGTGATCTCATGAAACTTCTCCAGTCTTACACTGTTGACAATAAAAAGCAGGGTCTTCTAGAGTCTTGTATTAGTGAAAATATTAACAGCTGTATGTTACATATTTCAATAGTAACTAGAACATAGCTTAGCCTTTTTTAATAAAAATGTGAACATTACCTGAAAAATCATGATGTAGAAAACAATAATGCAGACCTGTATACAAATTTTAACCCACTATGAAACAGAAATATAGATTTATATTGTGAATATTTCAAATTAATTTCATATGGCTTATGGCATCTCCTTGTGGTCTTAGATTTTCTCAATTTGTTTTGGTTTTAGAACCACAGCTCAAAACTTACATATGATCCTGAAAGAAATGATAAAAAGGCAGTAACATAACTACCACATTTCAGGAGTTTACCTAAAAGTTAAAAACTTGTGAAATATTATTTTTTTTGCTACACAGTAACTTAGTGAAAGGCAAATATTTTATTTTACATGTGCATTTTTCATTGAACTTTTCATTTAGATTTATTCAATTGAGCAAAACAGAGCCTTAGTGTGTTCTCTTACTTCTTAAACACAGTCGAGTCTATCTGAAAAGTTATGTCTGAAATCTGTCCTTAATTCTCATTCCATCTTCTTAAGTCAACCTGCTGTTTCACCAAGACTCTCTGTTCCCCACATAGGCCTCCGCGGATTTATCTCCTCTATTGCCACCAGAAGGAGTTTCCTAAAATGCCAATGTGATTAAATGACTTCCTTAACTGCTTTCCATTCAAAAGTAAAAGCAAAAGTTTTTGGTATGACATACAAGGCTTTTCAAAACTAGGCTCTAACCTCCCTTCTCCATCTCATCTACCGATGATTTTCTTAGGGCATCACATACCCTAATTATCTGAGTGCATCAGCCATCCCCCCAAACACTCAACTACTCTTTGATCTATTTCAGTCTTGGCAAACCGTGGCTCCATGAGTCCTTTCCATTGGATTTTGACTGCAACTATTATGTGATTGCAAATAGTCAACTTCACAGGATAATGTTAAATTGCTACCAATCTATACACCCACTGGCACCGTATGTAAACTCCATTTAAATTACATTTTAGCAGTTTGTATTATCAGATTATTACATTTTTGTCAATTTGTGGTAGAAAATATGCCTAATATGCGTTTGGTTACTGGAATTATCTTTTGAGATACTTATTTAAACACTTATACTAGTTTCTTCTCTAAAAATGCTGGGAGCACAATTTTGACCCCCTTTTTTTCCTATTTGATCTTCATGTTTTTCTTATTGATTTATAGAAATATTTTACATGTGGTGATAATCCTTTGTCAGTTATACATGTTGTAAATACCTTCTACTTGGTGGCTTTCCTTTCATTTTAATGGTGGTATTTTGATGACTAACAGTTCTTAAATTTAATGAAGTCAAATATATCAATTAATTATTTGAGCTTTAATTACAATGTTTTCATTTTTCTCTAATAGTTTTAAAACTGTACATTTCATATTTAATCCTGGATCCATCTGTAATTGTTTTCTGAATATGATATGTAGTAGGAACATATTTCAGCAACCCCCACTTCCTGTCTATTTGTGCACAAGTTTCCAGTTGATCCATGATCTTCAAAACCACTTCTGTCTCCAAGTTACATAAATGCCTGAATTCAATTTTTAGATTATCCATTACTTTATATGAGGTAACATATGTATTAAGTTGGTATAACATGATTTTAATTATTATAGATCTACAATATGTTGTGCTACACGAGAGACACATGTCCATGCCTAGTATCTTTCTTCTCGAGCATCTTAGTGTGCCTTTGTATCTTGCTGGGGGTAACTTCTTCAGATTCAAGGCCAGCCAATAAATTATCTCTTTATTTTGGTAAAACTTGCTACTTAGCCCATCCTATGAGTCACTTTTATTTTTTTTATTATTATTTTTTAAGATTTTATTTATTTATCTTTAGAGGGGAAGGGAAGGAGAGAAGGAGAGAAACATCAATGTATGGTTGCCTCTGGTGTGTACCCTACTGGGAACTGGCCTCCAACCCAGGCATGTGCCCTGACTGGGAATCGAACCATGATCGTGTGGTTCCCAGGCCCGCGCTCAATCCACTGAGCTACACCAGCCAGAGCCTATGAGTCACTTTTAAAATTTAAACAATTGTACTGTTTCTTCCTAAAAGTTCCATTTGGTTCTTTGCAAATGGTTCTTTGTTTAGTTATTCCTGAAAGCATCTTGCTAAACTTTAAGATTTGTACTTTGTTTTTCTGAATATTTTGTATACCTCTCTTGTTAAGAAAAATCAAATTTAGGGGGTTATATTGGTTAATAAAATTATATAGGTTTCAGGTATACAACTCTGATATATCATCTGTATATTGTACTGTGTGTTCACCACCTCGAGTCAAATCACTGCTGTCGTATTCTGTACCTGACAATCCAAATATCTGTAGTTCTTTGGGGATTTACATCTGCTGCTTCAGCTAATTTTCACAGTGAGTTACTTTCATGGATGCTTGGTGACCTTTGTGAGTTAACTGCTTTGTTAAACTGTGGGAATCCTGCAGGCCTAAATTGATCACGCTTTCATCTTAAAATTCTGCTACTAACCATGTGCTATGACAGGACCCAGACTGCCTCTGCACCCCGCCAGAGTATCAATCACCTCACCATAGAACCCCTGTATGACCAGCCTGATAAGGGATCTTCAGCCTCTCCCTTCAGGGGCTTCCGATCCCTCCTGCGTATTCTTGTCCCCAGCTCAGTCACCTACCTTTGTCGGGGTCGAAGAGGCAGAATGGGGACCTCCCTTGATGCTGTGAACCCAGCAGTGTCTAAAGATACATCCTATCCAGGTGAAATTGTTCTGCAGAGTTTCTCAGAGCACATTAGCTGGCTTCCAAGAGTGGAAGTCAGAACGTAAAAGTTTATGCTTTTATTTTTCCCAAGACCTCCGTGATTACCCTCTTGCCTCTAAAACATGAGTTAATTATCTGTCCACCAACCATATGTAAAATTGTGTTGCAAATATTTTTCAATAAGCCTGCAACATCTACCAGTTTGAGAGTTTATTGAGAGCAGAGATATAATCTCATTCATCTTTTTACGTCCAGTGATCTACATAGAAACCAACCGTTTAGTCTAATGAATAACTGACAAATAAAAAAACATTCAATATTTATCAAGTGACACAAATGAAAGCATATATCAGCTACAATATACTGTTTAAAGTTTTAACATTTTTGAAACAAAAGACATTAAGTCTAGAGGTAACTGATTTATGAGGTCTCTAATTATGCTTTAAGAAAAAATTTGTTCTATATAATAGCAATGGGAAAAGAAAGTTAACATACCTAGAAAATATACTTACAAGAATTAATCTAATTGTGTGGCATTAAATAATTTTATAAAACAAAACCTTTGATATGAATTTGAGATCCAGCTCTAACACTTACTCGCTTTGTGACCTTAAGTTATTTAACCTCCATGTTCCTTAGTTTTTGTAGTAGTAAAGGGAAGTGAGCAAGACATGGCACCTGCCTTCTAGGGGGATTGAGGCTAAGATTACATGTATTAAAATACATAAAGGATACATGGAGAACAACTGAGAAGAGTGGAAATGGGAGGGAGGGGGGAACACAGGAGGTGGGATGGGATGGGAGTAATAGACAGAAAACCGTGCTTGAAAAATAATTAAATAAATTAAAAAAAAAAGTATGAATACCTAGTGGTGCCATGTAAAAAAATAAAGAAGTACAAATTGGTAGCTACAGAATAGTCATGGGCATGTACTGGGAATATAGTCAACAATACTGTAATAACTATGTATAGTGTCAGAGGGTACTAGATTTATCAGGTGATCACTTTGTAAGTTTCATAACTGTTTAATCAGTATGTTGTACACCTGAAACTAATATTGTAGGTCAACTGTAATTGAAAAATAAAAAAAATATTAAAGATGGAAAAAGAAAAAAATAAAATAAATTACATAAAGGGCTTAGGATAATATCTGATATATAATAAGGTCCCATTAAGTATTATTTTAAGATATAATTAAGTTCAGATAAGATTCTCTTTCCAAATCTAGATGTCTGAGCCATAGCTAATGAGTTCAAATAAACAGCACCAACTAGGCAGAAGTCTAATTTTTAAAAATACAGAGATATTAATGTTACTTGTCATCATCTATCATACATTTATTAAATATCTCAGGGGCAGGAAAGATTTCACTGGGCTGAAAACAAGAAAGATGAACAAATGCTTTTTCTTCAGAGAGTATATAATGTAGAAGCAGAGATAAGTACTTAAATAGCTGTGCTTATTAACAGAATATGGCAACACTAAAAAGCAGCATAGCTAGGGATCTGTACATGGGGAAAAAATTGTACCTGGTTTGTTAACATCCTGAAACATTTCTTAAAAGTCGTTCAGCATCAAAGTCCAACTGTGATTTTTAGATAAAAGGAAAGCTCAGAGGAGGTAAATGTCTTTATTATGGCCACAATATTAGTTAATGGCACAATTCAAAATATACCCCATGCTTTCTGACCCCCATCCAGTACTTTTGCTTGAGAGAAATATGATTAAGAATATTTTTACCACTGTCTTTTCAGAGAGGGAGGGAGGGAGAAGATGTAGAAAATAAGAGAGAGAGAAATGATGACCCCTCCATTACTACCTACCATAAAGAAAGAAGTCGTCACATCAAATCCTCTCTAGAAAAAAGCAGATATGGGTGGGTACAGAGATAGATGGATGAAAGGACGAAATCTGAGTAGTTTTTAGAGAACACTATAAAATATTTTTTAAAGAAAAAATATAGCTCTTGCTGGCATGGCTCAGGGGATTGAGTGACAGCCTGCAAACCAAAGGGTTGCCAATTCAATTCCCAGTCAAGGCACATGCCTGGGTTGTGGGGCAGGTCCCCAGTAGGGGGCACATCAGAGGCAACCACTGATGTTTCTTTCCTTCTCTTCTCTCTCTCTTCCTCTCTCTAAAAATAAAAAAAATCCTTTAAAAATAACTAAATAAAAAGAAAAATATACATCCATGCCCCACCTTAAATCCAGGAAGAAGGTGTAGGCTTCCTTCCTCTCATTACTACATTACTTGTTGCCGCTGCCACCAGCCCGGCACATGTCTAGGCTCTGAAGCATCGTTACTGAACAAGACAAAGAAATCTCTGGTCTCACACAGTTTACATCTCGTTTTGTAAAGCAAAAGGCACACAAGTACAAAAGGATCCTATGATAGTGATTAGTTCCCTACTGAGAATTAAAATTGGGGATGAGATCAGGAACAATGGTGACCTCTTTAGATTCACACGTGCGGGAAAACCTCTCTAAAGAAGACATGGAGGTGGATGGTGTGGCTTTTCACTGACATGACGAAGAGTGCATCATATCAGTAACAAAACGCTTCGAATGTCTATTTACTATCTTTAACGAGAGTTCAAAGATGATGGAGCTGTCTTATTGATAAGTATTTTTAATGTCAAGTAATAAAGGGGGTCAGAGAATAAAATAGGGTGAAATTAAAAATTAACCTGAAGTGAAAAATAAGACAGTGCCATAACCATAACCCTGGGGAATAATGAGCTGGCCTGCTTTTATGCCAAAAGTGAAGGGAAAATATAAATAATCAGAAACTACCTATCCTCTGTATACTGCTTATTATGTGTGGGACATCTGGGGACTAAGGGCCTGTTGGATGTGAAATAGATTGAGCTGAAAATCACTGAGAAATAAAAGGAATAAATTAAATGATGCTGGATCTCATATTCACACGTAAGGTTTAAAGCAAAGTAGGCTAAAAACAACTAAATCTGAACCTCAGAGTAAAATGTTTATGAACTGATGAGTGTGAAAATCCAGAGATATAAGGAGAAAAGGCTTCATAATAATGTCAGTGATTTTTTTCTCTCATAAAATACAGGAACAGAAAATTCTCTTCTTCAGGGAACAACCTGGAACATGAAATCTAGGCACTGCGTGTAATTAAAGGGCAACTGCACTTGACATTTTTGTTGGCACAGAACTCAGAATGCCAGATTTGGTCAGTCATCCAAACACGCCATTCAAAACACGAACGAAAACACACACACACATACATTTGAATGTAATATAATTTGAGATATTAGAACAATATAAACCAAACAAAACCTTTAATAATGCTCAAGTTAATAAGGATGTACTATGACCTAACATATAAATACGTTTTTTACTTATTTTCACTTTCCTTATTTATAAAATGAGGGGTTAAGATTAGCTAGGGGTTTTTTTTTTTGGCTGCTTTTAGTTATGGATTCTAGTTTTATTTTCAGCAGTTCATTTTCTTCCAAGGCTGGGATAATTCATTAATCTGGCATATCTCAGGAGAACACGCAACATGGTTTAAATCATATTAATAGAGGCTGCACTGCAATTTTCACAGGTCTTTGTTTACTAAATTAGAAACTGACTTAATATTGTTCAGAGGAGCCAGATTAAAAAATGATTTTGAGTTCCAGCTTTTCCACAATGATTTAGTATAAAGTATAAATTATTAATGAATGTTTTAAATTTTGAGATTGGTTTTTAATCCTAAAACATCTTTTGGCCTTGAGTGAAAAATGGGAGCCATATTTTCAAATGGTTCTTAATAGTCTAAAATTATCTAAGCACTGGCTATATTTCACGATTTCTATGTTTCAAAATACCTGGCCAACATTTATATCCAAGATACTTTAAATGACATTTTGTCCCCTTCTAGATAATGAACCTTTTGTTTTTATACTCAAAGACCCCCCCCCCAAATCTAGACAGGACCCTTTCAGTAAGAAGTATCCATCTCTTCAACGAAGCCTTCTCTAGTCCTTCGAACTTATTCTCTTTTGAATTCCTATGTGCTTCCTGTTTCTCTTTCTTATCTGCACTTGAAATCACAGCTCCGTAGAGGTCAGCTGGGGCTTTAGGAGGAGCAAGGGTTTCTGGGGTTGCCATTCACTAATTACATGGAGTTTGGGAAGTTTCCTAACTTGCTTGAATCTCAGCTTCTTCACCTATAAATGGGGCAATAATATTCTTTTACACATATTTTAAGAATTAAGTGAGACAATCTTAAAGAAAGCTCATAAATATTTGTTTCCTGGATTTTCCATATCTTTCTTCTTTGTAGGCACACACTGGCCTCTCCACTTCCTAGAAGAGAGTAGGGACGCAGGAAATATTCGATCTCCAAATACTTCCATTATGATAGAAATTGAACCACTGACAATCTGGATGCTGCTGTTTGAAAAACAGAGTTCTACAGTGTAAATGCAAATAGGCTCTTTAACCTTTTGCCTACTATTCCAAAAGCCAGAAGAATGCCCATTACTGAGCGGTGCCTTCACACTCTCATACTCTGAGCAATATCCTTTTCTCCTTTATCACTGCTTCGTATTATACTCTGACCAATTTTTGAAACACACTGGGTTTTGTTGTTGTTTTGTCTTTTTGCCATTCCAACTTTTGGCCTCTCACCTTTTTCTCCTAAGATCTAATTTACAGAAGCCTTCACACAAGTGCCAACATTTTTCTCTGACCTGTAGCATCTTTGTTTTGTCAATTACCTCCACACAGTGAATTCACTGTTCACGTACTTCTCCCACTTACCATTTTGAATTCCTTAAAACTGGTTTCTAAGCACCTCACTCCAAATGAGTACGGCTACTTTCAAGGGCTCCTAGCTCATGGAGAAAAAAGAAAACCCTGCATTTATTCTGAAAAGATCTCGAGGGACTGTCTTCTGGCAACACCACCAGACCCCGGAGCTGGGCTCCCGGTCCTCACCACTCTCTCCAGTACCTACCTTTCCGGGGTGGTGCCAATCGACCCCTCCTTCACTAACATCCTTGTGAGCGTGCTGCCTCCTAGGCTTCACTGAGCCTCAGATTCTACAGCAATAACTTTTCTCAATCCCCCCAAGCCTAATATGGTTTCATATTTTGAGCATATAAAAAGCGAAGCTTTTGGAGGAAGAATGTGCTCTTCTACAAAGTGTACAAATAATGGGTAGATCAAGTGCTGGATCCTGCCCAGCCTTAGCTACTGGGTATCATTACTTTGACAGAGAGATTCAAAACTTACATTATAAAATACCATCCTTTTCACATTTCTCTGCTTTAAAAATACGGAACTTTCCTGACCTGTGGTGAACTGGGTAGTAGAATCAGCAGAAGCAAAGGGAAAAGGGCAAAACTGATAAAGCAAAGACTAAAGTCAGAGAAACCAAGACGATCTGCAAAACAGAGATCTGTAAAGATAGCCAATAAATTATTAATAAATGCCATGTGTTAATATTAACATTCCAAAATTGTTAGCTAAGGACTGATTTCTAATTTTCTTTACAAATAAAAGATAAATTTTAAGTGAAGAATCAGGTGAAACCACGAGCTCTACTCTATTTTTCTTATCAGTTTTAGCAACACAACAATTGCCTCCATTTTATAAGAATAAAGACTAGTTTTTATTCTGATTCTTTCATTTCTTTCAGATTATGTTCACTCTGTTTGCTCCATCTCCTTTTCATTTATTAGATTGAAGAGATGTTGCCAAACAACCTGGTCTTGTTTCTGCAGAAAACAAGACCAGCAGGATGGAGACGTTCCTCACACAGGCGCCGTGTTGCATCTGTGATCGCCAAGCTGCTTTCATGCTGGGGCAGGTTAACCGGCAAAATTCCACCCATACCTCTTTCATCAGAGGTGGACCCACAGTCAAAGTAATTCAGTCCAAACTGGCAGAAGAAACCTGGCCCTGACCCTCTCTGATGGGAAGATGAACCGGCATTGACAATGAGTGATTTTCCTGGTAAACAAGCAGGTCTTCGGGAGCACAAACAGAGCCCAATGGTCCTTTGCTCAGGTGTGGACACATTTACCTACTAATGGACAGAGGAAAAAGGTAATCTGATTTTCCTAAATGGTGAGGCCAAAAGCAGGCAGATGGGAGACAGAGCCTAGGCTGTGGTTTGAACCATTTGGTCTGATGAAACAAAATGAGGCAGGCACAGAGCTGGGAAGGGATGGGCCTCATTCACTTTGTTTTCTTGTGCTTGATCCTAACAGTAGATCAGCAAACCCTGGTTTCTCAACATTTCCAAGAAAAACTGTAAAATGAGTGGTACCCTTTTAAATGTTCACAATGAAAAGAAAAACATAAATTTAGTTTCAAGTACCAAAAGTGGTAATATTTTCATAGTGTACAAGGCTAGAACTACATTTTAACTAATCTCCGAAAACTACTAGATTATATCAGTGAATTTACAGGGAATTCTAGGCAGTGCATCACAATAAGAATAAACATTTTTTTAAAAAATTGTTCTGCATGGCTAAGAAGAGAACCACTTCTTGATAGGAACAGAGAGGGGGCCCAACTTTCATAGTATTCCTATTAAGAAGCATTGAGAGAAAGGTGGAGGGCCTCTATGTGAGATCAGAAGTCGCCTCTCTTGGGAATCAGTGTGACCTGAACATAGAGGTGGAAATCAGTACCAGTCTTTAGAGAGTACCTGACAAACTCAGGCCCACACAGCTGTACTGTATGTAGTCTTTCTCTGCAAGTACCAGCTTCTGACTCTGAAGGCACACCTTTCTGAAGTCAGATTTGACCCATCAAACCTCCCTGGAAGCGAGGTTCATGAGAAAGCCCTTCTGAACTTTCTCCACTCTCCCTTGTTCGTAGACCTGATATCGCCACCTTTCCCTTACTCCCTATGGTAATTAACTGTATGTGCCAAGCCGGACTGAGCCATGGGTACCTGCATACCTATTTAAACGATATTCTAAGTGTGTCTGTGCCAGTGAGATTAGCATCTGAATCAGTAGATGGAGTCAAGCAGATGGCCCTCCCCAATGTGGAGGGGACTCATCCAATCCACTGAAGGCTTTTCTAGAACAAAAATGCTAAAGCAAGGAGAATCTCCTCTACTTGACTGCTGAGGTAGGACATAGGTCTTCTTCTGCCCTTGGGCTGAGACTAGAATCTACCCTATTAATTTTTCTGGTTCTCAGGCCTTTGGACTCAAGATAGGAGCCACCCTACTGGCTTTTTCAGGTCTCCAGCTTCAAGACAATTGTGGGACTTCTCTGCCTAACATATTCTTATGAACCAATATTTTTAAATAATAAATTGTATCTATATCTCCAGTTGATTCTGTTTCTCTGCAGAACCTTGACTAATATACATCTCTTCATATTATCTTCCCCAAAGAAACTGCACCCTACACATTTGTATGTTCTATATTTTGATATGGTTTCTCATTAAAACTTTGCTGGAAAGTATTCTTTCCAAAAATTGATAAAAATAAAGAAACAAATTCACTTCTCATCTAGTATATTTTAAAACAGAACTATCTGACCTCTTCTTTTTACAAATAGAGTACATCACTAGGGCAAGCGGATAATTCACAGATTTTAGTCTCTGTCTACCATATTTCTTTTCAAATATTTAACCTACTTCTGAAGTTCAAAGCTGCTTAAATAACCCAAGTCATAACAGTAATTCAATCCTTTAGCACATAACATTTCAACTCCTGTAAACACACCTAAAATAATTCCTCATAAGAGCTGCGTAAACATCTGGACAAATCTTATCCTATTACATCACCAGGCACTTTAGGAACTAAGAACATGTCTTCAAGGCATGTGACCACTACAACTTGCATTGTAATAGGCCATGTTCTCAATAGAAGACTATGTTGCAATGGCTTCAGCAAACCATGATCTTATGAATCTTCCTGTTTACAGGAAATATTTTAAGAAAACAATAATTGTTTCCTGTCACATCTTTGTATTTATAATAAATGTAAACTCAGTATCAGGAGTGGAAATCATTTAATATTTTTAGTGAACAAAACCAGAAGCACATTTAGCTAACACCCCAAAAACTCATCAGTAGACTTTGCAGCCCCCCTACTACACTGTCAGAGTTCATTGATATGTATCAATAAGATGAGTAAGAAAAAATTAAATGTAATGTGCAATATTTACATTTTCAGTTAAGGTCACCCACAGCGCTAGTTTATTTCATAGCATAATAAGTAAGTCTTTGACACAAGTGGAATAAATTCTACAAAGCTAAAGGAATTCACCAGTCCTTTTAAATTAGATTATCTCAAGCTATTTCCAAATCCCCAACAAATGTATAAATTCTGCACGTATGAACTTGGCTGACTACAAAAATTTGCATTACGACATCCTCTCCCTATGAGGCCAAGTTTTGTTTTTCTTCATTAGTTTCTATGAATTCATATACCAATGTCTCTGATTCCAGGACTGTTTTCTTCAACTTTTATTTTTATTTATTTAAAAAAATTTTTTTTAATTTACTTATCTTTAGAGAGGAAGAGAAGGAGAGAGGGAGAGAAATATCAATGTATGGTTGCCTCTCATGCGTCCCCTGCTGGGAACTGGCCTGCAACCCAGGCATGTGCCCTGACTGGGAATCGAACTGCAATCGTGTGGTTCGCAGGCCCGTGCTCAGTCTACTGAGCTACACCAGCCAGGGCTCTCCAACTTTTATTATATCAAGGTTATTTAAGCTGAGCCTCAAAGGAGACAAAACTTATAGAAGAGTAAGTAAACACATTCAGAAGATGAAAATCAATGGTTTGTAGATTAGCAAACCCTGGTTCTATCATTGCTCAAATAAGATAAAATGCTGACTGAACAGCCAAATCTCAGAGAAAAGTCATTAAATCATTTTCCATCTACATATTCATTTCCAATGGCCACTGTAGCAAATTTACCACAAACCAAAGGTCCAAAAGCAGCATCACTGGGACAAAGCCAAGGTACCAGGTCAGAGGCTCTAGGAGAGAACAGCTCCTTGCCTCTTCCTGCTTCCAGTGGCTGTCAGCATTCCTTGATCTAAGGTCACGTCACTGCATAAAATGCTTCTGTAGCACATTGCTTCCTGGTCCTTTGCATGTCAAATCTTCCTCTGTCGCTCTCTCAGAAAATACATGTGATGGGAGTTAGTGCCCACCTACTGAATCCAGGATAATCTCCCCAACTTAAAATCCTTGTGAGGTAACATTTACAGATTCCAAAGATTAGGACTTGATATGTTTGGGTGATTATTATTCAGCCTGCTAAAATCGAAGTACTTTACAACATGTTTTAAATAGTATTTTTCAAGGTACATGCTTTCAGTATCAAAAGAATCCCGTAGGTGAGAGACCAAAGTGACAGTATTGAGTAGCAAGTATAATAGAAGACAAAGAGTATCATTTACGACACTCGACAGATTTTGGAGCCAGGTCTACTTCTCTTCCTTTCCACTGTTGTTTTTATTGCTAACAGAGCCCCTCCTTATTCTCCACTTACTCATACATGCCCATGTAGTAGCCGTGGAAGGCTATGCAATTTGCTTCAAAAATCATTCTTTTTTTTGCATGATATAAAAATCATTTTTCTTTTAAATCAGGTAGATAATACAATCCTGTCATACTACCTCTTCCTCAATAGCTGAGGGCTAAATTTGGAAAGGGCTGAGAATCACTCATACGCTCCAACCTTACTTCCACAAAGCCTTTATGATAATTACCCCAGTTCCTCTTGCTTTGCCACATGTGCCAAGCTTATCTGGCTATTCAGCTTGTAATGGGCTGCTGTCCCTCCCCACCACTCTTCTGCAAGTCCAGTCTCCTATGTTTCTTCAATGCCTACCTCAAATCTATCTTTTCCATGAAGCTTTCACCACTTTCCTGGTAATATGATACTTTATCCCTTCATATACCAGAATCTCATAGTCTTTTAAAAAACAGGCTTGATTGTTCCTTGTTTTATACATAGTGAAATATGTGTATATTGTCCTCACTACATTAAGCTCTTTAAAAACAAAGACTGTCTTACTCAGAAGTGCTTTGCCCTGATCCCATCCATCGACATCTTGCCAGACAGACTTCCATATAGCTGAGGCTCAACAACTCTTCAATGAATTAGGTTTTTTCTTTACTTTGGGCAAAGTATTTCTGACTATATGACTTTGCTTCCCTAGTTGCATTATAAAGGAGAGGGATTATCTCCTCTAATTTCTAGTTTTAAAAAAGATAGGTATAAGACACGATATATATTTATTTTGAAGACTCTGAATTCCCACAGAGGGACAAGCACTATACTTGAAATCGCTATTTGAAATAGATACCTAGCAAAAAAAAATCATTCTTTCAAGAGAAGAAATAACTATTAAAATATTGCACTATAACATATGCTTTAGTCTTTTAAATAATGCCATTTTGTTAGGTAGTAGCTAGGAATGAGCAGCCAGAGGGGAAATAAAGGAGAGCCCGGGCCACTATAATCTAACAAAGAACTTAATACAGGAGGCTAGAAGCAAAGGAAGACACGTCTCACCTGTTGACCCAGCAGTCCTGAGTCTGGCGCAACAAGAACCTGGCCAGGGATGCCAGACAACACAAGCAAAACTATGATAGTACAAACCCGAGGAGAGTCCTTGAGACGAGGCTTTCTGTAAGCTTCTGCAACAATCTTATTAAGATTGCTGGGTGTCCTGAACATCCCAAGGCTTAAAAGGTGGGGATGTTTCTATGGACTATTTCCACTATCTGAGACAGAACCCCTACACAGCTATGTTTGGGTAGACACATCCCCTCAGGGGAAGCTGGCACCACCTTTACCCACCAACCAATATGTAACTCCCTCACCCCCATCCTGCCAACTATGTAAGTCCTCGGAACAAAGGCCCTGATGCCTCTTGCCACCCTTGCTTTTACCCAAGCTCCTGACTTTCACCCCTACTTCCGCAAGGCCTGTTCTCCTCCATGAGAATACATCACTAATAAACTCTGCTTGCACGCTAATAGCTTGCTGATTTGTAATTCTTTACTGCGTTGGCAAGAAGAACCAAGTTTCTCCCATAACAATAGTTTTGAAAAATCAAAATGATTTCCAAGCATATATTCCAATAGTACATCTTGTTTCTAATATTATATTTCAAAATGTATATCAGAGATAAGTTTATTTTATACAAGCCAAGCAGTATAGATTCACTATTTGTTGAACAAATATTGAGTGCTTTTTGTGTGAAGGGCCCTGGGTAGGTGCTGGGGGTATATCTTTTAACTTATAGGGGATAAAGGACAGCAGAGTTTTATAACTAATTTTGATAAATCTTCTGACATAAATGATAGGGCATTATGAGAACACATAAGAGAAGATTCTCATCTAGTTTTGGGGAATAAGAAAAGTATGATGATGCCGAGACTTCAATGGTGTGTGCCAGTGCGACACAGATGCTGAATGAATACATATTGCAGTTACTGGGCTGGAACTCTGAAGACAGGTCTGAAAGAAGACAGGCAGGTTTGCAAGTCATCCCAGGATAGCACGTAGTGGAGCCACAGTAAAATCTTACAGCAAAAGTCCAAGTAAGGAAAGAGGGCCCAGATCCAAGTACTGAGCAGTAGTTAAAAATGAAGGTAACACCGGAGATAAGCATTGGAGACAGTGGCAGAGGACTTCTTGCAACAACTAATTAAAGACCTTACAGGCAAGAAGGGGCTGGAAAGAAGTATTCCAAGTCATGAAATCCAAAGACCTACAGCCAAGATTGCTTTATCCAGCAAAGCTTTCATTTAGAATGGAAGGACAGATAAAGTGCTTCTCAGATAAGGTCAAGTTCAAGGAGTTCATCATCACCAAGCCCTTATTATATGAAATGCTAAAGGGACTTATATAAGAAAAAGAAGATGAAAAATATTAACAGGGAAAGGAGAGCAAACTCACAGTTATTAACAACCACACCTAAAACAAAAGCAAACCAAGAGGATAGCTAGATCAGGAGTGGAACCATAGAAATGAAGAACACATGGAGGGTTAGCAACAGGGGAGTGGGGGGAGGAAAAGGGAGGAGAAGGTACAGAAAATAGCATAAACAATAGGTAGAAAATAGATAGGGGGGAGGGCAAGAATAGTAGGGGAAATACAGAATCTAAAGAACTTGAGACACGTGGTTATAAACTAAGGGGGGGAATGGTGGGGGAGGGAGTGTGCGGGTGGAGGGGAATGAAGGGGGGGGGAATAGAACAACTGTAATGGTATAATCAATAAAAAATAATAAAAAAATAAATGAAAAAAAAGACATCTTTAGTGTGGCTAAGTAGTTGCAAGTGCCTCAAGACCACACTTGGAAGTTAGGGTTACAAGCAGATAATGCAGGGCTTTGTAGACCAAACTAAAGATTTTAAACTTTCCGTCAGGGGCCTTTCAGAACCACAACAGTATTTTAAATGTGTAGCACAATCAGATTTGCATTTGTAAATGCTCCCTCTGGTTGTCCTACGGAGAATCACTGGGGAGAAGGCAATGGCAGGTGTGGGCATTGGCACCTTCATCACCGCACTACCTGCTGCAGCGATAAAGTGTCCCTAGAAGTGCTGGAGGACAGCAGACAAAGTTCAGGAGTTTAGGCAGTGGAATCAGCACTGCTCGGTGACTGCTTGGACAGCGACCGGAGGAAGAGAGCAGAGCTCCTCAGTGAATGGCACTGATTCAAATTCAGATAAAGAACACTAAAATAAGAGCAGGGTTTGGGGGAAAGATCAGGATAGTTGATTGAGTCTGACAGGCCGGGAAGCAGTGGATACTGCAGTTACAGGGCTGTAACCCCGAAGAGGTATCTGATAAACAGCTTTACAGGTCACCCTGGCACAGCACACAGTTGCAGCTATGGTGAAATCTTGCAGAGTGAACATGTGTAAGACGAGAAGAGGCCCAGATCCAAGTTCTGAGAAACCCTAAAGGAGGAGTAACAGCTAGCAAAATACACTAAGAAAGTGTGTACGAAGAAAGGAAAAACCCATGATAGTAGGGTATTATGGAGGAAGCCCAGGAAAGCAAAACTCTTGGTTTAGTCCTATTCTAAGGTTGGATAAACAGAAGAAGTATTTACCCCAAAAGTTATTTTTAATTGTTATTTTTAAGTCCAAGAACTAGAGGGCAATAACATGTTTATTTGGACATTTTCAAATTGCAAAAAAGATGTATGTTCTTTGTTAAGTTTTTGAAGCATTAAATATATAAAATTTTATGCACTGAATAAGTTACTAAGCATGATATATCTAAAGGCCACAAGCCATTTAAAAGCAGCAACTAGAAATTGACACGGGACATTTTTAGGGGATGAAGTTGATAAAGCAGTGACAAATTATCAACAGTTATCTAAAAGTTTATGGATCAAGAAAGAGTCATCTATAGATATGCTTTTGTATTATGATGGAAATCACGTATGTCTAGTTTGAATTTCATAAGATGTCTCTTCTAAAGAGCTTAGAGTATGTTTGCAGGTTTGTTTGACTGTTGTAACAACAGCCAAAGGATCCGAGATACTTTATAATCTGTAAAAACATTGTTTTATGTATCAGACAGACGGCAGGAAAAATCTGAGTCGGGAAAAATTATTGTGTAATCTGAGGCAGGTTATCCTGCTTTTTCTGAGGCCCAGTTTTCTCAACTTTAAAATGGGATAAATAATTCCTGCTCTCTAGGTATGTCTTGAAGATTATTGAATACATATTTAAAGACCCTGAAAGTGCTTGGCACGCAGCAAGAACTGAATATTCAGTTAATATTAATTTTAACTTAATATCAGGTAGTAAAAAATTAATGCACCATATTATATAATTTGGCAGGACTACATAATTTTGAAAAATATTATAAGCAATTCTTTTTGTATAGTGTCTCATGAAAATCTTTTTTTCTAGTTTTAAAAATGGAACAAGGAAGAATTCAGTCATAGAAGAGGAGGTTCTTCTTCCCATTACAGTTTTCTTTTCCATTACAGTAAGTAGGCTCATCCTCACACTGACACTGTGGCTGATCCAACACTGATTAGTGCCACGTTTCATTCACTCACTTTGTATCTGTCATTCATTTAACAAATTATGTTTGTGCACCTGATGTGACA
Organism: Sturnira hondurensis; assembly: GCF_014824575.4. NCBI lineage: Eukaryota > Metazoa > Chordata > Mammalia > Chiroptera > Phyllostomidae > Sturnira > Sturnira hondurensis. The sequence continues at coordinate 9,832,057 of NW_028077105.1, read as the reverse complement.
GCTGCTGAGGGCAGATCGAAGTTTGACCCCCGTCCTGGGCTCATGGAGCCTGAAGACTAGAATGGGAGACAGATATTAAACAAAACTTAAAGAAACCCAATTCACCTCTTTTCCAGACATGACATATTTCATAGTGACCAGAGAACTTCTGGATTCTTAATGGACCTCATTAATTACCTTGTGCTTCATAATAATCACTTGTCTAGCCCCATTAACGTACACAACTAACATACTTCCACTAGCAAGAGAAGAAAATACATAACCATCACCATGCAATACTTCAAGTATTTTCACTTACTCATCATTTCTTGGAATAGTGAATATATCATTTCTTTTAAAAAGCATGCTTCCCACTAGAAAACACTGTGTCCCTTTAGTAAATTTGAAATTATTGCCTGGCTGTTCATTAGTTTAGTCATTGGAAAAATACGTACAATGAGCAGTAACGTAAGTCAAGGGGTATAGTTAGCACGTGAATGCGCAAAAGTGAGCACCGGCCTTCAAAGAGTTCGAAGAGTCTTTCAGAAACTTGTATGCCAACAAGTCAAAGTAACCTTTAAATGTTTTCCACAACTTCCTCTGCTGAATAAACGATTATTTAACAGCTTCCTAAATGCCAAGTTCTTTTAATATATTAATTCAATTAAGAGGCTTGTGAGGCAGGCGTGTGCATTTTCTTTTCCAGTAAAGGCCGAGGGCACAGGGGTGTGCGGCGCCTCTTTCCCAGTCCGCCCCGGTCTCTGCCAGCCCATTCGCTCTCTCGCTATTCATAACTCTTTTGTGGCATGAGCTACACCAAATTTATTTTTATTTTCTTCATGTGCAACATAATTATATTACTTAAATATTCTTATTCAACAAAATTATATTAAATATTCTTGTAAAATTTTATGACTAAGAACATTTTTGGTTGATAAGACACTTTGATAGTTTCCAATTTCAGGATAATGTGTTAAAACGGATTCCACTTCGACAGCGTAACTCCTCTGCTCCCTAATTCTGCCCATTTCCTAAGTCTTCAGTGAGCTCATAATTCAGATTTCAAGTTAGGTAAGAATTGTCCTAGACTGATGATGACTTCAATTATTCATATTTCACTGTGAGGACTTTGGCCAAATGAAGATCAAATTTTCTTCTTTTGTCCACTCTTCAAAATACTAGTGCGCATCACATTCCAGATGTGCTGGAGAACATGGGTGAAAGATTAAAGATGACGATATTTATGCTCTCAAATACGTATCACTGCCATAGGCTAGGCTCCCTGGAAGCAGAGCTTGAGACAAGGATTCAGATGCATGCGGTTTATTAAGGGCATGCTCCAGGGGGAAGAAGAGCAAGGGACACAGAATGGGATGAGGAAAGGAGGTAACTAAGAATGTGGTCTCAGTGGGTCTTTTGGGAGCAGGTCTTTTGGGAGCTCATGATTTGCCCCAAAGGTGACCTCACTTGATACGAGCGGGGCTAGTTTTTCTGTGCCTTCAGGTCAGTCACTCATTGGCTACGAGCTAGTAGGGTTGGGAGGTGGGTGCATAAGGCTCTAGGGTAAGAAAATGCTTTTCAGCTAAACGTGATCCTGAAGAAAAGAGGGGAGAGGGGAGATATTAGCAGAACACTCACGGCAACTAGAAAATGGGTCCACAAGCTCAGTTAAAGGGATCTGGTCAGAGCAGCAAAACTGACTAGAATTACACCAAAGCACCCCCTTCAAGTGCGAGCAGAATGGGCTCTAAGAAAAAGAATACATGGAGGAGGAGGGGGGGGGCGGGAAAGGGCAGCAAGAAAAGCAAGAAACAAGACATTTTGAAAGGCACACATTATAAGATTTCTACCTTAACCAGCAGTGTTTCTCGCTCAAGCAGCAGCTGTTCATATATACCTGTGTATCCCATGATCCAAAGAAGGTCCTTAAAACCTGACTCTTCCACTAGGGGGTTGTGGCACGTGAGACACGGATGTTTCTTAAGCTCCTGTTTCTAGCTGTGACTCTTGCAATTGCTTCCTTGGATTATTTAATCTTATCAAAACCTTCATATGTGTGACTGAATTTTTAAAAAAGTTTTTAAAAGAATTTCCACAGAATAACTCCTACATGGCTGATCAGATAGCGGCTGGATTACGCTCTAAAAAGCACCTCACTCCTTGCACAGAGCATGTGCGCGTGGGTTTACTTTCTATCTCCTTACGTTGGAAGTCAGGTTCAAGAAGAATTGTAAACTGATGTAAAAAGAATTCTCCTCAAAAGTCAAAACTGTCATTGGCTACAGGCTGTACTCAACTTTTCACATGGAAATGGTTGAGGACAGCTGAACACTGCATGACTGAGTAACAGCCTTCATTTCTTCTCCCCCAACAAGTATTTATTAGACACTTAGTCAGTCTTCAAGTTTGGAAGAGTTTAGGTAACATGATATCAGTCAAATTTTTCATAGCAAGGGGAATTTTTAAAAAAATATTAAAAAATCCCACGTAGAAGCCCAAGATATAAACTAAATGAGAGAACAGATGTAGCAGCTGAAGCAGAGATAAGGCACCTAAGGCCTGAAAGTGCTGACTTTATCTTTCCAAACATCCTTGAAAACCACTCAGTTAGTGGGATTTAAACTTTAGGCAATCTAGACACTGGCCAGTGATTTGGCTAAGGCTGCACAACTGGTGTGTGGAACACAGGTGATGTGATTCTGAGCCTGTACATTCTCCTTCACCCCACAGCTAAAGATAGAGTTTCTGCTCTCTGAAACTTTGCATCTGGTTGGGAAAGAAAACAAATGTATAAAATAATACAGGCTGTGTAACATTAATGCTATATAAAGGCTACAGAGTAAATGCTGGAAATTTAAAAGAGGGGGAGAGATGTGAAGTTGAACTCCCAGAACCATTCTAAGAAATTGATGAAGTAATTGCAATTGTCTGCTTAATGTTTCTGAATGTTTTATAGAAGGCTAAACGATGACAATTACCTTTTTTTTGGGAGGGGGGTCAGTGGGTATGTGTGATAACTAGCAAGAGAATACCAAGTAACCAAGACCTCAATTCCATTTTTGAAGAATTATTTATACCCCTAAGCCCAAATAACTCATGACCCAGCTATTTCTGAAATCAAATCGGATTTGGCCTTGTTTTCTATTTCTTTAAAAATCTTTTCCTTATCTCTCAGTCTGTATATTTTGAACTATGTGGGAATAGCTTCAACACTAAAATTTAAAATGATGAAGCCAAAAAGATGTATCAATTCCTACTTTTTTTCCTTATAAGAAAAGCCCTGTATCGGTCTAGTGACCCATCCAAATCGACACACTCAATCCCATGCGCTGCGTTTCCGCACCCACACCCAGTATCAGGACTCATCGGGTGTGCCCAGCTCCATAGTTGCACTTGTATCAAAGTAGCCACAGTGGGGCAGCAGTCGTGAGAACAAGGACTTCCTGTGGAAGACAGCCACTTTTTAAACAGTGCAAGTGTTTCTGGGGTTGTTATGCTGGCTCTGATCTCAAAATCGGTCTGATTCTAGCTTCTGGGTGAGGTGGACTGTGGAGGTCCCTCTGGCCTGCTGACTCTCACCTCTGGAGGACATTTAAGCTCTGGCTCCAGACTTCATCTTCCCTTCCAAGTCAGTGGGGGGTGGTGGGGGGGTTGGTTCCTGCCCCACCCTACCCCCTGCTTCTGGGCTCTGTGCTGTGTTATTCAGTCTCCTGTGGTTTTCCTGCTCTGGCTTCTGGCTTGGCCTGCCAGGTCGTGCTGGTTCCCATAAGCTTAGCCAGTCACCAAATTCGGATCAGTAACAGAAGATTCAGTATTTTGTAAAGGCCACAGCTTCAACTGCTTCATCAGGTCAAACTTCTAGGAGAGTAATTCTAAACTCATTACAATCCAAGAAATTTTCAACCCAAGTATCGGTCATTATATGTCTGACTTGTTCATAAGCTGACTGTAAATATTTAAAAAAATCAAACCACCAACAAATATGAACATTCAATTAAACTACCAGGGCAAAGACATTCATCTCTTTAAGGGGATGAATAGATGCAATAATACGGGTTTCCAAGAGCTCAAATGTTCTGTGGACTCTACGTTTAAAATTTTTTTCAGCCTGTCCCATGAAAGAGTCAGTGGCATCTGCCACAGACCTAGGTCTGTTCCCTACAGGGCCATCCACAGTGGTGAGGCTCACTGTGTACAGTCCAGCACCTGCACGACGGTATTGCCTGGGCCTGACACTACATCTTTATTCCCGTAGAAGATACATATTTTTCCTTTTTTTAAATTTAATTATTGTTCAAGTACAGTTTTCTGTCTTATATTCCCAGCCCTGCCCACCCCCCAGTGTTCCCCACCTCCCTCCAATTTCCGCCCCCCACCTTAGTTATTGTCCATGTGTCCCTTATACTTGTTCCTGTGAGTCCTTCCCCTTTTCCCCTGTGATTCTCTCCACAGATACATGTTTTTAAAAAGACTAACCAGGGTGTGCTGTAAACCACTGCCAAGCTATGTGATTTTCCCAGAGTTTTAAATGTGTGAACAGCTGATGGAGTGTTGGTGAGGACACTAATACACGCTGGAGAAGTGGAGGGGGAGGTAGATGTGGAGAATGCAGGAACAGAATGAACAACAGGTTTTTGTTTTTTTTAGTATTTCTAAACTAGTATTTTAGTGTTTCCAGTTGATCGTAATCCCTGGGGAGGATATCAGACAAGCACTACTGATTGTGGTACATAAGGGTAGCGTTCGGGGCCTAGCACTGATGCCAGGGCTATGCTCTTAATTTGAAAGTGGGTCCTGTGGAGGAATGTGGGCAGACACTAAGGGATAATGCATAAATGTGGTAGAAGGTAGCAACTGTTGAAGTCAGATTTGGAGCATGAGAACCCTGCTGACAAACCTCTTTCCAAAGAGTTTAGGCCCATATTAAAACGTTAGGGGGTCATTGCTACCTCTACAATTTATACTTTGCCAGATGTCTGAGGATTTTAGAATAGCATATGTCTGCTATTATTGCATGAGGATAAAGTTGTTTTGTTTTACTGACACAGATTTAGAAGTTAAATGAAATGGTGGTTTTATATTTAACGCAAGATTTTCCCTATAAGGTAAAATTAATAATTAAAGGTCAATTCCACAAGTCAGGAATAATTTTATACACAATATTGGGTCTGACTGGGGTCCCATGAATGCAAATGAGGATTTGAACCCCTTAGTTACCACACACATCTGTATTAAAGAAAAAACACTCCTTTGGATTTAGGGCCAGATCCTGGAATACAGACCAGTCCTCTAGCACAAGATACACCCTGGGCCATAACTGTGTAGATAGGGTCACTAAACTATCTTGAAAATTATGTTATTCATACTATGCTTTTTACACAAAGAATACTGAACTTTTAAACAATCAACAGAAAGAAATATTTGCAACAGAAAGAAATATTTGGTACTGCATTTAAAAAATCAACAGAAAAATATTTGCACAGTTAAAGTAATTAAAGTCTAAATATGTCTCATTATAGAGAAAAGCAGCTAAGGCATCCAATCAACTTCTCTTTTCTATTTTTGGAAATAATTCAACTATATATATATAAGGCATAAAAACTATAACATGCACTCAAATTGATAATCAATTTTTAATCAGCAGCATTTCAACCATCAAAGTGTTTAATCCAAGTTTCCCCTTTGGTAAAGAAAAAGAACCATTAAAATATTCATCAAAAATACGTATTTGCTTGTTGAGATTCTTGTATTTACATGTTTCACAAACAAGCTATATTCATCTACACATTCATTCATTCATGTTGTCTGCACAAAATTATCAAACAAATATGCAGCATTGTAAAGTAAATGAGTTGACGAAGAGACAGATACAAAAGAAAACAAACATGGGTTCTGTGTTTTGTGAAACCTATCGTCTTCGTAGACCTAAAAATAAGCCATCAGAAATGTTTTAACATTTAACAAATGTTAACAGTTTCAACATTTAAAACTGTTAACGTTTTATATTTTACATTTCCTCTCTGGAGAATGAAGTAGTTATGTCAGATACTATTTCTGTTTTGCTTTCAACTTGAAGAGAAAGGACTAGGAAATCAGAGATGGATGAACAAGACTTGTTGACTGAGGCATGACCTGGAGTCATGTAAAATATTTACATCCTTAATAAATAATTGTGGATTAATCTAATAAAATGTTTAAATCAAATTGGTATACGGTAAAAATATCTGTTGAAGCAGCATCTAAAGTAATTTTGTGTTTCATAGCTTTGTGAGAAATATAGAATATTAGCAAAGAGAAAGATGCAGGTGAAAGAAACACAAAGATTTTGAAACTAATTATTTAACGTTGTTTGTGCTGATTAAAGAAAATCTAGGAAGTTCTCATTTTCTGCTGCATTCAGTGAGTGGCTTCTGCCAGTATCATCTGGACACACGAGGGCAACAGTGTCATAATACAGTAAAAGGAATTCAGGTTTCAACTCTATAATCTGCCACTTGAAGATACAGTGACTCAAATATATCATGCCCACTGTGGCATGTCTCAGTCTGGCAGCTAGTGATTTCTGGAGAACGTAGAAAATGTAGGAATACTTTGGTCTCCCAAAAATTAGAGTTAAGAATTTCTAATATGTAGGTTTAAAGGGACACACAGGGCAGGCTACATTAATAATTGCTGCATTCTGTGATTCCATATACAGTGACAAATATCAGAGTATTCCGTTTATCTTCTAGTGGGACTGGGTCTAATCATTTAGAAAATTATTTATGTCTTATTTGAAATATTTTCTTTAGCTCTTTTTAAATAGTAATGTTAGAACATTTTATTGACTACTTTTAAAATTACATATGTTGGTACAATAAATACATTTTGTTTCAGGTGTGTGAAGAAGGCCTTACAAAACAGTTGTTTTATTTGAAACCAGTAGGGTTGGGGAGTCTCTGTTGCATAAATATGCCTCAGCATCTGAACAGAAGAGGCTCAGATAACCAAAGCACAGGGCGTCCAGGGATGCGGGAGAAAGTGCTTAACGAAACCAGGGTCCTACCACATCTGTATTCTGGGAGCAGCTACATCTGGGAGATCTGTGAGACAAAGGCTTAACCTTTCAGGTAGCCAAACTGAAATGATTATATGAGGGCTGCTAGCAATATAATTATATACAGAAAACTAATTTTATAGGTAGGAAATGATTACCAAAAAAAGGTTGAAGAAAAGCACAGTTATTAGCCATAAACAAAAGAGAGAGGAACCTTTATCAATGGAAAATGATCAGGAAAAAAGACGATGTAGGACAGTAACTAGGATGTGAGTGCCTCAAGGTCAGCGAACAGACCTTTATCTTGGTACTCTTGAGACTGTTCATACTCAATGCCCAGCATATATACTTGAATAAAATATTGAAATAAATATGGAGAGTAAAAATGAACCAAATAGCAAAAAATAGATATATCACAAAAGTATAAGGGATCCTTAAAAAGAACTACCATTCATTCTGATTTTTTTTAAAGTAAATGATCCGATGATTCCTTTCAGCCTTCCTCGATGATTCCAAACTCATCCTCCCAGGTGTGTTTGGAAGTGAATCTTGTTCTCAGTGCCACCCCCACCCCCCACACTTTTATTGTGGACTAATTGGATTTTTCTGCCTTCTCGCAGGAAACAGTTCTGTGCATTTGACCACTGGACCTAGGTCTATATCACTGATAGATCTTCTTCGGGAGAAACAACAGGCATCATATACTAAGTCATTTAAGTCATTCCAGATACAGGGTGAATTAGTTTACACCGCAGGGCAAATTTGAAACTGGAGTCCTGTATCCTGAGGTGCCTCTAGGTCCTGCAGGAAAGTTAATTTAGGTCATTTTCCAACACCCTGCGTGATGAGCAACTGTTCCTGTGAATGGTCCAAATAAAAGCAGGATGCAAATGTGGGGCAAGACAGTCCTCCGAGCCAGTGACCGGAGTCAGGTTCTGGGTCTGCCCAGCCTCACTGTGATGTTCGCCTATCAAGGTTTAAAAATGTGTATCTTAAGCTAATATTATATTTAGAAAATCAAGTTTAGATTTCATTACCCCCATGACACCAACACTTTCAGGAAATAAGTGAAGCATAATTAGGATTTTACTACATATTTATTTCAATAAAGTCTTTAGATAAACAAAAGTGGAGAGAAGGCAGTCATGTCTAAAATATCTGCCAAAATCATTTTGGCATTATTTTGGCAAATAAATATATTGTGATCATGATAATAAATTAGGTAAATAAGCACATCACTAGTTATTAGGCCAATTCTAAAACGGAATTCCTTTGAAACTAGAAAGGAAGTGATCCAGAGTTTAGAAATATGAAATATCCTACTTCCCCCCGCTACATATTTAGATGACTGTACATATCATAGAGAAATTAACTTTTTTCTTTCAGATTTATAAAACAATTATTATATTGAGAGAAAAACTGAAATGTTTGCTTCACAAAAATTTTCCATGTAGCCCTGACTGGTGTGCCTTGGTCGGTTGGGCCATGTTCTACAAAGTGAAATTTCTGGTCAGGGCACATGCCTGGGTTGCAGGTTTGGTCCCCAGTCAGGGCACACATAAGAAGCAACAACAGATCAGTGGTTCTCACTGACATCAATGTTCCCCTCCCTCTTATCTTCCTCCCTTCCCCTTGCTTTAAAAATTAAATAAGTACAGAAATAAATAAAAATTAAGAAAAATTTTCAATGTGGTTTTAGCAATGATTCTCAAACTCATTTGTTCTTTATCAGTAAACAAAATATCTAGTTTAGACATTTCACAGCAATGTTTCACAAACATTATTATATTGAACACAAAAAAGACTTCTATCAAAATATCTGGTAAACAGAAGTCAAACTGAGCTTAATTGGTGCTGTACATATTTTTCTAATTTTTTTCAACTTGGTTATACACCTTAAAAGACATATAACTTATTTTTTTCAGGAGAAATTTGAAATATTAGTTTGTGTGTATGTATTAGTATGTATTTTCTATGATTAGTGTGACCATTTCAGCTTGCTCTGCAGAGCATCATGTGAATTTTTCAAATAGCTTCTTTAAACTGCATTTTTTAAAAAGTTCTCTTAGCAGTGAAATGAAAATTGCTCTCCACAGTTGCTCCTGCCACCTGGCTTACCTAATGAATCCCAGCTTACTCCTCTGCCTACCCATGCTTTCTTCTACTTGGACTATTTTTTGACACTTTTGTTTTTAATGAATAAAAAGTACAGTTTTCACAACATCTGGGAGGAAATGTTGCCCTACTCAATATGAGAAAGTCTGAAAAATTCTGAAAACAGAGACTTCCAGTGATTAATAACAGCATATATATCATAAACCAAGATGATTTAGAATTTCTTCAGCTCAGGAAATGTGAAAGAATCACTATGTACCTAAAGATATTCCAAAGCAAAGTGAAGTATTGGCAGGCTTTTCCTAAGAGGCAGCCTTCAATAAAAGAGCTTGAATGTTCGCTAATTTTTTTGATTCATCAACCTGAAACAAAATGTACCACATAAACTGAACAGTTAGTTATTCATGTGGTCATCTCTTCATTCTTTATAGAACACTTATAAAACAAAACCAGAGGTATCATTATGTAAATAGTTTAACAACAAAACATAAAATGCCAACCATGTTTCTGCCTGTTAGGTCAGCAAAATCCTACAAGACTGGTATCAATTAGTAGAATAAGAGTATGGATAACCAAGCATTTGAGTATATTGTGTGGAACGTAAATTGGTATAATTCTTTATGAGTGTAATTTGACTTCGATTATTTTAAAATATATAAATAGCATATGACTTACAATATTGATTTTAGGAATTTATTCTATAACAGACAATTAACATCTTAGCCAAGGACGCTTACTCCATTGCCTGTAATTGCAAGACATATGAACGATATTAAGTGTCCCTCAATGGAGGACGGATTAACATATTCATACATCATGGAATATCTGTGTCTTCTAACGTCAAAATATATCCAAGACTTTTTAAGTTAGAGAAAAAAAGCAAGCTTCAGGCCACTATTTTAGGATGATGGCAACTTTATAAATCTGTATATTTTTTGGCAATAAAACTAAAGGTATGTCTCCATAATCACAAAGTTGGGAAAGAGGTCTTCACCAGGTTGGGTAATTATACTAATTTCTGTATCTACAACACATAAGATTGATATTATATAAAATTGGATCCAAAGCTTACATAGTTTTTATACAAGGCTATATGGCTATATTTGTTTAATGAAAGTTATTACCAAATCCTAAATTATAATAAATCTATAACATAGGCTTTCAATATTCTACCAGAATGAAAAGAATAGCATTCTATATCCAAGATAGATCTTGACAGAGTTGGGAATCTCCATTCAGAGTGTGATATCTCATGATTTAGACAGATGTGTCCAATGACAATTTTTTTAAAATGTTATTTTATTGATTATGCTATTAGTGTTATTAATTCTCCCCCTCCACCCAGCCTCCCTACTCCCTCAGGCAATCCCCCATCATTGTTCATGTCCATGGGTCACGTGTGTGAGTTCTTTGGCTACTCCATTTCCTACACTGTACTTTGCATCCCCATGGCTATTCTGTAGGTATACATTCGTACTTAATCCCCTTACCCTTTGACCCATTCCCTCACACCCCCCCTCTCATCTGGCAGCCATCAAAACATTCTCCATATCCATGATTCTCTCTGTTCTTCTCATTTGTTTAGTTTGTTTTTTAGATTCAATTGTTGATAGGTAGGTATTTATTGCCGTTTGATTGTTCACAGTATTGATCTTCTTTTTCTTAAATAAGTCCCTTTGTATAAGTCCCATTTTGTATACTAATGGTTTGGTGATGATGAACTCCTTTAGTTTTTTCTTGTCTGGGAAGCTTTTTATCTGCCCTTTGATTCTAAATGATAACTTTGCTGGATAGAGCAGTCTTGGCTGTAGGTCTTTTCATGACTTTGAATATGTCTTGCCAGTCTCTTCTAGTCTGAAAAGTTTCTTATGAGAAATTAGCTGACAGTCTTATGGGAACTCCCCTATAGATAAACAACTGCTTTTCTCTTGCTGCTTTTAAGATTCTGTCTTTATCTTTAATCTTTAAATGTGTCTTGGAGTGGGCCTCTTTGCATCCGTCTTCTTGGGACTCTCTGTTTCTTGGATTGTATATTATTTCCTTCACCAAATTAGAGAAGTTTTATTTTATTATTTTTTCAAATAGATTTCTAATATTTTGCTCTTTCTCTTCTCCTTCTGGCACCCTTATGATGTGAATTTTGGACCTCTTGAAATTGTTCCAGAGGCTGCTTATACTATCCTCATTTTTTTAGGTTCTTTTTTCCTCTTCTTCTGATTGGTTGTTTCTTGCTTCTTTATGTTCCAAATCATTGATTTGATTCTCAGCTTCATTCACTCTACTGTTTCCCTGCAAATTGGTCTTTATTTCAATTAGTGAATCCTTCACTTTGACTGGATCTTTTTAAAAAGCTGTTGAGGTTCTCACTAAGTTCTTTGAGCATCCTAATAACCAGCGTTTTGGACTCTGCATCTGATAGATTGCTTATCTCCATTTTGTTTAGTTCTTTTTTCTGGAGTTTTAATCTGTTCTTTCATTTGGGCCATGTTTCTTTGTTCATTTTGGTAGCCTACATGTGTATGTTTCTATGTATTAGGTAGACCTGCTATGACTCCCTGTCTTGGTATTATGGCCTCATGCAGTAGGAGTCCTGCACAACCCAGTGGCACAGCCTCCCCTATCAACCAAGCCAGATACCTGAGTTACACCCTTTGTGTGGAGTGAGCACATCCTCTCCTCTTGTAGTTGGGCTTTGGTAGCTGTTGGCAGCTCAATGGGAGGGATTTACCCAGCCCAGTCAGTTGCAAGAATTGGCTGTGACCACTTAACACCAAACTCTCCCCTCCATGGAGGATCAGCTGTGCAAGGGTGGGGTCATGGTGCTCACTATGGTTTATAGCTCTCCACTAGGTATACAGGTCCTCAGGTTTCCTGGGTGGTACAGGCCAAAGTTAACCCCTACCTGTGTTTTGCTCAGTTCCATCCTGCCTGAGCTATAGAGCAATCGGAGATGGCTGCTACTATGCTGGGCTTGGAGATTTCCAGGCTAAGCCAAACTGTGAATTTAGTCTGGCTTCTGTTAGTGTAATGCCTGGGGCCATTTAGCAATTCCGCTTGGGGTTCACTGAGGCCAGCTGCTGTTGTTTCAAAGTATTTAGGAAGTTGTGAATATGAGCTCAAACCAAGCACGCATATGGAAAACCTACTGATAACAGCTGTAAATTGGGTGGGACAGAGCCTCAGGGGAATCTCCAGGGCACAGCAAACAATGTTAGCCAGATTGATAGAGTCTTAGATATCGCAACCTCCTGCTGGCTCTGTGGGTCTGGCTGATTTTCTGTTTGGGAGAAAGCTGCCTCCCAGCTCTTGCCTTGATGCCAGACATTTCAGATCCCCCCTGTATGCCACTGTGCCTTTAAAGCTGCTACCCAGGTGCTGGAGCTCAAAGGGAGTGAGTCTGAGTAAGTTTATGTGTGGGTTCTTTGAGAGAAACTGCTTAGGTTTCCAGAAGTTTCTCCCACCAACTCAATCCATGCTGGTTTTTGCACACAGAAGTTGTGGGAACTTATCTTGCTGGCACTGAATCCTGGGCTGGGGGGCCTGGTGTGGGGCTGGGACTCCTCACTCCCGTGAGACCATCCTTATTCCCTGTCTCCACCCCCCCCACCCCCCAGTCTGTATGGATATGGTTTCTTAAATTCCATAGTTGTCACACTTCCATTCAACTCAATTTCTGCAGTCTGATGGTAGTTCTATAATTTAGCTGTTAAGTTTAATGTGGTTGTTCAAGGAGGTGAGCAGTGTTTAGCTATGTTGCCATCTTGACTGGAAATTGGCCAATATCTATTTCCACATCAGACCTGCTCTTCATGGTAACTGCATACAGGTGTTATGCCCTCCATTCCACGGCTGTCTTCCTCAGAGCCCAAAATCTGGCTTAGAGCCTGGCAGAGTGTAAGCAGGCAATGAATACATTCTCAGCGGACGACCAGCCTCCCAATGTTTAGCAGCTGATGGAATAGTTAGATGTAGGGAAATTGAGCAAAGCACAAAGATATATATTCAAGAGATGACTGCCCTTCACCATGATGATGTAAAATTTATATGTTTAAAAAAATCAGACACCAAGAATGTAAGGAAGCCTTGAGAAATGCCCAAATTACAGGAGGTGATGTCTTAGCTACACACTCTTTTAAAGGCATATTGCAATAACTTTTTATTTGGTATTTCTCCACTTAACCAATTATCCCCCTTATACACTCTTCACCTCCATAATCATGACACTGCTGTCCATGTGCATGGACAACATGTCTGTATCTCATTTTAGTTTTAATTTATATTCCTTTTATTGTAAGTAATGTTGAATATTTTTTCATATAATGAAGAGCCATTTGTTTCTGAGAACTGTCTTGACAGTTTTTTTAAAACTCAAAATGGTAGAGCCCTGGCTGGTATAGCTCAGTGGATTGAGTGCAGGCCTGTGAAGCAAAGGGTCGCTGGTTCGATTCCCAGTCGGGGCGCATGCCTGGGTCGCAGGCCAGGTCCCCAGTGGGGGACACATGAGAGGCAACCACACATTGATGTTTCTCTCCCTCTCTTTCTCCTTCCTGTCCCCTCCCTCTAAAAATAAATACATATTTTTTTAAAAATGGTAGAGATCTAAATGTTAGAGTTGAAACCATAAAAATCCCAGAAGAAATGTAGGCAGCAAATCTCGGACACTTCTCTTATTGATATTTTATCTGCTATATGTCCTCAGGCAAAGGAAACAAAAGAAAAAAATAAACAAATGGGACTACATCAAACTAAAAAAATTTGGCAGCAAAGGAAACCATCAACGAAATTAAAAGACAACCTATGGAATGGGATAACATATTTGCTGATACATCTGACAAGTGGTTAATATCCAAAATTTATAAAGAACTTATAAAACTTCACACCAAAAAACCAAACAATCCAATTAAAAAGTAGACAAAGGACCTAATTGACATATCTGCAAAGAGGACACACCGATGGCCAACGGATATATATGAAAAGATATTCAGCATCACTAAACATCAAAACAATGCAAATTAAAGCCACAATGAGATATTTTCTCACACCTGTCAGAATGGCTATGGTCAATAAATCAACAAACAAGTGTTCACTACATATTCTTATTACACCTTTTTTGTTCTTCCTTGTCTCTCTACCAAAATGTTCTTATTTGCTGTAGTCTTTAATGTATGGTTAGGTCACCAACAATAAACCACATTTACTTCAGCTATCTCTTCTAGTAGCTACACTTGTCAGAAAAATAGCAACTGGCCAATACCACCTTTTTATAAAATCAGACCTGAGATGAAGGTGATCAGAGTAAGTAGAAGAAAGTCTTAGTAATACAGTGAAACTCTACCTCAAAAACAGCCCAGTGTAATTTTCATCTGGGAAAAAACATCAGGCAAAGAACAGATGCAAAGCCAGGTGTTATTTGTAAATAACAGCAGCAGCCAGCAATTAAAATATCATCTTTCTGAATTTACAATATGGAAGACACACCTGCACACACAAGCATCTATCAGGAAGAGTAGCATTGTTTTAAAAGGGCAATTTGTACATTTACTTAAGGGTCATTGATATGCAAACTGTGAATGTTCTGCTATTACTGGGGATAGAAAATTTGGCAAAGGTCACTTTATCCCCTCTACTATCGTATTTACAAATGTTAATTTCTACATTTCCTTAAACAATGAAGTGGGAATAGTAATTTCTTCCCCAGTAAATTCAGCAGCTCTTAAAAGAGTAAAAAATATAAGAAGTGAACAAGATTCCAAATTTTGAAGCCAGGTTGTGATGTGTGTCAAAAACAGGACATGAAAGCCTTGGCTGGTGTAGCTCAGTGGATTGAGTGCAGGCCTGCAAATCAAAAGATTGCGGTTCGATTCCCAGTCAGGGCACATGCCTGGGTTGCAGGCCAGTTCCCAGCAGGGGACAAATGAGAGGCAACCATACATTGATATTTCTCTCCTTCTCTCTTTCCCCTCCCCTCTAAAGATAAATAAATAAAACCTTTAAAAAACATGACATGAAAAATCAAGAACTATTTAGATGTTTGAGTGATAACACTCACTTCCAGTTTTCAAAGTAGAAACACATTGAACTATGGGGTGTTTTTGTGTTTCATTTTCACAAAATCTGAGAAATTTTTATTTTAAAGTGAATTAGAATTTTTCCAAGATTTTTATAAGTGTAATAGGGAATACATAATTTACTTAATAAAACTGATCACATCAATACTTTCTAATCTATATAATGAATACTAATCTAAAAGTTTTAAACATATTGAACAAATTCAAAGGTATGTAATTTATAATCCTCTTCCAATAGTGATCATTGCTCATTCAAGAAAGATTCAATTAACTTTCTACTTTTATGTCATTTATTCAGTCATAGAGATAATCTTTAAAGTAATCCATGTTTCATTAAAAACTGAAAAGAATGCAAAATGTCAGACACTAAATGAAGGGGGATAAAGAACACTTCAACTACTATGGAGCAATAATCATAAACCAACGCTCTATAACACTCAGGAAGTATGTTTCAAGGAGGTCAAACTCGATTTTAATATTTTATCCCTAGAACAGAATAAACAGAGAAATAGGCGAGGCAGAGCTCATGATACCATAACATTGCAGGAAAAGTAATCCAATATTTTGATGTGCAGATTCATTCGAGAGATGTTTTTAATTGTTAAGAACAAACGTACTTCAAGTTTATTTATTTTTTTAAAATATTTTATTTATTTATCTTTTTAGAGGGGAAGGGAAGGAGAGAGGAAAGAAACATCAATGTATGGTTGCTTCTCGTGCATCCCCTGCAGGGAACTGGCTCCTGCCAGAAACTGGCCTGCAACCCAAGCATGTGCCCTGACTGGGAATCGAACCACGATCATCTGGTTCGTAGGCCCGCGCTCAATCCACTGAGCTACACCAGCCAGGGCTTTCAAGTTTATTTTTTTTAATTTAGCATTTGCTTTTTTCAAAGTCAAAGGATTAAAATAAGGACTTTGTACTTCCAGTATATAAAGATAATGATATCAACAAATAACATGTATGTGTGTATGTGAATAAGCATATATGTAATTTGTGAGTGTGTATGTTTTTAAAAAGGTTGCCCTTTCAACACTGCTTGAAAACCTGTTCACCTAAACATTTAAGTTCATCATTTACAAATTTTGTTTCCCACATACCTGCAGGATGCAGCTCAGCTAAATGGGTCACAGCAAACCCCTTTTCTATTATTTTTTTCCTGAGCCCTTACTAGCAGAGACTTTAAAATTCGTATTTCTAAGAGTGTGTTAAAGGTAGTTTAGGTTTTTGTATCCTGCTCCATGTGCCATTACTTCTTTCAATCTCTCCACTGCCAATTCCAAAGTCACTTTCATATTTTTAGGTGTTTGTTACAGTTGGACCCTACTTTCAGTAACTAATAAAAGCTACATTAGTTATTTTTTAAGCTGTAACAAGTTATCATGCATTAGTGAGTTAAATCAATGCAAACTTATTATCTTCAAGTTCTAGAAGTCAAAAATCCTAAATGAATTTTATGAGATTAAAATTAAGATATTTGTAGACTTGTGCTCCTTCTAGAGACTCAGGGGAAAAAAATCGTTTGTCCTTTCCTGCTTCCTGAGACCACCTATCCTCCTGGGTTCCAGACCACTTCATCTTTCCGAAAAGCGCATCATAACACCAGTACTTACTTCCGGCCTCACATCCGTTCTCTGACTTGAGCCTCCCACCTACCACTTAGATGAACTCTTACTGAGTCCATCTGTATAATCCAGGATAATGACCCTATGCCAAGATCTTTAAAATATTTGAGAAGTATTTTTTGCCACGCAAAGTAACAGCTATAGAGTCTGAAGATTAGAATGCGGACATCGTGGTGGGGTTGGGGTTAGGGAAGTATTATTAAGCCTACCATCACCTATTAAATCTAATATTTTTGCCTAGAAATGTGAATAGGCTCAGTGTTGATTGACAGCTTTAAAAAGTGACTTTGAAAAGAGACAAACTTATCACCAAGAATTTACCATCTCTGCTCTGTAAGGGCATGCTATTTCTAACCCTTGCTCATAAATGTCTATGAAATGATGTATGAGTAGAGGAGTTATTTAATTTTCATTAGTCCCTTAAGGCAATTTCCTAAAAATAAAGCAATGCTTTAGACTTTGCTGTTGATATTATTTGAATGAAACTTAAATTATAAAACTCTCTCTGATAAACAACTGCAACCCTCAGTTTGATGTTATCAGTATATACTAACTACGAAATAAAATCTCAGGATTGGCCTTTAATTGCACCAGAGAAATAATTACTATAGTGGACTTGTGGTAATCATAGTGCCTTGGTTGACATGAAAATGAAAATTGAACACATATTAGTATTAGTATTAGTATTCACATATCAGTATTCCCATTAATGATTCTAGACAGGCAAAGTGGCATGAGTACAGGAAAAAAGTACAGGAATCAGTTTCTGACTGATACTATACTTTCGTCTATTCTACTTTGGAAAAATCAAATTATCAGTGAACATCAGTTTTCTCATCCATGAATAAGGGGATGACTTAAAGCAAGGTTACTATCATTTCAGCATATAATCTTTTGCTAAAGAAATACTGAGTAAAATATAAGTATTGTATTAATATAAATTTATATGATCAAATTCACTTATTACCAATACCATTTCCGTTATTTACGTTAAAGCCCACTGGTGAAAACCTAAGAGCTGTTCAGTGGTAGATTTGAAATCATGGGTTATGAGTAGTAGCTTCAGAATTTAGGAATCTATTCATTTGAACAGGTTTCACATTATCAATACATGTGATCAAATGACACGATCAATTTAGTAATTAATGTGAACATTGACCAATTACATGAATGCAGAGGTAGAAGTTTTATTTTTCTATCTTTTCGGAAGTAATGGAAACTCTTGGGAAAGGCATCTGTTAATATTCTATGTATAGATTTGTATATGTAAGCATTGTTCTCAATTTGAAAAAAGTTTATTATAAAAGTAAATCCTCAATCTCTAAAATGTCTGCAAAATGAACTGGTAATATCTTTGTATTATATCATTGCTAAATAAATAAACAAATATAGTAAGTAAATACAATTCAATTGGCTTCTTTTTTTTTTTTTGGCCCCCCTCAATTGGCTTCTTTAAACAGAGATTAGAATCCATTACTTGCCAGAAATTTCCCATCAGTAGCTTTGTTGTTTTTGAAAACTCTGCATTACATTAGTAGAATGCTTATATAGTACATATATACTTATATTACATGTAAAACTTCTACTGTATTTGTTTTTAGACTACAGTTTTCCTCAAGTTTTTATATGTATCATGAATTGCTCAATAAGCTTCTCAAAGTGAAGGTCTCTATTTATAGAGATGTAAATAATCTCTCAGCAGGGTTGTTGAGGACAGGACATTGTGGCCATAACTCATTCAAGTCTTCAGGAGTCAGCTGACTTGATTACAAATAACACACACACACACTCTGTACCCAGTAAAGGGGAGGGTAAAATTGCATCAGTTTTTATACCCATACTCCTCATGAAAAGAAAAGGTGGAAATGAAAATAAGAAATCATAAATTAATAACTCAGACAAAGCTTTTCTTTCTACATTTTTTTTAAATTCTAAGAGTATAACACAATTTAAATGGAAAGTGAGCAAAAGTTAATGGGAATACTAAGAGGCAACATTTTTAGTCACTAATTTTTTTTACTTTCTGTACAAATTAAAAAGAAAACAAAGACTTCAAATTATTTCAAAATTATGTAAATAAAATAAAGAATAGGAAAATGTGTATATATTCAATGTTTTAAAAGGAGAAAAATTCTGGACAGTAATAGTCTTTCATTCATTCATTCATTCATTCATTCATTCTAAAGAGAATGACTGCATTTATATTAAATATCAGACATGGACAAAAAATATAAGCAGACTGTCACCCCTACCCTTATAAACCTGGCAGTGTATCCAGACAGTTCTTCAGCCTATGAAAATTTTGAAAAATAAACAATTGGTACAGTCATTAGCATTTGAATCCAATGTAGAAATATTGGATTCAATATGTTTTTAGTCTACTGGAGTTTTACAAAGATAAAGGGATATGTCAGTTTTGCAAAGAAGTTAAAATACTGACTAAATCTTTATTTTTCAGCATATATAGTATAATGGAGAAAATACTTTCTTTATCTTAAGGAAAAAATTACAATGATAAGATCTTTGACAAAACACCAGGAAAGACTGGTGCTTAACAGAGGATAGTTTTAAGCCATAAGTACTGACTTAAGTTTTATTAAAATTGTACCTGTTCCCAGATTGTTTTCACTTAGACATGCTTTCATTTTCCTCAGTTCAAAAAATAAAAATAAAAAGAGAAAGAAACTCCAAATTAGATTAATTTTTGAAAACTAGGACATAGACTAGTTAGTTCCCTCAGAGAAGAAAGGAGTGTGAGTACAAAAAGGAGCATTTAGGGTTCAGAGGAAAAACACAAAGTTATTCTCACTGATTAAAATTTTTCAGAGAGCTGGTAGCTTCCTCAAAGCTAATTTCATCCTAGGGACCAAAAAAAGCCACAGCCTTGCCCAAGATTTCTTAATAGCCAGAATAAACTATAACAGTTGACCATAATGATTTCCACTAGCTTTAAAACAAGTTATATAAGTATCTGAAAATTTATATTTGATGTTTTGCCATTTCCTTCAACATGTTGCTAGCAAAACATAAAGCATGTCAGTAGACTTCACTCCTGTTTCCAAACCATCCTCCACTGCAGTTTTAAGTTCTGAAAGGGGTAAAAGTCAAAAGTGCAATTTAAGAGCTGATTATTGAGTTGTTTCAAGTTCAAGTTCACCTGTGGTAAATCTGATGAAAATAAATTCAGTCAAGTAGCTTCTATATACATGATGCAACCAAGGGAAGCTTCCACAGTTCTATTGCAACTTCTTTTTTTTTAAAGATTTTATTTATCTATCTTCAGATAGAGGGGAAGAATAGGAGAGAGGGAGAGAAATATCAATGTATGATTGCCTCTTGTGAGTCCCCTGCTGGGAACTGGCCTGCAACCCAGGCATGGGTTGGGAATTGAACTGTGGTTGTTTAGTTCACAGGCCCACGCTCAATCCACTGAGCTACACTAGTCAGGCCTACTGTAACTTCTTGACAAAGTGTTTTCTTCCCGTGTTTGTTACTTTTGAATGTCTGATCACTCAAAAAGACACTTTTATCCTTCAGAGAAAAGGACAATGAAAGATTTAACAAAAGCAACACGAATCAAAATTAAGGTGATAAACAACCTACTTTTTAAAAATAAACTAATTATCCAGTAATTCAGGAATAGGCAGCAAAGAAGGGATGAAAGAATAAAGAAATAAATCAAAGGTACCAAAAGAATAAATAAGCTGGTATCAAATGAATGGATGAATGTAGATATGCATGACTAGCAGGGGTGGCCAACCCTTGGGTGTCTCTGGGCGGCACTGCAAGAAGAGTCGTTCTGGGTCACACATGAAATACGATGTAACATGTAATCACACACACACACAAAAATCTCATAATGTTTTAAGTAAATTTACGATTTTGTGTTGGGCCACATTTGCATGGATCCTGGGCCTGGGCGGCAGGCAGCCGGTGGGCCACAGCTTGCAAACCCCTGCTAGAGTTTGGAATTTCCTTGTTTCCATGGCTCCTCGGGAACTGTGTAAGGTCCTCCTTTCCAGCCCTCTTAGAAGAGCCTGGTGAGGATAAATCCTACTCAAGCACCTAAGCCAAGGCAGCAAATGTGTTCCCGCTGTGCAACACAGATATCTACCAGGAGATTGCCTGTTTTTAAAATGCCATTGGTAATGATTAGGTTATATAGACTTCAAGTGCTTTCTTGCAATTGTTCTGTGATATTTTTACTTTTATTCCTAAGGTGGGTAAAAATCTAACATCAGTTCAGACATCATTTGCTATAGGTTATACATTACTCACCAGTAGTGGTTTTCATAATAAGAATGTTAATTTTAGCAAATATATATCTGCGGTTAAGCAGTTTCAGCAGTGAGTAGCTCAACTCATAATAGGGTTATTGTTTTCTTTGACTTTCTCCTCTTTTCAGCTAATCTGGCCCTGAGCTTCCAAATAACAAACCCTCACAAAATAATGCCCATGATAAGAAGGATGAGTTGGAGATTATTCTTGCCATCTCTTTTTCCATAAATTAGAAAGAAAAAAAGGACTATTTCTTAGAAGATCAGACAGAAAAGATATTCTTAGATCTCTGTAGCCAAAATTGGGTTACAGATAGAACCCTAAACCAAGCAACGGCCTCAGTGCATGGGAGCTGTTTACATTGGTAGCTCTCCAAGTGTGGTTACCTGAGTAACATGGGCAGAAGAAGCATCAGCAAACTTGCTAGAAATGCCATTCTAGGGACTCTCTCTAGGCCTACTGATTTAGAAACTCTGAAGCTGAGACCAAATAACCTGTTTTAATAAATAAGGCCTTTATTTGATTCTGACTCAAGCTAAAGTTTGCGAATCACCAAGGCCGATCTGACTCACCCCAGGGTCTGAGCCTACTTTCCTTAGAAGCAAAGCACACAGCCCCCTCAAGGTCTTTGCAAGTGTTCCCTCTGCCTTGAATGTTTCTTTATCACATGTTTTCTCCCTCATTCCCATCACCTGACCAGTGAGTCTGATAATCTTATATAAAACTGTGATGCCCCAGACACATGCCCCAGCATTCCCTAACCCCCTTAATGTTTTATTTCTCTCCCCAAAATGTACCCTCCATCTGATTATCACGTATTATTTGTTTCTCGTCTGTTTCCTGCCAGTGGAATTTAAGTTCCATAAAAGCGAAGGCTTTGTTCTATGCATTCACTGCCCTGTCCCAAAGAAATGGGGAGAGTCAAAGAATGGTTATTTATAAATGGGCTTTATCCATTCTTCACTTAGAAACTTAAGTGTTTGTCATTATATAGAATACAGCCATAATTCATTAACTTTAAAAACCCTCCCCTTCACCTTAAATGCTATGTTCAAATAAATTGGCATATATGACATTTTTTGTTCGATCAAGTTGCATGGCTTTTAACAATAAACATGTCAGATATTTTTTTAAGATTTTATTTATTTATCTTAGAAGGGAAGGGAAGGAGAGAGAGAAATATCAATGTATGGTTGCCTCTCATTCGTCCCCTGTCGGGAATCAGGAACCAGCCTGCAACCCAGGCATGTGCCCTGACGGGGAATCAAACTACAATTGTGTCGTTCACAGGCCCGCGCTCAATCCACTGAGCTACACCAGCCAGGGCTTCATGTCAGATATTTTTTAATAGACAGATTTGTACAATATAGAAGCCTCTTTTGAAATTAAATTTTAAGTAAGTGGTTTTCTTCTAAAAATCCAGAAATTCATAAGAGGGGGAAAACATAAAACTATTACTCATTGAAATAATTTCCTTAAGAAGAAAAGTTGGCGGTTGCAGTACCCACTCTCTCAGAAGGCCCTTAGCTGCTTATTCATAAAGAATTGTGTGTGTCCTGATTAGGAGCACTGCCCTAAGTGCTATGTGAAAAGATAGACAGAGTACTGACATCAACAGGCTGCACTGTGCTCCCACCACACTATACAAGTGACTTTTGAGTGATGACCATTTTTTTTAATGTACCACTGAAATCTTTCCTGATACTTATCCTTTTTGCTTCTGAGACGCAAGTGACTAAATTTCTTTTCATATGTTTGTAGCAATTCTGGTTTTGGATATGCTATTTTATAAAGGGAATAATGTTCATGACATCCGATATAATCTAGACAACCCCTTCCACTCCATTTGGATGTGTATTTTTTTCTGTGACTTCTTACCTAAATGTGAATCAGACAGTGTAACCTGTGACCTCAACTACAATGACCACAACCCCCCAAATACCCCTTCTCTCGTCCCAGAGTACATATTCACGTCACTCTTTATGTAGAAATTGTGATGTTGGTTATCTGCTCTATCAATGGTCAGACCGATATCGCCACCCTCTTTATGCCTTAGTGCCATCAGGGATGAGTGCCAAGAAGGCGACAATCTATTACAATGGAAATTTTGTAGAAAAAGTCTCACGTGTCACAAATTTTTCAAAATAATTATACTAGCTATTCTTGTATTTTAAATACTTTCACATCCCACAAATATATTCAGTGTCCTAAACCAATACAGTACACACAGTTTACAGTTTAATGAATTTTTATGTGTGTTTACATCTGTACAATATTTAGCCATTCTTTGCTCAAAAGGTTCCTTTGTGTCTCTTTCCAGTCAGTATGGTTGTGCCATTTTGTCTATTAAGTGTGTCTTCAAAATACCCTGTAGGAAACCTTTTAATTTTCATATCGAAAATTTGTATACCAAAGATGACCATACTTGGATGGTGTTAGTTACAAATGAAGTCAGACAATAAGTTGATTTTACCCTAATAAGTGTGGGAAGAAGCTAAATGGTAAGGGAAGGAATTATATTAGATCTGGATTAAAACACTGATAATTTGCTTTCCCCTCCGAATAATATGTATCATAAAAAATTAGTTTTGTTTTCATACACATTTCCTTCATAACTATGTAACACAAAGTATGTCCTCTGAAGGTACAAAATGATTACAAATATAATGAAAAATTAGTAGTTAATTCATGTAATAGTCACACTATAGGGCATTATTCAAGTATTTCATATATTAAAACTATTTTAATCCTCACAATAATAATGAGACTCAAATACTCCATTTTTATATTTTGGGAGTGAAGGGTTAAATATGTTGCAAATGCTGAACGACAGTAAGATGCAAAATCAGGATATGAACCAGATAGTCCAAGGTCAGAGTTCGCCTCTCTCCCTCACTAAACCACATTGTCAACCTGAAATCCAGAAGTATAGCAGGAATAAATCATTAAATAAAGAAGAAACTACCACAAATGGACTCTTTCTTATTACCTCTGAGTTTCTGGCAAATATGTGCCACATGATAAGTTTAATTTTCGTAATCTTACTCCTCCTGCAGTCTGAATTGCATAGAATATTTTATTATAATTTTATTTGTATTGAGAGAGGGATAAAATGCCAAATAGCTTGTGTAAATGCAAATGCTTAAATAACCAAATAAGACAAACTTAAATTTTAGAGTCATTTATAGATATCTTTTCTCAGTTATAAAAATATAGCATGACCATATCTAAAAAAAACTTTTTAGAGGCTGATGCAAGACACTTTTACATTTCTGGCTTTATGTTAAATGTGGAAAAACATATATACATAATTGCTTTCTGCCATTATCTTCTAAAAATCTACTCTAACTCTTGATCCGCAAGCTGTTTGTAAAATAAAGTTCTTATATATTAGATGCCTCTGTGTGTATTTTCTCTTCCCCTCCATTAAGGGTTGCTTTTTTCATCTCATGAAGAATATTAGTATTAGAATTGAAAAGTATATTTTTTCTCTTTTGTGAAGCTTTTTAAATTAATTCTCACGAGTCAAGAAAAAAAAAAGCCTCTACTGTCTTCACAAACGAGAGTACAACGTAAATGCTCAACCGAGCAGATTGGTGATGGACGGGAAAAACGGTGGAAGGAGTGATGCCAACACACACAGAATATGGCCATTCATTTTCGCCCCAACGGAATCAGCTCCTGCTCATGAATGCGGGTCTGATACTAATTCTGGCAGAAAACCGTCCAGAGCGCCAACTCTCTGCGGAGCCCCACGACTGCACGCAGACAGCTTTCTCTTGTTCCTCCTGTGAAAGCCCACCAATCCCTCTCCCTCTCGTTGGCACAATCACTGAAGTCTTCACTGAAAGATTATAAACATAGTGAATGCTGGAGATTTTCTCCCACTCTGAACTCTAAATACTCATTCAAAGATGAAAATGTTTCCTCCTAAAGAAACCAGACAATAAAACTATGCTGTGAAATGTCAGCAGGAATTGCCCTGGCCACTGGCCATCACAGATCTAATTTCTTGGCATCAGATGGATTAAAAAAAAATAAGTTGAAAAAAAAGTAAAGCTTCTTCAATGAAACTGCACTACTGATGGAGATGAGTCTCCATACCTATGCTCTTCCATATGCATGGACTTGGGGTCTTTTTTGTTGTTTTTTTTTTTTTACCTTTGTCTACCACAGAAAGTAACAGAGGTTTTTAAACAAGCACCTTGAGAGTTTGAACTAATGTTGCTGAGCTTTACCCAGTATGTTGGTTGATCAGTAACACAAGACCTTTCTGATACTTAATGGCAGAAATAAGCCCTTCTAAGGGTTTCTAAATCCTTCCTATTCTCATAACAAGATTCTTCCAGTCAATTACTAGAGGATGGAAACTAGCACCCCATTAAGTGTTGAAAGACACCCAGGTGAGTCAGAGGACTTGACTGGCAGTTTAACTGGGCCCTACTACAAATGCCCTGGAATAGAAGTGCCACATGTAATTAGCCCTAAAGCAGGGAACAAAGCCCTTTCATTTTAGAAAGCAGTAGAATGAAATTTGAAAAAAAAATAAAAAAGCAAACCTCTTACCTTTTGTAGCAATTCGAACACACTGTGTTTTAGTTTCCTGATGGGGTAAAAATGAAAGAAAATAGTCAGGGTATACATGTTTCTTATTTCATAAACTATAACTATTATGAATATCAATCTGGGAGTATAAATAGGTTTATAATGAATGGAACTGCAGTATTAAGGAAGCTTTAATGTTTTTATATGTATTCTCAGATATCTTTTATTTTTAAATGTACAATAAGAACTTAAAAATTTCAACATTTTTCTAAAGATTTAGGTGTCTTTTCTCACCTTGTAATGAAACAGTCTATCTTGTCTAGGATCAGTATAATGGCATTCCATTTTCATTTTTGTACTTTATGAACAATCAGGGGAAAAAAAAGTGTTTGCAAAGCTAATACAAATCGGACCCAACAGCGACTTCATTTTCTTCTCGTGGCTGTATACTTTGACTAAAGCTGGGTGTTACATGCTCTCACTAGGAGCCTGGCATGACTAAAGCGCTAAATGACAGCAGTTAGAAAGATCTTCAAGAAATTACATCACAGTTGCAACATAATTTATCCTTTTTTTCTTTTTATTCGGCTGTTTGGGGGTAAATCTTTCGTGCCCCCCCCCGCCCCTTGTTAGACAGATGGGGTTGAAGAAATAGTAGAAATAGGAAAGGACAAGTTATTTCAGATTCTATTTTTATCTTTTCTTTCCTTTTCCTTTTTAAATTTTTTTTAAAAAATGCTGTGGGATGGCGCTAGGAGGGGAACACACTTTTATTTTATTTTTTAAAGATTTTATTTATTTATCTTTAGAGAGGAAGGGAAGGAAAGAGGGAGAGAAATATCAATGTACGGTTGCCTCTCATGCATCCCCTGCTAGGAACTGGCCTGCAACCCAGGCATGTGCCCTGACTGGGAATGGAACCATGATTGTCTGAACACACTTTTCTGGGTAAAACTCTTAGACTTATTTAATTCAGTTTATGTCTTTGAACATACAAGAGGTTGGAAAAAATGTTAAAGCCAGTGAACAAAACAGAGGCTATTAGTTTTTAATCTCATCTGAAATAGTTCTATATGTTGATAAACCAAGAGTTTATTAATTTCTCTTAAGCATGTGTTATTTTTAATTAAGTAAAATAAAGCATTGAGGGATAAACAGTAATTAAAAATGAAAGTATGCAATTCTATTCCTTAATTATGACCTAAAGCCTTCATAATAAACTGTAAGAGATTATTTCACTTTCTCATAAAGCCTCAGGGGGATTTTGATTCCCTAAAAGCAATTGCTGTTAACTCTATGGGGATTACCAGACTCTGCTGGTAAGGACAATGTCAATTTTAAAACTCTTTGCCAGGATAACTGTGAAATGTATTGTTGCTACTCTGTACTTTGATTATACCACATGGAGAGACAGTAACAATTAGAAGAGAAAATTCAGAAGGATGCTTTTAAAGAATGCCAGAGAAAATCCTACATAAGTAACATGCATTTATTAATACCCTTCTCATACCATACACCAAATGACAAAAGTTAATTTGAAATCTTTCAGCTCTATAAGTAAGAACATCCAAACACAGAACTATGCTTTCTATCACGATGTAAACTTCATGTCCAGAATGGAATATTAACTTCTATAGTCCTCTCTTTTTTGAGGAGCCAGTGGTAGAGAACGATGTGTAAGTGAGGAGTGGGCAGCTGACTTGCTCTTAAAGACCCCCTCTTATGCAGAAATATAATAGAAAATGACAAGGGCAATTGCAGCCACGAGCAGTCTCAGCTTTGGGGTACGTTTTAAAAGACGCTATGACATTTTTCTCTGCCGTAGCCTGTAAGCCAACCATTTAGGGTAAGGAGAAAAATAAAGTTTTCATCAAAAGCAACTGGTCAATACTCTGAAGTTCCCATGGTCCCTGAAGAAATAAATGTAAATGGACTGCTGCGTCTTCCACTTAAGCTATTCCAAGACATAACATGACCATTGCAACTAGATATCAAGTACTCTCTTCAGGGACTCAATTACCCAAACCCAGCAACCTCCTATAAAGTTACAACTAAACAAAAATATCCTTCACCTATTGGATTTCAAATTGTGGACATTTTCTCTTCTCAACTTTTTATTTTCTATCTCTCACTGAAGAAAAAAAATGAAGTAAGTTGTAGGAAAGGAAATCCTTCACAGAGAACAGCACGAAGCATGAAAGGCCAGGTTATTTCCCCACATAAGGAACCTCTGGTTGTTTCTAACTTCCTGTTGTGTTTCCCTTTCCGATATTCATTTGGGATCAGCGGCAGTCCTCAAAAACAACTGTGTCCAAAATGGGAAAAGGAGGGGCAACCAGGGAAAGGGAAAACAGACTCCCCGAACGGCACAGCACTCAGCCGTCTCCAGGCAGCCTCTGTTTAGGTTCTGTCAGATATACCACAGGCATCCTAGTTGTAATCAGAGGATTGTTACTTGTTGTTTACTATTTGGCTTGTACCCCCTGAAAGTTTATAAGGGTTTATTAGCCCGCGGTGGAGCACGCTTTCTGTTTATCCTGCAGTAAACTTAATCTTCTGAAGTGTGCCACTACTGAGCAAAGACAGAACAATTCCTGGTATTTACTCGGGCTCGAGTGCCAGCAGCACACCCACCTTTTCAAATCATTGTGCTCACAATTGCCTGTGTGGGCTTTCCTGAAGAAGGTTCAAGTGGAAGCGGTTACTAGGAGACAGGAATCCTGTGCAAGGTAACACATGGAGCCAGAGCTCAAAACTGGGCATGACAGCCCCCCACACACCAAATTTCCCCCCTTTGTTTAACTGACAAGCACTACTGGGTATTTATAACATTCAGCTATAGCATTTCCTTGGGGCAGTGAAAAAGCAAATCCTGGAGAAAGCTTACCTTCTCTACACTGCTCATTGCTTGGAAATAGATGTTGTATCCTTTGCGTGGAGCCAAAGGGGGGTTCCAAAAGCCCTGATAGGTCCTATTGTCTCCCACGGTGAAGGGGGCGGGTTCAGGAAGATTCCCCGGGGGTAGCTCAGCAGCGAAGTAGTAGGGTGCACCCCCACTCATGGCGCTCTGGTACGTGACAGGAACCTGGTAGCATTCCATCGCTCCGGCTTCTCGCTTGGTTCGGTGTGGATGCAACTCCTCCACAACAATCTGATAGGCACTTTTGGGGAAAAGAAAATACAGCACACATTTAGAGGTTCTAGATACTGGGATTTCTCAAAAGAAGAAACAATCCATTTAACAGTAACATGAAACATTGAAAAGGCTTTAAGGTCAGTCTAAACACCCTGCGTTCTTGCTTTCAGCTATTGTGCAGTAAAACAGAATTTCACATGGATTCCAATCCCAACATAATGATCACCAAACTGAAACAAAAAAGTTAAAAATAATCAGCATAGAACTCTACTCATGTTTAACTGTTGAGAAATGAGCCACCCTAGTAAGGAACCTGACATTAACCAGAGACACGTAAGTTTCTTGTCTGGCATTTTAAAATACTTAAAGTTCATATTTTCCTTTGAAATGATAGTATCGAAGGTCCAGCTAGCTCCAAGGCCCAACAGAATGGCTGCCTTGGGGCAGAGCGCAAGGCACCGGTTCACAGTTGTCACAATGTTAGAGACAGAGCGTGCTGGCAGGCAGTCCCCACCTCTTGACCTTGCCCTGGCAACAACTTTGGCTCACAGCTCTGCAGAGCTAAAGCACAAATGACACGAGGAGCACAGATGGACAGAAATCTGTCCTCACCACCAAAATAGAGCTGCCTGCTTCTTCTAGAGTTGTTAATAATAAAGTGTCGCAAATTGTAGAAACAGATGGCATTTGGCCTATTAAAGCTCAAATCTAACTAAAACTTTCAATACCTTTCTTAAATGTCTTAAACTTTTCTATAACAGCTATTATTTTACAGACAAAAGGAAGAAAACTGCAACTTTACAATAAAGATCTGCCTGGGTACTGGTAATGTATTTTATTAATTTATGAAACTGGTATATTAATGATATTCTTCCTTGGTAAGGAATTCTTTAAGCAAACATTTTTAGGAAATGTATACCCAAGAAAGTTGACTTTACTAACATATTTATTATATTATATATATTTAACATGTATTAACATAATGTTTAACATACATTAACATGTTTGTTAAATATATTATTAACAAATTTTAAAAATTGCATTTCAAAATTCTTGCAAGTTAGGAGAATGTGTTGCAGTCACAGGTAAATTGCTTATAAATGAGCTGTGTGTAGAGCTGCGTGTCTGACTCTGAGCCTCCAGGAATTTATGCTCATTCAATGCAGGGAAGATTGTTGCTATTGGCTGGATCTCCAGCAGAAATAGAATGTTGTCTTTAGGAAAGTTCTATGAAAAGGAATAGAAAGAGAGAGGGGAGGGACACACACGCAGAGAAAAAGATAGAGACGGAATCTGCCTCTATGACAATAAAAGATAAAAATTTATACAGCTTAGAACCTGGTGTAAAATTCTAATTTAATATAAACTGTGTTATCCCTACAAACAGAAGACCTTCCTATGATTAAGAAAGGAGTTTCATAAATCAAATATTTTTCTCCTTGATTATTTAAGTTTCATTTCCCATTAAAATATTGCAAAACAATTGGTAGGTTGATATCCATCTTCTTTCCCTTAGAAATAGTGTAAAAATTGCATTAACGTCAGAATTTCAGATTGGGATTAGTAACTAAAGCAGAAGTCTATGTTATTTGAAATGACATGTACTTCATCATGCCCTCTTACTCTCCCAGGCTGAGTTTGGAAGTTCTTAGAAACACTATTAAAACGATACATGTTCTCTTAGTGGTCCATGGAAAAGCTACTGGTTAATTTTACTTTACTTTGGTATAATTTATTTTTTTATTGTATTTTTTCCATTACCATGGAGTCCCCGTAGACCCCCCCACTTCATGCATTTAAAAATACTGGAAACACATAAGCATAGCCCTTCCAGAGGAAAAAAGATCATAGCTGACATGTTCCATGTTAAGCAAACCTAGTATTTTTTGTCTATTCACTTGCAATTTAGAATCTGTATCTGTATGATGTATGTTTGCATGTCCTCCGGAAACATACATATATAGAGAAAATTTGTAGATAAACTCATACATGCACACACATTCCATCTTGACTAATTCTATTAAATTGGCATAGTTATATATTGCAAATTAAGAAATTTCACACAAAATAGCTCGTCTCTTCAAATCCACCAGGGGCAAAGCAAACTGCTGATGTTGGAGGGAAGTGAAGGAAGAAAAAGTGAAATCTATTCTTGGGGAGAAATCTCATCAAACTTGAGATGGGCCTAAACTCAAAGTTGTTAGATTCATTTTTAAAATAACATATATTTCCCTTCATTGTTGAATTTGTCTGAGAAATCTGTTCCCCCACCTATTCTTTCACTTATTTTGAACTGTTCTTTTTCCCCTGCTACTTTCCTATTTATCAATACAAATTGAATAAAGGGAAGAAAATAAGGAAAGAGAAATCAAATTAGAACTGATTTGACTGATTACATGAAATGGGCCTGTGCTTTTTCATCCTCCTGGTTGTCTAATTTCATAATGGTACTTAATTCTAGCTAGATGTAAATATTATTTGAGCTCAGCACTCTAGCAATTTAAAATATTCCGAAGTCACTTGAAGAGTTTATTTGCTCTACCCGTATTTCATATAGTCCCCCTTCTTTTTAATTACATTTAAAAAATATTTCTATAATTAAGTTAAAATCCATATTT
The DNA here is from genome assembly GCF_014824575.4 of Sturnira hondurensis. Lineage (NCBI taxonomy): Eukaryota > Metazoa > Chordata > Mammalia > Chiroptera > Phyllostomidae > Sturnira > Sturnira hondurensis. Next base: position 9,800,657 of record NW_028077105.1, on the reverse strand, counting down.
TGGCATTATGAATCTTCACTCAATACCCAAAATATAATTTTCTTATATTAAAAAACAAAAATGATTTTGCTATACTATAATCTAATGTTATTAAACCTGGAATGTAGTCATTCTTATTTTCTGTGAGGTCAAATAATGACATCTCATAATATAATTTCTCTTCACTTTATATACCTGTAAGAAAATATACAAAGGGGTTTTGACATTAGCTCAAAAAGTGATATGATATATTTCACAGATACTTTTCTTGATGTAATGCTTAAAATGTTGACACTCAAAACAAAATTACCTAGAACAGCCTGCTGTGGATTTTCAATTACTAGTAATCGAACTCTCTGTGAATCCAACTACAGTTTCAGCCTGTAGACCTTCTTAGTAATATCAAATAACAAGTTTTATACAATTTACACTTCCTCATTTTTTTTATCTAAAATGTCTCCTTGAAGCTTCAGGAGAAATTCCCCAGCACTGATATTTTACTATTTCTCTAGTGAACAGACTTCCCACAACCTCAGACACCATTGCTTGTACTGCCCCATTGCCAGCCTTTGACGATCCAGAATAAAGGTTTTAGATATTGTTTTGGTTAGCATCACATTTATTGCTCCTCATTTCAGAATAACAAGGCTCAAAATCCTGGCATTGACTTTAACAGGGTCGATTTCTTAACCATGGTTTACCCTCCTCGTAATTAACCACTTGGGGGCACATACTAAATTGCCTTGTGTGGATTTCTATTCCAAGTATCCAGCTCAGCTCCTGGCACACAGTGGGTCTTACTGGATGAATGAATTTATAGAAGCCATTGACAGACAAGCTCTACCCAACTAGGAATTCACAGGTGCTACAACGGAGGCTTTTGGAATTGCAGTTTGCTTGACATTAGGAAGACCAGAGCAGAAAGAATGAGATATTTCACTGGAGTTGGGACAAGTACAGGGTGAAATGCAGTCTGGCAGAGGCTAGTTATGCTGTCAAATAAGGCCAGATAGAACCTGGTATTTAGAGCCTATGATAGCAAACAAAGCTAACAGATGGATGCTCTCAGGAGGTTTGGCTGGGTGGTATGTAAGTATGGCTTTCATTGGGAGGGTAGGACATGGGTCAGGGACAAAGTGGGAAAGTCAACAAGCATTAGCACAGAAGAGATTCTGACAGGCTGACATAAATAAAGAAGAAACTGGATGGAAAGTAAAAGCATTCCAAGAACCTAAAATAGTAATGAGGATCCAATAAAAAATTTGAAGTACCAAACCATAAATACAGTGCTTTGAAATGGATTACATAAAGTTGGGTTCTTATTAAAAAAATAGAGTACCACACAAGATAAACTGCAGGATAAGGCTCCGGTTAGCAATACTGAAGGTAGTAATGTGGTCAGAGGGAAGGACACAGGACTACCTGACTGGAGGGTTCGAAAAGCAAAGGAGGCAAGGCTCATCCGAGGCCAGACTGCCTGACTAGACCAGTCCAGTTCCACCACCTCGCCCTGACTTTGGGGTGATACCAGAAACCTGTGCAAATCGTTATAAAAAATTAAAAATGGAAAAGATGGGATAAGATTAACAGTTGGAAAACTGGCAGCTTTTTTTCCTGGTAGTAACATTCTTTTAAAATATTTTTAATTTGTTTATATATCATTTAATTATTTTTTTCATGTTACTACATGAAAAAATCTGTAATACTTTACAGATTTTAAATGTATTTGAACCCTAAGCTCCCAAGTATAAAATTGGGAGTTCTGAGACACTGAGCTCAGTCTCAAAAAGGTCAAATGTCTTTCCAATAGATAGAAAGAGGTGCATCTCTGTGGCAAAGAGTGAGAATGTATGATTATCAAGGATTGTTTTTACACTACCATAAATTCAGATTATGTTGGTTTTTAGCAATTAAAAATTTGTGTTAAAAATAGAAGAAAGCATTTGATTTAAAAATGTGTCATTGATAACATGCTCATTAATTCAACAAATTTTTTTGAATACCAGATATAAGCAAGGTATTTACCAGGCTGCACAAACGTGGACACAGGCTCCGTGTTTTGTTGTGATCATTCTCTTTGATTTACAATGCCCAGCACAGTGCCTAACGCATAATCCATGGCCAGTACATGTTTGTGTAATACGTTGGTCAAATGAATACAGAGTGCATACTATAGCAGTGTAGAAAAATTATACACTGTGTTTTCAACATACATTAAATAAAGCTGAATTCACTCAAATATCTAACTCTTATAAATACATGCAGGTACCTGGCAGCTCATATAAAAAGCAGTAATGGAACTGAACATCTACAAACTAAATTTTATCACATGTGAATGATCCTGGTTTCTTGTCACTAGGAAAAGATTTTGAATGCAGGGCTTTACTCTTTCTCCTTTGGATCTGCCATCAGACTCACAGATCACTGACTCATGAATAGCACTGCATACTTACTTTGCATTTCCAAGTAGGAATGTTTTCTAAGTGTTTATATTACAATACAGCTTATCTGACTGTATTCAGTCATCTCTCTTTTCCTTTGGTGCAGTAGTCCCATGCATTTTGGCCCAACAGACTTCAGAGAATTTCCTTTATAAACTCAAGGTCTTTTATTAATATATTTTTAAAATTAAAAGCATTTCTTCCTTTTTAGTTATATAGGATTATCTGAATGGTTGGTATGTGCTCATAAGGTCAAATGCATTTATTTTACACACAAAATAAAGGCTAATTTTATTTTTAATGAACATGTAAACAACTTGAGATGACTTAATTATGAAATACCTGCACTGATTTCTGTGCTTCTATTTATTTCTCAGTAGAAATATGAAAACAAAAGTATCCACAAAAAGCCACAAATTTCTAATAGAAACTTGCATCAGTTTTAAATATGGATCTAAAATGGTTGGAATAATTTGACTCAATCCCTGAAAACATAGCTCATAATTTTATGCAAGATGAAGAAAATATGAGAGCTTTTAATATTGAACAATAAAGAAAATACAATGTAAATTTTAACGTTTACTATGGAATTTCTGATAAGTGATAATTCAGGAATTAAAAGGTCACAGGCTAAATTCATTATAAATATTCTACTTTTATTTCCTCAAAGCCTCCTATTTTTCAATCATTCATATGAAATTATTCATAACAATTTAATGCATTGGATAGGAGGTATTTTCTCATTCTATTTATGACAAATACCTTCAAAGCTCATACACCACAGATATCAGCAGAGGAAGTGAAATGAAATGGGACTAGAGAAAAAAATAAAAGAGCGACGCTTTACAATCCAACAGCACAGAGAGGTGAATGACTGCGTTCATGAATATCTCAACAATCCCCTCAGAGTTCTTCTCTTAACTATAAGTCTATCCTTAGGCTTAGTCTAAATGAAAAGCAAACAAAGACAAAACCAAAGAGAAATAAAAGCTTCTGGTAGTAATTTTTAAAATGATTCCCTATAGGAATGACCCACTCAGTATATTGGCTTCTAAGCAACTAGGAGAAAACGTCCCTCTTCCTGGCTGTTTTTTCCTTTAGCTATTGTGTTTTTCCCCACCTCTTACCTGATAGGTGCCCCTTTGGCCTGTGCTGGTCTCAACAATACGGTTATTGTGGTGGCAGTCTCATTGAGAGAGGCATCAACTCCTTCATAGTCAGGCAAAGTTGGAGCTGATGAGTGATTAATGACAAAAATAAGTTTCAATCAATTAACAGGAATAAATCTTAATTCAGGTTAAATAAATGATGGTGACGGAGGAAAATATTGACTTAATACTTGTTTTGATGAATAGCATATACCAGTGAACACAAACCCTGGAAACCTAAAGCAGCAAAAGAAGCCAAGAGCTGTAGCAATTTAAATAATACTTTGGCAACTTGTGACACTCCAAACACTTGGGGAAGATGCTTTAGGTTTTAGTTTCCCGAGACCTTGAAATAAGCAATGATGGGATGGGCTGAGATGAAGGTGGTAACAGTGGAGACTCTGGGAGTGCCTTGGTTATGGAATTATAAATGGAGATGTGAAGAAAGGAATGGCAGGAACTGAGGTAATGGCTGCCTGAGAGGAGATGCCTTTATGATCTAACGGTTGTAGAATGACCTTGTATTAGTACCTGGGACCATTTCACCATTCTGGTTACAATGGAAACATATCAAGGAAGTGTGATGAATGAGAATGAAACATTAGTGTTTATTTACCACATACTGATAGATTCTTGAAAAGAAGAAATACATATTTTTTAAAATGATCCTTTTGTAGGGAGAGAGGGACTTCCTTATCAAACTGTTGAAAAAGTAGCCTCAGTGGCTTTTAATAATTTCTATGTAGAAAGATGTTTAAGAGAGTATGTAATCTCTGAAATGTGTACATTATCATAATAACAACTGCTATCTAATAAATTTTTAAGTTTTATTCATTTAGTAAACATTTACTGAATAGTACAAATACAAAGGAAAAAAGCATGGTCTCTTTTATAGAATTAAAAGGAAGGTATATAGAATCAAAGGTATCGTTTACCAAAAAATGAGAGGCATAAAAAATTAATAGCAAGATATTAGGTGACCAGAAGAGGAACACAATTTGCCAAAACAGTATTTACTGAATGTAAGGAAGGTATCATTTACAAAAAATGAAAGGCATAAAAAATTAATAGCAAGTTATTAGGTGACCAGAAGAAGAACCCAATTTGCCGAAACAGTGTTTACTGAACTAGCGAGATTAGTAGCACCTGGAAGGCTTCTTATAACACAAATTGATGCCCTTCTCCCCTAATTCAGTGGGTTTGGGGAGGGGCCTGATAACGTGCCTTTCTAGAGAGTTTCCACATGACCTTGATGGGGTTGGTCTGGGCCCGCACTTGGAGAACCACCACTCTAAACTAGGGTTGGGAGTTGGGCACAGGAAACAAGGCAGACTTCAGGATTTAGGTAATCCTTAAGCTGAATGTTAAAAGAGCAAAAACTCATCAGAATGAGAAAGCATAGAACAAAATTCCAGAGAGAGAAAACAGTACATTTGAAGACGCCTAACATGAAATGACAAGGTGTGTTCTAACAACTATAAGCAGTTTATTTTACCTGGAACTTTGTATTCATGAGTGGGAGTTGAGAATGACTGGAAGGAGCTATACAACGAACAGCCACAGATGCCAGCCATGCATGGACTTTGGGTTTTATCCCAGTAGATGCAATATATTAGATTTTGGAAGAAAAACTTAAGAAGGAAATATATTGTATAAAGACCAATCTAGCCCTGGCTGGTGTAGCTCAGTGCATTGAGCACAGGCCTGTGAAGCAAAGGGTCGCCGGTTTGATTCCCAGTCAGGGCACATGCCTGGGTTGCAGGCCAGGTCCCCAGTAGGGGACACATGAGAGGCAACCACACATTGATGTTTCTTGCCCACTTTTTCTCTTTCCCTCCCCCTCTCTCTAAAAATAAATAAATAAATAAAATATTTTTTAAAAAGACCAATATAAAAATACATTGAAGCAATGTAAGTCTGAGGGCAAAGATACTGCTTAACAAGATGATCTGCTTCCAATGATCTGTTTAAAATATGATCCAGAGAGAAAGAAAGGAATAGTGGTATTACAAAAGGGGAAATTCTGACAGTTATTTAGAAAATAAAATCAATAGATATTATATGTGATATATATAGTATTATAAATATACATATACACATATATAAATCATATCTCTAAGCACCGTTCCTCTAATAACTTGATTTCATGTTTATTTAAACTATTTTTAAAACACTGAGGAAAAGAATCACTGTACTCAATGGGTAAATAACAATAAATTACCTTAAAAGTTCTACTGATTCTTAGAACTACAAACATGTTTCACCAGCATGAGCTTGACTACTGTGTGTTCATAAGATACAATGATTGCACCAAGTTTTTAAAGTTTGGATCCTAGAACCCATGGATGTAGATTATTTTAAGTGAAAGAGCAAATAAATAATTCAACAAAAATACTAAATGGGTGTTTGGTCTTTAATTATACATTTTCTATTCAATAAAGTATGTGTCAGAACCAAAAGAAATTATGGCTCTCAACAATGTCTATTTGTTCAATGCTATGAGCGTCACAAGTTTATGAACATTTTGTAGGTATGTCTGTTGAAAGATCTCATGCATTTATAACACCCCTGCTAGTTCTAGAGTGGAGAAAACATTTCTCACTATATCATATCATCAGGCCACATTTTCTAGCAAAGTGACAACAAATATTTTAAATGCTCTTTAAAAAAGATTTTATTTATTTTAGACAGATGCCGATAAATAATCTATCAGATGCAGAGTTGCAAAACATTGGTTATGAGAATGCTCAAGGAACTTAGGACCTCAATAGCACAAAAATGATACAGTCAAATGAAGGAAAGAAATAGCAACTTACAGGGAAACAACAGTACAGTGGATGAAGTCAAGAATAAAATAAAAAGTTTGGAACATAAGGAAGCAAAAAAACACCAATCACAACACAAGGTGGAAAAGGAGAAAGAGAGAGAGATATCAATGTGTGGTTGCCTCTCACTCACTCTCTACTGGGAACTTGCCTGTAACCCAGGCATGTGCCCTGACTGGGAACCCAACCGCAACCCTTTGGTTCACAGGCCTCCACTCAATCCATTGAACCACACAAGCAAGGGCAAAAATAAATATTTTAAAGAAATCATCACTCATACTGGAATAGCTAATTTTTCATGATATAAATTTGTAAAGGTCTGTATTATATTCAAAACCTTTCCAAATACAATTTTGGTCTTAAATTCAAAATCAGTATTTTAATATAGTAAGTGATAGATATTTATCAATTTTAACTCCAGTTATATGTATAATATATGATCATTTTACAAATCATATACAAATAATATATAGCATTACATAAACTGGAGTAGATTTGGGCCATTTTACAATGCTAATTCCCGGAAAAAATTTTTTTTAAGGTTTGATTGGCAACTTGATTGAAGCAGTCACATCTATAATTAATCTAGTCAAATGCAAGCAAGGAAATTATGAGCATAACATAATAAAATTTTAACTGTATTTGTTTATTAACCTAACAGTGCCATTGTGAAACACAGATGAATTTATGTAAGATTGCTAAGAAAAATAAAGTCGTATTTGTTTAAAATTATCAGAATGCCAGTAAAAATGAAGCAGAAAGACAAGCTATGTGGTACTAAAATAGTAGAGCACAGATCATCTACCATTCTTTGATAAAATCATTTATAGTAACGATCTGATACCATAACAATGATCAACTTCTCAAAATTACTATAAGCCCATTAGCATAACCAATGAGATTTGAAAGATTTCTAATAAAGATATAATGCAATTTTTAAAAAGACCACTGTCAATTAAAACTGCCTTTGGACATATAACCAGGAGTAAATGTATTCAAATAATTATTTCAAGTGCCTTCAATCATGAATAACTACATTAAAGATTCAGTAAGTGAGACAAACTATACTCAAGGTATTTGTGATTCTCTATGACATACTAACCCAATCCAGTTTTATATTCATTTGCATACCTGAGATATTGGTTGTCACATTGATGCCTGTGGCTGGCCCAAAGCCCTTGATGGTGCTGGCTCTTATGAAAAATTGGTATGTGGTTCCGGGATGGAGATGCATGAAGACATGGTGTGTACTGTTCCATAAATTCGATACAGTCTGTGGAGGTCCGGCCACTGGAACCGCAGGATCAAAAGATCTGATGCTACTGTAGCTAACCTGTTTTAGGAAAGATATTTCCTATTACATATCCAGCATAAGTCATAACAAATTTTAAATAGACATTTTTAAATAAGATAGAATTCCGGAGCATCTCTGTGGAGGGAATCACATGTTCTCTCACTTCTTTTCCTTCTCATTTTCATATGGTTATACTCATATATGTATCTACTCTCTATTTGACTGGACCAATGTACATCCATGTTCTTTTATCAAAAATGAATTAATGTACTTGATGTGAATACATTATCTTACGGTTATATATTTTAATTCATATGAAATACAGACCTGTTCAACAAATAGTTCTTTAAATTAGCTTAATCTATACTTCTTTCAAGTTACATAAATTATATATAACTAGTATTCAAGTTTGCTAATAGAGTCACAGATTATACAATTGCACCAGTGATTCCCCTTCCCAGGATGCACTCTGTAGCCACCAGCAATTTAAGTTTTTTATGCTTTAATCAACACTGACTATACAAGAATATAAGTACACATTAGTAGAATCAAAATGATCCTTTCCTTTCTTCTTTAAAAATACTGTATTTAAAAATAATAATTTATATTCTAAGTTCAAAAAAGTGTATATAAGATTTTGGTTTTTCTTATTAATCTGTTACTATGAACTGACAATCAATGGCCTTCCCTAAATCACAGTCTAAAATGAGTTTCTCAATTTTATAAGAATTCACACTTCACAACCATCGTCTGCTTGAAAAACACAATCCTGCTTTTATAAAACAGCCACACAAAAAAACCCTATACATTTACTTTAAGCATTTGAAAATTCTAGGTGCCATATAATATTTGCTCTGATGCTAAATTTTGAAATCAAGAAATACCAAATTAAAACAGGAGAAATAATAATGATTTTAGTCCCTTAACACTTGCTCTCCCCCCACCCCCCTTATTTCCCTCTAACCATTTCCTTGTACTTTCCCTCTAATCCTCATTTCAATGAACTGTCTTGTTCTCCCAGTACCTCATATTGAGTGATGATTCCATTTGGATCCAAAGGTTCCTTCCAGTTCAAGAAAATCTTATTCTCAAAGGATGTTCCTTGCAGAGAATTGACTGGTACAGGGCCAGGCACTAGAAATACATACATTTTGCTTATAAGACTGCTTAGCTCAGAAACAGAAAAGGTAAATTATGTGAGCCAGACAACCAAATTAAAAATACATAAAATAAATAAAAATATGTCCTTAAAAAGAAAATATATGACCAGTTTTCTGACTTTAATATAGGGAAGTTTAAAGAAAGTCTATAAGCTTCTTTTTTTTTAAAGATTTTATTTTATTTATCTTTAGAAGGAAAGGGAAGGAGAGAAGGAGAGAAATATCAATGTATGGTGGCCTCTCGTGAGTCCCCTGCTGGGAACTGGCCTGCAACCCAGGCGTGTGCCCTGACTGGGAATCGAACTGTGATCGTGTGGTTCGCAGGCCCGGACTCAACCCACTGAGCTACACCAGCCAGGGCTTATAAGCTTCTAATATAGAAAATATACAACCAAAAAGTTATTTTTATTCAAAGAATATTCTAATCACCCAAGAGAGCTGAATAAACTGTTTCTTATGTACCTCTAATAACAAGAAAATCTTACTGGTAATTTGTTTCATGAACAGAGCCGTATTTCCCTGAAAGATATTGTGAAGATTATAATCCCCCCAAAAGTCTCTATAAACTAAGTGCATAAAATAATAAAACATAATAGATAATGCTTGTTACACTGGAAAGTAAAACCACATAGTGGCATTAAGCTTTTTGACAGGGAAGAAAACAGAAGCACAGGGAAGTGACCTCACCTGTCTGAAGTCAGATAATTAGAAGACAAGACAATCACGACTCAAACTCAGGTACACAGGGCACTTTGTACTGTTCATAAAGCTGCCAAATTGTAAGTCTACTACCAAAGTTCCTGGACTATCAAGTCCATCACAAGGAAAGAGAAACGGGATAAAATGGGATTGCGTAGGATGTGGTCAGTTGACTATTCATCATCCTTTCTTCCTCCTCTGAAAAGAATCCCAATTCTGCTTAACTATCCATCCATCTTTCACACAATCCATGGACCAAGGAAACTTATAACTTTCTCATTCTGGGTCTAGATTCTGATTATTCAAAACAAATCAAGGAATAGCATTTTCCTGGTGATTCTCACTGATTACAGAATGGACATATACTCTAAATTGGCTCAACCAGATTAAATGTAAACATTCATATTTAAGGAAGACCTCCCTCCCTTATTCTCTCCCTCCTCTCCACCCCCCCTCTCTTTTTCTCCTAATGCATGAAATACAGGACACAGCTTCCCCCAGTTGTGATGGGATGTTACACTGTAACCAGAAGAAGCCTGAAGAAGAACAATGCATGGACTGGCTGTCACAGATACTAAGACAACCTGGCTTCTTTGATATTTCTGTGCCATGGAATCACTCAACTCTGAAACTTACCCTACTTGTGGATTTATATAAGATAGTAAGTGTTCTACTTATTTTTTTAAAAGCAGACATGCCCATTAACAGTCAATTTGACCTTTATAGCTATATTAATGTCTATGGTTAAAAAAGACATATTAATTATGTTTTTAAAAACTGCTAAGATAAATAGGTCAAAATACTATTATTTCAGTCTTTTAAATAAAATTCACTTTTTCAAAGCCAAGACTCAAATCATTTTACCACATCACATTTGTTTAGAAGTCATCAATCGACATGACCAGTTTTAAGTATCCCCAGGTATGACAAGATTTGAGGAACCTTTATTCCTGTCCTTATTTGCAAATGTCATTTTTTAACAATACCTCATGGCAGCAATAAATGATGCGTCAGCTTCTATTGATAAAGTATGACACAAGATACTTTTGTTACTGTGTATATATATTCTATGTATTTTATTTGAATATATAGTTACTATTTTTTCGTATATTCAGTTTCTTTTTTTGCTTATGTTTAAAACTACATTCTCTCCACCCTACTTCACTTAATACTGTCTTTGGTTAGAAAATGTTGACCTAATATGGAAAAGTTTGGTTTTTCATGAATCTTTTTCCTTAATATAAAATTTCAGTGAATTTCACACATAACATTATCTTGAAATGTAGTTTTAGAGTATAGAGCAATTTTGTGAGTATTGAAATAAATTAAAAATAACTGGATCAAAGGAAATGCATTGCACTGTGGCTAGCAGCATAAAGAAATTCTGAACGATACGTCAAAAGAGTCAGATTTATTTTAATCTACAAGGAGATGATGAATGATGCTATGACCTCTGGGACAGCAAACATAATTTGGCACATTAATAACAAATTCATAAAGGAAAGAAACCCACGGTAAACAGAAAAGATACCACTACTGAACTTCAGATGATCTGTTCAGGTGCCTGTCAGCTGAAGGCTCAGGGAGAAGTTAGCCACAGGTGCTCAGCAGTTCCCCACATCACCCCAGTCCATAGCATTGCCACAGCTGGGTCACTGACCGAGGCCGAAGGCCCCTGTGTGCAATCTGTAGCATCTACTGAAATTGCCATGGACATTCGTTTGTTTTTCAGGAAGAGTACCTGCTGCTTCCATTCTACTAGAATAATACAAGTTCATGATTGTAATTAAGGAAAAAATGTCTTCACCTTTCCATACCTCTTATGTAGAAAATGTGGTTGTTGGGGAAAGGAGGAGATAAAAGACCAATTCATCACCATATTTTTATATAATGGTATGTAATTAGTATCCCTGTTCACCAAACACAATTTGGTCCATAAGTACCATAAAATGCCATGGATGTATTTCAAAATGTTTACCAATAGGGATAGATTTAAATGTTTGCATAATTCTGCATCGCATGGGGGTTGAATTGGAGAAAAGTCTCTCTAGAACGCATGTATTTCTCCACTCTCCTTAAACTTGTTCTACTTTGCCAGTTGGATTTACTTTAAGAACCTAAGGTCCTGTCTGCAAGAGAAAAAAGTCTGTGGGAAAATCATGGCTAAGAGAGTGCCATGCTACTGAGCTTGCAGTGGGACAAGTATAGTGACAAGAGAAAGAAGTACAAGGGCAATAGGAAAATTACATCCAATAACTTTCTACTATTGAAGGAGGACAATGTCTTCCCATATACATATGTCTGGATGGACCCGAAATTCGTATAAATACAACAGAGTTAGGAAGACCGTCATCATGGAAGCCCGCACGCTGCCGCGACTGCCACTTCGTATTTCCACATCAACAACTTTTACTGGAGAGAGAATGCTGACTTTTATTCCCCTGCTTGTGATTTACTTGAGAGCTGTTTCAGCTAAATTTTTTGCATGTAAGAAAATCCTTTAAAGTATAACTCTCAAAATGGAAAAGAGAAAGAATAATAAATGTGGTTGGGTCAAGTTTATATTAAATAAGCATTACAACCTTTAAAATATAATAAATGTACACTTAAAAATAGCTTTGTATTAGCAAAACAAACAAACAAACAAAACCCCCATCCCTAAACTAGGCTTTTCTGCTGAGCCAACTTTTTAATATTGATTTTTATCAACGTGGGAAAAAATGAAAACAAAATCTCATACAAAAAAAACTTCTACCATGGATTAAAAAATGTATGCAATAAATTAAATATAAATTCTACCTTAGGGTCCTGGTGGGAAATCATTCTACCTTTGCTGTCATGATTTATGGATGTCCCCAGAATTATTTTCATGAAATTACATTCTTTCATTAGATGGTTGATAATTTATTCTTTTTCTGTGTATATAGGGCAGCAATAATTTAGTAAGACAGACTTAATTATATCATCAGACTCCTTCGATCTTCACAACAAGAGATTACAGTGCAGTAGACATTCTGTCCCCACCGCAGGAACTCTGAGACACATCAAGCACTGTGTGTAGAAACTAGAACTCACATGGGCAGATCTGAACTGAGTTACTTGCAAATAGGTCACAGAAAGTTTGTGCTTCAAGCATTATCATTTAGTCTTATAGATAAAGCAAAGAGAAAAAGACAACCTGAAAGTACAAGGAATTACTTCTTGACCATACTTTGAAGTAATAATATGCAATTCAATATCATTAAAACCAATTAAAAATGCTTCAAAGCACAAGTTAATATAAAGTTAGGGTAGAAAATGTTATTGACATTGCATCAAATAATGCCATTTTACTTTTAAAAAACTGTTTCTGGATAAAAAAATAAGATACAGTCATGAGTTGATCAATTTAGAACATAATTTAAAATTTTACAATTCACTTCATGATTATTAATCTAGTCAAATGTATATCTAAAGTACATTTAAAAATTTTTTAAAGTATGAAAAACATATAAACCTGACTGCATTATTTGATTTGTGGGAAAGAAAGGTAAGTTAAAAAAAAAACATACCAAAGAATACCATCAAAATGAATTATAATGAAAAGAGTGAATGACTAAGGAGCATAGAACTCATGTAATTTGGCTTAAAATTACCAATGAAGGAATCTTTGTTAAAAAATTAAAAAATTCTATGGGTAGGCAATAAAACATGTGAGTCCATTCTTATCACTAAAAATATGGGTTACAAAATGTCTAGTATAATACAGACTTTTTAATATTTATCCCACCTTATGAAAGGGGATATTTTTTAAGACTTTTGAATCTATGCTTAGATTCCCCATTTTGCACCTGTAACACTACTATACTAGCCGCTCTTTCTTGCATAAGCGTGTGCTAAGGTATGTTGTGTATGTATATGGGGGGTGATATGAAGGTTGGTGTGTTTTTATATTAGAGCAGGTTCTGTTGTTTAAAATGCTGTAAATGCTTCAATTAGGTCCAAATTTAGCTATCAAACATGATAGCTAAGGCTTCAAAAATGGAAAAAGTATATTTATCCTTAAGTTTGAGGTTTACTTTTTGATGTTTTAGAAATATGAGAATAACCCAAACCATAATTTTTGGAAAATATTGTTTCCCTCAAAGTCTGACCAAATGAGATTAAAGGGCTCTTATTTCCCTTTATTACAACAAAATCAATAGGACAAACCAGGGTCACTTTAAGTTTTTCAGAGTGATAAGGAAAGTATCTAGAAATTACGGTATATTGGCACATTACACATCAATCTCATTCATACATAGTGGGCATCAAAAATTGAAGCCTAAAGTTCAGATATTGAGGGGAATTGGTACCACTAGGGTATAAATTCACTATATGGTACTTTATTCCCCTATATAATTTCTTTTCATACAAGTTTTTTTTAAATGAAATGTCTTACATTAGAAGACTATATTTGGGAGAGGAAAGATGGCGGCTAGGTAAGAGAGTGGATTCCACTTCCCCATATACATGGGTGAAAAACCTGGCCGATCCATTGAGGAACAGAGCAGACAACTACTGGTACCGCAGCATATATGAAAATAGGAGATCAAAAATTGTAGCCAACATTGAAAAACCAGACAGTAAGTAGAGTGCTTCAGGACAATAAGGGCCCAGAGATCAGCGCCAGCACCAGGCACAGAGCTCTTGGAAAAGAGCGGGATCTTTGCTCCCTTCCAGGCCAAGCAGGGCTTGAGGAGCACTGGGAGAGATCTGGGTGCTTGAAGTCACAGAGAGGGGAGTAAGGACTAAGTGGCAAACACACTGGGGCTGTGGGCACCCAGGCATAGCCCTGGGAAGAGTGTGTGCCTGAGCCCATGTGACCAGAGGTGTCCTGGCCAGCCATTCGTGCCTGTAACCTTTGTGGAATGCTCAGGGCTCACACCTGTGGAGAGAGAGTTCACACCCTTAAACCCGGAGTAAGCATGTGCCTCAAGAGAGCCAGAGGAGCCCACACCCAGAGCCCTGCAGAGATGCACCAGGCTAGCTCTGGGGAGAGTGCATGCGAGGCTGACTGAGTGCTGAACAGGAAGAGAGAAAAGTATACCAGTCACCGCTCAGCCTTCTGCAGCCAGCAAGAACAGAAAAACTGGTTTGACCAGTTTGAAACCAGAAAGATGGTTTTTTTGTTTGTTTAATTTTTTAAAAGTAACTTCTAATTTTTATTATTTTTTATCTCTCAATTCCTTTTGCTTCTCTTTCCTTCTTTCTTGTATTATTCCTTCTTCCTTTCTTTCCAATTTCATTTCTCCTTCCTTCCTTCCTTCCTTCCCCCTCAGCTTTTTTTTGAAATACACACAGGTGAGACAAAAAAACCTGGAACTGTGATAAGACAAGAGTTGGACCCAAAGAGGGGGCATCCCAACAGCTGAGACAGAGAGACAAATTTCATTTTGCTATTACAGAGAACCTGCAAGTTACTGCATATTTGTATTATTATTTTTTCATTATTTTTACATCTTTTATTTGAATAATACTTTTGTATTCCTCTTCTTTTCATTTAGTCTTCTTGGCTTGGCTGGATATATTGTATCCTTTGACAGGTTTCCCCTGTCCTCTCATTCATAGTGTATTGCTAATTTACTGTCCTTCACTTCAGCTGTGTTCCATTAGCATACCACTGAAGGTCCAATATTCCCTGTTCTTGGTATCTAGATCTCATAGATTCTGTCACATGATCGTTGCTCTAATATTATTGTGAATAATAGCTGCTCTATACTGTTGTAAACACTACACAACATCCCTCCCAGATATCAGGCCAATTCACAGTTTCCTGAACTCTATTACCATAGTGGTTAACTCTATTCTCTCACACACTAACCTATTTACTATCCTTTACTCTCACCTTACCTCAGAATCTGACCTCCCACAACCTCCTCGCTTACTAGATCCAACTCACAATCCTTCCCTCCCCAACAAGATTCTTATCTTATTTCCATCCTTCCTAAAAGGTGGCTAGTTAGGCTGAAGATCACATTTAATACTATACACAACCAAAGGATCTCCTATCTCTTCTCTACTGGCTGCTACTGTAAATAGTATAGAATATTCTTTTTGTGGTCTTAAACCATTTTGCCTTACCCCTCCAAATGATCACAAAAAAGAGTAGATGGAAGCGGTAAACACCAGGATACCTGAAGGAGACTGCACACACCACTGAATCTCACACGTATTCTACCACAGAAGTTAATACCATAAACGCAGGGAGTCAGACAGATCAACTTAAGAAGCTGAGGCTAACAAGAAGAGTCTAACAAACAATGGGAAGACAAAGAAACAATCCCCAAAGGTAAGGAAAGGAGGAAGCCTCAGAAAGAATACTAAATAAAATAAGGCAACTCAACTATCAGATATTCAGTGCAAAGCAATGGTTATCAGGAAGGATTATCAGGAAGCTATATGAGCTCACAGGGAATTACCAGAAATTACAGGGAAACTACAATGAACTCACTGCAAACTATACCAACATGAAAAGGGAAACAGAAACTATCAAGAAGGGCCAAGAGGAAATGAATACAATATCTGAACAGAAGAAGAGAGTAGAAGGAATCAAAAGCAGGATAGATGAAGCAGAAGATCAGATCAGTGAGCTGGAGGACAAAGTAGAAAAAAAAAAAACACCCAGAAAGAGCAATAAAAGGAAAAGAGGCTCAGAAAAAATGAAGAGGGATTAAGAGAAATACAAGATAATATGAAACACAATAATATCCAAATGATAAGGATACCAGAAGGAGAAGAAGAGAAGCAAGGGATAGAAAACCTATTTGAAAAAGTAATGATGGAAAACTTCCCTAATTTGATGAGAGAAAAAGTCACACATATTCAGGAAACACAGAGAGTCCCAATCATGAGAAACCCAAAGAGGCCCACTTATAGACACATTATAATAAAAATGGCAAAATGCCAAAGTAAAGACAGAATCTTAAAGGCTACAAGGGAGAAAAAGAAAATAACATACAAGGGAGCCCTGATAAGGTTAGCAGCAGACTTCTCAATGGAAACGGTCCAAGCGAGAAGAGAATGGCAAGAAATATACTTTATCCAGCAAGGCTTTCAATTAAGATAGAAGGCCAAATAAGGGCCTTTTCAGACAAAAGAAGTCGAAAAGAATACACCTCCACCAAACCAGCTCTGCAAGACATGCTAAAGGGATTGATTTAAGGAAAGGAAGGAAAAGAGAAAGCCTGAGGAGCACAGGTATGAAAATGACAATGAATAAGTACCTATCAATAATAACCCTAAATGTAAATGGATTAAATGCTCGAATCAAAAGACAGAATAACTGAATGGATAAGAAAGCATGACCAACACATATGCTGCCTACAAGAGACCTACCTCAGGACAAAAGACCTACACAGACTGAAAGTGAAAGGATGGAAACAAATTTTCCAAGCAAATGGTCAAGAAAAAAAAGATGGGGTAGCAATACTCATATCAGACAAAATAGACTTAAAAAAAAAAGGCCATAAAGAAAGACCCAGAAGGTCACTTCATAATACTCAAGGGAAGAATCCACCAAGAAGACATAAACATTGTAAATATATATGCACCCAATGTAGGACCACCCAAATACATAAAGAAAATCTTAAAGGAATTCAAGAAAGATATTAGACAGCAACACAATTATAGTTGGGGATTTTAACACCCCACTATAAAAAATGGACTGAGCTTCAAAAAAACTATCAACAAAGATATTGTGGCATTGAAGAATGCCCTAAATTAAATATATTTAACTGATATACATAGAGAGAGCTCTTCATCCCAAAGAAGATAAATATACATTCTTCTCAAATACACATGGAACATTTTCAAAGATAGACCACTCAATAGGACACAAAACAAGCCTCAACAAATTTAAGAAAACTGAAATTATTCCAAGTATTTTTTCTGACCACAAGGGACTGAAACTAGAAACCAACTCCAAAGGAAAAAAACCAAAACACTCAAAATCATGGAGACTGAATAGTATGCTATTAAACAAGGAATGGGTCAAGAATGAAATTAGAGAAGAAATCAAAAAGTTTCTGTAAACAAATGGAAAAGAACTTGCAACAACTCAAAAGTTATGGGACACAGCAAAGGCAGTCCTGAGAGGGAAGTTCATAGCAATACAGGCCTACCTAAAAAATATAGAAACATTTCAAACAAACAATCTAACCCTATGTCTACAAGAACTCAAGGAACAACAACACAGTCCAGAGCAATTAGAAGAAAGAAAATAACCAAGATCAAAGGAGAATTAAATGACATAGAGACTAAAAGCACAATTCTAAGGATCAATGAATCCAGGAGCTGGTTTTTTGAAAAGACAAACAAAATTGACAAGCCTTTAAGTGGGCTAATCAAGAAAAAACCAAAATATTGCCAAACCACATCCAACAACACATTAAAAACATCATACACTGTGACCAAGTGGGATTCATCCCAGGGATGCAAGAGTGGTTCAACATTTGCACATGTAGTACAAATGTAGTTTGCACTATCTATGTTTACACCAGATAAACAAAAGCAAAGACAAAAAGCCCCCCACATGATCATATCAATAGATGCAGAAAAAAACATTTGATACGGTACAGCACTCATTTATGTTAAAAACATTCAGCAAAGCAGGAATAGAGGGAGCATCCCTCAACATAATAGAGTCCATATATGAGAGACTTACAGCCAACATCATACTCAATGGGCAAAAACTAAAAGCTTTTCCACTAAGATCAGAGACAAAACAAGGTTGTCCACTTTAAGCACTTCTTTTCAATATAGTATTGGAAGTCTTAGCCACAGCCATCAGACAAGAAAAGGAAATAAAAGGCACCCAAATTGGAAAGGAGGAAACAAAACATGATAGTGTACATAGAAAATCCTATAGACTCCACCCCAAAACTGCTCCACCTAATAAATGAATTGGGCAAAACAGCTGGATGCAAAGTCAATACCCAGAAATCAAAGGCATTTTTGTATACCAACAACGAAACAGCAGAAGCAGAAATCAAGATAAAAATCTCATTCGATACAGCAAAAAGAAAAATAAAATAGCAAGGAATAAACCTAACCAAAGGGGTAAAAGACCTGTATGCAGAAAACTACACAACACTGATGAAAGAAATCAAGGAAGACACAAACAAATCAAAACATATACTGTGTTCATAGATTGAAAGAATTAACATCAAAATGTCCATGCTATCCAAAGCAATTTACAGATTAAATGCAATACCTATTAAAGTACCAATGGCATATTTCAGGACATAGAACAAACACTTCAAAAATTTATATGGAACCATAAATGACCCCAAATAGCTGCTGCAATTTTGAGAAAGAAGAGCAAAGTAGGAGGGATCACAATACCTGATACCAAACTATATGATAAGGCCACTGTAATCAAAACAGCCTGGTATTGGCATAAAAACAGGCACCTAGACCAATGGAAGAAAACAGATAGCCCAGAAATAAACCCAAGTCTCTAAGGTCAATTAGTATTTGACAAAGGGGGCATCAACAGAAAATAGAGTAAAGACAGCCTCTTCAACAAATGGTGTTGGGAGAACTGGACAGCTATGTGCAAAAAAATTGAAATTCGAGCACCAAATTACACCATATACCAAAATAAATTCAAGGTGGATAAAATACTTAAATATAAGCCATAACACCATTAAAGTCCTAGAGGAGAACATAGGCAGGAAAATCTCAGATATTTTATGCAGCAACGTTTTTACAGATATGTCCCCTAGAGCAAGGGGCATAAAGGAAAGAATTAACAAATGAGATCCCATCAAAATAAAAAGCTTCTACAAGGCTAAAGAAAACAGTATTAAAATAAAAAGAGAACCAACTATATGAGAAAACATATTTGCCAATGATACCTCAGACAAGGGTTTAATCTCCAAAAAATATAAAGAAGTGACATGACTCCACTCTAAGAAGAGAAGCAACTCAATTAAAAAATGAGCAAAGGACTTAAACAGACACTTCTCCAAGAAGGACATACAGAGGATCCAGAGACACATGAAAAGATGCCCAATATCCCTAGCTATCAGAGAGATGCAAATTAAAACCACAATGAGATACCACTTCACACCCTGTCAGAATGGCCATCCTAAACAAAACATCAAACCACAAGTGTTGGAGAGGTTGTGGAGAAAAGGGAACCCTAGTCCACTGTTGGTGGCATTGCAGACTGGTACAATCATTATGGAAAACAGTATGGAATTTTCTAAGAAAACTAAAATTGGATCTGCCTTTTGACTCAGCAATTCCACTGCCAGGATTATATCCTAAGAACCCTGGAACACCAACCCAAAAGAACCTATGCACTCCAATGTTCATAGCAGCACAATTAACAATGGCCAAGTGATGGAAGCAACCTAGATGCCTGCCAGTAAATGAATGGATCAAAAAACCGTGGTGCATTCACACAATGGAATTCTATGCAGTAGAAAGAAAGAAAGAGCTACTACCCTTTGCAACAGCATGGATGTAACTGGAAAGCATTATGCTGAGTGAAATAAGCCAGGTGGTAAAAGACAAATACCGTATGATCTCACCTTTAACAGGAACCTAAACAACAAAACAAACAAACAAGCAAAATAAAACCAAAGACACTGAAATAGAGAACAGGCTGACAGTGTCCAGAGGGGAGAGAGTAGGGAATTTCAGGGGAATTTTAGGAGAAAAGGGGAAGGGTTTACATGAACAAGTATAAAAGACACATGGACAAAAATGAGGGTCAGGGAAATGGGAGGGAACTAGGGAGGGCTGGGTGGGTGAGTTCAGATGCAAGTAAAAGACAGAAAACTGTACTTGAACAACAATTAAAATAAAAAAGAATTTTAAAAAAGAAGACTATATTCTTATTATTAGAATATTATCATTTGTAACAATTTTTCTATGTGATATATTTTTGTTTTATAAGAAATTGTATTCATATTCTCACTGATATATTGTAATGCTACATCAGGTATGTGTACATATTATAATAATATATTTGTTCCTATTATTTAATAATTCTGAAGTAACACAGAAATTGGGTAAGATACAGTTCAATTACTCAGGTGGTAATAAGATAGATAAAAGATGATAGTTTGCAAATATGTAAGTAGGGTATTTATTTAGACTTAAAGGAATAAACTTTTACACCCAGACTTTCATAGTGCCATATGCAAATGAAAGGAATGGGTAAAAGGGCTGTTTTCAGATGCTAAGGAAAATGAAAGCTATTGCTGTTTGCTTGTAAAATGTGAAAAACTAAATAATTAATGAAATGTATTTTTACCAATTGGTAATTGCGATATTGCTCTGAACAGTGAAAACTATTTTTGAACATTTGATAAAGAAAAATTTATTTAGACTGTTAGTGCAGTTGCCAATTCTCTAACACTGTATACAAACAGAACACTGTAGAGTGAAATACTAAATGAAACTACATTTCATCTAGTATTTGGTGCTACTCTGAAGAATACTAAGCCCTTTTGTTAAGGGCAGATTCTTTCCAAAGTTAACCTTATTAAAAGTATTTAGCAGTTTTCAGAATTTAATTCAATTTTGGCTACTCTAGGAAAAAACTGTATGCATTTATGTAATTCATGTTATATAATCCCCCTTTCAAAAAATAGCAAAATAGGAGCATACCATCTTCATCAGTTTGAATAATCGTCTCTTCACTCTCCTTCCTGCCTTCTGGATTGGTTAGGATCATCTTGAGGCTGACGTTTGTGTAAGGTGGTAGATGGTTCACAACATGCTGAGGGGCTTTGGGGTCCATGTCCAAACAGTCAGCTTTGCTCTCATTGTGACCACGGAAGTAATGGTAGCAGATAGTGACATTAAAAGTATGACAACGAGTAATGTTGTAACCCAAGGATTCCCAGTCCACAGCAATGCGTCTTGCCTGTATCTCAGCAATCTTCAACGTCTTTGGGGTTCGCATAGGTTCTGAAGAATAAGCCAGAGACATAGAGTTGTCAACTTTATAATAAATAATCTTTATTTTTCATAAAATACTGATCATGACATATGTGTAATCCAGGAAAATCTAGAACTCATCTTTTATTCTCATTTTCTTTGCTTACTCATGATTTCATTCTTAAAGACTTTGGTCAAGGGCTATAATTTACCAAAGGAAAATAAGTGAAATGTAAAATGTCAACAATCCACAGTACTTAGGAACACAGTGCAACATAAAGATTTGAAAATGTAGCCAAAGTACCTTTATAGTTGCTGCTGTTGTTACTGCCCAATTCCCCATCTTGTGTCATTACTGAGTGAGTGAATTAGCTAATATATCATCATGGATAAAAGTCAACATGTTCTGCTCTATGATTTGTCATGTCACCAAGCTATGCTGTATCCTAATTAGTCTAATTGTAACATAAACTACCACTTACAAAAAATGACACAGATATTAATTAACATTTATTACTTCAGTAATGATATTGTTCATCAAAGCAGAAAAATATCTGAAAAAAATTCAACAACACATGTGGATATTCACATTGTCATCTTTACTTCTTGATTTCTTTCTGTGTTTTTTCTAGGAAACATTCAGGTTGAACAATCCATCCACTGTCATCCAACTAAACTGGAAAGTGAATATTCACTCAAGTGGAAAATGCTGGCAGAACTAAACACTCCAAAGATGGGAGTCCATCCATCACTGCTTCCCAAGTGTATTCTTTCCTCATGCAAGACTAACTTTAATTGTCTAATTTAATCAAAATAATTACTCTATGAAATTATGGCCATTGCAAAGACTATGCCATAAACAAATCAGTACATAGCACACTTATTACAGTGACTTGACAAGGAGATTCAAGTCAAGGCCAAGGTCAAGGTCTTGTTGGGACCTCACTTAACTCATCAAAGATAGTCACTTCGCTTGCTAAATGGAAATCAGTAGGGGAAAAAGAAAAAAAGTAATTAAAAAAGCCTAATTTGGTGTTTTTATGTATTTTGACTTTTGAGGTTAAAATGTCAGTTATGTAAAAACAATCAGCATGGTACACAAATGGCAAGTGCCAACTGAAATTCCAGTTCAATATATTTAATGTGTCATCTGTAATGCACTGTGGAGGCCACTTAATTAAAAATCTGAAGTTTACAAAAATATACACATTCATACATGCAAACTAAACTTTGGTAGAATCTAAATGCTTAGGGTTTTTTGCATCATAACTTTACATCCTATTATTAATAATGTTATAACATAATGTCCAAGAATTAAATTGCTCTCTTGAACAAGGATTTATCTACAAAAACTACAAAGATATAAGAGAAAATATTTCCTGTGTCTCAATAAATATACTGGTAGAATAGAATTTAATAAAATTGTATCAGTCACTGGAGATATGAAGACATATGACATGTTTCCTCTTTTTAAGTAATTCACAAAATATTAAAGCAGATTCATAAAAAAGCAGATCATTTTTATTTTACTGACTGATTGATTGTTGTTCCATTTCCCACCTTTTCCTCCATTGACATGCTTAGGTTAAATGCTATTTTCCAGTTTTCTGATGGTTCACAGTACTGCGTCTTCCTATTTTATCACTTTTGTTGCATGTGTTTTACCTCAAACACTGTAACTAGGTTGGAATAAAGATGTGTCTCTTTAACAATTTAACAAATTTATATGTCTAGCTCTGTGATAACACTTATTTTACCAGGCACAAGGGATACTTTCAGTTCAGCATAGTTAGACTAAAGCAGTCTTCAGCACCATTGGCTGGCTACCAGCTGACCAGAGTTAGGATCACCCTCAGATTCCCAGGCAGACTGATTTTGCTGCCTGCTGGGCAATAAGCAAACACAATTTAGTGGCCATGCTTAGGGGAGGCCAACTTTGCTCTAAAAGTTATGTATAATGAGAAAGTGAGATTTCCCCCAGAAAATATGTGAAATGCATGAACAAAGAACTCCCATACAACAATAAATATTTGCTCCTCTGTTCAATTTTTTTGAATTAGTATTCATGTACTTGCTTTCACTCCTCATTTTGATTCTGACATTTCCCCCCTTTATGAATTTTTCTTTTCCCAAGTAATCACCCTCTCATTCACCTTTTCATTCACTCCCACAGTTCCATGTTCACCTACCCTGCATTCTAATACAACTCTAAAAGCACACCTAGAGGGCTTTCACTCTGTGAAGATGGACCAGCTCTACACCTTTAGTTTTTACTTTTTAAAGGGTTTTCAAAAGACGTATTTACTACATATTACGTAAAAAATGCGTGCGGTTTACTTGGTGCACAAATTTTGATCTTGTGTATTTAAATGTTGCTTACTTTGACTATAAGTCATAGTATAAATTATACTAAAAACTCTCATTTCAAAATCAGGAGAAGATAGCTTTATAAACCCTATACATATGTGTATAAACCACCATCATAATTTTAGTAACCAATACTTTATTAAGTGATACAAAAAAATACAGATGTGTGGAAAGAAGTGGTTTTCTGTTAGGCAATGAATCATTCTACAAAGTCAATATGGTATTTAAAATCTGTATTTTCTCAGTGCATGAAAGAAATGCTAAAAACTGTCATTATTTCAAAAATGTAACTTAAATATATAATTTCACTCTCACCTTAGGGCAATATTTAGAAACATATACACAAAATAAACACACACATACAACATACACATATACACTCATTAACACATACATATGATAGGCACTGTGCCATGCAATTCCTCTGAATTCTGTTAGGTCTCAGATGAGCTGACAACTACCTGAACTCAAATTTTTATATTAGAATCTTCATAAAGAGCAGAGACTTGAGACTGTTCTACTATTAAGAAATTCATTTTAGCCCTGGCTGGTGTAGCTCGGTGGATTGAGCTCGGGCCTGCGAACCACACAATCGCGGTTCGATTAACAGTCAGGGCACATGCCTGGGTTGCAGGCCAGTTCCCAGCCGGGGCCAGTTCCTGGCAGGGGAGCACATGAGAAGCAACCATACATTGATATTTCTCTCCCTTTCTCCTTCTCTTCCCTTCTAAAGATAAATAAATAAAATATTTTTTAAAAAAGAAATTCATTTAAAAAATTCTATCAGAGTTCAAAAATAAAATTACCTAAATTTCTCATTCTGATCCAGTATTTCTTTTGCTTCACCAATAATTACACTGTATTTGTGAGATAATGCATAAATTTAAAAATGTAACTTTCTAAGTTGAAATAATTACTTAAACTATCATAAAACACCTGAAAGCAGAAGGATATTGCTGGAACCCACTATCTTCTATACAAGAGGGGCATGAGTGCTGTTTTAAGGATAAAAAATTTGAAGAAATGACCCAGCGTGGTTAATGTTACATAGAGGCACAATAGTAGACAGTATTTATAACCAACAACATTAATAAACATAAGGAACGTAAAGGAATTGAGATCAATGTACTATCTATCAAGTGTTTTTGAAACATACTAATATTCTCTTATTTTTCCAGAATTTGACTTTCTATATTCAACTTTTCATTAGGTATTCTATATATGTAATTTGGTAAAAACAGTTCTTTCTCATTCTTTTCTTTCTTGGTAAAAGAAAAATTGGGAAAGAAATAAGTAATTAAAAAAACTTTTGAGACAAAGTTTTGGCAAATTTTGGGGAAGAAATATAGCCAGAAAGTAAGTTTTATGTAGTAAAGGATCATATTAAAATATTATGAAGCCCTGGCCTATGTGGCTCTGTTGGTTGGAGCATCCACCAATGGGTTGAAAGGTCATGAGTTCAATTCCCAGTAAGGAATTGTGTGAGAGGTGAACTGATTAATGTTTCTCCCTCACATTGTTGTTTCTCTCTCTCTCTCTCTCAAAGAAATGAAAATGTCCTCAAGTGAGGATAAAAATGTTAATTAAAATATTTTAAATAATCTATTAAGAAACAAAAATACATTACTTATTATATAAATTGTATAATACCAGACACAGTACTAATGTGAACAAAACAATGACAGACCTCAAGGAGCTTCACATTTATTTACTAAAAATGACGTCATGAAAAATACATAAGTAATTAAGTAGTATGATATAAGTGCTATATAAGTGGAATAATATAGTATAACAATTCAAGAGGAAGAAATGTTCTCCAGTTGTGAAAGGGAGGAGACATTTGCGTTACATCTCAATGGATAAAGGCAAGATGGATAAACATCGTTTGGATACGTATTACGCAAGCAGGAGAAACAGAATGAATAAATATGCGGAACACAATTGGGAAAAGTATGTAATCCCACTTGGCTGCTGTACCAGTTATTCAGTAGATTATGTAGAAAACGACTATTGAGAAACTTTGGATATCAGGGTAAGAAATTTAAGTTGATGTAATAGATTATGGAAAGTCACTTAGCAGATAATTAACATAATTTTAGACTTAGGGATGGAGGAATGGGAGAGAGGGACATTAAAAACCAGGTAAAAACTGGTACTCTAAGAAAAATCTCATTCTTTCAAATTCTACCCTTTAAATGATTAATCATAACCGCTCTTGTTAAATGTCTGTCCCGCATATATATGCACACTAAAACTGGTATAAAGTTCTCATTCATTCATTCCTAATAAACCCTAGGAAAACACCTATTAATATAAAAAAGCACATGCAATGAGAAACGTCAGTATTAGCTGATTTTATTCTCCTTGCCAAATGTTCAGGCAGGCCTACTAACTTTTCCCATTCCATTTTCTTTTTATTTTTCACTTATTTCCTAGTTGTTATAGTGCAAAAGGCTCCATAAAGTTGAGGCAAAATAACAGAAAATGGCAGAAAATTCACATATCAAATCTATGACCAGTATTATATAAGTAGCAGTAAATTAAAAAGTAACATATCATTGCCCTTTAATTCCAAATAGATAGAGCCACGGGGGTTATGTCTGTAATAATTTATGTGTTGAATATCTAGACCAACTTAATAGGATAACATAAAGAACTACTTGATAATTCTCTTAAGGTTAAGAAAAATAAAGGCAACATGAACAGACAAAACCTGTTGACTTTGGGTCCCCTCTGAAGAGCAAGATGATTTGTCAGTGGTTCTAGACAATAGATAAAAGAGAATTTGAGTTTTTGGTATTCACTAGACAACATGTGACATGGCAGGTCAACATCCATATCCTTTTGTAGTGGTAATCTCTCGTTACTCGGAAAGAATTGTGAAAACAAAAGCTTTATAAGCTACAAGAGAATCGAGGGCAAGGGTCCTATTTCCCTAGAATCAGTTTTTAATGATAAAACTTATTATCCAGCTGTCAGTCAGAGAAAAACAGAAGATGTCCCAAACCTCATGGCAAGAAAAAAAAGGAAGAAAGATCTTGTCAAAGATGTGCACAAACTGAGAACACTGAATCATGACAGGCGCTGCATGCCCCTGGCTGCCTTTCCATCAGAAATCTGAGAAGCTGACTGCAAAGCACAATTTCCATTCCATTTATCAAAACAAATACAAGGAGAGTGAATTTCCTGACTGCCAGAGAAAAATATTTGTTAGTGTAAAACAAAAAATAATTGGGGTAAAATTTCTGAACACAGGTAAAATTTTACAAGGTAAAAAGGAAGAAAACATTGGCATTCCTTCCGGGATGAAAAAAGTCTTTGGAAGATATTCTCTTACTTTTCCCTATTGATGCTTTGTATTTTTATTACTTGGCCCATGGTAAGAATTGAGAATAATCAAGGCTTTGCACTGCACATTTTTTCAATCTTATAATATCACCAGTCTTGCCAAAAAGATTGCATCTCTGCTCCCCTGGGTCAGATTGAGTTAATGATAAGTTGGTGAGATGACCTGATGAATACTATAACATGAGGGGGCCTCGGGTCCAGAATAATCGCAAGCCAACTGTCAGCTCTTCTGGCTTTATGGCTATGTTGTTGAAATGACATGCTTGGGCTCAGGGGACACACAGTGACAGAGGGGGCAAGGCTCACTTGGCTCTCCTGCAGCCACAGTAATATTTAGCCAGTACCATCAGAACAAACACTAAGCACATAGAAAATCAAAGCAAAACCTGTCACCTTCACTGCTCTCAAGAGTCTTACTGGAGTTCATCAAATAATTTTAATGAATTTAACATTCGCATACTCTCTACCATACTGCCAAGAAAATGAATTGATTTTTAAACAACAATAATACCAAAGTGACAGGAAAAAGAGAGAATAACTCTTTTTCTAAAAATTAAATCCCACTGAATGTCATTTTATCATGAAATCTACTTCTCAGTATAGCAGGCAGTTGAAAATTGGGGGACACTTCAATGGTTTTTTCATTTAAGTTTTTATGTAATAATATTAGGCTTGTCAGAAACATATAATCAGTGAGCCCACTTCAATTCCTCTTTGATATTGGATATCCCACTTGTGTTTTTTTTAGCAGATTATTTTCTAGTCCACAGATTTTATTCCTCTATACATCGATGAAACTAATGCTCTTTATTGAACACAGTGAATAATTTACATGATTAAGTCAAGATGATTTTTTATTGTTTCTTTGCTTTATTTATCTTAAAGCAGAGCATGTAGGTCTCATTTATGTTTTAAAACTTAAATAAAAAAGTAAAATATTCTCTACAGATAATTGCATACATTTGTATAAAACATACAATTGAAAAAGACATTTTTTAAATAATGAAAATAAAGAAGACAATAATCTACTTTTCCTGTTTAAAAAAGAATTGTTTTTATATAAAAAATAGCAAAGCAGTAATGAGGTGCCAAAAATGTAAAGTGATTTGTACAGAATGCTAGTAAAATGTAATATTATAAATAGCACTCCCATATATGTATTTATAAAGGTGACTTTAGAGGAGTTGTATATAGCAATTAAAAAACTCTAGAGGGGATTTTTCAATAACTTATTTATCCCTAAATAGAAGATAAATGATCTACTTCTTAGATTGTTCTAATAAAAGAGGTAAATATTTCGTATGCCAAGCATAGTCATTGATTCATAGTATATTCCTAGAAAACTTTATTTTTGGAACAATAAAGCAAATAATTTAAAAAATGTTTTATACTCAAGAGCTAATGAATTAGAACCAAAGGACCCAATTCTGTGTGGTAGTTACAATGCAATTAATTCTTCATCTCCCCTTCTGTTCGCAGTTTGTCATGTGACTGTAATTCCTCACACCAAAAAAAGTGGGGTTTCTTTCCTCATCCTTTAATTCTGGACTTCCTTTGTGACTTGCTTTGGTCAACTGAATGGAGCACAGTGACGGTGTGCTGCTTCTCAGGGTGTAATGTATCTCAAAGGCTGGCACGCTCCTGCTTGCTCTTGCACCTCCACCATCAGCTCTAGAACAAGGTACCTGTGAGTTGGAGCTGAGGTGTAACAGCAAAAGGTCGGCACAGTTCAGTCAATGGAGTCTACAGGCAGACCTGGGAGTCACCCAGGTTGGAGGGTTCCACCCGAACATTCTAGGGTGCGAGCTACAGTACACGCTCGCTTTAGGCTACTGGTGGGCTTCTGTGGCTAGTTTTGGCTCAGAATTTTGATATAGTCTCTATTCTTAATCTCTTCATTTATAAATTACATTAGTATTTGTGTGAAGACGAGATCCGTGATCTCTCCACAAAACAATACTTTACAAATTTTATTTCTCCATTAACAGGTTGTGCTGAGCCATGACACGCTTAGCTTATTTAGTATTATGCAAATGCTTGACATACGCCAGATACTGTGGTAACGGTGTATGCTTTAAAGCATATACTTTAAAAATGATCAAATGATTTTGGTTGTGTCTTATTTCCTATATGCTCTCTGAGGGCAGGTTTAGTTGCCATAGTAATATATCAAAGGTTAAACTAATAACTCTGTGAGTGATAAGACATGTGAGTCCTTTATTCAAATCTATAAAAATTAAAATTGCAGGTTTGAGTACCCTGCTCTATCACTGTAAGGCATTTATTAAAATTACTTAATTATTTATATTAATATGACTTTGTAGGTATACATAAGGTTGAGTCTGTAATATAGTCCAACATTTTTAAAAATATTTTATTTATTTATTTATCTTTAGAGGGGAAGGGGAGAGGGAGAGAAACATCAATGTATGGTTGCCTTTTGTGCATCCCCTGCTGGGAGTTGTCCTGCAGGGAACCAGCCTGCAACCCAGGCATGTGCCCTGACTGGGAATCGAACCGCGATCCTCTGGTTCACAGGCCTGTGTTCAATCCACTGAGCTACACCAGCCAGGGCCTCAAATTTCTTTACTTTTGAGATGATAGGCCTGACAGAAAAAGGTGCATTTACACATACAGGCGTGGGCAACCACGGGTTTATAGCTGTTCGGATGACAAAGGACATGAAGGTTATGATTATTACATAATCATAAACTGCATACAGTAGTTTACATTACATTACATAAACTACATATAGTAGTTTTATTAACTCAAAAGAATGTTATGGTGCAAGTGTACCACTACTTTTGTCCATCCCTGTACACTTTCCAAATTCCTCTAACACTGTTTAGTACCTTTTCCGTAGCTACATAACTCTGTTGTGAAAATCTTACACCTGACCTTGAATGAATTAGTCAATTCAACTTAGGAAAATTATTATAAAGTATATTTACTTACTAAAATGTTAAGAAGGCCCATTTTTAGTGAGGCTATCTTATGAGATAAAGTCCCACCCTCCCTCCAACACAAAAAAATATCATAACTGCATTTTAGTGACATCTCAAGTATGTATGGCTCATTTTCCTCTTTACAAATACTATGATTTTAATACTTCAACTTAGGTCCTTTCATTCCTACTGGAAATTTAAGGAGAATAATTTGTTAAGAAAAAAGAAAAATCTCTAGATAATAAAAGTAAAAAGCTGTAGTATGCAGACTTCAAAAGTGATGCAGGCTATTGACATACCTTGACACATATTTGATTTTATAAAGCCCACGTGTCTGGGAACATGCTTGCTCAGGGCAATGGAAAGATAAGGACCGCCAAGTTGCGGATTACTTGTCCATTTCCTTTTCGGCAGCCACCATTTATTCTATGCTTTCATGCATGAGTAACAGCTTGCAGATCCTTCACGTGTAATCAATAGTTGTGAAGTTTTATATTAGGTTTAGAGATTAGACAGCCTTGATTATAAATTTTATCGACTTGTACAGCTTAGCAACAGAAATCCCTGTACATTTTTCAGAGATTAAATTAAAAGGAGATATATGGCCTACACACTAGAAATGCCAGTGTGATTATAAGGCACAGCCTTTTTTATGCTCATTCCTCTAGGTGAAGAAAATCTATCTGCACAGTCAAACATGAATCAGCATGTCAACGGGCACCAGGCTGAGAAAGCAAACACAGTGAAAATGTGACAAAAAGAATTACAAAACCTCAAGAAAATCTGTCCGAGACTATAATTAATATAGGAGACTTGAAAGGATTAATTGCTTCAGCTCATTTGTAAATTAGCAAATTGACAGAGATAAGATTAATGAACTCTTTAATTTCTACCTGGAAAACCTGATCCTATATCAAACTGAAGAATCATGATCTATTTTAAGATCAAGGAAAAGGAACTATTTTTTAATTACTACAAAAATAATATCATTTAAAGATAGTAAATAACCTAGTGGCAATGAAATTCACAACTAAATCTATTTTAGATTGTTCTTAAATAGAATGCTCTCCCCTTAAAATATTTTAAAACACTGCTGAATATTTTATGTTCACTCTTTCAAGGTCTGAGGATGTCCAGAAATATTTATAAATTAAATGCATTCATCATTTATAAACTTAAGTAACATAAATAGATTATTATTTTCCAAGCTTAAAATCTTAACTTTGTTTTTCTATGTTCTATTATGGTTTTCTGAATATTGTATCACTGGTCCTTTGCAAAATATTTTTCATTATTCTAATTGAGTATGTTCAAGATCTGTGTAAGTCCTATGTATGATAACACATAAGGCAGAAATAAATAAAAGGTGATTCATACTGACACACACTCTGAAGAACTCATTTCTTCAGCATTAGAAAGGTCTTCAACAAATAGGTTGAGAGCTTGTACTGCCTTGCGCCAGTCTAAAGAGTTAGACCATGTTCTAGTGCATTGGTATTGGCCTTCAAAGACAATGAAGGCCCCTTAAATTACACAAATAAAAAATTACATATCTATCATTGAGTAATTTATGCAAGATATTCGATCAAGATATTTCTATAAAAATCTACTAGTATTTTCAAATGACCCACTGGAAAGCATAAAACGGTAACACTAGGAATGATGATGACCTGGAAGATTGCTTTTCTTTGTTTCTGCTAGTAAATGCTATTAATCTCCAGCTTGATCCCTCTCTAATCTCCAGATTCATATACCAAATTGCCTGCCAAATATCTCAACTTGGTTGTCTAATGGGTAGCTCCAAAATAGAGCTAATGTCATTCTACAGCCTATTCTCCTTGTAGCCTTTCCTCTCTCAATGAAAATAGCTCTAATAAGCCAGGCTAAGAATCTTGGAGTCATCAAAGACCTTCCTCCTTTTAAACCTCACGTCCATTTCATTTTCAATGCCATCTGTACTCTCTGCAATATAAGTTTAAAATCTGACCATCCAGCCCTACTTGCATCAGTGCTATTTCTTTGACCTTAGCTACTAACACCCAGGGTGCAATTCGTGAAAACCTCTCAAAACTAAACCGGAATGAACATCTGCTCCCTTTTTTCCCCTCCTTCACATAAGTTGTCAGTGGGACCCTGATGAATCCTCCAGTGACTGTCCACCTAAGTCAAAGTAAGAGTGAAAGTCATCAAAATGGGTTACCACATCCTGCACTTTCTATTATCACCCCCCCACCCCACATAATTCCCTGCCTGGCCTCATGCAGCACCTTCACACTTGCTATTCTCTCTTCCTGAAATATTCTTCCAGACATGCACTTGCCTCTCCCCTCCTTCACCTTATTTAAATGTCAATGTCATTTGCTGTTCATTTCTCTCCTTAGCACTACTGCCATCTAATAATATTTTATTTAATTATCTTTATTATTTCCTGTCTTCTCATAATAAAATCTTTGGTACATAATCATTGTTTAATAAATATCTCAGTTGATGAATGAATGGATAGATGAGTGAGTGAATGAATGAATGAATATATATATGAATTAATGAACATATGTATCTTCTGCAGGCTGGAAGTTCTTGACACATCATAAATAAGCTACAATTTTCCTGAATGAAGGACATTTTTAATAACAGAAGAGCCACCATTGAAATTCTATCTGAATTTAGTTATAAAATGAAATCTAAACTACTGACCATATCAACCCTCTAGAAATAGCTTTAACATGTAACATGTTCATACTTAAGAAGCAAATAAAGATTTCCATTTGAGCAAAATTCAAATTACTAGGAGAAGTTAGTGAAGAGGAAGGAAAAAGGCTATTGTAGAACATTGAAAAAATAATGTGGAAAGTTTTTCACAGAAGGAAACATACATTTAATGTTAGAAATTTGATGAATATTTTAAGTTTTATCCATCATGAATATCAGCCTATATTAATGACATACATTTGGAACTGTCCTTTATTGTTGTAGTTTTTTGATCTTTCAAGTATTTTTTTAACTTTCTCAACTAGAGAGCAAGTTTCTCCAGGGCAAGAAACATACTTACTACTGCACTTCTTGGTGCTAAGCATAGAGTAAGAAAGCGATGAATGCATTTAATTTAAGCAACTTTACCCTTAAGGAGTTAGGAAATTTATAGCCTTTGAACATAAAACATAAAAATAAACTACATCAAGATAGAGGGGAAAAATCCCTTGCAATCAATGGTTGTTATTTTCAAAGCATAGGAATAATAGACTTTAGGTATTTTAAATTATTTTGTTATTCCAGCTTAAAAATTAGGTGTTCTATATAAACAATTGACTTCATTTTAGGTTACACTAAAGAACAGATGGCATCATTAAAGGCATATTAAACTTCTTTTTCATTCACATGGGGTCTAAAGAACTGGTTCTTTCATGAGAGCCTGCATCAATACCATGGCTTTACTGGCAATCACACTCTGATTCCTGAAGTGAAGTTCCTTTGCTCGCCGTTTTTATTTTATCCTAACACGTTTGTTATTGTGGCCTAGAACAAGTTTGACAAAAATATTTCTGAGCCTCTGTGTGTTTCCACAAGTGATATACATCTTAAATTACTGTATGTAGCCCTAATAGGAAGGCAGAAACCTCAATTTGTGAAAAGATCATCTATCTATCGATCTATCGATATATATGTGTGTGTATGTGAGTGTATATGTGTGAATATATATACACACACACACACACACATATATATACATATGGGCTGTGGAATGGGACTTCTGGTTACTTAAGTGTAAGTTGCTAACATCCATGTGCATCATTGCCAAATGCATAAAATGAGAAAAATTAAATCTGCCTCAAAGAATTATAATAAGGATAAAATAAGATACTACATAAAAAGTGACTGAAAAAATACCTGGTTTATTTGATGACTAAAACAAAGCCATTAACTTTATTCTAATTACATATATATTAGTGGTCTAGTAGTAGTATCACTTACAGAAATTAAGTCCTGGAAAAGTATGGACGAGTTCTCCCCCAGCCCCTCCACAGAAACATTACTACACATGTGGCTATTTGTCCATCTTTTATGCTCTATGCAGAAAATAAAATCATTCATTTATAATTCTCAAAATGTCAGATTAAGTAATTTTGGGGAAAAATGCCAGATTTATGGGCCACTCTGCCATTTCTGGTCCATAAAGAATATGTTTGTAAGTTAGGGAATATATCTAACTTCAAATAAAAACAAGACTAGAATCTAACAGAAATCTAACAGATGGAAAAGTTTAGAATAGAAGAATAAAAAGAATAAAAAGTTTAAAAGGAATAGAAGGAATAGAAGAAGAAAAAGAATAGGAATAGAATAGAAGAATAAAAAGAATAAAAAGTTTAAAAGGAATAGAAGTTTAAAAGGAATAGAATAGAAGAATAAAAAGAATAAAAAGTTTAAAAGGAAAGTTTAAAAAGAATAGAATACGGGGCTGAGCATAAAACTTTTCTACTAAACTGAATCCCTTGAGCCTGCCCCCTCATTTTCACACATGAATGCAAACTCTTTTTCTCTATAAGTGAAGTTCTCAATGTCATTAAAGAGTGGTATGGAAATTGTCAAAAATAGTTGCTTTGAACGTAAAGCTATAGGGAGAGTTGTTTGAAAGGTTTTGTTTTTTCTTTATCTTCTAATACGAATGGCTGCTCAAGGGTATTTTCCGGAAACTAAAGGTCATAATCAAACAGTAGATATTTATAATATTTTAAAATACTCTAATGCTTTCTTGGAATATGGTCATTTTTTTTGCAAATGCAAAAAAGACTTTGGTAAGTCAGATAACCTGAACACTTAAGAGAAGTTGTTTTACTATGAATTCTACAAAATTCAAATTAAATAAATATCTAAGTAGTTCATTTTTGGATTTTTGTATACTGATTTATCTTAAACACAGGCAGTACTTCCAGACATTTACTAACACATCTTCATAGGCAAATCAAATAGAAAAATTTAAATAACTATATCTCAACAACTAAGGTGACTTATCTCTCACTGCCACACAGGACTTTTGTTTGTTTTTAGAAACAAAATGGAGAAAATTTGTGCCATCAGTGGAGACCCTTCAGCACATCATTACAATGGAGGACGGAAGTCCCATCACAGTCCCTTTCTTGAGGTACATGCTCTGGGAATTCATTTTTGTAAGCATTCCCTAAAGCGTAATTCATTTTTCTGTTTCATGCAGTGATAAAATACATCAGAAATATATATATTTTAATGATATTTGAGACATTTCCTTATAATATTCAGTGTGATTATTGTAACCATTTAGGAAACTTTTTTTAAAGCAACCATACTTTCCTGATATCTTAAACACTGTATATTAAAAATATTAACCAAAACAATTATTTGAGCTCATCCTCATTGCTGTGGTGTCACTCTCCTGGTAATTTCAATATTCTCTAGTTTTAATATTTGTTAGGCTGTTAGAATGGTGCATTTTCTGAAAACAGGAATTATGCCATATTTTCTTTGCATTCATCATGGATCCCTGCATAATATCACATAGTAGATACTTACTGAAAATTAACATATTGAATAAAAGAATGAATAGCTTCAGTAATTCCCAGTAAATAACCACATTAAATCTGTATTGTTTGAAAACAACCACCTTATTTTTTTAAATGATGTTCCCTGAGTGGGCAGAAGCATATAGATCCTCTAGCCCAACGTAACAGAATGCACCCACTGATGGAAAAATAAATAGTATTTATTCAATGTCTCTACCTGTTAGTTATGTTCAAGTAAAAGAATATATAATTTTAAATAAATATAACAATTTTTAATAAAAACTGAAACAAAAAAGTGTTAATAGTGAATCATACCTCAAGTTGCTATATCACCATTTTTAATGTAATAAAAATAAGCATGTGAATGAATATTTGTCACAGTTTACAAAATGAGGATTTTAGGTTTCCAGGGGAATTCCTGATTTTCCCCTTATGGTTCTACATCATGGGGCAAGGACTCACTATTAGAGGCTTAATTAAGATGGCACCTCCTGCTGAGTAAGACAGCAGTCCCCTTGTAGGGCCAGGGCCCTACAGTAAGAGGCCTCTATTTTTTCTTTGACACAACTGTATTCCTTTTTATTTATCAACCACCTCATCATTGAAAGTCTCTGTTAATTTTACATGGACCTGAAGATGATCTCTCAACTGCTTCATTATGTCACCAGGTCATACGGAAACTAAACCAAAGCCCTAAAGAGCGGAAGGAAACACACACACACACACACACATACACACACATGCACACACACAGACTAGTCAAAACTAGTTGTTTCTAAGCACATTCCTAAGAGTCAACGGTTTCAGTGCCAACTTTGGACTGCTTAAGAATTGTACTAAGCTTGTTGCCTCCTCAGTATGATATTGTAAGATAACAAGCTACTGTAGCCAATTTAGTAAATAAAATGTAGCTCAAAAAAGTAAATCTTGTCAATAAAATACCAAAAAAAGCAAACGAAATGTTAAATTTTTGATGTGATGTACTTCCCCCTTCAATTTTATGAAAAATAAAACTGAGACTAGGAGGGTGCTGAGTAGTTTTACAACTGGTATCTGATTCTGACAGACTCAAAAACCACAGTGTATGAGAACTCATATTAAGAAATCTGGGAAAAGTAAGGAATAATTACAGGCAGAGTTTTCCACAGAAAAGTATTATAATTTAGTAGAAGACATAAAAAATTTTAAATAGCTATTATATGCCATCAATAGCTCACATTTGTGCTGTTGTGACCATAGCTTTTTAAATATGTATCCAAATGCAAATGAGCTGCTACGTCAACCATCCAAGTATGCCCCATCCTCCCCACCCTTGCCTTTTTCCCCATGTTTCAGAAGTTTGAAATGTAAGATTAATTATGATTTTTAACATAATCTACTTACATTCCTAATAATGGTTACATTATAATGGAGTACAGCTGATATAAAGCTGTGCTGGTCCAGTTATCCCATCTAACTTACTTTCAAGCCACATCTGCTATTATTTACACATGTTAAATGTGCTTTTCATTTTTTATTTATTTTATTTACATTTTTTAATCTTTAAAATTTTGTATCTTCTTCCATTACCATTTAGTCCCTTATAGCCCCATCCACCAGCATTCATCACATTGTTGTCTAAGAGTTCTTTTTTGCTTTTTGCTCAATCCCCTTTCCCGCTATCACCCCCTTAGCTGTCATTCTGCTACCTATGAGTCTGTTTGCTTGTTAGTTCAGTTTGGTTGTTAGATTCCACATCTGAGTGAAATTCTATGGTATTTGTTCTTCTCTGATTGGTTTATTTCACTTAGCATAATGTACTCCAGGTCCATCCATACTGTTGCAAAGGATTAAACTTTCTGCTTTCTTATGGCCGAGTAGTATTCCATTGCATAAATATCCTATGATTATTTTACCCACTTATCTATCGATGGACATTTGGGCTGCTTCCATATTTTAGCAATTGTAAATGATGGTGCAACAAACATAGGGGTACTTATGTTCTTACTTTGGGTTCCTTCAGATATATTCCCAGAGGTGGGATTACTGGGTTGAAATGCCAATCCAATTTTAATTTTTTTAGGTATCTCCATATTGCTTTCCACAGAGGCTACACCAATCTACATTCCCATCAACAGTGCAAAAGAGGTCCCCTTTCTCCATCTCCTTGCCAGCACTTGTTGTTTGTTGATTTATTGATGGTGGCCATTCTGACCAGCATGAGGTGAAATTTCATTGTGGTTTTAATTTGCACTTATTTGATGATTAGTGACATTGAGCATCTTTCTGTATTTTTACTGGTCATCTGTTTTTCCTCTTTGGAGAATTATCTATTCAAGCCATTTGACCATCTTTTAATTGGTTGTTTGTTTGCTTGTTTTTATTTTTATGTTTAGTTTTGTAAGTTCTCAATAAATTTTGCATATTAACTTTTTATCAGATGTCTTGACAAATATGTCCTTCTGTTCTGTGGGTTTTCTTTTTATTTTGTCATTTTCCTTTGTTGTGCAAAACATTTCTAATTGATACTTTTTTCTTGTTACTCTATGATAACAATGAAAAATGTATCAGTGTCTCAGATTTGGTTCATTAAAGCCTAAAAACAGTGACAAACAAACCCAGATCCTTAAAGAGTAAATGAGAGTCAAATGTCAAAATACAATGTGAACATTTGTGCTAGGACAAGCAATGATAAAATGGACCAAAATATACTTACAGAAACACAAAGCAAAACTTTAGTCCCTGAAACCTGGGTTTTCTTATATTGGTGATCCATTAATCTCTGTATTATCTGATAATAAAATATTATCATATAGTATCTTACACTTACTGATACTTCCTCATCATTTCCCCAAAGCACTCAGTAACCACTGTACTAAACTGAAGAAGTCTTCACAGAATGAGAGCAAAATGTTTTCCATGACGAAATTCACAATTTTATTCACCAAAGATGAGAAGGGCCCAAATGCCAACTTCAAATTGATTCTCCTGGAGGCAAAAGCAAGTAAATTCACACTCTCTTTGAAAGGCTTGTAGTGCCACTGAGAAAATTAATAATAAATACTATGCTCTCAAAAAAT
The DNA here is from genome assembly GCF_014824575.4 of Sturnira hondurensis. Classification (NCBI taxonomy): domain Eukaryota; kingdom Metazoa; phylum Chordata; class Mammalia; order Chiroptera; family Phyllostomidae; genus Sturnira; species Sturnira hondurensis. The sequence goes on along the minus strand of NW_028077105.1, from coordinate 9,761,945 downwards.
CAGTAAAAGCTATTGGAAAAATGTCTACATCAATGAACACTGTTGTTAGGTATCACATAATGTCAACCTGGAGGAGCAATGTCTGTCTCTTGGATGCAGTTCCTTTTAACAGCTGAGCAAGTCACTGACATGCCCAGGAGATGCTCTTCATGAATGTGTGGAACAAAGTTGGGAGACAATGTTCCATAAATGTTGGAACCAGTAACTCCTGAAAACCAGGACTATGCAAAGATACAGGAACAAGACAGTGTATTCAACAGAAGCAGGACACAGCTACGGATGCCTGGGGGAAAGCTGGCTCTTTGAAAAGAGAATTAAATAGCTCAAATGTCTATGCAGGTATTTTATTCACTAAGAACACCAAAGAGTTCAGCATAATGCTACCTGATCTTGTTTCAGTATTGAAGGAAATAATAAAACTGTATATAATCGCCTTGTATTTCCCACCTATGCAGTGAAATGGGCAATGAATACAAGACTGTCTAGCCATACTGTGGTGTGCTGACTACTGAGTGGAAAAAAGTTCACATGGGTTTCCAAAATCCAAAATAAAGGATGTGATAAACACATTTCTTCCTGACACTGACCATGCTATTAAAGACCTTTTCAATGAATTCAAGTGGCATGCCTAAATAACCCAATTTCAGAATATATTCAATGTATTAAATCATCTATATCTATCATGGTGGGGCTAGAATAATCACCATATTTAATTCTGAGCATCAGAAAGATTCTTTAAAATGACTGAATTGTGACGCAAATAACATGGTCACTACAAGTTTAATCTAATTCAACATATAATCATTTTCTATATTTTTAGAAAAAGACATTGCTGTCTTAGTGTTAGGTACATTTAAAAACATATCCAATGCTCCACCAAAACATGAAAAAATAATTTCTAGTCCTTGATTCAATAAAAGGGTATATTAAAGTCAATTTGCCATTACATCCTAGGATTAACACATAATTTCCTAACTTCTAAGTAGGATATGCTTGCCAATTTAGACCTTGACAGTTTGCTAAAAAGATCTTTCCAATAATGTATTATCTATCTGTCACTTCTGGTTCCGTATTACATCCAAACATCCAGAACAAATAGTCTCTAAGCACTTGCTAGAGTTCATTGGCACTGACTTATAATTAAGCTACAACAAAGAAAAGTTTAAATGCAGACTGGATATAAAACTTAAGATGTTTATGAAGAATATTCATCTTAAATCTACAAATAAGTAACAATTAAAATTGAAATTAATAACTTTTAATGAAATGAAACAAATACCACTTTTAATTTAAAATAGTTTTCATTTTACTTAAAAATGTACCTATAATAGAGTTTTCCAAGTTGCAATAAAATCCTTTATGTCACCTGTAGGTACCAAAGTGGTGAATAATACTGACCTATTGGGTAAAGTCCAAATTCCTTAACAATGTATATAATACCCTCATTGATCCAGACTCTGCTTACCTTTCCCAGTCTGCTCACCATAGTCTCCCTCTTCATGTTTCTGGAACACCAGGCTATCTGTAGTTTTTCATATCCACACGCATTTTCTTCCATGTATGATGCTGTTTTTGCTCTTTCCTCTGATATATTTCTCTCTCTGATAGTCACTTGCTCATTCTACAGTTTCATGAGGCTAAAACCCCTCAGCCACCTGTGAATATCTCTTAGTTAAGATGTTCTCCAGGAACTCTGCCTACCCTGATCCCACATCGTCTCCTTGCTCAAAAAGATGTCTTTATCATTTGGTTTTTGATACAAACACCAAGAGACTTATGGTTTTAAATTCTCTGTTTACATGCTTATTTTACCACTGGAATGTTAACATCTCTTTGTCATTTTTATATTGCCAGAACCTAGCATGATGGCTAATACACAGCAGGTGTATCCATAAATGACTAATGATTGAATCACCTGTGAAGTTTCACCTGTGAGGATGGAGGAGAGAGTATTGCTAAAGGTTTTATTTACAGCTTTAATAAACTTATTCCTCAAATTACTGCTCTCATGATCCAGTTTTTAAAGGATTTTATTTATTATTTTTAGACAGAGAGGAGAGAAGAGAGAAAGGAGGGAGAGAAATATCAATGTATGGTTGTCTCTTGTGTGCCCCCTACGGGGGACCTGGCCAGCAACCCAGGCATGTGCCCTGACTGGCAATCTAACTGGCAACCCTTTGGTTCACAGGCTGGAACTCAATTCATTGAGCCACACCAGCCAGGGCTTTCTTTCATAGTCGATTTTTTAACATGGTGAAGTAAATCTTGATGAACCAGACAAAAGGGGTAGTTATAGATTTGCTTAGCAAAGAAATTATTTTTAGAAATTAACTTTAAACTTAATATGCAAACTTTTTGATATACTATTTTTTATTTGTATTTTATTATAATAACACCAAGTCCTTGATTTTTGCACTTGGTTTGGTTCACACTGAAGAAAAATTTAATGAAGGGAATGGGGTAAAAGATGAAAAAAGTAATTGCTTTTTATATATGATAAAGTTTGTTGAAGTACATGTCATAACTTTCTTGAGTGAAAACATATTAAAAGGTAAAACAAGCCATTAAAGAACTAGTGCTTTTTAAGTTAATATGAGATCTTGGCATCTAATTTTATGACGGAAAGGATATTTAAGTAAATTACAATAAATATGTATGGGTTTAGCAAAGGGAAAACATTTTTTATAAAAGCTGTGGTTCACTAGAAGCACATGACAGAGTCGACATAAACATAAGTTTATCACAGGTTGAAAGCTTGGGGAGAGCTCTTGGCAGGTTAGCTGGGCTGGCAACCCTCTTGCCTTGGAAAGATCACTTTCACAACACAGCAGACAAATGCTTCTGTGCACTTAAAAAAATCCTCCAGGGGAAGAGGAGTCATAATCTCCTTTAATAATTCATTAAGACTCCTTTAAACATAGTATCTAAATCTAGTTTAGCAAATAGAGTTCAGAGACCATATATTTGTCCTTTCCCCTTAGTAATGAATTAGAACAGCCTAATTCACTGGGTATGCAGTTTGATTTTTTCTATGCAACTCAAACCCATGTTAGTACCAGTCATGTTCTTTCCCTATCTCCCTTCTCTGAACTGGTTTCCTTCTATAGCTGCCACCCACTTACTCAAACCTGAGCCACCCTGGATATCCCAGGATTTCCCCCACTTCTCTACACTCAGCAAATCAAGCTACAACTCCTTACTGCTCTGGAGTGTGACTCACAATAGTCTCCTAACAAATTATCTTTACCTCCACAGTCTGGCTTCCCCTCATTTACAATTACACAGGAGAAAATTCTAAATATGATAGTTATAAAAAGATGGACATGAAATGTACCTATGGTGTTGTTCCAGTTAACTACACTCAGATACAATATACATATCTACACAGAGATAGGAGAAAAGAGTCTCTTTTTATCAATAACATGGGAATATTAACTCCTATCTCATAGTAGCTCCCAAGGTGGATACGTAATTGTAATTGGAGTAATATATAGAAAGGGTTTTGAAAAACAGGTCTACAGGTATATATTACTATTAGGTTTGAGCTTGGAATTAAAAATCTGATTATTTACATGCTCTTACCATGAACAAGTCTTACTTGAAAGGTACTAGAGATGGGAAATAATTGAATTTGCCCTGCAATGCTTATATTTTTTTACTCTTCCACCCTTAATGTTCTAGTCACAAACTTGCAAATGTATTTTTTATTGCAAAAACAAATACATAGAATGATATGCAGTCATAAGGAATTTATTAGGTAATACTGTAAAAAAGATTATAATATTTAAGTTTTAAAGACTTTTAAACTTTAGAAGGAAGCATCTCAAATTAATTTTAAGTTTAACTGCAAACAGAAATAGATATATCCCAAATGTCATTTTACAATCAGCTATATTTACAGGCTGCCATGTTCTCTATCAATTAAGAGCTATACTTTAAATAAATAATGTCTAGTTTTTAGGATATAAGCATTCATATTGTAATAAAGATTCTTGTATTTTATAATTAAGCCATTTATCTAAGATTGAGTAAGTGCATTCCAAGACCCAACACATTTACGGGCACCACAAAGAGGTTGTCTCAGTGTGGAAAGCAGAAGGAATCACCCATCAAACAAAAGTTTTTCAACTACAACAACATTCATAGGCAAACAACAATGTTAGTAAATAATAGTCAGAGTGGTGTACAACTCCAAAAGCTCCCGCTATTCTTCGATGCACCAGGCTTTCCAAAAAAGGGATCAATGACTTCATTTGCATCAAAAAACAGGAAACTGAGGTTTCTGGACCTGCACTGTGGCATGTCTCTTTTGCACAAATACCCTGGTACAACTGCCAGCTGTCCAGTCCCAATTGTGGAAGTAACTATGCAGAGAAGTAAAACAAAACAAACAGCTCTGTTCTAAATACAATTTTGGTATGTATATAAATTTTTCTCTAGTACATTTTTCTTTATTATGGAGATTTCTTTTGATGCATATAGGTTATACAATTTAGAAAAGCAAGAACAAAGCTAAATTTTACATCACTTATTCTCTTATATTAACAATAAAGCTTGAAGTTTTCCTGGATCAATTTCCTTTGTGTCAATTACATGCAACTATAGGATAGTCAAATGTATGGAATTGTCTCTTTCTATGAATGTTTATAAATGCATTTTTTTAGCTGTGTTCTTAATTTTTGCCTGCGTTTACTGTAAATTAAATGATGACACTAGCAAAACTTCTCTAGTTTCTCTTCCAAATCATTAACAGATTTAATACCATCAGTATTCAAATTGATCCTGAGGATACCCGCTATTAACTTCTTTCCACTTGAGAAAACAGCCATTTCTTTCTGGGCATGCTTCTATCCATTCCACAGTTTTATAGGGAAAATTTTCCTGTCAGCTCTTTGTCATTAGCTTTCCTTAGCTCTGTCTTATAAAGAACCTTCTCAGAAATTCTAAATCGCAACAAGCATTTCCCTTCCTCACACACAACTTTTGCCAATTCACTTCATTGAGTAAATTTCTCTCAGAGGAAGGTCTCTTTAGCCTTGAACACAATAGCTAGAAACATTATTAAAGTGTTCTAACAATATAAATCAGCCACTTTGAAAAAGTCAAGCAAACAAGTTAGAGTGGCGTGAGTAACTTTAAATTTCACCCATCTACTAGACATGACCCATTAATTACATGAAATCTACTATGTTGGTAAAGCAGGCTTGATTTTCTCCAGCAACGAAATCATATTTCAAAAAAAATGGCATCAAAATATCACTAAACAAAAATGTAACTTTGTTAAAAACTTATACTTTATTATTATTTTAAATTAAAATTTGAAAGATCAAAATGATACTGTTTAAAATAGATTGTTAATTACCAACTTTATTTTCCAAATAAAAAATAAAAAGTGTCTTAATATATGAGGTTTTAATATTTACCTTCTTGCTAAAATACATTTTAGAAAACATTTAGGTATATTTAAAAATCCAGAACCACTGTATAGTAGTTGCTTGAAAATATTTTCTCAAAGGATTTATTTCAAATAGTAGTGCTGATTTGGCAGTTATTTTCAAGAAGAAGCTAAAGCTATTTAAAAAATAATAGCTAAAAATGTAAATTTACTCAAGGATGAACTTGAGTTTATCCCCAAAAAGGGACACTTCAGCTTTACACAGGCTTCTCATTCATGATTTTTCCTGATTCCACATTAACTTCACAACACCATGATGAACCTAAGCACAATGGAAAACCAGTAACTGCAATGCCTATGAGACAGGCTTTGTAGGCATCTAATATATTGATGTTAGACTGAACTAATGGAAAAATTCTATGATCAATTACTGGCAGCATGTAGTAGGTGATAACATGTAGTTAGGCTAGGCACTTAAGTGCTTTACCTGTTATTTCTGTTAATTCAAACAATATAATATAAAATTCTTCTATTTTGTCTTTGCTTCCAAACTTTTCTTTTTATAACAAACATTGATTTTTAAAAATATTTATTTATTTATCTTTAGAGGGGAAAGGAAGGAGAGAAGGAGAGAAATATTAATGTATGGTTGCCTCTCGTGGGTCCCCTGCTGGGAACTGGCCTGCAACCCAAGCATGTGCCCTGACTGGGAATCGAACGGTGATTATGTGGTTTGCAGGCTTGAGCTCAACCCACTGAGCTACACCAGCCAGGGCAAACATTGATTTTTTAAAAAATGAAAACCAATTTGGACTTCTAATTGAACATTAAATGAAGCTGTTCTTACGGTTATCTCCATACTAGACATAAGATTAAATATTTTGTCTAAGGGCACTGTATTTCAGGAAGAACTCTGATTCTTCAGAATTTTATCCAATAAAATCTAGAACAAAATAACTAAAATAAATGTTCTTACCTAGTTTACAAGAAAAATTTCATTTTTATATTATTTTGTTTTCATAATTTTATATTTAACTCTGCTTTCCAGGATGACTAGTATTACCTTTTTGTATACCAATTCTAGTCTTTTTCTATGCAAATCTCTTTTCATAGATGTGGTTTCTTTTTAAAATTTATTTATTTTTATTGTTGTTCAATTACAGTTGTCCCCATTTTCCTGTCATTACCCTCCCTTGCCCTGCACCCCCACTTCTCACATTCAGTCCCCACTCTTGTTGTCTTTGTCCATGGGTCCTTTATACACATTCCTTGACTTGACCTTTCCCCTTTTGAGATTATATTCTTAAAAAATGACTTTGGTAGTTAGCTCATAATTTTAAGAAGTATTTGAAATTATTATTCCTATAGGTCTTCTATGTGGAAGATTTTCTACATTCTGAACCTCCTCCGCCTTTTTTTAAAAAAAAAAAATTTCCAGATCAGAAACTTCTAAGCTGTTTCCAATTTAAAACAAGAGTGTCACTAAAGATAAATTTTTACCTCAATTTCAAGTTGCTTCTTTTGAATACAGTAATTTTACTCATCAAAATCTATCAAAAAGACAACTGGATACACATGGTCACGTGGGTAGAGTGACAATTTTTAAAGCTAGACATTACCAAACACACAGCCTTGAAACCAGGCAAGAATGAAGGGTTTGCTAATGATTGTATTGCATGCATGTGTGGAAAAATTTTTCTACTTATTGAGGATTCTCCAGGATCAAAATGGAAAACTATGATTTCTTACCTTCACAAGAAAAATATGATGATTAATGCATAAGGTTTGTTTGGAGGATAACTCTGACAACAGATGTCAAAATCCCTATTTTTTAGTTTAACTGTTTTTAGGAAAAGTATGCACCATGTACTTGATTATATCTGTTATATAGGGAGTATAATACTAAATAAAAATGATGAAATATTTCAATAAAATAACATTTAAGTTACTAAAAATAAAACTTTTTATTAAAAAGAAAAAAGTAATATAACATAATACACATTTTCCCCATAACAATCTGTCTCTGTATATTAGTTGGACAAGTTTACAATTTTAAAAGGATGTTAACAAACAATATACTTTAAAGTACTAAATTAAATAATGTTTTTTTCTTTTCAGAAAAAAACTCCATTCTATTTTTCTTCTACAGAATTGAAAGAGAAGGAATGTAGTAAAAATAGATAAGATGGGCTTTATCAATCAAAATTACTTATTGAGAAATTATTAGCTAGCAATAAATAAGATACTTGTGAGTCGTAGGGACATTCACTATAAAAGAATAGTTGTGAAACTACTATCGTATAAAAACACAAAAACAAAAATTAAAATCATGACTTAAAAAATTATGGTGATGCTGAATACAGCTCAATTCAGAGATTCAATTCAAAGTTACAAAATCAAATTAAATCTGTATATAAAATTTGCTTTTGTAGTTGAGTAGAAGATGGAAGGGAGTGAGGAAATGTTCCCATTTCAATCAGACATTAGGAATCTTTTCCAGTGGGGCTCGAGACTTAATACTTTCTTGGTCTAATGCTGTAATAGATATGCTAAATAAAGTAACAAATGTTTATTCTTCACAATACAGAAATCAAATTAAAGTGATAATACTTCAGTGACCTATAATTTGTGTATATTTGGCTATCTATGTTTTCAAATATTTCCGGTCAAAGTGATTAAAATATGAAAAACTACTTTAAATGCTTTATTCTTATGCTAAAATAATTTATTAATTTTCTTCTTACTCTAATATAAAATGCTTAAGGCTATAAAGAAAAATACACAGACTTATCTACATTGAAACTTTTTCTTGAAAATGGTATTGCAATACTGTTTCCCATAAGAACTCAGGTAATTTTAAAAAACTCAAAGGAATTCTTCATAACAGCTGCTTCCTTTTCCCCAAATGATTGACTTTTTGGACTTTGTGCCTTCCAAGTGTTGAGTGAATTTAAATGTCTTTTTAATGTTCAGGGCTTTTTTTCTCCTCCCAGCAATCAACGTTAAGATTACACCACACCTGTTCTACTGTTTAAGTTCCACTTTTTCTGAACTTAGCACTAGACTCCAAGAACTGAATTTAGCTTCCTGACTCATGCCTGAAAAATGAGCCAACAGAATTTTTGCTAATTTGAGGCTATCAGTCATTTAACTATGCCTTACTAGTCTTCGGAGATGTCTCACTTCATGATAGAAGGGCAGTTAACACCTGTAAGGTAATTATATCTACCAAATGTCGCTGGCCAGGAATATGAATATATAATTGTTCCTGCCATCTGCTAATTGTTCTATTTAAATTACTTACTTCATTATATGCATTTACTTGGTAGCTACATTTTACTAGCCTCTAGAAATGCTACATTAGCTTGTAGTAAAGTTTATAAGCCTTTATATTATTAAGAGAATTTTTAAGACTTTCTGTTCAAACACAAATTAAACGGATAAAAAGGCATGCATATGCCATAAAAAGGTGTGCATATGCCAGGGGAATAGGCAGGAACTTTACTAAGAGGGAAACTCAATTAAGAAAGTAAAATATTTTAGGGTGAAAAATAGCTATTTAAATAAAGAAGGTAAAAATTGATTGGAGGACAGCTGGATAATTGAGATGGAATCTTATCTGATATCTTGTACCATCAAAAAGGCACAACCAATCTCTGTCACAAAGAACCCCCAGCAACACGGACTGATAAATCTTCACTTCAAGCAACTGAAAAACATTCAAGGCCTGCCAGCACTCCAGGGCTTTAAGCCTTAAAGTGGAATCCTGAGGTTCAACAGAGGGATTCGGGACTTCTACAAATGTGTGATATGCATTTTATTTTCAACATTTTAACTGCCATAAATGCTATTAACACAGGTCTACAATGTACCAGAGCTCTGTGACTTTAGGCAAGTGTCTTCATTACTCGCTTCAGATTCATCACCTATAAACCAAGAATAACTGAAATATGAAGCTTACGAGTTATGCACGTAGAGCACTCACATCAGTGCCTAGCACACAGTGAAAAAATCAACAATAATTACTTTTTATTGTCATAATACATTTTGACAATTCTAATATTTAATAGACCACTATCACGTTCATTTGTCCAGCTAATTATTTTCCTGCAGGATTTTTTACCACGTTTTTGCCATGTATCTTATGCATACAGCAGGGTGTAAGTAGGTTGAATAGTGGTCCCTGCATGCCTAGAACTTCAGAATGGGCAGAAAAAGGATCTTTGAAGAAGTAATTAACATAATCTCAAAATAAAGCCACCCTAGATTAGGTGCCACAAATTTAGTAAGTGTCTTATAAGAGACAAAAAGGGAAAATAAGAGCATAAGGGAGAGCTAGGTGAAGACAGAGGCGGAGGTTGGGGTTTGGAGCTTGGCGTCTACAAGTTAAAGAACTGCAAGGAGAGCCAAGATGCCGCCCGCCCACAACGGGGAGAGGCAAAAAAAGGGTTCTCCCCTTAGAACTTTCAGAGATGAGTGAGATCCTGTTGACACTTGGATTTGGGGGCTTTGGCCTCTGGAACTGTATGAGAGTAAAATTTGCTGTTTCAAGCTACCCATTTTCACGGTAATTCATTAAGGGAGCCCTGGGAAATCAATACTCATGGTTAAGAGGTACACTGTTTGCACTGTTCTTTTCCCGGCCCCTGTGCTTCAATAACAGTTGCCAGGCATGGGCCTTGCTCTCTCTCTCATAGTTGTACTTAACTGTACTTACAGAAAAAGTTGTACTTACAGAAAAATTGCAAATTTAGTACTGAGTTTCCATATAACCCACACACAGTTTCCGTTTCCCCTGTAAATAAGGTCTTACCTTGATAGTGTACCTTAGTCAAAATTAGTGCAGTAATATTGATATATTATTAATAACTAAACTGCTTACTTTATTTAGACTTAGATTTATGGCTTTAAACTAATGTCCCCTTTAAATTTGAGGTTCCCACCCAAGATGCCATGTTACATTTATTTATTATATCTCTTTGGTCTCTTCAAGTCTGTGATAATTTCTCTTTCCTTGTTTTTTGGTGACACTGACAGTTTTGAGAAATATTGATCTAATATTTTGAAAAATGGTCCTCTACTGGGCTTTGTCTGATGTTTTTCTCAGGCTGAGAGGGCTTTCGGGCAGGAGACTAAGGAGGTGAAGTGCCAGTCTCTTTATATCATACCCAGGGCACAGAGAATCAACATGACTGACCATGATTGATGCTGACAATCACCTGGCTGAAGTAGTGTCTGTCTAGATTCTCCACTATAGCGCCATTCATCTTCCCCTACTTTGCATACTCTAATCTTCGGAAGGAAGTCACTATGTGTATTTCAGCCTCAAAGAGTGGGGATGTTATGCTGGAACTTGTTAAAGGTGGAAATAACTACATTACCTTGGGTTTGCTAAATAAACTAGTAAAGTATATTTTCTTTCTTTTATTTTTTTTTAGATTTTTTTAAATTTATTTATCTTTAGAGAGGAAGGGAAGGAGAGAAGGAGAGAAACATCAATGTATGGTTGCTTCTCCTGAGTCCCCTGCTGGGAACTGGCCTGCAATCCAGGCATGTGCCCCGACTGGGAATTGAACCGCGATCATGTGGTTTGCAGGCCCGTGCTCAATCCACTGAACTACACCAGCCAGGGCATATTTTTCAATTATATAAATTATCTACACAAATCAAGATTTTCCAGACACCATGAAATCAAAAGAAAATACAAAAAATCAGGTGGATGTGGAGCCCAAGAAGATAGTAGCTGTCATCTAAAGCCAACAAAGTCAATTTTTGCTTTTATCAAAATACTGTTGTTTTCACTGATTGGCTTATAAGGAAAGTTCATAAACTGCTGAAATAAATATGTTTAAAGAAGCGGAAATGGGAGGGAGGTGGGGAGCACTGGGGGGGGGGAGGGCTGGGAATATAAGACAGAAAACTGTACTTGAACAAGAATTAAATAAAAAATAAAATAAAATACCCCCCCTAAAGAAGTATCTGTAAGGCTTTCACATTGATTTCATTTTAAAAATGGCTTTACGTGCTAAAGATTCACTGACTACCATATGAGGACCAAATTCCTCAGTTTGTATTTCAGGCTAAAAAAAGTTGTCTGTGAGTGTCTTCCCATCTTCATCTTTAGTTACTCTCATACCATCTTCCAGCCACACTGCTTATGCAATGGTAGGCCTCTTCTTTCAGACTGGGAGGTCTTCCTTTCTTTATTTTCTCAGGCTACTGGAAGGACTGCCTTCCTTCAAAGCCCAAAGTGAAAATTCCCCTTCAAGTTGATACAGGCCCAGCCATCACCTCCCTTCCCAGGACACCCACAGTACTCCAAGGAAACATCATTTCCTAACTTCATGGTAAAGTCCTTATGAGCAACATCTTATACTATGTTTTTCAAATGGAGGTACGCGTGTGTCCACAGCAGACATGAGGAACTACAAATGAACATCGATTACTCCTCCCAAGAGACACGAGAAACCTCAAGTTTACTAGGACCAACCTTCCCTGGATTCCAAAGATTTGAGGGAGAAACTTCATTAAAATCACAGAACAATAAATGCAAATTTTACAGGAATATTTAAGATCTAGCAAAACTTCCAAAGAAACTGCCCTGCTGGAGATGAAGAAAGCAGGCTATACCCGCAATTCTCCCCAACAGTTTAGCCTTTCTTTCCCAACACTAGAGTTCTTAAGATGAGAAAGTCTGAAAGACTAAGTTATTTTGTATATTCACAAAGTACGAAGAAGATGATCTTGGAGTGGATGGTAAGTGAGAGCTAAATAAGCCACAGACATGACATGAATCAAAACTTCCACGAATCGTAAGAGGTGTTCTTTCCGTTAAAGATGTTACTAGTTTCCAGCCTCATTTTGAAAAGTGAGGCTAAAGGAGGTCAATTGATTTCATCAGGAGATATTGTCCCTGGTCTCTTGACTCATGATTTGTAGAACTAGAAATCTTGGTTTTGTATGGGGTCCTCTTTCTTGCTTTGAAAATCGTACAATTTGCCTTTATCCATGATTTACCCTTTACCTGTCTCAGTTGGCTTATGACTTCTCCTACACCTATTTGTTCTAATTCTGACTACTCCAAACTGAAGCTCAATGTCTCCTCAGATTTCTTTGCATACTTCTCAGAGTAAGCCACCTCACCATCACTGTCCAAGATAGAACACTCACCACTATTATTCATGGGCAGTACATGTTCTTACTAATAGATTGGCTTGTATGAAAAAATCATGACTTCCCATTTGGTAGTAAAATCTGTTCCTTCAATGTAACACTGTTATCCCCCCGCCCCAGTCACCAATTAGCTTTGAGCACCAGAAATTAAGTATTTGCCTAAATTGATGCTCTCTTGCTTTTTTCTCCCTTTTTGCTACATTCATAGAAGAGGTAGTTTCACAGCATCTTAAACAGAGAAATTACTCAATAAATGTTTGCTAAATTGAACTGAAAGGAATAGAAAAATGCCATTGCTTTTCTGAGATACAAGAATCAAGACAAAAGGAAAGTGATCTATCACTGCTAACGAAAACAGTGCGCACACATAAATATAGAAACATCATGGCAGAGTCAACCCATTTAGAAGTTAAACATCATTACTTTCAGAAAAATAGAAAACTAATAATATCTAGGAAAAATTAAGGCAGTGCATTTTATTAGGCATGTCTCTATTCCCATTTTGTATACTTTATTGTCATTTCACGACTAGATGTCATCCTGTCAGTTGAGAACATTAATCTTGCTTAGACTCAGAGAGAGAAAAAGTTGTCCTAGGAAGGCAATGAAGCATTTCTCTCTATCTTTTATGTTTAAAGGCTTTTTGAGTATCATCAGATAATGTCACATTCAAACAATCATTGTAACAGTTCTGAAGGTACAACTGTGCTCCTATTGCTGGACAAGCAGATTTAAGAACATAGTAAGAGTTACGACTGGCAATATTTTGTCCAAATCAAATAACATTTTCAGATAATAGCGATGCAGCAATTAACTAATTGCCTAGGCCAAAAGATTAAAGTATCTTAATGTGAAATATAATTTCTCCTAATTATTCTAGCTATAATTTTTCCCTATCATATTTTTAAATTCCATTTCCTCACACTGCTAAAATACCAATCTATTTCTATAAACATTACATTTTCCCCCCTAAGAATGTGTTCTGAATAATACGTCTTACAATGTACAGGTTGACTTGCTTTTCTTTAAAGCAAGAACAATCATTCCACTTCATTGCCAGGACATATATGAATGTCAAAATACACAGCCAGTATCCTATCTTGGTGAATGACACCATGAACCACTGAGTCACTGAGAGAGCTAAGAGCCTGGCTCACCTTCCTGCCATATTCTTCTCTCTCTGAACCCTATTAATTTTTCCTTTTGCATCTTTTGAATCTATGTAATTCTTTTAGCTACATGTTAATCCAAGAGGAAATAAAAATAGACATAATGGGGAAAAAGGTTGTATTTAGGAAATACTGGGTTAATCAAATCAAATAAGGTTATTTGTTATAAGACTTCTTGAGCACTGAACATGGTTGTCATTGTGTCTTGCCAAATCACATTTTAAAAATTCATTTGGCAATTACAGCAAAAGATTGGAGACTATCTGAACAAACAGTGAACTGTTTTCCACAAACAAAAGGTGGTATTGGTATGGAAAGTATATGAAAATGGAGACATTTCATCTCTAACTTAGATAACCAAGACTCTGGAAAGTGACACATGAACAAATAAGGAAACACTTGATAAGAAACACACTCAGAGAAGTGAATAATTGAATTATATTTTAAGGAAGATGGTTTGAAAGCTACAAGGTTCCGAGGTCAGCTTCTCTACTCCAGAATTAAAGAATCTATTGTTGCATGAGAGAGCAATTATTGCCTTTTGTCTTATAATTTCCATCCATTTCATATCCTTATGGGATTTAAATGCCTACTTTCTGCTCCTCTTCCCAAACACCTTGTGCAGTGTATTTTTTTTCTTTTTTCCATTTTAAGGGAAGAGAATTGAGGGGAGGGTGGTACACTGAAATGAAAAATCAATTCCCAAAGAAGCAGTAAAAACCAGAACTGAAATAATACACAGCAGATTGTTCAGGGTCAGAGTTTTGAGCATTCAATTCATGCTGCGTCTTTCTTTCAAAGTCGCGGGAAGATAAAGCAGCGATGGTGACTCTGGCAATCTTCCAACTCTCAGGCATGCACTGCTTGAAAAACTAATTCTGTGGCAGCAAAACATGGGTGATCAGGTAGGGGCTGGGCAAAGGGCACATGACATAATACAAATCTATGGGGAGCCACATCAGGTGAGAGACCACCACTTAAGAAAGCTCTAGTCTGCATCCACTGGTGGAGAGATGGAAGGCAAGCATTTGGACCTAGGCAGCCTATTAACTACTGCTCACCAGTAAACTTAGCTCTTTCCTGTGCCCAGGCATCTCAGCACCTCAGTATAGAATAGATATTCAACTCTCACTGCGGTTTTGGCTAAAACTCTTCCAATGCCACTCTAGCCAGAAGTGAAACCAGGACACCTGCAGAATGAAATGTCCTTCTTCAAGTCAAGCAGAGTTGTACAATAGTGTTATTATTTTTCTCTTGATGAGGCTGAGTTTTAAAAGGGATATCCCCAAACCAGCATCTCTTAGTTTATCAGGGAAGCATGATTAACTATTCAGGGATTATTTTTTAACTATATTTATTTAATAATGTCAAATCAGAGTTAATAATGCTGTGATAAAAACTGCAACTGAGTCATTAATGTTTTTATTTTAGTTCTGATCTTCCCTAGAGAAAAATATTAGAATGATTAATAATTGGTATATAAGATATTTAAATTATTGTCATTGATGTGCAGAAATTATGGCTTCAAAGGCCAAATATACTTTTCACAAAATAATTATACAGCACTGTACTGCAAAACATTCTATACTTGTACTCAAAGCAAAGAAATAAAATACACACTAAAAATACTGCTTAAGATAAAGGTCAGTAAGAGAAAAAGTACAGGCTTTACTTTTTCTAAAATAAGTGTGACCATTATAGTTGCTTCCTGTAATTCTCTCTTTTCCCAACCAAGGCCCACTCTGGAGACCATTAGTAATATCTAGCTTTATCAGAGATCTTTCCTGAATCACAGAGATGACACCATTCCTAATGTAAATCAAGTACATGACAATAAAGTTATGCTTGATTATCACTTTGTAGATGACTATCATACTCATTTTGCCCTCCATGAAATATTGCCCACCACACACAACCTGAGTTCTACGGGGGCTGCTGCACCTCTAACTGATACACAGCAAACGGCGACAGCCATCCTCCCTGCCATTCTGTAAAGCACTGATGCTGTGCACACTGCGGACACTGATGCTGCACACAGTGGAGAACAGTCTCAGTTTCCCAGTCCGCTGGGTCTGAACACCTGGGCGTGTGTGTACCTTCCATTCCAGTAGGAGCAGCTCTTCACAGAGGGATCCGCAAAAGCTACCGAGGCTGTCAGACTCACACACATTGTCACAGCAGTCACTAAAAGAAGCTAAACTGATACATTCTAACAATGTGTCATTAGTGAAAAATGTTATAATAGTGTCAATACTATGCTCCATTCCTGCATTGGGAGTGATGTAATTTTCATTAATTACATTTCACAAACCTTTTATAGTCACTGGAGATGGGTAATTTTTTGCTTGTAGTGTTCCATTTGTGGGAATTATACTCTACAGGGTGTGAATTATAACTACATATCCTCTCCTCCATATCTTTTATTTGCTCAGTTACTTTTCTGAATAGATTTTAAAACTGATAGGTAGGTAATTGAATATGGGGTTTCCACTGAAAAGAAAAATGTCTATAGTATATGAGCAGTTGACCAGTTTTTCATTTTGAGGAAATCTTTTGTTTTAAGCCAGGATCAATATAGCTTTTAGTTCTTGTTTCAAAGTGAGCTTAATTAGCTCCATTTTCAGAAGCCTAGCACAGGTAACCCACCAATTCTATTTTAAAATCCAGTTCTAACAATAGAGTTATGAATATATGTATGTGTGACAAAGCAAGTAGAATAAAATGATAACAGTAAAATCCAGGTGTTGGGTGCACAGATGTTAACTATAAAATGATTTCAACTGCTGAATTCTTGAAATTTTATGCAACCAAACATAGCGGGGGAAAAGAAAAAGAAAAAATTCCTCCCAAATTCTGGCAGTAAGTTGATCATCAGTCTATGTTCTCCATATTGTGAATTATCTTTTTCTGGGTCTTCATAGCCCATTTAGTGAGAAGTTTAGGGATGTTATGACCAGGGCTGCTAGCCAAATACCATTTAAAATAGAAAATCAGTATCTCTTACCAGTAGCAAATGGTTATTTACTGAATCCAAACAGCATCCAAGATACTCTTTTTGAACCAATGGGAGGCTCACAATTTAATGAAAAATAGCTAAAGCAATTATACTAAGTGTTCCCACAAGCTGAAGCAATGGCATAATGCAAAATTTAGTAAACCATATGAAACTGTTCTAGCAGTGGATGCAAAGATTATACATCCTTTATAAATTATTTCAAAGAATACACACTATTAATCAAGAAAAACAAAGGAGAATCATTCCCCCAAATTTCTGTCAACCATGTTAGGTTTTTCTTGCCCATATGAAATATAAAAATGTGCCGCATATTCATTAAGCAACAGATATTCCATTTTGAAAATATATAGCTTTACAAGAATAAAGGTGTATTATTAATGGGAAGATGTAAATATGAATATGTGACAAATTACTTTTCTTTAAAAGAGCTAACAAATACTCAGTCCCCAAATTATTTAAAAATGGAATCATCTACATGTTCATGTTCAGATTTTAAGAAATATAAAAGAGACTGGCCAGAGCAGTGTTTTTATCTTGTCTAGTGGAGATTATTTTTCGGACAGCCCTGGATAAATATATAACTTTACAAACCATGTGATTAACTCTTTCCCTGTTACTTTTCCTGCTTCCTTCCCTTTGGACAGGGAGGAATGGGTATGCGATCCAGGTGCACTTTCCTGAATCATGATCAGCAAGAATGGGAGACATCTCGTGATTTCACTGATTCGTATGACACTCCCATAACTTCACTTCTTAATTCAAAACGGTTCTGCAATTCTGTTTTCTCTTAGAAATCACTGTCCAATTGACTTAGACAAAACTTTCCAAATGCTCCTTGGTGATTTCACCAATTTGATTTTTAAAAAAAAAATTTTTTTCTCAACCTATACTCCTTCAATTAAGTTCAATCCTTCTTGTTTTTCTTCATCATTTGATTTGCTAACTTTTATACTGAAACAATTATTTCTTCCCCCATTATTTAGGGGTCCAGGGAACTACACATCCCGTCTTTGAAGCCTCAGCAATCCTGAGCCTCTCAGACCCTCTGTTTAGCTGTCAGTGGCAGCATAATGAGACACGAAGTGCGGGTCTTGTACTGGGGAAACTTAATGGACATAGTCCATAACCACCTGAGTGCCTTCGCTGCAGACAGCACTCCTCATCATCACGGTAAAGTGGGGAACACAAAAGAACTGTCAAGGCCTTTTCCCCATCTCCCCAAGGGACTTCAATCACATGGGGTGAGGGGTAATCAGCTAAGTAACACATGCAGAGGGGTATGCAAGGGAGAACAGCATGAGGTGGGGCAGCCTGGAGAAGTCAGTGTGAGCAAACCCTGTGGTCAGGGGACAGTGAGAGTCCCTGGAGTGGGAGGTGAGGCTTTGGTCTGAGATTAGCGAAAGACAAAATTGAACCGAGGAGGGCCATGTTATCAAGAATCTTAAAGATTAAATGAGGAACTGGACTTCCTGCAAACAGCGATAAGCTTTGCAAGTTTTGAACCCAGGCACCAAGTATGTTTAAAGCAGAGTAAGAGAAAGATAAATCTGCTGGTGCGCGGAACTGGTTATTTCAGAACCGGTTATTTTCTATGAGAGTCTGGGAAAAATAGGTTGTTTTGAAGCAGCTGCAGTGGTCCCTGTGCGAAGTGATGAGGGCCCTAATAGCTTTATACTGTAGTTATCTCAGTCATTTTGAGAAAAAGGGGGCACAGAAAAGACATATCACTAATGTATAAAATGTGGAATTACATGAAAGTTTAGTTTATAGAGCTTCCTCTCTTCTTTTTTGCTTCCAAAGGTCCCTGATTGAGATCGTTGTGGTTATGAAAATAGGCTTTCACACTAACAAAAAATAGGAAACGCTGTGGAAGGTCTTTTGAATGATTCAATTTCTTTTTTATCATAAAGTTAAAGCAGTCAGTACATTCTTCTTCTGTCCTCTCTCCCCTGCCCTGACCAAAATCCATGAAGCTTTAGAAAATGCAGTCTTTGACTTTAAAATTCTTGCATCTCATTTTAGCCTTGGGTCTCCGATACCTTGTCCTTCTTCATGTACTGGATGTTTTAAGAATCTTTTGAATCCTTACTTCATTGAAGCCAGAAGGAAAACATTTAAATGATTTCCTAGTGTTACCTTTGGTTTTATGTTATAAAACTGTTCTTTTTTTTCCAAAGCCAGTAGTGTAATATATTGCTCATCTAAATTCAGATAAATTTTTATCCCTTCCAAGTTTCAAATTCTTTCTGATAATCAATATTCAGAACTTATTCCCTACTCCTTTAGTAACCAAAACTACATTAAGATATATCTGTTATATGTTATTAATATGTACACACATGTATTGTATAAATGTGTGTGTGCATACACAGATGCAGCGCAGCCACTGTACATGATAAACCATGAACTTGCTTTCCACTCATAGGTTATGACCTGAGAACCAGAGAGCAGGCATAGCTCGGGCTCCACAAGTAACACAAATTCATTCATTTTTACTTTAAAATTCAAATTGAGAAGCCTGCAGAGAAGCTGATAAACTGTCCAGTAGAGTATAACATCTACCACAAGCCTTAAGATCTTACACAGGTGGATTATGTGTAATGAAGTAAAAGGAATAAATATCATCTAAGGTGATAAGTCCGTCACAAGTCTTACCCAGCAAATCGAACATGGAAAGTATAGTGAAAGTATGAATGTAACATTCCAGTGGAAGCTATGAATATAAAGACCACCGTATACATATTGCTTTCAAAGACACATGCCTTCCAAATGCAAATATATTTATCTTTTTTTCATTTGACAATAGTAATCTTTATTTACTGAGTCCTTGCCTTTTATTTTGCACACATTATTTCTTTTCTTCATAGCAATCCTGAAAGGTAGGCACTATTATCTTTGTTTTACCAACAGGAAATTTAAGCTTGAATGGATTATGTAACTTGCTCATGCTGGACTGCCAGGCTTTAGACAAGGTCTAACTCATGAAAACCTGTATTTTCATGACTCCTTTCTTTAGGGCACATGAGGCTGCCTCCTTGCTAATGGCCAGAGTACTTTTCAAACTCAAATGGCTCATGAATCTGTTCTACTCAACCCTGGCCACAAATACACTCGGTGAGCCAACCAGTATTTTAAATGTATAGGAACAATTGATTAAAAAAAATCGGTCTGTTATCAATTTTTCTTTTTAAATTTCAGTTTACATTTTTATATTACTTTAAGGTGTACATCTCAGTGGTTAGACATTACATAACTCCTGATAAATCTTACACCCATCTGACACCGTATGTAGCTATTAGAATAGCTGTATTCCTTATGCTGTACTTTACACTGTCATGACTATGGTAACAACCAATTTGTACTTCTTAATCTCTTCACCCTTTCACCCATCCCCACAACTGCCCTCCCAACTGACAACCATCAAAATGTTTTCTCTGTCTATGAGTCTGTTTCTGCTCTGCTTATTCACTTATTTATTTTAGATTCAATTGATAAATATGTATTTATTGTAATTTTCTTGTTCATATTTTTTGTCCTTAAAGAAGGATCTAAACATTTTATATAATACTGGTTTGGTGGTGATAAACTCCTCAGCTTTTTCTTGTCTGGAGGGCTCTTTGCCTTTTGATTCTAAATGATAGTTTTGTTAGTTAGAGTAATCTTGGCTGTGGGTCCTTCCTTTTTGTCACTTTGAATATTTTTTGCCAATCCCTTCAACCATACAAAGTTAAAGTTTAGAAATCAGCTGACAGTCTATGGGAATTCCATTGTAGGTAACTAACGGCTTTTCTCTTGCTGCCCTTAAGATTATCTCTTTGTCTTTAACATATTACTTATGATGTGTTTCAGTGTAGGCATCTTTGGGTTTATCTTGTTTGGGACTCTCTGCACCTTCCTGAGCTTCTACTCTATTTTCCTCACCTAGTTAGGGAAGTCTGCTATCATTATTTTCTTCAAATAGAATTTCAATTTCTTGCTGTCTCCAAGGCTTCTTAGAGGGACCTAATGCAGTAGGTGTTCTGTGGGGCCCTGTGGCAGAGACCCCCTAATCTCCCAAGATGGGCATTTGAGGAGCACCCCCTATATGGGCTGTGTGACCCTCTTCTTGTATTTGAGCCTTCCTTGTTGTTGGCATGTCAGTGGGAGGAATTTACCACCAGGCCAATCAGATGCAAGGACTGGCTACGATCACTGACACCAAACTCATGCCACAGTGGAGGATCAGTGCCTCTACCAAGCCTTGGAGACACAGCAGCACTACCTAATATGTAGAAACAAATATAGAGAGGCTGCCAAAATGAGGAGAAAAAAAAAAAACACGGCCCAAACGAAAGAACAGACCAAAACTCCAGGGCCCACTCCACAGAGCAGGATTTACTTCAGTAGGGCTCTGGTGTCCACTGAGTCTGCACCTTGAATGTGTCATTTATGGAGGTGTTTGGATGGTGGTACTTCAACACAATCTGAACCTGTCCACTGGGTACATTAACTTGGGAACTGAAGGCCAAGGCCAGCTGATGCCTGTGTTCTGTCCAGCACTGCCCGGCATGAGCTACAAAATGATCTGCCAGCGGTTGCCACTTGTACTGGGTTTGGAGACATTCGAGCAAAGCCAAGCTGCAAACAGGACTGGCTGCTGCTATTGCCAGGTTTGAGGGCACTAGGTGAGATACATGAGACATGCTGAGGCCAGATGCTTCTTGTTTGAGAGATTTTGGGAAAGTATGAAGTATGTGACAATACAAGCCATTTGTTTGGAAAAGCCAATGGAAACAGTTTACGTCGACTTGAGAGTTGGGTAGAGCAATCACCAGAGTAGGGCAAACAGTGTGAGCCAGGTTGATGGAGACTCTGATATGGCACCTGCCTGCTGGCTCTGTGGAAGGAAAGCTAATCAAAGGAACAATGGCCTCTGCCAGCAATTCTGTCTGGGAGAACACTCCCCTGCCTCAGTTCTTGCCTTGATTCTGGACACTTCAGTTCCTCCCCTTATGTCTCCAGTGCCTTTTAAGCTGCTGCATCAGTACTGGACCTCAGAGGACATAAGTTTGAGCTAGTCCTTGTGTAAGTCCTTTAAGAGGTACTGCCTTGGAATCCAGAAGCCCTCTGTCTCACTCAGCCTCTATCCCTACTAGTTTTTATAGTCAGAAGTTATGGGGGCTTCTCTTCCTGGTACTGGAACCCTATACTCTGAGGCCTGGGGTGGGGCTGGGACTTTTTACTCCCCAGAGGGTACCTCTGCAGGCAAGGTATCTCTCTAGGTTTTTATCTGCCACAAACAGGTGTGGGGCCAGCCATTTCTGTATCTCCGCCCATCCTGCCATTCTCAATGTGGCTTCTTTAATTCCCTAGTTATAGGACTTCCATTCAGCCAGATTTCAAGTGGTCCTAATTGATGGTTTTCTGTAGTTGTCATTCTGATGTGGTTGTGGAAGGAGGCAACTACTGTGTTTTGTAAATATATTTCTTACAGATGGTAGTGTAGAAGAAAATTTTGAAGTGTTTTGTTTATGGAAAAGTGGATTCAAGAAAATTAGGATATTTAAATAAAAATTAAATCTTAGTTTTTAACAAGAAAAGAATAAATTTATAGTAAGGCACAAATGCTCTTCTATTCATACAATACCTCATAATTTAGTATCATGATATCACACACATAAATGCATTTTTTTTCAGACAGGAAAGTTTTGGTACTATCATATAATATATGATAGGCTATATTGTAAGGCTCAGCCAAACATAAACAACTTGGTACATCACTTCTTAGTAAATTTTATATTATTATGACTACTCATGATATTTATGGTCTCTGTGTAAAATACTGACCTACTTTTCAAATCCTTTTCAAAATGTTAAAGGAATCACTATTATTTTCCCAAAGTAGATTGATCCTGCAATATATCACATTTCCTGCTTTCACTGTTATAATGCAGACCCCTCCACTATCAGTGCCTCCCACGTACCTCCCAGACACAAAGGAGTTCAAAGCAAATGGCTAGAGCTTGGTCTTGAGATACAGGATAGCAGACACGAATACAACAACTTGGCTCCTAGCTTGCTCTTTACTTCCTCCCAGTAAGTTGATTCAGTGCTGAACACAGAACACAGCTGACCTCTCC
Organism: Sturnira hondurensis; assembly: GCF_014824575.4. Lineage (NCBI taxonomy): Eukaryota > Metazoa > Chordata > Mammalia > Chiroptera > Phyllostomidae > Sturnira > Sturnira hondurensis. The sequence goes on along the minus strand of NW_028077105.1, from coordinate 9,739,073 downwards.
TCAGACAGAAGTGGAAGGGAACTATATATTCATATATGAAAAGCATTTGATGAAAATCTTTTAAATTTTTTTATTTGAAACATTAAACGTCATTAGAACACAAGTATTTTATCTTTAGATAAAGTGACTGACTTTATCTAAAACATAGTGTGTAAATGCTATGCTGTCTTGTGTAAATTGGAAAATGAGGCTCTACTAGTAATTTAAGATATTACCACAATTATGGTGACCTCTTTCCCACCTCAATCAATACCAGTAATTACAACATGTCCAAAACACCAACTGGGGCATCCCTCTCATTGACTTACTGTCCTCACAGACCACTGGCCCAATTATCTTTTCACTGACCATCATCCTTTTATGTCCCTTCTTCCCTCCTTTCAGGCACATCAGTATAATCACATCCTTTCAACTCTTTTGTTCCTCTTAATAATTGCCTGGAGAGACCCGTGCCACCAGTGAAGTCCTACTCTCTGTCTGGTCTGCACGTGCAATGAAGCAGCTGCAAGTTGTTGAAGAAAATAGTGTAACCAGTGATGACTGGTGTCACGTTAAATATTTGACCACAAGTCTGAGGTGGGGGTTTTGCACAGCCAAGCAACCATCAGCACTGCTATTTCACACCTCTCTCCTCTCTGTACCCAGTATCACTCTTAGCTGCTCAGCTTGATTCTTTCTCACTCAGAAGACAAACCCTCATTGTCCTACTGGTTCTGGGCAATGCGAGGTCCTCCCTCCTAATTCACGACACTGGGTCCCCCTTTTCTCCCTCTGACACAGGGCTTCTCAAATTATCTGTGGTGAAGGACAAGGTCCTATACCCCAGTCTGGTGTGAACCTAAACTTGTAAAATATAATAAAAATTGATTAATAATGAAAGAGAAGATTAGACACGCACCATGTATCAAATATCACATTCAACACACCCAGCCAACTACCACACCAAATATCTTAAAAGCTTCTTGCCAGTTTCCCTATCTTGTTGCCCATCATTGACAAATACCTTGCCCTAGCCACCTGCCCAGGGAGCCCACCTTGAAGGGCACTGCCCTGTCCAGTGACTGAGCTCTGGTTGTTCCCTTTACTGGAATATTCTTCCTGCAAAGAGCCACATGTCTTCCCTTTATTTATTCACTTCAGTTCAAATGTCACCACCCCAGAGAGGAGTTAGGTCCCTGACTCCATGCCTGTGGTCAGTTAACTACCAAAATAAGGCCCTGCCGCCACTTTCCATCCCCTTGTATTATTTTTCCTTCTAGTTGTTGTCATTTACTTGGCATTTCTATATAACCATTTTTATCGTTTGTTCTCCTAATACAAGTTTAATTTCATGAAGTCAATCACTTTAGTTTTTTGCTACTGAGTTTCCACATTTGAAATACAACCAATCACACAGTAGGTATTCAGTGGAAATTAATAAATGCATTAATTTCAACAAATATATAAACAAAGATAACTAATATGATACTATCACAGGTGTTTGAATAACAAGGAAAGATTTCAGTTGTTTCTCAAATAACAATAATATATAGTATTTTTTTACAATAATATACCTTCTTTTTTTTTTGCCATGTGCTATAAAATTAGGAAATACAAATTAAGCATCCTCGCTGTCTTTCTGTCTGACTGTCTCTCTTTCCATCTCTCTCAGTGAATACTGTGAGGACAGGGCTACATTTTAACTGTTAGAAGTGCTATATGAAATAAAGTTTCCTTCACAAAAGCCACACAAGAACAAGTGTCTAGGATTGCTTTAGGGTGTTTGGAATGAAACAACTGTAACAAGCTCTGATGCAGAAGAAGCGCGTACTGAAATAAAGGCATGAACAATTAAAGCATTGCTTTTAATGAAAATGAGAAGTGGAGTCATAAGATTACTGTTCCCTTACTTATGATGGGATCTGAGTCTATTTAGCTTCAGTTTAAAGCTGGGTTTACTGCGTACTCTCTACATTAAGAAATCAAATATACTTAGGTAAAATTCAGAATACTAAGAAACTAAAAGAAAAACCATCATACTTCTTATTTTTGAGGCAAATGAGCAAGAGTGAAAAACCAATTTGTCAGAGACAAAAATGATCAAAAAGATTATCTTTTTAATGAATATCAATCATAAATTTTGATATTATATTTGCATCATAAATTGTATTTTATATCAGATATAAAGTGCATCCTACGATCACACAACATAGAATATCTTAAAGGTAACATATGAAGATCTCTTTTATTTAAAAAACTAATTGTAACTTAACTTGTTTAAAATTAAATTTTGCCAAATGAGTATAATAATAGAAATTAATGATTTTTTGTACCCAGGACCCCAAGCCTGTGCCCTCAGGAGAAGCAATCACCGTCTCATAAGTACTCCTTCCCCCATCTTTGGTTCGATGGGCACTACGGCAGTTCACACAGGAAGCTTTAGCCACAGGCCCCAGGTGTGGTACCCTTGCCCTCTGCATGTGGTTCCTGGGTGGACTGGTGGGCCTTAATCTAGGCCAAGCAAATCAGAACCCTTCCAATGGACCTGGGAGTAGAAGTTTCATGCTTTTTTTTTGGGGGGGGGGGGTATCCAAGATAGGAAAGAGTTAATTTATTGGCACTGCATTCTGACTACGAAAGGGCATCGGGGAACTTTTGGGGTAACAGAATCGCTCATATCTTGATCAGAGTAGTGATTTGTAACTATTCATAAACGTACACACTGCAAAGGACAAATTTTACTCTATATAAATTGTACCTCAACAAACTGGCTTTAAAACTTTTTAAAAATCAAATATACTGTTTTACATAATTTGTTAGTAACTGGAGTAGTGTTTTAGCACATTGTGTGTATGGGAAAATGGGGTATTTTTGCATTCTAATTTGCAAATACAACAGGCCATGACAAGGTATTAAAATTAGTACTTTAATATCATTTGGTGGAGCAGTATGTGATACTCAACAATTTCATATCTCATTTGCACAATCTATAGACATCATATAATGTTCTCAATTAGGAATCTATATTAATAAAAATGAATTGCTTGAAAACACAGGTGCTTGAGAACTAAAATGGGAACATTTCTCCTATTCCAATCTAATTAGCTCATTCGTCTATCTCGATTTGCCCTCCTGTTATCTTCTAGGGTATTTCTCTTATATAAAGAGAATATTACACCCACTTTTTAATGCTTGGTTTAAGTAGTAAGTATATTGTTACTTACCATATGTGAAAATGAATGCTGTACAAACATGCAGTTGATCTACGCAAGAGATGTAGGAAACACTTATGATTAAAGATGTCAGCATTATAAATGCTTAAATATCTACTAAAATAATCTGTTTAAGGCTAAATAGTTATAGTTTTTCTGTAGCTTTTGTATTTGCCATGACAAGAAACCAGAGGCACTATATGGTTTCAGAGAAACTACTCATCCTTTTGGCAGTACATGAGAAAAAAAAAAAAAAAAAGACAAAACCCGACACTTTTCCCAGGACGGAACTCCAGATATTTATCATCAGTGTCTCTCTTTCAAGTGAAAAGCTGTTTCCAAAATCTATGAATTTCTGGAATCCTGTGACTATACAATTGACAAAAATATAGTATCATTAGGAATCAAGGCCAACCCTGAAGAAGAAAATGGATGCAGTGAGTAACTGTCAATAGTTATCAACACTCATACAGAGAAATCTTCATTGACTGTGAAGGCTCAACACAAAGGCCTGTCATTATGTTTTAAAAATTCTCATTCAAATAAATGTGTTCAAATACCTGGGCTCCACAACAGTTTGTAGAAACACGACACACCATAACAACACAACAAAACAAACAACAAAACCTGAGAGGGAGAAAGTGCTCTGCAGAAGGAAATACCTGACAGACCAAAAATAATTAACATAAGCTTGCAGTCTCTCTGCCTCCTTCTATCCACTAAAGCAAAGGTTTTCCTGCCTGCTAAATTTTCCATTTCACTGCTCTTACAATGCATAAAATCTTGCTTATGGTAGAGAATGTTAAAAGGTCAATTTATGTAATAACAACATGATGGAGAGAACAAACACATAAAACACACAGAAATTTGAGTTGACTGCTAAACTTCAACCAAGAAACGGTCACCCAAATTTGCCATGTAATCCTACTGACCAGAAAAAGGAAGACGAAAACCCATCACATCTACTATTGGTTGAAGCACTTCACGAGGAGTTTGGCTCTCCATGTCATATTTGAAAAGGGTTACTGATGAATGTGTTTGAATAACAAATATCTGCAGGGTAATCATGGTGAAAGAATTAGGGTTTTGTTATTTAGTGCTGAAAGATCAATAAGAATACATTTAACTTAGGTAGATGCTGTTTAAAAATGAAAGGGTTGCTTTGTGGGTTAGAAAAACCTGATTATTGAACTTTTAAAATATGCATTCAAAATTTTCATTAGCATATATTATGCAGGAGGCTACACAAAACAGTACAGAATTACAGTTAGTAATGATAACAAAAAGCTTCATTAAAAAATTTCTATTCCATCAACGATGACAGGTAGCAATAATTCCTGCATTAGATTACTATAGGAGGCAATTCTCCCTGGGTAGAGAAAATATACAAGTGTTTCTCTATAAACATTTGCAAGTTAAATGGTTAATGCTGACCATTAACATTTTATTATTTGCATTCTGAGGAGACTTGATATCCCTTAACAGGTAATATATTTTATTAGCATTTCTTCAATGTAACAATCAGAGTAGAAACCAAGAATTGGCAGATACATGCAGAAAGAATGCATTAGCCTCTCTTTTATATCTTTGCATATTTTCAAAAACAATTTAGAGTTATCAAGAATTTTTAAAAATTTCTGCTTAAAATAATGTTTTTATACTGATTTACTTAGAACAATCCCCAGCATGTCAAACATTTATTTGCATGTTAATGAACTTTGGGGGATTTGAGACCTGGTTTACTCTAAGATTATATGATATCTTTCCAGGAAAAGATCAAAGCCTAGGTTTGGGAAAATAACAGAATTTAATTACCTGTTCTCATGATTTCAAGGGGAACTCATCTGCCATATTTTACATAAATGACTGATGCATTTTAGTCAAAGGGAACCGTGCACTGAATCAGCCTGCCTGACACTGCAGGGTAGGCTGCCACCAATACCAAACAAAATCTTCGCGGTGCAGCCTAACTAAGGAAAATACATCGATGATAATAATGACACTAAAATACAATAAATAAATGGGCTATGCTGTAATGATGTTACAGATTTGTCTGACTTAAGAACAATATTTTAATTTATGAATAGTTATATTGCAGAAGTAACATAGTGCCACACACACGCGCAGCAGAGAGTTTTGAATCTGTTGCGCACACAGTTCCCTCTCTATCTAGTACTCGGTGTGACATTCACCTAATCTCATTCAGGCTGTGCATTCATTTATTTTAGATGGGGTTCATACTACCTACATCATACGGTAGTGGTGAGAATTAAAATAGATACGGCATGCAAAGTCCTTGGTAAGGAACACAGACTCCACTTGGTGGAGTCTCAATAAATAGGGCCAAAGTCCCAATAAACAAAACTGTATATAATGTTGGTATTATGATTTTCTATTAGAGACACTGAAACCCATGTGTTACTCTCCCCATTCTTCCCCACCTCCCAACTTGTTTCTGCCTAAACTAAATCAGCTTTGTATTTGTTTGCAAATACATGACAAGTAAGGAAGAAGTAAGGATTCCGAACGCCATTCAAACAGAGACCACTTTCGGCTAAATGCAGATGTTCACTATGTGGAGTGGTGTTCTGGGAGCCAGACACGCCAGGGTTTCATAAGAATTATGGGATGCTCATCAGTAACCCTAAGTGAGTCATCATTCCACTGGGTGAAAGACACAGGATGTTTGTTCCTGGGCTTCAAGCAGGATGTAGTCTAAAGACATTCATTAGTATTAATTTGGACTACCAAGGGATAGAGGGAATGCCAAGGAGCTCAGTGGATTTGGCTGAATTTTTGCTACAACTAGTATAAGAGCCAGCCAGCAAATAGCCCCTCCAGGGGAGGTATGAAGAGGAAGGAACCAAACCGTAATCACTGTAATGGGCTCAGTGCTGCTCTTTTAAGCTTTCAGTATCACAGAAAATTATTTCTGATTTGGCTCCCTTTGACTTACATAAATACATACAAGGCAATAGGCCAAATAAACTGCATAACCCCAGTCCCTTTAAAAATACTGGATGTGAGACAGGAGCTACATTGTGAGGCAAATAAGGCAAATGATCAAAAACAACACATTGGTCTATGTCTTACATTCCAGGCCCACTGGACTCGGAAGGGCCTGTACTTTGCACTCACCCTGTCCTCCCTGGGGGATATGTTCCCCTCCCCTCCCCTGACTGCTTCATCTTTCCAGAGGCATACCAAATGCTCCTCCTTCTGTTCCACCTTCCCTGCTTCACTGCAACTTTCCAACGGTTGACTGCCATCCATGCCTTGAAAATGTGCCCTATTATCCCATTACACAAACATCTGTTTATTTACCCCTTCCTTCCCTGATCTCACATTTTTCCTGAGGAGTCACAAATTAATAAATATACAAATATGAGAAGGAGGAAATGCAAGCCTATAAAAAAAGAGATTGACGTCAAACCCTGATGGTACCGGTACAATCTGGGAGAAGTTAGTTCAACTTTCCATGTCCACTCCTCATTGCAGAGCAATAACGTCAAACTTTTGGGTTAGTGTCAAGAACCAGACATAACATATGCCAGAGGATTGGGGTAGCATTTGGCAAAGAGAATTACGTTTCAAAATATCATTATTATAATTTTTGTCAATAACTCAAATATGGAATATCATGTGACATGTACTATAGTTTAAAAAATAAAAATGCTGCCCTAGCTGGTGTAGCTCAGTGGACTGAGCAAAGGCCTGCAAACCACAGGGTCTCTGGATCGATTCCCAGTCAGGGCACATGCCTGGGTTGCCGGCCAGATCCCCAGTAGGGGGTATACGAGAGGCAACCACATATTGATGTTTTCCCCATCTATTTTTCCCTCTCTTCCCCTCTGTCTAAAATATATATAAAATATTTTTAAAATGCTAAAGGAATACAAGGTACAAAAGTAATTTTGGCTGAGATGTCAGAGTGTGAATGAAGCCTGTCCCATAGGAATTCACCAAAAGTCTTTTAAATGATTTGACTTTCTAGATCTATTCAAAAGTGAAGTAGAAGTTAAAAGACAAACAGAATTTGGAAAAGACAAAATAAGTAGAAAGAGTTTTATTTTTACTCCATTTTATGGATTTTGGCTTTTTTCTTGTTCATTTATAAGGTATTCTGAACTACAGCAAGTCAAGAAAATCCTGTAAGATTACTATACTACTGTATTTTATGGATGTACATAGCCATAAAAATTTAAGCAAAAGGGGGAGTGGAAAGAGAGAAAACAAATTAAGATAGTGTTAAAGAAAGGCTGTCCTTCATCTTAATGTTTAATTTTAGGCATCGATTGACAAGATTATTTTCTTATATTGGATACTACAAGGTAAATTACCCAGCCAGAGAACAACACGCATCTAATGAGCCACAATAAGTAGTGCAAAGACCAATTCATCATAGAAGAAAAATCTTAGGTCAAATAATTCTCTGAAAACAACGTGTGTGTCTATTCAGATGCATCATAAATATAAGTGAGTATAGTGTATATTGTATAAATATATCTTTATTGTATTTTACATAAACATTTTTGCTATAGTGAAGGTAATATCTAAGAGGAATGACTTTGGTTTGCCTCTTAGAAAGTTATTACAAACTTCTAAATGAGTTTGCAATTTTAATGGAGTGGTCAAAGAAACAAATGATTAATGAGTAAGTAAATACTTTAGGGAAAGAAACCACAGCATAAAAAAGTCAATTCTGTTGATACTTTAGTTAATGCGAGAAATAAAAGGACAAAGCAAAAAGAGAGAAAACTGCAGTAAAAATTAAGTGTTCTTTTCCTTTGACAAAGTGATTAAAGAATACGCATATTGGTAGGTTGTTTGGAAGAAGTGGTATAGAGAATAAACAGAAAGACGTCAAATTAATTCCTTGAGGAAAAAGGTTTCTGGAAAGACAAGCAGCTGAGATTGAGCAACTTCAGGAAGGTATTGTTATACCTGAAAGGGACAAAGGACATACTGGCCAGAGGGTGAGGAAGGTCTGTGGGAGTAAATTCTGAAAAAATGTTTTGTTGAGGAAAGTAAAAGAAGAAAGAGTAATGATGGAGTTGAGATCAGATGGCTTTGATTTTCCTCACTACAAGCAAAGGTAAGATTTTCGACTGAGAGTTAAGAGAGCAGTTAGATGTTTGAAAGGAAGATACATTATTAGTGATACCATCAGTTGCTCTCATAAATAAGGACACAAGGAAATGAATGAAAGTACTGATGATGGTAACCACCTGGGCTTGTACTATAGCCTAGTCTTGTGGCATCCCAGAGGGAGGTGATGTTTGTTCAAGGATGAGGTCTGGCAAGGGATAGGGGCAACCTAGCCAGAGTAAGTATAGTGACACAATAAGTCAAGAAACTGAATTTTTGCAGGAGCAGGCAGAGGGACACAGGGGTGTTGAGGAACTGGAGTTTATAATAGAATGAGAGGAAGAGGTTGAATCTAACCTAATCAACAAAGCAAACAAAATACAACCAAATTAAGAACAAACTGACAGTAACCAGAGGGGAGGTGGGTGGGGATAATGGGAGGAAGAGGAGGAAGGGTTGTGAAGGAACATGGATAAAGGACACATGGACAAAGCCAAAGGTGGGTAGGATTCAGGGTGGGAGGTGGGGATGGCTGGGGTGGGGAGGGGGGATGGAGACAACTGTACTTGAACAAACAATAAAAATATTTTATAAATAAGTTTAATCCTGGAAATCAAAGGATCTTAGAAACCTATGAATGACCATTAAAAAAGAAATAGTCCAAGAAATGAATATCTACTTGGCTAGTTAAAGTCACCTCAGATGGGTGCAGAGTTAAAAGTAAGAGGGAAAACTATGACCTAGATGGCATCAAAACATTCGCCAAGTCAGCAGATCAGGATAACAGGGAGTAGCATTTGTTTGTATGTGTGCGTCGGGGAAGAGGGTACGGTGACAGCATCATGAACAGGCATCACTTAGGTCTCAGGGGGCAGGTCAGACCTTAAATCTGAAGAACTGACCCCACAGCACCACTTGTTCATTTTAAAGTTCAGTAATTCAATCACAGTAGAATTTGTCATGTGTGCCTACCATGTCTTGAAAACTGAATAAAAAATGGTATCTGGCACAGGAGAGCTTTTGATTTCAAAGAGCACAGACTGTGTTTGGAAAGAAAACTAAAATATGTGAAGCAATTCGCTGATTAGCAAAACCAAAATATAAATAACTGGAGTGAATTATATGTGAAACCAAAATCCAAAGAAGATTAGACATGAGAGAATCAGAATTTCAATGAGTTGAAATGGGAAAGGTGAAAAATGGCAAGATGGTGAAGAGTGTATGGTAGGTAACAAGAGACACGTTACCCAGTAAGGTATGAAGCACAGGGTGCTGCAGCCACCAGGACATAGTTGAGAAAGCTATAAATATACAGTGGAAAAAATAATTAAGTCTATTCAATCATGCTCATCTTTCCCTAGCATGTGAGTTTCTATTACTGTGAATTATGTATGTGCTAGCACAAGAAACAAAATGTGTGCTCCAGAATTTAATTTCTATGACTTGAACGTGAACCTGCATTATCAGGTGACTAGACCAATCAAATTACAATTAGCACTATATTTTCCACAACAGTTCAACAGATTGAAATCCATCTTTCAGGGTACAATGATTAAAAGTAAATACATTATCTTCCTCTTTAAGAATCAGCCACTTTGGAAAGAATTTAGATAAAGGCATTGCATTGCTATTCTGACAGACAATGACAACATTTTAGATACAATGCCTACTAAATGAAAAATATGAAATTCAGCAAGGTCTTATTAATCATTTCATTTGACAGAAATGTATTCAATGAACATACCCATGGAAAAAATGTCCATTTCCTCTGAAATATTAAAATAGCTACAAAAGGCACATGATAACCACTGGAAAGGTGTAGTTAGGACTTCCATTTATCAAAATAAGCTTCACTATCTATGGTCCCAGGAAAAAAGTGAAACTCCATAAATTGATCAGTAATGATGATGGAAGATTAGGAATTCAGAAGCATGTATAATTTAGCAAAGATTTGATTTATGACTGGAGCAGGCTATGAGTATGATTTAAAAGACTCTATAAGAGAGGGAGAGCAGTCAGGGTCATTGGCGAAGACTTAACAAAGGGGTCACAACTTTCTATATAATTTAGTGATCTCATTTGCATATCACATCTCTTATTATTGTTACTACTCTTATTATTTGTTAATAATAATCAATACCAGTAGTAATTAAGATATTATATTTTGACAAGAGACATTTCAATTCTTAATAAATGATTGGTAACTGAGGAATATTTATGTATTGAAGACTAAAATATTAGAATATCAACAGCAAAAATGTTAGGGAAAAACTGAACAAAATTCATTTTTATTGATAATTCTATCATTACTATCTCTAAAAGATCACTGTAACCAAAAATGATATATCTGGCCCTGGCTGGTGTAGCTCAGTGGATTGAGTGCAGGCCTGCAAACCAAACGACTGCGGTTCGATTCCCAGTCAGGGCACATGCCTGGGTTGCAGGTCAGTTGCCAGCAGGGGACACATGAGAGGCAACCATACATTGATATTTCTCTCCCTCTCTCCTTCCCTTCCCCTCTAAAGATAAATAAAAAAAACATCTTTAAATGATATATTTGACCTATAAAGTAATGAAGAGAAAATCTGAATCATGCTTAAACGTCACATTTTAAGTGAATGACTACGTTCAAGAATCCACATGTTGGTTTAAAAAATTATCATTTACTTGTTTATTGAAGAAAAGTTTTGTTTCTGCAGAGACATACATTATACTACTTCATTTTCTGAACACAATGTATTATAGATAATTAAAACTAAATGGATATTTGGAATAAAAAATGATTCCTCTAAGGAAATATTTCAAAGTGAAAATAAAAATGTGATTAGAGATGATTTCAAGAATACTCAAAATGGTATAGATACTCATAATGTTACTTGGGTTGCAATACAAGATCATAATAGAATTACATGCACAAAGTTACATTTCATTTTTGTTTACCATGGAAACTACTAAACATAGAATAATTTAACAAACCCTCACATATTCAACAATTATTGTTCAATAGTTTTTAATTTATTTATTCAGATATGAATTTAAGCAATATTTACACATTACGTTTGGTTGATATGTCTTTTACGTCCTTTGTAATCTATACACTTTCTGTCTCTCATGTTGCATTTTAGTAATTAAAGAAAGTAGGTCACTCACCCTATGTAGTTTTCTAAACTCCAGATTTTTATCCCTGCATATGCTTAGCAAAACTTACACATCTGTCAATGACCAGAATTTCCTGTAATGGTACTTATAAACCAGTACTTATAAACTTATAAACTGGTACTTTTCTACAGAAGCTCAGTTAGATTCAGGCTTGAATTTTTTAGCATTAATATTTCATCGGTTTGATGTATGTCTATCAGATGCAAAGAATATTCAAAGTTCTTTCTTTTGGTATTATTAATAGCCATTAATGATCTTCAACTAAATCCAATATTTGAGTTTTATAAAATGAAAATATAATTTTACTGTTTTTTTCTTTACTTATTCTTTGGAATAATTCTATAAAAAGAGATTTGAGTTAGTTACACTGAAAGACAGGCTAGGTGTTTGATATTTTTTCTATATTTACAAGTTTTCAGAGTACTATGTTGACTTCTTAGCATGAATCAAAAATTATAAATGATATCAATTTTAAGTATTATGAATTTATAAATTTTAACATATTTCATGATTCAACCTGATAGTTTATTCTTTACCTTCCTTCCTACTTTTCTTTTTCCCCTCAAAATACCCCAATTTTGGCCAATGGGAACTGGCTCTCCAGTCACTGCGACAGCACTAGTGACCTTTGATAGCTTCCTTAGTTTCTGGTGTCACCTGATGTTTCAGGCTCAACCTTTGTATTTCCTGTTTCAGATGCTGTATTAGCCATTTCTCCAAAGGATCACAGAAGTTTGGGTGAATTAAAAAGTGTAATATAAGACAACATACAACATAAATATTACGTTGTAGACAACATAAATATTACAAAGTATTCCTAAGTGCTGAGCGAGCAAAATTCAATTGTCAGTTTTTCTCTCTTGATGGGTACACCAAGTTGAAGAACTGTAAGTTCAATGCCCAAGTAGCAATTATAATAAAGTCTTAAATCGTACAAGGTTGATTATGTTTTCTTTTCTTGATTTCTAGGAGTGTTTTGTCTTTGGTCATCTATGTATTTTCATCTAATGTATCACAAAGTTGCAATTCCCAGTATAAGCTAATAATTTACAAATTGTATCTAATATAAAAATACCAAATGTAGAATTTCCAGAAAGTCAGACTAAATATAAGGTACATATAAGTTTCAGTACCAATTATTAATATAGAAATAATATAGTAGTTAATATATACTAACAACAAAATTACATGCAACATGTTATTGTAATACAGACTCCATTTAAAACAATCACATACATTTCTACAATTTTCAGAACCCACTTCCAAACTGTCCTTAATGAGTTGCTTTCTTACACGTAGTATCTCCGTTGGGACCCACGTACGCATGAGTGAGTATATGCCAAAGAGGCAGCATGACAGCCCTGCTACAAGTGTGGGTTGTGCAGCCGGCCTGCCTCTGACTCAGAAGAAGCCACCTAATTCCTCTTTGTTTCAGGCTACTGTGCCTTTAGAGTGGGGGTAATAGAAATTAATTAATTAGTTAATTAATTAATTAACTGTGGATGATAGTACCTCATCCTGTTATTGTGAACATTTAAATGAAATACAGGCATGTAATCATTTATCCAAATTCTAACGTACAAAGCAGTTTAGGATTTTTTATTTTTCCTTTTGGTTTTTCTGCAGAGGTGTTAATGCGTGTGTTACTTTAGAACCCAATGGAGAATTCTTATGCTTTTATATCTAAGCATAAACTATTGACTTTTCTAGTCTCCTTAAATCTCTTGAATATTATTGCATCCTTTCAATACCTTCTATCGCTTTTTCTTTTTAAATGGGAAAAGTACTTCATGATTTGTCAGGATTATTTCTTAAAGCATATAAATTAAACTAATTTCTTAATTCATTGATACATATTGTATTAGGTATATACATATCTCAAGTGAAAATATGAGGTATATCACATTTGACTAAAAAAGTGAAAAAGCACTGTAAAAATGATATTTCTATAACATCAGTGACCTGTCTACTTACTATTATACTTGTGAATGGTCAAAAACATTCAACAGTAATTTGAATATTTAATTTTATCTTTCATTAAATGCAAATACTCAACAGAAAGAATTTTTGAAGAATCTGTGATAAAAATAATGACAATTTTTAAGTGAATGGCCGCTCTATCTAGTGCTGTGGAACTGCGTGGTGCTCCCCCTGGGAAGCGAACGAGGCGCACACTTAACGGCAGAGGAACGAGGCCACCGAGGAGAATCCGAGCGCCTTCTCCACCCCACACAGATGTCGTAAAATGAATCACCAAGAATTAAATCACACAGGTCTATATAAACTTCTCAGTTTCTAGTTCCCATTTATTATTTTTTAACTCTAAGTCCGCACATGGCTCTAGTGCTCTCATATACTTGACTCTTTAAGTAATAATTCAAAACAGCTGTACAGCGGCCATTCAGATTTCTCTTTTCTCTTACCAGACCTTTAGTAAAGAGTCATTATCATAGATTTTTTCTTTCCCTCCATTTAAACCGGAAACCTGATTAATTCTTCTATTTCATTCAATTAGAAATTTACAATTCTATCCTTCTTTACTACATGTACCTGGAAAATGTAACAGTTGGTGCAAGTCTCCCCTCCAAAGTAATAATTTCTTTGTAATAAGCAATAATTTCAAAGTAATAAGTTCCCCTGGACTCCACAGGACTAACATATGTTAATATCATTTGGGGGGTCACTATCTAAGCTCCTTGTTTAACTAATAACATTCCTTTTAATTTCTGGAAAAAAATACGGGGTCACCAATGAGATGAAAATTAGGTTTGCGTGTCAACAGAAACTACTAAAATGCCTCTTAGTTGTGAAGGGTTGTGAAATCCAGTACACAACAACAACAAAAAAACTTTCACAAAAAAGAAGTGGAGACTGCTATAGAACAAAGAAATTCTAAAAACCTAAGTCTGTTGTTTTTATCTATACAAATAATTGAGTATTGAGGGTATCTCCAAAGAGGTAGGAAATGTCTTATGATTCAATTTTTCATTTGTTAATTCAATGAATGGAATGAAAGGCCCAGTCTGTTTCCACCGATGACACACAGAAACACCAAATGACATCTCTGTTTTACTTTCCCAGTGTAAGAAACTACCAATGAGGGCTAATTCTCACTGCTGTATTTTTGCAGAGCATACGAAAGCTTTTTTTACATACAATTTTTATGGTTGAGAAGCACTGAATAACCAACCGCTTTAGCTAAGGAAAGGAGTCAGACAAAAATGGAGCGACCACAAGTCATGGAAATTTAACTCAGAAAAGGAAACAAGGAGTTCAGAATGGATCACAAAAGAGACAGTTCAGTGGAAAAGAGTTCAATCAGAAAACTTTTAAGATATGTTACCAGTCAACATCTTATTAGACATGTGTCTTGTCCACACTACTTAAACCCTTTCTGAACTTCACTTTCCTAAGTCTACATGGAGACACTATCTAAGCTCATCAGATTGTTGAAATGAATGCTATAATGTAAATGAGTACTTAGCACAGAGTACTTAGTACAGAGAGTACTTAGTACAGAAAGACAGAGAGAGACTAGGACAGAGAGAGAGAGAGAGGATACTTAATTAAGTGCATTAAATTAATACATGGTATTAAATAAATAAGAACACAGTTTAACAAATTTATATTGACCAAGGGATACACTACGGTGATTGTCTTCAGAAGCTTAGAAAATGACCTTAGAAGATGAATTTAAATTTAAATAGTTTGAATATAAGAGTCCCTTAACAATCAGAGTGATCAAATTCAAAAATGAGTTCCCGAAGGAAGCTTTAGAACCTGTATTTCTATACACTTGCAGGTGACTACGCCCCCATCTGTTCGAGATGGTTTACACATTCAAGAGCCTTTAGGACAGGGGCTAGACAGGTGGTCTTGAATTCCCTTCCACCTCCATTATTTTCAAGCCTCAAATAGGATTTGTTAAATATGCTGGTTTAAAATCATATGTAATGGAAATAATGCAAAATATAAAATTCTAGCCCATGTTGAAAGGACACAACAGTTTACATCTTGAAACAATTTGTTTATCCGGTGAAATTATGTCAAAAGTAAGAAATGATGGCTGCATTCACAATTAACAGTTCCAGGGCTTGCTGGAATATAAATCAGAAAGAAACAATATTTGATTAATACACATTACTGAAAGTTCATGTTCTGGTAGCCCTATGTGAATTGTCAGTGTGCGTTCCACAGTTCATTGTGATTTATCTTCATCAGCCATAGGCCAAAATTACCAGACTCCAATTATTTTGCTTCCCAGTTCCAAGGGAGAGGGAGAGAAATTATGTCAGTCTACGACAGGAGATGGCTTAAAATGCCCGAGGTAAAGAAAGTAATCTACTGTTCTCTGACATTCACCGCCTGAAAGTCACTCACATTAACAACCATTCAAAGTTGTTTAGTGCAAGCCAATTGCTTCTACCCTCCTGTCAGTTACATTAGCTTCCATACAAATTTACCTCTTGATAAAATTAAGGAATAAAACTCTCAGAAAGTCTGACAAGGGCATATATGGGTCCTGGCAGAAGATAATGCTTCAGAGTTTACCAACTTTAATATAATAATCTTCAGATTCCGATTTTCACAAAGAACACTGTACCCTTTAGAAGTACGCTCATTTCATCTTATTATTTCCCCCCCTAATCCAGGGTGTGATGAAGGGCAAATAAATATATTTAACAAGATTTAAAAAAATGAAAATCCTTCACACTAAATACAGCATCAGCAGAAAAGAAAAAACAAATGTCCTTAATTTCAACTGAGACTGTCATTATTTATGATTATGAGATAAAGTTACATTTAAAACTGCATGATATAATCTAATATTCTTTCACTACGAACTATTACTGCCATATAACAGACCATTAACTTCCAAACATTGTAAAGCTCACAAGGTTCACAGCAGCACTACAAAAGGAAATGGAGATGACATTTAAATAGCAGTAAGTGCCAATGCACTATTATACAACCTAATATAGATATTAGTTTTAATGTTTATCTATTATGTAGTAATAGAAGACTTTGATGGTTGACAGCAGATTAAACAGTTTTTGATATTATTCAAAACATAAATCTCACAAGTAAAAATAGAAATGTATGATACACGTTACAACTACCAATGAATTGACTCTTACCCGGTTTTCTGTGTTTACACTATTTTATATTGTTTTCTCCTCTATGTGTGTGGGCGTGTTTGTAAGAGAGAGGAATGACTTTAGGCTACGTATTTCTGAGTTTCGCCAAGGCTGCATGTGGTGGGAAAAGCCAAAAGGTAGGCACAGCTAATCCACTCACCAAAACCATCATAAACACTCACACACAGGAAAAGAGCTTGAGATAAAAGCGATGGATCCAATTATATTAGGAAATAATTGTCAAATTCTGGGTGAAGGCTGCATTTCAGTTCAGGAATGAGTCAAATACCTTTTAATGTGTCCAATCAATAAAAGAATCAGCAGACTCCAGTTAACTCTATCTGGGTGAGTTCTATTAATGAAACTTGAGAAAGGAAACAAATTGCAGGAAGCTGCAAATATTGACAAAATCTGCACAGTATGCTTCTCGGAGATGGTGATCAACAGGTCAAAAAAAAAAAGACACATAATGTCTACATCAACACTCACAGGCTTTTCTGTTTTCTAATCTATAGGATTTGTATATGTTTAGTGTCATCTGCTTATCACTGTATCAACTGTTCTTAGAATTATTTCAAACCATCAAAATAAAACCTATGACTATTCAGGAAGAGAATTTGTAATGTTTTTATCTCATCTTTATAATAATAACATCTTTTTTCTGGTGAGAATTTTCTGTAAATGGAGTTTTCATTCTGCCTTTTCTTTGCTCTGATGTTTTGATAGTCTGTGGAGTGGAACAGACATAAATAAATTACCAGTTTTTCCCCATTACATATGGTACAATTACTTCATAAAAAGATGACAGCATGATTTAACAGCTCATCAGTAGAAAAAAATATTTCTTAACTTCCCTGAGAACTTTATGCTTGATGGCAGAGAAAAATGGAAAGATATCACCATATTTAAAAAAAGAAGGTTAAGAGCTAGTCCAATTAGCTTACCTCTCACATAAAATGTTCCTATAATATTTTAGGCTGAAGCTCCCTTTGGTAGTCTACTGAAGTCTAGTCCTCTTATGAGAATAAGGTTTACAAATGCGTAAAATACAGAAGTCACAGTGAATCCAGTTAGAATGAATAGCAGTTATACATTTTCTTTTAAATATGTGACATAACAACAGATGTGTTCATTTCAATTTTTATTGATTGATTTTTGAGAGAGAGAGAGAGAGAGAGAGCGCCATCGATTTGTTGTCCCACTTATTTACACATTCATGTGTTGATTCTTGTTTGTGCCCCAACCAGGGATCGAAACCTGCAACCTTGGTGTACTTGGGATGATGCTGTAACAAACTAAGCTACCCAGGCCAAGCAAGATGTATTAATTCAGTAACACAATAAATAAAAAGAGGCAGGTCTAATAACTACTGTAAGTTTAAAATAGTGATGCATAAATGCTATATCAAAGTATTTACAATATATGTAACGTGATATGAAAATATCTGTCATGATTGTTAGAAATACAATCAGCAACTGACTATCAGAGGGTGTGGCATTTATTCACAAGGAAATACTAAATTAGAGTTAGAGATTTGTGGAAGTAAAAGTAATTTATTCTCATGTCCAAATTCTCCAATGGCCTTAGTTTATTTCTAGAAAAGCCTAAAACCCCCTTTCTCCTCCTTCCTTTTCCTGTCTCCACCATCACATTCCCTTACAGCTCACTCCCATCGCACATACACATCAGCCACCCATCACCATAGCCTGGAGGACACCCCATAACTGACTCTAGTTATTCCTTCCCCAGTAACAGCTGTCACTGAAGCTATTTTATGGCAACTCTTGCATGCCTGTGTAAACATCCCTGTGCTAATAAAAGTATTTGCAAGGGAGCCCTGATGATGAATCAGAGAAAAAGGTGACACGCTGAGATGATTGTTCAAATTGGGAGATGCAACCCTCATCATGGAGAAAGTTAGTGACAGTTCTTACATGAAGCATGATCCTATGATCTTAGTTATCACAGTCATGGCCCTATGCTTATCTCAGCTGCGTTCTCCAGAACAGAAACTCTTCCCCCACTGGTTATATATTATTACTAATGGTTTTACTTTAATGGGGTTTTGTATATGACATTACTATAAAATTGTATATCCAGGATATCAAGTTTTCCTGGTGAAAATAGAACTCTCCAACACTTCAAACTTTTGATGAAAAAAAAGTGTGTGAGTCTGCTTTGACAACAGTAATACAGAATTAGTATCTCCACCTTTAAAAAGCTGTTAAATACAAAACTGGGTCTTAAGTTAACTTTTGCATTCCAATCACTAGCTGGAGTAAATTGGTTTGTTCAACTGTATAGAATAAAGACCACTTTAAACAGCATGAAATAAAAATACAGTTGGGGATTGTGGAAGACTAAAAATATTAAACACATTATTAAAAGTGAGGGGAAGGCCAGCCAGAGGAAAAGGAAATTGTGAAAAGGCAGACAACATATTGGTACATAAAAATAAAATTAGCTGAAGAAGATAGGGAGACAATCAAGTGTTTTTCATATTTTTAAATACATGTCAGAAATAAAAATGATTTAATTATAAGCAATAACGTTTAAAAAAGGGAGTGTAAAACAAAAGAAGATGAAAACACATTGCTAAAATTCACTTAGAAGGAAAGCAAAACAACCAATGACTATGTGATGTTCAATCTCCAAATAAAAAACATAAATAAATACACTCAACTTAAATAAAAAACCAAATTTTAAGTTTACACTCAGGCTGTCAAAGAGAAAGCCAGACAATATCAACTGTTAGTGAAGAAATACAGAAAATGGGACTCTACTAATCAATGAAGAGGGTATTGCCAAATATGAAACTTCAGAATATAATTTCATAATTTCTGATAGAAGTGAATATTGATATACCATATCACCTTACTAGTCCAATTTTAGCCACATACCACAGGAAAAACTTGTACATGTTTATAAGAAGATATATATAAATACATGTACAAATAGTGTTTATAACATCATTGTTTATCATTTAAAAAAACTGGAAATAATTTAATATCATCTATAGAAAGATGATATTAAATGACAAGTCACAGAGTGGGATATTTTTTCAGCTGTGAACTTAATATTCAATTGATATGTTTCAACATGGATAAATATCTAAGTCCAAAAGTAAGAGAAAATGTTATCTGAGATATTTGTTTATATGTTTAATACACTTAAAATACAATGAAAATGCTACATTCTTTTAATAATCTACTGGAAAAAAATCAGTGAAAAAGAACATATCGAATAAAGAATACAGTGTTAGATAAATTCTTGTAAGATACTAATTATAAGAAACTTATATGTGGAACTAGGATTAGAGAAAAGTGAGTATTATGGCTATAACCTGGAAAACAAATGTTATACTTGTATAACATCACAAAGTAAAATGACACAGCTGTAATATATCATTAATACCAATGTATTATTTTGGCTTGCTACCAATTAATAAGAAATAATTGATAGGAAAACATCAAGAGTAACCAACTAAAATAACAAATGAATTTTAAAATATAGTCATTTTGACCCCTTAATAATTACTATTTTAATTTTTTAATCTTTTAATTAATTATTCTTTACTTCTTTTTTATTGTTTTTCAAGTACATTATCTCCATTTTCACCCCTCCGCAGCTCTCTGACCCATACATCCCGCCTCCCACCCTTGAGTCTACCCACTTTGGCTTTGTCCGCATGTCCTTTACACATACATGTTCCTTAAATAATTAATTTTCTAAACTTATGCAATATTTAAAATATACCTGACTTTATTGACTAGTTTTCTCATGTTATAAAAAACATAACACTCCTTCATGAAAATCTCACAGATGCAATTCTACATAGGTTTGCATGGATATATATATGGAGATACATAGATATAGATATAGATATACAAAATCTGGCAGAAGTGAGGCCTGCTTGAGTGTGGTTGCTAGGGTAATAATATGGGTGTAATAATTCATAGTTTTAATTTGCACATTTCACCTAAAATGTCATATGGTGTGTTTGAGTGTGATATTGTTATGTTACAAAATTACATGCTTATAATTTTCTAATAAAAGATTTGTAATAGAAAACAGGTGCTATTTGTGCCAGACTATAAATCTATGTATCTTATTAATTCTACGTGTGCAAGGTTATGTTTAGAAAGTTTTCCCTAGGACTTTTTTTGTACATTGCATTAAACAAATTTGAAGGTAGGAAAGAACCCAAGAAATTTTTAAAAATTAAGAAATATTTGCAGTGGGAAAATTTTACCTAGCTGACAGCCATAATTTCAGTTATATCTATTTTGTTTTTATTATTCAGTTTCCTATTTTATTATATAAAAATTGATTAAATAATTGTTAATAACTAGTACGTATGAAAAACATTTCACAAAGTATTTTATCCAACCATTAACCCTTCCTCTCTCTTTTTCCTCTTTATACACATACACATAGAAAGAGATGTATAAAACGAAGTTCATTGAAAGTTAATAATAATTTTTTCTGTATGATAGAACCTTTAGGTGATTTTTGTTTTTTTTTCTTTTTACACTTGTTTCAACATTTAAAACTATAATAGAAATGCAATAGAAAAACCAAACTAACTTTATGGGCACAAAATGTAATTAGATGTGAACCTTATTTTTAAAACATTTACATGCATAAAGTAATAAAATACAGATCTGAAATATACAGAAATATAGGAAGGTTAAATAACATATTTTCATAGTGATAATGAGATGATTTTTAAAATTTCTAACATTGCCTTCACTAAGACAAACTTTCAAAAGTCTCTGCCTTAAATCAGTAATACAGTTTATTATAAATTCATATGGCAATATAAATATTTAATCATTGACTAAAAATTGATGCAGGTAAAACCTAAACTCCTGTGTTTGTAAAAGTTTATATATAGAAGAATTGTAGTTCAATAGGTAGGTAAAAGTTGATAGAAAAGTAAAACAGATATGAAAAACATTTTAAACTACTTAAAATAGCATTGAATATTTAACAAGATTCTGTATGGCAGAAGAATTTCTAGACTAAGCTTTCAGTTATAAGAGTATTTTTTCTAGATCTTGGTGCATTTTTATTTTTCCAGGTCTTGATATGGACAAAGTTACTGAAGTTCTAACCATCAAGTCTTCCTATTGACTTAAATATTAACTGTTCATAGGAGACACAGCGCTTATTAGAAAAATCAATGTCCCCATAGCCTGAGGACGAAATAATCTGGTAGCAACAAAGAGCAAAGAGGTGTTCATAAGGACTGCCAGAAGGATGTGCATTACAGACATTTCTCTAGACCTTTCCATTTATTTTTGAAGTAGGCCTGAGTACCTCAGAAAGTATTTTTCCTTATCCTTAGAACTTAAAAAAGGTATATTTTCCTGAAACAACTGATTTATTTTATCTTATAAAAACTGTACTCCTATGGAGAAGAGTATTGATTTTGGAGTCAGAAGTGTTTAGATTCACATCCCAGCTCAACTGGTTAATAATTGGGTAACCTTGGACAAAACATTTAAATTCTCTGAGATGCTTTTCTTCATATGGAAAATGCAACAAATTATCACTTTGGAGGGCCATTGCACTGATAAATAAAAAATCACGTGCCAAATACTGAGCACAGTTCTTAGAATGCTATAGGGATAGATAAACATTAACTCTTGATTATAAACAATAATGAACATCATAGTTACTGATTGATGCAGATTTTGCTTTTACTACTAATACTCAAAACCAAATACATGGTCTCTAATAACACCAGAATCTATGACAATAGAATGCTTGCTTAACTCTCAAAATATATCTAATTTTCCCCTTTTGCACCCTTCTTTCTCCCCAAGGGCCTTAATATTCTTCTATTGACTATTGTATCTTCTAATAGACTATCTCAAATCATTCTGGAAATTAATAAGATGGTAAATACCATTTATTCTTAAGCAAATATATAAATAAAGACTTCAAATAACATTTTATATCCTATTTAATTAACATGGGTGTTATGTTTTCTGCTACTTAAATTCACTTGGGTTATCAATATCCTCAGGAAACAATTAGGAATAAAATATAACCACTCAAGACAAAACATTCAGCTTCTCCAAAGTTAATCAACAATGATAACAAAACCATTTTTGGGATAAGTTCAATGTCTTAACTGAGGCATAGCTAGAACTATGCCCTACAAATAAATACATATATAAAAAAATTATTATGACTTGTTTGGTGAGAAAAGCAAAATGGTAGAGAAATATATACCCAAAATAATTTAATTTTAATAGCAAATATTACATTAACATACTCTTTGCCAGCAACCACTCTGACAAATGAAATAAATCTTAAATATACAAATTTAAACTAAAAACTATACCAGAAGATTTTTAAAAGTTTATTGCATTATTATTTTATATGAAAAAAAAAACCAGTGATGATTCACTTCTAAATTGAACAAATTAGTCTCCTATTTATTATTCTAGTATCTTTTTCATCTGAGACATTTGACACTGACTTTGTTTTCCATACTAGTCTTCCATCTCTAATAGAGGTAAATTTTATTTTACATTACACGATTACTATCCAAAGGTAAATGGGTTTTAACAAAATTTTCTACAAAAACTTATTCCTAGGTGAATAAATTTATGTGAATTCAAATAAATTCAAAATTTAAAAGTAGAATGGACATTTCATAAATTTGATTCTCATGATATAATTATTAATTCACTTTTTAAATACTATATGCCTTCCCCCAAACTCAATGTGGGGCCTATTCTACCTGCTGCACCTTGCTTAGCATTCTCTAAGGTTAAGTGCTAAATAAAAATGTGTCAACGCAGCTACTGTCACTAACAACCCATCTGTAGAAAAAGAACTAACTAACTTCTAGTCCAGGGCCAAACATTTGGTTTTGAGATTTTTAAGAGTCTAATTTAAAACAACACTCTAAAATGAAAGCAGAGAGATATGTTTTATACCTGAAAAGCGAAAACAGCACTCAGTGGTTGAAATCCTTTTCCAACTAAGTTGTTGGAATAAAAACAGTGCTGAGTGACCTGTGAGTGCTGGAAAACATGTTCTAGAGAAGCACAATGCTACGAGTGAATCTTGTGACATCTCCCAATTAGTAACAGTTCAATTTCATTCTTCCATGCCGTTTTTTTTTAAGATTTTATTTATTTTTAGACAGAGGGGAAGGGAGGAAGAGAGAGAGGGAGAGAAACAATGTGTGGTTGCCTCTCTTGCACTCCAATCTGGGGACCTGGCCCGCAACCCAGGCATGCACCTTTGACTGGGCATCAAACCAAATACCCTTTGGTTCACAGGCCTGTGCTCAATCCACTGAGCCACACCAGCCAGGGCTGTTCTCTCATGCATTTTGATTGAAAATGGGAAAAATAAATTTTGTTACAAATAAAATCTTCGCAAACCTAAATTAATTGTGTTTTTCAAAGTGCATGACTTTATGAAATGATCAATTACACCTATTTACAGATATGTGTGTTAAATATATACTGAAATAAGTTTGCCATGTTAACCTGCAATGTCATTAGGACATTTAGTCCTCAAATAGACCCTTTTAAATATCCTCATTCATCCTAACTTTAAAGATTTGGAAATGAAAGTTAGAAAGTTTAAGAAACATGAACTAGTTAAATTTGTGTCTATAGCTAAAGATTAATCTCCTATTTCTACTTTCTTTTTTGGGTAAATTTTCTTCTACAATAAACATTTAATTATATAACTGAATAGCTTTAAATAGTGTTAGGAAATAAGAAATAAGAAAACTATATATAATATTATTACCAGACTTTTATTCTTATTTAATCATACCTTGATTTTCTTGCTTAACATGATCTTATATTCAAATTAAAACTTTACACACATTTAAATGGCTACAAAACATTTAATACAGATTTGTAATTTATAAGATCTTTCCTTCCATTGAATATTTAGTTTCCAATTTCTAAAACTATATGCCGTTTTAGTTTAAAAAATACATGTTTATATATGCATTGTTTTAAGACTATTATCATGACTGAGGTAATACATATAAACATAACAATTCCATGTACTTTTCAAAACAATATATATGAGATAAAAGAACTTACATTTGATTTGAAACACAAAAATAAATCAGCAGTGGCAAAATAAATGCTAAAATCCTAGTGAATGAATATTTTTAAGTTACAGGTTTTCTTTTTTTAATGGCTTTGTTTTTCAAATTTATTTAATAAGACAAATTTTAACAAAACAGGTTTCTTGAAGAAAATCAAAATTCTAATTATTGTATAAAAATAATTAGAAATTTGATTTTAAATAAGACTAAGTGAAATATAATTAGGACGTTCATGCCACAACTACAACAAAGCAGACAAGGCTGCTCCCGAAGGCGGCCTGCAGGAGTTGGGGTGCATCTGGGGAGAACGAACCTCCCCCGCAGGCCACACACGAGTGAGTGAGTGGGCAGACAGACATAGGTATCCCCATTAGCCATGTCCACACTTCATTTGTACGTGCCTGCGTCTATAACAACTTCCCGAACTATTTCTATGCTCTTCCTCAGCAGAGCCTAGTCTACGGGGCGGGACTGAAGAGAGACGGAAGACGTGGGCAGTTCCTCCACATCCTGCTTGTGAGTTAAGACAAACGACTGATTTTAGTCTGTACTTTTTAAAGATTATATTTTCTTACTCAATGATTTTACACTGCAAACAGATCTTACCTGGCATATTAGGTCACCAAGAAATGACCTCTTTGTCCGCAGTGCCACTCGGGAGCTAGCAGTGAGAGTGCACGAGTCACCTTTTAAAATAGTAACGCAATGAACCTTTCGCTCCAATTCCATGAGAGATACAGACGGAACACCGAAAGAAGGAAGAAAAAATAAAACAACTACATCCGAACCACACACGAGTGCAAATGGCATCTTAGGAGAACAAAATTGTAACTACAAAAGTATAAAAATTAACGGCAAAATGTGCATATTTCATACCAACTGACAGATTATGAATGACTTTAAGAGTCTCGGGGAAGAGATTTTCAACCAATGTGCCGAGAGAATTTTACAACATGCGGTGCTGGACTATTTAGTCAGAGCACCAACCTCTTTTCCCTTAGATTATCAAACAACAATGACAAAAATGACAACACAACAATAGCCATCCTGTGTGAGTGAGTTCATCAGAGAGGCAAAAAAAAATTTTTGGCATGTTGCAGAAGTCTAGTAATTAGTTTGTATGCTATGAGATGAACAACTTTGAAAATCACTGGTCTAGGATTACAAACACTGTACAATTGTTGTTGTTGCTGTTTTTGAGAAAAAGAGCCCCTCATAAGAGAGCAAAAAGTTTTAAATTGCTTAAATTGTGCACTAGCGTGCATTGATATAGGCACACACATAACTGAGAAAACAATAAAACAAAGAAGGAAACTACACTCTTCCAAGGAAAGCTACCTTTCCTGGGTGAAACAGTTCCTGGTATGATATAGCTTATAAAGAGTATAAAGAAACAGGGAAGTAAGCTGAATCTGAACTCAGGGCAAAGGGAGGGTAGGGTGAGGTGGGGAGAGAAGGAAAGGGAAATGTAAGGACGATAACACCTTACTTGACATTTTACTTTCCTCAATACAGTTAATCCAAAGTCCTTCCAGCTAGCATGTCACCAGCTACTTATACACCAACTGGGTTTGAGTGATGGAAATTTGCCCAGATGGGAGTGATGCAGTATTTGGCAAAAAGATTTAATTGCACTTTCATATTAGTGCTAGGAAGGAAAAAAAAGACAGTGATGCTTATAGTCCCAAGCACCAGTAGATGTTTACAGGTAATTCGAGCACCTTAACAGTAGATAGTAATAGAAAATGTCTCTCTCTTTTTTTGCTTTCAAGGTAGGCACTTGTAATATGCCTTGTTACACTGCCAAATGATTTCTCACTCCAAACTCCTTAAGATCACCTGTCCAAGCCAAGAATATATATTGTAACTGAAGATATATGTACTGTTTCTTGCTAAAAATCACAATATAACAAATGCTTTACTAGTCCCATGAAAATTAAAGTATTATGTACTGTTTGTAACACAGAAGCTCTATTCTACTGTTCTGCTTACAGACAAGAACACATTTCTTTCTCTACTATTCAGATATTTGATGATAGGTATATAAAAGGACTGTGATTACACTCTCTTATTTTTTTAAAAGAATATTTCTAATTCTAACAGAATTTCTTCCTCAAATCAATTCTGGATTTTAAACTCAAGTAATAGTAACATTACTCAATTTTAACTTTATTGTTAAAAAAAGATATGTATATACATTTGTGTCAAAACATATTTCCAGGAGTTTAGCAGATTTCCAAGTCTGGCGCTTTGTCTCAGAGCCAATATAATAATATGAGGTGATACTAACTCATGTCATTAAAAAATAACGGAACTGATCAACCAATTTGTAAACACATTTTGATCATCATTTCATTGAAGTTGTAAACAACAAAATAACTGATTACACTAAACAGATTTTTTAAAACGTCCTGATCATTTACAAAATTACAATCATAAAAATATTTTAACTGAGAGAAAAAGTTATCAGCTAAAAAAAGTAGAAGCCCAAGTAACCTAGGCAATTTACTTTGCATTTTATTTAAAGACTAAGGGACAGCTGAAGGAGTAAATCACTAAAAAATTCTTCCTGTTTTTGTTTTAATAAGTTAGTTGTAGATCATTTCTTTAAGATGATATTAGTACTATTATGTTATAATACAAACCCAGTCTTGCTGATCTAGTTTTTCATTTATAAGAACATTCCACCAAAATTGGACGTAGTGCAAATATTTATTGTCTGCTCTTCACTTAAACACACAGGTGCTTCTGATCCTTTGCTCCGGTGAATATCTTTGGAAAGTCTACATACTTAAGTTTGTTTTACAAAGTCTTCTGATTTGAGGGTGTAACCAAACTACTTATTTGCACTCAACTGTAGAAATTAATACAAATTAAAGTAAAACTGAGTTTTTATACTTCAAAGTTCCAGTAAGATATCAGAGCAACATCGTCTGTCTCATACTATCATCCCAAAGAATGAGCACACCCGCCATGCTGTTAATCCCATGAACACGGGATCCTGATCCCCTCCTGCCATGGTTTGGAGATACCTGTAGGTGCCCATTGTGCATAAGAGCACCATGAACCTGTGAGGTGAGGGTGAAGGGCCACAGGAGTTCAGAAGACAACGCCAGAATAAAGATAGAAGTACCCTCTACAGCATTAGCCTATCTGTGAGTTCACCTAGGATCAGCTGGAGAAAACCAACACTAAACCACACTCTGATTCTGCCCTTATTTCTGTGCTGTTACCTGCTCATTATGGGGAACATAGGATGCACAAATGGATGTCACAATTCACCAAACTAATCAGTTTTTATAAAGCATGTCCTGAACATGTTTAATGCATTTGTCAATAAAAAACAGCAATTATATATTTTAAAGTTGCTTCTATGTAAACACAAGAACAATTCCAGTCATTTGTATAGTTCATGCAACAAGATACTAATATGTACAATATAATCCCCCCTCCAGGGGAAAAATAATATTTTAAATGTGGTTGAATAAGATTTACTTAAATTTCTAATTGAAGGACAGCATACCCATGACTCTGGCAACACAGTGACATGTGATGGCACCCAGATCTGTACACTCTTCTCCACACTCTCCACTGAAGTGTAAAGACCCCCAAATATTACCTGCCTGCCAAATATTTCATTTGTAACACTAAACATAGCTACTTCACTTCTAATGCTTTCCCCAATGTTTTACTCTTTTCAACTTAAAACCTGGCACTATACCTTAAACATTCTAAGCCAGAATTCACTTACAATGTGTCACCAAATTCTATTGATTGTACCACTCAAATCTCTTTCAACTCGGCCACCTCATTGGAATTCTTATCTCCACTGCTTCACTTCAAGCACTGATCAATTTTTGCTCCGACTGATGTAGCCGCCTTCTAATCTTCCTGAAATCTTTCAATCCTTTTCCTAAACTACCACTACAGAATCACCTCTAAAAACAAATCATTCTAAACATTTTAATAAAAGTAGTTCAAACTAATTATTCTTTAGAATTCACTCCACTGAACAAAAGATTTCAATATATAAAAAAGTTAACATGGAATGATGGATGAATAAAAGGTGAATAGGTGAATAGGTATGTGACATAGCAAATACAGCAAAAGGAAACATTACAGAGGAAGGCTTATGGGTGGGTCAGAGCACCATCGTTTTAGATTTTCTTCATTTCAGCAATTTTGAGAATATCAAAAGTAATTTTAATGAAATGGCATTCGATG
This sequence comes from Sturnira hondurensis, assembly GCF_014824575.4. Taxonomy (NCBI): domain Eukaryota; kingdom Metazoa; phylum Chordata; class Mammalia; order Chiroptera; family Phyllostomidae; genus Sturnira; species Sturnira hondurensis. The sequence goes on along the minus strand of NW_028077105.1, from coordinate 9,710,175 downwards.
CAGTAATGGCTAATATTTGTGGTGGCACACATGCTAAGGATGCATTTCGCATGCATTATCCCCAGTGTGCAGGAGATGTTTAACGCATTTAGAATGCTTTTGGCTCTCCGAAAAACAGAGAAGATGGTGGGGTGAAGGAAAAAGCCTGGGTTTGTAGCATTTGCCAATTTCCATGCTGTAATACTCCCAAAACATAATTAGAAGAGATGAACATTAGTTTATGACACAGTATCTTCAACATAGAGATAAAATAGACCTAAATAGCCTCAAGAACATAGATAATGGTACAATATATTGAAATAATAAGGAAGTTTTGAGTACCTACTACTTTTGTTTAAAATATAACTGATATTATTGTTTGTATATTTATTTTTTAAGAATAATTTAACAACCAGCTGGAAAATTCCTGAAAATTTAACAACTAATTATCAGCTTTAGCACATCAATAATTATCTCACAAATACCAAGCTGGCAAGTTCAATTATTGATCATTATTTTATAGATGACAATATGAAACATTAGAGAGATTACATTATTGGCTCAGTAGCAAAGCATGAGAGTATGTTACTTGCCCAGCAATAAGTATTTTACTGACTCATGAACCTTAATTTATCACCACTAATGAGTGTGATCTGCTGCTTCATGAAATTCTCATAATTCAAGGCTTCTTTGTGATCCCATAGAGCCCAAAGCACAATGTATTATACCACTTATTAGTCTAGTTATTTACCTACATGCCCCTCTTCTAACCTCTCTAGGCAGCTCAGCATAAAAATACATTCAGGCAGCCTGGATTGGAAGCTAAGAGCTAGTGCCTGGCACAAAGGAAGTACTCGATACATGAGAACTGCAATGGCAATGGTTCTCTTGACACTGAGTGGCCACACAGCCAAGTCTTCATCTCAGAATACCCAGCGTGGAGGCAGCATTTGCCACATAGGAGATACTGATGTAAAGGAAAACAGAAAATGCAGTATGAGTGAGTCTTGGTTTTCTCATCAATAAATTATTTGATATTGATCAAATTATTTCACTACTGAGAACAAATGCCCCAAATGGTGATAAATGGGAGAGTTGGACTTGATTATGAAGCGCTTTCTTACAGTAAAACTACACGACTTCATGCATGTCTTCGCTAATGTCAGGAAGAGATGGCAATGGAATATTATTTGTCAAGAAATTTTCAACCATGTACAAAATAATGATACATGCATGACCCTCATTGAAGCATTTAAAATAACTGATTCATTGGAGGTAGTCCAAACTTTTAGTAGTAGAAGAATGGTTCAGTACACTCTAGTGCTACATTTGTCTAGCACAATATTAAGCAGTCACTAAAGGTGAGTGTTAGAATGTCCTGTAGAAACACAGGAAATGAGATATGATGGCAAGTACAGTAAGCAGAATACAGTATTGCATATATCTGATTTTTACAACTTAAAGAATAAAACCACAGGCACTGAAAAAAATAATAGGGCACTGACAAAAATGTTGATAGTTGTATATAGACATTTACTGTAGTAAGTGCTTTTTAAAAAAATTCAATTTGTTAAATTTGGTGTAATATTTCTTATGCATAATTTACAAAAATGACTTGGGTGCATAAATTCTAAGGAGCTGTTTCTAAAGCCTGGGACTTCTATCTCAGACATAGTTAGTGCAACCCTGGTGCATCTTCTCATACTAAGTAGAGCAAAGCTGACAGAGAGCACAATGCACACAACACATATGACGCAGCATTCACCAGAAGACGGATGGAGAAACACGAAAGGGAACAACGATTCTGCCTTTTAGTATTCCTCAGTAATATAATGTTAAGGTGGTATCCAAACTGTTAATATTGATTACAAACTTTTAAAAGAAAACCCAAATTGGTTTCATTAGGCTGAAACATCCAGTGTAAATGTAATCCAAAGACCTGGCTTTCTTCCCAAAGTAGCTAGCTCATTCATGGAATGTAGCCTTAAAAATGAATGTTCCCTCTGTGGATAGTAACCCAGAGGGAAGAAGCAGCCAATGTAAAAGGACTATCTGAATCAGATGGAAGGAGGACTCGGAGCAGAAGTCCTCTCCGTGCTGCTCGGAAAATCAAGCAGCATTCTGGATTCTACTGATATAATGTAGGTGAGGGAGAAATAAGGTTAAAAGATTATTTAAAATTAAACAGACTGATGATTCAGTCTCCACATTCTGTCACTTGTTAGAAGAGGATCTACATGTTAGTTACCTGTTAATTTTACTTTTAAAAACAAGATAAATAAGAAAAAATACTATCTTATCTCTACCACCTTGAAATCTGATGAGAATTCAAAATTCATTGACTAAATAATTAAGGAAAACAGGACCAATGGCCCCACCCACTAGAGAGCCTGTGCTCACAATCTCATATCAACAGGTGGTTTTTGCTGAAAAAGAAGAAGGCTTCATTCCCTACAGCATATTTTTCCATGATGGGCCATGAAGGGGTTCATCTGGTGAGAGAACGGCTATTGTCTTCTTCATTTTGTAATTCTGAAAATACCAGAGAGAACTTTACTATCCTTCTCCAAAAATCACAAATTCATCAATATATCGATTTGTGCTTTAAAATGTCATCATATAAAGGGAATGAAATGAAGAAAAGTTTAAGATATTGTTAAATCCTGGAGAAACTGAACCTTTAAAGCATGTTCCTAAATTTTCTACACTATAATAATTTACTGGATGGCAAAAAAACAAGTTAAAAATTAATGCAGTATGTAACAAGCAAAGATTACTACCATTTATATTTCAAAACTAGATATCAATTTCTTTATTCATGTAGAGAAAACACTTCTCGCAATGAAATGTGTTATGGTTTCCAGTAAACATTATCCTGAATCACGAGCAAGCACGTTTGGTGCTCATCATGTATAGAAATACCTAAAAATTGGAACAAACATGACTTCATTTCCTTCTATAATTACTATTAAAAGGAAACCATGTGATTTATTTTATGCATATATAAATAAAACCTTGTTTTAACAATAAAGTATCATAGATTCACATGCAACATTAGGATAAAAATATGATGTTTGTATAGTTTCAGGGGTGGATATAACAGCACCAGCTTAAAAATACAATAATAAGTAAAGATATTTTTTTTCTGATTGTATGTTATCCCTTTACTGTGAAGGACCACACAGAGGTGGAAAATAATAACAAAGCCTGAGAATGACAGGTGAGCTATTTGAACTCAAACTCTGCCCAGATGATCTGCCTGAGACAATTAAAATGGACATCACTCAGTGATTTTTAGGCCATGTCATACACAGTGACAGCTGAATTTGTGCAGATCTTTCTTTGGTTGACACAAAAGGCATAAATTTCTGCCCTTTTGGAGTTTTTATGGAGATTACAATGTTTAATATAACAGAAGAAATAAGATAAGATAAGATAATGCTCACGCATTATCTTTGCCATGGAATATGTTTTTTTTTCCTCTCTGCAGTTTCTATACAGGTTGGTAGAGAAGAAAAACAGAAAGGCATCCCTACAGAATTTGTTGGTTATAATAAGGCCATATCTTGGAGAAAGACAGTGAAGACTAGAAAGTGAGACTCTGCGATGATAATCCAATCTTCAGATTTAGTTAAGAGTCAAGTTAAATAACAAAAATAAGATACATCTTTATAAACTCATTTTTTCCCATTCGAGAAACTGTTGGTACAGAGTGACCACCATTCTCCAAAAATGCTGATCATAACTAAGATGGATCTGGATAAGTCAGGTCAAGAATAATCAGGAATCTATACTCCTGCCCAAGAAAATGTGACTGCATTTTTTTTTTGCCAGAGCCTGAATAAGAATTTTTTTTCTTATTCTGAAGCAAAGAAAACAAATTATAATTTAAGTTAGGAGGAAAAAACAGGGAGTGGCAACTCCAGACAGAGGTAGATTATCTGGGTAAAAAGGAAGAAAAATTACGGGCCAGGACGCCCGTGGAAACACAACGAGACTGACACTCAGGGGTTTAGTGACTCAAACTCATCTCAAATTCAGCGCATCCATTAGTGATCAACATCTGGTTCCATAGCTTTTTAATTCTATCTAGGTCATTTTCTATTTCAGATGCTCTTGTGTTATTATCATTTGAGATATTAAAATATCATTTTACTTTTATTTCTACTTTCTAATATAAAAAAAGACATAGGACCAAAGGGAAAATCTGGGATATTTAATGGGACTGATGCTGTTATTCAAATCATTTCCACCTGTCAGCTTTATTGTATAGTATGCAAAATTCAATAAAAACAAATGAAGCCAATAAAAAGAGTACTTAGTGATACCGTTAACAGACTCAGCATGTAGTTAAGCACGACAGATAAATAAAATAGTGTCGTTTTTTACTGGTTACCAAATGCTTTCTCGCAGCAAAGTAAGTTAGAAGACAATTCTGAGCTCAAAGTAACCCAACTCCACTTGGTAAAGTTACTTACACAGTTACTAAAGATATTCCCCATAAGAAAGTGTTCCATGAACTGTATGTATGGTTAACTATACATCCCATGCCAGAGGTAAAAGACAAAGAAAGGTAGGAGAAAGATGATTTTCATATTAGTTCCCATTTCATGACTCTTAGGTTAGGAGATCCTAGCATTACAGACCATTGGCAGAATTAATAGAAATTGAATATATTATAAGTGCATCTCCCCCCACCCACTGGACATCTGGAATATATGTGCTCTATCCAACTTAAAATAACATTTCTATAATCCACAGGTCCTAGAGAATTCAAATCAAACAAATTATTTTGATGATTTAAATTAAAAGATGAATTATATATATTTCCCATTGAATACCACCATCTGGCATACAGTTTGCCTAAGTGTTGGTAGAAAGGAAAGAAACAAGGTGTCATCCTTACTGTGACAACTGGTTAAACAGTGTTTTCTGCATTATATCACAGTTGAGGGTCAAAGAGGAGGCGATATACGGTGTTACCCAGCTCTGTTCAGAAAACAAATATTGTGTTCAAACATATCACTTGAGAAAAATTAACTTTTGCTCAGAAATTATTCTGCTTTACCCTGGATTTCTAAAGCACCTTTTATCTTCGTTACATCATTTATTGCGTTTTTGTTGTTACTACAGTTCTAACACTAAAGTGTCGGTTCCTAAAGAGGGGGGATCTTGTGTTACTAATGTTGTATCTTCTGCTTCCTAAGTGCGGCAAAGTGTACAACTTTGACACTCAATATAATTTATGAAATAAATTCTAAGTATCTTATCAAATGCAGAGTAATTCTTGAACTTCTCTGCAATCTTTCGTAACTGTCTCTTCTAAAAATGTGTTGTATTAGAGTTTTGCATATTTGTTAATCACATTGGGAAACATACATTTTTAAAAGAGAAGTAAATCAAACAATGAAGTAAGTTAGATCGCCTATAAAATATCTTTAAAATCCTTGATGATAGAAACTAGCTTGATTACTAGGAACGATAATGCTTTCCAAGAATTTACAAATTTTGTGTGTCTCACTGAAAATGAGACATGCTGTAAAGAAGGAGATAACAAGTTTTATAAAATTATCCTAAGCATGTTTTCACAGTCTTTGCTCCTAGTCTTTCCTGAACTCAAACTGATCTTCCTCAGAAATGGGATGATTGGTTTAAATAGCAAACCTAGTCATGTTAGTGTGTTTCTTAAAAACAGGGTAAGGGCAGCCTGGACCGTGTGAGACCTGGCCACACTCCATGGTGGCCCCGGCTCTCCCATGGCACAGAGACAGCCAGTGAATACTCCATCTGTTTCCAAACCCCAAACCATCAGCAATGTTTACTGCCGGGTTAGACATGTGGTTCCTCTCTGTTTACTTTCTATACTTGTCTGCCTTAAAAACTTGCTGTTAGGTTTTAAGATACAGCTTATAAGCCACTCTTTCCTGGGCACAGCTTATCTAAAACACCCCTCAAAGAACAGCTTCTTCCTCCCAATGTCTATCACTTTGTATTTTCACTCATTGCTTACAGGTCTCTTTCTGGTGTTTCCCAGGGACCTGAGGGGAAAGCACTGCAGGTATAACTTGGAAGACCTGGCACTTAACCTGGTGCTGTTAACCAGGAAGCCAATAAATGTTTTTCTCAGTAAATATATGTATTTCAAGCTGTAATTCTCAATAAATATATGTATTTCAAGCTGCAATATTTTTGATAGAATCTGAAAAACAAGATTGGGTTATTACAAAAAGAAAAAAAATTACAGGATTTTACTTTCCCAGAATTTTTTTTTAAATTAAAAAATGGCTTTTCATGACTTTTCTTACAGCCTTTTTTACCTTTGTTATTTTTAATTTTTAAATAATACCACTGCCTTTTAAAATTTTGGTTGGAAGCAAGAAAAAAAGCCACATGAAGTTCATATATAAGAAATTAATACATTTCAAAAAATTTAAAACAAGTATTGATAGAAGCCTTCAATTTAAATCAGATGTCAGCCTTACACTGGTAAACCATGCTGATTCTTACAGAAGTGGTTTCTTCTCTTTTAACCTCGAGGCTCAGTTTCTACGAGACCTCGTCTCTGTGAGAAGTACCTATCCGGGATCACAGTAAAAACCAATTCATGGTTCCCTTTTGCTGATGAAGTCATAGCCATAAGGCCCAAATTTAATTCCTCACCTTTTGGTTTCTGGTATATGATGGAGTTTTGTTTTGACTTTTCCTTCCAGTTTGAATTTGGGAGAGAAAAAATGTATTTTTAGTAAATGTTTATGTGTAAAATAAGATACTCTCCCTTTCACTGCTTCATGGATCAACATGTTTCACTGAAAATTGCCAAGAGCATCGAACTTCAATATAAGAGCAGAAAGTTGTTTTTGCAACTGTGTAAATATATTCCATTCTGGACATCCTGAACTCTTCACCTTTTCTAGGAGGGAAATACTGCGAAAATGTCACTTAATCATAAAGCACGGCTGCAATGGGTTGCCCAGAAGGAGAAGGCAATTTAAAAGAGCAATTTTAACATGCAATCGCGAAAGCATGCGATGCAGACAATTTCTGAGGATGGCATATTTTATTTTCATTTAATAAGAGAAAGAGAAACTGTATTTTTGTAGCTTGAATACCAGATGGTATACCCAGAGGAAGCAGACACATGGGGGAAAAAAGAGCATACTTTCTTTGATTGTTCACTGAAGTTTTTGAATTATTTCTCATTTTTAAGACAACTTCATATTTACACTTTTTAAAAAATTGATAAAATGCCTGAAGAAGCATTACGTGAACAAAACACGGGTCAGGCTGTAAGCAGAGAGTGAAATCATCGAACCCCTCGGGGCACTGGGAAGCACGAGGCGAGCACAGGCTGCGACAGCCATGAGAGACCGTAATTACTGCCTCTCCGAAGCTGCGAGACCCTGAAGCAGGTAACTTCCCTTACAAGATGATTTTAATACACTTCACAGAAAAAGAAAAGAAAACAGCAACAAAGAGCTTTGGCAACTAGGTAGGACATTTTCAGATAAAGATTAATTAAAACTGATTAATATGTTTCTTTAACTGATTAATATGTTTAACACAGTGAAGGTACTTGAGTGAATAAAAGTGAAGTTGCAAACATCAAACTGTGATTTTTTTCAGGGCATCCACACAGATATTCTTTATAAAAATGTAAATTCCTCCCAGATTCTATTGTACATTCATTTCTCATGAAAAGAAAAAGATCACCTGTGGTGGAAGAGGGGAAAGAATTCAGGCTTTTTACGTGAAACCCCATTTTCAAAAAATGCATTAGAGCCATAGCTGCCAAGTAGTCTCACATTAGACAAGTCTTGTTTTGTTTTGCTTTTCCTGAGTCTTAGGTTCACAACTTGCAAAATATACCTAATTCACAGGATTGGTGTGAAAAGAAAATACCATGATAAATTCACTTCATATGCTAATTATAAAGTCATGTTAACCAATACTTAACTATGAAAACCTACACTGCATGTAGAAATACAAAATTGCATCATTGATGCACATAAATACATAAAACAATTTATTTAACTTGCTATAGAATTATTTAGAGACAGATTTCTGCAAGAAATCAAATTTCAATGGCTTAAATACATTAAAATAGAATATGTAACATAGAATTATAACTAATATACTTTTTAATTGGTATGTAATATCAAAATTGTTCTCTTCTGATACACCAAAATAAAATCAGAATTTCTTGGAGGCAGAAAATAATCATCATTCCTTTGTTATTTATAAGAACTTCATATATAACATTGATATCAAATCCAAACACAGCAAATAAGTTTTTATACTTGTTTTTAAGGCTTTCTGGTGGTCTACCAGGCAGGGTTTCTTAAAATAGCTACAGTGAAATAATCAACATTTTCAGCCCCATGACATTAATGGTGAAATGCCACAACTACTGGGCGCACTCTCCCAGCCCCGGTTAAAATGGAAGGGGTTGCAGGCCAGTGCTCAGGGCTTGCCCAGCTTAATACAGTTGTGTGGACCCTGCTCCAAAGACTATGTTGGGGGCTTCAAAGGGCTATTTCCCCATATTAGGAAGCACTTCATTCTTTTGCTTTTCAAAAGAAGTAGTTTCAACTTTAAAGTAATACATGCTTATTTAATAAAAAATAGTTTCATTGCCAATAATTAAGAGCAATAGCAATGCCTAAGTGTTTTTGAACACTCCCTATATGCCAGTCCCTGTGAAAAGAGCTTATGACATGCATGGAAACACAATCACTTGGGGGAGAATTTTAAGCTTCTGAAATCTATACTAAATACTAGATAAGGCCATAGTTAGCATATATTGTGTTCTATTTTGTTGTTCTGGGACCCCTGGGCTGAGACCAGCGACAGCGCTGGTAGAGTGTGAGGGCCCTTGTATTGGGTGAAAGGTATGTGGATCTTGAAGAAAGGAAGTTGATGGGCACTGTAATTTTAACTGATACTGACTCTGAGTTGAATATATCTAAATATGCTCAACTTTGCAGGGTCAAAGACTGTTTAATAACTAACACAATATATTCTTTCATAAGCTTTCCCTGCTTTTCTAACTACAGGGCCAGGTTAGTAGACATTCCTAGTAAAACAGTAACCCTGGTTTCTTTCAAATCTATAATGTACTTAATAAATCTAGTCTATAAGCCCCTTTTTTTACCATGAAAATCTGTATCAAACACAACTTATAAGGACATTAATAAATTAATAAACATGAGAACAAGACTTACCACATGTGAAAGACAGGTTTAAAAACCAATAAACTTTCTACACTTGAAATGAAAACTGTGAGTGAGCCAGATACTGCTCAGTGCTACAAAGTCCACAAATTAAATGTTTCTTCTCAAATAAAGAATTAGGGGGAAAGACCAATATAATTCCAAAAGGTCAAGACATTTATAAATTTGAAAGCAGCTATGAATATGTTATTTTTATTCTATCCCCTCCCACACAGATGAGACTATTCTTAAATTACCTCTAAGCACTTTCTAGTCATATTTTATTGCATTTCAATATGTATCTTAACTGCAATTCAGTACGGATTTTAAGGGCATTCAATGAGGATAAATGAATGCTCATGGACATGTTGTTTTCATCCACGTAAGACAGCACGCCTAGCTTTAAAACATTACCCCACTCACTTGCAACATCCACTGGCCCTCACACCAATAACCAACATCAAGTAATGTCTAAATGAAACAAAAATTACATAGTTATGAGCAATATATTGTGTGGTATTGTTAATTTTCAATTGTTTGTTTTGATGAAATAAAAATAAGAAAGCAGTTTTGATATTTAAAGAAGTCTGGACACAGGAAATCAAAAGGGAGAATGCTGGGATAACAAAATTACCACTATTATTTTAATTTGTATATTAACTATAAAAATTAAATGTAAAAAAGAAGGTAATTTTTACTTGAAAATGTACATGCCATATCCTCTGTAAAATGAACCCCATTGTTCATTTTCTGTTATCATGGAATATTAATTTTGGAAGACAGAATGAGCTACTGCTCAGCTATCAAACTGTCTCCTTTCTAAATTCTTCCTCCAACTAGAGGAGGCTGTGACATGAACTTATCTCTCCCCACTACAATTAGAACAATTTGCCACATAACATCAATCAGCACATTAGTAGAGTCTCTATTTCTAAATCTCAGACCAAAGATTGAGGCTAATGATTGAGCAGATAAACTTCCTGTTTCTGAAAATCTTTCCATATTAATATGACATGCTAATATATGAATTAATGTGTAAATATTACGATGTAACATTAAGCCAGATTAAAATATTTTAAGATGAGAGTATATAAACAAACTTCATGGGTTTTGTTTCGACCTTAGATCAGTATTCTTTGTGAGTAGCCACAAGATACTGTAAATGCTAAACAGATGTTCAAGAAACAAAAGACATTTTATAGGCATTTACACCTTCATAGATCCCCACAGTGTTCATTTTCAATTTCCAAAACCTAGATCATTAAATGTTCACGATGCACAAATCCACGACTCAATTCTGCAGGTGTTTCAGTATAATGCTTGATGAATTTAAAAAATGTCTTTTCAAGAAAACCATTTTCAATAACAAAATAAAGAGTGCACTAAAACACGCACTGTTAATAACTTAGATGACTAAACTTTTCAGTGGCTTCTAACAAGTAGCTAACAACTTCTTTCCTTATAACAATATGTTAGAAAAGGAACTAGGATGTATGTTTGTACATTAATTTCTACTTCACTTTTCATTATTTCTTTGGGCTTTCTCCATGTGTTTTTATCTTTACCAGTCCGTTTCAGACATGGGGAAGGCAATAACAAGGCTTAGAAACACAAGGCAAGCCTCCGTGTGTTCTCCAGCGAGCTGTCAACCTGTTGACTCGGTTCTCAACCACTGGCTTTCCTGAATAGCAGAGCTGCCTCACTGAGGCTCGATTCAGAGTCACGTTTTGTATGTGATATGGTCTCTGCGATGGCCAAGGAAGATAACTGTCATGTATTAGAAAGGTATTCAGTGCTTGCTTGGATTACCAAGGTTTGCTCTCAATACTTTCACCTGTGTCTATCAGAGATTTGGGGATGAATATAGGCAAGCTGATCACAATTAACATACAAGAAAAGATTATGGATACAAAATAAATACTGAATAGTAATAGTGGAAGATTCATGATGCACCAAAAATAGTCCAATTATGACGAATCCAAGGGTACAATTTACCAAATTCACTAAAACTCTTAGAATAGTGTGATTACATCATGCACCTAATAACTGGAATGTTCAATATTGTACGTATAGTATGTGTCTTATGCTCAAATTTGTCACTACACAGAGCAGCTTGCTATTCAGTCTTACCTGCACATTTGGTTCTGGTGATCAGCGGCGGTCCTGGGAGCCCTGTCCCACCTTCACCAGGCCTTGTAAGTAGAACACGGATCTCATATTCAGTATCTGGATCCAAATGCCATAATTTATAAGTTGGAGCATTGACTGCATGGGTCTCTGTCCAGGAACCTGATGTCATTCGGTACTCCACTTCCTTCAGGATAATGGGACCATCGCCAATGATGGAGTTGGCATTTAGCTGAATCAGCAAATATGTAGGCCCAACACCGAGCAGCTGGGGAGGAGCAATGGGTCTTGGTGGTTCTAGGAGAAATTAATATACGACCTAATTAGTTAAAAAGCCAAAAGACTATAATACATAGAAATAAACCAATGGATCTCAAAGCCTAAAGGCTTAATAAATAATTTATTTAGGAGTGCCCAATAAACACATAATAGAAAACTGGGGCGTGAGTGGTCTTGCAACTGTACTTTTAAAGGTCAAATATTTTCACACATGGGCTATAATCCATAATGGTAAGTTTTTCTCTTATTAAAATCATGCTTCTCCAGGAAACAAAGTTGTAAAATGATTGTAAATAAGTAAAATAAAGAGAAATATTTAGAAATGGATAGCTCTGATTAGCTACTAACAGAGTGCAGTTTGCCTTTGACCTTCCTGAGGTCTTATGACCTTTACAAATCTTCAATACTGCTATCACTTGTCATTCAGTTCATGAAATATATCTATGTGGTCTTTTTTTCTTTGCTGTATTTTTTCTACTTCTGCAGAGTTCCTGCTGATGAAATAAGGAGAAAAGCATAAAGCAGAAATCAGAAGCTAATCCCAGGTACTGAATCATTTCCACACCCCCACCTCAGAGTGTAAGAAATTAAAATTAACACTGAGGCAAATCTCAACTCACTGCATATCACTGACCTTTGGGAGCACCACGGATTAAGGCAATGCATCAAATATTAAACTCAAATGTCAAAGGTATACCACAATTTAATTTTGGACAGCTTAGATAGTTTCTTTCTTTGAAAGAAACTGCAGGAAACATTATTTCAACATTTGAACTTATAGAAATGACGAATGACAAGTTAAAGCACTTCTTCCTTATTTGACAACGGTGTAGCTGAACTTCAGTGCTGGGCTTTATGAAGGTCTCCACAGTGCTAACTCTGTCCATGCTATGTCACAGAGACACTCTACTACTACTTTGTGATCAGGTGAGGTCTTCTCTTAGTGTCCAAAAGAACATTTCCAGTAGCCAAAATACTTTAAAGCAGGAATATCCAACCTGTGGCCAGTGGGCCGCATGTGGTTCAGGATGGCTATGAATGCAGCCCAACACAAAATCAAAAATTTCCTTAATACATTATGAGATTTTTTTTTCTGATTACATGTTTCAATGTATTTAATGTGTGGCCCAAGACAACTCTTCTTCCTCCAGTATGGCCAAGAGATGCCAAAAGACTGGATACCCCTGCAAGGAAGGCGTTATTCTTATAAAATTGTAACTGCCTTGACATTGTTTCAAAGATTATTTTTAAAGAATGAATATGAATCTAGAATACCTCTGGAACTCTTTTGACTTAATAAAAGACAAGCAACCCAAAGAAAAAATGGGCAAAGGATCTGAACAGCTATTTCTCCAAAGAAGAGGAACATGGCCAATAACCATTAAAAAAGATGCTTAACATCACGGGACACAAAGAAAAAAGTCAGATAATAAAAAGTGTTGCCAAGGACATGAAAAAGACTGGTGGGACTAAAATGGTGCAGTCACTGTGGAAAGCAGATAGCTCCCCAAATGTGAAACTTAGGGTAGTTTCACAACCCAGCAATTCCGCACTCAGGTGTATAGCCAGGAGAAATGGATGCTTGTACCTGCAATAATATAAACAACAACAAAACAAATACTCGCCCACATTTGGAATTGTTGGATAAACAAAAGCTGACACTATCCATACAATGCAACGCTACTCAGCCATAAAAAGAAATGAGATTCTGACACATGCTAAAAAATGGATGAACTTTGATTACAAACTGAAAGAAGCCAGTAACCAAAGGCCACATATTGTGTGATTTCATTCATATGAAATATATGGAAGAGACAAATCTATGTAGAGAGTAGATGGTGGCCACCAGGGCCTGGGCAGCGAGGGGAATGGAGACTGACTGCTCACGGGCATGAGGTCTCTTTTAAGAGTGATGAGCATGTTCTAAAACTGATTGTGGTGGTGGGTGCACAACTCTTAACATACCAAGTTATTAAATATGCTAGAAATCACTTTGGGAGAATCTTGTATGTGGATTTTCTCTCAATATAGCTGCTAAGATTTTTTTTAAGTAAAAGCAATCACATAAAGAAAACTATTAAATCTAACTGCATGAGGTGTGTCCCCACCCTTGCAGAAGTAAATTGGAGAAGATACAGAGGAAAGGTAAGGAGAGCCAGTGCATTGCAAAACAGATTTTCTGTCTTAATAATAATGCATGCTTGGAATAAGACACAATGCAAAACAAAAAACAACCACAACAAAAAAACTATAGATAGGTTTTACCTTCTGATGCAGATTAGAATGAAGTAAGGGTTTTCTTTTATAGCCCAGGATTTGCCTTTAAACCCTAACTGTATAAAATATAGTTCCCATCGTATGTAACCCTGAGTCACAAACAACCATAACCTAAAAGATAACACTAGCTGGCCTAGATCTCTACACAGGCTAAAGTGTTTCTGGATATTATTTTTTCAAACTCATTATTTAAAATTGAGATGCTGTCATAAAAAATAAATGATTGGAGGGAGTATCTAGAGAATAACACTAACTTATTAAAATCAAAAATCTATTGGAAAATATTAAGTTAGTCCCATCATTAATTCTGGCTCATTACTTTCAAACTAGTTATCAGTAGTACCATATGAACTTGTCCTTCACTTTGCTCATGTTTAAAGTGAAAACAAAACTAACATCCAGTAACATACGTGCTATATTGTTGGGAACCACCCTGCCTGGTTTCAGGAGCTGTAACCACCCCCATGGCTAAGGCCGAGTGAGCGACCTTCGCACCATAAGTCACTAAAGAGACAAAGCTTATCTCCCTGGCAGGAGCGCTGCTTCTGCTCCTTTTTTCATAACTGGCCTCCAATGCTCGATCAGTCAGCCAATGACAGATAAGATTCCTCAAGGGGGGAACAACCTAAGACAGGCATGATCATGTGCAGGCCCAAAGGAAGGACTTGGGGGGCTTTAAAGGGGGTAATGGACCCTTGCCCCCTGGCTTTGACCAAGCCTGATTCCCGAGTTCCCAAGAAGTCTCCAAAAATTTCTTGGCTATCTGCCTGACTTAAGCCTGAAAAAATAACAGAGGGCAGTACAGCTCTGTGCTGGAAAGGGCAGGCTCCCTGGGTGATCAGGCCTGGGAAAGGATATGTAAAATCCTGTGAAGCCTGCTTTGCTAAGAATGCTCTTAGTTAAATGATAAAGGTCTGAGCAGGAAATGAGTTTGTTTCACGAAGTTTTTCAGCCTTTTAGCTGATAGACCCTGACTCAGAAGAAGCCCTAATAGTTCTTTGTATGCTATCTTCTGTTTACTGCCTGACAATGATCAATAAGCTATACTTAAACTCCTGTGCAAAAAAACAATAAAAGCCTGTCTAGGTAAGGGTCAGGGCGCTCTTCCCTTGAGAGGGTGGCCAGGCCATTCTGAGGCTCTTCCCGCTTGAGGGAGTAGCTGTGTGGTCCCTTTTCTTCCACAGGACTCAGTAGCCCGTGTGAATTTGTCTCATGTCTCATCCATGATGCCACGGGCACTGTGGGCTGGTGTCTGTGTCACTATGTAAGCTGTTTATATTTAAAATTACTTTTATTGCTTTGGAAAAGTAGTTCTTTTTTTAAAATAAGGTTTTATTTATTTATCTTTAGAGGGGGAAGGGTAGCAGAGAGGGAGAGAAATATCAATGTATGGTTGCCTCTCATGTGTCCCTTGCTGGGAACTGGCCAGCAACCCAGGCACGTGCCCTGGCTGGGAATCGAACTGAGATCCTTTGGTTTGCAGGCCCACACTCAATCCACTGAGCTACCCCAGCCAGGGCGGAAAAATAGTTCTTAACACAAATTTATAAAATTTAACTACAAAATTTGTACCTTATGGATTGAAATATATTTCAACAGATATAGTTAAAATTGTGTACATGGTAAATGATATCGAATTACACAACTAACTTAAATTGGTGTTACAAAATAAAAAGATTAAATACAACCAAAATACTTAAGAATTTTAATTTATTAGCTAAAGAACAATAGAGCTAGATACTTCATACAATAAAATTTTACCAGCCTAGCATTTTTCGATTTGTAGTCAACAAAAGTTTGGGTGTAGAGAGATAAAGTTGATAAATTTGCTAAACTTTTAACTGGAATGAAATTGCATAGAGGAAAAAAAAACATAACAAAGAAACACAAACATCTTGCCAGACTATCTAAATGTTGTACGTATTTTAAGCAGTCTCTATTTTACAAACTGAGTTTCTCATCTGCAATATTTGCTTTCATTCCACATTGCTCATACCCTCACTAATATAAAAGTAGAAAATGATGCTAAGTTCATAGCTTCCTGGAGTTCTACCCCAGAACAGCAATGCCTCACTCACATTACAGCTGAGCAACACAGACACCTGATATTAACAGGATGAAATGATTTGTCCAGTTAAGTAATTAATAGCAAACCTTGATGAATCTATAAACTTATGGGTATTCTGAAACCTGACCTAATGAGTACATACTGAATGTTTAATCTTATCCATCACAGCTCTGCACAGCATTGCCATAGAAAACAGGAAAACAAAAGAAGAAGGAGAGAATGAAGGGGAAAAGCTATAACAAAACATTGCAAAGAAGTGAAAAACTAAACCATAATATTTCTTCCGTCATTTCTATCTTTAAGGAAATGGCATGCAAAAGATCATGAATTTAAAGTCAGGAGATCTAGTTTCAAAAAATGCATACACTAATAGCTGGGTAAACCTGAATATTTTATTTAACTTCTTGGCATTACCATTTGTTCATTGGTAAACTAGGGTTGTTTTAAGAATTTTTGAAGACCCCACATTCATACATATGTCCAAAAATCGTCCTATATTTCATGCTATTTTGCTTTGTTTTTCCTTCAGACAGCACATAAATATTAACACCCAAAATTAACATTAAATACTAGTGGTTTTATGTATATGAAGACATGAATTTGAAGTAATCAGGTTCTTGGCCTGAAGTACGGAAACAACCCACTCAGACCAGTTCTACTTCTCATTGGTTAGCGTCAAGCCAACCAAGAGGCAGTCCAGTAATCAAAGCAGTACTTCATACTTGGAAATGTGGCAGTGTTCGGAGAGGCTTAGGAGCGTAGACCTTGATTTACAGCATGATTATAAGAAGTGAAATCTAGCATTAATGAGACTAATATACCACTACATATTAAATTTTTATGTTGGAGGTAAAAAAAGTAGACTCATATTAGCATATATATTTTGGTTTTTGGCCCTTGAGAACAAAAAGGCTTATTTATAAAATCTCTATTCATTTCAATAAATTATGCATGAATTTTAATCAGTTAGCAAATGAACAAGTAATTGTTCTGTAGCAATATTAATATTCTTCATAACTTACTACACTATCAGACCCAGAGGTGTGTGAATAAATCCCAAATGCACAATAGGTGTCAACTGAAGCATGCAATATCCAAAATACAAGATAAACCATGCCAATGTTACCAATTAACTTTCAATTAATAACTTATATTCATTATTCTTGAGCTAAACCTATTATAAACCATAATTATGCATTCAAATTGCTTGTTTTTATGTTTCAAATGATTTTTAAAATTGTCTGGAAATCATAGTAAGTCATTATGAAAGTATATCCTTATCCCATTATTACCATTACAAATGCTATTTCACAAACATATGTGTCACATCTCAAAATGTAGTTAAGTACTTAAATACAAAACAGAAATAGAAGCCACAAAGCCAGAAAAGTTTAGTTTCATGAAGTAAATATGAAGGACAATGACACGTCTACATTCCTCTTTCCAAATAAATAAATGAAATGCCTCTTGATTCTATCTTCTCCCAACTTGTTTTATTTACTTGGCAAAGACTCCTTAACAAAGGAACTGTCTCAAGATTAACTTCCCCACTGTAAAAGCAACAGTATTGGGTTTGTTTGCTATGGCTGCTACAACAAAGTAACATAAAGTCGCTTTAAAAACAACAGAAATGTATTCCCTCAACATTCTGGAGTCCGGATGTTCAAAAGCAGTGTCGCCGGGCTGAAATCCGGATGGCAGCTGGTCGTACTTGCCCCAAACACTCTAGGTTAAAGAATCAGCTTCTTGCCACTGCCAGCATCTCCTGGCCATTGCGGTTCCTTATTGGTTGGCACGTCTCTATCTCACTGCTCACCCTGCCTTCTCCCCTTCTCAAATTTCCCCTTCCTCTCACCTACAATGATTGCGTTCAGGGCCCACATAGATATCCCAAGACACTCTCCTTCTCTCAATACCCTTAACTTAAATCCACCAAATCCATTCTTCCAGATAAAGTAATATGCATAGGTTCCAGGAATGGAGACCTCATATTTGGGTGGCCATTTCCACCTACCACAGGCATCAACTATGATATCACCCTCATTCTGAAAAACTATGATATAACCCTCATCGAAGATGTACTTTTTCTTCAGTTAGTTGTGAGCTTGGGAGGAAAAAACAATACCTCACCTAGGAAAGTTTCTTAGCTAGGTTCAGAGTAATGGAAATTATTAAAGACCTAATAATTTATCTTTCTGCACTCTTTTTTTTGGAGGGAGGGTGAAAATAGAGATTAAAAGTTATTAATCAAAATGGCTACAGAAGTCTATGTTCCCTTACCATACCTCAATTCCTATAAAGAAAGAAAAGAGAAACCTCAAAAACAATAAACAACTTTAAACAACTGCCTTGGAGACAGATATTTCTTTATTTGCTGTCACCTGTTTACGTAAATGACTGTATCACTTCAAAATTAATGTTATTCTGTTTCTTCAGCATTCTTCTCAGTACAATTCTGATCTAGTTCCAGGTGAAAAGACAACATTGCTAGTTCATGGTCACGTTGTTTCATTTTTTTCCTCGTCACCTATTAAGTGCTGAGGTAAAGGGGAATTGACGCTGAGACTGAGAGAAGCCAGAAGGACATTGGTGAGCCAAATAATTTAAGCATTTTCTTATCAGCTAACCTATAATAATTTTAAGTGACTATAAATTATGTCTCAAAAAGATAATAATAACATTGAAAGGTCCTTGAGTGTTTCAATAAATCAGAAGTAATAACACTTGAGGAGTGGGAAGATGATATTTCCTCCCCCAAGAAATGGAAGGCAAGTCACAGATTAGAAGCACTTTCTGGGGCCACTTAATATCATACGTGTAACCACACAATGTTGCATTTTTACTTAGATGGTAAAACAAAATACACATTTTAAACCTTTTAGATTTACTTAACAAGATTCCTATGGCACCCGAATTTTATGAACTGTAACGCAGATAAATTAATGAGAGAAGTAATAGTACTTCATGATTTTCACTGCCCTTTTTCTGCTACTTCTGATTTCCAGTCCTACCAAATGTCCTAGTCACTTGTGAACCTCTCCATTCAGTCTTCTGGTTTCCTTCTCATCACTTTTTCTCATATCAATAATGTACTTGGTAAATTCTATACATAATCTTTCAGACAGATTTGTATTTTAATTATGTTTACACATCTGTGTGTTAATAGACTTTTAAATCAAATGGTTTTTACTTCAATATATTAAAATCTCTTTTTAAATCCCATGATGGAACTGATAGATACCCTTTTAAAATCATGTCATTCACATGGTTCAATACAGTTTACTGCTAAGACAGTTCAAAGTTGGGGCATCATTAAACCCGAGGCTCCCATGTCAACATAGACGATTTGTTACTTATTATCAAATCCATGAAAATCTGAGGGCTGTTAGGATAGCGTTTTAGTAGATAATTGAGAGAGTGTACACAGTATTCCACTGCCAACACTCACAGCTACCTTACACACACACTAAACTTCTGAGAAACATAAGAGGAGCATACATGATTTCACAGCTGCAAGTGGGTAGAAAAACTAGAAGTCAAAAAAATTGCAATTGAATAACAAAAGCTTCATGGCATACATCATATTCATGTTTGTTTATACTATGTGTTTTTATCACTGTGAATTATATTCAGCTAGACAATAGATTCTTCTTCACTCCCTTCTAGTCGTTGTCCATGGATGACAGTTGTGCTTATGACCCAGGAGTGCCACTGGCCATTAGTGGGCTGGGCACAGGCTAACTAAAGGACATGAAATCCACAGGTTATCTCACATCATAGAAAATTCTCCAACCTAAAACACCAGTAGATTTCTCTGGAGAAACCCCACAACAACATTAAAAATAATTGCCCTTCCGTAACCCAAGGCTTATGGTTACCTAAAATTACATCACACACACTTCCATTTCTCCAAGGAGCACTGCAGCAGAATTGGAGGAAGATAAGATCATTTATTCACACAAACTGACCATGGCCAATGAGGCATAAATGGGCATTTGAGTACACAGCTTGCTCATAGGCAAGTGAATTGATTAGGTTGTTCGAATAAAGTCATCAATATATATCAAAAAATTAGTGAGCACTGTGTACCTGGCTGGTTAGTTTTCATTCTGTGGTTTCTCCTGTAAAGGAAAATGTCATGTCCATTTTGCTTAGTCTTCTGAGAACTGGATCATTGTTTGCTAAATCTTGCCAGGCTGATTTTTGTTTCCATGGAGAAAAACTTAGAACAATAAAGGGACTTCCAGTCCTGATGGAGACATAGGTAAACATGGCTCACCTCCTTGCACAACCACAGCAAAAATTACAACTGAACTATAACATAACTATCACCTGGAATGAGAAAACTGAACTGTATGGAAGTCCAACAACCAAGGAATTAAAGAAGCCACATTCATCCGGATGGGTAGGAGGGATGGGGATGTGAAGACAAGGACACAAACAGGCAATACCACACCCACATTTGGGGAATAAAAATTGAGAGGGATACCTTGGGAGCAAGGGATCACCATCCCACACCAAAACACCCAGCCCAGGGTTCCAGTACCAGGAAAATGAGTCCCCATAACTTCTGGCTGTAGAAACCGGTGGGGGCTGGGGCGGTGGGAGAAAGTGTGGGATTCTCAGGCATCTCCTCGTAAAGGTCCGACAACAGACTTAGGACTTACACAGACTCACTCCCTGTGGGCTTCAGCAGTGAGGCAGAGGCTGGAAGGGTATCGGTGGCATATATAGAGAAGCTGAAGTTTCTAGCATCAGGTGGAATGCTGGGAGACAGCTTCCTCTTGGACAAAACCCCAGAGGCCAGACAATGGCCATTGTGTCTTTTCTGAACTGTTCCCAGACAGAGCCACAGAGCAACAACACCATATCTGAGACGCTATCAACCTGGTTCACATGGGTTGCTCCACCCTGGCAACTACCTAAGGATCTGCCCCATCCAACTTCCAGGTGCATTTTTCTCCAATAGGTAATGCTACTAAGACAGAGTCAAAGCATCTCTACCTAATACACAGAAACAAACACAGGGAGGCTGCCAATGAGGAGACAAAGAAACATGGGCCAATTGAAAGAACAGAACAAAACTCCAGAAAAATAACTAAATGAAATGGAGATAAGCAACCTACCAGAGGCAGAGTTCAAAACACTGGTTATTGCAATGTTCATGGAACTCACTGGGTAATTCAACAGCATAAAAAAAGACCCAGACAGAAATGAAGGTTACAGTAGTTGAAATAAAGAACAATTTACAGGGAAACAGCAGTAGAGTGAATGAAACTGAAAATCAAATCAATGATTTGGAACATAAGAGAGCAAAAAACAACCCAAAAGGAGAACAAGAAGGAAAAAAAATCCATAAAAAATGAGGAGAGGCTGAGGACCTCTGGGACAACTTCAAACATACCAACATTCAAATCATAGGGGTGCCAGGAGAAGTGAAAGAGTGAGAATTGAAAACTTATTTGAAAAAATAATGAAAAAAAACTTCCCTAATTTGGTGAAGGAAATAGATATACAAGTCCGGGAAGCACAGAGAATCCCCAAAAGATGGACACAAAGAGGACCACACCAAGATACATCATAATTATAATATTCAAAGTTAAATATAAAGAGAGACTCTTATAAGCAACAAGAGATAAACAGATAGTTACCTACAAAGGAGTTCCCATTAAGACTGTCAGCAGATTTTTCAGAAGAAAGTTTGCAAGCTAGAAGGGGCTGTCAAAAAATATTCAAAGTGATGAAAAAAGGATCTACAACTTAGATTACTCTATCCAGCAAAGGTATCCTTTAGAATGGAAGGACAGATAAAGTGTTTCCCAGACAAGGTAAAGCTAAAAGAGTTCATCATCACCAAGCCATTATTATACAAAATGTTCAAGTGACTTATTTAAGAAAAAGGAGATGAAAACTATGAACGATTAAAATGCCAATAAATTCACAACTATCAACAGTTGAATCTAAAAAAAACCCTAGCAAACAAGCAGAACAGAAACAGAATCATAGATATGCAGACCATCTGGAGGGGAGGGGGAAGGGAGAGAATGGGGGGAAAAGTGCAGGGATTAAGAAGTACAAATTGGTAATACAGAATAGACAGCAGGTGTTAAGAGCAATACAGAAAATAGAGAAGCCAAAGAATTTATATGCACGACCCAGGAGCATGAACTAAGGGTAAGGGAGATTGCCAGGGGGCATGGGGGGTACTGGGTAGAGGGGATCAAAGGTGGAAAATTTGGGACAACTGTAATAGCATAATCAATAAAACATATTTTTAAAAAAGAAATAAAAGTGTGTTCATAAGTAAAAGTAATCCCACTTCTAGGAATAAATTGTAAGAAGATAATTTAAATACCTGTTTACAACAAAAAATTAATGATTCAAAATATTCAAAGTAAAAAATGGCGATACAAATTGTGATATATCTATTTAATGGGATTTCACACACAGTTTTAGACCTCAAGCTGTGAAGATTATATAATAAAAGTCACAGGATGTTTAAAATTATTACATCTTTCATTTGAAAAACACATATGAAAAATAAACAAAACCCACCAACAACCACCACCAGGAAAAAAATATACCAAAAAATTAACAGCAGTGACTGAAGATCTGGGAGATCATGAGTGCTTTGCTTTCATTTGCATGTTTTCCAATAAAATTTGTAATGTGTTCATAAAATTTCTCATCATTACATTCTTAGAAGCTATCAGAGTGCCTGACAAAGTTCAAGAATGTTGTACGGGAATGAATGACTGGTTCGATGACACCTAAAGTAATGATAAAACGTTATTCATGCCACTGCAGGAGAAAGCATCTACATAAATTATACCTATGCCATACAGGAAAAGGTAGGCTGCAACTTCAGTGTGACAACCAACATTTAGAAGTGGCATTCCTAAAACTTGTGTGTGTATTTACTAATTTACCTTCAAACACAGGAATTAGGTCCTCAAAATACAACATTTACTGCCTCTTGCTTTGAACCATGTACTGAGCCAATGGCTCTGACATTGATACACAGCACCTACAAAATGTTACTATTTAATTAAAGAAGTTAGTTTACTGGAACCAAAGAACACTTTCTAGGCAACTGCTTAGTGACCAAGTGGCATCAAATGATTTATACAGCTTGTAAAAAAAAGTTACAGCTGCAAACATATAATAACTCCCTTTTGTCGAAGTTTGCCAACCTGACCCCTGGGTTGTGCTGACTCATTGTAACACACAACACAGAATAAGCATATGTTCATTATGAATATGTACTTTGTGATTACACCAACACACTTTAGAATGATGGGTGAAGTTTTTATGTATCTGTAGCCAGGAACAGACGGCCATTTTCCAGGGTAATGACTTAGTCAGAAATAGAAGGAAAAGATGCTATTTGCTCCCTCCCTGGTTTCCAGGCTCATAAAATCCAAGACAGAATTTACCTCAAGTTAATAAGGAGAACTATTATTTACTCACTATTTTTCATCACTCTGGAAAGTACAGAGTAACAGCTTGCGGAGCAGGGTGCAGACATATATCTCTCTATGTATAAAAGTACTATATTTAATTTTTATGAAAAATTTGTGATGGCACAGAAAAACAATTGAACAAGAATTCAATCATATAGATAACTCCTTTAGATAATAGGTTTATGCATGCACTATTAACTCCAGAGCAGTCATATTTTAGGATGCTTTTCAATTCAAAAGGCATAAATCTTCAGAGACTTTAAAAATCTTTATAGAAAAAAACAACTGTGTCATTAGCTTATAAAGATCCAGCTCGGTGTTATAATGTGAAGATTCCCAATATATACTCATTTCAAAAAACACATGATACAAATTAGCAATTATAGAACATTTCCTTAATTTTGAGATTAAAGAAAACACAAAAACAATTATGTCTTCTCTTGCGTTAGATGAACGTGACAAAAACCAAGGCTGTTTCTGAGTTGTATCCTTTTATAATAAGAAGGTGATCTAGTAAGTAAAATGTTTCTGAGTTCTGTGGGCCACTCAAGCAAATTACTCAAATCAAAGGAGGGTTTGCAGGGCACAGAAACCTCTGATTTATAGCCGCAAGGTCAATAGTTCAGGTAATAACCTAGACTTGTGACTAGCATCTAAAGAAGGGGGTTCTATGGAACCTGCAATTTATAGCCAACCGGTAGAAGCACTGTACTGTGACTGGCATCTGGAAAGAAGGTGAGGAGGGCCAGATCGGTCTGAGGACAGAACCCTTAACCTGTGGAGTCTGATGCTATCTCCCGATAGATGGTGTCAGATGAAGCTTTGGACACCCAGTGGATGTCCAAAGAAATGCTTGCTGGTGTGGGCAACACCTTCCCTCCCCACTCACATTGGAATTGGTACCAGATCTTATTTATCATCTAAAACAGAAAATACTAGAACATGGCCCTCGTTGTGATCCACCTAAATAAAGGGTGTCGAGACCACAGCAATGCGGTTATACGGCTGAGGGGCTGGGCTCTGCTTTCACAGCTACTGTTAAGTGATGAGAAACCTCTACTTGGAATGGCTACAGCCAGACCATTCAAATATTCTTTGAACTTTAAACTTTCCATTTTGCTGCAACTTTAGCCAGATCAACTGAAAAATTTGCTAAGGAAAGAAAACGTAAGTAAAATATGCTAACATTTTCATGGGCACTATATAATCTTGTAAGCAGTACCTCCATCAGTGGACTTAAGGTGAAGAAAAATTGGATAGGAAAACCCACTATTTTAATATTTTATTTCTTTTTTTTATTTTTAGAGAGAGGAGAAGGGAAGGAGAAAAGGAGGGAGAGAAACATCAATGTGTGGTTGCTTCTCACATGGCCCCCAATGGGGACCATGTCCGCAACTCAGGCATGTTCCCTGACTGGGAATCCAACCAGGACCCTTTGGTTCACAGCGCACACTCAATCCACTGAGCTACACCAGCCCGGGTGGAAAACCTACTATTTTAAACAGAATAAAGAGGAGACGAAAATATCCTATGTTTTTCGGGTATGAATTTTTATAAAATGACCACACTTATAAAAGGAGAGAGCTAAGAGATCTCCCCATTGTAACTGAAGTGTGCCATTTCTTTTTCCAAAGCCATACACTTACAGTTTTCAAAGGTATATATCTATAACTACATTGAAATTCTAAATTAAGAGCCTGGCATTAGACAAAGATCAAGAAAGCTAGTTTGGAAACTCATTATGGAGGTGTGCCAGACATATATAACGCCTGTAAAGCACAACGATATGTTTAAAGTGTAAAGGCACTGCTTTGTGCCTGAATATTTTTACTTGCTCCAAAAGTTATTCCATTTTAATATAAATCAAAATATATTGAATTAATACATTACTAATTGTAAATTTAAATTTTTCTATTTATAGGGTCCAGCAGAAGTGACCCCTGCATGACTGTGGCTGGTAGGGTGATAATGAGTGTAAGAGCTTATAATTTTAATTTGAACATTTCATCTAAAATGTCATAAGGTGTGTTTGAGTGTGACATTGTTATGTTACAGAATTACATGCCTATGATTTTGTAATAAAAAGGGGCACTATTTTTGTCAGACCCCTGTGTAAAATAAAATGTCAGCTAGGTGATGAAGAGGTCAAAGGTCAAGCCTGTGTTCTCTATATTCCATGGTGCCATATGGGTGGTATTCACACTATAGGTAGAATAGCAGGGATGGTGGGGGGGGGGGCTAGATAATTTTTGTGATTGTCACAGTATTATATATAACAAAAAATGCAAAAAGACAAAATAACATAGTAACTGCAGTGGTTTGAAAACATGGCCACAAATTCTCTGAGAGCCTTCTCATTAAGAGCTTGGGTCCACGTTCGACCCTCTGGACGCTGGGCGACCTCGGACCTGCCTTGCCTGGATATGCGCAGATATGTGCAGCGCAGAGGAAGTAATGGAATGAGACTTTGATGCTAGGTCACAAAAGACCACATGGCTTCCCTCTCTTCCCTAAAACCTGGAACACTTGCTTTTGAAGTGCTGTGCCACCAACCAAAAAGTTCAATTAGCTGGTGGAGTTACCCCATCCCAGTGCCAGACAAATACATGAAGAAGTTTCTAAATAACCCTTTCCTCCAGGAATCTGAGTCACCAGATTTCAGCACTGCTAGCTGAGGACAGAAACACCATGGGACCGAGAAAAATCATTCCCGATGTTCCTCCCTGAAGTTTTAGCACAAGGAAGCTGTGCATTAGAAAATGATTACTGATTTACACCAATAAGTTTTGGGGTATTTTGTTGTGCAATAGTTAATAAATGGACCATTATGTTTTATTAAGAGGTTGAAGGTAAACTTTGATGACAGATGCATACTTCTTAACATAAAGTACACCATTCACTCATTATCTGTCCCTTCCTTACCTATCAAGTCTCATGTCTTACCACTCTAAATTTTCAGACCCTGGTCATATATAACAACTTGCATTTTATATTGGAAAATCTTCTCTTATATTCATCCACCATTACCCTTTATATACCACCCAAAGTGCTCCTTCATTATTTATAAGCTTGGCAAAATCATTCATCTTCATATCTCGGCTTACTTATTACGGCCTCTGCAAGCCTTCCTCAGCACACCTTCTCCAGTCTGAAATAAGCACACTGTTTTCTTGTAAGAGATTTATCTATATTTCCTCTCTGTGTGTGTATTTAGTTATTGAGGCCTTTGAAAGGCAAAGCTTTATATTGTTTGTCTTTGGGTTTATGCTTTCAGTGTTTAACATATTAAGAAATTGACCAATGATTACTGTATGAATGCATTTATAAACCAATTAAAGAAGAAACATAAGAAAGCAATTTTAAACAGAAGGCAGGATAACAACCTAGTGTTGGTGAGGATATGGAACTTTCACACAGCAAGCTGGATTATAAATTGATAAAACAAATTTGTGTAACTTTTCCAGGACCTACAAAATTTGAACATAAGCATGCCTGGCAATCCCACTTGTAGGTATGGGCTTCCCCAAATTAGTTCATCTGTTCCACAAAGCTAGAATATTCAGATACCATTACAATAAAACAGCTCAGTGAAAATAAATACCTCTCATCAATGAAATAGACAGATTGCGGCAAGTCACAACAATGATGTCAACTGATTGAAAGCTACTTGTAACAATATGAACAAATTATGCAAATTTAATATTAGAGAGAGAAGCCAAGAGAAAAAGTATGAGCTACAGAATCCCATATACTTATGTTATTCACCACTGTGAGAAGCCAGGGACAGTGGTTACCATGGGGAAGGGAGGTTAGTGCCTGTGTAAGAGTGAGGAGAGCTTCGGGAGTGCTGATAATATTCTATTTTATATGGATTATGAGTATATTTAGGTTCTGAAAATTCATCAAGCTACACATTTATTAAGTTATATATTTAATGGACAATTTTCTACACCATACTTAAATAAGAAATTTAAAAGTAAGTAAAGACAAAGGTGACTGTGTATCTAATTGGAGCCAGACTCCTACCCAGAAAGTCCCTACATGAAACTCAAGAACCACAAACACAATTAGAATCTCATCCTAACTGATATTTAACATTGAAAGCCAGCATTTAAAATAAAAATTTAATTCAGTCAAAATTTATCTGGAAAATTCCTAAAACACTCACAAAATCTGGGTTACAGGTTTTTCCTTATACACTTGATCGCAACAGCTCTTTTGACTTGAAAGATATGAGAATCTCTTAGAAAGAAACAGGAGGCATGGTCATTCTACGAGTTTCAGCATTAAAATATTTCTTCAGTTAAGACGGGTCAAGTTCATCTTGGAGGGAGCACTTGAGTAGGACAGTCACCTTTGTACATTAAATATACTATGAGGTGATTATATCATACAAAACCATCAAGTAGACTTTTTTCTGTTTTGTAACTATAAGTCTTTGGGAATTATTTATTTGGATTCATCCATGTATAATAAAATATTTTTACACAGTTCGTTCCTTTGCCATAGCTCCTATTATAATTTCCTTTCATTTAATATAATTCTGGGATCAAGTCAACATTCAGTCATTAGTATCTGATGCTATCTGAACTTCGCACTGCCACTATTACTGCACAGAGAACTTCAGAGAAACTTTGGGAACCCATCACACAGCATCTCCAGATTTTCGCTCAGGCAGCAAACACAGAAATGGAGCTACCTTGAGAGTGAGTCATTGAAGAAGAGAAAGAGGCTCATGATTTCCCCTTCAATGTGAAGAGTTACTCAGAGTATACCCCTACCTGAAATATAAAAATAGACTAAATGGAAAAGAAAACTTCCTCCAGAGTATACATTAAAAGTCCCCATTTAAAATAAGTAAATAAAAATAAAAACAAAAAAATAAAAGTTCTCTAACCCTATTTGACCAAGCTAAAAAATAAAATAAAACAATAAAGGTAGCATAGAAACAAAGAGAAAAAGGGAGAGGAAAGAGGGAGGGAGGGGAAGGTGGGGCTGGGAGAGGGAGAGAAAGGGCCAAGAAGCCTAGGATTTTGATTAAAGGGGACCAGACCATAGAAAAAAGCAGGCTGTAAAAATTTTTAATATTCATATAAAATTAGGGATAATTACAAGTGTTTTTTTATTGAATACTAAAAACTGTGACTTCAGAAAGAGGATAGGCTGTTGAATTCTGAATTACTTTTTCCACAATCAAGGAAGCTTTGAAGTCCAAACAAATCTTATATTGTTAGAAACATGTAAGATATTTCCCAAATTTTCATAGACCTCCAAAATCCATTCATAAATCTCAGCAAAAAGTCCAAGAAGAATGTTCAGGAAAGAGGTAAAGAAGAATGCAGGTGGAATATCAGAATAGTTTCCTACCTTTTGATAAACCCATGAGCTACATTCTGCCTAGATTCAAACAAAGCTTCCTAGGCTTCTTGGAATCTGAGTTTAGTGAGAACATATATGAGCTAAAGTGTATGCAGGTACATGCACCAGTCTCCATTAGTATATCAGAATCTGAGAAAGGAAGATTTGTGATGATAATAATTTTTTAATAGCCAATATATTTGATTTAAAGAGGACAATGCTATCTCCTGCTCACTCTGTTGGAAACCACTATGATAAAAAGGCGGGCTACAGTTTACGATGTCACCTGTAAGAGCAGGATGTAGTGAAAAGCAGTAGCCAAGCAACTCTATAAATGCATTATTTCTAAAGGAACAATAAAATGATGATAGTTGCAGAGTAAATTAAAGCCATTAGAATTTAAGAAAAATAAATACAAATATATTTCTTATCAATATTTATTTAAATGTAGCTTTTTCCCAGAGCCACTATATAAAGTAAATAAGTCTACGTATAGCACATTTTCACCACGGTGTGGTAAGAAGAGTATGAGTTCTGGAGTCAGCCGTGGGTTACAGTCTGGAGCCCACCCCTTGGAGCCAACACTGAGCAGTGTCACCTGTCAGCCTCTGGTTCCCTGTGGCCAAACTGGGGATAATAATAGTAGTCATGAAATTAGAGAAATAATGTTACACACATTATCTATCTATTATTAACCATCTATCACAGAACCTGGCACACTGTTAATGCATTATAGCCCAGGCCTGCGTGGCTCAGTGGTTGGAATGTCATCCAGCACACCAAAAGTCACTGCTTTGATTACTGGTCAGGGCACATGCCTGGACTGCAGGTTCAGTCCCCACTCAGGGCAGGTGTGGAAGGCAACAGATCTATGATTCTCTCTCTTTTTTCTTCTCTTCACCCGCCCCCCCCACCTTGCTCGCACTCTCTCAAACCAATAAAGAATATATATTTGGGTGAGGATTAAAAAATGCATTATAAGTGGGTGTTTTTTATCAAAAATTACACTAAACAGTTGTTTTATGTTTTATTAAATTCATATTTACTAGAAAGAAGAATAGATGGCTTAACCATATCCATATTCCATCACACCAAACAGTTACTAAAATAAGCTTATGAGTTGGAGCTAAGCAACCTTCATTACCAATGCACATACAAAGTGAACAAATATGAAGCACAAAGATTCAACAAGAAACAAGCCTTAAAGGACATGCCCCGCTTATTGACATATTTCATTAAAATGGTCACATTTTCAGATATCTTTTTATTGTCCATATATTCATTATCAACTGAATTTAATGCAAATTTTTTAGTTGGAAATAAAAATGAAAAAGCATAAACAGAAGGTTTATTGGCCTCTTGGACCTTCATGGGCAGAAAACCAGAGGAGAGAAAAGAATTACAGTATCAAGTACAAAAAAGAAATTATAATTTAACGACTAGATATTCCCATAGCTGGTACCTTTTATTAGCAACAAATACAATGCTTCACCTATGACAAGGGTCAAACATGTTAATCAAATTAATGAATAAATCAAGAATGCTTTTGTTTATAATAAAATGTTTGTTAAAGTGAATTGAAGAGATGCAAGAGAGAAAGGATAAAAGTGATGCTATTTCAAACAAATGTCACTTCATTTGGGTATTTCAGAGATGCTCTCTTTTAAGAGTCAAAGAAAACACGCACATCAGCGAAAGGGCACACTTTCATCATCCAGCAGAAACTATGTGCTTCCCAGGATAAAAGGTGTTCAGAAAAGCCATTTCAATTATATCTGTGCCATTCCTAACCATTCGATCAAGGCCTCTGAAACAACAAAACACTTTACGTTCAGTAACAAAATAAGATTATTAGTATAAACTGCTTAAACTCATTGTTGACAAACAAGATAGTTTAACATTAGGCAAGTAAAGCAAGAAAAGAGAAAATCTAGGGCGTGGGGAGAATTTAAAAAGTAACTGCGATAAAATTTTTGTACTCATCTTAACAGTAGTTTTGTAAAACACCACAGGTTCAAGGTGATAAAAGGTCACTAATATACTGCCAAATGCATTTTTATGAGACAGATTCAATTATAATTGCTGCAACTATCCCAGACACAATTTAGACATAGAATCCAATTATCCATTTCATTTTCATTTATACTTCATGGACTAGATCATTTATCATGTTTCATGATAATGATCAGAAGACACATGGAAAGTGATTTCTGAAGGTAACAAATTACCTTCCATATTAGCATAGCTTACAAGATCCTGTCAACAAGTACTATGCATAAACATGAGGTAATTAAATTTACAATGTGCAGGAGTGCTTGATATGCTACTTGCTTCTTTCACAGCTGCCAAAAAATCTGGGTTGCTAAATGCAGCAAACCCATTGGTTGCAAATTAGAAATCATTATGCCCCAGAACTCCAACAGGTAGCCAGTATGCAGCGGCTGAAGATGCTGAGATGCATCTTTCATCATCTGGTATTATTACTTCTTGCCACCGAGCCATCCATCATTACTGCAGAGACAGCTGGGAATGATAGTCCTGGGCCCTCACATTACTGCTCCTTGAACTCTGTCTCATCCGTCTTTTGTATCATTCCTTATTCACAGCTAAGTACACTTTGTGGCTGCAAAACCAACTGTGAACTTGTAATGCCTTTAACCTCCAGTGCCTCTCTAATAGTAAATGATTTCTCCTTATCAGGGAGCCGTGGTTCAGAAAAGAACATGCTTGCTGATGCTAAGAGATTATGTGTAAAAGAGTGATAAAAAAACCCAAAAGTTTTACAGAAATACAATGTTTTTATTTTGCTTTTGCAACTGAATATTCAGAATTTCATTAGTATTTCAATTTTGATATTTATTCATCAAACTCAGAAACACAAACTACACCCAGGCATCAATGCCTCTGAGTGCAAAGGTACATGCAACAAAAAAGAAAAGACAGCCTGAACTATATATATATGCAAAAGTTCAATCTAGAATCTATTAGAGTTTTGAATATGTTTATAGTAAAAATAAAAATTTAAGGTAGTTAGCATATTGAAATTGCAAATCATAATGAGTTTATCCTTGACACAGTGCAAACAGAAGAAACTTAAACTTAGATGCAAGGGTATTGTTGAAAAATGTCACTTAAAATAAATCTCTTATGCTTCCATCTTTTACTTTTTCACTGATTGCTAAGAGGACTTTCAAAAATGACACCAGTTACATAGTGGTTGGCGTACCGCAAACTATCCAAGACCAAAGGGTCTTAATTCCATTCCATCCGAATGCTGTTATAAAAGTTTAATAAATCAAAATGATCAAAATGTTCCCAGTGGCAGATGGGAATTCAGTTTCTAATTCAAATTCTCTTTAATATATGGTTTCTCTGACACCTCGCGTTCCTACTATTCATGTTGAATCCCAAACACCCTGCTTTTCATCATTACCATGCATCAACCCGCCCCGTCATGGTGACTACTTTTTAACAATCTGGCACAAGAAAAAGAAATGTCAAACCTACTGGGAGTTTTAACACAGGAACTTTATGGCAGGTGGGAACTCTTTATCTACCCTTAAGTAAACATTTTTAAACCACCCACGGCAGTGAATGCCATTCTTTGAGGATTGAGACACGTCTAGGAGCACTATTATCAGGGGCAATGAAATTCTGAAGAGCAGAGAAAGTGAAGAAGTCTTTAGAGAATTTGCCTTATTTCTATAAAGTAAAAAGTTTATACAAAAAACAGGAAAAAGATTTTCACTTAATAGATAGTCTATAATTCAACCAGGAATGTACGTAAAGCAGCAGAAAGATATTTACACATTATATATTTTCAATGTGGTTTTGTATATGCATAATGTCAGCAAGCAAGAAAAAAAGAGTGCTGACTGATGTGGCTCAGTGAACTAAGGGGTTGCTGGTTCAATTCCCAGTCAGGTCACAGGACTGGGTTGTGGGCCAGGCCCCCAGTTGGGGGTGCACAAAAGGCAAATACATGTTGATGTTTCTCTCCCTCTCTTTCTCTTTCCCTTCTCCTCTCTCTAAAAATAAAATGAAGTCTTTAAAAAGAAAAACAGAAATAGCCCTGGCAAGCGTAGCTCAGCGGATTGAGTGTGGGCTGTGAACTGGAGGGTCGCCGGTTCAATTCCCAGTCAGGGCACATGCCTGGGTTGCAGGCAGTTCCCCAGCAGGGGGTGAGTAAGAGGCAACCACACATTGGTGTTTCTCTCCTTTTTCTCCTCCTCCTCTTCCCCTCTCTCTAAAAATGAGTAAGTAAAATCTTTACAAAAAAGAAAAAGAAAAAAAAGACATTTAACCCTGTCAGAGTCACCCTTTTTAAAATTCCACTTATATGAACACATAGATTTTTAACCCTAAGTTTAACAAAAGGAAAATTTCTAAAAATATTGGCTGAATTTTATGAAATGAAAGCTTACAAAATATAAAATAGTTCTATGCAATACATATTGTTTAATTTACCTTGTGTTGAGTTCCTGTTTAAATAATACCCTACAATTAATTGAGTCTTTCTCACAGGCCTACAGATTTTACACCTGTCTTCAGCACCCTAATCAAGAGTTCAAAAATGAAATTACCATCTGTGCTCTCAGTTAGGTTCTTCTCTAGGTCTGCCGAATTTCTGCCCATGACACCATATTCCACCTAGTACCCCAGGCTTCTTTCATTCCACATGTTCTTAACGCCATTTCCACCACATTCTCTCTCCCTTTTCCTGCTCCTTTCACCACAAAGTGTTCTTGTCCTTCCCATCAAGAACACCTCCCCATCTCAAGCTTTTACAATTTTTAGAGCCTTTTATTCACTGAAAACTTTTTTACCAAATCATCTCCCACCCCAGTTTTCTGATATACAAAGACAAGAGTAACTACTCCAAAACTCCCAGAAATTCCTAAATCAACGGACACAATAAATGTAAACAGGTTCCTCCTGCTTTTCGAAAGTTTGCATTACACCACTTCAGTTTCTTCAATATATACTTTTCCAGCTTTATTAAGACAGAATTGAGAACACATTTTGTAAGTTTAAGTACACTACTTCACTTTTATGGAAGACATACATTACTACCTGTTTTTGCCTACTCAAAGAAATCACAAGAGGATTTTTACTTTTACAAAACAGAGCAAAAAGCATAAATAGGATTCAGCGTTTGTTTTTGCAGAGAGCAGTTATCACAGGCAGCAGAACCTCAAACAGCCAGCGTGGCCTTGCCGAGCTCCTTCCCTGGAAACCACACTTAATGTTTCAGCCCCAAGCCTCGATAGCCGGTGAGCATCTGTGCTCTATCTCAATTTATGTTGTGCATCGTTAACAACATGGGTCCTAAGGTATCCAAAAAGCTCGTAAAGGTGTGATGCTTGGTATAAAACTGGACATAATTAAGCATTTTGATCATAATGAAGGAAATAAAGACATTTGTGTGTGTGTTGAATTTTCATTCTGGGAATGATGAAAAAATTTTCCTTGCAAATTAATAGTAATTGCTTCTTCGCTTTACACCATTTTGGCACAGGCACATTTCCATAGAAATGCTCTATTTTCAGATAGCGGTGGGGGCCCCCTGTATTCCTTAGCCTGGCATTCAAACTGCTCCACAGTCAGGCCTCAAAGTACACCTCAGATTCTTCTCAATCTTCTCCCCTGGAAACCACTGTGTTACAGTCAACATTTAATACTAGTCCACAAGAACACATGCTTGCGTACACCAAGCCTTCTGTTTGGAATGCCCTTTACTTTTCTTCCACTACTCAAATCCTACCCATGCATCAATGGTAAGATAGAACTTTACCTTCTCCTCAACACAACCCCTGGTCGCCCTAGACATCAGTGAGTCTATCCTCCTCTGCTCCACACATTAAGTCCATGCCATTCATATGGCCCTTTACAATCCATGCTAACTTTGTTTCTTTAGCAACAATTACTTAATTATATTTACTGGATGCTGGCCAGGGGGCTGGCCACAGAGACACAACAGTAACGAGCAAAAGGGAACAGTCACTGACTTGTCAATGCAGTGGAAGAGGCAGATGGTAGAAATGCAGTATGATTTTTAAGACAGGTGAACAAACACGACAGGCAGGAAAAGCTGAGTCCCTAAGGGAGAAGAGAGTGAGTGCATTAAATCAAGGGAAAGGAAGCCAGCGTCGCTCGAGTCAGGTGGGCAAAGGAGCGACAGAAACAAGGAGAGGGCCACATACACAAAAGCGATGGCAGTGAAGATGAGACAAAAGAGCCAGGCACCCCGAGGATGTGCAATAAAACTCAGACTAAGGGAGGATGCAATTAATTAACGTGCATTTCTATTTGTTGTATCTCACCAAACAACACAAAAATATGTGATGCCATTGTCTTGTACAGATACTGCTCTGCACACACCAATAGCAGCCACTACACAAAGAGCTTTAAAAAACTTAGAGCTAAATAACTAGGAGAAAAACTAGTTTTTAAAAAATCAATAAATTCTCTTTTATAATAGAAAATAAGTATTACTTGGTTTTCAGGTATTTTAGAAAAAATTGAGAGGAAACCTGAATGAAATAATATGAAAGCATGCAAGTATTTGAGGGGGAAAAAAGATGTTTGGGTGGAGGAAACAGCCATTGTGAAGGCCCTAGGAGAGGAGCTAGGGGGAGTCAGCGCATGTGCAAAGAACTGAGACAACTACAAAGGACCCAGGGACAGAACCAAGGCAGGGTGGAAGCAGGGGAGGGGGGTGGTGGGAGTGGTGGGAGATAAATGCAGACAACTATACTTGAACAACAATAAAATATTTTTTTTAAAGAAAAGAAATGTTAAGGATATCCAGGGGAAATTTCATCAAAGGCCTTTTGGACCAGAAAAGGGCTTTGGTTTTTATTTTCCTCAATGTGAAGGGAAACTAGTGGAGGGGGAAACATGGGACTACGACAGCAGCCATGGTTTCCTCTC
This sequence comes from Sturnira hondurensis, assembly GCF_014824575.4. NCBI lineage: Eukaryota > Metazoa > Chordata > Mammalia > Chiroptera > Phyllostomidae > Sturnira > Sturnira hondurensis. Next base: position 9,674,482 of record NW_028077105.1, on the reverse strand, counting down.
TCTGTGCATAAAGATGAAAGAAAATGCCAATGGCAATTAAGAAGATGTAAATAACCATGTGGGCAAAACTTCCTCTCAACAGGGTATAGATAATTATCCATTTGTTGTTTCTTTGTTTAAACACAAGAACAGATTCTGTGACATCACAAACAAATCTGTTTCCAAATGCAATACAGCAGAAAGATAACAAATATTAGTTTGAGGCTCAGAAAGTAGAAATGGAGAGCAAAACAAAGTTAACTTCCAAATTAAATACTGAATTCAAAAGTAATTCTGTCCCTGTTCCTGGTAGGAGATCAGAGAGAGCACGCCGGTAGGCCATGATTTCTTCAAAAACAAATATCAGACTAAGAAAAGCTGCATAAAGAAAGGTGTTTGTGAATACACATTGATAAAATCCTTGTATATTTTCTACAACAATTTAAACTCTGTCCAATCCACTTTTACTCCCCAAATCCTTACTTTTAACACTAAAATAGTACAACTTCTCCTTTTTTCCTAAAAACTCGTAACTGTGAAGCAAACACAATCCATGCTGAGAACTAACAATATACAAACATCTATCTATACTTACCCGTGTACGCTTTATGAGTGTTTTTATTTCCACTCGACTAAGTGTTTCTTAGAAGAGGAAATAGCGTGAATTATATTAACTAAGATGGGGGGGTTCCTTTAGGAGGTAATATGACAAATATTGTGGAAAACCTTGATTTTGACTGATTTACCCTTGACTTCTAACTAACACCTCATGAGTGTCTTCTGGTTTTCGTGTAAGTCTTAGTGTGCACTCCTAGTAAGTCAAGTTCCTGATGATATTTTACTAGGAAGTGGAAAGTGGGTTAGCAGGCCTTTAAAAGGACGTAACCATCTATGTGGCAAGCGGTGTATGCTAACTGCAAAAAGCCAAATATCAAAGGCAGCTGTCAGTCACACACTAATAAGGAAGCACGCTATTGCTGACTGTGTAGAAGATGAAGCGGTAGAAGAGTGGGAGAAACCTAAGAACTACAACTAATGAAATACTGTCCCTCCACAAGGCATATCGTCCCCTTTACTCATTGCACCACTGAGTAAACACGGTGAATTAACTCTCTATCTTGCTGATCCAGTTTAGTTAGATACAGAACTCCCATTTAACGTTCTATAATGATCTCACAGTATAACATTATTTATCAAATGAATGCATAATAAAAGGTTTTAATAGAATAGATCCTTTGGTAGGTATTTCTATTTTATGAAATTAAAAAATTTACCAAAATCAAGTCAAAACTCTGTGCTGCAAATTCAGTAACTCTACATTTTCCTATACAATAATTAAGTCATAAACTGTTTGAGACCTGAGACTATGCCTGCCCTTTCTTTGTAATTTCCTAGTTTCTATTACTTGGCATTTTAAGTGTTCAATAAAGGCTGCTAGCTGATTTTTCCAATGAAATTGCAAATCAAGTTCATTATTTCCTAATTGGATTGGGGTAAGGGAAAAAATAGTCAACAGGGAGGGAAAAATAAATTGCAAAAACACTGTTAGTTTGAGAAGTTGACATGTCTTTTGGAAGAAGTTGGACACAAATTCCATTTGTCACAATCTCCAAGAGAACAGAACTGAGAGATTCTGAAGGAAAGTAAGGACCTTCAGTCAGTGTACTGAAATCAAATTCCTGAGAGTTCAACAGAAAGAATTATTTGGCACACAAATCATTCTCCTTCCATTCTGATCCTTCTCAAATTCTTAAGAAAGCTCCAACAAAGCAAACTCCCCAAAGACTCACTCCAAAAGCAGGGCCCAGCACCTGAAACGCTACACATTATGTAGAGGTCTACACGCGAATCGTCTACGTAAATGCAATCAGATATCCTTTGGGAAAGAACTCTGGCTATGTCTTTATTTTTCAAGCAAACAGAGAATACATAACATGAAAATAACCACTCAGGCTAAATGAGAGCTGCACTCTACCATTTGTATAAAGCAGCATACGGAAATTCAGAGGAGGAGAAAAACATTAAGAAAAAAGTATTTGGAATGATGAGGTACACAAGTGGAGAAAACAGAGGTGCGGTAATAATGCACTGTCTAAAATAAGGACATCTAGTATTCTTTTGCTCATTGAGAATTTAAAAATGTACCAGATATTTCCTACATTGAATCACCTCAATTACAAGTAATTATGATGAATGAAATGCCAGGAGACTCCAAATGTGTCTTTTATCATACTCAAGGATAGAAAAGTAAAATTTTTAGATATGCAACATTTGGAGTCTCCTTCAAATTGTAGACATTTGATATCGCCTGACCAACGGGAGGTACTTATCTAATTGCCCATGGGGAATCAGAGAAAACCACTATGTGGTTTATCCATGTGTCCTTATACTCTCATGATGGCTCAGATTTTGTAAAACATGGGGTTTTACAGAGCATGAAGATTTTATAAATTGAATTCTCCCAGATAATACCATATTTTCTGTCGAACTGACTAGTTTTCACATTATAGGCAAGGAAAAGTTATCAAGTCACTATTAAGAAAAAGGATCTTTATGTGGATGCATGAGTCTTAACAGCGGTGCTATGAAAATGAGTGAAAATCAACAGTGTGTTTTTAAGCAGACTGCTTAGGGTCTCAAAGTAGAAATCCCATGGGCTTTAACCACTAAAACTAATAAAAGTGTTAGTAAAGTATGTCGTCTTTACCACTTCCTATATATCCTTACTTCTAATGTAAAAATATTAAAATCAAGTATTCAGACCAAATTTTTAACTGGTATATACAGAAAGACTAGAATATAGCATACTCATTAAATCACAATTATTTTACATGTTAAACAAGTTTTAATGCTAAAAGTAATGGTTACTAGAAATTCAAGTAACCATTTCTAGTTCATACTAAAAATGAAAGAGAATACATGAAAACAATTGTTGTATTTTCCCGTATGCCGGCAATCCTCACTCTATCTGTAGATGAGAGGAATATGCAGTTCATCAGTCATTCCCTCCATCTTTTAGGGTCAGCCCCACTGCTCTGCCTTCAACTAGCCAATTTTATTAATTTTTAGAAAAGCATCAATGTCTTTTATTTTTAAGATTTTATTATTTATTTTAGAGAGAAGAGAAGGAAGGGAGAAAAAGAGGGAGAGAAATACCGATGTGTGGTTGGCTCTCCCACTCCCCCTACTGGGGACCTGGCCCACAACCCTTGGCGTGTGCCCTGAATGGGAATCAAACCAGTGACCCTTTGGTTTGCAGCCCATGGTCAATCCACTGAGCCACACTAGCCAGGGTGAAAAGCATCAATGTCTTTATGTAAAGTTGTACTAGGTGATGAAGCCAACAAAAATGAACTAGATAGGCTCTGATGGAACGTAAACTATAAATAATTACAATAAGAACATAATCTAAAATGTTCAAATGCAAAACTAGTGTTAGTTGGGACTTCTTCCCTATTTCACATACATGTGTAGTGAGTAACTGGTATAGGCCACTGAATCCATTACCCCTCACCTTTCATCAAATATGCCATGATCCCACTCCACACTGTTACCTGACTTATAGTAACACCCTTTCACACATTACCAAATTCCGAACTCTGTGTGTCTTTCCAGGTTAAGTTGTACCTTCTTATGAAATGCTTAACCAATTCCTATCTTACCTGACAAGACTTAATAACACCCTATAAATAACATCATTTATGCCCTTTAGTCTCATGTACAAAAATTCTCTACAGAACATTCTAGTTGTCACTCAATATGCAATCATGCAATTTTTTTAAACGTATGGGCAGCAATAACCTCTGCAAATCCAAGTGGATGTGACCAAGGAATTATATCCATATTGCTACCCTATGACCATAACCCTGGCTTAGGAAAGGAGGCAAACCCATGGACTGCTGAGCAAAGAATTGGAAAGAATCCAGCTCTTTCATGACTAAATGAACCAGCACCGAAGCCTATCTCTGCACTTCCCAGTTACAAAAGTCAGTAAACACCCTATTTTTCTTTCTGCAGGTTGGCATTGTCTTACAAAGGTGCGTGTCAACAACAATTCAATTCTTCATTATCTTAAACACCAAACATGTTTTACAGATCCAGCCACTCTGAGTTAGGCTGGATAAATGAAATGGCATTTACTTTACAGCTAAAGGTCATGGATACTTATTAAAATACAAAAAAAATATTAACGATACTTATGTACAGAGCATCTTGACAACGGCTAATAGATGCCACTAAACTTTAAAAATCAAACCAGCAACAAAGCCAAACAAAAAACCTGTGCCTTTGACATTAAATGACCTAAAGTGTAATTAGAATTTTCCAGATAGACACAATAGATATAAGCATAACTAACAAATGGAAATAAAAATTGTCTATTGTAGCAATCAGAGAATTTTATGGACGTTTATTGTGGTTCAACTGGTTAGAAATGCAAGTGGGCCTTTAATTCAGACAGGTGAAAAGGAAAAGAGAGGAGTGCAAATGAGGTAGAAAATGAGAATCCATAACAGAATTTAGGCTATAAAGCTGGTGCTTTTGGTTTAAAGCTTGTAAACAGCATTTCAACCTGTATTTCACATTTTTACACTTCAATTTTCCAGGAACATCAAGCAAAAACATCTGCTCTTCAGCTCATCTCTGTAAAAACTTCTTTGTCAATAAAGATTGGCTTCCACAAGCTGAAGACATTATCATTACTCACAATGATCTGGAAGCAGCAACGCTAAAGTCATGGCAAGGTACATTCCATTTCAACATACTTCTTTTTCCCCTTTCTCTAGTTGGGTGAACACAGATCAATACTCTTCAACATGAGAATTTTGCAGTAAAATTTTCATTTGTAACAAACAGGAACAAAAAAGCCTTAAGCGTGCTCTGTCACTTTAGTTTAGGAGAAAATGCACTAATAAATCTTGCCCTTGGGTCATCTTTGACAACAGGCAATCCTATGCCAGCTCTTATTAAAGACTATTCATATCACTGCTCCCAAAATTTCCCTTAAAATTACCATCTTTTTTATCCTTGTAACAGGATGTCAGTTTTGAAAGTGCCAATGAGATACAGGACTAGTCACCAGAGTAAATTCTCAGCATTATTTCAACACCAGGACAGCTGGCCCCTGAAGGGTATGTGGGCTAGCAATATTTCCTTGGTGTTTATCTGGACTGTATATTACTTTCCAAATACAACAGCAAGCAAAGTATCACCTGTAAATATTAGATATATGACAAAGTAAAATATTGAAAAGAAAAATGTTGAAAAGAAAAATAAAACAGCCCAAACCATCAAAGTGTGTTTCTAAACTGCTAGCAGCTTCTGGATAGCACACCCAAAGCATTGTCATATTTTAACCCAACAGGTAAAATATAAAACCTAAGTAAAATGTGTACGTTAAATGGTAGACCTTTCTTTACAAAAATAAAAATAAAGAAAAAAAGCCTAAATTTTCTACGATAATCAAAATTCTCCACTCATAAATTACTTTTAAGTTTTTATTTATTTATTTTTTAGAGGGGCAAGGAAGGAGAAAGAGAGGGAGAGAAACATGGGTGTGCAGTTGCCCCTCACACGCCCTTGACCAGGGACCAGGCCCATGACCCAGGCATGTGTCCTGACTGGAAATTGAACCAGTGACCCTTTGGTTCATAGGTCAGCACTCAATCCACTAAGCCATGTCAGCCAGGGATCCACTTATAAATTTTATAGAAAAAAAACCACATTAATTCCACAAGTAACAATCTTCAAATAGCCACAAGGTAGTTCCAGGTTTAAAAAAAATGTAAAATCTACTCGGTTATTTAGATAAACAAGGGAGATCTAGTAATGACGAAATAAATATCTAAAAATAAACAGCATAGAATAAAGAAATTATATCTATAAAGGGTGCCCTGGATAAAAACTGTAATCTCTGCCTTCTATCAATTGTTTAATACATTACAGGATCATTTCTGCAAAAACCAACTACATGTGTGTATAACAGTAAGGTATTCAAAAGCACTCTATTTGCACTACTAAGAACCATCACCTCCTTCAGTGGCTGCACAGTGCATGAACATATAGTGCCATGTGATTATAAGGAGAATAATGAAACAAGAACACACACCCCTTCCCACATCGCCAGCACATTAAACACCGAGACAAGAGCTCAGTGATGGCCAGAGGGAAGGGGGGATCGGGAGTGGGTGGAGGCAGGCAAAGGGTGGGGGATGGGGACTTCTGGATCAGTGTCAACAGTAAAAAGGAAAAAAGGAGTTTGCTCAGGTGAGACAGACGCTGGAATGAAGCCCAACAAATATGAATCCACAAGCATGCATGAGCAGAAGACAAACCTTTTTTCTACATTTTCTACCTAAACCTTGGAGTTGAAAATTATCAGATTTTCTTATTCAATTAATTGGGGCTCTGATTTCATAAATGTCAAGCAGGTGATCTGAGCTGACTCTGCAAACACAAGAGGAGTTACACTGAAAACAGGGGTCATATCAATCTGTAAAGATAAAGTTTTTGTTGATGAGCTATAGGATCTGCCAAGGCAAACGCATTGTAAGAGGCTAACAGCATTACTTTATAATGTAAATGTTATATAAAGCTGCGGTGGGAGAGAATGCGCGCAGCATCAGGGGTCTGGAAAGACAGGGTTAAACCCTGGCATGGTCCATTATTAGATCACTGTGGCTCTCGGCAATTATGAAATACTCTGAACCACATTTTCTCTTCTAAAAGTACTAAAGTTAAGACATTAAAATCAAGTAAATCTTAAAATGAAATAATGTATGTAAAGTCATTCGGTGTCAAGCATTATAAAATATATTAACTTGAATACGGATGTATCTCATTCTCCTTCCAACCTTGGGGCTTTGACACACGCCTTACTGTCTGCCTGAGGACACTTCTTTCCCTTAACCCTGTCCCCACAGCCACACCTCTTACTAGAGCAGCCTTTTCTTGACTTTCAGATCCAATTTCAAAGAAAACTTCCTTACAAGGGCCTTCCCTGGTGCCTCTGATAAATCTCAGTCCAGTTTGGATATTTTGTTGGAATCTGGCAAACTTCTCCCTGAAGTGACTTACACAATCTACATTTTCATTTATGTCATTATTGATTGATGCTTGAACAAAGCTGCATCACCTCTAAAGTTTCACATGAGAGACATCCTCATTTTTTACGGTTTTAACTGCGTCATCACCTCTCTAAGAGGCCTTACAGATCTCTTTAACTAAAATAGAAATCCTTGTCATTTTATACGCTTACTTTTCTTTGTAACACATACCACAATACTGCAGTTTTAGTACCTAACGTAACTCGATGGTAAATTTCATATGGGCTTGGGATTTGTATTTTGTTACAGTTCTAGCTCTATAGACTAGAACAGTGTGTGGAATAAAATGGAGTCAGTAAATTTTGAATGAATGTGATAACACATTAGTACTTGTAGTCATTTCTCCAGTATTCACTTCTGATATGTACTCATTTGTCATAATTCCCTGCAATTCCTCTAGCAACCTTAGTATTCAAGAATATTAATGAGGACCTCTTAGCAAGTCTAACTCTGAGACTACATGAGTCTAGAATTAGAGAGCATCAAGCACTGTGTTTTGACACCAGTAAAATTTACAGGTCTCCATAGGATAGAAAGTTTGAGGTTGACCTCATGGCCACAAGGTTTTAAAGAACAAATGAAGTATCTGTGTAACTGTTTAAAAAAGGAAATATGATCCACCCCCATCAGTAAATGAGTCGATCAAAAAACTGTCATACATTTACACAATGGGATACCACCCAGAAGAAAGAAAGAAAGGAGCTCCGACCCTTCTCAACAACATGATGGAACTGGACAGCATTACACTAAGGAAAATAAGGCAGGGATGAAAGACAAATACCATAGGATCTCACCTATAAATGGAACCTAATCAACAAAACAAATAAGCAAGCAAAATATAACCAGAGACATTGAAATAAAAAACAAACTAACAGTAACCAGAGGGGTGAGGGGAGGAGGATAACAAGGGAAAAAGGGGGTCTTTAAGGAACATGTATAAAGTACCCATGGACAAAGCCAAAGGTGGGTAGGATCGAGGGTAGGAGGTGGGGATGGGTGGGGCAGGGAGGAGTTGGGGGAATAAAGACAAGTGTACTTGAACAGCAATAATAAATACATAAATAAATAAATAACAACAGAAGTCTATGAAACTGCAAGAAGAAAAGGAAATACGGATCTAAAGTTACATGCACACCAGACAATGGCAATATAGAATAAAATGTTTGTATGCGTAGCCCTATTACTGCATTTTAAAGGAGACTCCATTCGATGAAAACACTTGCTGAAAACTTGTTGAAAAACTGCAGAACTACAGTCTTAATTTTATCTTAAGACATTACCAGAACTTCTATAACAATATAATTTTATAGTAACTTGAGATGAAGAGAACTAGGTTTCAAAATCAATGCAAATATTTACAGTGTCACTTTTGTTCGAATAAAACTGTGCAATGTCACACAGTGAAAACATTTTACCTTACCTCTCACAATAAGTTGAGCAAAATTGGACACACCAGAACCTAGTTCTGATTGAGTTACGCAGCGATACAAATCCTGGTCCGTTTTTGTCACCTCTTGCAGTCTAAAGGAAGCAGCAAATCTCCTGTGATTGATGTTCTTAGTCTGGGCTACTGGTATATCCTCTCCATTTCGCCTCTGCAAACAGAAACCAATCTTTAAAAAAAACAGGTTCTTAGCATTTCCATAAATCTGAAGCATCTTAGCAACCAATATCTGTGAGAAATTATTCTTGTGGCTAAATTAGTAGAAAATGTCTATGCAGTCCCCACAAACTTTTACCAGGTTTGATGACACAGTATTTCTTATAAACTGAACCAAAGCTGCTGTTTTTATTGGTATATGTCTAGCCCAACAAATTCATTACTTGTTGTTGAGCCTTAATTAATGCATTGTACCAATGAGAAAACATAATCTACTATATCAGACATTGCTTTATTTACTCAACTTCCAGTATGCATTACAGTTAAATATAGCAGTTGACGACATGTACAGAAGTCAAAAATAATGATAAGTATTTCTTTTATCATGGAAAATAATAGGTCTTTGCCTTACTACAAACTATCATTTTAGTAGAGTGGGCAGGGCTATGAAGAAGGCAGTAACAGTAACAGCTAATAGTACATTTTTCTTATGCAGCAATGTTTGCATGTAGTTTTCTGCCTTCATTTATTTATTCTTCAATTCCAGGTGCCTTATCCTGCTTTGAGGTTTTATATAATTTTTCCATTCCAAATAACCCTACTTCTGAGAAATGCTGAAAAATCAATCAAAACAATTAAATGATCCAGGGATTACAACCTATTACTTCCTTTTTCTATTCCTCTTCCCCATGCCCAGATCCCTGCCATGCTTTTTCATATACTTTGTCTACAGTGTAGGTTGGAGAGACTTCTCACTCACCAAGTGTCCCTGGCAAGTCCTTGTATTCCCTAAGTATTATCAACTCTCTGTTAAACCAACTAAGCTTCATCATGCAGGATGCATTCGGCGTTTATTTGACTAGTCCGGTTCTTGGCATAAGGCAGTTCAGTGGTGATCTTGGTTAATTCCCAGCATCTATAGTAACAAGGTTATTAACCCAGCCCTTTGCTACTCACAATGTGGTCTACAGACCAGTAGCCCCTGGATCCCCTCTCAGATTATTACAAAGTCTATAGGTCCCTCTAGACCTCCTAAATCCAAGTCTGCATTTTAGCAAGATCCCTAGGTTACGTATTGAGGCATTACAGCCGTAGGCACATTGACTGAAAACAATCACAGTGGTCCTATTCTCATTAGCAGTGACAGGCCTAAAAACGGGTGTGCACCCCGATTCTGTTCAATGACAGTCTGAAATGCTGTCAACAATTCCTAGAATCCCCTTTTTTTCCTGGACTGTTAGTAGCATAAAAGTAATTATTTTCTATTATTTTCAACATGAAATCCTAAAAGTTAATATGGTACAGTTAGAATTCAGTACAGTTTCTTTCATCTTCTCTTTTCAAAGGTTGAGAAATAAATTAATAAAACTTAATTTTAAATTAAATAATGTGGCACTTAGAACACTTCCAGAGATTATGTCACTCTATTGACTTGAAAACAAACTAAAATTATGTTTATTGCTTTATTTATTTTTTATTGCTTTTCCCGAGTACACGATGATCTGTAACTCCTTTGTCCTCTTAGAGTTGGAGACTGGAGACTGGTTTTCTGATTGGTATTTAGGTTACTGCCTAATAGCACCAAGAGGAGGACATGTGATTTGCCAGGACTTGTCAAAACTGCCCCCAAAGTAAATCTGAACACATAATTAACTGTGACGGAAGTGAATCATATATTAATCTAGCCAAATTAATCCCGAGGACAGATGGAATCCTCCCAGGGCTTGTCTGCCAGGTGAATATTTTTTGTTCTCTGTCACAGGGATAACACAGCTATTACCATCACCATCATCATCATCAAATAATTAAACTGAAGCACTTTTGAAACATGAAATAGTATCATGGCAAACATAAATATTAGAAACCTTATGTTGTTTCTTGGAGAAAAGCACTCATTTCTATCTCCTAGCAGTTGTATTTTTTTTTTCAGTAGAATCACACTAAACAAGGAAATGGCGTTGCTCTATCATTAATTACACTAAACTGCTAACAGGAAGCTCACCAATGTATTTACTATGTGGTAATGAAAGGACTGAATGGGGTGAATAACACCTGACACAGAAAAAGAAAGGCGACAATTGCTATAATTTTGGTACAAAGCAGGACAGAAATGTGCTGGGGATAGCAAATTACTAGACTCAGGATCATAAGTGACAAAAAATAAAGTCAGCGATTAAACAAGAAAAGAAGTTTTAGCCTAAGAAGCACAGTTACCTTTGCAGTATTGGGAGCAGGTAACCCATGTGAGGGGTCACACCGTGAGCCTGGGTGGGCAGACTGACCCTTGCCTAGTTGGGATGACCCTTTCCTAGGATCTCGTCCTAAATCGACCATTGATCAGCTTCACAGTTCTCATTACAGTCGTCCCTCTCAAATAACGGGGGTCATGTTTTAAGACCCTCAAGCCATGTATACTATACATACATGCCTATGATAAATTTTCATTTATAAATTAAGCACGGTAAGAGATTAACAACAACAGTTAATTTAAAACAATTATAGCAATATACTGTCATGAAAATTATGTAAATGTGGTCTCTTTCTCTATCTATATACTTTTTTTTCAGTTCTAATCTATATCTGAATCTGTGCAACCATCCCTCACTCGCAGTAAATGGCCCAGTGTCATTCTTTTCAGGGGACTCTGCCGAAGTCTCCCTAGAGGCCCAATGCCTTCTGGCTTGACGGGCTGCCATCCGTTGTAACACAGTTTCTGTTCATGACTGCCCCTCAGAACTTTAAGGCTCTTTCCATCATAACAAGCACTTGCCGTGGCCTGCGGCCACCACTTTTCCAGCTTAAGTAAGGTGGGACAGCAAAACTGGCACAAAAGTCCTTTCCTGTCTTCACAATTTCAAGGGTAGAAGATTGAGTCTTAGCATACACACATCTTAGCAACCTCAGCATACTTTTTTTCTTTCCATACAAAGTACAGACGTTTCACTGATTCTCTTAAAGGAAGTACTCTGTGTCTTCTCTTTGGTATACTGAAGCATCACTGCCATCTAAGCATCTCCACTCTTGCACTTCGGGACCACTATTAAGTAAATAAGGGCACTGTGGTGCTGTTAATGTCAATCCGGCAATAAAGACCACTACTAAGAGACTTATAGGTGGACAGTAAAGCCATGTGGACATGCTGGACAAAGGGATAATTCACATCCTAAAAAGAATGGAGAAGGCTATCCAAGATTTCATAATGCTACTCAGAAAGGCACACAATTGAAAACTTATGAAGTGTTTACTTCCAGAAGTTTCTGTTTAATATTTTCAAACCTCAGCCTACCATCAGTAACTGAAGACACAGAAAGCAAACCTGTGAGTAAGGGGGGAGTAAGGGGGGAGTACTAAACTTCTCAAATCTCCACCTTTTCATCTAAAAATGGGAATAGCAATTTGTACCTGTTTATTCAACAGAGAGGTTGAGAGTATTTGATGTCTTGCAGCACTTGGGAAGAGCCTCCCAGAGGGCAGGCTGAGTCTCCTTCCTGACCTGTGTGCTCTGTACCTCACAAAAATTCATTGAACCACAGGCTTAATCTTGTGTTGTTTTCTGTATCTGTTGTATTTCATAATGAAGTGATGTTGTAAACATTACATCTTTGTATTAAACCCCCTTCATGAAGAAGGAACCTGGCCGGCCGCCAGAGCCCCCAAGCAGTCATACTGATCACAGGAGCTCAATGGAAAGTGCCAAGTGCGGGACGTGACAAACCCCCTGAAAGCACGCTGAAAGGGCAGCTTGAGGAGCTATAGGAGAGGGTATTATTTTGCACAGGGAAAGTAGTAAATTGTAATTTATGAATATCGATAAGAAGGAATCCTTGAGCTTTTATGACTGCCTAGCTTTTACAGAATACTCCAGGGATAGATAAGGAAGATGAAGAACATTCCATACGTTACTCATTTATAATCGATTATGTAATCTGTAGACTACAAACTTAGACTTTATAAATTATTGAAGGAAAAAGAATGCACTGTATCTTTAAGGCACTGAATTCTTTAAAGTAGAAAGCCACATAAAGCCAATCTGAGGAACATGTAATAATCACATAATTTAAATATATTCAAAATATCTGATGCTCATTGTTACATGCATACACACCCAAAATGCTTAAAGTTAAAAAAAACATTAAAACCCATGATCCTTGGTTGATAATTTTACTTTAAGATCAATGACCATAATTCTTTATAGAAAGCCATCAAGGAAAAATATAATGCCATGAGCTGAAATAAACCAATGTCCTGGGGAAACAGCAGGACTGACAAGAGTAATAGCAATTAGCTACCAAATAGAACATGGTCTCTTAAGTGGAGCAGAATTAATTGTAAATTAGCATACACCACAGAAAAAATCACTAGTGCTTAAATGAAGGATAAACAGAGAAAATTAGAGTTAAATAGCAGGCTAGTGTTCATCTACCAGCTGAAGTCTAGAACAGTCTACATGTCAGGAAAGCACAACAGGCATGGCTAACACTGGTCTCTAGCGTGACCCCTGTTCCCTAAGCCACAAGGCCCAGAGAGGCCACAGCCGAAAGCACCTCGAGCCAGCCCATAGATGGATTCTCCTAAGTGACACCAGGACAAACAACCCTGAGGTTGGTCGGGCCACAGCTTCGGACTGCCTTGTTAAACTTTCACTACGGTTTAAAAGAACCCAAAGGGATGGAAATGTCTCCTCCTTTTTCACTCCCATTTAGGATAACTTCTGTGCAGTTATGAAGGTCGGGGAGAAAAATGTAAACCAATGGATCTAACAGACAAATTGAGTTCCAAGAGAGAAAAATGAGAAACCAAATTCATTGGCTGGCTGTAAAAAATAAACTATTGGGGATATTCAGAAAGGGGGCTGTTTTTATTGTGTGTCTCTCACATAGTCCCAAATTCTGTCAACAGTACCAAGTAGACCTAAAGCTCTATTGCCTTCTTTCATCTGCCCCCCTCCTCCTCTACCTACAAATGTTCCATCTCCTTTGACGCTGTCCAATCGAAGGCCTTTGTCACTTACTGTCTGCACTGCTAATACTAGTTTCCTTCCTGCTTCTGCCTGCGTATCACTGCATAGCCCTAACCCGTCATAAACTGTATTCATTTCTACCTCCCATTTTGACATTCCACTCCAATAAGATCTTCCTCCTTACGTTCCTATACCACCCACATACACATACTATTTTTCAGAAATAACTATGCCCACTGATTCTTTGCTCATTCAAGGCCTACATGTCCTTCAGTGACTTGGTCAAATCTTTCATTCATTCCGATTTATGTTGCTGTCAACTATGAAATAGTGCAGTGCTTAGATACTATACAGTTTTTTTCTTAGTTATAGAAGCATTTCTCAGGGCTGAAAGGATCTTAAAAAAGCATTCAGTTTCAAATTACATCTTTAGCAAGGGCTTACCCAGACTATGTTTGGATACTTCCACTAACTGTAATTTTACTACCTTCTGGAGTAGCTCATTGTAGGTTCAATAGACCCATCATTAGAAAGTTCTCCCTTATAATCAGCATATCACTCTTACCATAGAGATTTAAAGCATTAGTTATTATTGTACTATAGTCTCTATAGAGAACAAATTAAATCCCTCTTGTGTATTTCCAATATTCTAAGATTTTAAGAAATATCTTTAGTCTCCCACAAATCTCAAGATTTATGTATAGCATGTCACTTTAGCAATACTTATATTGTTTCTTCAACTCTAGTCACTGTCCTGGTAATTACATGCTTCTTTTCCTTAGTCTAGTATTTCAAATGTGAGTCAGCCATTTTTAAGGACAATGACCTGGAAAATGTTAGAATTTTCACCAAGCCTAGGCAGGACCATTTTTACTGTATCTCATCCCTTTGCTTCTTTTTCCATGATACTCAGTGAGAGCTTATTCCATACTGCACATTTAGTCACTTTGGCTTTGAAATGTTTCTCTCAAATTAATTTTCAATGAATTGTGCATTGTAGAGTGCATATTTCTAGGCACAGATTAATTTTTCCCAAGGACTTATCTTCATGATAAGAAATGCAAAAATTACTAGATTTTGCTATCAAAAAGTAATAGCAGCAGGAATAATAAAAAGCCCATGGAAATCAAATATGCTATAAACGTCCTGACACTTTATATGACAGTAGAAATGTCATGAAAAAATACTAGACCATGGGGCCCCCAGAAGGAGCTATGTAGGTGATTAGGTAGATAAAAGTTGAAATAGTAGAGTGATATATATCACCAGTTAAAAGTTTGTACTAAGTTTTCTTAAATCATACTTCTGATTCCCATGGTTTCAGTGCCAGTGTTCATGTGTAATGTAGAAACACGGCTATGACATCTGCCTGGACAGATAAAACACTGTGTGGCCAGGTAATTCTGACCAACCATTTTCACTGACCCTCGGGTGACACCAGGTGTTACTGCAAGAGATGGGTCTCCCTCTCTCCAGCTGTTTTGAAGAGCCATTTGCATCTTATTTTACTAATTTTACTCTCCAACTATTACTCTCAATCCATCACTTAAATTATCTATTGCTTCGTAAGGAATGACATTTCCTTTGGCTGAGGAAGGGCCACATCACACTACATTAGTCATGACAAAGCTCACCAAGGGCAAAGCCATGGCAGGCTTCCCTGTTTTGGCAGGCCCACTGTGGTGGCACAGTGCCAGCACCCGTGGCACTTACTGACAAATTGGCCCAATCACCACAGCTTCGATGGCACTCTGCATGGGATTACCAATCACACGTTAAACAGCCTCAATTCAATTCACTGAAACAAATGGTGCCACCAAATCTACCCACACAATTCCCTACTTTCAATGACTCCACGGTCAAATTTCCCTGTCCAATGCAATGATGCATGCCCACAAAGCTCTGTAATGATGGATGAGGTCATTAGCATTTTCGTTTCTACACTGAACCTGCAGCCAAAGCATATGGTCTGGCAGATGTTCCAGCCATGGGCTCTATTTGACTCGCCATGTGGGTGTCCACTTATACTGGACCTTCGTGAAAGAATGCTGATTTATATGTTTCAGTCTTTCGATTCCTTCACATCCTCAAAAGTTGTAACATGTTCTGAAAACAGAACACTCAGGCAGGCTTTATTTTATATTTCAGCTATACTAACACAAAAATTACATTTAAACCTAATCAAATCACTGCAACTAGACAAGATGCACAAAAATGTAAGTAATATCTGCAGGCTACTAACATCTCTGGCTTGATTAGTACTGACAATGATTTAGGAATTTGATAAACTGTATCATATACTCACTTTTCCCTCATTCATAATTTGTGAGGTAAGCTATTTATACAGTGAGCTGGATGGATCTAAACTTCCGACAAATGTATATACACACATATATACTAAAGAAATACGATGCTTACATTATTCCCGAAAATTTTCTCCTGCCCACCTCCAGTCAATCCTCATCCTCCAGAAGCAAATACTATTAGAGTTCTACCATCCTAAATTAGTTTTATCTCTTCTAGAGACAAATGGATCGTTTAAATGATTTATATGGACCATTAAATGATAAAGGATCCATATAAGTGGATCATTCAGTGTGCATTGTTTTGTGTACCTGTCCTCCTTCTGAAAACACAATCTTGCTGAGATTTAGCCACACTGGTGACCAGTCAGTACTTCATTCTTTGTTATTACTGAGTGACATTCCATTGCACGACTGAACCACAGTTTGTTGATCGATTCTCTTATTAAAAGACATTTGAGATCTTTACAATCATTGGTTATCAGATGAAAAAATCTGTTATAAACACTCTTGCTCAAGTCTTTTTGTGAACATCTGCCTTTATTTATTTTGGGTAGATACTTAGAGTGGAATTTCTGTGTCATGTTAGTTGTTGGCTTATATGTTCATTGTTCTTGCCATCACATTACTATTCATATTAGGAAGAGTTGAAATAAAAAGGACATAATTAAAACTATCAACCTATGAAAATGTCTAACCTAACTTTGCTGTGAGAAAATTCACTGATATTTCTCAGTAATATAACAAGATAATTTGATCATTTTACTGAGGAATAGAACCAGTATAAATCATTCATTAAAATTTTATTGTGATCTTATTTTCCAAAATCTGTGTTTTACACTAAGCCTTAATGTAAGATCCACAAATACTGTACTACAGGGGATTCCCAAGGAACACAAAATGGCTTATTTCTAAAACTTGTTGTGAGAATTGACTACAGCGAAAAAAATTACAAACCACACATTGACAAAAAATGCTATGCTTATATCTAGATACATGCTATTTCATTGAGTTTTATTACTACAAGAATTTGGAAAGTCTCTAAAAGAGACTAAAGACTATATTCTAAGTTAATAACTACTGGATTGGCAAAAAAAAGTCTTTTCAGTTTTTTCCGTAAAGCAAAAGGCACATTTTTCATGTTCACCAATAACTTCACTGATTTGGATACTTTGAGTATGTCAGCTATCTCTCACATGGTATACACTGACTGCTCTCAATTAAAGTCTCAATTTGATTGCTCCCAATGTCAGCTAGCTGACTATACACTGCACTGTACAGTTTTTTCCATACACTGCAAAAACTTTTTTTTTGCATTTCAGTTGGGTTTTTGCCTGTCTTGAAATACATCAAAATGTTGCATATTATCTTCCATCTTCAATGGTAAAATGGAAACCCCAAAATTTACTGATTTTGCCCTGGCTGGTGTGCCTCAGTGGACTGAGTGCCAACCCGCAAACTAAAGGGTCGCTGGTTTGATTCCTAGTCAGGGTCCATTCCTGGGTTGCAGGTCAGTATGAAGTGTGGGAGAGGCAACCACACATTGCTGTTTCTCTCCCTCTTTTTCTTTCTCCTTTACCCTCTCTCTAAAAATAAATAAATAAATCTTTTTAAAAATTCACTGATTTTGATAAGTTTTTTTAAGCACACTGCTATGACAGCTGTCACAATACAATCTAACAAAATTATTTCAAATGAAGTTAAAAACAACTCAGCGCCAATAGAGCCATCTTATGGGGAAAAAAACAAACAAACTTTTTGCCAATCCCATAAATTGATTGACCTCAATTTGGAAAACTATATTCCAGAAACCATCATGATTCCACCCTATTTATATAGCTCATCAACCGTCTAAAAACATTCATATGGGTTGTTTTATGTATTACTAGACAGCTCAGCATACACAAGGAAGTTCATTCAAATTACATGTTTTGTCATTGTTTACTAAATGTTCAGAATAAATGACCTACTTCTAAGGTTCTATAATTATATAATACGACATCTTACACGTACCAACACTCCCTAGAGATACATCTAGAACCGCTATGATAAGATTTATGGATTATTGTAGATTAGCTCAGGTTTTGTTCTCCATTTTATAATTTACCTAATTTATATATCATTTTAAACAATAAAATTGGTTACAATATAAATTATAATCTAAAGATAACAAGTGAGAGAATTTATTCTGCATATGTATTTTCATACGAAAATTATTCTAAATATCAAATAGTATCAAACATTATCAATATCTTTCATAAAAGTTGTATTATTATTTCTCCTTTAAAATAGAAAATCGGTTGTTTTTTGTTTTTGTTTTTGTTATTCTATCCCATATTCAGACATTTTAACAATTGAAGTACCATGCTATAGATGATGTAAGTCATTTGGAGGGTGTAAAAATTGATCACGATTTTTAATTACACCTGACCGGGGCCACTCCATTCCAGCACTCTTTTGATAGGAAGCAGTGACCTCTCATTGAATTCCTTTAAGTGTATTCATTCTCAATACTCTAAGCAGATATTTTAAGCAGTTGTCCTCACAATGATACTTAAGACATATTTTCCCCCCAAGGTCTAATAGCATAAAAATTTGACATTCTTCCACCAATAAAAAGGTAGTCAAGGTAATGTTTCAGGGCATCAAAAATACTATAAAGGGCTACAGTTTATCATCTTTTGCTGTTAGAAATTTTAGTCTCTAGCCAACCACTTGTTTTATAGATTAGAGTAAGAAGATTGAGGTCCAGAATAGTTCAATAAACTCTTTAAGCCTACACAATTAACTAGGTAATCAGACTTAAAGGGTTAGAATTAAGGTTAGAATTAAGAACTAGACTTACTGGCCCCTCAGTGGATTGAGCACAGGCCTGCGAACCAAAGCATCACAGGTTTGATTCCCAGCCCTGGCACAGGCCTGGCTTTCAGTCCATATTCCCAGTATAGGGTATGCTAGAGGCAACCACACAATGATGTTTCACTCCCTCTCTTTCTCCCTCCCTCCCCCATCTCTCTAAAATAAATAAATGGAAACCTTTTAAAAAAGAACTAGACTTCCTTATTTCTAGGAAGTGGTTCTACATCAAGCATAACCGACTTGACATACGTTTGTGTGGGATGGCTTGAAGATTCAGTGTGGAACCAAGTTTCTTTCCGCTTTATCATGTTTTTACTAAAAGTGTAATAAGTTTTTTAAGTAACTGGCCACTTTCTGATCAACTCGTTTTCTGCATGTACAATAGCTAGTCTTACTAATTTGAAAACATCCCTAAACGAAGTAATCAATAGTTTTCTTTTCTCTTCAAAGTACTTTTCAACTTTCCCTTAAGGTACTTGTTGACTATTGGTCTCTTGCCTCCTCTTAATGGTTTCACACCCCCATGAACTCTCTCTTCAATAACTGATAATTTTCAATACATATTAAACATGGAGAAGAATATTTAAGTGAACAAATTAAGGTAGCTTAGGTAAGGAAAGTTTTTTTAAAATTAATAAAGTGAATATGCAGACTGCTGATGAATTGGGCAATCCCAATGTCAAAATAGAAGAGAAATACACAAACACACCTCAGCAAATATGAAGAAAATGAAGAGAAGAAAGCAAAATAGAAGTTTCATGGAATATTTTTATCTCTCATCTTAGTTTGAAAACATGGGAAGAAGAAATTTTTAAGAAACTACAATGAAAGGAATCAATCTACAAAGTAGCAAAAAAAAAAAAAAAAAAGCAGTATTTTGACCACAACCCACTCAGGCCACTGGGGCCGGGAATGTGTTGCCAGAAGGCAACAGGTATCTGAGTTTACAAAACCCTTTTATTTCAATGTCACATTGAATCCTGGAGCATGAAACCAGGGACAGACTGCAAAGACTCTAGTTTCCCAAGGCAAGACTCTCTGGATCACAGCTAAAAAGCAAATGCCAACTAACGGTCTTACCTACAAATAAAAAAATAACTAGCAAGATAATTAATGAAAAACATTTACAAGTATTTTTTTAAACTATTATTTAGGCTGAGAGGGAGAGAGTAAGGCACATTCTGACTTAAGGTTTAGATGATAAAGCAAGTTCCATATTATTCAATTTGCTGTCCAGGAATAATTATATTTTAATATCTATATGGGAAATTAGCATAATCAGAAAAAGGAGCTTCATTTCCTTTTCACATATTCAGTATGGTATCTTTATACCTGCAAATCAGAAAAATTATAAAAGTACTAATAATTAGATTTATATGAAGCACATCTGTTAACCAATTTTATTGTGAGAATTAGGTGAAATAATACATTTAAAACATCTAGTATAATATCAGGCACTATACTAGGTATGGTTTTATAATTTGCTTATTATAAACATTAGCCAAACCACCTGCAAACTAATGATTATCCTCAACACGAACTTCACCTCTCTAAAGATATACTAAAATAAATCCTGATGTCTATGTTCAAGAAACTAAGCTAATCCTACATTAATTTCTCTTTTTCATCTCGATTGGCATTCTCAATAATTTAAAATTCAAACTGATTAATCTCTTTCTTCATTGTGATGCAAATAGAAACAAAATAATAATAAATGTGCTCAGAGAATATTATTACTTACATTATTTCAAGTATTTTTTCAACAGGCTTTGGAACTGCTCTTACTTAGCTCCTTCCCACACACACTGACCCAGGACTGACAAAGAATTCTCAGAAAACAGGGAATATTCCTTAGGCTATTGTTTTGGTTCTTCTAAAATTCTTTATATACATGATTTATGTTTCTCTAACATATATGCTAAATTGCAACTCATTAAATACATGCTTATTGAAGATTTAATATATTCAAGGCAATTGTCAACCTAAGTCTATGATTAAACTTTACACACAAAAATTCAGAAAAAAAAAATAATTGGTTGTCTTCCAATTCACATTTCCAGAATACCAAAAATTCCTTAAAATACTCTTTATACATGTATCTGAGCATGACAGTTTGTACTTAAGTACTATGCTCTTTTTAGTTGAGTTTTCAAAATATTAAACAAGGAAATTTTCATTTTGGTCTTATATCGTGGGTCTAGAAAAATTGTTTTTACAGTTTGCATGAAATGCATGAAACATTAGAGAATCACTAAGTTTCCTTAGACACTAATCCAAATACTTTTTAACTGTATACTGTTATATTTTTTTCATATTCCAAAAATAAAAATATATGAAATGGATCTGCAGCTAATTAAATCAAGTGGAAGGGAGCATCTCTCTCTCTCTCTCTCTCTCTCTCAGAAAAGAATGACACCACAATCAGTACATCTTTTAAAAAAATTAAGTGTACCCTTTAGCTTAGCTGCCAGCTTGGGCTTACCTGCAGCCATAACTTGTTATGCACAGCATCTCTCCCTGTAGCGATACACTGAAATGTTGCATTCTGCCCTGCATTGACTTCTACATCCCCCAGACGGAGGAAATGAGGAGATTTATCTGTGAAGACAAAAAAAAAATGTTGTTTTAACATGAAGAAAATAGGCAGTATTACTTTTCCCCAAGAGAGTAATGTTATTAATATTCAATCTTTGGTCAAGACTTATATGGAACAAAATTGAGCTTTCTTTGCACTGAAAAATACCTCCTCTCTTTCATACCACTTTTTCTCAATAGCTCTGTCACTTACTGCTCCATAATTACTAGAGCACTGTTCTACAGACTGAGCACTCAACATGTAGCATAGAGGACCGTCATGGACTTTTGCATATGGGTACCAACAAAATACTTTCAAGTCCAACAAGAAAAAGAGATCAAACAGGCATAAAATAAAGCATAATAGAAAAATGATAAAAATATATAATGATATTTAAGCAGTCAGATCTTTAAAATTTCAATAATTACAACGCTCTAATATTTCAAAGAGCAAGGGAATATCTGTGTTTCTATCAAATAGAATATTAGCTTAACTACTGGTATATCCACTTCCTCTTCTTTGATATTCCAAAGAAAGTCATCCAAAAGAAATATTAGACCAACAACAATTGATGAGTGCAGTCAAAATACACTAGACATATATGACTGTCAAAATCATGTTCTCTGTAACTCCCTTTTAAGACAGGAACTTAGTTGTTTTCAGTGGAAGAAAATATAAACAAAAAAGCCCAGCCTCGGTGAGCAAAGAATTCTTGGAGAAAACTGTATCACAATGAAGCTGCTGTTGTACTCAGTTCATACTTTTTTATTTTACCCATGAAAGCTTTTTTTAAACATCTCTCTTTCAAGAAGTGTAAATGAACAGTAGGTAGGAACATAACTTTCATATACTAATGGACTGAAAGAATTTGGTAAGTCAACTTGAATTCTGAGTGTTATCATTTTATTCTCCTTTTTCTTAAAACTTGTATTAAGCATTTGATCCTCAACTGCTATCTCCCCCTTTCCAGTGTTGCATTCAGTAGGCACTTCAGAAAAAAGGAACGCTTGAACTAGAAGATGAACTAGATCAGCGGTTCTCAAATTGTGAACTCCAGACCAGCAGCAGCAGCGTCACCTGGGAAACTATCAGAAATACAAATTCCGAGGTTCCCGCAGCCCTGCAAATTAGAACGAGGAAGGGGTCCACAATGTGGGATCCTCCATGGGGGACTCTCCTGCACACTAGGGCTTTGTAACCACTCACTAGAAGCGTGAGCCATGACCCCGGACACACTGCTCCCTGTGCAAGCTGCATCTGATGTGCTAGGGAAGTTCCACCAGGAGGATTACTCAACATACTCTCTAGAATTTATGGACCCTCATCAATGCTGCTGTTGGGAAATAGGGGGAAAGTTCGAGTTTTTGCCAGCTATTTCATGCCTGGCTGTGGGGACGCAAGCGGTAATTGTCTTTCAGAGAATGTAATGTAAACACAAATTTAGCGTATTTTGCTGCGTATAATGTGCACTTTTGCCCAAATTTTTGAGGGGAGAAATAAGGATGTGCCTTATACATGGGTAGTAGCTGAAATACCTTGTATCTGTTCTTGTGTTTGTGATAATTTGTTACATAAAATTCCTTGTACCATAATACATTCAAAAATAAATGCTAAAATTCCTTTATAATGCAAGAAACAAGTATGTAAATATAAATAAATAATTGAATTAAAAATTAAAATGAGAGATTTTCTCCTGAAAGTTTGGGCAAAAAACATGGGTGTGCATTACACACACCAAAATACAGTAGTTACACTCACTGACTGAACAATCGCTGTGCATGTAATATAACCAAGCCATGTGTTGGAAAACTGAGTTTTTTGTTTTACTGGCTTTCCATTGTTTTGTTTTTTTTAATATAGATTAACCAGTATCTATGATGACATTTTGGAATAGGGTAAACTAATTCATTCTCTTCACTTTACTTCAAATTTTAACTTGGCAGATTACGTAAGTTAACAAGGGTTCTTTATATTTTTCTTTCAAATGATCCATGATTTGTTATTTTTCTATGATTTCCAAGAAAATCCAATACCAAATGACTGAACAAGCCTACCTACAGTTACATTTGCATTTGGTTCTCAGTAATTAATTAGAAGACTTCTTTAATATATGTATAATTAATTGCAGGTTTGACAAATATTTGATTTAAAAACTCTACAAATATATCAGTCTTCTTTTAAAGCTGAACAGAAGGCCAGGAATAATAACAATAGAAGAGACAGCAGTGATCAACTGTTAAACAATCAACAGTCACAGCCAATATAAGTGTTGAAAGGACACAGAAAAATACAATTTTTAATCAAACCTACCACACGGATAACTCAATACTTGGATGTCATCAATGGCAATATAACCACTTCTCCCTCCTGAGACTTCGGCTTCAAATATTACCTGTCAGGAAAAATAGAAAACATTTACAACAATCATTTATAGAAACTTTGCAGAGCAGAAGAACAATAGCTATAAAAAGCTTAAGAAATTTAATTCGATTTTT
This sequence comes from Sturnira hondurensis, assembly GCF_014824575.4. Lineage (NCBI taxonomy): Eukaryota > Metazoa > Chordata > Mammalia > Chiroptera > Phyllostomidae > Sturnira > Sturnira hondurensis. Next base: position 9,650,608 of record NW_028077105.1, on the reverse strand, counting down.
TGTCCTATAAGAAATAAAACTTTATCTTATAATATAGAGTAATTTTCTAACCTTTCTACAAGCAAATGAAAGATTTTTTTTCTGAAGAGCCGTTAAATTACTGAGGTCGAGCAGTTCTCACTAGATGTTTTGAGCAACTTACCGAGTGTTGCCAGATTTCCTGACTGGTCAATACATATGCAGAAGGAACAGGCAGATCCAACAAATCCCACATCCTTAAACTTTCTCTTACTGATGTTCCTCTATTTTTCTTATTTATTTAACATACTTTGGGCACTTACAATATGTCAAGCAGTAAGCTACCCAGTGAAGATATCAAATGACCTAACCTTTTTAAATAGTTGAATTTTCAGAGACCTCATAAGATGGATTAGTGACATTCTAGGCAAAAGGGACAATATAAAAGACTAATACCAAAAACTAATATGGAACCAAAGGCTAACAGCTAACAAGCAGTAGTCAGGAATGTACCCTAGCTAGCTTGCCTCGAAGTTGCATTCTTCCATCAACTGCACTGCACTGCCTCTCTCAAGATAAAGCAGCAAACACAGTGAGAACACTTCCTTTAAATAGGCTTTAAATTTCCTTTTGAAATTTAAATTTTAAAAATTAATGTCATTCAGCTAGCATTCTAAATAGGTATTATATTGACAAAACAGCAGTATCATCAGTATGACAGCTTCCCCATCCCACTATACTTTCCCATCCCACTATACTTCTAGAACCACCAGAAGCCAATGACAATAGTACACAGGCAGTAGGCTGGGTGGCCTATTCATTTCCCATCCATCCACTTTCATCATAAGCTTTCTCCTATGTTACTTCTTGTCCACTTCAAGTTTGTCCTTTGTGATTATTGATTTCACTATAATAACTTAAAGTTGAGAAGTAGGAGAACAAAGTCTTTAGGGGAAGAGAAACGAATGCTTCATAGTGAAAGGACAGCTGATCTAGGAACACAGAAATACATGTCTGTGTATGCAGAGGATTCACACTTCATCTAAACGCGTTTGATATAAAAACAACCACCATGTTACTCTTTAAATACTGAACCAAAGGCTTAGCAAGAAATAGAGGAGATCAGACTTTAAAATATAGATATGATGCAGTCTCACTACAATATTTTATGAGGATTAAATAACACCATATGCAAAAGTGCTACATAAACAAAATGTAAGGTTATCACCATTCTTTTTACGTAAGATTGGTATAAGTGTATCCCAGAAAAATACTGTATTTGCTTGAATGTAGTTCAAGGAAAGAGAAGGCATTGAAAGAAAAAGGAAAAAACCCATTTTTGAAAAACAAAACATCCTTATGAATGTACCATATAGTTGTATAATTAGTCGGTTTTGTTTTAGTCAGCAGTACTTATTCTAATTTCTAGGTTTATTTTAGTTTTATTTGCTTGAATTGTTTAACTTCCATTGCTCCTTACAAGTGATAACTTTAAACATAATGACTACACCCTTGAGAGAAAAGTCTATTTGTTCTTTTAAATTGAGCTTTATTCTGGACAATAAATTTAGGCCTTGATTCAAAAGAATCGGTTCTTTATTAACGAAAAAAAATTTTTTTCTCTTTTTAGTCACCTCATTTTCCCTACTAAGTGTTGTCTTTGCCTCATTAATGAGAGCTAGAGGAAATTTCTAAGATCAGATGCCTTTACTGCTAAGGATCTAATCAGTGTTACCACTTCGACAGAGCCCTCACCTTGTAAGGCTCTTCTGTCCAGTCAGGGGAAACAAATCCGAATAGCTTAATTACGCAGAGCTTGGCTGGGCTAATGCTCAGGTCAGATCTAATGCTTGGTGTCAAGCAGTCTACCAGGGCTTCCCAGAAGAGAGAGATGAAAGCTATACCAAACATCAACTTGAACCCACACAGGAGGCCATCCCAGGAACAGAATGAATGGGCTCTGCTTTTAATGCTGCCTTCACTCCACTCCATTACCTGAAATACTGAAGGTGAGGATTCTCATCAAGTTTTTGCTACTCTAGCAGCATTCTTGGATTATTAACTAAATAACTGAAGTTGAATTAAAGTAGGGAGGGGACTACAAACCCCTAAGACAAAGAAAACTATACCCTTTGGTAAACGGACTTAACATAGAGGAAGTACCTCATATAATGGAAAGCTGAACTCAAAATCAGGAAGCCTGGGATCTAGTTGTTGGTCCACTACCACATGTACTCTGTTTATTTAGCTCTGTTCTCTGTACCTTCATCTAGGCATTACTGGCCTTGCCTGTATCACACGTTTCTTGTGAAGACTGAATGGTATATGTGAAATGATTAAATTATACATGAAATATTATGTAATAAAAGATATTATAGGTACAAAAATTGCACTGCATTTTCTTTCCATATATACTGATGTCAAACTAGTGTTGCCTCCAAAGTCAGGCAAACATTTAGTTCACATTCTGTAAGTGTAATTTTAACTTATGGAAAAATGTATGTAAAATTACGCACGTGGCTTCATGTAAAATTGAAACCTATTTAAAATGACCTTAACTTTTTTAATTTAAATTTTAGGCTTTAAAAGAAAATTTAAAGCCTGTTTAAAGGATTTTTGAGGGTACCTGAGACGGAAATGATAACTGCTAGTGTGAGATAAACAAGTACAATATCCAAAGCATCGGTCATAGGAGGAGGTCTACACTTTTTTTATAATGAGGAAAAAAAGGAGAGTATAAATGAAGATATGAGTAAATTTAGAGGTTCGCTAGATAAGGGAGTTTCTGTTGTATGGCTTCAATTTTCTCGGTGATGAAGGACAGACTGGTAAGGAGGAGGAGTGGTGGGAGTTGGTGAGAGTCAGAGGCAGTGGGACGAAAGGGAGAAGGAGCAAGGAGGACGAGACGGAAAACTACAGCGGAAAACTACAGCGGTCCATCCAAGGGCATAGTGAGCACAACTGGAGTGGGCGCCTGCGGGTTTCTTGCCATTCCAACCTACCGTGAACAGTGCTTTCTTTTAAACATGGTGTACTGTACTTGGTTTTAAGCCCATGAAGAGTAGGCAGGAAAAAAAACCAAGCAAAACTTATATGGAAACAGTAAATGTAATGAGAAAAAGAACAATGAAGTCAAGTTTTACTATGGTAAGCAAGTTGATGAACTGACAAAAGATGAAATGTTTGATGGACTGGTGATCCCCATGAGGTTGACGGATGATCTCAGTAACATGAGTAGAACAGAAGAGAATGAGTTTATGTTATGGTCAGAAAGTGAGATGCTTGCATGTAAATTGAGAACACTGGTGAAATATTAATATTATAGGATCTGTTTAACCAGTGCCTCAGGTTAAAATAAGGTAGGTGATTTGGGGAATTAAGGTAAAATAAGGAAGGTGATTTCTGGAGATTAGACAAACTAAGAAAGGTGATTTGGAGGAAGGGGAGGTGACGAAAACTAACAGGGGAGTTTCCACAAAGATACTAAAGTCATCAGGATGGTGGTGGGCCTTAGAAGTGGGGAAAGCAACTAGTACTGAAGTTTATAATGAAAAGCAGAAAATAGCTATGTGATATGAGTGGATTCTAGTTAATGGTTTTGCCTTACGAGAAAGTATGGGATAAAATATTTAGTTCATCTTTACCTGATACAATTCTGTTGGCATAATATAACTCTCCCTTGAGAAAGTTCCAGATTATTTTAAAAGCTAACTTAGAAATCATGAAAATAAAATTACTTCCCTTGAATAGTTAAAAACCGTAAGGAATACATTTCTGCTTAGGGCTCCAGAAGAGCTTGTACCAAATAAGTCAAATATACAGATGCATAATGATTCAAAACTCAGTTATTTTTCTTAAGACTTCCTAACATTAAACAGGGTCACTTCCTTAGGACTGGTCCTGTCAAGTCTTAACCTTAGGACTCTGCAGTTTTCAGGGAGTAATTAGGGTTCCAGAGATTCTAAAATCACACCCTGTCTCCTGAGTGCACACGGGCTTTGTGCATCACTACAAGTGCTGCGGCTCAACACGAGCTGCTGACAGGCTTTCTCTCTGTCTCTCTCTCTCTCTCTCTCTCTCTCTCTCTCACACACACACACAAAAAAACACACACACACACAGAGTCCTATCTATCCACACAATTATAACAATCTACTTGTAAATTAGGTTTATTTTAGTGTGCAAATTCTATGTATAGTATAGCCAAGTATTCTTGAATAAAATGTCAGTGTTACAAAAAATACCCTGAGGTTTACCATTACCAACTGCCTAAGTGAGGAAAGGTACTGCTACATGATCTGACACAGGTGACAATATTAGTTATACCAAGGACGCACTTGCATGGACACTACACCATCCATCCAACCACAAACCTTTTCAGTGATACTGAGTTTACCTGACAATAAAAGAACATCAGCCAAAGCACGCAGCCCATGTCTGGTAAAACAGTGAAAATGCAGGATCACAGATCAAAAGGAGAAAATGAAACTTAGGGGATTTCAAAGTGGACTGATTTTTTCTTAAAAAAGCCCGAAGAAGGTGATTTTCAGAAGCCTCTACACCAAAATGAAAATGCAAGCATAGTACAGTTCTGTACTTCCCATTAGTCCAGGGAGTTAACTATCCCTAATGCAATCACCAAAATTATGGAGAAGATCTAAAATAAAGCAACTAACAATAATTATTTTTAGAGCCTGTGCTAGAACATTTAAGTTCACAACAATAGTCCATTAGCTATTTAAATTAATTTTCATTCCCAAAATCCTGCACTTGTAAAAAATTGTCAAGTCTTTTTAATTTGAATAGATATTCATATCAATTAATATGAATAAAAACAAGACTCTATAATGTGGCAAAGAGAGTACCAGACAAACTTTTCATCTCTGGGGGGAAAAAACTCAAAACTTGAACAAAGAATAAATAATATTCACAAAGTGAATGTCACAGGAGCGTTTGTGTTCTCTGCATGTCAAACATAGCACTGAGGTTCCTTTGGGAGGGCGGACATGGGAGAACATAGACTGCTCTCTCAAACAGGTTTTAGTGTGAGTCCTTTCTGAAAAGAGAGATAGACCCAACACAGGAGCACGCATACACATCCATACCACAGACAAGTGCACCCTGGGTCACAGGACTCAATTCAAATCTTTTTTCTGGGGTCCCTGTGAGGATTAACAGAGGTTATACACAATTTAGGTGGTTCTCCACAAATGTTAACTCCCTTTCCTGTCCTTCTCCAGGGACTGTTTCATCATAACCAGCGCCTTTGACCCAGCCAGTAATAATAGGACCAGCAGCTCCATGTGGCCGTGATGCTGAAGACCACAAGGAAACACTTCTTGGCCCTCAGACTGCAACAGTCTCAGCACCAGACACTCACTAGGTTCCTCATTCTTCATCTGTAATGCAGAAACAACAATAACACAAATGCTTGGAACCATGTGACATGTGCATCATCGAAGGACCATTGCATGATTCTCTTTTTCATGTCAATTAAATGGCTAAATGTGAAGCTTGGCCACAGTATAATGTGCCCAACTCCTTGAGCGGCACCCACAGTGCTGAAGTAGGCAGACAGAGCATAATACTACATTCTAAACACCTGTAAATATGTATTCAGAAACAAACTGAAATAGGACCCACTATTCATTCATTAGTAGAGACTAATTTATGTTAGAGTATGAATTTAGCAAAAGAGAGGGAAAATCAAAAAGGCAATTGGAAGAGGGAAATGAAACAAAAGTTAACTGAAATAACCCAAAATCTAAAAACACCATTCAATACATGTTTCATCCTGTGGGCCCACCCTAAAATATATAAACAAGAAACTTACACCATAAAAGATGTGGTGTAACACTGAAAGTGGAGAAGCAAAGGGTAGCAAATTCGTCAGCAAAATGTCATTTCTGTATCTTTACTATCATAGCTCCACCATCTGGGTTATATTTTATGGTTAGCTGTCTGAGCCAAAAGTAAATGATGACTGGTTAAGGTTGCTATTTCTATCAACATGACACTGAATTACAGGACTATTTCTCCTCACTTCTAGAGATGTGCCATTTGTCTTCCTGCAATCCACAGCCAGAACCTTTTAAATTTTAGCACCAGCGGTCCAATCTCACACATAGCAGATCACTTGCACAACCACATATGAAAAAAATGCTTTCAAACGAACACAGTAAATCTGTTTCTTAGCAAAGTTTAGTGAATCTCAAGAGGTTTAATTTATGATCATGCAGCTCAATTACAGAAATTAAAATTAGTAATGCAATCTATATGTACCATCACATGAAATAACTACTAACACATGAAATCTGCTGATAGTATGTACTTATAGATAAACACCAGCTTTAAGTGAACCAGCTGATTGATTGTTATTGAACAGGCAGCATAACTAGATCTGTGTATATCAAGGCCAAGGTCAACTAAGCTTGAGCTCTTCCATCACAAATGCAAACATATTAAGTAATGACTTTATTAAGACCACATGTAAACGAGAACGCTCTATTTTCATCATATTGGTTTAACAATTTAACAACTGAATAATTTCAAAAGCACCATAACCTTTCCCTCTTGAATAAATAGGTTAGGGTTAGAATTAGGGTAGGAAGAGATTTGTACCCGAAATTAATTAGAGTGACCAATGTATGTACTCCTAGTTGAATTTAGGGATAAAAATCTCCATGAACTTTTTATTCTTATTTTATTTCACAAGTAAATGGACAAGTAATATATTTTTGCTATACGGATTGAATGGTGAAAATATATCTAGCTATTACTATATACTTTAAGATGTTAGTGCTTATAGCCAGTAAAAAGTTAGTGAAAATTTGTATTTACTAGGGGGAGTACTGGGAAATATATTTAATAGTCAGCTTCCACAAGGAGAAAAATAATAGAAAATATCCTAAGAATACAATAGAGCTAGACATCCTAGTACTGTTAAAAAACACTACAAATATAAATACATACATGTACTTGCTTTGACTTTTTTCCTAATGCATACATTTAATTTGCATATATTTAATTTGATTGTTTGCAAAATACCAACTCAAACATTTGTTGATATATTTAGTAAAAAGTTTGTGTACCATAAATCAACAAAAAATACAAACTTACTTTTAAAGTCTTTCTTGAAAAACTTTTAAGAAAAATTGCTATCTATAATATTCAGAGATCTGAAATTAGCTGGAACTGAAGCCTGAAATCTCAGTCCAAAAAAATTAAAAGAAAAAAAAATTAGAAAGTGGCACGCTTTTCCATATTATAAAGTCAACATTGTTTCAGAAGAATAGCCATTACCCCACTGGGTATCTGGCAATCTATCAAAATAGGTTATTTGAGGCAGATAATTTTAGAAATTGCAGTACTGATAAGAAAGGCATCCTTGGAACTCTATACAATCAAAAACTCTGAAACTATATTTAAAATGTGACTGATTCATAAACCATTGCTTGTTACCCAGACAGTACAAAAGAAATAGAATAAAACTGGGTGCTAAAGGAGAATGCAGAAAGATAAAAGTACAGGGTCCAGCACAAAGAATGCTCTGTTTTTAACTACAATTCTTTTATTACAAAATCATAAGCATGTAATTCTGTAACATAACAATATCACACTCTCTGCACACCTTATGAAATTTTAGGTGAAATGTTCAAATCAAAACTATAAATCAAAGCCCTGGCTGGTGTAGCTCAGTGGATTGAGAGCGGGCCTGAGTACCAGAGGATCACGGTTCGATTCCCAGTCAGGGCACATGCCTGGGTTGTAGTCCAGTTCCCTGCAGGCCAACTCCCAGCAGGGGACACACAAAAGGCAACCATACATTGATGTTTCTCTCCCTCTCTCCTTCCCCTCTAAAGATAAATAAATAAATAAAATCTTTAAAAAAAGATTTAAAAAAGCAAACAAACAAAAAACTATAAATCATTACACCCATAACATTACCCTACTCAACCACACTCAAGCAGGCATTACTTCTGCCACATCCTGTACCTTCTCTGAGAACAGGCAATGAGAAAAGAGGAAAAGCCTCTATTTTCAGTGACAGTATTTAGTGAAAGGTGAGGAAAAGTGATGGACACTGTAATGACAAATTGCTTTCTTTAATGAATATAGTAAAGAATAGAAACAAACTGAAATGACATGAAAGAGCCAGTGACATGAATCTAGAGATATTTAAGCTACTTGAATTTGCACTGCTGCATACAGGCATTAAAGTATCAACAAATCAAACAGCTGTTGAAGGCTGCAAAATACTACCTTAGAGAGACCAGGGCAGTTAAGGGTTCGTGTTCTCCAGGCTCCAGTAGAATCGGCAACATCTGGGGACCAGTAGAAATGCATGCACACAGCCCCTTAGGTGACTCTGATACAGGGTAAAGTTTGAGAACCGCTCACCTAAGCTTACCTACCTTAGTTTAAAGATAAACTGAGCCAGACGTCTTTGTCTTAGTTTTAGAGTGTCTAATTTTTAAACCTTGTCCTCAAAAGAGTTACAATGTGGCAGAAGAGACAGAGGTGACAGGAAATGACTATAATACAATTATTTGTGATAAAGCAGAATTAGAGATATGAGAGAGTTCAGGGGACAAAGAAAATTACTCCACCTGGGGGAAGACCAAAAAATATCAGAGAAAGCAATCTCTGAGTGATTCTCTGGTCAAAGAAATCATCCTTCACTTCCCAAGCACTTAGTGAGTATCCACTAAATATCGCAGCCACCAGGGTTGCAAAGGATGGATCAAAGACAGAACCACATACCACCAAAAACCCAGTAACGATTTACTGAATAAATCCAATTCAGAGTTCCAACTCTCAAAGATCAGAGAGTTCTCTGATTTGTAAACAGGTGTAAACTGTTCTGGTGATAAGCTTACAATGAGTCTCGGTGGAAAGAAAAGTAGCCAACAAATATTTAATTCAGAAATCAATTACAACTACTGGAAATTATTTAAATATGCTATTTTGAGGAAGTACAAAGAGAGGACTGCAATGGGAAATAAATTATTTTTGCCTAAACTACAGTTTTATTCATTTAAAAATAACGCTAATTTAGTTTTGTCTATATTGTTTATATACTTTTTTGTATATTTTTCTTTTGTAAAACTGAAAAGAGAGGTTATGGGAAATCTTTGAAATTATCATAAGAAGACCATTACATAATATTAAACAAGCAAGGTAATAATTAAAACTTTAATAGCATTATATTAAAATGATCAAAATATTTTATACAATCAAGGATACCACAAAGTTAATCATGTATACCTTAGTTGACTGATAGATTAACTAGGTCTTGATTTTTATATTCCCTTTTAAATTTCCTGAAAGGCCCATGCTGATAATAGAGAAAATGGTTCAGAAAAATCCAAAGCAATGAGAGAAAAAAGGAAGTAAATGAGATATATATGTGGAATATAAATATGAATCTCATTATCTACTGACCCTTGTAGCATAGTCCAATACATGTGTTTCTTCATCAAATAGTTATTTGACATCTAATATGCACAAGAGATGAACAGCACAGAAGGAGTCAGTGCCTTCATAAAAAACCTTCTATGGGAGAAAACAATGACCACACAAGCATGGTGATAAAGTGTTACGGAGAGGAGGAGCTAGAGAACAAAGGGGTTGAGACACAGTCCGTGATCAGGGAAATCTCTGTGCAGGTAAAATATGAACAGACACCTCAAAGTGAAGATGGAGGGAATCTGATCCAGGCAGAAGAAGTAACAGCACAAAGACTTTGAGACAGGAAAACTCTTGGAACATTCCAGAAGCATAGGTCAAAGTGAAGAAGGCAGACAGCAGCAGCCAACTTCGTGTGAAGTTGGCCAGGAGTAAGATCCAGGGTACAAAATTTAGATTTCATTCTAAGTGCCTTGAGAAGCCAGAAGAAGATTTGGGATAGGATCCTTAAGATCTGATATATGTTTTCAAAAGATCTGTTGGCAGTGAGTGCAAGAGCCTACCAGCGACAAGAAGGGAAGCCGAGAGATCTGTTGGGAAGCAGACGTTTGCAGTAAGAAGGATGGGAGTCTGGACCTCAGCAGTGCCTCACCTCAAGTTTTTCCACTGTGAAAAAATAAACAAGCCACCTCAAAAAAGGCCAGGGAAATTATAATATCTGTAGGACTTCTTGGAGTAAATGAACAGAATAGGCTGTGTGTAACTTGAGTCTCAAGTCTATAGGCAAAGTTGCCCCAATAACAAACCCATCTCTAAATTGCTATATAGATAACTGGAAGGAAGGAAAGAAGGGAAGGAGGGAGGGAGGGAGGGAGGGAGGGAAGTAAAAAGAAGGAAGGAAGGAAGGAAGGAAGGAAGGAAGGAAGGAAGGAAGGAAGGAAGGAAGGAAGGTTAAGAAACAATTTTAGTTGGTTTCTTACATGGTAGACTAGTTAATTATTTAATGTCACCAACAAGCAAAAGTGACATGATTAAATCTAAAATCTTATACCAGGAGTACTCAGCCTGAGAAAAGTCTGTCCATGTATGCAAATGACAGAAATGATGACGGGTGTTTTATTTGGATCCCATAATGCTGTTTTTACTATTACAGTCAAATATTACTTTCCAAGTTTGGATTTTGGCCCAATTTTATAAATCACAAACTAAGCAGCATGATGAAGTTACAGTACAATCCAAAATTGTTGCTATACCAATACTAATGTCCAGCTTTAAACACATTTTCTCCCTTGACTCCAACAGGGTGGGACAAACTGAAAGTTAAATTACTGAAACCCATTAAGTTCATATAGTGAAAAAATATATAAACCATACTGTCTTGAAAGGAGATTTTTACCCTTAGTGAACTATATTGAGAGTCTTAGTCTTATATTAAAATTCAAATATTGATCAATATCAGCATCTTAAAATCCTAAAATTTGGCCTTTTTTCTTAAAGTGCAGGAGTGAATTATATTGAACTGTTAAACTCTCGACCTAAAAAGAGAAAATTGACGTGTCAAGAAAATAGAAATTGTTACCTTTATAAAAGCTAAGCCCTGAGCTACCCCCAATTATAAGCCTGATCTGGGATCCCAGGTCATCACATATCGCGTGGCTCTGAGAACATTACATAAGCCTCCCATACCCCTTTAAAATTCTGTGAAACACGGGGCTGATTTGAAGGGGTCATGTGATAACATGTGACCTGTTGCAACAAGGAGTTGGCATTCAATACATTCATTTTCCATCAAGAGTCCTGCTGAGAAAGGTCATGGCTTCGTTGAGGCTTCTTCCTACATACTAAAGCTCTCATGGAAGTCATCCAGTTTGTGGGCCAGAAAGAGTTACACTGATCTACTTCTGGAATCTCTTGAATCACTCATGTTACCTTCAGGAACAGAAACATGCCTGGGAGTCATTGTTCCCGTTTCGTATACAAAGTCACTAACAACCACCTCAAACCTACTTACCCACCCGACACACATACTCCAACCAAATTTTTGAAGATGATGGAAAACATGAGATGGAAAGATACAAACAACTGCTGTTCACTGAGCACTTATCTGCCAGACAATACCTTAGGCAAGTTTGAACAAATCTGCAGCCTAGACACAGTAAATAAATTGTACAAGGAAAGAGATAACAAGTGATTCAGCTGGGATTTTATTATATCTGGATTTGATCCTGTAGCCCATGCTCTTTAAAACTGTGTAATGCTTTTTCCAATGTTTAGCTACTACTAAGAATTCACAAAACTGCTTCCCGAGAAAAGTTTATACTAAGGAGTTGATCAAACACCCGACAGGTCTCCAGAGTTAACAATAACATCTAAAATACCCCTCTCTGTGGTCTTGAAAACTCTGTCTACGTTCAGAACTCAAAATACCGAGTACAATGTTCACCTTTACCTTAAATATCTTAATAGTATGCATTTACACATATAAGAATGTATACCAAAATTATCAGTAGTAATAAAATACATGTCTAAGTTGAAGATTTACGACAGGGGCAGATCTGGTAAGTCTAACTGGAAAGGGCATGAACAAACGAGCTCAAGAAAAATCTATTTTTTATTACACCAAGTTGTTTGGCTAATGGACCATTTTGATTTCCTAATGATTATAAGTAAATGTACAGCTCAGGTAGAATATGTACAGAACCATCACAGAAATACCAGCATCACAATTTACCGCAAGAGAAAAATTATTCCTCTTCCAGACTCACAGAGTAGCAGGTAAGCTGGGGTAGTAGAAAGACTGGAATGGAAACACTCACATATAAAAGAGCCATCACGTCAAAGGACTAGGTGCACTCATGGACACCCTTCCTGTGTTTAAGCCCTGGAGGTGTGTGATTACCTTATAGTCATTGCTATTCCTCAGAGAAACACATTTTGTTCCTCGACACAGTTTTTTTCAGTGAAAAACGTATTACCCAAGAAGCTTGTTAAATTGATGATGATGACTTAAATTAACCAACATTTGTCACTGAATTCCAGGGGTCATCCATTACTGAGTACAAAAAGGCCTACTTTCCACATAAAAGGAAACAAAATTTAAAGAAAGTAAGAGAACCATAATTAAAGTTTATATCAAGAAGATAGATAACTGTGAGAAGCCTTCTTTGGGAACAGGGTCCATATTCAGAAAAATGAAGCATCAAAGGGAGGCAAAAAAGAAATTATCTTGCAATAATCACTGTGCCTCAGTGAACAGTAAAATTATTTTTAACAATTCATTTGTTTTACAATCTCTAAAACACAATGGCTTTAGTAAAATTACTGTACAGAAATCTGATCATCTAAATTTAAATCAATCCTTTATCTGTAGTACTAAGCCCTCTTTAAATGAGAATGTCACCTGTAGTAATGTGTTTTCAATATATTGAACTCACTCTTACTATTTGAATTGTGCTAGCTATATATTCTCCTAAGACAAAATAAAATAAAGTGTTTCTCCATGAGTCTAAGAACAACTGCAGAGGATTTAATACATTGCTCTGAAAGATACTTTCCAGTTTCTTTTCCTACCTTGCTAAGAAAGAGAGAATTATATTTTTAACACTCCTTAAGGGAATCACCATTAGTTTTATCACTTGCTTTGCACCAAAAATATAAATATGAAATCTTAATGAAGATGCCTTGTGAGTGTTCATCTAGTATATGATCTTCTTCAGTCATTTCCTATACTGTTATCTTTATCAAAAGAAATGATCCAGGTGAAATCATAAGCAATAAGCTGTCACTCCGATGTCATACACAGAAAGAAAGATGACATCAATCAGTAATAACCTTGTCGAGTTAAAAATCACACAGGAGAACAACATGATAATAAGCATCTCATATCTCACATGCTAAGGGCTAATTAGTTCCAGAAAAGTCCCAGAGGGCAGGAATTTACTCTCTCTGATAAGAAAAGGGAAGTTTAATAAAATGCCCTCTAAAATTTAGCTCTAAAATTCAAGAGTTTAACAATTTTATGAGAAAAATGGAATCTAACTGTCCTGCCAAAAATGTAACTATTTCATTCATTAAATGCACTAGCTTCTTCATTATTAAGGTAAGAATTCAATTGCTTTGTTGTAAGGGAACTACTACAAGTAAATTTGTGAATGTGTCATTGAAAATACATAAATAAAAATTAAACTTCTACAACTGCATATATAAAAAGTATTATTATACATGAAGCAATAAAACTAACAATGTTCTGAACATGTAAATTATCTGTGAAACAAAAGTCACTAGATAGTATATATAAATGCTAATCAAGAATATGTAAGTACTAATACAGAGAGAAGGGTTCAAGGGGCAAATCTTCATTTTAGCACCTAATTCTGTGCCCAGCACAGTGCAAGCCAACACAGAGAATACACGGATCTTGTCCTCAGTAACAGAGACACTCTTTTGAAAAACAGGCATCTGTACATGTCAGGCATGGGCAGGACCTGCAGAAATCTACTGAAATGCAGAGGAGAATCTAAATATCAGGCGAAGCTGGAGAGGCTCAAAAGAAGGTTACACTCCATCTAACAGGAAGGCTGATAAGAGAGGCCAGACAAATGGTTTTGGTTCCCCAAAATCAGTTTGAAGGATACCCAAAGGTTGGACATTGATACCCAGGGGGCCAGTTAATGGCACATAGAAATCTAGATCATGGCGGGAATAATGTTACTCAGATATGGAACACATTAGAAGATAATGTAATTCATCAACTGACTTTATCATAAAAAATAAGATATGGTTTGGGTTGTGATAAAAGTTGAGTCAGTTCCAGCTACAAAGTTTCCAGCCAGAGAGATTCTGAGCACAATGTGTCACTGATAGAAATACAGAAACAGAGACAGAGTTGGAGTATAAAGAGCAAATACATATAAACAGCACATGTTCAAAGTATTAAGAGCTACATACATAAAATATTCTTTATACAGGTATTCTTAGAGAAGAAAATCTTTCTTTAGTTACACACAATAGTCCTAAGGAAAAGAACTGACAAATGGTAAATCTGGGATAGCTGTTCTCATTTCTTGAAATCATTGGTGTAGTATATAGAAAGTAATACATTCTCTAAAAGCAACTTCTAGGTAATGAATGTGCTGCAATTTTTCCGTGTAATAAGGCAAAATCAATTTAACATTCTCTGTGTCTGCAAGAAAGTCTTTAAACCAATTAAACTAACTTTCCCTTCTGCTGATTGTACTTTGCTAGTCGATTATGCTTAACCCAGAGCAGAAAGCCCTTACTTTTGAGCCCTGATAGTTTCCTAGAAATGACATTTTACAGCTGTAAAGGGGATTACACTTTCCCATAGGAATGATGCTATAATTTTGGTAGAGCTTTTGACATCAATAAATTATGAAGTTGTCAATCATGTGTTATTAAAACAGAAGAGAAATGCAAATATATATTCATGCACAATGATAATCATTTGAAAGAGTAAAATGATGTTCAAAGTCAGCTCCTAGAATTTTAGTACCTAGGAAACCTTAGAAAGTATCTAAATAGCAACATCCTTATTTCCTCATATAAGAAAAGAGACACTCAATAACTTAAACTGTATTCCAAAAGGTTTCAGTAGATTAGAGATGGAAACAGGACTTTAACTGAGTTCAACTGATCAAAGGTCAAGGTACTTAACATTCTATTACACGTCATTCCCCAACTTTACAAAGCCACATACAATGGCCATGGGTAATCAGCACTGGCTAAGAGGAGAGCCCATGTATTTAAAAGTAAAGATAGTCCACGTGAATGTCAACTCTATCATATTCAAGTCTTTGTATTTTCACATATAATACAGATACTGGAAATTTTAGAAAAATCACCCATACATGTTTCTTTAGAGAGCATATAATCTGAAGCATTTAATAGCCTTAACTTTTAGGATGGACTTTTTGGAGGTTCTTTAGATACTATCCATATATTTCTTCACCAGAAGAGAAAAAATAAAACCATCTTAGGAATTAGGCTGTTCGACTGTATCCCATGTATCATCTGTCACGGAGGTTTCAGTGAACTGGGCAGGCATCAAGGGACCAAAAGTCCAACTCCTGCTTTGTTATTGATATGCACAGATATGCTATATAAAATGAGATGGCAGAGCTGGGCAGCTCCTTCTTTTTTAAATTTTAATGAGCTATGACTCTGACTTCAATCACCAGCTTTTGGTGAGGAAGACTTGCTATATTCAGGTCTCTAAGGTCCCGGGCAGTCCTGAAGGAATAAAGAAGGACAGAGAGACGTTGCATGAGAGCTGTGATCTATTGGAGGGAGGGGAGAGAGGGGGTGACTCTTTGCCCTGATAATAGCGGGAGAAACACAAACTTCCAACACCGAAGTCTTCTGTACTCAGTCCAAGGTAGCTGAGGTGGCTGGCAGAGGACCAGAGGCCGAAGAGGACACAGCAGCTGCCAAGTTAAAAGCAAAAGAAAGGAGGCATCCTGCTGCCCCAGTGTTAGAGTAGTGATTGCTAGTTAAATGCTCTAAACGTTGACAGGGATGGAAAGGGGACCGACCAGGTGTCCGCAATGCAGACATGGTCCTCCCAAGCTCTTAACAAATCAAGATGAACGCTCCACAGGGGAGTTGGAAGCAGATGATTTCATGCAGCCCCACCTGTTATCAGCTTTATAAGAGCTTTAGCTGGAAAATGGCGGATAAAACCCAACGTAGTAATCTCTCCTGCTATGCTTTGATCTGCTCTTCTGGCAGAAGTAGCTATTATCTACTCAAAAAAGGAAAGGTCTGATCAGGTGCAAATCTCTCCTGGCACCCTGGCCTAAATTCAGAAGCCCCCCTCCTCGATCAAAGGTTAAGCCTTCACAAAACACTAGCACACTGGTGTTCTAAACTTTGAAGAAATCATTACTCAGACTTGGCAAACTGCGATTGTAATACCTCTGGTTCCCTTCCAAGACTATTGATGCATAATCTCTGAATGATGCTTTCAGTTCTCGGCAGATTGGACTCATTTCTGTACTTCATTTGGAGGAGTTGGAACAAATACACTTAAAATTAGTATCAATCCCAATGATTTAATGTGAAGTTTATCAGGAAAACAAGTATTATATTAATAACACTCACCAATATACTAACAATTTAATTTCCTAAAACAAGAACCCTGATATCAACTGTAATGTTTTGCATATGTTGATAATACTGGATTCGTCCACATATAAATTAGCTATTAAAACACAAGGTAAAGAAAATATCAAGTGTTTAGAGAAAGCACTGACATCAACATCTTGTGAAGTCCCAGAACGCACTGTATTAAAACTCCACCCTAAAGGAGTGTATGAAACTGAGTCTACAAGCCTAGAAATTTAAAACTGAACAACCTAGTGATACACAGATCCCAGACAATAAATTGAAATCTCCCAAACTCCTTCAAATGTACAGGCTAAGATTTATGTCCTCTGCTGTCATCACTTCAAGACTGAACTCCAGACCAAAAGATGTCTTGGTGTCAGGGATCAACAATTCTTCTATGCCCAGAGTACTCTCCCTTGAGTACCCGCATGGAAATCCCAGTTAAGAAGTATTCAAGTAAAGGAAATATGCCATACTAGTCAAGGAGGAAATAGCATTTTATTACTGTAATGTCAAAAGCATCATAATAATATGAATTTCACAAGCTTTCTTCTATCAAAATCAAATAGCTGTTCAGCAAATAAAATAAAAACTATCATTATAAATGTATACCCCCCTCTGTTCTCCAAATACAAAGTCAGGGTTGCCTTTTCATTATTAGTGAACACCATTCACTGAATTTATTATAGTGAGTGAAACCCACAGAAACTACTATACTAACAATACTGAAAAATAAATTTTCCATTATGCAGTGTTCAAACCCCCTCTGCTCAAATGTTTAAATTGCACTTTTATCATATAATTATAATTAAAAATGTTCCAATAGAATAGCAAGTCTAATGAATGACTCCTATTTCAAATAAACAAGATTATACATTATAACACTAAAATAGTATTGTTTTTGTTACTGTTTTTAATTTACTGGAGGAACTGAATTCCTATGATGTAGGACAGAGGGTTCATTTCCCTGCTCAAACTTTGTCCCCTCATAAACCATATCACATTTACTAGTTCTTAAAAAAGCTGACATTCTCTGAAACTCAAAAAATTACAACTGTAATCCAGTCTTTGGCTATTACAATGAGCATATAAAGATAACTTAGTAAATATTAAAAACACAATTTGAATATACCTTTTAGAACATTTTATAAGCTTCATAATAAACTGGGATTTACAATTCTTCTACATAAATTCAGCACAGCATCACAGTTCCATGCGCAGATACATCTGCAGTAGCAATTCATAGCGCTCATATTCAGATGAAAAAAATTTAAAAAGCCCAGATTGCTCCACTGGCCACCACAGAAAGAGACTTGAAAGCATTTTTATTTTGGGTCCAGATAAATGATTCAGAAACACCTCCTATACGTTACAAGCAGGTTTCCTCATGATTTCCTTCATAGACCAGTTCACAGAACAGTATGAACTGAAAGAGCCTGATTTAGGTAAAATGAATGTCTGTATTATTTTAGATTATCGCCGAAAAAAATCAAAAAGCAAATTTCCGGTTAAGGCTAACCAATAGCACAATATGAATGAGCATGACCTTTTTTTATTGCTGGTGAGGTCTGACAACTAAAATTATTCAATAGCATCATGTATGAAAGCACCTTGCAATACTATCAATTCAGTAACACCATAAGCCAAATTATGTTCCTTTTTCCAAAGTGAAGAATAGGTAAAACTGTGTGATTGCAGTGAATGGCACTAGCACAAAATGACTAAGAATATTATCTTATGCTTCTAGAACACTGTGCAACACATAACAATGCTTTATTCTATCCATAACACGCTTGTGATGCCTTGTGATTATTCCAACGATGAAGACACTAAGCTTCACAGGTGTTAACATACTTGACCAAACTCAAACGTTTCCAAAGTAGGTGCTCCTATTTTTCCGGCAGTGCTGCAATATCGTTTCTGTGCGTGTTTGTTTACTTTTTTTAAGGTGGAGCTAAGTGTTCAGAGCCCAGAGATGGCTAAGTCTACACTGTTTTGTTTGTTCATGGGTTTTTTTGGTTTAATTATAACCAACAGGCAAACTCCATAATGTTTCCTGGAAAGTGTAAATAAAGTGTTCAAAGACCTATATACAAACCCTCGTGGGTGTATTTGGCTATAAAGAGAAAAAAGATAATAAATTAGTGAGTGAGTGCAGTGCAACTGAATTTTAGAGTGGTCACAATAATGAGGGGCTGAAAGGAGAACAGTACCAAACCAGGAGCTGGAGACCCTGACGGCAATCATTGGGAATAAGGATCAGACCGCTCAACTCCATCTCGAGTTGTGCACGGGATTAGCATGGTCCCAATGAGTACACTTTACATGGAGATTTAACATTTATTTGAGTGCTCTGGAATTAGAATGGGATATGACAGCAGGAGACAGGACGTAATACAAAGAGAACTGTACTAGTTACCAAGAGATATGACTTGAAGCCCCACTGTCAGTAAGGAATTATATAAGACCACTTAAGTGATAAAAATTCAGGACCCCGCTTGTTTTCATCCCTATAATGAGAAGGCTGTACAAATTGTTTTCTGAAGTCCCTTTTAATATCAGCAGTTGAGGAGGCTAAAAGACATCTTGTTACAATGGGTGAATTATAAGTAACTCTTCATTTTCTTTCAAAATTGGGTATATTGCTTTCCTTTGCCACATGAGCTATACATACCTATGTACACATATTCACACATACATGAGGGGAGCCCCCAAAACCCAGAGTTATCTTCTGGAGGGCAGTGCCCTGTTAGTACCAGTTTCCCCCACTAGGTGAGTGTTCTAGGAACCCATCTGTGTCAGTGCACCAGCTGGCGTTGTTGTGAGAGGCTGTGTGGGCTTCAGTGAATTTTTTTGTTAAACTCTTTCAACACCTTTGCCCATTCCATGATGAGTGATTTACGAGCGCACCTGCCCACACCGTGCTGAGTGTTCAGCAGGTATTGACCAAAAAAGGCACGATCCCCATGCCTCATCCGCCCTACTCACCTGATCTTGCCCCTGTCCAGAACAACTTTTTTTGTTTCCCCGGTGAAAACACTCCTCAAAGGGAAAAGTTTCACTGATGTGAAAGAGGTGAAACAAAGAAAGGCCTATATTTCATGTAGGCATGAAAACCCACAAGTTCACCAAACTGCTTTGAGCAGTGAAAAAAAGTCTCCATAGCTGTATTACATCAAGTGGAGAGTACTTTAAAAGTGAACGAAGTTTAAAGATGTAAAAATAAACACATTTTTTATAAATTAATTCTGGATATTTTGGATTCCCTCTCATATACATGCAAGTGAAAACCCAATCGAGCCTTTAAAATGGGGGGAGGGGTTATATGGAAACAATGTTTACTATGTAGAATTAATCAGCATGATGGGACATGTAAACCTTCATAAAATGTTTAAATATGCACATTAGAGAATATTACATATTTAATTAAAGATTAAATGTCTAGACATTAAAATAATTTGTTCATATAAGGTAGTATGTATTATAAATGTTCATGTGTTAAATCATTGAATAAATAAATAAGAGCATAACATTCTGCTCAAGGCAACATATATACAGTTTTATGATATCTCTAAGTAATTTAAACACAAATTTCTTTATGTCAAATAATATTGCTTTCCAGGACATCTTAAGATAGCAAAAATATTATCTGTAACCACAGAACAGAAGTTCAAGAGAAGTTCAAAAGGAAAACAAATTTATTTGTTTCCTAATTATTAATTTTGCTTACAGATGTTCTGTATTTGTTTATTTAGATTCTGCCTCTTTTCTAGGAAAGACTAGTGTCAGCTGAAAGGATACATCAACCACAAGAAAATTCCATAACCATAAAATCAGAGGAAAAGAAGGGGAAAAGGAGAATGAAGACATCAGTTACCGTCAGAAATAAAGCTCAAATAAGTTTACCATAAACACTTATATGCTTCATATTAGGGAGCTGTAAATTGGCTCTGAGCTGTCTAGCAATAAACACAGCACACAGCTCCTGGAGTAATTTGATCAGTAAAACAGTTCCACTGAGAGGCAAACAGATATGTTTCCATGTACCAGTGTCTGTAGATATGGTTTGATTTGGGGATCGATTTAAAATAACATGGGAAGCCTAGAGAAAGAAAGAATTGCATATCTTTCAAGCAATCCTCCCAAAATATTGTTTCTCTAAACTATGGGTGCCTAGAAACGTCTGTGACAAGGGTCCCCAACCACTGGGCTGCAGACTGATGGTGGTCCTTGGCCTGCTAGGAATCAGACCTCAAGGAAAGCTTGCCTGAGCTCGGCTTCTGGTCTCTGTCCCTCCATCAATCTCCGCCCCCACCACTGCTGACACGGCCCAACAACCGGAGGTGAGCAGAGGTGAGCAAGTGAAGCTAGCCTGAGTTCCACCTCCTGCCCCGGGCTCCCCACCAAGTCGGCATAAAAACTGGGCTTTGGATGTAAAAAGGTCAGGGACTGCTGGTCTAGGGCATCCCACTGTCCAATGAAACCACTGTCCAACGAAACCATTTAGATGCACGCATTTCAAACAACTCTAAATTCTAAGAAATTATGTATACAGAGTTCATATACTCTTATCAGAATTAGGAAAACTAGCCTTAAAAAGACTTAAGCATGTCCAAAAGGGTGTTCAGACTTTGTTGAATGTAGTATCACGGAACATATACTTCTTAGAAAGGTTTTTCTAAAACTTTTCTAACTGCAACATAATGCATGACCTGCTGCCTAGAAAGTGGACTCTTTGCAGCCTGGCATAACAATGTGAAAGTGAAAAGAAGTTTTCACTAAGGTGAAAACAGCTTTCTGCTTGGTTTGATTATTTTTAAAAGAGCATTCAATAAAACACACAGTGCAAGTTTAACCAGGAGCTAAGCTTAAAAATACTACCTGTGAGGTATAAACCAAAGCAATTTGGCTGGGTATTATAAATAAAAGTCAGTCACAGTACACTGACAAAATAAAATAACACATTTTGTAGGGGCAGTTATCTGTTTACACCCCTTTTAGATTAAGATAACAGAACTATGAAACTGTCTATAAGAAAATGGTTATCTTTTGTCCCCTATTAGTGAGTAGGCATGCAAAACACTGAGAATCAATTTAAAAAGAAGAGAGGTCAGAACACAACCATATATTACCCTGATGAAATATGTGACCTGCTCTCTCAAAACAGCATTTCTGCTGACCCGGACTCTAGATGGTTACACAGAGACAGACTCTGAAACGAGATCGATAACTGGGGTGGCCAGTCTGTGTTGAGCTCTGGCGGCCTGGCTCATAGAGGACTTGACAAAAACAGTAAAGGTTAGGGAAAGGACAGACATCAGTTTTGTGTGGTTACAATAACATTATAGCATGATTTATGAAATGACCTCAGCCAATCACTTAAGCTGAAATGAATAGCCATCTTGAATTAATTCCAATCCCTTGGTTCAAACAAATTATATCTTAAGTATGGAGAAAACCTGCACAAGTACCTGGTCCCCTTTCCAGTACTGAAAACTGTATGTTGAATGGATGACTGAACGTTCAAAGTGCAATTTGCTAAAACAGAGAATAAAAACGCACATGATATGAGAACATGGAAACAAATACAGTTCCATTATTTAAAAAATGAGTACATTTTGTTTAAAAAATTGTAAAAAGTAATGTTTCCAAGTTCCCAGTGAAATTCTATTAGTAGTTTAAATGAATAGTTTCTGAGTATTGTCAAAGAAAAGCTAGAAATACCAGACTAATAGATAAGGGAAAAGATGCAATTCTTAATTTGTCCATATTCCAATGAAGCATTTGGCAAAATCTCTCACCCTTCTACTGAGGCAAGATGCAGGAGAGAGAGATGGGTAATAACACAGGTATGTCACTTTCTGCCTGGTCTAACCTCTATACTGAAAAAAGAACTGCCCAAGACATGGCTGTCAACCAGGAAGAAGCTGTTCTGCACAAGACCACAGGGCTTGACCTGCAGCCTTAGTCTGCTCATCATCAGTATCAACACACACAAAAGAGAACATAAGTAGCTAATACACAGCAAACACAAAAGACTGCTAAGAGTACTTTATGCTCTGGTTGAGAAAATTAGGATAAAAAATTCTTAACAGGCTGTGATAATGAAATATATCTAATAACAACAACAACAACAAAAGAAGGTATTAGGGACAAACTACAGTCCTTGGTTCAAATACAATTCTCCTGATGTCTCAGGTCATGGCTTTTGTTATACTCCAATCCCAGTCATACACAGCAAAGATTGGAAACCTCTAATACCGATGAAGAATGGTGAAGGAAGGAGGCTTGGGCCAAGAGGCCAGGGATGGAAATAGCTTCAGACTGCTAAGTTCTGTTCTTCGGGCCACAAAGCGCTGTGTTTACCCCTCCTACTCAGCCATTAACCACCCTGGGATATGACTTAAGCACTTATTTAGACTAGAAGTAACTTACACTATGACCCATTATAAATTGAATGTAACAGAATTTAGAACTGAGAATCATATTAATTCTCCCAGATTTCAACCAAGGGCAGATTTTTTTTAAAACGTGCCTGGAAAACCTTAGTGCTTAGGTCTGTTCTTTGAATTTCTTACAGCCTAATTCTAATTAACAACAACAACAAAAATTAATAGATATCAGACCCTAGATTAAGAAAACTTAAAAAGAATTGACTTTTGAAGCTTTGGAAAATGAGAAAGCAAGGAGCGCTCCAGCATTAGACACCTTTAATTAAAAACACAAAGTAAATGGACTCATTTCTCAATGAGTGGTTTTCCTTAGCAGACTACAGAACTGCTTGTCAGGTAAATCTGTTATAGCAACAGCCATTTCCATAAGAATCAATGCACTCAGAAGCCAAGCAGATAAACTCGGGTGGTAAGCCAAAGAGCTATTTGTAACCCCCCCACACACACCCCGTTTTTTTCAAAAGGGAAACCATTAAAGAAATGGCTCCCAAAGTTTATTTTTAAACATTTCGGATAGTTAGGTATATGCATAAAAACAAATGCAGAAAAGCATCCCAGTGACTACTAAAATATTTACTGTAATTTGTTTTTAATCCTCACCAAGGATATACTTATTGATTTATTTTTAAGAGAGAAAGAAACATCAATCCATTGCCTCATGTGCACGCCTCAAGCAGATGGAACCTGCAACGTAGGCATGTCCCCTGACCTGGAATGGAGTCCGCCCCGTTTGGTGCACGGGAGGACCCTGTGACCAAATGAGCCAGCCGGCCAGGCCTCACAATTTTGACAAATAGAGTTATAAATAATTGTTGTTACTGTTTTCCTCCCAAATTTTAGTTGGTGGGTAAATAAAAATATATGGATAAATAAAAGCTAAAGCCATTTAAAGTATGTACCTATGAAAACTATCAAGTTTTGTCCTTTTAAATCAGCTTCATTTCCTTCTTTTTTTTTTTGAAAGATTTTATTTATTTATCTTTAGAGGGGAAGGGAAGGAGAGGAGGAGAGAAACATCAATGTATGGTTGCCTCTCGTGTGTTCCCTGCTGGGAAGTGGCCTGCAACCCAGGCATGTGCCCTGACTGGGAATTGAACCGCGATTGTGTGGTTCGCAGGCCCGCGCTCAATCCACTGAGCTACACCAGCCAGGGCTCATCTCCTTCTTTTAAGTCAGTCTCCTCTGGGCTCCCAGGGTTAGGGACATAGGGTCAGGGCTCCACAGGCACATCCCTGGGGGCCTGGCACTCAACACCATGATGAGTCTGCTGTAGCTTCTCAATGTCAGTGAAAATAATTAAGCGCTGTTTCTGTAGGACTTTAGTGGCCATAACACTGTCACTGGCCTCCTGTTTGTGAAAATTCTGTCAGGACATTTCATCAAAGGAGAAAATAATACTCCCTAATAAAGCAGAAGTCTAAACAATCACTCGTGTTGGCACAATACTTTCAGAAAGCAGCTTCCCAATACAGCTCATGAGCCATCCTTTCTGAGTCCCAATGCTATCCTTGGGGAATTAGAGTCTAAGGAAATAATATGAGAAAAATACAAAATGTATACGTAAAACTGAGGAGAAAAAAATATGGAATCAACAGGATAACTAAGTCAATGATAACATTTTCTCAAGCATGTTTTCCACTCTGAAAACTTCAATCATGAAAATAATGTCAAAATGAAGAGGTCTGACTATTTTATATTCACACATTTAAATTTTTAAACAGGATATAACAGTGTACTGACACTATGATTACAACTATGTGAACACAAACAGAAAAATCAGAAAATGCAAATATAGTAATTGTAGTCATGCAGTATGTTTGGAACTTAAATCATTGTAAAACCTATTTCCCATACCTTTTGTAGAAAATTATTTGAATTCATTCTTTTCTAAAAAAATACTTTGCTACTTAAGCAAATCAAACTTTTGGGGAAAAGCCTAGGTAATAGTGGGTTCATGTTGTGACCCTTTGAGAGGATTAGAGGAAGTAAAAGAAATTGGTATTAGCAAACATTTGGTCATATTACAGCAGAAAGCAACAACTGTCTCTCCATGTCAACACAGAAAATAACTAGACATCACAGTGACCCCACGAACATGATCTGCCCCACAGAACCTTGCTGAGCTGGTCAGGAATCATACAGCCATCTGAAGCCAACAGGCTGAGGGGGCTGCAGCTGAGGGGGCCGAGGGGAGGACAGGGCATGCCCCAAGGGACTTCTCCAAACAAAGCAAAGGACTAAGCTTTAGGACCGAATGGCAAAGAAAATCCATAGTCTTTTGTCCATTCAAAAATAATCTTAGGCATATTTAATAAGAAATATTACATCTCCCCTCAAATACTTCCTCCAAATGCGTGTTAAAGAAAGCTTAGGAAACCAAAAGAAAAGCCCTCTGAGGCTAAAATGATGATAAATTACTTTTCCATTAATGTCACTCTTATCCCCCTATTCTCCCTCTTAAAATCTTCCAGAAGCCCCCCAATGCCTGGCATTTGAGTCATCCGGAATCAGGGGCTTACATATTATTGAAGTCCTTCCCAAGAAAGAACACATTATGTCAGTAATCACAGAAGACCTCCTGTTATCCTGGAGCCCATGTGACTACAAATTAAAACTTTTTATCTCTGCAATTATCATCCCACCAATTCCAAACCTACCAGGCATCCCTTACTATTGTATCCCAATAAGAGAGAGAGAGAGGTACAGAGCAGCGGCCATAACTTATATACAAAACTCAATATTCTTACAACTCCAGAGCTTTTCTGGCACACCCAACAATCCCTATCAGAATTAATCTGCTACCTTTGAGGGTTTAGATGGAATCAGGATCTAAGATCAACACTTTCCTACTAATTCAATAGCCACAAGAAATAGGAGGAATGGGGAGTAAGGCAATGTGCAGATACTGAGCAAAGAGAAAGGAAAGACCTTCTCCTCCTGCCTTCTCCTTCTACCCATCACTCATTTGGTATTTTCCCAGTGGGTCCATATGACTTGGAATAGGGAACACTAATGCACCTTAGGACTATACCTTGCTTTCCCTTAAACAGCAGAGTACCCACTCTTAAGGGGAAAAGTCTTTAGAATATTTTGTTTGTTTTGAAAACAGGGTAGTCCCAATCCCAAAGAACCACATCAAACTGTAAAAGCTTAAACACTTTTCTGGGCTTTATTTTTTTTAATTTTTTATTTATTTATCTTTAAAGGGGAAGGGAAGGAGGGGAGAGAAATATCAATGTATGGTTGCCTCTCATGAGTCCCCTACTGGGAACTGGCCTGCAACCCAGGCATGTGCCCCGACTGGGAATCGAACCACGATCGTATGGTTTGCAGGCCTGTGCTCAATTCACTGAGCTACACCAGCCAGGGCCACTTGTCTGGGTTCTAATAAATATTATCAGTATATCAACATAAAGTTCTAATGATGCAAGTCAATTAAGGTATTATATATATGTACTATGAGTCACACACATGCCACAAGAGCTTGCTGTAATTTTTAAACAATGCTATCAAAAGTCTGGTTTTGTCATATGCTGGAATCCCAGTTCAGTAGCTCACCGACCCCTCATTCAGTAGCTCAATGACTCCCAGACGGGCAAGACAAAGGAAATAACTTATCTAACAGAAGTTTAGTATGTGGACCTAGAAGAATTCTTTGAACAGCAGAAGTTGATAGAGCATGTTTTACAACTGCAATTTTATGCTACATGCATGTTCCTATCTTTATCAAGGGATTCAGTTTACATCAATCTCTACAAATTTATGTTCTCAGTATAGAAAATTGTAACGTATTAATAATCCTCTATCATAACAGAGAGACAGCAAATTGTGTGATGAAAACCCTCTTTAGCCCTATCTATCTGCCTCCTAGGGATTCTGTAAAGATTAATTAGTAGATACCTCTAAAAAGTACTATGGGTTCTTTTCCAATAAATATCTTACAAACACCATGTGTTTATTATACCAGAAAGGGGTAAAGAGGCAATAATATAGCAATGAGAATTTTCAAAAATGGCAATTGACATAGAAATAAATGATGTAGCTGCTGAAAGAGATTGCAGGAGATACTAAATATAAGAAATATGGGTATAGTAGTCCTGTGAATGTAACAAAAGCTAGTTCTTCCTACCCAGGCACTCAACAAACCAGCCCCCCACAAGGGGTTAAAACAGGACAGACCTTCCTTCATAGACTTGCCTGACTCCTCCTGGAAGGCAGGTACCACCAAACACCAGCTTGCCTTCGACTTGCATTCATCTCTAGGCTCCCTCCCCACCTGCCCTGGCTACACAGTCCTGAATGTGCAAATGTCTACCCTAGATGACTTTCTCCAGCAGCGTGCCTATCAACTTAGAAAATGGCATGGGTAATGGGAGCCAGAAGGGAAAAGTGCTGTTGTAGAGCCCAATCTAGTCAAGAGTCAGAAATCTATGTGACCTAGGAGTAAAGAAGAATTTCAGTTACCTAACCCACAGAAGATAGTCCTTCCTTGTCTGGTCAGCAATATTGCTTTTGTGCTGGTGGCAGGGGTGTGTGGTGGGGAGGGGAAGGGAAGGGAAGGAGTGGAGCCCATTTTAAAAAGCTTGTAGTTTGATATAAAAATCATTATGATATCATTGTAAGTTCATAAACACTTCCTGGTAGGTTAAATAATTGTCAATGCTCTATTTCATAAATTAATCATTCCTAAATGATCATTTTCAGATACAGGAATATAGACTAAATATAGCATACTTTTACTAAAATTAAAACCAATAGCATTTATTAGGAGAATACACTAAACAATTATGGAAATGATTAAACTGCGGTTGAAGGAAACAGCAAAGCAGCAACTTTGAAGATTACTCACTTTGTTGTACAGTATTAGCAATTCCTAACAATAGCTCTGGTATCCACTCCTCACTTTTCTTCACTCTGTATTTCACTCTTACAGGTCATTAGCACGTTATACCTAGACTACTACAACAGTCCGCAAATAAGTCTACCTAACTCTTGAGTCACCTGTTGCCTACATGTGCCAAGATTACATTTTCCTAAAGAAAGATTCTGAAGCTATCATTACAGGTAAACCTTCAGCGGGTTCTCTATTGTCCTGCTCAAAATTGTTAGCCTGGCACTCACAGCTCTTCACAATCTGGCCCCATTCAGCCCATTATGTCCTCACTCTCTGTTCCAAAACTAATCTTAAATTCTATTTACTTTGGATTTCTACAGTTCACTGAAAATGCCTACTTGTCAACTCCCAAAACACTTTTCCAAATCTACTCTCTGTTCCTAGGGGTAAACCCTAACAATTCGCAGGCTTCCTCATCTTCAAAATCCTTTCCACATCGCTGTGATTAGATGCCCACAAGCACACTCCACCTCCCTCCCCTACACAGTCAGAGTAAATATCATGCACAGATAACATGACCCTTTTCATATACTGATTGGACTGTAAATACTGACCCACGTGTGTTTGTTCTGAAAAGATGAAAACGTAGCTTCCCACAATTCTGTGCCTCACGGAGGCCCTGCTTAAATTATTCATTCAATGAATAGTCGAATGTAACAATGAATGCTTCCACTTTTCAACAAAACTTCTAAAGCTTATTCTCAATTTAACTAGAGTTTGGAAGGACAAAAACACAACGGCCTACTTTCTAAAACCTGCATATTTATAGAAAAGATGCATCCATTTTATAAAGTACATGAAGTACATGTACTTTATACATGTACTTTATAAAGTACATTTTATAAAGAACATTTTATAAAGTACATGATGTTTTATAATTATCGTTCATAATACATATAAAGTAGGTCAGAACCATCACCTTCCCCTTCAAGTTAAGGAAAGCGGAATGCAAACAGTGTTCTCCTAAGTCTCAGCCATACAATGATTTAACAGAACTTCAGGCTACTGTTACTGTGATTGGCTGATAGGTATGGGAGGTTTGTTTTAGATTTTTCTTATTCTTGATTTATTTCTGCTATTAAAGAATTGCCACCTATTAAAAAGAGCATGGGGAGTACATTAAATAATATATTTCTAGGTCCTAAGTTATGGGCCAGGTATTGTGCTACTCAAAGAGAATATACAGCTGGTTATATAAACAAATAAATGTGCTACCTTATTGCGCGTTTACATACCAATAATTTCTATTCATACTAAATACTACAAAGATAGCTCTCTTCTCTCTACCAAAATTTCATAAGAACACCTAAAATTTCACTGTTGCCATGCCTTTGCAAATACTGTAGCAAACCACATCACCGTCCTGAAGGCATATTTGTCACTGTCTGAGAATCTAAGCCAGTTCTAGCATGAAAATGTCATAAACCAAAATGAAGAACATTGAGCCTATTCATTACAGCCCTGGTAATCCTCAAGCACCAGGAGGTTCCTCTTAGCTTTCATTGTTCTTTCTACTCAATCTCAGTGACTGCTGCCACCCTCCAAGCAAACTAACACAACAAAACGATAACAAAACCCCCACCTGTTCTGCCCATAGAGGATCCTGCTATTGTTCAATTTCCCTCTTTGTGGAACCCAGAACCTCCAACCCTTTGAATGCTGCTGGCTCCCAAGCCATCACAGGGTGAAGACTGGGCTCCAGCCCAGCCTCTGTTGTGCTCACCGCCCCCTACAGTAGCAGAAAGTGAGGGTTGTACCTTTCTCCTCTGACCGCTTCTTCAAGTTCCTCTTTCTTACTGGTAATTCAGCCACTTTATTACGATGTACCTTGGTGCAGTTTAAATTACATTCAATCTGCTTGAATTAATTGTGCTCTTGGATCTGTGGGTTTATACTTTTCATCATTGAAAAATATTTAGCCATTATTTCTCCAAATATTTGCCTGCTCTCCTTGTCATGTTGGGTCTTCGATTTCATGTTAGACTTGTTGATACTGACTATTCACAGCTCACTGAGACTCTTTTTGTTCACATTTTTTGTTTCTTTTTGTTAATTTTTTTTTATTGATTGATTTTTAGTGAGAGGAAGGAAGACAGAGATTGATTTGTTGCTCCAGCTCTTTACTCATTTTGGCTGGATTTTGGCTGATTCTTCTATGTGCCCTGACTGGGGATCAAACTCACAATTTGGGGGGATAGGACACGCTATAACCACCTGAGGCCAGGCAGGGCCTCTGCTTCATTTTTGTTAGCAGGAATAACCCTAGAACTTCCATTTGGTTTATTTCTGTATCTCCCATTTTTTTTTATCATGCTCATATTTTCTTCTGTGTCTTGAACAGATGGCACATATGCATATAATAGCTGTTTAACATCTTTGTTTGCAAATCTCATCATCTCTTTCTTTCCTGGCAATGTTTCTATTGATTATTATTTCCAACTACTAGTTATAGTTCCTATTTTCCTGCTTCTTTTGACATGCAAGGTAATTTTTATTGGGTGTTAAACATTATGGATTTTACATTGTTTCATGCTGGATTTTGTTGTATCCTTTTATAGAGTATTGAGCTCTTTTAGGGGCACTATTATTTGTGAATCAATATAACATGATCATCTGAAGGGTTGGTTTTAAGCTGTGCTCTGATGGGCCCAAGAGCAGCCTTTAAAATAAGGCCAATTTACTCTTTTTAATAGATCAATATCATTCTAAGGACTCTACTCAATGCTCCATGTAGTTGGAAGAGCTCTCTATCCTGGTTGGTGGGAATGCAAATTAGTTCCACCTCAGAGTGGCTTCTGATAATTATTTGTCCCTCTGCTTTCTAGTGGTTCTTTATCCTGACTGTTACAGAGTTTCACCCATGTGCAGTCTGTTTTGAAAAGACCCTCTGCAAAAAGCTATACATTTCTATGTTTGTTCACTATTGTTACTCCTGTCCATCATTCTGAGAAGATGAGCTGATGCTGCCCATTCATGGCCAACTTGGTGGCTTTGACTACTTGTTTCCCTGGATTTCATTCCATCATCAGTTTCTTCCGTACCTTCAACATTTCCTTTCCATTTGCTCCTTTCCCCTAGCCTTTTTATAAATATGATCAAGTAGCTCCTTTGATTTGTAAAAGCTTGCATTTGGTCATGGTTATCTTGTGGCTACTGTCCAAGCATACTCTTTTCACCCAACTTTCTACCCTCTATTTACTTACTGAATTTATAACATCCACCTAACTTAACAACCTACTAGATTTGGCTTCTTCACCCAAAACTCACTCGAGCCTTTCTCCTCAAAGCAGACTATCTAACTATCAAATGCACAGGCCACTCTTCAGCTGTCTGACTCTGCGACAGCATGCTTCTCGACTCTTGACTACACTGGCTTCCAAGATGCTGAAAGTTTCTAGTTCCCTGTGTACTCATTGGCTGCTCTCATTTTGGAGTTCTTCTGAATGAAGATAAATGAAGACATTAATTAATTGTCTATTTTAAGTAATACTCTTTCAAAGAAATAAGTTATAAATCAAATTTATAAAATCCATGTCCCTGTGTTCAAAAGATTGTGACAAACTATCTAGATTAAATAGTTTAAATTACACAAGAGTTCAAAGTACTTCAATGATGCACTTGATTTCTCTATGCAATGACACTGAACTTCTTTAAAAATCATGTGTTTTTTTTAAAGACAGTTGCTTTTGTAGGGCTACACTTTTTAACAACTTACTTGAAGGTTTTAATGAGAATTCTCTGAGGTCTTTTTCCTCCCTTTAAAGTATCAGTCTCTTACCACGTAGATAAATACAGAAAATTTGACCTGGGCCTCCTGGCATACCTTATGGAGATGAAATGTGTTTTGGAAACTTCCTGCAGGATTCTATATCAAAGGAAAATTGACTTTAAATATGGCACAAATTGTTAGGTATTTTATAGTACCATAACTCAAGGACAATTTCAAGGATGTGTCAGACAACATTATTAATTTAACAGTTTATCTTTCATGCATAAGTGTCATGTTGCAAAATAACAACATTATGTTTAGTAACTCAAGACAGTATTATTATAAGACACTTGATTTGTGAAGCAGTAACACAATCAGATGGAGAACAATTCAATTTTATTATTTTCACAAGTGAGAAAGAGCCTGCTATACTAAGTAAAAAAATAGGGGAAAAATATCAAAATATCAATATGAATCTTGATCGGACTCTTCCTTGGGTGGAAAGGCACAGATTTTTGATATCTACTCTGTGGTTATAATTTGCTTCACTTCAAATAACAGCGTTTTAGAAAGCAGATTTGCATTCTGCTATAAAGAAAAAATGCTAATGCATTTTCACTAAAACTTAGCACTTTCCACCCAGATATCTTCAGTATTTGGGGAACTACACACCAAAACAAAACAAAAACAAAAGCACAGAGATACACTTAACTGGATATGGGAAGAAAACAAAATTAACCCCATTTTTATGGTTATTTCTAGAGCACTGATTTCTCTATACATAATTTTAGACCAATGATATTCATTGTCTCCTGGGACCTAGTGAAAAATGCCAATTCTTGGGTCAGAAACTCTGAGGATCAGGCCCAGCAACGTCAGTTTCCCAAACCCTCCAGGTATCCTGATGGCTGCCCACGTAAAAGAACCCGGTGAACAGTGTGTTGGACCAGGAGCACTGGGGAACAGGACAGAGAGTATGAAGATGCTTTAAAGGATTCTACATTTGTGAGATTTAATTTTTTGAACTTTAAAAATTTCTAACTTATTTAAGCCCCTCTATATGTATTAGTATAAAAACTACACATCTGAAACTTCATTTTCTTTATTTTTATTGTTGACACTGATACAGATGTCCTCATGTCCCCGCCCCTTTGCCCACTTCCACTCAGGCCCTGCCCCCACCTCCTTCTGGCCATCACCATACTGTTGTCTGTGTCTATGGCTTATGCATATACATTCTTTGACTAATTCCTTCATTTCTTTTCATCCAATTTCCCCCTTTCTCCTCCCCTCTGACAGCTATCTACCAGAGAATATCTCTCACAGTTGATTCTAGAAATACCAGGCACGATAAGAAAGAAATTGAGAGTATAATAGGACAGGCAATGCAGGAAACAAGAAATAACATCAGATATACCACTTACAGAATTCCTTCCATATACAAAGCATAAATGCAAGGCATTTAATACATTTTAATTTTTTGCTGGTAATCTTCATAACAGTCTCACTTTACAAATGAAGAAACAAAAGGTAAGTGCAGTAGCCAGAATAATGAACCCCCCATAAGAAATATCTACATACTAATGCCTGGAACCTGTGCATATGCCGTTACATGGCAAAGAGAAATTAAGGTTGCAGATGTAAATAGGACTGATGACAAACTGAACTTGAGATGAGAAGATTATATAAAGAGTCCTTAAAAGTGGAAGAGTGAGACAATTACCAAGGAGGTGAGAGGGCTAGAACTCAGGAAGGGTTCAACCTGCCATTGCTGATTCTGCAGCTGGAAGAGGCCATAAGCTAAAGAATAGAATGAATAGCCTCTTGCAGGTGGAAAAGGCAAGAAAACATTCCCTCCTAGAGCTGCTGGAAAGGAACACAGCCCTGAATACACCTTGGTTTTAGATCAGTGAGACTGTATGAGACTCCTGACCTCAGAACCGTAAGATTACAAACTTGGTAGTTTTAAGACACTAAATTAGTGGCAGCAATAGAAAACTAATGTAGTAAGTAATGTGCTCAAGGACACAATGCTGGGAAGGGAATGAGCCACGTACTTTAAACTCAGATACTTGCCAGGGGGCATGTTGTTCTCCCATCAAAACCATTGCTGTCTAGCATTTAACAGTTCTTCCAGCACACTGATATTTCTAATGCCGCCCTAGTTACAATCACCCTTTTACAGATGGGATTGCCTGTCAGCAGTCCCCTACCGGAATTAGGCTTGCAGATATGTTGTGTTACTCCCATGGTGTTTTACAAGAATGCTCATTAGCTCTTTGGTCCTCTTGTTTTTCATTTTCTTGCAATTGGCCCAGTTTACACATTTAGGCTACCAGCCTGGCCCGGTTGGCGTTTGTATTTACGTTTCTTGTTGTAGATAAAACATAAAGTTCTCTTACGCGAACTTTTAACTAACTCCCTTGAATACTTGGAAACTTATCTGTGGTTTTGGAAGTTCATACCAGTGTAATATAGCATGGAAGATAAATAAAATACAGCACTGTTAGAAAACAAACTATATGGCATTCTTTGAGCTGGTACCACTGGCTACAAACAAAATAGTAAAAAAAGACTGAATTAAGTAGATTGATTGGTCAGATGTTCATAAGGAAGATTACTATATATTTTATACACTTGCCGAGAATATACAGTAAGAAATACACTGATATACACTATGTTAGAAATATATTTGTTGAATAATTTGAATAATATAATTCACAAAAAACAAAACAAAGATTAGTAACATAAATATGTTTTTGCTAATTCTGTGTCGCTGACCTCTAGGATTATAATCTCTACATTTCTCTCTTGGAATTATGCCATATATTTTAAACAGAAATATTTTAATGTAATTTATTCAGAGAAAAAAATGTACAGATGCATTTTTTAAAAGACTTTGAAAAATATTGGTTTATATAAAGACCAGACATTTTAAAACTTACCAAGTAATATTCCTCTTGGTATTCTAATTACATTTTTATCAAAACTAAAAATTACTTTGTATATAAGTAAGAACGTATCTTTCCCTTCTGAAACACTGATTTCTCTGTCACATGGTCTTGTATTTTTTCGCAGGCTCCAGGCACAAAGAAATATAATCTCCAAAACATTTCTTTCACAGCTCCAGATTTGTATGTGTTGTATTCTCTTATCTGTTGTAAACATCCCTCTTTTCCCTAAAACAGAATGTAATGCTACATTCAGGAGACAGTGCTTCTGCCCTATGACTTCTTCTTTTACAAATCTCAGGCAACAGGTAATCCTCCCTTTGTTTGCTACATTTATTGTAGCACTTGAATTTTAATATAATTATTTGTTGATTCCTTTACATGCGCCATAAGACTATTCAAGGAGGCTACTCTCAGTTAACAGCAGTGAATCCTATTTCTATCCCAGCATCTACAAGAATGCCTATCTTTCAGAAGCAATCCCAATAACCTTTGTTAAAGAAACAACGATGTCTTGCTTGTCAAAGAACAGCCAATGGAGTGAGACACTTTAGAGTTCAACACACAAGTGACATTTCCTAGCTTGTGGCCCTGGTTAAGACAACATCACCAAGCCTTTAATAAACTAGTTTATAAAAAGTTTATGTAACTTTTATATACCTGTATAAGCTAGACACAATATTTCACTTCATCCAGTTGTGAAAGTCAGGGTAGATAATGCAAGTAAAGATGTAACATAGGAGAAGTAAAAGTAGCTGTTAATACAACAATGATTCTGTACTCCAGACCTTCCTAAGTCTTTACTTTCTTTCACTTGGTGGAGATTTCTGAAGCTGTACCAGAAATACCAAACATCACTTACCAGCCTATCTCATGAAAGAAGTGAAGTTCCTAATAAAAATTTAGGGAAAGCAAAATTCAGGCCTTTTCCCTTGTACTATATCAGGTCTAAATATTTTCCAGAAATTATTTGAGCTATAAGTTGTTGGGTATACTAAACATAAATAAAAATAATAATTAAACAATATAAGAAAAGAAGAGGTACCCCACTGACTGAAGCAGAATCCAATTCACTTCAGCAATCTTTTTTTGCAAGTGCGCAGCATGGGTAACTCATGTGCAAAACGTCCAGGGAGATGCGCCAACAGGAGGTTGACTGAATTGTCACACTGTGAGGCGCCAACAGGAGGTTGACTGAATTCCCTGCCCACTCACTGTGATCAGATGGACTCAAGCAGACAATGCAACCGACAGAATCTGAGAAAGTCTGCTTGTTATCCCAGGGATAGAGCCTTTCTGAGTGTAGGTGTGGATGTTTCTTTTTCTTTTAATTCTACCTTTTACATGTTTCTCAGTCTCTACCATATTACATATTTTCCACAAGGACAATTACAAAACTATTTAGCACATTAGTATATTTTGTGGAAGATTAGTATATTTTGTGGAAGCTATTTAATGCATTATCAAATTAAGTACATTCCTTAAATTTAGGGTGTTTTGGCACTTTTAGTTTATTTTACTCAATGTAGCTATATGTAAACAAATATTTTAAGAAGAGACAATCAATAAACATTTGCTGTGCAAGTTACACGAGGTAAACATTATATTCTTCCTAACTCTGGTGGCTAATAATCAACCTTTCTAGGGTTTCCACTACTGATTAAATGACAGCCTTCCCCTCAAGACACAATGTCGAAAATAACCTGAAATATACCTGTAGTAACTAACAAAATTTTAGCATGCAGCGAAGCATCGCATTGGCTTAGCACCCAACGTGCTTAGCTCTATCCTGTCTGCTCTATCCTAAATTCAATTAAGTTTTATTAAATAATATGTAAAAATTATGATTTTGTATATATGAATAGATGACATAGGGCTGATTAACTCAAAAAGAAATCATAGACCTTTGGGAACAAAGCCAGAGTCATTAAAACATACAGTATATTTGTGTGGAATTAAAGTATAAAATAAGAAATATATAACATCTTATATAAGCAGGTACATAATTGCTTTTGTAATTATTTATATTATATGTAAACTATGGTTATTGAATGTTCTTTTACAAGTTAACCATGATTAGTTTACTTTGAGACATACTACAATAAACTGTGTGTCACCATGTAAATATTCAATCCCAAGTCATTTTCATAAGGAATTAATACATTTCTCCAAAGGCACTGAAGTCACAATATAAACAAGAGCACATAAAAAGTTTTATGTAGGAAAAACAGAGTTGAAAAGAATGGATATTTCCATATTAAAATACAATCAATGATAAGTTCAGAGTACAAGAAATAGCCTGCATTCATTTTTAAGATTTAATATGCTTGGACTAGTTCTGCTAATTGAACAAGGCAGCTTGAGCTTCATTCAGAGACAACCACCCCCATTCCCCTCCTTCAACATCAGGTAACGCAAGAGGAAAGATAAGCTAAGGCAGACGGTAAGTTCGAAAAGGACCACGCTAGGGGAATACTTCTACAGTGTGGTCAGTCCACGGCCTGGCCACGTCTAGATCACCCCGGCAGAGAATGCAGTCTTGAGCCTCACCCATACCGATGGCATCTGAACCTCTGGGACTGACGCCTAGGAACATGGTGTTTCAACAAACCCTCCAGGCAATTCTACCCACAGCAAAGTTTTAGAAGCATGTTCTAGAACAGAAGTCAACAAACATTTTCGTAAGGTGCTTGATAGAAAATACCGATGGCTTTGCAGGCCATATGCTCTCTGTCACAATTACTCAGCTCTGCCCTTGGAGCACAAACGCATCACGGGCACCAGGCAAAGCAGCGAGCATGGCCGTGGCTCAATGAAGCCTTATTCGTGGTGAGTGATATTTGACTTTCATGTAATTTGAAGCTCATGAAATATTCTCCTTTTTATCAAACCATTTTAAAGTGCAAAAACCATATTAAATCACAATGCAAAAACACAGGCACAGGCAATAATTTGGTCATAATTTGCTGACCTCTGCTGCAGGATACGGAAAATCTATAGAGTAGGAATAGGTATAAATATCTACCAAGATGCATATAAAGCAAGAATTATTTTGAAAATTGACTTCCGCCAAGATGGAGGCGTAGGTGGAAACACTGTGCCTTCTCCCACAACCAAGTTTGAATACAACAAAGGTTTGGGGAACAAAGACACAGCCAAAGAACAGAAAACTGAACTATACGGAAGTCCAACAAGAACCATTCAACCAGGACCGGTAAGAGGGGAGGAGCC
Organism: Sturnira hondurensis; assembly: GCF_014824575.4. Taxonomy (NCBI): domain Eukaryota; kingdom Metazoa; phylum Chordata; class Mammalia; order Chiroptera; family Phyllostomidae; genus Sturnira; species Sturnira hondurensis. Next base: position 9,612,880 of record NW_028077105.1, on the reverse strand, counting down.
AGCAGCAGAGCGGGGACAGGTAAGAAAGATCCCCCGACCCCAGGCACCCAGGCAGCTCCGCATCGGGATGACCCAGTGAGGGCTCGGGGCGGCGGGCTGGCTGCGGTCACCCATTCGGGCGCACATAAACCAGCAAAGAAGTGAGCAGTGAGACAGACCTCGCAGGCCCCAGTGGGCGGACCCAGCTGCAGGCTGACCATGGTCGCACATTCCCAAGCAGTGGGACAGGCCTCCCGGTGGCGGCAGGAGGCAGCAGGGGGGCCTGCCATTGCTTTTCTTTGGCCCCGCCAGCACATACAGTGTCACAACCCAGGGACTAAGTTGCCCTGCTCTGGTGAACACCTAGGGCTCAGCTCCTCATACGTAACAGGCACAAACAGTCCCAAATATGGCTCAAGAAGAACTCAAAGGCCCAGAGCCAATAACTCTAAGCAACCAGGAAATAGCGAACTTCTCAGATGCACAATTCAAGACACTGGTGATCAGGATGCTCACAGAACTGGTTGATTTTAGTCACAAATTAGAGGAACATATGAAGGCTAAACTAATTGAAAGGAAGGGAAACGCACAGGAAACCAATAGTGATGGGAGAAGGAAACTGGGACTCAAATCAATGGAGTGGACCAGAAGGAAGAACGAAACATCCGACCAGAAAAGAATGAAGAAACAAGAATTCAAAAAAAAATGAGGAGAGGCTTAGGAACCTCCAGGGCATCTTTAAACGTTCCAACATCCGGATTATAGGGGTACCAGAAGGGGAAGGGGAAGAGGAAGAGTGACAAGTGGAAAAGTTATTTGAACAAATAATAATGGAGAACTTCCCCAGTCTGGCAAAGGAAATAGACTTCCAGGAAATCCAGGAAGCTCAGAGAGTCCCAAAGAAGTTGGACCCAAGAAGGAACACACCAAGGCACATCATAATTACATTAGCCAAGATAAAAATGAAGGAGAGAATCCTAGAAGCAGCAAGAGATAAGGGGACAGTCACCTACAAAGGAGTACCCATCAGACTGTCAGCGGATTTCTCAAAAGAGACTTTACAGGCAAGAAGGGGCAGGAAAGAAGTATTCCAAGTCATGAAATCCAAAGACCTAAAGCCAAGATTTCTCTATCCAGCAAAGCTTTCATTTAGAATGGAAGGGCAAATAAAGTGCTTCTCAGATAAGATCAAATTCAAGGAGTTCATCATCACCAAGCCCTTATATGAAATGTTAAAGGGACTTATCTAAGAAAAAGATAAAAATATGAATAGTGAAAGGACAGCAAACTCACAGTTATTAACAACCACACCTAACACAAAAGCAAACCAAGAAGACAGCTAGATCAGGAGCAGAACCATAGAAATGAAGAACACATGGAAGGTTAGCAACAGGGGGGTGGGAGGAGAGAAGGGGGAGAAGGTACAGAGAATAAGTAGCATAGATGGTAGATAGAAAATAGATAGGGGGGAGGGCAAGAATAGTGGGGGAAATACAGAATTTAAAGAACCTAAGACATGTGGTCATAAACTAAAGTGTGGGAGGGGGTGTGCAGGGTTGAGGGGAATGAAGGGAGCGAATAGAACAACTGTAATGGTATAATCAATAAAATATATTTTTTAAAAAAGAATTGTTTTGAAAATTGGTCCAGAGGAGGACAAAAAGATTTATTTTTACATAGTAATTAACAGGAAAAATGTAGTAGTAAAAACCATGATATACTCACACCTAGACAAACAGATGTGTAAAAGATCTCTGTCTATAAGAGATCTTTTTGTCTAAAAACATGTATAAAAGAGTAATATAATTTAAGTGGGAGTTGGCTTGGATTATAAATGAAGCACTGAGCACAAATACAGAGGTGGACAAAAGGTGGGTTTACAGTTGTGAGTGACATTCTTTTGAATTAATAAAGCTATTGTAAAATTACATTCTGCATGTCTTTATCCATACACACAACAGGAAACCTACTTTTGCCCACCGACCTCTGTATAAACAAAGTAGGAAGGTTTTAGTTCTTGCTTCTCAACCCAAATCTTACTACTAGCTCTAGCAAATACAACTAAACAATCTTAGCTAAATCAGTGTCCATATCTATAAATTAAGGAGATTATGTAAAACAAATCTTAATTTTCCAAATTAAACTTTTAGGTTTTTGAAAATGAGGCACATGCAAAGCCAATATAACTTAAACTTAGGAGCCTATAAAGCCCCAGGGCAATTTCATATATGACCTATAGACTATACTGTAGCAACTATTTAGAGCACACTGTTATAAATATTAATTTTAAAAAGTTTGAAATTACAATCTTATACAGTATGAAGTTGGACCCCCAACAAAAGGAATTATCTTCTGGAGGGTGGGCCCCTTGTAGTACAGGCTTTCTCCACTAGGTGGGTGTTCTAGGAACCCATCTGTATCAATGCACCAGCTGGCATTGTTGTGAGAGGCTGCATTGGGCTTTAGTGAATTTTTGTGGAAGACTCTTACAAAGCATTTGCCCATTTCATGATGGGTGATTTATGAGAGCACCTGCCCACACCTTGCTGAGTGTTCAGCAGTTCTTAACCAAAAACAGCATGAGCCCTGTGCTCCCCCTCCCTGTTCATCCACTTTTGCCCCAATAGACTTTTATTTGTGTTGCCCTGGATTTAAAAACGTCCTTAAAGAGAAACATTGTGCTGACGTGGAAGAGGTGAAACAAAAAACAGCAGAAGCACTAAAAGGAATGAAAATCAACACTAAAAATCTTTTGAGCAGTGGAGAAAAATGTCTCGATAGGTATATTGCATCAAATNCCATCTGTATCAGTGCACCAGCTGGCATTGTTGTGAGAGGCTGCATTGGGCTTTAGTGAATTTTTGTGGAAGACTCTTACAAAGCATTTGCCCATTTCATGATGGGTGATTTATGAGAGCACCTGCCCACACCTTGCTGAGTGTTCAGCAGTTCTTAACCAAAAACAGCATGAGCCCTGTGCTCCCCCTCCCTGTTCATCCACTTTTGCCCCAATAGACTTTTATTTGTGTTGCCCTGGATTTAAAACGTCCTTAAAGAGAAACATTGTGCTGACGTGGAAGAAGTGAAACAAAAAACAGCAGAAGCACTAAAGGAATGAAAATCAACACTAAAAATCTTTTGAGCAGTGGAGAAAAATGTCTCGATAGGTTTATTGCATCAAATGGGGAATATTTTGAAGGTGCTAAAGTTTAAATATGTATGAATAAATATACAGTTTTTATACATGAATTATGTTTGTTGGGGAGTCCCCCTCATATGGATTAAAGAACAGGAGAAACAATTAAATTCATCAAAACCAAGTGTCTCCTCTCCTCAGAAGCTCTCAATGAATCTCCATGCTCTCTGAGTTAGTCAAGTCCTTCCAAGGCACTAGGAGTTTTTAAGTGACCAGATCCAACACCCTTCTCGGCCTCTCACCTCACTTTCTTCCCCCGCCCCCACCCCCGCCCTAGGCTCACTTCCCTCCAGCCACAGTGGTTACTCCTGGACGCACAGGCATAGGACCTTCACCCTGGGCTCTTCCCTCACCTGAAATGCTCTTCTGGCAGATATTCACCTGCTTATACCCTCATCTTCTACACATCTCTACCCAAAAGCCTGTTCCGTGGAAACTACCCAGACTATTCCACGTAAAATTACAACCTGCCCATCAACTTTCAACACCTCCTTCCACAATTCTGCTCTATTTTCTTTTCCGTAGTTCTTACTAGCTTCTTGTCTTACATATCATGTTACCTCTTTATTGTTAGTCTTCTGGGACACCCCACCCAACACAAAAGCTTCTTCAGCGTAGCAATTTGTTTCTTTTATTTGCCAGGACATTTCAAGTACCCAGAACAGTGCCTGGCATTTAAAAGGCCCTTTAATTCATTTATTCAACAAGTATTTTTCATGCTTGTCTTATTAAAAGATAAACATTACTACTTTTTAAATACAGGCATATGGTACAAATATTAAAATGTTTAGCATCGCTTTTAATACAAATCAATGTTCCCCAAATAACAATATTTTTACTTATACTATCTTTCTTAGATTTTTTCATTGTTTTTTCTTTTTAAATTGTTGTTCAAGTACAGTTAAAATTAGAAAATTTCATGTTAATTTTTCTCAGATGCCCTGATGCTTAGCTCTAAGTACAGTAACCAAAATAGTATTTTTATCACTCTCCAACATTTTAAATATTTTGAATAAAAGCATGTATCACATTCAAGTGTATGTAAATGGTATGTTTTGTCACTTGCTTTAAAAGATAAGATGAAACATAAGTAAAGACAAACATTAAATACAAAAGTACATTATGATTTTAAGCATATAGTATGTGCGTTTTAAATACTAATTTATTTAAACATTAAAAGCACTCTTTTATCTTCTTTCAGAAGAAACCTAAAATGCACATCAAGCCCTTATAAATACTGCTCATATAATTTTGTTTTAATAAACAAATTGTTTGTGTCTACCTTAGAGTTAGAGAGTCATAATTGTTGATGTATTCTCTGATATCTAAGCTGCCTTGTTTCTACTGCCAGAAAAGTATATTATTTTATTATTTTTTAGGGATAAGGATATTATCTCAATGATTTATGTTCTAAATTTATCTAAGCTAAATGAAATAATTTATATTCATCCTCTTGCCTGTTACTGGTAGATTATTTTATAACGTATTCAAAAAATGTCTACTAAGAATAGCATATAATACCAAAAAGCAAACGGAAATAAAACAATAAAATCATCATTTTTATAGAAAGCCTGGAAAAATAGAGAACATTCTTTGCCCCAGAACTATCTGCCTGACTTTTGCTCTAGCCCTGACTTGTCTGTGGGGCGTACATTCCCAAAGCCCCAGTGGATGCCTGGCACTTTGCATAGTACCAAACCCTACCTACTATATTTTTCCTATACATACACACGCATACCTATGATAAAGTTTAATTTATAAATTAGCCATAAGAGATTAACAACAATAACTGAAAATAATAAAATAGAAACTTTACAATAACATACTGTACAAAAGTTATATTCATGTGGTATCTGCCTTACTCAAAATTGTACTATACTTACCTTTTCGCTTAAAGGCAACATTTTATGCTTCTTTTTGCCATGTCTGAATGACCAACATCACCACTCTTGCATGTTGAGGCCATTATTCAGTTAAATCAGGGCTGCTTTAACACAAGCCCTGTGATCCTGCTACAGTGGATCTGATAACCTAGATGGCAGCTACTACATGACCAATGGGCAAGGAGTATATATGCAGTGTTGATACACTGGACAAAAGGACGCCGCACGGTAGGGGTGGGAGGGACCGGTAGGGGTGGGAGGGACCAAGTGGTATTTCATTACACTACTTGAATGAGATTACTTTTTATTTACTGAAAACATGTATTTGAAAAAACATAAAACTAAAGTTGTCCATGCTAAATGTAATAGACCTCATTTCTTTTATCTTCTTTGAGATTTCTATAGGATTTCATATTCTTATCCTTTTCCTTCTTGAAATGTTCTCTTCCCTTAAATTTCCTATGGCTCAATTTCATGGTTTTCCCTTAATTTTTGTATCACCCTCTCTGTCTCCATTGTAAGGTCAATTTCTGGACTCCTCTACAGATTACCATACGTGCTAGTGTCCAAGAGACCATCTTCTCACTCTGTCATCCTCCCAGGGTAGTATCACCTTCCTCTGACTTCTCTCAGCATCTTTATGCTGATGACATCCAAATCTGTTTCTCTAGTTAAGATCTTTCTCCTGATATTAACGATATCCAAAGTCGACATCAACTCCACATAGACGACTCATTGTCACTAAAATCAGCATCATCCAACCTCACAACTCCTACTGCACACACACAACACACACACACTGCCTTCTTTCAAATCACCCATATGTGAACAAATAGCATCACACTCTACCACTTGCACAATTAGAAAATGGGGAATCACCTCTGCCTTCTTTCTCTAGTCTGACATCCAAATCAGCCTTCAGTCCCTATCTATCCATGTCCAAATAATTTCTATAATCAACTGACTTCATTCAAGTCTGCCCAATCAGTGGCCTATTTCATGCTCTCCATTCTCTAATTGTGACCTAAACTACTAACCATGAGTCTCCTGAATCAGCAAGCTAATTACAGTACTTCATATTAGCCCTCTGCATTCCTAACTAGATCTTCCAAAAGTAGCTCTCTTTTTTGGGTCCACGGAGCTCTGCCTTCAGATGCACTGGAACTTACTACTCTGGAACACTATTACTGGTGTTCCTTTAGGGAGCAGATGACTCTGCAGGTCTACACGAAGGTACCCTTGGTGGATGTTGCGGGGGGCGGGTAGGGGGGGTGTGAAGGCAATCACATGGCCAAAGAGTGGGTCACAGAATAAATATTTGAAGATTATATCCATCAGTGTATCATCCCACTAGACTTCTCATCAACCATCTTCCACGCATTGCCTGAGTGACTTTGTAGTGATGCGATTCAACATCAGACAGATACCATTCAATGGTCACTCATGTTATTCTATAGAAATGACTCTCTACTACCTTAAGGGGTAAACCTAATCTCTCCTCTAACTGATTTTCTTAAGCTAGAAAACTTAAGTTAAAGCTATAGCATGAAGATTCATTACTTAATTTTATCCAATTAAAGTAAATTGTTCAAGCAAATTCCTCTTCATAAAATGGAATGTTTCTCTTTAAAGCACATGGAATACTTTTACTTAAACTTTAGAGAGCACAAGATTCCCACTACTATTGTAGTTCCAAGAGTCAATTGTCTCAATTACAACACTCATTTAATAATTATTTGAAGTCTAGATACCTGTTTAAACAGCAGAGACATTTACCGTCAGAAAACAAAAGCAGCACTGTAGTCGGACTAAAGCCCAGTCATGGAAGATCGTATCACAGCCCAGACTTATGCAACTCCAGAGCAATATAATTACTATGAAATGTGTTTCATATTTTGCCTGTGGCTTACTTAAAAAGACCAAGTACTGCCAATACCTTTTGCTCTTCAGTGGTAAATTAGAGGTGATGTAAGAGCTCTTGCTACATAATCTTGCCAACAATACCAAAGTATAACACTGAGAAAGAGGAACATGCTCTGTTTAGGAGGAAAAAATGTTTAAAACAATCCTCAAAGTATTAAGCTTTATCAAATTAATATCACTACTAAAGAAAGCATTAAACACCAGGAAAGCAAAATGCTACCAAATATATTTCGTTTAAGTACCCATGACTTGTTATATTCTAAAAAGCAAATAACTGCAATAGAAGCAAATACAAACACGCTTTTGTTTGAGGTTAAGGAGAAAAAGAGTTATTTGATTGTGAAATGCACAAACTAGCTAAGTTATCTTGAAAACAGTTGGAGAGAAAGGACATCCTGGCCACTCAGACACCTCTCTGCGTGTGACACACACAGATCGCATTGCCTCTGTGAACCTCCCAAATCCGAGGGTTAGATGAAATGGCCATCAGAGCCTTCCAACTTAAACAGGCATAACTCTCCCAGTTGGTCCGTTTAAAGGCTCCTTTTACCTGTATTAGAAATGTGCCTGGGCAAAACAAACAAACAAACAAAAAAATGTTTTCAAAATGTATTTATGCATTATAATGAAAAAGAATATTAAATCCCCAAGGAACTCTTTAACATCACGTCAGTGTATGCCCCCTAGTCCTGCTGAAAGGATAGTAATGGGCCAATAATCCGGAGGGGAAAAGGCAAAAATTGCATGTTTTATTAACAAAAATGATGATAAACAAGTTGTTCTAACTCACATAGCAGTTTAAGAAATGGATTAAACAGCATAACTGTGCCTATTTGGTTATTTCTGTATTTTTCTTTTCTTAAATAAAATTGTTTCTGAACATAAACACTGCTCTTTATTCTACTTATATGTTGAGTATTCTCTTTTTGATTGTCATGAAGGAGACCAAAAGTTAAAAATAACAAAAGTGTGTGTGCCTTTTAGTAGATTTCTCCGAAAGCCCCTTTAAAAGCCACCATTTCGTTGATTTATCAGTGCCATTCTGGTACAGACCAATTAACAACTGAAATAAAGTTGACTGTGGGGAGGCCTAAACTGGATTTTCCCTTTGCTTTAACTTTTTTTCTACCTTGTATGAGTCACCAAAGAACAATGGGTTCACCTTCTACATTATTACTATCTTAGAGAATTTAAAGTTTCTTCTCTCTACTCTCTGTCTCGAATAGTTAGTGGAGGCATTTTCACTATTACTTGGTCTGTTTATACAAAATGAAAAGGGAAGAAAATAAGTCTATTAGAATGGGGAAATATTATTTCTATAGACATATTGAGAAAGTAAAAAAAGATACAGAAAAGAAAAAATCAAGAAAAAGAGAAATTAACAACTTACAATTAGAATAAATATGACATGTAACTTAGGAAGGAAAGATTCTCCATTAAAATTTTTAAAAAATGAATCTCACCCTGGCTGGTGTAGCTCAGTGGTTTGATCCCCAGTCAGGGCACATGCCTGGGTTGCAGGCCAGTTCCCAGCAGGGGATGCACAAGAGGCAACCACACATTGATATTTCTCTCTCTCTCTCCTTCCCTTCCCCTCTAAAGATAAATCTAAAAAAAAATGAATCTCTTAGAAAAAATATAAAATGTCAAATATAATTCCATTTCATAAAATTAATATGCCTCTATAAATCAACTGACTAATATGTGTTATCTATGTGCATGTTGAGTATTGTGATAGGTGATACAGAGAATATAAAAATAGAAGAACTGGGACCTTCAGTTCAACAAAATCATTCAGGAAATCTCTAACTCAGTGAATCACGAATGCCATATGAAAGACAGGAAGGGTTTGATTCAGATTTGCCAAGAAGTAAAACAATGGGTACAAAGGAATAAGTAATAATAAATAAAATCAAAAAGCACAAGATGATTTAAAGAGAACTTAATTTAAAAGAAGAGAGATTTTAGAGTAAAAGATAAGGTAAAGCAGAGTTAGGGCCAGAAATGAACTGCAGAAAGAGTCTCAGGGACTACACACAAGCATGAAAATGTTTAAAAATTAACAAAGGTATTTTATTTGCGAAATCAAAGTTTTACTTTAGAAAAATTAACTTTAATATGGTACCAATACCCATGATCAGGGTGGGAAAAACAGATGCTAGATGTCTACTCAACACATTACAGAGATCGGAGGTTTAGGTCACAGGAATGAAATAGGACAGTAGCAGGAATAACTCCAAAATTCATTTCAAATTCAGCACTGAAAGAATTCAGGGACTAATTAAATATGAGGGTAAGGGTTGGGAAAGAATGGGAAAATTTATATTTTATATGTGAGTTTAAGGTGGTATGTATCAACATGGAAATTTCTAGCAGTCAGTTGGAAAGAGTACTCAAAGCACACACAAAAAAAAAACACAAAAAGCAAATATATGTTAAATACACACATATACAGAGAGAGAATGCACATGAATGAGTCCAGCCCTAAGGAAGATTATTATAAAATGCCCTACTTCACACCATATATAAAATCTACTTCAATGTCATTAAATAACTAAGTTTGGAAGGCAAATCATTAAACTTTTAAAATAAATACAGAAGAAAACAACCACAGAGTCATAAAGTGTTTCTTAAAACTTAAAAAAAACCTCTGCCTAAAATAAAAATAAAAAATCATGAACATTGTAATGAAAACTTTGTCCAAAGAATTATAACTGAGGTAAAAAAAATAAGCCCAGACCTGAAACAAACACACCACTGTCAAGTGATTAAAAGACAAGATAAAGACTGTCTACCAATTAGTAAGGAACAGATAAACCAAAAAGAAAATGAGTTCAAGACATGAATGGGCTAAAGGCACTTACAAAAAGTAGAAACACAAATGACAAACACCTGAAAATACACTCAATCTCAACAGTAGAGAAATTCAAAGAGTCAAAAAAAAAAGACAAATTTTGATTATGATTTTACACTCATGCAATTTTTTTAAATCTGAAAAGCCTAAAAGTACCAGTGTGAAAAACCTGAAAATCAATCAATACAAATATTATCACAATTAATGAGAACATGTAAAACAGAAATGCTTATGTAATGGTGGTTGAAATGCCAACTGTTTGATTATATTGGCAAACAATTTATGTGTTGTGAAGTCAAAATATTTATATATGCTCAAAGTCCTGTGTACAAGAATTTGTACATACATACAACATTGTTTTTTAATAGAACAATTAAAAACCCCAGAAATAACTCAAATACCCATAGGCAGAAGTCTGGGTATCTAATCTAGTGTACTCCACAACAGTGTAGTATTCTTTGTTTTATTTTTCTTTATATCTTTTAAACAGCCATCTATTTATAAAATATCATTTTACATAAATTATGTAAATTTTATTTTACTATTTTAATAATTTATATAAAAACTTTATGAATTTGTTAAATTTTATTTTTCATATGGAATGAATATTTACAAAGAAAAATAACTATATACTCAGATATGCACATACACACACACACACACACACACATATATGAAGAGAAAGAAAACAAAAATTAAGGATAGATTGGTAAACTGGTCATAGAAAATTGAGGACATTACGAACTTTTAGATCTCCAGAAGGAAAAGTGGGTCCAGTGAAGTCAAGAGGAATAGGCCTTGGAAAAAATTAGAGACATGTTATCATCTTAAGACAGGAATTGTCAGATGCACGAAAAGGGTACCAGCCAAGCTATAAGATGTAAGAGAACAATCTGAGAGATACTAGAGGAAGTAAAAACCACCGTTGGAAGAAATAGGTGTGCACAAAAGTAGGGTGCCAGTTTTTTTTTCCTGCTGGGTGAAAACTCCACATGCTTGCAGAGAGAGAGAGGTCTGTGCCAGTGGGCATCTATGAGGGTGGACCTGGAGAGAAAGACCAAAATGCAGGAGGAAAAAAACTAGAGAGATCATATGTCACTTTTAAATAAATAAAATTATGGTTGTGGGCATTAAAAATGATAAGGTTGCTAATCCCTAGATTAAATGTCTCATTCGACAGAGAGCTATAAATTACAACTCAGCTATAGGACAGCTTCTTCATTCAAAGAGTGCACCTTTCCCATTTATTTTAACACCCTACAAAGTCTAGTCTAATTAAGCACTCACACGCTTTTTAAGAGTCTTATTAAAGGGAATGCTAGAGGCACCACCTCTGTCTCTCCCCAATTCTCCTGGCAGCTGGTCCAAGGCCAAATTCTTTCCTCAGACGGGCAATGTTCCCCTGGGGACAGGAGTGGGAGGTATAAATGGGGCCTCCAGGAGAAAGGCAGAAAGCAGAGAGGGGTGGGGAATAGAGTCCAGGATCAGTCATTAGTTTTTAGGAACCTTCCAAACAGTGCCCGAAGCAGATGCAGCAGTCCTGGTCTGGAAGCAAGGCTCTCATGCTACACAAAGCAACAGCAGTACTAGGGATATAAGGCCTGCTCCATAAAACGGCTTGGCCCTCCTCTCTCCAGAGTTACTGCTCCCAAAGTCTGTCACATCAGAAGGTGTCATTAATTTTTCACAGGTCTTACTGCTTTGTACTGCTGAAGCAGAGAACTGTAATAATGTTTAGAAATTATTTTTTGTAGTCTGGTTGTGATAAGAAGTACAAATTTCTCTCTAATGTATATGTTCCAAATGATTCCCTCCAAATTAAAATATTCATAATTTTAAATAATTTATCTTTTTTCAAAGATAATAAATATCATCTTAACAGAAAATTTCCAATTCTTACACCAATACAAGTTCACCTCTCCAAGCAATATAATCACAAATTATAGTTTGGTTTAAGAAATCTCCCTTATCCGCTGTCTTTCTAGTAGCAGAAATAATATTTTAAAAATACAGTAAAAAGTTCCAGTCCCTGATTCTCTAAACCTGCCATGTATTTATATGATGGCTCATCAGAAATGCAAAGGTATTGGACAACCCAGTTTCTTTCCTTTTTCCCCCTCCCCTCCCCTTTCTCCCCTCCCTCCCCTTCCCTTTCCAAGCTTACTGAGCTATATATCCTGTCTTGGCCTAAAAATCAACATGTTTTACTAAGTTAGTTATAGATAACTGTACAGCCTTAACTTGGAGAACAGAAAAACTCCCTTTCCTTCTGATTCCCAATTATACCATAATGTAGCGGTACATAATCTCATGGGGTGTAGAGATGATTTGTTGGAAGGTTTACATGATCGAGGTGAGGATTGTTTCTGCAACAATAGCTCTCTATGAAATACAATAGGGTTCAAGGTTGAAATCCAACCTGGAGCATAACCTCTTAACAAGTTAGCTAAGTGAATTAAAGTCTGTACAGAGATAACTCAGAAGCAGTGGATAACTCTGCCTCCTGGATTTTTTGTTTGACTCTTTTCCAAAAAAGAACCCTCACAAAGACCTCAAAACAAATGCATTTCAAGTTTCTGTGCCTTACAACTCAGGCCCATGACTAAATAACTCAACTGGTTCCAAACTGAGAAGCAAATGGCAATGAGAAAAGCAGAAAAGGGCCTTTTGTTCCATCACAAAGGCAGCACACTGATGATGTACAGGGGCTAGAAATCCCGCAGAAGGGAGTCTCAATGTGAGCAAGGAGCTTCCTGCTGCCAATCAATAGGGCGCTCCTGGTTGTACAGGGAGCAAATGCCATTTACTAACTGGGCTGCATTAAAACTGGCAAGTCCATTTGTGAACAGCAACCCACTTTATTTTCCAGGAGATCGTGGGGCACAGCATGCCCTTTCATGGCACAAGGAGACTTACTTGGCATATGCGATGAAGAACTTGTCTGACTTGGAACCACTGGTACATAAAGCAAAGAAAAGAGTTAAAGCCACCCAGGTGTAGGAGATTAAGGATTTAACGGGCACATGAAAGACACGAGCATCATCTGGACAGCCTTCATCCTTTGCAACAGGGGAGAGTTCCCCAGCGACCCCAGCAGAAAGAATAAGCTTAAATGAACAAAATTTAGCAATTCTGTTGACAAAGGCAGAATCCTTGAATAGACTTTTTCTTTTAAATACGAGTTTGTCTGCCAAAACTTGATTACCTTTCATAACAAATAAATGTCTTCTAAGCAAACATCTCTTCCAAGTAGCAAAAATATGCCTTGCCCCCCACAGGTCATCGTCCAAAAACGGTGAACGTCACAACTTTAAGAGTCCGTTTGAACAGATGGGTCTTGAATAATAGCCGTGCGGAGAAGGGCAGCAAATGCTGAGTTAAGGGCCACCTTCAATCTGCTGAGCCAAGACAGGAGAGAAGGACTTTCAAAAATCATCCCTGTCATCACACTGCTCTGTTCATTAGATGCTTCTGAGCAGCCCAAAAGGTTGTGGGAATCACAATAAATGTTTTGTTTTCTTCTTTATATATTCTTATGTTTATTCTTCTTTTTATACTTCATCTAATATTTTTTTAAAAATCCCTTGACCTGGATTTGGAAATCTCTCAGTCATAGGGTCCAATCTGTTCAACCTATTTTATCGTTGTTCCTCATTTCAAAACCCTCCCCCTCAGACCTGCACNCTGAGCCAAGACAGGAGAGAAGGACTTTCAAAAATCATCCCTGTCATCACACTGCTCTGTTCATTAGATGCTTCTGAGCAGCCCAAAAGGTTGTGGGAATCACAATAAATGTTTTGTTTTCTTCTTTATATATTCTTATGTTTATTCTTCTTTTTATACTTCATCTAATATTTTTTTTAAAATCCCTTGACCTGGATTTGGAAATCTCTCAGTCATAGGGTCCAATCTGTTCAACCTATTTTATCGTTATTCCTCATTTCAAAACCCTCCCCCTCAGACCTGCACGAAGTCCCATCACCCAGAGTGATCATCCTCATTTCTGAGCAGTGTGGGCACTCTCGATGCTGTGTAACAATGAAACCTGAGCCCCTTTTACTCGCCGCTTCACAAACCCAGATTCACCTCCACTCGTCTGACCCCTGGAGCCTGTGTGTTGCTTCCTTCCTGGGGCTCCTTTCATAGTACAGATGTCTCTAGTCCTTTGGACACTGAGTTCAATAACAATACAAGACAACCAATATGAATGCTTCATCTCCCTCAGATCACTGTTTCCCATCTTTCATCATAGTATTTTCAAACGTATAAAATTAGAGACATAAAATTATCTGAAGTATGACAGGCTAACTATCTGAAGAGCAATGTAAGCAATACAAATACAGAAAGTGATATGTCTAGCAAAGGCTTCATAGAGAAGTGGGCATAAAGTTGAGTCTTAAAAGATAAAGGGAACATAGGCAAGAAAAAGGAAGAAACAAGGACATTTTGGAAGGTAGATATATCATGTGTAAATTCAGTCTCACACACACACACACATACACACACACACAGTGCCAAAACTGTTCAAAGAACCATCAGAGAGAGCAACTTTCAGTTTGCCTAAATCAGAGGGTGTCTGTAAAAAATATTGGTAGAGAGGCCGGAACTGTTGACTGAGGCTAAATTATGAAGGACCTCAAATGAAGGCTAATCATTTTGACTATAAAGGAAGTATTGACAAAATCAGAGAAGCTCAATATTAGTAAATGAGCATCCCCAAAGAGTAAATGATTTATAAGAGTTTAAAGTAAGAGAAAACAGGAAACTGTTGTCAGCATTATCCAGACGGTGCACACTTAGAGCTGTGACTAGAGAGTAAGGAGTGTGATTACTAAAAAGGAATATAAATTTGAAAATGTGTAAGATGAGGCCAAGAATAAGTAAATAGGACCCCTTGATCGAGACCTTAAAGTGTTCAAACTCTTCACTTGAATTACATAGCTCCACATAACTAGAACATAACCATCGCATCTTCAAAAGGTCACCCCTTTGACCATTATGTCTGTCTTCATACTTCCACCATGTTAATCTCCTTCCAGATTCAGGGCCTTGGATTAGCTGTTTGCTCCATCTCTAACGTATATCCCTGATAAAGACCAGGAAAATTATCGGTCCCTGAGTCCTTTTCACCATTTACATCTCCAAGTGAACATGACCTTCTCTAATAACTCCTCTTTAACCACCTGGTCCAAGGTGGTTTCCAAGACATTTAACTCTCATTATTCTAACTACCTGCTTAGCACTTACTGTATTCTGATCTTTCTCTCATTTGTTTATCTGTTTTCCCCCTTCCACTCTTACACTGAAATTCCTGGGAGAACAGGAACCTTGAGACATACTCAGCATTATAGAAGATCTCCAGCAGCAAGAATGGTACCCAGTACAGATTAGGTTCCTGGATAAATATTTGTGGAATGGATACATAAACAAGTCATTCATTGTCAACCTTCAGAGAGGAAGTAGTGTCCTCAGACTGCCCTGAACCCCATGTCTTCTTCAGTCTTGGATATTCCAGTTCCCTTAACTGGTATGAGAGAATGCCAAATCTTCTCAATTCTGCCTCTTTCCAACTTTGCTAGCTTTAGTTGGTTTCTTTACTTGTAAATTAGAACTTTACATATACCACTTTGCAGTTTCATTACTTCCTTTGAACTTTAAAAAAAAAAAAAAAAAAAACCTGTGTAACAAGTGACTGGCTATCATTCGGTCTAGCAGGGACTGAAAAAAAAGGGCCCACAAAACACTCAGTCAAAGAACAGAGGCATTGACCAGTGGCCCTGGGATTGAACACAGGCCAAAGGGCATCTTAGTTGAAGCATAGTTAAAGCAATAAATAACATAGTGTCAATGTTACTGTCTGTCCACTCTATATTCTCTATGTAGGCATGAGATCTTCCACCTCTCTCATGCAGCAGGTCACAGTACCCAATGTAACAAATAAAGTCATTAGGTTATATGTTTATTGTTCTGCTTACCAATGCCCTGCCAAAAACAAAGTCTCTTTGTTTTGGGGGGTTAAAAACAAAGAGAAGGAATTTAAAACATGAAAGAAAACAAATAGCAACTCAGCCACCACCCCCAAAACAAATTTACCCTGGCATTTACAGATCAACCTGACTTCATCCCCATGTAGGCCTACATTTTTGAAGCTCACAAACACGCCACAAATGACTTTTAATAAAAATTAACCCAAGAGATGCTGTGTCTATTTACAAGCATTACATTAGTGCTATTGTTGCAAAACACCTGGATCTAAAGATGTTTCAGTTTGAAACAAATTTTGATCCCTAGGTGCTGAAAGTTTTCCATTCTTTATTATTTACTGAATTATTACTTGATATAAATTTGTGACTATAGACCTCATTTTTAACATAGAATAATTGATTTACTGTTTGCAGAAAGCTGAAGAAAATTATTTTTTTTAAAAGATCATTCAAAAATACAAATCTCATCAGGGAATTGCAGAGGTATGTACAATAGCTATTCATATAACTAAATGCAAAAATAAGATGTAGCAGCAAGTTTTATAACACATTTTAGAAATATCTTTTGAGCCTTGGCTGGTGTGGTTCAGTGGATTAAGTGCTGGCCTGTGAACCAAAGGGTCACTGGCTTGATTCCCAGTCAGGGAACACACCTGGGTTGCAGGCCAGGCCCTCTGTAGGGGGCGCAAGAGACGCAACCACACATTGATGTTTCTCTCCCTCTCTTTCTCCCTCCATCCCCTCTCTAAAAATAAATAAGTAAATAAATTTTTACAAAGCTTTTGAAAAGCATGACAGATAAAATTAACCATAAATTGTCTTCTAGATGAGATAAGTGGATATTTTTCTTTTCAGTGTTCAAAGTTTGTTTTCCTTTATATTCCACTTTGTATCACTAACAAGAGAATTAGATTATATACAATATTATCTAAAGAAATAGTAAAATAGTTACAGACTACACATTTGTTTGACATTTCCCTTATATTTTCTGTTTACTACATCCCCTCAATTAAAAAACTAAAATAGATAATTACATCCTTTTACTATTTATATAAATTGTTCTAAGTATTAAAACTGAAATTTCCACAGCATAAAAGATTTAGATAAGATTTAGATAAGAGATAAAAACATGATGTCACTCAGTTTTGTTTTGCTTAGGAAGACCCAATATTTTGTTCACATACCAACCACAGGCAGTCTGAAATGAAAAAAAAATTAGTCTTTGAAATGGAAATGAGTGCAGGTCATACAGAAATTCAAGTTGTACAGAAACTCAAAAGAAATCCAAAAAAGACCAATTCTAATTAACTATCAAAGTCAATGGGCAAAATAACTGAGAGAATTGATTTTAAATTACTATCTATATTTTTCTTATATGACATGGTATTGTACTAATAAATGGCACAGCATTGTCAGAAACATCATTAAACTGATAAGAAAGGAATTCTTTCATTTTTTTAAAGATTTTTATTTATTTATCTTTAGAGGGGAAGGGAAGGAGAGAGGAAGAGAAATACCAATGTATGGTTGCCTCTCATGTGTCCCCTGCTGGGAACTGGCCTGCAACCCAGGCATGTGCCCTGACTGGGAATCGAACCGCTATCCCTTGGTTTGCAGGCCCTCACTCAATCCACTGAGCTACACCAGCCAGGGGTGGAGTTCTTTCATTTTTTTGTGTTTGACTATCAACTCTGCCCCAGTAAAATGCACGTTTTTCTAATCTTGATACATGAAAACCAGCCTGTTAAAGGTATGTGAAATAACTTCCACAAAGATATAGGAAACAAGGAGTCAGAAGTGCATTAACTCAGATTCAACACACGAGGCTGAAAGAAAGTGAGCGAGCAAGCAAATTTCTTCCACTACTTTTGGATCATGTCTCTTCCCCAGCCTCCTCGGATAAAACAACCTAAGAGAAAAACACTACCTAAGTCTCCCTACCAGTCATGAATTTTAACTGCTATTAAAAGGAAAATGAATTAATTTCATAGATGTATTTCTCAAAAGAATGAGTAAAGGGCACTTGACAGCTCTTGCTACACTAAATAAAAACAGGTATGACTTAGTAGAAAACAAGAGAGTGCCGTCATGTACTTGCAATGATTATCGTGTTAACTAGAAAGACCCTCCTCTTTATTTGTTTACATTCATTTACAAACTACAAATTTTGTCAGTGAATCAATGCAAACGGAGTCTAAAAGGAAAGTAAAGCTGATGCTTTATTAAAAAAATTGCTGTCAGGAACCAGAAAAAAGTCACCCTCACAGGGTTATGTTTTAAGAAAGTGATGGCTATAATAACCTGGGAGTTTTTCCAAATCCTTTTGGAGTACTTTAAATGAAACAACTAGGGAATCAAGATGAAAAATCAGCAACAAGAGGCTGCTTCCCTAATAACAAGTATTTTACCAGAATAAAAATGAACCCAAGTGCCCGTGGTAGGAAATGAAGGTTGCCATAACTAAAATCAGCCGATCTAGTTGTGACTAACTTCAGAAGTCACTCATATGGCTAAAGTCCAAACACGTAACAGCAAGATCAAATCACTAAAGAAGAGAAAGGGGAATGATTTTGGCCACAAAATTGTCAGCAACTTAGTCCATGCAATAGATAAGAAACTTTCACGTAACAAATCAAATTAGAAATGTTCAAGACTGCACAGGTATTTTGTGAGTTTATTTGAAAAAACTGACAATAGCAGAACACAAGGTCTCAAAAGCTCCCCAGAAATGACAGTTCTGCAATTTCTTTTATACCTTTAGTATCATGGAGGGAATGTAAAGAAGATTACAAGAAGGGAGGAGAAAGCAAGGCAGAGACCACATTACACGGTAATTATCATATTTTGCCATGTATGAAGCACTCTCATGTAGAATGTGCACCCATAATTTTGGCCCAAACCTTCAGGTAAAAAATTGTTTAATTTTGAACAATTTTAAATTGAATTGTTTAATTCAATTTATATATATTTGTATTTACAAACAAAACTAATTACTGTATTCCAGGGTATTAATTTGCATTGGATATTGTTATAGCTTTCTAGAGTTACACTTTTAATACATAAGCAAAAAAAAAAGAATTAAAAACATTTATATAGATACAGAATTAGTACTACCCATATATAATGCACATCCTTATTTTTTCCCCTAAAAAATTTGGGCAAAAAATTGCACATAATACATGACAAAATACAGTAACAAAATTATGTGCCCTAGAGGATGGTCGGGCTTCCAAGGGGTCTGAAAAGGAAGCATTTTAAAGGTGTGATAACCTAGACACACAAAATAATGGACAAGGCTCGCTTAAGGCTCAGATAACCTTTTACAAAAAAATTATAGGCCTGAGGCATGACTACCCTGTTAGGAATTTATGATCAAATCACCCTGTGAAGTTACTTTCAGTTAGATTTATTACAGAGCCCTTTCTTCATCCACACACTTGATTCCCCTATTTTGCCATGTATAATACATGCATTTTGGCTCAAAACTTTTGGGAGAAAACAAGAATGCGCATTATACATGGGTAGTACTAAGGATGTGCACTATATATGGGTGTTGCTTAAAAGCATGGGTGCACATTATATGTGGTGAAATGCAGCAAATATTAAAGCCAGACAAGTCGGCAAACGTGAAGTCTCCAGCTCTGTCTTACACATGGTAGGCTCCTAGCAGATGACCTTTCCTTCCTTTCTTCCTGCTTCCTCCAGTCACTGGGTTATTTTCTGACAGACCTATTGATAGTTTCAAGTATCTTGTCTCTACACCTGAGCTGAAAACCATGAATTGTTTCATTCAAAGACAGATACGAATACTTTTAATTCCCCCTCCTATGTCTCACATGGTTCATCTGTAAACGATGTGGTGATGACTCGAAAGTTCAAAACAGATGTGCCATGGTACTGTAGGATGCTTTTGGCTATATAGAGAAATACCCACCTAAAAGTGGTTTAAACATTGTTTATTATTATTATTTTTTTATTATTTGACCTGAGAGTCAGCCCCTGGCTACTTCTCCTTCCACACTTTCTCTGTCGCCCGTAGTCTGTCATCTCCCCCCTCACAGCTACATGGTTACTGCAGCAGCCCCAGGCATCAGAGTCTGAGGGAACAACATGCCTCTGTCTTTTTCTCTGGGAGGAACATCTTTCCCCACCATAACTCTCTGGCCAGACCTGTGTCACACGGCCACCTTCATCTGCAAAGAAAGTAGTGAAAGGAAGAAGGACTAGTGAATAAAAACATTAATAAAATCTGTAACAGTGCTAGACAACATAATGAGCCAGAGTCATTTATAATGCTCATAAATGAAGAAGTTACAGCTATTGGCTATACCTAGTTTTGATGACTACACTGTATCTTCCCTGTCTCCTCCACACACACACACACAAATTCATGTGTTGAAATCCTAATCCCCATTGAGACTGTATTTGGAGACAGGACCTTTGGGAGGTAAAGTTAAATGAGGTCATAAAGATGGGGTGCTAATCTGATAGGCCTGGTGCCCTTCCCTTATAAGAGGAGCAAGAGACTCCAGAGTTTATGTGACCATACCAAGTGAGGACACAGTAGGAAGGGGGCCATCTGCAAGCCAGGAAGAGACCTCTTGCCAGGACCCAAAGAGGCCACCCTCCTGATGTTTGGGCTTTCCGATCTAAGAGAAATAAAGTTCTCTTGTCTAAGCCACTGGGCCTTTACTTGGTTATGGCCCCCAGCAGTCTTATCCATCTAAGGAAGGAAAGCCAAGCGAACCTCCCTCCTTCGGGGGGCTCTACGTGGTTGAATGACGACCTGTGGAAACTGAAGAGTTCGAAGAACTATGGCACCGGGGTGATATGTCCTCCTCCTCACATTTTGCACGGATGGTTCATGAGCATGTTCTTACTTCAGCTCCTATCTCCAAGGATCGGTCTTTTAAAGATTTTTTTTATTTTAACTAAACAGTCCCTTGGTTTCAGTCCCAGACTTCTTAGATTCAAAGCCAGCAGTATCTCTGGAGTGTAAAAATCATCCCATTGCCAAAATATCAGTGCACTACATGTTAACATAAACCTTTAAAAAAGAAACAAAAACAGAAAATCCCATGCCTATTCAGTTCTCACCATTTTTTTTCAAACCAATTAAAAATGTTAAGAAAACTGGTTGCTAAAGTTCAGTGTTTGTTTCTCAGTGAATTCAGAGGTTTAAAAACAAAACAAAACAAAAAACCACATTCTGCTGTATTATCACTTTCTAATCTCTGGCCAAACCCCTGTGGTTTTCATCACGCATCATTTTTGTGATTAATGATGTGCACCCAGTTAATGGAAAACTGCAGATTAGGTTTTCGCTAATAGTTTTGGAAGTTATGTCTGCCTGCCTCATTTGGTAACAACCTCACTGTTCAGTAAGAAACTAATGGATTTAATCCCAAAGCAGAACTTAGTTTTATAAATACAAGGCAGGTCAGATTTCCAGAGAGGAGAAAATTACACTTTCAGAAGAGTGCTGATCTTCCACTGAAATTTAACACCGAGATAATGCCTCGTAATGTTTTTCTTTTTTTCACTTCTACTTAATCAATTTTAAATGTTACAGTACTTATTTGAAGCCTAGACAACTAGGCAAAAACTAGTACTTTGTGACATGGCAAATAAAACAAATATAATATGATACCTTTTCTAATTCCTATATTGAAAAAAAGAGACATCTATTGTTTTGAAGACACAGGTGAGAAACAGCTCCATATATTAGTGTTTCACTGCAGTACTTCATAAAATTTACATTTCCTTTTTTTTGTTTCACTGCAGAAAGTGTTAGCTCCAAATAACTGTGGTTTAAGAAAAACAATGTGGTACAGTGGGAAGCATAGTAATCAGAAACAAAAGAATCAGAGGCAAGAATCCTAGTCCTATTTCTGCCTCAAATTACTTTGGAAACAAATCTACACTTTGTTTTCATTTTCCCCACTACATTTTATATCTCTCTTAAGTCACTTAACAATTGCTATACTATTTCAAAGTTAATCTATTTATGTTTCACATTTCCCATCTGGACGAGGCTCCTTAAGGCTAGACCCCACATCTGATTTACATTATGATCTCCTACAGTGCCAACCTAGAATACAAGGTTATGAGAAGAGGGACTTTGCTGTATCCTCAGGGGTTTAGCATAGTTTGACCTTATGCTAACAAAGTACCAAGTATGTTAAAATTAAAAAGAAAAAAAAAACTAGGAAGAACAGCGTGAAGAAGGAGAGGGGTATAGGTGAAGCACAGAAGCAAAACTGGGCAGTGGCAAAACTCCGAATGAAACTATAATGATGAACACAAGTCACACATTTGTCAGCCTCTTAGAATGTGCACACTAGGTGTGAACCTTAATATTAACTATGGACTTGGAGTGATTCTGATGTCAATATAGGTTCATCAACTGAGTACCACGCTGGTGGTTGATGGAGATTATAGGGGAGGCTATGCATGTGTGGGGGTGGGTAGTAGATGGTAAATCTTTGTACTTTCCTCTCAGTTTTGCTGTGAACCTAAAACTGCCCCCCAAAATAATGTCTTGTTTTTAAAAATAGCATGATTTCGAAACAGAATGAAATTCTCAGCACATATTAAATTCAGTGGAGTCTGCAAATTTTGTGTCTATCCATCATAATGTTAACTAAACTTTATGGTAAAGGTATGCTTTCTATCATTTTTCTAAATATATATATATCATATATATATATATGATTCATATATATACACACACATAGATATTTATTCATGTGCTATAATAATCCAATGAATAGAAACTATTGTGATTTTCCTTTTTCAGAAGAGGAAACCACAAAGAGATGAAGAACTATGTCCAATTCTGCAGGGCTGAGAAATAAGAGTCAAAATACCCCAGAAGACAAACCCCAAAGTTCATGAGCCTCATCCTGATCTGCCAGGCAACCAAATTTATTATTTGGAAAATCATTTTTGCTTTTATTTCACCATTTTATGTATATTATTTTTCCTTTTTCAAATCAGAGGTTAAGTTTCTTAGGGTTAAAGCTAGTATCTCCTCATTATTGAATAACACCCATCATAAGTAATTAAATTACCACGTCATTCTCCCATTAAGGCATCTGGCAAGACAGAATCACTGGGAAGCACAAGTGACAGCACTGATGTCCTACAGCTGTTTCAGATTCTTAGTCCAACAGAAAAATGGACACGAGAACAGCATGCAGATGTATGTAAACTAGGGAGCCCGACCATGCAACATGAGGGGATCCCCCACTTCCGGGAGTATGCTCTAGACAAAAATTAGTCCAAGTTCATTAAAAGTATTGGGACTATTTTCTTTTTAATAGTTTTATTGCTGTAAAAATTGTGTGAGAAGGGGGTTGACTAGAGAAGTGGTCAGGTAAGGAATGGCTCAGGCAAAGAAAATATAGGCAGCCCCTCTAGAAATAAAAAAATAAAAATAAAAATAAAAAAATCAGAGTATTAAAATGTTTAATAAGAAGTTTAGAGGGGGGCGGGCAGGGTTGGGAATATAAGACAGAAACCTGTACTTGAACAAGAATTAAATAAAAATTATATTAAAAAAAGGAAGTTTAGAGAGTGTAAGTTCTCTGGAGAAGAGAAATTGAGTAAACAATGGAACAAAAGGAGAATAACTTTTACTTAACCTAGAGTCTGGGGAATTTTTTAAAATTCCATTTTTCTTTTTATAAGAATTAAAATGAATAAACAGCTAACATGACACACTGCGATGAAAACATTTTAATTGTTTTAAATCCATAAAGAATCTGCATTAAGCAACAGTCGAAAGTGTTTCGTGCTATTTCCTAAGAGCAAAAAGGCTACATAAATACAGTTCATGTCGAGCTGGTTGTTTCTAATAACTGACGTACAGGTACAAGTATGTATCTAAATGACAGAATCGATGAAAACATCAACCAAATAATTTACTGAGCACTATGCACATGAAAAATGTTCTACTCTGCTACTTGTTTTCATTGATTGTTAAGTTTTGCAAGTTAAGTAAAAATATGTGGAAGCAAAGTAATCACTTAAAAAGTGATCTATGACTCAAATTTCAATCTGCAACAAAGAGACATTAACCCATGGGTTCTTTTATTTCATTATCTTGTTCCCTGACAAGAGATCTGCAAAAAGATCTTACTAGCCAGGCTGAAACTGTTCCAGAAACTTCTTTCACTGCTTGCTTATTGAACACACTGTAGGTCCATGTAAACTAGAGGGCTTAGTCCTGCAAATAAGACTGAACAAAGAAGCATCCATCCAGTTCTACATACTATAACTCAACATTAATATTGCAGAATTTGTGCCATCAAAAAAGTTCTTAATATCACCCTGGCTGGGTGGCTCAGTGGATTGAGCAGCGGCCTGTGAACGGAAAGTTTGCCAGGGAAAGTTTGCCAGCGTGGTTCCCCGTCAGGACACATGCCTGGGCTGCAGGCCAGGTCCCCACCTGGGGGTGTGCAAGAGGCAATGACTAATGTTTCTCCCTCTCGTTCCCTCTCCCTGAAAATAAATTTTTAAAAAAGTTATTACTATCAATGGTTCAAAAATAGAGCTTAGGAAAAATAAGGAAGAAGTGATCGTATGCCATTTCTTTGTCACTGAGGAACAGAAGTATAGTACCATACATATACTATTTGATGGGTTTATCAAACTCTACTTCTATGTTTTATTTTAAGGTATAACAGTTTGATTCCTTAACTATCTACATAGGCAGCAAAGAGCAAATAGGGTTCAATATAGGCAATATGACTCCAGAACCCGGATTTTTAACCATTTTGCTTTGTAATTAGATTTGTAAAAAACAGATTTTTTAAGGTTAAGGAGTCTGAATACATTGACAGTTTTATTTTGCTGAATCGGGGGGCTTTTTAGTGCTAAGCTCCAATAACAGATTCCCTGTGATGTTAGTATGATGATGCAGCGGCAGTCATGAGCCCACTGTTCTCAGAGATGTGCCCACTGAGCTTTCCTCCAGTATTTGAGCATCAGTTTCACTCACTTTCCCCAATCCAGCTACCATGAACACAACCCTTCCAAAGCTTTGGACCCCCCAAAGCAGATGGCTCTCCCAGACGGAATAAAGACATCTTTCTGTTCTGGGATAATGGAATCAACTGTTACCTAATGAAAACCCACTGAACTCTCAATGACACATAACCCTGACTGGAGAGCTTTACCGGTGATACAGTATCTATGAAGTGAAAGGCTTTTGACAAATAGAGAATCAACTCAGAACAAAGCAATTAAAACAATGCATTGAATCTTTCCCTTCCTTGGAAGTAAAGACTAACATAACCTGAAGAAAGAGTTAAAATTTTTAATAACAGAAATAAAACTGTTCTTAATTTATACATTATTCATTGCATATAAAACACACTGTTGTACAGCCACATTCTGATTAGGCTCTCTAATAAGCTACAAATAAGAAGTCATACAAATTAAATTGCAAATTCTAACACAAAAATGAACTTTGAAAAGAGGTAACTTTCTGTTTCCAGGAATTGAATCTCATAATGAGGATTACTGAATAACTCTCTGATATGTTAACTGAACTTTTTTGTTAAACCACATAAACTCAGTCACACAAAATATAAGCTGGGTATTAACAATATTTATTGCCTGATTTAAATGTAACTATATCAAGCATGGGGGGGGGGGAGGTCCAAAAAAAGCTTTTCTTTTTTTCTTGTTTGCTTAATTTTATACTTCATGTAACTAACAAAAATTATTCAAAATGCCTCCTTCTTAAATAACATATTTTCTGAAACACTATTTCATATTTATTTTCCAAATGTTATTTTCAAGAACTGAATAAACCAATCACTTGCAAATACTGCACTGCAATCAAATGCTATTTCTTCCTGAACAGAGACGCAGAACAGAAATATATCTGTCAATAAGGAAGTAGCTTTTTGCCAAACAACCAACAAATTCTGTACCTGAACTACTTTTCTCTATATGAGAAATTATTTTTCTCTATTTTCGAAAATTTTATGCCAAGGTATTTAAACATTTGCTCAAGGGCAGGGTTGTTGGGAGTTAGACTATTTCGCATTCCTGCCAGGCTAATGTTTACCTCAACGTATTCCATACACAGTGAGATTTAATGACATCAAAGCATTAACCAGAAAAGAAAGCATGATTACCTGATATTCATTTGGCCAAAAGGTGCTCACGGCTAGCTCAGCCCGAAGCCAATCTCTACCGGTGAATCCAGTCACATTCCAAATTGGATTAGCAAGAGGTCCCCTGTTCACCCTAACTAGTATGTTCAAGGTGCCAGGGTTCAACCCTTTTTGGCTATATAACAGGTAACTGAAATCAATACAGTGAGTGTCATTCTCCTTCATTGTAGGCAGCTGAAGTCTGGCTTTTTCTCCGGGGTCATGATTGGAAGAGTCCACTATCATGTAGGAACCTGAAATGACATTACATATAATAATTTAATAAATATATAAGCAAAAAGGAATATATAATAGAAAAAAACACTAAAAACAACAGCAATCTATCCTGAGTGTTAAATTGAACTCAGAATTATGTCTTTCAGAACAGAGCCATAGAAAGATATCAAACCTGTACATAAATTATTATAGCTGACAGATATTGTTCAAAGCACTTAACATGTATTAACACATTTGCCCTCTGTAAGAACCTGTTTTTATTCCTATTTCAAAAATTAGCGCGGGCCTGCGAACCATAGGATCGCGGGTCAATTCCCAGCAGGGGACCCACGAGAGGCAACCACACATTGATATTTCTCTCCCTCTCTCCTTCCCTTCCCCTCAAAAGATTAATAAAATCTTAAAATAAATAAATAAATATAAATAAAAATACTGTCCATTACCTTTAAAAAAATTAGAAAATTGAAGAATAATTAGTAACCTCAAAGCCAAATACCCTCTGATTATTTACATGGCCAAATAGGTAGGGTCTGGTTTAAATCCAGATCCCACTCTAAAAGATACCTAGTATTACTAAGCAAGCGTCTTTTAATATCGAACAAAGCAATACCCTCTGGGCCTGGTTTACATCCAGTGAGCATCTTTCCTTTTCCGTATCTATACCATGACATAGGAAAATGGACTAAGAGTGTAGACACTGAAATAATTTACTCCCAATGCCAAGATCATCAGTCATAAAAGCTGTGTGACTATTCCCAGGACACTAGCCACGCTAAACCTCAGGTCAGGGAAAAAAGGATCCTTCGCAGCGTAATTATGAGGACTGAAATCTATAAAGACTGAGAGTCTGATACAGAATAGATTCACCCGTCTAGCACCTCCCCTGTGACGCTGTCAGCTATTCACTGTGGCCATTAGGCCTAATTCTGCAACAGTGCCTACCTTGCTCTAGAGCTGCCAGAAACCG
This sequence comes from Sturnira hondurensis, assembly GCF_014824575.4. NCBI lineage: Eukaryota > Metazoa > Chordata > Mammalia > Chiroptera > Phyllostomidae > Sturnira > Sturnira hondurensis. The sequence goes on along the minus strand of NW_028077105.1, from coordinate 9,585,688 downwards.
CATCTGACAATGACTAACCTACTTTACTTCCTTTGATTTAGTAAATGTTTGTTGGCTATTTATCATGGGAAGGCACGAAACTAGAGAGGCTTACCCCTCATACTACCTCACAGCCCCACCCTCAAACGTAGTCTGTTCTGCAGGTAAATCATAAAGCGCTAAGTACAAAAATGAGACCTGAACATTAGCTGCCTGTATTAGGCCAAGGTCATCTCCAGAGAAAGTGTTTTTCATGTTACTGTGCATTTTAACAAAGATCCATATGGAAAAATTGGGTATATATTTATCACACTTGAGGTAGGACACCGATTTTATTATGCAATACTTTCTCCCTAGGATATAAATTTAACCTAAATGCAATGGGTGCAGTGTTACAGAACCCTGTGTTACTAGGTTGTATTTGGGCCCATCTTCCTAGCCCTTTTGTAGAATTAATCAACCCTCTGGATTTTCTCTCTAAAACACGGTAACTTTTACCCACAACACTGCATGTTCATTGACTGCTGGTCTAATTAGTTCAATTAACCTGCCAAAACTTATTCAAATCATGGAAGAGAAGAGGACTTCTACTGTAGAAGAAATCAAAATTTTAAATCTGACCAGTTCCCTTTTGGGGGTGCCATGATTCAGAGCTTGTACGAAGACTTTATACAACAGCACTACCAGGCCCAGTACAGAATAATCTTAGTACAGGGATAAGTTACACATATTACTTTTGCTTCATTTTTCCCAGTTCTCATCTTTTTTTGTGATCTGGAATTCCTTTTCTTTCTTTCTTCTTGATTCTTAGAGATGGCACACTAACAAATAAATTGGCCATGTATTTTTTTGGATAACTTATACTTTTTTTAATCGGGTATCCTGGATCCCAACCCAACTTATAGAAGCAGGATGTATCTATTTTTGGTTATATTCACATTCACATGCATGTAAACTGAAGAAATACAAAGAACATGTAGCAAAATGTCAGTTGTACTATAGGGGGAGCTATGATAGTCTTCTGTTCTCTTATTTGTGTTTATGTACATTCACCAAATGTTCTCTACCTGATTATACAATGGATTCGAAATTTTAAAAAAAGAGAGAGAAAATACATGAACACTATTTTACAAGAGGAACATCAAGTAAATAATGATAAATACTTAGAAAATAAAGACATGTATTTTGCCTTTAAAAATAAATCTAATTTGCTTTCTTCAGATTAAGAGCATCTTGGCTTTCTTTCAACAACAAAAAATATTAAAAAATCAGAAACTTCATACTGTAATTCATTTAAAAAGAGAGAGAAAAAGAGAGTACTTAGACTAAATAAAATTTTTATTATAAAAAATAGCCAGAGACTACAAGACCCATATTCATAAACACCGGTCTAAGATCTAGATGAATAAATAATGTCCTATGAATTGTGTATCTTAATAAAATTTTTATCTTTAAGCCAGAAAAAGGATTAACTGCAAAGAAAATAAGGAATAAAAATAAGTTGCCATACTTCATCCTAAAACTTTTATTTATATATGTGTGTGTGTGTATGTACACACACACACACACACACACACACATATAGAACACCACCAACATATTTTTATTGCCAGTTTTTTAGGATGAAGTTGCCATAAAACTCCTTTTATTTATATATGTGTGTGTATACACACACATACACACACACACACACACACACACACACACACATATATATAGACCAACACCAGCATGGTATTTTTATTGCCAGCTTTTAAAATATTTATTAATTTATTTTAGAGAGAGAAGGGAAGGGAAGGAGAAAGAAAGGAAGAGAAACACCAATGTATGGTTGCTTCTCACACACTCCCATACTGGGGACCTGGCCTACAACCCAGGCACGTGCCCTGACCAGGAAACTGAACCGGTGATCCTTTGGTTCTCAGCCCATGCTCAATCCACTGAGCTACACCAGCCAGGGCTTATTGCCAGTTCTTATTTAAAATATGTAGAATGTGCCCTATAAACTAAATGAAGAGAAATCCCCCCCTTTTCTGTCTTAGTACTGACAACCCTCCATAATTTGGTCACAAAGTAATTTCACCACTTTACCTCCCACCCCTGCTCCTCACAAACCACCTTCTCCAACCTGACAGAACCCTCCCTGTTTCTGTACACAGCATGCCCATTTTCTTCTCCAGTTGGGTGCATGTTCTTGGAAGGAAGTCTCCCCTCATCTAAAGCCCTAGCCAATTTTTACCCACAATTCTTCCTCATCTCCAGCCCATGTCGGGCTTTTCCTATTTAATGCCTTTGATGATACTTTCTGCCTCTATGGTTCTGACTTTTAATTATGCACTGCTTTTTTACACACTTTAAATCATAAACATAGGGACCCTGGCTGGGTAGCTCAGTTGGTTGGAGTGTTGTCCAGCTACACCAAGGTTGTGGGTTTGATCCCTGGTCAGGATACATAGAAGCAGCTACCAATGAATGCATAAACAAGTGGAATAACAAATCAATATCACTCTCCCCTCACTTTCTCTCTATATCAATACATAAAAAAAAGTTTAAAAAATGCAGATAGGGACAATTTATCTCCCTCAGAAGATAGCACTTAATTCAGAGTCCAATCAGAAGAAAGCAGTCACACAATAAATGTAACAGTGCAAGTGTAATATAAAGAATTACTAACTATAAGAGAGCAGAAACTTTAAAGTTGTACAGAGAACCCTAAAGGATAACTTCAATACCCAAAGAGGGAAAGAATGTGGAAAGGAGAGGAAGGCTGCTGAGGATCAGACCTGTTTAGAAGGTGTGGCTGCGGCCTACTGGGCGGTAGAGGAGTTTGTTCAGTCCTTTGGGCCAGAGCTGGCAGGAGACACTTCCCTACAGCAGGGTGGCGTGAGAGCTCAGGAGTGCTGTGTGCACTTTGGAAGGGTCACAGCAAGGTGGACACCAGACCAGAGCTGAAGCTGCAAGCTCACTGGGGGACTGCAGGCACTGGGCACATCACCCAGCAACTTTCAGCTCTGCTGTACCAGCAAGAGGAAACTAAAATAGAAGCACAATTCAACCAGTAGAAGCTCCTTCCTACTTAGATGCCCCTTCAGCACCCTGTACTGACAGAGCTTAACATTGTGAAAGCTACAAAGAAGAAATGGCGAAAGAGTCAAGCTCCACTATCACAGGGCAGGTAATGAAGAGGAGATTTTGAGTAGCAAAAAAATGAATTGATAATTGGAACACCTTCTAGCAAAGGCCTTGTACTTAGAAATTCAATAAATCTTGTTAGTTTTATTTGGATAATCGAATGGCTGAATGAGTAAGAGGAAAATAGTATAGCTCTTAGAACATAACAACATATAACTGTTCAAGCAGTACCAACATGTAAAATAAGTTATCAGAAAATATCAAAACAATAAGAGATTTGCAAATCTCTTTAAGATACCTAGATTCTCATTTGTGTTCTTCATCCAAACTAATGTGATACAATACATTGTGTAGCCTCTGGGAAACTCTACTATACGCTTAATAAGAGAATGAGAGAAAACAGAAAAAACTTTATCTTCAGGTTTTTATGATAATAGTTTTGACCTCAAGAATCCCAGAAGGGTCTTGGGGACTCAAAGTGGTCCCAGACTACATGTGGAGACACTATATTATAATATACATAATTCTTTTCATCTTCATGCTCTATGAAGAACATTATGAGCGCTTTCATTTATATTGACTCTATTTCCCTCATGCAGTCTTTGCATTATGTAAAAATATACTCCATAAATCAAAAGTCTTTACTGGGATACTGGATATCTGGAGAGTGAAAATAGAAAAAGCTGAATACTTTTACACCAGTATAAATTTACAGGGTGTATTATTTAGAGTTCATTAAAGAAACAGAATAGGATAGATACATGTATACATTCACACATTCATACAAGCACATGTATACACATACCTGTTTCTTTGGTTGACTAATGACAACCAAAATCATGATTTGGATCCCTGCTCATCCAGGTTAAATTTTTTGTTATTGTGAATGTTTAAGCATTTCTGTTACTATTACCTTTGCACTAACACCAATGCCTCTGATCTTTTTATTTTTCATTTTTTACATCGTTCATCTTCTCCTTTCCTTTCTTTAAGTTTCTTTCCCTAGCCCCTTCATTCTTCATCTAATCAGGTGACAACATAACTTACCGAGGTACTCAGACTAAGAACTTGGGCATCAGCTTGCTCCCCGCCTTCCCTCCCACTCCTCTTGTAATACCTAATTCCAAACTATCTCCTCAACCTGTCCTCTTCTCTTCATCTTCACTAGTTTTATCAAGCTCCTGTCATCTCTCAGGCCAACCAGAATAAGCTTCTAACAGGTTTCATAATTTCCACATCAGCAGCCCTAAAATAGTTTTCTACAGGCATCCGGACTGCTTTCAAAACATACAATTAGTTTTCTCTCACCTCACCATGGCTATGAAAATAAAATGCAATCTCTTCCTAGCCTACGAGGTTCAATAAAATCTGGCCTTTCTCATTATCTTCTAGCATTTTCTTCCCCTACTCAGATATAGTAGGTTTCCTTCTGCCCTTTGAAAACCCAAACTCACACCTGCCTCTGCGTTTCTCCTGGATTTTCCCCTCCTTGGAATGCTCTTTACTCAGCTGGTTCATTTTCACCATTCAGGTCTTGGCTCTAATGTTATTTATTAGTGAAGCATCCCTTGGTGTGTTAACTAAAGTAGTTCCTCCTAAGGTTCTTTCTAACATGTCCTTCGTTGTTAATTCCTTCATAGCACTTGCCTCAAACTGATTTTAATTTATTTGTGTACTTGATGGAAAAACTCTAGTTAAAGTCTAGATTTCATCTATCTCGTTCATGACAAAACCTAGACCAATGTCTGGAACATTCAGTATGGAACTGAATTATGCTTAATCACTAAAACTAAATAGGACAACTACTCCCTATTTGCATTTCCTGCTCTGCATGTCCATAGCACTTCTATAATGACCTGTAATGTGCCAAACACAGCAGACCTATCTGTGCACCCTCGAGACCTAGCACAAGCATTCAAAGATCAGAAATATCATTTCCCTCTAGCATCGAACAGATTTTGCACCTGTAAACTCCTGGTGAACTCAACTGAAGGAAATCAAAAATATGTAATTATAGAAATAATAACAACATTGTTTTTTCAGAGAGACTAAAAAGCTGTGGAATCTGAAAAGATTAAAAATGTTCTCAATCTTGACAGTTCCCCCAGTGATTCCATTATCTGCATAAGGTTGAAATAGGTGCCCTCACATTTTTTGCACGCTCTATTATTAATTCCTGAAACTTGTATGTTCCATTATCTCTAAGACAGTGCTTCCCTTCTAAAAGAGTTCACCCTGTACACCACGCCATTGCTCCTAAAAGACAGACTGAAGCACCCATTATAGAATGTCAGGTTAGAAAAAGTAAACTTGTCCCCCAAACTCCATTTCAAAAGGACTGAACATGCATCCTCACAGCATTCTATTTCCAACATATTGTGCTTCCTAAAATATTCTTCCCTTTGCTTTAGAAACATATAAATCTGTGTTACTGACATTCTGCAGGACTACAATTTCTCATATTCCCTGAGTAAGTTTTTGTATTTGTTCTAGAGAGCCAACTTATATTTGAAAATGTAAAAAGTCTTGATTTCAGAAAACAACTGCTTAAATTTTCAGACAACACAACATTTCAGGTACAATTAGAACAATACTCCTCCTCGGGGCACTAGCATTCTCGGGCAGTTTAACTGCTATACGTTAAGGTTTAGGAACGGGGCCAAACATTATGCTATGGCTCCCCTACAACGTCATAGAAAGCAGAAGCATGAATCTACTTGGCCCTTACTCTGCCCACTAAAATTTTCATGAAGTCTGCTGTCAAGACTAACTGAGCTTGTCTTTAGGTGTTACAGGATGCTGACTGAGTAGGTTCTTAGTATTTGCTTTTTATAGACATAGTCATTTCTTTCTCTATTAAATAGTAGTGAGAATCTAGCTGGAAAGTGTATTAAAAAATTCCAAAGCTAAAATTGAAATGACATTGTTAAAAATTAGTACACTTCAAGATTTCCAAACTTTCCTCACAACCTCCCTCAAGCCTTTACCTAACACCATTCATTCCAATGTGTCAACAACCCTCCTCCCAGCTCTTTACTTTCTATTCCTTTATTTATTTATTTTCTTTATTTACATTTACAGAGAGGATAGGGAGGAAGAAAGAGGGAGAGAAACATCATTGTACCAGAGAAACACTGAATGGCTGCCTCTCACATACTCCCAATTGGGCAGCTGGCCTGTAACCCAGGTGGGTGCCCTGATCAGGAATTGAACCTGTGACCTTTCAGTTTGTGGGACGATGCCCAATCCACTGAGCCACACCAATGAAAGCCCTCCCTACTCCTTTCCAACCCTCTTTTCCAGAAAGTTCTTTCTTTCTTTAAAACTCGATGTAAATATAGAACATTCTCTCTGGAAACACACATACAGATAGAACTTCACCGACAACAGTAAAGGACTCACAGATGTAAGTGTAAGATCTCCTATTATTTCTTCCTCCATTTCTGAAACTGTATCACTCTTCCCCACGGCTCCCCAACCTGCGTACCTTTTCTCTTATGTGACACTGAAATGTCTTGAGAAGTAGCTGCTAAAATAAAAAGTAACTTGAAAGAGAATAACCATTCTCTTATATTATGTAGGCAAGAAGAGTCTGTGTCCTACAGCTAATTTTGTAAGTCATCACTTGTCTTTTCAAAGGAAGGAAGATTGAAAAGAGCAAGAGAAGATGGTACAACCTGCAGCCTCTGGAGACAGCAAAAAGCCTAAACGCCACACTAACAATTCCAGCCTATTGTCTAGATACACTTTAACTCTTAGTAACAGAAGACAAGGACTTAAGGGCAGTAGAGACTACGTAAAGTGCTTCCATATCTCCATATAAGTGGATATTCCCAAAGTCAAACTATTTTACTCAGTTGTTGTAGTATGTCTGAAAGAACCAAAAATCTATATTAATATATTAGAAGAATTAGGCTTTCTTCTGACTCAAAGTTAATAAATAAAGTCAACAACTACAACTGAAAAAACAATGGTAATGATCAATTAGAAACAATCTTGGGTTGGGCAAGATTTCTCAACTGAGTTCTCACACTCAAGAGTGAGTGATCAGGCTACAGGAACAGTTCCATGGCCAACCAAGGAAACTGCATTCTTTATTCAGCAATGAAAGTTCTAAATTATAATAATAGATATTTTATAAAAGCCTCAAAAGGAAGAAATGGCATTTTTTCTACTGTTGTCCAAATGAAATTATATTTTTATCTATGAAATGGTTAAAAATTCAAGCTCTGAAGTCAGAGACTTGAGTCTGCTCCCTAACTCTGACAGTACCCACCCCAACCATCCAACTCCCCTCTAGTATTTCGGAGACAGATACCTTAGGCTCAGAAAAGGTAAGTGTCTTACATATAATAAAATTACTGTTTGAAAGCAGTGTTGTGGAGAATTACAGAACTGGGAACTATCAAAGTAAAAACTTTTTTCTTATTTACAAGTATTATCTAAACCAAAAATCTATCTGTCTGCTTGTTTTTCAAAAACACCATCTGTGTTACAAGGCATATGTCAAACAAAGCGGGGGGGGGAGGCAAAAGGAATTGATAGTAGATATAGATAGAGTATTAAAGATAGAGAAATGAAGAAAAGAATCCAAGTGAGAGGACTAAAAGAGAAGAAATGAGCAATTAAACTTTAAAATATTAGATCTGGGAAGACAGAAAAAAAAAAGAGGAAAAACAGGGTGCTAGAGAAAATGGAATTAATTATATTTCTTTTCTGTCTCTCCAAGTAACTTCATGACCCATACAAAAACGACAATAGAAACTGTGGTCCCAGAAATAAAAAAGAAAATGAGGATGGTATCATCACCTCAAATGCTGAGATTACTGGTTTTGGTCACAAGGAGTTTAATCATCTACATTCAAATATTAAATATAAAAATTTGTTTAAATGACACATTTCCGTAAATCTCCTGAGCCTATATTAATTTAAGATAGCTCTAGTGGAGTTTGTGGCTCCCAATACTATAGCTAAGTCTAATACTGAATCATACCACTGTTCTCTAGGATAATCTCTGCCATGCCCAGTGCTGCCAAGTCAGCTGTTATTTTCTTAAAAATCACTAAAACACACTTAGTCAATTGTGAAGAGCGATACTGACCAATGGTGAGGAAAGAAAGAGCATGAAAATACTTTCCTGACTGCTGGCATGCAATTAAGTCAACTTCCTCTTAGGAAAAACAATCACCCCAGGATATTCATCCAACAAAACATGCCTTTTAAATTTCACCAAAAAAGCTTGCATGATGCAAGTGACCTCTATTCCCATAGTGTTCTCACTGCCCTGAGAGCAAATGGAAATTGTACTTTAATGTTTTCAAAAATGTTAACTTAAGGCCCAATGGGAGAACACAAACACTGAGAAATTGTAGAATTTCACTTTTCATACTAACTTTGTAAAGCTTTATTCTGGGGTATACTGTAGAACATAAAATGAAAATAGTTTTATCCAAAACAAATAACAGTTGGGCAAGCAACTCTGACTAACGACCAAGCACAGGTGTTTCCCCACCTCCCCCCAAAGGCACAGAGGCCTTCTTTTATGGAAGAAAAGAAGAAACGTTTAGTAATTTAAGGAGTTTGACTTTCAGATTTTTCAATCTACTAAGATATATTTTCAAGATTTCAGTAATATTCATGAGATAAATAGAAACACCTTACACACACAGAGTAGGATCAAACTACTCACCCGGAGAATAACAGAAACAAAGACAGGTCTCCAACATTACTTTCTTCTAACTACAATATTATCAAGTATCTCTCTAGGACCTGTTTATATGACTTTAAAAAAGTGATTGCTGTTAAATGGTCCTACAAGCAGTGACTAAACTCTACAAGCATGATAAACTAAACACGATTACTCCAATCATGTTGATATACACCCATTAGATTCAGTATGATTCTACTGGTTAAAGAAATCAAGTGCATGTCCAGAAGGAGATGATACCATATATATGTAATACTCAAGATCCTCTCAAGTCTGGTCCATAGAAACCCTGCAATGCTTGTACATTATAAGTCACCAGCATAAACTCATAGTTCACAATTCATACTGACACAATAGGCATTTTGCCCTTTTTTACCCTCCATTTTGCTTTGAAGGCTGTATACTCTTTTTGTCTTTTATGGAGTTCAAATTGGCAATCTCCTTAGATTCTTTTCATCATCATGTAACTGTAGGTTATTAACAAATCTGACATTTCCAACTTTGTAGTGTTAAAATGTACAGAACTTTCCAAAATTAATAGTAAACTTCTAAAGGGCTATTGCCACTGATTAACCCTTTCCACACCCTGAGGAACATATAGCAGATATCTCCTTAACAGAAATGATGACGGAGCCTAACTGGAATGTATAAAGAACTAATTAAAACAGTAAAAATATTTTATTAATGCAAACTTCTAGTTAGAAAGATACTTAATACGTAAAACACTAACCATTATACTGAAGGATGTGAGGTTTAGGAAAGTTTAGATTCAGTCCAGAACTGAATCTAATACAAAAACCATTATTATTCAGCTCCTGAATTATGCTCTTATCAAGGTGCTCTTACAAAGAAATATCATAATTTATTTTTTAAAATTGCAGGGAAACCTAGTGAGCATAAATTTAAAGTGCTCCAGAAAATATCATTTCAGTATTTTTCCCTTCTTGAAGCCTTGGTTTACAGCTTGGCCTCTTAGGGTCACTTCCAAGCCCAGCATAAGAAGCAGCCATGTAAGGATTGCTCTGTAGCTAATTCCCAGTGAATCCAGGCAAGATGCAGCCAGCATCTGATCTTGGCCTGCACCTCCCGAAGACCTCAGAGCCAGCACATTCAGTGGAGAGTTTCAGACCACCTAAAAGACAACCTCCACTAGTAATACACTGAAGGAGCAGACTCATCAGGCACCTGAGTGTCACTGAAGTACATCTCACTCCATGGTGTTGGCCACCACACAACAAATCCTCCACTGTATTTACAACCAGTCGTCAGAGACAATCAGCCTGGTGGTAAATCCCTCCCACTGCTATGCCAACAACACTCAAGGCTCAACTAAACAGGAGGGTGGGCATAGCCCAAATAAGGGGTGCACCTGGAATGCTCAGCTCGAGTAACAAAGGAGGCCATGCTACCGAGCTCTACAGAGTACACTTACAATATTAGGCCACTCTACCAAGACTGGAAGAAATACTGACTCAACCTAATACATAGAAACAAACACAGGGAGGCAGCCAGAATGAAGAGATAGAGAAACAAGTCCCAAATGAAAGAATAGAATGAAATTCCAGAAAAAGAACCAAATAAAATGGAAACAAGCACTCTACCAGATACAGAGTTCAAAACACTGATTATAACAATACTCAGTGAACTCAGGTGAAGAGTAGATGAACTAAGTGAGAACTTCAACAAAGAAATAGGAAACATAAAAATGAGCCAGTCAGATATAAAGAATACAATAACTGAAATAAACAATACATTTCAGGCAATCAGCAGTAGGGTAGATGAAACAGAGGATCAAACCAGCTATTTGAAAGATAAGGAAATAGACAATATCCAATTAGAACAGCAAAAATAAAAAAAAGAATCCAAAAAATGAGGGTAGTTTAAGAAGCTTCTAGGACAACTCCAGTACCAACATGTGCATCACAGAGTACCAGAAGGAGAAAACTGACAGCAAGAGATTGAAGATGTATTTGAAAACATAACAACAGGAGACTTCTGTAGCCTGGTGAAGGAAATAGACATCCAAGTTCAGGAAGTGCAGATAGTCCCAAACAAGATGAACCTAAAGAGGCCCATACCAAGACAGATCATCATTATAATGTCACAAATTAAAGACCATGTAGAATCATAAAAGCCGCCAAAGAAAGATAGTTATCTACAAAAGGGCTCCCATAAAACTTCTCAACAGAAACTTTGCAGGCTTGATGGGATTTGCACAAAATTTCCAAAGTGATAGAAAGCAAGGATCTACAATCAAGATTACTCTACCCAGCAAAGCTATCACATAGAATTGAAGGACAGATAAAGAGCATCTCAGAGAAAAACAAGCCAAAGCAGTTCATCAGCACCAAAACAGTATTATTCAATACAAGAAATATTAAAGGGTCTTTTTAAAAAATATTTTATTTATTTATCTTTAGAGGGGAGGGGAAGGAGAGAGGACGGAAACATCAATGTATGGTTGCTTCTTGTGCATCCCCTGCAGGGAACTGGCTCCTACCGGAAACTGGCCTGCAACCCAAGCATGTGCCCTGACTGGGAATCGAACCACGATCGTCTGGTTCGCAGGCCCGCGCTAAATCCACTGAGCTATGCAGGCCCACACTCAATCCACTGAGCTACACCAGCCAGGGCTTAAAAGGGTCTTTTTGATGAAAGTGAAAAAGAAGATAAAAAAACATAAATAATAAAATGGCAATGCACACGTCTAGATCAACAATTACTTTAAAAGCAAATGGATCATATGCTCCAATCAAAAAACATAGGGAGGCTGAATGGATAACAAAACAAGACACTTACATATGTTATCTACAAGAGACTCACTTCATATCAAAAGATAAATACAGACTCGAAGTAAAGGTTAGAAAAGATATTTCATGAAAATAAAAACAAACAAAAAAATGGGGTAGTAATACTTACACTAAACAAGATAAACTTCTTAAAACAAAGGCTATAACAAAAGACAACAGAGAATCCAACAATTCCACTTCTGGGAATTTATCCAAAGAAATTCAAAACACTAAATTGAAAAGACATATATATCTATATGTTCATTGCAGCATTATTTATAATATGCAATATATGGAAGCAAGCTAAGTGCCCATGAATAGATGAATAAAGAAGTAGGGATATATATATGATGACATAAGACTCAACCATTAAAAAAAGAATAAAATCTTGCCATCTGCAACAACACAGATGGACCTTAAGTGTTCTGTGATGAGTGAAATGTCAAAGAAAGACAAATGACACATGGTTTCACTTTTACTTCAGATCTAAAAAACAAAGTGAACAAACAAGCAGACCAGAAACAGACTCATAGGTACAGAGAACATTCTGACAACTGCCAGATGGGAGGGAGGTTGTACCAACATAGTTACAGATTAGTCACAGGGCTGTAAAGTACAGTGTAGGGAATACAGTCAATAATATTTTAATAACTATGTATGGTTTCAGATGGGTACTAGATTTATCAAGGTCTACTTCCTGAGTTGTACACTTGAAACTAATATAATATTCTATGTCGACTACAATTGAAAAAGCATTTTAAATGTTAAAAAACCAAAACGGTGGTAACCTCTTTAAAGGAGAAATTGGCTATGGGCTCATATAATGGAAAGGTATGATCACATCCCATCTTTTTTTCTGAGAAAATGAGGTTGGAGCTTTATTTGAAGAGGGAGTCATCATAGCTGAGGAGAAGAAAAATCACCTCAGGCAGTAGAAACCACTTGTGTCAAGGACCTGGAGCAGAGAGATTATAAGGCATAAGATGTATTGAACGTTTGGCTAGATAAGAATAGAAGAGATAAGCATGGAGAAGCAGGAAGTATACAGACCAAGAAGGCCTGTAGAGAAAGATATGGAGTTTTGGCTTAATCTTAAATGTTATAGAAATATACCGAACAGATTGAAGCTGGGGAGGCAGAGGTTGCTGTCCTAATTTAGATGTACACGTTGAAAAATCACCATGGCTACAGTGCAGAGAATAGATGGGTAAAGAGGTAAGGAGCAGAGTGTTTAAGGGAGACCAGTTACAAAATAGTTGTAGCATTCAGGTAGAGAAAAAATCTATTTAATTATGGTAGTACATGATAGAAATGATGGGAAGCAACCATTCAAAACTTGCATCAGGTAAAAATCAACAAGAATTGATGCTGCATGAGATATTTAAATCATCGTTTGGGTGTTAGAAAGCCCAAACAATGACTTGAATATAACTCAAGACGCCTCCAGTGGAGACACACTGCTGGGAACAGGCGACACTGCATATCTATGCTTCCGCCCCTTGCAAAAGGAAATCCCCAGGCTGCAGTTAATAGCTTCCTACGTCAGAGTTTATTTGCGGGGTGTGAATGATGGAGATTTGGTCGCCTGTCAGTATCCTATCTATGAGGGTAGTTGAAAGGTGTTTGACTTTTCTCAGGCCTGGAGAATTCATAAGGAAATAAATTAAACAAATATAGGAAAGCCTGACAAAAAAACACAATAAATCATCTAAGAAAGAATGGGCATTAATTTTGTTGAAACATATTAGAGAAGATATCAAGTAGGCAATTAGATATGTGATTCTGTATCTCATTGGAGGAAAGACTTTGGCTATAAACATTTGTGAAACATCTGTAAATCATCTGCGCGTATATTACACCTGCAAATTCTATAATGCCACTACTTTTCACTGTTTGTAAACTCTTTAACAAAATCTTAAATATTTTACAGGAGTGACAGGGTAAATTTAATGAAATTATTGCCCCACCATGTATGTTTTGTATTACTATGGGGCATGTACTGCCACAACCTGGTTACAAAACTTTTTATCACTAGTAGCGACAGAAATACTAGAGAAGGTAGGAGAGAAATTCATTCTAAATTTCTAATTTACATGGCTAGTTCCGATAACTAAGAATGTTCTTACCATGTTGTACCAAAATATTATTTCAATAGCGATTAACAATTTAGGTGATTTCCAAGACCCCACATGAAAATCTGTCTGTGGCTGGATAAAAGCAACTCAACCTTGCACTCATAAGTACAAATAACTAGTTTGTCTGTCTTGAGTATATTCATCTCTTGACCCTCACTAACCACATCTTTGAATCGGAACAACCATTTCCTACTTTACTTTTTCAAATACAAAACCAAAATTCCTGAGTATGTTGTATGTTTATACTGACCAGCATTCAATTAAAAAGATGTGCTTTGAGGGGGAAGAAAAAAAACTCAAGAAGACACTAAAATAGACATGTGTATTTGGAGAGAAAAAAATGGAAACTAATTGTGATTGAAGCCCCATTTTGATTATCCTCTCCACAGTAGTTATATCGCTTCCTGGAACACAGAAAAACACACAAATATCCTTTGACACCTGAAAAATACAATAAATGAATGAGAATCAAACAAGATCATGAGGATAAATTAGGTGTGCATAAAGAAATTCACACTTACGTAAACACTGAGTTTCTAGAAAGAACTTCAAGCTAAGGATGCCCTTCCACTTAGAAAAGATCTCACAAGGGGCACTAGTCATACCACAATGCCTCTGATTCTTCTTCTTTTTAAAAATTTAATAACTAAATTGGGTTATGTCATTTGATCAGAAGTATATCCCTGATTCTTTCTTCATAGGCAGTCATGGCCTCACTATCAAGTTTCTTAGGGTAGTAATGGAAAATGAGGTCTTGCCACCTTTCTATTGCCCAGAATCACATTTGGGGTAAAATCAGCAGGTCAAAATGGCTACCATAATCCCCCTCCAAAACAAAACCAGATAAGACAAGAAGTGGGAGAGCTGCAAGCCGTTGAGGTGCTCAGCAAAAAAATCGATGCAGAAGCAAAAGGAACCTAAATCTTAGACAAATTCAATAGATTTGTTCAGATGACCTACTAAAAGAACAAGATTTCTCCAAAGGCTACAATGTCTTCTTCCTAACATAAGTCATTTTATCTAAGTATAAACTCTTTCTTGGGTCTCTATCAAAGAAGTAAAAACAGCTGAATTCCATGGCCTGTCAGAGTAAAACCATATGGCTCATAACATAAACATGACAACCAGAGAGGGTTGCAAGGTTTTTCCTTTGTTGATGAGCATTTGCTTCAGGCATCAGTCAATTTTCTTAAGGAATCCCCTCATCTAGCAGATCTAGTAAGTAAGCAGCATTACGTTTACCTTAAAAACCTCCATATGTGCAACAAAGCATGCTCTGTTCAATCCCTATGGGCGTAAAACCCTTTAAGAGTAAACCCGATTCAGTGTTTGGAAAGGAAAACTTCCTCACTGGCCTCAGTGTTAACTTGAATTATTCACAGACAAATCTGAGTACTATAAGAGTTTACTCATACAAACGTACAAATCAATCCAATTAAATTCACATTCATTTAACATAATAAATTCTGTTTGGCAGAATCAATATTACAAATGTTACATTTAATAGGGAAAGTATATACTTTTTTTACATACTAGATTTTACTTCTGGGTCTGAGTCTTTTAATTTTGATCACAATGAAACATCATTTGAGTCAATGTTATTATAATCTATTTTTGTTTCATAAAAATCTTTAGCCACTTATTTATGTTTTATTGACCAATAAATTTAATAATGCATTCCCAAATACAAAACTAAGAAAACTTAAGTCCACTTATTAAAAAGCATTTTCTGGCTATTTACTATATTTTAATGAGGTTTTGCAAGGTAATATGTAGAAATCCAGAAGCTGCACAAAATATATGATAAAAAATAGTATGACGCCAGCTAACAAAGTCACAATCTACATGTTTCTCATATTCATGGCATGTATATCTACCCAGAGGAACTGAATCCTCCCATCAATTTTCTCTATGTGAAATACTGTTAAACCTTCATTTGTGCCCTAGACTACGGTGCAATGTATACTTTAACTTAGCAAACATGTAAATAAAGCATCAACACAAATGCAAATAATGCCTCAGCATTAGTTCTTAATCATCTGACAAGATCACCTTAATTATAAGATGTATAAGTAAATATTAATTTGACTCATAAAAATAAAAATACACAATTTTTTAACTTTCATAGATAGAACTCAGAGAATATGCCAATAGATCGTAATTTAAGAGGCACTCCCCTAGCTCAATACACTCAGCACCAAAAGAATTTCATCATCTACAACACAGATAACTATAGAGTAAAAAAAAAAAAATAAGCACAAAAACTACACTGGAACAAAATTATGTCTACCCAGACTAAATTCATTTTCTCGGAAAAAAATGTATTAACTTAAATTTTTTGAAGAAAAAGGTATTTTTAAAAAGATACACAGAGGGCTTCAATCCCTTAAAATAAGATCTGCCACTCTATGCTCTATGCCCTCCTCTTTACCCTTAAACATTGGGACCAGAGGGGAGCGGGGAGGGAATTTCAGGAGAAAAGAGAAAGGGTTCACAGGAACTAGTAGAAAGGACACATGGACAAAAACTAAAGGGGGTGGAAATGGGAGGGAGGTGGGGAGCACTGGGGGGGTGAGCTGGGATGGGAATAAAAGACAGAAAACTGTACTTGAACAACAATTAAAATCAATAAATTTAAAAAGTAAAAAAAAAATGAATTCAATACAAGGGAAGGCTTTGCTTTCTCTTAACACAGTAAAGAAAAACCTAAGTGACTAGTGATGTGCTTCCTTTGGATTTGGTACTAGGAAGCTTGCATCTTAATTTGAGTCTCAAGCAAAACTAGCAACATAGGTATCAGTGGCAATAAAATTTAGGTTTATTTGCCATGAACTGGATTTTATAATCACGCTTGCATTATTACTTATCTGGGTTTTCTTTTCCTTATTTACCCTTACCTTTGGGTAACTGTCTTAGAAATAGACACGTTAAATTATTTGTGTAATGATGAAAGTTATAAGATAGTATGTAAATTAAATAAGGAATGATTAGGAAATGAAGAAAGCCTCCACTTCTTATGAAGACCACTCTTATTAAGTGCCTACACTACCATGCCAAAAGCTCTCAAAGCCGCCAATTCTACATAATATTGTGATGAAGATAGTCAACTGTGATTGCCTGCTAAGCTGTATCTAAGAAGAAGTAAAACCATTTACTATGTACTGATCTCAACATTAAAAACTGTTATATATACAACGTCTGTCCAGAAAAAGTCCAGCCAGTGTTAATGTAATGAGAGTGGTTTGTGCAACAGTGAGGTAACCTGGCAGCCAAGGAGAGTGGACTGGAACGCACATGTGTGAACAATGACGACTTCACTGTTCCAGTCAGTGAGGACGGTGGACACTGCTGAGTGAGCATGTGTACTGTGTGGCCACTGCATTCAAAGTGATTAAGAGAGCAAAGCAACAAAACTAACATCAAGTTTCGAGTTAAGCTTGAACATTCCTCCCTGGAAACTATTTGGGTGATTCAGAAGGCCGCAGCTATGGGCAACCAGTGATTGGCAGCATCGTCATGACAACATGTCCACATGCATAACATATTGTGCAGAGATTTGGGGGGAAACACCCAATCACCCAGGTAACTCAGCCCCCCTACAGCCCAGATTCGGAGCCCTACAACTTCTAGCTTTTCCCGAAAGTAAAATCACCTTTGAAATGAAGAGATTTCAGAATTTCGGTGAGATTCAGGAAAATATGATGGGGAAACTGATGGTGATTAGGAGAATGGTGTGAAGTCCCAAGGTTCCTACTTTCAAGGAGACTAAGGAGTGATTGTCCTATGTACAATGCTTCTTGTGTCTTACACCTTCTTCAATAAATGTCTCTATTTTTCATATTACATGGCTGGATACCTTCTGGATAGACCTTGTACATTAGCTTCTATCAGCCTAAAGGAAAGCTGAAATACTGCCTCTTGCAACAACTTGGATGGACCTTAAGAGTACCATGCTAACTGACATAAGTCAGACAATAAAGGACAAGCATCGCATCATTTAATTCACATGCGGGATATAAAATAGAAAGCAACAAATGAACACACAAAACAAAAAAACTCACTGACACAGACAAAAAAAAGTACTGTAGTTAGCAGAGGGGAAGCCGAGTAAGGAGACTGAAAAGGATAAAAGGGGTCAGATACATGGTGATTGAAGAAGACTTAACAAATAAACAAAAAAATCCCTAAGCGTAGTTATGTCAAGAAAAAACTGCCCATTATGTCATTACATTGTCCACACACCATTTCATCTTCATTAAATAGCCATGTGCTGGCTATAGAATAGGGTATTATAAAGTGTATAAAATATATTATAAATTATAAATTAATTCTGATTTTTAGAACAAAAGGAAAATCCAAACTATAAACAAAATTAAAATGGTAGAAGCACAGGAAAAATATCAATTTTTTATTTTAATAAAAATAAAGATTTAAAGATGTATCATCTTTTATTTTAACAATTTCATTATAGCAAATTATAAAGAAGAAATGATTTAATTATAAGAAATCTGTTATTTTGAAAAATATAGGTATCAAAACTTATCTAATGAACTTCATTTATGAAAATTCAGGAATGCAATAAAGATGTCCTCTCTCCCTCTCTGTTGAGCACTGTTTTGGATACCCTGGACAATGTAGTAAGACAGATGACACAAAGACCTATAATTTCTTAAAATCAATAGTTTGTTATCATTAATAAAAGTAATAAGTATTTTCTAACATTCCAAGTCTTAAAATGAAGAAATAAAAGATGACTTGATTTATATAAACAGATTATTCATCAGTTAATTCTGTAGTACCATAAAACTTCTATAAACAAATTCCTCTAAAATAAAAAAAATTAGATAGAAATTCAGCTGTTAAATGCTTTATCCAAAAACGTTTCATAAGTTATGTGAAGCAGAGTTGTTTGCATTTTTAGCTGCTTGAAGAAATATACAAGGGCAAAGTTCTTATTTCTCACAAGTCCAGTTGAAATAAACAGAATACTTCTTAAACTAAGAAACATCTGCAATTTTGTCTATTTTTCTAAGCATATAGTTAAGAGAATGAACTCTGGAGTCAGATCAAACTTAGTTCAAATCCTGGCTCTATCACATGAAAATTAAGCGACTTTCACAACTTCTTTCCCCCTTTATTGAGTTGGAGTCTTTATCTGTCAAAGAGACAGAATACCATGCGCTTTATGGAAGTTTGGAGAGACATATATGGAGTATATTTATACCTTTAAATGTTTATTGCAGAAAATAGTTTCTGAGATTTGATTTGTTATGTCAAAAAATACTTCCTAATTCTTCTCGCCCAAAGAGAAGCCCAACTCCCTCACATGGATCCCCTAGGACAACAAGTCAGTAACTGCACCCTCACCGACAGTACTAGGTAACTGTTTCTTATGTTATCCTCTCTGTTCCAGTAACTCTGCTCCTTCTCTTAGAAACCCTCCCATCTGACCTAGCCAAAGAAATTACACTTATCTTTAAAACTAACTCAGGATCCCTACCTGAATTTGCTAACAATTAAGAAATCTGCATTTGCCAAAATACTGCAAAACACGGTGGCTGGCATACTGCAATATAGGATATGTGCAGCCAGACTCAACCAAAACTCTGAATTAAACTATGATTATTCAGTCTTTTTAACTCTCCCCAGTCACCTCTTATGTCTATGGAAGACTTGTGTTTGTACACCTCAGCTAATGTCATACAGGTAGAATAAAGGGAGGAAGTTCTGAATGAATCTAGAGAGATTTGTTTATTTAATAAAGGGCAGACAGTTACCTGGAAAATAGGAAAAAATAGTGTTAATGTAGAATAACAACAAATAGGGGGGAGAATTAAGGTCTCTAAATATAAAGGCAAGTGATTATTTTTGGAGAGCTGCACAAAATTAGAGCAACCACTACATGGTGTAGAATTTTGAGGAATCATATAAAAGGGTTTTTCTTTTTTAAGCAGCTTTTCCACTTATTGTGATATCTATGATACACACCCACAAATACCCTGATACATATATATACAATGCATGAATCAGCAGGTTCTGTGAATGCATGCTATTGTAAACGCTTCGTGATCTTGAATATATGCTTCTCCTTGAATGACACCAAACAGAATTGAGCCTTTAGGTACGGGTAAGAAGATGTCCCCATTATATACGTAAAACACTTAACTCTACATGTGGCACCAAATAGGTATTGAGTGAATGGTTGTCTATTCTTTAATTATCCCATGTGTTCGCCACCTCCTCGAGAAGGCAAACATCATGCTGAGGACCATACCCCTTTTAAAGCCAGGAAATCTGGCACTGCATTAAAAAGAGGTCAGGAATCAATAAGTATCAGCTAATGGAATCACTGACATTTGACAAAATCCCAACATCGGAGACACAAATAATTAAGTTATGATTTGAGAAGCTCAGCTTCAGAAGCAATAATGTTTCCCAAGTTATTTCTCTTCCAAAACTATCTAGGATTCCTCTTCAGTACTTAAGACAGACTGGAAAGATAATATATATGTATATATATGTTAGTCATCATGTAAGGGAACAATGCATTACTTGCATTTGTATCCCTTCTCAGGAACCCATCTTCTTACCATGAAGGTGTCCTGTGATACCAAGTGCTCTGAGAGAATGAATCCAAATGTATAAGCTGTATTATCATTACAATTATATATTTATCTAATCCTTTAAGTAGAATTACTCAATTTCAACTACAAAGGAAAGTGGTGGGTGTTTTTTCTTAATACCCACTGTATCCATTTTTCATGTTACATTTTAAAAGGATGTATATCTCTGGCAATAAATGTCTTTTTTATCTACTTTCACCTTAGTGAAAAGCAAGACGAAATGCACTTTAGCATTAGTATACACCCTCTGTCTCAAAAAGGTTCCAATGAATAACAATCAGAAGCAACAAAGAACAGAGAAATACAAGGGTATTATATCCCAGATGGCCTCTAAGGGGTTGCAATCTCATAAAATTCTCTGGGTTTTAGAAATTTAGCCATCATTCATTTGCTACATGTTTTATAGATTAAAAATCTGAAAGACACTAAACCTAAGTAACATATATAAATAGCAAGTATTTTAAATGTTCAAGGAAGCAAAGGGAACTAGAAAGATGAAAACTGAGAAAGTCTTTTGTTTTTGTCTGAGAGTAAATAATCCTGTCATTTTAAAAGTTAAAAATTTTAGCCAATTTTACAATGCATCCTATAGTAAAATGAAGCTTCAATTAATTAATTTCCTGAGTACTGTAGTTTTATTAATAGCCTGCTATAAAGTTCCAATCTAAAACATTTCATAAATTTTGTGAAATAGAATTGCTTCTCTTTTTGGCTGTCTGAAAAAGAAATCCAGTACAGATTCTATTTCTCTCAATAAACACATCTTAGGGAATGATAAAAACACTTATAAACTCTTAATTGTCCCCAATAATATGGATGGGATCAGACTAACGTAGTTTGATACACGGTAAATGTGTGATCTTGAACATCTTATTGAAGACACAGGTCCTTCATCTAGCAAATAAGGAGAACAGCCTGCCTCATAGAACCAGAATGAAGAAAACATAGGGAAGTACTGTGAAAGCACTCCGCAAGAGGCTTGGTTCATAGTGAGCCTATAACAAATGATAATCCCACGCTTACTATTCCTGCAACAATAGGAAAGGAATCAAAGTATGTTAATTATATAAAACAATACTCTGACTTAAAGTCATAATACTTTGACTCTTTAGAACACTAAAAACTGTAAATAAGTTTCCTAACAACTGACTAGTACAATGTTATTTCACTACAAAGAATAATATAAATTAATATTTTAAACTTTGATCAAAATCTTACTTATTCACCATCAAGTGGGGGGGGGGGGCAGTAGGAGCTATGGGAATTGGTGAGAAGACAGATCATTTAGAACCTGGTGGTTTGTATGCTCAGTCAGAGGGAAACCTGATTTTGTCCCTTCGGGACAATGAGAATATCACCCAAGAACTGCTTATCCCTGCTCCTTTCAAAATGGTACCATAAAAATGTTGCCAATTCAGGAAACTGAAAGATGGACTAAGTTCCTTACAGAGCCATTATCTGCTATTCTGAGGCATCTC
The DNA here is from genome assembly GCF_014824575.4 of Sturnira hondurensis. Taxonomy (NCBI): domain Eukaryota; kingdom Metazoa; phylum Chordata; class Mammalia; order Chiroptera; family Phyllostomidae; genus Sturnira; species Sturnira hondurensis. Next base: position 9,563,845 of record NW_028077105.1, on the reverse strand, counting down.
TAAACTTGTGGAAAATGGTCAATATAATATGTTGAGACTATTTTCTTCATTTGTGTATATGGTTTTAAGAAGCACAAAAGCAACCCTATACAACGGACCTTTAAATTTTTCAGTTTGTCTGTATGTGAGTCTGTCTGTGAGAGAGAGGACAGCAGGTGCATGCAAAGGTAAAGTCATCACCTCAGGTAGTTCTCAAGCTTAATTACTGTTGCCTTCCTCATACAAAATACAGTTAACAGGCATGTATACTAATCTGTAAACATCACAGATTTAGATAGGGTACTTCATACACTGTAAGAAATCTAAAAGTGTCCTGCATTTTATGTATTTAATAACACTTCAATCTCTACATTATAATTTAAAAGTACAACACAGACTCAAAACACAGTATCTATGAATTGGCAACACATATTAGTTGTTTTCATTTTTACTCAAAAAGCTTATTCTAAGTTCTGAAATCTTGTTCCGTCAGACAGAGAATACCCACAGAAATTAGATTACGTCAGTAACTCAAAGATTATGAGAAAAAAATAATGCATGACTTTCAATACAGATGATCTATTGTAGATTTCACACAAAAAGAGATGCTTGAATAAAAAACTATGGAAAATAATAATATTCAAAAGTCATCATCATTACTAGTATAAAAACACGAAATAAAACATTATTGCCAAATATGTATTTATTGACATAATTTCCAAATAGATTTTCCAATCAAATCATTACATCAAAAATAATGTCATATCTCCCTGGCTGGTGTAGCTCAGTGGATTGAGCACGGGCCTGCGAACCACACGATCATGGTTCGATTCCCAGTCAGGGCACATGCCTGGGTTGAAGGCCAGTTCCCAGCAGGGGACTCACAAAGAGGCAACCATACATTGATACTTCTCTCCTTCTCTTCCCCTCTAAAGATAAATAAATAAAATCTTTTTAAAAAAGAGCAAAAAAAATAATGTCATATTAACTAATACATCTGATTAAATGAAGCTCCAAATTGTGAAGCTGTGTTCAAAATGATTTACTATCCATGGAGTTTTAAACTTAATACTACCACATCCAGGTCAATGAAAAAGTATCTTCTACTTGCAAATAACATACATTAATTACATTAATATAATAAAACCTTCCCCCAAATCTTTAAATTATGAATGCTTTGGAGACCTATGTTTATTGTATTTTACTCACAGTAAATTATTAATGTCATAACAATACATAAAAATAATCTGTGAGAATTACAATCAAAATACCCCCCTTGTAAGTTGAAACAGTTCAGTTTATCTTAATGAAATATATAATCATTTTTAAATTTTTTCCTACTTCCATTATATGAGAAGATTTACTAGAAATATAATCCTAATAGCCAAATTGAAGAGAACTACTTTTCTGTTAGTTATTAAGTATTTTTAGCTATGCCTTTAATAAGTCATGTGTGAGAACTTAGAAGCTTTGTAACAAGTTGTTGAACTTCTAAATTGGAGGTAGAGCAAATCAAACAGCCTGTTGAACGCTGATAAGGAAAATAATAACTAGTTTGGCTACTGATGAATAAAACTATTTGGGAACCAAAGCAGAGGAATGACTGTGTCCTTATTAAATAAGAAAGGAAATGAAAAGCCACCTATCTAAGAATGCTAGTAATTGCTACAGGCTTTTGCAAACAGATTTCTGTACCATACCTTCTCTCCTATATACTACACAAGAAGGCAATTATAGGCTAAGGGGAAAAAAAATGAATGTACATGAGAAATCATGAAAAGAGGTATGAATAAGGCATGAGAAAAAAATTCTCATGAAACTCCCAAAGAATTCAAGTGTGAGATCTAGAAAAATGAACAGAAATCCACCGCCAATCAAGGGCAATGAAAAGTACTATATAGCAAACCCATACTCATGATGTTACTCTCACGTCGCCTACGCTCATTTACCTAATCAAATGAAAGAAGAAAACAAAATGCAGAAATAAATCTGCCTATAAATATCCCCTAGGGGATTTTTTTCAAGATTTAAATCTCTTGGATAATGGTTTATAATTGAATGTACAACTGCAGATGAATGAGAGATTTTTATCACCAGAAAAATATAAAAATTTATTCTAGCATTATGCTTTCATGATCTCTGCCTTCTTATATTTTTATTGCATCAAAAATAAATAAATAGACAGTGAGATGTACTGGCCATTGGGACAATTTAGATAAAGGGCTTCTGCTGTTTTACTACCTTAGTTAACATCAAATGAGCATATAATAGAAGCTGATGTAGCTAAGAGGGAAAGAAAGATAATACAATTTTATTCACTCAATCTAATAGTGTGCATCATAGGCTTTACTTGGAAAATACAGGCAAATTTTTAATAAAAGTAAGTACTATTAAGTAGATGTAGGTGTTATATTCTGTCTGTTTTTTTGTACTTGAGTAATCATACATTTTTGTGCATGTGGAATCCAACACATTTTGGAGCCTGGGCTAGGGTCCCAACAATGGAAATTCAATGATGGATGTAGGAGAAAAGGCCTGGAGATAGAGTGACCATATGCACTTTCCTCTAAACCAGAACCCAAAGTGAAATGGGACACCACTAATAATGAAGCCCAGGCAGCAGGTATAAACAAGGACAGTCTCAGAAAAATCAAGTCATGTGAGCAATCTACCCCCAATTTCAGAATGTGGAGCATGGCGTTTGCACTGTGGCCAGTCCTGAGAGAAGACCCTGTATTGAGTCCACGCACATGGACCCACCCAAGCATCCCCTCTATGGGGAGGGCAGAAAGGGGAAATTTAAAACTCCAGGTAAGAGGCAAGGAACCAGAAATAACAAGCCACATGGATAAGTTAGATGAACAAAGACACTAAATTTGTATAGTGAACCTATGAACTAGCTCACAGCCAAGGTAGAAGGCAATGGTGGTATAAATTAGGGTCAAATACAAAAATGTTCTTAAACTTCAAAATTTTCAGTTTGTTGTAAAAAGTAACTCAGCAGATATTGTATTTGCTGGGGGTACAGAGATAGAGGATGCAAAGGAAGCTAACTTTTTTGTTCAATTCAAAGACAAGTACATTTACCAACAGCATCAAAAACCCTTAGAGAAGAAAGGATACAGGGTAAAAATGAGCATGCAAAAAGATATCAATTAAACTAACATTGACATAACCCAGTACTGTGTACACTTGACCAAGATTTTCTAAGAGATATGTTAGAAATGTTTTGTTTGGATTGCAGAGTGTTTTATAAACATTTAAGCAAATTATGTATAAAAGGAAACTTAAAACATTTAAACTTTAAAAGGAAAAATCACTGAATCAGCTTTTATTACCTGTTGGCTTAGCACAGTGGTTTTCAGCCTTTTTCATCTCATGGCACACATAGCTAATTACTACTAAAATTCTGCAGCACACCAAAAAACATATTTTATTATATATATTATATATTTTGCCAATCTGACCCCCCAAAAGTATAATTTTGATTTGTCCACACCGATGGCTATTGTTGTCATCGCTTTAGTTGACAGTCTAAGGGAAAAGAGGACAGTACCCCTGACTAAATGGTCAGAAATAGCAAGTTTTAAAAATCTTGCAGCACGCCAGTTTGAAAATTGCTAGTCTAACATATCTCTGAATTTGCAAACCACATGAATTCATTCTAACCAGAAAGCTAGACTTTTATTTCCAGTTTAATGTGGGACTCTTTCACCTCTAACTCTCCAACCTAGAAGTTAAAATTAAAAAAGCAACCAAAAAATTGGTTTCAGCTGTCTACTTCTTCAACTCTAACTTCTAAGCACCTCGGCATACAAGTGCATGTGAGGCTTTGCTAGGTGTTGAATCAGGTGTTGAATACCAGTGAGGTAAATCCTGAATTTAGCCAGGAGTCTAAAAGAGAGGGCATCGCATCTGTGGTTGAAAAATGACTCATTCAATTTTGGAGTCGTAACTTCTACCACAACCCACTAGTTCAAGCTCAAGGGCCTCAAGAGTAAAGGATTTAATCAAGAAATAGGAATTTAAGCACTTCAAGGAAAGAAAAGATGGCACCACTTTGTCAAAATGAGTGTTTATACACACACACACACACACACACAAACACATAACAAACACACACATATATACAGAGTCCAGAACAAATAATGCCCCTTTTTGTTATAAAATCTTTTATTACAAAAGAGTGAGCATGTAATTCTATAATATAACACTCAAACATACCCAATGATGTTTTAGGTGAAATGTTCAAATTAAAACTATAAATTATTACACCCATATTATTATCATATTAACCACACTCAAGCAGGCCTTAACTTATGCCAGATTGTGTGTGTGTGTATACATACACCACATCTGTACATCCCAAAACAACAGTTTTCCTTATAAACAAAGCATGTTCAGAAAAGTAGGAAAGCATCACTATAATTTCTTAAAGGCCTGAAAGAATATTTGGTAGAACTGTAATGAACATGGGAACTTAACTTCAAAAATAAAATATATCTCTGAGGATAGATCACCAGCTTCTCACATAATTTTCACAAGTCAAATTGATTAAAGGAAAGTTCCTGATAGTTCATTTTCTCTCCTAGTTCCTACTTAAAAAAAATGTACTCCAGAGTTTAAATCCCCCTTCTCTAAATTAGAATTTACCAAACTGAATTCCTAAAGCCCTAAGGGTAAAAAGACTTTCAAACATTTTGTTCACTGAGAATTTTTGTAAAAATAAAATCATGACTGAGCGCGGGCCTGTGAACCAGAGTATCGCGGTTCGATTCCCAGTCAGGGCACATGCCTGGGTTGCAGGACAGTTCCCAGCAGGGGACACACGAGAGGCAACCATACATGGATATTCTCTCCCTCTCTCCTTCCCTTCCCCTCTAAAGATAAATAAATAAAATATTTTTTAAAATAAAATAAAATCATGCACTAAAAGTTACACAGAACAGGTAAAATCTAAAATACTGTTGTTAAAACGGTAAGGGGTCTCCTTGCAATGCACTCTAGACTACGAGGGCCACCTGCATGCCAAGTCTGGAGAGATGGAGTGAACATTTGGTTGTATGTAGGAAGGAAAGTAAGGTGGTGCTTTGATCCACCCCAATTTAAAGCAGAGTAGTTCAACTTCGGTCTGCTTCACATTTTGGTATTAGTGTCACGGGTTAGTACATAGTCATTTGAAACATCCTGCTAATAAAAAATATTCTACTCAAACACCAAAACAAACACTAACACAAAACCATTTTAATGTAAAACAACAGTTTATAAAGTATTCAATGATTGAGTTGCATTGTCCTACAATTCATGCCTATACTGCAGTCGGGGGGTCTCTGTGAATGGCACATTTCACTGGGGTCTCTCTCATGGCCGTTGTGTAATGACCATGTGCCCTTGTTAGGTAACAGCCAGGAATGAGTGGCCAGAGGGGAAATAAAGCAGGGCCACTACCCAGGACAATCTAATGAAGAACTTAAAACAGGAGGCAAGAAACAAAAGGGAGACACGTCACACCCACTGATTCAGCCACACTGAGCCTGGTCCAGTACGACTGCCAGGTGTTACAGAGATCACAAGCCAAACTATGATAGTGTAAGAGGAGGGGAACTCTTGAAATTCTATGTATAACAATTTCACTAGCTGAGGAGAGGAGTACCTAAAAACTGGCTAAAGTACGAAACCCCTGAGTCCCAACAGGGCACTCAGATTAGCTGGGTGCCCACTTGCAGCTTCAGGCTCAAGCGTACAGAAAAAAAAAAAACTTACCAACACACTTACTAACAGCTATTTCTTCTATACGTGGGGCATTCAGATTAGCTGGGTGCCTGCCTGTAGTTTCATCTCAAGTGTATTTCATAAATAAACTTATCTCATTTCCACTACACATGCTGTCTCTTGCCTCGATTCTTCCCTTGTGAACAAGGCAAGAACCAAGAAGGGCAGAGCTCCCTAACTCGGGTCTCCCCTGTAACATCTTGACATTGATCATATATCTTCATGACCTTGCCTTTCCCCATCTTTGCAGCTGCTCAACTGCCTTTCTTGCACTCCAACTCTCAGCCACACTGAACTTCTTTTCTTTTCTCTCAAGTGCCATGCGGTCTTGGACCCCCAAGTCTTTGCGCATGCAGTTTCCTCCCCCTGGAAGGTGCCCCTCTCACCTGTCTTTGCCTGAATAGCTCCTATTCCTTGTTCAGATTTCCACTGAGACATTATTCTCAAAACTCTATACTTCCACAGCATCGTGTACATCCCTAGCAAAGCACCTCTCACCTTCTATAATGACTACAGTCCTCTCATTGGTCAGCAGTATGGGACTGTAAAAACGAACATGCAAGCCGAAGCTGTGCAAACGAACTTTTAAAATCAATGAGAAAATGTATAGTTGTTCAAGGTCCTTAAAAATTTTCTGTTGAAATCCTAAAAAGCCCTCTTATATTCAGTCAGAAGTTAATAGGGAAATTAAAAAGGTGTGAAACTAATAATTATTTCATACACTGAAATATAAAATATTAGAAATGCAGAGAAAGCAATAGAATAGACACTTAAAAATAACAATAAAATAAGATTTGGGAAAAAAAACAGATACTTCACTGAAGACAGTTCACAGATGGCAACCTAGCACATGAAAAAATTATTCAATATTATTAACTATTAGATAAATGTTCATTAAAACCACAATGAGCCCTGGTGGTGTGTCTGAGTGGAATGCCTGCCAGCCTGTGAACCAAAACGTCACCAGTTCGAATTTCAGTTAGGACACATGCCTGGGTTGCTGGCCAAGTCCCTAGTTGGGAGCATGAGAGATGCAACTGATCAATGTGCCTCTTACACATCAACGTTTCTCTCCCTCTCTTTCTCCTTTCCTTTCCCTCTCTCTAAAGTGTAAATAAATATAAATAAATAAATAAAGCCAGAATGAGATCACTAAACAACTATCAGAATGGCTAAAATAAAATAAAAACTAGTGCTAACACCCAGTGCTGGAGAGGATGCTGAGAAAATCACTCACTCATTCAACCACAGGTGAAAATGTAAAACGGCTAAGCCACTCTGTAAAACAGACGGACAAATTTTAATAAAACTAAACAAGCATTTACCATATTATTCAGTAATTTTACTCTTGGGCACTTATTCAAAAAAAATAAACTTTACACTCACACATGTACAGCTGTTGATAGCAGCTTTGTTCATAAAATCATCAAAAGTCATTTGAACAGCATTTGTCTTTTTGTCTCCACAAAACTTACAGTATGAAGCTGGCAAGTGTTCTGTGCCTCAGCAAATTTTCACATCCCTTTCTAAATCTGCATTAGCTTCCAACAATTTCCCCTTTGCATTTCTTAACTACAAGAGCTCCTTTAATGTGAATACTTTGCCCATGTCACTTTCCCCGGCACAACTTTTCCTTTTTGTCAAACCATGTTCTTCAGTTGTGCCGATCAGTAACTTTCTCTGGCTAGAGTCCCTTGGGTAGCAGCAGGAAGGTCAACACGCCCACGGTCACCAATTTCCTCGAAAACCCCAGTTTGGTTTGATTCGAACTTTACTTCCAGTGTTATCACTTTTTGTTTCTTCACTGCACTTTCATCTTTGCCCACCAATCCCCTCTTTATATTACCCGATTTTATTCAATGTCATGTAGGTTTATCCCTGGCAGACAAGGTAAACACTGGTTGTCTGCTTCAACTGAGTGACAGATGAGCAGCCGCCACTCACCAGTAGACTTTGAAAGGAGGGGCAGGACAAGTCCTGGGTCACGATGCACATTTGTTCTCGTGCAGTGATCTGTGAGCTGAAGACCTTGTGGTAAAGTCCGTGCTCTAGGCAATTACTCACAGCCAATAGACCACGGTCACTGAAATTTGGGCAGTGGTGCCGGGGGACTGGTGAACAGCAGTGCAAGTGAAGGCTGCTTGTGCTTGTCCAATGTGCCACCTGGTACACGATCCTATTTTCTCTCCTAGGGGACCATACAATGCTGCACATCGGCATTCTGACCCAAAACTCCCTTATCCTAATCTTTATCTCCTCATTATATAAACATCTAAAGAGGCTTTGATGAATGTTCCCAATAAATGTGAGCTCTCGTGACTAGTATTAAAAAAAGCCTGAATACAAACCACATACACAGTAATAACCATGTTAACACCAAACTCTAATGAAAGAACACTACACAAATTCTGCGGTCTCAAGTCCACTTACGATTATCTAATCTTAATAAAGTAAGAAAGAAAAAGCCTCCAGTAATAATTTATACATGGTTTGGTGATTTTTTTGTTTTGTTTTAATTGTAGTCTTCTTCAGACAACAATTTCCATGCTAAAATGCTGGTTTTCACCCCTTGAACAGACACTCACTGACATTAGGATGAGCTATCTAAAAAGTGCGTTGCAGGATGGCAAAAGAATCTTACCCCAAGATGAAAAATCTAAAATCACCCACTTACTTACTATGCTCATTGGTTAATTTCAGAAAGTGCTTTGATTTCTTAGAAGAGAATTGAATCCCGAAATAAATACACTTATCTTGTTAAATATTTCATATTTAAAATGATCTGTATTATTTCATAACATTTGCTATATGTATTTTACAAAAGTAACACATATCCCCCATAGAAACTATGAAAAATGCAAAAAAGCTAAAATTAAAAGCTTACTCATAATCATACCATCCAGAGATAATGTTTACATTTTACATAATTTGTTTTCTGTGTGTATGGAAATACTTTTCTATCCAACAAAATTATATTCCTAGGATAGCCACTCATCCTTATAAATCATTTCTTTATATAACATACCCAAATGTTGTACTTTTATTCAATTTTATTTTACTACCTAACATAGGAATCAATATAAACAGCAATAAAAATTGTTGGCGTCCCTAAAAAGAGTCGGGCAAGTGGTAAAGGCCAAGAGGCGGGGGGAAGTTTGGTGGAAAGAGAAAAAAAGTGGGGTGGGGGACACATCTGTAATAGTGTCAACAATAAGAAATTTTTTCAGAGTAGGACAAAATGATAAGCATTTTGTAAGTGTCCATTTACTCAATTCTTATGACAGTGTGAAGGCAGTATTATTATCCCTGCTTTATATGGAATGTGAGCCTAGAGAGTTTAAAGAAACTTGCTTAAGATGGCACAGCTAATACATGGTGAATCTCAGATTCAAGTGCAGGCCATTTTATCTAGACTGTCATTTAATCACATGCTTTTGGTTTCGGATGGTCAGCCCTTACCCATTTAAGGTCAGTCTGAATTAATTAGGTCCAAATTATAGCATGTTTTAAAATAGTGTTATTCACTGGCAAATATTTAATGGAAATCGAGTAACTGAATATAGCATAAAAGATGTTTTCATGAATTGAACACTTTACTGGAATATAAGGATTATTGTTACAGACATAAAAAGCTGTTTTTTCTTTACGGTAACAGCTAACTCTAAAGTTCAAAGTTCTGTTTTTTTAAATATTCACTGGAGAATATGTTTATTGATTTTAGAGACAGAAAGNATATAACATATCCCAAATGTTGTATTTTTATTCAATTTTATTTTACTACCTAACATAGGAATCAATATAAACAGCAATAAAAATTGTTGGCGTCCCTAAAAAGAGTCGGGCAAGTGGTGAAGGCCAAGAGGCGGGGGGAAGTTTGGTGGAAAGAGAAAAAAAGTGGGGGGGGGGACATCTGTAATAGTGTAAACAATAAGAAATTTTTTCAGAGTAGGACAAAATGATAAGCATTTTGTAAGTGTCAAATTACTCAATTCTTATGACAGTGTGAAGGCAGTATTATTATCCCTGCTTTATATGGAATGTGAGCCTAGAGAGTTTAAAGAAACTTGCTTAAGATCGCACAGCTAATACATGGTAAATCTCAGATTCAAGTGCAGGCCATTTTATCTAGACTGTCATTTAATCACATGCTTTTGGTTTCAGATGGTCAGCCCTTACCCATTTAAGGTCAGTCTGAATTAATTAGGTCCAAATTATAGCATGTTTTAAAATAGTGTTATTCACTGGCAAATATTTAATGGAAATCGAGTAACTGAATATAGCATAAAAGATGTTTTCATGAATTGAACACTTTACTGGAATATAAGGATTATTGTTACAGACATAAAAAGCTGTTTTTTCTTTACAGTAACAGCTAACTCTAAAGTTCAAAGTTCTGTTTTTTTAAATATTCACTGGAGAATATGTTTATTGATTTTAGAGACAGAAAGGCAGGGGGAGGGGGAAAGTGGGGAAGAGAGAAACACGGATGTGAGAAAGAAACATCAATGAGGTGTTTTCCATATGCACCCCACAGGGAATCAAACCCACAACCTAGTATGTGCCCTGACCAGGAATTGGACCTGCAACCTTTTGGTGTACAGGACAACACTCCAGCCATCTAAGCCGTTCAGCCAGGGCAACTCTGAAGTTCTGAAAGGTATATTGCCTTTGTTATTGTATAACTTCTAAACACGCTCTCTTTAGAGTTTATGATCTGAACATTATGTTGTGAAGATGAATGAGTTTTTCTACACCTATGTGCAGAACAGTTAATTTCAGTAAGTCACACCATGTCCAAAATTGGGAGAATATAGGATGAAGCTGCTTAACAAACCATTTTACAAAATTGTACAGAAAAGTACATTTCTATCCACAATACCCAAATTTTTTTCAGTTTAAATCAGCAGATTTGAAATACTTATGACTTGATATGAATTCAATCTTTTAATTTCCCTTTCCTTTCGTAGCTAGAGGAAGTAGGTTTTTAATATTTTTCACAAGGCACATTCTAAACACACTTAGGGTCTAGGATGTGGATTGTAACCTTTGTTTACCAGCAGTTCTTGTGTGTGTGTCCTAGGGTAAAACTCTAGCAACTCGAGAGCAACGAAAATGATCCAAGTAAACTTTTAAAAATATTTTCTCCAAAGTTGCCAATTTTTCTACCCATAAATATTCTTCACTGAAATTTCTTAATTTGAGAATGTTGATGAATACAGTTTCTCCCTAGTCATACTTAAAAAATCCTTCTCTGATGTTAAAACACAGCCAATTAAAAGGCAAATAGCTTTGGGAAAAGTAAATAAATGTACAATCAGTCCACACAATGTCAAATGACTTGCTAAAACAGAGAAATGCCCAAGCCATCCTGTTCAAGACCAAGCCTTCCCTCTCTCTAAGTGCAGGATGTCTCCCCCCATCAGTTAACCCCTTTCTCTCCTTCTTTAATGTTGCCCCCCTGACTCATCTAGCCTCGAATACATTCTCCTCCACCTTAATAACTAAAGTCCCTCATTTGGGCCCAGATTCCTGTCTGTCATTCTTCCTTCCTCCACCCAAGCTTTTGACGGCTTAATCAGTGAATGGGGTTTCTCATGGCACAGCAAGCCCATTTCACAGCAATTTTGCTCTTGTCTCTTTCTAAGGGTCAAACTGGTCCCTCTAAAGTTACCGTGAGTCCTTAATTAATGGATCATTTAGGTATTTTTCATTTCTCATCTCAGGATGTATTTCCATAGCAACACGATCTGTTTACTATTCTTCTGCCTTCTTAAAACTCTCACCCTCATGCACTTCCACACAAAACTACTGCTATTTGTCTTGCTACCTCTCTCATGACCCTCCTCAGTTTTCTTATAATGTCATTTCTCTGCTGACCCCTCAATGAAAGGTGTTTATCTAGGTTTCTTTCTTCTTTCTTCACGTTGCAACCCGCAATGTTTCATGGGCAATCTTCCACACCCATGGTGTTAGCCATCAATTTGTGTTGATGATGCACAAATCTGTATTTCTACTTCAGATCATGGACAATGGAGGTCTGAAAATACTTTAATTTGTTCTATATCACACAGAGAACCACAATCGGATTTGAAATTATAAGCCTCCTTGACTCTACTTTAGTCCCATGCTTTTTACAACATGGTAACTAACTCCTTTACTTCTACAAAGTGGGAAATGCTAACCTTCAAAAAAGCAGTAAGAGAAGGCTGGGCTTAAAAATCAAGAGGATTTAAAATTTCTATACACAATTTAAGAATAAAATAGAGCCTGGAATGTTTGGGAAATTTCTGCTTGTTGTATTTTCAATGACAGAATAAAGCAATGCAAGGTAGCTGCTACCATGCTATTAAATCTGAGCTTTAAGCATGCTCACTCTGTAGCTATAACTTAAAAACCATTTAATCAAGATATGAATCAGAGTTTCCATTTTAATAGTCCATATAATATAATATATAATATTAAGCAATAGAAGAGAGGCAAAGATGGAAATCGTGGACCTCTGATGAGTCCTTGGCTTTTACAACTTATACAGAATGACCTAGGAAATAGTCACTTCCCTTAGAGGGCAAGAAAGGCAGGAGGAACAGGGCTGACATATGGAGAGGGGAGTGATCTTTCAGAGCCTAGGTGGGGAGTCGGTTCCAGATATCTAGTTACATGATGAGTGTTAAGAATTCAGCGTTTCTGGCCACTGTCACAGTACACACCGTTCCAAGCCTCAATTTACTTATATCTATAGAATAGTTAGGTCTCTGTAGTCAAAAGAGAACATCACCCAAATAAATATAAATATTCAAACTTATATGGATAATCATATTTATTCATAGTAATAATTAAACTATAAATATTCAAAAGAACTGTCTTTGTATTTTAAAATTATAGCAAAAAATACAATATTTCCATTTTAAGGTCTCTACTACAATTACCTTATTATTGACCATATTATGTCTTATTATACTGCAACAATTACTTATGTCTGTCTGCCTAACTTGACTGCAAACATTTTTTATCAGTGCATACATTTCAAGAAATTTAAGAGACAGCATCACATTTACGAATTGATGAAGTGTCGATACATTTTAACAATAACTAGTAGTGATATTAATTAGCCATTCCTCTATATTCAATAACATCTTATCATCCCTACATGCTTCTCATATTTCTATGAAATACATGAATAATTATAAAGAATAGGTCCAAAGAGCTGTGTTAATTAAAATTTTACTTCAGACTTCCTATCTTATCTCAAAGTTAAATTCAATGGATTTTTATAATGATAATACACAAATACATCAAAACAGGTTTACTTACTCAAAAGCAAAGTGGTAGAAGCCGCCAAATGATATTCTAAGTTGTAATAAAGCAGAAGCCAAATTCCACTTGATCCACAATAATCACCACTCACTCTAATGGTCCTTAGCCCTGAAGGAAGGGATATATGTGGGCCAGAACCTACAATCCCATTAAAACACTATCAGTAGGCAGTACTGGCTGGGCTGTGGTCACTCACACCTTTGTGTGCAAGGTGGCCACTGTGCTCATGGTTTCTGGGACAAATAAGAGTTCAATACCTGCTACCTTTTCAGAACAAACCAGCTGTGTGCAGGCAAATGAAAACACAGCTCTAAACACAGAGAAACATTGGCAGAGGGGGCTGCACATCCTTAAGTTTTGGTCACATCCAAGGATGAGAAAAAGAAAGAGGGAATCTTGAGCAGAGCTCTCGACCATTTTACAAAGACCAGGAGGTTTAGTCTACCAAAAACTCTCACTGGACAGTGGAATGACTTCAATGACCCATGCTGTACTCAGGAGCAGGTTACCTGGAAGTAAACGTATTGCTAAATTTGATGTTTTAAAGCAAATAATTATCCTGATAAACCATGCAAATAGAACTCTGGTTCAACTCTCTTTCACAAAAATATCCAGTACATTATCGGAGCATGTGGGCAGGTATAAAAATACAAAACAAGATGCTTGTTTCAATTTTTAACTGTCTGCAGGCAGCCGCTGAAAAGCAGCAATATATTTAAGTTAAGAGGAGTAGCTCCTGAAGTTGTAATAGACTGCTCAGATTTGAAGGCAGGAGAAAAAAAGTGGGGACACTGATATACATAAGGATAATATATATATACACACACACACACACACACACACACATACACACATGTATTGTACATATGGCATATCATATGGATACATATGATATACATATGGATGATACATGTGGATATCCATATCCACATACATACAGATAAAAGCATAACTATGTGATAGTTATGCTCATGGTTTCCATCACATGAAACAGAAAAGATGTGCAATGTGGGCAATAACCCATCTAGCCTTGTGTTCTCTAAGACAGAGGCTCGCCAGGAACACTGGCACTCACCTGTGAGCCAGGAGTCCATGGGAGGGCAACCACACACCCCACTTGTTGCTCACTAAGTACAAGTTCTAGGTGCCACCCGCCTGATTTTTAGGCCTTTTAATAAGAACCCAGAGAATTCAGAAGTACAGGGTTCTTTGGTCACACTGTGAGAAAATGGCATGATTCCTAGAACTCTGTAACTCTTCCATCTCTGGCCGCCTAAGAACACAAATGATGTATAACTAAAGAAAGTTTTAGGGAAGTTTATCAATTAAGAAACAGTTAATTTTACAATGGTTTCCATTATCCAGTTTGATAACCACATTATATTATTTCATTTATTTTATGAATGTATTTTGTGCCTCATGAATTGCTATATTATACTGAATTTTATAGATAGGATTAAGCATCTGAGAATCATGCATTTCAATTGCTTGCAAATGTTCTTGTTTTAAATTTACATTAGCAGTCATACCCTGTAAGTTTACTAATATTTTTATTTTATTCAATTTCAAAGAGTATTTTCCATCTTTGAGTACAAATAAGTATTATTCTCTATATAATGGTATAGTTCAATTTTTATGACACTTACTAGAAATCCAAAAGTGAAAATTATTTTTCTTTTGTGTTTGCACTTCAACAGAAAGTTGGTAACACATCTGGAAGTGAGTGTCTGTCTACCAGCTCAACTGATAAGTGAAGAATTAGCCATAGGCTACACAGTAATCTTCCAGAGAATGCTCAGCGGACATTATCCTGCAGTCCAGAGTCAAAGGAAAGCTGGTCTCTTTCACAGACATTTTCCACTGTCATAGTTCAACTCACTGCTTCCTGAGCAACACGAGTTAGGAAAAGGTCTTTGTCATGAATACACATGTATGCAAAATAAAAGGGAAAGTTCTTATTTCTCTTCAAATATAAGCATGTTCTCATTTATTGTTGCTCAAGGTTAGACCCTACAAAGTTTTTACCATTCAAATAGTTGTTTGGGATAATGCATGATCTTTAGGGAGTTACAAAGCTTAAGAGAACATCTCATAACATTCCATCATTTTAGCATAATCTAGGAAAGTTTAAGAAACTTAAACTTCTCTTATTTCCCAGGGCTCGTTCACTTAACTATCAGAAAAAACACAAGCAACTATTATTGATCTACTTATATGTATTAGGCCAGAGTACTAAACTATGACATATATTATTTCACTGAATTCTCATTTAATCCAGTATTTCAGATAAGGTAGTGATGGTCTTAAAGTCACAGGCCAGTAAATGGCGCTG
Source organism: Sturnira hondurensis (assembly GCF_014824575.4). Lineage (NCBI taxonomy): Eukaryota > Metazoa > Chordata > Mammalia > Chiroptera > Phyllostomidae > Sturnira > Sturnira hondurensis. The sequence continues at coordinate 9,548,448 of NW_028077105.1, read as the reverse complement.
CCAGGATCCTAAAACTTGGCCCTGTTCAACACCATCTCATGGAAATTTCATCAGTCAGAGGCAAAGAAGGGGTAGAGGCAGAGAACATTGGGATGTGATGACAGCTGCCCTTACACAATGTCAAGGTGAGTCATTAATTAGCATTTGAGAAACATATCTCGGTACTGACCTAACACGGATGGTGAGTGTGAAGCGGGTACAACGCACCTCCGCACTCATTCTTCCGTGCCTTCTACTTCCCTTGGCAGAACTCACGGACTAATTCTCCAAAACGAACATAATCAGAGGATCCCAGGTGACTCCCTTCACATTGATTTGAGCAGTGATAAAATTTAATGTGCTTTAATATGCTTTTAGTTGAAACTAATAGCTAGGAAACTACGAAGAGCTGGATAGCAATGTTATCCCACACCCCTTACAACCAAATTAGAATGAGCTTGTTATGATCAACATAACATCACTGCACAAATTTTTATTTTAGTTTTGGATACATTAATACTGCCAATCTAGGGCTTCTGCATAACATGAATAACTTATGTCACAACTATAAAATAATATAATCAATTAAAGAAGTTTGATGCTTCAAAAGCACAATTCTACATATACAATAGCCTTTAGTTTGTTTTTGAAATATTGAAAACAGGACATAAGACACCCACTGCCTCACTCACAGCTTTCCTACACTTACAAACTCAGAGTACACTGAGCATCGTTAACTACTTGAAATGAACAGGGCCAAGTGTCAAATATCCAAAACCAAAAGGACTAGCTTTCCAGTTATTTAGAATGTTCATAATTAGCACAGTATTAACTCAATTTATAAACTCTACTTTTAGGTAGCTCTGCGTAAAACCTATACATAAAATTAGTACTCCCAAAAGAATAATAATCTACCTCTGAGAAAATCTGCTTCCCCCATTTGTGCTATGAATGGTTACCTGTTTTCTCATGTGAAACTAAGCCTCTATTTCTCCATTAGAAAAAATAAAAAACAGTATCCAGCTACTTTTTGCTATCATGTCTTATATTTATTTCTTTTGTTTCTTTGTTCATTTGTTTGTCTGTTTTATAGTACAGGTGTGACTATGCAGGCCTTTGAGCACACTGCACAATCCTTTAACTTACGAGAAGGGACCAAAAAAAAAACCCCAGAATTTATTTATTAAAAAATTGATTAAACTTCAGTGACCTTCAAAGTACTCTCTGTTTTGATGCAATACAGGGCACAATGTTCCCAGTGACTTTGCTACAGACATGCACCATAAGTGAGAAATAAATTGTTGTTGTCCCTAAATGCCACAGTGAATTAGGAACTAAAAGAACTTCCAAAGTCAGAGATGGTCAAAACAACGGTCTGTTCTAGACTACTTGGTTCAATAGCAGGTGCTTCCACTATTAAGCTCCTACCTGCACATCGGGAAGCCTTCTTTGTGCCACTGTATTTTATCTCATAAAGCACCTTCTCACTAAAAAATAGGCATAAACATTGCGTTTCTTTACCTGGAGATCAGTTTACTCACCATTTGTTACCGATTTATCACTTTTACCACTAATGGGTAATCAAATCAAACCATGACAAAGTAAAAACTTTACAAAAATAAATCAAAGTCCCAGAAAAGCCCATTGAAGAGGAAGGCCCTCCTTTTTAACTCCGAAAATTTTCTGCATGTTTCTTTTAGGTCCAGAATTTAAGCACCTAATACAGTCTTCTTTCACCCTGCATTTGGTAAACCACACCCTTGCAAATCACATTTCCAGAGTACCATTCATGGTTAGTTATCTTATCTAAGTTACAGCATTTCAGGTGCAGAAGAAACATTATATAGTCAGCCCCCATTCCAATGTATAGATCAAACCAAAGCCCTCAGATATAGTAATCAGCAGAGCAAAAGCCTGGACTTTTTGGTGTTGGTCTAACATCCAAGTCAGACAGCTGGTGACTTATGTCAACAGATCACACACAAAATTTACAGTCTGTTACATAACTATAGTACTCAAACTTAGAAACATTATAATGTGTTATATAATAAACGTCTCACATACTGTGATTCTGAGTCATGATGATTTCCTTAAGGCTTCCTTTTTCTTAAACATTCTCAATGTTGTTTCATATTTTAATTATATTTCTTGGAAGCAAATGATGTTCAAACAATTATATTTTATTTCCTCTCCTGGTATGGGGACCAAATGATCCATACTTAAACTTGCCAGATAATTATAGAAGTTCCCATTATTTTTACTTTATTCATACCTAGTATGTTAATATAGGATAACTATAAAAACATATCATTAGAAATACATAATTGATTTGTCATCTTCATGAAAACAAGTTCAATTTATCATCACAAATATCTCTCGCATCTTGATAAATAACTGGCAACATTTGGAAAAGTGAAGGTATTAGTAAGTAAATTTTTCAAAAAAGCCAATAAGTATCATTGATTTCTTTTAAAAAATTAAATCAATAATTTCCAAAGTAGTAATGTTTAAATATCATATTTAAAGTATATGGATAATGAGTTATCTCATCTGTTGATTTCACTCTGCCAGCACAGATTAAATGTACATTTTCATTTACATGTAGTAACAGTCACACCCAATACACCGCACGCATGTTTTGTATTAGGGTGACCCACAGGCCTATAAAGTCTTTAATACTTTTAATTAATTTTAAAAAACCCTCTTTTGCCCTGGCTGGTGTAGCTCAGTGGATTGAGCGTGGTCCTGTGAACCAAAAGATCACGGTTCAATTCCCAGTCAGGGCACAAGCCTGGGTTGCAGGCCAGTTCCCAGCAGGGGACTCACAAGAGGCAACCATACATTGATATTTCTCTCCTTCTCTCCTTCCCTTCCCCTCTAAAGATAAATAAATAAAATGTTTAAAAAAACCTCTTTTTGTTGTACCTCTTGTATCCAAATCCAAGTTTATTAAATAGGCTGCTATAGTAGAATCACTCACTGTGTTTTCCTAGTTATGGTGTGATTTTGATGAGCTATATTTCTGTATTGTCAGTGACAAATTTGAAAACAGGTTATTTTAAGTATATTGTATCTGGGGCGGGGGGTGGGGGGAGGCTGGGCGGTGTACGCAAGCTTTAGATATATTCTGAAAGGGGCCAGAAATGTCTAATGAACACTGGGATTCAAAAGTCCTACAAAACCTAGTACAACATACCACATGAAGCAGACACAGACAAGACTAAAAAATTTAAGCCTTACTAATGTTATCTCCCCACTATTTCTAGCAATCTGTTACCATTCAAACAGTATATTTGAAACTAATGTAACTATTATAATATTGTTAATATTATCAGCTATACTTAAATAAAATTTTTTTTTACAAATGTATACCACAGACCAAATTCAAGCTCTAGTCAGGGTTATAATCCACATGCTCAATTGTTTTTCCTGAACAATCTTACCTACAGCTTCATAGCCAGGAACACAGATATTTTACTCAGTTTACAAATCATTTGTGGGCTTAAGTTTAAGGACCTGATGTGTCATTTGAAACTTTCATTTGAGTAGAGGTAGAGGTTAAGAAGAAAACTGGGGTGATATTTATCTAAGATCCTTACTGGCCAAATGAAAATACTCTCAGAGGATCCAAAATTAAATTATAAAAGTCCTTCGAGAGCCTTTCATAGCTGACCTGAAGTGGAACTGGTATTTCTTCTAGCCAGGGGCTATTTACACCCACAGGCTGCAAGTACTTAACCAACAGTCATGGTGCTGAGAGCGGGCCACTGACAGCATTTTGGCATTTCGGGACTGTATTTGTTTGTCTGTTATATAACTTGCCCATAACAGTCCCGTAGAGCGGAGAGAACAGGCCCCTTTCCTCGTTTTAGGGCTGGATGTTTCCCAACTGTTTCTGTAATGTTTAAGTTAAATCAAAAACAGGAAAAAAAACAGAGAAGAACTAATCAGGTTTGATATCCAAATGCTAAGCCATTCCTGAGTACTTTCAAAGAAACTACCCACAGGCCTATAATTGGGGGACCTGTCACGCACTTCCCAAGCCACAGAGAGGAGTGTTTTCCTAGTCTCTGAATCTTTTTGCAAACCTTGTGGAAGTACTGAGCCAGGAGAGTTCATCCGTGTTCAGATGAGCCAGAAGAAATGAGTTATTTGAGTGTAAGACAGAAGCCTTTCCATTGAGTACACCTGACGGACTAGCCCTCATCATTAGAAAACCTTGTCAGTGCAGGGGTCAAACCCAGAAGCCCACGGTAAGCACATAAATGAAATGGATCCTAGATGTTTCTGGAAGCAGTTTATCACTCTGACTAGCTTTTTAGCTGCAAAATTGTAGATGTCAGAGCATTATTTTGGATGTCTGCAAAGAAGGAAACTTGAATCACTTAGACAAAAAAATTGTAGCTATCCAAAGCAGTTTTAACTTAACAGATTCAGTTAAAGAAATTAAACCTTGGACTAAAAGATTTACAGGAAGTATGTCTCACACCCCTTTTATTATGGTACATTGAAGTTCTTACAATTTTCATATTTTTTAATTTTAAGTCTAAATAAAAATTCTTGTCCTTTTCCCTAATAGCACAAACATTTCTGTTCACTAAGCTCCTCTATATACCAAATGCTGGGATAAGTAAGAGCTTTACGTAAATCAGACCTGCCCAAAGTCCCTATAAACTAAGTATCATTTTTCAACTTTCAATTCTCTTTAAAATTATATGAACTCAAATGTGTGGGGGTTCAAGAAGCAGAAGAGAGGGTGAGTTAGAATCACGATGGCAGTTTGGCTCCCTTTAGATTTTCTGAACATGACTGTGAGACGACAAACACGGACCTGCAATTGCTTCCATATACATTGTCACCTCTCTCTTGCTTCTCACACTGTCAGCCTCCGCAAATGCCGAGGATGACTCCAGTCCTAGCAGATAGGGGTCTTCATGGCAGTGGCCTCCTAACTCCAAGCAAACTACTCTCTGAGGCTCCCATGGTCTAGCACTCGGTGACAAAATAGGAGCTCTGTTAGACCTGCTGTACAGGAAGGCCTTGGCCACTCCGTGGCATCTTCCTCAAAGATCTAAACTCCATGGGGGCTGAATGTCTTTGCATTTGTTTACTTTTCTAACCCATGTGCCTAAAACATAGCTGACCCTCAATAAATGTGTTGATGTACGATTAAATTAAATGTAATTCTAATGTACACAATACTTCCTGCTAGCTTTCCAACACAGCCATAGGTGATACTAAATCGTTCAGGGCCCCCCACAGTACCTGCACATTAATTCTGCCTAATTCTGCCATGTCTTTCAAAACGACTGCCAGTGTCACATGATTCTAGACTTTTAAATATACATAAAGTTACTCAATAGAAGATCCACGTGGGCCCCAAACAGTAGACTTCTCAAATCCAAACTTGCCGAGTTAGAGAGCCTCCACCATGACATACCTTGGAGTACTTTTAAAAATACCAATATTCTGGTCCTGTCCCTGGAGAGCTGGATGTAATTGGTGGGACCAGCACAGGCATTTTTCCAAGCTCCCGTAGAGGCTAAGTGGCGAGGTTTGATCACCAATGCCCTTTGCTGCATCTCTGAGTTGTGCTGACAGAAAGCCCATATAAAAATGAATGATAAGAGTAAGTGCAGCCATAAAAAGGGTCTCTCCTTCCAAGGTGTTTCATACATAAATCAAACCCCTAACTTGGGCCTCATTAATACTAGGTCCCTACATCGAACACAGGTCTCTTAGCACATAATAGCAGTGCTAAAATGGAAACCATTAACTACCGTAAAAAAAAATTTACAAAGTAATGTCCTATTTGAGAGTCTGAGAGAACCTTGGGGAAAAAATATTCTCACTTTAATGAGTTACAATGTTAGTTCAATTTTATAAAGCAATTAAATGAAGTGAATCCAGCACCTAATTTTTAAGATTCGACTTTCTAATGTGAGTACATGGCCTTCCCACACCCACAATCCAAAGTAATGCATAGATGTCATCTCATTCCAGGATTTCTGAGTTTACATTAGAAATCATTTGGGGTTAGATCTACACATGTCAGGAAATTATAAAATTGTTCTCACTGAAATCAGCCATGAAAAAAAGGAAGGGTGTTGAGGGTAGGCAGGGACAACAGGAAGCAGAGACTGAAGGAGATAATAACTCACTTTAGAGTGGCAGAGAGCAAAGAAAAATTGAGGAAGGACCTGAGATAAAAAGACAGCGACAGAGCCAAGATCTGCACTTTATCTAAACAAACAACAGCAACAACGAAGTCAATTAATGTAAGAGCAATTCCAATAAAAGGTGAGGTGCCTTAACACTTAACTCTTCTGTTTAAAAAAAAAAAAATCTGCAGGCAAATCTGTGACAAGACCAATGAGCAAAATCCTGTCTTTACCAGTTGCTTCCTCTGACTAGGTGCAGCTTCCTTTGAGTAATCCTGATTTTACCTCAATGAAGTTTTACCATTCTTTTCAAGTTGTTTCAATTTATTTATAACACAGTAAGTGCTACAGACCCAAGATTGCTATTAACTGGAATGGGAGTATCTGAGTCATTTTCCTTAACTCTTTAGAATCACAGGACCAGAGTAAGGGAAAAGCCACCTTGATTGTAACCGAAGTCTAAGTAGTAGTTTTCTTCTCTGCAAGGTAAGGAATTGGGCTAGGTTTCTAAAATACTCCTCAGAACCAATGTACTATAATATTACAGAGTGCAATAATGTTTTAATTCAGGTATCAGAAAATCTTTCCATTATTCAGAGAGTATATAAGAATGAAATGCCTCCCTTCTTTCCCAAAAAGCAAGAATCACCCAAGGGCTAAACTGCACAGTGGATTTGATTTACTTTCTTTTAAAGAGCTTTGACTTTGCATGCAATTTAAAGTCCACCAACACTTCACAAGTCAAGCTTTCTCTCTTTAAGATATAGTAGGCATTTCACCAAAGAAAAAAAGTTATCCTGAAAGTACATTTATATAATTTTGCCTCCCCACTATCCCACCACTCGTAACCAGTTTCACTGCATCATTTCCTACTTCTACATTCCTGAAGGAGGGATGCAGTTTTCAGAAGTGCAATAATAACGATTTCAGAGAGTAGGCATTTTTCCAAAGTACAGTTTAGCTTCAAAGAGCTCTGAAGAGAAAAATGAAATGGTTCCACATGTAAATGAGTTTCAAAGGCTGAACATTCTAAGTAAAAATTCGAGGAGGTAAGCACGGTATAACTAGACATCTTACAAGACATTCAAAATAGATCAGAGATCTTGGCCTGATGAGTCTAAATTTAATTTTGCCTTTCCTCAGGTGAAATAAAACATTATGGGTGAAAATGGACTATTCTTCATCCTTAAATACCTGACATAGATATCTGAAGAAAACTGAGTGGCATTCCTTGCCCAAAGAATTAGATTTATTATATTAACTTATAATCAACCTATTACTATCTTACAAACTCAATGTACGCTGATTGTGAGATTGGATAGATTATAAAATCTATTAAGTTTTCAAAACTTTGGAAATTCTTTTAATGTTATTTAGTGTATATCTCTTCTCTCACATTTTAGTATACACCTAGTGGGGCGTATGCCCAACAGATGTGGATGTCGTGTTTCTGAAGATCCCTTTATGGCTAGTCTTGTGAGGAAATCTATTCCAGGACTGATTCTGATGATGTGAGATAAGCAGAAAGCAGTGAACACTGTTCCTTTCTTTTAAAGCTAACAGATTATAGAGGGAAAAAACACTCGACCTTGGGGGGTACCTCGGAATAAAACAAAAAGCACATAGAAGCCTAAAAATGTGAGGGGAGAGCAAACAGTTTATTCATAAGGAACTAAGAGTAAAGAAAAATAAAACTTAGATCTCTTGTTCAAAACAAAAGGCCCTCCTAATTCAGTTCGACTCCCCTATACATGCACACAGTTGGTGGCTTAATACTCATAAGACAACTCTATGTCATGCATATTTATAGTCTAAATGAATACTGCTGATTAGTCCCACACAGCAGTTTGAAATTAGGCCTTGAGTGGACAGGATACAATAATAAATAACAAGTGGACACTGCATTTCACAGTCTCAGATTTTACCGGGGAGACATGTCATTTGGTCCCTTGCACCTAACAGGCCAAACATAAATACTTTTCAAACAAACATTTGTTTTAAATAAAACAAGTAGCTTGATGATAACTGCGTGGGTTCACATTGTACTACTTGCATTGTAACCTACAGAACTTAATGAACTAAATAAAGATCATCACCTACTAGGACAACTCTATTATTCATGTAGCTGGAAACTATTACTCATTCTTTAGCCAAATGAGGAGAAGGCTTTGAAGGTTAAATTTGTTGCTCATGGCTATGGAGCTAACAGTGAAACAGGGAATAGAACTCAGGGATCCCAAAGCTATTGTTCCAGATTTTTTTTCATTATCTAAATAAAATATTTCTCTTATATAGGTCTTTAGGGATCTTAGGTAGTTTTCTTGGGCAATATTCATGATGCAGTGTGTCTTTAATATCAAGGTAATGCCTCATATCAAATTTGCATTTTTCTATTTTAAACCTAGCTAACTGGACATTATTTTCTGATGAAAAATTTATAAGAAAACTTTTACGTTTTAAATTCAAAATTACCTCTTAGGCACTCCACATTTCTATACAAAAGTCCCAACCAAAAAAGAACCATCACTTTGTAAATTAGTTTTATACTTTCATTACAGTTTTAATAAGAAATAATCAATTGATCTCATTAAAAAATAACTTTCAACTTACTAATTAAAGAATTAAAAGACTGCCTGCCTCCTGATTTATTACCAAAAATGTCAATATTAAATTGAAGTTTGTTTGCCTCCGAGATAATATAAATATTTAGTTCCAAGCAATAGCACCAACATTACTAAATACAAATTGTGTTTTAGCATTTTGCCCTTTGTTATCATGGTCAATAACTTTACGATGTCCAATGGCGATTGTTTCAGGATAATTGAATTTTTAGAAGACTTCGTTGCATCAAACATTTCAAGAGTACAATATGAAAAAGTCCATCATAATCAAACAACTCAGTGAACTGAAACGGAATAAACAGAAATACTGGAATTTCTCTATGAATTATACCCTGCCTCGCTACAGTCTACCACTCTCACTATTCCCGTCAGCAAGAAACTCAAAATACTTCCTTCATCTTTGATTCTTCCCGTTCACAATTACTACCCTGCCAACTCATTTATTAATACATCTGTTTAATTAGTTTTGAATCTATCTGTTGTGTAGAACGGAGTTAGTAAAAATAAATGGCTACTTTAATTTTTGTAATTTTCCATTAAGTTAATAATATAACATTACAAATTATTAAAGACAATTCTATAATAAGTATGCATCCAGGTATAATGGCCTCGAATGTTGGCTTTTCCATCACCCATCCATTCTGTGTTAGTGGTCAGTCCAAAATGTTTATGCAACAAATCTTTGGCCTGCTTATGTGAATTCAAGTAACTGTCACTCTCTTGAGTAGCAAAACTGTCTCACAGTATATGTGACTATCTTTTATTATATGTTGCAACTAATTTATTTACTTTTTTTTACTTGCTATACAAAAAAGAAACCAACTGCAGAAGAAAAAAATGGCACCCCCATCTTCCAAGTTTCAAGGAGCACTCCAGTGTACTTTTTAATATTAGTTTTATCCTTGTTTCATATCATTTTGTGCCTCACTGTATTCAAAGCAGAAATGATCTCTGATCTTTGATCTCTGATCTCTGGAGTGATGCTCGGTTCATTCCTTGGAACTCTTCAGTTCTCTGTTTACACCGAACTTTGTGATCTCATCTAATTTCATGGTTACAAATATTATTTATATACTAAAGCCCCTCGAATAGTCTCTTCCTCTGAATATAAGACGTAATTAACATCTTTAATATATTTTACAAATACAGAATATAAAATACAAATACATTTGAATATAAAAAGTAATTAACATCTCTAAAACCTATTCTCCAAATAGCTGCCCCTCCCAAACTCAGCCCCATCTCAGTTCCTATTCCATTGCCAGGTGTTCAAGCCAAAGCACTATTCATACTTGACACCACAAATCCAGTCTGTCACCCAACACCATTAACTCTAGTGTTTAATCATCTCCTTTAATTATATCTTGGTCTCAGGTCACAACCTCTGTCACTCGGATTATCACAAAAGGCTCCTAACTAGTTTCTCATTTCTAGTCTTGCTCTATATCTCAATATCTTTTTTAACATATTATTTGTTTGTTTGTTTGTTTATTTATTTACTTACTTATCTTTAGAGGGGAAGGGATGGAGAGAAGGAGAGAAACATCAATGTATGGTTGCCTCTCCTGAGTCCCCTGCCGGGAACTGGCCTGCAACCCAGGCATGTGCCCTGACTGGTAATTGAACCTCAATAGTGTGGTTTGCAGGCCCGCACTCAATCCACTGAGCTACACCAGCCAGGGCTCAATATCTTTTCTTTACATCCTGCCATTAGTTTGATCCCATCAAGATATAAGTCAAATCATGTTATTCCACTTCAAACCCTGCACCGTCCTGTTGACAGCTCTACAAACTACTATGACCACCCCGACCTTCTCTCTTTCTACCGATCCTCACAATCACTGACCTTTGGCCAAACTGGCCATGTTGCTGTTGCTCAAAGATCAGGAGTACTCCTCCTTCGGGGACTTCCCATTTACTGATCCCTCTGCCTAAAATGCATTTCCCCTAAATATACGCATGGCTAGCTTTCTCATAGGTTTTTAAGTCCTTAGTTTTCTCCAGGGCACTCAGAAGCAGTCTCATTTACTTATTTGTATTATCTTGTTTCCTATCAAAATATAAGCTTCTTGAGAACAAGAATTTTGTCTTTTTTGCTCATGAATTTATCCCAAGTGCTTGGAAGAGTACCTAACACATACAATAATAAATGTTTGTCATTGAATGAATAAATGAATAATAAATAAACAATGACTATTCATCATAGTATTTTGACTTGTCATTCAAATTTTGGAAGACAGCAAAAAGAGATCTGAAAGTGATAAACTTTATTAAAGCAAGAAGGGCCCAAGAAGAGAATCAAAGTTTATATTGAACAAAGAAAATGTACTTAGCTCCAAGATGAATGAAAAAATGTCCTAATTAACATGGAAGGTCAACTAAAATGAGAACTACATGCAATTTTCATTCACTCTACAGATTTTAATCAACCTCAGAACTGTTGTAAGCATATAAATTAGACTGTTTTTTAAACACATTAAAATTCTTCTTTTCTTAATGTGAACAAAGAACTTGTTTCTTGCGCTAACTCCAGAGCAGTCAGGAATCATCCTTCTGATGTGATCTGTGGATGCAGTATACTTTTTAGGGGTCTTCAGCCTCACAAATCTCTACAGAAATAAGACAAATAAGCTACACATATAAAGTGAAAATTATATCTTAATAAATAAAAATTAGAAGCTATTTTCATTTACACTTTAAGAAATTTTTATATTTATCTACTGAAGAGTAAATATAATAAAGTAAGATAAATAAAACATAAGTTATGCTCTGCCTCTGACCAAGACTAAGAAGTTCCTATTGAGACAATCTTCTGATAGGTAACAATTATAAACTATAAAAGTGTTGGATATTTACTGCAGCATTAGTGACAGAAAAAGCGTATGTGCCTAATACTCTCTAATAAAGAATCTTTATATGTTACCCATCCCAAAATTATCTTAGATAATGAGGAAATACCAATGATGTATTAGATAACAAAAATGGAAATAATGTTACATGCTACATGCTGTAATTTTATAAACATACAGATGTACATATATATGTGCACATAGATGCACACATAAACACTCTATACACTTAAACTCTCACTGGAGAGAAAATATCGAAATGTTGATAATGGTTTTCTCTTAGTTATGAGACATGCAATTGTTAAAGTTTTCTGTTCATTTAAATTTTTGTACTTGTACTGTTTTTGATATCAGAAATAAGCATGACAGAAAATTACCACTGAATGTACAAGTAAAGTAAATCTTGAGAAAAATTATCTTTTAGGAATCCAAAAGCAAAAACTAGACTCCAAAATAATTACTGTTAATGCATCGGTAAAATCTCTTTTTTAAAGAAGCCCAAAGAATTCCATGTGAAAGATGCTCTGTAACCAGAAACAACATATATTTCACTTTGGTGGGAATTTTCCAGAGCAGAAATCTGTCATTTCTTGGTGTTACCTATTTTCTTTTTAAAAATGCTATTTTTCACCTATCATAATTTTCTTCCACCTTCCTTCCATTCCAGGATCATTGTACACTACATAAAGTTCAAACAAGACTGAAAATAACAGAGTGAAATGATCATTTATTTGTTATGGCCAAAATGTCCTAATTATCACAGTACAGCACCACTGTGGGCACTAGTGGGGAAGAAAAAAAAAGCAAAACATACCACCTAATTATTAATCGCTTGCCTCATCCCCTGATATTCCTCTACAAGTCAGTTTAGTTTCTGACTAAAAGCTCTACCCTGCTCTTTCTGCAACTTGGTCAACTTATATTTCTACCACTTTGTTTCCACACACTCCAGTGTACCTGCTTCTTGCTTCCTACTCTCTCCCTATACTCTGCCACTGCTACCTACTGTCATAAGATAACATGAATCAAGTAATTTTTGTACAATGCACTGTGGGGAAACAGACAATTCACTCTCTTCTTTGAAGTATCTGGAAGTGAAATGACCTGAAATAATTAAAAGACACAAGGTCCAATCCTTTCACATTATCTGCATGATACACTTGTTACTTGTTGGGGTTATTAACGTGCACTTGCACTGTTTTCAAATTATGTTCACACCATGTATTACAACTACTATCTGGAAAATAAAAGGCAAATGGTAATGTCCTGATTTTATATTTAAAGAGAAGACCATTTGTTTAAATCACATGAATTTGTGTTTAAGTCTTGAGTGTTAGAATCTAGAGTCTGAGTCTTCCAAAATAATAAGCTCTTACTAAAAAAATGCTTCAGTCACTTCCTTTTGTTCAAAGAGCCTATCTACCAGAAATATCAAATCATCTACAGGTTGTAAATATTCTCAGACTCTTGGGAAATTCTAAGTAAGTTGCCTGTTTCTCTCTAACACTAGTTGGCTAGACCAGGGAGAAAAAGCTTTGGCATTCCAGGGTATTCATTTTATAGAGTGGACAGCAAACTGCACCAGTGTTTATTTTGTTGTTTAATAATGTTTGCTACCTTAATATTTTGTTGCTTACTGATGCTTTTGTGTTTGTGTATTTTATTTATTTTTGCTTATGGCTTTACGTGCAACAATCAACAACGAGTTGCAGGAAATGGAGAACACAAGGAAGCACAGAGTAATGTATCTAAGATTTCCCATGGACAGTAGGTAAGCACATAGAATGAAAAGCAGAAAAGAAGCTTTCTAAATCCCGTTCATCCGGATGTAAACCACTGCCAAAATGGACGTCAGTGCCCACACAGTGTGGCAAGAACATCAAACAATAGGTTCGTCTAATAATAGAAATAAACTACATTATGTCCTTGGGAGGAAAATAAATTCAGAGAAAAATCCTTTAAAAATAAAAGATGTTAAATCATTTAAACTTTGATTATGACTAACTCTGAAGAAATGGAGATGAAATTAACCAAATGTAGGGGAGACTTACAGAAAGATATCATCCTTGATAAGGTCAGTATAAGATACCAGACCAGAAGATGCATGCAGTGAGAGTTTTGTCTCCTACTATAAATTCAAGTTTCCACTAACAACTCTATTTGAGAGAATTGCCCAAATTTTGGACTCTAAAAAAAATTGCACTATTCTGTGTGATTTCTTCTGACATCCAGTGTCTAATATTCCCTGGGAAATTACATGCACACCTATGCACAAAAATATACAAATACACATATGCAATATTATAATTTAAAGGGTTCATAAACTCCTAAATATTCACTGTTAACACAATAGGTAGATGACATACGTGTAAACAAACAAATGAACTTAACCTTCTCTCACTCTTCAAGAGATGGAATGAAATCGTGAGAAGAGCCAATGCAATCTATTTCCAATTAGAACAAAAACTTCCAATTAGCAACCTGGACCTATCTCTAGAGTATGATTAAAAGATAAAAATTTTCCCAAATATGTATATATGCTAACATGTACTTGGGTTAAGTTCAACTTTAAGCTTCAAATACCAAAATCAGTTTACATGATAAAAAACGAAATCCAGATTTACAAAAAAAAAAAAAAAAAAAAGAAAGAAGCCATATCAGACAGATTCAGATTCATTCTTCCAAATCTAGGTACTTAGTGGTGCTGGCGTCTAGTAAGTAGGCCTATTAAATCTGGCCTATTATATTTGTATAATAACAGACACTCAATTTCTACAGTGAGAGATACTTTAACATTTTTTTAGTTTCTCAATGTTTTATTTCTTCTTCCTATGCCCTTATGACAGTACAAACTGCAGCTTCATTTAACATTACGTAAAGTCCAAAGAAAAATGACGCATTTAATTTTTTAAATGTGAAAGTAGAAATGGTTACAAAGCAATTCAGTAAGTCAAATAGAAAAATAATTACGTAAAAACAGCTTTAAAGGGTTGAGAAATAATAAACCTTTTTTGAAACTATTTCCATGTCTTAAATATCCTCTCTTTTCCAAGAATAATATTTGCAAAGTTCAAGCTGCCCTACAATACTTACCATGGAAATCATTTTCGATGTCATTATGTGTCAAAGTGCAAAGCACTTTCATTCAGTGAACAATTATGTAGGAAAGGTAATTTTCTGCACTGGATGTAAAATAATTTCTAACGAGCCGCTGAAAAATTATAGTGGGGAAATGTAATTTATCCCTTGTTAAGAAAAAGTAAATGAAAGAAATTCAAATCAATTTTTTACAAATTAATGAGATTAATAACCAGCCATGTCATCTCCGGCCAGAGGGAAGGAGAAAAATAATGTTAGGCACCAACTGCACGCTAGACACTACCAGACGCTCACAGACATTATATCCTTCCTCGATACAACAAAGTTGAGAGGCAGATCTTACTCCTAATTTGCTGACAGGAAAATGGAAGCTCAGAAAGGGGAACGTCATGACCAAATGGCAAGTAACAGGATCTGAACTTAAATTCAGGTTCCTGTGGTTCCTGTACATCTACACCATTGTATTTGTAAAATGAAAGGTTACACTTGAGATGACCTCTAAGGTCTCCTTTAGATTAATGAAAACTCGTTTTGATGATGCTAGGGGTGCTATTCTTGTACTACCAAAACAGGTTATATAATACACTGAATTGAGGAAATTCAAGTATAAAATGACAAGGAAAATTCAGCACAAAGAAACCTATCTTCCATTATGGTACACTATCATTATTATACTATACTAGTATAACTGGGTATGGTCAAGGGCCCATAAAAAAAACAGATAGGAATTTTTTTAAAGCATGCAGAAAAACCTATCTAAAAATTACAAAATGTTTTTGTTGACCACTCATTTCTCTTTACTGACTGCAAGATATCTAATGATATTTTGGAGCCTGAGGCATCCAATTACTAAGCACAGATACAAAGCATTTAAAATTCCAAATAACTTTTGTACCACTGCCACTGAACTAGCAAAAAAAAATTATTTAGACTGAATAAATAAGAGAATAACATGAAAGTTGTCTTATTTTTTTTCAATGGAGTTCAACACAAAGGGTTGATATAAACACTGTGCCTTGAGAAAAACCTGGACTTCATCCGGGGGAATATGACATATAACAGCACCAGTCAGCTCTTTCCACAGGCTTATTGTGTTCATTGATTTTAGTTTTGAGTAAAAAAGAAGAGAAGAAATATTCAGCTTCACCAAGCTGAAACTATTATTCGGTTTCATTGGCAGTGAATCTATTTGAGTAATCCAGTGGGGGTGAGGGAGATCAAAATCAGTGCCTATCACATATAGCAAGGTTTTACTGTCACAATTATATTCTCAATAGCCAAGTTCAACTGTAAAACACAACATGAAATATCTTCCAACACTGCTGCAAAGACCTACAGTTTCCAAGAATTCACATAGCACTCAGAAGAAGCATAAACACAAACAATACTAGTAGAGTGTTAACCACTAGAAATTGCTTAGTAATTCGAAGTGAAACAAAAAAGTATTAGAGATTGTTTCTACCTACTGAAAGAGGAGGAAACACAAAGGGTTGTAACTAAACCCATTTAAAGCATCAGTAGACACACCCTATTCATTTACATGGAAATACTTAAAAAGGCCAATTTAGCAACAGCAGATAAATTTACAGGAGTCAATAATTTAAATGATTGTCTAAAACCCTTCCTACAGCCTTTTTCATCAATATTATTATTTCACCTACTTATTCATTCAAAAATAATTTAAATTCCAAGATAATTAGTATATGCATTCAAGAATAAACTTGAAAATGCTCATTCACATTTTAAAAGATTTTGAGTTATTCAACAACTATGTATTGCATGTCTACATGCCAAGCAGTGTTAAATGGCAGAAAAGTAAGTGGTGGTTTTGTTTCACACTATTCTTAATTTTAAGTATCAGTTTCTTGATGCTATTTTTCAAAAACAACATCATTTTATGAACCAGTAAACCCTTAAGCAACATTTTAAAAACCATTGTTATAAGCAACAAGAGTGGTAAATCAAAATCAGTAGTAGGATTACACTTACAAGTCTTTTAAAGTTTGAAAAACAAACAAGCAAGCAAAATATAACCAAAGACACTGAAATAGAGAACAGGCTGACAGTGACCAGAGGGGAGAGGGAAGGGAATTTCAGGGGAAATAGGGGAGGGATTCAGAGGAACATATATAAAGGATATATGGACAACAACTGAGAAGGGTGGAAATGGGAGGGAGGGGGGAGGATGGGGGGTGGGATGGGATGGGAGTAATAGACAGGAAACTGTACTTGAAAAATAATTAAATTAAAAAATTGGGGGAAAAAAAAGTTTATTTTTCATAAAATTCTGTTATTTCTTAGCAGTATATAGAGCAGATCACAACTCCACATCCTGGGAAAAATAACATAGCCAAACGCTTCTTGGTGTTAATACTCAATTTATTTCTTAAACATTTCAGAGAAAGATAGTTTCTTTGTTGTAGTACCTACTAATTTAGGAAGTACAGTCATACCCTAACAGGCTTGCTACTTACCAACAATTAAACCACAAATGTCATATTAAGTCCTTCCTTTTCAAAAAAAGACACTCATTTTTCATTAAAGAATAACTTTGTCTTGATAACTGGTTGCAGATGAACCTGTAAATGATATATTCCACACATAGGCATATCCTATAAAATGCTTTCCTTGTTAACATTTTTATAAATAGAAAGATTTCTTAATGTAATACCCAACTTAATAGAGATATCACTCCAGACAAAGACTTTTGGACAGTATTTCTTTCTGAGAATATATTTTTACTTATGATTCAAAAACTCAATATAGTATCCAGGGTCAGGCAGAAGTGATTCCTGCTTGAGTGTGGTTGGTGGAGTATGTGAACGTCTTGCACAAGATGGTCAGCAATTTGAACGTTTCACCTAAAATATCATATGGCATGCTTGAGTGTGATATTGTTATGTTAGAGAATCATATGCTTATGATTTTGTAATGAAAGATTTTATAATAGAAAGAGGCATTATTTGTGCCTGACCCTATGTAAATAAAATTATGTATAGAAAGATTTGTGAGTTACACTCAAACTGTTAGTAAAACATCAGAATTGTGTAAATATTCTTGAAAAATTCGTAGTGATTACAAATGGTCCATGTGCAATATATAATAAATACAGAGCAACTCTAATAAATTTAATTTTTAGATAAATACTAATTGTTTGGATCATGAAAAAATGTTTTAAGGATTATACCACCTACTTCAACAACAGATTATGTATGCTGTACTTTAGTTACATTTTAACTATTTGGGCATTATATTTAACAATCTAACACCATTTATTTATTTTTTCATTTAATGAAGATGAAAGTTGAAGATGCCTGGAAATCAAGTGATGTCCTATTATATACCTGGGAAAAGAGAGTAATTTTGACCTGGGGAGGGGGATGATTATTTTAGAATGTGGAAGAAATTTGTCAAAGACAACACTTCAATGGATATAAGAAATTGCAACATATTTGCAGAGAAAAATTTATTTATCTTGGAGTATAATACATGCAAATAATGTCTTGAAAAGAAGCAGTGAACTGTGCTAAAACTTGTTAAAGTTGGCTCAGTTTTAATAGGCTTTTTAAAAAAAATTTAAAAATCTTTTACTGCCAAATATCACATTAATGCCAGACTGGAATTATGTTTTCTTTCTATTAAAATAACAAATTGATCTCAGTAATTTCAATCTTCTCAACAGGAGGTTGTAAAATTCATTCCTAACCTTCTGTTTAATTTAAGCAGAGGTTCTGTATCTCTCCAGAACAATTTTTTGTGCAGTAAGTTGATTTTATTATGGTCTGATTATTAAAAACATAACTTCACTACTTATGGAAGAGCCGTTTTCCTTTAACTATGTTAACTATTTTATTTTATTGATTTTTGTAAGAGAGAGAGAGAAGCACTGATTTATGGTTCCACTTATTTATGCATTCATTGGTTGATTCTTCCATGTGCCCTGACTGGGGATCAAACCCTCGTCCTTAGTGCATAGGGACGATGCTTTAACCAACTAAGCAACCTGGCCAGCGCCCTTCTATTTTATTTCTAGGTACTAAATATTAATTGCAATTAATACTACCATTTTAATAAATATTAGTATTAGTTCTATTAAAATATTTCAGTTCTCAGGCATCTATGCTACTTGATCAAGTGATCAATCTCATGCAATAAAACTTTTAGATCCTGCCTGACTGATAAGACTCTAAATTCAGAAAAATTAAAATTTCAAGAAGTCCCCTTTTAAAAATTGCAGAATTTTCTATAGGGCTTTGGATAACTACAAGGATTTGTTCCCTTACTTTATGAACTAGGAAAACTAAAAATAATTAAGTTTGGTTTGCTCCACATATTTTTAACTAGCTCAACATCATTGTAAAGGTTGCACAGGAAGGGCTTCCAATCAGAAAAATTCAAGCTTTTGTTAATTCATTTTCTTCAGATAAATGTAATTAAAATAAAATATGTGCCCAACATATGGCAAGTTACAGGAAGAACTTAAAACTTGCCAATACTCTCATTGCCCAATACTCTCATTACCCTCAAGAGAAAAACAATAATCAATTCTTCATGAAATAGGCAAACTCAAGGCCTTGGTAGATAAATTTTCTCCACTCAGATATTGTTGGTTAACATGATAAGTCACATTTAGTCTTATCAGCAAGTCATTTCTGTATTCCTCCCATACTTTACCTGAGGGCTGTGCTATAGAGTCTAGAAATTAGGTCCTTAACTAATGACCTTAGTGGAAAGGACTGAGCCAGACACTCCAAGGACTAGCTTCAGGAGTACCACCTCCGGGTACAGACTTCAGTACTGATATCATTTACACATCAGCCAGACTATATCAGGCTGCAGAGCAAGAGTTTCCATAGCAGATGACTTCCTAAAACAGACTGCAATCCCAAAATTTAAGAGGACTACAAATTACCGTATTTTGTCCCGTATAATGCGAACATACATGTTTGGCCCAAACTTTCAGATTTTTGTTTTTACTTTTTTTAATTCAATTTTTTAATTTATTTATATTTAGAAAAAACTGATTATCTTATTTCAGGGTATTATTTTGCATAGAGATACTGTCATTGCTGTCTAGAGTTTCACTTTTAAAACATAAGAATAAATACAATAATTGAAAATATTTAAATAGATATGGAATTAGTACTATACATGTATAATGCACATCCTTACTTTTCTTTCAAAACTTTGACCAAAAAGGGTGCATTATACACAGCAAAATATGGTAGTTAAGTATAACTTAATAAATGATGAGAGAAATCTAATTGGAATTCTTAGTTTGGAAGACTATTGATATTTTTTAATGTTCTATTTTCTGATTAGTATATGATAAAGCTCTTTATCCTTTTTGATATCTAATCCATACTTTAATAGGAACTTAAATGATACCTTGTTCCCATTGACCCCTCAAAATTCAATACTACATTTTTTTTGTTGTTACTTTTAATGGCAAAGTAGTTAAGAGGATAAGTACTAGAAGAATCTGTCATTCTTTACACCAGAATATGATTTGTCAAACCAAACCGTTTGGATTTTACAGTGTTATGTTTAAAATTGACTTTTACTAAAATGTAAGTGGTAATAAGCCTTTCAAAGGGGCAACGGCTATACTTAAATTCATATGTGGACCAACACCTATAAAACTCTCTCAGTATTCAGATCTGTTCCTTGGTCAAGTATAGGTTCCCAGCATGAGAAGAAGGTCACTTCCAGACAGGCTAGGCATCTCAGCTGATTTGGAAGACATACAAAAGAAAGGAATTGACTCACTTTTATAGGTACTTCAAGTGATACCTTCTGTAGATGAATAATTTGAGTTGAATTTCTAAGCTTCTAAACAGAAAGAAAAAGACTTTTTTTTAATTTGTGGAATAATAGAAGCTATTTAAGAAACCTTGCTAGGACCTGACCAGTGTGTCCAACAAAGCAAAAGGTCACTCTGGTTCAATTCCTGGTCAGAAAACCTGCTCAAGTTGTGGGTTCAGTCCCCAGTAGGTGCACATAGGAGAAACAACGACACTCTTTCTCCCTCCCTTCCCCTCTCTCCAAAATAAATAAATAAATAGATTAATTAATTACTTAAAAGATTAAAAACTAGCCTAAATTTTTAATAAAATCTCCAAACAGAATTTTCTGAACTTACTAGTTGTTTAATACTGTATGACACTATATACTTTGATCCTACTACAACGCTTATATTTATTAATAAATACTTCTTGGTGTACCTATGTAAATGAATCAGAGCAAAACAAAATGAAACCATCTTTTTTGGTTGTTTTAAACAAGAACTGTCCTTAGAGATTATTTATCATCATAAGGGAAACTCTTAGAGAAAAAACTTATAACTAGACAAAAGAATAACTGAATATTCTTTATCCAAGGGTTACCCAATTTTTTAAGAGTATATACCTTTGCTGGAATGGCTATTTATTGTCAAGATATTTTATAAATTTATGAGACAAGACGTTCATTTGGGAAATAACTTATGGCAATACAAATGGTACTTATATGATAATAATGCAAATAAATTGTCTAGTACAGAAGCAAATGACTTTTGTCTGGTAGTAAAGAATACCTCAAAGGTTTTCATTTTATTGCCATTATTCTATTTAATATAAAAATCAGGAATCTTATTCCAGTGTTCTTTCTTTCAGTGACTATAAATGCTTCTCTTGTTCCTATAATCTTTTGAACCAGGCTCCCACCCTGCTGACTCCCTCATTAATGAATTAAATGTACCTTGGACATGTGTTCACCCCATATATAACATGACTCATTTTTAGGTTCTGAGTTTTTTAGAAGGCATGTTATCTTATTTCTTTCATGCCATAAACCTGAGGAAGAAAATGAGAGAATACAAAACTTCTCAATAGTAAAAATTGCACGTTATAAAGCTAAAATAAATGTGTTAAGGACAGAGAGATTTTCACTTTCAAGTTACGGATCCTGTGAGTGCTTTAAAGCAAAGGAAAAACTAGGAACACTAGGCTGAGACTGCAGTCCAGAGCACAATGCTTCTCCAACAACCGCTTTGTCTACTCTTCTAAATTCAGCTTCTAAATTCTACTACCTACAGATCTATGCTACCACATACTCGTCAAATAGTCCTGTAACAGGCATTGCTGTTTACCTACCCCACACCCACCCCTTTCCTTATTCCAGTACACTCTGGTTGCTCATGGGAAGCCTCAGCCTCGGCTCCCACTGGGGCAAGAGGATGGGCCTGGAAGGATAAGCCAAACCTTGTCATATTCGCTCCATTGCTGGTGGATTTAGTCATAGATATGTGACATAATTCTGGCAAATTATACAAGAAGATCAATCTCCTGATGGTAACCTGAGAAAAGTTCTTTGCCTGTTTAAAAGAAAAACAGGCATAATGAAGAAATAAGCACATTTTCTTCATGTCTAAATGTCATGATTATTAGCAGCTGCAGATCTTATACCCATGAGAGAACTGGCCTGAGGTAAAAAAAAAATAAATAAATAACCTTTCAGAAGGGAGGAACAGAGAGACAGAAGAACCTGTTTCCTTGGGAACATGGAAACATCAATGAGCCACTTCATCAGCCAATCCTGGACCTCCTGATTTGTGACAGCAGCTCTCCTTACGGTTTGGTTTAAAGGCGTTTTGATTTGGGGGTTCCCACTCCTTGTGGCTGGATAAGCATGAGAGAAACAAATTTTGCCACACTCCCAAGTCACCTCATAGTCTGTTTGTTTCTTCCTGAAGCCTCTAAAGAAGGATCTCGACTTACACTCATTTACATAGACTTCCAAAGCCAGCTCTTTCTCCTATATTTCTATAAGCTCAGATTCCTAACCTTGACTCTCCCAGGACATGAAACCTCTGGCAATTTACTGAACCTCCCTGAACTCCAGTTTCCTCACTGACAGCAAGAGGGGACCACATATTTCAAGGGCTTTTATGAGAATTAAATGAAATGACATATAAAAATGTTTGAGATTAGGTAACAGTGGTAATAAAGGCATTTAAAAATACATCCTGTAAGCATAACCTGCCTAAAATAAACACCAGACATTTAAAATACAATTTTTGAATAGCCAAATTTGCCACTGCACTTTCCCACTTAACAGACCAACTGTTTAAAACTGGTGGTAATGGAGGAGGTACAGAAATATACCAACTTGAAACTTGTGGAACTGTCTCCTTCAGTTTTATTCTCAAAAACTGCAAGAAACAATAAGATTTTATGATGCTGTTGGTGTTTCAAAGTTGTCATGTGCTGTAAATATATAAAACATTCACTTGTTATTGAAAAATAGGTCTCAATAATTTCCTTTTGGGGGGAGGGAGAAGAGACCTGTAAACACATCATCCTACTTATTAGATTTGAAAACTGGCCCTCTTCCAAGATTTTTAAAGCATTTTTATGTAATAATAATACAATATATAAGCATAACTGCATTTTCATAACATTAATTATATGACATTATTAAATCACATATTTTAAAATAATCCCTAATTTAATCACTTGCCTTTCATTGACTTTTTTGTATATTATTTTTCCTGGCAGTCTTCGTGTATTTAAAAGACAATAAACTTTTAAATTGCAAATGTCTGACTTGCTCAGCCATCATGGGGCAAGTTTATTTTTGGAGATGAACAGTATAAGGTCATAACTGTACTTCCCTTCACACTCCCCACAACAAAAAGTAATTCTGTTCCTTTGGATTATGTATTGATTTTAAGATACCTGTTAAAGGTGACTATACAGGCTTTGAAATTACTCTGTCTCCTTACCCATAATTCATTTAGGAAGTTGGAAGTTCTCTAGCAACGGCATCAATATGTTGTTTTCTTTTTTTAATACTAGGCTGTCTTTTCCCCCTAAAATTTATTGGCATATATCTACTTAGATACGATATGTCCCTGAAATATCAAGAAAATACTCCTGTCTCAGCATGGCATTTCTGTCCATTGTAATTCAGACATTCTTTATGCTGCATGTATATCCAACAAGGGTAAGAAGAGTCCTTACTCTAAAAACCAGCCCTCATGAAGTGGCTTAACTCACACGTGGTTCATTACAGCCTTTCACTCTCTGACTCTGCAATGCCTCCAGCTCCCACTGGTTTTAATAAGCAACTCAAATGTGGTAAACTACCTTCTCTGTGCTGAGCGCACAGGCACCAGCAGACACATGATAACACAGTTTGGAAGAGCACACTGAAATAAGCCCATAATTCCAGTCCTAAAATACCCCCATTGCAAACAAAGTCCAAAAGTATTTTCAAACCCTAAACTTTAGTCTGAGTCCTTTAGTCTGTGAGTTTTTCTACTACCATGCATGCTCTAATGAGACACCAGATAATATATGTATTTCTAAGGGTTTGCTTAAACAGACATGTAGCAAGTGTTCATCAAATA
The DNA here is from genome assembly GCF_014824575.4 of Sturnira hondurensis. NCBI lineage: Eukaryota > Metazoa > Chordata > Mammalia > Chiroptera > Phyllostomidae > Sturnira > Sturnira hondurensis. The sequence continues at coordinate 9,524,348 of NW_028077105.1, read as the reverse complement.
ACTAAAAATAGCAGACAGGTAAATCAAAAGAAGGACAAAGCATCTTCCTGGGGGTAAGAATATTACAGGGGAAACACTGAAGTGCCCAAATTCCAAAGAACAGCCAAGTCTGAAATTCCATTTCATGTGGCATTCAAGAAACAAGTCATTTACAGCTTTAAAAGGCTTTTTTAGAGCTTAAAAAATAAAGGATATATTTTATATAAAGTAGAAAATCATTGTGAACTGAATTTAATATATAGCTGATTGTATAGTGAATGTAAATGTCCATGATCAAGGCAAGGAAATTTGTCAGCTACACCGTAATTACAAAGCAGGATGGTACTATGGCCAGAGTAATTTTGATATTAGACAGAAAGACCAACATTCAAATCCTGTTCCTGGCTGGCTGTAATGAAATTATTCACTCTACTCTCTAAAATTTCACTAATTTTGTCAGGTGCATGATTTTACATAGTATTTACTACTGAGAAATACTGCTTTCCAGGAAAAAAAAAAAGAATTCTGTTGTTTAAAAGAACAAAATCTTAAAAATCACTGAATGATGCATAACATTCCAGCTTTAAACTGAGATTTTCTGGTTGTGTCACGTTCTTAGAATCGAACACCCATCTCCAATATTTCGAACGTCTTACAACTGTTCAAATGAACGCTTCCCCCCTCTCCTTCTTGTCTCCCTTCCCCATCTGTGACTTAGTTCTCCCCAGGCAAACGGCACAGATTCATGCATACACTCTCTTTGGCCATTTTAATAAACAGGGGTAACTAGATGACAAAAAGAAAATAAATCCCCATTTCAACCTGATAAGCTTCGTCCTTTAACACAAACAAAACTGGCCACACTATTATAACGCACTATCTTTTTACCAACACTGTACGCACAGAACTGTATTCTGCCAGTCTCTGTCATGTTTGCCTCTGATAGATTTGTTGTCAAATAATTCTATTAGTTCAAACATGTAAGATTTCAGCAGTTATGACCTTGTAGAAACACGCCTTACACTGGCTATAAGAGGGTGATGAAAATATTACACAAAGTGATCCCTGAGTGATTAAGGTTCCCTGAGAGATTGACTATAGGTTAGAAATGGTAACTCACAAAAAATACTCCCTCAAAATTAATCCTCATAGGTATTAAAATGTGATACATTTCACACATATCGTTTACTACATTAAGACTAAGTCTTCCCTTATAAAATTAAGACACGAGTATCATTACATAGAAATCTTAGCTAAAACTGTACTACCTAAGAAATGTTACCATATGACTCAAATGCGGACACCAAAATTTTATCTGATTTCACTACATCACACTGTCAGAAGAAAGCTGGGCACAGAAATCATGGCATGTGCATGGCTCCTACTGGATACACAAACACATTTAGTCTCTCCAAAAAAATATTTGAAGAAGGCAAGCCTTATTTTAACAATCTGGCTAATAATCCTGCAATATGTATCAAAAAGAGAATACACAGTTCTTACAGCAACATTTTCACATAAAGGACCATTTCTTAACAGCCTGGTTCATTCCCCATCCTTCTCGTTGTAATGTCACTTGCTCTCCCCATTAGTTTAGGAGCTGACAAGGGGGCAGCCCTGGGACCCAGCAGGGCCTCACACCACTGTATCCCACCTCACTACGTTTTAGGTCAGAGGAGCAATAGTTTCAGATTCATTTAATAAAAGAGGACTTTAATGTTTTACCATAAAAGAGTGTACATATGTGTGTGCATTTTACAGAAGAAACGCCGTCTGGAGATTTATATTATGTTCAGTAAAACCTACTAGATTGGAAGGGGGATAGAATGTAGTCATGACTTTAAATACTGTCAAACACGTACTCCAGGGGCTCTGAACTAAAACTCAATTAGTCATTTTACCAAAACCTCTTAAAAAGAAAAAGCAGTTATAATTACAGTAGAAGATAAATGTATTGAGATGTCAATCACGATCCCCACGTTCAGATCTGAGACAGAACATAGAGCAAAGTGGTCGAATGAATTTGTTTCAAGAGGTCATACAGATAAAAGAACGTGTGACAAACAAGGTCACGGACACAGGTGTAGTCAAGATGAAAAACAATTCCTAGTTCCATGCAACATCTCTCATTCTCTGTGGCTTTGCTTATTTATATACCAGACTTTTGAGGAGTAGAAAATTTTAATTAATTTAACAAACAAAAGACAGAGACACACAAACACACGGTGAGAGAAAGAGAGAGACAGAGACAGAGAGAGAGAGAGATCCTTAAGGGAGCTTCTTCTTTGTAGTATTAGTAACATTTAAAATTGTACCCACAATGAATAGGCGAAAGCATTTATATGGTAAAAGCCAAATATTAATAATTCTGTGAAGGTTTTTTAATTACTTTAAAATTGGAACTGAATGTAATGCTTGGGAAATGGAGAAATTTATTCTTCAATTAATTTTCTAAAAAAGAGGAAACCATTTTGATTTATTACTTGATCAAACTATTTTAACTCACATTATATAAATTGACATTTTTGCCCGAGTAAAATGAACTAGTGTCTCATGGGAAATCAAAGATGAAAAATATAGTTTATGCTCAGGAAGACACTACAGCTTAGTGGGGAGAAGGACATAAATAATGACACTATAATAGCTGCCACTGAAATGTGTAGAAAGTACACTGGCAATATAGTTGGATATGAGGACTGAAGTAAAAATGAGTTCCAAGTCAGTCAAGAAAATCTTCTGAATACAGATGAAACTTGACTAGACACAGTAAGAAGGGGTGAGAGTTTATGAGTGGATAAAGGCACAGAGAATTGTCTAAGCAGAGAGAAGAGAACATTCAAAAGCCCCGAGATGTCAAAAAACACCTATCTTTGGTGGGAGGTGGGGAGAACAGCTTGGTGGATTAAAGGTTTGGGGCCCGTTTAGGTCTCCTATTACTATATTTTATTCTAATCTGGAACATTTTTAATTATTAGTTGTATCTCCATAGCACACCTGTAAACACTGGCTTTATTCTCCTTTATTTTTGACCATTCTTATAAACAAGACACATGATAAAAAGTTCACAAGTCACAACGGCACAGCTCAGTGACTTCTTGCACAGCTTGAGCATAACTGTGCAAAGGATACCCAGGTCCAGAAACAGAGTATTAGTAACATCCGAAAGCTAAATTCATGCCACCTTCCAAGCACTAACTACCCCACCTCTGCTAGCCCCTCCTGCAGGTAAACAATACCCTGACATCTACTAACATCAGTTAATTTTGCTTGTGTTTGAAATTTACATAAAAGAAATACAGTACCTACTCTTTTGGGTCTAGTTTCTTTTCCTCAAGATTATGTTTGTGATCTCTACTGATATCATATATAGTAATAATTTGCTCATTTACATTGTAATGTAATATTTCATTATACAGATATGTCAGTATTTATTCACTGCACTGTTGATAGGCATTTAGATTGTTTTCAGTTTGGGGCTATTTTGAATATCGTTGCTGTAAATATCCTGCACATGTTGTTTGGAAAGCAAGTGCACTCAGTTCCCCTGGGCTTATATCAAAGAACAAATGTGCTGGGTCATTAGGCTGCACAGAGCGGTTGTACAGATTTGCACCAGGAGTATATGAGAGCTGGGCTGACTCCATACTCTCGCCAACATTTCAAATTGGAATCTTCGTGTTCTTCCGAGTATGTAGGAGTTTCTCATTGTGGCTTTAATCTGCGTTTCCTTGATGACTCAGTTGAGTAATTGCTCACACTTTCATATGGTTTTTGGCCATTAGGATATAGTATTTTTTGGCTTGCTATTTTAAAAGTTCTCAGCAGGCCTTTCACCCACCCTCATTGTCACTTGACAAAGGTAGTGTGGGGGGTAGAAAATACTGAAAAATACTGTATGCAAACATTTTTTTAAGATCTTTTTAAAAACATTTTATTTATTTATCTTTAGAGGGGAAGGGAAGGAGAGAAACATCAATGTACGGTTGCCTGTCATGAGTCCCCTGCTGGGAACTGGCCTGCAACCCAGGCATGGGCCCTGACTGGGAATCGAACCACAATCGGGTGGTTGGCAGGCAGACGCTCAATCCACTGTATGCGAATATTGATGGCATTATGTCTTCAAGCAAGGACAGATCATTTTCTTTTCTCTATTCTTCTACCCATCTTCATTCTTCTTTTATTCTATTTATTGACCCTGTCTTTCTTCTTCTATTTTTCCAGTCCAAAAAGGTCAATAAAATGAAGTCAATTAACAATATCCAAATACCTTGTAGAGAGTTCAGTAGTTCAAGAACAACTCTGCATCAGAGGCCCAGCCTTTATACTTTGGGATTGCCAAACACTTCAAAAATAAATGTTAAAAGGAAGCATGTCTGACAATTTATTTGAAAACAAATGAAGCATTCATTAAATTTTAATGATAAATCTAAATATCTCCTTTTACCTCAAATTATGAACAGATAATATTCAGTGAGCATTTTAGAGAAACACCAGGAGGAAAATGGGGGAGGGGTGGTATATACTGTAAAAAGAGGCCAGTGAAAGAAGACTGTGTGGATGCTCTCCTTCGCCTTCTCTAAGACTAAACGTAAGTTACATTTGGCAAAAATAAAGTGGCTGTGACCTTTCTGCCTCCTCTGCATGATTAATTACTTAATGTCCTACTAATTGGAAGATGTGGCTGAATTTCAAACACTTTCATTTTCTGTGCCCATCATCCTGTCCTGTAAACCACCTATTAAGCTGTTCATCAGAGGTGAGCCACCAAGGTCATCTGAGCAGTATCTCTTCAGCTACTCATTACCCATCTTCAATGGTAATTAACAATGGTCACATTTCCATAAATCAACATATTTCTGATTATTTCCTGATGATAAACAGAATGTGTGCATCCCAGCCCACCCCTTTTAATTTTATAAAAAACTTCAGTCTAAATATACCTCAGAGAAAACTCAGGTGAAATATTACAGTAGTTCTTTTCATTAACATGGACCAGGAAAATAAGGTTATGTACCTTTGAAGAGAAAAACACAAACCTATGCACAAAACTAAATGAGCCTGCTGACAACTCAGGGGTCAAACATAAGAAGCAAAGGTCAGCCACCTAGCACCAATTTGTTCCTGTGGCCAAAAAATTAAGATTCAGTTCAGCTTCACAAATAACTACTTGCCTACTCAGCCACGGAAAGTGACAATTTAGAACAGAAAGTAGATTTACTTCACCCTAGTCTCAAAGAATACATCACCAGGTATACGAACTAACTGAAAAACTTTCCTAAGGATATATTCATTTATAAACCATACTTTGGAAGTGTAACATTGTGGTTTTATTTTCTTTGTGTACTTGTGGTGTGTTATTGTTTACTGTTAATGTTTTCACTTTTGTTTTTTTTAATATTATAGTATTTAGCAATTTCAATCACCAGGTTGACATTTTCATTTCCATTCCATTGGCTATGTCTAAAAATCTCATACCTAAAATTCACACTCAGTTTGAAGCCTTTTCTGAATCTAGAAAATTCATAAAGATTAAAGTATTTTAAAGTAATTACGGTAAAAATACTGAAAATGTATTTTAAAACTGAAATTATAGTAGCCAATCAGCCCATCAATTATGCATCATTATATATTATAATCAATGTTGATCTATTATTATACAGTATATTATTATATTAAAGTGTTAAATATTACTATACTTTCTCATAGGGGTTCAGAACAGGTTGCCCCAAGATGTGCCTCTGTGGTATGCAGACTGTTTGGAGCCAAGGGCACCTTTAGCCTCAGGGTCAAGGTAAACTTATGTCCCTCCCTTAACCACCTAGAACTTCCCCATAATAAGAGATTATCAGAGATAATCTCTTGTTGACCTTTTTATAGGGCAGCACATTCATTCATTAAGCATCAGCTCTTCTTAACATCCCCAAATGACCCTCTGAAGCCCTCAAAGCACCTCACTTCATCCCTCACTCAGGACATCTTACATTCTCACGTTACTTTTCTATCCCTAAAGCTCTCATGCACATGGGGCCTCAGGCTCTGTCATATATGTGGCATTGCCTCACACACGCAAGTATTAAATTTGGTTATTTTCTCTTCCTAATCTGGCTCATGTCTATTTGATCGTTAGACCAGCCAGAAAGAACCTTCAGATAGAGGGAAGTTTGTTCCTCCTCAACAGCATATTATATATGCACATGATTATACAGAGTATATGATCATACCACATTTGTTTATTTCTACATACTGGAAGGAAACAGTTTATTCTCTCTAGCACAACATTTTCAAATTACTGTCTGCATTTTCAATTTTGACAATTAATTTTGTTAAATATATATGCATAGAGTTTAAAATAAGTTCCAAATTACCATGCAGAATTGGAGGTAGAAATATTAGTCTGAGTGTGTGTACATAATACGTATACCTTGATATCCCATATTAATCAAGAGAAAACACAACTCAAACTGGTTTAAACAATGAGACAAGGTAAAATTTCACAAAACCAATATCCTAAGAGTTTAACAAGGTCTGAGTAAGGAATGGTCAGAGCTCAGCCTTATTTTTTCTACAACTCACTGAGAAAAGACCTTCTCTAGTTGACAGTCTGGTGCCCAGGCTGCCTTTCTTCAGCACCACAGGCACGGTCCTGACCAGACGGACAACGAGACAAGCAATCTCCCACCACGGAGTAAAAGGCTTCCTTTTGGTGTGATCGGGTCAAACCTGCCCTGGTACTAAGTGAGCTGATCTCACATTTTAGGTTATTCTGAATAAATTTTGTTTCTTCTTCATTGCATGTATTTATTTTTTTCTTTCTTGGTTTCATTTACATTTGGCTTTTTATTAAACAAGAATTTAAAAATATATTTTCAACATCAGAAATAATAAAGATATAATGAGCTACTGAACAAAAACAGAATTAAAGAAAGGTATTGAGGGAAAACAAAGACTATATTAAGGCTTTTAGATGTGGTCAAGAAACTTGATAGAAGTTATTGGTCAACAACTAAACTATTATTAGTTTATACCTAAAATAAGAAAACGCTGCCCATTCCAAAGTGATTCCCTCAACACTGGGTAAAACAGAATGATTCTCACCTTGAGGCATATCAGGCGGCAGGTAATGAGGTTCTTGAGCACTAACATGTACCCACTCAAAATCGTCATACAGATCCTGGTGGTAATCACAGGCCCCTGGACCATCCTCAAAAGTGCAGCCACCTAGAAGGGGGAAGATAACATTAGCTTGCTCATGTTAAACAGGTGTGCTCGCAGCAGACAACGTGCTGGAGAGGGAAGCATTACACTGCAATATGTGAACCTGGTACTCATAACTTTACTAATAAATGGTCCTCCTGCTTATCACCACTCCTGTTAAATTTTCACCCAAAACGAAATTTCTATTAGGATTTTGTCTGAATAGGAAACCAAAGGAGCCTCAGATGGAAGTCTGGGGCACAGATTTTAAAATATAAAAACTAGTATTAGATATGTGTGTAGTATTACATATACGTTTTTAAAAAGATTTTATTTATTATTAGACAGAGAGGAGGGGAGGGAGAAAAACAGTGATGTGAGAGAGAAGCTCCAATCAGCTGTCTCTCGCATGTGGGCCCACAACCCAGGCATGTGCCCTGACTAGGAATCAAACTGGGGACCTTTCATTTTGTGGGGTGATGCCCAACCACAGGCTGGCCAGGGCATGTTAGATACACATTTAGTGAGGATTTCCTGCAATTTAGGAACCACATAGAATCTTAATAATTTTAACACCTTTATTGTCTATAAGGGGAGAAAGGCAAAGAGTGAAAACCATCTTTTTCCATAATGCAAGTTCAAAAAGGTGAAGTTAGTACTTAAGTTGTATCAAGTTCCTTGCTTTAAAGGAACACTTTGGAAGGTACATATAATATCAAATGAACCAGTCAAAACTTTATAGGCTCTAAAATGTTTGAGGTCAGTGATACACTCCAGTACTTTATTTAGATTACTTTCATACACAATTATAACTTATTAGGAGGGGAAAAACTAAAGCATAAAACCAATCACATTAGCCTATAATCATACTCACCACTTCCAGTACATTTAATAATTGCTTTAAGAAATGGAGGTAGGCTTTCCCCATTTTATCAGTAATTTTTCCTGGCTTTATTTTCAAGGGAAATGTTATGACAGTGATAGAATTATATTAGCTTGTCCCCCCACATAGATACAGGCATGAACAGCTCAACATGTTTAGTTTATTCAATTCATGAAAATGAGAATTGGACTATATGTCTAATCTTGAAAGAAAATGAATCAGTACTAATGAAAATCCAGCAGCAGGTTTAACAAGAAAAACCAATAACCTGTCTCCTTTTAAGTAGCGTATTTGTGTAGTCTCCATGGTGAATCTTTGGAAAGAAACTCGGTGAATTCTGTAACCAAACAGCAGACTACAGAGTGGTGAACTTCAGTCCTAGCAGTTCTGCTCTGTAAACAAGGAATTCACTTTCCTCATCAAAACTGTGTCCATTTGAATATCAACAAAAGTTCTATTCCCAAGCCAGCATCACAGGCAAAGAAGAAAAGATCAGATATGTCCCGAAGACACTTATAGCCCTAATGACCTTTTAAAAAGCAGAATATGTATGTGGGAATCCTTGAATCACATACATAAGTATGTCAATCCTTTAAAATAAGTAAACTTCACCGGCTTAAAAGCTTAATATTCTCCATTAAATATGCTTAAAACAGACTTTCTAGAAATGCGCTTGTAAAAAAATAATGTATTTTTAATTTAAAATTGATCAATGAAAGAGGTCGCGAGGAAATGCATCTTCACATAGCATGGGGAAAGTTTTTCTCAAAATATAATTTGCTCTCAACCCAAAAATGACTTACTGCTTTGCATCGCATGCCCTGAGGACCCCCATTGCCCTTTGTAATAGTGGGTGCCCTCAGGATATAAATTTAAACTACCAGTGCAACCTGCATTAGCTCACTTGGAGACAAATGGCCTTACTGCTGTCCTTCATAGCAATTGTTAATTTGAGACTCCAGGGTTCTCATTAGGAGTAACAACTAGAAGCTGCAAAAAACCAGTGGCTGACCCGGACTGTCTGTTGCACATCACAGCCATATCAATCACGGGACTTGAAAACAGTTCTCAGTGAACTTGACTTTGGTGGTAAGAATGTTTTTAAGATTTTATTTTAGAGTTTAGTATTTAAAATAAAGTATATTTTGTTGATGATTTCCTTTGCTGTGCAAAACCTTTTTTGTTTGGTGTAGTCCCATTTGTTTGTTTCCCTTGCCTGGGGAGATATATCCAATAAAATATTGCTATGAGCAATGTCTGAGATTTTACTGCCTATGATTTCTTCTACAGTTTTTATAGTTTCGGGTGTAACATTTAAGTCTTGGATCCATTTTGAATTTATACTTGTGTGTGGTGTAAAACAGTGGTCTAGTTTCATTTTTCAGCACATAGCTGTCCAATTTTCCCAACACCATTTATTGAATAAACTGCCTTTAGTCTGTTGTATGTGCTTGCTTCCTCTGTCAAATATCCATTGACTATAAAAGTGTGGGTTTATTTCTGCACTCCCTATTCTGTTCCATGGATCTATGTTTTGCTTTTTTTATTTTTATGCCAGTACCATGTTGTTTTGATTATTACGGCCTTATAGTTTGATATTAGGAACATGATTCCTCCTACTTTGTTATTCTTTCTCAGGATCCCAGTTGCTATACAGGGCCTTTTGTGGTTCCATGCAAATTTTTGAAATATTTGCTCTAGTTCTGTGAAACACATCTTTGGAATCTTAATAGAAATTGCACTGAATCTATAGATTGCTTTTGGTGTAGTATAGACACTTTGGTAGGTTAATTCTTCCTATCCATAAACATAGTATGTGTTTCCACTTATTTGTATCTTCAATTTCTTTTTCAGTGTCTCATAATTTTCCAACTACAGGTCTTTTACATCTTTGCTTAGGTTTATTCCTAGGTATTTTATTATTTTTGTAGCGATTATGAATGGGATTATCTCCTAATTTCCCGTGTTGTTGTTCATTATTGGCATATAAAATGCAATTGATTTCTGGATATTAATTTTGAATCCTGCTACTTTGCTGAATTCGTTTATCAGTTCTAGTAGTTACCTGGTGGAATCTTTGGGGCTCTCTGTGTACAGTATTATGCTATCTGCAAATGATGACAATTTTGCTTCTCCCTTTCCAATTTGGATGCCTTTTATTTCTTCTTCCTGTCCGATTGCTGTGGCTAGGACTTCCAGTACTATGTTGAATAAGAGAGGTGAAAGTACACATCTTGGTCTTGTTCCCAAATTTGAAGGGAACACTTGTAGTTTTTGTACATTGAGTATGATGCTGCCAGTGGGTTTGTCATCCATAGCCTTTATTATGTTTAGGTATGTTTCTCTAATCCCACTTTGCTGAGAGTTTTTATCATAAATAGGTGCTGTATTTTATCGAATGTTTTTCTGCATCTATTGATATGATTATGTGGTTTTTATCCTTCATTTTGTGTATGTGCTGAATCAAATTTATTGCTTTCTGAATGTTGCACCAACTCTAAATTCCCAGAAAAAATCCCACCTACTCAAGGTGGTGTCATCTTTTTGATGCATTGCTGTATTCAGTTGGGAGACCATAGTCACCAATACATCTGATGAGGGGTTAATATCCAAACCTTATCAAGAACTTGCAAAACTCAACACCAAAAACACAAACAACCCAATTTAAAAATGGGCGAAGGCACTGAAGAGACACTTTTTCAGAGAGGATATACAAATGGCTAATATATATGAAAAAATGCTCAATGCTAATCATCAGAGAAAAGCAAATTAAAACCATAAATATCTTCTCACACCTGTCACAATGGCTATCATGAATAACTCAACAAACAACACGCGCTGGTGAGAATGTAGAGAAAGGGGAACCTTCTTGCACTACTGGTGCGGATGCAGACCAGTACAACCACTGTAGAAAGCAGGATGGAGACATCTCAATTAAAAACGGATCTGCCTTTCGACCCAGCTAGGCCACTTCTGGGAATATATCTGAAGGAACCCAAAACACTAATTTGTAAGAACATAAACATTCCTATGTTCACTGCAGTGTTATTTACAATCACCAAGATATGGAAGTAGCCCAAGTGTCCATCAGTAGATGAGTGGATAAAATAACTATGGGGCATTTACACAATGGAATACTACTCGGCTATAAAAAAGAAGAAACATGTATGCTTTGTGACAGTATGGATGGACCTGAAGAACATTATGCTAAGTGAAATAAGCCAGTCAGAGAAAGAAAAATACCATACGCTTTCACTCACATGTGTAATTTAATGAACAAACTGAAGTACCAAGCAAAACAGAGACAGACTCATAGATGGAGAACAGATGACAGCTAGCAGGGAGGGAGGTTAGGGGGTGGAGGGATTGAGCAAAAAGGAAAAAGGACTCATGGACATGGACAACGGTGTAGTGATTGCTGGGGTGAGAGGGGTATAAGGAGACTAAATGGTAATGAAAAAATATACTAAAGACTAAATAAATATATAAATACAGAAATAAAATTCTAATCTAAGAGGTACTATATATCTATTTACCACATATAGACTATATCAATAAATCTTTAGTAAAAGTTTTTAGAAGTCTTTTTGTAAACTATTTTGCACTTCAAGGTTAAGGATTAGTACAATGTAATGAACTAAATGACAGAAAATACAAAAATCTCTTCCTTTCCTGAGTAATGGCATTGAAAGACATGGGTGGGTGGTGTGGTAGGTCATATATCATGTACATGTACATTAATTGCAATGTGTAACAAGGAATAGTAATGGTACGGCCAAAGTCACAAAGAATAAAAATGACAAACGAATTGGTTACATATACCTGGCTTGGTTAGAGAAGGATTCATGGAGTTGTTAGGCCTATGGAGATGAGTGAGGATACACCAGGCCAGAATGCAAACAAAACGTAAATTAGAGAAAAGGCAAGAACACGCATAGAAATCTAAAGAAACATGGTATGTAGGAGAAACTCAAATTTCCCCCCAAACGTCTGTGCAATGAATATGGAAAGAATGTAGGCAGCAAGACCCAAGGAAAAGTAAATGGGTAAGATTTTCGATATGATAAAATCTTAGATTTTATTCTAGTTGTAGTGAAGCCATTAAATAATTTTATCCAGTGGTATGACACAATCCAAGCCACATTTAAAAATAATAATAATAGCCCTGGCTGGTGTAGCTCAGTGGATTGAGCATGGGCCTGTGAGGCAAAGGGTCACCGGTTCAATTCCCAGTCAGGGCACATGCCTGGGTTTCAGGCCAGGTCCCCAGTAGGGGGCACATGAGAGGCAACCACACACCGATGTTTCTCTCCCACTCTTTCTCCTTCCCTTCCCTTCTCTCTAAAAATAAATAAAGTATTTAAAATAATAATAATAATAATAATAATAATAATAGTAATAGTAACAACAATAACAATTCTGGCAGCCATAGAGAGTTTAAAGTGGAAATGACTGGGGTGGGTAGAGAATTTGATCCAATCTTACAGCAGATACCACATAATATGTCTTGAGGTAACTCCATTATACACAATCCCTGTTCACTGTTTAAGGATCACCAGAAAGCCTTAGACACAAAGTATTCTATAACAGACAATCTTCTTTATACATGTCCCTGAGTTCAAGACATCTTTATATATAGTATTATAATCTGTTTTAAAGAAATATCTTAGTGACATTCCAATTCTTAAATAAAAATTTTATCAATTTTAAATAAAAATTTTAAGAAACTTAAAGTCTCACTGAGTTAAATGGCAGAACAAAAGAGGACAATACTGAAATGATGTTGAGGAAATTTAGCTAGGCAGAGAGGATGAAAAATCAGTAAGGAAACATCTTACATCCCCAGTTGTTGTATTTGCTACTAGTAATAAGACTACAGACAGTACCTGCAAATCATGTCAGAGACATGGCTGTAAGTTCCTGGATTCTTAGAGGAAAATTACTTCTGAATAGCCATTTCACAGATTGCTAATTCCTCTGTGCCCATCAGCCAAGCGGCTGATCTGTCTGGGAATAAACTATATTAACTCAGATTATAAATGAAATTATATTTAAGATATTCATTATAAGTTTCCTTTGTTCTTTTCAATTCTTTATGTTTGTGAAATGTGTTGGCTTCTTTGTAATGAGTTTTGGGGGGGTTATAACAATAAACTTATATTATTATAGTTTCTGATTAGCATAGATAAAGCAGACCTCTTCCAAGTTAGTTTAATTCAGTATTGCATATATCCTGAAGTGACATGTATTAATCTTTCTTTGTGTCCTTAAAAGACAAAAGACTGTTCCAAAGTTGGTGTCACTTAAGTGAGAAAATGTGTGCATCCCAGCTTAATTCATAATTAGAAAAAATTAATTTGTCCATTTATGAGGGTCATAAACAACTGTGACATATTTTTGCCAACTTATTTTGTCTAAGTCTTTCTTCTTACTTTTTCAAACTGTGTGTTCCAAATGATTTTAAAAATTAAAAATAAATATTGTGTGTTCTTTACAAACAGCAAAGAACCAGGAAAGATAATTCTGTGTGGTGCTATTACACTCATTCAAAAAATTAAGACTGGGTTGACATTCAGGAGGGGTAAAGGGTGAAGATCTTAGTACAACATATTTTTTTAAAAAATGACCTTCACAAAATGTTCAGAGCTGTCCAGAGCAGTAGTTCCTTTTTATTTTAATCTACTGGGAGATTATATATGTATACATAGTCCCCCTTTCAACTCTATTATTCTGGGAACACTGAAAATACGAAATAAAATTGACATATTGTGATCAGTGTTCACAGAGTTTACATCTGCTGTGAGGATGGGCAACACCTTCTCAATGGAAGCACTGGAATTCAAACAGGAAAAAGTATCCCAAGTAGATGGAAAAGACTAATGTCTTTGAAGGCGTGGTATGAATCACTGGTCATAACACATTGCTCTGGTTTACTACCAAAGAGGAACACTCAAAGAAAAATAAGAAAAGTTATCAATAAGAATATGCCAAGTGAAATAAGGCAGGTAGTGAAAGACAAATACCATATGATCTCACCTATAAGTGAAACCTAATAAAAAAACAAGCAAGCAAAATATAACCAGAGACACTGAAATTAAGAACAAACAGATAGTAACCAGAGGGAAGGTGGAAGGGGATAAGGGGGGTGGAAAGGGGGAAGGGTTTTCAGGAACATTTATAAAGGACACATGGACAAAACCCAAGGGAGGTATGATCAAGGGTCAGAATGGCTGTGGTGGGGGAGAGTGGGGGGGAGGGGGGGGGAAATGGAGATAACTGTACTTGAATGATAATAAAAAAAGTTAAAAGAAAAGAAAAATAATTCCTTAAAAATATAATCATTTCAGATCCAGGAACAAATCCTTTGCCCTGCTTGTAGTTAATTAGTATGTGAAAATATTATTTGAACCTAGCTTCTTTATTCAAAAAAAGGAACTTGAAACACATTTGTGGAAGTCTAAACCTATCATTTATTGATAGATACAAATGACTCTTAATGATGAGAGAACTCATTTCAAACACACCCACAAATTAACTGACTATTCATCCCTAGAGTTCCATTGCCAGCCAAGAATGTATGTTTAATATATATAATCCACAATTATTTAGCTTGTAAGACTTCTGTTGAAATTGTCTATAATTCAAAGAAAATGCTATAATCCATTTGACAGAATACTCTTCCTTCAATAGGACTGAATTAACCAGAATGGGATAATAAGCCCCATTTCCCTACATCTTTGCTGAGAAACAAGATTAACATCTTAGAACTTCAGTTAATAAGACTTAAGGAATTTTAAGGAACTGGAAGCACTTAGATGGTAGAAGACAGTGTTTCTAGACACAGTGTGGAGCAATCACCAGCACAAGGTGGGGTGGCGACTAAGTATTTACACAGCTTTGTTACTCTACTGCTTTGAGCTTCAATCCCCCCACCCCTCCAGTGAAATCAAGATAATAATAGCTATGGCGTAGTGGTATGAAGATTAGTGAAAATACTTGTAAATAACTCAACAAGTTTGTTTTCAAAGCACCCTTTTTTTTCAGACCCCATTCTTTACAGATTATTCTGTATATCATGAGGCCTATTCCGAAAGTACCCATACATGTAATATAAAAAACAGAGACATTTATTGAAGACGATAAAAGATATAAGAAACAGTGTACATAGGACAATGACACCTCAGTCCCCTTCAATACTTTGGCACCTTGGAACCTCACACAGGTCTCTCAATCACCACCAGCTGCCCTGTCATTATTTTCCTGAATCTCAGTGACAGTCTGAAATCTCTTCCCTTTCAAAGGTGATTCTCATTTGGGAAAAAGCCAGGAGTCGTAGGGCACCAAATCTGGGCCATAGGGAGCTGAGTCACCTGGGTGATTTGATGTCTTGCCAAAACACTATGCATGAGACGTGATGCATGAGTGAGTGTGTTGTCACAATAAAGCTGCCAATCACCAGCTGCCCACAGCTGTGGTCTTCTGAATCCTCTGAATAGTTTCTACCACACAGTACACATGGTCGATCAATGGACTCTACCGCCCCCAGGGACTAGCACAGTGAAGTCATCATTGTTCACACATGAGCATTCCAGTCCACTCTCCTTGGCTGCCAAGTTACATGAATGTCTTGCAAATTGTTCTTGTTATATTAACAATGGCTGGACTTTTTCTTCACAGAAATCATTATGCTATACCGATGAAATCCTATGCACATATCAAATAGCTAAAGCCTAATAAGAAAGAAACTTAGAGTTTCCACATAACTCGTCTAGAAAGAGTAAACAGAATTTCCATAAGGGCAATGTTACCATATTACTGTAACCACTTTTCTCTGAACAATCACCAGGTATGCTTTCAGTTAGGAAAAGACCTTCCTTTATATCAGAGGTCAGCAAACTTTATCTGCAGAAAGCCAGTTAATGAATATTTTAGGTTTTGTAGGTCATACCATTTCTGTTGAAACTATGTAAGTGTGTCAATGTAGCGAGAAAGCAGCCGCAGAGAATATGTAACAATGGGTATGGCTGAATTCAAATAAAACTTTTATTTACCAAAACAGGTGGCAGGCTGCTTTTGGCCTGCGGCCATAGTTCACCAACCCCTGACTTAGATCACTGATCTTAAGAATTCTGAAAATTACAGGTAGGGCACAGTCTGGTTGAGAGCTCACCACCAAGGGTCTCTGATCTCGGCATCACCTGTATATTACTCAATTTTCTTTGCTATATATAAACATGAGCAGCAATAGACCACAGCCAGGAAACTGTGAGAGAAATGGAATTACAATAATATATTTGAAAGGAAATCAGATTATCTGGCTAGACAGAGGGGTAAGTCAAAAAGTAAAAACATAAAGAGAGCTAAAGACACTTTCAAGGTCTTCTATTCTGGGCTTCAAACTTTTAAGACCACAAAGGGTGAATATTTAACATTGTGCCCCAGCATACATATGCAACCATGGATGTAAATATTTATATACACACTGTGTGGGAACACACATGTACATTTATTCACTCATGTTGGAGGAGGTCATTGAGAGCACGTGGCCACCAGTTGACCCAGGAAGTGGACCCAGGCAACAGGACTCCCTCCCATGTCCTGGGGATGTATGCTCCACTGACACAGCCATCAGGAAGAAATGTGCTGTTGAGCCCATCTGGGTGGTATTCATGGCTGAATCCTGTTAAGGACTCTATGTAAGCTTTTACAATTCTGGCGGGAAGGTATAGAGACATACCGTCTTGTGACCACCCCATGACAAGCCTCATAGATAAATTCCCCTGCTTCTTAAACCTGCGTCTCTTCTCACCCTCCATGTACAGGGGCCAGTTTCGAATTTCACCCAGGGAATCCCCAAGGTTACAGAGCAACAACGCAATCGCTTATTATCCTCTACTACAGGTCACTAGTCCCGAGGTCTTTCTATGACTGAAATAAAATACAGTAGCTATATGAAATGGGGAAGTAAATATTAAAAAATAAAAAGAGGCCAGCAATCCTTGGCCTCAAGTATCTCTAAGAATATGTCTATCGTGGGAGGGGACCTAGAAGACAGATGTGATCAACCCACATCTCTACCTTTACCTGCTTTTCAGGCATCAGGCCAGGTTAAAGTCCAAAATATGCCCGTGCGACCTGGCTAGTCCTGATAGTATACACGTAACTCCATCCAACCCCATCATGGACTTGATGAATAATTACATGACATACAGCCATAGACATGATGGCACAGATGAAAATGACTTGTTAAAATATAAAAGGAACTATCAATGAAAAGTATCTCAGAAAAGAAAAAAATACAAATTACCTGGGGGTCACAGAACAAGAAAGTTATCAAGAGCCAAGATCTGAACCCAGGCACAGTGGGCTCTTTACTCTTAACCGCTACATGACCGACCTCACAGAAGGCCAAACTCAGCTCGTGCAGCTTCCTCCAACCAGCATTGCCTCGAGCTGTTAGTAAACACAGAAAACACTGCCCATCCTATCCAATTAATGGTAATGGCGGGGCTACATTCTTTAAGGATAAAACGTAGTAAACTTTGAATCACATCACACAGCAAAGTCTTTCAGGTATGATGCCACAGACAGGAGAGCGTCATTAAAACAGACAGCTATAAAAGCCTCACTGATAACTAGCAACATCAGCAAAGAATTTTATTCATACAAGTTGACTTTAGATTAAGAAATTGTGTGGTCATGATACTGCCCTGTCACTCCGGGTTGACAACCTTCAAAATTCACCTCTTCTCCCCTAAATCATGTATGAACAAGTAGATTTTCTAGCTTTGAAAACATGATGATAAATTCAAAGCAGTTGTGTTCAGCCAACTTCTGCAGTAGCCCTCACATTAGTCCTGGGATAAGAAATTAGGTGTTTCTCCAAAGATCATGTATGTATTTAACCCAAGTTTCCCTTCCTATTTTATTATTCTTTTATCTACTCCAATAAAATCTCATCTTTTTTTTTTTGCTTGGTGTTAGATACACAATCTAGAGAAAGCCACTGAACAAAGTAATAGAAAGTAAATGTACTGAAAAATAAAATTTCCAGCTGAAGCCATATTTACATTTTGGTAAAATTGGAAACCACTCAGGCTCACATTTAAACATTCTCTTTTGGTTTTGTTTTATTTTGTTTCTCATGGAGGGATTTCTGGTGGGCTTGACTTCACCCACATCACACACATTTGGGCTTACTTCAGCAGTTGCTCCTGACTCAACTCAAGCATGATGGGTAATAGGTTATTTTTCATATATGAAAGGAGTTCTGTGAAATGTTGAAGCCATAAAATGGAATATAAAATGGAATTCCATAACCCAGCCTCCTAGAGGAAGGGCAAAGGACTGCATTGAGACTTTGAATATAAAGTTTTGTATCAGATTGGCAAAGGAATCTTAAATGTACTTGACTACGTTCTAAAAAGGCAAACAATTTAACTGAATGATTTTTGTGAGACTTTGAACTACACTTCAAGAAAATGATAATCAGCTAATTTAGGTAAATAACTGAAATTTATCACTAAGATAAAAAAAGTATATCATTTTCACTAATATTCCTATTATTATTCCCTTTTTCTATGAAAATGTTGGACTTGGTATAATAAAGGCCATCATTCAAGTTTTTCATGGTTCTTAAAATATATTCTTAAGAGTAAAAAAACTATAGCTCATTCTGTCAATTTCTTTATTGAGGAAAAGAAAGTTAGATATCATTATTTCAATCAGTACATAACACCATCATGAACATATTAACCGTTCTATCATTCTACACATCATCGACACAGACAGTTTGGCCAGGTCCACAGCTAACAAGCTGCTCACACAAACACAAGAAAATTATATACAAACATGAGAAAATTGTTAAGTGGAGAGTTAAGTGATGTCAGAAACCTTGCTGTCAAGGACCTTTGCCCTTTTTCTCATAAAGGAAGCACTCTAGGCTTTAACCACTGTTTTAGTGAGACTTGAAAGAGCCTTTGAAAGTGTCAACTTCTAACCAAGTCAGTGCTGAATCCTAACTCAGAATAACTTTCTCTTCTCAAGTTTCCTTGCTCAGAAGAGTGAGTACACGTGGTTACCATTTAGTAAGATCATCCCATAAAATACAGATTTCTCAAGCAGCAAAAAGCACTGTTATATACTAACATTTAAATGACATGTGCTTCAAGGGTCATTCGAACCTAAAAAAGAGTCCTAATTGGGAAAACTGGTGAAGAAGGTCTTACACAAGCCCTCACCAAGATTCAAGTCTGTTTGTGTCTTCATTTTCTCATTTCTATCCCAACCAAAACAAAACTTTTTGGCTTCATTTTCCCATGTCTACATCTACCTATTACACAAGAAGTCTGTGCCAATTAATTTCAAAATCTCCTCCACAATATCCTATGATTATTAAATCTATGTGCTTTGCATATTTAAAAATCATCCTAAAATTAAGATGTTAGTTAAGAAAACATGTGAGATCCTTATTATTGTTTTATATTTACACGGAATTTAAGTAACATGACCAATAATTTGGAGGGTTGAAAAGGGAAAATAAGCTTACAACACTAGCCCGTCATTTGCAGAAAAAAGAGAAAGCTATATGATTATAAAATCAGTTATGTTAGAAATGCATGCTACCACTGATGTTCCTCCCCAGTAGAACTCCTAAAATGCAAATAGCACACATCAACTATTTCTGCATGATAAAATATTTTAAAGATGTTGACTCTGCCTATATTAGAATTTCATATGAAATTCAAGAATATGAAAAATGCTTCCATGCAGAAAGCACATCTGAGCTTGGAAAAATAATTTAATAGAGATAGAAGTTAACTTTTCTTTGCCACAAACTCCATGCAAATCAGGGGCTCATAGTTCCCAAGAACAGTAGGTATAAAAATATATAAAGACTTAAAATATCCTTCTCATCAAATTTAATGACTGGACTGAAGCATTGTATCCCATTTATTTAGCTTTCTTACTTTATTTAATACTCCCTCCAGTTCTTGCTCTAAAACATAATGACCAAATTTAAATCTCTTGGGCTGCATGGTTTACTGATAAAAGGCAAACAATTTTTCAGAATTAAGTTTAAAAACCTGCAAATTTTTAATTTCAAATATGAGGGGCTGAGAAGCTGACAAATCAGGTTTGAATAACAGATGAAAAGCAGCAGCAGCATGAAGAGAGCCCATGAGGTCTGGAGTCCACGGGGCCGCAGGACAGCTTTCCTGCCTGACCTCTCACCTCACACCACAGCTTCCATGCTGAAATTGCTAAATGTCTAAAAATAGGTAAACTAAAAGACATTATTACAATGTGGCACTGATAAGGCCATCTTGGCAAGTAATTAGCAAAAACAAGTTGTCTTAATTGATGCCCCTATAAAGTTAAGAAAAGTCTGTCATCCTTGCTATTCAAGTAAAGGCAAATTGAGGGGAAAAAAAGGAGAATTTTTATCCGTATCACTTGCAAAATTTCAAAGGACTAATAATATCCGGTGGTAATCAGGGATGGGGAGACAGCAGTTGCCACTTTCTTTTTTAGAGAGCAATTTGTTTTTATTTATTAACATTTTAATATACTTGCCCTTTAATCCAGCAATTACACCCCTACAATTCTACTCAACATAAATGCTCACATATGTGCAGTCCTGAGTCCTATACATACAAACTAGGGCTACCAACCCTCCAAAAAAGAAAAAAGAAATTATTGTGGATCTTTTTAATGACACTGAAAGACAACAGGACTACCTTTCCAAGCTTGAAGGGTACTTACAGCAAAATTGCTTGCAAATACAATCACAAACTTTGGGTTAATGATCACTGGGAAAGTATTTTAACACAATAGTTAATGCTCAAGGGGACCTAAATGTTCAGTGTTATCAATTGGTGAAGGGGAAGACAATGCATATTTCAAGGGGCAATGTAGAATCTAGTAATTATTTGGCAAATGTTGAGACAATAAAAAAGACCTAAAGATACTATAGAGGTAAAAGGAAAGTTGATCAAGTGTACAAATGAAAGAAGGATCAATAACAACACAAAAAATAGTATCCCTCCTTACCACCAGTTCTTTCAAGTGGCTATTTCAGCAGATTGAGAAAACAAACAAAGGGAAACTACTTATAAGAAGTAACATTTTAATAAATGACTCAAGACAAGATTAATGACACCAACGGCATTGTAAGTCAGCCCGAAACAAAATTATCTGAAAGAATGACTTCCAGTGTAACTTCCTAGTACTTACTCTCCCAACATGAAACACCTTAATTCCTTTCTACTTATCACTTTGATAACTTCAGACCTCATTTGAAGGTACAACCAGAATGCAAAGGCATAATAGAGAACTAAACACGTCAAAACCATTCCTGTTGCTGACTTATCTGCAAGAGTGGATTTATAACTTTGTCAGAGAAGGTATACATATTCCCATATGAAATGTTTGAACATATTTCCATAGTCATGATTGTGACTATGTAACTGCTATTCATAACATTATTCAATGCTACATTTTCTAATAACCTGATTTTAGTAAAACAAAGTCTATTCCCAGAAATAGCATTTTCAATAAGTGGAATAGAAATCAACCAACCAGCGAAATCACCTATTAAAATTATTAGGGGACACAGGAAAATACCTTCCAACTCAAGTCCCTTCCTAGTCCCTCTTTCTTATCTCTCAGTTTTGTGTTTAATACTAGTCTACAGTTTGGACATTAACACAGAGTTTTCTTA
This sequence comes from Sturnira hondurensis, assembly GCF_014824575.4. Taxonomy (NCBI): domain Eukaryota; kingdom Metazoa; phylum Chordata; class Mammalia; order Chiroptera; family Phyllostomidae; genus Sturnira; species Sturnira hondurensis. The sequence continues at coordinate 9,502,569 of NW_028077105.1, read as the reverse complement.
GAAGATGGTGAACAGAGGATGTAGAGATGAAGAAACCAAGACATGAAAATCACAGGAAGCCATCAGCTGATATTCCAAGTGGCTGTATTTGATTCAGATCCTTCAAGAACATACGTGGCAGAGTGGACAGGTACAGGGAGAAAGGCCGTTGGGTTAGAGCAAGTGGGAAAGAGACCCAGAGTGAAAGCCTGTGTTGGAGAAGAAGGGACTTGGGGAGAGACTGGGGAGCTGTGCTGAAGATGAAGACTGAGATGAAAGGGTTCAAAGGGGTAGAGGATGGGGATACAGAGACCACCAAGGTGAGACTTAGATGGCCCAACAGTTGCAAGTCCGGGACCTACTCAATCTAAGCAACAAAGCCAGAATTCAGGTATACCCAGCAGGCCACCCAGGATACCAGGAGTCCTACAAAGTTGTTTCTCTTTAAGAACTGCCTGTAAACAAACAAAAGGATTTTAGATAAGCAAGAGGCACTCAGATTCTTGTTCAATAGGTTTTAAACTCCAACCTGCTAAGGGCTCCCTCATCTAAAAGGAGACGTGTGAGGTTAGAAACCTTCCCCCTGCTGTGATCACATCCACCAGCAAATATCCCCACGAGATGAGAATCACCCATTCACAGGATTCTGCAGCCTACTGCCACCCCACCCTCCCCTTAGTAATCTTTAAAAGGCACTATGTTTCATAGAAAGATTTGTTTTTCTTCTGTTCAACACATATTGTAAAGCAGACAAAAATACTTATGTTTTCCGTGGACATATTGGCAATAATGTGGTGATGTTTTGGGGGGAAAATATCTACCAAAACATTAACAGTCATTAAAAGTGACCAGTCACGTGGCCCTAGGCCAGGCTGCGGCCATGTCTACAAAATGCAGGCTCAAACAGGGATGTCTACGAGTTCTTTTAAGACCACAAATGCTTGGTGAGTGAAAGGCAACTGAATCTGACTCAACGGCATTAATTACACCTCCAAGGGTGAAATGAAAATTCTGAGTCGGAGAATAAAATTTTATAAGTACTATAAAACACTGGCCTAGAAATCTCAGGGGAGAAGGGCCTGGTAAGTAATGGAAGGCAGACGGGTTGACTTCCTGCCCAACCCTGACTTGGCTGAACCTTCCGCGGTGGGACTTTTTTTCCCAGCCTTAAATTTATAATCACAGTAACAACCAAAGCCTCCAAAGAAAACCAAATGAACACATTCCTCTTTTTAAACATTTAAGGTACAAAGTATATATTTCCAAGGACCCAGAATGTCAAACATACATTTTTCACATCTTAATGTTATCATGGAGAAAAGTCAGATCTAAACCAATCAACATTACTGTATACATTAGACACAAAACATATAAACATGTATTTTCATAGAGAGGAGTTTTTTATGTTTCTAGTCCAGAACTGAGAGAAATTTTATTTCAGTCCTATGATCAAACCTGTTCTCTACATATCAACAATGTCAAGTGGATATAAGGAACAGCAAAATACAGTATGTGCTATTTGGTACGCAGTTGTGCAGTTACAATCTTTAGATACATTAGAATTCACAAACAAAACTCAGAAAGGCTCTGTGAATCTCAAAGGGGATTAATGAAAATATTTGATCAGAATGCAAAGTGTAAAACCAACAGATACAAAAAATATTTAACACTGTTCATAACACCTAGCACGTACTAAATAAACATTAGTTACTTTCACGTTAAATTTTTAAAAATCATATATTCCCACCAACCAGAGATAATAATTATTAACATTTTGGTGAGTATTTTTCTAGGCTTTCCAACTTCATATTTCCTTACTACTGTTGCTGATACTTAGGAAAGCCACCCACTTTTTAAAAATGTAGTTCTGTGAATGTAATAATATTACTGTTGATGCTATCGGCACTTCTGTGTACAAACTCATAATATCTAAATAATGCTGACTGTTTCCTCTGTGTGTATATCTATGTGTAGTTATTTAAATCGATAGAATTTCTAAAACAGTACTATAATGATAGTATTGAACACCTGTTAATTTATCTGTGCTCTTCCTATTCGCTAGAGTGTTACTTTTTTAGGGCAGATTAGCAACCCTGGTCACTCATTTTCAATGCTACTCTGTAGGCACAAGGTAAGAGTAGTAGAAGTTCTAACAGTGTCAGAAGTAATAACAGAAATAGCTGTCAGTATAGTAGCAATTAAAATTGCAACAGCAGCCCCAAAAGTGATAGCAAGAACAGCTAATAACTACTGAGTGAGTACTACATGCTGAGTACTGTTCTAAGTACTTCATATGAAGTAATTCATTTAATCCTCACAACAACCTAAACAGATGGGTACTGTTATTATGTCTATTTTTTTTTTCAGATGAAGACTCTAAGGTAAGCTTTTTACCTCAGCTGAAGTGAGTTGTTCAAAGGCACATTGCTAACAAAGGCACCCACGCAGGAACTAAATCCAAGCAAAGCAGGCATGCCAAAACTTTTTCAAATGAATGAAAATAAGCACTTCAAAGAACAGAAGCATCACACTTTAGGAGAAAGACAACAGGAAAGCCAGATATTACCATGTCAAAAATCCAGACTAAACAAGCAGCCACAAACCATAGGCCAGACACCACGGTATTCCTACAAGCCCAGGAAAGACCGTTTGAGAAAGATACATGTTTGTACAAAGTATGGCCAACTGCAAGTTCCTTAGGAAGAGCAGATCTCATGCTCCCAACACCCCTATGTGGTCGAGTAATGACTTCCTCTGGGCCCAAGAATCTCATGTATTTCACAAGCCAGTGAACTTTAAGTAGCTCTTGGCCCTAAATCCCTTTCACTTCTTTCTCCCTGTTTCTTCTCTCCGAGAAGGGGAAGGGGACACAGCCTCATTTTAGCAGCTGTGACTCAGCTGTCTACATGCCTATACCAAGAATTTGGACATCCCTTCAGAGATGCCATTTACATGTGAGAAACCGTTGGGAGCGCAAGGATATGTGCCTCTTTCAGTAGCATCTCCTGTGTAATCAATATTTTTAACCCAGCTTACTTCAGGACCTACAATCCACACATTTCCTCCGCAGTAGAGGGCATTTAATTTACTTACTAGCTATTTGAGGGCAATGACTGTAGTTCAAGCCCACCCACAGCTCGCTAAAGCACAACAAGGCAGTGGCATTCTAACCTGAATCCTGACAGATCAAAGCAATCCCATCACAGTATCCAGGGTATCTAGCAAGTGTTTATCTGCATGGAGTGCCGCTCAGACTAGTGAACAAAAGAGCATTCATTTGTCCCTTATCTCAGTGAAGTCCAGCCTGGCGTTCTGGGAAAATGCACAGCTACCCTTGTTCTAAGGATGTATTTCTTTAGGATGAAGGAATTTGAAATTGTCAGGAGTTGCAAAAGGCCTTCAAGGACATCAAGAGCCATTCTCCACCCAATATAAGAATGTCCACTAGCGTCTCAGGACAGATGGCATCCCTGCAGCTGCTTGGATATTTTCAAGCCTCATCTTAAGGCACGGACCCCTGTGGTATCAGTGGTATTTCACCATGATGGCTTTGAAATCATTTGACAGTTCAGATGGAATGATGTGACACTCTTGAGAAATTTGACCTCCCCAAAGACTACACCCTGTTGAGTGTAGAACAATCATTAGAATTCAGAATTGGAAAGGATGTTAAGGATCATTTTTTGTGTTAACCTTAGACCATAACCGAGGTTTAGTTAAGCAGTAGCTTTATAGGTACATATATTGAGAGGCTTAACTATAACGATCGCTATGAGAATTGCCCTCCTATATTGAGCCAACTTTTCAAAACAAAGGCTTCGTGTCTGTTGGCATTTTATTCAAATGATACCCACTTAATTTTTCTTTTTCTGTCTTATTTAATTGACCTTAAAAACCCTGGTTACAAAAAAAAGACTAATACAATTTAATAGGTCACTAAAAGAAGCAAAAACCACAGTACTGGGATTCCAACAAACATCTCATGGGTTACAACCCGGAAACAAAAACAAAACTGGATTCCGTCAGCCTTTAAGAGGGATTGTACAGAGAAATAAATTCTATGTGATGTGCCCCAAAACTTGAAGGCACAACTCTATTAATACTAAATATATTTGTAATATTAAGTAAAAGAAGTGCTCATTTAAAAAAAGCCATTTTCTCCAACTACTATATAGGCAAGTATCAGAACTCCAAGACATCAGGATTTGTTTACCTGAATCAGCTTTCCACCTCCAGGTAGGAAAGGTATCAGAGGCTCCTTTTACACTAGTGATTCTCTAGGATAACTGACTCTCTCAAACTCGGTAGCTGATGAGAGAAAGCCTATCCCAGGCTCCTCCGTCCCAACACAGCACTTCTGTGCAGCCCACTACGCACCAGCCCCACGGTTTGCACTGTCCCTCTGCAAGCCAGCAGCCAATTTATTTTTACATTTTTTTGCAAGTATACACAGATTACATTTCCTCCAAGTGGAAGAAATTTTTTTAAGATGGCAAATATTGCCTGCCATTCATCTAATTTTTAAGAAATGATTCAAACAGACAAGAAGTTGGATTGCTTTGCCACTACTTATTTTGAAAACCTCATCTCTGGAAATTAGTTCTTTTATTGGTCTGTCCAGTTGATCTAATGAAATAAAGCCATTGCAGAGCTTTTCTAAATACGGTTTAGAATAAGAGAAAACAAACACTTCAAAAAAAGATGAAACATTTTAAAATGAAAGTAACCTAAGTGTTTCTTACAAACTATATTTTATTTGTCAGACACTGTAGGTGTCTTTCAATTTAATATTTACAAACAGCTCGTTTAATTTTATATAATTTAACCTTTACTAATGTTAATTTCCGTATTTTTTCATTTAATAGGTATATGTAGATTTACTTAACATTTACCAATAGAGTCAGTGAAAACATTCTCATTTCACAGATCACAAAACTAAGGAAGAAAACAGTTCATTGATTTGGCTAAGATCACATAACCATTATTTGACAAACTGAAACCTGTCTACGTATCTTTGATTCAAAAGCTTGTGTACCTTTCAACCTGTCTGAAAAAGTAAAGTAACTGAGGTCTAGGTGACATCCAGACAGCCCAACGAGGAAACGGCAGGGACTCATTATAAGCACACAGTCTAGATTAGGTAAGGGTTACTCAATCAGGTAATTTTAAGTTTCTCTTTGACAAAATTTATTTAATTTCTGCTCACTTGCTCACGTGGCAAAGCTATTCTCTGCATTTCACCTTTCAAACCACCTCCCCAACAACTTCAGAATCCTCCAATGCAAAAGCTTCTGTGCAAAAAAATAAAAGAAAAAGCTGAATGGGGCATCATATAAAAACTTAACTTGTGTTTGCACTCAAGGCCATAGGACAATTGACACAATTAATTTTTATTTTAATAAATGAATAACCAGCCATGGTCTGAAAATATATTAAACGGAATGTTTTAGAAATAAACAATTCATAAATTTGAAACTGCACACTGTTCTGAGTAGCATGATAAAATGGAGTCAGCGTGCTCTATCCCATGGAGCATTAAAATTGTGGGAGCACGCCAGCCAGTGTAGCTCAGCTGGTTGGGCATCACCCTGCAGATCAGAAGGTCATTGATCTGATTCCTGGTTAGGCACATGCCTGAGTTGTGGGGCCTATCCTGAGGGAGTGAGTGATAGGCAACCGATTGATGTTTCTCTTCCTCCCTTTTGACTTCCCTTCTTTCCTCCCTTCCCCTTGCTCTAAGAATAAATAAGTGAAATCTTAAATGAAAAAATGTGTGGGTAGAAAACATCACAGTAAATGTGGTCCAGCTGACAGCAATATGTTGTATCAGAAAGCACTGAGCCTACACAAATACTTCAGCAAAGAATCCCCTAAAACAAATGACACCAAGCCATTTACTACAAATAAGGGATAGTTACTGTAAGATGTCTTAAGAGAGTAACCACATTCACTAATTCTTAATATGGTATATTGTGATAATTGTTCTATTTTATTAGCTATTGTCATTAATGTTACTGTGTCTAATGTATGAATTGCACTGTCTCATAGGTATGCATGCATGCATGCATGTATGTATGTATGTATAGAAAAAGCAGAGTATTCATAAAGTTCAGTACGATCTGAGCTCTCAGGCAACCAATGGGGCCTTGGAACGATACATATGCCCCTCGGATAAGAACGGGAGTGAAGGACATCACTGTATTCATACTGCAGTAAAGAAAAAGGTGCCATTAGGGATGTGTTTTGAAAGAAAATGAAACATAATTTTCACAAACCATTTCAACTGTTACCTTCCAGGTAAGGGTTTAAAGCCAGATCAACTGTGAGTACAGCTGCATAGAGATGTTTTCCTTTTTGCAAATGATTGGGGGAAATAACATAAAACTGTACATTTATAAGTTACTTCTGTAATTAAACAGTTACACATTCAATGTCTTGAGACTTTCCTTTAAAACTGAAGTTAGAGGGGAATACATGGGCATACAAAACATCCATGTGCATGCACATAAAAAAGACTGAAAAGGTAAGTCAAAATCATGGTAGTATTTCTTTCAGGCTACTGTGATCACGCACTTCTTTATATTTCCTAACTTCCTTAATATAAATACTTTTCTTATCTAAAAATTAAGGTGTTGTATTTTTCCACTTTTCCAATAGGGAAAAACCTTTCTAAAATAAATGGGAGAATGTTCACATATTTTAGTAGATATTTACTAAGTAAGACAAATCATACTGTATCTAATCTCCTAATAAAGCAGGAAAAAAGCCCTGGCTGGTGTAGCTCAGTGGATTGAGCGCGGGCCTGCGAACCACACGACCGCGGTTCGATTCCCAGTCAGGGCACATGCCTAGGTTGCAGGCCAGTTCCCGGTTCCTCGCAGGGGATGCACCAGAGGCAACCATACATTGATATTTCTCTCTCTCTCTCTCTCTCTCTCTCTCACTCTCACTCTCACTCTCTCTCCCCGCCGTCCCTTTCCCTCTAAGATAAATAAATAAAATCTTAAAAAAAAAAAAGCAGAAAAAAATGTACCCAAAATTCTTGTTTTCCTTCCTTTGTTCTTTTTTTTATAATATCCAGCAAGCAATGAAAAAGTAATTCCATTTTTTCTTAGGTTACTGTTTCCACTTTCAGAAGATGAATCAGTTAGGTTTAACAAATGGTCCAGGATAAAATACACGTGGTGTGTGGAAGGGGCAGGGCCTGGGCGGTAAAATGCTCAGGCAAGATGCGCCCTCCTAAAGGCCATAGGCAGGAAGACAATAGAGAGTTACTTTAATTTCATATTGCTCTATGGATAATACAATTGGCCCTGCAGCCTGATACAAGGATAGGCCATTAAACAGCACCTCTAAAGACAATTTTATATACTACTCATACATAGAAAAAATATAATGGTTAATAATGCAAATTCACAAAACAATAATGCTGTAATGGAAAGCATGGGAGTCATCGAATGAGCACAGATCATGTTAATACAAGAAAAGTAATTTGTTGCATATCATTAGAGATGCTTTCTTGATCTATTGCTATTATTAAATCATTCCTACTTCACGAAGAAACAAGTATTTTAAAATTAGACAATGCCACTGAAACTTGCCTCTTGATTTACTTAATATCACCAAATTTTCTTTGGTAGTGGCAGTAGTTTTGTCACTCATTTCCTCTCCCTTAATTTTCTCATTCCTAATAATATTGCCATGAATTAAGAGCTCACCTATATTCCCTGTGAAACAAAGCATTTCACAGTAAATCGATTTACCTAATGTGAGGGGGGGAAAAAAAGAACGTGCTCTTTCTCATCTAATTCCCAGAGATGTTCTCCTTAATTCTTCTCCCACTCTTCACAATCTGAAGTAACAAAGTGCGTTACTTCCTACCCACGCCCACCAGATAAAAAGGAAAATAAAATGGTTCAGGTACAAGGAGGCCTGTTTGTTTTCTAATTAAGATATTTTTAAAAACCACAAAGACAGATTCCAATATTCCGTAAGACACCATATCTAGTCACAAAAAAAAACATTTTTGCAAATACCAGCTTTTATGAATCCTATTTCTTACAAAGTTATGACCATGTAAAATCCATTTACTTACCATTTCTTGAACATAGTCATAGTTCCTGAAAACTCCTCCCTTAAAATTTTAAATATGCCAAATGCTGTTTTTTACTTGTAGGAAGAAATGTGGTTCGAGTGAACCCGAGTTCATGGTCCTCAGAGAAACATTTTTCGGCATGTACTAAAGCATGCAGGCAAGCGTATGTCCACGGGACCCACGTCTGGCAAAGGGGCCCCTGAGAATTAGCCTGTTTCCCCCTCGGTACCAGAGCACCAGAGAAAAGAAATAACAGGGGAATAATTGTACAGGCCATTGCTCTGCCCAATGTTACATGTTGCACAGAGCGTCTCTGACTTTTTCATCAAACCACCTTCTTGCCCGCCCATCCCCCTTTTCCTATCCCTGTTTTTGATGCCTCCAGCTCCCACACTGTTTTAATGATTCCCTCTAGTTCTGTAAGACACTCTCATGTCAAGAATCCGCACCACTCACTCCATACACTCAATCAACTGCATGAAGGCTTCTCCCTCTTGCCCTTCTAAAATTCTTATCAGGACTTTACGGAGAACTTTCCAAATACCTACAATTAACTAGTACCCAATAATCCCAAATAAAGATAAAATACTCTTTTTTTAATCTTAGTACATGAAGCTCAGAAAACATGAGGGCAAAACACACTTTGGGGTAGGGGGCCGTTATTTGAAAAATAAGACCGAGTCTATTCAATTTGTGTATTAACACAAAGGAAGGAAGAAAATGGAAGCTAAAAGGAATAGATGGGACTTTTAGTTGCCTCTTTCAAATAATGGAAAGTGAAAAAAAGAGGGAATTGGAATTCAGTAGGAAAACAACCTAAGAACCTGTTGAAGACTTAAATTTCAAATCAGCTTGCTGCCTCAGGAGCCCTCGCGACCAGTGGCAGAGGAGCCCAGACCAGAAGGGTCACACGCTCCTTGTGTTCTCAACAGAGAGCGTTTACACAGTAATGATGAGAAACACATCTGTTCCTCCAAAGCTATCCCCCAGAAAAGAAAGTACCAAGGAATCCAGAAACCCTGCTTCGATCTCTTGCTGGTGGAAATAGGATTCTTCCACAAAGTCGCAAGGAAAGCATTTAAGAAGCATTTCAGGACCCCAGCATGCATAGGAGGATATGAGCCACTGTGGTTAAGGTTTACTGAGTGAAAACAAACCACTGCCCCCAGGTGCCCAATGTCGCCTTTAGGAGCAGGTGGCTCAGCTCTATCTCAGCTGCAGACGTCCACCTCTGGGGCCACAAGCCCGCACTTGTCCTTACCAAGCTCAGGAGGACCAGGGCCCAGAATAGTTGTGCCATTACCTGGGCACAACTACCTTATTCTGTCCCCCATCTGGCTAGCTCGGTCTCAGTTCCCATCCACCTACAGCTTGGGCCCCCCTGGCTGCCACACCCAGCCCATGTGGCTGCTACAATGAGAGAACGGCGCACAAAAAGAAAAAAAAAGAACAAATCCAGGGCCTTTGTTAAACTTTGATTATATTACCTCGGGCTTGGGAATCAGCGGGCTTTCTTTCAAACTAACCCGTCTCTTTCCCAGCTTGGCGGGGTTTGTGCTGGGAGGTCCCCTTCCCCTGTGCCATCTTGGCTTCTACTGCACATGCGCCCAGCAAAAGAATTAAGGAATTTCTCCTTTAACGGGGGAATGGTTCTTCCCTTCCCTCTACCCCTACAATCTTCAGGAGTGGACTGGTTGTTCCCTGGGGAGATGGGAAAGCGGATCTTCCTGCCTGCTCTGGGATTAGGTCTCCACTGGCAGAGAATCAGGCTTCCCCCTGCAGTGTCTAAAGCTGTAACTCCCAGACTTAATCATGCTTAAGTTTAAATTTAGCCACTTCTGTCCTCTTCCTTTTTGGTAATATCGATCTTACTGCCTACTGTAATACAACCTTCTCAAGATCGAGCTTTCCCTCCTCTTGTGGAAACTCAGGAGGTTGGTTAGTTATGGGTAAGTGTGAAATCCTTCATAATAGCTGCTCAGTGCTGAAGCTTATTTATACAGAGGAATAACATGTCAGTGACCATGTATAAGATCTATTTTGCTTGAGTTTATGGCATTACATTTCCAAACTTGGTTCATGTGTACAGTACATCCTCACATCATCGATGGGTTCTTGGAGACTACAACGTCAAGGTAAAGTACTTATAACAAAACAAATTTAACCCTAAACTGATACATAATCAAGGATTAAATTTTTAGGGTATATTTGTGGTCACAAAAAACATGACCAAACTTCGAAATAACGGCCCAAACCACTTCTAATATTAAACATTCAATAAATGTGAGGCATGTATATATTTAAGAAGTATCAATAAAAAACAGGTAAGATAATTACATTCCAACCAGATTATTTCAGTTCAGGGTCTGCGGTGGCCACAGCCCCTTCCAGCAGCCCAGGGCACAAAGTGGAAACCAACCCTGGCCAGGGTGTCCTTCCACCGCAGGCTCCATCTCACACACTCTCACTCAGACTGGAGCAAGGTGGCCACGCCAATCCATCCCATGCACATGACTTTGGCTATGGGAGCAACCTGAGCACCGGAAGAACACCCACACAGACATGGGAGAACATTCCAGCTCCACACAGACAGTGGCCCTGGCTGGAAATCCTTCTGTGTTTTTTCTCATCGATGTTCTAATGAAACGATGTTGAACTAAATGACATTATCCGATGACCTGCTAAAATCAGGTCCTACTTTGCACATTGCTTAAAATACAGCTGTTCGCTCTCCCAGAAGAAGAAAGGAAACTGTCATGAGCTATAGAGTTTATAGGGAAAAACAGCCATCTCGAATAAGTCATCAAATGGAAAGAAACAAATATATTTTCTCAATGAGGTTGAAATTCTAGGAATAGTCTTTTTCCTACACATACTGAAAGTAATGACTTAAAGTAAATCTAAGGCATTCAATTGAATTATTTGCACAATATTGCCTTCAAGTCTTCCCAGTATAAAAGCTAAACTATATATTTTCTATCCTTGATCTATGAATCAACTGTTCATTTTCGGTGAATAAATGTTGAATTGGGCCTTTTGACTGCCCTTAGAGAGCTTATCCTGGACATGGATACAAAAAACGAACCAAAACAACAACAACAACAACAAGCAATCTATGGTAATTACGACAGAAAGTGCAAGCAAAAATAAGTGCTTAGGAGAAAGCAGGAACACAAGCATTTGCCCCTTATGGTCAGGAAGAGTTTGCGGAAACGGCTGCACTATGACTAAGCCATAAAACCTTTACCAGCTGGAACTGAAACAGAACATCCACATTGTGCAAACCACAGAGGATAGACACGGGGTATGTCTGGGGAGCAGTGCTTCCTGTAGACTGTTTTTTAATAAAAAATAAAAAGTAGGAAATATTGAGCACAGGCCTGTGAACCACACGATCGCAGTCGCGGTTCGATTCCCAGTCAGGGCACATGTCTAGGTTGCAGGCCATTTCCCAGCAGGGGACTCACAAGAGGCAACCATACATTGATATTCCTCTCCTTCCCTTCCCCTCTAAAGATAAATAAATAAAATAAAAAATAAAAATAAAAGGTAGGGAATAATGATAGAAATTAGACAGTTGTTCTTAGTATAATCATCTTTGACTCTGGGCAAAAATGACAGCATCCGATTTTCATATTTGGAAGACACTTTCTGTGCCCAGGCAAGACACCTAACTTTCTACCTCAGTAGTTTGTTTGCCTCTCAAATATCATCATTTTTTCCACATAAGTCTCTAGCTGCTTGTATACAATACAATCATTCATTTCCAGATTCTTTAAAATTATATTTCTACATCTGACAGGTCTATTTTTCCTACTGCTACCTTTTAAACAAATAAAAGTTTTCTATATTTTTTGTACATTAACTGGTAAAGAAAACTATTAAAATACTTTGTCTTAAAATGATAAAGCAACAAAGTTTTAGAGGGAAATATCTTACCACATAGAATGAAATTGGACAATACAATTTTTTAGTTAATGAGTTGGGAAAGGTGGGAGCAAAATGGGGTGTAAAAACAGATGAGGCAGCCCTGGCTGGTGCGGCTTAGTTGGTTGGGTATCAATCTGTTAAAAACAAGAAGGTCACAGGTTCAACTCCTGGTCAGGGCACATGCCTCCGTTGTGGGTTCAGTCCTCAGTGAGGGTAAGTACAAGAGGCAACTGATCAATGTTTTTCTCTCACATGGATGTTTCTTTCCCTCTCTTTCTCCCTCCCTTCTATTTCTCTAAAATCAATAAGCATGTCCTCCAGTGAGGATTTTTTTTAAAATGCACTTCCCTGGGTCTCATTCCATACCTTTCAGAATCTGCATTTTAAAAAAAAGCAAAACAGATGAAACATACTGGTAGTCAGAAATAATCCTGTAAGTATTTAAAAGAACACTGAAGTTTGTGGCAGAAAATACTAGTCAGATTTTTTTCCAAAAAAGTGAGATGAAGGTAACAGTGCGGAGATAAAAAAAAAAGGGCTCGTGGTTTGGTTGTATTTCTCCTCCTCTCCCTCCCACCTCTTCTTCTTCCTTCTTCAAATCTAACGAAAATACTTGTCTGGCAGAGCCTCAGATAAATAGTAAGAACTAGATATTTTACAAAGCATTCAGGACTATCTTCACAGGTGTCCACGCTTCCAGAGTTACAGTCCCTTTAAGGAAAGAAAGACTCTGTTTCCACCTCACACAATATACTCAAAATGAATTGCTAAATAGATGAATTAGTACTATTGTTCTTCTTTAGCTGGAATTACAAATATTTGCATATAAAAAGCAGAGAGTTACAGAGATTGATTATAATGATAGAATTATCAAATAATGTATTTCTTCAAGCTCCACAATAAATCTAAGAAACTAAACTTGTGTTCTCAAAATTCTTCTGGTATAAAAAGGGTCTGGGTTTGGTTACTGTTTTGGCAGGCTTGTAAGAACACCTTACTCTTGTAAAGCAACAGTTCGTGATTCATGAGGCTTGATCCATTCAAACAAAACAGACACACACACACATTGCTAAGCAACATACAAAGGCTCACACACCTCTGAGCCCAAGCCAGCAACCAGGAGCCAACAGAGCTGCTTTGTCCTTCCACTCAAAGTCCCCCTGCCTAAAACCCTGTTGTAGATTTTCTCATTGTGTTGACAAAAGGTCACATTTAGTTTCTCGGTGGTACATTATTTTCCCCATGCACACATTTTTAATGTTATTTTGGGTATGTATTTAATGACACAGTTCATGTGTGTGCATACATGTGCGAACACACTGATTTTGATACCTTAGAATCCCTCTACCACAAAACTGCACTGCTCTCCACTTTCTCCCGATGAATGTAATTATTTCTGTACCACTACAACAATTCTTCCACATACAATTACTCTTAATGTATTGAGGAAATTTCAAATCGAGCATCACGTGCAAGGCATTGTGAGGGTGGCGCACTACAAACGCCCCTGGCAGTGCTGCGTAGCACCTATCTAAAAAGGATGCTTCTGCGGCATCCTTGCCCCTCAGAGACACACTTATTCAGGGAGCTGCAGTGGGAACTCCACAGACCTTGTTCCCTGACCCTAGTGACTGGGCGCCAGGGTGGGACCAAAGCTAACACATCAGAATTCCCTGCCTCAAATTCGGGACTCAGTGAAGACTCACCCCATGGACAGAAATTGGAATGCAGAAATCGGAAAACTCTTAATCACTGCAATATTGTGTGAAGGAAAAGGGTGCACCTTGAAGAAAGAAAACTGATGCTAACAGGCAGAGAAGTAGAGACACAGGAGGAGAGAGAACCCTGAGGGGCTCTGAACCCCAATTCTACCTGTTCCAGAGGTAAGACTGCTTTTCCGAACTCCCCATCATTGGTTCCTTACTATTCAGTTTATCTTTACACTTTATTAGATTGCCCTGCAACTTTCTACTGTATTCCCTTTCCCCTTCAATCAGTCTACAATCAAAAGATTCTTCACTAACACATTATTGGTCCCATTTTTTATAGCAGTAGGAAAATGTGTTTTTCCCCCCAAAGAACTCAAAATAAAAAGTTCCACAGATGTTTTAAAAAATAAACTGAGCACTTCTGCTCCTTAGAAATATTAGAAAAACAAAAAGAGAGGTTAAGAGGTTGAAATGACTGGCATAGTAACCTGGCCAATCAGTGGTATACATACAATGCTGAATTTAGAATTTTCATATTTACTCTTCTCTGTCCCCTAATCTACGTGGTTCAAAGACTAGCACGGTCACCTGAAAACAGATTCAGCTACTTCTGGCAATTAATAACCCTTTGATGAGTACAGTGGGGTGTGGTCTTCTCTAAGCACCTAAGATCAACTTTAAATGTCTGTCTAAAAAGCCTGGGAAGTCCAGCTTTTCTGATTTGAAAAGAGGAAGTTATTTGTGATTATTTTTCTTTTTCTTTTTGAACACAGGATCTGACCATAGGTTAATAATAACAGCTGTGACTTAAATGAATTAAAACTATTTTCAGATCTTCCCATGACCTAGGCACATTATCAACCTAAAAATAAAACAAGGAAAAAGAAAAGCTTAATATTTTTTACAAAGAGACTAAAACTCTGTCAAGCCACCATTATAGACTGGTTCGGGGACATTTTATGATTTGCTTTTTTTTTCCCATGAAGGTGGCCAGAGCAGAAAAATAAGGAGAAAAAAATATGATCATGTGCTTCATGGTAAACATTTATGAAGGTCTGTGTATAGAGTCAAACAATATATTTCAGATCAATTTTAAAAATATATATTAAATAAACTTTATGCTCTTTCATAATTTGCTGGATCAAAATCTCTGTTTCAGACTGGTTTCTATCTTCAATAAACATTTGTTGGGATTTTTAGACTATAAAAATAGACTGTAAGGTATGAACACAAATCTTAATTTGAATCTTTAAGAAGTAACATTAAATTACTCTTAGAACTATAACAAATAAACTGTAGTACAAAGTGTTTTATTTTTTTCAGCTAGAGAGTAAAGCTCTACTGGAGAGAAAGATTGGGAACCTTTGAAAACTCACTTGAAGCAGGAAGTTTCAGCCTGCTTACCTTGTCCAACTGATACCTAGAAGATCGAAGGTAGGGTCCACATCTCTCAGCAAACCAGCATTTTACATAAAGTCACACTATTTGTAGTAGCTGGATAAAATAGGAATTAGTAAGTAAAATAAGGCAGTGAGGCCTGTGGAAGTTCAGAAGGATTTCCTCCCTGTTATAGATAGCTCAAAAAACCCCATGGTACAACTCATAAGGAAATCCTGGTTCTGATGCTCAGTCACTGTCTTCCTCTGAATCAAATCCTCATTTCCTCTGGCCCACATGAATGGAGGATACTCTTCCAGTACCCCCCCTCTTCCAAAAAGTAGAGAACATCAGACTGTTAGAAATAACTCTTTGACTTATTTCTTTACATACAAGGATCCATGACAACATGAGATTTTAACAAATTTGAATTTATGTACCCTAAGAAGGAAGGGCACCAGCAATTACATGACTAAATGCTAAAATGCTTACTGATTCAGAGAGGTTAACATGTGCCTGTGTGCGCATGTGTGTGCGTGTGTGTGTGTGTGTGTGTGTGTGTGGTTGGGGGGGAGAGGACTTTAAAAGTCTGACATCAAAAAACCGACAGCTCGACTTTTACAAGATTCTTTTCTTGCAAACCGTTCCTCATATTACTGCCATGACCACCTCAATTCAGACCTACATGACCTCAAACTCAGTCTGCTGAAAAGGATTTACTACTGCACGCCCCTCCATAAATCTCTTCGCAGTCTCCAATCCAGCCCACCTCTACACAGTCTCCAGATGAACTCTTGTAAAAAACGAACCAGGTCACAAGAAAGCTTCACTTTGCTATTCAGACCTTCCACCACCCTGGCTCAACCTACCTTTATGGACCAACATTTTCCAATAAGCATCTGCAAGGAATGGTATCATAGCACTTCTGTGCATTTTACTCAAAAAGACAGTTTCATGATGAACTACACTTCTCTATACATTTTTAATAGAAGACTTCTCCGAGTCTGTAGTGTTTGAAGGTTTCCAAGAGGTGTGTATGGCATCCAAAGTTTCATGAACTAATTTCCCCACAGAAATCTCTTTGTGTGTGTTATCTCTTGCGATCAGTATTCTTGGCAAAATACACTATGACTTACAGCTTCTCATAATTACTCCTCTGATTTCTCTCTGTAGCCCTTAACACATTCTAGACCCTTTGTCAGAGATGCATTTTCCCTTCATGGCTTCCCATGTGTCCTGGTATTTATTGGCATTTATCAGTTCAAGGCCAGTTCAAACACCAGTTCATATTTAAAGCTTCCCTGGGGTCCGCAGCTGGAAGTAATACCTCACAGAGCACAGTGAAGTTGCTTTTCTTTCAGCATCTACCACCTTCTACTTTCTACTAAAGCTATTTTTCTAGTATTTTTTTCATTTCCTATAATCCCTTTGAAAGCAGCATTTGGGCCTTATTTGTCTTTTTAGTCTTCACAGCACCCAACGGCGGGTTTTAATTATTACTTAAGTGAAAAATTCAAATGTGGCATAATCCTTATAACTTTGTATAACTCCCTATGACCGCTATCACACAGCATGCTCCTTCAAGTGCCCTCTGCTTTGTGAAAAAGGAATGAAAAACTCAGCATTTCCAACACTTAAAACCATATAGGAACGATATCTAACATTTTCAAAAGTAAAGAGTGTAGTTTCAAAGTTTTACTGAACATTCTGTCACTTTATGTTGACACATGTAACAAAAACATAAACCGAAGGCCCACGTTTGGGGGGAGGAAGTGAAAACAAAAGACTGTTCTTGCGTAAGATAACCTTATACAGTCATTTGTCTTGGTTTACCTAAAATTAAACACACAATGGTCCTCTTGGACTATAATTGTCAAGGAAATATTTCGCATTCTTTTTTATTTTAATAAAATGTTAACACCCCGAAGATGTCAGAGCTTTGACTTTTGCTGGTATTCGTCAAATGCAGCTTCCCCCAGGGAGCCCTCCCCCTTGCCAGTGCTGCAGCTAGTGAGGCTGGAGATCTCCTTTCAAAACAGAAAGGGCCAGTAACCGGAAAGATTATGGCCATCACTTACATTCTGGGTCTGGCACATAGAACACTCCTTTTTATCACAAAATCATAAGCATGAAATTCTGTAACAACAATATCGCACTCAAGCCCACCATATGACATTCTAGGTGAAATGTTCAAATTAAAACCATAAATTATGACACCCATATTACAACCCTACCAACCACACTCAAGCAGGCGTCACTTTTGCTGAGCCCTGCATTTCCCAATGATGTATTCTGATGTGCACCACAACTGAACAGGCACATATTAAAGGTACAAAGCTAGACTCTGATTCTATTAATAACAGCAATAGCAACTAACACTTATCGTCACTTACCATGTGCCAGAGAATGCTATGTGCTTTTACACCCTTTATCTTATTAAACCCTCACAACAGCTCAGTAAAGAAATCATTACTATAATCATCTCCACAAAAGAAAACCTGAGGTGTTTCATAACTCATCCAAGTTCACACAGGTGGTAATGACAGTTCCAGGTAGTCTGACACCAAAGCCCAAACTCTCAGTCACCATCCTATCCTTCCAGTCTCCCACTGAGGCACCAAGAAACACTGAGCAATTACATCACGGCTGGAGAGCCGCTCCCCTCAGCCAGCACACGCCTTGCCATCACCAAGTCTGAAGACACAATGTCAAAATACAGGAAAGGAGTAATGTCTGTACTTCTTCCTACGCAAGTGAAGTATGTCCTCTAGGAAGAAGACACAGTGTGAAACATAAGCATGACTTACAAAAATTTTATGATATAATTAGTAGATTTATAGATTAATTGCAGATTTAATTTAGTAGTTACCTAATAAAGACAATAGAATATTTCAAAAAGACAAGGCCATGTCAGAAAAAGGAGATATTAACTCAGTAAGTATTGATTAAGCAGCCTACTGCGTGCCAGGCCCAGGACTGGCACCAAGCATGCCTCAGCAGAGGCCTAGAGATGCGAATATACATGGTGTCTCCTGGAAAAAACAAGTGCGTGCTGTATACTCCCTCCCCACTGCCCACCCCACACTTCCACATAAAAATACATATGAATCGACAGTGATTTGGAAAACATTCTTAATTGTTGTACAAATGTGTAGGTTTGGTGTTGTGTTGAAAATGTTCTCTGGAGAAGTTCTTTATATATTTTAAATAAACATACAGTCTTAAAACTCAGGTGTCTTTTATATCTAAAACATATCTTGAAAAAAATGCAAACTACCTTTGCAAGTAAGCTGAGCAATTTGAAAAAAAATATTTTATATAATGAATAACTAACAGTACAATCTTTCCAGCTCCATTGGTGGTCATAGCTGATGATGTTAAAATAAAATCATTTTTTAAAAATATTTTATTTATTTATTTTGAGAGAGACAGGACGGGAATGAGAAAGAGTGAGAGAGAAACATCAATGTGTGGTTGCCTTTCACGTGTCCCCTACTGGGGACCTGGCCTGCAACCTAGGCATGTGCCCTGACTGGGAATCGAACCTGCGACCCTTTGCTCCACGGGCCCATGCCCAATCCATTGAGCTACACCAGCCAGGGCTGAAATATCATTTTTTAAATATGCTTTTAAAATTTACCAAATGTTACAACTAATGTGCAATGCATATCAACTAAAATGAATTGTCATTAGTTAGGGCAAGCTCATTATGAAGTGGAACAGCTCAAGATATATTCATGTAAAACCATCAAGGAGTCCCGCATTCTACTGGCCCTAACTGCTTGCTTTTCTGTCTCTTTTAATGAAGCAACAGTCTTATAAAACCTCATTGAGGTACATAGGACACACTAAAGCTTAACATAAGTTTTCACTTTTTACTTTATTTAATTGTATGTATTTATTTATTTGAGAGAGAGGGAAACAGAGACAGAGAGAGACAGACACACATATCAATTTGATTTTTCCACTTTTTATGCATCCATTGGCTGATTCTTGTATGTGCCCTGGCCAGAACTGAACCTATAACTTTGGAGTATCAGGACAATGATCTAACCAAATGAGCTACCCAGCCAGGACCATGAGATTTCCTTCAAAATCATGGAGACATAACAGTAAAACTGCTTTCTTGTAAAGCCAACACAAATACTCAAATGAGTAAGACTTGGCCTAAGGACCAGGTGAAGTTATCATGATACCCTGATATTTTCATTTAAAAAACAACTCACTGTTTTTTACATCCATGTGTGAGAGATACATCCACCAGTTGCCCCTCACACACACCCAACCAGGGACCTGGCCCACAACCCATAATCCAGGCATGTGCTCTGACTGGGAATAGAACCCACGACCCTTTGATACGCAAGCTAGTGCTCAATCCATGGAGCCACACCAGCCAAGGGTATTTTCTTATGTCTGATAGTGGAAAGAAGGAAGAGAGTAAGAGAGGCTATTGAAAGCACAGCTCCTTGCCTAACCAGTGTAGCTCAGATGCTTGGGCACTGTTCCCCAAAGCATAAGGTAGCAGGTTCCATTCCCAGTCAGGGTACATACCTGGGTTGCGGGTTCCGTCCCTGGTAGGGGTGCACACATCAATGTTTCTCTCTCACATTGATGTTTCTCTCCCTTTCTTCCCCTCTCTCTAAAAATAGATATTTTTTTAAAAAAGAAAACATAGCTCCTTACTTTTTATTTACTATAATACACCACAGATCACAACCTTTATAACTACTACTCCACAGGATTTTGTTCTACCAAAAAGTAAATACTGTTCCTCACTCCCAAAATAGGTAAACTATGAATATCCTGGAATAGCCTTTAAAAACCCAGCTTTTTGAAAAAGTCAACATAAACTAAACCTTTGAAGAATTACTACTGCAATATATAAAATAAAAGTGTACCTTTGGTGCATTTGCAAATGCAATAATGTAACTGAAAGCTGAGATAAAGGTTGGAACAAATGCAATTTACTATTATATAACTGTCTACTTATTGTTATGTAGCAATGGGCCTTGAAAATTTACCATGCTTTGTATAAGATTGGAGAACCATTTAAACACATTACGAACCATTAAAATGACCAGAGCTCTGAACCATACAAAAATATGCCTGTTTCCATTAATTCCAAAATGAAACTATTTCAGGGTGGGTGATCAATTAATATTTTCAAAGTCTAATTAATATTCTCACAAAGAGCTCAGTCAAGTCATGTGAGCAAAATGCCATAAATATGAGATCAGTCTACACCAGCAATTTTCAACATTTTTCATCTCAGGCATACATAAAGTAATTACTAAAATTCTGTGGCACACCAAAAAACAGTATATAAGAAGTATATATATATATATATACTTTTAAAATTTATATATATATATATCTCCAAACTGACAAAAATAAGTATAATTAAGCTTCGCTCATATTCGATAGTTATTGTTGTATTGGATGTTGTAGTTTTTTGGGGGGGTGGGGGGCAGCCTAAAGGAAAAAAGGTCCGTGCCCCTGACCAAACAGTGAGGTATTGCATGTTTTAAAACTTCGTGCAGCACACTGGTTGAAAATGTCTGGTCTCAACAAATGTTAACCTCTAGCACACAGGTATGTCATACACACACACGGCTCAATGCAATTTATTCAACTGCATTTCTGTATTTTTCTATAAATTTTTATTTAGTATTTATCTTGTTACTTAAATTCTCAATCCATTTGCATTCACCTAACTCTCTTCTGATATTTGTGACTTTATTTTTACCCTGATTACAATACTATTTAAAATAGTTCATTATTTATTTATTTATTTCCCACAGCATCTTCTAAGTACTTTTTTCTTTAATTTTGAAGTAACTTTTACCTTCTTTTGAAAAGAAATGAGGAAGGCACTTGAGCTTACCAGATAAAGTCAAAGGAATGCAATTCATAAACCATAACAGAGAAGACAGGGCATCTTTCTTTTAAACGACTTTTAACAGAGAAGCCCTGCATCCCAAATCAGAGATCTCCGAGGCAATCCTAAAGAAGATATTTGATCCTGCCCATCATTCGCTAGTTGTGGCTGGCAGGCATATATTTTACCCATCTGGACAACAGTCTAAGAACTACCACATGGGTCGAATCATCCCTCAAGAAGATGACAAACTAGCCTAGAAAAGACCCCAGACAAATTCAAGCCGCAACAGTGTCCTGTCTCTGGGACGATGTGCAGCCTCTCTGAGGACGCAGGTGCACATGCTAAAAAATACAGTGTCAAAGAGCAATTAGAGAATTGTGGCTTTTCTCCTAAAAAAAAAACCTGGCCTTCTTCAATAGACAAGAAGACCCTATAGGGCTTTTTTTAACTAGCCTTTTCATCACTTAGTTTCAAAACACGTCATACTAGAACGTATCTAAATATTTCTGAACCTCCCTTCCACCTTCTTTGAAGAAATGCATAATACTTAGGGCGCAGAGCACAGCTGTGAACAGGAGAGTAAATCCATCACGTAATAGTTAATGACCTTGTGCAAACCAAAACCTCCCGAAATCTCAGCTTATTTGCCTACTCTGTGAGTCAGGCAGAGAACTTGCCATATCTATACATATATAAAATGAGATCGTGCATGTAGAGCAAGACTGGCACTTTAAAAACTCAATAAATGTTAACTATCTGGGGAAAAAAGTAACCTCTGAAGTAATGGAGTCTCTCTTATGCTGGCCTGTTCCAAAATGAACTCAGATAAACAGAATTATTTCATATCAAGAAAGGAAACTAAATATTTCTCTCATGTGTAAACCTTGCCAGTGTACTATCTTTATTTTTTCATTTTTCTTTTTATATATTTTATTGATTATGCTATTACAGTTGTCGCATTCTCCCTCCTTCATTCCCTTCCACCCTGCACACCCTCTCCCACCCACATTCTCCCACTTTAGTTCATGTCCATGGGTCATAATTACAAGTTCTTTAGCTTCTACATTTCCCATACTATTCTTACCCTCCCATGTCTATTTTCTACCTACCATCTATGCTACTTATTCGCTGTACCTTTTCCCCCTCTCTCCTCCTCCCACTCCCCTGTTGCTAACCCTCCATGTGATCTCCATTTCTATGGTTCCACTCCTGATCTAGCTGTCTTCTTAGTTTGCTTTTGTTTTGGATGTGGTTGTTAATAACTGTCAGTTTCCTGTCCTTTCACTGTTCATATTTTTTATCTTCTTTTTCTTACTTAGATAGGTCCCTTTAACATTTCATATAATAAGGGCTTGGTGATGATGAACTCCTTGAATTTGATCTTATCTGAGAATCACTTTATCTGTCCTTCCATTCTAAATGAAAACTTTGCTGGATAGAGCAATTTTGGATATAGGTCCTTGCCTATCATGACTTGTAATATTTCTTTCCAGTCCCTTCTTGCCTACAAGGTTGTTTTTTTTTTGGGGGGGGGGTGAGAAATAAGCTGATAGTCTGATAGAAACTCCTTTGTAGGTTACTACTGTCTCTTTATCTCTTGCTGCTTCTAGAATTCTCTCCTTCATTTGAATCTTGGCTAATGTAATTATGATGTGCCTTGGTGTGTTCCTCCTTGGGTCCAACTTCTTTGGGACTCTCTGAGCTTCCTGGACTTCTGGGAAGTCTATTTCCTTTGCTAGATTGGGGAAGTTCTCCTTTATTATTTGTTCAAATAAGTTTTCCACTTGTTACTCTTCCTCTTTCCCTTCTGGTACCCCTATAATTCTGATGTTGGAACATTTAAAGATGTCCTGGAGGTTCCTAAGTCTCTCCCCATTTTTTTAAATTCTTGTTTCTTCATTCTTTTCTGTTTGGTCGTTTCTTTCTTCCTTCTGGTCCACTCCATTGATGTGAGTCCCAGTTTTCTTCCCATCACTACTGGTTCCCTCTGTATTTTCCTTCATTTTACTTAGCGTAGCCTTCATTTTTTCATCTAATTTGTGACCAAATCCAACCAATTCTGTGTGCACTCTGATCACCAGTGCTTTGAACTGTGCATCTGATAGGTTGGTTATCTCTTCATCACTTAGTTGTATTTTCTCTGGAGCTTTGATCTATTCTTCTGTTTGGTCCATTTTTTTTTTTTGTCTGTCGCACCTGTTACATATGAGGGGCAGAGCCTTAGGTGTTTACCAGGGTAGGACAACCCAGTTGTTTTGTTGTGATGCTGTATATGGGGGTGGGGTCAGAGAGAGAACAATGCCACTTGCTCGATTCTCTGCCAGTTTTCAGTCATTTTCACCACTACTCACAAACAAACTAAGCTTTTCTGATGCTGGTTCTCAGGTGGGTGGGCTTGTGTACATTCTAGAACCTTGGGGGTCTCTCCAACAAACTCTCCTGGGAGGCTGGAAGTCTCTCCCGGCACCTCAACCCCCACAGGTGTTTTCAATCGGTGTTTTGAGGTTTTATTTCCCAATGCTGGGACCCTGGGTTTTGAGGTTTGTCTTACTCTCCAGTTTTCCCTGGCTTATTTGCATGCCAATGTGGAACCTCCAGGACGGCCAGCTGCCTTGTGCGCCATGCCCAGCTTCACATTCGCCACCTGGCTGGGTCTGCTCTTGCCGCCGAGCATGGGGTCTGCCCACTGCTGACTTGCCCAGAGGTGCCGCCACTTTTTCTCCCACCACCCGTCTTCACTGGGCCGCCGGACTCCGCCCCTCCTACCAGTCTGGATGAATGTGTCTATTTCAACTCTTTGGCTGTCAGACTTCCATGCAGTTCAATTTTCTGTCAGCTCTGGTTGCTGTTTTGTTTCTAAATTGTTTTCCTTATTTGGTTGTGCGAGGAGGCACAGTATTTCTACCTATGCCTCCATCTTCTCTGGAAGTCTATCTTTATTATAAAAATCATGAAAATGCCTATAGTTAAGATCCTTTTAAATAGGTTCTACAGTTGTTTGGACCAATTTCAAAGCCTAAAATCTTCCGAAAGCTTGGCTTGCAATGGCCATGCTGACAAGGTCTAATATTATGAGTGCCACAAAAATGTAAGTAACTGGCTTCTCCTAAATTACTTTGTCTTTTGAAAATGAAGAGTTTGAATGGTAGAATCTTGTACATCTAATAGTGTGGAACGTTTAAAAAAAAACACCTTTTTGATGTAGAATGACCTCAACATAACGAGCCAATGGCTTAGATCTGAATTCCCTACAGTACCCAGGGAGAGGCTATGCAAAGACCAAGAGTCTTCACTGAACAGTTTGGGTCTGTGATGTCAAGTAGAAGAAAATGATAGTTTTCTATCCCACTAGTGGGTAATTTAAAAGCAGTTCCTTACCTGTTACTTGAAAGCAAGGCGCTGACCCCAACAATCATTAGCAGGCTACTCTTAAGGGACAAGTCATAATGGTTGAGGAGAGCAATCATGACCGTCTGTGCAGAAGTAAACCCCTTTAGTAGTCCATAAAATAAAGCCCTCTAGTATCACAGTAGCGTAGCCACTGTGTGATGTGCAGAAAAAAATTTCAGAAGAGCCAGTACTCAGAAACTGTAATGAAAACAACCTGCTATGTGCTTTGTAGTCATCAAAAGTACTCTAATAAAAATTGAGCTCTCAAATAATCACACTAGAAATAAACATTTTGGCATTATGACTAAATGCAGTTTGAGAACAGAATCCAACTAATTGGCTTCCCATGCCTGCCTCCCAAAAAAGATAATGCAAAAAGCAAGAATTATACTTCTTACAGGTTCTGGAGCCTCACAGGCAAAGTGACAAAGGATACCCTTAGGCTGTATACAAAAAAATAATTTATAAATTGCTCTTTGGGGTCTCAACCAACATTTTCCAAAACACTATTTAAAACAACGATTAGTTTCCCAGGATAGCCTCCTAAGTATTTGTAAGCAGTTTAAATCTGGTTTTATGGGGTAGTTTTTAAATTCTGCATTTAAATTGGAAAATGACAGAAAATAACAAAGTAGTAATATTAGCAATTAAAACAGTACAATGATCCAACTGAAGGAATTATTTTAAAATATATCACACCTGCTAGAGCTTCAAAAAGAAAATCTGAAAATTTGTGGAGGAAAATATTTAAAGATATATGAAGTCTGAGGACAACTTTTGACATTTTGCTCACTTTAGACTTGGATGTAAAGCTACTTTGAAACTAGCGTTCTCCAAAACATCTTTTCCTTACCAGGCGTCGAGTGCACACTGACACCAATTTCACCAGCTGAGATTCCTTAGGGCACATAAATGAGAGGGTAGCGTGGTAGCTAAACAATAAAAGCTACCAACTATTGAGTAACTTTTTCACATAAAATGATATGCTGAGAACTCACATTATTTTATTTTAGCCTCAATACAACCCTGCATGCAAAGTAGGTATTATTTTTCCCACTTTAGAAGAAAGCAAAGGCACAGAGTTCAAGCTAACTTGCCCAAGATCATCAGGTAGAAAGAAGATTCAAGCATGCATGCAGTCCGATTCCACAGCCTTCACCATTACAGTATATTGCTTTTGTCAAAAGGTTTTGCTGAAATTTATCTGGCCAAAAGTGGGAAGAGAGAAAAGAATGGAGATAAGTTCTTGATAGAAAGAAATGCAATGAGATAAAAAATGAAGTGAGTGGCAAGTGTAGAAATAACGAAGGCACACCCCACAAGTAAGAGTAAGGCAGTACCATCTATCCCTGTTGGGTATGGTGGGGTGGGAGAGAAGCAAAGCAGTGTGGCTTATGGGCTTTCAGGAGAGGGAGGTGAACTTGGCAGACAGCTACCATCACTGGCCAGAAGGTGTCACTTATCCCTAGAGGCACAATGTGCAATGCATTGAGTGTGTATGTTAGGGCTAATCTAATTTAGTAAACCACTCATCACAGGAGTTTCAAAAAAGACGCTTCTCTGTGAGTGAGCCACACTAACACTTCCACTTGTGCTCCTGAGTGAAGGAATAAATGACGATTCGGCACGCTGCTTTTCAATGGATGCCAATCCCCGACTCTTTGCTCTGCCTACTCTTACACCTCAGTAACACTACACCATAACTATTCTACTGTAAGTTTCTTCTCCATTCAAATGGCAATTGCCAGCAGTAATTTTTCTAAGAGGAATGTGCTCTAAAATTGCCAGGGCACAGAGAATTTGATTTAAGAAACCAGCAGGCTGCAGGTCACAGGCAGGGAATGGAGAAAAGAAAAAAATCGGTCAGCCTCATCTCTCTACTTCTGTCTAACTAACTTCCTTCTGCCTTCATCTTTCATCCTTTGATTTAGGGATCAAACCAAACAACTGATGCTTCCCCTCAGAGGCCATGTATTATCAACTTACGGATAGAGATGGATGTTGACCTAGAGTTGCCCCAGGTGCCAAGGTAGATTGAGAAAAGCCTAAAGCAAAAGAAGACAAGGCTCTAAGACTCAAACACACTCAGCTCTTACTGATCAGCAGCTTCTGAATTAATCACCAAATAATGGCTAGCATTCACACAGCTCCTACTGTGTGCCAGGTACACAACAGACACCTCCAATCTTTTGTCAGTTCTGGGAGTTGAATTTGCTTTCCCACCAAAAGCTGAAGATCAAAGAAAATATCTTAAATATGGTTATATAATTATTAAGTAATGGATCAGTATTCCAATCATATTTCCAAATCCCTGTTCTTTCTATTACACAAAGATATATTTCCAATACAAGGGACACACTGAGAATTATGTAGAAAATACTTTGTAGCAATCAAGAAACTACTTTTTAAAATTAGAAAAAGTTCTTAGTAGATCAAGATTCAAACAAATGTTGATAAATTTCTTTACTAAATGGGAATTGAAACAATAATAAGAAACAGTTTAACAATTATGCATCTTTTCCAATTCCTTCTACTTCCCAATATTTTTAAACAGAATTAGGGCCTTGGCAGGGGGAGGGGTAGGAGGAATGAATGAACAAAGTAAACAGAATCTGTATTTATAAGACTACAGATTAAAATGGAGGTGAAACTTTAAAACACTGATTCACTGGTGAACTCTCAGAGCCATAAATTCTGGCCCGTGGCAAGTAATCGATATACTGGTTTAAACAAAACAATTAAATAATTAATTAAAATGAAAATAGTAGTCCCACTAATATGTGAATCAACCAGTCCTAGTTCATAGGACTTATTTAACTTTAAAACAATTACAGTAGGTTCACGATGATTCAAATCTCCTTTAACATATTATCTTCATTAGTACTGCTATGATTTCAGAATTCTGAAATATATGCTTTAGGGTAAAGAGAAGGATCGAAAAAACTGGCCAAACATCAAGGGGTAAAGTCCACACTGAATGACAGGGCCTATGACCCTGCAAATGATTACACGTTCTTCCTAATTAGTCTTCCACATGATAGAGAAATAAGTTTGCTGAAAGTGAGAACTCAGTTACAATCAGATAGAGATTTCTAAGTGTTAGTAAGGTTTCCAGAGTAAATGACTGAATACACTTCGCCTGTCATACACCTCAACCACATGCTAATTCTCCGCATTACCTTAAACTCTGATTCTGAATCAGAAAGAAATCCCAATTTGTACAAGAAACAAGAGAATGTATAGGAAGAAGAATGCCCCCATCTTATCTTTTGTTTCGCCTGGAGTTATTGGCTGTAGGCAAAATTTCAAAGCAGTTTCAGTTAGCTTTGGGGTCCTTTCACCTCCGTGTTCCTGCGAAGTGCCTACTACCTAATTTTCCGATTTCTGCAGGACTCCATCATGTCCTCGAGCAGGATTTGGATGGTGCACCCCGCCTTGCCTGAGGGCTCGAGGCTCTGAAAATTGCTAAATTCCTCCCTCCTTCCAGTAAGAACTCTTCCCCTACCTCAGGGCAGCTGATTTTAGATAAGTGTTAAGAGGGAAACATTGGGATTAAATTAATTCACACTAAAGTATTGGGGTTCTTTTTACTTAATTTTCAAAAGATGATATATTTGCATGTTTCAAAAATCTAAACATTTAAATGTGAAAATTCCCCCTTCCATGGGTAACTTCTGCTACTAGCAACTTGTAGATTGTTTCTAAATTTCTTTTTATGTATATATATATGTGTGCATACGAGCAAGAAGAAATACACTTTATTTCCTCTGCTGTTTAATAGAAAAGCTAGAACACTATACATGGAGTAAGCACCTTTTCTACCTTTAATAAAATGACTTGAAAATAATTCAATATCAATATATAAGGCCTCATTATTTTATTTTGTTGAACAGCTGGGGAGTTTTCTACTGTATGATTGGACTATAATTGACTTGGATAGTTCCCTATTAGTGGACATTTAGTTCTTTTTTAACCTTTGGCTATTAAAAACAACACTGCAATGAACCTCTTGTACACAGATATTTTGAATAAATTATCAGAGGAGGTGTTATTGCATATACCCATCTGTATTTGAGAGATGTTGCCAATTTGGTGTATAAGTTGGAGCTATACAGTATGAGCTCCAACAGAAAGAGAACTCCTGCTTCCAAAACATCTACTAACAGAAGTGTTATCAAACTTCTTATTTGCCAATCTGATAAGTCAAAAATGGAATTTCTGTCATATTAATTTGCATTTCTTTATTAAAAGGGTAATCGAGCATCTTTCCCTCTGTTGAAAAGTTCGTATTTCCTTTTCTGCAAATAGCGTTTTGTATCCTATCTATAATATGAACTTTGGGTAGCCAGGTAAACACCTGAGGAGCATTGAACATTTTTTAATAAGACTTAATCACCCAAATTAGCCTGTAAGTGGTGCTATTTCATAAAACATAAAAATGTGTAATAAAGACTATAGGCTGTTGACATTAAACAAATAGCCAGATATTTCTCCAGCAAAACAGTTTTCTTTATTCAGGAACAGCCAAAAAAACCTGCAATTCGGGACATGGTAGCAAACCACTTGCAAGCCCAGATAAATGGAAGGGATTTATCCATGCTCTTTTAATGGACTTGAAGGAGCTGCTGTAAAGAAACCATTGGAGGCAACTAAGTTCGAAGCACAGTGACTTTTCATTGGTTGAGTTATGGAGGAATCTTCTCTTTCTCCTGCTGAGGTAGAAAAGTGGGATCACTTCCTGTAAGAGCTGCAGCGAATGTCTCTTCCTGTTGGGGTCAGTAGCACGGGGAGAGCGCCCTGTTTGGGCAGTCTCTTTTAGACTCCGAGCTCCGTTTTAAATGAGGTTTCTATTTATTAGTTTTCACAGGCAGTGCAGAGAGAATATGTTATTGATCAGAAGTAATCGACAAAGAGCTAGGGCAGCCAGGCCTGGGTGTTTTTTTAATGCTCTTTTAAGAATAAGAAAACCAAAGATTAGAAAATTAAGCCAACTGACAAAGGGCATTTGTTTTCATGCCAGTGAGGCCTGAGTTTACTCTCAAGGCTCCCCTCCCAACGACCAGTTCTTACCAACTGACATTATTCTTCTCCAGACAACCTAAAAAAGCACTAGTCTATGTAAGGTTGGAAGTGAAACAGATCCATCTTCTGTACAAAAGGACGAGGTAGTAAAGGTATAAAACAGTCAATTCCAAAAAAGGAATAAGAAGACAGATTCACAAAAGTGACCCCTAAGAAGTAATGGCAGACTAGCATTTTAAGCAGACATGTATGGGATGGATACATATGAAAAGCTGGGCAGATGGTGTTATTCACTATTACAGTCATTTTTAAAAGGTTAGGAAAGTACAGCTAGTCCATACCAGCCTCCTAAAAAGAAGCCATGAAAAAAGAAAACTAAGAAACAGTTCAGAAGAAATCGCAGCCACCACAAACACTCAATAATTGGCTACAGTAAGTCCCACATCTGAAGAACAAGCATAACTAACCTTTGAGGGTCCTCAGACTTCCGAACCCAGACCCACCACCAAGAACTCACTGAAGGTCAGGTTTCAGCTACTGAATCAATATTTGAATAAATATCAAATAGGACAGGCAAAGATGAATATTAGTGGACATGTCCTCAAAACACTTCAGAACACTATTATTTACAACTCTGCATAGAGATGCATTTGTAAAAGTTTAAATAGGCAATAGTTCTGCAACCATAAATAAATTAAGCAGGCGGAGTTTTCCTCCCTGAATTCTCTCTACTCTGACGGGTAAAATCAGTCTTTCTAGCCCTACCACCAGAGTAACTTTGTTGTTCTGTATACCGTCTATCCCCTTTTGTTCTATACCTTTCTCCTACTTCTCTCTTCTATTATTTCATCACTGTCCATATTCTCTTCCTTTCATTCAACACTAGTGTAACCCAGTACATTAGGAAAGTAAGATCTAACATCCCTCCTACCCCCTTTTTTCATGCTCCAAAAATCACCTCAAGTAAACTCCATTCCAAGTAAATAAATATTTCCTTGGTATCAAATGTAGCTTCAAAACAAGCCCCTTGGCCCCCCACCCACACTGCGTGGCTGCCCATAAACCTCTCTGTAGAAAACTGAGCCACCAATGCCTATAAAACCCAATAACTAGTTTCTGAGCACAGACATTTGTTCCCTACCAATTACCTATGTCATATCTCCCACACAGTGGTGAGTTTCCAAAGAATAACAATATGTCTTCACATCTGGCAAAACATATATTCAAACTGAAAGTGTGCAAAAATGATAGGGCAGCCCTGGCTGGTGTGGCTCAGTGGACTGAGTGCCAGCCCACAAGTTGGAGGGTCGTTGGTTCAATTCCCTGTCAGGGCACATGCCTGGGTTGCAGGTCAGGTCCCCAGTCAAAGGGGAGGGGGGTATAGGTAGCAACCACACATTGATGTCTCTCTCACTCTCTTCCTCACTTCCCCTCTCTCTAAAAATAAATAAATAAAAATCTTTTAACAAATGGTAGAGCAGTCTCCATTAGGCTATATCCCACTTAAGTCCTGAGGACAGTCACAGGCACTTAAAGGGTTAATGAAAAAGCTCTAATTCATTGACTGACTCTTGCATTTACATGGCTCTAATTAGTGTAACCAGAACTCTAATTCAGTATCAGTTAAGTAACTACCCAGGAGCCTTAATGACTAATTGAGAAGAAAAATCAAGATTTATTGTAAAAGCTATTCAAATTCTGATAGCATTGGTGAATAGCACACACATGTGTAATTTTAGCAGAACTGTAAAGCTCAAAACATTAGAAGTTGGTTGCCATTTTAAAAACTGCCAAATAAATTATAATAACAATGTATAACAGGCTACGTTTCATTCACCAAGGAAAAAAAATACATAAAATAAAGAGATTAATGTCTTTACAATGGAGGCAGAGAAAACATTCTGGTCACTCTTTAAAAAAAAGAAAACAGGTAATTTTACATTGTCTTTAAATAAGCTTAGTCTAACTCATTAATAAGCACCAAAGTTTACTTAAACACATTAGTCTTTATCACTCCAATTTACAGGTACTGGAAAAGGGAGAGGTGAGAAGGAGACGAGGGAGGCTTGAGGAAGAGAACTGGAAAAGAAGAAAGGAGGAAGGGAATAAGGGAGAAGTACAGGAGAGAAATAAAGAAGGAGAAAAGGAAGGAAAAAACGGAGGAGAAGGAGCCAGTAGGAAGAGTGGGGGCAAGTAAAATGACCATAGTTACAAATCAAAGGTATATGATCGATGAACAACGAATCTGAGGGAACTCTGAATAAATTAGGGAGCAAATACAGTAGTCTAGGTAGCACAGACTAAAATGATGAGGTCGGGCTAAACATCACGAAGCATTAGAAAGCCCTGATTATAGGCTAGGTAGAGCTTAATGCTCGAAAGAGAGCCATGAGGGAGGAAGAAATTAAGAATGACTCCTGGGCTTCAGTGAAAAGGACAAAGGACTCACAGATGTGGACAACAGGGTGGTGATTGCGGGGATGCAGAGGAAGGAGAGTATAAAAGGACTAAATAGTAATGGGAAAAATATAATCAAAAATTTTTTAAAAACTCCTAGGCTAGTGATAGTAACCATGGAGTCAAGGCTAGCAGGGAGGGCTGGAGGAGCAAAGTACAGATTGATGCAGGAATTTGATGATTTCAATGTGCTATGCATAGGAAATAACCAAGTGGAGAGGTGGAGTGAGTTTAAAACAAACAAACAAACAAAATTCTGGGGCTTAATAAAGGTTACCTCATTGGTTAGATTTTAGACAAGATCCTCTAAGCTCTATTCTCAACTAGACCTCACAGTTTACCAGACTTCTACAGCCGGATTTTAGCAAAAATCCATCTACGTCACTTTAGCAAGAACTCCTTTCCCCTGAAATCTGGTCAACCTCAACGCATGGCCAAATATTTTATCTCCCACCATCCTTCCCCCTGGTGGTATCTGGTCACCCTGGCCTGCATTCAGCAAAAGTACTGTCACCTTAGTTCAACCAGAATCTCCTCTCCCTCTTATGTTTCCACTTAGGAAGTTTCCATCCACGGACAGCCACCCTGCTCCTGGCTGTGAATCCCTACTCCCCTGTGCTATATTTAAAGCTTAGCAGAGTTCTCGCACTGAGGTCTCTCTTCCCTGCTGCACTGGTCCCCAAGTAAAATCTACTTTTACCACTTTAATGCCCAGCTCTAGTTTTCTTTAACAGGCTCAGAAGAAAGGTCAGGACAGAAGTAAGAAAGAGTAATAAATGGGTTTGTAAATGGTACTAGTAGCTATAAGATTAAACTATCAAGGAGTGGGTAGCATAAAAAACAGGGCCATTGGGAAGCACAAAGGACAGCAAACTAAAACTTAAAGTTTCAGCCAAGCTTGAGTGGCCAAAAATGTAGCGGAAAAAAAACAAAGAATGAGATTATGGAAAACAAGTAGCTGTTTAAGGAGCTTGTCACCAAAACAGTAATGTCCAAAGAAAAAGAGAATTTTCCTCCAAAGCCAAAATTTTCACATACAATTTCAATGGGTAGATAATTGTTATCAGAAAAAGGTAAGAGCTTGAACTTCAATTTTTCACATATAAAGAATACTCTATAATAATCCTGTATTTATAACTTCTGGCACATGCCGACACTCAAAAATGAGAGCTGCACGAGAATAAAAATGCACAGAATGAGGGTACATATATTCACAGTAAAAGTCTTTCAAACTACAACCACTGGTACAAACAGATAGCAATGGTAGTAGGTATATAGCATTTGTATATCCTGATTTTTTATATATATAATTTTTTATTTAATTATTGTTCAAGTACAGTTTTCTGTCTATTACTCCCATCCCAGCCCACCCCCGCCCAGTGCTCCCCACCTCCCTCCCATTTCCACCCCCGTTAGTTGTTGTCCATGTGTCCTTTATACTAGTTCCTGTAAATCCTTCCCCTTTCTCCCCTGAAGTTCCCTCCCCTCTCCTCTCTGGTCACTGTCCCCCTGTTCTCTATTTCATTGTCTTTGGTTATATTTTGCTTGCTTGTTTGTTTTATTGTTCAGCTTCCTGTTAAAGGTGAGATCATATGGTATTTGTCCTTCAACACTTGGCTTATTTCACGCAGCGTAATGCTTTCTAGTTCCATCCATGCTGTTGCAAAGGGTAGGAGCGCCTTCTTTCTTTCTGCTGCATAGAATTCCATTGTGTGTGTATGTACCATAATTTTTGGATCCATTCATTTACTGACGGGCACCTCGGTTGCTTCCAGCTCTTGGCTATTGTAAATTGTGCTGCTATGAACATTGGGGTGCATAGGTTCCTTTGGATTGGGGTTTCAGGGTTCTTAGGATATAATCTGTACATCCTGATTTTTTTAACTGCTTTGAAATTTTAGTTTTCCCTTGGAAATGGGTATTGATGTTTACTATAGTTGTATGGCCTCAGTAAGAAAAACCATATTAATAAGATTGTTAAGTCTAATTTGGGAATCCCCCAAATAATGCTTCATGAATGGATAATACACTGCTCACAGTGCTCAATTCTTTACCTCCCTTTCTCCATGTTTTTAAATCTGAGCAGCAATTAACCTTGGCACAGTTGCCAAACCCTCTGTGTTTGACAGGCCTAACAAGTCCCATCCTGACTAGGTGAAGACTGGGCTGGTTTTCTTTGCTTAGAATCCTAGGCTGGCTGCTCACCAAAAACACACGCTACCTGAAAGATCAGACCAAATCAAAAAAGAAAACAAAGAAAGAAAGAAAAAATACTGCAGATTTCCTAACGAATGGTGATAAACCCAAGTATGACTGTGCAACCTGCAATTTCTCACTAATGTTGAGATGTCTGGCTGGATAAGTGATTTCCAGATAAACAAGAGAAAGGGTAAAACCTCTTTCAGAAAACTCCCTCAATTAGCAATCACCTTCATTTAGCAGCAGCACCTCCACTATGCCAGCTGCAGGGGAAATTAATTAAATTTAATAGAAGCCACGGGGGAAGTAATTAAATTTAATAGAAGCCATGGATTCCAAATGAAGACAAACTGTATTTGTAATCAGACCTACTGTGTCACTTAGTCCCAGGTTTGTAAAAGCATGGGCCAAGTGCGAACCACCTTCCCTGGGAACACCAAGTTACCTGGAATCACTCCCTCAATCCCACTGCAAATGGTGAAATGATTGATGCATCTCCAATTTTTTTAATTCTTTTTTCAAAATAAAAAAATCTGCACCACCATCACACGTTGATGATGCGTAAATGAGCAGACTGGAATAGCGCAGAAGCCATAGCACAGACAAGTCGTGAAAGGGTGGCGGCATGTTTGCTTTGGGAAGGAAAACGAGCGGCCCATTCATCTAAATGCAGTTATGTTTCAATTGAACAAAATTACAAGGTTGGAAATTAGCAACGCTTCAAGCACTCTGGGCTAGACTGGTCCCACCAGAA
The DNA here is from genome assembly GCF_014824575.4 of Sturnira hondurensis. Classification (NCBI taxonomy): domain Eukaryota; kingdom Metazoa; phylum Chordata; class Mammalia; order Chiroptera; family Phyllostomidae; genus Sturnira; species Sturnira hondurensis. Next base: position 9,467,776 of record NW_028077105.1, on the reverse strand, counting down.
CACTTCATCTTTAATACCTGCTCCAGCTTGCAAATAAAACGAAGAAAAACAGTAGGGGGAAACGCTCAAAACATCTTTTTTTTTTTAAACAAAGGCCTTTTCTAACAACTGAAAGCTTATGATTTTTGCCCCTCGGAAAATGTAAAGCTTAAAGGAGAAAGAGTGAAGTAATACTTGATCCTTTTTTTTCTATCTGCACAATTATTTAACTATTTATCTTTTATCTATTTAACTATTTAACTATTTATCTATCATGATAAAGCGTAAGTGTTTTAGGGACAAAGATAATTTCAAGTCTCTTATTTCTAAAAAACTCAGCTCCATGCGTGGTACACAGCAAAGGTTTAGAAAATATTAATTACCCCTCATCCCACTTTTAACAGTAAAGTGTTGGACAGCAGGGCTCTCCAAGAAGTCATTACCAGGACTGGTTTGAGCAGGCATGCTTCTCTTGGTAGCACATGGCCAAGTAAAAAAGCATTTCCACCTGAGCTTTGAAATAAGAAAAAATTCTATTTTGGAGTTATTTTGAAGATGAACTGCTATGTGGTTTATTGGTGCTGTTTAAGTTAAAAAATAACCACTAGCTTATAAATCAAGCATCTGCCCTGTGCCAGGCACCATGCTAAGCACTTTACATAGATTATTTCATTGAAAGGTCACCCAAACCCTAGGGGTTAGCTACTGTTTGTATCTCTCATTTACAGTTGAAGAAAGTACAGTTGAGAGCAGTCACGTAACTGATTCAAGAACCTAAGAGCTAATTAGTATTGGGACCCGGGTTTTGAACCAGGCTTAACCTCCAAGAGTGCGTGAAGGCAGTGGGAAACCTTGGCCATTTTCCAGTGTGTAGAATACAAAACCTTGCTCCTTACGCATAAGAAGTATGTACAATACAAAAAGCAAAGGGCTCCTGTTTATTTAGAAATGTTGGTACAAAGCACACAGGAAAGTATTCCACGATTTAGTAAACATTCTTCTTTACATTGTGACAAACACCAATGTCTTGCTGATCTGGCCAGCCACTGTGTGTGTCAACTTTGGGACACTTAAAACATTCATTGTAAGTATGTGTCTCTCTCACTAGACTATAGCCCAACTGATGATAAGAACCACGTTGCTCATGCCGACATCACCAGGGGCCGGGCCTGCCACACAATAGACGCTATAGATGCTTCACAAACGTTTTGTGGCTAAAAAAAAGAACTATTAATTATTTATAACCTTGTTTCTACCATTCTAGAGAATCAATAAACGATCACTACTTAAAATTATTAACTCATCTGAGTACCTGTCATTCCCAGGTCACATGTTCTACAAATGCCTGTCTGGTCTTTTTCAATTCACATACTCCCTTCTCCATTACATTAAACTTTAACCAAGTCCCCTGTATATATCCCTACTGTAGACCTCAGAACACTTCCTGCCCACCCCACCCCCACCCCCGCTTACAGTCTGCAGTGTCTCCCTCTGTCAGACTATAAAAACTTATCTCACTCCTGTTTTAGATTTAGCACCAAGCACAGAGCATGGCATATGTGAGGCCCTGATTATTGGAAACAAATTATTTATGTGTGCATGTCTTTAAGATGTTTGCTAGCTCTTTGCCATCAGAGTCAAACTCCTTTTACTGTATATATTTGGAGGACATGGCAAGAGCAAGAAATTACTAATATCATTTACAATTTTAAAAATTATTAACTTATATATAGCTTAGATATATAGATATAAATCTATAGATATAAATCTATAAATCATATATATGTGTGTGTGTATATAAATATATAAATAAATAAATATATAAATATATACATAAAGCATAATATTTAGAAGTGGCCCCCTAACAGAATATCTTGGCTTGTCAAAGTAGCAAAGATTACATCGATTTCTCATGTTTGTTCTAATGCCATCCCAGTTTTACAAAATAGGTTTAAATCTTTGTACTCAAGTAATTTTTAAACATAAACATGCACGTGAAGGAAGAAGAGACTTCACAGAATCTCATGCTAAACATAGTTGAAAACGCGCTCCTTTAAAACCCTCTAACAATCTATTCCTTTGTCTATATAACTCTGCATTATTTAAAATATAGACTAATACCTGTATTTATTTTTCGAATTTACTATTTTCTTCACTTCTGGTGTGGATATTTACAGAACTGTTTTAAGTTCTTAATGCAACTGTAGCGCTTGTAAAGAGAATGCACTATAGGCATTTTTATTGTCAGGACCCTTCTCTCACGGTTCTAAGACTTAACTGTTGTTTCTCCCTACTCCGCCCCCACCCCCACCCCCACCAGAGGAAATCTGGGGGGAAAAAAGCCAGAAAATTCTAGAAAGACATACTTTGATCTCTATTCCCCCAAGGTACATTTTGGTTAATTGACCATTAACCAAAATTAGGAATAAATATTTAGCAGTCGTATGTACAATAGACCTTGTGTGAATTCAATAAACTAAGAGTCCACCACATTCACCCTTAAGCTATTTTGCCCATATACTTACTGTGTGAGATGGAACAGAAGTAGCATAAAAATCAAACCTAAAATCCTATAGACAGAGAAATGACAGAATACTTCGACAGTGTTGAAGCATGTCACCTGCTCAAACCGTATTTGCTTCAAAGGATGCACACATAGTTATAATGATGAGTGTGATTGCTCTTAAGAAATTCACTGTGAGGCGATGTACTTAATTTATTTGAAAATTAAAAACAAATTATCTACTTCTCCATAATAACAACTTAATTTTTTTCAAGCTGTTAATGAACCAATTAAACAAAACCATTTATTCTAATGCATGGAAAAATTATACTGCGATAAATACACACCAACGTAATACTTCTTTACATATACAAGCAATTGGTTTTTTATCTTTTTATTTTAATTGTTGTTCAAGTACAGTTTTCTGTCTTTTACTCCCATCCCACCCCACCTGCCCTTCGTACGAGCAATTGTTTTACATGACTATACAACAACCACTCAGCTAAGCCAATGACATTCAAAATGTGAGTTCTCTGGGACCCATCTAGGAACTGTAGGGTAAAAACTATTTTCATAATGATGCTAAGATATCCTTGTATTTTCACGGATGGTGCAAAAGCAATGCTGATCAAGCTGATGGTGCCATTCCCGTGAAGGAACGTAGGGGCAGCGGATTTTTCTAGTTGTCATTTTACTCTTCACTGACATGCAATCACAGTGAAATAAATGCAGTTTCACTCAAGAATACCTTTGATGTGCCCGTAAAATTAATTTCAAAAATCACAACCTTTGAGTACATGCCATTATATTATCCTAGGTGAAAAAGAAAGGGGAAACTATGCATAATGCATTTCTGCTGCGTATCAGCACAGGACGGGTCTGGTCTCAAGGAAAAGCACTGAAGAGACTGAGATATGAGGGGGAACTAGCCACTCTTCACGAAACACTATTTTTTACTTGACTGAATGCCTAAGACAAACTATTCAGAATTGGGTATGACTGACATTTTCGGAAAAGGAAGAAGTGAGACTGTCACTTCAAGAAAAATAACTGACAGTAGCTGTTGCCAATGATAGAAATTGAACTTTTAAGTGAGAATTAGTATCTTGGAAGTTTTATTCATCATCCTGAGCTTGACAGCTATAGAACACTTAAAACATTCTCTAATGTTAACAAATGTGTTTGATATTATATAATGAAGTGTGTCAACATTTGGAGATCTGCATAACTTAGTGAAACTGTTATTTTCTGTTATTTTCTAGTTGACCAAGGCATGATGTTACAAAATCGTGTTCAGATAGAAAGATCTACACAAGATACAAAAAAAAATGCAACAAAGGAGAAAATGTTAATTGAAAAGTTTCTGATTCTTCATTGAAACTTTTAAGAAACTACAATGTATAAGGTTTTATTCTGTCAAAGGAGAATAGCTACGATTATTTAGAAAGTCCAAATACACCTCCCTTTTCTTTCATATATTCCACCAAAGACATAATACAAGAGATTGGATGCAAAGGCAGGTTTTAAAAAGCAAACGCCTGCTCTCATCTATTAAACTAGAAATTAAAGAGAATTGTAAAATATGTAAAGAAATGCCAGTTTTCCTACATTTTTTTCAAAATGTAGGGGCTCCCCCCCAACAAAAAAACACGTTTCATGTTAACATGTAATGGAGTTTTAACTGTTGGGTTTTTTGAACTTTTCAGTTTTAGTTTGTTATAGGGTAAATATCAACAGACAGAATCCACATACATAAATGTTCTTTAGGGTCCTTAACAATTCTTAAAAATTGTAAACGGACTTAGCTCAAAGTCTGAGAACCACAGACCTAAATTAAAACCTCGTTATCTAGGCTCTGGCTGGGTAGTTCGGGTGGTTGGAGCATCATCCCGATAGCAAATGCTTTTTCAGTAGAGTTTTTACCAAACCCATAGTAAAAATAAAAATTAAATTAAAATATGCTTTTTCTACGCACACTTAAAAAAGCCTATAAAATTGTCAAGCACCATGTTAATTCCTTAGGATACAAAATGAAAGTGCTCAGTTTTTGCCCTCCTGCCCTAGTCATCCCAGACTATCTAGGGACAGGGTACGTGGCAGCTTGAACACTCAAAATCGGCACCACTGCTCAATCAGTTCAGAGGGCTTGTTACTAGTTCAAGGGCCACTGTCAATCTCTGCTTTTATTTCCTACAGGGGTTTTTGTTTGTTTTGGTCTTCTTCCACTTTCTCCAGATTCCCCAACTCCCACATTAAAGGTCCCACCTTTTAAATAAACAAGGCTATCCACCTGAGGTCTCCCTTCTCCTCACATAAAGTATATACAAGTGAGTTTGGTATAACCTTTAGGTCACTTTTTTTCTTTGTCTGAGTTAATGTTTTTGCAGGTTACTGATTGTGTCTTCATTACCAAAGCGTGTTGTAGGAATTCAGTGTATGTTTTTAATGAGCTTTTAGATTTTGAAAACTTTTGAAAAGGTAACATTATATACCTATAAAACCTAAGATTTCATCTGGAGGAAATAATACAAGCTTTCTTACTTAAGTTCAAATTTCTACGTCTACCATAAAGCACACCACACAAAAACAAGACGCAATACTGAGTGCCCATTTCCAACACCTACTATAAAAAAATTACAGCTCATCACGATTAGCCAAGACCTTATTCCTTCACTGATGATTAACACTAGGGAGTAACTGGGGGAAAAATGAAACAGACTACAGAGAAATGACCAAGTTCTGCCACGGAGAAAATTAATTGGAGCATACTCTCTCTGACTTCTGTTGATCATGGCTTTGTAGGTCTCCTGCACTTGTTGAGAAACAACCTTAAATGTCTTCAGGAGAAGGTTATATGCTGCTCTCCAGACCACTCCGACTTGCTATTAACTTTTCCTCTTCCCCGTCAGCACAATGTAGAGAAGAATAAAGACAGCAATCACAAGAGCTTCGGCTCAAAGTTCGCTGTGTGACATGGAGCACTTGACTTCCTTAATCTTATTTCCTCAGACAGTAAAAAAAAAGAGCTTGTTACAACTAACCTGCAGATTTTATGACTAAATGATACCATAAAGGTTAAGTAACCACATTTTAACTATTTGGAAGACACTAGTTATAATGGTCTAATCAAAATTCTAATTACATACAAGTGTACACATGTTCATTTTCTTATGACAGGATCTACCGACTGAAAACACAATCCTTCCATTTCTTTGCCTCAGAAAGGAAGCAGGGAAACCCCACATGCAGGATATCATTCGACACACGAGATGACCTACTCTGGCAGGAGCGGAGAGCAGAATCCCCGCACAGGCTCTGGGTCTCCCAACTGCCTGCACCCTTCGCTGATCTCATACCCTTGGACAAGTGGGTAAATTTCAGCTTCCGATTCCCTCTCCATTGCGTGAAAAATTAGATTATCTCCTTCACTGGGTGTTATGAGCATCACAGGAGCTAATTTTGTATAGGCCTAAGTGCAAAGCCAGGCAAAGAATAAGCCCTGAATAAATGTTAGCTAGTGTGCTATCATTTGTAGGTTGCCTTTAGAGGGTTTCATCTATGGTCCATTTACTTTCAGTTTATAATTTAACAAAAATAAGCAAGCACCTCCCAGAACACTCCTACATAAATTGCTCTGAACGAAATCCATATACTGTGATAAACCTTAGCTAAGGAATATATCATGTGTAAAAACAATGGCTGTCTTGTAAAATCCCTTTTATAATAAGTAATAAAACCTTTTCAGTTTGAGATGCATTTGAGCTCTAGTTTGGTGCTTCTCTGCGTAAGTGTTACCTGCAGAGATTTTTAAAAGTACAACACACACAGAGGGTCCAACCTAACATTCTGAAAACTGATACATAAGGAAGGGCATTATCCCACCCTCCCAGTATGAACTGTATTTCAAGTAACCAAATAGCCCTAGCAGATAAAAAGTTCTTCTGTATAAAACAATTCTAGACAATATATGGAGAAGGAAAAATACAATTAGGAAATCTTCATTTTACAACTATTAGAGTAAGACAATGGTCATGAATGAATGACAAACGCTTTAGGTATAAAGTTGACGAGGAATCCTATGATAAAACAATTCAGCTTTGACCAGTCACAGCCACTACTGAATATGATTCCTTGAGACAAGATGCAAGAAAAGGAGAGGTGGGGGATGAAAAAGGAGAAGAAGGTTTGGGAGAAAAGGAGGGAAGACAAAGGGGCAGAGAGAGAAAGAGAAGGAAGAGGTAGAGGGGAAAAGAGATGAGAAGAAAGGCCTGAAGAAGAAAGAGGAAAGGAACAGAGGATAGGAGAGTGCATGGGGATGGGAGACAAGAAAGCATATGGCTGAAGCAGAGAAGGCAAAGAAGTACAGTTCCTGACCCCCACTGACCCTGAAACTCACCACACTCTTTAGTAGCAAGGCACCCAATTTCCTTGTAATAAGTTATTACAAGACAGCCTTTCAAGACAGCTGATGCCAGTTCTATTATTTAAAAGCTTCAGAGTTTTGAATTATAAACAGAATTCAGAGAACAGAAAAGGGATCTATTGTATTCCTAAATTAAAACTCAGCAATAGTCAATTAAATGAACTATTTCAGATTGATTATTGATAGATATTCCAAATCACAAAACATTAGAAAATGAATGCAATCAATAATTTACCACATTATGAAAAGACTCATTACAATGAGTATAAATTGGAATTGTGACCAAAAAAATAACACAAATTTTAAATAATAACCAGAAAAAGCAGAAAATATGTTTAAAACAAACACATTCTCTGGATATTTCAGAAATATAAGTCAGAATTGATAGATGGATGGAAGGGGAGGGAAGGAAAGACGGAAGAATGAGAAAGGAAGGGAGTACGGACCAGAGGAGGGCGGGGAAAAAAACACAAATTCAGATACTGCTAAACAAATATGGATAATTCAAAAAGGACTGCCTAAACAGCACAGATTTGTGTAGTGGTGACAAAATGCCTCAAAGGAAACGGGTTCTACAGACCAGGCTCTGACCAGCGGCCATGTTGTCCTAAAGAAATCATTCCACGGTGTTCCCTTCCCGTCAGATGTACTATCAGATGAACTAGTCTGGGGAGAAGAGGGGTTCTGGTGAGGACTAAATGTGGCGTCGTACATGAAAGCCCTTCTCAAAGAACTGATCTCTGCGTAGAAAGTATTAACGTATTTCAAAAGTCCATAGTGTAAACAAGATCGAAGACAGAGGACTCATGTAAAATAAACTATTCTAGTAAGCAACTGAGCTTAGTTTTCTCCGTTCCTAATTGATAGGCTAATTATGTCAGGAAAATAAAAGCTTAATTTGTATAAAATTGTTCAGTGATTCAGACTTGGTTAATTCAGGCAGGTGTCGCCCACAATTCATCTATATCATCAGCAAGTTTTTACTGCAATGCTATTAGGCTTCATGGGGAAAAATTAAATGAATCCAAAATGGGTATACTTGCTCATTTGAAATCTCATTACAATTTCTTATCATTAAGCCTACTCATTTTCTTTTGTGCTTCATGCCAGCTCCCTGTTTCTGTAACCTTGAAAGCAGGAGGGCCACAGGTAGGAAACCACCATTCCCACTTCGGCTCAACAGTGAGATGTTCCCAGCTTCCAATATTAAAAAACAGTAAAAATTAAGACATAAGGAGCACTAACCACCTTTTAAAAAAAGAAGAACTGTCAGTCTTTATAGGAGCCCAGAATCAAATTCCAGCCACCCACTGATTTCAGGACGTGATTTGAGGCAAGTTACTGCACATTGCTGAACTTGCCCTCTCCGTTATATAGGGAGAATAGAGTAGATGTCTCCTAGGACATTCGAACAATTTGAAGGGGGTGGGGGGAGCACGTAAAAAACTAAGCCCAATGTCAGGCACAGAGGCACTGCTGACATGCACTGGTAGGCATCATCACAGAGTCCCAGGGTGCGTTCTCAGGAAGGTTAGAACTTGAGTGTATAAGCAAAACCATCACAAGTTTACTCACTCTTGTGTGAAGTAATGACCAAAGGAAGAGCAAAGATATGCAAGTCATTTGAGGAAAAGAAACATGTAATTATTGGGGGTTGTATGGTTAGAGTTCTTCAAAGAAACAGCCAAAGGGATGTATTAGACATATTATATACAGTGTATATTACACTATTAGATATCTTATATATCATATATAGTGTATATGATATATACGCTACATATAACCACAGGATAAATACATATACATGGGATAAATACATATGTATATGAAATACATACATATGCAAACTTAGAGGAATCGGCTTACACAATTACGGAAGCCAAAAATCCCCTAATCTGCCACCCACCAGGTTGGGAAGCCAGTAGTAGTACACTTCAGTCCAAGTTCGAAAGGCCAGAGAACAAGGGGAGCTAATTGTATGAAATACAGCCTTAGATTTTAGGCTCAAAAATTAGGGTCAAGGGTGCAAGTCCTGGAATGAGTCCGAAGGCTCAGGAACCAGGAGCTTCCATGTCCAAGAACAGGAGAAGACGGATGCCTCAGCTCCAGCAGAGCAAATGTGCCTTTTTGTACCATCAGAACCTAAAGACACTGGCCAGCACCAGGGAGAACAGTCTTCTACGTCCCGTACACCAATTCGGATGCTGTTCTCATCTGGAAACACCCTCACGGACACACCCAGAAATGTTTTACCAGGTGTCTGGGTGTCCCCTTTGCTCCACCAGTGGACAAATGAAATTAACCATCACAGGGTGCTTGTCCAGTGCAGTACAGAGTGAGAAAAATCTTTCATCCTAGAGATGGTTATCAGGTACCTGGACAGAAATGTCCAGAGACAATTTACACAGCAACCAAAACACTACAGAACATTTAATTTCCCAAACCGTAGGGCTGGTTCACTCAGGAGCCATCTCATCTGTAACATAATCCTTTGCATGAAGTTGTTCATCAAAGGAAGTTACATCATAAGTCTGTTTTTTTTTTTCAGTTCTTGATGAATCAGTCTCTTAAAAACAGGTAAAACCAAATTGCATTGAGTTATCGGGATGATATTGGTTAATAAAATTATACAGGTTTCAGGTGTATAATTCTATATTACAGTATCTGCATATTTTATTATGTGTTTACCATATCAAGTCAGTCTTTACCATCATTTATTCCTCCTATACCTTCTTCTACCTTCCCTTTCCCCCTTTTCCTTCCATTAATCATTATACTGTTGTCTGTGTCTATGAGGATTTTTATTTTTTGATTTTGCCTAATTCCTTCATATTTTCAGCCCCACAACCCTCCTCCCCTCTTACAGCTGCCAGTCTGTTCTCTGAATCTGTGAGTATGTTTCTATTTTGTCTATTAGTTTATGTTGTTCATTAGATTTCACATGAGTGAAATCATATGGTATTTGTCTTTCTCTGAGTGGCTTGTTTCACTTAGCATAATGTTCTCCAGGTCCACCCATGCTGTCACAAAGGGCAAGATTTTCTTCTTTTTAATGGCCAAGTATTATTCTAGTGTGTAAGTTTACCACAGATTTTTATCAACTCATCTACTGATGGGCACTTGGGTTGCTTCCCAATCTTGGCTGTTGTGAATAATGCTATAATTAACATAAGATTGAATAGTCTTTTGAATTAGTGTTTCAGGTAAAACCAAAATTTTAAACCTACAAAACTTAAGGTCCAGCTGTGGAACAGAGTGACACCAAAAACATTCTGAGAATCTGCAATGCCCCAACAATCTATCAGGTCACATTTATTTACCAACAAGCAGACTCAAAGTACCCACTATATGCCATACACTGAGAGTATAAAGACAACATCCCTGCCTCCACTACCTAGTTAGTGAGGCAAAATCCCAAATAAACTTTAATGTGAACAGCCTTATGACAAGTTAATACAAAGGGCTATGGAATAAAGAAGTAACTTTAGGTTCAATAAAAAAGTTTGTTCATAAGAATCTGTTTCCCCTGAGAGTGAGCAATAAAACACTGATAGAATTGTATCTGGAATAAGCAATAGAATACAAAATACTCTTCACTGGATCCCATAACACAAGAATGAAGGCAATGCACCACAAAATCGTTGGAGCTATGCATCCCTGTGTTATGGAGGATCAATTGTAATTATGACACCCTAAACCAAAGAGAGATTACGTAATTTAAAGTTGAGGTACCGCACACTGAGAATTTATATACATCACTTAACTAAAAGTAAGAGGTTCTGACTTTTATTATCCTGTACCACTGCCAAATGCCTGAATCTTACCTATGTTTTTGAGTGAGCATTAAATCAGATTTGCATACTTGCAATTGTCACAAAAAGAGCAAATGCTCTTCATCATGTCTTTGTATATATAGAAAGGTAGGAGACTATACATAAACTTTATATACAGTTTTATATTTTCTCTCCTAAAGTAAACCTAATTTTTAAAAAAAGAAACTTAAAATTAATTTTCCAAGATATTTTTCTGTTTCTCTTTCTTAAAGACCTGTGCTGCAATAAGAACTCCCAGCCCATCCCTGCAATCCAAATTCTATTTGGTCCTACAGTGAAGTCAAATCTAAGATCCTGACATCAATTTGTTGCCATGGAAATAATTGAGATGTCAATGTTTCTGTATTATGACTGTACCATAGAGCAGATGGGATGAAAAGGGGGGAAACCTTTATAAATATCTCCTTAATAATTAACCAAAGTATCAGCTATTATTTTAAATTTACATTATCATCAAAAGTTGAGTTCTATCAATTTGAACAACACAAAATACTAGCCAATTTCAACTTCTGAATTTTCTTTAAGAAAACATTTTCAATTATACAAACAAAAGAGCTTGTCATATTCTTTTATCCATTTTATGTTTTCTAGCTTGTTGCATCACTTTGTGCTGCATATATACATATGCATATATATGTGAATATATATATATGTATGTATATATATATATATATATCTTCAAGTTCAAAATAAATCAGAGTTGACAAAAGCAAATTCTATCCACTCAGACGAGCAGTGACAATGTTAGATGAGAGAACAGACACACTCAGTCCTTTATCTTTCTTCTATCTCCTGATTGAAAATATTTTCTTTAATTTGGCTAAATAACTCACATAGCTAATCATTGATAATATACCTTTACTGTTAAAATGTTTATCAGGTCCTATATTTTCCACTGTAGTATGAATTTCTTCCAGAAAAAGTGGTTATTTGAGTACAAAGACAAAGTTTGTTTCTGAAACCTCCATGGTACTTAACCATATCTCTTCCACTAAGCTGAATTAAGTTATTTGTGCATTCACTCACAGGGATTTTTCCCCTTAAAAGTAACAAGGGTTAGTATACTTAAATAAAATATGTGGGAGATCATGTATATATGCATGTATTGGCCATACATGCCTCTCCCCTGAGGCATAGGACTGTCACCTAATCTCCATAAGATATTTTCATTTGTAACCTCTTACTCTACCTTCCACCCACTGTGAGCTCTTTTTTATCCAAGTGAAAAAGTTGTTCTTCCCCATCGTGGGCTAATTACACCATCTGTTTAGCCACATTGCTATTAATGTTGACTCCTTAACATCCTTACGTGTACTGACCTCAAACACCTTGTCCTGTCGAATGTACAAATGGTAGGCAAGGCAAGAAACCAGTCTCCTGATTCAAATTCGCAACTTTCTCTACTGAGCCAACACTACGGTCTCCACAAGGACTTGCACATTTGGGCATTTCCCCTCCATGTCACCTTGGTTTGAGGGTGTGAGACCTAGTAACAACAGCAGCAACAATCAATCCTTTCCTGCAACCAAAACTGCTAATTGGAAAAGATATAAATGTTTTGGGGAACAGATGGCAACAAAGCCAGGAAAGGGAAGGGAAGAGTAAATCCTCTGACAGGCATGGCTTATCTTTAAAATTAAGCCAACCAGTTTATTTTTTATTGTAAAACCAAAACAAATCTAGTTCATACAAAGAGTCAAAGCTCCTCACGGAGTAGAGGGTATATAGCCATATTCCCACAGACTTATGGATGGACAGCTACCTCTACTAAGATATTTAAAATACAACATAGAAAAGGTCATATAAAAGATATCTGAACTTTGATAAAAATAAATGGATACCTCACAGTAAGAAAACAATAAGAAACAATACTCTTTGAAAGAACAAGAGTCTTTTTAAATGTAATTAATTATAAGACATCTGGAAGAAATCCATTAAGCTCATCTTCTTTCTATTGTTCTCTGCACCCATCTCAGTCACCACAGAATTCCAGAAAGACTGGCATTAATTAATCTTAGTATCATACACAAATAAAAAGCCAACCTTATAGCTTGGACACTGGAAATTTAAAGATGAGTTAAAATTATCACAAGTCTGCAGACTGTGAAAAGGTGACTCTGATACTGTGTCCAGAGCTGCTTATTAAAAGACAGAGTGACACCACACCCACAGCAACAAAGGGAGTCATTGGGACCAATGAAAAAGTAGGGGCCCTCGCCTCGGTCTGGCCCCACCCTCTTCAGGACTCCAAGAAGTTGCTAGTATGTTACTATCATTCTTTAAATTCCTCCAAATAATAAACCTTTAAGGGTTGCCAAATCTAATAAATGGGCCAATAACAGTACCAATCTATCATACTAACATTATTTTGAAGATAATAGTAATATCTCAGTCAATTCAGGGTATTAGGATAGACTAGGAAGCTTGTAAATGACAGAAATTTATAGAGTAGGAAGCTTATAAATGACAGAACTTTACTTCTCATTGTTCAGTAGGCTGGGAAGTCCAAGGTCAAGGCACCACAGATTTGGTATCTGGTGAGGGTCGCCCTTCCTGCTTCATAGATGATGACCCTTTGGTTGTGCCCTCATATGGCAGAAGGGGGTAACGGAGCTGTCTGGGGCCTCCTTTAAAAAGGCAATAAAAGCAATGATCCAAATCATGAGGATTTCACCCTCAGGACCTCCTACTTCCAAAAATACCATCACATTGGGGATTAGGTATCAACATATGAATGTTAAGGAGATACCAACATTCCGTCTACAGCAATTCATCCACAATCAATGGGAAACAATGAAAAGAGGTGAAGAGTCTTAACATATTACTGGTTACATATTTGTGATATGACTTAACTGTAACTCAAAAATCATGAAAAATCTCTTTTTCCTTAGAAAAAAAGTAATCATTAGGGTGAATACAGTTGCAAATTTGGGGCTTCCTTGCCTATCAGTCGCTGACACAATTCAAGTGACCACAAAGTTCCTGACTTAGGAGAAGAAACAGCCGCACCCTATTTAATGAAAACACAACTTCAGCTGATGGAAAAGATGCAAGAAAATTTCTATAGAAGATGATAAACTTTTACATGAAATGCTAAAACCATTCAACTTTAATTTCTCCAATTTTCCTCAAGTGTCAAATCAAAGGGGCAGGCAACATCTGTCAAAATTTATGTCAATTTACAACTATTTCCCTACATACTTATTTTTAAGGTTAGGAAAGTAAGCCCTTCAAAATGAAGGAGAGATATAAAATAATAAACAAAGAAATATAAATATAAAAATATTGTCTTAAAATACTGCAATTTTAGCCACCTTTAAAGAAAAATGGTAAAAGAAAAAACACATCCAGAAAAAAAATTGTTTCTAAAAATTCTTCTATACTAATCTTTTTTTCATTTCTTGTAATGGACCAATTTTATCAAAATGGTTCTCTTCAGCACATAGACCTGGGTATTGTCTGGAGTTGTTAGAAAAAAAATATGTATTTATGCACTTGTAGTATAAATAAATATATGTAACCAGCTCAGAAATAAAAGAGATTTTTCTCTTTTGTTATTCTTTTTTTTATATATAGGAAATCCACATATCCTAATGAAAAGCCACAATTCATCAGATGTTGGCACATCATGTAGGTATAAAGGAATAAAGAAAGCTATAAAAATCCATTAAAATGACACTTAAATACATTTGCCTAACAAGTCTGCTTAGGGAGAAACTGCATTTAAAATAAATGTTGTGCCTATACACCAATTTTAAAAAGGGAATGGCCTACAAACGTTCCTACATACACTGACCTATTTTTTCATGTTTTAAGATGAAAGCAACTGACCACTACTAACACAATTAAGAACAGACACAAATACTAGGAAGAGTAAATGATTAGTAAAGGATAAGTCATATTTGTCCTAAGAAGCAGGAAAAGAGGAACAGAAAACCATGCAACACCGACCCAAGACACTTGGATGTGATGAGAATAGTCTAACATTCACTGTTTTAACAGCTGTAATGAAATATAATTCATATACCATAAAAGTCACCTTTTAAAAGTGTACAATTCAGTGGTTTTTAATATATTCAGAGTTAAGCAACAGTTACCACTGTCTGATTTTACATGTCATCTCAAAAACAAAACCCTAGAACCAACCAGCAGTCATTCCTAGCAAGTCCCAATCCCTACCATACCACTCTCTAGGTAAGTACTGGCCCACTTCCTGTCTCTATAGCTTTCCCTATACTAGACCTTGCATATAATTGAGGTCATATGGCATATGTGCTACTATGACTGGCCTCACTCAGCATTTCTTGGGTTCATCCATGTGATAGCATGTATGAGCACTTCGTGGTTTGTTATTCTGAATATTCCAACTAACATTTATTTTTAAAGACAGTTTCAAGAGATTTGCCACTTTTCTCATTTCTGGCCTCTGTAAAAATGAGGTGAAGGGGGATGAGAATAAAATAGGAAAGAGTGTCCAAGTGAATTACTACAAAAAAAATCAATAGAAGAATCTATAAGAGCACTCTCCAAAGGAAATATAATTAGATCCATCTATGTCATTCTACATTTTCTAGTTAGCTGCATTTTCAAAAATGAAACGCAGGTAATACTAACTGTAACATTTTATTTAATTCTAAACATCATCAACCTCAATGTGCAATCAACGTAAAAAATTGAGATATTTTACATTCTTTTCCTCATACCATGTTTACTAGATAACTTGCATTTTTCACAGACCTCAGTTTGGACTACCACATTTTAAAGACTCCAAAGACACATGTGGTTAGTTGCTGCCATTTGGACGGCACAGATTGAGAGGGTGAACTGGCAAGAGTGAAACATCAGAAAAAAATGGTTTGAAAGGGTAAGGAATACAAAGTCAAAAAGAGTGGACAATGGAGGAATATCAGGAGGAAAAACAGATTTCAATCTATCAGATATTTTTTGAGTCTCAAATCCATGGTACTACCTACCTACCACACATAGTAGAATTAACTGAATAACTGAGTCACTGACGTGACCATAAAGAAACGTACAATATTTGTCTGTCTCAGCAGAGTGTTCTTCCAGTAGCCTCTAGCATGCTATTTCCAGGGATAATAACTAGGTTAAGATATAGAGCTCTGCTCACTTAATGCTGCATACCTGTGACCCCCTTATTTGTGGGGGATTCATTCCAAACCCCCTAGTGGATACCTGAAACCAATAATAATACTGGACATTATGTATACTGTGCTTTTTCCTACATATTCATACCTGTAATATGAATATACAGTACAATTTATATACAGTACAATTTCTAACTTAGGCAGAGTAGTAAACGTAAAATAATTATAATAATGTACTATTAAAAAGTTATATGAATTTTGTTTCTCAGACACTTGTATTCACTTCTCACCTAAAGGAAGCACTTTCCAACTCCATTTTGGAGTATCCAAGCAGCTAGGATCACTATGGTGCCTTCTTCGAGTAAAATAAGCTCTGCAATATTCTAAGAGTCAATCAATCTGACAAAACCACTGAGTGGCTAAAAGGGGGGGGGGTCGTGTATACAGGGCAGATAAACCGGGCAATGCGATGATTCATGTCGTGGGCAGAGTAGAGCAGGAGAGTGGGAGATGTCATCGCCACACTCAGAATGATGTACAATTTGAAACTTATGAATCGTCCATGTAATATCTTCAGCCTGCAGGTAACCGAAACTGCAGAAAGCAAAAGCACAGAATCAGGGAGGACTCGCGTACACTCACTCCTTCACACCACTATGACCACAGGCATCTGTGAGCTGCACTTTTGTGCCCCATGTAGCCAACATCCACCAACCATTGCAGATCGCTTATTAATATGCAGTTCTGTATCATTCGTATGATAGCTGAAGTAATATTACATAAAACAAATTTACACTGGAAGCTAAATAATGTGCTCCTATAGATAACTACAACATAAAACTAAGGTAGCTCTTAGAAAGTAAATAAAAAAGTTGAAGCACTTTAATTCAAATTTTATCATACTTCCAGGAAAATAATGTAGCTTTCTCTAGAAAAGTCAAACTTTACTTTTAAATAAATGATTTCACCATTGAATTCTAAGACAAACTAAATTAGGCTTGGAATGCAACACCTATTCATTATTGCAAGATATTTTAGGCAAAGAGCCAAATTACAACAACAGCTTTACATGTCTCTATATAGCTAAACAGTTGTTTCAACTGTGAAATCATTTAAAAAGTCACAAATTCGACTATTAAATCAGAGGGGCAGTCCAACTTCTAGATGGAAACACAATGCTAGATCATAAAGCAGAAAAATACTTGTATAGAAACCAAAATAAGTTCCTTTAAGATTTCTTAGGACTTTTGAGAAATAAAGGAGTGCGTTAATAATTCAAAATATCCATTTGTGTCATCTGCCTTAGCAGACATTAAAGAAAACTCAAGTAAATTTGGATAAAATCAACAAAGTACCTTCAATAGATCTCTGAAATATCAAAAAAAGGTGGTGATGTAATTCTAAATCAAAAGTAATACATTAGTAATCTTTGAACATCTCTTTATTACATATTTCACAAGGAGCCCTTTAGAAGCTTAATTTTAGTTTTTAAGCAAATAGGACAGATGGCCACCCTAAGGTTCATTTCACTCCTCAGTGAGTACCTGTAACAGCAACTTGATCAATGCTCCCAACTCATGACAAAGAAGAAAACTTGAATAGCAACAGCACTATTATCTTTTAATTAAGAAAAAAAGACAGCATTTTTTTAATTTTTAAAAAAGATAACAAAAACGACCTAAACATTGTCAGTTTATGGAAGTGGATATAACAGAGGTCACAAAAGTTAACGATGGGAAGATTAAATCCAGTTTGTTCTCTCTTCCTTTTGAGTTTGATTTTTATGATGAAAAAAGGTTTGAGAATCTGTCATGAGCAGGCCCACAGTACTCATATGAATTAAAAGGACTTGTGCAATGCATATATGACCTTCAATAAAACAGTCAAACAAAATTTGTATTTTCCAACTAAATTAGTTTGGCACCAAGTCAACTGAGAGTGAAAAAAGGCCCGAAATGCACAGTAGGGACAGACTGAGGTAGTGCTGGTGTAAAAAACCTCAACTGAGAAATCTCTCCAAACGCTGACTGGTAGCTCAGTTGGTTAGAGTATTGTGCCGATATATGAGGGTTGCAGGTTCAATCCCCAGTCAAGACCCATGCAAAAAATCAACTATTGAATGAATAAATTAGTGGAAAAACAAATTGGTATTTTTCTTTCTCTTTCCCTTCCTCTCTCTAATATGAATATTTAAAAAATGTCTCCAAATACTGTCATTAAATGAAATTACAATAAAAAGACTATGACACAAGAGTTTTTATTAGTATCAAGCAGCTTATTTATCAATGAAAGGTAAAAACAATTGAACAATAATTGTTATTAATTTTGTAAAGTCTTATTTTAACTCCAAATTTTGTGTGTTACTACTGTGAAAGTACAAAAGGCCCATTTTAATAGGAAGGAAATTAAAAGACTAATATGACCAGTATGTCATTCCAGTATGACCTGTGGAATGACAGCTGCTATCATAAAATACTTGGGTTTAACTACAATCAAATCCATTCATATACCATGTTCCATAACAACTATAAAAAATTTACAAACTTTTAAAATCCTATTTTTTAATTTTATTGTTGTTCAAGTACAGTTGTCTACATTTCCTCCTCACCCCAGCCAGCCCCACCTCCATCCCCCGATTTCTCCCCGCTTGGTTTTGTCCATGTGTCCTGTACATGCTCCTGAAATCCCTTCCCTCCTTTCCCCCATTATCCCTTCCCATCTCCCCTCTGGTTACTGTCTTATTGTTCTTAACTTCAATGTCTCTGGTTATATTTTGCTTGCTTGTTTGTTTTGTTGATTAGGTTCCTACACGCCTATCAGCAAACGAATTGATCAAAAAACTGTGGTACATGTACACAATGGAATGCTATACAGCTGAAAGAAAGAAGGAGCTCCTACCATTTATGACAGCATGGATAAATCCTATTTCTAATAATACAATCAACAAGCTGCAAAGATAAAAATCTGTTTCTGGGCACAAGTTCATATTAACAATTGTCAGAACCAAAAATATAATTTGACCAAGCAAAATAAAAATTCAAGACACTTGGTGAAAAACCAGGAAAAACTGTTTTACCCGTTTTTCTTTTGCCACGGGTCAACCTGCCATGATTCTCATTTGCCTGTGTCCAGTCCCCTTGGATGTGGGCATACTCATAGGGCAATTACAGACCCGCACACGTGAGCGGGGCCCTGTACTTGAACTCAGTAAGCAGGAGGGACACATTAGATCCAACCCTCCTCACACCGGCACCCAAACTCCCTCCACGGGCAGAGTCAAAGTCACTGTGTTGTGCCGGGACAGGAGAGTGGGTGGCCAAGAACCCATCACAAGGGGTGGAGGGGGGCAACGCACAGTGGACCACATGAGAGCTGGGGGTTCAAGTCTGAATCTCTTTCTCTGGTGTCCCATGGGGATTCATTTACAAAGCTCTAACAAAAGATAATATTAAGAAGAATTTTAAGACAGAATCACAAGGCATTAAGCCCCAAATGCGTGCCAGCTTCTGGATTTGAAGCCCTGTGTGACTACACGGGGTGCCTGCCCACGAAGCAAGCCCTGATAACTGTGACTTGGATTACAAGAAAAATATCACCGAACTCTCTCTTTTATCATCTACTGCCAGTTTACTTGGTTAGATCTGTCTTTATAATATCTACCTACAAGTCTTTGTCAATGCTATAGTCACAAACAGGAGAAATCTAACAAGAAGAAAAATATACTGGATATACAAGAGCTATTAATTCGTGTCAGACAATCCATATTAATCACAATGCAAGTTATTCCTGACTTTTAAAGAAGATAATAGTATGCACAAAAATGGCCCAAGATATATACTAACAAATAAGTTTTTTTTTTTTAATTTACAAAATATTGCACTGGATGGTATGGCTCACATTCTTGACTCCACCTTCTTTCCCACTCCCCCTCTTCAATCCATCCCCAAATCTTGAGGTTTATCTTCCTCTCTCTCAAATCCATCCCTTTCTCTCCATATGCTCCACAGTAACCAAGTTACCAAACTTCTCTCACCTGGACAACTGCAGTCTCAATTCACCTTCCTGTCCACTCGGCTTCCACTCTGCTTTCTACACTGTAACCAAAATAATCTTTGAAGCAGAAACGCGGTTTTACCACCACCACCTTCCTTGTTTCAATCTTTTACTGACTTTTTTAAAGAAGAAATGCAGGGTCTCTATTATAATCAGTATTAATTTTGAAACTAACAACTGATAAGCTCATTCAGAAAAACATTTGGTTTTCAATGACTTAGTCCACAGATGCATGCCCGATACTGTTAAAGTACACGAAACACGCATCTTGGGGAAAAGCGTGGCGCTCCTGGCTGCAAAACTGAGAAGTACCTGGGATGCACACTAATTTCTGTGGCAGAGGGGGCAGTGGTCCACAAAGGCCCCCCAGGATGAGAGCAGGATGCTGCCTGCTCTCAGCATCCCTTCTAGATGGCCGCTCCAAGAGCTGGCTGGGGAGAGTCTGCTTGCTCCACGTGCCCCATGACAGTGCTGCCTACCAAGTCTGCATCTCCAAATGCCAGGATCAGTGCATACCAACATCTCAGAGATCAAGAAATACCAGATCTGAGGACATGGTACCTTCAGGGTTCCACCGCCAGCTTCTGTAAGTCAATGAGATGTCAAAATGAACACTGCCTTTAGAATGTAAAAAGGAGTATGCTTTTTCCCCCTTAGGGAAGACCAAAAGGTCAGTCTGACGAGGTCTGCAATCACTTACCAGTCAGCAGGCAGCCATGGGTTTGATAATGACATCAGAGAGGCCATGGCGTGCACACTGCTCACTGCTGGCCTGCAGCCAACACCACTGCTGGCGAGTGGGGCAGTTAGGGATGCATCCTCTCCAAAACCATCTGCTCTGGAAGATTTTTTTTTTATTTTTTAACCATTTATTCATTTTTAAATACATAAAATGTAATTTATTTTTTTATTTTTAAAATATATTTTATTGATTATGCCATTACAGTTGTCCTATTCCCCCCTTCATTCCCCTCTACCCTGCATACCCTCTCCCCCACCATCCCCCCCTTTAGTTTATGTTCATGCGTCACAAGATCTTTAGAGTCTGTATTTCCCATACTATTCTTGCCCCTGTCTATTTTCTACCTACCATCTACGCTACTTATTCTCTGTACCTTCTCCCCCCTTCTCCTCCTCCTACTCTCCTGTTGTTAACCCTCCATGGAAAGAAGTATTCCAAGTCATGAAATCCAAAGACCTACAGCCAAGACTGCTCTATTCAGCAAAGCTTTCATTTAGAATGGAAGGGCAGATAAAGTGCTTCTCAGATAAGGTCAAATTCAAGGAATTCATCATCACCAAGCTCTTATTACATGAAATGTTAAAGGAACTTATCTAAGAAAAAGAAGGTAAAAAATATGAACAGTGAAAGGACAGCAAACTCACAGTTATTAACAACCACACCTAACACAAAAGCAAACCAAGTGGACAGCTAGATCAGGAGCGGAACCATAGAAATGATGCTCTGGAAGATTTTAACGTCTAAGTAAAAGAGCCCTCTGGCTTCTCAGAAAAGCAGGGAACTAGAGCCATGAGCCAGAGAGCCTTCTAGGTCAGCTGTGGGCAGGAAACACACGCAGACAGCAGGACAATCTGATGTGTCCAAGAGCATGTGGGCCCAGGCACACGTGCTCTCAGGCAGGTCAAATTCTGGGCAGTCAGACTAAGTGACAAACAGGTTTTTCTAAGTCAAATGGAATGTGGTGTTTCTACCTTCCCTAGGGAGACAAAGGGCAGGTTTTCATCTGGTCTTTCTACGCATTCAAAGTTCTTACACTGGATCGTTCTGTGATTAGTTATGTCTGCCACTCCACCTGGTCAATGATCAACTCAAGAATCCAAAGCTTCTAGAGCTGTTTGTAACGACCCTCTCCAGTCTGTGCTCAACCTGGGAATCGATTCCTCTCCATCCTCTTCTCTCTCAAAACATTCTACCACTCTGTACTCTGTGAATGCCAGCTCCTTCAGCCACAGCCTTTGAAATGTTCTCTCAAGCTAGAATGCTTTGCCTTTCCCCAATTCCTATTTCTTTACTTTATTAATTTCTAGTTATCCTCAGATTAGAACTCACCGTTTGGGAGAATCTGTTCCAGATCCTCATAGCAGCATTTACGTTACTGTTGAGTGATTAATTAATATGCATCTTCCTCATTAGATTATAAACTCCATGAGGTCAGGAAGAAGTTTGCTTGTGTTCAGTACCTTAGACCTACCATCTAGCATAACTCCTGGCAATTAATAGACACTAAAATCCTACTTAACACTGGACAAGACTTTTTGTGATTGAGTCATCAGGACAAACTAATTTAGGAATAGTAACAGGATGATATTTCCACATTTACTAACTTTACACACACACACACATACACAATCTTGGACAACATTTCAGTCTGGCAGCGTTGTGCAAATTTTTAATTTCCAGGTTTGCTTAACATGGAAAATTTATCTGCAAGTAGTATAATTTGTCTCTATTTAGGACTCCTTTTCAGTGTTTGGGTTTATATTACTGTTGAACCTACTGTTTTTGCACAAAGTTTCCTGAGTGAAGTTGTTCTGGAATAGATTTACAGAAAAGGACCCCCCAACAAATCCACTAATAATTCCATGACTCCCACGAGCAGGACACAAATATCCTCACTGGCCACTCACTTATAGACATGTCAACACCCCCATCTCCTACTCTCACCCCCAAAGTAGAGCGTTACTAGTTCCAGTTTCTTTTCTCTTAATTACCTTCACCTAACTACCCTTTAGTACTTCCCTTGAATCAGAGATTTTTTTTCAACACTTTGAAAAGTTGGAATGATTCTACTTCAATCAGGAATAATTTTCTAAAATATTTGTACCAAACAGAAGCACTGCCTTGGGCCAGGGTAATTCAACATACAAGTTAAATACCTTTTCCAAAAAGAGAAAGTCTTAATGCATCTGATTTTACCAACACAGCGTAAGTTCCTTTCCCACAGCAGTTCCCTTTGATAAATAAATCTGGCAACTCTGAAACAAGGTAGTTAGTAGATAGCAATGACAAATGTACTTTTCACATTTGTAGAAAAATAAAATCACAGTATCCATGGCGAGATTAACAAAACTAGATCAGTATCTAACCTTGAAAAAACAGTAATGACACTATAAATGAGTGCCTTCCTCTGCTTATTTTATCTAGCTAGAAAGCATATATTATTCTATCAAGAAACAAAAGGTTATCTTTTGTACTTAGCTGTAGATGTATGCCAAGGGAAATTGCTGCTACAAATTAATAAGGTAAGAATACACACAAGGAGTATTTACTCCTGTCTGATTTACTCAACTTCCAATAACTTGAAAGTGCCTCCAAAATAATTTATATTCTGACCAGGAAAGCCACTTCAAATCTAATAAAACAAAATGCTGGCCATTTCTCATTGTGTTGTTATTTATTCACACCCTACACTGCTTTAAGAAGATTTTCTAACACCAGGGTTGAGGATAGGGGAAGAAATCTGAGCATTTAACTATCAAATAAAACCTATCTTTGTGCCCAAGCAAGCATGCAGATGCTTCTGGTCACATTTTTTTTTAACATGAGTATTCAGATTAGTGCTTGTGATAGACAGAATAATGTCCCCCAACAATGAAAGTATTCTAATCCCCAAATTCTGTATACATGTTAGAGTCGATGAGCAGTGATTCAGGTTGCAGATGGAACTGAGGTGGCTACTCGGGTGACTTGCAGACTGGGAGATTATCCTGGACCACCCGGGCAAACCCTTGTAATCACGGGGAGGAAGTTGAAGAGGAAAACCACAGAGACCCCAGCGTGTCAAGGGCTTGGCCTGACTCTGCTAGCTTTAAAGATGGGGAGCAGGAACCATGAAGCAAGCGAGGCCACTTCCAGAAGATGAAAAAGGCCAGCAGCTGAATCCTCACCCAGAGCCTCCAGAAGGGGCGCAGCCCTGCCACGCTTTACCCACTGAGATCCACCTAACCTCCGACCTCCAGAAACATGTCGTTAAATTGATAGTTTGAAGCCACTAACTTTGTTGCAATTCATTGCAGTTCCCATAGAAAACTAATATCAGAAATACTTCACAGCTAACCAAAAAAAAAAAAAAGCTACATCCTGTTATTTCTAAATATAATGATAAACTCACCATTTTAATTTTATATACATTATTGTTTAATAAATCATGGTCTACTTCAGATCTCACTGAAACAGTTAAGTGACTTCTGCTGGGGTCTCAGTTTCATTACTTTTAATATAATGGAGTTTCTTGGAATGTTCTGAGGTTCCTTTGAGCTCTGAAGTTCTTTGTGTCCTTGTCTCATGAATGCTAATTTTGAGGTATTGCTTGAGCTTTGGCTTTTTCTATAAAATCATTCCATTAACCTCTAATGAGCTTTGAACAAAAGCAGTCATGTTAAAATAAATCTGATATAAATCCATAAAATCATTCACAGTAACCTACCACTTTTTCCTCTAGGTCTCTGACAGATATTTTGCTCTGCAATGGCACTTCTGTCTTCTTACAGAAAGACAAAGTTGAAATTTTTTAAAAATGCTTTGGTGAGTAACTACAGGAGGCTTTTTTGTTCTTACTGTAGAAGAGGCAAGGCAAGAAAAAAATCAATATAGGGCAGAATTTTGCTTTTCAATAATTCCTAACACAGAGGTCTTCAGAGGTTCAATAAAGCATTACCTAGAGAAGACACAATATATTTACTTTTTTAATGCTAAAAAGCCTTTCCTATAAACTACTATAGGTCCTGGTTCTATTGCTCAATATGTACAGTTTAAAAAATACTGATTTTCGCCCTAGCTGGTGTGGCTCATTGGATGGAGCGATGGCCTGCAAGCTGAGTGGTCATCGGTTTGATTCCCAGCCAGGGCACATGCCTGGGTTACAGGCCAGGTCCCCATTGGGGGGTTCTCTAGAGGCAACCACACATTGATGTTATTCTCCCTCTCCTTCTCCCTCCCTTCCCCTCTGTCTAAAAATAAATAAAATCTTTTTTTAAAATACTGATTTTTCACTACACTTGACCATGCAGGAAATTTATTTCTCTTAAGGAAAAGAGAGAATGTGACATCCAATGGAAAAGAAACCAGACAAGGAAAGTGAAAGACACATTAAAGGCCAGTTAAGTCTCCCTTAAGTTGGAGAGTCAAAATACCTTTAGAATATATGATAGTGCCTTCAAAAACTATAAATGAAGGACATCATTTAAAAGTAAATTTTTTGCCACAATGTTCTCTTGGCCTTAAGTGAAGTTAGTGTGTCTGAGAGTAACTGACATCAAGGGCAGTAGCTGACCACATTCTGCATACATACGTGCAACCTTTTCCCAACTGCTATCATAAATATGCCAAAGAGTAAAGGTATTTTCTAGGATATCCAGTTTCCGATAACTGTGACATTGTTGTGGAAACTTTTAGTGAACAAAATGTTTCATTTTCAATACATGTGAACACAGAAACTGAGGCAGGAAATGAACATGAAAAAAGAAAATAGGCACAGAATTCTAGATATTACAGAAGATGAGCTAAATGAAATAAGCCAGACAGCGAAAGACAAATACTGTATGAAAACACATATATGTGATTTTTTTAAATCAAAGACATAGAACCAGAGAATACCACAGTGATTTTCAGAGGCTGAGGGAACAGAGGAAATGGAGGGATGCTGATCAGTTCCACGGGTCTCATATACAGCATGGAGATTACAGTTCCATCACGGCATTTTACACTTGAACTTGGCATAGAGTAGATCTTAAGTATTATCACCACACACACACAAACTGGTAACTCTGTGAGATGATGGATATATAATCATTTCACAATGTCATGCATTAAATTATCACACTGTGCACCTTTAAAAATAAAATAGAACTGCTGTACAGACAGAAAAACAAAGTTGTCCAGAAGAGTTTGAAGCAAAGTGCAAACGGGACAAAAGGGATTCACTTAGGGACTGTACTAGCGAGGAAAAGTGAGGTCTTAGATAAAGGGTAAGAACTACAAGTAAGTGAAAAATGGAGCTAAGAAATGTGTTGAATAAATACAAAACAACCTCCAAAAAACCCCAACACACATGGAGGCCAATCAACAAGGAGAAAGCGACCTGTCTGAAATGGCCACTGAACTCACAGGTAAACCCCATTCCTTCCTATTTTTAACACAGGTAGAGGTCCAGCAGGTGTATGTGAGAGTGTGTGTGGTTCACAGCGGGTATGTTCATGTCGCGGTTCCGATGCTTTGCTTCAAGGGACTGGAACACAAGCTGGGCAGGTTACAACTACTCTACAGTGATTTAAACTGAGTTACTGCATAACAGGCATGTATCAGAAGCGTATCTAGATGCTATCTTATGAGAGGGAGTTGAAGAGCAGAAGGGAGGGCAAAGACTGGGAAAAAAGGCCAACAACAGAAACAATGGGAGAGGGAGAGGGAGAAGGGCAGGGAAGGAGAAGCTGATTGACTCTGAGGAGGATAAAGAAGGCAGAGCAAGAGCCCGCAGCCCTCCTCCTCCCGCCTTCTCCCCAAGGCCTGTGCCTCTAAACATAAAAGCCAAGTGACACAGGAGGTTCTGCTGAGCCTTTTGTTCCTAATTCTGTTCTTGTTTCTCTTCTCTCATGAAGCTTGCCCTTTATTTGAATCGTCCCTCAGTAGCCTGTTTTTGTAGCTTCTGTTGATTCACATGGTTCTCTCTGGCACAGATGGCACAACACAGGCAAATGCAATGAGTGGCGGGTGTGCATGTGTGTGTTGTTTGCTTGCTTGCTTCTAGTTCCACATTCAACATAGGGATCCCTCTTAATTTGCTTTTTTTTAAACTTTGAAATGATTTCAAACCTACAGAAAAGTCTCAAGAATAACACAAAGAATTCCTGGATACACTTTATTATCCAAATTTTCACCAACTTTCAACATTTTGACACAGCTGTTTTCTCTTTCTTTTTCCATATATTTAACACTTTTTCACAGTGTTAACACTTTTGTAACACTTCTGTACACTTAATTTACATGGTCAAAATAATCTGATAGTAGCTTGCATACATCCTTCCCTTTACCTCTCAATAGTTCCATGGTGTACGTTTCCAAACCACAAGAATATTCTCTCAATAACCACAATACTGTTACCAATCAGAAACTTGAACACCGACACAATATAATTGTATAAGGCAGGGTTCGGCAAACCTGTGGGCCCAATCTGAGTCGCCAGTGACTCGGCATGTGAAGCCTCACTGGCACCCAGCCACGCCCCTCACTTCTGCACTGTCCACAGCCACGGGGTGAACAGTAGAGCCGGGGAGTTGGTGAGACAGTGTGGCCGGCAAAGCCTCAAAACATTTACTATCTGGTTCTTTTAAAAAAAGATCCCACTGTTAATTGTGTCAGTAACATCCATTTTAACTATAGCCTCCATCTATGAATCCAGAGTCAGGCATTGCATTTAATTGTCACACTTCTGAGTCTCCTTTCACCCAGAACAGTTCCCCAGCCTTTCTTTTTCTTTGTTTTCCATGAAATTGCTGTTTTGAAGCAGAACACCAGCTAGTTCTTTTAGACTCTCCTTCACTTGCGTTTATCAGGTGTTTCCTCATGGTTAGATTCAGGTAATGCATTGGCTGTCTGAGCACCGCAAACACAGTGTCATACCCCTCCTTAATGTGCCCCTCCTTAATATCATTAACCTTGGTGTTCTGCTGGGCCAGTATATAGCTACTACTTTTTGTCTTTGCAATTAATAAAAATCTGTAGGCAGATGTTTTAAGACCATGTACACGTTCTGTTCTCCATCACACTTCTCCTGCCTCCCAGTTTAACATCTAATGTAAATGCTTTCCCAAATCAATTTTTACTATTATAGACACACAATGGTAATTTCCCAAGTTCACTTCCAATATCACAACACCCAAAATAGTATGGACTACCAATTTATGAGCAGAAATCAGACATTCAGAAATATTAAATGTTTCATCAGATGCTAGTTATTTTTCAAGGATCCCGTAGGGAACTCTGAACTTTTAAAACTCTCGAACATCAATGGTCCTAAAGTTTCTCAAGCCACAAAAGACCAATTAGACAAATGTTTTCAAGACTCAAATAAGAGATCTCTTGCACACCACTATACAAAACCTATATTTTGAAGCTACAACTTATATATTACAAAGGCTACATTTCTTTAACTTCTATTGTTTTCACCAAAGGTTGAAGATTCATTTCTGCAGTACAAATATCAATAGAAAAGAAATATGCAAGACAAAATAATACAAAAAATAAAACCTAACGAATTTTGTATAATCTCGATTTCGAGCCCGCCCACAAATCATGCCTTTCCACTTACACTACCGGGGTCACACATACGGTTCAGTAACCACTTTCTTTAGCTTGTGGAAATAAGGCACAGTTTGGAGGCTTTTTGTTTGCAATGGCTAGGACACACTACCACAGCCTGGTAGTGTGTTGTCACTGAGAACACACTACCAGGCAGTGGTACAGGAATTTATGTTCTCATAATTCTGGAGGCTGTGAGCCCAAGATCAAGGTGTGACAGATTTGGTATTTTTTTGAGGCCCCTCTCCTCTGCTTCCAGATGGCCACTTTCTCATTGTACCCTAACACATACTCTTCTCTTCATACTTGTCTTACGTGCTAATCTCTTTTTATAAAAACACAAGTCACATTGGAT
Source organism: Sturnira hondurensis (assembly GCF_014824575.4). Lineage (NCBI taxonomy): Eukaryota > Metazoa > Chordata > Mammalia > Chiroptera > Phyllostomidae > Sturnira > Sturnira hondurensis. Next base: position 9,439,205 of record NW_028077105.1, on the reverse strand, counting down.
TAGGGCCCACCCACATCACCTCATTTCATTTTAAGTACCTCTCTCAAGACCTGTCTCCAAATACTGTCTCATTCTGAGGTACAGGAGATCGGGACTTTAACACGTGAATTTTGGGGCAACATAATTCAGCTCATAACATGGACCAGTAATGTGTTTCTATTGAAGATAACTGCCACTAACTTTCTAGGTAATGTTAAAGAAGATCTACTAATATACTTTAATTCAAAGTATTCTAATTCAAAGTGGAACAAAGTCATATTATAACAGGAAACAATATTTTTTAAAGGAAAGGGGACACATGATGGCTATTATCAAATAGATAAAAGGTTGTCACATGGAGGTTGTCTTTCATCATCTGCAAGTTTTAATGATGACTAGAAAATATTTTCCAATGGAAAAATGGTCTTTCTAACTTATTTAACAATAGAAGGGAAATTGATGACCTCAGAAGAGAAAATAAATGCTTAGACTACTAAACTGTGGGTTGAAATAATGGCAAGAAGTTGGCAAAATGAGGGTGTATATTTGTATGCTTCTTTTTCTCAAATCAAAACTTAACTTTTAAGACTGCAAGTTTCCAATGACTCTGTCCATCAAAATGTTAGTTTGCTGAACTTCTCCAACACTGAAAACTCATGATTGCCTCAGGCAGGAGCAAAAACTGAAATATCTTCTTACCAAGGCTCAGTGTCATTATATTTTTCTCTGGAGCAAAATGTATGCCCCAAACTGTCAACAACACAAGGGCAGGGAAAGGCACTGATAAAAAATATGTATACATATCCTCGATGAGTGTTGCAAACACATGTCCATTTAAAAATGCCTAATGACTCAACTAAAACTGAAGCCATACGACATACCTAATAATTTAAAAACAATTAGTACTTATAACAGCTCTCAGGCCAAGAACCATTCATTGCCTTTCAAGATTAATTCTATACCATAAATGTAAAAACAATCACCTTTGGAAGCATCATAGCACAGTGTTTAAAAAACAGGGGGTCTGGCATCAGTCTCCCTGACCCAAATCCTAGCCCTGTTATTACCAGTTACATAACCATGGGCCAGGTACTTAATATCTCTATGTCTGTTTCCTCATTTGTAAAGCAAAGACAAGAACCTCAGTTACTTGCTAGGAAGAGTCTACAAGATAATAAAAAAAGGCCTCATACCTGGAAACCATTTTAAGAGGTGAAGCCATATTTTGTTAGGTATGGGGAGGTGGTGAACATTTAAGATGGGACTAAGGTGATCATAATTTTGCTTCAGATAAATCAATTTGAGAATATAGTGAGAAATGAGTTGGTTGGAGGAGGTCATGTGTGCAAAGCAGAGAACCAGATATAAGGAAGCTGCAATAGTTCAGTAAAGATGTTCTGAGGGTCTTTATGAAAGCAGTATTAGGATGGGAACTGTTACTGGGATAGCACAGAATTCGGTGTCAGAAAGGGATGAGGAGCAATCAGCTGAGTAACTGGACCTCTGACGGACTTGTATGAACATACTTGAGATCAAATAATACAACGGCTGCTTCCCGTGAGGTACTGCCTGGAGCAGGAGCGAAGGAGAGGACTGAGCTGGGATACCATTTTGATTGCGAGTCAACCCTATTCCACTGATGAGAAGAATATTTTAAACGTATTTGAAAGAAGAAACAGATGGCACTTCTTCATAAAAGAGGGAGTTTTACAGCCATGTCCCAGTATAATGTTCGGCATGAAGTATTTTTGTACAGTATTTTATGCTTATATTGAAGTCATTCCACCAACATTATATCAATTCTTCAAAATCAGCCCTGGTGTTGACAGACCAAGTGCTTTTTCTTAAAAATTTAGGAAGAAGGTTTTACCAACACATGCCTTACATTAAGTTGCATCCACTATTTCATTCTGTAATTTCTAAGAGAGGACATTCATAGTGTAAATCTAATTCTGCAGCCCCAAAACTACACCTCCCATGGCAACCCCTGTGTTCACTAGCAACTTCTCCTCTCATACCAAGAGGTGATCTGGATTTTACTAAACAAATCCTTGAAAACACCCCACAGAATAGCATGGTCATCAATATGCTCAGCATGTCCTGTGCATTGGGGAGCATCTTTTTGTCTGAGGTCAACTGTCCACCAATCCAAAACTACGTAAGCAGTATTGTCAGCTTCATGTGAGTCTCCAGATTAAAGTGTGTGTGAATAATACACTGCAGAGCCATAGGCATCATGTTAATAAAGAGATTTAATTTAATAAGCATGTAAAAATGTAAACCTAATTCTATTTCAACACTTTTTACTATGATTTGGTAGTCTTTTTAAATAATTTAGTTTCATTCATGGTTAAGAAAGCATCATTTCCCTTCGGTTTTATTAAACTACTACATATTTATAGGTTTATGGTTTAGCACTTATTTAAAACCTGAAAACCTACAAGTAATCACTGAGGAATTCAAGCTATGTGATATCAAGTCCTAGATGGTGATTAATATCAAGAAATGTGTATCACTTCTAAACTGATTTTTAAATCAATCTCAAGACTGAAAAAATTCAAATTTTACCCATGTTATTGCCAACAGTATATAAAATAAAGCTGCAGCCATGTGTTTATTTTTCTCAAACACTTAATAAAAAAGCAATAAGAAGTTAAAATGTGATTCCCAATTTTATGAAGAATTCAGAGCAATCAAGAAAGCAAGAAAGAATAAAAATGTTTGCCCATTTTGGTGTGAAATTACCCTGAACTAAACTCTAGAAAAAGTAACACACTTATGACAAATAAAACAAGCCAATTTTATTTCAGGAAGCTAACAAATTCTCTTAAAGAAAACACACACAGTTATACTTAGGAATCTCTAGCAGATGTATTATATCCATGAGAGAGAGAGAACTAAAGGTAGTAATATTATTTTCATGGTCGCATTCAAAGTTTACCACAAAGTTGCAATTTTTTTTCTGTAACCTATGAATCAAATTCTAAAAGCTAAAATTCAAGAGGAATAACCACCATAAATGAATTAATAATATTTAAAAGCACTTACCTAGTTTTTCCTAAACACTCAGAAAGAAAACACTATTTTGTATAAAAAGCAGCTATTTGTGATGGAAACCTGATACAGACAGTACATATTGAAATACATAAGTTAGACAGTGACACTTTTTTCCCATTAGGAATAGAGCAGCCCTGGCCAGCTGGCTCCGTTGGTTGGAGCATCACCCTGTACACCACAAGGCTGTAGTTTGATGCCAGTCAGGGCACATACCTAGGCTGCTGGTTCATATCCCTCACGGGTCAGAGTGCCTATGGGAGGCAACCGATGAACGGTTCTCTCACTTTGATGCCTAAATCTGTCTATCTCCTCTCTCTCTCATACCAATTAATATATCCCTGGGTAAGAATTAAGAATAGAAATTAAAAAAAGAATAGAGCAACGTTGATAATAATAAAGTTCCTATTTAAAAACCACCTTGTTTTCACAGGTGTGAGAGAATAGGAACGGCTCCATTCTGAGGCATTTACAGCTCCTCCACTTGCCATGGCCACGGAATTAAAGGGCCCAGAGAAAGAACAATGCACTGCAAGTAAAGGGGCGTTTAAGCACCACCTTACTTAGGGCATATGTGTTGACAGTTACTAACACTAACTGCAAGAGGGGGCATGGCATCCCTCCCTAATTGAAATTAATGAATGCAGGCAATCTTTGGAGACACTGGTTTGATATCAGTGTTCGATTAGAGAGAGAGAGAGAGAGAGAGAGAGAGAGAGAGAGAAACAAAGAACTGGTCCAGTTTTGCTTGTGGTTCATGGACTCCTTCCCACCTTACCCACATCTCTCCTCCCCACACCACTGTTTTCTGATAGTGATACCACACACAAGCCCTTCACTTCTTCCCTCCTCACTGGATCCAGCCCAGGGCCAGCAGCACTGCATCTGAGCATTCGTGATTGAAATGGGACTCATCTGCCTGCCAGTCGCAGGCAGATGCTTGTGGTGGATTCCCCCACCACATGAACTGTCTCATACCTGAGGTACTGCTTGGTACTTTCACTCACATGCCTGTGCTGGGATTGCTCTCATAATCCTTTGGTCATCTGTCTCCTCTGGAAAGTGGAATACATGTATTTAGGGAACCCTAACATGCCCTCTGCACTGACAAACTCAAAAAAATGTACTACAAAATGTGAGTGTCAATACAGGCCACTTTGCATCTTAAGGATGCTTTTGCCACTCTAAGAGAGAAATGGTCTCAAATAAATGTGAGGTTTTGTTTGTTTTTTGTTTTTTTTTTTTTGGCAAAAGGAAAGAGAACCATGCCTTGGATGTCTGTTACTTAGCAGATCATTTTCATAGTTGCTTTGCTTTTCCCCTGCCCACATCAAAGGAAAGCAGCATTATATCTAGAAAAAGATAGGAAAATAGTATTTTAAGTTTGCTAATTTGCAAGCACATAAAAAAGTGCCTTCTGTTGTAGGCTAAGTTACATTGTTAGGAATAGATTTCCTAGGATAGAGAATTCAGCAGTCATTCCCTATAGCACTTCCTCACCCAGCCTCAAGTCAGCCATTCTGCTGGCTTAATCTTCCTCACACAAGGATCTCCTTCCTTCCTAGAGAGCTACAGAGAAAAACCAGATGTACTCAGTGGGTCAGAGGGGCGGGTCTCAGGCTGAGGTAAAGCCTCAGCAAACACTGAGTTTACCAGCACGGGCCTGGGATCGCTGTACCTGACAAATGTCTACTCAGTGGCCAGCCACACTCTTTAAGATCCACAAAGATGATAGTGGGGTGGTTCGGGTGTTCACTAGTCCTTTACGTCCCCAGCTTCAGTACAACTGTCACAGCAAGGAGTGAGATGTCTCAGATGGACAAAAATGTCTGCATTTCACTTCTGAAAGGATTATGGCACTGAAAATAGGAGTTCAACTCCTAATTTTCAGCTGGGCCTTCCTCAGGTAGATGTTTCTCACCGTAACATCTAGCTTCCAAGTTCTTACTGACAAACTAAACAAGAGTCACTCCTGTATTGACTTAATCGCCCTCTCCCAAGTCCACTGTAACAAAATCCACCTTAGCACATACGGAGTGTTTACTGATAGGGGTGATCAAACCACTGATAGGGGTGATTGGGAGGGGCTGTGCTCACACCTTTAATCTCAGTAGTTATGAAAGAGGAGGTTTCACACATCGGTTTTCTCTCTCTGCCTTCCTGCAAAGGACAGGCTTTGTTTTTGGTAGATGGCAGTACCAGTCAGGTAGGGCCTGAGGGAGGAATTAGAAAGGACTGTTAACTGCTCAATGAACACAGCACTAAGGTGGTGTGGTAGTGTTTCCTTTCCCTTGGCACACTACTGAACTGTCTCCAGGTTTACTTAATATTATTTATTTTCCTAGAGCACAGAACTTCTATGCTCTGTCTTGTGGTTAACATGGGCGGTGTATTCTTATCATTTCCACTTCTCCCAGAAAGTTCTTTCTTACGCATCAACATTTTAGTAGTCCAAGGAAACTACCTGAGGCCATCTACTATCTCATAGCCAAACTCTCTGGCTTGCTCAACCCTCTCAGGCTCCCTTGGCCTTCTCTGATTTCCCTAACTCGTGTTTGCCTCACTTCCACACTGTTGAGTATGAATTACATGAAGGGCTTTCTCCCATCCTCACTACAGCCTCAGCCCAACGCTTTCTCTGCCCATTAATTCCTTCCCCAAAGAGCTGGTTCACTTTCCATTCAGAAGACTGGTGGCACTAGCGCCAGGCTGGACCTCCCTCATTCCCCTTTCACTCCGGATGCCTGCGGGATACCTCATTTAGATGCCCACTAAAATTTGACACGTGAAAGCCTGAGCTCATCTTCTTCTCCCAACAATCAGCAAGTGGTTGCAAAATTTCCTGTAACTGTCGATGTTAACTTTGTCCTCAAAATCCCCTAGGCTCCAAATCTGTAAGTTATTTTTGACTCCCTCTTCTCCATCCTCAACATTCAACCTGTCTGCAAACTGCCATCTCCCCCTCTACCGCTTCTCCCTGATCTACACTCTCCTCTCCATTGTTGTGTCAACCCCAAGCCTGTACTCCTCACTCATGCACAGTAAGTCGCTACCTCATCTGCCCACCTTCAAGTTCTTCTACAGCGAATTGTCAGATTAACCTGCACAAAATACGGAACGCTAACACTCTCATTTAGATCAGTCTATACTGTCATTTTTCCAGATAAAAACAAAGGCTCAAGGATGTTTACATACCTAAGTTGGAGGTGGAGTCCAGGATACAAAACACAAGGCTCAGGACTTCCCGTCCAGAGTCCCACCCACTTTTCAGGGAGCTTTCTAATATCACAACCACTACCATGGCCAAGGGCCATTCTGAGTCTTCATACACCACATCATACAAGGCCTAAAATCTGATAGTGTACCATTCAAGCCTAAAATCTTATACTGTACCATTCATGCCCTTAGCACTTTTAGTGCTTCTCCACATTCATTTCTTGTCACTATGACACCCCTCTTCCCTAAGTCACTCTAGTTGTCACGCCCATACCAACATAACTTGGAGCACCACTGCAGGATGGGTGTACAAACATCACCTTTAAAAACAGGGTCCTCTATTTTTAATGCACAGGTAAGTTCTGACACCAGTTTTAAGACAAATATGGGAGTCAAATAAGCTAGCATTTCCAATTTAAATTTCAGAGACCAAAAAATTTATTTAAAAGCCCCCATTACACCTTATCTTTCAAAGTAATTTGGAAAATGCATTTTCATCATCTCTTACATATTCTTTAACTTTGTTCTATAATTAAAACTTAAGTATAGCCAATTACTTATGTTCAGATTGTTAACTGGTTACTTACCTTACTTCACTGACCACTGTTTTTTTTATGATGTAGATCATGAAATCCTTTATTCTTTTAAATATTTACAATTTTGCACAACAAATGCTTTGCTTTTTTTTTTTTTGCTTACATAGTGTAGGATGCTTACAACACACAACAATCCTCAAGAGACTCGCCAATCCAGACCATGAGAAAGTGAGCAAAGATGAACAAACGGAGACACAATTGTAAAGTGATGAATTAATTTATCATTTTCCTGATTTCCCCATGCAACCTCTGCAATAATGCAGTGATTGTGGCATCAGAGCCCCTTTACTAAGAAACCCTTTCATACCCTTTTCTCCTCCAGTTTAAAGTCTATCTCCTTCTTTCTTGACCTGATTTAATAATCATTCCTCAGTTACCTTAGAGTGTCACATAACACCTCATCAGTTAATTTGTTTTAAATAGTAATATTAATCATTAATTTAGTGAGAGCTACTCCTCAGTTTCTACTAAGAATCTTTAAAAATCTACATTTCAAAAGTCTCCAATAAGATTTGCATACTTAGCCCTGGCTGGTGTAGCTCAGTGGATTGAGCGCGGGCCTGGGAACCAGAGTATGGTGCTTTGATTCCCAGTCAGGGCACATGCCTGGGTTGCAGGCCAGTTCCCAGCAAGGGACGCATGAGAGGCAACCATACACTGATATTTCTCTCCCTCTTTCCTTCCCTTCCCCTCTAAAAATAAAATAAATAAAATCTTTTAAAAAATAATGTCAAAAAATGATTTGCATACTTAGAGGAATTGGGTATCACAGGTCTTTTACCTCTCCTGATACTACTATATAATATACCATTTTCCAGACAGTAAGTACAAAATAAACACTTGCTAACTAACTCAAGAGGGGTTCTAAAATGGACCATCTGGCTACTATGCATTTTCTTCTCAGAATTTAATTTTGTTCTAATCGAATCAGTCAAAACTAAAACATAAAAATAAATGATTATATTAATCCTGCTTGCATGAATGCCAGGCATTAACACAAATTCGCATTTTACGGGGTTTCTTTTATGTTGTTGATTTGCTTGTTTTTAACACTCACCCCTAATGGCAGGAAATACATTCTTGCTTTCTTCAAACAGAAATCAATGACCCAAGAACCCTAATAAGACCCATTCTGGATGATGCTGAGCACTATTTCCCAACCCCACGAAGAGGTAAAGTACTAAATGAAACACTTACAATGATAATATCTACCCCAGCCTAGAAGTAAAAATATATTCCTAGTAATAGTAAAAACAAAAATAAATGAATGGGACTACATCAAACCGAAACACGTCTGCCCCCTGAAACCACCAACAAAACAAAAAGGCAACAAACTGAACGGGAGAGGATATTTGAAAATGATACCCCCAATAAGGGGCTGATATCCAAAATATATAAGGAATTCCAACAACTCAGCAATAAAAAAAAAACTAATTAAAAAATGGGCAGAGGACCTGAAGAGACTGTTTTCCCAACTGAACATACAGATAGCCAACCTCACTAGGTATAATGGAAATAAATGCAACCTTTTTATAGGTATAAAAAGACACTCAAGCTCACTAGGTATAATGGAAATAAATGCAAATCAAAACCACAATGAGATACCACCTCACACCTATTAGAATGGCTGTTATCAACAAGACAGTAAATGACAAGGGTTGGAGATGTGGAGTAAAGGGAACACTCATAGACTGCTGGTGGGCATGTAAATCGGCGCAGCATCTATAAAAACTCATTCGGAGGGTCCTCAAAAAATTAAGAATGGAGTTACCACATAAACAAGCAACCCCTCTTCTGGGTATTTAACCCCCCAAAATGGAAAACACTTATTTGTAAAGCTATCCCTATGTTCAACACAGCACTATTTACAATTGCCAAGACATAGACACAGTCTAAGTGTCCTTCAGTGGATGATGGGACAGACAAGATGTGGTATGCATATACAATGGGATACTGCACAGCCATAAAAAATAACGAAACCTTGTCATTTGCTACAACAACATGGATGGATCTTGCGAGCATCATGCTAAGTAAAGTTAGAAAGAAAAGGTCAAGAACCCTATGATTTCACTCACATGTAGGACAGAAAACAACAAACTAACAAAACAAATAAACAAACTCATTGGTTCAGACAATAGTAGGATAGTTGTCAGAGAAGAAGAGGGAAGATGGAAGATGAAGAAGGTAAAGTGGGTCAAATATATGCTGATGGAAGGAGACTAGAGTGAGTCGTGAGCACACGATGCAACACGAGGATGATATATGTATTACAAAGCTGTACACCAGAAGTGTATATTAACCAATACTACCCCCAATAAATTAAACCAAAAGAAAATAAATTCCTGTGACCTGGCTCCATCTACCTTTTCTCAAAGTTCATAGTACATCATTGTACTGCATTTGCTTTCGTCGTGATAAATGGCTTTTTCTACTCCAATACGGGAAGAGTTCTAAAGAAAAGTCTAATTGTGAATTATGTGTGGACACGGCATGAGACATAGAAGGAGATGGAGAAAGAGAAGGGGGACTAGACACAAAGGACATCTAAAAGAAAATGTACATATCCGAAGAGTCAACCAGAAACACACTGGGGGAGATAGGGTTAATAGAAATGCTACCAGTGAACTAGCAATGAGGACATTTTTAGGTACTTAGTGGTCACATCAAAGTAATAAAAAACAGCCAAATCACAGACAAGCTGCATCTTCTCAAAACCACCAACCTGCAGTTTTGCTACCAATGGACACACAAGGACATAGAAAGCAAGGTGTGAGAGAACACAGAGAATTCCCTACTGTTTGCAATCCACAAGACAGCGATTGTTCTTGGTCGAATGGTTTATTCTGGAAATTCTTCTGACAGTAGGGATCAGATAGCATCTGTCTCTTACAAGTAAAGGCATTAAGCCAGTGAACAGTTCTCATTATCACAGACAACAACAAGTGAAGTCAGAGCAAGGAGGAACCAGGTGGTATCCTGCTGGCAAAACGACCTGATACATCAACGTCAGGAATTTTTCTTGGCTGAGCCATCTAAAGGCCAACTTCCTAGGGGCATGATTTAATAAAACTTTACTAACCTGACTGTCTAATTATTAAGTATCATGACATGGGCTCTTAATAGTATACTAATGCCACCAACACTGGACCCAGCAAAGTCCCTCTCATGTTTAAATGTTTAAGCAACATACAATACTATATTACCAAGGCCTACAAGAGCAGAGTCTTTTTCTACCAATGTATTTGTATCTTATTGATGCCTTGACACCTTGTTTTTCACCACTCTGAATGTTTGAAAGGAAAAAGGCAGCATGTCTTTCATAACAATAATATAATTCAAAAGTAATAATTCTGATTGTTTACTTCATCTTCCTTTCTATCTTCTTTATCTGGAATATTACGAATTGGTGTTACTACCTGAAACTCAATTAGTAACATTGAGCTTGACTCTCTTCTGAGTGACTACTTACTCATAAAGATGAACAAGGGAAGCGAAAGCAAATTAGGAAGGGAAAACCAATGTCCTAAAGGAGCTCACGCATTTCCTTAATGTCCAAGTCACAGAAACACTGCCGTACATTCAAGGTCACTTTGCACACAATCATAGATACTGCCTGATAGGAAGATCCAGTCCCAAATAAAATCTCTGTACTTTATCATCATCAGATAGTCAGTGCCTACAGCTAGTTGAGAATTATACTGTAATTAAACTGAAGCTCTGATTAAGAAGTACTAGGCTAATGTGGTATGAAATGTTCTTTATCATCACAGGCCAATTATGCTGCTGCTTGCCATTGTCCTCTGGTATGTATAGATTTTATCTTTTTATAAAAATAACAGAACACAGATCTGGTATTGACATCCTGGGCAGGATGTCCTGATAATTCCCAGGGTCAGTCATTTCCTTTTCAGTCTATCCCGCCACCGGCTTCACGGTTCCTTACACATCCCCAGTGTCCCCTGATTCCGCAGAGACATAGCCTAACTCCTGACCAAAGTGTCCTTCTACTGCAGTAACTGATGAACGCTAGATACACGGGTTACAATTGCCATGTGTAGCAAGCAAAACAAAAGAAAACAAACGTCTGATGTTAGTTATTTCCAAGAGAGTATAAAATAGGTTTAATAAGCAGTAACTTTTAGCAAAGTTATTTTTTTAAGAGTAGTGGGTTTCAGTTCCACTAACTCTTCTTTCTAATTCACTTTATAGAAGCCTTAACAGCAAAATTTTAAACTCCTAATAGTAAAATAACCTAATTCTTTTGGAAAATTATGGATTCTACAGGTTATTTTCAATCATGTTTATAATCTCAGTTAAATTTTCAAGTGATTTGTTGACCTTCAATAATCATCTGCCTTCAAGTCTTAACAAGTAATCTAATGCTAACGTCTACGAATTTGAGTAAGACTGAGTCTGTGATACTAACTTCATGGCTGTTGAGCCCATTACCACATTTGTTCCCATGATTAGAAATAAACTAGAGAAGAAAATATTTCTTGTCTAGTCCATTATAAAGTAAACTTTCAAACTGCAAATAAATCACTTGTTAATAACTTTGTTAATGCTCTATCTAAAAAACAAAGTGTTGAGAAAATACTGAGTTATATACTTGAGAAATGCAGAAAAAAGCAATGGAAAATTATCCTTATTTACGATTTTGCTACTAAGAGTGGCCTCAAAAATAAATTTAATTAGCATAATTTGTTCAAAGCAAATCACATTTTTAAAATCAACAGTTTCCTTCCTTTCAGAAAATACAAATCAAATCCACAGCCCTGTATGTGTTTCCTTCAAAACATATACAAACTTCATAGAAATTAAATTTCCATTTTTAACAGACTATCTCAACAGGATGCTCACAGCATCAAAAACATTACAATGGAGTCTTGGAACCCACAATAAAAAGGAAGAATGAGCTACATATAACAATGTCAACTTTGTGACATTATAATGCTACCCAGAAATAAATACAAGGTATATAATCACAATTCAACTATATGATTAAGAAAATTGTCAGAAACACCTAGTCATCTATAAAAATGTTAACCTATGGTTTTGTTGCAATCAACCCATAATGACATTTTTTAAATAACTTAAGCAATGACATTCTAAACACAGAACAATGATTTATTACTAGCACACATTACACATTTATTGTTAGGTTCTAAGCAAGTACCCAGTACTCAGGCTATTTAGTCTTACTAGGAATTGCTAGGAGCTTGGTGTTGCCATCAAATTCCTAGCAATTCCCTTCAATGGAAAAAAAATAAAATTGTAAAGGAAAAAAAACTACCCAGCATCTGATAATAATGTGACTTTATACAGATCAGTATCATTAAAATGCTTTATCTAGCAAATCATTCATTGAAAATTTGTAGAGATGACTAATACTGTTATGGAACACTGGAAATACACTGAGTAGATTTCAGACGCACTCATCACACACAAAATGTTAACTGTGTGAGGTGATATGTTAATTAGCTAGACTATAATAATCACTTCTCTATGTGTACCAAATCATCCCTGTAAATATACACAATTTTATTTAAAAAATATATCAACAAAGGGGGGGAGGTATACACACACGTGCACACACAGACAATGCCTACTACATGATAGGCAATGCTATTGTGGAGACACAGAGATTACTTATGTTACATGTTTTATTACAACAAATAAAAATGAAGTAAAACAAAAAGAGAAAGAAAAGAAGAAGGGACTACTTGGGCGACAGTTTTTGTCACATGAGGAATGCCAGTGAACAAAAGAAGACCCCAAGGAGCAGCTGAGAATAGGCCTTCCGAGGGGACCAGGACCAGACAGGAAGGATACAGGCACACTGGAAGGTGGCCGGCAGGGCTCACGAACAGACAGTAGGTGCTTCTACTGCAAACCTGTTTCCATGAGCAAATTAACAATAATCGGGTAAGCAGTGATGGGAAAAACTCTTCTAGAAATGAGAAATAAATAACAGTTTTATTTGAGCGAAAAACTACTTTTTAAAATTCTAGGCAACATTTTTTTCATTTAATCTTTATAACAGCCAGAAAACAGGTGGTGGTATTATTATGATTATTAACCACATTTTAGACCAAAAAGAAGTTAAACAATGGTTTAACTAATGTAATTTAGTGACTACCATCATTTGGATTTGGACTCAGTTTTATTTGAGCTCCAATATCCATGCTCAACCCATTATTCTGAATTCTGTGACAAGATCTATAAGTACCTGTTCCCCACCCCCAACCATGCTAAGTCACCCATTTGTTTTTTTCTCTAAAAATCATCATTTGGGGACCAAGACCACCTAATGTATGTACCATTTTTGTATGTTTACTGAAGCATAAGTATCCACCAAAATGCTATCCTATTTTAAAGACTACTATAAAGCATATAACATGTAGCACATATTTTTAAATAATTAAAAGTACTCAATCAGTCAGACAAGTCTCCGGCACTAACGGGGCTACTCGAATTCAAACAGCTTCTTTTTTTCTCCTTTTCTTCTTCCTGTCCTTTCCCAGACATTATTTTCCAAAACATGGCAGTCAGCAATATACTATGGAAGCAGCGTTTAACAAAACTATACGACTGATGCTGGGAAATATTGAAGGTGAGTTTTGCTACTATTTGAAAGTTAATGCATGACAAGAAAAAATGTAGCAGTGTTTGCTGACCCTGCTCATTTTGAACCATGAAATTGCTTGAGCCACTGCAAATAACTAACCAGGATAAGAGTAAGGGATTCTGCAGGTGTGTTATTCCCATTCAGTGCAGCCCAAAGTAAGCACCATGGATGTCACTAGAAAGCAGGGGGGCGGAAGAGGAAAGGAGGAAGGGAAAACGCTAGAGGCAGCACATAGTCACACCACCCAGGCCCAGACAGTGAGGAGCCCTACCTACAAGGGAACCAGCACAGCTCAGTGTTTAACTGCACTGATAATATAATCACACTTTCCAAGTGTGAATCCTGGCCCTGTCATTCTCAAAATGTGTGGCCTTGACCCAGCTATTTAATCTCTCCGTACCTCCATTTCTCCATGTGAACAAAAACCATGTATGTATTCATCTGTTACGGCTGCCACAGCAAAACAGCACTGACTGAGTGGCTTAAACAGCAAATGCATTTTCTCACAATTCCAGAGGCTAGAAGTCCAAGACCAAGATGCTGCCTTCTCCCTGTGTCCTGACAGGGCCTTTTCTCTGCGTACTTGCATCCCTGATCTCTCTCTTTTATTAGGAGACCGGTCCTATCGGATTACAGCCTCACCCTTATGACCTCATTTAACCTTAATTATCTCATTAAAGACCTGAATCTTCACATAAAGTCACATCAGGGGTTCTGGCTTCAACCTATGAATTTGGGGGGCACGGTTGGATCTGTAAGAGTGCACAATAATACCTACTTCAGATGACATGGTAAAGATGAATGTGTTAATTTATATAACGTGTCTGGCCAGTGGGAAGTGCTACTAGGAGTGCTTGCTAATAAGCTAAGCACCATTAAATTTACATTTCTAACAAGTAGCCACAGATTATAGCATGAGGTAGATAAAAACAGACATTTATGGTCTGTGCTTGAACGGTGACATCTTTGGGGGAAAGGTAGGACACATCTTGCTGAAAACATTTACCTGCATTTGACACTAGAGTGGCTAATACAGAAATGTTAGTGATTCCTAACCAGGAGCAAAGCCAATATATAGGTTTGATTTTCTCGCATTCCCAGTGGGACACAAAGGCTTTTGTACCTCAGGATCACGTGCTGATAAAGAATGCGGAAAGAGTGTTTACGAGGAAGCAGACAAAAACAGCCTGGCTCCTGTGTACCCACACTTGGCAGCTGTAATGTCATTTGGGTTATACCCATAATTTCCAATTATTTAAACCTGCGGTTTGTCAGTTCCTGAGCTGGAAAATTGTGATGAGAACGTCAGACTAATTTAGACCCCAGTACTCACATGAGCACCAAAACAAACATTAGGTTTACATTAATACATCTTTTCTTTCTCCTGTTACTTTTTCCCTCACCCTTCATAAACCCGGCAGGGGCTCAGTGTTCCACAAACACGACAGAGGCAGATGAGAACAGCAGCAAAAACAAGGGTAGAAAAAATCACCACCATCGCAGAGCACAGAAAGCTCAGCCTTCTAGGTAACGAAAGACCAAGCAAGCATTAAGGCGGAATCAGTTCCAGCTGGTGAAGCTTCTGCTGGAAATAGATCCACCAATGTTCCCAATTTTTAAAATAAATAAAATGTAATCTAATAGTGGAAGTCTGATTCCATCACTGCCCTGCCTCAAATCCTTCAGTGTCATCAGGTCGCCTCCAAAGTAGCCCACATTCCATGGCACAGGACCCAAGGTTTTCATGATCTATTTCCCCAAAACCTGCTTTAATTCTGAGTCCTTCACAGGCTGCTCACTTTGTCGGTCCCAGAAAGTCCTCACTGGCTCCCTCTTACCCTTCCAATTCCTACACATCTTTAGGTCTCAAAGTTGGTATCACTTTCTAGGTAAACTCCATCCACCCACCCTCCACTGAGTAATCTGCCTCTTTAGTGTGTGTCCCCACAATATAAAACCTAACACTATTACCCAACTGCTCAACCTGTATTTATATCCTGTATTTAAGCCACTCCTTTGCTCTTAATTTGGAAACTCCACGGGTAAGACTTAATGCAGCTGCCCACCTCCTCTCTGAGGCTTCACCCAAATTTTCCAGGTACAGTCAGTTCCTCCTCATCTGTCTTCTCTCAGAACTTAATTCCTAAGACAATTACAACATTTACCAACATGTCCATTTCTCTGAACAGACTGAGTCTGCTGAAGAGCAAAGTCGAAACCGAACCTAACGTGGCCCTCAGCTTCCATGTGGCTTAACACATTTGCAGTTATTCTTCATGTGAATGAATAGAGTAGCTCCTGGAACCAGTGATTTGGTGAATTTTCTTGAGGTTTTATGTTGACATATATCATAATTGATTTTCAAAGGATACAATTAGATTTTACATAAAAAATAAAATCAACTGTACCGGTAGGTTTTGACAAAGATTTCCCTTGAAAATATACCCCTTAAGACTCATATACTCCAGGTGAGACCGAGGAAGTTTCCGAAGCAGCCGGAATTGCGGTGTGCACACATGGCCCAACTTCGAAACTGCGGCCCAACAGCCGGGGCGCGCAGCGGGAGCTTCAGAGCAAGAAAACGCTTTTGTTTCCCTGGAAGGCAGGTGGGAAGGGAAGGTCGGAGCTAAACACAATGGTACAAGAGAAACAACAAAATGGGGAAAGTGTTTACAGGCTTTATCTGGACTCTTCGGGAGAGAAAATAAAAGTGTTACAAGCCTTCAATCGAGGCGGCACCATGCTGTCATGCAATCCAAAAGCATTTTAAACTCTGCCCATGCTTGCTAGTAAACATTTCCGAAAGAGGCTAAAACTCAATTTTTGTGCGTGAAAGGGAATTAGAGCACGGCTCTGACACTTTACAATTCATGTTAAATCTGTCATAATGTCCTGAAAGTATGTGAAGGGAATACGAACTGAATTCCTATTTTTCTCACTTTAGTAAGCAGACAAATGGTAAAATATTTGTAATCCCCCCAAAAGATCACCAGTTCTTTACCTTCTAGCATGTGTCCATCTTCTAAGACAAACCATTAAAGAAAACAGGTTTTAATTTTTTCTTCCTTTCTTCATATTATATTACACACCAACTCTGTTCAGTCTTAAAAAAAACTGCATGTGTAGATGGGTGATACTTATATATGTACTTGTATATATCTTCTAGAGAAAGAAAAATTAATAAGGGAAGAACTTCAAAATTCATAAAGCTTAGCATTCATTCAAGAAAGCTCAAGTATAAAGGAAAGAGAATCAATATAGAGAGGTGCCAGGGGTTAAGGACCCAGTTATTTGGAACTGAAACGGATAATTTTAAAGGACTAAGTTTTCAAAAGACAAACATGCATACTTACAAAGATAATAGACCTTAAATAACAATAGAAAGGTAAACAATGTGAAAAAATAAGAATATTTAATCATGATGTCTGGAACAAAATTATGTAAGGAAAAAGTAATATGCAAATCTGTCTTTAAGTTTTCACAGAGGCAAAGGGCCACAAAACCTACCTTTAATGTTCCTTGTTTGGGTAATTGTTAGAGTTCGAACCATGTGCTTGGGCAGCATCTCTCATCCTTTAAGATGGGAGACGCTCATCTCATCCTCATCCTCATCTCTCATCCAATAAGCCCCCACAAACCCATCAGGCAGCCCCGTCATTCTTACCTTCAAAGTCCCGCTGGTGCTCTTCCATCAGACCCTATCAGGACTATCAATCATCCCTCACTTAGATTACAACGATGCCCTCCTCACCAGTCTCACCAAAATCCATGCTTTTCACACTAGGCTCGTAGCCATCCTTATAAAACAAAAACATACATAGTGTGTCTTTCTGTCTCTTTGGTTCCACTTTTTTCCGTACGGAAAAAGTTCTCAAAATTGCTTACAGCTGAGCTCCTCACAATCTTCACTCCAACCACCATGGGCTTCTGACCACTGCTACACTCCACCGTACTGTGTTCTGTCTCCACGCCCTGCTCACACAGGTTGTGCTCTTTGCCTACATCTTCTGTCCAACTTCCTTCACACCCTGTTCAGTCTTCAGTTCTCAATAACGTCAAGCAATCTTCCTGGGAGACATTCTCCCATCTCCCTGTTGTTTGTCACAGTACTTCACAAACTTACGGATTCTTAACTATCTGTAGTTATCTGTTTAATATCTGTATACCCTGGACTTTAATGACCACAGTGGAAGGTCCCTGATGAAAAGGAGCACGTCCTCAGTCCCTAAAGCATGCCACAGTGAGGGTACTCGGTGCACATTAAAGACTCATTGAGTGTCCTCCAAAATCCTAGGAGGTGAAACAGGCCTAATGAGGAAGTCTCATCTTAAATCCCAACAATGTGTTAGTTTGGAAAAAATGTGACAGGCAGAAAAAAAAAAAAACACTTTCTTAAATCTTGAGGTAGAAAAGTAGGACAGACAGAGAGGGGGCCTAGTCCTAAGACTCTGTCCAGTAAAGTGGAAAATTGAAAGTATTAATTATAAAATTCAAGGTATGATTGTTATATAGTTCATCTATTAGGGAATTTATCATATACTCACAGTTTTAAGCTAACTGCTGTACATATAGTATTCAATAAATGACTACTTGTAATATAAAATATTAAGCCAAAACAAAGTAACTTAAATTTAACCTAGGATCTTTCTCTCCGAGACCAGGTCCAAATCTAATCCTTACCTGGTATGATAAGAAAGACTGCAGTTTTTGAAATAATGTAACTTCCTTCATTTTGACCATTAGTAACAACATATATAGTCTTTAAAATTATCACCATCCTGTGGAATTTATCTTCTAAACAAAGACATATTGTATACACCAACTCTACCTGCATCTAGATTTACAGAAGGCATAAAAGTCACACATACATGGTAATGAACTAATGAAGATAACACATGACATTTTCAGGTGTGACTCATAAAACTGTTCTCACTTTATAATAAAATTCTTTTATTTAAACAGAAGACTGTAAGTTCCTTCAGAAAATTTCACTCAAAATATGTTTATCGTGCTTGGCATCACAGTAAACTAGTAAGGCCAAGGTGGTTCTGAAGTCAGTAAAACACTGTAAGTAGCTAACATTAGGTTACTCATAAACTAAAAAGGATTACATCCAAAAGCAATAACAAAGTAACTCCCTGACAGAACTCTACCACATACACGGGAGCATGTGATTTTATCACTTATAAAATTGCCTTGTATCAATTGTCAAAACTGAAGATGACGATAGTCCACACTACCAGCAGCAGTTCATTAAGTTCTCACTTAAGAGACACAGAATAAGCACAGTCAGTAGCAAAACACAAACCTTAATACTACTAGTTTTAAGATGCCAGGGAATTGAAAGACAGGAAACTGTACTTGAACAATTAAAATCTAAAAAAAAGATGCCAGAGAAATGAGGTAAAGAAACAACATTAAAGTAAGCTCTTTTTAAAAATATTTTAGCCCTGGCTGGTGTGGCTCAGTGGTTGAGTGCCGTCCTGCAAATCAGGGGGTCACTGGTTCAATTCCCAGTCAGGGCACATGCCAGGGTTGCAGGCCAGGTCCTCAGTGAGGGGTGTGTGGGAGGTGGCCACACATTGATGTTTCCCTCACTCTTTCTCCTTCCCTTCCCCTCTCTAAAAATAAACAGTCTTTTAAAAAAAATTAAATTTAATTATTCCTAGCTATATACTAAAAAAATAATAATTTTTACAAAAACTAGACAAATAAAATACCTCAAAATACTTGAGATTTTTATTGTATTTTGGTTTTTTTTAAATATGTCTCTTTATAACTTTATTTTTTTAAATATTTTATTCATTTATCTTTAGAGGGGAAGGGAAGGAGAGAGGAAGAGAAACATCAATGTATGGTTGCTTCTCCTACATCCCCTGCTGGGAACTGGCCTGCAACCCAGGCATGTGCCCTGACTGGGAATAGAACTGTGATTGTCTGGTTCACAGGCCGGTGCTCAATCCACTGAGCTACACCAGCCAGGGCTGTATTTTGAAATGAGTAAACGTAGAAGTTCACACTTAACTAATAAACATCAAATGATAGTCATATTTACATACCACAGCTTTCTTGTTTGGACCAAATTCTTCCCATTTCCCTCCTTTATTTCTTACCTCCTATCTCTTAACTGTTCTCTCCCACTATTAAAGCCTTGTTCTCTGAGTTCGGATCCAAAGTTCGGATCCAAAGTTTAAGTGATTATCACTTATCAGAATGTACCATTTTTCCCTTTCTATCAGATGCAGCTGAAATAGGAACAGTAAAATCTCACTAAGGTGGACTGTGACGATTTGTGAGTCACTTTAAAATCCCAATTGCACAACACTTTCAAAGGACGTTTTTATGCTTTGAAGTATTTTTCAGCAGTGAGTGTTTTTTAACACGATGACTGACGTAAGTCCTCCAGAGACTTCCTCTCATGAATTGCTACGGATGCTTTGGCGATTAGCATAGTGTTTGTATCTGAAGTGTGAAAACGTGAGGCAATTCATTCTCTCAGGAACTGTAAATAAATCCCCCCAAAACGGCAGCCATCCTCCTTCCCTGATGCTCCCTTTTCTGTCAGGTTGTTAACAAGATAAATCACAGCCCAGCTTCCATTCCAAGGACCCTCCCTTCCAAACAATGAACTGCCCCCCGTGGCCAAGCAGGTAGTTTTTCAACCTGAGCTCCAGGAGGGGAAATGGTCCTCAGCCCCCCCACTCCCTGCAGGGACCCAGGGAACCTCCATTGGGATATTTCTTTGAGAAACCTGGGGCCTAGAAAGATGGCAGGCAGGCGCTTCCTGCGACTTAAATTTACCAGCTCCCTCTGACCCAGCGGGGAGACAGTTCCGCAGTTCAATAAACAACACTTGGCAGAGGGCCTTCCTCTACCTAATTTGCATCCCAATGTCCTCCTCTGCTTTTAGTAAGACTAGACTAAGGGGCTGCTGAGGCACAGAGGCACCAAGGCACCTCTGTCCAGATAACTGCCTTGCTCCTGTTGACAGACATGTTTAAACATGAAAATGGTCATAACTCTAAGCCTTCAGAAAATACACTGAATTAAGAGGTTATGCCAATACTCACATACAAAATGCAAAACTATCTGTATTTGTATCATTACATCCTGGAAGTGTGGTTACATGGCCACTTAGAGAGATAAATGACTTCATGAGAACGAACGACAGAAAGACAGGAGAAAGGCAGCAGACAGCTCCTTTGCTGGATACGTTTATTTATTGAAATGTCCAAAGCACATTTGTATTCAGTTGGTTTGTCAACAAAATAGGAAAAGTAAGTATAAGTAAAAATCATAGCTTCTTTATTCACCACAACATCCTGTCGTAAACAAGAAACAAAACACTATAAAAAATACTCAACAGGAGAGATCTCCACTCAAGAAACACGGAATTGTAAAATTCTGAGTTGGAGAAATACAAGACACTTAATCTAACCATCTCTAGTAATACATGCTTGTCAATCAAGTAGTGTTTTAAGACCCAATGAACAAGTCACTTTAACAATGTTACATTCCCATAGCTTCTTCAAGGTCGGTAAAGCTTATTCACATTAGTTACCTTATTTGATCCAACAAATAGTTGGTAGTGGCATTTTACCCAGGTTGAGAAAAAAGAAACAGGCCCAAGTAAGTTAAATCACCTATTTACCAAAATAAGCCAGCCCTGTGCTCTTTATAACCTACAAGAAATGGCAAAACATAGTATTTGAGGTTATATTAGAGTTTATAACTGTGTGACCTTGAACACATCCCAGACCTCAGGTTACTTCATAAGACTGTAGTGAACACGACATAAAAAAGCGTGGTGGCTTTCCTGCCTTTTTGGTGCACAGGGACATAAAGACGATAGATACATAGATATAGATAGATAGATGATATAGATAGATAGAGACAGAAATAGATATTTATTTAAAACCAAGGTTTCATAACATAATCCCCCTTCACAAGAGGCATGCTCACTTTTATTATTGTGATATCTCCTTCTATTTCATGTTTCTAAAGCTGGTTGCTACCCACTGAATTAAATTCCATACCCGCAAAACGGGCAGTTACATGCAATCTGAAAACACTGTGCTGATGCTCGGACAGTACTTAGCGCTAGACCCAGTGACCACTGAAATGTCACCCACTGAAAATAATATTTTAAAGTAAAGTCACTATAGGTTAGTAGACCTAAAACATTAAAAATTATTTATTTTACCCATGAGATGACAATCTAGACCAAACATGTAAAAGCCCAGAGAAATATATACCAATGGCTTCAGTTTTCAATGCAGAATAGGGTTAAATCCTGATGCCAACGCATTGCTGTGTCATGTAATCAGACTTCAATGAAGGAGGGACTAAAGAGATTGAGAAATCAATTCTAGGTCTATAGTAGTCCCTGATAAATAAACAGTGTTGATATACAAAGTAACGCTAAGTAGAAGTAGTCTGCCAAAACCAGATAGTCTGACATGGGTTGTCCTGGGTAATATAATCACATGATTACCTCAGAATTAGGGGTGGAAGGGTCCTTCCATTTTAATCACTGTGGCCACTACTGGTACATTTTCTAGCCCCATGAATTACCCAATATACATAGCATAATTAAACCTCTGATGATGCTTAGTGAACCCATCATTCTTAAATCAATTAATTGCTACAGTATTACAGGCATTAAAGTAAGACTCTACACTCAGTCTACTGATCCCGGTCATACAGTAGAAACTGGTAGTTTCCTGAGAGTTCATACTAACATAGGTCTCTTCCTACAACCATGTTTAAGTGTAGAAAAACAAATGTCCAGTCAAGGTAGTACTATGCCATTAATACGAAGTAATATTTGTCTTATCTGTTCTCCCACTTTGTTTCAGGAGAGACCAGTAATTCAAAAGTATTAAAATCTGTATTTTGTTTTGAATACACTGGGTAAATTTTGTTAGGGAAGCTAGTTTTAAGTTGTAAAGTTGGGAATGCTTCCAAATTATTGAAATTGTTCTTATATGAGGAAAGATAATTTTTCCCAGATATTAGATGAAAGGTTTTATGTAAAAGATACAGAGAAAAATCATAGAGAAATCTATTTTATCAAAATAAGTGACTTGAGTACTTGTCAACACTTGGTCATATGCTATTCAGTTCCATTAATACACACACACACACACACACACACACACACAGAGACACACAGGCTGTTACAAAAAAAACCATACATATACAACATATTAACAACCCACCACTTTCAAAAACATCTTACAATATACTCTGAAGTATAAGTATCTTACTTTTAGGTAAAGACTTCCTTGCAGGCAGAGCCTTACAAAGGCATGCGGAGCACAGGAGCTGTTACTTAGCATCGCCAGATCAACCCACAGGACATTCTTTAGGCACAGAATCTTTGTCTTACAGACATACACGTCCCAGGAGCATGTGATAAAGGAACTTTCCACTTGTATGTGACATTGGCAGAAATTAAATTATAATTTTAAGTAAAAATACCAGAAATAATTTTAGTTAACAACTGATAATTCTGTGGAAAAGATTAAACTAAGAGCTCAAATTAATTTGTAAGAAATATGTTTATTTTAAAATGCAGATTTCTTTTATAAGTGTTAATGCCATAAACCCCCCAAAATCACGAAAGCCACAATGTATAGCAGAATGGCATGCAAATGCGTTCACTTTCACTGGCAACGTTTGCCTTCCAGTACTTCTGAATGACTTGCAGTGCTCTTGCAGACCACAACTGGTGTGTTATTACAAGGATTAAATAATAACTTTTGAGCTGTATTGGCTGGAAACACACTTCCTATGGTGTAATATTCTGGAAAAGATGGTGCTTAGCATGAAAAGGTACATAATTCAAAGTCATTTAAAAGCTTCCTCTTTAAGTAGACTTAGCAGGAATCTAAGTAAACAGTCCGTAAGGAGAGCTTAACTACTCACATCAACACCTAGGACCAAAGATATTCATCCCGGGCAGTGCAGAAACTGGAGCAGAAAGCCAGTCTTCTCTGGACTTTTCCTAAGATTAGGTTCTGTAATGGACGCTTCAAAAGCCTTCTGATGTCTGCATTTTATATCAATGAACCTAAATCTTTTTGAGAACCGAATCCTCCCTGATGAGTTTCAACATGGACAAGCCTTTCTCACACTAGATTCCACTCTGCTGGGAGAGCGCTATCGAAGGGCCTATAAATAAAGAAAATTTGCTCCCTGGACCCCTCACACCCATATCCAAAATTATAATGTATTCAGTGGTATTCTGGAGCCAGCCCATACCAGCTCCTGACAATTTTTAAATGTTCAGCAATTTTGCAAAGCCAGTTGTTAATCACAACCTGTTTTTAAAAATAAAATTAGAGAAAATAACATTTGAATAAATTATACTTAAAATAGCTAGTAACTCAGCCCTGGCTGGATTGAACACAGGCTGCGAACCAAAGGGCTGCTGGTTCAATTCCCAGGCAGGGCACATGCCTGAGTTGCAGGCCAGGTTCCCAGTGGGGGCCATGTGAGAGGCAACCACACATTGATGTTTCTCTAACTTTCTCCTTCCCTTTCCCTCTCTCTAAAAATAAATAAATAAAATCTTTAAAAATAAAAAATAGCTATTAACTCAAAAGTCATCATTTCCTAATTATTTTACTACATTTTACTCTGACTCCATTATATTTATGTCCTTGAGGTCATTTACTTCTCTCTTATCTGCGTGGTGGGAATACCGTACCGTGGTGTGGGCTGACACATTTCCTCCAGCTCTGTTCATGATGTCACACCGGCAATTGGAAATCAGCCGCAGTGGGAGGATTTACACGGTGGAAACTGACAAATGCTAAAACCTGAACTTTGCTGTTTTTTTTTTTAAATTCCATTGCTAAACATGTCCTGTCGTCATTGTTACTTCCTCATTCTTCCAAGAGCACTGTGTGCCCATTCTTGGGAATTTTGTGGCTTCTTTTTAATTCCACTGCTAAACATGCCCCACCATCACCTTACTTCCTCATTTTTCCAAGTGCCCTGTGTGACCATTCTCGGGAATTTTGTGGTTGATGGTCTTCTGATCCAGAAAGGACTAAGTCATCCCACAAGGACTGAAAGATCATTCTTCTCCCATCTGCTGATGGTACTTCCTTCTTGTACCTCTCACTCTGAATTATAACTTATTTATTTCTCTGTTCCCCCAACTAGTCTGTGATATCCGTGAGTGCAGGGACTTAGTCAATTGCATCTTTTTGCCCTCTGTGTTACACACAATGTCTGGCAGAAAATGGACATCCATTAAGTACAGACATACTTTGGAGAGACTGTGGGTTCAGTTCCAGACCACCACAACAAAGCAAGTATCACAATAAATGGAGTCGTAATCTCTTTGCTGGTGGAGGGTCCTGCCTTCAATTTGCTAAAAACCCACCATCTGTGAAGCACAAAACAGTGAAGTGTGCCTGCTGCACTTGGTGAACTTAACCAAATCCACATGAACAGAGTGAGACAAGCTTTGTCACACACATCTTATTGAATGAAGAGGCCACTGGCTCACCAGCCTAATAGGGACCTTAATCAATCACATGCACGCACAAATCAATGTTGCCTGCCCCAACAAGGTACTGCCAAAAAGAAAGTGCTAATAATTTACAATGGTATAACCTAACAAGCTTCAAAGGATATTAGATCTGACATGCTATCATTAAAGTTCAAGCTATTTCCATAATGTACAGAACAGATACATTCTTTTTGTGACTGCTCACATAAAAAGAAAGGAAGAAAGAAAACAGCCCTGGCTGGTGTGGCTCAGTGGTTGAGGGCTGGCCTGCAAACCAAGAGCTTCCAGGTTCGATTTCCAGTCAGGGCACATGCCGGGGCTGTCGGCCAGGCCCCCAGTAGCAGGTGTGTGAGAGGCAACTGATTGATGTATCTCACATACATCGATGTTTCTCTCTCTTTCTTTCTCCTTCCCTACCCTTCTCTCTAACAATAAATAAATAAAATCTTTAAAAAAATGCTTGATGTAGCTGTGATCCCAACAACAGATGGGGCGTCAATAACAATAAAAGTCTCCACCTCAAAAAAATAAATCCTCATTGTTTTCAAGGCATGGTTTTCAAGGCACTGGCACCTGAAAAGGTAGATGGTGACATGACATTCTGCCTCCTTTCCCCCCCTTCCTAGACTTTATTGGATAGCAACAAGAGACACTCTTAATAAAATTGTATGCTTTTCTAAAATGTCTAGGCAACCAGGGAAGTCTGTGTATAATAATGACTGAGTGACGGGGGTGGATTGCGTGCTTGCTCCTGTCTACTGACGCTAAACCGCTGAGAGGCTGAGAGAGATCTTAAATAAATACGTAAGTGAACAGCATGTACCTGAGGGAAATTCAAAGTCATGCCCATGGATTCCTGTATCTAAAATAAAGGAGTGAACACAGCACTCCAAGCAATTCCCAGGCCTCACCTGGGATCTGCATTCCTGATAAGAACGGGCCAGTGAAAAACAAAATCTGCTCTGCTCAATCCAAGAGACCGCCTTAAAAGCAAGGAGTTGAGCCCCCTGGGTTCTTCTGGAGCTATCTAGCGTTTGCTGGCTCAGAGATCTCCCCACCTCCTTCATGAAAAATGACTGGAAGCCACAGGCTGAACCACACCAGTTAGAATTCATAGTTCCTGTACCTACTATTTAATTTCTCAGCGTAAGAAATGTCCAAACCTGTAAAGAATTTAAGAGTTTGAGCCAAAACTGACAACAACTGCCAGGAAGCAAGATCTCAAATGCTCCCGAGAATGACAGTTTTGCAGTTTCTCCTCTGCATTTGAAATTAAGGAGGGAGTTAAGGAAGATTACATGGAGGGGGAGGAAAGGTGGGGAATGGATTCCAAGGTTATGCGCTTTCTTAGGGTGGTTACCCCTCACAGGTGTATTACTTGTGGCATTTCAAAGGTGTGTTAACCTAGCTGCACAAGAACAATGGACAAGGCTTGCTTAAAACCTCTCAGTACAGAAGGTACAGGTCTGGACCATGACTATCCACCATGAGCTGCCCCGTTAGGAATTTATGATTTATTACAGTAATCCCGTTTCACCCACAAAGGATACTGTCTATTATATAGTGTTTTCATTCCATACCTAGGCCTAACATAATTTTTTCTGCTTCCGCACCCTTTAGATTATTTGTTGTGACACATAAAAGATGATTCCACATTCAAAATAACAACTGGATCGTGATTCTGGAGCCCAGAATAAACAGTCCAGAGACGCAGCCCCCTTTTTTGAATGGTTCCATGTTTAAGTTTACACATGCTGTAGGAGTCTGTTTTTATTTTCACTAAGACTATAAACCAGGACAGATAACACTGCAGCGAGCAGAATGTGCCACCCCAAAATGTGGGTCTTAGGGACACTGGTTATTTTAGGTTGGTTAATTTTAAGAAATAGCAGCCCCAGGACAAGCTCTGGGAAAACCAAGAAGAACCATTTGTAAAAGGACATGTACATTTGTAAGGGTGTTTCCCTCACAGTACCAGGCCTGTCTCCAAAGAAGGCAGGGGCTCATGTGTGCATAAGAACCTTACCCTGGTTTTCTGTGCTTTTCCTGGTCACTTCCCTTAACTGACTCCCCATCCCTCAACATCATCTGTTGTCTTTAACTGAACGTGGTATTTGAGGCGATGGCTTTCATCATTTTGGTGAGTACTCAGTGTTCCTAGGTCACACCCAAAGACACAGGAGTTATATATGTTACTAAACTTTAGTTTGTTTTTCTCCTCCTAATCTGTCTCCCAGTACTTTGATTATTAGTTCAGTCAGAAGGCTCTTGAAGGGTAGAGGATGTTCTTTGTCTCCCCAGGCAATGTACCCAAAGGACAACATCTTTGGAACCTTTTTAAATAAGAGAGGAACTTAGGAAGACACCTGCTGCTACCATAGCTGGTAAGACCTACACAGAGGTGAGCAAGAGTGGGTTTGCAGCTGTTTGCATGGCAAAGGACATGCACTGCAATATTACAATAGCTTTATTAACTCAAAAGAATGTCATAAATCAGCCACAACCTGCTTTGCCACCCTGTATTAGGAGCATCTAGCCAGGACACAAAACTGCATTATGATGGTAAACTGAATATTACAAGACCACTTATTTTGGTGAGATTCAAACCTACAGTGCAAAGAGCTTCCCTAATAAGAAAGGTCATAATGATAACTGGAGAGCAAAGATTTTCATTAAGTATGATACATGGAAAAGGAAAGACTGTTTCAATTACAGCTAGAAGAGAGAGCAGGCAGGTGAAAGGGCACAGGAAATCTGAAACTCGAACCGCCCATGAAGTCCTGGTACAGTCTAGGCAGGCTCTCCTCTGCAGTGACTGGCCAAAGAGCAAATCTGTGCCAGAGCTCACAATGGAGGAAGGCTTCACCAGCCCCAGCTTCCCAGCCCAGACTTTACCCTCTTGACAGTGGCATGGGGGTTAAATGGATTTGAAGCTGCCAGGGCTAACAAAGATTAAATATCAACAGCAAACTTTATAAAAGAAATGGAAAATGCTACCTAGAATTCGTAGGTAAACGAAGTCCCCAATGCTAGTGACACACTTAGCATGTGTCACATGCAAATAGAGCGACAGGAATACCCTTTTCTCACTCTGTCACCTTTGGGAAACCGCATTCTTCAGGAGCTAAGGAGGCCTCTCTCCTCTGCTGCTGCATTCCAACAGTGGCATTCAGAAATCTGAGTGCTGCTCCCAGACAGGACATTAGTCTCACTAGAACGGGATAGGCAGGACATCTCTAGAGGTAAGACAGATCTCACTCTTCAACTTTCTGGTCAATTCCCATTTTGATCCTACACCCAAATTAGAGCTTTTCTATTTTAGCTGAGATTCAGTCTCTCCAGGGAGTAAGCAGGTTCGTGAATGCCCAAAATCTCACACTTCCTCCAACCTGCCCAAGACCAAATGAATTGTAGTAGTGTGCTAGGCACTCTTTAAAGCACTTCAGTTCAGCATTCCTCAGAACACACACCCAGGAGAGATACGTGAATTTATCCTAGTTTACAGGTGTAGAAAATGAAGCAATGTGGTTAGATCACGTAGCAAGAAAACTTTGGAACCAATAGTCACACTCAGCCAATCAGGATCCAAAGACTGAGATCTTAATCTTATGCTGTATTTTCTAGGAATGTCCTCTGCTTAAAGATAAAATGAGCACAAAAGGTTACTGACTCAACTAAAACAAAATAGTTTTCTAAATTTCTGTTTCTGAAGTTTGGTAATTCTGCTTAGAAAAAATCTGCACATCTCCCGGATTAAAGTTTCTTTAAACTCACACCGAAAGTCTTGTGGGCCTCCTCTAAATACTGATGTTCAAAATCTCCATTTCCTGGGAGGGCAACGGGTGTATTTAAATGACAATACTGTTGCCCCCTTCAGAATGAATGACCAAAGTGCAGGAATGCAATTTGCTCTCTCTGCTTCCTGGTGCAGGTGCCGGCGCAGGTGCGGGTACAGGTGCCTGCCCAGATGCAAGGGCAGTTAGGGAAGGTCAAGGTCTGCCCAGATTCCTGGTAGCCAGTTCTCTCTGCGGGCCTCTGGCCTCCCTCTCAAGCAGTGGCCCACTGCTTTGGACAACCCACACTACTGAAGCAGCAGAGAAAAGGTTGATGAGAGTCAGGTCAACAGCGGCAGCTGAGAAGCATCTGCAGGTCTCAGAAATAAGAATCTGCAGCCCAACAGCCAGGGGCTCTGCCTACAAATGTTCACGTTGTGAATGCCCATTAACAGACATCGTCCTCTCCGTGGAGCACACCCCAAGCTTCCTGATTTTGTTCCCAGAAGGAGAGTAAGTGACTGAACCCCCAGGAAACAAGTGTGCCCTCTCCTCCACCAGACTAGTTTGCTCTGATTACTCAACCTTTGGGAAATTCCAGTTGGTGGAATGTTACTATCATTGTGGAAATTTTTTGCATAATTCTTTTTTTGGTAGGCTTCAAGTTTTTTGTGTTTAAATTCAAGGGTATGGAAAAGCTAGTGATGCCTGTATTGACCCAGGCAAGTTTTAAAGTGGACCAACAAATTGCCAGAGACTGACTGTGCTTTGACTTGCCAAGAAGACACAGGGGTGAGAGAGTTACAAAATAGCCCAGTTCACCAGTTAATCATTAGATGTGGAGCTGCACAAAGATAACCACTCCATGGACGGTCATAAAGTCACATGTGCTCCCAAAGCAAAGGGACGATACCTGGCTTATTTGACAGCATACCCAGGGCCTGACAGAGCAATCACGTGTAATGATAGATGTTCAAAGACATATGGAATATAAGAACAAATAAAGGGACACAAACTTTATCAGAATCATTCTCTCACCAACAAGGCAAACCAGCTCAAATAGCAAGGGCATTTTTAATCTCTTCATAAAATTGTTTAAAAAAAACTATACATATAACCAGCCATATATTATCACAGCCTCAAAGTGTATGCTGAAAATTTTTCAGTGAAAATACTTTCTTATCCTGTAAACTTTAACATATCTGTTTAAAATACAAAAACTATTTTATGGCATTACAGAGTAAAATTTATGGACATAGGAAATATATAATGGGAAAATGAATTTGGGGGGCTACATGTGATGGTACGTAATACAATTACTCATTTTTACAAGAAGTTTACTCCTTTATCACACCACTTTACTCAGCTATGTAAACAACTTAGATATGCAGTGTACAACTCAGATATACAAATATAGAACCATCTACAGTTCTCATTTCCATTCTTTAGCATATGCTCTGTACCTTCAACAATATCCTTATTATTAAAATTTACATTCCCGATAAAAATATTCACAGTTATGGTAGTCTCCAATTTTAAAACGTACTTTCACATATAATTACTTTTATTTTTAGAGAGAGGAGAAGGGAAGGAGAAAGAGAGGGAGAGAAACATCAATATGTGGCTGCCTCTCACATGCCCCCACTGGGGACCCAGCCCCGCAACCCAGGCATATGCCCTGACTGGGAATCGAACCATGACCCTTTGATTCATAGCCAGCACTCAATCCACTGAGCTACAGCAGCCAGGGCACACATATAATTACTCATTTTACCTTTCAAAGTGTCCTACTGAGCAACTAGAGAAGAGATGAAAATCACTTTCATTGCAATATTTCCGCCTAAGTGATAAGGAAATTAAAGCGAAAGCAGAAAGGAATTACCTCCAGATCACAGAGCTGGCAAGTGACAGCCAAGCCTGGAAGGGTCTTAGAGCGAGCCCAGGGCTCTGCGCATGAAAACGGTCTTGTTCGCAGATCTCCAAAGCAGCCCTTGGCACTCTCTGAAGCTGCCAACCCCTTGACTGTGTACGTTTCCCAAGTATTTAAATGTGAGTTTAGATGAAGAAGCAATAATGAGTCAACACTAGGTATCACTCTGCAACAACCTGCCAGGATGTTCGACAAATTATTACAAACTTTATCACATTCAGGAGTCACAGTCATCACACCTGATACGACTGTAACATGAGGCTAAAAAAAGAAAAAGTAGGCAATACACAGGGGAAAGTAATAATCTATTGATTTCTTTACGACAATAGACACAGGTGTGTGAAAATAAACTTCCTGTGACAGAAGGAAGCATGCTGAAGCCAGTAGGTCTTTCTCCATGACCACAGTCTTTTGCTCCTATGTACCAGGCCAGCTGCTCTGGCCAGAGAAGGGCCGTTAGCAGCTCTGGCTGTGCCCAAGGTGAAACGCTGCTCTCAGCTGGCACGGCCACATTTGGGGCACTGGTTCTCCAGTCGCACCCAGCTTTGGGCCACTAGCACTGACTAGCCCCTGACACAGGCCCAGTGAATCTCTCCCGGGGAAGGGCGCTGGGCCAACAGCTGGTGCTTCTCTCCGTTTTATTCATTATTCAGTGCCTTCTGACAGCCCTGCTTTCAAATACCCCATGTTGTTGTTCAGATAGGCCTTATAAAGTTGGGCAGAGGACAAAGCTGAGATCAAAATTATAAACAAGTTCACCTCTTCCTCCTGAGTTTTTCAAAATTAAGTTTCCAAAGTAAACAGTTACTAGATTTTATTTCTGTATCAATTAGTGTCATTTATCACAGCTTAGCTTACCCCTGACTTCCAGTAAAAATATATAAACGTATACACATAAACAGCTATTTGTGCACATACGTACACTTAAATCCTGCAGGAGACCTGAAAACCAAGCAGTTACCTAAGATGGTCTTTTACAGGCATATTAATTATTAGCGCCTCATATTTGGGTTACTGTTCTAATCAAAGCCAATCATTATGTAAGGATTGCATCTGGAAATATTGTTTTAGAAATTCAGAATAAAAACAAAAATAATTATTCAAAGACTGTAAATAATTATCTATATAAATTACCATTAAGCAAAACAATGTCCATGTTCATAGCAACAGTGACCTGTAAATCAAAACTTGAGTTTGACCTCAAGTTCTTCCAAGCTGTATGACTTCCAGCAAATTACATCAAATGGAGAGATATTAATTTATAAGGTCCCTCAGCACTCAAAGTTCTGTCAGCTTTTAATGGTGGGCTTATTCAATATTGAGGCAATAAAAATAATAACATTTGTACTTTAAAGCAGGGATCAAAGGGAAAACCAAAAAGGAATCGCTCCCTAAATTATGAACAGCTGGGCTGTAATGCCCACAAACCTGCCATGCGACTTGCCTCTTGCTTCCTCGCCCCCCCCCCAACCTCCCCCCCCACCCCCCGCTCTTCTCCTTGGAGACGAAGGCTCAGGCCGCCATGTCTTCCTGATGTTTCCACCCAGTGCTCCAGAGCTGGGGACTACCTAATCCAACCTCTTTTCCCCACCACCTCCTTTCTTCTTCTCAGAAGGAGGCAACCAGGCTATAGTTTGGATGACTTTCCACATCCCAAGGCCCTGTATGTTGACAGCTGATAGTTTGATCCACCATCCCACGTCCGCCTCCCCCTCCTCTCCCCCCACCCCTTGCCTCAGTCCATATGACCTGGTTGAGGACCCAGAACCCCAGCAAACCAAGCCAATCAGCACCCTTTCTTTCCCTCAGGACACCTGATTCACTAGGCCCAACCGCAGTGAACCTCAGGACCTCTTCAGGTGCAACCAGCACTTAAGTTCACGTTTTCCTATCAGACCGAAATGTAAGATCTTCTGCCGTGGGAGCTGTGGGACCTACCTGCTCTCTCCTTGGGGGCCCTGAGAACAAAGCTGCTGGAGCAGGCAGAGAGAGAGGATATACCAGAGGAATTACGTGAACTCCTAAGTCAAGCTCTACCTTAGCTGCAGCAAACTCCCCTTTCGTTGCGACCAGTCAGGGTTGCATTTTCTGCCAATGTGCAACCCTCCCAGAAACGTCCAATTGCTACACGTGTGTGTACATTCAATAACAAACCTGGCTCTACTAGTTCCTGTACTGTCACCTGAGACAAGCTTGTGGAGACTTAGCCTCCGTTGTCCTCCGTTTGCAAAATGAAGATGATTTCAATCTCAAGGGATTATCATGAGAATTCAAAAATGACGTAAAAATCATAAGACCCGGTGGGTCACAGGAACTCAGAAAACGGCAGCTTCTATCGTTTCTGCCACTGCTTTCGGGCGATCTCTCCCCTGCCGTAAGAGGATACATAAACCTACTTAATGCTGAAAATAATGAAAGTAGAGCTAATCCAAAAAGCAAGTTCTAGAATTTGAAGTAAAATTAGAAAAAGTAACACGTCATTGCCTTTAGACTCTAAAGCTCTTGAAAATGTGTGGGGAGCACCTCTCACTCAGAGCTTCCCTCCATCACTAAGTTCTCTAACACTGAACCTGCCTGCAATGAAACATCTTCCTATAAACACCAGTGTCTAACACAGGTACATGTAACAACCTTGATCTGTAGTTTATTCATTAATCCAGAGCTATTGTTTTTGTCTTTGAAACAATACCGGTTAAGCAGGCTTTCCTTTATAGTATCAAACAGGTAAGAGATTTCTGCTGTGTATTACCCCGAACTCCAGCTCCCGAGATCAAAATACAACCAACTACAATGGGTTAACATTAATTTATACTTCTTGTTTTCCTTTAGTCTCTGCCATAACTGTGTCATTATGCCAGTATTTTCTGAATCGCTAGTGAATGGCAAAAACAAATACAGCAGTTGTGAGTTAATCAGAGACTTCACTGTTGAAACAACCAGCAAAAGTAGACACATTTAGAATAGTAAATGGTAACAAAACACACAGGCTCATTAATAAGAAGGCAATTAGGTCTTCTGGGAGAATTCGTCTTCTAAAAGAATGCTAAAGCAAGCTACGAAATTCAAGTGAAATTGTGTTTTGACATGAATAGTGTGCCCTGTCTATTACATCATCATTTTTCTCCTGAGAAAACTGACAAGAAGCTCTGTTCTTAAATATGAGCACGAAAGATAGGAAAAAGAACACGAGGAATAGTTAATATATTCCACCTAACTCTCATTCACGATATTTGACTGTCCTAAAAATGAGCTCCTTATTACAAAGATCCTTAAATTACCCCTAGGGGAAAATGAGAAATGTAAAATAAGAAACTGCTATTACTAGAAATGTCAGAGGGAATATAATTTCCTAAATCAACATATCAATAGACTAAAATGATTAGCATATATCATGTTTGGTTCCTCAGATACTTTATTTATCTCTACATATTCTTACACAACGGGTTTATAACCCAAACCATATTGCTTTATTTTTGTTCTCTTGTAAAACTATTTCTTTCAAAATTGCTTAAGTATTCTTTAAGAACCTGGATGGTGTTACTGTTTTCATGTGTCTTGGATGTTAAATTATAATTAAGTAAATACTGATCAGAAATAAAATTCCAGGGAAATTTGTTTCATGTTGTAATTAATCCTTTCAAAATACTCTTACAATTCTACAGTAAAGTGCATGTAGCAATTATTTTCAAGCTGAGCTTTTTTTTTTTTTTTTTGTCCTAGAGCAGTGTTTCTCAAAATTAAACATTCAAGCAAATCTCCTGGAGATTTTATTAAATGGCAGTCTGGGTCGGCTCTGACAGGCAATCACAAGACCATCAGAAGTTCCCAGGTGATGCAGATACTGCTGGCTCAGGAAGCACACAATTCAAGCATCAAAATTCTGGGGTGTCTTGCAACTGAGGGATCCAATGACCATGAAGGAATCAGCTCTCAACCGCAAGGTGGGCAGTGAGGGTGCTAGAACAGGCTTCCTCTCCACTCTTGAATTTGCTGACTGACCTTAGGCGAATCACATCAAAGAGCTGTGACCAGTCTGCCACTTACAAAGCTGTTAAGCCACCAACCACCAAACAAGGATTAGGGGTATTTCTGTAGCTGGTCAGCTGCTGCCCTGCCTGGTCAGGGTTTGGAGAATCAGCCTATATTCCACCAGGTAAGGAGCCGGCTGCCTGGAGAGCCGGTTTATATAAATAGATACCAATCTGGAAGAAGATTTATTATGTTTTCCTTCAAAGTATGGCATAGTAAAATATACCATATACTATATAGTTATTTTATTTTCCATTTCAGTTTTCTCATCTATGAAATAGAAACAATAATTATCTGTGTTCAATACTGTTCTCAAGAATCTATGTATAGGGGCTTGACCCCATCTCTAGATGTCCTTAGCTTCCTTGTAACCTGAACCTTTGGACAATGAGATGCAATCACCATTAAGATGTGTGTATGCATGTAAATACATATTTACATCTTTTGGCTTTCCCCACAACAAATTTAACTGGGAACGAGTTTATTTGGCTCTATTTCTGCATTCCACGTGTTGAAATAACTTCTAGAATGGCACCTGTGGAAGGATCCAGCCAGCACTGCCCATTCGTCTTTTTTATTAACAGAGCTCTACAATCTTATAAAGCAGAAACATGGGCTATTTCATCAAGGACTACTTAATTTGCTCCTAAAACAACTGCAGTGTCAAAATAAGCCACTTGTAATTTTTATGGATTATCCACACACAGAGGAGAATGCCAAACATTCAGTGGAATTAAGTGGGGAAGTGGCAGGGTTTCACAACAGAACTGATACGGCCCTTCCACCCCCAAAACCTGCCGATTTCCCAGAGCCTCAGCCATCTGACAACCCTCACTAAACTAAGGTTTTTTTTATTGTGTAAGTTGTTTTATTACTAGAATATTAACTACAAATTAAAAGGATTCCCACAAGAATATGAGAGGAAACTAAATATGCCTCTTACAACAGAATCTTTGAGGAACTAATAAAACCTTTTATGGGAAACTATGTTTTTATAGAACATTTTTCATAAAACATTTCCACTAAGATGGAGTTTGAAGTTTATAAACTATCTGCCTCCAGAGTTTGCATTGCTATCAAACATTCAAACATAATTTTTAAAAAGTTTTCCAAAGCATAGCTGTGTAATATAACTTATCTCATGTATTTCAAAGTGTCAGGCAATTTTCTTATCTCATGTATTTTCAAAGTGTCGGGCAAGTGTGATGGCACTTAAAAATCCCTGTTCCCATTTACAAAACAGTTCTTAAAGTTCCTCTTCAGTTCAGAGATATATAAGCAAAGACAAATAAATCTTTTGCAGCATTAAAAGATTATCTCATGTATGTGTAAGTTCACTTTTGGTTCCCATAGAAATGAAAATTATCCTGATTGATGTACTTATTCACTTACTTTGTCATCAAATACCAGTTTAAAACATATTATGACTTGATAAAATACCATTATTCAGTAACTATGACAATCGACACGAGTTTTGATGAAAAAACAAGTCAAAAGCAATTATAACCTTTTTAGGCAAAAAGAAACACCATGTGATAATGGAACACAAACCAACTGTATACGATCAAAGGGTAGAGTCTGACAGGAATCCCGAGGGAATTTTTTAGACGTGAACGTGTTTGGACCAATAAATAAGTCAAGAGGGCTTTTTTTCCTCTTTAGAAAATTAAATACAACATCGAACACATACACACACACATGTGTGCACACACACTCCCAGCATTCTTTGTTTCTTCTTTCAGAATAACCTGTAAACTTTCTTGATGTTTCCTGTCAGGAAATCTTCCAGAATTCCTGAAACCCTGCCCTGCATGAGGACCAAGTAGGGGGAACAGAAAGAGCACGAGACAGGTGAGAACCGCATTTGCTGTGCCTCTGAGAAGCAAATGCATATTTAACATACCTTACACTGTCTTCAGTACCACCTTGAACAGACCTAGAACCCTGCACTTCAAAAGCACCAGAAGGCAACAACACAATTTCTCTAGAGAAGACCACATTGCATGAATTAAAAAATTGAAGGCCACAACAATGTGTAGTAAACCATCATTGACAGAAACGTGACATGTGGTAGGAGGACTGGTGTTTGCTCTGGGCAGCAGTGGAGTCATAGTTCCAGTTTCAAGAACACGCAGCACTGGACGATACTGGGTGAAAACTTACAAAGGCTGTGATTCTGTGCACGTGTGTATGGAGCTTTGTTGTTGCTAGAGTGGTGTGGGAAGGAGTGAGTGTGGCAGGGGGTGGCATGACAGAGGACTTGATTTATTTTTCAAATTCACATTTATGAACACAAAGAGAAGAGCTGTCCGCAGTACACATGCCACAGCCCCAGTGCAGCCAGAGCTGCCTCTTTTCACCTGGGCAGGCCAGACACAAAAGGACATCTTGCAATCCAGGAAAATCAACAGGGTAGAGTGTAAAGGACCCATGTGAGACAAAAACCAGTCCTGGAAATATCCCTTCACACATCATTCCTAGTGACCAGAATTTGGAGTTTTAATGAATTAAGAGACTGATGGATTCTGGCCAATCAAAACCAGAAAACTAAAGGGCCAACCTGAAAACAAGCTGTCCCTGATGTAATGTCCTGGTAAAAAGTAAGTGTAAGATAAATTAATCTCTCATACAAGGACATCAAGAAGCCAGACCCTAGGACAGTGGCACTGCTCAGAGGCAGGGCACTGAGGAATCAAGTGAGGGCTGCTTACAAGCACAGTGTGCTGTGCCCGAGATGACACTCAAAGCAGGTCTGGAGCTGCACTCCCAGGCTCGCGTCATACCAGAGAGACAATAGTCCCTCTCTAGGTCATTGATAAGACTGCATCTAAAAGGCTGCCTGGTGTTCTCCACACTGAGATGAAAACGCTGAACAGCCAACAGTTAGTTGAACAAATAGGTAAGGAAAATCACTCAAAATATATTTATTGTGTAGCTAGAATACTAGGGATGTTAATAATGACTCTTCCCCAGATCTAGCTCAAGTAAAGATTTATATGAGGTAAGTAAAAATACAAAAGCATAATTCTCTCACTGTGCTGATGAAATTATGATATGGCCAATCTGGGATGTTAATGTTTAATAATGATTAAAAACCTATGACTGGCTGACTGGCGGATATACACACAGCACCCTGAGCAGCCTGTCCTTACTAGGAGATAGTGCAGGAGTAAGTAGAGACGGAAGTCAAGGCACTTGGCTACCTTCATGTATGATGATTACACCCTAGACAGCTGCATAATGCCCTACAATTGACAGTGTCAGTTCACATAAATTATTTTATACGATTCTCATCTAAACCACATGGACAGTTCAGGGTAGATATTATTAGCCCCATTTTAGAGAGGAGAAGGTTGAGTTTCTCAGTGGCTTCATCTGTGACTGGCTTTGTCAGCCATCTGCGCCCTAGTGCAGAAAACTGTCTTATCCTATGCATGATAGACATCAAGAGATAACAGCTACACAACCCAGTGAAGAACTTCAATATATCTTTGTGCTTCTACACCTCTGTCTCCCCAGGTGTGACATATGACACTGGTGTCATTTTCAGTGAGAGATTAAACTGAAAAACATAAGTTGATAGTTATAAGACGTTCTAGTTTGAAAGAGGCTCACATGTAACATTTTTATACTTTAACTCTAAAAGCTAAGGCAGAAGTCATGATGAAAATATTCTTAAGTTTGTGGTTAAACAAAGTAGACTGGATAATACTTATATCAAAAATCCAACAAGCCTCAGTTTTTCAAAATTTGCTTTTGAAGCTCACTTTGTTCGGAGTCACACGATAATATCTAAAAGGAGTGAATTGGCCTCAGTGGGTATGATTTAAAAGACATGTAATGGGTAACTAAAATTCTGAACACATATTTTAGATTTTAAAGCACTTTTATTCAAATTTCTCAAAAATACAAGTTCACTTAGAGAATATCCTAAGAAGATCAGCAAGAAATAACACACAGCCAAATTCTAAATCTGTCTTTGGAACAAATCTGACTGCCAAAAAAGCTGGTGACAAAAGAACACTGAATGATTTAGCCAGAAAGATTGGACATTTTTACAAAACAAACTTTTAATTTATGAAGAGAGGAAGATCCACAACCTGACTTTAAACTGTGGTAATAAAAGGCACTCATTTCTAGGCATATATGTAAATCCTGAAGAGCAAAGTTTTGAGATATAACTTTGGGAAAATTGCATATTAAGACTGCATATTCTTTTACTTAAATGTAATATAAAATCAAATGCTTTTGCCTGGTCAGTATAGAAAAGCCAGGCATATTTAGTCAAATTAATTGAACTGTATGTCCAAGAACACAATTGTTCACTAGAGAAAGCTGAACTCCAGGGACCAGAAAAGCTCATCTCCTCATTCAGGTGTAGGAAATTTAATATTTACTCGCTCATTAAAGAGTAAGTGATATTTGAAAAGAGAAAAAGAAAGGTTTCTTTACTGCTGGAAATACAGCCATCAGCTGTTGAGACATAAACAGTTTCAGCCTTTGAATACACGTAAGTTTTAATCATGCAACTGGTAGAATTCAAACTTTCAATTAGCAAACTATATGCCTTTCCAAGCACAGGCTCTCCGTGCAGTGATAATAAACACGGTGAAGAAATCAATACTCACTCCAACTTGCCTGCATAGGATGACTTACATCAAGCACAGTTCCAACACTAATAGGCATTATATGTCACAGATGCATGCAGTGATGCTTACTCCAGGAAGAATCAAATTGAGCCATGGGGTCATTCACTGCATAGGGCTGCTGTTGCCCTTTGCACACATCACCGATAGCCATAGCTTTTCCTCTAGACTCTGCATTTCCTAATCTGCCTGAGTGAACACCACATGCTGCCACCTGAATCTGTTGTCGAACTCCTTTTATAGAGAGTTCTAAAGAGGGGGGAGGGGAAGGGAAATAAGAATTACTCCGGATCACAACAATTTGAGTGTATTTCCTGGAAACCCTGCAGCCAAAACAATGAGGGAAACGGACTCGTGCAAAGTTAAGTTCTTTCTCCGCGTCCGTCGGCCTCAGCCAGGAAGGCGACGGTCGCTTCCCTGGTCTTTTCTCCAGCACCGCTCGGCCACCTCTGGTTCTCCCTCTGCACCGCGAACCAAGGAGCCAGAGGTAACTCGGCGGCTACGCTGAGCTGGGTGGGTTGGCCAGAAAAGTTGGTAGGATCGGCGGGAGGCAGACGAGCGCCTGGGAGCCCGCTCCCCAGCGTCCACCAGGTGAAACTCCAGAGCCCCCAGAGGAGAGAACGAAAGAAGCAGCCAACGGGAAGGACAACAAAACTGGAAGGAAACAACAGGACGGGACCGGGAGAGAGCGGGTTTCAAGGACTTCACTAAGTGGCTTTACCTAGAACCCAAAGGGATAACATGGGAGACCGCGCCACATGCCTCCTTTAGGGTTCTCCTGGCGGGCGGCAATCGTTTGCAGCCCCCAGCACCCAGACCCGCTCCGGGAGTAGCTGGGCTCCAACACCGGGACCAGGCTTCCCAGACCCGGCTCCCAGCCATCGCTGCCCAGGACCCCTCCATCTGGATCCTTAGCATCCGATTTCAGAACATGAAACGCGCGAACGGAACCCACTCCACTCAGTGCCCTAACCCAAAGGGCAAAGCCGGGAGCAGCCCAACGCTGTGGGAGGAGAAAGGGACTGTGGGAGGGACGGGGAAGTAGTT
The DNA here is from genome assembly GCF_014824575.4 of Sturnira hondurensis. Taxonomy (NCBI): domain Eukaryota; kingdom Metazoa; phylum Chordata; class Mammalia; order Chiroptera; family Phyllostomidae; genus Sturnira; species Sturnira hondurensis. Next base: position 9,398,780 of record NW_028077105.1, on the reverse strand, counting down.
GGACAATAGTCAGGGGAGGTTATTCCCGGGACAAAAAGCACCTGGCAAAGCGCGCCGAGGTCGGTCCAGTCCCTGAGAGTCTCCACGTTTCTGACAATGGCTTCCCGGGGAAATTTTTTTTGAACACTCTAGTGGCAGCCAGCAACAACCTTGCACCACGAGCAACAGAGTCGTCCCCAGAGTCGTAACTACTTTTTCTTTCTCTCTTCCTCAGCTCCGGGCAGCCTGCGCTGGGCACCGAGGCGACCAGTTTCCCATGAAAAGCAATGTCTCACTCACTCCCGCAGAGCGCAGCCAACCTGCGCCTGGGGAAAGCCTCAGAGGGGAACAATGGGTCCCAAAGACGAAAGTTACCTGCCCCGAGTGGCGCCCAGCCCCGGGTCCCGCGTCCCACCTGGTACAAACTCTTGGGACCTCTCACTCCGCCCTGCCCCCCAACCCCGGGCTGCGAAAGCTTCCCCTAAATCCTAGCCCCCGGCCCTTCCAAGGAGCCACTCCACCCCCCTGGAGCCCAGGATCGCGGGAAGCCAACGGGGCCACTCACCTGCGGAGAACTGGCCTTGGGCCGACCCCAGCAGAGGCCAAGGAGAGAGGAGGAAAAACGCCAGAAAAGCAGGCAGCGCCGCTGCCGCCGTATCCATGTCGACTTTGGGAGAAGTTTCAAGCAGCTTTGCAAAGAGCTGCCCGGAGGATCGCAGAGAAATCCACAACTGAGAGCCAGCCGGGCCTCGCCGGGTGAGAGCGGGAAGTCCGTGGCCACCCGCCGGCACTTTTTCCCTCTTAGCTGTCGCCGAACTACCTCGGGGGCGCCAGCGTCGCTCGCGTGGCCGGTCGGCCGCGGCGGCAGCTCTCCATGGCTCGGCGGAGGCTGCTCCTGTTAGCCAAGAGTTACTTTGCTCGGGGAGGGGCGGGGGCGGAGCCGGGGGTGACGTCGCCCCGCGGGCTCCGGGAGCTTCGCAGGAATGCGGGCTCGGGCGCGGCGCCGCCGCTGCCTCCTGCCGGAGAGACGCGCGCTAGCCCCGGCCGCGCGCCCCGCGCCCCGCGCCGCCTTTGTTCGCCGCCGGGGCCCCGCCGCCCGCCGCCGCTCCGGGGGAGCGGTGGCGGGAAAGGGGGCCCAGCGCCATTCCCAGCCCTTTTCCGGAAACCGGAGTTTGAGACGCTAGAGTTTGGTGAGCACTGGCCAGACCTTTGAGGACGGGCGCACGCACACCCCCGCCGCCCGAGCAGAGGTGCGCGGGGGTCGGGTCCCCAAGGTGGAGGGCCCGCCCGAGCGGCTGCGGGGAGCTAGAACGGGGAGTGTGCGAGCGCCCCGAAGAGATGTCTACCTGCATCGATAGCTCCCCGCTTCTTATTCCTGAAATAGGGACCAAGACCCCCCTCCCCCGCTGAAAACTTATTGTTCCGTAGTCACGTAAAAATAAAACTTGAGCCAAAATAAACGTCCGGTAACTTTCCAGTGTGAACAGCTGGCATGTCTCCTTCCTGGTTTATTTGTCATTTGCCGAATATTTGGATTTACTCTCTGCTTCACTGACTTCGCTTGTTGCTCGGAAACCTTCCGGCCTCTTTCCACGTCTGCCCCCAGGAAGAACCTGAGAACTGCATCGGGGCTTCCCGTGCTTTCCTTCACACAGGTCTGCTGGGCTAGAAGAGGGTTTTGTTTTGTTGTAACGTCTAAGAGCTCCTGAAGACGTAAGTTGTTAACAAAAGGACAATGAAACAGCCAGGAGTGATTTCATCCAGAGGGAAAGAATGCTGTACGCCTGTTTCGACCGCGGAGTATTTTAGTTTGCTGCTTCTCCAGCAGCCGTTGCACCATATGCCACACTTACTTGCTCCTGAAAAGACTGTGTAGTGCATACTTTATTCGTTTTTTGTAACGTAGCCAATAAAATAGTTGTGGTCACAACTGAATAAACAATTTCCATTCAGAATGTTGATGTCATACATACAATTCCTAAAACACAATCTATTGATTGACACCTGTCAGTTACTCGGACATTTTATCTTTAGCCTTTGCAAATCGATACAATGTAATATTCAATTTAATATAAACATAATTTACCAAGATACATATTCCTCTATTCAAGTTAAATACATTATATTAAAGACCAGGGTTATGATAAAATTGGAAAAATACTTTTATATATAACAAATATACAGGGTCTAACACAAATAATGCCCCTTTTTAATTACAAAATCATAAGCATGTAATTGTAGTGCAACGGTATCATAGTCAAGCACATCATATGACAATTTCGGTGAAATGTTCAAATGGCTGTCCATCTCGTGTGAGACATCCATGTACCCTACCAACCACACTCAAGCAGGCATTACTTCTGCCGGCCCCTGTATACATGCGTGTATATAATCAGGAAGGAAAAAACTTTTTAAAAACTTGTGGTAAGAATAGAGGCTTGATTGAACATGATTTGGAGTCTTATAGCTGGCTCATTACCACACTAACTAGCCAAATAATTCAATTCAGCATAGTTAAGTTCATTTTTCCTTAGGATGCACCATAGAAGCTTTAAAAATTAATTAGCCTATAACTTTTAGCACATCATTGTTCTTATTTCTTTGATTGGGGACCATTCCTAAATCCTAGATGACAAAATAACAGAAGGATATATATTTTCCTTTTGAAGGACTTAGCAGAACTTTGTCGAATTTAGCAGCAATATGCTTCAGGAAAAACAAAAACCCACCATCTATATACTAATTAGTCTGTTCTTCTATAATTGAAGGAAAAATTAAGTTCATGACTTGGTAGATATGTTTGATTAAACACATCAAACACTCATTTAAAAATTGACATACAATCCTGACTAGGTAGCTCAGTTGGTTAGAGCATCATCCAATATGCCAAGGTTGCAGGTTTGATCCCCAGTCAGGGCACATACAAGAATCAACCAATAAAAGCATCAGTAGGTGGAACAACAAATCTCTCACACTCTCTCTCTCTGTCTCATCAATACATAAATAGATTAAATTCTAAAAATTGGCATGTTAAGGCAAAGCACACACAGTTCTTACCTTGTCCATTCCTTGGGTCAGCTGATACATGATTCATCTCACAGTTCCCTGTCCTAGAAGTAGTAACAGTAACAAGTAATATTTATAGAGTCCTCACAATTTGCTCAGTACTGACTTAAGATACACAATGTATCATGTAGACATCAAGATACACAATGTCTCCTTGAGCTTGGACAACAATTCCATGACTTTCTTAACAATCATTACTACCATTTGACAAATGAGGAAACAAGGTTACGGATTAAGTATTTGCCCAACAGCTTGCCTATGGGTGAGAAGTGAGAGAGAGGAAACAACGAGGGACAAAGAAATTCTCAAAAGGAATCAGCAATCTACCAAGGATATCTTATAACCGAAAATCAAAGAAATGCAAGAAAACTTTCAGACAAGTAAATCAATCTTGTTGTCCTTAGTTGTCACTAATGCTGGCCATAATAATTAATGCTGCCAAAGTGGATTAAGATTAAAATACTTTGAGTAGAGAATATGTGTGCCTGACACAAATTATCTGGAAAATATTAGGAACTTACTGTTTTCATTTGAAAGAATAAATGATTTAATCAATCAATAGAAACATGAATTTGGTATAATAAAAATTATAATAAAATTGGGTATAATAAAAATTATATCCAATTGGGTATAATTTAAAATTCACTAAAATGTTCATATTCTTTATTTACTAGATAATCCAAAGACATAATCCACAATGTGGAAAATGCTATACACACAATGATATTTACCATTTATAACAAAAGAAAAATATGGAACTTATATAAATGTCCAACAATAGGCAGATTCCTATCTCACAGCCACTAGAAATGAAAGTTATTAGAAAAGAGAAAGTTGCAATGTGAGAAAACGCGTATGAGAAAATGTTGGGTAAAAAAAATTCAGAAAACAGTGTCGGAAGATGAAAAAGTTCTGCAGATGGATGATAGTGATGGTTGCACAACGATGAGATTGTTTTTAATGCCGCTGCAGCGTGTACTTAGAGTGGTGAAAACAGCGATTTTTAGCTCTGACCAGGTGGTTCATCTGGTTGAAGTGTCATCCATACACCAAAAGGTTGCAGGTTCGATTCCTGGGAGGCAATGCCGATGTTTCTCTGTCATATCAATATTTCTCTAGCTATCTGTCTATCTCTCCCTTTTCCTTTCTCTCTCTCTAAAAGCAATGAAAAAATGTGCTGGGTGAGGATTTTTTTTTTAAGGTACTCTGTGTTATGCACATCTTACTAGAGAAAAAAATAAGTCAAAAGTCAACATGCACCATGATTAGAGCTAAGAAAAGAAGACTGGAAAAGAAACCCCATAAACCATAATATTGATGTAATTATTAATAGATATAGAATAATAAAATTGCGTAACTGTTCTTTAGATTCCTACTGTTTTCAATATACCATAAGAGTATATTTTGTTGAAAGAGGATTTGTATTCTGACTGCAGTTTTTTCACGTAGTAACTCCAGTCACGAATTTAGATCTGCATTTGGCAAAACGACTTCTGTAGAATTCTATTAACATTTAGTCAGTGTCACTGGAAAATAGGGTCTTCATCTCAAACAAGTTTGGAAAACTCTGAATTGAACAACATTGAACAGTTCCCTTAACTACAGCAGGCTTCTTTACTAGGAGACTTTTCCATCACTATCAGTGTGGCATTGCATTCTGAGAATAAGTTGGAAGAGGAGGAAATGCATTCTTTCTCAGTTTTGACCGTAGAACTGTTTCAGAGAGAAGTATGTCTTAGGATTGGAGTTCTTTTAGGGAACAGAATTTAGAGCCCTGGCTGGTGTAGCTCAATGGATTGAGCGTGGGCCTGCAAACCAGAGAGGATCGAGGTTCGATTCCCAGTCAGGGCACATGCCTGGGTTGCAGGCCAGTTCCCAGCAGGGGACTCATAAGAGGGAACAGAATTTAGAAAGTACTGCTTTAAGCAACACTTAATATCTCTGTTTTTCTTTTTTCATATGACAATGAGGCTAATGAATCGGATTTTCCAAAGAATTAAATGAAATATATATTTCAATATATATTTTCCTATAGATATAAATTTACTTACAGGTATAGACATGAAAAGGCCTGGGTGATAATAATTCCTGAATAAATGTTCTTTTCCTTTACTGTTTTACTAAAAGATGGCATACACACTAATAATACCAAGCAGAGGCAAAGTGTTATTCACCCAGTGACTGACCTTGAGTTTGGCCACAGCATATATTTATAAGCAATTCCATAATATTCTCAACTTGTTAATAATAACTAATTGCTTATATTATGCTTTTCGGTTTGTAATGCTTGTCCACCCACGTGATCTCAATCCATCCTCATTGCAAACCAGTGAAGGAGGCAGGTGGTATAATTAATTTCACTTAACTGATGAAAGAAACAAAAGCTGAGAGAGATTAAACTACCTGGCCAAGGTTATACCACTGGTCAATAGCAGAGATGTCCTCTCACCTGCATATTATAATTCTGAATCTCATTTTCCCCCATCTGCCTAATACCTATGAACCTAAGGTATATTTTAGTTTTGTTCAGTTACTCTCCCCTGTTCTGCCCATACCCCTCCCCACATCCAATCCATCCCCCCACCCCTGGTGTCCTTGTCCATGGGTCCTTTATACATCATGTTGCTTAACTTGACCCTTTCCCTTCATTCCCCCATTATCTCCCTCCCCACTCCTCTCTGGTCACTGTCAGTTTATTCTTTATTTCTAAGTCTCTGGTTCTATTTTGCTCACTTGTTTGTTTTGTTGATTATGTTCCACTTATAGGTGATATCGTATGGTATTTGTGTTTCTCCACCTAGCTTATTTCGCTTAGCATAATACCCCCCAGTTCCATCCATGCTGTTGCAAAGGGTAAAAGTTCCTTCTTTCTTTCTGCTGCATTGTATTCCATTGTGTGAATGTGCTGTAGTTTTTTGATTCACCCATTTATTGATGGGCACTTAGGCTGTTTCCAGTACCTGGCTATTGTAAGTAATACTGCTATGAACATTGGGGTGCACAGGTTCCTATGAATTGGTGTTTTAGGGTTCTCAGAGTATAATCCTAGCAGTAGAATTGCCAGTCAAAAGGCAATTCCGTTTTTAGTTTTCTGAGGAAATTCCACACTGTTTTCCACAGTGGCTGCACCAGTCTGCATTCCCACCAACAGTGCACTAGCGTTCCCTTTTCTTATCTCTTAAAAAGTTTCGTTTGTGTTAGAGGTGAAAATCCTCAAGGCCAATCTATCAAACAGAGCCTCTTGGGTGGGTTGGTGAAAATGACCTTGTATTTTTCTCTTTGAAAGTAGGAAAAAAGAAGAAAAAGAAAAAAGAAAAGCACTTTCTTATAGTAATTGTGTTGCGTGAGTATGTATGATTTTAGTAAAGTCAACCCTTTGGGAAAGGAGGAACAGGAATTTCTGACAACATAGCCCTTGAGCAGAATAAAGATTTACAGAAAAGGAGAAAAAAGTGCCTCTTATGCCTTTGAAAGCTGTTGTCCTGGATGAGTGTTTGAATCTTCCACTGGAGGGCAAAGCCCAATCACTCCCTGGAGTCGTGCTGGGACCTGGCCAGTTACTACTTAGGTCTCATCTAGGAACAAGTGGAATAGTCACGGCAGTGTGCTCAAGTCCCTAAGAAAATTCTCCTCCCTATAATTTTTTACTTGATTTTTAAATGAATGGAAAAGGTGCCTTGTACTTAAAATAAGTTCCCTGCACCCCTAAAATATCCATAACTGGGGACTAGTTCAGAAACACTAGTCAAAAACGGCACGCTCCAAAGGTTTTATCCAGGGAAGAAGAAAAAAATGCGAGCAGCTTGAGAGCTCAGTGTTGCCAATTTGAAAGAGCAATTTTCCTACAGCTGGATATAATTAACAGGCATGGGTCAAAAAGGAAGCCAATCATAAAAGTGTAAATTGGATTGAGATGGAGGGATGGGACAGTGACAGTCACTTCCAGAACTGGTATATTCTGACTTCAGAGTCTCTCCCCATTTTCAAAGAACCTGGTCTAATGATGTTAATAAAAGACTAAACTATCATGGAAAATAAATGTTTGGTCTTCACGGTCCCCTTGTAAGTGTTTCATAAATTAACTTTTCTGGGACACTATATGGTGCATTATTCATCCTTTATACTCACGACTAATTTTCACGCCCCCCCAAAAGTTAATCCTCCCATTGATCCTGTTTGAATTCTGTTGGTCTGGATGGACAAATTATCCTGAAGCTGTGTTTAGTTTTGTTTTCTTTTGTCTTTGCTTATTATTTTATCAAAAACCAGAAAAGAGGATAACTCTTAAATCTAATTAAATGCATCATGCATTCAATAATACAATTTGCAGGGTTAGGAGCTCATACACAAAGTTGCAGCCTGAGGACGCATAGCACAGCTGAATGAGAAATTATCTAATGATTTTGCTTCGTACTCCCTCCCACTCACTCCTGAAAGGGGTTGTGGGGTGGCTTCATGTGTGGAACCCTGTGGATCTTGACATCTTCCTCTTCTGCTTATTCTTGCCCCGAGATACAATAAAGCAGAATTCTGAACTCAGAATGTGGTGCCTCCCAGGCTCTGCAGATCTCTTTAATCCTTCATGTGCTCTCCTCCCCTCACACTGTTGGCGCTGCCGTGGCGTTCATAACCAGGGGGAGTCTGACAAGAAAACGAACCATTAAAACCTATGCACAAACATCTCCATTCTGAAGTCCTCTTTAACCAAAGCAAAGAATTTGTTTTGTCATTTGCAAACATTTATTAAGTGCACAACACAGTGCTAGTTACCCTACAGGGGACCTGAGAATTAGTAGCTTACATTTATCAGGCAAAAAACAAGAGGCAACAAACCAAGAGTGTGTGCACGCCTGTGTGTGCTTTATACTAAATGCGAAAGCAAAGTATTAGGTCCCAGTGAAGTTCTGCTGAGAGTAAAAGTTTTATGGGGTCAACGGTTTTGAGTTAGATCTTAAAGGAAGTAGTGGTTGTGATGGGCAGAAAGAAGAAAGATTGAGGTGTTAACTTTCAGAACTTGAACTTCTTACTTGAATAAGCTGTCTGTGAAATAATTTGCTCTTGATAACTGACTGAAATGTGCCTCTGGTTGACTGTGATATCTGCCCGCCCCAAAAGAGATGAGTTCTCATTTTATTGTTGAATGTTTTTAAATCACCTGAGAAGACTTGTTGAAAACCACATGAAATACCAATTTCTTGTAACATCAGTTTATACGCTTTTAAAGCTGCACAACTGCCTAAACTAAATAAGCTCAGAAAACAGTTCATTAAGAAATAGCCGTATGGGCACAGTAGACTATTAAAATCACATACAATTTCTTTGGGGCCATAATGAAGTAGTCAATTAGCTCATTTACTTGTTGACAACTACAGCTGATATAAACTAATGGTCCACGGATCTCAGCAGAAAGTCAAAGGATGACAAGCTGCAATAGTCTGGAGAAAGAATCAGAGGCTCAGCTGGTCAAAATCTAGTTTTACTTAAACTTGTGCATGATGTAAAGAGGCTACTTAAGTAATTTATATAAACTTTAGAGAAGTGTGGTGAACAATGTAAATGTAAGAAATATTACTAGCTGATTTCTTAAAAAACACTTTACTTGTTTTTAGGCAGAATAATGGAGTGGTAGGCAGAACAATGACAACCTAAACCCCCCTCCCTCAAAAAAATCCGTGTCTATGGAAACTGTGAACATATAAGTATGTTTCCTTACCTGACATAAAGACTTTGCAGATGTGCTTAATTTCAGGATTTTGACATAACAGTATTGTCCAAGAATATCTATGTAGGCTCAAAGTTATCTACAAAGTTCTTATGAGAGAGAGGCAATAGAGATATCCAAATTGGAAACAAAGAAGTAAAATTGGAGAGCACTTCGAAGTGCCTCCAAGCCAGGCCCCAAACTCCATGGAGACAGACACACCTTCGTTCAGGACATTGCCCAATGTCACTTCATCTGGCTGTTGGTTGAGTTAAGAAATATTATCAGCATAAGCTGATTTCTGCTCAAGATGGAGGCATAGGTAAACATACTTTGCCTCCTCGTACAACTACAGCAAAAAGTACAACTTGACTGCAAAACAAAGATCACCCAGAATCATCAGAAAATTGAGCTAACTGAAAGTCTGACAACCAAGGAGTTAAAGAAGGCAAATTCATCCAGACAAGTAGGAGGGGCTGAGAGGCACAGAGGGACCCTGAAACATTGAATGGGTGGTCCCACATTCATGTGTGGTGGGTAAAAATCAAGAGGGATACCTCAGGAGTAAAGCATCCCAGTGCCACACCAGACCACCCAGCCTTTGGTTCCAGTGTCATGAAGGTAAGTCCCTACAACTTCTGGCTGTAAAAACCAGTGGGGGTTGGGGTGGCAGGAGAAATAGCAGGATGCTCAAGATACTCCTCTTTAAAGGGCCCACAATGGTCTTGGGAATTATGTAGAGCCATCCCCTCTGGGATTCAACATCAAGACAACAGCTGAAAGGGCACCAGCTGTTGCCAGTGAAGAGACTGGCAACAGGGCGAGTGCTGGGGAACAGCTTCCTTCCAGGCAATTCTCTAGAGGCCAAGCAGTGGCATTTCCCCCTCTCTGAGCCCTCCCTCACACAGATCCCAGAGAGGTGATACAGGTTGCCCTGCCCTGGAGATTACCTATGGCTTCACCCCATATAAGTCAGAGGTGTACTCTTCTACCATAGGCCATGCTGCTAAAATGGAGTCAAAGCAGCTCTACCTAATACACAGAAACTAACACATGGAGGCTGCCAAATTGAGGAGACAAAGAAATATGGCCCAAATGAAACAACAGAATAAAATGCCAGAAAAAGAACTAAACAAAATGAAGATAAGCAGCCTATCAGATGCGCAGTTCAAAACATGGGTTATTAGGATACTCAAAGAAATCATTAGTTACTGCAATAACATAAAAAATACCCAGGCAGAAATGAAGGTTACATTAAGTGACATAAAGAAAAATCTATAGGGAATCAACAGTGAAGAGGATGAAGCTGAGAATCAAATCAATGATTTGGACCATAAGAAAGAAAAAAGCATTCAATCAGAATAACAAGAAGGAAAAAAATCCAAAAACAAGGATAGATTAAGGAACTTCTGGGACATCTCCAAGTGCACCAACACCTAAATCATAGGGGTGCCAGAAGGAGAAGTGGAAGAGCAAGAAATTGAGAACTTATTTGAATAATGAAAAAAAAAACTTTTCTAATTTGGTGAAGGAAATAGACATACAAGTCCAGGAAGCACAGAGAATCCCAAACAATTTGGACCCAAAGAGGACTACACTAAGACACATAATGATTAAAATGCCAAAGGTTAAAATAAAGAGAGAATCTTAAAAGCAACAAGAGAAAAGCAGTAGTTACCTACAAAGGAGTTCCCATAAGACTGTCAGCTGATTTCTCAAAAGAAACCTTGCAGGCTAGAAAGGAATAGCAAGAAATATTCAAAGTGATAAAAAACAAGGACATATAACCAAAATTGCTCTATCCAGCAAAGCTATCATTTAAAATTGAAGGGCAGATAAAGTGCTTCCCACACAAGGTGAAATTAAAGGAGTTCATCATCACCAAGCCATCATTGTACAAAATGTTAAAGGAAACCATATAAGAAAAAGAAGATGAATATGAAAATAATGGTAAACATTAAAATAGCAATAGATTCACAACTATCAACAACTGAATCTAAAAAACAACTAAGCAAACAAGCAGAACAGAAAAAGAATGGTAGATATGGAGGTCATCGGAGGGTTATCAGCTGGGAGGGGGAAGGGGAAGAATGGGGCTGAAAATGTTCAGGGATTAAGAAGTACAAACTGGGAGGTACAGAATAACCATGGGGATGCAATGCACAGTATAGGAAATGGAGTTGCCAAAGAACTTATATGCATGACCCATGGACAGGAACTAAAGGGGCAGGGGTTGCTGGAGGCAAAGGGGGTATTGGGCAGGGGAGGGCAAAAGGGGAAAAATTGAGACAACTGTAATACTCAATAAAATATATTTTAAAAAAAGAAGTAAAATTGGCACTATTTGCAAATAACACGATGCTATACATATAGAAAGCTCTAAAGTTTCCACCAAAAATCTATTAGAATTAGTAAATAATTTCAATAGCATTGCAAGATAAAATATTAATATTCAGAAATTTGTTGCATTTCTACACATTAATAATGAACTGTCAGAGATAAATATTAATAAAACAATTTCATTTACAACTGCATAACAAAGAATAAAGTACTTAAAAGTTAATTTAGCCAAGGAAGTAAAACACCTATACTGCAAAATCTATGACATTGATGAAAAATACTGAAGGCACAAATAAATTAAAGGACATACTATGCTCACAGATTGGAAAAATTAATATCATTACAACTGTAATTTATCCAAAGCAATCTACAAATTTAATGAAATCCTTATCAAAATGCCAAAGACATTTTTCACAGAACTAAGAAACAATCCTAGAATGTGTATGAAACCATGAAAGACTCTGAATAGCCAAAGCAATTTTGAGGAAAAAGATTGTAGTTAGAGGTATTACACTTCCTGATTTCAAATTATGCTACAGAACTAAAGTAATCAAAAAAAGCATGGTTCTGGAACAAAAACAAACATAAATTAAAGGAACAGAATAGAGAGACCAGAAACAAACCCAAGCCTAGATGCTCAACTAATCTCTGATAAAGGAGGCAAGAATAGACAACAGAAAAAAGATAGCCTCTTCAAAATGGTGTAAGGTAAACTGGATGGGTACGTATAAAAATGTAATTAGACCATTTTTTTTTTACCATATAACAAAGTCAACCCAAAGTAAATTAATGACTTAAATGTAAGGTCTAAAACTGTTAAACACCTGGAGAAAAAAATAGGCAGCAAACTCTTTTCCACTGGTCTTAGCAATATTTTTTTGGATATGCCTCCTTGAGCAAAGGCAACAAAAGCAAAAATAAACTAGTAGAGGACTGTATCAAATTAAAAAGCTTTCATAAAAGGAAGGAAACTATGAGCAAGATAAACAGGCAACCTACTGAATGAAAGAAGATATTTGTAAATGGCACATTCAATAGGGTTTACTGTACAAATATACAAAGAACACATACAATTCAATATCTGAAAAACAATCAAGTTTAAAAATAGGCAGAAGATATCGATAGACATTTCTCCAAGGAATACATGCAGGAGGCCAACAGACACATGAAAAGATGTATAGATCTTTATCTACATCTATATCGATGTCGATGTCAATGTTGATGTCTATATCTATGTCTATGTCTATGTCTATATATATATATATATACACATACACACAGGGTGGAACAAAAGTAGATTTACAGTTATGAGTACACAAAACACAGAGTTTATGCTGGTATTATGTATCTACTATTGTATTATTTTTCATATGAATAACTATAAACCTACTTTTGCCACAACCTATGTTCAAGGGAATATAACTCAGCTGTGAAAAGATTCTATATTGTCATGTACAACAACATAGATAGGTCTGGAGGATATTATATTAAGTAAAGTAAGTCAGACAGAGAATGACAAATACTATACTATTTCACTTGTGTGAGGAATTCAAAAACAAAAAGCAAGGAACCAAAATGAAACCAAAACAAACTCATAAATACAGAGAACTAACTGATGGTTGGCAGAGGGGAGGGTGGTTTGGGGAATGAATAGAAAAGGGGAAGGGGGCTAAGAAGTAGAGATACAGAGTTATAAAACAGGTCACAGTCATGTAAATTACAGCATAGGGAATACAGTCAATAATATTGTAATTACTATGTACAATGACAGATGGTTACTAGACTTACTCTGATGAGTACTTTGTGAGGTATACACATGTTAAATCACTCCTGAAACTAATATGATATTGTACATTAACTATAATTCTAAATATTTTTTAGAATAAGAGGAAATAGAATGAAGAAAAGAAAATGTGGAAACAGAGATCAGAGTGCAAAAAGAATGTTACACTGTTAGCCTTGAAATTTATCCCAGACTCCTGATCTCCAGGACTGTGAAATGATAAATCTGTGTCATTTTAAGCCGCTGTTTGTAATACTTTTATAGCAGCAATAAGAAATTAATACACATGGGTTACCTCATTTGACCTTATGGATATTATACCCATTTTACATGCTCAGATGAAAAATGAGGAAACTGATGCTCAAATAGTTTAAGCAATTTGCTTAAGTAAGCAGTGGAGCTAAGGTACAAATCTAGACACTCGAACTTCAGAGTTTGCACTGTTAAGAAATATGCTGTTTCCAAACATTAATGTAGAATGGCAACAATATATTAAACAACCATGGAATTCTACTTTATAATTGAAAATTTATTAAAGAAATACATTTTATTTGCAGTTTTCTTTGTATTTGCAATGAATATAGTTCTTAACACCCTCCCACAATTCCCTTGCTCTAAACACTAGCAATCACACTCTAGTCTGGTGTATTGTTTAGTCAGCAGCACGTCTGAACGAGGAGGTGGCCTTTGTCAGTAGTAATCTTGAAGATTAACTTTTTATATTTGGTGTATTTCTTCTCATAACTATCATTATATTGTCTTCTATACATTGCAAGCTATTGAACGGGCTGAGACTATATTTCCTCCCACCCACTTGCTTAAATCTTTTATATATGAATCCGTTGGTCATTAATTCTGGAAATCATTGACTCCTCAGGAACCAAATTTATATAGGTCATTGGTGCACAGGCTGCCTCTGTAATTTCCTGCAAGTCAAGTATTGCATATTGTTTATCATTGTATCTCCACCCACAGAATAGTTACTGTTACACAGTTGCTCAATTAATGATAATGGAAAAGCGAACAAACAGAAGAACAAATGAATGAAAAGACTTTTCATGGTCTGGCGGGAAATGGTATAGAATTCTGAGATAATGGAAGAGCAACCCCCTGGACAGAGGGTTTAAGAATACTAGAGCAGAGTAAGGAAATTTCAAGTTTGAAAGTCCCTTTCTCGTGCAAGATCTTGAAGCCTCTTGTTTCCTGTATTCAATTTCTATTTTTTGTTTATAGACACGATATTGTTCAAGAATGCAGGCTTATTAGTTTTTTATGTGTTTATTTTTCTTGTTGATGAAACATTTTCTTTCGTGCGTAATAAACATCTATCAACATCCCTTCTTCATGCTCAGAGATATTGAAGATTTATAGTCACAACTCACTGTGTCCTGCTCAGAACTCAGTTCCTGTTGCAATAACGAGAGCTGTGAATTGAAATTCAAGGCATCTTGGATCAAGTGAGATTGCATCCTAAAATAGTTGAGGGCTATTTAAGTCATCTCATGTCTGAATGTTTGAGGTTTCCCCTCTTTCTAGATAGCTTCTAAAAGGGAAAGCCAAGTTCATATCTCTAATTCAGAATGGTGTCTTCAATTGTAAAATGCCTCAGTGAACAAATTGTGTTCAGGTTGATGGTCAAGGAGTCAGCTGCTGGTTTTTGACACCCTTAATCCCGGGTGGTTTGACAAAGATACCTTTCCTGCTAGTCTTTCCCACACAACCTCATTTTTTTAAATTAAATTTTGTTCATTTATTGGCCTTTCTAGAGAAAGAGAGAGAGGCAAAGAGAGAAACGTTGATTTGTTGTTCCACTTACCACATTCACTGGTTGACCAGGGATGGAACCAACATGTCAGTGTGTTGGGATGATGTCCTAAACCACTGACTTACCAGCCAGAGCCATACAACCTGCTTTTTTTCTTTATTCACTCCGTAGGTATTCATTGTTTTGCCTCTGTGTGCTGGGTGCTATTCTAGGTAGTGCTTATACAGAGGGTAAAAAGTAGAAGGAAATCCCCGCTCTGTATTTATGTTCTAGCAGAAGGAGAAGGATGATAAACAAATAAGTGGAACTTACAGATGGCTTAGAAAGAACAACAGCCATTATCCAAATCAATACAGTAATATATGAAAAATGTCATAAATGGGAGACTTTCATTGTATGTTACCCTTAAAACCAAGGCTAAGTTCAACATATTAATGTTACCAAAGTAAATTTTGACTCAGTATAAGAAAAGGATGTATGATCAATAGGCCATCTTTTCCTTCAAAACCATGTGTATTTATATTTTACAAAAATTTGTGTAGCTATCAGGGTTTCATTTTTTGCTTTGGATGCTAGGACACTCAAAGCTAACTTTGTAGTCACATTCAGTATGACTGACTTAGTCTGAGCTGAATGGGCTAAATTTCCAGGGGTCTTATATTGCAATTCTACCCTTGTTTTCCTTTCATCTTAATTTATTTACTTATTTATATTTCAATGCATTTGTTTTTGTTTTTCTAAATGAAGAGTTAAACCTAGCAACAAATAAGTAAAACAAACAAAACAACCCCAAGAGAATGGGTGCCTAAGTTTTGCAGATTCATAAAGAAGTGAAGAGATTCTACTTTCCTGCTTCTTAAAGCTTTTTAGATGAAAAACGCAAAGTCACAGAATGTGAGGGCACCCTACCCAAGCTTTTACAGTGCATCCTCAAGCAAGTGCTAATTAACCACTTGTCAGGGTGAAATTCATGTCAGGGTTCCTACATTAAGAAAGTGTATCAGGTAGAAAGAATGTAACTTAGAAGGTTATGCATCTCTAAATTACAGAAATTTTACATTTCTATCTCCTCTGTGACATTCTGCCATTTATCCTTGGATTGTGGTGAGAAAAAGAGATTAGGATGACCTACCAGGTCCTCCAGGTTTTTCACAAAACTGTCAAGAAAAATAAATCTGAGCAGGGAATCTATAAATCCTTGCAAAAGGACATGTTTGAGGAGACTAGGTAAGATATTAGAAATGCCTTTAATTTACTGCAGCCTAGGCCTGCATTGAGAAGAAATGTTTTGTGATTCAGATCCAAAGATATGATTTCTCAATGAAGAAAAATGACACATGAGTTGGTAAGTGACAAGACCCATCAGGAGGCTGTTTTGTCCAGTAGTAATGCAGCTGCTGATCAGTTCACTAAGGAGCCCAAGGGCAGATTAATTATTTAGCAGTGGAATAAATTGAAAAGTTGGTCCTAACTACTTCAATACAAATTGAAACACCAGACTCTGCAAAACTCTCAGCCAAAATCACAGAGAATGCAAGTGAATTTGTAACTAGGTTTTGCAATTGGTCCATTATCTCCATCTCCTTTTTCATTCCTCTTAACCCTCAACTTCCATCCCTCCCCCACCCCGTCCAGCCCATCCAATTACATCCCCTCTCACACCCAGATGCCCACTTCATTCTCAACTATACCTCACGAATGGGGCAACTCCCCCCTGCAGCTTTCCCTCCCTCTGTCCCTCTCCCTTCCTTCTTATATGCAATGCTCTGCCCTGGGCGTTAAAGGGTACAGACAGAGATGGAGCAAAGGGACCTGTAACTCCAAAAGCATAAGTTACCATCAGTGGTGACTGTGGGTGCATGAGGCTGACATGTAAAAGAAAGAAATACAGGCAAAAAACGATAGACAAACAACCTGCTGTGAAAGCAGAGATGAAGAAGCAATTAATTTCTGTCATTTTCTAGCAAGGATGGGTGACAAATATCTTCACTCTGCTTATTCCCCTTCCATCTGTTTCTCTCACTTCTAATGGGGACAATTTGGGATGTGGGTTGTCAGTGTCTGCTACTAAAATGTGAAATTAAAGGATGAAATTTATTCTGATGTCAACCGCAGAAGAGGCTGTATTTAACTTAATATATATATAGTCAGAGAGCTGTTTGGTGACCACATCTCTACAAGAAGTGAGGTCCGGCTTCAGGACCTGCAATAAGAGTTGTTGCAATCATTCTTCCTCATTTCTCCCTCTCTCCTCCAACTGCCTGATGCCTTCCTAGGACTCCCCGGGGGTTTTGCCTGCCTAGTTCCTGCACGAGGCTATTTTGGCTGCCATGTAGTTCAAATACAGACCAGTCTATATGCCAGGGAAACCTGGTTGCCTATGTGTTCTGAACTTAGAGACACCTTCCAGAGTGCTTTATGCCAGTATTTTATGTGTCTTATAAAACACTGACATGTTCCTGTGAGGACAGATAGGGTGTAGCAGTCATTTATACCTCCACTTGAATTATTTTATCATATCATTTTTTCTAAAAAGCCAGTAGATATGAGCTACCTTCGGGACACTAAGTCATTCCTTCAACTACTACTTATTTAGCATCTTCTGTTAACTTGTTACAAAAATACATATGGCTTATCTGACTCATATGCCAGTTGGGGAAAGAAACACATAATCATTTTTTAAATTTTTTATTTTATTTATTTATCTTCAGAGGGGAAGGGAAGGAGAGAGGGAGAGAACTATCAATGTATGGTTGCCTCTCATGAGTCCCCTGCTGGGGACTGGCCTGCAACCCAGGCATGTGCCCTGACTGGAATCGAACCATGATCATCTGGTTTGCAGGCCCAGACTCAATCCACTGAGCTACACCAGCCAGGCCACATAATAATTTTAATAAATAAAAATTGTATGGAGAAAGAACCCGCATTACCTTGGGAAGTGGGTGCAGGCTTCAGAGAGTAAAAGCCAGGTTGGAGACTTCAAGCAGCCAGAAATATCATAAGACATTGTGCATAGGGGAGGAGATTTAGATTCAGGATTTGGGTAAAAATCCCAAAAGGAGTTGGGGAAGATTATAAGACAGTCTGTGACTGTTTTAAATTTTTTCCATTGAGGGCTTGTTTTAAGAGGCAAAGAAAGAGGGCAGTTGGGGTTTGGGATAATTTGGAAGGAATCAGAATGCGAATGATAGAACTGGCTGCACAGGCATCATCATTACTTTTGATCAGTCTTTCTCCCAGTCACCTAGGACCTGTATTGTTTGGTACACAAAAACGTGATGGAGACCACAAGAGTCCCGGTCTGTCATTAACTGCTTGCCAGGTCCCTAAACTCCCAGGGATGCATTTCTTCATATTTTCACTGGAAAGCACAGGAAAAGATGATCCTTAAGATCTTGTTCAATTCTAAAGGCTATGATTATTTTTAGGTCTTGCAAGAATTGCGCTTGGTATTGCACTTTCTAAATAGACACAATCTCCTGCTTAGAGCATAAGTGTTACCAGAACATTGGCATCAAAAAGCTCAGGGTTTTATTATTTTAAATTTAAAAAATAGAAAGAAGAAAATTGCAGAGCATCACAATTTCAACCCACTCAGACACACTACAGCTGATACTTAGTATATAACCTTACTGAGAATACTATTATTTAATGAAGACCGTATTCAGTTAACAGTGAATTATTCTCTACTAGAAAAAGCTGCTTAATTGCTTTTTCTAGAGGCAAAAGATTGTCACACAGATAACTATTGAGCATGCATGGGACTCAACAAAACCCAGGCAGATTTTGTTCTACCTAGAAAGTCAATCAACATACATCAAGTAAAAACTACTAGAATCCCACCGAGTAGAATGTCTTCCACGTGATTCTAGATTAGTGTTTCCTTAAAGTATTTTCAAGAAGCGCACTCAAACCTCATTAGGAGTTATGATGTGTGGTGCATGTACCATGTGTCAAGCACTGCACAGGTACTTTCTCTGTGCTATCTTTAAACCTCAGAGTAAATACTTGAGGGCAGGTCTTTTGATCGAAGTTTTACAGATAAGATTTCAGAGTCTTGGAAAGGCTGATTGATGTCATTGCAATCACATTGCTAGCACAAAACTGAGCTAAGATTTGGACCCCAAACTACGAGGTCCTAAACATCATCTTCTTGTCACAATAACAGCATTCACCAAACTGTTTTCCAAACGATACCAGTGTCCAGTGAGAGAATAAGAGTGTCCCATGAAAGACACTTTCGTTGTCAACTGTGTTTGACAAACACATTGCAGGAAGAAACACTTAACTTAATTTAATGCTCAGTTTCCTAATCTTATTTGGTCAGAACACATATATTTTTCACTGACAAACCTATAGTCAAAGACAAAAAGGAGAAATAACAAGTGAGGAAACCCAGGAATCATTCACTGATCTAGGGTTTTTCCCCATTCATTACACTTGAAACGATACTGATTATTAGGAACATTTCATCCAAGTTCAGGGAACCCTTAAATGGTAGAGCATAAAAATACCAAAACCCTTTATTGTCTTCAGAGTCTCAAGTACAAACAATCTGATTTAAAATGAAGTAATGAAGCTTCATCTGAAAGTCCTCCATTCATGGACCCCTTCCAAAACCCTCGAAGGTCCCTAAATATGTATTTATAAAATCATCAGGTTTTTCTAAATTTTGAGGAAAAAAAGACATGTACCTGAAATTGATTCTTTTTGTATTTCCTTTCCAGGGTGCCTCCTGCCATGTTCCGTCCTGCTGAACAGTGGACATTTTGTGTATTCACTTAGCTAGATGGGTTCGTAGCTCTGTTAAATTCGTCTAGCGCAATGACTCTCAACTGATTCTTCTGGCTTTTGCTGCCCAGAAGACATTCAGCAATTTCTAAACAAATGTTTAGATTTCACAGCTGGGATGGGGAGAAGGGATGCATTGGCATATGGAGTCCAGAGAAGCTACCAAATACCTGGAATTCACAAAATGCCCCTTTCTCTTGCCAGCTGGGGCGTACTGAGCCTAACTGGGTCAGCAGAGCCATGGCTGAGAAATCCTGGTTCAGTGAAATATAACTGTGTGGTTTGCAATCACTTTCATGTATAGTTAAGTTATTTCTGGTTGTACCTGTATAGAAGTGGCTTCTTCCATGAATATTCTGAGCTGACTCACCCAGGCTCATGATATGAATAGAGAAGACAGCAATCACCGTGTGAATGGGCTCTACCATAATCGACACTACAAGTAAATAGGTGGTGGAGGAGAAAAGAGAATTATAATTCATGGAGCCAGAAGCTAGTCTGAGATAATTTTTTAAACCACTGAATACTTAAAAGTAAGGGAAAGATACCCATTTAAGCAGAAGTTCTCTTCTATTAGGAACATACTCGCTAACGCAACATGTACAGTTACATTTATTTCTCTTTTAAGAATAACGCAAATGAAGTTTCTAGAAACCCTCAGACTGTAAGGCACACAATGAAAGCTGTTCTACAGACACTGTGTATGCCTGCTTTAACGGCCCCTATTTTGTGCATCCCAACATAGGGACATAACCAGCCATAAATTATAAAGCTGAACTAACGCTTTCTAACCTATCATGAATTTAAAGCCCATTGATCAACTGCGCTATAAGACAGACTGTACTATCTTCCCACTCCATCTGTAGAGAATATAGATAGGAACTCTCACATACAGAGGTGCTAGAGAAAAAAAGTACTACATAGATGCATCAGGTAGTTAATTAATAAAAATGTCATGTTTTTCTTGTTTTTTTAAATGTTTATTTGTCAGCCTTTAAGAAGAAATAATTTATTATGATTTAAGTCACCTAAAATATGCACTTTTTAATTCAATTCTGAATTTATCACTTTAATTTCTTTTTCTAAAATGGGTCCATGAAGTTTTGTTCAACTTTAGGACCCACAGAACCTATTACACATTTTCCTATTACACATTTCATTTTGATATAACATACTGAATTGGTATTTCTTTAAAGACAATATTTGCTTCCTGCTCACAGCTCATTTCAGAAAGGAGCCCCGCTGTGAAGTCCATTTTTTCCCCTTATTCTGTCCTGTCTTACTAGGACTGAAACATTCTCTTCTATTTCCCTTACTTAATGGAAAATGAAGATGCAAAAAAAAAAAAAAAAAACCCTCCAAAAAACCCTTTCCCCTGTGAAAACTGCTGCCCTAAAGTCACAAACATAATTTATGGATTCTAGTCATGCTTGCATTCCTTGCCATGCCAATAAAGTTTATTGAAATTGGAACTGGATTTAAAAAGCTTAAACCAGCATACTAGTTCAAGGGATGGAAAAATGTATACAATGCAGGCTATACCCAAATGAGAATGTTGCTCTACCTGTGGCCAGACTGTAATGCAAGTTAGCAAAAGCCAGTCTGTTTTATTTTTTTAACCCAAGTTCATCATGTTAACACTGAGAAAAATTTTCATTTTTGCTTAATATTTTGTGATCTAAGACTTGTCATTTCATATTAGAATGAGGAGTTCAAATCCAAAAAAAGAGGATTTTTGCCTTATGGTTCAGAGTTCTAGGACTTTAAGATTTAGAAAGAAAGTGACAAATCTGTGGTGAGGCTAAAATTGCTAGCCAGAGTGAACATTATAAAAATGTAAGTAGAAATGAATGCAAAAGCCATATGAGTACATTAGTTGAAAGGTAAAATCCCACAGAGAAGTATTTGTGGATGGCTGTAGGAAATCTACATTAAAGTACATTATTTCATGCAGAGAGAACCTTACAGGAATTATAAAGTACTCTGATGGCAAAAAGGAAAGAATAATCCACAGCGTTATAGCAGCAGTCAGGGTAAGAGCACACATCTCAGAAAAAAATCCCTCATACTTTCAGAGGAATAACTCCCGCTAATCAAATGTCTCAAAACATCTGGCCACTACCCGACCTTGCCTGAACGTTCTGGCCAAAGGGACAGAAATGTAGGTGGCAATAGGGCATGATAATATTTCAGAGACGATGCTATTGAAGCATTTCCAATTTGGTTCCGTCTTAGAATGTTCCAAGCTAATAGGGAGACATAGAGATGACAGGCGTCAGGAGCCCTAGAGGACAGATGAGGGAACATCTGAAGCTAAAAACAGTAGGCTGGATGTAATTAAGCATTTGAGCTCTTGATTCAGTTTTTTTATTTTCTATTTTGAGTATCTCTGGAGTAACTAGGAACTTTCGGGGAGAATCTGTATGTTTTGATGTTTTAGTGGGAGAATTTAGTTGTGAATTTTATCAAGATCCTGACATTAAGGAAAAGATCTATTTGGCTTCATAGACTTAATCTTTTGCATAGTCAGAAAAAAAAGTAGTACCATACACAGAAAAGATTACTCCTGTAGATTACCAAGAAATTGTGCATAATAGTGACCTGGGTAAACCTCTTCACCTTGTCTGTAAAAAGTATAATAGCAAACATTTGAGGTGCTGTGATGAAAGTTAAATAATAGCAGCATACATGAGATACTTCACAATGGACGTGGAACTGAGTGGTTTTGTTGTTGTTTTACTAATTTTCTTTCTCTTCATTTATTCGACAACTACATTTATGCTATCATGTTTAAGAGACAGGTATTTGTCTATTATATTTTGAAATTTGTCATTATCATTTTATTCCTTATACAGGTAAATATTTTGAACTTTGGGGGAGAGAGTGTTAATGAAATAAGATAAAGGCTCATAAGGTAATTCAAGAGTAACATTGGAGTTTGTATTTACTGAGGAGTGGGAATGGGTCATGAGTTTTAACAGTATCTTACCTCTCTAAGTACTCAAACTTCTTTGTACACTCAGAATTTCTTTTCAACTTATCAACCAAGTTCGACTTAATCTGAATTTTAAAAAATCAAGTTTTTAAAAACCAATATTACATGTGAAAATCATGCTGAAATTAAGTGCAAAATTAAATTTGAGCAGGAAGCTGGAGGTCACATTTTTTTACCATTACCTGTGGAAATATCTATATATTTTCCGCCCGCATGAAATACACTTGGATTCCTTTCTTCCTTCCTTCTTTCCTTCCTTCCTTCCTTCCTTCCTTCCTTCCTTCCTTCCTTCCTTCCTTCCTTCCTTCCCTCCCTCCCTTTATTAAAAAGTTCCAGATGAAATAGAAGTCAGCTGCACCTCAGTATCAATGTGTTGTACTGTAAGATTACATATATCCTGATTATAGTGTCATAAGGAGGCTCCAATGTAAATGGAACATAATCTACTATCTTAAATTTAAGTACAGATAAAGCATGTATTAAGTGTCCTGTCTTAACTATACCTTCCAATTTTTATAGTCTTGCATCCCACACCACCATTCATAATTCTTTTTCCTTTAAAAATAACAGTTTCATGAGATTCACAGCCATATTTTTCAGAAGCTACATGACCATTCTGTTAAAACTTGGAAAAACAAATTTGAAGTGCAACAGTTGAAATATATCTATATTTTCAACACTTGGAAAAGTAATGGGAATCTGTTAAAATGTGTCTATTTTTTTTTCATTCTTGAGCTCATTTTCTCTAGTTTTTCTCTTTTTCTTTTAATTTAATCTTTATTGTTGTATTTTTTCCTCCCTTACCACTGGTCTGTTTATTTCCCTCTCCCCCAGTTACTCACTAGTTTTATACCACAATGTGCTCCTCTTGTTTTCAACATATTGAAATTACAGGTCCATAATGCCTTATCTGCAAATCTGAAATCCAAAACAGTTTGAATACCAAAAGGTGTTTCAAAGCTTCTTTAATGGCCACAACTGGCTGAACATGAAGTTATTTGTGGTCTCTATTTCACACAGTTTTGGGCATGAACAGGTTTCCCGGCAGTAATGGCTGAGTCTCTGATTACAGTGCTCCCACTGACCCCACTGGTATGTGCACAACATTCCCATTCTAACGTGCTAACATTTTTAACTTCGAACACATCTTGCTCCAAGGATTTCAGGGAAGAGATTGTAGACCTGGATTTCTTTCTGGATTGGTCTTGTGGTTTTGACTCTTAGCTTTTCTTTATTTCTACTTTGTTTAAATCAATAAACTTGGATTACATTAAAGGTCAGCTGTATTTAGAAATTGATCAGGTGTTAGTATCCAAGACTTCTTTTGTGAGGTATTAAAAGTGGAATTAAAATATTTTTTTATTAGAGAACAACGGAGAACACTGGTTGTCAAACAGGAGTGCCCATTAGAAAACAAAGAAAAAGGTATGATTCCTCATCGTGTAGGGAAATAAAATGCTAAATCCTAGGTAACCTTATTTAAATGTAAAAGTTTCATTCTAGCAACGATTTCTAGAAGCAGCTGGCTGGCGCTATATATCAACTGCTAAGAGTCCTGTGATTTTTCTGCCATAATCCAGCTGTTTTCCAAGGTTTTGATAGATGGCCCTTGGTGCTCCGCTGCCCGGCTCTGTGAATCATGTAATTGTTTACCGTGCTGGTCCATTTCACTCTCATTTAGCTCCATATCTCATACATACCTAGAGTACCTATATTTCCTTTCTTTGATGATAAAAAAAACATTGTGTGCTTTCTGTATATAGGGTTTCAGAACTTATTAATGAAAAAAAATTTCCCTTCACCTATGTTGTCTCTTCTTGTTTCCTTCCTTTCTTTCTTCCTTCTTTTCCTCTTATTCACCCTTCCTTCCTTCAAATGAATATTATCTTTAGGGAGCTTTGATGCTTGTGGAACTCTTCACTTAAAATACAATGTTTTTCCCATGTAAAATTTAACACATAAATATTACCCTGTTGAAAGCAGTAGCAGTGAGCATTTGTCTTTATTATGAAAAAGTCATTACACAGGACTTTGTCAAGTGATAATATGTTACTGACTTTGGGTCTGGATAGAAAAATAGGAATTTGAAAGTAAAATTCCCTAACTTGACAAAGTTTCAAAGTCAACTCAGAAGGATAAAAATATCATGCAATAAACCATATATACTTAAAGAATACAATTGGATCTATTTCAATATATGTATATACTCATGAGAATATCAGTGCAATCAAGATAATGAACACATCCCACACCCCTGGAAGTTTCTTCAAGATCCTTTGTCACTCTTTCTCCCTATGTCTGCCTCTCTCTCCCATCTTGTGCTCAAACAACCACTAACTTAATTTTTGTCACTGTGGTGTAATTCACCAATGAAGTCATCTATGACTAGACTTTGTGGGGAAGTTTTGAGCTCAGAATTGATTTGTTAAGGTAAATATACAGTGATTCAAGGAGGTGAATAAAATTTGAGTAGGTAAAACCTGAAAAAATTCAAAGTCATATCAACACCAAACTTCTAAAAAAAACTAATGGCAAAGAAAACCTCTAGAAAGCAGGAAAGGAAAAATGACTCTTTTCCCATCGAGAGAAAATTCAAATGATAGGGGATTTCTCAGCAGACACCATGGAGACCACAAAGAAGCGAGGCAACATTTTTCAAGTGATTAAAGTACAGAACTATCAATCCAGGATTCCATATCCAGAAAAAAATATCCTTCAAGAATAAAATGTAGCCCTGGCTGGTGTGGCTCAGTGAACTGGGTGCTGGCCTGTGAACTGAAAGGTCAGTGGGTCAATTCCCATTCAGGGCACATGCTTGGGTTGCAGGCCAGGTCTCCAATTGGGAGCACATAAGAGGAAAGCGATTAGTGTTTCTTTCTCCCTTTCTCCCTCCTTTTCCCTCTCTAAAAATAAATGAAAACTTTTTAAAAAGAATAAAGTGGAAATCAAGAAATGTGCAGATGAAGAAAAACAGAGACTTCGACGCCAGTAGACCTACCTGCCCACAATGGCTAAATGAAGTTTCCTAAAAGTGAGAAAATGATGAAAGAGCGTATCTTGAAATAGTAGGTAGAACGAAAGAAAAAATGGAAAGGTAAAAATGTTTAATTACAATAATTTTTCTTGTCCTCTTGAGTTTTTCATTTGTTTTTTTAATATATTTTATTGATTATACCATTACAGTTGTTCTATTCCCCCCCTTCAATCCCCTCCACCCACACCCTCCCTCCCCCACCATTCTCCCCCCCCCTTAGTTTATAACCACGTGTCTCAAGTTCTTTGGATTCTATATTTCCCCCACTACTCTCGCCCTCCCCCTATCTATTTTCTGCCTACCATCTATGCTATTTTCTGTGCCTTCTCCCCTCTTCTCCCCCTCCCACCCCCCTGTTTCTAACCCTCCATGTGTTCTTCATTTCTATGGTTCCACTCCTGATCTAGCTGTCTTCTTGGTTTGCTTTTGTTTGAGGTGTGGTTGTTAATAACTGTGTGTTTGCTGTCCTTTCACTGTTCATCTTTTTCATCTTCTTTTTCTTATATAAGTCCCTTTAGCATTTCATATAATAAGGGCTTGGTGATGATGAACTCCTTGAACTTGACCTTATCTGAGAAGCACTTTATCTGTCCTTCCATTCTAAATGAAAGTTTTGCTGGATAAAGCAATCTTGGCTGTAGGTCTTTGGATTTCATGACTTGGAATACTTCTTTCCAGCCCCTTCTTGCCTGTAAGGTCTCTTTTGAGAAATCCGCTGACAGTCTGATGGGTACTCCTTTGTAGGTGACTGTCCCCTTATCCCTTGATGCTTCTAGGATTCTCTCCTTCATTTTGGTCTTGGCTAATGTAATTATGATGTGCCTTGGTGTGTTCCTTCTTGGGTCCAACTTCTTTGGCACTCTCTGAGCTTCCTGGATTTCCTGGAAGTCTATTTCCTTTGCCAGACTGGGGAAGTTCTCCTTTATTATTTGTTCAAATACGTTTTCCACTCGTGGCTGTTTCTTTCCCCCTTCTGGTACCCCTATAATTCGGATGTTGGAACGTTTAAAGATGTCCTGGAGGTTCCTAAGCCTCTCCTCATTTTTTTGAATTCTCATTTCTTCATTCCTTTCTGGTGGGATGTTTTGTTCTTCCTTCTGGTCCATTCCATTGATTTGTGTCCCCGTTTCCTTTCCATCACTATTGGTTTCCTGTGCATCTCCCTTCATTTCAATCAGTCCAGCCCTCACACGTTCCTCTAATTTGTAACTTTGTTCCTCTAATTTGTGACTATAATCAACCAGTTCTGTGAGCATCCTGATAAATAGTGTCTTGAATTGTGCTTCTGAGAGGCTGGCAATTTCTCGGTCGCTTAGAGTTATTGGCTCTGGGACTTTGAGTTTTTCTTGTGCCATCTTTCTGGTTGTTCGTGCCTGTTCCATAGCAGGATCAGAGCCCTAAAGTGTTCACTAGAACAGGGCAACTCAGTCGCTGGGTTGTGACATTGTAGGTGGGGGCGGGGTCAAAGAGGGACAATGGCTCTCACTGGTCTTGCAGGGCAACTAAGTCGCTGGGTTGTGACGCTGTATGTGGGGGCGGGGTCAAAGAAGGACTATGGCGTCCTGTCCGCCGCCTGCCGCCACGGCCCTCACCGGTGCCGCAGTTGCTGCTGTCACCGGGCCCACGCATTTCGTCCCACTGCACTCGAGTGTGCCACCGCTGTCAGCCCTCGCCCCCTGGGGCCTGCGTGGTCTGTCTCACTGTGCGCGAATATGCGCCCGCGGTCTGCCCCGCACCCCAACTGGTTCCCATCTGCCTGCGCGCCTGGGTGCGCGCCTGGGTCGGGGGCCCTGTCCTGCCCGACCCTGCTCGCTGCTGGCTCCGCCCCTCTTACCGTCCCCGTTGACCGGTTAGATGTAGTCGGACTTCCGTATAATTCAATTTTCTGTGGTTTGGTTGTGTCTTTGTTTCTCCAAACCTTTGTTGTATTCAAACTTGGTTGTGGGAGAAGGCACAGTGTTTCCACCTATGCCTCCATCTTGGCGGAAGTCCCTCCTTTTGAGTTTTTCATTTGTATTTGATGATAGAACCAAAAATTATAATACTATCTGATGTAGTTTGAAATATAGAGAAAGAAAATATTTAAAGCAACTATGTTATAAATAAGTAAAGAACTGTTAGGGAGCTGAGGTTTCTACACCTCACTCGATCTTGTGAAATATGAAATTCAGTACACGGTGACAAGTTATGTGTATATAATGTGATAACTAGCATGGCCACTAAGAAAGATGTACAGAGATTCATGTAGAAACACTAGAGATAAATCAAAATGAAACTCTAAAATAATGTTCAAGTAACCTTCAGGAAAATTGGAAAAATGAGACAAATGAAAAAAGGCAGTGAACAAACAGAAGATAAAATAGCACACTTTAAGTTATTAACAAGTACACTAAGTGTAAATTTTTATATGTAAATTTGACAAATACACAATTAAAAGACAGATATTCACAGAGTAGATAAAAATACATAGTCTAACCGTATATTGTTTAGAAGATATATAGGGAGGTTAAAATTTAGAAAAGGGTAGTAAAAGTTGTACCACAAAAACCTTAATGAAAAGAGTACAGACTGCCAATATTAATCAAATTAAGCAGGCAGCAGAGCAGAGAAATTACTAAAGATAAAGAAGGATATTACATAATGGTAGATGGTTAATCCACAAAGCAGTCAAAAATAATCCTTAATGTAAATTCACTGAACAATAAGCTGCAAAGTGTGTGAAGCAAAAACTGATGAAATAATAGGTGAAATAGACATATCCAAATTAGATTTGAAGATTTCAATCTCCCTCTGTCAAAAATTAATATAAAAATAAGACAGGATTTCGAAGAGCTCAACAATGTCAACCGGAAGATCTAATTGAGATTTAATGAACATTCTACCCAACAACAGAATACTACTTGTAAGTGCTACAGAACAGATACCAAGATAGGTTGTATCTTGGGGCAGAAAACAAACCTCAGCAAGTTAAAAAGCATTGAAATCACACACAGCATGTTCTCCGATGAGAATGGAATCAAACCAGAAATCAATAACAAAAAAGATAACAGGAAAACCTCCAAACACTTGGGTACTGTGCCACACACTTCTGAATAATTCATGAAAAAAGAAGTCTCAAGAAAAATAATAAATACATTGAACAGGATGCCTATATTGAAATTAGTAAATA
Source organism: Sturnira hondurensis (assembly GCF_014824575.4). Lineage (NCBI taxonomy): Eukaryota > Metazoa > Chordata > Mammalia > Chiroptera > Phyllostomidae > Sturnira > Sturnira hondurensis. The sequence continues at coordinate 9,370,157 of NW_028077105.1, read as the reverse complement.
TATCAAACAGGATGATGTTTAGCATAACTAGCCATTAGGGGAAGATAAATTAACATCATGATGAGATATCACTTTACATATACGAGAATAGCTAAAATAAAAAATAGTTACAATACCCACTGATCATGAGGATGTGGAGAAACTTAGTCTCTCATATTGCTGGTGGGAATACCAAATGTTATGGCCACTCTGGAAAATAGTTTGTCGGCTTCTTTTTAAAAAATTACATGCATTTAACATATATTCCAGTAATGGCACTCTTGAGCATTTTTCCCAGAGAAATTAAAATTTATGTGCACACCAAACGTTGTTCCTGATTGTTCATAGCTGCTTCATTTGTAATATCCTTAAACTGGAAACAACTGAAATGTCTCCCAATAGTTGAATGTTTTTCAAAAGTATAACTTGTATAGAATACTGCTCAGAAATAAAAAGAAATGAATTATTGATATATGAGACAACATGGATAGATCTCAAAATCATTGTGCCATATTTAAAGAGCCAAGCTCAAAGGTCACATAATATATGATCCCACTTTTATACACATAGTGTGTGTGAACTCACCAATTTTCTCATGTTCAAGGAGGGCATTGAGAGAACATGACCATTGCTTGGCCTATGAACTGGACCTTGGCAATAGGAGGCTCCTTATGCCCTCCCCTGTCTTTGGAATGTTTGATCTGCCCACTGTACCCGTACTAGGAGCCACTTCAAGGATGCAACCTTGAGAGTGTAATGTTTTGTTGAGACCACCTGGATTGAATACTTGACTGAGTCCCCTTAGGGCCTCTTTTTTAAACTCTTAAGATTCTGGGGGGCAGGTGTGGTGACCTCTTTTGGCCACCCAAGAAAAGACTCAAGTCCCCTTGCTTATTTAAAGTGCCACCCACCAATCTGGAGTTGTCTGCAGTTCTTCAGTCTTTCTTTTCTGTGTGTGTGTGTGTGTGTGTGTGTGTGTGTGTGTGTAATGCAGGGGTATTCCAGAGTCTGCATACCAACAGTTGGTTCCTAGACACAATTCTGCCTGTCCCACTATTGTGGGCCTCTGTGTTCCAAGCCTTTCTGGGTGCTGAGGGGTGATACAGTTAGCAAATTTTTAATATTCTCATTGGCAGGCCTTAGATTTCATCTTCACTTTTTTTTTTTTTTTGCCTATTTGATTACTCTCCATCTGCTTTTCATTTTCTAAAAATTTATTCACATTTCTTACCCAGGGTTGTCTTCTAATTCTCTTTGTTCTGGCATATTTGTTCTTTTATTTTTAAAAAGATCTTATTTATTTATTTTTAGAGAGAAGAGATGGGAGGGAGAAAGAAAGAAAGAGACATCAATGAGTGGTTGCCTCCCACATGTTCCCTACTGGGGACCTGGCCTGCAACCTACGCATGTGCCCTGACTGGGAATTGAACAGGAGACCCTTTGGTTTGCAAGCCTGTGCTCAATCTACTGAGCTATACCAGCCAGACAGGGCTGGAATGTTTATTCTTTTATCAGCATTTCTTTCATTTCTTTTACTTTTTTTTTTTGAGGAAAATCCATTTTATGATCCTCAATTTTCTTTGCTCTTTCTTCAAGGTGATTTTTTTTCAATAATCTTTTTTTTAAATTTTTATTTATTTATCTTTAGAAGGGAAGGGAAGGAGAGAAGGAGAGAAGTATCAATGTAGGGTTGCTTCTTGTGAGTCCCCTACTGGGAACTGGCCTACAACCCAGGCATGTGCCCTGACTGGGAATCAAACTGCAATCTTCTGGTTCACAGCCCCGTGCTCAATCCACTGAGCTACACCAGCCAGGGCTCATTTCTTTTATTTCTAAATGGAATAGAAATAAACATGAATTCAATCTAAGGTGTTTAAATGAAAACTGTTTCTTAAAATTACTATAAGAAACATGACTTACTTTAAAAATTTAAAAAGTTACTTTAAGTAATTAGCATTGAATTGACAGGTAAAACACCCCATCTCTACAATTCTATGATTCTTTAATTAAACATGAATCCCAAGCACAGTAAATTGGCTGTTTTATGATGTCCACATCCCATATATTCAACAGAGCCCTATCAAGTATATATATATATATTTTTAAGATTTTATTTATTTATCTTTAGAGGGGAAGGGAAGGAGATAGGGAGAGAAACATCAATGTATGGTTGCCTCTCATGTGTTCCCTGCTGGGAACTGGCCTGCAACCCAGGCATGTGCCCTGACTGGGAATCGAACTTTGATCCGCTGGTTCGCAGGCTCAAGCTCAATTCACTGAGCTACACCAGCCAGGGCTCAAGTATACTTTTACCATTCTGTTTTCATTGCTAGATTGAGATTTGATTCTTAATTAGCCAAACCATTGTTTATCTTTGATATAGGATCACTGCATGCAGGATGGGGTTTTGTATATGGAAGTACTCTCATCACACTCTGATGGAAAACTTCAGGTTAGATTCAGGGAATATTTGTCTAATTCGTGTTTTTTTTTAAAGTCTCATTTGTGAGGAATTTATGAAAGAAACAATTTATTAACAGCATTAGAAATGTAGAAATGACACATAATCACTAGCAGCTCCAAGAAAAAGTTAATTGGAATAAAAATAGCAATAAGTCCTTTCTCATCCTGTATAGAATATTATTGATTTGTTGGCTTGGGTTGACTTTCAAGAGGTTTCCTACAAAATTTGAAAATAAAAATTAAGTTTTACCAGTGTCATCTGATATGTAAATATCTACCTTCTACATGTGTTTGTCAATTTATACCTCTTCATGGATTATAACACAGTAGTTTTAAAGAGATGCTTTATCTTTTCTGCTCTATAATTGTTTTCATTTCCATTAAAAGAGAAAGGCACAATAACAGAAAGAACGAAAGCCTGCAATCTATGTTATGTCAGTAAATCCTTGATGTCTATTAAAACTCCAACTAAACTTGCAATTTCTTTGACAGAGCACGTAGGAAGGCCTTTCTCTAGCTGCTGTTTTTGCTGATGAGATGCCAAATGTCTTTACAGATACATCTCAAAAAAAGGGGGGCGGGGGACCAGGAGACAGAGAATCAGAGTGCAATTACAGGAGTGCTGCTCTTAAAAGAAGTGGTTTAGAAAGGTGAGTGGTTTTATACTTACCAGATCACCACACAAGGATGATGGTGAAAGATGTTCGTTAACAATAAAAGAAAATCGTATCTGATTTTTAGATACTCATTTATTTCTGATCAATAATGTATGAAGTGTTGATCAACTGCCCTTCAAAACTGTGGAGTTTCATCCTGTCGTAATTTTTCATTTAAGAATCTTACAGAATTTGAACTGTGAGTGGTTCTTTCATTTACCTAGAATCCAATTTCTTTTGGCACATCAGCCCTCTCCAGCCATATTCTTTGGCCTTGTCACACCACAATGACCATGGAGACAATCAATATGCAAAATTACTTATATTTATTCATACCTTGTTTTTATATAAATAATGAACAAAGGACTAGCCTTAATGTTGTAAATACAAACTCTGTAATCTGAAATGAAAGTTTCAAGAATTTCCTGTAAAAATGAAAGCCATACATATTTATATAGTTTCCATTACTCCTTCTTCTCACACCATCCATCTTATAGAAAGCTTGTTCTTTGTATACAGGAGGTACTGGTGTGGATGAATATTTATATTTGTGAACATTTCATTGGCATTAATAGTCTTCCATGAGGATCAGTACAACACTAAAATTTCTAATTGTAAACTTGGGATTTCAGAAATATTGATTGTTTGCTTATTACTATGTTCTTTAGGAGTGTACAATCAGAATTATAACTTGATACTGTTAAACAAAAAAAATCAGAAAGTAACAATAAAAAAGTAAAACGAAATAACAAAACTCCACCCATCTCTACCCACCCCCCACTGTTTCCCTTCCTTTCTTTCTGTCCTCCTTGTCACCCTCTCTTCTTCTTCTTCTTTTAAATAGTAAACATAGCAAATTGAGTTCATGGCTATTTGAGATTGGATGGTATTTCTTGATCATCACTTTCCAAGTTAGATTACACATCTATTCTTTAAAGCATCAAATTGATACAAAAGGGTATAGGAAAAATAAAACTGCCTTTGAGGACAAGTGATACATTTTGAGTGTTCTTGAATATAGGTGTAAATTGAAATGGAATAAAACAAGCCAGAGCGAACAGGGTAAGAATTAAAAACGCTCTATCTTTGGTCTTTCATTTCCTTTACTACGGAGTGCAATCAATACTTTACAACAGGGTTAATACACTCTCTTCAAACACGCTATTATTCTTCCCCAGGAGCACGCTAAGTCTGCTACCTTTCCAAGGCGACAAAGCTGTGCCGGTGGGAAGATCAAGCAAGTCTTGCTGCCATCTGTCTTGTATGTTCAGGGTACACCAACAATAGCGGCAAGAATCATACAGCTGCAGGTAATTTTACTGGTGGAAGTTTTCATTTTAATTAGCATAATCAACGGAAACAACAATTTAAGAGAAACAGAGGTTTACTTTTGTGCTCTGGAGTCACTGAGTATTCACATCTCACATCTGCTCTCTGTCCAAGCCCAGCCCATTGGCATTACTTCGTTTCAAAGCGGTCTTAGTTTTAGTTCATATAAAGATGACAGTTCAACTTACTCCTGGACAGGTTAGCACAGAACAATACTATTTTTATGTTTCGTTGTGTGTTTGTTTCTAAATATATATGAACAATAAAATAAAAATATTATTTGAGCAACAGATAAGGTATTAAGTAACATATTACAGAAGAAACAGACATCTGTTCTCATGGCAGTTTTCTTATTACCATTAACACAAAAATAATTAATAATGGAAGACTTTATAAGAAATAAAAATCAAATAATATACCTTAAACATATACAGACTATGTAACATCCTATTTGACAATTTATCCCTCTAATTTTAAATAGGAAAAACATGGAAAGGTATCCATTATGAGTTGAATTGTGTTACCAAAAAGAAAAAATGTCCAAGTCCTAAGCCAGTACCTATGAATGCAACCTCACATGGAAACGGGATCTTTACAGCCATAATCAAATTAAGATGAGGTCATACTGAATTAAAGTGGATCCTCATCCGATGATGGGGGTTCTTATCAAAGAAAACAGAGACATGGAGACACACTCGGGAAGAAGGCAGGTGAAGACAGGTAGAGTTGGAGCTATTTGGCCACAAACCAAGGGGTACCAAGGATTGCCAGCTATCACAAGAATCTAGAAAGAGACGAGGGAGGATACCATCTTCTAGAGCCTTCAGAGAGAGCGAGAGGGCAGTTGTTCATGCTGACATCTTGATTTCAGACTTCCAGTCTCCAGAACCATGAGAGAACAGCTTTCTGTTATTTTAAGGCTCACAATTTGTGGTACTTTAAAAAAAATTATTTATTTATATTTATGAGGGAAGGACAGAGGGAGAAAGATAGCAACGTATGGTTGCTTCTCATGCGTGCCCTGCTGGGAACTGGCCTGCAACCCAGGGATGTGCCCTGACTGGGAATCGCACCGCAGTCTTCTGGTTCACAGGCCTGTGCTCAATCCACTGAGCTACACCAGCCAGGGCTTGTGGTACTTTCTTACAGCAGCCCTAGGAACCTAACCCTGTCTACTCTGGCCACGTGAGATCACTCCTCATCAAGGAGATTCCGTTATGCATTAGGGACCTCAAAGCCCTACATGCTCCACAATTTGGCGGGAGTGCAGTCAATGTTGAGAGGATAGTTTGTAGAAGAGGAAGACATATTATAGAATGTTTTCGTGCACAATCACGCAAGGACAATTACCTACACCTGACGGATAAAGCCAACACGCTATTCCACAATAATAGGACATGTTCCGAAACTCCTCAGGTACAGAAATTCTGAGGAGGGAATGCGTAGTGTGTGCACCATCACTTCATCAACTACTTGACGCCGTTGATGTTGTCTTTACAAACACTTTTAAGAAACTATAAAGTGGAGAATTATCAAAGATAGAACAGACTAATGAATGTAAGATTCAACTAATTTTAGGCCTGGAAGTCCCAGCACTAATACTGTCAACTTGTTACTCTGTTCAGCTGCTTTTCCCAGCCCTTACTTTTCCCTGCTTTGGCCTTGACCTATGGCAACCCAGCACTGACTTGCAATATTATTTGCAAGTCATAGGAATTTCTAATACTGTGAGAACAAAACATAGACGATCCAGAGAAGACAGTGTGTGAGACTGAGAGAAGAAAAGAGAAAAATAGAAATGGAACTTGCACAGATGCACTGGACACAAAATCTTTAAAAGATGGCACATTATATGAGTGAAGGGGAATAAACATTGAAAAGGGAGCAGGGGAAAGGAAGAATCAGAAACAGACATTACCCTGGAAAAACAAGGAAGATTGAAGTGGTGTTAGAGGCAGAAACACGAAGATATCCGAAATTGCATTTGAGAGCAATATTGCAGAATAATATATAGGATTATAACTTTATAAAAAGTTTATAAAATGGTAATTTGGTTAAAATTTATAAACATTACATAAACATAGTTTATTTTAATCAAATATGCTATTGGAGAAGTTTATAGGAGATTTGTCAGAACTATAGCATATAGTAGATATGTAGAGTTCATACTTCTTAAGTTTGTGTTCTGCACACCTGTCAAAAAATCTCAGAACTGGTAGGTTCACTCACTGTGTCCTTTCCATTTAGATTTTATTTATTGGAGCTTCTATGATATTTAATTAGTGTTTATAAAATGTTTAAATCATTTTCTTAAAATGTAATATAAAATATTATCAGAGTTTTGCATATGCATTTTATGTGTGAGTGTGTGTGTGTGTAATGGTATCCATCAATAAGCAACGCAACACCTTTCTTCAGAAAACCTTATCTGCTCCAGTAATGTCCACGCTCAATTACTCAGAGGATGAGAGCAAGCTCGTCTGCCGCTGTGAACAGATAAGAGGCACAAGGTACCTACAAAGAGAAGAGACCCGAGTGGAAGACACATTTTACAATTAGTGAAGATCTGCTGTCACCAAGTTATTAAAAAATGTAAACATTATTATCATAAGGTTATTCCATCCTGTTTGCTTTTCTACTATCTATGCTATTTCCCCATTGTTCCAATTATTCTCTGTTTTCTACGCTTTGACTGTTACCTTAGCCTTCAAAATAATTGTTTCCAAAGTGCTGTTCGCCTGGAAAATGTACATTCTTACCACCCACATTAATTTAAAATACCACATCTCTCTAAGTCATCTTTGTGTCCTTCCTATTGCCTAGAAAATTGCCCATCATTTCAAAATTCTCTGCACTACTCACTACTTATAATTCCATAAGAGTAAGGGCGGGGATGAGGAGTGATAAACACAAGGTTTAATTCAAATCTCCTATATTTCCTTTAGACTATGGAAATATAAAATATTCCTTTGGGAGGGGAGAGCCCACGTATATTTCTTTACAAAACACACACACAGAGTTTTTCAAAAGGTGTGAAGTCGAGGATCCAAGGCAGAGGGGCATTTTTGGCTTCTCTGCTCCCAGTCACTTCTTGAAACGCCCACTGCTAGGTACCTCCGTCTAGTTGTCTAGAAGGACTTTGTAAGTGTTTTCAGTTTAAATGCAGAACAGAATCACTTATTATTAACTAATACTTTTTAAAAGATGTTAGTTCATCATAAAGTTAGTAAAATGTTTAAACATCTTATTTCTTTTCAGAGGGCAGGGGAGGAAGGGAGAAAGAGGGAGAGAAACATAAATGTGTGGTTGCCTCTCGAGCGCCCCCAGCTGGGGACCTGACCTGCAACCCTGGCCTGTGCCCTGGCTAGGAATTGACCTAGTGACCCTGTGGTTTGCAGGTCAGTGCTCAATCCATTGAGCCAAACCAGCCAGGACTACTAACCCACATTTGAATGGAGATTATCCTTGATCATCCAATGGCAGACCCTGGAGAGAGGAGATAGGGCTCTTGGAAAGCAGAGAAGCTGGGAAGCTCCAGGACTCAAAGGGAAGGAGGGTGAGGTGAGAGCCGCTAAGGACAAAGGGCTCCTCCTCGTGTTGCTGCCCTTGCCAACCAAAAGTACAACTATTTCCTTGACCAAGACTTTGGTACAATTTCTTGAATATTCAAAATTTAATGTTCCTGTGTTACTATAATTTAGAGTTTATATACATTAGAACTGAAAGCACAGGCGGAGTTCCCTGTTTAATATCCTCCCAGGTACTTTTTCTCTGACACTATCGAAAGTCTGAATTTGTTTTGTGTTCAGTTGCATTAAAGAAGTTTGCTTATTGGAACCACAATATGAAAAACTTTTCATAAATACTTGTGTCTCCCACTTGGATTTTATTATGGCTTGACTTCTCTTTTCTAAAAGGTTTTTCTGACTTCAATGATCATCTCTGTAGCATGATCCTCAATTCAGTTAAATCAATAACTTTCACACAGTGACTTTAATTTACTAACGCGTCATTTAGTTACTTGTTTCCATTTTCTTCCCTCTCTGACTAATGTCTCAGGCCTTGACAACCACCATTCTATTCTCTGTTTCTAAGACTTTGGCTTTTTTAAAGATTCTACATATAAATGATATATACTATTTGTTTTTCTCTGGCTTATCTCCCTTATCATAATGCCCTCAAGATCCATCCGTGTTGTTGCAAATGGCAGGGTTTCCTCCTTTCTCATGGCTGAATAATATCCCATTGCATGTATTTATACCACATCTTTATCCACTCACCTATTGACAGACACATAGGTTGTTTTGTACCTTGACTATTGTGAATAAGGCAGTCATAAATGTTTTTGAGCTTATTTTTCTTTCCCTCACTAAACTCTAGTTTTTACATCTTTCAGTAAGATGTTCAAAGTCACCCCAATCAATCCAGCAGCAACCTTTGCTCCTGTTGTTCATCCCTCTTTTTCCAGCTCCTTGGAATCCACTCTTCAGACTGTGCTGAAACCTATGACCTTCTTCTCTTTATTTTTCTCACTGATTTTTCTAATTTATTTAATCTCCCACACTGCAAAATAATTTTCTTCTTGTATAAACTGAGACATGTGTTCAATTTACCTCCACATTAGGAAGGTATATCCTTTATAAGTGAGATCCTTCAAATTCCTTTGCCACAGCCTAAACGTTCCTTTAAAAGCACCTATTACTGGATTGGTTTCCATAAGAACAATATGAGTGAGTGTGTATTTTAAAATAGCATTAGTCTGAAGAAAATTGGCAAAAATTTACAAACATAAAGTGGAAAAAATGAGAAAATAATTCAGAAACCGTTGCCAGTCTACGACAAGCTCCACTTGTTCGTTCAGTCTAAGCTAAGAAAGAGCCGCCGTTCAAGCTGCAGTGGTGATGGGGCTGGAGCAGCTTGACTGTGGGAAAGAGACGAACCTCACTTACACACATCCGTCAAGCATGTCCTGCAGTTTCGTTGTGTATCTGCATTTGCTCCTATGTGGTATGAAAAAGGTGTGCTTAAAAAACTATCCATACCTTACAGAAACAATTTAGTTGCTTTAATTGTGTGCTTCTTGTATTGTTGTACTTCTTTTTTATGTAAAAGCTATTATTTCCTAAGTCAGGATTATCTGGGCTACAGAACAGATATTCTGATTATTTACTATCTTACACTATTTCATAGGACCTATGGATTATTTCTGCTAAATGTTTATCATTTGTCCAGTTTCGTTATTGTCCCACTTTAGTTTGAGTCTTCTTTGAGAATTAACTAAATCATTATATTAGCCAGGTAACTAGTCCTCTTGCCTCCTCTCCGTCTCTGCCTCTGTCTTTCTCTCTCCATCTATCCAACCATCATTTGTCTACTTGCCCAATGATTGTCTGCTATTTGTGGTATTCCTAACTAATCTTTGGTGACATTATGGTGATATAAATTAGTGCCTCCTTTAAGAAATTGACAGCCTTGTCTAGTTCACTACTGTTTGGTTGAATCTTGTATTTCCCTTCCTTAAAAAAATCCTTTAAAATCTCCCTGTTACCTTTATAGGATAAGGTTCAAATTTATCAGTCATCACAAGACCCTTTCCTTTTTGGCACAATATACTGTTATTTGGGGAGAATGGGAGGAGACAGCTATGATGAATCTCCTGCAGTGTGGGAGGCAGTCCTATGAAACAAGGAATTATGCAGCTAAGCATCTTGGATGACCCCAAAATACCCATAAGATGTTTGAAGCTTCATCAGAAGCCAGAGCCAGCTCTGATTCTTATTATGTACAAAGCTTTTGTATTATTTAATTTGGGGGGAATGATTTTAATATACACTGATTTTGATGCTAATTTCCTCTTTTATTTTCAACCTTCAGGAACCAGAAGAGGAAAAGGAACACAAAGAGAACACTGGGATATCACCTGTCTCTTGCCCTCCTGGAAACTGTGTGTGTGTGTGTGTGTGTGTGTGTAGATGATTTAAGCCTGAGATAGGTGCTGCCCAACAGGGCAGTTAGAGGATAAAATAGAAAGGGAAGAGCTGGAGTTCTCTTCTGGCTCCTCCTTCCCATTTTCTTGAGACAAAAGGCAAGTGCTCAAAATTTTGCTCAGAACCCTTGTCCCAGTGTCCTCAAGAGTAAATTTTGGGCACTGAAGCAACTCTTTCCTGCTGAGGTTTTTAGAAAAACTGGTGAAGACCATGTGACCTCAGGCAATTGTCTCCACCCATCATTCTCCAAATTCTTGGGACAGGGCTGTTCAATCTTAGGCACACAGTAGAATTATCTATGACCTTTAAAATGTACTGACTGGGTCCCACCCTTAACAGTTGAGAATTTAATTTGTTTAGGAGGTGGCCTGGTGATTCTGAAGTGATTCTCTATATAGTTTAGTGCATGTAATTGCATTTCACTAAATAGTTTAGTGAAGTCTTCAAAGGGGGAGCAGCAGAAGAAATATTTGAAGAAATAGTGGTTCTAAACTTTCGTATTTGATGAAACCTGTGAACAAATAGATCAAAAAAGATTCTGATTGGGAGATCGCAATTTAGTCAACAACACATATATATATCTTTTCAACCTGTATATTTTAATATAGATTGAAATATATTAATTGGAGAATCACAGTTTAGTCCACAACATACACACACACACATATATATATACACATATATGTATAATTTTTCCACCTATATATTTTATTCTATAACCTATGAAAAAGCACATATTGATACAATATTGGGTTTTCCCTTGTTTTTCAAACTTTGATACTATTCCTGGAGGATAATTATATAATTTCTATATAGACTCTTGTTTTGTAATTTGTTTGCTTATTTATTTCTTCCAAATTCATTGTTACTTTCCTCAAACCAATGCAAGGGAAAACTTCAAGTTCTTGGTACCAGTGTCTCATATATGCCTTGACAAGTAGTAGGCTATTAGGAAATGAGATGCATTTTCTGTGATGACATTTTTTGTCTCATTCCACACCACAAAATAAGAAATTATTTTGACTCCACATTTATAAAGCTCAGGGAAATTTCAAGGGTGTCATATTTCCCTTTTCCCTCCCCGCAAACTTTGTAATTCATTTTCGCTTGTCATCTTTATTTCAATTAAAGTTACGTGCCCTTTTCTCTTATCATGTAGGTAAGATTGGTGTGTTTACTTATGGTATTAATTTTCTACTACTGCTGTAACAAATTATCACCAATTTAGTGGCTTAAAACAACAAAATTCCCTGTTCTACAGCTCTATGAGTCAGAAATGTCCCAGATAAAATTGAGACTTTGACAGGACAAAGTTCCTTTCTGGAGGCCCTGGTGGTAAATCCTTGTTGTCTCTAGTTCAGTTCCTAAAGGCTGCTAGCATTCCTGACTTAACTGCTTCTCTATCTTCACAGCTTGCAAAGACTAGCAAAGGTGAACGGGGCCTTCTCACATCACATCACTCTGGCTTTGCTTCCGTGTCCACAACTTTCTCTGACCTTGACTTTCTCTCTTCCACTTTTGATGACCTTCATGATTATATTTTAATGCCCTTCATGACTCCTAAATAATCCAAGACAATCTTCCTATCTTAAGGTAGCTGATTAGCAATCTTAATTCCTTCTACTCAAATTTCTATTTGTCATGTAACATAATATATATATTTCATATGTATATATACTTATGTCTCAGGGATTAGGGCATGGACATCTTGCAGGGGTGAGAAAAGGCATTCTTCTGTCTACCACAGTTTTTGTTCTAGTGTTTATGCATGTTTCTGCTTTCATTTCCCTATTTACACAGAATAAATTCACATCACCCTACTTGTCATAAATCATATCTTATTTTTTTCAGGTGGGTACAAGTATCTGACAATTTTATTATGTCTTCTGGTGTACTTGTGCCCAAGTCTTTACAAATTAAAATATGTTATTTTATAGGAAGTGTGCCTTCCTTCCTTTGTTCATTCCTTCCTTCCTTCCCTCTTCCTTCCTTTCTTCCTTTTTTTAAATTACATGTGCTAATAGGTTATATTATCTATGAGTTTTATTTCAGGATTAGAAACAGACTGTAACAAAATAATAATAATAGTAATCAAAAATGAAGCTTGGATGTCATAAAATTGAGAGTCGCTGTATTACAAGTAGGAAATTGGCATTTTGAATGATAAACAGAAACTTCTTGAAGGCTAACTGCTCTATAAAAAGAGACTACACGAACATCAGCCACCCCGAAATAGACCTCTAAATACTTTGGATATTCAGGCAGATCTAGAGCCGCTATCAGTAGAAATATTGATAGTACTTTGCTAAAGCAATCACAAAGCAGTAGCAGAAGATTAAGCAAATTAACTGAACATTTTAAATCATAAATGGGCTAGTTTTAAATTTTTTCTAGATAAAATAAAAAACGTGTCAATTTTATGTTGGCTACCAAATGATAATGTGCATAGATTTTCAAAATTGAAAATAAATTATATTCTTCTTTGTGAAACTTTTAATTTCTTTTTATATGATTTGTGATAGAATTCTTTACTTAAAGTGTCCTTAGCTTACATATAAATATACATTAAACTAGAAAGTTTTAGTTTGGTTTTCAATTCTTTACATTTTCCAATGAAGTAAATCTCATCTCTGATGTTACAAGGTGAACCCAAGCCTCTAGCAGATTTCTTTGACTACCTTCATAAAAAACAATAGAGCAACTTAATATTCTGCTTTAGTGTTTTTCTGAAGCCTCTCCCCTTTTCTAGCTGTATAGTAATGGGGTGGGGGAAGATGGTAGGATATGGTTGAGCACAAAGTCCTGAAAATCCTATTCCTCTCATGACTATTTCATAGTTGGTCCTTCCCAGGATACACTGTAGAAAGAAGACACAAGATCCAGGAGAGTTTGGGTAGAGATAACTTGTGGAAATCCTCACCCTTGAATGCCTTGAGTCTAGATATGTGTGTACTTTCTGTTCAAATTGTGGTCAAGCAGGTGGTGGACTTCTGCTTCTAAGAACCAGCCAATCAACAACTCTAAATGCCTTCACTTCCCACGAGTGTATATGCAATTCCAGTAAGTACCTACCTGGTTGGGTTTACTCACTTACCTTATCTCCTTGTCTGCCTTCCTGGTTGATACAACTATAATAACAAATACCTTTTGAGTTTTTGTTGTTGGTGTTGTCGCCATTGTTAGACACAATATTCTTTACTCTCATTTCATTTAATGCTCAAAACATCTTTACATGATTAGACATATTACTATTTTATAGAGAAAGGATATCAGTAGCTGTTTAGGGAGGGAAATACCTCCTCAAGATTACACAGTAAATAAATCACAAGGCTGATGAGTGAACCACAGTTACTTAACACCAGTTTGCACAATTCATTCACACAACAGAATATGTGAATACTTACTGTATATCAAGCGGAAAGCTTGGAATTGAGAATGTAATGATGAACAAGACAGAAGAGAAGGGTACTTGCCCCTTTGGAAATATAAATTCTGTGGGAAATGGACCCCAGCAAATAGATAAAGTAGTTACAACTTGTCAAAATTTTGATGAAGAAAACACAAAATGAAGGCAAGTAGGGAAGAAAAGTATTGCATGTAAAAGGTTCAGGGAAGGTGTCTCTAAATTAAGTCTATGAAGACAAGGGGTGGAAAACCAAGAGACAGTAACAGCAGCATCAGCTTCCTGGGCCCCCACACAAGGGGGTGTGGAAGAGGTGAGTTGCATGCAGTTTGGGCAAGACTGGAGGGGTCATATGGGGGGAGTATTTTTTGGAGTGTAATTTGTTGATATCTGACCACATTTTTAAATACATTTTTAATTTACGTAGGTGAAGTACCTTCTTTTCTTACAGGCTTAAAAAGAATTCTTGTGTATGTGAACTAAGGTACTCAAATCAGGCAAATTCTTCCCTTCTCTAAGGGTAAAGAAGATACACAGGATTCCAGATTGTTGTTACTGTTTTTACTTTTCTTTTTCTATTCTCTGGGCTCTGAGTTATAACACTGCGTTTCAGATTTTTTCCCCTACTCTGCAGGCAGTCCCTGATAAAGATCTTTCCTGGAATAGTAATAGGAAAAATAACGTACAGCAAAGCTGACACACCACATGCTGGGCTGTGCTGAAGGCACAATCATAACTTTTAATAAAAAAAGTTTATTTTGGTAAAACAATATCTTTCCAGTTGTCCTAAGGGACACCAGTGAGAATTGCCCTCTACCGACAGGGTGGTGGTGGGAAGCCATCCCAGATCCCGGGGTTAGGGCGGGGGGAGAGGGCGGGGGTGGGGGTGGGGGGGCTTGCGCCTGGGGCGGAATCCCGGAGCACGCTAGGAGTGTGGTGGTGGTGAGATTGCAGCATACCAGTCCAACCTGCTCGGTGGGAGTGCACCACGCTAGCCTTTTATTTGTGCTTTTGTTTTTCTGTAAATCACGTTCGAGTTCCTGTTTCTCGAGTCTGGAAACAGCAGGTGTGCAATTTGGGCAGAACCTTTTTCAATGAGTTTCTTGTAGTTTTATTGTTTATTTGGAGTGTGGGGGTGAGTGATAATGTGACTGGTGTCCCAGGTGAAGACTGGGCCAATTTTGTTTTGTAGCTCTGCCGCTCTCCACATTTTAGGCAAAAAGGTTGAAAATAAAGAGAGGGTGATTGAGTGACCCCTTCACCTTCTGCTGTGTCATCGAGGTAACAGCCACACGGTTCCGCTTGCTTCTGGTGTGGGAACCTGAGCTTCTCACAGCTGGAAGTGACTTGTATTGCAAGAGTAGCCCTTGTCCAGCTCGGTATGTGTGGCGTGAAGATTACATGAGATTAACCAGGGTAGGCTGATAAACATGATCTAATTCCTGGTTCAAAACATATTCCCTGTTGCCTTGTTTCTTACGTTTCTTGTGTGCTCTTAAATCTTCAGCATTATTGGGCATCCGTGTGTTTAGTTCTATAAAAAATTCTCCAGGTCTTCAGATCATGTGATCATTTTGTTTAAACCGTGACATGTAATTACATGGAGTTTAACCCATTTCCTTCTTTTCATCCATATTCATTTGGTGTCTATACTATTCCAGATTACCTTGCTATCGTATATATTAGACAAATAAAGTCAAACAAGAATCCATATCCTAATAAAATCAAAGTATAATTTGTTGGTGAGATAATTAGAGATAATCATATTATACTATGGATGAATACTTTGATACAAATATACATTGGCAGCTGCTATAAAATAATACACAGTAACATTCATGTACTCTCATGTATTCATACGCACAGAAAATACACCCAAACCAAAAAAACCCTCCAAACAAAAACACCTAATTGTAGGTAGCAAAGCTACCCAGAGAGGAAAATCTAGACTAATCTGTACTACCAACCTTGAAGCACATCAGTACAACTTAGCTGTTTTTAGTTTTATAGGAAACGAACCTCACACACAATTATTGGTAGTACAGGAAAGTAGGTAGACTGGATTAAATAGTTTTTTTTAAAGGGAGCTTAATCTTATTTTTTTCTCATTGAGTTATAAGCTGCATGATAGTATGGGACATATTTGTTTTTATTTGAGTTGTTTATATTTTATGACACATGTTAGATTCTTGATTAAATGGGAGGGGAAAAGTAAATACCACAACTTTAAAATGTAATGATTTCTTTGAGAAGTGTATTTAGGAAACATTACAAACCTTAGTAAAAACAATCTTGAATAGGACATCATTTCTTTAAGAGTTCAGAGTCACTTTTGTGAGCAATAACCATTGACTTGAACTTTAGGTATCCATGCAGATAGAGATATAGCATATAGGGACAAATGGATATCAATATGAGGAGGTAGATCACCTTTTCTTTCTTGAAAAGATCCATGCATCACTGAGTGCTTGCTTTTAGCTTATTTTCATTGATTTGTTTTCTTTCTCACATATGTGAATGAAAACCTATGTATTGCCTGGCCCCAAGGGACATGTTCTTTGTGTATGTGAATACATATATACTTTACTGTTCTTTCCAGATGGAAATCATGAAATAAAAGTACACAGTATTCTCTCAAATGATTTTATTACCTTCCAGAAATTTCTTTATTCTCATTGCTTGTTTATTTCCCAGTAGCACACAAACCATTATCTCTTTTTTCAACCTGTCACTATTAGCATATAAACATTCATATACTTTCCTTTATGTTATATTAATATTTATTGAGCACCTCCTATTTTTCCCCTGTTCTAGAAATTCAAGATACACTATGGAACAAAACAGTCAGAATCCTAAACCTCATGAAATTTAAAATCCAAAATGAATAACTGAAGTGTCTCTCTCCCTAGCTTAAGAATTCACATTAGTGTAATGGGAACAAGAACACCTATTCATTAAATATTCTATAATATTCTACAGTTCAAGAAGCTCCTTTAGAAAATACAATGTCATTGGCATTTTACAGATAAGGCAGGTGGATGTTATTACTGGTGTTTGTGAGGTACCAACACTGAATTTGGGCCGAGACGGTAAATTACTTCTCAAGGTCAGCTCCTTGCATCTAGAATACTTAAATATTCCAGAACTGCCCCAGTACTTTGTAATTTTATAAATTATTTTTACATTTACTATTTAATTTGCTTTTTACAATGATCTATGTGGTGCTTACTGATTTCTCTCTATTATGGAATTGTCCAGTTATCTGTCTCTCTGTCTAAGGTCACCTAGCTGGTAATGGTAGTGGGAATCCAACCATGTTCATTGAAATATAGAGCCGTATGCCAAACATCAGACTGATATTTACTTACTTATTTTTAGAGAGAGGTAAAGTGAGGGAGAAAGTGAAGGAGAGGCACATTCATGTTCGAGAGATACATCAATCTGTTGCCTCTTGCATGCCCCAACTGGGGACCAGGCCCTCAACCCAGGCATGTGCTCTGACTGGGAATTGAACCAGTGACCCTTCAGTTCACAAGCCAACACTCAATCTACTGAGCCACTTCAACTGGGTTTTTTTAAAAATATGGTATTTAATCTCTTTTTATTCTTTTAGGAAAACAGTTACAAAATTCATCATAAACATGACAGAAATTTTTTAATGTTATATGAATTAATATCCCATTAAGTCATATTTTCCTTTAATATTGTGTATTCCGAACAACCCAGGTATACAGTTTGAATAATTAGGTGACAGTGGCAGGCAGCAGAATCACAAAACTATTACATGACACATTTTGCTTTTCGGCATATATTCTACAATTTTCTTAGGTAAACCTATCATTAGACAAAGCTTTTAAATAGTACACTGCCGGTACCAAAATCAGGTTAAAACAACCAGAAAAACAAGACAAAATTCTATCCCTGACCGACGTGGCTTAGTGGGTTGAGCATCATCCCACCAAGTGAAAGGTCGCTAGTTCAGTTCCTAGTAAGAGCACACGCCTGTTTTGCATGCCAAGCTACAGATTAATGTTTCTCTTGCATGCTTATGCTCCTCTCCCTAATCTTTTCCCTCCCTTCCCCTCTCTCTAAATATAAATGAAATTTTTTTAAAAAAGAAAAAATTCTAGCCACATGTCCTCTAACATATACCTTGTATTAATAAATAGACAACAATAAATGCATACTATTTTTAATGGATGGAACTTACGATAGTGCAATTTTTTTGTTACATAAAAGACAGCAGGACTGGTATATGCAAAAGCTGTTAAGGTATCTTTTTTCTTCTTAAGCTCAGCTATTTGAAATTGTTACTGGAGTAAATTGGAGTACAATTTTACCAGCTTTGTAGAAGTATTCCAGGAGATGGTGTTCATAAATGGATCTCAAAATGCCACGTAATTTTCCAGTAGCTTCATTGGTTGATGACTTACTTTCCACGGACACAGTTAATCCTTAGGTTTCATGTCCCACTGCCGAACGTAAAAGTTGCTTGTCAGGTGAGACATAAAGAGCTTCTGCCTTTTTGTTAATAGGAAACGCTTTGTATAGTATTCTGGTTTCCATGGGACTGATTGTTGTCCGTCTTGTATGTTCCTGAATGTTGCCCTGGTTTCCCTGGATAGTATCGTGGTTTCCTTTGCCAGTAGACACCCCAGCGGAGGGCCCCTTGCCCCGTACTGTTTGGAGTGCTCTCAAAATGACAAGCCCTCCGATACACCAATGGCATTGAGTTTTGCAGGGCAGTAGAACTCAGACTACCCTCCTCCACGAAGGGACTAAACAACCCGATAAAATGCAGCTATTTGGTATTTTGTTCTAAGAGGCTGTGGAAGTATCTGGGGGAAAGGCAGGAAACCATCGTATATTAAGTACCTAATATCCATCAGGCACTGTGAGGTTCTTTCCACGTGCTACCTTAGTTGTCACAGCAGAAAAAAATCCCTCTGTACATTACATACGGTCCTCATTTTACAGATGAGAAATCTGGTACTCAGTAAAGCTAAGTAGCTTGTCAGTGTTAACCAGCAGGCGGGATTTCAAACTCTGATTTATGTCACTCCTAAAATGATGCTCTTTCTCCCTGCCATTTGGTTTACTGGACTTAATTTGCCCTTAGTCTCTATGAAAGTGAAATAATTTCTCTCACATAGGCAAACTGACAAATTAAATTATTTTTCTTGAATTTAAGAGTCTTTTACTTTTCACGGCTCTACTTTTCTTTTGTGTTGGCAAACATTTTCTGTATCTAGGCAGAAGCAAGTTTGGTTAAGGTGGAGTTTTGTGAGTTGAATGGGAAGAAGACTGGCCAGTTGGTTTTGCTCACTTTTTGTGTCTGCAGGTAGGGTCCACTCAGTCTAGATATCTGTG
Organism: Sturnira hondurensis; assembly: GCF_014824575.4. Lineage (NCBI taxonomy): Eukaryota > Metazoa > Chordata > Mammalia > Chiroptera > Phyllostomidae > Sturnira > Sturnira hondurensis. The sequence continues at coordinate 9,350,970 of NW_028077105.1, read as the reverse complement.
TGTGACAATAGGTTAGAAAGATTCTTTTACTTGAGACTTTATGAAGTTAGTCAAAGGAACCAAGAATGACTAACTACACTCAGAATGGAGATTACATTCATTTTCTGCACAGATAAGTTAAGTCTAACTAGAGTGACCACGAAAGTAGCTTATACATTTCATTTTCTAGATACTTTGTATCCTTTGATGCGTTGGGACATTTAGACTCTACTACTTGGAATTGCTGATACTTGATTTCAAAACCCTTGCTAACAAGATCTTGGTCCTCCAGTCTATAAGTAGCCAAAGTTCACTTTAAGTAGAATGTTTATGCCCTGGTATGGGTTCCATTCCCAGTAGGGGCGTGTATGAGAAGACACCTATCAATAATTATCATATACATGGATGTATCTCTCCTTCTCCTTCTCCCTCCCTTCCCTGTTCTCTAAAGTCAACAAAAAAAAAATTAAAAAAAATTATCAGTAGATTTCTATAGACTCTTTGCCTACATTCAGTATTCTTGCTGCTTGATGTATTTATTAGCTCTGGTCCTTTCTTGCCTTTGTCTTTACCTATTTAGATAGGGAGGGTTTTTTTCTTTTTATTAATTTGCTAGTTTTATTTTTGAAGTAATAAAGAGCCTTACTCAAAATGATTTAAAAGTGATTAATGCACTCCTGTAATTGAAGGTTACAATGATAGTGTTGACTTCAGGTTCTGTTCTGTTCTGCTCCATTTTCCTGTTATCCTCTTGGCTCTGTTCTCCCACAATTTTACCTTCACCCTCAGCCTGGCTTGCCTTAGGGTTGGTTATAAGATGACTGCCAGCACCTTCTGGAGTGACCTGTTTGTCCACTCAGGTTTGTAGAAAAGAAAGAAAACATTACTTCTCAAACCACTGAAACTTTTCCCTGAACGAACCATCATGAATGCCCAGGAGAAGTGAGTTTAATCTAATGGAATCCTTCTAATCAAGGCTCATCAAGGGGAGGTCAATTGCACCAAAAATGCATGGTTTCTATAGACTGGAGAATGACAACTTCGTAGGAGGTAATACAGATAGACGCCCAACATACTGCATGAACCTAAACATTAAACTCGTTTTTTATTCTCGTTGTTGTTTGATTTGCTGCTAACATCAGAGCAAAGAAAGGTGGAAGGGTCATTCTCAGTGGTAACTGATGAAAAGAGATGTTCTCCCTCGTATGAGTTCTGAGACAGCGTTGCCAACTGCTTTCAGCAGGAGGTATTAGTCTAACCAAGAGGTTCCCAAGGTACAAGGAGATGCTGGAGTCACAACATCAGCATCTCCTGGGAATGTCCAGAAATCCAAATACGGAGACAGGAACTCTGGGACTGGGGCAGATCTGAGATTTAAGAGACTCTGCAGTTGATTCTGATTGCATTAATATTTGAGAACCACTGGTATAAAAACTAGTTCAGCTGTCACTTGGTTTCCATGTTTACTTGAGAGACTCATTTAATTTCATTTAGTTGCTGTTGGAGATTGGGGTGTACCAGATAACTGAGGCCCAGACAAATTATTTTTTAAAATATTTTGGTACCTACCAATAAAATTTTGAATCCAACAAAAATTGTATAGTCAATTCTGCTATAATAATTGGTGTAAAAATGTGGATTTGTTCTGATGCAACAATATAATTAAAAACAAGTTTAGCATAAAACAACAATTTTGCATTTGCCTATGTGTTATACAGTCCTGTCCCACTTAATGATGGGAATATGTTCTGAGAAATACGCCATTGGGCCATTTCCTTGAGAAAACCTCATAGAGTACTTACACAAATCTGGTTGGTAGAGCCTACTTAAATACCAGGGCTATATGGTATAACCTACTGTTCCTAGATGAAAAGCCTGTACTGCATGTCGCTGTACAAAACAACACAAGATTAAATCAAGCACAAGAGGAATGATGCAGCAAGAGTCACTGTAAGTCACTGTAAGCACGGCATATGGCTTTACAACAAAGTTTTCAAAAGGGGAAAAGTGGACCAAGCACGCTCTGATGGGAAAAGGATTATATGATAAATACATAAACCAGAAACATAGGCATTTATTACCATTATTGAGTATTATGTGCTGTGCATAATTTTGCTATACTTTTACATGACTGGAAACGCAGTAGGTTTGTTGACACCAGCATCACCACAAATATGTGAGTAATTCTTTGTACTGTGACCTCGTGACAGCTACTGACGTCACTGGGTGATAGGAATTTTTTAACTCCATTACAATCTTTTGGGACCATCATTGAATATGTGGTCCATCATCGACCCAAACTTTGTCATGTGGAGCATCATTGTATTGTCATCTGTTAGAAACATTAGGTGAATGCAGGAGGCTACACACAGCTGAGTTGAGCCTCATAGGAATGCAAAATGCATGACGCAAAACCTACACCAGCATATCCCAAGGACAATCACAGCCCATACACGCCCGCAGCTGGCGTTACAACCTCCTGTGGACTCAGAAAACCTTCCTTCCACCACGGATCCGAGGCACACACGTTGCAACTCTGCCACAAGCCTCAGATGGTTTTCACGCTAAATTGCCAAATTTGTTGTGGTGTTTAACAAGTATAAAACTCCACCACCATTATTATTTCTTGATTTTTAAAAATGTTCCACAGAGAAATGTTTTGAGTGTCATGCCCCAATCCCTACGGTTTTTGTGTTGTTTTGCACAGTGTAGAGATTTTTAGAAACACATATGTTGCACTGAACCAGAACTGAAAGTAATTTGAGCAAAACTTAGCAACTTAAAACTGGTATAATCTTTATTTCAGGTCAGGGCCAACTTTTTGTATAACCATAATTATTTTGTTTCCTCATTAGTAAGCACAAAGTACTGAATTTTTTACCATCACAGAATGACAGTCTTTAAAATATTTACCAGTTTTTATATTGATACATTTTATTCAAATCTAACATTGCAGGCTTTAGATACCAAAATATATTAGCCTGTAATAAAAAATTCAAGCAAAATAATGGCATTTCTCTCTATTTTCTTCTCTTTTTGATAATCAGTTATTACTGGAACATACAAATACCTGAAAATGCCCAAATTGTCCTTCTCTTCTTGGAATAAAGATTCACTGATATAAGGCAAAATATTTTACAATAACATTAGGAGTTTGGCATCACATTAGGAAGATTTAATAACCAAGGATGATTATTATAATTATTTTATTGAATATATGTTTCTTTGCCCTATTTCCTTTTTTTCAAAAGATTTTTATTCCTATATTTTAAATCAACTCTTTAGGAATGGAAAAGACGCCCTGGCTAGTGTGGCTCAGTGGATTGAGCATGGGCCTGCGAACCACACGATCGCAGTTCGATTCCCAGTCAGGGCACATGCCTGGGTTGCAGGCCAGTTCCCAGCAGGGGACCCACGAGAGGCTACCATACATTGATATTTCTCTCCTTCTCTCCTTCCCTTCCCCTCTAAAGATAAATAAATAAAATATTTAAAAAACAAGAAATGGAAAAGAAACAATGATTGTCAATTATAGTCACCACTTACTATATGAAGCAGGGAGGCACTATAGTGATTAGCTGTATGTATGTTATATGCTCTTAAAACAACTGACTGGCATGGCTCAGTTTGTTGGCCATTGTCCCATACAGGGAAAGGTTGCAGGTCCCATTCTGGGTCAGAGCGCATGTCTAGGTCCCTTTGGGATGGATATGAGAGACAACTGATCCATGTTTCTCTAGCCCTTCCTTCCCTTCTTCCTTAAAATAAATACATTTTAAAAATGACTTAAACGCTCTACAGAAATTATTCTTTGGATTTATTTTCCATGGTGTTCCCCATTCCCCTTGCCTCTTATCCAGTGACACAGTGCTAGGAAAGTATGGTTTCTGGAAAAATGAAAGGGCAGTGGGGAAATAATAGCACCCAATGGCCCTTTAAAGTACTTAATGATTAAACATGAGTTGTCCAAAATGCATTTACGCTGAACAGAAATACAGTGAAAATAGTTTTATTTTTGTTATTATTCATTGCTTATTTTTTTGGTTGTTTTCATGCCCTCTATGTTGTCCACATCAGAGTTATCTGTTTTAGATTACAATCTGTCTCAACCTAGACTTTGTTTCTAAATTGCTCAGTACAATTAAGTGCTTAGTGATTATGATAAAAAACATCATTATAACTGTTAGACTAGAGGTCTACATACAAAACCGTATCCCATGGAGAGCAGCTCTGTCACTGAGCAATGGCTGGGCACGCTCCGGATAAGGGCAGGACTGGCAATTTCTCGGTTTAGAACAATCGCTTAGAACACCAGGTCAGTGTGTGCATGTGTATGTCTGTGTAATTCACTTCTAAATCTGTATCAAAGGAATACCATTTACATTGGGATACATAGCAACATAAATTAATAATTTTGTTCATTGGGACTATTTGATGGCTTTGTTGATCTCCTGTGGTTTGATCTCATAAATCTATATCCTCTATTATTTTCACTACTGACTCACAGTAAGTGGTGAGGCATTTTCATGTATAAATGTGTTTTAAATTATCAGACTTTGTACTTTGTACAATAAAAAGGACTCAGGCAATGGTCTCAAATAACTTCCAGTAATATTTGCTTACTGTCTGATAAACATTAGATAATGTATCATCAAAATACTCTTTTCCAAAATTAAATTAACAGTATTTGCAAAAATGTTCACATTAAAAAAAATTCAACACAGTTACACAATGGATGAGAGGCAATTTCTGGAAATACAAATTTGTGACTCCTTCTTATAAACAGTCTATAAAGCCCCCAAAGAAATATGAATACTCATTAACTCCTTTATTTTTGAAAGGTTTTTTTCTTCACTAAATCTCTAGTTTTCTACTTGTTAACAAATTCCAACTTGACTTAAAAAGGGAAGGAAAAAACAGAAAACAGAAAGGAATGTCAATCATGTGTATAAACTTTAGGCTTTGCATAATGAAGTACCCTTAAATTTTTGATGAATAAACATCTTGAATGTCAAATGGATTTTCAGGGGATACATAAACTAACAAACATTTCTAAAGTCAATTTCCAAATTTTAAGTTATTCTTTCATAATGTATAAAACCCTTAAGGCTTGAACAGAAAGTATTTTTTAATTAAAAAAAAAAACCCTGAAGTTTAAAACTAAAAGCTTATGTTTTAAAGAGTTGGTGAGGAAATAACCCATTCAAGACTGCTTTTATTAATATAAATTGCTGGGGAAAAATAAGATTTTTAAAAGACAATGAATACATTCTGATCTCAACATGATTTAGTGCTGATGAATATATCCCATACTGGAAGACTCTGTTTTTTGGTTCTGACTTGTTTATTAACTCAAGGTTTGGCCTGGGCGAGAGCCTTTCTTGTCTTAAAGCTTTGTTTTGTTTATGTCCAAGAAAGAGCATTGTCTGTGAAATCTTTAAAGTTCTTCTATTTTTAAAATTGTATTAAATTATTATTTACATATAATGGCATTTTTTTAAATTATTAAAGGTTTCAGAAATATATTTTGAATGCCCATGGCACACTGAGTTACTAAGTTGAAAGAGTCTAAAGAGTCTCAGAGGCGTCACTTAAGTGCACTGTTGCTCCGATGAATGACCACTGCTTTTTACAGGGGTGAAATTTGTCTCTTAAAACTAGTCTATTAGTAGCATTGGTTGGGTATTTCAGTTTGTTAGAGTGCTGTCCTGATATGTCAAGTTTGTAGGTTTGATCCCTGGTCAGGGCACATACGAGAATCAACCAATGAATGCATAAATAGGTAGAACAACAAATTTATGTCTTTCTCTCTTTCCCTCCTCTTCTTCTCTTTCTAAAATCAGTGAATCAATTTAAAAAATACTTGTGCATTTACTTCAAATACTGATGAAGGTAAAATATACCTCAATGTCTGTTGTACAAACACAGACAATTAGATCTAATTGTTCATCAGAGATCTGTAGGTGACATGGACCATTACCTACAATATTACTTTAATGTTTTAATACCCTCTAGTGATCAAATAATTATATGGAACCCCTCATTGTATATATATGTTTATCTTGAATAAGGTTGATTTCAAAGTTCAGTGCCCCTGAGTTAGTCTGGAAAAGGTAAAAGCTCTTAAATCAGTCCGATGTATGTCAACTAAAAGCCTCAAAACTAGTGATATTTCTCATTAGAGCATTTTAATTGCAAGGTACAGGGAGGGTGAAGGGGGAGGGGTATAGTCAGAGAAACCACAAGGCAGGTATTATTCTACCATCGTTCAGCTTAGTGAATGTTGGACCAGTAAACCATTAAAACTGAATATAAAACCATTGCAAACACATATTTTCTGTGTTTGTTTTTGTGTTGTCTGTCACACTGACAACTAAGGAGAAAATAATGCATTTGTACAAGTAGGTAGTCTTTGTGTCTCTGAGATTCCTGGGCCTGAAATAATTGGCAGCATGAATCTGAAATGTAGGCACATAAAGTCACCCCAGGTTTGATGCGGTCTTTGGCTTTTCATGTTTTTGTTTTGGTGCATTTTTTTCTGATATCAAATATTACCTTGGTGCTGAAAAATCAAGAGGGGAAAATGCAGGCAGAAAAATGAGAAAAATCAGCTCATTACTCCTTTCCTGTGGGTGATTGGGCTCCTGTGATTGGTGCACTAGACTTTGTAGTGCCATTTCACACCTTTCTCTGTAGACATCAATACCAGCAAATGAAAAGCAAACTTCTGAAATGTGAGGAAAAGCACCAATTATTTATATATGTGCATAGTTTCTGAGGGTTTCTAGCTATTGATCTTCAAGTAAATGTCTGGGTGGAAGCAGATTTAAGGGTACTTTTACATTTACTGTAATTAACATCTGAGGCAAGAAGGAAAAGACAAATTATAATTCTGTTATTTTTCCCATTTGCCTCTGCAAAAAGTGGGAAAAAGAGAGAGGGGATAGTTTTGTGTCTACTTGAAATACATTTAAAATATAACAAACTCAAAAATTCTTAGGCATTTTCCTCAAAGTTTCCTTCAGTGAAAATTGATATGAATCAAAAATTTATATTACAAAGAAATGGCAGGGCCAATGCTTCTAGCAGAGTTGTCTGAATGATTTGCTAGGTCAAGCAATCTGTCAACTATTTTCCTCTCAATCATAGGATTAGTATATCAGGCCAGATTCTTATCCTGTATAATGTGAGGCCAAGTTATTTTTGGAATCTGACAGAGCATATAATTTGACACTCCTAAAGGAGACTTTCTGAGATTTTACTTACAAAAACTGAGTGGATATTATAGTAAAATCTAATCCCTCTGCTAAAGTACAGCTGTAGAAGCGAAAATGCAGTTTGAATACATTCAGAGTGAGTCTTCAATGCTTTCTCCATTAAATAAAGAGATTGCAAATTAAAAGCACTAAAAAATTGCAGTTGACATTCAGAAACTCATTAGCTTCATTCTTTTTCCAAAATCACCATAGCAATTAGTCTAAACTTTAATTGCTCAAAATTATTCATCATTAAAACACGACTTTTAAAAGACTTTTTTTCTGCCTTGGACTTAAAGTTTTTAGCATTTTAAATCCATTCCTCTACCAGTTTCTGAAATGATCAAGCATGTTTGCATTTGCATTTCCTCTGTCCAGATAGTCCCTTTCCAAACATTCCCTTTCTGGAACTCTCTCACACTGACTTCTTCTGCTTGGTCACATATCTGTAGGCATTCTGTGCCAATCAGCCGTAGATTGCATGCCAATCCAGATTTCCCAAGAAAAATGGGGGGAAATGTATATTGGGATCTAATTAATATTTAGATATTTCAGATGGAGTGCTCTCTCCATCTCAACAGTTTTATCATAATACAACCTTTACATTATCTTTTTTTAAAGACTGTATTTATTTCTTTTTAGACAGAGGGGAAGGGAGGGAGAGAGGGAGGAAAACATCACTGTGTGGTTGCCTCTTGTGCTCCCCGCACCTGGGAACCTGGCCTGCAACCCAGACACGGGCCCTGACTGGGAATCGAACCAGAGACCCTCAGCTTTGTAGTCCAGCACTCCTTCCACTGAGCCACACAAGCCAGGGTAACATTTCCATCTCAATTTAACTTCTTCAGCTTGAGATACTGCTTTTTTTTTTCCTTCTCCCTCAAAACTTATATTATTTTTAGTTGTTTCATTGCTTAGGTTTGCTTGTTTTGTTGTTTTGTGTTTTCCAAATCAATATTACGCTATTTTAAAGACAGAAAGTTCCTCTGTCTTCACAATAGCCTTGTTTCTGTCCCATTTCCTATCTAATGATTCTAGGGTTTTGCATGCAAAGCTGAATGTTTTGATGGATCACTGGAAAGACCTTTTTATTTTTAATTGAATTTATTGGGATGACGTTTGTAAATTACATAGTTTTCAGGTATACAGTTCTATAATGCGTTATCTGTATATTGTATTGTGTATTCAGTGCCCCACGTCAAGTCTCCTTCCATCACCTGTTATCCCTCTACAGGGTCTTCTACCTTCCCTCACACCCCTTTCCTGTTAACCCATCTCTGTTGATTTAATGATTAGCCCAGCTAGAAGAATACAGAAAGTGAAAGAAAAAGTATTAATTTCTGTAGCTCCTACATGCGTTATATTCCACATAGATAGAAATCATTTGTAGTCTTATGTGGTGTAGAGACCCTCACTTTTCTTCCTAAAGAGCATATGCTAAAAAAAACAGGACCTACAGAATGAAGAGAACTGCAAAACTGGGTGATGATTTGAAGTCATGTCCGCGGCTTATCGTTGAGCTGAAAGAAGCACATACAGGAGTGCCAAGCAGCATGGACGGTCCAGCTGAAGAAGTGAACATACATTTTTAGTAGCAGCAGCCACACATTTTTATATGCTTCCTCTTTTCTCAAATGTTATCAGAACCTGGGTGTAGTCCACAAAAAGAAGTGAACCTATGCCAGACAGGATTAAAAGGGAGGCGTTGAATAGCCGGAGGTCAAAATACATGGAAAAGAGCGGGGTAAAAGGAGCCTAAAACTGGGATGGGATGCAACTGTATTCCAAGAAAGAATGAGATGAGTAGGGGGGAAACCCAGACTTAGGACAAATTATTCAAAATAATTGCCATTTGAAAAAAGCATGGAGAAAAAGACCACCAGTAAATAACCGGGGCTCTGTGCAGAAGGAAGAACAGTACAGAGAGCTGCCCAGGAATGTGTTTTTGAGAAGTAGGGCCGACTTAGCGTGTCTTTGCTGAATCATTACGTTCTTGGGGATGACATTTCTTGGATAAATAAAACTTCCACCTCATCAAGCTATCTGGAGGTGATAAACCACCTACGATGAAGTTGACCTTTTCCAGGTTTCTACCTTGGCCCCAAATTAACACCTTAGTCCTTTTTAGCAAGGTTATTTTTTGTTTATGTTTTTTATTTCCTCTGCATTTCAGTGATAGTTGTCTGGGCACACAGTCCCTGCTGCAGAAAGCTTTTATTTTTAGGTCTCTCTATTCAGAATGAGTAGTCCCTGTTTAGGGATTTCACTGTCACTCTAAGCTTACCATTGAGCTACGACCCTGTAGCTCTCTAAAAATTCAAGTCACTGGGGAGGCCTTTTGAAATGCTGAAAAGACAAGACAACAGTTTGTACAAAGGAGAAAAGGCAACCAAAAAGAGATCCCAGAACCAAGTAGGAACCGTGAAAAGGATGGGAAAGTAAAAGCAGCGACAGGATCCAGAAGGACAAAAGACTGTGCATCAGTCCCTTCATGAGCCAGCCCGAAACACCAAGACCACGGGCAATTTGCAGTTAGAGGTTTGCAGACATAAAAGGAAATGCCCACTTTTATAATTCCCAAAGAACCACCCAAGGTCCTACAGGTCATATAAATATTTCCTATTGTTAAAATAAGAAAGTCATTTTCTGGTCCACAATATTAGTGAACTAATTAGGTTTTGAAGGCTCTCCTTGAAATTCTTCCAGGAATAGATTTTTTAAAAGTTAGTACATTGTTTCAGTGAAATCAACTTATGCTGAACCTACCTTTTAAGAGAGGAATAACATGGTTAAACAATCCCTAGATAATAAAAATATACTTATTTAAGTATTGCCATATTTTATAGAAGATGTTAGAATCCCTTTCTGCAATACTTAGCAGTCTCAGCTTTGATGCAAGAGACTGATATGCTGTAAAGTAATTGCAATAAAACACAGAGGTATAATTCAGGGCATGCATAATGTGCCTTTAAACATGGATGCCGTAATTTTGAACAGGATAACAACAATTACACTTCTTTCCTTAGTCTTATCATAGAGCTTGTTAGATGGAAGTACTCATTGTGTAGTAACTCATGGTGATGATTGCAAATGTGTAAGGAATTATCAAGATCTAGATCAACTTTTAGAGGGACTTTCTTTAAACACACGCTTGGTTCCCCAAAGTTTCCTGTATCTTTAACAATCTCTTTACCTCTAGCAAAACCTATCAGTATCTGCTCTGGCCAGCATGGTTCCATTGGTTGAGTGTCATCCCACAAAGAGAAAAGTCACCAATTAGATCCCCAGGCAGGGCACATGCCTGGATTGCAGTCTGGTCCCTAGGTGGAGTGCATGCCAGGGGCAACCGATGGATGTTTCTCTCTTACATCTATGTTTCTCTCACTCTTTTCTCCCTCACTTTCCTTCTCTCTAAAAAAAAAAACAATCTTTAAAAACATATTGGTATCCTTTATTGATGGTGTCATTCCCTAGAATGTCTGCATCTGTGCTCCTGGCATTTCTAATAGTCTTTCCTAACAGGTTCCACCTGATGTGACATTCCTTGTCTAACGAGATGCTATCTTTCTGTCCTGTGACTCACCTACCAGAGGTATGTCTCTCAAAGTTTATCATCTGACCTCATGAACCACTTGGAAAGGTTTATTCCTGAACATGGCAACACCTCTGGCTGAGTCCTTCATACCTCATCACAGAAGACCAGCAGGAAACAAGGTCAGAGGAAAATGGCACTCACCTCTTTTATTACATCTATCTTTTCCTGGTTATAATGAGCCTCATAATCCTTAAATTAGGATGCCTTACACTGCCCTGTCCCTAGAGAGTTATTCCTTGGCTCTCACAGCACTTGGCCACTTGTGTAATTGGTTTTAATCACAGCATGTCACCTTTTCAAAACTAGAAGATTAACAAAAACAAAGAAAATGTTTGTACCTCGTGACTATCACTTTATTCCCAGTTCCTAGCACAGGATCAGCAGTATTACAAAGTGTTCAGGAGCTTGCAGTCTGGAGCTAGGCTGCTTGGTTCAATTTATGGCTCCATCCTTACTATCTGTGTAGATTAAATTATTTCTACTTTAGTTTACTTACCTGAAAAATAGGTATTTTAATAAGAAGGTTGATCTGTTATGGAAGATTAAACACGTTAATTTGCATAAGTACTTAGTGCTTGGCACAGAGCAAATAGCTGTTAAAGTAAATGTTCAATAAATATTTGATGGATTAACGAATGCCACGGTAGGTCCAACCATCAGCATTCTGCAGACATCATTTAATCAGTCTAACAAGTCCAGCTGCTGTGAGAGCCTTTTGATTTTTTTCACCCATGTTTTTCATTTACTGCCTCTTGGGCTTCATTGTATTTGTGTCAAAACCACTTGTCTAAACATTTAAGAGGGCAAGACAGTGTTGCATAGTTTTATAAACCATTATTGTTCGCCTCTATGGGTCTCTAAAACTTCAATATACAAAATGCTTCATCGCCTCATCTGAGGTTTTAAGTGCTGATCAAATCCACTCATTTAATAGATAATGTAGTCCTGCGGTGTGTAGCGAGTAAAGGCGGAGGGAGACTAGATTGATGTGTGTGTGGTTAGGTGCCCTTGTTTATATGTGTGCCTGTGTATATGTGTGTGTATGAGGGGGTGGAGTTGGTAATGCTAAAAAGGAACAAGATGAAGTTTCTGCTCCATGGAATCTCGAAATGTAATAAAGATAAGCATGCATACAACTAACTCAATCACACGGCTCAGTCCTCTGGGAGCCTGTGAGGAGCGGCACCCCGCTCTGGGAAAGCACAATCTCTCTTTGTGGCTGTAGTTGTACCCAGGCCAGCACCTGAGTGAGAGTGTAGGGTCATGTTTCACTTTATCAGTCTGTGCAACGCCCCACGTCTCTGTACACCGAAACCAAGTGTCGCTATTAGCACAATGTGAAAAGAATTTTGTTCCCTGAAAGGGACAAAAGAGGTGCCGTGAACCCATAGAAAAAGGCAAGTCTCTCAGTAAAATGGCTTTTCTGAAAAGGACTACCTAAGGAACATTTCGAACCATGTAAACAAACAAACAAACAAACAAACAAAAAAACCATGATAACTGAGTAGAGTTTAAATCTGTGCCTCTCCCATATTCTTTCATCCTGGTTCTTTTGACTTTTTGAATCACTTCTTTGGATTATTTATTTCCCTTTCCATTTTGTTGTAATACTGAGAATTCCCAGAGGGGAGACTATAGAAGTCTGTCAGCAGCAGGGTCTATTCTGGCAGGAAAACTATGCCATAAAAGAAAAAAAAAAGAATTCTCTTTCCCCGTAGTTCAGTATTTTCTTCCTCTATATATCGGCTAAATTCCTCCATCCTATTTCCTCAAAAATGTCAGGGTAGAGTTGCAGCACTCTCAGACAGCTCTCTTCATTATGATTATCAGTGTTAATGCCATGTCATTAATCCTCACGGGTATACAGAGGCCTCGCACTGAATGAATGGGGAAGGTCACCATGGAAACATTTGTCTCCATAGCTGACTCACTGCAACCCCCATAACTGATGAACCACATCCTGTCTGCCATCTGAATTGCACTGGATGAAGCCACAAATTTGGCATCTCCTGTAGGACCATTTTCTTTTTAAAAGCTATTAAAAATCTACGCCAGGAAAATGTTCCTCCAAATGTTCCTCAGACTCATGGTAATAATGCCAACTAGTTGTTAACACCTTTTCATAAACACACAAGGTAAACATTACCTGTGGTTTTCCAGCTCCCAGAGACTGCATGGGCTTATGGCCCCTGGAGATGTGCGCTGGCAAGGAAAAAAGCGCCCATGTAGAAAACAAGCATGACACCCGCCCTCTCCCATTTCGGGAAGGAGCCTCCTCAGGGGTTAGTGTGATCTGTCAACCTGCGGCACAGTGAAGTGGAGGGGAATGAAATGGTGCTTGGTGGATTTTTGTGTTGTCTGTTTCAGTATAAAATGCAAGCGAGATAACCTATGTAGAAAAATTACATTTGAGGACTGCAGACTTCTCACTTAGCCTAATCACAGGAAGGCAGGATGCCAGTATTTCCTAGATGAGAAATCAGGTCTATGCTGGGAGATACCAGTCTTAAATAAAATCACCTGAGAACTGCAGCGTACATCCCAGGCACCTCAGCACCAGGTAAACAGAACCATCTGTCTAGGCTTGCTGTGTTCAGAGCTGGCAGTAATTATACAAACCTGGGCCCAGCAGGAGAAGCAGGCATGGGAGTGAAAAAGGGAATGGGCTGTTTCCCCAGCTGTGCATGTTCGCTGGATCTTCCGAGGCAGGTAGGTCCTCATTTCTGGTTTATACTTTGGATTCCAGATGAAGTCTTTAACTCAAGTGACAATAATACAGCACTCGCTGAAACATACGCCACGCTGTACATGTATTAGCTCATTTGCTTCTATAAATTACCCTATGTGGTAGGTAGTATTCTTTTCTTTATTTGACAGGTATGGAGGCGTGGAGGAGTTTAGTGATTTCCCCATGTTCACATAGCTCTTAAGTGACTGAGTTGGGACATAAACCAAGGCAGTTAGCCTCCACGGTTTATTTACTTAACTATTAAGCCAAATATTTGCCTCTTGTGTAGTCATATTTATTTATTCTCCTCTGTCTTCCTGTCTCCCCATCTTTGTCTCCCTCTCTCCACCTTCCCTCTTTTTCCACCCCTCTCTCTCTGTGTGCCCTCTCCCAATGGTTGTTCTTTATCTCTCCCACCTCTTTCTTCCTATTACCTTCCCATTGCTCCCCATGTGCCCCTGAGTACCTATTCCCACTTCTGCTTTCTTGTACCTCCCTCCATCTCTGTGACTGGAAGTGGACAGCTTGTGGGCCACATCTGGTACACCAGCTGGTTGCAGGACAAAGGAGTTTGGTCTCTTCCAGGTCTCTCCTCCCATCGGCCCTTTGTAGTGCCCCTTCATCTGCTTCTTTTCCATAGACCTCCCGTTCTTCTGAACACTTTTCCCTATCAAAGTTTTTTTGGAAAGGATATCTTAGATTTATATAGTAAATTTAATCTCTTTATGTTAAAGGGCTCCCATTTACAGTCATTTGCTGCTGCTTCTTTCTCTTTTTAAACTCTGCTATTGAAGTATGGCATATATAGGTGGCTATAGGCTGAACCGTTTGCCCCCAAATTTGTGTGTTGACCCTTAATGTGACTGTGTTTGGAGATAAAGCTTTTAAGAAGACAATTATAGTCAGATAAGGTTATAAAGATGGGACTTTATTTCAGTATGACTGGTGTCCATATAAGAAGTTAGACACCAGAGATGTGCATGTGCAGAGAAAAGGACACAGGTGGATACAGAGAGAGATGGTCATCTGTAAGCCAAGGAAATAGGCCTCAGGAGAACATTGTTGGCACCTTATGTTTTGGACTTCCAGACACCAGAACTGCAAAAAAAAAAATCTCAGTTGTTTATGCCTCCTAGTTTGTGGTATTTTGTTATGGCAGCCTTCCCAGATTAATATATGTGGAGAAGTATATAAATCTTAAGTGTCCAACTTGATAGATATCTATATATTTGCATATTGATACTTAAACAGTCTTTACGGATCAAGAAATAGAACATTTCAAGTACCCAAGGAAGGAGTCCTGTGCCCCTTCCCATTCACTTTAGAAACTCACGTGCTATTTTCAGATCTGCCGGCCTGCGGAGAGGGCGTGCTTTGGCTCACCCCCTGCCCTGTGGCAGGGTTCTGCCTCTGCCGGCGCCAAACATTCATGCCAGTGTGTGGATGAGTGAACAAGGTGCTTGACTGGAGCTCTAAAGCCACATCTTCAAACTGTTTCACAGATGGTAAACATGACATTATAATCTTTACCCAATTTCTGTGTCTGTTTCTCAATTGTTTCTGAGTTGTGGAGTGAAAAGGGTAGCATTAGCTCCTTAAAACCTAACATCTTGGTGTTTGACTGAGACCCAGTTTGGAATTAAAAAAAATATCTTCCACTTTTATCATGAAATATTTGAAACATTTAAAAATAGGTGTCTTAATATAAAGAACCTACCTCCTGATTTCAATACATTGAGACGATTTACTGTATTTACCACTGGAAAAGAATTTTAATTTAAACTACGGAAGCAAATCACAGAGATTCTTGAACTCTGAAGGCTCTAGGTGCCACAAAGACTGCCTCTAACAGAATTAACAGAATCGACTGCAAAACACAACCCCAAACTCCCATAACTGCCTATCTCATTTTTACCGAATGTATTCCCCTAATGCTGCATATCATCTGCTGATCTAATGAAATGCCCCAAAGCTCAAACTGTTAAATTTAAAAAATTTCCCTTCCTTTGATACATGATTGAGGATCCCATCGTGATTTGATGAAGGAGTAGGGGCACTGGGAGTTTAAGCAGATTTAGGACTTGCCTGCATGGCTAATGTAATTTATCTCATTCCCAGGCTCCAGCCAGGAATAGCCTTGGATTCCATTTACTTACCTTGCCCTCCTATCGTACTTATAGAAGGGGTGAGTGGTGAGCCACCCTCGGAAGATGGGGAAGCAACATGATAGGGTTACAGAAAATCTGAACAAGTTGAGAGGGAAATTGCAGCATAAACTCTTCAAAGAATTGCTGAATGGGTTTAGAAGTAACAAAGCTATTACTGGCAGATAGCATGAAGACTCCTATGTCCTGAGGGAACATGCTCAAAAAAATGAGAAAATTGAGACTTTAAGGGAAGGCAGACAAAACTGAAACATATTAAAGATAAGCCAGGCAGAAGATTACATTCTGGGCAGAGTTTGTTATTGTTTTGGTAGATTTTTCAGTTCTAGGGTGGTGAAAGTAAACTATAGACAATTTTGAACATAAAAAACTCATTGCCTTCATGTGCTTACCTCAGAGATCTCAGGACCATGTTTGAAAAATACGCGGACAGGCCTCTTGGTGAGAGAGAGAGGGAGAGATATTGATTGGAATTATGGCATCAGGAACTTGAAAAGAAATTAGTCAGGGAAAGGTTGTAAATGGTGAAAGTGCCCATAAGGTAAAGAAAAAAAGGGATTCGTTTAAGAAACAGGTCAAACTGTTTAGAAGTGTGTGCCTCTGTTTTCTTGTGTGATCATCTGTTAACTCTTTGGATTTACCAATCTCAAGGATCGACCATGTGCATCCCAGTAATCAAGTTGTAGACCACAGGTGCTGAGATGCTCAAAACTCACCCTAGTGTCTAAGGGAGATGGTTCTGCCAGAACTCAGCAGTAATTGTAGAAGAATCAGTATGGGCTTTAATTACTTTGAAAAAATTAACTCACAAGGGGAAGATTTTATGCGGCAACTTGGTTAGTGCCCTGAGACCTGGTAAAATATTATTTCTGAGTAGGTCTCTGAGGGTGTCTTCAGAAGAGATGAAATTTTGAATCAGTAGACTGAGGCAAGAAAATTATACTCATTAATAATAATTAATAACAATTAATTAATTGGGTAGACATCTTCCAATCAGTGAACACCTAAATAGAATGAAGAGGTGGAGGTAGGGCAAATTTGCTCTCTCTGCTTGAGCTGAGACATCCATCTTCTCCAGCCCTCTGACATCAGCCCTCTAGGTTCTCAAGCTTTTTGACTCATAACTGGAATTACACCATTTGCCCCAAGGTTTTCAGGCTTTTAAATTTGGACTGAATTACACTACCATCTTTTCTGGTTCTTCATGCTTGCAGATGGCAGACTGTGGATCTTCTTGGCCTCTATAATCAAATGAGCCAATTGCTATGATAAATCTCATAATAAATTTCTATTTATTGAAAAATATGTATCTTACTATCTATTGATTCTTTTTCTCTGGAGAACCTTCACTAACGCATGGCCTTAACTGAGGATGGATACTCTTACAACACACTGGACTTTTATTAAAACAAATTTGGCTCTGAACTTCCTAGAAAGTAGAGCTGTTGTTATCACTTACTTTTTATTTTTCTTTTTTATATTAGAATGTATTACCAGGAAAAAATGAATAATTAAATGATCCCTTAGGACATCCTGCAAAAGTATACTCAAAAAGGTATCCCCAATTCTCCTGCCATTAACAGTGTACAAGCGTGCAGTTCTAATTCACATTGTCAGAAGTCCATCATACTTTTTACATTTTATTTTGGCCAAAATGGGTTATGTCACTCTCAGTGAGCTACAACAACTTGGGTTTTTATGTTGCACAAACTACATGATCTTCTATGGGCTGGATAAACAGCCTGCTCTGTGTCATCCTCTCTCTGGAAGGTTTTACATCAGTAACTAGCTATTCTGCTCTAAAAGGGGAAAATACCACTTTTATTCACAACCTCATGGACTAGAGTGATGGCTTCGGCCAATCACAGGTTGCCCAGGAAATGCCAGCCTACCACAGACTAATAAGGAAAATGGCTAGAATATACTTCAGGATGAGCCCTAGAATCATTGCAAGTTTTCCTAAATTCCATAGTTGAAAAATGACTGCTTGACTTATTTTGCATTCATATTATGAAAGAGGTTGATCAATTTCTCCTTTTTATGGTCTTATATATTAAACCAAGTATGTAAAAAAAGTTGTTTGAAGAATTTACATTCTCAAGTTACCAGGAAGGATTTGCCATCACCCCTTCCTCCTCAGGAAGTTCCATATAAGGAAATATTCCACAGGTAATGAGTACCTGATTTGCAAACACACTATAAGCAATACATATAGAATTGTTTGACAAAGGCATTGATTATTAACAATGTTTGGTAACCTATGATTGATTCATAGTTATACCGAGATAACATTAGTCAGACTACCTAACCTATTCTGCCAAAGGTACCTATTTTTACTAGGTACATTTGTTAGACATATTTCAATTGAAAGTGACAGAATTCTAGTTCAGACTAGTTTAATAAAGCAAAAATGTATGGCCTCAAGTAGAAACTACAGGGACTCCCTTGATTTTTAGGTGTGTTGGAAATCTGGAGTCCCCTAATATCATCAGAAACTTGCTCCTTCTCTCCATTTCTCATGTCTGTTTCCTCATGTTGACACCTGACAGCTCTCCTCCACACGGCTGTGGAGAGAGCCTTTGTAGTTCATAGGTAATCAACTCTGTGTTAACCTTGGAGCTAGGAATCTCAGAGAATAGGGTATGACCTTTGTTTTTCCATATTTTTATCAATCCTCAAGAAGACATCATTTAACCTTGATTGAGAAATATCCCCAAATGAGACCAGTATCCCTATATAGGGGCAAGGAATAGATATATACAATATCAATCAGAAATTGGCTAGCTTTATTTTCTCCAAGTTATATTTCTCCAATTTTATTCATTTAAACTTTAACCTTTAGTACCTCAGAGTGTGACTATATATCTTGAGATGGGTTCTTTAAGGTGGTAATTAGATTAAAATGAGGTCATCAAAGAGGCACTAATCCAATATGATTGATGTCCTTATAAGAAGAGGGAATCTAGACACAGACATATACAAGAGGAGAAGATCATGTGAAGACACAAGGAAATGATGGCCAACTACAGGTCAAGGAGTGAGGCCTCAGAAGAAACCAACACGGCCAACACTTTCATCTTGAACTTTTAACATTTGGAACTATGAGAAAATAAATTTCTATTGTTTAAGCCAGCCAGTTTTGGGTACCGTGTCATGACAGCCCTAGCAACCTGACATGTATTCCCAGTCCTATAGCAGGATGAGATAGATGTGGTCCTCGGATGGCCCACGCAACCACCAGATCCAGAATGAAAGGCAGGATGCCTTTGGGGACAAAGGAGAGGTTCCATAACTTGAAGAAGGAGGGTGTGATGCTGGAAACACCATGATTGCTGGTGCCACACAGACACAACCAGTCTGCCTTGGACAAAGGTCATGATTTCACAGCACCATCTGGAAAGAGGATTGATTATTTATGATAAATGTTTCATCAAAATTGTTCAAAACATTTTGAACCTCAGCTTCAACCATTACAAGTTTCATATACGTGGAGCTGACAGCTGAGCATAGTGTTTGCAAGGCTCCTGGGTCAGTTAGGTCTGGATTTGGATCCCGAATCTGTCCATCTATTACTAAAATTACCCTGGGAAGTTACTGGAATCTCTGTTTCCTCCTTTATAAAATGGGAATAATGAAAGCACTTTTATCCTACGGTTGTTTTGAGAATTTTTTAAGTTAATTCACATAAATTTCTTAACACATTTTCTAATCCAGTAACAGAAATAGTACATACCAGCTGCTTTTGTTCTTACCATACCCACTATTACTATTATTCTTGTTATGCATAGATTGCCCAACACATTCAAATGACCTATTGCATATGTTATTCAAAGCTTTGAATTTTTGCTTAACTATTATCTTCAGACCTTGTCATTGACATCCAAATAAAGATGGTAGATATAAAAGATTTAGAATATGTCCTAAAGCATATATCAGAAAGAGAATAGAATTTGGACCTGCTACATTCCACACATCTCAGTGTTGAATATGAAATGCCTGTGTAGTAACAAAGTGAAGGTGTCCAGTTTACAGCTAGGGCTCTGATAATATACCTAAGGACAGGGGTCAGGACAGTAGGTGTTAATTGAAGAATCATTTGTTTATATCAGAGACTAAATACTAAAAAATTGGAGGAGTGGATTGTTCTTTTTCTTCTGAAGCAGATTTTGATGTATAAATAGGCTACCATTTCATTAATATGATATATAAAAATGAGCTTTTCTTAATAAATCAAGTGACGTGGGCCTATGCTTAGCATTTTCACATGGCAAAGAGAGAAGGGCACTGAGGAGTAGCCTCTCCTGTTGGCCACAAATACAACTCTTCACTTAGAGTATGCATGGACAAATATCTCCCATTCATCGGGGCTACCTCCCTGTTCTGTGGGGGTGTTTGAATGAGAGCCTGGATGGAGCTGATGGTTAAGGACAGTGATGTGGTGAAGGTTGCTCTCTGGAAGAAGAAAAGGGCACCCATTATGAAAGTGGGAGGAGGAAGAGGAGTCATTCAAGGCAAAGAGGAGGATTAGTTGATAAGAATACCAAGAAGGGCATTGTCTTCACCCTCAAAATAGAGGGTGGTGTTAATTAAAGGGAGATAGTCCAATGACATCACGTTCCCCAAACATAAACACCTGGTAGGCTGAGTGAAAGCAATCTATCAGTTTTGTTAGTTGGAAGATTGCTCATGGCATGCCATCACAAAAGTAGTTTCATTCTTGTGATTACACAGAAATCTATAGTGGACAGAATAGCAAGAAGTCCCTTGTTTTTAATTTTTCTTTTAAAAAATATTTCATTTAATAGAGAGCTACATGAGGTTTTATGGGATAGTTGCATTTTTTTATGCAGTAAAAAAGTGTTTATTCACCAACTGGGCAAAAAGTTGAAGTAAAAGATTCTGCAAATAGAGCAAAGAGACAGAAAGAATTCTAGCCAGCTGAGACTGAACAAATTACTTCTTTTTTAAATATGGAACAGTTCATGAATTTGCATGTTATCTTTGCACAGAGCCCATGCTAATCTGCTATGTGTCATTTCAGTGTTGGTATATGTGCTCTTGAAGCGAGCAGAAAAAAATTCTAATCACACTCTATGTGTGAATTTTAAGACTTGCTAGACTTAATGTGAGTGTCCAATAATTTCCTGGAGCTCAAAAAGTTTAAAATTAATTTCATTAATTAATTCTACCTACCCTCCAGCATATATCTATTCCTATATTTTCTCGCTTAGGTACCCAGTCTCCAAATGAGAAATCTGGGCATCCATTTTATATTTCTTCTTTTTACTTTCAGTCTATCACTGTGACCTTTCCTCCCATCCAATCAGACAGAAGGCCCTAATAATTCTTCTCTTAAGTCTGTCGGTAGTCTATTTTATTTCTTAAACAAGTTTCTCTTTTTTGTGATCCCCACTGAACTGGAAGCTCTTCAAGGATGAAGCTTGTTCTTTCCGTTTTTCCTAATTTCAACAACCAAAGGTGCATAATAAAAATATTCAGTAAGTTTTGTGGCAATGAACTAAATGATCTGGTCCTTGGTCTTCCAGATTTTTTCCTACTTGCCCTGTATCCTGCACGCCAGTCACACTGTACAACCTACTTTTCCACTAATACCCTGGGTAATTGCATATTTTCTTGTATTTACACAGCTATTACTTCACCCAGGAATGCTCTTTACAATGTGTTGTCCTCCTGGAAATTGGATGATGACTTGGAAAAGTAAATAGAGGAATTAATGCCCCTGTAAAATTTACCTTTATTTCTCTATTAGTGTGTAGACCTTGCTGCAGATACATTTCTTTTCCTTTCTGGCACACAATGAAACATTTCTCAACCTCATTGGTTGTTTGAAATGGCTGTAGAATGTGAATGGAAACGATGTATGTACTCTAATGTGTGGCCATAAATTCTTCCCTGTTGTCATTTTTCATACCATTTTTTCACTATACGAGGGCTGGTTTAGAGAACCCCTCAAAGGAGATCTCAAGCTATGTATGGAAGATAGCATTGCAGTCGTGTGCTGCTAAACCTGGAACACATTCTCAGAAATCTGTCACTAAGTGAATTTGTTGTTGTGAGAACCTCCTAGAATGCCCTTCCACAAACCTAGGTGTTGAAGCCTACTTCTGTAACCAACAGAAGGGCTGGTTGCCAGCTGCTACAAAAGGCAATACTCAGAGGCAATACTCAGGTGCTGATGTAAAAGAAGGTGGTTTATTTTCATGTGCCGGCCACCGGAAAGATGGAGGACTCATGTCTCAAAACGCTTTCCCTGGGAAGATGGGGGACTCATCACAAAGCCCATCTCCACACCTCAGTGGAGGTGGAGGCTTTTATAAGGGAGCAGGGAACAGAACAAACAGATCCAGGAAGGGGATTGAAAGGTTCTGTATTTGCAGGTGGACACAGTCCTTCAGATAAGGCACGTGATGGTCTGGTGTGTGTCATCCTGGTTTAGCCATCCTGGATTCATATCATCACAACTTCATGTCATCCTGGTTCTGTGATTGAAGGTCCACAAATCTCCCAGACCTGGGATGCCTGAAGATCAAGGTCTGTATCTTTTAAAGTTAGTTCCTAGGATTCTTGTACAAACATGCTGTTCATCTACAAGCTGCGTGTGAGAGTCAGCACTTGAAGAAACAATGTCAAAAGAATAGTGAGGTGGGTTGCAACTTCTCACCTTTACAGTTCTCCACTCTTACAGTGCTGTAATTTATGGGCTATGCTTTTATTCAACTGGCAGTGCAATAGGTTTGTTCATACCTGCATCACCACAAACACCTGAGTAATTGGAGTGTAGGCCCTGGCAGTTGGCTTTCCTTTTTGTAACGCAAATGCCTGCCTTAAGCTTTGATTGCCTCGGCATCCGTTTCTAGGCTGGCATCCATTTCACAGAGGCATCTGCTTTCATTCAGGAAAGCCATTCCGAATGAATAAATGCATTCCAGCCACGTGGCTCGAGAAGGAGCCAGGCAGCCTCCCCACCATGGATGCTCCTTTTTGTTAGAGATCTGGGTTGATTTAGATAACTGAAAAATTTGGAGTACTTCCTTTTTTTTTTACCTTTCTGTGCTTTGAATTCTCACTCTTTCATTTTAAATTTACCAGTAAAGAGTGTGATCACAAGGCCCACACCCTACCTTCAACCCAATAAAAGCAGAGCCTCAGGCCTGGACATGAGCAAATTCACAGCAGGAACTCACTCCCTCTCTCTGTCTCTCTCCCTCTCTCTCTGTCTTTCTCCATGGGACCTAGTTGTGTGCCCTTGGCTGTGTCTTGTACTGTCCAGGGCCTGTAAATAATAACCTCTTAATTTTTCTTCAAAGTTTCCCAGTGGTTATCATGGAAGGACATCTTGCAATCATAATAAGAGCCACAAGAGTCAGTCCAATAATGGCATTGACTTAGAAAGGGGAGGTGTCTGGGGAAGCGCCAGCCCAGTTGAGTGCCCCCAGGCACTTTTAGCTGATAACCTTGCTGTATATGGGTAGACTGAGAAAGCACAAAACATCGGTGTGTTGCACTGTGACCTGACTGCAGCTATGACATCACTGGGCAACAGAAATTTTTCTGCTCCATGAAAATCTTATGGGACCACTATGGTATATGTGGACCGTCATTGACTGAAAGATTGTTATCCAGTGCATGACTATATTGGAAAAACGAACCAGGTTCCCAAGTCATTGCTTAGAAAATAACTGCTTAACCATCAGCTCCTGCCTGGGGCCACTGTAAGGGTAAGAAACAAACCTTCATGATGGCTGAATCATGAATCTCATGAATCATGAAATCTCAACTCAAATTTTGGATTTTATCCATTATAGCCACTAGTGTAATTTTAACTAATACAGCTCTCATTGCATCTTGTAACCCCATTATAACTCACAACAATTTTTAATCATTGATAGATATGTCTATCATTCTATTAGACATGCCTGTTGTGGAAACTTTATCAGTCCTCCCAGTATCTGGCACAAAATAGGTGTTGTTTTACACACATAAATTCTAAATTTAATGGGTGCCACAGTGTAATATATTGATTTTTTTCTCAAATTATTTTTTGAGGATGGTAGTTCACAAAAAAACCCAGTATCTTCATGCATGAAATTCTCTCATTGGAAAATATATGAGACGTCGGCAGTCCTATTTTTACCCAGTTACCACAGGCAGTTCCTTCTACTCTGGGTAATGAGTGATAGTAGACATGTTTTCAGATTCCAGTGTAGTTCTCCAGTGTGTAATTTGTTATCTGTATTTTCATCAGTGGCAAGTGCAATGGTAGCTTGTGTAAATTAGTGTTCACAGTATGAGTGTTTTAGTACTATTGAATAATCACAGTATGCACTTTGAATTCCATCATGGCAAGCTTCCTGACCAAAACAAACAAACAAACAAGCCAATGGCCTGACCGTTATAAAATTTGCAGCCATTGTTAGAAATTGCAAGTTTATTGAATAATAAATACAGTAGTCACTCAGCCTTTAAACGTGAAGCCTTGAATTGGTGATAAAAAAAGGTAGTTGCATACAGTTCTTTCATTACCTGTTTATTCTCTTCTTCCCAAGATTATGAAACCCTGGGTTGGAAGTGAGAGTGAGGTGTGAGGAGGGCAAAAAAGGGTAATGGTTGTTAAGTCAAAATTATAGCTCTTTTAGTCTTTTTTCTAAGTTTTTTCTTTTATTCTGGGGTAAATAAGATATTTTCAAGCCACCTGAATTATAATGAGTAATTGTTAAATTTGTAGAGAATGAAAAATGCCTTTGCTCTTCAGGATCATCCTAGAAAATAATTAGTACAAATAATAGATTTAGGAAGTACTGGTTATTAATCCAATATAAGTATATTTTATCTTCAAAGTAAAGTATCATTGATTTGAATTGACAGCTACTTATAATTTATAATCAATCAATCATTTTAGTTTGAAGGTTGTTTTGCTTTAAAATTTTGATGGTAAAAATAAAATTTCAGAACAGTTTGTTAATTTATTTACAGCATTTAAAGAAGGGAAAAAAAACATAGTACTGTTTATGGGATTGATGCCAATTACAATCTAATAATAGCTATTTACCAAAGTAAATGGAATGGGATTTTGATTTTTCAACAATTGAGTTTATGTTACTACATACACTTGGTGTAGATTCAACTACATTTTGTTTAAAATATCTTAGAATCTTAGTTTTCTGTATTTTGCTCGTGTAAATATTTTATTAAGCAATAAGAAATAAACAGATAGAGATGAAATCTTTGCTGTTGGGGAAATAAATTGTACCCCCAGGGTAATGTGCAAAGATTGAAAACAGGAATTCTTGGAACACAGTGACCTGAATTGGATGGTCTTACTTCCCAGTACCTACTCCATCCAAACTGTCTTTCCTACGGGAAGCAGCTGCTAAAAGACATGGAATGAATAGCATGGTGGAAAGGAAGCCGTTTCTCCTCCTCCTTTGTGGGGCAAGTGCCCGGTACCACCAAAGGAGCCTTGCGCTAGATTATTATCATTAGAATCCATGGAGCACCTAACCCTAGAAATTAGGGGAAACCCAGTGGAAGATCAGCATCTTTGCGGGCCTGATTTCATTGGTTTCCAGAGCAAAATTAACTTTTTTTAATAACAGAAAGAGAATTGGATCCTTTTCAAACTTTCCCCATGTGCCCAAGCCTAGGAGAGAATGGCAGGTGCATTACAAAGACTTCTACCCCCCTGGGGGGGGCAACAGTATGTGAACCCCTTTTGTTGCTTTGGTGCTCTGTGCCCAGCCCTCAGTTCCACTGAGCAGAAACCAAAACCAAAACCAAAACCACAACCAAACCACAATCATTTAAAAGGGCCCAGCAGCCACAGAGAAGATCAGTCAGAACAAACAAAATAAACGCAAATAAAACAAATTATGGATGAGATAGACAATAGTTTAAAATGAAAATAGGGTGCTCATGGAGATTTAAGTACTCTTCAAGAAGTCTTTTTGGAAGTAAAATAAACAAACAAAAAATTCACCTTTCTTCTCCCCAAAAAGAAAAACAATATTTCCTTAGTGAAGGATTTGCAGTGAAAATTGGAGGAGTGGCAGTCTTTGGTAAAGTGACATAGACTGCTTTGTATTCTATAAAACCTCACTCCTCTTTGTCCTGAGCATGTAGGTAGGTGACAGTCCCCGGCTCCTTTTGCACCTTTGAATGTCCATGCAGTTGAATTCTTGCTAATGGAATGTGAGTAGGAATAATGTGCACCAATTCCAAAACTGACATACACACTTCCAGTGGTGATCCTCCACTCTCTCCCTATTTGCTGGCTGGACATTAGATTTCCAAGGTGACTTGGGAAGCTCTATGTTGGAGATGACAAGTCTCTATCTGACTAGGTTGAATGAGTAGAGGCAACTCCCCTAACTTTTACCATTGATATTTTATGTGATCAAGAAATTCACTGCAACTGTGTTAACTGAATTTATTATCTACTATGCCTTAAGTATACTTTAATTAATACAGCAAACTGAAAATTAGTGACCCCCAAAAAAAATCAAAGAAAAGAAATATCTTAGTGGGAAATATTAAAATAGATGTAAGGTCATTATAGTGGGAGAGATAGAAAGTCTACACCCTAGATCATTCTCTTTCTCAGCTAGAATTATAGAATTGTAATCCGTTTCAAATCTATTTAAAGTTTCTCTTAATACAAACCATTTAACACCCTGGTTTGTAACTAGGAGAGCCAAGATCCAACAAGGGCTATGTCATTTAATCTTCGTCTGTTACTAAACTAGAGCAAAATAGAGTAATTAACTAGTAATTATCACCTCAAAGGTACTGAGATAGGATTAAAAGGAAATGGTGATACTTGTCACCATTTGAGGTGGTACACGGACTAATATAGGAAAGATTAACTCTAACTGTGGTCAACTTTCACAATACATTGCAATCACACAGAGCACGTTAAAAAATGCTGATGCCCATCTCTCCTCTCATGTAATTGGTCTGGGCACAGGGATTTTAAAAGTTGCCCTGGTGTACTGAAATATACCCCCAAATTTGTTTGCATAGAGGTGCAAAGATCTTTGAGACGGGTATCATTCCATTTGTTAATTTACTACTTCAGTGCAGGCATTCAACTTAGTCATTCTTTTCATTACATTCAATTCATTCAATATTTATTAAGCATGTACTTTATATTTGCCAGTGAATTAGGAGCAATATGATCCACTCAGTTACCAGTTGATGGCTAAAATGCAAATTTGTCCACTAATTTCTTCTTGTGCCTGGGGCTTCTGTATCACTTATGCTGACTCTGGCTCTGTCTGAAAGAGAAGCCAGTTTTCCCTTCCCTCGCCTTCCCTCGCCTTCCTCCCCTTCCCTCCCCTTCCCTCCCCTTCCCTTCCCTTCCTTTTTGTTCCCTTCCCTTCCTTTTTGTTCCCTTCCCTTCCCTCTTATTTTGTTTCAGCAAAGTGGGGTGGTTAGAGACTGGGAAAGAAGATCAGGAAACTTTTACTGAGGACATACTCTATGTTTAGCAAAGGTTAGCAGCATTTTGCAGTTGGAATCTCACAGATCTGTTCAGGAGGTATTATTAATAACTTCAATTTACAAATTAGGATACAGAGATTCAAAAAGTTTAAGTAACTTGTTCAAGATCAAAGCTAGGATATAAACTGCAAAGTTCTTCCCTCAAAACTCTCATTTACAGTTTCCCTAAAACCAGAGGCGAGTCAAATTATGTCCCCACTTCACACTTCGTGTCGAAGCACGTCCGAGTATTTGGGGAGTGTCTGGGGAGGTAGTTTTCTTTGAAGTGTCTTCTTGTGTCTTCAAAATTTATTGAATTTTAATTTCATCCCCTGTAAGTTAGTTAAAAGGTAAACATTGCATTTAATTTACTATTAGGAAAAATAATCTTACATTTCTGAGTTGCCTTGAGTTAATCCATTTCAGAAAATTGTGCTCAAGACAACTGACTCTACGTATATGCCCCTGTGTCCTGAACATTTCTCTGCTTTGCCCTGTAATCAATACGTTTCAGGAATCCATGCTAACCCAAATTTGGGGATACAATTGGCAACACTCTTTTCACTGTGCTTCTGCGCCTCTAGCAAGTCTTGCTGAAAAGAGACTCTGAAAAGCTGCCTAAATTGGGAAGGTCTCTGCAGCCACTGGCCTGTCTCACTCCCTCACTGATGCTGATTTTTATTTTCCTGTGATGGTGTGGTTTTCATCTCATGAGTCAAGAATCTCAAGTGACATAAACCGTAGTCCCTTTATTAACTCTTTTTATCCAATTAAGAGTTAATTTTCTGTGTAGTGATCATATATGTATTTCAACCAGTCAGTTAGCAAAAGCTTAGCACCCTTGTAATTATTTATTCAAATCCTGTAATTTTCTGTTTAATTTGTATAGTTCCTGCTGGTATAAGCTGTCTTTTCAACTAATGTATGCCCCACACCTAACATTAAGCATGGTACATGTCATGCCTTTAGCATTTTTTTGAGTGATTACACTGTAGGACTTTCCCAGTGATTTAATCCTAAAATATAATTGTTACTAGCTCTGTTTCAATGACCTTGGAGAAAGTTTGAAGGAATTTTTTATTTCATTGATTGTGCCTTGTCATATTATTCTATCAATTGTTTCTTTTTAGATGAAAACATTCTGAAAAGCCCTTGACAAATTTATTTAAAATATTTCTATTAAAATGATGATTTTTAATTATTGCCTAGGACTATTTTTTAAAAATTTCATCCAGCATTTGGAGTTATTCTACCTTTATGATAAAAAATTAAAATGTATGTAAGCAACAATGGTCATCAACACTTTTAGTATTAATAGTTTCTATGTGCCATAAATTCACCAGTTTAGATCAGGAAAATATCCTTTGATCATTCCTTTGATCAAGGTTACCTCAAGGATACATCAGGGACATCTGTGGGACAACTGACAATGATATCAAGTTGCTACACAGTTCTACTGTTTATAGAACAATAAACAATAGAATTGTTTAAAAACATAAATAATAATTTCAAACCTGTTTTCACATTATTGGCTTTTAAATCCCTCTTGATATTGCCAGTTGAAGATATACTTTAAAAGTTATTTCCTTTTTGAAAGTAAATGGAAAAGATGGTAAATTTTCTTACCTATCCCTGATTATTAGAATTCTCATGTAATTGAGGAGCTCAGAACATTGGGAATTCGAGTATTGTCCGACTTGCCCTGTGCAAACTCTATCTCTAGTAAGTAGATACATACAATCACTGAACTTCTTTTATGATATGTATTCTCTCTATGCAAATCATCACATTATGTAGTTCTATCACATGTATATGTAGTATTTTAGTGGCATATGACAGTTTTACATTATTATATTATCTTATGATACCCTCACATTAACAGGGTATTTGTTATCCTTTAAAAGTGAAACAAACAATAGAAAATAGCTGAGAATATTGATATTAAGTATTGACTAAAGCCTGTATAGAGCTGGAACCCATCACAAATCTGCTTTTCTTCTGGTACTAGGCACTGTGATGTCAAAGTAGAGGCTCTCTTTTACTCTTTTCCATTTTAATTTTAGAGTTCTGGCAGAATGGAAGAGGTATAAAAAATGGCTCATTGCTTCCTCTGGTCTACACTTTATCTTGTGAGGGTTTACGGCAGGTAGTACTCGAGAATGGTGCCTGCATGGTCGTTCTCGCGGCATGTCTGCTGCTGTGTACCATGCCACTTCCTTATTTGCCATACTGTGAGTCAGCTTTGCAAATAGCCACTCATGCAGGGAGAACACTTTAGGCTGGATGCAGAGTACTTTCCAATCTTGTATATGGTTCAGTAACCTATATCTGCTAAATATACCACATGTTCTTATTATTGTCATGTCCAAGCCATAATTATTATTAATAGACAAGTGGTGATCAAGGTAAGTCTCAAAACTCTTTGGGCAAAGAAATAATACTCTGGTAGCACCACTTTGTTAAGCAGGGTGTACCTGGGCAATTAATAATTTTAGGTTATATAAATAGCTCTTCTATGGACGTAAACCCTCACCAGAAATTTGTAAACAAACAAATAAATAAATAAGCAGTGTAGTAAGATGCTGCTAAAAAAGAACTTTGGCAGAAAGAAGAGCAGACACAAAATACAAACTGGGAGTTCTTTTCAGGAAAAGTTTTGAGCTGATCCAACTGAGAATAAAGTAGAACTTCATGCCCAGGGTCAGACTCTACAGAGAGCATTGACTGTGTGTGTGTTTATGGTTTTTCAAAGCTAGCACCAGCTCCTGTGCCTACGGCTTTTACAGCCTCAGATGGCTGGGAAACAGCAGGAGTCAGGGGGGAGCATTGGACTAGCCAGCGGGCACTCCAGTTCTATCTAAAGAGCTGACTGGCCTGTTGCCTGGGACAGAGAAGCTGCAGTTGGCCTAGATCAAAGTCCTGGGGAGGGACTAAGCAGGTGGTTTGATCTGAAAGACGAACTGGCACGAACTCAACTAGGTCAGACAGGTGGGGCAGAAGCAAGCATGGCAAGAGCTCCTTGAACTTATGGCTTTGAGAGGAGGATACAACTGGCCTCTTAAGGTCTTTTTGGCTAAGGGCCGCTACACTATTCTTTACCTTTTCTGCTCCTCCATGGGGTGGAATTCTCAAGTCTAATAGATTTAAAATATTGAGAAAAAGTCTCAAGGCCTTAAAGAATTATCACCTCTTCAGTCCCCCAGGTAAAGCTTTTGTGTCCTGAATTACAGCTTGATATCGATCTTAGTCCTCAGTGGTAAACTCATTCGCTGGGAGGAAAAGTGAAGTGTATGCTCGGGAAAGGGGGAATCTTAAAGCCAAAAATATATTTGTGCTGAGGCAGTAAAATCCTAACCTGAGAGGGTCAGTAAAATCTGCAGCTCTCCTTACTTTGCCCTTGACTCTGTCAGTTCCTTTACTTAAACAAAACAAAACAAAACAAAACAAAACAAAACAAAACAAAACAAAACAATGTGGGGCAGGCTGATAAGATAAGTTCCCTCGAGTGTATCCATCCTCTCTTCAACCTGACTGTGGGTTGACAGTTTATGTAACACTGACCCCGAATATGTGCAACTGACAGTTGTCAAATTAATATTTATATAGCATTTGTTCTGTATGCAGAACCAGTCAGGCTCAAGTTTTTAAGCAGTGGACACTGGTTTCACAGTTCTTGATGCTTTAAATACCCTCCCTGTAGGACTGAGTCTTACCTTGGCATCGAAGTGAGGTAGTGTGAGTGAGTGCTGGGCCACTTTTTACACACAGTAATTGAGTGTCTCCTGCAAGGTAATTTTATTAATTTTCTTCAGCATAACCACAAGACTTTCAAAACTATTCTTTTTCTTTCCTTTCTAACTCCAGTCACAAACTCTCAAAGAAAGGAATGTTAACTAAATTTTCATTTTTGTCGTGGCTTTGGTACAACTTCCTCAAAGCCTCAGCATTTGGAATAGGCCCAACAGCTTCTTTTAAGGACATTCACTAACTAAAATCTGTGTTCTCTGCATTTGTAAAGCGGATAATAAATGTATAACATCACTACACCAAGAAATTGCTCAAGCTGAAAATAAACACACAATTTAGATAAAGCCATTTAGAAACATCCGAGGAAGGGCCTTGTCACTTGAAAATATTATGGAAAATAATTATTTTCATAACAGTTCCTAATGAGAGTTGAATGGTCAGAGCCAATCTCAGTGTGGAGAATCATGACGATGTTTGAGAAATAAGCCTTTGGTCAATGGATAGCTACTAGACAATTTCTGAGCAGGGAAGTAAATGAAACCAGGGGAATCAAGAAAGGGAATGTAATAAAATGAGGAAAGAAATCTGTCACTTCCCCATCAGACATTTGTATTACCCTATATATTTTCCCTTATGACACTTGGTAAGTTTAGAATTGTGTATATTTAAGTGAATCTTTGAGTAATGCCTGTTTTCCCAAATGAACTATAAAACCTACAAGAGCAGGAACCTTGCCGGGTTTCCTCATCTTGAATCCCCATGTATTATATATGACACTCAAAGCCTGTCCAAGATACATTTGTGTGAAAGAAAAAAAAATGAATGAGTGGAATTATAAATGAGGCGACTACGTAATTAGAGCTTTAGACAATAAAGGAAGTCCAAGGATACCACAGAGTCAGCAGAGCTGGCCTTGGATGAGAGACTGAAGGTTCTATACTCCTCGCTCTGATTTACAGCTGGTTGCGCACCAGTGGCCTGAGTGCCCAGGTGTTGATCATGGCTAGAAGCATTGTGAGACCTGGAGGTGACTCTTTTCTCTGATTGTGTTGGTGGCAGCAAAGATGTTATCTTACCCTGGATTCTAATTACACATTGTATACAGCAACTGTGTAACAGGCCAGGGGAGAAGTAAACAAATGCCGTTTTCATTTGTTTAACTCCCTGTGCGATTCTTTAGCATTAGAGATGGTAAACAATTTTGGCAGACAGCCAAATGTTTTAAACATATTTTCAGGGTGGTCGTGAATACATCATTACTATAATTCCTCAGATTTCTTGGTGATGTTTAATTGTATGTTCAAGAGGAACAAATCCAAGCTGAATTCTCTAAGAATTGTTGCATGTAACAATAATTATATAACTAATAATGGTTGTATAATAATTAATACACATGATTAGGATATTAAAGGACCAACTTAGCTAATAATAACAAGCTTATTTTCCTTAAGTGAGCTAAATTTTCTCTGAAATTATTTTCAATATAATGTACTTGGGCTAGTTTGCCATCATCAAATTTCTTTATGTACTATCTACTAAAAGTAATTTATCTTCTTTTCTTAATAGGCTTATAAATTCGAGTTTTAGAGCCAATTAAAGAGAAAATCATGAAACGGACTAAACATAATTTACTTTATAGAGTAAAAAATAGGAAATTTTATATCTTATTTTGTCTTCAATGACTTTCATTTTAGTCCTTTAGATTTCAGTGCCCCTGTTACATAATCTGCAGACTGGGGTTAGTCACTTAATGGTTATCCTCTGACTATTACAGAGGCCTTACATTATGAGCTAGGAGTTTCTCTAAAGAATAGCAAACATGAAATGTTCAAAACAAATCTTTGGGTTGAAGAATTTGTTTACTATGTCAGATTCAATAAAAAATATCTCTGTGATTTCAGAAAATGTTTATTCAAATACTAGGCTCAATATTGGGGATATAGAGATGAAAAATGTAAGTTTTGTTCTCAAGAAGCTCACTGTCTAGGAAGAAAATAGATTTAAAAAGGCAAAATCCGAGCACTACATTCCAGTGAGATGAGTCATATAATAGAGAATTTCACCTGATATTTAAAGATGAGAGCAAAGAGTTAGAGGAATTATCTAAAAGTAATTGATTGTGTTGTTCAAGACGATTTTCTAAAGGCTGCTTCACTTGACGAGTTTCTTAAAGGAAGAGAAGGTAAGATACCAGTTAGGAGAAAACCTGTGTGTGTGAGGAAATTCACGTGTGTGTGCACAGGGGCCTGTAGTTTGGGAATTTCAAGTACAGAAAAGAGCACCTGAACAGACCTTGTCACTAAATAGCTCCTTATCACTTGTAGTCCACGTACTAGTAATGTCTAGTAAACACTGATGAAAAGTCAGGAGAATAAACCAGAGCCAGGTCATTGAGAACCTTGTAAAATATGCTAAACAAATGGCTTTTATTCTAAGGCTATTGTGGACCCATAGAAGAATTTTACACAGTATCATTTTTGTGTTAAAATACATGTTATCTTTGAATATACATTAGAAGAATATGGCCCCGTTTAAATGATTTTGAGGTTCAAAATAAAAATCATTACCAAAACCAGAAACATGAGAATCTTTAGTAAAATCTTTCGAATTACTCTCTTAAATATGATTTGTTTAATTCAAGAAGTCTTTGTTCTTTCATGCTACTTCTTCCTTGACAATTAGATGGGATGAAATAATTTTCTTCTGTAGTCACTCAATTAAGAATTATAGCTTTAGGGCCAGTGTAAAATGTAGATAGAAAAGTTTTAGAATAAACTGGGGAGACCCGTTAGGAAGCTATTGGGTATTGCAGGTAAGAAATGATGAGTGCCTGAGCTGAAGTAGCTGTGATAGAAACTGAGGGCGTGGGGTTGGTTTGAGAAATACTTAGATCAACAGGAATGCAGGAGAGAGGAAATGGGGTTGGAAAATACAGAATGATTAAAGTTGACTGCTCAGTTTCTGGCTCAACGTAGTAGTTAGTTGGTGACCCACATCAGAGTATTTTGAAGGGGTGGGTATAAAAAAAAGGTAGAATACATGGTGAGTTCAGTTCGGGATCTATTGATTTAGAGATGAATGGTGTATAATAGACACATGGACATATGTGGGTTTTAGCTCAGAAGAGAGATCTGAGAGGCAAATATAGATTTGAAGCTCATTGCTGAACAGATGGTAGTTGAAATTATAGTTTGGCTAAGATGCTCCAGGAAAAGGGTTAACTGGAATCAAAAGAGTGCAAATGAAGAAACTGTGGGAAAAACCCATATTTACAGAGAGGAGAGGAAAGATAAAACTTAAAAGGGACTGAGAAAGAGTACTACAAAATTAGTAATAAAACCAAGATATAACAGAATCTTGGAGGTGATGGAGGAAATAATATCAAGGTAGAAGAAATAATCACTGTGTCAAAAGTGACTGAGAGGTCAGGTAAGATAAGGACCTACTAGTTTCCACTTAATTTGGGAGTTAAAAACTCATTAGTGGCCAGATTGCCTTATTTGTGAAAATTCAGGTGGCAAAGAATTTCTCTTGGAAGAATAAAACAAACCAATTCAAACAAAAACATTCTGATACCATAAAAGTATTTTTGTTACTTTTTAAAAAATGTTACAAGACCCTTTTATTATTTAGTTTTAAAAAACTGGAGGGAAGTTGTTAATTATGCTGCACTCACATCATAATTAATTCAGTTAATTGGTTATTTTAGGAAATTCATATCATAATCAAAACAACAGAATTGGCCTTTCCAATTCTATTTATTTGTTTTCATATTATTTGTATTTCTTTTAGTAATTTAAATAATAATTCTTCTCCTGGCTGGTGTAGCTCAGTGGATTGAGCGCAGGCCTGCGAACCACACAATCGCAGTTCGATTCCCAGTCAAGGGCACATGCCTGGGTTGCAGGCCAGTTCCCAGTTCCTGGCAGGGGATGCACCAGAGGCAACCATACATTGATATTTCTCTCCTTCTCTCCTTCCCTTCCCCTCTAAAGATAAATAAATGAAATCTTTAAAAAAAATAATAATAATTCTTAATTTCCTGTTTTAGATCAGCAATGATTCTAAATTAATAATGTAGGCATGCATTATTAATGCCTTTTATTAATCACTTTAAAGTGATTTTTCTAGCTTTATTAAGATATAATTGACATAACATTGCGTAAGTTTAATGTATATTATGTCATGGTTTGATCTGCATGGTGTGAATTGATTACCACAATAAGGTTAGTTTACATACACATCACCTCATGTAGTGGCCATTCTTTTTTTTTTTCTTCTAATTTTCTGGTGAGAACTTTTAAGGTCTACTTTGTTAGCTACTTTCATGTATATAGTACAGTATTGTTAGCTCCAGCTGGCATGCTATTTGTTAGGTTCCGAGAAGTTATTCATGTTATTACTGAAAGTTTGTGCCCTCTGAGCATGCTTACCCACTTCCCCCACCGCTTTCACCCTTGGCAACAACAAGTGTACTCTCTGTTTCTATACATTTGGACTTTTTAAAAAATATTCTTCAGCCCTGGCTGGTGTAGCTCAGTGGATTGAGCACAGGCCTGCGAACAACACGATCGCGGTTCGATTCCCAGTCAGGGCACACGAGGTTGCAGGCCAGTTCTCAGCAGGGGACACACAAGAGGCGACCATACATTGATATTTCTCTCCTTCTCTCCTTCCCTTCCCCTCTAAAGATAAATAAATAAAATCTTAAAAAAATATTCTTCATATAAGTGATAGAGATAATTTGCCTTTTTCTGAGTGACTTGTTTAACATAATGCTCTCAAGGTTTATTCATGTTGAAAATGGCAGGGTTTTCTTCACTTTTATGGCTAAATAATATTAAATTTTATATATACCCCATTTTTGTTATCTCCTTACCCATTGACAGATACTTTGGTTGTTTCCATGTCTTGGCTATTGTAAATGCTGTATTGAACATGGGGAATGGACATTTCTTTGATATATTGATTTTATTTCATTTGATTATTTACCTAGAAGTGGGATTGCTGGATTATGTTGTAGTTTTCTTTTTATTTTTTTGAGGAAACTTCACTCTGTTTTCCAATGCACAAAGTTAAATTCCCACCAACCTTGCATGAGGGTTTCCTCCAATAAGCTTACCAGCATTTGTTATCTGTTGCCTATTTGATAAAAGCCATTTTAATAGAAGTGAGATTGCATATATATATTATATACATACACACACACACTTTAATATCAACTTCCGATGAAGCTAAGACAGAATTTTTTTTTTAAAGTCAAAATCCTGAGTTTTTTTTTAAAGATTTTATTTATTTATCCTTAGAGGGGAAGGGAAGGAGAGAAGGAGAGAAATATCAATGTATGGTTGCCTCTCGTGAGTCCCCTGCTAGGAACTGGCCTGCAACCCAGGCCCCTGTGCCCTGACTGGGAATTGAACTGCGATCGTGTGGTTTGCAGGCCTGTGCTCAATCCACTGAGCTACACCAGCCAGGGCCAGAATTTAATTTTTTTGACCTCATAAGATATCTCAGGAAGAGGGGCTTTCTAAGTCAATTAGTAAATTTAAAACATCAAGAAATTTTTTTTCCCAGAGCTAGATTTCTTTTCCGCTAACACAGGTTTTCCAGTTTAGTGCTTAAATATGGGAAACACTGTACATGAAGTTTGGGTCTGGCAACAATGAAGACAGGAAGCAGGAGAGAAATACAGAGACTTACCCACATTAAAAATATCATAAACAGGACTTCCGCCAAGATGGAGGCATAGGTGGAAACCCTGTGCATTCTCCCACAACCAAGTTTGAATACAACAAAGGTTTGGAGAACTAGGACACAGCGAAAGAACAGAAAATTGAACTATACGGAAGTCCAACAACAACGAACCGTTCTACTGGATGGGGGATGGGTAAGAGGGGCAGAGCCAGCAGCGAGTGGAGCAGGGTCGGACAGGAAAGATCCCCCAACCCAGGCGCACAGGCATCCCTGGTAGCATCGGGCAGACCCAGTGAAGGCTCGAGACAGCGGGAGTGAGAAGTGAGATGGACCACGCAGCCCCCAGCAAGGAACCCAGGAGCGGCTGACTGCGGTCGCACATTCTTGAGCAGTGGGACGATCACGAGGCCCATTCGCCAGCAGAGGGATGAATCGGGCAGCCCATTGTGGCGGTGGGAGGAAGCAAAGGGTGACCGCCATTGCATTCCTTTGGCCCCGCCCCCACATACAGCATCACAACCCAGCGACTGGGTCGCCTGCCCCTGGTGAACACCTAGGGCTCTGCTCCTCGTATGTAACAGGCACGAACAGACCAAAATATGGCTCAAGAAGAACTCAAAGCCCCAGAACAGATAACTCTAAGTGACCAGGAAATAGCGAACCTCTCAGATGCACAATTCAAGACACTGGTAATCAGGATACTCACAGAACTGGTTGATTTTAGCCAAAAATTAGAGGAACATATGAAGGCTAACCTAATTGAAATGAAGGGAAATGCACAGGGAACCAATAGTGATGGAAAGGAAACAGGGACTCAAATCAAGGGGGTGGACCAGAAGGAAGAAAGAAATGCCCAAACAGGAAAAAGTGAAGTTACAAGAATTCAAAAAAATGAGGAGAGGATTAGGAACCTCCAGGACATCTTTAAACGTTCCAACATCTGAATTATAGGGGTACCAGAAGGGGAAAAGAAACAGCTTTGAGTGGAAACTTTATTTGAACAAATAATAAAGGAGAACTTCCTCAGTCTGGCAAAGGAAATAGACTCCCAGGAAATCCAGGAAGCTCAGAGAGTCCCAAAGAAGTTGGACCCAAGAAGGAACACACCAAGGCACATCATAATTACATTAGCCAAGATAAAAATGAAGGAGAGAATCCTAGAAGCAGCAAGAGATAAGGGGACAGTTACCTACAAAGGAGTTCCCATCAGACTGTCAGCTGATTTCTCCAAAGAGACCTTACAGGCAAGAAGGGGCTGGAAAGAAGTATTCCAAGTCATGAAATCCAAAGACCTACATCCCAGATTGTTCTATCCAGCAAAGCTTTCATTTAGAATGGAAGGGCAAATAAAAATGCTTCTCAGATAAGATCAAATTCAAGGAGTTCATCATCACGAAGCCCTTATTATATGAAGTGTTAAAGGGACTTATCTAAGAAAAAGAAGATGAAAAATATGAACAGTGAAAGGACAGCAAACTTACAGTTATTAACAGCCACACCTAAAACAAAAGCAAACCAAGAGGACAGCTAGATCAGGAGTGGAACCATAGAAATGAAAAACACACGAAGGTTTAGCAACAGGGGAGTGGGAGGAGGAGAAGGAGGGAGAAGATACAGAAAATAAATAGCATAGATGGTAGGTAAAAAATAGATAGAGGGGAGGGCAAGAATAGTAGGGGAAATATAGAATCTAAAGAACTTGAGACACGTGGACATAAACTAAAGGGGGGAAGGGTGGGGAAGGGGTATGCAGGGTGGAGGGGAATGAAGGGGGGGAATAGAACAACTGTAATGGTATAATCAATAAAGTATATTTAAAATTAAAAAAAATAAAAAATAAAAAATATCATAAACATTCCAGCCAAGATGAAGGCATAGGTGGAAACATTGTGCCTCCTTGCACAACCAAGTTTAAAGACAACAAAGTTTTAGTAACAAAAATGCAACCATAACACAGAAAATTGAACAATACAGAAGTCTGACAATAATGAACCATTCATCCAGACTGGTAAGAGGGGGCAGAGTCGGCGGCTGGTGGAGCGGGGTTGCACAGGAAAACTTGGCCAGACCGACCCAGGCCTGCAGGCGGTGGTTGGCAGATCCCAGGTGTGGGGTGGCAACAGGTGGACCCAGTGGGGGCTCGAGGTGACTGACCGACCATGGTCACACGTCCACACACAGATAAACCAGGCAAAGGAGCGAGCAATGAGTCAGACCGCACAAGCTAGAGCCCCAGCGACGGGAATCAAAGCCTAAAAGCACCAATTGGAAAAACTTTCAGAGTCAAAGTGCCGGGAGAAGCTCTCAGGCTCACGGAGAGTTTGTTGGAGAGACCCACAGGGTCCTGGAGGGTGCACAGGCCCACACACCCAGGAGCTGTCAGGGAGGCCTGGTTTGCTTGCAGGAAGCAGCAGAGGGGACCGAAATCCAAGAGAAAACAGAGCAAATGCCATTGCCCCTCTCTGACCACGCCCCAACATATAGCGTCACAAATTAGAGACTGAATCGCCCAGCCCTAGTTAACACCTAAGCCTCCACCCCTTATATGTAACAGGTGCAACCTGACCAAAATATTGTGGCTCAAGAAGAACAGGTCAAAGCCCTAGAGCCAATAATTCTAAGTGACCAAGAGATAGCTAACCTATCAGATGCACAGTTCAAAATACTGGTGATGAGGATGCTCACAGAAGTGGTTGATTTTAGTCACAAATTAGAGGAATAAATGAAGGCTAAAATAAGTGAAATGAAGGGAAATGCACAGGAAACAATAGTGATGGAAAGGAAACTGGGACTCAAATCAAGGGAGTGGACCAGAAGGAAGAAAAAAACGACCAAACAGAAAAGAATGAAGAAACAAGAATTAAAAAAAATGAGGAGAGGCTTAGGAACTTCCAGGACATCTTTAAACTTCCTCAGTCTGGCAAAGGAAATAGACTCCTAGGAAATCCAGGAAGCTCAGAGAGTCTCAAAGAAGTTGGACCCAAGAAGGAACACACCAAGGCACATCATAATTACATTAGCCAAGATGAAAATGAAGGAGAGAATCCTAGAAGCAGCAAGAGATAAAGGGACAGTTACCTACAAAGGAGTTCCCATCAGACTGTCAGCTGATTTCTCCAAAGAGACCTTACAGGCAAGAAGGGGCTGGAAAGAAGTATTCCAAGTCATGAAATCCAAAGACCTACATCCCAGATTGTTCTATCCAGCAAAGCTTTCATTTAGAATGGAAGGGCAAATAAAAATGCTTCTCAGATAAGATCAAATTCAAGGAGTTCATCATCACGAAGCCCTTATTATATGAAGTGTTAAAGGGACTTATGTAAGAAAAAGAAGATAAAGGACAGCAAACTTACAGTTATTAACAGCCACACCTAAAACAAAAACAAACCAAGAGGACAGGTAGATCAGGAGCAGAAACATAGAAATGGAGATCACATGGAGGGTTAGCAACAGGGGAGTGGGAGGAGGAGGAGGGGCGAGAGGTACAGAGAATAAGTAGCATAGACAGTAGGTAGAACATAGACAGGGGGGAAATATAGAATCTAAAGAACTTGTGACACATGGACATGAACTAAAGGGGGGAATGGTGGGGGGGGTGTGCAGGGTGGAGAGGAATGAAGGGGGGAATGGGACAACTTTAGTGTCATAATCAATAAAATATATTTTAAAATATCATAAACAGCAGAAGGAGACAGAGGGAGAGGGAGGGAGAAGGGGGAAGAGAGAGAGAGATAAAGAGAGAAATCCCCAAAAGCCTGATTTTGAGTTTGGTTGTTCTTCCTATAATTATTATTTGTGCTGATTTAAAAGTCCTTCCCAAATTGCACCTAAGGATACTTTTTGAGTTGTACTAGGTGTAGCTGCTACTGACAAGTCTTAAAGATATTGACAGTTACCTTCAGAGCAGACAAATTTAGAGTTCCAGGCAAATTTGAGTATAGAGTCCCCTGGGGTAGCTGGACTAGGTGGAATTTTTGTGAGGTTAATACTCTGTACAAGAGGGTTTGTTTCTTCTTGTTTAAATCACAAGTTTAAACAAGACCCAGGTTAGAAAATTTCAAGCCAAACCAAAAGTGCCTGGAGAAGATTCTGGGGGCAAAAAAAAGAAATCCATTTTAACAGCTATCTAGAGGAAATAACTGGGCCAATAATAAGGATATATTACAAAGTCAACATTAGCAGTTAAAAACAAATACAAAGCCAAGTGACTAAATCAAGATCAAGTATGACAATGGTCATGAATCAGCAAAGATAATCATAGCACCAAAGTTTAAGGAGAGTTCAGCCAGAAATAGAGGAGTAAGACCCAAGTTGAATGCATTCGGTGAGTTACTTACATCTCTCTCTATCCTTTCTTCTTTCCTTCCTATCAGTCTTCCTTCCTCTCTCTCCTTCCCTTTTTTCCTTAACTTCTTTCCCCTTTTCCATGCCATTTACAAAAATAATATCTACTATGTGTACCATAATAAGTGCTTGTTAGACCAATGAAAGATTTATTTCTTGCCTAAAAGAGTTCCCAGACTATCTGTGTTGAGATCATAAGATTAATATGTCTTTATCTAATACATGTTGAGTAATCATCATTTGCAGTGTTTCATTTGTGCACAATTTAAAATATGAATCTGGTGTTGAACACATGTCTTGATCCGTAGCATTGTGCTGATAAGCAGAAACCCCATCCCTGACCTTCAAACTGAAATGACTTTCCTAATTGATGTAATGTGTAGAGCTCATGATGTTATACAGTAGAATGCACTTGGAATCATGGTACTGAGTCTTAGATAATGGTAAGAGACTTAGATGCATGTAGACAGTGATAAAATGAGAAAAATGTAAGAGGACATGGTTATTCTTGCAGTACAGCAGAATCCTTGCTATTATAAGAAACATTAGAGTGAAATTTTATAAAAATTCTACAAAACATATTGAACCACTGTTACAATAGTATGAAGTACAACTTCAAACTTATACTTGGACAGAATACATACTCAGGCTTAAATTATATTGTATTTCAAGTTGAACTTCATGATAGCTGAATAAGGGATATAATATTGCCTTTTAGTGAGCTAATTCCTTCTCAATTTTGAGAGTGATAAAAGGTCACCCTTTCGAATTGCACAGCATAGACTTCTAGGAAACCTGTGTAAATCGCCTCTATATTCAAGTGCAAGACAACTATAGCATAACTCCATGTATCAACCCAAAAGTACCTTTCAAAATAGGGGAGAGAGAAGCAGATGTTCACAGTAACAATATGGTGAGTGCCTTATGAAAGAAAAAATTATCCTTGATCATTTTGCAATGGATGAGGCTTGCATAAAATGGGAAGTTATACCTTAGAGAATATCAAGCCACATAAAAACACTTCTCAGACAGAGGTGAATATATGTGCCCTCGGTTCAGTTCTGGGTGTTAGGTCTTTCTGCCCTGTCACCAAATGTCAGAAAATGCAAATGATGTGCAGCACAGCTTTCAATGATGTGGATGAGAGAGGGGCTGTGTGAGCACTGGGGAATGTCTGCACGCTCAGTTTAGAGGCTGAAAAGAGCAAGTGCCACACCTGTAAGCAGTACAGAACCTGGGAGCAGGCAGTGGGTGTTGGCAGGTGGCCAGAACATGGGATCCCCCCCAAACTTCAAAGGGAAGCCAGAGGTGTATTTTTAACAAAACCATAATTAAAGGTGGCTGACGATGGGCTTATAAATTGGTATAAACTTTCCAAGTGTCAAGTTACCATTAAAAATTAGCTAGAATTCATTAGTATTTTCTACATGTCAGCAACTATAATGTAATTTACATATAGCTTTATTTACTAGATGTCAAGAGTCTAAAAGTGTTAATTTTCTTCACTCAGTATTTTTATACCTAGGAACTTACACTATATTAATAATCAATGATCCATATAAGAATTATGCACTGAGATATTTGCTGCAGCATTATGTATATAGCACCAAACCTGAAACAAGTGTCCAATGATCAAGAATGAAGAGGTAAAGTTACGTAATAGGATGTAATGCACTCATTGGAGTCATTTGCAAAGAAAACCTAATAAAATTGGAAAATGATGTTTATGCAATATTAAATGAAAACTAAAGTAGAATAAAAAAATAATATGTTTACCATAACTCTAATATTATAATAAAGGATAAACACCAGTACTTTTTTATAAAAAGACTCAGAGGTAATACAA
The DNA here is from genome assembly GCF_014824575.4 of Sturnira hondurensis. Taxonomy (NCBI): domain Eukaryota; kingdom Metazoa; phylum Chordata; class Mammalia; order Chiroptera; family Phyllostomidae; genus Sturnira; species Sturnira hondurensis. The sequence continues at coordinate 9,308,117 of NW_028077105.1, read as the reverse complement.
CAAACATTAATTATGGTTTTATCTGAGTGATGATAATTAGAAATAATTTTAGCAAGTCTTTAAAAATGTATTCTGTACTTTTCAAATTTCCCACAAGTTTACGTTAAGCTTATAAATAGGAAAATAAGCTTAGAACATTTTCTGACAACATAATTCCTGGCTTCTTCAGGGATGATCCCTTTCACCTTCAGCCCCTTATTTCAAACTTGGACTTAAACTGAAGACGTGTGTGAACACCCACTGTTGTAGGAAACAAGGTTTGCCAAAATCCCTAAGTTGTGTGTTGAAATTGAATCTTGTGTTTCCTAAAGATCTCCTTGAAGCAGTCTATGACCTCGGGGTTTGAAACATTTTTTATTTATTTGGTAATCAATATACTTGTTTTTCATATATGACTCAAACTACCTTGTCCACGGGACCTGCTACTCATCTGATAATTCCTTGGGGTAGTTTTTAGATTTCTTGGTTAGCATGATTTTCTTCTGGACTTCAAGTTCTTAGTTTCCTCTGTTAAGAAATTACTACCCCAGGATAAAGTATTGATTATAGTGCCTCCTTTGGTGAGGGGATCCTCGGGTTGAAATGGTAAACTATTGCATTCCACTTAAGTTACTGATACCCTGGTTGGCTTTGTGCTTTAGTGGAAGTACCCTAGTGGGACTTCTAGGAATACAGTGAGTTTCTAAAAAAGCAGTTGAAATTTCAGTTTGTAGGCAGGGCATATCTAGCAGTCCTCAGCTCTCAGAGGCTTGGCTGTACCTCTCTACACACCTGCCTGTCTAGTTTGAAGACTTTACTCACAAAACAAGCTACAGGAATGTTTTCATGAAAGTCCCTGGGAATCCTGGGTAAGTTAAGTGTAAAGGACTTCAAGATTAAAAGTCAGTGATTTTCACAGACCTTGAAGAATTATGGGGACTCGAGAAAAATATGATAACGGAAGAAATACCAAGGGAGATAAAGATAGCCTTTAATATAATAAATATTTTTATTAATCAAAAGAATAAACATTATTGTTCAGAGAGTATGTAGAAGGTAGAGAAGACATATATGGAGGTAAGAAAATAGTTCTGTGGTGGGAAAACAAGTGTTCTCTCTTGGGACAAATATTCGGGATTGATAGGAAAATTGAGAGAATAATATATAAATGAACATCAAGATACTTGATATCAACTCTTCAATAAAGCAATTGTTAATTGTTTCTTTTAGGGATTCAAAGAGGTAAAATTACTCATGGCCTAGACCTTCCATAGACGACTGTAACAGATTGAAAAATGGCCACCAGAGATACCAAATTCTAATCTCTGGAATGTGTAAATTTACTCTTTTGGAAAAAAAGGTCTTTGCATATGAGTAGGTTAAGGATCTTGAGACGAGGAGATTACCATAGATTATCCTGTGGGCCCTAAATACCATTCCAAGTGTCCTTATAATGGATGCAGAGAGAGATTCTGCAGGGACACACAGGTAAGACTCACAGAAGAAGAGGAAATAATTTAACCAAGGAGGCAAAGATTAGAGAGATGTCTGCACAGCCCAAGAAAATGGGTGGAGCCACCAGGAGGTGCTGGAGGCAAGGAAGAATACACCCCTAGGGCTTTTGGAAGGAATGCAGTCCTACTTGGAACATGATTTCAGATGAATGGCCTTCGAACAGGGATTCTATTCCTGTTGTGCCTCATTTGACTCCACTAAATTTGTGGCAATTTGTTACTGCAGCCCTAGGAAACACAAACACAAAATAACTCTTACGTTGGAGAACATCCTCACTACGACTGTCAATTTTAGAGAGCCGGTAGGGGTAGAGAGAAGTATGTAGGAGTCCAGTGGCAGCTAAAACTTCAGTGATTGTAAGAGAATTGAAGGGTGAAGGGGTGGATGGTAGGAGGGAAGGGGCTTCCTCTTGAGCACCAGCCTCCCTTTTAGTTGAAATTAAGTCTAAACACCTGGATGACAGGAAGTTGTGCTAGTTACAATACAGGTGGGAAGTGGAGCCACTTACTCTGCGGGGTTATTTACCCCAAATCCTGGATTATTCTTTAAAATCGCATAGGATCTGTGCTACAGTTTATCAACAGGAAAACCAATGGAAGGTAAGTTACCTGACTCATTTTCCTGGATGTGAAAAACAGTTCTTTTAAAAAAAACACAAAAGGTTTAAATTACTGGTTCAAAACAAAACACAACAAAAACAACTGCTGCCTCAAAACTCCAACTAGATCCACTCCAAAGCATTCTTCCCTCAAAACGACCCTGTGGGTGCCAGCACTAGTAAATTTGCATTTGACAGACAATCCGAAAGTTTTTCATGTTACACAAAGGCAACATTATAATCTAGCTGTCAGGCCTCAGCTCCCTCGATGCCCGGAGATGTGGGACAGATGGAGATAATTCAGGGAATCCAGCTGCAGCGACAGTCTCAGGGAGCCCTCCCTCAGTTAGCTGAAATCCCAAACGCTTATCACAAAAGCAAGAGAAATTTGATAACAACCTGGCCATGGTGAGCAGACTTATTCTGGCTAGAACACGAACGTGATATTCAGAGATTGACATACTCTTGAAACGATCAAAAGAGAAACGCAGGGGTTGTCTTTTCAGAGGTTCAAGTCATCATACTGAGTTTGGTCCGATAGTGTGAGGGGCCCAGTCCAGTCACTTGTCAGAGTATGTGAAATAAAGTTGAGAAAGAAAGGAAGTGCTTGAAAAGAGCTGACTATTTATTTGCTAAAAGGACCGATGAAATCAATCCCCTGAGTGTCATATGAGGAAGGCAGGATACTCTGCTATGTATTTAAAATGTGTGGACAGGATTATCAGTAGAGGACCCTCAGTGAATATCTGCCATGGTATGTACCAAGGCTAAGAGAATTCTGTTATGCCCATTGCCACAAAATAATGGATCAAAAAACTGATACTGATTTTTTATGAAGGTAATACATATCATTACTGAAACAAAAACAAGAGCTGTAATGCAAGTGTACCCCATGGAGGATGGCATACCCAGGGATAGTCACTCTTTGGAGTCAGCTACAGTTCACAGGTTGGTGCACAAAATTATAGCAGTTAGAGCTCTAAACTTATAGATGTCGTCTAGTTCAATTTGCATACTTTACAGTGGAGTAAGATGAGGTAAAAATAAAGCTACTGAGTTGCTGAAGTTTGTGCAGCTAATTAGGAAAAAATCTTGGTGTGCTCTTACATTACCTAAAGGTACAGGATGCTTTTATTTTTACCCGATTTTTATACCTGGTTTTTCTCTTGAGGTACTAGGAGCATATGTCCTAGATATTCTTAACCTTCTATAAGGCTGACTCAGAGCAAGGAAGGAAATTTAAAAAGTAGCTGAAGACAGCTAAAGAGAGTTACCTAAAGTAATCATATGAAGAGGTGGTTTGTGACTGAATCATTACTTTCAGTAAATTGAAGAGGGTTCTATTCTTATTTTCAAACTTGAGGAAAAAACATGATAACAATAGGGTATTTACCAATCTCTAGAACTTTCTTTAGTATCAGAGTATATTTATAGCTCTTCTTCTAGGAAATCAACCTTCAGTCTGAATCACTCTGGCCAGTTTCAACGTCCTCCTAATCCTCTCTAGGACCCTTAAAGCTGCTTATTTTGTGGTCGATACCATGAGAGACTATTTGAATTTTCCCTGAGATATCTCAAATTTCACTGAATACTGATGGTTTTTTCTAAAAGAACATGATTGTATGCCCCCTTTTTATTTCTATATCTTATAAAAGCATTGAATATTTAAACTTTTCAAAGAAGATTGTTTTCTGCCCTATGAAAATCCCAGAAGACTGATTAAAACCATTTTATATATTCTTATGCTTTTTTCCTATATAGAACCTGATACAGCTATCAAAGTATCCTAAGATATGAATGATATACTATGCGTATTCACATTCTGTATACATGTATGTTTATATATGTATATAAGCATTGATAAATACAAGGTTCACAAATTTTCAAATATAAAAGGAGATTGGACTTGGAACCTCATACCCATAAATTTGGGATCAAATGTTGGCTCCCACACCTGCTGGCTGTATGATTTGGGACAAGTTGCTTAGCTTTTGAACCTTACTTTCTTCACTTATAAAATGAAGATTGTAATGACTGTCTTGAAGTATTGTCACTTGGCTTAAGTAATATAAAGAAATAAAGGGCCTAATACAAAGCCTGGCATCTAATAGGGGTAAAAAATGGCAGTTACTATTATTATTTTCTCATAAATAACACAACATTTGGAGAGGACTAAACAGTATTGCCTAAAAATAGTCCTTTCGGTACCAGTTTCTGTCCTTTATAAAATGCTGCTTCGCTGGAGATCATTTGCAGATTGCTTTACTCAGACTTTCTCAAACTTACATTTTCTCCTCTGCTCCATCTCTGACAGTGAGTGATAGCTGATCTGCTATTATCACTTTCTGGCTCTTCTCCGCGTTCATGCATTGTTGCAGATTGAATTGTAACACGTTCTGGAACCATTTCAGGAATTCTGCCCTGTTGTGCAATTGCCTTAGAATCCACTTCTCCCACAATTGATTGTCACTTGTTACATTTTTATCAGTTGACCAAAATGCCTAGTTGAGCATAGATTAGGTTGTCATGCTTGTCTGGAGTGCTTGAAGTTCAGAACTTTTTACTGGACACTTTCTCTTGTCACCCGATGCTAAGAGGAACATGTCAACAGTGAAACTTATCTGAAAGCTCAATATGATGTTACTGATAGATTTAGGTGTCGCATTATATAGTAGACAGTAGTGTTGCTTGATAGAACATTGTTTGATTTTGTGCCAAAAGCACATTTAGTTCACCATAGCTGTCTCATTCTTGGCATATCAGTATGTCATTTGCTAGCATGCTAAAAAGCTAGCAAGAGGCCAGGATTATTTTAAGTTGGAAAAGCTTCATTTACTTCATAAAGGCTAAATAGATCTTTAATGAATAAGTTCTTTAATTTAGCCTTGTTTTTAACAAATTTAAAGGGAATAAATATTCAGTGATTTGAATGATGGGTTCTCTGTAACAATGAAATATTCAAACACTTTTGCCAGAGGCATTAATCTACCATAATGTTTCTTTTGACAACCACACGTATTTTCTATTAAGTGAGGGTAATCTTTTTAAAGCTAAACATAAATTCGCAAACAGGGAGAGCTTTCATTTTGCACTTTTAATACCTAGAAGTAAGCCTTTATTCAGATTGCTCACAGAGGTGTTTTCTTTCACTGTTGCAAGGCATGAACATTCTCTTCTAAATTATCATTAGTTTTATGATTAATTTTAAAACCGGTAAATTTTGGTCACTGGCACAAAATGTTTCTGAGAGCAGGAAATGGGAATTTATTTTCCTCAAACACTAAGTCGCTCGTCATTTGCCCTCTGATATAAAATGCCGTATTTTCGATAACCTAAAATTATGCATAACGTACAAAACATTTCAACTCTATTGTTATCACATCGACAATGGTAGACTTTGTGCAGTAATGCACGCCCGCTGATAAGGGATCTGCTGAGATGAACTGAAGTCTGGGAGGGGTATGGGCCCATGGGGCGTTCTTCTGCCCGGAGAGAAAGAACCACGGAGATGGTTCATTTATTTGACTAAAGTTTTGAGTTTACACTCCTGTAGTAAACTACTTTTCTCCATTTCCTATAAAAAAATTGTGTAGCAAGAGACACATAGTATTTTCAGATAGTTTCTCATAGTATATTAAGATAGCAATAGCCTTTCTATTTTCCGTACAAGTAGCCCTTGAGGTAGACAATTACGTAATAAAACCCCCAGAGCTGCAACTTCACTAGAACTGATATCAAGGGCGATTTTTTGGTTGTTGTTTGTTTTTCAATGTTTTAAATTTTATGAAGGACTATTTTTCAACCCCTGTCTGGCTGTTTCAAACTTCTGATATTTTTCTGTATTGGTAGGTTTCCGTCAGAAAATCAGAAGCCACCCGAGGCAGCCACACAGGAAAGGGTTGACACAGGAATTACAGATCCCACCATCTCCAGGCTCGGGGAGTGGGGGTTAGGAAGTCGACCCGTTGGCCTCAGTGGCCAGTCACCTTAGAGAAGCTTCTCAAGAGTCCATGTGGAAGCTGCTGCAAATCTTAAGGGCCTCCGAGAAGTGACCACTATCGGTCCTGTGGCCCAAGGCACCCCAAATGGATGATTGGGAGGACTTCTCCCACAGAATCTTACACCAACTTGTCAATATTCCTTTATCGCCGCCTGAAAAAAAAAAGAGGAAAAGAAAAAGCTTTTCTCTTCTTTGTTACTTCCTGCATCTTAATGCTTGTCATTTGCTGACCAGTGCAGAACATTCAGTTAAAGGGGGTTTGGAAATGGAGTTTCGGGTTCTTCTCCTTTGAAGCAGAAGAATGTAAGATGCTGTTTTAGTCAGATGGGGGTGCTGTAACAAAAATACCACAGACTCGGTGAGTTAAACAGAAAGAGCATTTATTTCTCATATTTTTGGAGCCTGGAAAAGTTCCAAATGAAGGCACCAGTGGGTCCTGTGTCTGGTGAGGGAACACTTCCTGGTGTACAGATGGCCATCTTTACCCTGTGTCCTCATGTGGTGGTGGGAGACATCTACGCCTCTTACCCTTTTCATAGGAGCATGTGTCCTTTTATGAGGGTTGCGTTGTCGTGGCTCAGTCTAACTCTAATTATTCTCCCAAAGCCCCAGCTCTAAATACCATCACCTGGGGATTAGGGCTTCAACACCTACATTTTGGGGGGACACACGAGTTCCAAGTTGAACACACATCTGGGATCATTCACCCTTTGTGAATTCAGAGTCCACACTCTCCCTTCCACCCATATTTTAACTTCAAAAACAGCAACCACCCAACTTTATACTTCCATATAATGTGATGCAACAGTGTCTTATATGTTCTTTGGCTAATCTGTTCCAGTACCTCTGCCCCGCACCCTCTGAGAGCTGTCAGTTTGTTCCATGTATCCATGCCTCTGGTTTTATTTTATTCATCCATTTATTTTGTTACTTGCCTTTCTGCCCTGAAACGTCACTGTATTTATTTATTATTTCTAATAATATTTTTTGGTGGAATCTTTAGGGTTTTCTATATACGGAGTCATGTCATCTGCAAAAAGTGACACTTTCACTTCTTCATTCCCAATTTGGATATCTTTTATTTCTTTCTCTTGCCTGATTGCTCTGGTTAGAACTTCCAGGACTCTGTTGAATAAGAGAGGTGAGTGCATCCTTGTCTTGTTCCTGATTTTAGAGGAAAAGCTTTCATTTTTTCACTACCGACTATATTAGCTGAGGGTTTGTTATATATGGCCTTTATTATGTTGAGGTACTTTTCTTCCATACCCATTCTTTTGGGCATTTTAATTATAAATGGATGTTTTATCTTATCAAATGCTTTTTCTGTATCTATTTATAAGATTATATGATTTTTATCCTTTGTTTTCTTAATGTGCTGTATTTCATTAATCAGTTTGGGTATGTTGAACCATCCTTGTGTCCCTGGAATGAACTCCACTTCTTTATGCTATGTTATTTTTTAATGTAGTATTGTATTTGACTTGCTAGTATTTTGTTTAGGATTTTTGCATCTGTGTTCATAGAGATGCTGGTCTGTAGTTTCCTTTTTTCATATTATCCTTGCCGAGTTTTTGCATCAGGGTTATGCTGGCTTCATAAAATGTCTTAGAAAGTATTGCTTCTTCTTAAATTTTTTGGAAGTGTTTGAGAAGGGTAGGTGTTAAATCTTCTTTAAATGTTTGGTGGAGTTCACATTTTGTATATCAGCATGTCTTTTTAAAAGGTAAAAAAAAATATTTATTTAGAAAATTCATCAATTTTTTGATAATTTGATAAATTTTGGCAAATGTACACACTGTGACCTCTTCAAACCAATGTTTCTTCCATCCAGAAAACACCCTTGTGCCTTTTTGTAGTCCAAACCTCCAATTATTCATCTTCTCAAACAAACACTGATTGGATTTCTATCACTATAGATTGGTTCTAAAACATGCGGTCTTTAATGCCTGGCTTTATTTTACAGTGTAATATTTCTGAAATCTATCTATGTTGCTGCATGTATCAGTAGTTTGATTGGTTTCACTGCTGAGTAATATTTCATTGTGTGAATATGCCACAATTTGTTTACTAGGATCTATGATGGATAGTCATGTGCACATCTTTCTGTAAACACGTTATTAATTCTCATGGGTAAATGCTTAGGAATGGAATTAATGGTTCAAATATTGCATGGGTGTTTCACCTTATAAAGAACTCTCAAAATGGTTTCTGCATGGGAGAAAAATTTCCTATCCTTAACAACAATATACGTGAGTTCCCATTTATTCACATTCTTGTCAATACTTTGTATTGTCAGACTTGCATGTTCCCAGTCTGCGGACTGCCTCTTGTTCCCAATATGGGGACTGAACTCGAAACGTAGGCATGTATCCTGACTGGGAATCCAACTGGTGACCCCTTGCCCTACAGGACAATGCCCAGCCACCTGAGCCACACTGAGCAGGGCACATGTGTTGTAAGATGTCTTTGCATATTCTAGATGCAGGTCCTTTGTCAGATACATATATTATGAATGTTTTTTTTCTTCTAGTTTGTGGCTTGCCTTTTTATTTTTGTAAAGTTCTCTCAAAAAGCAATACTTTTTTATCTTGATGAAGTACAGGTATCATTTTTAAAAAAATTTTCATGTTTTTATGCACTACCTAAAATAGTATACAAAAATGCTAAAAATAGTACCCTGAAGTTACAAAGATTTTCTCATATATTTCATTCTAAACATTTTGTAATTTTAACTTTTACACTTAGGATTATGATCTATTTCAAGTGACTTTTTATGCATGATTTGAAGTATGGGTTGAGGCTTATTTGTAGTCTTCATGTCTAGTTTGATTTAGGTCTTCTCAATGTCATCCATGTCTCTGTAGGAACTGAAGGGAATGTTCAATCTTTCCATTAGCTTCTTGAAAACAAGCAGAGCACTGTAGTAACTGTTTTAATGTTTTCACTTATAAATTTTGTTTTCTTCATAATTTGGGGTTTATTACTATTGATTATTTTTCTTCTCATTGTCTTACTTTTATGTTTTGGAAGACAGATATTTTGAATTTTATCTTGTTCGTTGCTGAATATTATTGTATTGCTATAAGTGCTCTGCAGCTTTGTTCTGGGACACAGTTAAGTTACTTGGAAGCAGATTGGTTTCCAGGTTTTGAGTTTAATCTTTGTTAGGTAGTATCAGAGCAGCTAATTTTGCCTAAAAAAACTACTAAGGAAACTGTCATTGTGCATATTCTACCCATGGGCACACTGTCCGCTGTGACCTGTGAACATTTTGCAAATTTTCTCTTCTAATTCTTTTGGGTTGTTCTTTTTGTTGTTGTTTCCAGAGACTCTCCTCACAGATACGCACTGGTCAGGATGCAGCCAAAGCTTCAAAGAAAGAGCGATCCTCTCAAGATTTCTGAATCTCTCTCTGTGCACAACTCTCTCCTCTCTGATACTCAGACCAGGAAAATGTAGCCTTCTGCAGAGACCTGAGCAATTTGTCAGGAGTTCGAGTGCACGGGCTCTGACATGATGTTAACTGTTGGGGAAATAAAAGGCTATTGGAGCTTCTGGGATTATATCATAAGAATCCAAAAACACCAATCTGAAATAATTTATGCATCACTATGTTCATAGCAGCATTATTTATAATACCTGGAAATAGCTCAAGTGTCCATCAGCAGATGAATAGACAAAAAATCTATGGTACATTTACACGATGGAATACTACGTGGCCATGCAAATGAAGGAACTTTTACCTTTTGTGACAGCATAGATGGACCTGGAGAGTATTACACTAAATGAAATAAGCCAGTAGGTGAAAGACAAATACCATATGATCTCTATGTGTTGAGTCCAATGAACAAAGTAAACTGACAAACAAAATAGAAACGGAGGCATGGATACATGGAACAGACACCTGTCAGAAGGGAAGGGAAGGGGGACTGGATGAAAGAAGGTGAAGGGATTAGCCAGAGAATTATATGCATAACCCACAGACATCGATTACAGTGTGGTGAAGGCCAGAGGGAAGGGAAGGCAAGGGTAGGGGTGTGGGGAGGTGGGCAAAGAGAGAAAGGAAATAGGGACATCTGTAATAGTGTAAACAATAAAAATAAAGTAAAAGTACTGCTATTGTAGCTATCCAGATGGATTTTAGAATTAGGAAATACCTCTTATAAGGAAAGAGACTTCATATCAGCTGACAAGAAATCCTCTCCTCTGGACAATGTTGAAAACTCCTCTAGGAATCTGGCCCTCTCTCCTGCTTCCATGCCTCATGCTTGATAAACCCTCTTTCTTCAGTGGTAGTTTTGTAGCTCTCTTGTTCCTAGTCACATTGCAGTCTTGCTAATTAAGCATCTGGCTTGGGGTTTCCAAAACTCTTTATTCACATTTCTGATAGTCACAGGAGTCATTCCTAAAAATGAGGAATTCAGTAATTCTGTGCTGATTTTCACCAGTTTTACTTTCAGAGATCAATCCTATTGTAAAAATTGTGAATAAAATCATTGTAAATTAAGAATATTTGAATGTATTCTTAAAACAAATTTAAAACATTTAAATGTTTGTTAAAACATTTAACAAATTTAAAACATTTTTATAGGGGGCTTTTATCTTATTTGTCTGAGTTCTTTTATGACCTAGATTTTTAGGGGGTAGCATTATTTTCTATTTTACTCTTGCCTTCTTAATTTTAGTTGTAATTCTTACATAGCAAAAATTGTTCACTTTTATATTTATAATTCCTTCTCTCATGTGAATAGATAGATATAAATAAATTAATCTCTAATGGAGAGACCTAGCGATCATTAAATTCTATTTTCTGATAGACTTTTGAATGTTTATTTATATTTGTGGATATTTTGAAGTGCTGTTTTATTGCATATATTTCCCTCTTTATATGAAGCTAGTCTTTTCTTGCTGACTGTTCTCAGCTCTGTCATCTGGTTGTTCCATAGCATCAGTGGGTGGATCCGTGAGAGCCATGTTGACATAATCTGATTCTTCTTTGTTGATGACAGTTTATTGTAACACAGTGGACATCTGAACCAAGATAGCCTAATTAGCACTATTTTCCTGGGATTTAAAATCTGGGCTGTGAAACTTAAATTGAAAACAAAGAAAGCCACTTGAATGAATAAGATGTACTCTTAGTTAAAGTGGTTTATTACATTAATAAATGTGCAAATTTTCAACCATCCGTGTGATCCTGAAATGAACCCTGCTTGATCATAATGCCTTATTTTTTAATGTATTGTTGTATTCAATGAGCTAGTATTTTGTTTAGGTTTTTGCATCTGTCTTCATCAGAGATATCAGTTTGTAGTTTTATTTTTCTGTGTTATCCTTGCCAAGTTTTTGCATCAGGCTTATGGTGGCCAAGAAGGGGAAATAACTAAAATGTCCTTTGCTAGATGACTGGATAAAGAAGATGTGGTATATATATGCAGTGGAATACTACCCAGCCATAAAAAACAACGAAATATTACCCTTTATGACAACATGAATGGATCTTGAGAATATCATGCTGGGCAAAATAAGTCAGAAAGAAAAAGTTAAAAACCATAAGGTTTCACTCCTATGTGAGATATGAAAGCAACAAATGAACAAACAAGAAAAACTAACAAAAAGTCACAGACCACAGACAACAGTATGGTCATTACAAGAAAGAAGGGGTCATGGGTGGGTAATTAAGGATAAAAGGGATCAAATCTATAGCAATGGAATATTTGACTTTGGGTGATGGGCACACAATGTCCTGTAGAGATGACATATAGATTTGTACACTCAAAACCTATATAACCTTATTAACCATGTTACCCCAATAAATTTAAAGTAAAAATAAATTTTAAAAAGATGTAATCTTAGGATGCTGTAGGATGGGCATCTTTGCTCATTGTATTTCTGAGGCCTCTAGAGAAAGATGAGTGGATAAAGTTTGTGCTTAGCAAGAAGAACAAGAGGAAAGAAAAAAAAAGGGAATTTTCTGGGTTTGTGATGATTTCCACTTTTCTACTTCCATTTCCCCCCAAAATCAGCCTATGTTCTTATCCTTAAGCATTAATGAAATGTACCTATATCCTTACAATACATTTATTCTCTCTGTTGTTTTGTGTCTCTCTTGCTTAAACTAACAAAATTTAATTTGTAGTGCTTAAACCTAAGAGTGCCAAATAGTAAAGTGTTCAACCCATTATCTTTTTAGGAATAATTTTTGTATAAGCTGTCAGATGAGGTATCCAAATCCACCCTAAAAGTAGAGACTATATAAACTATGTCCTATCATTTGGATAGCATATGCAGGCAATTTGCAAAGGAAGGAAGGATGTTAAGGTCAAGTCAGAGGCTGGTTATGTAAATATCTATCAGATTCTATAATTTCAAAGAAAAAGATTAGATTGAGCTGGGTTAAAATAAAATTTGGGTGGGGAGTTCAAGTATCAGTGCTCTAGAGCTGGAGGTGGGTGGGGCAGAAACAAAAATGGAAGTTTGATAGGAGAACCTTGGAGGTAACATTTAGTAAAACAAAGTGATCCATGCAAAATCAACTTGGGATGAATATCAAGGATAGGGAATTTGCTTAAAGATTTTTTTTTCATTCAGGAAATACAGATACAAAAGCCATCAGAAATTTAGCAGAAACCAAGGCAGAAACCCTTGTGGAGCTCATATTCCTGTGAGGATGGAGTAGAAAGACATTAAGCAATTAATTACACATTTATTTACTTCTTCATCACTGTGATAAATACTATTCAGGTGAGCCAGCAAAAGAAGGAACTTGACCAATTCTAGATGACAAAGAATGATTCTTTGGGGAAGTGTAAGAAGGTATTTTTGTATATTTTCTAACTCAGATGTTAAAATGGGGAGGACTTTTTAAAACATTTTATAATTACCTGTAACAGAAAATTGGCAGAAATATATAAGTTTTGGGGGTGAAACTTCTTAGTTCTTTTTTATGACTTTGGTATTAATTTTCTTCTTGAAGTATTAGCTTTGTGACTTAAGATGCAGAGAATAATGCATATTGACTAGCTTTGTCAGAAGGAAGCAGTGAGGGCAAGGAATTATTCTGCCCAAGAAATCTGCTATTTCTTATCCTTAGAAATCTACTCTTTCCCCATCAATCCAGTCCTATCTAAACCCCCAAGAGAACCAAGCTTTCCCAGCAAGGCCGTGATGAACCTTTGGAATTTTTGCTTAGGCCTTAGGGGTTCAGCAAAAATGTACATATTGTATGCACAATTGCATGTGCATTTTGGAGGGAAAATTAAATAAATTCATCATGTTTACCAGCTTTAAAGAAAAACGGTGAGTTAAAATTAGCTGGATTTGCTAAAATATCCTGCCTTGTCACATGAAAACTTTAGCCTACATTGATCTTGCTCTGGAAGCAGCTCTGAAACACTTAGTGCACTTAAACATAAACTGGTCCACATGGTGCTCACTGGTTTGTGAAATGAGTGTTTTCTCCTACAGATCAGATAGCAAGTTCCCAGGGACATAGTTCTTTTATGCCTTTTGTATCTCCCCTTAGCTTCTAATACAGGGGTTTATTTTTTATTTATTTATTTTTTAATTTAATTTAATTTTTATTTTATTTATTTATCTTTAGAGGGGAAGAGAAGGAGAGAGGAAGGAAACATCAATGTATGGTTGCTTCTCGTGTATCCCCTGCAGGGAACTGACCCCTGCAGGAAACTGGCCTGCAACCCAAGCATGTGCCCTGACTGGGAATAGAACCACGATCGTCTGGTTTGCAGGCCCGCGCTCAATCCACTGAGCTACACCAGCCAGGGTTTTCTAATATAGGGGTTTAATCTTAAAGGGTAATTAAAAATTCTTGTTAACAAACAGCATAAATCATTCTCTTTAAAATTATGAAAAAAATGAATTTATTGTGAAAATTCATCTACTGTCATATGTTTTTATAATTTACAATTTGTTTATTCACAGAAAATATTTTACTTGTATAAACAAAATAATTTTCGTGTAATAAACAATACACATACAGTTAGTTGACTTTGTTATTACATATATCATTAGGTTATTTTGAAAAGGGATTTTGTAAATATCAATCCTTTTTTATTATGCCTAATTTTAAAAAATGCTATAGTTAACAGATTAAATAATATTGTTTATCCACTCAATATATGATAAGCAGAGTAACAGTTCCTCCCCACAATGATACCCATCTGCTAAACCTCCAATCTGTGAATAAATTATGTTGGCGTGATTTTCCTAACAAGGAGGAAAGAGGTTGCAGATAAAATCAAGACTGCTAATCAACTTTATTTATTTATTTTTCAGCATTTTTATTTATGTATTTTTTCAATTTATTTAAAATAAAAGATAGAAAAACAGACTTTAGAATAAGAAAATTATCTGGGAATTTTGGGTGGATGCAGTGTAATCACAAAGTCTCTTAAATGTAGCAGAGGAAGGCAGAAAAATCAGAGTCAGTGTGATGTGATGTTAAAAACTCACCAGTCTATTGCTGGCAATGGAAGGGGGCCAGGAGCCAAGGTATGCAGGACGACCCTAGATGCTGGCGATGGCCAGAAAACAGATTTGCCCTGGAGCTTTCTGATGGAATGCAGCCCTGCTAACATCTTGATTTTAGCCTAGTGAGCTCATTTTGAACTTTTGATCTCCATAGCAGTCAGATAATGATTTTGTATGGTTTTAAGTCACTTAATTTGTGGTAATTTGTCACAGTAACAACAGGAAACTTTGTACACACTGTCAGATAGGACTAATAACATCAGATTATGTTATTGCCCACATAACTGTGCATGGAGAAAGGGATTAAATACTTTACAGACTTCTTAAATGTTCTCACACAACCTTATGAATTAGCCTTTTACAGCAGAAGGCAGAAGGGAGTTTTGGATGAAGCTCTGTCTGACTCTAGGGCCCATGGTCTGAACCACTGTGTTACGCAGCTTTCTCTTTATCAGTCATTGAATGAATGATTGATGTAACACCAAGCCAGGTACATGGTACATACAGAGCTCTTATGAAGTGTGTAGGGAATTCTTATGAATAATTCATAATATAATTATAAGTTAAACTTTTTATTAGAAACCAATTTTTGATAGAAAAGAGCAGCATTTTGGTCAGTGGGAATATTCAGGCGGTTGAGGTGACTCTACTTTTTTGGATAGTGGCTAGAACAACTTTGAGCTTGGCTGTTTCTATTTTAGCCATTCACTACATTTGCCATTTGAGAGATACTCAAGGATTTGAGAGTACATTTCTTATAATTATGAGAATAAGAAGATACAAGAACCTCCTAGCATGCCCTGGTGAATCATCTTAATCTGGGTGTTTCCCTCAAGGTATTCCAAGCAGACATTTTTTTAATAGTGTGAGAAAGTGAAAGCATATTGAACCTCAGGCCAGGTTATAGATTCATTTTCTAAAGATAAATATCATATAAAATGAGCATTTATTTTTTTCTTCCACTTTACAAATTTACTTTTATCCATTTCCTTTAGATGTTTTCTCTCTCGCTCTATGTGTAGTCCCTGATTCTCCTTATGGTACTTGCTTTACATTAAATTCCTATTGATTTTCGGTTGTGTGTCCTCAGTGCTGCTCAAACATAAACTGCAAACACCAGACTTAAAGAAGTTCTGAACTATGCCTGTTTTATCTTGATGGCAGAACACTATATCATGAATATTATCTGTGGCCTCTCTTTAAAAAATGCACTTAAAGGCAGTTGTGACACGTAGGGTCAAGTCTAACCAGGCAATAATGAGTATATTTGCCATCTGGGGCTGAAGGATATTCAAGTAGAAAGGATAGACTGGAATAGATAAAGATGAGTTTCTGAAAATACAGCATTACCAAAAAAGTGGAGAATGTAGCATTACAGAAGGTAAAGTATAAATTATGAAAAGAAAGATACTAAAAGATGAGAAGTGCACTGGCTGGTGTGGCTCAGTGGATTGAGTGCCAGCCTATGAACCAAAGGGTGGCTGGGTTGATTCCCAGTCAGGGCACATGCTTGGGTTGTGGGCCTGATCCCCAGTAGGGGGCGCATCAGATGCAACCACACATTGATGTTTCCCTCTCTTTTCCTCTCAAAAATAAATAAGTAAAACATTTTTTTAAAAAGATGAGAAAAGTGATAAGGAGTGGTAAGGAGGAAATACATAGGTTGAGATGCCATCTAAAAAGATGTCCAGTTTTTTTAGATAAGTGAAGTTATAAATTATTTTAACTTAATATAGTTAATGATGCCTCTAACATTAAAAAAAAAATCAAACTTGTTTTGCTTTAGAATCTCAAATAGTAGCAGTACTTTGAAATCTGAGAGAGTTGGATATAGATACCTGGCAAAATATTTAATTTTTTATTAGTTCTAGCTATGTCATCTATATAATGAAAACAATAAATATTAATTCACAGAGTTATTGAATGGTTTTTCTACTAGCAAAAGCCTAATAAATTGCTTTGTAACTTACATATTTAGAAAGTAACACAAATAATTGGTATCCATATGAATATTGAAAGTTGATTGAAGTGAAAAACAGTAAATGTAATAGAAAAGACTAGCCATAAATAAAATTGACTGAAATAAACAAGTAAAAACACATTTATTTTTTTCAATTATTTGAAAGGTTTTAGTTGAAGTCTGCAATGTTATTTAAATGTATATCTCCATTGTAGAACAGAATAAATAAAGAAGCTAAAGAGATTGGTGGTAAAGATAACTTTTTTTGAAGTTGATGCACTATAAAAATAATCTTAAATTTAAAAAAATTTGGAAGATTTTATATTATTACTGATGTTTCAGGAGTTTTTGAATGATTGCACTGAACTAAAACTGAAATTAAGGATTTTTTCCTGTATTAAATAAATAAAAGGTAATTTTCTACAATTTCAAGATTGTATTCCACTTTCATATTTTATTTTTAGAAATGGAGCTAAGTTATAAATATAGAAAAAAGTTCACATTTCTAAAAAATGTTTACATGACAGACCTGTATTGCATGAAGGACATTCAGACAATATTCATATCCATGAACATGATCCTCCTCTGAAGCTTCTTTCTTTTGAGAGCAAGGGAATAAATAAAGTTGTGTTATGGAGGAAAGATAAGCTGCCTATTATGTCTTAGCTTTATGTCTTCTGTCTAATATTTGTACAGATAAAAATGTTCTAGTTACCCTTTACTAGCTAATTACTTGAAACACTCTTGTTATCTTTTTTACCATATATTTTTATTTTTTATTGTTTTTCAAGTACAGTTGTCTCCATTTTCCCACCACCACTTCCCCCCATCCCACCCATCCCCATCTCCCACCCTCAATCCTACCCCCATTTTACTTTGTCCATGGGTCCTTTATACATGTTCCTTGATGATTCTTCCCCTTTCCTCACCATTGTCCCCTCCCACCTACCCTCTCGTTACTGTCAGTATGCTCTTCATTTTAATGTCTCTGGTTATATTTTGCTTGCTTGTTTGGTTGATTAGGTTCCACTTATATGTGAGATCATGATTTTGAAGAGCTCAAAATTCTAAATTAAGAAGCTTAGTTACTGTACATTTTATATTGATTTTGTTTCTTTTATTCCCATCAAAAAGTTCTTATAAATATTTCAAGTGCAGGAAATAACCTTTGATGTTTTTCTCCTTTGGACTGGGTGAGCTGGAGCTGAGTTGGGCTCAGTAGGTTACTGAAATATAATTGATAGAATGACTTTTTTCTTGCAGAATGACTTCTTGAACCATTAATTAACTTGTAAAAAATTAAATTTTCCCTAGCCCAACTGCATGATTCAAACAAATGAAGCATTCCTTACATAGTCATTAAAAAAAGAAAAGAAAAAGAATGTCTATTGAATGCCTACTTCCTCAATCTCACCCTTTCCTTAGGGATATCCTCTTGTTTGGGGCAAATATCGCCTCTTAATAAATTTCTTTTTTAAAAGAGTTTATTCATTTATCTTTAGATGGAAAGGGAAGGAGAGAGGGAGAGAAATATCAGTGTGTGGTTGCCTCTTGTGTGTCCCCCGCTGGGAACTGGCCTGCAACCCAGGCATGTGCCCTGACTGGGGATCGAACCTTGATCCCTTAGTTCGCAGGCCTGTGCTCAATCCACTGAGCTACTCCAACCAGGGCTTAATAAATTTTTTTCACGTAGCTATAGTGTTAAAGGCTTCTGGCCCTTGGTTCAGTCCTTGAAGTGACCATGTTTCCTGACTGGGGAGGAAAAAGACCAGACTTTCAAATGTCCTGGAAGAGAGGCTGAATTCATCACCACCTGTGGTATCCACTCATGTGATTAGGGTTCAGATCTTTTAAAAGGAATTTTCTTTAATATGACTTCTCAGTGCAGCCTTCCCTGATAACTGATGTTCCTTCCACAATACTGTTACTTCTCTGATGAGGGATTAGGATGGGGTTTGTGTGCATGTGCCAGGCTGACATAATTCTTATTGGCTTATTTCCTCATAATTTAGTCAAAGGAGTGTGTACAGTGACATCATTATAACTGCTATTTTTTTATCTACTTTTTCTGTCTTTGGGGGAAAAAGGTGAAGAAATCAAGACATTCTGTTGAGTTCTATTTACCAAAGTTATGTTTGAATCTTCTTAATTTAGAACCAAAACACACTCTTTGAATACTGTAATTGAGTGTATTTTTAGCTTCTATATTCCAAGGTGAGAAAAACCAAAGAGGAAAATTACCACTTGCAGCCTATCTCATTTATCAACTTTCAAGGCTGTATCACTTAACCAAAGTTTAAGAAATATCTCCTACACTGGCAAAAAATAGTCCTGATCCTGATTGCACTTCATGTTGGGTTATTCTCACATCATCAGTTCCAGACTGGGAAAGCACGTAGTTATAACAATTGAATTTATTCCTCTTTCCAATGTAGTTCGTTTTTAGAGAGATAAACCTTGTCTCTTTTCCTACACTCCTGATGTCAACCCTTTGTGTTAGAAATTCAAGGTGAGAGTAGAGACATTACCATATACCCAACATTTTTTAGTGCCTCCTTTGAGCAATCATGCTGCACTTAGCAAAAACTTTAATGGGAGAAGAAACTAGTTCAGGAATAGGAGTAGAACAATAAGACATGTAGCCATCAGTCCCTCACGATGTATTTATGTTTGCTTCAGTCAACCTTTTCTGTGTTTCAGGCATACCACTGATAATTTTAAGGTGAAGAAGGAAAAAGAATCAGAGATGATTGAAAAAGAATGTTAAGAAAGTCAATTGCAGGATCAACATTTAAAAAAATATTTGGTATGCTAGCAATATAACTTTCATTACCAGCTTCAAAAATTAGCTTCCATATTTTAATGGTAAGAAGGTGACCCAGACTTGAGCTTGGAGGAGGACGTTCAGCCGTCTATTGAACCAGTAGGCTGCAGACATCATTTGGAAAGTGGCTGCATTCTTCAGTGAAGGACGTCACTCCAAAAACTCTGCCTTCAGCTATCAACCTGAATTCCTCTTTGAATCTGTTTTCTCTCATTTGCCTCTGCTCTCTCCATGCTATTCCTCTCCCTATTTCCCCCCTTTTGCTGAATCTCTATGTATTAATAGTTTAGGTCAATGTCTGACTGGACATTCCTTTCAACTTTTCCTTGCATGTTGCTTCTCAAATGACTCATTTAGTTTCTAAAAACTTCATCTCAAGTCTTGTGGTCTTCTTGATCTCTGAGAACACCATATCCTAGTATGTGACCAGATACTTAGAAGTACTTGACTGAACAGGAGAGTGAGTTATACAATTTGATGTTTAATGACATCTGATGAGGAGAGACTGAAACATCCATCTTTAGGAAATACCTTTTACTAGGATTTAAAAGGTCACATTTCTGGGCCATCACTCCTAGTAATTTTCTCTGAGACGCTTCTTTTCCTAGGATCACAGTCTTAACAATCTTCTCCTCTTGTGGGCCAATTTAAAAAAAAATAAAAAATTATTTTCCAAGTACACCTTTCTGTATTTCACTCCCATCCCAGCCCACCCCCCTGTGCTCCCCACCTCCCTCCCCTATCCACCCCCCTTAGTTGTTGTCCATGTGTCCTTTATACTAGCTCCTATAAATCCTTCCCCTTTTCCCCCTGAAATTCCCTCCCCTCTCCCCTCTGGTCACTGAACTTTTTAAGGCGCAGTAAAGCCTTCAATAAAGTGACTGTCAAAACTGGCCATCTTTAAAATAATTCTCTTTTTAATTAATTTCTATCGCTTTGCGTGAATCAGTTATGTGTTGCCCCTTAGTTATTCTCAGGTGGCAGTTTTTTCTTCTTATTTTCAAAATCTTGATAGGAAACCTCACTGCTATTCACATATTATCACTCAAAATATTTATGCTATACACTAGTAATTAAATATGGGTTCTATATATAGAAAACACCATTCTATATTAATTGTTAAGGAAATGATTGGAGATTCCATTGTATGTCAAGCCTTAAAATTATTTGCTAATTTATTCAATCTTATTAATTCCTTTAATGCACACTGCATTGATTAAGCATGTGCTACTAGTAGTACTATTGACCTAGTACTAGAGCTATAATAGAAGCTTAATATTCCAAAATGAATAAGTTGGACATTGTGGCTACCTTCAGAGTGTGTACAGAACACTCGAGAAATCAAGTGAACAATAATTGCAATAGTGCTGGTAAAAGATACCAGAGAAAGCAATAGGGTCTTATGAGAACAATGATGCATAAATATAGTGGCTTTTATATTTTAAATTTTAGTGGCAATGCAGTTTGATCAAAATTTACAAAATGACCCAAATAGATGAAGTAGGAAATTAAAATATTAGCTAATAATAAAAGAGTTAAATAATTTAAATCTTCTGATTAGAGTTGCTGGGCTGAAAATTTTGTTCAGTCTTTTTGAATGAAAGGAGAAAAAAATTTAATCTAGGTTTGTTCCCTAAGAAAAGTAAAATCAAAATCCAAGAACAATCTGAGAAACAGAAAATCAATCAAGAATAAGACTAAAAATTATAACATTGATCAGTAAAATTAGAAATGTGGAAATCAATAGCAGTTTGGCAGAAAGACAAATATAAAAGATTATAACCTTCAACAGAAATAAAAGAAGCTTAGATTTTCATGAAACAAAGGCTTAAAGGGTAAAAAGTTCATGTTACAAAATCACAGAAAAGCCTAAAAGCTTAGAATGTTCAGATCCCTGAAGAAATAAGGATAGCATCCCACAGATTTTATGAAGCCCTTTATTTTAACAATAGTTGATACTGAATGTTATTTTTTCCCCAAAGAGAGTCTACCATATAACAACTTGTAAAACAGCAAGAACAACAGGTAAAATTGGATAAAAGACTCGAGCTTATAGCAGTCCAATACTTTACCCTGTAATTTGTCTTTATGTTTTTTGGTGAGCCTCTTCCTGAGAGTCTCATAGAGCGATTGGTTTGCAGATTATCCCATCAGTGAGTAGTTTGACTGTCCCTGAATCATAGGCTGGGAATACTCATAGAGAGTCTATTTTCCTGACTCCAGGCCCAGAAACATTCAAGCTAACCTAAAAACATCACTCTTTTGGTTCTTAAAAATCTTTTGTGAAGGAGAGGCCCTGATCTTTCCTTTAAAGTTCTGTGGCAAGCAACTAATTGGTAGGCTATTTTTAGATGGATTTTTCAAAGTTATGCTTTGGCCAAGACTTTTCTTGATACAGTGCTAGCACATATGCCAACACATTATTATCCTACCATTCTAGCTCTGTAAAAAGCTACTCCCCTAGGGGGAGTAGAATCAGTTTATTTATTTTTTGAAATGGTATCTAAATGACCTTTCTTAATTTAATCCAGGAACAACCAAGTCATAAGCTGTTCCTGACCTTTTCAGACAGGTAGCAGCTATTCTTTCTGGACAGTCAAAAACGCTCCATTGATGATGGGACAAGAGTTGTTTGAATCATGGTAAACATCAATACTAGCTACTTCTGTATACATAACTTAATCATTAAAATGACCAAGTAACAGGAGAGTCCGTCATTTGGACTATGAAGAATTGAAATAAAATTGTATGAAATATGATTAGTTTTAATTTAGTAAGAAGTCAGTATTTTAAGAAAAAAATTAAAGCCTATTATATGAACAACTACCTATTTTTTTGGTTGGCAGATGGGAGTAGGCAAATATTATTATAAGATACTGAAAAAAAGTAGGTTATTATGTGTCCTGGAAGTTACCATTCTAATACAGGTTTACACACACAAAAAAAGAATGGGGATTGGAAAGACGTAAAATATACAGGCAAAATAATAGAGGCCATCTACAAAAAACTTAGCTAATGTCATGTTCAATGATGACACAATGAATTTTTCGCTCCAAAAGCAGTAACAAAGTAAGGATGTCCTGTCTCACTTCTCTTATTCACCACTGTATTGGTTTCCTAGCTACCTCACTAAGACAAAAAAAGAAATAAAAAGCAAGCAAAGTGGGAAGAAAGAAATAAAACCGACTTTATTCATAGATGATAGTATTATCTCTAAAGAAAATCCCTCAAAAATCAACAAAAAACTAGTAAATGAATCTTAGAAAAGCAGCAGTAAACAAGGTACAAAAGAAAACCTTTTCCTGCATACTAGCCATGAACAATAGCAATTTAAAAGAAAAAATACATCATTTACAATAATACTAACATTTTTAAAGGAATACTTCAGTACAAAGCTTATAGTTTGTTAGACACAAAAATAAACATTTGAGATCAGAGAAGATCTAATTAATTGGCAATATATACTGCATTCATGGATTGAAGTGTAAATTTATATAGTGTAAAACTTAGAGAGACTAAGTTTTTCACTTGTATTCTACTTAGCTTTTTCTCTTTGGCTTTAGGCAGTTTTTAAAAAAGAATGAGGAAGAATATTTAAAACGGTAGAAGAGTTAAGGTTGAACAAGAGATTGGGGCTGAGTGTGAAAGGAGAGAGTAGGTTGTTGCTGAAACGAGAGGAAAATTGGTACTTTGTGTTCAGAGGAGTTTTCTTGGAGAGGCGATCTAGAGTCTTGGTCAGAGAACGTTCTGGACTCCTTCATCTGGGGACATCAATTCAAACGGGTAGAAGACTTTGAATACAGCTGTGATTACCTTAATTTGTAAATTGACATATTTATTTTTTCTACTCTCCTTAGAAGTTAACGTTATATTTTAAAATACTCATCTGAATATATTTGCTACTGGGTAGCTGCTATCTTTGTCTACGAAAGCCTCTTTGGCAGAACCATCCCCCACTTCCTCGTTTTGTGAGGCATGTGAAAACTACCCTGCTCTCATATTTAAGGCTTGTACTTTAAAACAGATGAACACAGACCTGAATCCGAGTGTGGCAGTGATCCACGCCTAGGCAATGGGCTTCTTCAATTCCTTTGCTTATAGAACACAGTTGATGGCGGGGCGGAGGGGGCCACCACACTTTTCAGAGCACTCTTAGGGTCAAATTGTCGCAAAGGAGGAGCTCTTTCTACTACAGCTGCTGAAAGTAGAAGATACAGGCCTGACCTGTCTCAGCCCTGTGATAAGCTTGACTGAATAAAGCCCATACAGAGAAGAGCAGACTTGAGAGAAGCAGACAGATCGTATCTTTACTGATGAAATTTGAGCCACTGGATCTAGTGCCTTCAAAATGTTCAGTTTCCTATGTATATAGATTACCCTCCCCTCCCCCACCTTAGTCTTCATTAGACACCATGACTTGCATTTTTGCAGTAACTCATAACTACACCAGTCCTAGTAGTAAAATGTATTTTGTGTCTACACCCATTGAGGGGCCTGGGAACCTCCATATTTCAAATGCTGAGAATTCAACATTAAATCCTCTTTCATTCTGAAGAGAGGACGGCAAAGGCAGGCATGAGTGGCCTGCCAGCCAGGCACACTGCAGACATGGCTGCCGTGGGTTTCATCTCTTAGGCTGATAGCGTAATAATTAGTACTTTCCTCCTTCGTTAGGGACCAAAATGGATTTGCCTTCATCTAGAATTTTGTGTGTAGCAAATAGCAATGAAAAGCTAGTTTTTTAAAAGAGAGATTACTAGCAATACCAGGAGGCTGTGAGAAGAAAATAACAAAATGACACTGCAGCTCTCTGGGATGTCCCACTGGAATCCTGCCGCTGAAATTGTTGCCCTGAAACCTGCATCCGCCCCAGCAAGGCTCACGTTGCAGAGGATCACGGACATTAATCTCTTGTTCTTGCTAACCTTGAAAGAGTCAGATAAGAGAAAGACACGACACAGAAATGGACTATATTATCTGCAGTTCAGTTCTTGCCCTAGAGGAGAGTGTTATTACGACATGCTGGAATTTTATAATGCTATTCTGGTGGTTTAAAGATTCATAACACTAGGTATTAATTATATTAGATGTCATACATCATTTGTAATACTAGGATAGAGAAAAGTCTTATTTTCTTTATTAATTTTCAAGTTGATATATTACTTTTTTCTTCTCAGGACATGTGAAGTCCATTTCTATAAGGCAGGGTAGAGAATGTCAAGTTGACAAGGCTCTAAGGCATTTGACAGTAGGGGAAGTGTTGGGTTTTTAACTTGGCAGCAGATTTTACTTCATTATTTTTCAAAAACTTAAATATATATATTACATAATTTGAAAATATCACAGATTTTAAGTGAGAAACTTGATGAATTCTCACACAGCAAAAATGCCAACATAACAAACATGCAAATCAAATCACAACATAGCCAAGCATCCCCAAATCTTCCACTCAGCCACTGTCTGGCCCCTTCTCCTCCAAAGGTAACTGCCGTCCTGACTTCCAATACTGTAGATTAGTTATTGACAGATTTGGAAAGGCAGACTATCTCACTGAAATATGAAGGAAGTTTCACTGATGGGTTTGAACCTGGAGCTGTATGAATATCTTTTTACAACAGTACCTATTTTCCATCAATTCACATAAGAACCCATCCATGCCAATTCCACATTTCCTGTGGAGGACTTTTTTGTAGTAAGTTTTAAATCTTGATGGAAGAGGCTTTGGTGTAATGAGTAATAAAACATGGAACGAGGTTACCATGGGGGTGTCTCGCTCAAAGAAGTTCCTATAACGGTCTCTGGAGAAAGGCCTATGGTAGAGGCAGGCTGTCTTTTCCTCCTTGCTCTCGCTCCACTCCAAAATCACCATGGTTTACTCTAAATAAAAGTAAGAGGGGGGAAAAACAGTCATTTGAAAGGTTTCAATTTCTGGCCCTTGATTCATTCTAAAATCCTGCTTAATCTCTCATGGTTTTGATTTCAAGGAGTAGAAATCCCTCCTGGTGTGTTCTACAATCCCTTCCTTCCTAGGTACCAAAACTGGATATAAGCAAACAATTTAGGAAATAGTCCAGCAGTGCTGGTCGGTGTGTGCCCTATCTGTTTGGGTTAAGTGAAATGAAAAGGGGACTTGCATTGGAAGGATAATGGTCATTTCAATATACTACTGCTTATTCTTGGTTTCAGACTGTGATAGTCTATGTCAGGTAAACTAATTTGCCAGTCATTTGCCAAAGAAAATGCTAAATGTCTGAGGAAACCTAGTAAAAATGCAGGTGAACTCTCCCCAAACTAATAGGTGTTTCTCCACATGCTGGGATAGCAGGGAGGTTTGACTTTTAGAAGCATAGAAAAATGATTTAGTTTAAAACCAGAGATGCTAATTACTCATAGCATTAAGCAATTTCAGAATTAAAAGAATGTGCCTTAAATGAAATTGTATTTGCTCCACTGAGCAATAATCTCAGTAACACTGACAGTGAAGATCTATGAATTTAGCAATTTTCAGAGCGTCGTTTTTTAATTGTATTTAAAAGGGATATTATACTATATAAAACCCTCAAAATATTTTTATGTAGTAGTGCTCTGGTTGATTATGTAGAACTCATTTAAAGACACAAATGCAACATATTGTTACACTAGCTTCCTATATATTATGCATATTTCTTCTTGCAGAGAGTAATTATTGAGAAATAGTAAGAACGGTTGAGATGGTGATTTTGAGTTTAACAAAGGAAGTCTCTACCCTTAGAAGCCTGCAGTCTTCTTGAAGATAAGGATTTTGAGTCTTTCTTGGGCTGCCACCCTTGCCTGAAATGGTGTGTGGAAAACAATAAGATCCGGAAGAAGCAGAGTGTATTTGAAGGGGGGTTAGGAGTAGATAGGCCAGCACAAATGAATGTTCTGTGTGTGTGTGTGTGTGTCTAAGAGAACCAAGAATAAAATAAAGCAACAATCATAAAATTGGGCATATAATAGTCTTGCATAGTAATGGACACGATTGCACTCAATAAAGTCAAATGAATGAATGAGAGAGAGCCTTGAATACCTACAGAAAGATCTAAGTTCTTCATGCTGTAGATCCAAAGGAGATACCATGAGTACAAGGTATTTCTCTCTTTGCAACTGGAAATGTTGAAGTTCCATTGCTCCTCTGCCTTTTGGCTAAGATCAAGTGTAGATATATTACAGTTCCTCTGATAGGGCAAAATTGCAGGTTCTTAGATGGACAACTGAAACAACATTTAACTTTAAAGAGAAAATTCTACCAGACAATATGTATATTTAAATTCATGTGAAGTTACCCGTATGTAGTGGAATAAGTTAGTGAAATAAATGATAAAGAAACTTCAAAATATCTTGTACTTGGATATAAATTTGATGGTCAGTATCCTATCAACCATAACCAATCCATCTTTTTCAGGCCTAATAACACTTTTTTTCTGTGACATTAAAAGGCTTTAAAGTATACAAGAGTTCTGACAATATCAACTGCTGCTAGTGACAAAACCAAAATGCCATATATATGTTCATACAAATATATGTACATATAGACACCAACGTTATATATACAGCTGTACATATAAATGCTATACACATGGATGTACACTTATTAACTATGCTTTAAACATCCCATCAGACAAAATTTTAAGAATTTAAAAAATGTATTAGGGTGTTAGTGTTTCTGATAAGAATCCAAATTTTGTAAGTATTTTCTCGAGGTCTGATCTATGACTTTTTAAAATATAAACCGATTTATGTTATTTTTATTTGTTTTATCATGATTTTCTTTTAAAATGAGTTCTAACAAAATGTCTGCGCTCCTGGCACAGCCAATGTTGCATACTGCCAGCCAGTTGTAGGTGACATATCTGGATGTCCACTCCTATTGCTACACTGTTCTCATCAACATTGTTAC
Organism: Sturnira hondurensis; assembly: GCF_014824575.4. Taxonomy (NCBI): domain Eukaryota; kingdom Metazoa; phylum Chordata; class Mammalia; order Chiroptera; family Phyllostomidae; genus Sturnira; species Sturnira hondurensis. Next base: position 9,280,830 of record NW_028077105.1, on the reverse strand, counting down.
CAAACGTAAAATGGACACTGTAAGTCAATTATTTTCTGATCATTGTAATCTGCATGATTTAGTTATCCCCTAGATACAAACTTTGTAAATAGTGTTGGGTTGTAGGAACTAGATTGGGCAGGGTATGTGGGGAAACATTTGCCAGTCTTAGCCAAGTTTATAACAGATCCTGGTATAAGAGGATTTGTTAGTTTCTGTGGCCAGCATGGTATTTTGCTTAAAAGTTTCCAACATAATGTAACTCTTAAAATAGGTGAGAAAAATTAAGCTTTAGCAATGTTTCAGCTTGTTATTTTGGGGAACAAATGAAAGACTCTGGTCATTTCATTTGGCATCTTTAGATTATTATAATGGATTATTAAATTCCAGATGGGTATTAGCATATTGGTAGGGCATGGTCAATTTTTTTTAAAAAAGCAACTGCTACTGGATTGGCTTAAACTGTTTCCTTAAAATGACAGATTAGTTTTATGAGTGGTGTTTTTAATACAGCTTCACAGCAAAGCAGATTTGTGTAATTTGGGCCACCTGCTATAAACATCAATTTTAATCAATCACATATATCGTTGCCAATAGAGTTTATCAGTGGTAAAACATTAGAAGATTTGGAAATATATTTCATGATAAAATGAAGCAGCCATCTGGAATTATTAAACACAGGTTTTTTTGAAATGATTTCAGGGCATACATATTAAATGTTGTATAGAGATAGTATACATATATAAGTGTACATGCATTTTGTCCCTGTATCCCATGCTGTTTGTGAGGACGTTTTATTTGAATAATACAGAAAATTCACCTACTTGACAAGGCCGGTAAATGCCATGGGCCAAAAGATACGGGAGCTCTACGGGTCTCTCCTGTGTGCTTAGATGACCCCTCTGCTGTGCCGGGGGTCTCAGGACGATGATCCAATCTCCCTAGCTGCCCAGTCAATGTAAAGGTATTGCAAACACAGAATAAGCTTTCTGATATTGATTTCAAGTGGTGTGTGCTTTGATGATGCGCCTCCAATCCAAATGCAATCTATGGGAAAATGTGAAATGAATCCTGCACATGCAGCTGAGACCTACCTCCGTCCCCATTCTATTGTCTGTAGCAGGAACTTTCCAAACTGTTCAGGGAAGGCAAATTTAAAAAACTTGCATGAAGAGTATATTACAGTCTGGATCTGTGAAACTAAAGCTATTGACTCGTTAAATCAGTAGGCACATGGCTTACTGTGTATTTTATTTTAGGCTTATTTTATGTTTAATGATTTATTCATCACCAGTGGTAGAGAATGTGGGGGTTGGTTAGCATATTTTTTTCATCTTTTTTTATACTACCTTTATTACTCATTTAAATCAGGGGAGGGAAAGGAATTTCAGGGGAAGAGGGGAAGGGTTTGCAGGAATAAGTATAAAGGACACATGGACAATAACAAAGGGGCATGGGAATGGGAGGGAGGTAGGGAGGGCTGGGGGGATGAGCTGGGATGGGTTAAAAGGCAGAAAACTGTACTTGAACAACAATTAAAATAAAAATTAAAAAAAATAAATGTGCCACATGTGGGGGTTTCTCCTTGAAGCAACTGGTATTCCTCCAAAGAAGAACACATTTTATTAGTTTCATAGTTTATCCTGTCTTTAATTCATAATCATAGGTCCCAAAAAGACTGAATACAAAATTAAAAATGTAAACTCTGACCAAAAATATTTTTTTAAAAAATGAGGTTGCCAGTAAAAAGTGTATTATTAGCCCTTAAAAAAAGCAAAGTGTTTTGAAGCCTTTAGGGATGACAAGTTATACTTTTAATTTCTGTGGTATTATTACCAATATATGAGATATGGATTGTGTATTTCATATACATTAACTTTGAATACATAAATGTTGTGACTCATTTAAGCACTCGTGCATTCTTTTTTAAAATTTCATTTAAAAATAATATTTTATATTAGGTTACCTCCTCATATCAAAAGAAGTGAAAGTTTTTATCACTTATCCATTTAGGAGAACACGTCATGGGCAGGGCACTTACCTATATCATCTCATGTAAAAACACTGTGAGGTATCTTAAAGCGAGTTTAGATACCATACTGTAATTGATATACTGTAGTACCCCACATGTAAACAAATATTCACATCCCAATTTGATGTATGGTATAATAATTATGAATTAATATTGGTTTGGGGAACAAAAGAAGAAGGAACTTGCTCTTCTTTGAATAGTAGTAAATGATTTCAGAGAGGCAGTAACATTTATTTTGGGCCTTAAAGGATGCATAAGAGTTTACCAAGAAGTGAGGAGCATTCTAACTGAAAAAATCAGAGTATAGTGAAATACAAGGAGGGTGAGAAGTTGAAACCCATAATGTTGAGTAGTTGGGTAATGGAATGGGATGGCGGAGAAGTAGGATAGGGGCTTAGAAGTCTTCAAAAGTCAGGGTAAATTAAGGATATTTTATTGTCATGATAAAGAATTATTCTGTGAGCATGGACAGCTGGCCATTTTAAAGAAGATTGACAGGAATTAAATGATTTTGATAAAGAGATATAAAGTGATAGTGTGAAAGCTGCACAAAACATAAACAGACTACCAGCAGAGCCAATTAGACAGCAAAGGGAGTGATTTGAGGGGTTTTTTTCAACAGAAAATAAAACCATGTTTTTTTCTAGTTAGAAATACAAGAAATTTGCTATTTTTCTCATATGTTACATACTAACCTTGGTTTTACTGCTAGATTATAATAAAACATATAAATATTAAAGAATACTCTGCACACTTAATTAAAAAATTTATTATCCTATGATCACTTTGAGCATCTTGATAGTTTTTTCAAGTTTTATGAACATTTCAAATGTCCAAGTTAATGTTACCTTTGTTGGTTGAGAGGCTGATGAATTGAACAGGGTGATGAAGTAACTCTATTATAATCCACCAAATTGTTTTTTAAAAACAAATACATTTTCTTTATTGATATTTTGCAAATACTCAAGTGCACAAGCAACTGGTTTGTGTTTTTCTCCTTCAATGGAGTCTTCTTCAAAAGTAGACATAATGTAACTTGTTAGATAATATCCAAAAGATGGCTGGCTGGAGAGAAAAGGAAAAGAAAGTATGTAAATGTGGAACACACCAAGAGACAATTTAATTATTGTATAACTGTAAGTTGAAAAGATAAGATGTCATGGGCCTTGGAAAGTAAGAATTCTTGCTTGAAGGTAACTATTGTTATTGATATACATGATGTCTTTATTTCTTGCTCTATTATTTGCATCGTTCAAAATTCCTGCTGCAATAGGTTAAAAAAAGGATTCACATGCCTGAGATGTTTGTCAATGTCAAGTGTTATTTGATGGTTTTGACTTGATTTGACAGGTCAGGTCAATCAAAACAATGAAACAAGCTCTATGGTATATCCAGTTTAATTATACTGTCAATATGGAGACATTTGGTAACAGTAAAGCATATTAATTGTTTGCTGCAAGGAGTTTAGGTCCTTAGCTACCCTTCTAGCATATAAAATGTTGTTCACTTTAGCAAACATGTAAAGGAATAGATGGATTAAATTTTGAGCAAAGCAATTTATTTCCTTACTTAATGCAAGACTAGTACTAATGATTCTTGTAACAATTGTCATAAAGATGATTCATATTTTTCTATGTGGTTTTATAAATGCACCATCTAGTATAAGATAGAAGATTCTAGTTTAATTGCTAACATTTATCTTTTGGATCTCATTTTCCCCCTGGAGTAACATTTCTAGATACGGTAAAAAAAAATAAATCATTACTTAAAAGATTGGGCTTTAAAAATCAAATTCAAGGTTATTAGATGAAAGTTTTTTTATGGGTACTAGGGGTGGCATATGTATTATTCTAGTATATACATGTATATATATTTTTTTTCTGTTAGTCCACTGGTATAATTAAAGACAATTGTTATAATTCTCTTTTAAGGGTCAAAATTTAGATTAAAAATGTAAGAGCAGTAGAAATTTGCTTTAAGTTTATCCTCGTAAAAATTCCCTAAATGAGCATGTCCTTCTAAGTTGTTGTCCATCTCTTTCCCTTTGCTTCCCCTCACCTGCATTAATTCTTCCTTACTTTTTTCCCTTTTACAAGTATTTAATGAGCACTTACTGAGTGAGTATAAAATACGGTAATGTAATGCCAAATATATCGCTGTATAAATGAGTGCAAAGATTTCTTAGATTAAAAATACTGTTACAATTAGTCTTAAGCAGCGTTTGAAGAAGGTGAAATCTACACTATTGGAGGGATGATATCATGAGTGGGCAGTGACAATATCAGGAGGAAATTGGCTATTTAAGACCAAGTTCCACAGTGCAGTTAGGTAGAAGGGGTCTTCCATGCACTGTAGGTCTAGCAGACAAGAGGTCATCTTCCAGCTAGCAGAGAGGCAGGTTCTATTAGACAATAACTCAGGTAAAGACATAACAGATTACAAATGAACATGGCCTTTTAGCAAACCCTTACAGAAGGCGTGCATGGGGAGTCAGGGGGAGGGAGGCACAAGTAGTGGCTTAGACTATCAAGACAAAAAAGAAGCATTCATTCATGAGAAACCAAATCCAGTCATCTTCACAGCTGGATCATTGTGGAAGTGGCTAAATAGGGTGGACCTGTGTCAGAAATATTAACTTAAATTGATAGATTTTTTTCTTGTTCTTCTCCTAAGGTGGGGTATGGAAATTATAGAACAAAATGATATCTAAGGAAGATAATTTCGGAGAACATGGTGATTAAGGGCATGTACTTTGGATTCAGGCTGAATTCAAATTTCACCTTCACTACTTATGAACTTGGGGGACAATTGTTTAATCTCTTTGTGCCCCAGTATTCAGCCATAAAAAGGAAAATTTTACCCTTTGTGACAGCATGGATGGACCTGAAGAACATTATGGTAAGTAGAATAAGACAGCCAGAAAAAGACAAATAACACATGATCTCACTCATGTGTGTGATCTAATGAACAAACTGAACTAACAAGCAATATTTAGACAGACTCATAGACAGAAAGCAGGCTGATAGCTCTGGGGTGGGGGTTAGGGACTGGAGGGATTCAGGAAAAATGAAGAAGGACGCATGGACATGGACAACAATGTGGTAAGATTACATGGCCTTTTAGCATTGGGCCATGTAATCACCACACTGGAAGGGGAAGGGAGATATAAGGAGGATAAATGATCATGGAAAAATGCAATTAAATTAAAAAAATAAAGAGAGGAAAATAACAGTACACACGTCACAGAATTGTACTGAGGATGAATTGAAATAACACTTGCAAAAGGCTTAGAGTAATACCTGGCCAACAGTTGTTAAATACATTTTATGAATGAGATAAAGCCCATATGCATGAATAGCTCATAACAGAAATGACAAATACTACCATTACAGAAAAAAAGTGCCAGTGTGAGTAAATGAGAGTTTGGACTGCAAGTGTGGCTTGTAGTACATGAAAAAAGCCATGAATCTACCTTTTATTTCCTCTAGTTTTACAAGGCCAATTCAATTCTTGCTCAGACATGTCAAGTTAGCCCAGATGGCTTAATAAGATCAGTCATGTAAGTATTAGATGAATCTAAGATTTTACATTGTTATTTGAAGAGACAAAAGCTGTTCAGACCCCAAATCCATTCTCAAGTTAGCAAAATTTGAAGCAAACTTCTCTTTCTAGGAGACTTAATAATCTTAAGGCCTAGGAACCTTGAGACTTCTGAGAAAAATACCATGCCACCAGTCCACACGAATCCACAAACTGAATGAACAAGTCAAACGCAAGAGCTAAAAGGAGTTTAGAGCTGGTTCAGAGGCTGTTCCACATATTGGCTCTTTAAGGAATAGCTGGTTCTTGTCATTTATAGAGTTTGTGTGTGTAGAGGAGGTATCACCTGAGACTTCTTGAGATTTGAAGTCTTAGTCTACATTTCAGTCCATCAAGTACCTATCTGAAGAGTCCAAAAAATGTGAAGGTATTTTGTAGAAGCTGGAGGATAATATTGATTAAGAAATGGTTAATTGGCCTATAGAAAGGTCGATTCCTATTTTCTGTTATTCTAGGAGAAATGTCTATCAGATGCCAAACATGGGAATTCCTCTCTGTGTTACTTTGTGCAGTCTGTGGGAGAACAAAGGGTTATGCTTTGCAGTACGTTTTGTAATGATTCGTCCAAGCTAATTTTGTATTCCATATTGCTCTTGGGTTTTTCTCACCACATTTCCCCCTAGTGGATTATTTATACTTTTAACAAAATGATGAATGTTTTCTTGTATATTCTAACTGCGTTTATTCCTCTGGAGAATCTGAGTGAAACAAGTACATTCTTGTAGAAGAATCCTAATACGGTTACCTATTCCTTTGAAATTGGCTTTGTCTACAAATTGAATGCTGTACATTAAAAAGCTACAATATTTCCTGTTTTAGTAGCAGAGATAGGATAAGAGAGAAGGGATTTTAGTTTTTTGAGAGAGGAGTATTTCATGACATGAAATAAATCCATTTAGGAATTTTTTATAGTTTTTTTAAAGATTTTATTTATTTATCTTTAGAGGAGAAGGGAAAGAGAGAGGGAGAGAAACATCAATGTATGGTTGCCTTTCATGCACCTCCTGCTGGGAGTTGGCCTGCTGGGATCTGGCCTGCAACCCAGGCACATGCCCTGACTGGGAATCAAACCGTGATCCTGTGGTTCACAGGCCTGCGCTCAATCCACTGAGCTATGCCAGCCAGGGCTCCATTTAAGAATTTTAAAAAGTATTTTCATTACATGTTACTATGAAAATTAAACACACAAAAATATTTTTCTCCTTTTTAGAGATCATTTCTCTCTGTGTGATTTCCTTCTTTGGCCCCCATCACATTTTTATTTTGGCACTTATGCATTTTGCTACAATTTTGACTTAAAGAAATGTGTCTTGTTTGGTTTTAGATTGTAGGCACAGGCACAGTGATGATGGGTTTGGGGGAGGAAAGAGTGAGGCATAGTGAAGACACGGGGCCACTAAGGCACCGTATTCCTCAGAGAACAGCTGTATTTTTTCTTTCCTATATAATCGAAGTATTAGCAAAAATTATATTTAAGTCATTTGAATTTCTCAAATTAGAATGGTATTAAATATGATTTGAGATTTAAAAGATGTAGTTATGAGCACGTGTATTGCTAATTAATTGTACAGTGGGTAGTATAATTAAAATGTATAGGCTTAGTTGTCTTGCTGAAAATTGTTTATGAGATGGACTTCAGTAAACTACAAATTTTTAAGTTGTAAGCTCTAATCAATACATTGTGGTACATATATAGGGGTACATAGGTCCATGGCATGCTTCATACCCTGCAGGGACTAATTATTTTGTTGAAAAGATTAAAAAAAACCATTGAAATCATGGAGATAAAAGCTAGTCTGTGAGTGGCACAGAAGACTAAAAGTATTTTTTACTTATTTGGAGAATTGTGGGCAGATGGGAATATACAGAGTTGTCTCTATAAAGAATTTGTACGTTCCATTAGTTTCTCCTCATACTTTAAAGCCATAAGTGTGCTCGCTACTGGGGCACCATTTGGAATAATCAGGAAGGATCTCATGCAGGAAGTGACATAACTCGAGCCTGAAATTTGTAAGATGCCTCCCTGTGGAAACAAATGCAGAGAAAAGAGGGAGCATTCTTGGAGAAGTCACGGGTGTGAGTGCGTGACAGAAGGTAGGAAAGTGTCCAGTGAATTTGTTCAGAAGTGATGCGCAGGCAGCCAGGTCGAATTAGAGCTGAATTAAGTTGGGCCAAATTATAAAAGGCTTTAGATCCCAATTAAGACATTATTGGTAGAATGGGGAGTTTCAGGGTTTTGAAAGTTGAAATTGACTTTGGTGTATAAAATAGATTGGGAAGTGAAAAGAGATGAATTCAGAGTTCGGTTTCCTTTTTTTTTTTGCATGTATAAATACATACAAGATTTAATAGAGGAAAGGGAAAAAAGAAACAAGAATGAAAGAAAATGGTGAGAAAAAATACAAAGGTCTTTGCAACTAGATGTGTGGGTACAGGAGCTCTGGGTAAATTCATTCCCTGCAACCCAACAAAACATGACTGAGTGCATATACCATAAGCCAGGCACTCCTGTAGGGTTTTGAAGTATATCAGTAAAGAAAGAAAAGTTACTGTTCCTGAAGTATTTACGCTGTAGGAGATGCACTAAAAATCCTTAGTAAATAAGACAGATACAGTGGCCTGGAATGCTAGTTGTGAAAGGAGAAATGGTTACAAAGTATGGAGCTGTTCCTAAATTATTATGCAAAGACAGTAGACAAAATATTTACTTATTGGAATTTTAAAGAGATAATACTATTTGCCATTACTATTCCATTTGAACTAAAGTATAAATTAACTAAAGATAATGTATATTGACCATTTATTTTGTAAAAATCGTACACATTTTTGGATGCTTTACAATATTCTGATAGAAAAAGAAAAGAAAAAAAGAGAAAGAAAAAGAAAAAGCTGGAAAAAGAATTGGAAAAAATCTAAAGTGTTTTGGGTAACCAAAGAGCAGCATTGAATTCACTGGGTAGTAAACATACAAAAACAGGCTTCAGTATATGGGCCTTCCCATTCAAATCTGTAATAGTGAGATTGAACTCTGATAAATATGTTTTCCCCAAGGGCATTTCTGTCAATGGGGCAGACTAGTTGTAGTCATAGTAAGCACTAAGAAAAGATTGAAATTAAGGTACTACAATTCACACAAGACACTAGGCCTGTAGTGATATTATAAATATTCTTTGCTTGGTATAGATGAATGTTCAATTCAAAATTTTAACTAAGCAAAAATTTAGTAAGTACTTTCTATGTTTGAGGCACTATAAAAAGAAGAGAAATTTAAAAAAACCAAAAATTAAAATCCATATTCAAGAAATTTACCATCTAAAAAGGAAACAAACACGTCAAAGAGCCCAAACAAACCAAAGTGAAGTTATACTAAGACAGAGTTCAAGGACTAAATGAGCTATTAATCCATTACAAAATGTGGAGGAAGCTTAAAGGCATTTTACTACGTGAGAGAAGTCAGTCTAAAAAGTCTGCATACTATGTGATTCCAACTATACAACATTCTAGAAAAGATCCCTGGCTATCGGGTGGGGGCAGAGAGGAAGAGGCAGAGCAAAGATGACTTTAGAACAGTGAAAATACTCTGTTTGATACTATAATGGTGGATACTTATCATTATACACTCATCCAAGCTCATAGCATGTATACCACCACTTTGATGGGGGATGTTGCTAATGGGGGAAGCCATGTGCTTGTGAGGGCTGGGTTTGTATGGAAAATCTCTGTTCTTTCTTCTCAATTTTGCTGTGATTTAAAAAAAAAGTGCTTAAAAATGCCTATTAAAATAATAAAATTCTTTGACATAAAAAAAGAGAAAAAGCTAGTTAAAGGAGCTTAGAAAAAGAGTGCTTAATGTTGCTTGGGGCTGTCTGGCAAACTACATCCAAAGATCTCAAGGTAAGGTCCACCGCTAGACCAGAATGGAAATGGTATTTCAGGCAGAGGAAACTGTACAAGAAAATGCATTGAAGAAGTATAAAGGAAATTTGAAAATTGAATGGTAGAATGCCCCTGGAGCTGTTCAAAGTCACGACATGACCCTGGAGTGTGGCCAAGATCAGCCCACGGAAAGCCTTGTAAAACCACAGCATGTATTATAACCCTCTGAAGTGGACTCTTTCAAACCCCGAATGTAAGGAGAAATAATATTGTTATTATACTCTCTTAACATAATATGTCAAGCAATAATGCAAATGTGTAAAGTGTTGTGAAATAGGATGGTGTAGTTTAATGGATTTTATTAGTTTAATATAGTTTAATGCAAGTGGTCACTGTGGCAGGAGGAATCTAGAATCTCTGGGGTAAAGGAAAATCAGACCCTAAATAGATATAGGAGGTTTAATGAGTTTCCAAAGGGCAATTTTCATCTTGTCAGATTGTAGAAGAGAGTCCCAAATAGAATAACACTAATTTATTAATTTATCCAATAAGTCTTTATTAACTGCCCGTAACATATCACTGTGGAAGTTGACAGTCTTGCCGTTGAGGAGCTTATCGGGTACCACAGCATCCTGATCTTGGATTCTGAAGAACTAAAGTAACAGAATCTGCTGAGTGATGCTGTGGCTACTTCCTGCCCCCAGGTATCATGAGTGAATTATGTTCCTGATCTTCAAAGATTCGGAAGGTTAATGGACAATTGCATTTCTTAATGTGCTTGTAAGTGCTTCTTGTGTGAAATGAATTTAGCCTATTTATAAGACATGCCGCAAAGTGGTCTGGTGGGAACTCTTTAAGCGGGTGCTACAAAATTGGGGTTGTGGAAAGTAAAACAAATAAGTCAGTATTTTAAGTAATTAATGAAAGTAGGAGAGAAAGGAATGCCTGAGCAGAACAAAGAGATTGTATTAGCAAGCGTGACAGACAGTGCGGGTTGGTGGCCTGCAGACAAACATTCGCTGCTTTCGTTCATGCTCTGTCTGTTGAGGGACGATGAGCATCGGGAGAATTTGGCTACTTCTTCAACTCCAGGGGTGAAGCTTGATTAGTCCGAGCCAATTATGGTAATTCCATTCTCCTGCCAACTCATTCATTCTGGCATGGACATGTGACAGAATTTTGGCACGTGAGATGGGAAGGAAAATCAGTTGGACAGCTCCTAGGAAGTTTAACCATTCTTAAGGATATAAGGGAGTGAATTTAAGTGAATATGCTTTCTATCCACCCTGTCTTTTGGACATGGATGTGTGAACATACAGTGTTGAAGCTGCTACTGCTATCTTGCTATCATGAAAAGACAAGCTGGAGGACATGTGCCTACACTCAGATGACGGCAGTATGTAAGAGAGGGAAACAACCTGGGTGCTTCGCGGTATAATGGATGACACGTTAACCAACTCACCGCTCCTGCCCTGTCACGCTATGAACTCTTGTGTACGACACAACAAACGTCTTTACAGAGGACAATTTTGTTTCAACAGCTTTTCTATTTCTTGCAGCCAAGAGTGTTCCTGGTATAAAAACCCCTTTTCCTACCCTCTTACTATCGGTGTTTGAGAAGCTGTGAATTAAACTGACAAATGCCAGATTAACAGGAGAAAAGATGTTAATATTTTTATGTACACCCAGGCCTCCCACAAAAAAAGCAGTGAAAACGCAAGGAGACAGCTAGACCTCGGACGCATGTATACCGTTTTGGCAATGGGCAATAAATTGTGGAGAAGAGACTAGACAAAGGAAAGAAAGGCGGGGTGAGGTCCCATAGGCAGTAAAACTGTCAGAAGATGACCAGGAAATATACAATACCTAAGTGTTGTTGAGTACACTTATGCAGATAAGTGTTGTTTTTCTTGTCTTGGAGAAGAGAAGACATTTACAAATGAAAATTTATGACACCTTTACAAAGGGAAATTTGTGCTCTGCCTTTTAGGCAAAAAGGAAGAGAGCAGAAAATTCTTCCTGAATCTGCTGTTTCTCATTTGCCTTCAGCTCAAAATAATACTCATGTCAAGTGACCTATTTGGGGGCATTATATTCTTTTTTATTTTTTTTTTAATTTTAAAGATTTTATTTATTTCCAGACAGAGGAGAAGGAAAGGAGAATGAGAGGGAGAGAAACGTCAGTGTGTGGTTGCCTCTCACACACCCCCGACCGGGGACCTGGCCCACAACCCAGGCATGTGTCCTGACTGGGAACCGAACTCGTGACCATATGGTTTGCAGGCCCATGCTGAACCCACTGAGCCACACCAACCAGGGTGTATCTGGGGGCGTTATATTCTGATCCCGTTCAGCACCATGTTTGACATGGCAGTTACTTCGTGTTATGCACTGAATGTTTGTGTCCCCCCCCCCCCAGCAAATTCATATGTTGAAACCACATCCCCCCAAGTGATGGTATTTGAAGGTGGGCACGTCGGGCAGTAATTAGGATTAGATGGGTTCCTAGAAGGTAGAGCCCTTATGAGTGGGATTAGTGCCTTTATAAGAATCACCAGAGGGATGGCTCCCCTTTCTGCTCTATCCCATGTGAGGAGACAACGGAGGGGTTGACAATGTGCAACCCAGTAGAGGGCCTTCTCCAGACCCCAAACATGCTGGCACCTCATCTCAGACTTCCGGGATCCAATCCTGTGAGAAAAACTTTCTCTTGTTTAAAAGCCACCCAGAGTGTGGAATTTTGTATAGCAACTTGTACTAAGAGATAATCTGCTCTTATGTTCCCAGAGGTTGAGCATGAGCCTTTTGTTCAGGTTGGTGAGAACATTTTGTATTTTCTAGGGGCTAATGCAAATTGGATGGGGTTTAGTTTTGATGTTACACATACTTAGAAATTGTTCTTTTTGCGTTTATAGTGAAACCAAATCTTAAGCATCATTACAGTGAAGCTGTAGGTGATAAGGGAGTTTAGGAATTAAAAAAATTAAAATTGTTTACAAAAAATTCAAAAGCAGCTTTTAAACTTAGGCTTTAATAGTTTATAATTGGACACTTTTCTTATTTTTATGATTACTATGAGCAAAAACAGAAAGACCAAAAGCAGGTAATCAAGAATGAGTGATCAATTGGACAGACAGCTGTTTCTCCAGTACAAAATAAATCCAGTTTTGTAGGGAAGTTAAAGGAAGTGGATCGCCCTGGCTGGTGTAGCTCAGTGGATTGAGTGCGGGCCTGCGAACCAGAGGATCACGGTTTGATTCCCAGTTAGGGCACATGCCTGGGTTGCAGGCCAGTTCCCTGCAGGCCAACTCCCAGCAGGGGACGCACCAAAGACAACCATACATTGATGTTTCTCTCCCTCTCTCCTTCCCCTCTAGAGATAAATAAATAAATAAAATCTTTAAAAAAATAAAAATAAAAAAAGGAAGTGGATGAGCCCAACTGTCCCTTAAAACAGACATAAAAGGGAAAGAAAGTGTAGCCCTTGATAAATAAAGCTTGGAGTAAGGAAATCCAGAGATTTGCATCATATGATCAATAAAAATCTCTCATTTCTACTATCAATACCATTTGTGTAGGGGTCTGAATGACAATTTAAGAACCCCCTGGTTCACATGAAATTGAATTTCAATGAAAGTAGACTATTTTGTGAAGTGTATCACATAACAATTTTTCTTTCAGAAGATATTGTTTTAATTAGCATATTTGAAGTTTGAGTGGATAGCTTTATTGTTTCAAAATAGTGATTTTCTTCATAAACCTTAGTTTTATGTTATATATTACTTACCTTTAAAGCTACTGTTTTCCCTTTTTAAATTGGAGAACTGTATCCCTGATTGAGAATGCCACTTTGTCCCTTGAGGTGTAATAGAAATCTTTTGGAAGTATTCATTTTTCTAATTCACAAATTGCAAATTTTTTATCATTTGCATTTCTCGCATTTCAACATAAGAGCCTGATGTCCTCATAAAATATGAGGCAGGACTTGTAAAAGACTCTTCACCTAATTTAGGAAGTTTAGTACCCAGCTGACAGCAATTACTGGCAAAGTTAACATACCGACAAGAAATGTCAGAGTTCAAATGGCCACTGTGGGTGTTGGTAGGAGCTCCTTCTTTCTTTCTGATGCATAGTATCCCATTGTGTAAATGTACCAGGTTTTTTTCCATTCATTTACTGATGGACACTTTTTACTTTACTTGCTGCGCTGTGACACTGGCTGAAGGAGTCTGTCTGTCTGTCTGCCTCTCTCTCTCTCTCTTTCAAGGAACACCGTGTTCTCACATGGATTGATACGCAGTAGTCATGGCTTCTATTACATGTTTCATGATTCCAAACCAAGAGAAAATTATTCATTCGCTTAGAAAATGTTGTAAGTACAGGATGTGATATCCTGAAATTCATCAAGGGTGTACTGTTGGGTGGCTTGTCTCAAATAAGTGATCATAGCATTCTAGTGGCTTCCTAAACTGCATGGAGACAAATTTCATTTTCTCAGTCACTTTTTGGATACCACTATAGGACAGATGCCTGTATTAAGTCTTTATGGCCATAGATAATTAAGAATCTGCAGTCTAGTAGAAGGAAATAAATGTGTACCTGCAGAGATATCTCAGTGTAAGAAAGAGCCGCAGGTGATATAGTTGAAGTACAATTAGCTGAAGGAAGAAATGTGAAGTACCATTTGATGAAAAATAAGCCATCCGTCCATTTACGCAACAGGTGTTTTGGAACATCTCTAAGGCTCCAGAGACTAGACTTTTGTGCAGGAGTTACAATGGTGAACAAGATGGACTTGTGGAACTCACTCTTAGATGGTCAAAAAGTAATTAAAATGCCTTATTATATTTAATTACCAATGAGGTTAAGTATTGTGGCTGAAATGTGCAGCTGGCCAAGGGTTGGAGTATGAACAGGGAAGAGAATTTCACTTCTATGTTTTTTCAGTGAGCTGGGAACCATGAGATATGTTATATACTTAGACTCAGCTGTGTGACCCTCTGGGGCTTCAGGAGAAATTACATTTCTCTGATCTCACAGAGCAAATTAACATAAATGAAGGAGCCTTCAAAACTGAAAAGCATTACACAGATGTAAGTCACACAGTGTTGTAGGATAATAGCTAAAATTACTGTGTCCCAAAACAAGGTCTTTATAGAAAATTAACTATGGTAAGGTCTATAAATGGATTTTTTTGTTACAAGTATTTCACAAAAACATCTTACAGTAGGTAGTTGCTGGTTTTCGAGAACACAGTCAGAGGAGCTAGATGTAGAAATAGGCTGCAGCAGTTTCAGGGAAAAAAAGAGAGAGAGGTGGAGACACAAGGTGGGACGAGAATAGGGAGGCCCAATTCACTTTCTTTACCAGAGACACAGGGCGGTGCAAAGATCCCAGTTTAAAGCTCTGACCAGCTTCCTGGTGGGGGAGGGGATTCTTTCCCCTCAGCTCCCTAGGTCAACTATGTCTTCTCTCCAGTGAGTGTTTATGACCTCTGTGAGGTCACAGGGACGGACCTATGGGCCCATGCCTGGGTTCCTTATAGGTTGAGGTTTTGCTCCTTTTATTTTTTAAAAGCTTATAGTTTTATCTAGTCCTTCATACTTTCCTGATTTACATGGTCCACACATTGTTATTCTAAAGCTAAGCCTTTAAAGATTAAACCCTGTAAATCTTGAGCATCCTTCAGCCTAACTCCATGGCACGTTGAAGCCAGATTTGATATTGCATACTTCTGACCTTTTCGAGGTAGGTATCCGAGGAACCTAACGGCAAAAGCATAATGAATCAATAGGAGAGGCAGTCTATGACTTTTTCTCATTTTCAAGCCATTCAAAATTATAATCTATTTCAAAAAGAAACACCCCCCCAGAACTCCCTGTTATCTTCCTTTATGCCAGATAAATAAGTCTCTGATGTTCTAGGTTTTTAAGTAATATATCACATGGAACTGATAAGTTCTTTTGATAGAATTGCCAACTGTGATATTTATTTCAGGCCTGCACATTATTCTCAGCAGGTCAGAAATGATTGTCTCATGAATGCCCAGCCTGGTCCTTCAATATGTCTATGGAAACAGCAGCAAGTCTAAGAAGTGCCACTCTGGCTCTGTGGCTGTATTGGTGATTTGGCCTTGCATCTGTCAGTCCGCTAATTGCTAAGGAATAATTGGCCGAATGTTTGTTTCCTGGCTATCTCTTTTCTCCTCCATGATTCCATTAGTGTCCTTCACCAGGTTGCATCTGGGACAGTTTAAAGGTGTCTTTCAAGGTAGAGAAAGGTTTTCATTAAAAATAGGAAAATCAAGTACATAAATATAACACTACTTCAGTGCAGTTTCAGAAACAGAAAGCATCATTAGGCATAAGGAAAGCCTTTTGTACCCAACAGCACTTCCAACTGAGGAACATTTCCTCAGATGTCTAATGGCAGTTTGCTCTGTGCCTCACAGTAAGGTGGGGGCTCAGGCTGGGGGCTGGGGGTAAGGGCATAAGAATGAGAACAAGGGCAGAACCACACAGAGGAGGCACTTTCAGGCCCTTTTCATTCCTTATCATCTGGTTGTATTTCTATTCAAACATGAAAATATGTTTTAAATTTTGGGGGGGGAGCATTCTGTTCTCAAATAGCACAGGCTGTTTTCTCCTCTGTACTCAGAACAATCTTCTTCCACAGTTGGCAGTGCCCTGTACACTACCTGCTTGTTTCCTAATGGTTTCCCCCCTGGAATATCCCCGACTCTTTTCTGTTTTCAGGACCATTTTTCTTTCCAGGGAAAATTGGAAGAAAGTAGAGTGCAGTGACCCTTTATTATCTGTGCTCTGTATTATATCTTACGATTTTTATCTTCTTTTTATGCTGCTTTAAAAAAACACAAAAAACCCTGTGTTCATCATTTTCCCTCTCTTACTAATACCTTTTGTCTTTCTTGTCTTAAGGAGCTTAGAAAAATGCTAAGTGTTCTAAGTTTTCCTAAAGATATTTTTTAAAGAAGTCCATTAGTTTGTTTTGTATAAAGGTTCTCTTCATGCCTTGGGTCATCCCACCTTACACACACACACACACACACACACATGACTTTAAAGAGATCTCTGCCCAAACAACTAGAATAAGCATTGCTACTATTTCCGCACAGATCACACAGTATAAAAAGACTCTGTCCTTGTACTTCTCATCTAAAAACATTTGTACGTATTGCAATTCACGTTTAAGTGCCGCAAACTGTACACAGAGCCTGTCTCAGCAGTAAATGCTTATTCACTCTAATTCTCTATTTGAGTAGGGAATCCATCTTGCGACTCCTTTCAGGGCTTAGAGACATTGGAAGACTAATTGTTTATATGTCTGTGGGAGAAAAATAGTGAGGCAGCAAGTGCTGACATTTGGATCTCTGAAGAAGGCACTTTGTTTTCATCAGAGGGTGGTGGTGCCAATTAAGATTTTAGAATGCATTATTTCATTTTCACAAATACAAAGTCAGAGGAAAGCTCAGAATTAAAGGTCTTGGTGACAGTGATCAGATGATAACACTTGGAATCTATAAAAGAGATGAGGCAACCAAAAATTAAAGAAAAAAAAAAAAGAAAGCTGAATTTAGTACTATTCCAAATTTTACCCTGAGAGTGGAAAAACATTAAGTGGAAGAGAAATAGCTTTAACTATTCCAACTCCAAACAGCTTATTGGAAAGTACTCCTTTTAAAAGACTTTTTATTTATTTATTTTTAGTCAGAGGGGAAGGGAAGGAGAGAAGGAAACATCAATGTGTGGTTGCCTCTTGCATGCCCCCTACTGGCTATGTGTCCCATAACCCAGGCACGTGTCCCCACTGGGAATAGACCTGGTGATCCTTTGCTTCAAAGGCCAGAGCTCAATCTACTGAGCCACACCAGCCAGGGCATGAAAGTACTCCTTATTACATATTTACTAATCTTGATATAATGATGCCACTGTACATTTTATATCAATTCTATCAGCATTGTCATTATCACTGTGTTCGTCAATATTATAATTATTATCATTGAACACTCATTCCATACAAAGTAAGATGCCATATATTTGTGCTGTAAACAGACATTAGACAACAGCTTTAATCACAAGGACACTATAATCTAGAAATAGGGACAGTATATATACTTATCAATGAAAAAATGCTAATCAAAATTATGGGACATTTAAAGAAACCCCCAAATTTGCCCTAATTGTATTTTTTCCCTTTATGCTTTTATATATAATTGTTCTAACCTTTTTAAAAATAATTTTTAAAGTTTTATTTTTAATTACATTTGATACTCAATATTATTTTGTATTAGTTTCAGGTTCACAGCATAGTAGTCAGCCAATCATGCCCTCTATCTACAAAGTATGGCCCCTGATATTTCCAGTACCTACCAGGCACTGTACATGTAATAATCATTGCAATGTTATTGGCTGTATTCCCCATGCTGTACTTTACATCCCCATGACTGTTCTTTTTAACATTTTTTTATTTAATTAAAAGTTGTCCCACATTTTTCCCAGTTGCTCTCCCCTGCCCCCCACACACCCTCCCCCTGCTTCCACAGTCAATGTCCACCCCATTGTCCTTGCCCATGGGTCCTTTATACATGTTACTTAACTTGCCCCTTCCCCTTCTTTGACCTATTATCCTCCAACCTCCTCCTCTTTGGTTATTGTCAGTTTGTTCTCTATTTCTATGTCTCATTTCTATTTTGCTTGCTTGTTTGTTTTGTTGATTAGGTTCTACTTATAGGTGAGATCATGTGGTATTTGTCTTTCACTGCCTGGCTTGTATCACTTAGCATAATGCTCTCCAGTTCCATCCATGCTGTTGGGAAGGGTAGGAGTTCCTTCTTTCTTTCTGATGCATAGTATCCCATTGTGTAAATGTACCAGGTTTTTTTCCATTCATTTACTGATGGACATTTAGGCTGTTTTCAGCACTTGGCTATTGTAAATAATGCTGCTATGAACATTGGAGTTCATTGGTTCTTTTGAATTGGTGTTTGGGGATTCTTAGGGTATAATCCCAGCAGTGTAATCGCTGGATCAAAAGGCGGTTTCATTTTTAGTTTTTTTCGGAAATCCTATACTGTTTTCCACAGTGGCTGCACTAGTCTGCATTCCCACCGACAGTGTACTAGGGTCCCCTTTTCTCCACGGCCTTGCCAGCACTTGTTTGTTGATTTGTTAGTGACGGCCATTCTAACCAGTATACAATGGTATTTTGTTGTGGTTTTAATATGCATCTCTCTGATGGCCAGTGATGCTGAGCATCCTTTAATATGTCTGTGGGCCCCCTGTGTGTTCCCCTGGGAGAAGTGTCTGTTCGGGTCCTCTGTATACTTTTTTATTGGATTGTTTGTCTACCTAGTGTTGAGTCATGAAAGTTCTTTATGTATTTTGGAGATCAAACAATCTGATGATCTATTGTCTGATGTATTATTGGCAAATATGTTTTCCTATACAGTTGGTTCCCTTTTAATTTTGTTGATGTTTCCTTTAGCTGTGGAGAAACCTTTTAATTTGATGTAGTCCCATTTGTTTATTCTTCCTCTTATATCCCTTGCCTTAGGGGACATATTGGTGAAAATATTGCTCGTGGGATATTTGAAATTGTCCTGCTTAGGTTCTCCTCTAGGATTTTTATGGCATTGTGTCTTATATCTAAGTCATTTGTCCATCTTAATTTTATTTTGGTATATGATGTGTGTTGTAAGTTGGTGATCTAGTTTCTTCTTTTTTTGCATGTACTTGTCCAGATCTCCCAACACCATTTATTAAAGAGGCCATTTTACTCCCTTTTATTCCTGCCCGCTTTGTCAAATATTAATTAACCATAGCAATATGGGTTTATTTCTAGGATCTCTGTTCTGTTCCATCAGCCTATGTGTCTGTCTTATGCCAGTACCAGACTGTTTTGATTATAGTGGCCTTGTCATATAGTTTGATACCAGGCATTGTGATCCCTCCTACTTCATTCTTCTTTCTCAAAATTGTTCAGAATATTCAGCATTGTTTATGGTTCCATATACATTTTTGAAGTATTTGTTCTATCCGTAATATATCTCATTGGTAGTTTGTTAGGGATTTCATTGATTCTATAGTTTGCTTTGAGTAGTGTAGGAATTTTAATGATGTTAATTCTTGTAATCCATGAGCACAGTATATGCTTCCACTTATTTGTATCTTCTTTAATTTCTTTCTTCAGTATCCTGTGGTTTTCTGAGTACAGTTCTTTTACCTCCTTGGTTAAGTTTATTTCTAGGTATTGTATTTTTCTTGTTACTATAGTAAATGGGATCGTTTTCCTAATTTCTATGCCTTGTATTTCATTGTTAGTGTGCAAAAATGCCTTTCATTTCTGAACATTGACTTTGTATCCCGCTTGTTTTGTCAAAATCACCTATTAGGTTGAGTAGTTTTTTGGTGGAGTCTACAGGGTTTCCTATGTACACTATCATGTCATCTGCAAACAATGACAGGTTTACCTCCTCCTTTCCGATTTGGATGCCTTTTATTTCCTTTTCTGATTACTGTGTCTGATCACTGTGGCTAGAACTTTCAATACTTTGTTGAATAGAAGTGGTGAAAGCAGACATCCTTATTGTGGTCCTGATCCTAGGGGGATTAAAATATTTTATTGATTGTGCTATTACAATTGCCCCAAATTTCTCACTTTTCCGCCCTTACCCAGTACCCCTCACTTCCCTCAGGGAATCCCCCCACCTTTGTTCATGTCCATGGGTCTTGTGTATCATTTCTTTGGCTACTCCATTTCCTATGTTGTACTTTATGTCCCCATAGCTATTCTGTGACTACCAATTTATACTTCTTTTTTTAAAGATTTTACTGATTTATTTTTAGAGAGAGGGGAAAGGAGAGAGAAAGAGAGGGAGAGAAATATCAGTGTGTGGTTACCTCTCATATCACCCCCACCGGGGATCTGACCTGCAACCCAGGCATGTGCCCTGACGCATAATCAAACCAGTGATCCTTTGGTTTGCAGCCTGCCCTCAATTCACTGAGCTACACCAGCCAGGGCTCAATTTATACTTCTTAATCTCCTCCCCTCTTCACCCATTCCTCCAAACCACCATCCTCCCATCTGGGAACCATCAAAGCACTCTCCGTATCCATGGTTCTGTCTCTGTCCTTCTTGGTAGCATGGCTTATAGGCTCCAGTGGAACAGCATTCCCTATCATCTCAACTGGGTACTCAAGGTGTGCCCTCTGTGTGGGCTGACTACACCTTCCTCTTGTAGTTGAGACTTGTTTGCTGTTGGCAGGTCTATGGGAGGGATTTATCCAGGCTAGTCAGCTGCAAGGACTGGCTGTGACCACTGACCACCAACCTTCGCCCTCTGTGGAGGATCAGCAGTGCAGGGCAGGGTGGTGGAGCTTTGATGTTTCCGTAGCTGTCCACTGAGTGTGCAGGTTCTGGGGTTTCCTGGGTGGTACATGTCAGGGTAGCCACCATCTGGGTTCCACCTGTGGCCACACAGCGTGAGTTACAAAGCCATCTAATGGCTGCTACTTGTGCAGGCCCTGGAGGTTCCCAGGTGGAGCCAAACTGATCCAAACTGGCTGCTGCTAATTCTGGGCCTGGGGCCTCTTAGCCAGCAGTATGGGGCTAGGAGCAGGACTGTGAATTGGGTTGCAGGGAGCCTCGGGTACATACCAGGGTAGGACAAACAGCGTAAGCCAGCTTGATGGAGTCTCAGATAGGGTACCCGTCTGCTGGTTCTGTGGCTCTGTGGCGGGGAGGGCTCATAAAAGGCACAATGGCTTCTCCCCACCTTTCTGTCTTGGAGAGAGCTGTCCCCCAGCTCTTGCCCTGATGCCAGGCACTTCAAGTCCCCCATATGCTACTGGTGCCTTTCAAGCTGCTACCCCTGTGCTGGAGCTCAGAGAGAGTACATCTGAGTATGTTCCATACGGGCCCTTTAAGAGGAACTGCCAGGGAGTTCCCACATTTTTTTCATCAACTCCAGTCCCACTGGTTTTCACAGCTGGAAGTTATGCAGCCTCCTCTCTCTGGCATGGAATCCCAGGCTAGGGAAACTGGTGTGGGGCTGGGACGCCTCACTCCCGAGATATTCCTCCTGATTTTTATCTATCATATGAGGGTGTGGGACCTGCCTGTTCCACATTTCTGCGCCTCCTACCCTTCTGGACAGATGTGGTTTCTTTAGCTCTGTAGTTGTCAGATTTCCATTCAACTCAATTTCTGAACGTTGTTAGTGATCTTTGGTCTGTACTCCAGTTGCAATTTTGATGTGGTTGCGTGAAGAGGCAAGCTGCGTTTGCCTATGCTTCCATCTTGAGCACAAGTCCTCCCAGTTTTTCTAATCTTTATAATGGGACTAACATTGGATTTTAACCTATCTTGTTTATATAAATAATTTGTAATTCCAGGCATGATTTGTTCTCTTTTCAAAACAAACATGCTATATTTGAATCACTAAAGAATATAGCGATTCCTTAAATTATTGATATCTGTTTACATTAACTAGTGTAACTAATACTACTGTAAGAAGTAACTTTGCAAGTATTATGGATTAATATAAAGTTTGATTTGGGTTTGGGCAGAGGTATTTCTGGGACTGCTCATTTCTAAGCTTTAAGTTGAGGAGGCAGCCCCCTTCAACGCTGCAGCTCTGTCATCTTGGAGCCCATCACTTCCTGCCTCAGATATAGAAGAAGGAACAAGCTTTCAAAATGGACCTAATAAGAATATATCATTTCTGCCAGTGGCCATGAGCCTGAACTTAGTTATATGGCTTCAGCTTAATAGTAAGGGAGGCTGAAAAAACATGTTCTTTTTATATGCTCCCTCCGAAGAGAATGGGTTTAATGAGAACACAGCATTGTTTCTGTCATACAGTAGAATATCTATGTTGAAATAGAAATGGGTACCATATTTTTTGGACTATAAGACACATTTTTTACCACACTTTTTGCTTCAAAATTTTTTTTCTTATTTTCCTTCTCTAAAACCTAGGTGCATCTTAGGTCCGCACCGTAAGACTAGTTAGTTAGATATTGGGTGATGAAAACCATTGCCCAAAGAAAGAGCATAGAAAATGAGTAAAAAGGGATTTAAAGAATGGTTTTTAAATTGAGGGACCAAAAACGAAACCTGGTGTGACATAGAATTTTAATCGCCTCTTGATGCCCATTCTTTTTCTTCTTTTGTGACGAAACTCCAATATACTGTCCAGCTAAAAGGCTATTTTGTACCCTTTCTTGTAGTCGAGTATGACTATGTGACTAATTTCTTTCCATGGATATGTAAGTGGAAATAGTATGTGGGATTTCTACAAAGTCTTCTTAAAACAGAGGAAGTATGCCCTTTATCCTCTTTTTTCTTTCTCTCTTTTCTTCTTCTTTTGAACCAAACCAGAGTTTACCTTCAGTATGAGAAGCACGCACTAGGATGGTAGAGAAAGAAGACAAAAGTCTGGGTCTCTCGAAGCTCTGACTGCCGCCTTCCCAGAGTTCTTTTCCCTGAGGGATAATTGTATCACTACTTTGTTCAAGCCACTGTCAGTTCGCTTTCTGTAACCTGCAGCTGGTGCAAATCCTAGAGAGTAAACCAAGGAATAACAACAGGTAACACAAATGGCTCCATGGAACGCTGAGATTTGATACTTCGTACGTCTAGTTCTTTTCGGATGAGCGATAGAGTTTTGTGATAACAACAGCCCAACATAGTCCCTAGAAAATGTAACCTTTCACTTTCTGTCATTTTCAAACCATTCCAAATTATAACCTATGTTTATATAAAAACATATAAAAACCTTCATTATGTCTTTGGCAAACGTGTTCTTCTTATAAGCTGTTAAAATATGAAATCTTGGACAATTTAGACAATTTCGAGGCCAAGGGAATCAATGAGCAATAAGTAACATGATCTTCTAAAGGATAAGTCATGTTGAGATAGACAGCTTCATGTAGAATTGCCACCTTTGAGAACAGAGGAAAGGCAGTGGATACAATATGTTCTCCCCAGAATTTAATAAACCATTAAAAGTACCTGAAGAAATATGAGAAAAGTTCATTTGAATTTGTATTGTCATTTTGGTTGAGAAATGAGTGGCACTGAATGAATTGAAAACTGTCTGAGGGTGATGAACACGTGGTGGGATTAGAGGCGTTGTGCTCAATTATTCTAGGGCTACCCTGAAACAACACAGTTTTTTATGGTGATTTTTTCTCTCTTGCTCTCAGTACGTTTCTATTAGTCTTCTGAAAGAGTACCAGTATACAGTATTATAACCAATTAATAAATAAATCTATATTGCATGTTAGAGTGTTATGCTCGAGAATTTTGATTAATGAAGATGAAGTAAATGAATCAATCATATATTGGTTGTTTTGTTTATTTTAATGTCTTTTTGTTTCATGAGGTGCATTTCACAGGTCTGGTGGTTGTGAGATGCTCTTACAGAGGCCCAATATACACTGTTTTCTTTATTCTTGAATTTTTTTGGAAAGGGTACAACTTTCTTCTGGAACTTCTTTTTGCTCTATTTCTGGAATGCTTTCCCCTCACCCACTGTCTAGCCTTTGCCACCTTTTCATTGGCTTCAATGCTCTCACTAAGATATTAAATTATGTGTTAAATAATATAAATGAGTGATAAGATCATTAGGATTGTGAGGTACACAAAGGTGCTCTTCAGAGTTAGGTCTGGTTTGAAATGACTACTCAAATTAGTTAAGTAATCTTGGGCAATTTACTTAACAGCTTTGGGTATGAATTTTTCTTTATAAAAACTGGCATATAAATACATATGTTAGAGTCATGCCGTGAGGATTAAATGATAAGACACCTATAAAAACAGGTAACAGGTGCATCTTATAGAGTAGGTAGGTAGTAAAGAAAGTTCTGTATCCTTTCTTTCATCCATCATTCTAGCTCTCTTTTTTCCCTTTCATCTCTTCAAAATAAAATATTTGTACTTTAATAGAGGCAATGGTATCTTACTCTAAGGTCTAATTTTAGTATAACTCAAGCCACGCTTTGCCAAAATTGTATTCAATCAACAGAGACTCAGATAACTCTGCAAGAGAACAAAGGGGCCAACACAGTATCCCTGACAGAAGTATTTTCATCCTGGCACATTCAGTGTGAATTTAGGGGAAATGTTAGTGTTGGTCGCTTTCTGTGTCATTTCAAAAGTACTTTCTCCTTCCAGTCTTGATTTCACGCGCCCCCACATTCTGATTAATGCCACAGTGGTGGCAAGCGTGTAGATGACTCGAAATGTATAAATAGCAAAAGGAAGGCTGTTGGAAGCAGCATTCCGGGCAGCATTTGGAAGTGGTTCTTCATGGGGGGATTGCCACATGCCTCCTGGCAGAGTTCCAGACGTCCCTGATCGCAGTTCAGAGCCATGCCACCAGTGAGAAAATAACAGCACTGACAGTAGTTGCTCCTAACTATGCCCTCCGCCACAGAGGACTCCTAGTACTTCCCCATCGTGGTCCTTCCTTTCCCCACCTCCCTTCACACTGAGTGGACACCCTTTACTTGAAGTGGTGAGTGCTGACACAGTTCGTCTCTCACCACTCACTCTCTTTCCTTCCTTCTTTCCTAAATGTTGCCTTCATTGTAGCGCTGAACTATTAAGCAGCTAATGGATACCATTTACAAACTGATGAAATAGTGTATATTTTCTTAAAAAGGAGAACTATTGTAGATTGACTTATTACATGAAAGTAAATACTACTCAGAAGAAGTTGTGATGGTAGAAAGTGGGTGTTTAGAGAGAAGCTGCCACTTAAATGACCACTTTGAAAAAGAGGCACAAATGGTGGACACTCCAAAGGAAACACAGATTCATTTGTGCAGTGGAGATGCCATTTTAAATAACCCTGTTAATGGGTAACTTGTGCAAACGCAAACACACATCCATTCCTGGTTTGGAATTCAAATGACAAGCAATTTGTTTTCCAAAATCTATGAATATATGCTATCATTCAAAAGAAACAGAAAAGTCACAAACACAACACTCACGGAAATATGCAAAACTTTTCCAAGAATTTACTTCTGAATGCATTATAAAATATGACAGAACATAATCAATTTCATGTCACTTTATTTTCCAAGGGACATGCTAGGTTTTCAAACCCCAGGATATCATCAAACTGTGTTTTGAAATTCATTTCTTTTTGAGCTAGAATTTGAAAACATTACATATTTTCTTGAAGAAAATGTTCATCCAGTTACTACTAATAATACTAAAGGAATGAAAATGCAATTTCTAGAAGTCACCACTTTTTAAAGTTTTATTGCTCATAAACTAGAATACTGAAGATTGAAGTTGATTTAATATTTAGTGGGAAGAAGAGAGTTTATTATTTATATCTCTGATATTAGAAAAATACATTTCATAATATGATTCTTAAATCACATTTGAGAGTGAAAAAAAACACTTGTACTGAAAAGAATTAGATCTTTAACACTGTAGCTGACCTAAATACCTTAAAGTTCTGTGGTAATTTTGTTTCATTTTCCCATCAATAAAGACAGTGAGAGTAATAATTAATTATTTATTGCACAGGAGTCTTGCAATAATTAATTAATGCCTAAACACTTTGAAGATGAAAACAATTTTATAGGCCTCATTATTAAAGGTACAATTTTATGATAAATATTAACCAACCACAATCATGCATTTAGTCTCCTTGATATACTTTTTACATTTCATTTGGATATTTATGTTAATTAAAACTTTTAATACAATGCTTAAAAGACATGGGATCCTTCTTTGAATTTCAATATCTCCACTGTGAAATCATGGACACCTTGTTTTTCTGAATTTTGTTTTTCTCAGTCATAGGCCTCTCATATTCCAGCAAGTGAACCAAATATTCCTCCCAGCTCTGTTTTATGAGAATAGATTTACCGTGTTGGAGCCTATTTGGTTCATCTTTCTCTAAAAACCTTTATTCAGTACACAGAGAGATTGTGACTATGTGATGGTAATTCTGCTATGGAAAAAGCAAGATTTTATTCATTTAAAGACACTTATCATGCGTATACTATAGCCAACAAAAAAACCTGGTGATGTCACCAGATACACTGGGGAAGATGAAAACGCCCTCCTTCTCATGGCCTTTTCAACTAAGAAAAGAATTGAAGAATTCAAGTAATTAAACTCTTTCCACTTTCAGTGGAAAGTGACAAGGGCTATATAGAAGTTTTAAAGTGAGTATTACAATGGCCGAGAAAAGGGAAGCATCGTATACGGATTCAGGAAACACAATCTATGTAAATGTAGCATCTTAACAGTTCCTTCATATTTAATAGAAAAAATATAAAAGTGATATTTTAGGATACTGGTTTTCAATGGGGAACCACACCCATCCTTATCCTCTGGGGACATTTAACAATGTCTGGAGATATTTTTGTTGTCACAGCTGAAGCAGTGCTTCCGGTACCTGGCAGGGTTCTGGTAAACAACCTGCAATCCACAGGAGAGCCCCCACGATAAAGCACGGTCTGGCCGAATATCAATTGGGCCAATCTTGAGAAATTCTATTCTTTTTTTAATAAATTTTATTTATCTTTAGAGAGGAAGGGAAGGAGAGAAATATCAATGTATGGTTGCCTCTCGTGGGTCCCCTGCTGGGAACTGGCCTGCAACCCAGGCATGTGCCCTGACTGGGAATTGAACTGCGATTGTGTGGTTCGCAGGCCCGTGCTCAATCCACTGAGCTACACCAGGCAGGGCTGACGAATTCTATTCTTGATAGAGAACACAAGACTATGAAAACTACCACATGGAGAAAGTATAGGCTGTGCTTCAGGAATGGTTTGGCAGGAGTAAAGAAACAGATGTAGGTAGTATTGAAAGTGTTACCAGGAGAGCCTTCAATATTAGGTTAGAGCTGATTCATTTTACTCACTCACTCACTCAGTAAATGCTTATATCTCAGGCAAGGGAAACACAGATATGAAAGGCACAGTTCTTGCTCTTCAGTTTACAACATAGTTGGAGAGAGTCAGGTAAACCAGACACTTATACATCCAGTGCACCTTTGTCCCATAATTTCTGTGAAAACCAGTACTACCAAGTGTCCTTAAAAACTATTGATTAAAAGGGAAGTTTTAAAAACACTACATATCATGAATTTTCTCATATTCTGGAACTATGTAAAACAGGTATAGATGGATATATCTGTATCTACTAGCCTTTATTTCAGTCAGCAGTTACTTTGTCAGTTACCAGCAGTTACCTTTTCTTTCCTGTCATGTAACAACTATTACTAACCTGTGATGGGTTAAACAGATTTCATTGTGGGCTCCTCCAGATCCACTCTCCACTTCTCTCCATACTGTTCCATGCTGGGAGGCTGTTCTTTGCGGATTTCGTGCTCTAGTGCCCTGTGGTTGAGTTTGGTTGTGTTTGGTCCAACTGGAACACAGGCAGTCCAAGGAGAGGAGAATGAGAGGAAAAAGCAGATAGTACATTCATCCTTTGGCTCCCTCTTCGAAGTAACCAAGTCACCGCAGATTTGCTGCATTCCTCAACCGAAGACCACGACTTCTTTCAGATGACTTTTCTCATGGAGCTGTATCCTAGCACTAGCAATGCTCCTCACTTGCTGAAAATCTTAGGGTTCTACACTCTTTCTCTTTATGAACCTGTCTGCGCCTTTATAAAATGTCCTTCATTTAGATCTCCTCAAATACCCCTCTAGGAACTCATTGTTATGTATGGAACAAGTGACTTGGGAAATGCTCATATGGAGCTGCTTAAGGAAAGTTTTTCAGACCTGGCTGGTGTAGCTCAGTGGGTTGAGTGTGGGCCTGTGGACCAAAGGATCATGGTTCGATTCCCAGTCAGGGCACATACCTCGGTTGCAGGCCAGTTCCATATGGGGGACCCATAAGAGGCAACCGTACATTGATATTTCTCTCTCCCTTCCTTACCCTCTACTGATAAATAAATAAATGAAATATTTTTTAAAAAGAGTTTTGCGTAGAAAGAGATCCAGAAAAGTTTAAATTTCAAATTATGATCCATGAGGATCTATTGAAGAATTTATCTGTTAGCTTATTTATTGGTTTATTTATTTTTATTCTTCTTTTGGTTTATTTTTATTTTTTTAAGATTTTCTTTATTTTTAGAGAGAGGGGAACGGAGAGAGAGAGAGAGAGGGAGAGAAACATAGACGTGTGAGAGATACATGGATAGGTTGCCTCTCACACGCCCTCCACTGGACCTGGCTTGTAACTCAGACATTTGCCCTGACTGAGAATCCAAAAAGCCAAGGTTGATTTGTTTATTTTTAAATATGGCATACCTCAGAGTTTGGTTGTTTCTCAGGACCATTTTGGTATTTTCTGTGTAATTCCACTTCTGGTACATTTGATTTCAGGGCAAACAATGCTTTGGAAAAGCGATGTGGGTCAAAGCCAGCCGTGCTGTATTCTAGCAGACGCATCGTAAAGAAGGGAAGGGGGCAAAGAGGTGGAAACCAACAGAGATGCGCAGTCAGTGCTGAGTGATCAGTATTTTATTAATAAATGTAGAAAAATGATTTTAGAAATCACTATTGCAGCACCAATATAATAACATATTCAGGCAGGAAGGTCAGTGGAACCTAAAATCTTTGGCTAACAGATTGTTGGGAGTAATCAAAGTCCCACAGTGATAAAATTATCACTACATCGATTGCTTGCTGATTTTAAAGGGTAAATTGTACCTTTTGTATGAAAAGATCTGGCAGTCACTGTCCAGCCCAGGAAGGTTAATCGTAGTAGTTACTAATGATAGGATGAGCTGACAGCTGTGTGTTCTCTGCTATGCAATATAAAATCTATAAATCATAAATCTATAAAATCTAAAAATCTAAAAATCTAAAATCTATAAATCTATAAAGTGGTTTTGCCAATAATGTTTATTCTGAATAAAGCATCTGCCCAACCTGTGGTTTACAAGAAGTATGATAATTAGAGAAACAAGTTAAATGGCACCATTACAAATCAGTCAGACAATTCATCATTTGAAACCAGGACCTGTCAAATCAGGACTTTTCGAAAAGTCGAAGTCAAGAGAAAAAGAAATAATACTCTCTAAAGAGTAGGAAGACTCTTGATTAAAGGCAGCTTTTGAGGTACAACAATATTTCTTGCAATAATGTGATTCTTTGAGTGGATGTTCAAATTTTTTAAAAAATATAAATATATTTTGAACATAATTGGAAAACTTGAGTAACAACTGAATTCGATGACATTATAAAATTATTACTCATATTTTCTGTTGTGATAGTGGTGGTATATCTGTGTAGAAACATGTCCCCATTAGGACACATGTGGTAAAATGTTGTAGATTTCAATTGCTGCAAGTCTTCCTGTGGATTTAAAATATGTTAAGTGTCACCTACTGGTCTCATTGTACCATCTGGAGTTCAAGCATGAGTCGTGAGTTCATGCTATCAAAAAAATTAAAGAAAGCATTGTCTTTGTTACTAACAAAATAATTATATGTGTGTATAAATATATTATATATGTATATATATGGATTACAAATATTGGCTGTCCTGATACGACTGTGTAAAGTGTGTGCCACTGTGGTACACATTCTTTTAAGTGGAAGATTCCTCCTAACGGACATGTCTAAGCAGGAGTAACAGAAGTTAGCTGTTTCCCAGCACTTAAATGCCATTAGGTAGAAGTCAATAAAATAAAAATGTGTTCAATAATCAACAATTATTACATATTTTAAAATGTTTATTAAAATATGTATATACATACTCATGGACATATGAGTATATATGTCTGAATGCTGTCTTTCTTAAAGATTGTATATTTTATATAATAGCTATATATAGCATATATAATATATTACTGCATTATTATAAAAGAATATGTGACAGTGACCAGAGGGGAGAGGGGAGGGAATTTCAGGGGAAATAGGGGAGGGATTTAGAGGAACATATATAAAGGATACATGGACAACAACTGAGAAGGGTGGAAATAGGAGGGAGGGGGGAGCATGGGGGTGGGATGGCATGGGAGTAATAGACAGGAAACTGTACTTGAAAAATAATTAAACAAAAAAATTGGAAAAAAATAAAGTTGAACAACAAATAAAAAAATAAAAGAATATGGTCTGCAAAACTGTTTTCTTGAATTTGTTAAAACATTTTTTGCCATTTTGTACTTGATATGCATTTTAAGAATTTCGCGGAAAAGGGCCCTGGCTGGTGTAGCTCAGTGGGTTGAGTGCCGGCCTGTGAACCAAAGCATCTCTGGTTCAATTCCCAGTCAGGGCACATGCCTGGGTTGCAGGCCGTGTCCCCAGTAGAGGGTGTGCAAGAGGCAAGCACACACTGATATTTTACTCCCTCTCTTTCTCCATCTCTTCCCCTCTCTGTAAAACTAACTAACTAAATAAATAAAATCTTTTAAAAAAAGAATTTCACAGATGAATAGAATAATGTATATTGTCTCGAGTAACTCTTTCTCTTCCACTTTAACTCTAATATCTCATTTGCAAAAAAAAATAAGTAAAGTGATTAGCTGATGGTGAGAAGTTAAGGTATAACACCATTGCTTGGTGGTGTTGGCTATTACCTTAGTCGCCCATTTGACTTCTATCTTTGCAACTCACTATGTTGTTAAAGCTAGGATTCTGCTTCCAGCTGGCTGGGCAAGGTTGTCTGTTCCCAGAGAACAGAACTATCGTTCAGTGCAGAGTATCGAGGTCTATACTTAGAGGGGGCACCTGGAAGCCCAGAGAGTTACCGGTTTAAACCCTGTCCTCCAACCTAGTACTGTTGACAACGAAGATGGTGTTTTGATATCCATCTCTTTGATACCTGCTTCAATTTGTTTAGAACTTGAAGAGGGAGCCAAATTTCAGTTTAGTGAGTCCAATATTTAGAAATGCAGAGGTATTATGTGTTTTTAGTGTGCCTGGTGCTAGCCAAAAGAACCCAGGATGGTGCTATTTGTTTGCATTTTAATTTGACTGTGGTATTGCTTATTTTAAGCCCTTTGGTCAATACTAACTGAAAGCACTTTCAGTAGACATTGTTTCCTTCCCCTCATGCTTTACAGCCCCAAATATTAAACTATTCGAGTAATTACTGTAAAGTCCATATTCTGTAGGCATGATTTTTTAGCTTAATGGAAGCTTAGGAAAAAGACAAAAGTGACAGTGATATGGTGGTTAAAGAAGCAGTTTCACAGGGTAAAGAGGGCGGCTTTAAATTGCAGCCCTGCCTCACGTTAACCATGTGAACACGTTAAAATTACTTATTCTCTCTGTACATCAGTTTCCTTACATATAAAATAAGAACAATGATGGTGTGTGGCTCAGAGCATCGTTGGGAGAATTAAATGAATGAAGACTTGTGCAGCGCTTACTATGGTGCCTCCCACACAATCCTAAAAATTTAGCTCTTATTGTCACACTTGGTTGACATAGAAGAATTAGGTGAGAAAGACAGAAATTCATTCTTTCTGTAATTACAGTGAATGGTGGTCTGTTTTTACAGATTGTGAAGAAAGTTGAGGCCACACCTATTCTAAAATAGGGAAATGACCAGGATCTTTGTCCTAGAAATTTGAAAACAAGTGAGACCTACACTCAACAACAACAACGATGATGATGATGAAATCAAATTATCTGAGGAGGGAGGAAGAAAAAAGAACAGGCAAATTAACATTTATGTGGCAGGGGACCCAAGAAAAAATCTCCAAGAAAGGGACTAAAGAAATACAAAGGTGATTATTCTGAATTGACCCATCTGTGATCAGGTTAATCAAACAGGATCTCTGAGATTGCCAGGTGAAGCAGGTATATTTTCCTAATGATTATTCACATAGATGCTTTCTCTTCTTGTGACTACTACAATAAGCAACAGGGAAATGTCACTGAGCCAGCATACCTAGCTGGACTGTCCTTAACTTTCACGGTGAAAGATTTTTCTATGTAGAAACTACATACTTATCTGAGATATCAAACTGGTAAAAGAGGTAAGATATGCACATACTTTGGAGTTTGTAGTTTTAGTTCTTGCTTTTTGGGGGGTTGATACTTATAGATTTGGAGAGAATTTTGGCGAGGGAAACCTTAGTGTTAATATACTTCAAGAATCAGCTGCTACCTTTTAATATAAAAAGAATTCTCTTTTTGAATTGCATTCTCACAAGTGTGATCTGTTGCACCTATAGCATCTTAACAGTACTTAAAGGTCTCTAAGCCTGACAGTTCACTTGGAAAAATGCAATGAGCAGTGACCACTGATTTCCAAGAAACTAATAAAAAGTAAATTAAGTAACAGATTAGCTTGATTTAGTTGACAATAATCTAATGTTTTGGAAATATTTATTTATTTACATATTATAATGACATTTCTTAGAATAACATGCTAAGACTCATAGACTTTCAGAGACTTACAAAGCTGCAGTACACATAATTTTGTATGATATGCATAACCCTTCAATAGACTTAACATTGGACATTTAAGCACTTTCTTTTAGAACTTAAATTTTTATTTTCACTCTCTGTGGCAATATAACTTTGAGATGTGTGCGAGAAATATAGAGTGGATAGCAAAATAGAATGCTATGGTGTAAAGGGGAAATTTGATGAAAATATAATTGCTTCAAAGACTTTTGTTGAACAAATGAAACCAAAGACTTTCCCCCCAACATCACGAACTAATTGCATTTCTTCTGATTTCCTTGGAGATACGTATGGAATAAAATGTAATAAATACAGTACTTGTGTGTTTACTTACCAGAATGTTCTTTTCAGAAAAAGTAATGATACCCTTTCATTGACACCATCCACGAGATAATACACTTTTGTTTCTGTCGTTGGAGTAATAATCACCTTTCAACCATATCACTGCACAGTGCTTCTTCCTTTTATTGTACATAATGCATAAAACCAAAAAGGCTGTATTATTTCTTAAGGAAAAAAGTTGTTATTTAAATGAATTTACAGACATCTGAAAACCGCAGTTCCTTGTTAATGTGTACTAAAATTTCTACGGATACTTGTAACTTCGTACAAAAGATTAATTTTAAAATTCTTTCAATTGTCATACTTAACTACAGGCCTCTCCTGTTCACATCTCAAAAATATGACTTAAATTGGTTTTAGTTGCTTATATCACAATGATAAGGAATTAGGGGGGGCTTTTTGTTTTTTGTTTTTTCTAAATACATCTTACACTGTTTCAAAGTCAGGTTTGCATAACTTATTACCAGTAGATAAATTGTATGTTGCTCAAGAACAGATATAAGGGGAGACCCCCCAAAATTTGGAATCTATTTGCCAAAATTTTTATTTTTATTCTTACATGTTTAAACTTCAGTCACCTTCAAAATACTTTTCATCTGATATAATACACCTATTGAAACATTTTTTGTACTGCTCAAAACAGTTTTTGAACTTGTCAGTATTGATGTCTTTTAGTGTTTCTGCCATTTTTTGTTTTACCTTTTCCAAATTGACAAAACATTTCTTTTTGATAACTTTTTCATCAAGGGAAACAAAAAAAGAGTTGCTCAGGGCACAACCAGGTGAATAGACAGGTGAGGAGTGGGGTTTGTGCCATTTTTTTTTTGTCAAAAACAGCTGAACACTCAGCTAGGTGTGGGCAGGGACACTCCTAAGTCACCTATCATGACATGGGCAACGTTGAAAGACTCTTAAAAAAACACTGAAGCCAAAAGCAACCCCTCCCATCATTAGTTGGTCCACTGGTACAGATGGGTTCCTGGAACACTCACCTAACAAGAGAAGCCAATACTACAAGGGGCCCGCTCCCCAGAAGACAATTGTTTTGTATTTTTAGTTCCCCCTTGTAGGTCCAAGTGGATGTTAATGGGTTATTTTAATATAATTCAGTAAAAGTTGACACTATTCAAGGTGAGAATTTATTTCAAATTATTTTAATCAGTTAACTCACAGCTTTAATGTAAAATATTGATATGTATTTAATAGAGTCCGTTATAAATTGCTTTTTATCATAGTAAATTATATACAGTTTGGGAAAAATTACTTTGATATATTTACTTACTATCTCTTAAGAATTAAGACTGGAAGGGTTTTTTTGCATTTTTCTTATTAAATTTGTTTTACTTCATTATAAATTGGAAAACTATAATTTTTGCTAGGTGAAAGAAATCCAAATAGCAATGTTCTATATGATAAGAAAAGTGAACCATATCTTCACTATTTAAAATAAAGAAGTAATGGTAACAGTAATAAACTAATCAGAAAGTTTCCTAACACAGGCATGAATCTCAGGAAATAGGCAAGAGGAATTTTATAACAATGAATTAGAAAATTGTATACCCTTTGAATATAGATTTGTTAAATAAATGTCTGTTTTTTAGTCTTAGTCCATGCTCCAAAGTGCTGCCTGGGAGCCGAACAACATTGGGTAACATTAGTTTGGATACACTTCATTGCTTTTTGATGCCAATTAATATTCTCTTTATATGTACATTCTACAATTTATTTATCCCTTCATCAGTTAAAAGGCATTTGGATTATTTCTCCTCATTGGTTATTATGAGTGATGTTGCTATGAACATTCTCATTTAAGTTTTTAAGTGAGTGTACATTTTTACTTTTCTCAAGTATATGCCTAGAAGTTGATCATATGATAACTTAATGAATAATCATTTTAGTAACTGCTAGACTGTTTTCCAAAGAGGTTGTGCCATTTTACATTTCCACCAGTGGTAAGTGGGCATTCCAATTTCTGTACAACCTTGTCAACACTTGTTATTATCTTTTTGATTAGAGCTTCCAGTAGGGATAAAGCACTATCTCATTTCATTTGCACTTCCCTGATAATGAGTATCTTTTCAAGTGCTAATTGGTCATTTGTGTATCTTCTAGGAAAAATATCTATTCATATATTTTGCCCATTTAAACAATTATTTGTTTTATTATTATAAAGGTTCTTCATATATTATTTTATCAATTTTGCTTTGTCTGGTTCACTGAACTAAAAGCCTTCAGTATATGTATGTGTCTATAATAAATATAACTATTGGCAAAACATTAAATCAATCAAATATAATTTTTGGCCCACCTGACATATGGAAACTAATTTGACTTAATTTTTCTTTCAACAATTCTAGAGTTCATCTGACTACCAAACTTTGTGAATTTTAATGTCACCCAGGGCACAGTTTATACAATAAAATGCATTTAAGTTATTTTTTCAAAGTAGATTTAAAATTTTAGCATTCGAGAATGCTAAATTTTAGCATCTTCTTTTACATATTTCTTCTATTCCTTTTATTGTACATATAAAAGGTTTTATTTTAGGTTACAAATAACACCTAAAAAACATAAATGTTTTTACAAATCAACAAAAAGAATCACCTACACTATCCACTCCCTTATCTTCAGTTGAATGAGTGAGGGAAAGTGTAAAAATCACGGTTGCCCCTTGCTGTCATTAGACTGGCCCATTTTCCAGGTGCAGTGTGGCAGAGACATAAGCCTAATTTACATGAAATAACACAAGAAAAATCAATGCTTGTACAGTAAACCAGCTACTACTAAAATGTCAAAGTATGAACTATTTCTGCATAGGTGATTGAAGTAAAGGGAGAAGATGATACAGAACTCATGCTAAGGTCCAGGTTCTCTGGCATTTGAAAAAAAGGAAAGAGATATTAATGGTCCTTTACCTTTGGGTCTTCTTCCTTGGGTCAGAGATATAGTATGAAAGCCTTCTTAAGTAACTGGACAGACAGAATGTATAGCTCAACAGAAACCTGGCCTCCCTTTTCTGAAAGGAATAAATTATTGGATATATAACTGAAAATTATCATCCTATTTTGCAAACTCACTACACAATATGAGTTTCTTTTAGGACTCCTAATACATTTTGGCTAGACACTAAGACTTAACCATGAAAACAAAACCGAAATGGACTAAAACAGTAAACAGAATGAACTTGGTTTTATTTATTCATTCATTCATCCATTATTGCCGTTCAGGTACAGTTGTCTCCAGTTTCCTCTTCCCCACTCACCTCCACCTCCCACCCTCAATCCCTTTTCATTTTGCTGATGTTTTCTTTAGCTATGCAGAAGCTTTTTATTTTGATGAAGTTTCATTGTTTACTCTTTCCTTTATGTCCCTTGCTCTAAGAGACATATCAGTGAAAATATTGCTGCATGGAATATCAGATTTTCCTGCCTGTGTCCTCCTCTAGGACTTTTATGGTGTCACAATTTATATTTAAGTCTTTTATCCATCTTGAGTTTATTTTGGGGTATGTTGTGAGTTGGTGGCTGAGTTTAATTTTTCTGCATGTAGCTGTCCAGATCTCCCAACAACCATTTGTTGAAGAAGCTATTTTTATTCCATTTTATACTTCTGCTCCCTTTGTATAATGGAGAGCCCAGAAATAAACTCAGGTCTCTATGGTCAATTAATATTGGACTTTGTTTTAAATTTGAAAATTTGGATAAACATGAGAAATCAGCATTTAAAATATAATCCCCATTTTAGATGCTCTTTGAAATAAAGGCTTACATGAATGTATGGTATAATTTTAAGATAAGTTAAATTCACAAATAGGTAAAAATTTATAAATTTATTTAAATGCTTGCTTAAAAGCACACTCAGTTATTGCCCACACACAGATGAAATCCTAAATATTGGCAAGTTACTCCTAATAAGGTGACACAGAATGTTGTCATAATTCAAAACCCAGACATGGTGGAAACACTGCTGTCTCATTTGAGCAATAGCTTCTTACACCAGGTGACAGAAACATCATCACCTGAGCTTCTCATTCTATGCCTGCCCTTCTCTACTTTCCATCAGACATGCATTTGGAAAGTTTTCATTTAACAATCAGGCTCTGTGACAGGGTAAGTAACCGTCTAGTAATGGGAATATCAAGACGAGTATGTGTGAGGCCAGGACAGATGGGAATTGTCCACATGGAAAGAAAAAAAGGAAAAGAAAGTCAGAGGCAAGGGAACATTCAAAGAAATGAAGCCCTTGAGCAAGAATTTTGTGCTTACAACTATGTTTTTATTTTTATTCTTTAGCATTAGCTTCTGCTAGCGAGTGCCTGCTTTTTGTGGTCTTAGTAAATCAAAGCTGCTTAACCACAAGTTTAAAGCTTTTACATTACCAACAGCCAATCCCCGAAAACTTATATGCACAAAAAGATGTAAAAGGAAAATAAAGCAAGGAAGAAAATTTCCTATTTAAAATTTAATGCTGATATGATTAAAAACATATATCAACAGCTTTAGGGAATTAGACTTCATAATCAAGGAACAGGCTTGTTATAATAAAAACAACTTTCATTGTCTATATCTGGGATCAGGTTTAATTTTTTAAATATATTTTTTAAAGCTGAAAATTGTAGATGAATAAATGAATAAATGATTTATTTATTTGGATTTAAAACTACATCTGGGTCAGAATTAATAGCACCTAAATGTAAAGTATCATTTAAGAAGTCTTGAGTGTATGCCTAAAGCTTTTTACTTTTATATTATTTGCTAATAAGCTAGTTACTTAGAAGCTATTAAATTAAAACATTTATTTTGCTAAAATTACAAAGAAATATTGGACTCATACTTAATATTTTTGTACAGAAAGCTTCCATTACACTCGGCAAAGTTCTTTTTAAATCCACTGTAATGGTTTGTTTGAGGTGATACTTTTACAAAGCTTCAAACTTAGAACTATGCCTGCCTTAAAGAGTTTCATAAATATTGGTGCTGTATGAATTCAGTGGTATGTGCTAAGTTCCCAAAAGCCTGTGTCTGAAAGATAATTGGTTATACTCTAAGTATTTTTTCCCCTCTGACTCTAATGGGAAAATAAGTATAATATAGGAAATGTGTGAGGATATTAGTGAAGTATTCAGGAAAAAACTAAAATTGAAAAAAAATAGTTAGAGGTGAGAGACAGGGCATGACCGGCCCTGGATTTAGTGTATATTTGGTAAGTGTTATAAGTTGTTTAGAGTAGTTTTTTAATATTCGATTCCCTGATTATTTTCATTTTTTAAAACTCTTCTCTTATTTTTTTTCTTTGTTTCTTTCCTCCTTTTTTTCCACCAAAATTATTTTCTGCTATAAAACAAGATTATGTTTCCACTCTGGGAATTTTAGAATGCTAATGCCCTTCCATTTATTTTTAACTTTTAAATTAATCTTTATTGTATGTTTTTTCATTATGTGTGAGTGTCCACATTAGATAGCTTTTAATCTTAGAAAATTTAAAATATTTATTTAAATTTATTATTTTTCTCATTGCCTAAAAAATTATACAAATTCTACATGGTTTTAGAAACAAACTACAGTAAATAATTCAGAATCTCCATGGTCATGTTCTTTCCTTAAAGTTTATTACTTATATGAAATGTTTATATTGATGTATTTTAACTTGAAATATAGTCGCAACTGAATTTCTCTATAATACTTCTCTTATGGTTCCAACGATCAAACTGCAAATATGAAAACTGCAAAAATAGCACAACTTATTTCTTAAACTACTTTTTAAACACAGTTTTCAAAGACCAACTTCTTTAGTCAGTAACAGTCAATCATTGATCTGTCAATGAGATTTAAAAATTTTTCTTATAAAATCATCATTTTAAAAAATTGGAAATAATTTTCCTCTGCAGTAATACCAAAAGACTGGTACTTGGTCCAAGAATCATCCCCAAATTGATTTTTAAAAATCTCGTAATAAAGCTTATGTTCAGAAATCTAGAATCTAACTTCATTGCATTATTCATGGGGAAAAAATAGGTTGAAGCAAACTCTTGATTTTCTAACTGAACAGGATTTTCTTCTACCGATGTATTTGACTTTTATGCCTGGTTGCGTAAGTCCATAAGGAAAGCACGGAGAATCTCAGATCTGACTCACGGAGTTGTTAGGCTAATTTTAAGGGAACCCATACCAGTGGGTCATCCACATACCTCACCCTTTAAAACCTCTTATTAGCTCTTTAACACAATATTCAGAAGAGTAGCTGCCACGTGTATTTGTTGTCTTTATTGTTCCTATTCCATTTCCCCCTCTTCCTCAAGTTTCATTTTTACTCCTCATCAAATCATTATTCTTCCTATTTATTTAAAGATTCAGGGCACTTTCTGTCCTCCTCAACTTGGCAATTCGTGATCCCTCCAATTTTAGAGAAAGAGATGTTTCTGCTATAAAACCAAGCTGTTTCTTTGTCCTTGACCTAGCTCTTCCTGTTATATAAGGGATGCCTTTCCCACAGATATTGTTTTTCCAGTCTAGAAGCTCACATCCTGCTTAACTTACACATTTATTTCCATACCCCACTCCTCCTACTGCACTCTTTCTTTCTTTTCTTTTATGGCCAAACATCTTTAGTGCCCCTTTCATCTCTACTCATGTGGTTTTAAATTCAATTAATTCTTTTGTATTCTTTCTCATTCTGTTGAGATTACCTTCTCAAGATCTACACACTGTTACCTGTAATAGCCATTTATTCACTCTCAGTCTACTCAATTCTTTAATGCATTTTACCCCTTAAAATTTCTTCTCCTTCACTTCTGGGAAAGTGCATTTCATTGCTCTGAACTACTCCAATTATTCTTTTCTTATCTCCTAAATGCTCAGTCCTTTTCAATATTCCTCTTCAGTTCTCTGTTGTTCTCTTTACTAAACCCTATGCCTTAGAGATCTCATTCCCCCCAGGCCTACAACTGTCCCTTTTGTTGGAAAAATCATAAAATAGCAACGGTTTTCTGTTTTCAAGCAGTTTTTCCTCACATAATTATATTTAATCTTTAATAAGAACTTGTGAGGTAGATATAATTATACTCACTTTACAGACTCCTAAATTCATATTTTTCAGCCTCCAGCTATCTGGCTACTTGTCAAAAGTCTACTAGATGTGTATTGTAGGCATTCAACATAGCACAGCAACACCCAAAATTAAATCCACAATTGATTTTATGTCCCGCCAGTGTTCTTTTCTGATTTCCAATGGGGCTTAATAATACAACTATTAGCCAAGTATGTGGTTCACAATCTTTGCGTTAAGTTTGATTTCAAACAGAAGAGGCTTCCAATAGGATTAAATTGGATCATTATTTCTTGATGCTACTGTGGTCTGTTTCTACCCCTAGCATTTCTGACACCAAAACTGTGGGTTTCCCACACCAAGAAATTCCCAGTTTTCTGTGGACACCAACTGATGTCCTACAATTTAATCTACTTCCTACATTAATTATCTAGGGTTAAAACAGACCTTGCAGTTTAAGGGCTCATTGTCCTTTACTTTTGGTACCAATCACATGTAGTGGGTCCCCAGGTTACCCACCCTTTTAACCAATTTGGCTACAAAGCAGAAGTTTTGCTTTCTCCTTTCTCCTTCCCCTTCTCAGGTTGCTATAATGTCTCACCAACCTCAGGGAAACACTTTACTTCCTAGGAAGGATATTACAGATATATGGGTATTAAAAAAAGTACAAATGAGCAGCCAGAAGAAGAGGCACATAGGGCAAGGTCCAAAAAGGTCCTCAGCACAGAAGCTTCTGTCCTTATGAAGCCTGGGGCGCACCACCCTCTTGGCACATGGTTGCATTCACCGGGCTGGAAGCCCTCCAGACCTTTTTGTTTAGGGTTTTTGTGAAAGTCCCACTCCGTAGCATGACTGATTAAACCATTGACCATTGGTGATTAACTCAGCCTCTAGCACCTCACGCCTGCTGAAAGGTTAGGCAATGAAGTGCAGCTTAGCGTTCCACCCTCCAATCCTGTGTATGGGGCCTCTGGCAAACAACACCCACCTTGAAGCTACGGGGCCCATCAAGAATCACCTTCTTACCTTACACTCAGATATTGTTGAAAGGGACTTTTTATGAATAATAAAAGACACTCTTTTCACTCAGAAAATTTAAGGGTTTTAGAAGCTCTGTGCAAAGAATAGGGATGAAGACTAAATGTATATACTTCTTATTCCATCACAATAGCACAGAGACCCTCTCCATTACCTGTTGACTCATCCTTTAAATGACCATTCAACAGTTCACGCCTTCACAGAATCTTTGCCCGATCCCAGTGTTTCCGGGAGTTGTCCCAACAGCTCCCCGCTCCTGCAGCCCACGTTTGCCCTCCCGGTTCTGCTGACTGGAGTGGTGCTGAGAGCTCAGGTGCTTTTGTCACGCAGGCCTGTGCTCCCGTCTTCCTGGTGCTGCTTACAAGGTGAATGACTTGTTATAAGTCTCATTCCTTTCTGAAACTTTTTCACTTTTTCAGTGGTAAACAATATCAAACATGAGGATGCCTAATTTGTGGAATGCTTCAAAGGAGTAAATGATATCTTAATGGACACAGCTGGGACGTAGTAAGTGCTCAGCAATGCCTGGCTAACTCACCTCCTAAAGCATAATGTTGGGAAAAGTGTGCGGAACCTGGAGTTTGGAGATTCACTGCCCAGTTCCGGGTTTTGGCTTTGTAGGACTGCGACCTGGTTGGAACACACAAATTCTTAGTTCTTTTATTATCTCTGCTGTACTGCGGGATGAATTAGCATTCAAAAGTGTATTTGTGGGATGAGAATTATTTTTGTAAAAGATGTTCATAGACTGTAAGATTCTTGGTAAAATGTAAACAATGATTACAATCAAGCACTTGAGCAGAGGACTTAGGTTTTATACATTTTTGCATTTTTCATTAGATGAAAATCCTAAATCACAGGAACAAACATGACTAACAGTGGCTTATATATAAAAAATATCTGAGTGTCAGTTGATTGAATTTTCTTTTCTATCAATTCTCCATTTCTCATATACAGACACTTTCCAAATTCTTTTTATTAAAAACAAAAAACAAGCAAACAAAACCCCAAATATTTTACCTTATCACTCCCCCCTTAACCTAAAGCTACTCTCCTACTTAGGCTCCGATTTTCTTTGAAGGCAGCTATGAATACCATCTACTTGACTGACCTCCCTTCAGTTTTAGTTCTATTAATCCATGTATTACAATG
Organism: Sturnira hondurensis; assembly: GCF_014824575.4. Classification (NCBI taxonomy): domain Eukaryota; kingdom Metazoa; phylum Chordata; class Mammalia; order Chiroptera; family Phyllostomidae; genus Sturnira; species Sturnira hondurensis. Next base: position 9,238,334 of record NW_028077105.1, on the reverse strand, counting down.
ATGTGGAGTAATCACCCTTAAAGTCTCACCTGAACATACGGTTTCCTTGTTCAGAACCTTCAATGACTTGCATTTTCCTAGCATAACAAAGCTAAACTCCTTCCTTGAATTTTAAAATCCTCCATCTATTTCTACTCTTCATAGGCAATATTATTTTTCATTATTTCATTTTAAGATTTTATTTATTTATCTTTAGAGGGGAAGAGAAGGAGAGAAGCACCAATGCACGGTTGCCTCTTGTGAGTCCCCCGCTGGGGGCCCCGCAACCCAGGCATGCGCCCTGACCAGGAATCGAACCACGACTGCTCGGCTCGCAGGCCTGCGCCCAATCCGCTGAACTGCACCAGCCAGGGCTATTTTTCATGATTTCTTAACAAGCTTCCTCTGCCCTACAGAGTCAGGTATATTTTTTGCCTTATAAACTAGGCCCCAAAGATAAAAATTTGCATAAAATATGCAGTAGCATGTTCTTTATTTTCCTCTCACCTTCTCTACCTCTACACATCCTGTGGAAGTCTTCTGGAATGTCTTCTCCTTGCCTGTCACCTTGCATAAGTCTACCAAAACGCCATGACCTATACGTTTGTCTTCCAGTTTTCATTAACTCCTCCTGTTGGAAACATCATATCATCTTTTAGCATAGTCTAAATAGATGATTGAGGCACATAGTGTAAGGTTCAGGAGGCACCAGGGGACATGTCCTGTCTCTGCCCCTCAGCAGGCAGTGGTTAGAGGAAAGAGCAGTGGTCCTGACATGACTCTGCGTGTACATGCAGACCCTCCAGAAGGTACTTGGACTCATAGGTGAGGGGAACAAATTTTTATATTGTTACCATCCATATGGACTCCAAGTATGCTTTTCTCATTTTTATTTTCACAATTGCCTTTTTCTCTTTTACAGAAAAAGCCATAGACCACATTCAGGCATCCTGAATAACTCCATCAGTGAATTGTACCAGCATGTAAAAACCACCAGGGTGCCCAACAAAGAACAGTTGGAAATATTGATGTTGTGTTGAGAAAGTGAATGCCTAATGACTGGGTAACAAATCCTCTTACAGATCAGGGGATTTCTTTTTCATGGAACTAAATAAAATTTCAGGAGAACCTAATATAATTTCCATTGATACATCATTAAAAATAATTTTAAAAGAAAAATCACTAGGTAATTTTTATCATATGACCAATAATGAACTCAAAGAATTGAATGACATTGCCATGTCAAAACTCCTTCTAGGACTAGTTATTAATTTATATGAACAAGCTTTCTAGCACTTATATCTATAAAAATAAAAATAGGAACATTTGAGCAATAATAACATTTATCAATGAATATGACTTAAGAATTGAAAAAAAAACCAGAAAAGCTTCAGTCCCATCTGTGTCACTAAAAAGTGCATTTTCAATTAAGTTTTATATTTTATGATTGATGATTATCAAAGTTTTTGATATTTGTTGTTTAAATCAACTGACAAGTAATTATAATAATTCAATAAAAAATAATTCAACACAAAAATTTAAAGTCCAAAATATTAAACATTAAACTTACAGGCATAGTTTTTTTGCAGAAAATATTAAAGGATAATAAATAGCCCTGGCTGGTGTGGCTCAGTGGATTGAGCGTGGGCCTGTTACCGAACAGGGGGTCCAAGGTGGGGCAATATTTGGCCCACGGAGGGACACCAAAAACCTGCTACAGAAAACAGGGGCCCCTCCCAAGGACAGTATACTAATACCTACTGGGCTCTTCTGTCTGCCGCCAATTGGAAAGACATCTCTCAATGCCAGAGATTTGTGAAAAGGAAACAAAATGTTTATTTAATGCTATTCAGGCCTAATGCCTCACTTACAATATCAAAGTCCTTTAGGGTATACACACACACACACACACACAGAGTGCTCTCTTCTCCCACTGTCCCAACTCTGGGTATCATGAAGCAGGAAAAGAGCACACATTCGTTTTTCAGGTCACTGGCACTGTGGGCTGTGTCACCTGTCCAGGCAGGATCTCCAATTAACCCAAAGTCATGCGGCACCTTTCACTGGCAAGAGTTCTTTGTACCAAGTTCCAGTCAAAGTTTCTCCTGCTTTCCAGGCCACTCTGCCAAAGGGAGCGCCCCAAAGCCATGTGGGCCTCTTCTACCAAAGCTGCAGGAGTCTGCACTCCACCAAAAGCGTGTGTCTTTCTTTTTCACTTGGCCGCAGGGATCTCCATTCTGGCAAAGCTGTGTGGTTTTCCCTTTCACCTAGGCAAGAGGGGGTCTGCACTCTGCCAAAACCACATGGCTCTCTCTTTCACCTGGGCAAGAGGGGTTCCTCTTTGCTAAAGCCACGTGGCTCTCACGCAGGCCCTATCTCAGAGGATCAGCCCCCAGTTACATCCTGGGTAGCAGCCACTCACTTCTCCCTGGCCCAAAACTTGGCCACAGCTATTTAACGTATCTGTGAAACCAGTTAAAGGTTATAGATATGTTAAATGACCATTCCAGAGGTTATCTGCAAAACTGTTGCTATACAAAACAACTCTCAATGGCCCTGCTCCATTTGTCCCTTTGTCCAGATGTCCTCACCCCCCCTCAAACTGACACCTGAGGGGGGGTGAGGACATCTTAATAATATTTCCTGGATACCCTGAGCTCTGGACCCCATTCCAAATCTTTTTTCTCCCCCCCCCCCCCCCCCCCCGCCCCCCGCTGCACCCTGTATCAGGCCTATGAAGCAAAGGGTTGCCAGTTAGATTCCCAGCCAGGGCACTTGCCTGGGTTGCAGGCCAGGTCCCCAGGAGGGGACACATGAGAGGCAACCACACATTGATGTTTCTCTCCTACTCTTTAAAAAAATAAAAATATAAATGATAATAAATAAAAATTGCTGAAGCATAAAAACATGTATCACCTTGGTATAAAGTTTTATGGGTCAAGTGAAATATTTAAAAATAATGTGAATTTTATACTTATAAAAGCTTTTTAGAAAAATGGATTGTGGTGACTGTCAAATCATTCTGGCATTGAGATTCCACTAGATACATTTTTAAATTATAGCATTATTTTCTTTATAAGGTGTATATTTATAATTTACAGAAAACTTTATTTTTGCTACTTAAATTTATAAAACAAAATTTTAGTTTTTCAACCTAATATTTCTTTACAGATATCAAAGCATTATGTTGTACTGCTGAAAAAATAACAATGTCATGTGTAAATGATATTTCAAATACATTCCTATGGAAATACATAAATATAATTCTTGAACACCCCTCTTCTAGGGAGAAGACACTTCTGGAACTTGTGCTGCTAAGTTCTGGAAAGATTTTCTTCATTCACAAAGTAAGTTAATTTTGCAATTGAAAAAAAAAACCTCAACAAAGGCCTGATTTTTATAGCACAAAGGTTGATCAAGAGCACAGAACTTGAATTTGAACCCTTGATTGGCCACTTGCTTTCTGTGTGATATGGACGAGTAGCATACAGATTTATGCCTCAATTTTTTCATCTGGAAAGGAGGTAAAATTATGGTACCTATCTAAAACATTGTTACAAAAATCTCTATAAACCCAAAGGACATGGGGAAATAGGGCCCTAGTTGGGTAGCTCAGTTGGCTGTCTGGTACACCAAGGTTATGGGTTTGATCAGAAGTCAGGGCACATGTAAGAACCAACCAATGAATGTATAACTAAGTGGAACAACAAATCAATGATTCTCTCTCCCTTCCTCTCTTTCTCTAAAAAATCAATCAATTGAGCGATTGTAAATCAGTAAAAAAAATAAACCCAAAAGGCTTGGGAAAATAGTGTAAAGCACCCCAACACATACAAAATTTCTTCAAAGTTTTACATTTAATCTCCATAATCAAGCATTGCTGAATTTAATTTCATAACATGTTTATTTTATTATAAAATGATGGCTTCAAATATGGAATAAGATGAATTATTTCACCAACTCTTTTTAAAATGGATTCTCCATCTCCAAAAAGATGTGTTCTGTTAATGCCATCACTGTGCGTGCTTCCTTGCACACCACCTCCCATAGCATGGTGTCTGGTCCTTAACTCCCACATGCATCTGGGTTTGGAGTGTCTGTGTGTTTGAACAGGGCATCACTTAGTACTATAATTTGGCAAGAGGAGATCACCTTCCCAGCATTTCTAAGGAGCCTGTTCTGCTTACTTGTAGGAGTTGTGTATAAAGGAAGGCAAAACGTGTGCCTAGGCTCCTTCTTAGGATTCTGTACACCCTCAAAAGCTGAATTCCAAAGAAGTCATTTCGTTGTCTTATGGAAGACATTTTATTGTGCAGCTTTGAAAAGGAATGGAAGGTCCCAGAGAGTGCTAATGATCTGCTAGAATGAACATCAGTAGGCAGGTAAATCAGTTGTACCAAATGAAATTACATATGCACCTATTAAAGATTACCTTCTTGCTAAATAAATGAAAAAAATTATGAGATGTATTGCTTGTAGTTGAAAGTCCTTGACTGAGGAGTATAATGGCAAAAGAAACTCTAGGCAACCTGTTTGAATGAATTCTTTTCACAAATATATTGAAAAAGCAGATTAAAAATGGGTATTTTACTTTCTTCCAAATGTTTGAAATAAAGGGAGTAAAATAAATTATTTAGTCATAAATCACTTTAGAGGGTAAGATCTTTTTTTGTCGTTAATGTAACCAAGCAAACTGTTGCATTCACCAACCACGAGAACAAATGTCGGAGACTTTCAGGGTTCCAAAGATGTTACTTTATTGGCCAAGTTTAACCTGCGCAGGGGCGAACTCTCCAAAGTGTCCGGAGACACAATGCCCGCAAGGGCTGCAAATGAGAGTTGCACCAAACGCTTACAGGCTTAGGGCTTTAGGGAGGGGCACAAGCAAGCTGGATACAGAAGCAGATGTGGCGGTTAGCGGTTGGCTCAGGGGCACAATAGGGTTACTGATTATTGGTGAGTTAACTCGTGCACTGGCTCGTGCTCCTTTACTTGATTGGTCAGTTGAGCTTGTGCACAGGGGTAAAATTTCCCTCCCTAGTAACTGTCCAGATGGCTATCTGCCTGACTAACCTTGTTGCTCTTACACCACATCCTGGAACACACCCTGCTCTTGGGGTGTGTCCCGGAGCCTCTTTGCGTTAGTTAGTAAAACACCTTTTGCTTCCTTACTGCTATGTTCTGGCTAGTTACCCTTGCCCTCAACACAAACCTGGGCTGAGCCATATGGCACCTTGATACACGACCCAACAATTAAGTGTTGAAAGAAACAGGTTTTTATGAATAGGGTTCTAACCTTGTGGTTGCTGACAGAACTTCTGCTCAGAGCTCTCTTCTTCAGTAAGAACCAGCACTTCACTTACTTCTCAAAAGGCTACAAACCAAAAAGGTGCCCAGAAGTTTGCTATTTCCTTATCTGCCCTTAACCCACCAGGACAAACCGGTCTCCATCCCCTCTGGAAGGTGGTCTTGTAGGTTTCAGAGTCGCCATCCTCTCCCAGCAGCTGTCTCCTTCAGGGTCTCGGGTATGTTGTCCTCAGCCTCCATGCAGTAGTTCAGGAAAACATGTGTCGTGTTACACTGGGTCACCGTGGGATCCAGAGAGGCACAGTTCCAAGAGAGTGACCTCTCTGTATGTCCTTCAGAGAGGCCCAAATCATTTTTAGTCACAGGTCCGCTCCAAGCATCTCCCACGAATCTGTGCCTTGCTAGGCAGGCCCCTGAAGCTCCAGCAGCTCTGCCATGGTCTTTTCTAGTCTGACCTTCTCCTCCAGCCCTCGTGGTGCACTCTCGTGTCTCTCTCACTCACCCACTCACCCACTCTGGACCTCTTCTGTCTGTAGTGGGCTTTCCCCTGCATCCTTTCAACCTACCCTCATTTAAATGCTCTGCCTAGAACTTCTGGGACCTCCTATCCAGCCCCTCCTAGGATGTGTCGGTTCCTCAGTATCTTTTACCTTCTTTCTGCTGCCGTCTTTAGTTAGGGCAAGAGTTTCCAGTGACACAGGGGGATCTGGGGTGGGCACCTGCCTCCCCCGGCTATGTCAGGATTCACTATATACTTTTAAAGTCAGTACACTTCTCACCCTGGACGGCATTTCTCTTCTCTTCAGGAAAGCACAGCTATTAACTTGTGCAAAGTATCTTAAATTGTTATGTAAAATATCTTTGTTATGCAAAGTATCTTAAATTGCTATGCAAAGTATCTTAAATTCCATATCATCCACTTCCCCCTCCTCCCCATCAAGGATGGTAGGGAACAAATTCTGCTATTTTCAGGGGACCCCTGCTCTGTAGCCCATTCTATAAATACAGTTTGTTCAGAGCAGTGTTTTAAATAATTTAGCATGTGTGATCTAAATAATTTACAGTTATAAGTTAGATAACAGATGTTTGCCAGGAACCGTTTATGTGAAACAAAAAAAGAGATATTTTTCTTGGTAAAGGTGAAGGGTAAAATCAGAGGATATAAGAGTAAAATAAAAGGAAATTTTACTTGAACAAAATTCAGGGATTTCAGTAAGGCGTGGAGGTTTTAAATGATTAGTAGAAACTGTGTACAGGTAGAACTGGCACTTACGATCCTAGCTGTGAAGGTCTCACCAAGCAGAAGGCTCACTTTTTATGGATTCATTAGGACAAAGCAAAAAAAATGAATCTGCATCCTAAAAACGAAACCTGTTTTATTGGGAATGGGTGATATGCCAGTAACCACTGTTAGTAGCTGAAGTGCTGTCATCCATTTCCGTTCTGCCTCTCCTATTAAACTGGCAACTTCGTCAGCATATTCAATTGCCTTCTCATTCCTTATCTCCCCCACCGTCCTGTAGTCTTCCTGCCAAATCCACGGCCGAGCTGTCCTGGGAACACACTTTGCCTAGGTGACTCTTGTGTCACTTTAGCACCTGAAACACAAAGGAGAGCATTAAATGTCTAGTTTCTGCTTAGCTCTGTGCTGGTGGCAAGCCAGCTCCAGTCAAGGGTTTTAGTAAATAAAGGCAATAAACATAATAGGAAAGAACTTCAGGGTTTTTCTCCATATCGTATTTTTTTTTCTCCAGGAAGAATTTCCCATCACATGTAAGGTTTCCCTTTCCCAGCATGTCTTCTTTTTGCAAAGCCTCCTCTTGTTGAATGACAATAGGTTCAAATGATGTAGTAAGTCACTTCTGACCTCTCATTTCATTTCGTTTTGTCACAAATGACAGGTGTTTCAGGTGAACTATTTCCCTTTTCCTTGCAGGACTGGTGACCTTGAGCTTGTTGAAGGTGAGTTTTTCTATGCAAAAGCTAGTCAAGAAGTAAATGATTATCTCAAAAGTTTCTTACTAAATACTTCACATGAATCTAATGTTGTAGTTTAAGTATAATTTGTCATCTTCAGTGCAATGTGAAGTTAATGTTTAGGCTTTATTTTTCCCTTGGCTAGTTTTCACTTTGCTCATTCAAGCAGATCTTGTGCCTTTTCTTCTTTATTCTTTTGTTGATTTGTTCACTTGCTGTGAGTGAAAGGGGGTTTACATAGAAGGAACTGTGGTATCATTGGAAAGACTTTCTTAAGTATTTTAATAATATCTTAAATAATAGTGATTTATGTGTCTACAGACAATTAGGGTAAATAAATTAGGTATGTTGACTTGTTTTATAATGCATGCTACTGAATCTCCCCCACAGTTTAAGACGCTCTGTTGTTTTACATGAATTTGGTTTCTAAAGGCCAACGCTAGGGGTCACCCTTCTTTATTTTAAAGTTTAGCCATCACCCGGAACCCACTCACTGACAGTCCATTAATCTTAGAAGTAAGCGATTTTGCAAAGGAACACAAAAAGACTTTTGGCTCTAAGAGTGCTAGTAATTTTACCTTTTTGTCCTTGTCTTGTTGTGACACATTTATGAATGAGGGAATGCCATTGAGATTTTGTGGGCAAAAAATATTTTGAGAACAAAAATTAACTTGGTTTGAAGCAGTACTCTTTAGACAATAAGTATTTTAGGGTACAATATATAGTGCAATACTTGAAACCCTTAAGTTTTAAAATGAGTTTTTTCTATGATAATTTACTTATAGATGTGATAACATTTTTTGCCTTATTAATAAAATAGTACAAATAGCTTTATACCATGAAATGGGGTGAGTTAGGTAATTAATGATTATGCATATCCTAACTATGGATTCATACCATTTATCTGAGATGAAATTATGGATAAAAGCATATGTTGGGCTATGTAATGTTGTTTGTTCATGTTTTCTTTGGGGTATGCGCATGTGTGCATATCTCATAAAATAGTATTTTCATTTAAAACAATGCAAAAAATTGGGCTCTGACCCGTTTGGCTCAGTTGATTGGGCAAAGCGAAAGGTCGCAGCTTTGATTCCTGGTTAGGGCACAGGAGCGGGTCAGGGCTCATGCCTGGGTTATAGGCTCGGTTCCCAGTCAGGGTCCATATGAGAGGCAAACAATCCAGATTTCTCTGTCACATTCATGTTTCTTCTCTCTCTTTCTCCCTCCCTTCCCCTCTGTCTAAAAATAAATAAATAAAATCTTTAAAAATCGGTAAGATAGGAATCATTAGTCCATTGATTTGCTACATAGTTCCATTTTAAAGCTAGTTCTTATAGTTATTAGGATGCTTGTTTCTCTTGGTCCCAATCTCTTTTCAGTTGGAATATTTTAAACATAATGTGGTCCTAAGAAATATCACCTAGAATCCCAAAGAAAGCTCTTTCTTTCAATAATTCTGATTAATAATTTTACATTCTTTTTTTTTCTTTTACAAGCTCTTACCTCTGTCTCTTCCCTTATACTTTTTTTTTCTGATTTTGAATGGATTTCGCCGGTCTTTCATTTTAGGCTTCTGAATAATGAAGGCAATGTTTTCAGTTACTGAATGCTTATTCTAAGCTAGGCATTAAGTCTTCACATCATCTTCATTTTATAGACAAAGAAACTAGGCACAGGAGTAGGATCTGAACTGAGGCTGCCTGACTACATGAAGCACAGTGTGGGCTCTGCGGAGATTGCCAGCTGACCATCACTGTAAATCAGTTACACATGTAGAAACACCCCAAGAGCACATATTTAAATATTAGGTGGCAAGTGTATGATTTTCTGCAGCCCTCTGAAGAGAGTGATGCGGTTGATTCTAATGGCGGCTCTTTGGACACAGTAGTGAAATCGGTAGGGCAGCTATTTGGGTACAGTTAGGATCACACAGCACTCTAAATTGTTCCCACAAAGGGAGCCACGTCAACTTGGAGGGGAGAATTTCATTCACGTGGTGAGCGAGGCAGCGATCTCCATGGCAATACCCAGGTGTAGCACTCCTGCCGCTGGTTCGCAATGACCTTCCGGGGTGCTGAAAAGGACGACAGGAAGTGCCTAAATGGAATTCAACTGCATTTAATTGGTTCTTCAGCTAATTTTTTCCCCGTATGTAGGTTTCCCCACATTGAGAGGAAGAACACAGTTCTCCTTCTTCTGTGTTCCTACAACAAACTGTATAAATATTTTACTGTAATTTTGTCATTAGCTCATGGTTTTATTTTTAGTTTCCTGTTTCCACACCTGATCTACAAACTCACCAGGTGAGACAGCGTCGTATTCTTTCTAACATGGCCAACGTGTATCACAATGTCAGTCATACGAGAACCTGAAAAAATGGTTGGGAGGAAAGGAGCTCTCAGTTTTTAAGGTACTGTATTTGACCGTGTGTGACATACGCATATTTGCCCAAAATTTTGAGGGAAAAATAGAGATATGTGTTATATGGGCGTATAATGATTACATACCATGGGTATAATAATTCCATGTATAATGCACACAAAAACATGGATGCAAATTATTTATGGCAAAATACGGTGCTTATTTTGCAATATGAGACTGGAATATTGTTTAACACTAGTTAAGATAGAGATTGAGGCTGAGGTGTACAAGGAACATTTACTAGAAATTGCAGCAGGTTGTAAGTGATTATAAGAGAGAAATAACAGAGAGCAAGGCCAAACTGAGTTTCTGAAAAGGGGAGGGGGTCTACCATATTTATGAACCAAGGTAGCTGTTCTGTGTCAGTTTTTATATGGTGGACAGGATATTGTACTTCTGAGGTTAAAAGACTATTTTGCAAAATTTTGTTTGGTATAGGCAATTACATGTTTCTCACTTCATTTTCAGAGCTGAGTGAAACTCAATTTGGGGACTGAGGAAGCATCCTCTTGCAATCTAGAAGCCCACTGAAGCATCTCCTTCACTTTTTTTTTAGATTAGACCTCTCACTAGGACTGCTGAGGCCCTGGAGAGCAATCACATGCCCACCTCTCTGTTGACTTTACTGTCCTCACAAATCATCCCATCTCTCTCCTCTTTTCTCTGAGTAAACCCTTCTCCCTGCCTTGTACAACCTTAGCCGTAGCCAGTGGGCAGAAAGGGAGAAATGAGCAGGCAAGTTCTTGTTTATTTGATTGAGCTTCCTCGGACTTGAAGACATTGTTGCAAACTACCTTTTCTCATAAGACGCTTTTGTGGGTTCCTCACAGACTCCCTCCTTCTACCTTACCTTGCCGAGGTTCTCACACCTGTAGTTTTCTTGTAAGCGAGAGTTCTTTTCTCACCCTCATATTCAGACAGACATTACTCTTTCTGAGTGATTTTTTCAAAGGCCCTCCCTTTGGTTTTTACATAAAAGCACAAGAACCCCTAATTCCCTTTACCTTCCTGGTGAAGTACTAAGAACCTTCCCTGGTTCGGAGAGGAACACAGCACAGTCCCTCTGCGAAAAGTCTTGACCTAATTGCTCCCACCCTTTAATACACCCAGTGCCAGTGGGAATTGAAGACCCACCAGACCAGCGCCTCTCACCATTTTCTGCAAATCCCATCGATGGTCTTGCACCTGACTTTGATGTGTGGTGTTAGGGCTTTGGTGGAAAATCAAGATTAAAACAGTTCTCTGTTAATCAGTTATGATTTGCGCCAATAGGTTGAAACAAACAAACAAACAAACAAACAAAACTAAAGTTACAACTCCACGTGGTTAAAGTATTTTCCCAGTGTCACCACTTCAGGAGATGGCAGAATCTATTTTTGTTATTGTGGTAATATATACATAACATAACATTTACTGTTTTAACCATTTTTAAGTGTGAAATTCAGTGGCATGAAGTACATTCACATTGCTGTGCATTAAATATAGTTTTAAACTGAGGCCGTTCTCTTTCCGGGCTATGTGCACATACTGTGAATCGGGTGATTTTCATCCCATCTGTGGGCGGTCTAAGCTTCATGGGAGGTTCACCAAGCTCTTCAAATACCTTCTTTCTCCAATCCTCTGAAATCCATGTATCTCTTCTACGTCTAGTAGGTTTTCTTGCATAAATATCTCACTTGTAAGTTCCACTACAAATAATGTTTAAAAGCTATCTTTTTTCAAGGACCAATTGTTCTCTTCTACCTGGTCTTTCCATTCCTATTGGGGATTTTCTCACGCTTCTTTCAGCTCCTAAGATAATGGGAAAACAAATGTTGATCTGTCTTTAATAGTAAACCCAGGTACTATTAATTCATCAACTCCAACACCTGAATACCATCTTGTTTGAAAGTTGAACCGTATCCCATTTTATAATTAAAGTAGTTCAGGTATTGATTTTATGTTTCCTGCCTTGGCCTAGGATGTACCTCACTAACTAATTTAAACAATATCTATAAATATAAAAGTAAGGAATCAACTATAAACAAAAATAGATAAATTTACTACATAAACTCAAAATGTTATTTCACAAGACAATATACAAAAAGATCAAATCCAAGTGACAAACTGGATTTTTTTCATAATATCTGTATGCCAGGACTGGTTTGACATTCAATGCTTTTGTTAGTTTACTGGTATTTCTTGTTTCTGATGAGGCCTCACATTGTTCCTCTCCCTTTGAAAAGGTGCTTGTCTCACTTTGACAGTGGGCTTCTCTTGGTGCTTTGGGCTCTGAATCCCCTGGTCAGAGGGGGATTGACGCAGGCCTGGCCTGAGTCAGAACACTCTGTTCTTGGCCACAAGAAGGCTCTGTGGGTCCTCCCATGTCCACAGGCAGGACAATGTGACAGCCTGCGATATTAGTAAAGGGGGGCTGTGGAGCTGAGTGTGAGTCGAGTAGAAGTGTAAGTCACAGAAGCTTGTACTTTGCTTTGAGATTATCAATTGGAAGGTCATGCAAATCTGGAATGGCCAACAACAATACTTTTCTTCCCACTTTTTTATCCTATAAACGAAACAGAAATAAAAGGGAATGGGGATATTAATGTGAAAAAATTGGAGACAAGAAATGCATTCCACCCTGGTAACATTGTTTGAATACTAGAATTTAGTCATCTTTGAAATAAATTCTCTTAATGTCCTTACAAGTTTTCCCCTGTATAACACTTTCGGTTGTCTTTCTGTCATTAATAACCTGAAGGATCCTGAGTAACAAAACTCTTATTATATTCATAATGGATATAAGAAGGATTTGAACAACTTGAGAAATGGGCAAAATTATGAAGAAGAAATTAGAAAGATCAAAAAACATAAAAAATTAGGTCTTTATTTCATACGTGTCAATAACAACAAAAGATTGAGATAGATTAAAGATTTAAGTATAGGGAAACTGATCAAGAAGGAAATATAAGCATATATATATTTTTCTAATCTTTGGGTAGCAAAGACCATTCTTTTTATTTAAATTATTTATTTATTTATTTATTTTTAGAGAGAGAGGAAGGGAGGAAGAAAGAGAGGGAGAGAAACATCAATGTGTGGTTGCCTCTCACGTGGCCCCCACTAGGGGGCTTGGCCTGCAATCCAGGAATGTGTCCTGACCTGGAATCAAACCTGCGACCCTTTGGTTCGCAGCCCATGCTCAATCCACTGAGCTACACCAACCAGGGCAAAAAGACCATTCTTATCACGAAACGATCAGAGGAACCATAGGGGATAGTCAAATTTAACAACATGCAAATATAAACAAAACTAATCATAGACAATACTTTAGGATAAAATTTTTAATGCTTAAAGACATTAGTACACAATTTAAAGAAAAGTGATACAATAAAGGGGAGAAAAGGACAATAGACAAATACTAGAATAATATTAATGGCCATAAATAAATAAATAAATAAAACGTTTAGCCTCAAGATAATTATTTGGAAAAAGGTAGTCTCTTTTTCGTTCTTCACACTGGTAATGGTCAGAAGAAGTAATAACATCTCATATGACATCTATAAACCAGAACTTTTTAATACACTATTGGTTGATAGGTTAAAAAATGAGGATTGGGCAACATATTTTCACGGATTCATTAACAAATATTCATTGAGCACCTTCAAGATGCCAATGACTGTTCTAGTCATTGGGGTCAGTGCAGTGAGCACAGACAAAAACCTCTGACCTCACAGAATTTTATTCTGTCAAAATTAGTGTGCAAACCCTTTGACCCAATAATTACATTTAGAGAAATTTATTTTCAAAAATGTTTGCACAAAGTACAGGGAGGTTTGTTGTGTAAAATGATATTCATTATAGCACTGTTAGTCATGTGAAAAATTGGAAACAAGCTAAAATTTCATCATAATAGGACTGGTTAATAGATTTGGTATTCATTGTGTAAAACTTTCCTGTAGTTATTAAAAACAATGTGATAGGTTTAAGTCTAAGTGTTGAGGCATAAAATATACTTGTTTATGCATATGTACACATTTGCATAGGATAAACTCTGGAATTATAGACACAAAAATGGTTTCATCTGGAGGTGAAAATATAACAGCCTGTCCTTTCTTAGTGCATTTTAAAGTGGTGTGAATGTGTTTTCTATAGGGTATTTTTGGTTGTATAATCATACTTTTTAAAAGGAAGTATTTAAAAAGCCTTATTAGTTATTGAGGAAATCCAAATTAAAATAACATGAGATACCATGGTTTTCTTTCAAATTAGTTTAAAAAACGGTATTAGCAAAGGTGTGGAGAAATTGACACTCTAATATATGGATGTTCTGTATACCCCATCTTTTCTAGAAAGCAGGCAATTCTTAGGCAAGGTCAGCTGCCAGGCTAGCTGTGGTTTTAGGCAATACTGCCCCCTAGTGGTCATCATTCTCTGGTCATACAATGCAACTTCCAAGGACTAGGAAGTAACTCATAGATGCTCATCTAGGAGTCTAGGTGTAGAGTCCAGGCATGGGCCTGCCTAATGGTGCAGTAAGACATCAGTCTGTCTACATTCAATCCTGCTTTTGTTGTCAGAGAAAAAGGCCAGTGATATGAAAGGAGAGAACTATCTTTAGGCACCCAACACTGTGAAAGAGCTAGGCCCCGAGAAGGGGGAAGCTTCCTTGTTAGCTAAATGAGAAAAAGAACCAGTATCCAGAGGTCAAGCAGAGAGCAAGACCTGGCTTGGTGCGGGCAGCTGAGGGGCTGTGGGAGAGTGGGAGGTCTGTAAGACTAGGGGACCACCGCCAGGGAGATTATAGAACTGTCCGTATCTTCCCCTACTCTCCTAGCCCAGCGATGACAGGAGAGTAAGGCAGAAAAAAACACAAAACTCCCTCATCATTTGTGTTATCACACTGCATTAGACACATTGGCATTACCAGTAGGAGGCCAGTGGAAAAAATCCACTTATCAAAGACCAAAAAAGTCTATCTGTTCACCTAAAAACTCCATTTCCAGGACATGTATTGAGCATATCTTCTTTTTAAAAAAAGGTTTTTATTTATTTATTTTTAGAGAGAGGAGAAAGGAGGGAGAAAAGGAGAGAAACATCAATGTGTGGTTGCCTCTTATGCGGCCCCTACTGGGAACCTGGCCTGCAACCCAGGCATGTGCCCGGAGTGGGAATCAAACTGATGCCCTTTTGGTTTGTAGCACGTGCTCAATCCACTGAGCTAAATGAACCAGGGCTCATAATAGTTCTTTATTGGCTTACTTTTAGAGTCAGTGATTTTAGATAGCCTAATATATATCTTTTACGTTGGTCTCCTGTTATTTAATCACAAATATTATGATATATATTATGTGATTTTTAAAAATTCAGTCTTTATTTTTTAACTAAGAAGTATGGCATGTGTAGGTTGGCCAAGTACCCTCTTTCAATAAAATAGAACGAATGCTACTGTCTCTCCCATTGGCTATTTGAGTTGTAAATGGAG
The DNA here is from genome assembly GCF_014824575.4 of Sturnira hondurensis. Taxonomy (NCBI): domain Eukaryota; kingdom Metazoa; phylum Chordata; class Mammalia; order Chiroptera; family Phyllostomidae; genus Sturnira; species Sturnira hondurensis. The sequence continues at coordinate 9,223,186 of NW_028077105.1, read as the reverse complement.
TTAATTTATGGAAAAGGCCTGGCTCATAGTAAATACTCTGCAATTATTACTTACCATCATTAATGCAGTAAGAAATGACAATAGACATGATATTCTATATTCTACATGATATTCTGATATTATGTCTGTTATATTATTGTCTCTTCCTCTGCTTTCAGTGTTTAGCTCTGGTCATGTACGCAAAGAGTTGTGGGTAGTTTATACACCTAGTAGGCCTCCAAGTGGTAGGGTAGATATGAATGTGTAGGGTAGATATGAATGAATAGGTCCACTATTCAGCCATTATTACTCCCCATCTTTCTGAGAAAAATATTTTAAAATTTCAACAACAAAATAGACAAATCTGTTACCAAATGTATATGTATACAATGTTATTAAGTTCTGCTTAGGTTTTCATTTGACTTTGTTTTAATGGGTAGTTGAAGGAAAGTGCTAACATCGTGGCAAACTATTCTAAAGTCTGTTGATTTTTGTTCTTTTATAGGCTTGCTTTTTGATATATCAAACTTTGCTCACTCATCAAATGAGTTAATAAAGTGAAAGCAATTCTGAGTGACTCTACATTCCACTCAGATTCACACATTGGTGAACAGGTGAACTAAGGAAGAGATGAGCAAGTACGAAAGGCACAGCTAAATACTACAGTAAACGTTTTTCAAATCCACACTACTACCCCGAAAATTCAGAGGCAGGCTGAATCTCAACTGTTAATAAATTTATGTTATTTCAATATTGCAATATTTCTAAATAAATATGGTAAATTTTTATTAATTCCTTTATGGCATCTAACTACGCAAAAATTAGTGGAAAATAAAAAGAATGTCTAATGACATTATTTTGTTTTGTTTTGGGATTAATAAATTGACATTCACAATCTTGGTTTGAAGAATATTTTTGTGTTTATGTTTTGCAATTCCTCTTCAGCAATCAAAATTATTGATTGGCAATTCAGATTTATCACAGTAGTATAAGTGTTCAAAGTTAAATGGATTTTTTAAAATGCAAAACCTATACCCCTATGTAATTACTAGTGTATTAAGTCATAGGTAGAAACACATAATTCAATGTAATAAATTACTAATTCTAAATATTTTGTTATGGGAATTAGAATGACCAACTTTTAAGGGTATAAATTATTAAAAGAAATAATTATTAATTGTCCTTTGCGTTTATTATGTTTATGGCGCTACAATAAACATTATTTAAAGCATTAAAAATAGCAAGCTGCATTTAGGTTTGTTTATACTAAGAATTTAGGACTTCTGCCTCTCGTTCTTTCTGGTCTAGCAATAAAATCAAGAAGTACAGGGAAATCTAGTCCTGACTTGTGAACTTCAAGGTTGCTGCACGACGCAAGCAGGATTAGCTCCTATTTCAAAGCCATGTATTAAAACTTTGTTTACTGATTTATTAATTCACATTTAGGCTGCCAACTAAAGCTAGTGTAATTACTGCTCTAGAAATTTCCCTTGGTCTAATTTATTTTAGATTTTGATTTATAAAATTATACTGGGAATTTAAGAAAATAGAAACTAATTCCTCTCAAACATATTATGCGGGTTTGCTGTTGTTGGGGAGGAACAACCTTTCTCTACCCTCAGGATTCTTCTGGCTTGTCTAATAATCAGATAGACGTGACACCGAGTAGCGAGATAAAATAGTCAAATTTAATACATGTATATGCGAATCCTGCATGCATGAGAGTGTCAGAGACCCCACATGCACAGAAAGTTCAGGGGCAGAAAGGGGGTCGAGGTGCGTATAGCCTGAGCTGGGCATGAGGTAGTGCACCCTGTGGCCTCAGCAGGTCACTACATGAAGGGCACATGTTCAGTTACTAGTTTGTCTTAATATATATAGACAGGTGAAAAGTCATTCCTGGTTGTAACTCCCATCAAGACTCCCAGTTTAAATTCTTCCCGATAATTAAAGTAGTGGGTGGGAGGAAGAGGTTTCTCTTGAGTCTGAAGGAAAAAATTCCTTTAGCTCAAAGCAATCTGCATGTCACAGAGGCATATCTTTGGGTGGGTGCTTCTGTACCCAACACTATTATTTCCAAAACATGGCAGGTGAGAGATCCCAAAGGAGCCTCCCAAATAAAAAAAAGTAGAATGATTTTTTGAAAATTTAAATATACTCAAATATATTGCTTTGCTGGCAAAAAGGAAAGGAGTTTAAAAAGGACAAACTAAAAATGCAAGCAGAAACTCCTGGAGGTAAAGAAGAGACAAAACTTGCTTTCACTCTGAAGGATCTGAAGCTTACCCTTGGAAGCGCACCTGTTGCATAGGTAAGAGGATATAAAACCTAGAGCCCACGCAGGATGCAGAGTAGTCTTACAGGAGACATTTGCACAAAACTGAGACCCTAGTGTAAGGGTATGAAGGTAAAGAGAAAAGAACCCACAATGCTGAAGGGGTGAGCATTGAAGAGCATTTTTCTGTCTCATTTTTTGTTCTGGAAAGAAGGGAATACAATAATATTAAAGCTCATATAAAAAACCTTCATCCAGATTTGAGATCCAAATTCATTATGTTAATGTAAAACATTTAATTGAAGAATATAGTTTAGAATTGTCTAGGGTTGGTAATGCTTCTAGGTAATTTCCAAACACAATCATATTTCCTCTCTAGAGAAATACAACTTCAAACAGGACTTTGAAGAATATTTTCATAGTAAGTTCACAGAAATATGAAGGCAAAGTTAAAAAATCTCTGTTTTTCTCTCCCCTGCCACACACACACACACACACACACACACACACACACACAGATTTAAAAGACCATAGGAGAGAGAGCCAGATAAAATAATTGACTTCGCAATTACATTCAACACTTTAGACTTTCTTAGACATGCATTTTCGAATAGTAAGATCACTAAAAAAGTGCATAGCGATAATATAATTTCTACTGGGAGAAAAAATGTGATAAAGAAAACCAAATCCTAATCTTAAAGAACACAAAAAATTAGTAAAAAAGAAACAGAAAAAAACATTCAGGTCTATAGGAAGCATATACAGAGATGGTAAATAAATCCAAAGAGTAGTAATCACAATTAATATAAGTAGGATAAACTCTAAGGATGTATTTTCCAAACCAACAGGAGAACATCACAGGGAAAACAAGATTCTAACCCAAAAGAAGGCTAAAAGTTCATTTGAAAAATCATTTAGCAAAAATAAAGATAACAAAAGAAAATATATAAGACTATGATACAAGTAAACCCAAACACAGCCCTAATTGCAGTAAATATAAATGAACTAAATTATAGTTAATTTAGTTCCAAACTAGATTATAGTTAACACAAATTTGTCAATTTAGAGTAGAAGTCAAAATATCTCCTGTTTATATAAGAAGATACCTCATTACAAAGACACACAATTGAAAAATTGAGAAAAAATAGACCCCCTCCCCAAAACTAGGCTATGTTATTATTGGACAATATTGATGTTTTAGGCAAAAAGCACTGTTATATGAACTAAGGTGCTAGATTTACTATAAAAATGAAAACATTGAAATGATAAATGAATAAGTTCACTACATAGTAGAAGACTTGAAAACACCTTTCTCCAGGAATTGATAGTTCAGGAAATAAAATAAATGTTAAAGATACAGCACACTAACACATCAGATGTAATAAACAGAGAATGATGCTCCTGATAATATCTAATGATTATGTTAAATATTAAAGATGCAGCACATTAACACATTGAATGTAATTAACAAAGAATGATGTTGCCAATAACATCCAGGCCTGATGTTAAAGAGCCAGTTGGTCACATTCAATGTTCATTATGTCATCATTCCAAACTGATCTGCATTACCTCTGCTATATAGCTTTTCTATACATGTGAAGATCTGTCTCTATTTGCATTGAGATAATACCAGCATAATTATTATAGTTTTCTAGTAAAAATGAGAGTAAGGATGTATCTCTGCCTTGCTTTTCTTCTTTAAAACTTCTTATTGGCAAAATTATTCATTTTCTATATTGATTTTAGAATCATAAAATCAAGTCCCATGGAATTCTGTCTTGATCTTGTTTGGAATTGCATTGAGACTATAAATTACTTTTTATTGCTATTGAAACTGGAATCTCATTTTATATTATATTTTATAATGGAAGAGCCCTAACTATTTTTTGCAACACTTATTATTTCTAACAATTTGACTTTAGATTGTATGTGTTTTTTTCTAATTAAACAATCATGTGCTTAGAAAATGTGGCATATGGCCAGTTTTATTTTCTCTATTTATATTTTTGTAACTCTTTAATTTTCTTATCTTTTTGAAGTGTTCAAAGCCACCAATATCAAGTTCAATGGAATATTGATAGCAGACATACTTGTTCTCTTTCTGACTTCAGTGCTAATGTCTATTATGTTTCTTATAAATTTTTGCAAGGTTTTCTTCTAGGATGTAGTAATTCTCTTCTAATTCTGTTTTCTTATTTTTTAAAACATAAATGTTGAACTGGTCAAATGTATTTTTCTATTGGGTTGGCCAAAATATTCACTGGTTTTAAGTAAAAATAAAAGACACATTTTTCATTTTCACCAGTAACTATTGAACATTGTATTTACCATTTTGTTCCTCTACCTTCTGCCATCTTTCAGGCAACTTTATAATTCCATCCTCCCAAACTTTTTATCTTTTTGAGTAAAGAGCTGATTCAGGTGCCTGTTGCAGTCCTCCAAGGAATCATAATTTTTTCCATTAAGAGAATTTTGTAAAGCTGAGGTAAATGAAAATCTGAAGGTGCATTGTCTGTGAATACAGCAGATGAATCAGACCTTCCCAGCCAAGCTGTAACACAGTTTTTGCCTGGTCATCAAAGAAGCATGTGGTGTTGTCTTACCCCAGGGGAAGATTATGAGTTTTCTGTTGTTTAATTCTGGACTCTTTTCCTCAAGAGCCACTTTCACTTGGTCTTGTTGGGACCAGTACTTGTTGGAATTAATCATCTGGTTTACCAGATGGAGCTCGTGATACAGGACTCCCTTCCAATCACACCCTGTATACATTATCTTCTTTGGATGAAGACAGGTCTTTGGTGTGGTTGGTGGTCGTTCATTTTGTTTGCCATAATCTCTTCCATTCCACATTACTGTGAAGTATCCACATTTCATTGCTTCATAATTTGTTTTGAAAAGCAGAAGATTTTTGATACATTTAATTAAGTAGAGTTACATGCAGAAATATGGTCAAGAAGAGGTTTTTTTTTTTTTTTGGCTTAATTTGTGTAGAACCCAAACACCAACCTAGTGCAAATGATTTCCAGTGCTTGATTTGGATATTTTGAATATGTTGGCTATCACCCCTGTGGTATAATGTCGATTCTTCTCAGTTAACGTCTTGATTTCATTGCTATCGACTTCAACTGGTCTACCTGATCATGGAGCATCATCCAGCCAGAAATCTCCAGTCTGAAACTTTGCAAACCACTTTTGACACATTGAATCAGTCCCAGCACCCTCTCCACACACTGTACAAATCTTTTTTGCATTGAGTTGCATTTTTATCTTTCTTGAAATAATAAAGAATATTATGCTGAAAATGTTTACTTTCATCTTTAATATTAAAATGGCTACACAAAAACTCACCAGTTTTTTTTTAAAGATTTTATTTATTTATTTTTAGAGGGGAAAGGAAGGAGAGAGAGAGAAATATCAATGTATGGTCGCCTTTGGTGTGTCCCCTGCCGGGAACTGGCCTGCAACCCAGGCATGTGCCCTGACTGGGAATCGAACCGTGATCATGTGGTTTGCAAGCCCATGCTCAGTCCACTGAGCTACACCAGCCAGGGCTAAAAACTCACCAGTTTTGATAATTTTTTTAAATGCATGCTGACAGTTGATATGACAGCTGTCAAAATACAATCTAACAAAATTGTTTTGAATGAAGTTAAAGACAACTAAGCAATATTCTAGCCATCTTATGGGAAAAAAACCAACAAATTTTTTTGCCAGGCCCAATATCTACTGCATGGGTTTATTGTTGATTTGAGACAATGTTACCTTATATTAATATTCAATTATCCTTATGGTACAATCAAACTAAACATGTGTGTATGTATGTGTGAGCATTTATGGCACTACCTGATAGTGACTATGACTATGACTACCTGATATTAAAATTTTTGGAGATATACTCATAAAAGGTATTGATTTTTAATTTTATTTTTCCTCTTTCCTTACTGCCCTTATACTGTCTTGTCATTAAGGATGTATTAGGCACATACAATTAGTTGGAGAATGTTCTATCTTGGGAATACTTTGATATCATTCTTTCCATATCTTATGAAAACTACCTCTTTGATGAAAAATAAGTAAATAACTATGTGTGTGGACATATTTATTGCATACACATTTATCAATAATATGTAAATAAATATGTGTGTACATGTTATATATATATTTACAAAACCAAGTTCTATACTTTTTATTCGTTTATTCAATTTTTCTACTTACTATTGAATTATTATGGCAAAAACAATGAGTTCACATGTTCTCAGATAGAAATCCTATTTCTATTTTAAATGGAGAATAGCAGAATTAGCTTGAGGAAAATTAATTGGCTGCCTCATTTCCTATGTGTAATAGATAATTTAAATGCCATAGTTCTATCAAAACCTTTTATAGTTTCTCTTACGTGCTTTATGCTTGTTCAATGTCTGATAGAGGTTTGTTAAAAATTGTCCCCAGGTTTGTGAACTTTTCAATTTCTACTTATAATTCAAGCAGATTTTGAATTTTACATTTTGGGCTTATATGTTAAGTACACACGATATATGGTTCTTTTTATTCTTGGAAGATTATTTATTTTATGATTATATGGCAACCTTTATTCCTATTCATTTTTTTTTGCTTAAAAGTCTACTTCCCTGATGTCTAAATTAATACTACTTCATAAAATTTGTAACTTTTTAACCCCTTTATTTTCAAACTTTTTATGTGGGTCTGTTCAAAGTATAATTCTCTTAAGTGAAATGTAGTGCTCTCTCTCTCTCCATACACACACACACACACATATATTCAGCTATATTTTATAGAGAGAGATGTATATTCTATATTATATACAAGGTCTGTCCAGAAGGTATTCAGCCATATAATATAAAAAATAGAGACATTCATTGAAGAAGATATAAGAAACATTGTACTTGAACAATGGCACCTCAGTCCCCTTCAGAGTAGGCACCTTGGGACCTCATACGGTTCCTTTAATTGACATCAGCTGCCCTGTCCTATTTTCCTGGTCTCATTAACAATCTGAAATCTCTTCCCTTTCAAAGCTGATTTTAGTTTTGGGAAAAGCCAGAAGTTGCAAAATGCCAAATCTGGTCTGTTGGAGGGGCTGAGTCACCTGGGTGATTTGATGTTTCCCCCCAAAACTCACCACAAAATGTGATGCATGAGTGGGCACGTTGTCATGATGAAGCTGCCAGTCACCAGTTGCCCATAGCTGTTGACTTCTGAATCATCTGAATAGTTTCAGTGGAGGAATGTTCAAGCTTAGCACGAAATCTGATGCAAATTCATTGCTCTGCTCAGTGAGTCATTTTCAATATGACAGTCACACAGTGCACATGCTTACTCAACAACATCTACTGCCCCCGTGGACTAGTACAGTTGAAGTTGTCATAGTCACACACACACACACACACACACACACTCCAGTCCCCTCTCCTTAGCTGCCAGCTTACATGGATGTCACAGAAACCGTTCTTGTTAAATTAACAACAGCGGGACTGCTTTCAGACAGATGTTTTCTGTCTGTGTGTGTGTGTGTTTAAACTTTTTCCGGTATGAACATGGCAGTTAAAATTTTCATTTTGTTTAATCCTAAATTAGATAAATAACTACAACTTTTAATTCAAGCGTATAATTTTTTAGTATTTCTATTTCTCAACCATATAACAATGAAGAACAGTATGATTTGCTTAGTGAGTGATGCCTGAAATATCCTCATTTTGTTATTTTAACTAAGAATTTTAATTTCCCCTTTTAAAACAAAAGCTATTAAGATGTAGTTAATTAAATTTACTAGAATATTTTTATTAAATTCAGTAGTCATCGTTTTCCCCCTATTTTCCCTACCTTAACTCCTTGCTCACTTTTCTTTGATAAAATACAAGCTTTTATTTTCTTTCAGAGAATGGCCGGTGGGTAAATGATCTTAAATATTGTGTGTCTGAAACCGTCTTTATTTTGCTTACATTCCTGAATAATAAATATAAATTTTATGTGGACAATTTTCTTTTTTCCTTCCATCACTGGATGCGATTTTGCAGTACATTGTCACAGATAAAAAGTAGGCCTTCTGTCTGACTGTCATTTGTAATTTGTCCTTATTTGCTCTGGTAGCAAAAAAAGTGTCACTTCTGTGCCAGATGCTGTGTCGCATCAGCATACTGTGTCCACGTGTGGGTGTTCCTAGCGAGTCAGAGTGTATTTCACATCCGAGGGCTCATGCCTTTCTTCAGTTCTGGAAGAGTTTAAGCGCTTATCTCTTCAAACGTTCCATCTCTCTCTGTCGGTGTCCCCTGTTAGACGAGTGTTGTAGTCTTTCAGTCTGCCCTGTGTATGTCTTCTCTGCTTTGTGGCGCTTGTTTTTCCTCTGAACTGGGTTCTGAACCAGTTCTCCCTTCTGCTAACCTTTCTAGCCATTCTGCAGTTGTTTCAATTTCCTTGTTAATCACGTATCTTGCATTCCATTTTAATGGCACTGTTTTTCATTTTTAGTATATTTAAATGAGCGTTTCAATGTTCTTAAGAAAATTGTATTTCTTAAGAATTTCCAATTAAAAAAATTTTAAGTGTAAAGGGAGCTCTGACTCCTTTCCCCCTAGAAAATCTTCATTGTATTTAAAATGTGCCCAATTAAAAAAATAAACTCAACCCTGGCTGGTGTAGCTCAGTGGATTGAGCACTGGCCTGCGAACCAAAGGATCACGGTTCAATTCTCAGTCAAGGCACATGCCTGGGTTGCAGGCCAGTTCCTAGCAGGGGATATATGAGAGGCAACCATACATTGATGTTTCTCTTCCTCTCTCCTTCCCTTCTCCTTTAAATATAAATAAATAAAATCTAAAAATATTTTTAAAAATCTGAATGCTTTAAAAAAACTCATATTAATTAAAACAAATTCACATTCTAATTATTGATTTTCTTGGCTGTCTTTTAACATTGTGTTTCTTCATGTGTTTTAGAACGTCCCTGTCTCTCTCTTTCCTCCCTCCTCATTTCCTCTATCCCTCTCTCCCAATTTGCCACATTCTGCCACACTTCCCTGCTGACCTACTGATCCCATTTCGCAACCAGGTCATAGAACGACAATATGTCATTCTGGGCCAGCGATGATATTGGAAATATCAGATCCTTCACAAAACCAGTGAGTAGTTGAGCTCAGCCTCCTGTCACAGGTTGTGTATCTTTTTGTTTATTTTCTAGTCACAAAACATCAGGCTCATGCCGTGTTACATTTGCATCCCATTACTGGTCAATGTAGATATTTATTCTGAGTGAATATGGCTAGGTTATTTTGATATCTTTATGCTTTATTTGTATTTATGAAGGATCAGGGGAGTTTATTAAAGGAAATACCCTTTGCATAATTTTGAACTGGGTATCTGTTTATTAGTTTCATTGTTCATTCTTCTTCTTTTTAGATACTTGAAATAGAGTTTATTCTGACTCTGAATGAAAGAGAATGGGAATGACAGTAATAAACAAGGTTTCAGTCCTGAATATTGTCATGTGACTGCAGTCTTATGTTTGACATTCAGTAAGAAAACAACTGCATTCCAACACAACTAAATACGCAGGGTCCAAAATGAAGGTATTTTTTAAGTGTCACATTCACTCCAAAGCCCATTCATCTCCTTCAGCAACCCAAAGATCAAGTACATGTTCTGCTTAGCTATACAATAAAGGAGCGTAACGCTGCACCATTGACATCATGAAATAGTTGCATATAAAACTCGACTTCGGATGCTGGGCTCCAGCTTCCCCTTCTCACAGGTTGTCATCCTCATCCATGAGAATGGTGGTCTGAGCATCCTCTAGGTTATGTTCATCTTTCCAGCCAGAGCTGGGCCCCGACAGCTGTAGGTGGTTAAAGGGAAGGCACGGCGACAAACTCTAAGTTAGGATCTCCAGTTAGTTTTCTGGAAAGCCAGAGGAAGGGCTTTGCAAAATTGTAGTTACTTTTGCAGAAATGTCGTAGTACCGATGATTCTTTTTTCAGTGAAAAAGAACGATTTTGCCTTAATTTTCCTGTCTTTAATATCCACATTGCTACCATACAACACAATGGGGATGTTTTAACACATTTGTTCTAGATCTCTATGTTAGTTAAGCACGTTCTCATAAGTAACTCTAGAAGTTACTGGGCTTGAATGCAATAGCCATCTCTTGGTCCACCCAATTTCTCCTGACACACTGTATCTTGAACATTGAGCTTAAAGAGTCCTCTGTTGGTAGCTACATACTTCTTTTCAAATTCACCAGTCAGATGACATTTCACAAATGTAGTTTGTGAAAAATTCAGTCCCACCATCATCAACCAACATAAATTTGAACTGAATTTGGGGCTCTCTCTGAGCACCATCCCAGGCCCCATCTTAATGTTCACTCTTTAATTGTGCTTTCTTGACCTGACCTATATATTGTCTTCTCGATATTGTGGTAACATTTGAGAATTCTTACAAAATATCCTTTTCAGACTTTTCAAAGACCTGTCGAAAGTTTTGCAGTTGGTATTGAAAGCTCCTTTTACATTTCTTCAGCCTCCAGCAATTAAACTGCAAATCTTTGCCACGCTCTACTCTTATCGTACATTCTTCTGTTATGATGTGCATCTTCTTCAAAATCCAGCATTTAAAAATTTTTAACCACAAAACTATAGATCCCATTTTAAGGACTCTCTTCAGCCACCCTACAACAGGATTCTTGATTTTAGGGAATGTGTCCTTGCTAAGTATGACAAGATTTCATCTCAGTGATTCAAACTTTGGCAATTGCTATTGGTGTCTTATCCATATCTGTTAGTATTCACTCAAAATGCTGAAGTTTGCTCTTTGCAGACACACATGACTCTCCCCTTGTGGGCATTTCATGGCTGCATTAGCTGACTGGCTCCAAAGGCAGTGCAAAGCAAAAGTGCTGGACTGCTCATACCTCTAGAAGTGGTCCTCAGAAATATTGGATAAGATGTGGTGACTATCACAGGTTCCTGTTCCTCCTGTGGGGTAACTCTGAAGCATATTCTACACCTTCTCCCATGGTCCCTCAGTGACATTCAATTTCAGACACCCCCAGTGATGATTTACTTGTGTTTCATCTTTTATTTCCTTCCTTTCCTTCTTTTCTCTTCAAACTTTTACAGGCATTTACCTGGGTCACTTCCCAACACACATTATTCTATATTCTAACCCCTTTTGGGGTGTTTGCTTCTGGGGAATTTCAAACTCAGATATCAACCATCTTGCTTATGTGCTATATTTAACTAGTGTTCATCCATTCCTATTTGATTTCATGACAGATATTGTCACCGCATTTGGCTATCTCTTCTGAATGTTTTAGTTTGCTCTTTATACACATCCCCTCTTTCACTGTGCTGAGCTACTCACCTACACCTTAAGTGTAGTCTCCTTGTTTTTGCAAAAGGTACAAGATTCTAGCAGCGCTCTTTAGGGAAATTCTTCTTTTTGCTTAGGGCCTGACGAAAATCTCTTGTCAATCAAACTTTAGTCAAGGTCCTCTGAATCCTTTTCCCAAAAGGCCTTAAATTTTGAACTTCCATGTTCTTTTTTCACATTGCCCAGTTTTAGCAAGAATCCTGCTAAGTTGGTTCAGCCAGAATCCTCTACTCTCAGTATCTTTATCCTTGATATCAGGTCAGGTTCTTCATTTTCTACCATCTCCCAGGTGATATCTGTGGTATCTGAGTGTGGTCATCCTAGCCTGTCCTTACCACAGATCTCATTAGGTCAGTGTACCTAGAATGCTTCCTTACGTAACCCTTGTATTTCCTTTTAGTAATGTTTTTACCCACTGATCACCCTCATCTCCTACTCCAGATCCTTGGCTATAAATGTTGTACTTGGAATTGAGTCCATTTCTTTACAGAAGCTTCTTGCCCTCTATCTGAGTAGTTCTGAATAAAATGTCTTTACAACTTGAACTATTGTCTAGGTCTGGTATTCTTTGACATGTTATTTCTGTTGGTCTTTTTTTTCTTTCTTTTTAAATACTATAAGCTTCTGAGAAAAAAAAAACAGACTCACAGTGTAACTGTGAGTTACATGGGTTCTTTATAACCCATGTTTGCAGTCTGGAGCAGGCATAGACAAGCGTTAACTTTTTCTTCCTGTATGGACTCTGTGAGTTCATTTTTGCTAGCAAAGGTGTAACTGCATGGTGTGTTTAAAGGATAGAAAACAACACCTATTTGCTTGGCTTCAGAGTGGTGGATGGCGTCGTTGAAAGATAAGTAGCATCTTATATGACTCCTTCCTCTTCCACCTTGTTTTGTACAGTGATAAAGTAATTATTTAATGTATAAAATGGTAAGTGCTTGTAAATGTAATCTGAACACATAACTAACTTTCACAATACTACGACTGGGAAAAACTTTCTAGTTTCCTTTTTTTGTGTGTGATCTCCATTATTTCCATTTTTTTAAAGCAGGGAAGTCACATCGTTTTCTTTCTATAGAAAGAAGGCTAAAAACTGTCAGAAAATCTTGGACAATTTAATTTTTATAATCAGCTAGCTGAATGGATATTATTCAGAAGGAAAGGCACCACCGAGAAAATTCTAGAGCATTTAAACCTAATTTATGTTTAATCTCTCAATAGGCAAATATTGATACTGGGTACTAAAATCTATAAAATGAAAGAGAATGCTTTTCATGGCTTTTGAACAAAGCCACTACAATCACTTTGCCAGTTATTTTTTTTTATCTCTTTGAATTGGCTTATTGTTTCAGGCTTTTTCCCTCACTCAGAGGCAATTTAATCAGAAAAGAAGTTTTTGTTTGTATATTCTGTTGAAGAGTCTGAAACATGTTTCCTTGGAAACTTTGATTGTCTGGAACAGTCATTTACATAAACAATGTTTTCATCAGAGCTAACATTTCCAAAGAAAGGGGAATATTAGTAGTCGGCCACCCATAAAGCATGAATAAAACTAAGATGTGTTTATTCCGAGAATCATTAGGATTGGCAGAACTTGTTTACCTTCATCAACAACATGAAATAATGACACACACAAACTTGCCAAAGTCTGCCCTAGGCTACATGTTCTATACATTATGTAAAAATATCCGTCCTATTCAACTTAGGTCTCATGGGTGGAAAGCTAACTGAAATAATTGTTTGAAGTGAAATATCGGGAAAAAAATTCAACATTTTACTCTACATCAAAACAAGTGACTTTATATTTATTTGTCAATGGGCTTCCAAGACCTTTGCTTTGATGGGTCAGCTGAGAGAAATTGTACCTTTTCTTTTTTTAAAGATTTTATTCATTTTTAGAAAGACAGGGGAGAGAGAGAGAGAAAGAAAAGGAAAAAAAACATCAGTTGGTTTTCCACAGCCAAGAACTGAACCCTCAGCCCAGGCATATGCTGTGACTGGGAATCAAACTGGTGACCTTTTGCTTTGTGGGATGATGCCCAACCGAGTGAGCCACACTGGCCAGGGCTGTACTATTTCTTACTAATATAATCACATATGTAACGTGGCCTGTAATTTCCAATTTTTTTAGAGATTATGTTAGTGACCCACAATTACAGAATCTTTCAAAGCATTTGACTTAAATTACATAGCTATCCATCCTCAATGACATCATCAATTTGGATATGATTTATTTACTTATATGATCGCAGTAAAAAATACGACTGGCAGAAACAAGAAATGTAGCTGAATATTGGTAAGCACTCAGCTCTGCTGGTGGGAGTGCATACTCAGAATTTGCTGAACACTAGCTACATGGGAGAGGCTTTTATCACTCATAGCGTGACTGGGCCTAAAATGAAACTGACACGAGGTAGATTAACAGGAGAAAATCACACATTTTAAAAAATATTTTTACATGCACATGGGAGTTTTCAAAAGGAAAATAAAGGCTTACCCAGGCTTTTAGGCTCAGAAGCTCATACATCTTTTTAAACAAAGATAAATAAATTATGAAGATGTGACAAGACACACGTCTTGGGGTAGGGGCGAAGGCAACAGTGCTACTGGGACTAGGAAACATACAGAGGAAATTAACAGGAAAAGGTTTTGGGGTTTTTTTCCAGTAGGTTTGCTTATACAGGTCAAACTTGGTGTCTGGTAATAAGAATGCTCTTTTCTTCCTGGTAGAAGAAGGGCCCATTGTCATGGGGAACTTTATGACCCGCTTGTGGGCGGAAGAGGGCAGGAGTGATCAGAGAGCCTTTCCTGCTTCTTCGATTTCTCAATCGCCTTTAGCTCAAAACAATCAATATGGCAGAGAGGCATATTTTGGGGTGCATGTTCTAAACGCCTTCAGTCGTTAGGTGTATCGAGCTGTGTGTTTTGCTGTGGTGATGCCAGAGAAGATAAAACGGATGAGAATCCCTGCCGGCTCAAAGAAGTACTGTAGATTAGTAAATAAGCAATTTAGTAAATAACTGTAACAAACCAGAGGTGTCCTCTGTCTGAATATCTTCCCACGTTTACAACATGCCTACGGTTCTTTCCGTTAGAAGTCCCTGATGTTGAAGCTGAAAACTTACGGCCCTTCCTACCCTCAATGCATCCGAAAGGCTTTTCTCCAGTTTTTACTCTTTGGAGGTGAAAAGATACATGATCTATCTGAAGACATGGCCAACCTTTTCATTTACTTTTCCATCGGTTTTTTTTCTTTGAGCAAAGTATATATTCTGTCTGAAGATTTTCTACAGCGTAAGCGCCTTGAGCTGAAGTTTGAGGACACTTCGATAGGAGTTGGCAGCATTCAGGACACAGTGACATTTGTCAGGATTTTTATGGTAGAAATGGAGAGGGTAGCTGGCTGTGTTGAACCAGTCAAGAAGACTGAATGTCCCTCGTATATTTGTTATTACATTATGATTATTGGGGCAAGGAGTACAATTAAGTATGCTTTCATCTTTTCTTTTTTGATTGGCACATTGCATAAGTTTTCTTCCAGAAAAAAAATAAATGCTGTGGCTTTTACCCTATTTAGATATATCACTATCATTTTATCTAAACTAATATTTTAATATTAAGGGATATGTTTATTTATAACTATTTTTGTCAGTACCACAAACCAACTTTCCAAACATTTTCTTTTCAATGACAAGTTTATTAAACCTATTTAGTACTTTTCTTTTATGCCATATTATGACACAGTGTTTCAGAAACAAGTGAAGAAGAAAGTTAGAATAAATATTTTATTTTACCTTGTGAACAAAAGAAATAAAAAGACTGTGGCTCCTTTTAAGTAAAGACAAACACTAAATGTACATAATGTGATCATTCATTAAAATACTCCCACTGTGTCAGTAAATAAAACACTATTTTTCCAGCTCTGCCTCTTCCTATTTCTTTACAAAAACAACTCAGTGTAATTGTGGTCTTTCTTTTGATACTATTGTGATTTCCTATGAAGCAATTTTAGGCAAAGCAAAATCACTGGTATGTGTGGGAATTAATTGGTGGGACAGTCTTGGATTCAAAAAGAAACAGAGGGAACATGCTGTGTGATGTCTCTTGATCTTTTTTCTTTTTGGATAATACTGAGTCATTTTCAATTCTCCTGTTTTTTGAAAATATTCTTGATAATATTTTCGACTTGAAGTTGAACTTTTTCTTCATGTGTTTTATTTTTTATTTTTATTGTTTTCATAGTTTGTTTTATTGTATTTTTTATCACCATTTAGCCCCCTTATACTTCCTCACCCTTGCAATCACCACACTGTTGTCCATGTCCATGAATCTTTTTCTTTTTTGCTCCATCCCTCTTCCCCGCAACCCACTTCCCATAGCTCTCAGCCTGCTCTTTATCTATGAGTCTCTCTATAGTTTGCTTGCTAGTTCACTTTATTCATTAAATTCCACATTTGACTGAGATTTATCTTTCTCTGACTGGCTTATTTCAATTAGCATAATGTTCTCCAGTAGTAATAGAATGTTCAGTAAAACACTAGGTGGCAGGCACACTTCCAAGCATTTAGGATATATCAGTAAGTAAAACATCAAGGATTCTTGACCTCTTGGAACTCCCCTTGTAGCAGGGAAGATGTTCAATAAAAAAAAATGGACATAAGCAGTAAGTGAATTATAGTATGTTAGTTGAGAAGCACTGTGGGAAAGGAACCAGAGGAGAACAGGAGAACTGGGAGCATTAAGGGCATGGTGGAGTTGGCTGAGTACCCTTTGGAAGGTGATACTGAGCAAAAACCTGAAAGAGCAAGGCAGTTAGTTTTGCAGGCACGGCGGGGAGAGGGAACTAGTAGGCTCTCTGTGGAAGACGGGTATCTGGTGCACGGGAGGGTGGAAAGGGGCCCGGGAGGCAGGAAGCTGAGTGACTGAAGTGGCTCTCAGAAAGGGAGGTCAAAGCAGGACTGTCGTCTCATATCAACACTTTAAAAGGATAACTCTGTGTTCTGTGCTGAGAATAAAGTTTGTGTGACCAGAGGATAAAGTAGAAAGAACAGTTGGGAGACTATTGAAATAAAACAGATGAGAAATGACGGGGATTCAGACCCTAGATTTTGTGTGGTAGGATCATGGACATCTTTTGAAGGCAGAGCCCTTAAACCTTTTTTTTTAAGATTTTATTTATTTATTTATCTTAGAGGGGAAGGAGAGAAACATCAATGTGTGGTTGCCTTTTGTGCGGCCCCTGCTGGGAGTTGGTCTGCAAGGAACCAGCCTGCAACCCAGGCATGTGCCCTGACTGGGAATCAAACCGCAATTCTCTGGTTCACAGGCCCGCGCTCAATCCACTGAGCTACACCAGCCAGGGCTTAAACCTTTTTTTAAAAAGTATTCTGGCCCTGGCTGGTGTGGCTCAGTGGACTGAGCACCAGACTGCAGACCAAGAGGTTGCCAGCATTTGATTCCCGGCTGGGGCACGTGTCTGGGATGTGGGCCAAGTCCCTGGTTGCAGGTGTGTGGGAGGCAACTGATTAATATTTCTCTCCCTCTCTCTCTCCCTGCTTTCCTCTCTCTCTAAAAATAAATAAATAAAATATTTTTTAAAAAGTAGTCTGTTTCTTTGCACAAGATAGAAATCACACATAGAAAAAATTCTAGCATTGTTTCATAATATTTCTAGGTATAATTTATTACTCCTTCTTATTACAGAAAAAGTGATGAAATTCTATGTGGTTTATACTCCAAAAAACTCATTTTTAAAAAAGTTGGAGTGATAGGTGCTGGGAGTGATATATTTCTCAGGTTATTTGTAGATCACTTTTTAAGATGAGCTTGGTTCTCCTATGGTGTATCATTTCTTAGTGCCTTGAATGTAAACATATCTACTAACTATAGAAATACTGTAATTTATGCCAAATTTTAATGAAAAATTTTATTTAAAAAATAAATGCCGTTATTCAAAAAGGTGATGTACATATACATATCACATATATATATTCTAGTTTTTTATGGGTCTTCTTAAACTAATAATAACTTTATTTCTTTTCTTTTATTACCACGTTATTTGAAATGAGGAAGCTGGTATTTTGAAATGTTCGCAGATATAGCTTACATTTTTCCCCATTGCTCTAAGTGCCGGTTCTTGTTGGAAATTGAAAGACAAATCAAGTATCTGCAACCTATTTAACACCGTTGTCAAAATCATTCAGCTTCACACGGTGCTGCTCCCTAGATCTCTGACTCTCTATTTTAAGAACATATTTGTGTTTTCTTTTTCCTCCTTTACCCTAATTTCTATTTTAGCAGGCTATTTGCTTTCTAAACAATTGAAAATTATGTCATAACTAGTTTATTGCCTTCTATTGACATAAGGACATGTTCACATTTTAGGTTGTAAAAATGGTGTGAAAATGGAAAAGACAGAGATGAAAATGATTAAAGTGAATACAAGAAAAGGGTGTGTAGCGTGGTGGTAAAAGGCAGCCATCTTCCTTGATAGAAATCTGTCCTGAGTCTCTTTTACATCAGCTTGAATTTGGCAGATACTGACAGCTGAAAAATAACTCATTGAAAGTTTCTATTTTTTTTTTTAGTTTGAGTACTGATTAGTTCATTTCTTCTGGCAAATCTGAATTCTCTTTATTGGAATTTAGGCGGCTATCTCAGCTCGTCATAGACAACATAGGTTTAAAATAACAGAAATGGAGAGAAAAAGATCTCACAATAAATATTCTCATTCCTCAATTTGATTCTATTCACTTAGGGGTTTCTTATTTTTTTTTCTTAGATTGATTTCAGTTGGTAAATACCACTCACAATTTCTCTCTCTAGCCAAACTTTCCCCTGACTTGGAGGCTATATACCCATTTGCCTACAATTAATGCATCACAAACTGAACTCCCAATCTGCTCCTCTTCCTATAATATCACTGCTTCCAAATTCCATAAAAGTCATCTCTGTCTTAAATGATAGCATTTAATTCTTCCAATTTCTGTGTTCCTAAGACGTGGATTCATCTTCGACCCCTGTTTTTCTCCCTTACCTCACATTCAGTTATCAGACAATCACATTAACAGTAATTTCTAAGTATATATACCATCTAACCCCCACTCTTCCTTAACCACCATGTACAGACTAGATGTTCTTAACAGACTTCTGAATGGTTTCCTATCCCTTGCAGTTTCTTCCCATTACAACAACTAAGTGATCCATTTAAAACATAATTAATTTTGTGTCACTTCTCTACTAAAAACCTGCATTTGATCCCATTTCAATCGGAGTAAAAGCCAGAGTCCCTACATATCCTGGCCTACGGTTACCTCTCTTACAAAACAATAGTGTTCAAGATCCGCCAGCAGAAGAGGCCTAATGAGCACATGGATCTTGGATGAATACGCTGAGGAGCTCGCTTTAGAAGTGAGAAATCAAAGGAGTCTTAACAAAACCATAATCTAGATGCTACTTAGTTCCTGGGCAGAGAGAATAAAAATCCTCCACGGAGAAAGAAATTACCATCTGGAGCTACAAGTTTTACATACAGCATGTGTTATTCCTTTGACACTAAGCCTGTTATAAGATAGGATCATGTAATCAGAAACAAAGAGAAAAAAAGAGACAATAGAAACAGATTCCCAGGCAATCTAGTAATCAGTTAGTAGTTAAGAACATTAACATAACAATAATGAACATTTTGAAGAAAACAGGAAAATACGTGGGTGAAAAGATGCAAAGTTAGAGAATGTTACTATAAAATTAGAAATGAAAAATGACATAATAGGGCTAAAATTAAGAACTTTGTAAGAATGGAAACAGAAGACATAATTCAATAAAAAATATCTAGTTTGAATCTTTGAAAGATAAATATCATCAGATACATATGAAACACATGAATAGGATCGAGAGTTCTAGAAAGAGAAAGAAAATATGACCGAGAAAATATTTGAGTAGATAATGACCAAGAATTAGGTAAAATTGATGAAAGACTTGGAGAGCGTCTCTACTGGAATATCTCTAGCAGAACACACATACAAAGAAATCATACCCAGACATATTGGAGAAAAATTATAAGAATTGAAAACAAATAGAAAATCTTAAAAACAATAGAAGTAAAATAGGCCTTTTATCTTCAAAGCCTTGCAACTACTTACTCAGTGGGAATGATTGTAGTCAGAAATCAATAGAATGACATCTGAAAAATGCTAGAGAAGACTCGTCTATGTGAACTTTATGTCAAGCAAAATAATCCTCCAAAATGTAGACAAAGTAATTAATGATATTTCAGACAAACAAAAAGTGAGAAGTCACCACCAGCAGTTCTGAAGAAATGGATATTTAGGAAATTCCTCAGAATGTCAGAAGTAAAATGATTCCAGATAGAATTATGAAAATTTGGAAGGTAAGATAAATATGTGGAACATTTCAAACCTATACTGTTCATACAAAACAGCAATAACAGTAATGATTTATGGAGCTTAAAATATGTGAAGAATGAAAACACACAATAATACAAAATATACGAAGGGGTAATACCAATTTTAATATTTACATTTTCGTTTTTCTTTCCTAGAGTTGCAAGTTGGGTGACTTCCAATGTCTTGCTGTTGATAGCTTTACCGAATATTTTGTTGTGCATAATACAGAAATACATCTTTCCCAGTTCTCATCAGTTTCCTCACTGTCTGCTGCCTGATCACTAAAACAATGTTACTCAGGCAAAGTGTTTGTCAAAGGAAGTCCCCTACTTCAAATTACTAATACCTATGTTAGTTTAGGTAACATGAGAGGCTGATGCTCAAACCACACAAACACAAGAGAGTTTTGGTTTGTTTATATGACTGAAGATTATTTACTGCTCAAGTGTGATCCAATCCACATGCTCTTGGTTGATCGTCAGCCTTCTACCAAGTAATTCCATCTTGTTTTCAACATCTTTTAAGACTTTTAAATCTTTTGCATTTAGTTTCATAAAAAAAAACCCCAAACTGTGTGAATAAAGTAGAGTTGTTTCTCAGCCTGCAACATCATTTTCACTCATCTTATATTTTTGTCATTGCCCACAGGTGTCCAAAAATTGGCACTGTAGACTTTGGATGGGTAACAGGCCTCCCATATTAGTAAGGAGAGATCATGAATCTTGGTTGGATAGTTAAACAGTTCTGTCATGGAAAGCTTTTCAAATGCATTTGTAAACCAAGCTTATTCCCCATCATATTAATATTGTGCCATATTCAAAATCAAGTAGACTAGATGAGGTAGCTATGGTGTGGAGAGGGAACTGACATGTATTTTGCGCCATCATGTAAAAACTTTCAGGTAAGTCACTTATCTAGGAGTACATGTCACGAAAATGATAGACATAAGTTGAAAACAGTCATGCAATCCCTCTATGCCTTGAAAAAGTACATTCATTTTACTTGAGAAATATTTGTGTATTTTAACCTATTTACAATGAATTTAACTTAGTTAAGAGACCCTAGAAGTAAAGAGAAGAAGATATTGGTGAGAGTGTTTTGTATATGGAACGTTTTATGAATCCTCCTTTAATTCTGCTTGAAGTAGCAATAGAATTCTGAAGTTAAGCAAACTTTCAAGATTTAGGTTCGCCTTCCAAAGTTTACTCTTCTGATGTGAGAAAATATAAAACAAAAATGTGTGTAATTAAAGTATTTGTGCTGAAACTCTTAATTTTTTCAAAATCACTCATACTTTAACAGCGGAGTGATCGGAGGGTAATTATAGTCCTCTCATTTATGATCACAGCTCATGCCTCCAGAGGAAGTGACTGTTTTCGGAACATAAACTTGAACTCACAGGCTGTTTGTATGTATTAGACACATGCTGCAGCATCAAGCTTGATTAAATGTGGGATATATTCTGTGAGAATAACAATATAACACATAAAATGTATATTATAATAGTAAATTTAAGGCAAATCCCATTGATTATTCATACTAATCATTTCATATGAAAGTACTCTATTTTACATTTTATTCTACAAATAACATTTAAAACAATTACATTCATCCATGAATATATTTCTTTCCATCTCAGAATCAGAGAAGATGGCTATTTAGAAACTGCTAAGTATAGAACTGAGTTTATATACTTAGGTTGTCAAACCCATTTAGATTTAAAGAAAACCTTTCACTGGTTATCTGTTTTCAATATCCTTATTACATTAGCGCTGAAAATTTGTTTCTGTAAAGCATTGAGTTCATTTACTTTGTTGAGTTCCTGTTCAAAAGGCACCTTCCAGTATGACAAAATAAAAATAATTAAAAAGTTTAAAACATCATATTAAATGCTAATCATATCTGATGACATACATATTAAATTTTATTGTATTTCATTTTGCCCTTGATTTGTTATTGAATACAGTAGCTGTATTTTTAACTTGGCACATGAATGAATTTTAACTTCATAATAATCATTAAGACTGCAATGAAATTGTTGATTTTCCTGTATTTAATACAAGATTTTTATTGGGATTTACAAGAGATTTTTTGAATAGACAAAGTAGCTGAAAATCTAACTGTGAGGTATTTATTTTGCCAACATTAAAAAGTCAATATATGCATTTTACTGCCAGAGTCAAGGATATTTTCAAAAAAAACAAGGAAAAAAATTGTAGTCTTCAAAAAGCCTGGTAGTGTGGTTGCTAGTAAGCCTGTCAGATGAGCACCTCCTGGTTCTTCCCATCGTTAGCGTATAGGCTTTGTGCTTATTAGCTGCCTGGTCTTCACTATGATCGATGGTTTGTGTTCTCCTTTTTTTGGTGTTTTTATTTTTTAATATTTTAAATAATGTTCCTCTAAATTTAAAATTTTAAAATTAGACCCCTGGCTGGCGTAGCTCAGTGGATTGAGCGCGGGCCTGCGAACCAGAGGATCGAGGTTTGGTTCCAGTCAGGGCACATGCCTGGGTTGCAGGCCGGTTCCTTGCAGGCTAACTACCAGCAGGGGTCGCACAAAAGGCAACCATACATTGATGTTTCTCTCCCTCTCTCCTTCCCCTCTAAAGATAAATAAATAAATAAAATCTTTAAAATAAAATAAAATAAAATAAAATTTTAAAGTTAGTTGCTTGCTGTCTTGGGTTCTAAAAATTTAGTGAAACTCAGTGAAGACATATTCAAGCCAGTTATTAACCCTATGAAGTTACTCATACCAGTAGATTTTCCCTCTCCAGATCACATATGATTACTGAATATCACAACTTCTCCGTTATTAAAGTAAGCAGTAAATCAAGAAACAAAATAGAATAGAATTGGCATTAAGAAGAAATAAACTGCTACTTAAATTACTCCTCTAACTACACAAATATTTGCATCTGGAGCTAGTGGGAACTCTTTCATTCATAAATTTAGATTTAAAGTTGATCTTTTCAAAGGATTCCTATAGGTAACTACTGGAATTGTTCCCCAAAGGGTGGAATTTAGCTTCTTGGTTAAAGACCACAAAGGGACATGAGTGATTTGATAAAGTCCTTCAAATAATTCTGATATTCATATCCCTTCCTTAAGGATCTTGCACCTAATATAATGATGTTTTTCAGTGGGTAATTGAAAGTCAGTTTCATCCAACATTGTTCAGAAAATAAGGTGAGGAGATAGAACTGAAATCCACGTCTTTCGTTTTCAATGCAGTGCCCGTTCTAATGCATCGTGTTTCACTACACCCCTCTTAAAATGATCTTGGTGTCAGTAACAATTTATCACTCAGTCCGAAAGTGAACGCAGATTCTTTGACCCTTCTTAAAAAGAAAAACTAAGTTCCTGGAAGCCATGGTGTCCAGCAGAGACACAGGCAAATATGAATTGACTGAGTTATTCTCAGCTTGATGTGTCTTGACAAACTCAGAGGTATTGATACAGGTTTACCAGTCTTTAAGCAGATTTTGTCTTCTTTTATTATTTTAAGGTTTTGACACATATTGTTAGAATATTTAATCGAGGATGAAAAATGTCAGAGCTTTTGCGCTAATGACTAATTTTGATTCATTCATCCAACCATTCTTGTCCGCATTTCCATACTGTGGTTTCATTAATTGGGTCGGTTCAGATTGTACTATCAATGGGAGGATAGTTCTGGAGGACAGCAGACAGTGAGGGTGCACCTCCCTTCTCTGGTTGTACGGAAAGTAGATTATTAAGAGGAGTTGTTATGCAGCTGCGATCCGTCAGTCCCTGCTCAATGCACCTCCTTTTCGGAAGGACCTTCAGGAGCTTCATTCAGAAACAATCTGAGATCAAAATGACTCATCCTCTTTCCTTTACATATCCACTATGTAAATTCTTTCACACCCCTCAATTCAATGCCTGAGCTTTGAAAGGTACTCTTATTTTTTGGATACATCTCAGACTTTCTTTTTATCTATTAAATATTATGTATATAAACTGTTTTCAAGAATATATTCCTTTACTAGAGAGGAATACATCTATTAAAAATTTATTGAATGCTTACTATGTGCCAGATATTGTCTTGGGTCACGAGCATATAACAAAACATAGGTCTAGCTGCCTGCCACTATGAAACCCAATACTTGAGAGGCAGGTGCTGATGTAAAGGGAAGTGGTTTATTCAGACGCCAGCCACATGGAAGATTGAGGGACTCATTCAAAGCCCATCTACCCAGGAAGATGGGTCACTCATGTCTCAAAGCCCATCTCCACATCTCAGTAGACGCAGAGGTGTTTATAAGGAGAGAGGGGGGAATCGAACAAAGATATCAAAGAAGGGGGTTAAAAAGTTCTTGACATGCAGATGAGCACAGTCCATTCCGATAAGGCAAGTGATGATCCAGGATGCATCATTTGGGATTCATATCATCCTGATTTCATGTCATCCTGGCTGCATGGTTAAAGGTTGGCAGATCTCCAGAGCTAGGATGCCTGAAGGTCAGGGTCTGTATCTTCTGAAGTTAGTTCCCAGGATTCTCGTACAAACATGCTGTTTGTGTATATACACGTTAATCAGAATCAGCACTTACAAAACCACTGTCAAAAGAACGGTGTGGTGGGTTACAATTTCCCACTGTTACACGCATGGTCAATAATATAGTCTTTATCCTTATGGGATTTATACTCTTGTTGGAATTTATGGAGTTAAAGTCTCGTGGCTAAAGATTATACATATTACATATATTTTATGTATGTGTATACACATATTACACACAAATATACATTTCTATTTGCACATATCTACGTATGTGTGTGTTTGGTGGTAAGTGCTAATAAAAAAATGAGTTAAATAGCCCCTGCTGGTGTGGTCCACTGGATTGAGTGCCAGCCTGCGAACCAAGGGGTCTCTAGTTTGATTTCCAGTTAGGGCGCATGCGTGCGTTGCAGGCCTGGTCCCAAGTCAAAGGTGTGCGAGTGGCAACCGCATGTTGGTGATTCTTTTACTCTCTGTCCCTTCCTGTCCCTCTGTAAAAATAAATAAATGAATAAAATCTTTTAAAAAATTAAGTAAATAAAGGGACAGAAAAATTCACAAGACTGCTATTTTAACCAGTCAAGAAATGTCTCAACACTTCAGTAGAGATATAAATTAAGAAAGGGCAGGAGCCCCAGTGAGAGCTGATGTAAGAGCACTTCAGGCCAAGGGAGGAACTTGCTTTGCATATTTGTGGGATTACAAAGAAGTGGTGTGACTGGGGCACTGTGACAGCAGAGTGACAGGAGACAAGGTCTGAGACATTGTGAGGAGTCAGGGCGTGCAGAACTTGTCAGCTTTAATAAGGACTTTGGAATTTATTTCTTATAAAATGGGCATTTACTGAAAGGCTTTGAGTTTAGAAGGACATAGTTTGGGTTACGTTATGTTAGAGGTATAAAGAATAGACTTATGGTGGAACTCAGATAGACTCTTCG
Organism: Sturnira hondurensis; assembly: GCF_014824575.4. NCBI lineage: Eukaryota > Metazoa > Chordata > Mammalia > Chiroptera > Phyllostomidae > Sturnira > Sturnira hondurensis. The sequence continues at coordinate 9,197,685 of NW_028077105.1, read as the reverse complement.
GGAGGCTGTTAAAATGATACAGGCAAGATGGTAATCCTTGAACTGATGTGAGATTGTAGAGGAATCAGACTCACAATATACTTCAAAGGTGCAACCAGTAGGTTTTGCTGATAATTTTTATATTGAAATGAGGGATTAAAAAGCTAGGATAAACTCCTCCTCATTTTTGGCTGAAAACCTGGAATAATAGACATGACCAACTTGTTGACAGGGGAAAATAATATTAGGTGAGCAGTGATTTCCAAAGCCTTCCCTAGTAGTGAAACAATTCTCGTTACATGTAAGTAAAAACTCCTTCAGAAGACTGAATTGGTTCAGTTCCACTTTATGTTGCCATACTTCACAAGCATCTATTTTACATTTGCTAATGAAAGCGCAGGTTGGCAGCAGAGATAAAAAATGATTGGTGGAAGTATTAGGGAAATATTCACAAAGGCTAAGAAGTATCCTGCTTGACAGGCAGAAACAATGACTGCTTAAGTGGGTTTGGGGACTGGGTGTAGCCTAAAAAAAACACCTAGCTGACAGGAATGTCATCAGTCTTTCCACAGATCCTCTGACTTCACTATCTTTTTGCTAGTCCGAAGAGAGAGGGGAATTCCCCATCCTCCTTAGTTGAGTTGTAAATCAGTACTAGATGTTTAAATCGGGACATTTTAATGTATTTATTTTAATTTTAATTAGAAGGAAAATATTTGTTGTCTGTAACCTGAGTGTAGAAAGGAGAGCAGAAAGAATGACTTAGTGAACTGATATCTCTCATACTGACAGAAAAATACACAAATAGTGTGATTAGAAAAATATTAGTAGAAAAATGATAAACATTATTATTCAAATTTGTATAACAGACTAATTTTTTCTCAATATATGCTTTTTGATTTTTGTGTCTGCATTTTATAAAATCTAGGATATTTTATTGCTAGAGTAAACTGCATATATAAAGATTTTATTTACTTATTTTTATTTTTATTTATTTATTTTTTTAAAGATTTTATTTATTTATTTATCTTTAGAGGGGAAGGAGAGGGAGAGAAACATCAATGTATGGTTGCCTTTCGTGCGTCCCCTGCTGGGAGTTGGCCTTCAGGGAACCTGCCTGCAACCCAGGCAATGTGCCCTGACTGGGAATCGAACCGCGATCATCCGGTTTGCAGGCCCGTGCTCAATCCACTGAGCTACACCAGCCAGGGCCCTTTATTTACTTATTTTTAGAGAAAAGGAAAGGGAGGGGGAAAGAGAGGGAAAGAAATATTGATGTGTGGTTGTCTCTCATGCTTCTCCTACTGGAGACCTGGCCTGCAACCCAGGCATATGCCCTGACTGGGAATTGAACCAGTGACCCTTTGGTTCACAGGCCTGTGCTCAATCCACTGAGCTACACCAGCCAGAGCTCTCTATATATTTTAAAGATTGTGATAACTTAAAACTATAATAGCATACCAGAATGCAAATATTTCCAGTAATGACATAATATTTCATATATTAATATCCTATGTAGTACTAGGCTCCCATAGCAATCTGCTTTTTTTTTCCTTGAAAACTATAAGATGTTGAACAAAATTGAAAAAAATTACAAGTAAATGCAAATATATTCCATGCTCATGATGGGAAGAATGAATATTGTTAAAAGGTCCATAATACCCTCAGGTATCTATAGATTGAGTGCAATCCCTATTACAATTCAAAAGGCAGTTTTTACAGAAATAGACCAAATAATCCTGAAATTTGTAGGAACTACAAAGTACCCCAAATAGCCAAAGCAATCTGGAGAAAGAAGAACATACAAAGTGGGAGTATTAGGCTCCCTGATTTCAAACTACATTACAAAGCTACAGTAATCAAGAGTATGGTATTCACATACAAACAGACTCATGTCAGAGAGAATGAGTAGAGAACCCCAAAATAAACTCACACATATATATGGTGAAGATATTTATGATGAAGGAGCCAAGAATACGCAATGGGAAAAGACAATTTCTTCAGCAAATGGTGGTGGGAAAACCGGACAAGAGCATTGAAAGGAATGAAACTAGACCTTCATCTCACATCATACATGAAATGACCTCAAATTGAATTAAAACCTTAAGTGCAGGCCTGGCTGGTGTAGTTCAGGGGATTTCACGTGGGCCTGCAAACCAAACAACCACAGTTCGATTCCCAGTCAGGGCACAAGCCTGGGTTGCAGGCCAGATCCCAGCAGGGGATGCACGAGAGGCAACACACGTTGATGTTTCTCTCCCTCTCTTTCCTTCTCTTCCCCTCTCTCTAAAAACGAATAAATAAAATATTTTAAAGAAAACAAACTTAAATGTAATACCGGAAACCACAAAATTCCTAGAAGAAAACATAGATGTTAAACTTCTTGATATTGGTCTTGGCAACAATTTTTTTTAGACTTGACAGCAACATAAAGGCAAGAAAAGCAAAAATAAGTAAGTAGGACAACATCAAACTAAAATACTTTTGTACAGCAAAATAAACCATCAACAAAATGGAAAAGCAAACCTACTGAATGAGATAAAAATATTTGTAAGTCATATTGCTGATGAGGGGTTAATATTCAAAATGTATTAACAACTCGTACAATTCAATAACAACAACAACAACAACAAAACAAATATGCAGTAACATCCAAATTTGTAGAGAATTTTTATAAAAATTATTTTGAGTCAAACAACAGGTACACGAATATCTCAATGTATTGATAGAAATTCTTCAGAGAAGTGAGTTTGTAGTGTCTTCCATGCCCTTGAAATTGAGGAGAAAATGTGAACAAGATTACACAGAGGTGGCAGGGAGCAACATGAGATCAGATGAAAGATAGTTAAGATTGTGTGCTCTGTTGAGGATGGGTACCCTTTGGAAAGAAGGGTTTGAAAAAGTGGTCAGTATTAAAAGGAGAGGTCTGAAAGGGGGCATTTCAATGATGTGTTACCCTAAATGCACAGAAAGAATAGAAAGGGCTTGCATAAGGCAAAGATAAATATTTAATAAAGAAGTTATATGTCTGGGGCAAGACCTACCCATTAGGAATTCATGATCAGATCTCCCTTAAAGATTACTCTCCACAGAACCCCCTTTTTGTTGTCAGTTAAAAAATGGGCAGATGATATGAATAGAAATTTTTTTCCAAAGAAGACACATAGAAGGCCAACAAGCACTTGAAAAGATGCTCAACATCATGGAACATCAGGTTCATAGGACAGCTTGTGGTAGTAGCTTTATTTAAGAAGGATTATCTAACCCCTAGGGTTAGATACCTGTGTGTTTGATTGTGGCATTTTGCAAATTTTTAATGGTAGGTGGGTGAGTAGAAAATGAGTAGTGATGCAGGTGATTTTGTTTTTAGAGCAATACAGATTGATTTCATCCTGTAGAGATGCAGGACAAATAATTTTTATGCCATTGGAAACTTTGTCTACCCTCTAGGATATCGACATTGTTTGTATATAATTCAGAAATCTTAATCCAGCATTTCTTCCCTCATGGCTATAAATAATTATATCTACCCTATAGGGTTTTTTTGGCTGAATTTTATTTTATTTTTTTAAAATATATTTTATTGATTATGCCATTACAGTTGTTCTATTTCCCCCCCTTCACTGCCCTCCACCCTGCACACCTCCTCCTCCGTTATTCCCTCCCCTTTAGTTTATGTCCATGTGTCATAAGTTCTTTTGATTCTATATTTCCCATACTATTTTTGTCAGCTCCCTTGTCTAATTTCTACCTACCGTCTGTGCTACTTATTCTCTATACCTTTCCCTCCCTTCTCCTCCTCCCACTCCCCTGTTGCTAACCCTCCATGTGATCTTCATTTCTATGGTTCCACTCCTGATCTAGCTGTCCTCTTAGTTTGCTTTTGTTTTAGGTGTGGTTGTTAATAACTGTGAGTTTGCTGTCCTCTCACTGTTTGTATTTTTTATCTTCTTTTTCTTAAATGAATCCCTTTAACATTTTATAAAATAAGGGCTTGGTGATGATGAACTCCTTGAACCTGACCTTATCTGAGAAGCACTTTATCTGCCTTTCCATTCTAAATGAAAGCTTTGCTGGATAAAGCAATCTTGGCTGTAGGTCTTTGGATTTCATGACTTGGAATACTTCTTTCCAACCCCTTCTTGCCTATAGGGTTTCTTTTGAGAAATCAGCTGACAGTCTGATGGGAAGTCCTTTGTAGGTGACTGTCCCCTTATCTTGCTGCTTCTAAGATTCTCTCCTTCATTTTAATCTTAGCTAATGTAATTATGTTGTGCGTTGGTGTGTTCCTCCTTGGGTCCAACTTCTTTGGCACTCTCTGAGCTTCCTGGATTTCCTGGAAGTCTATTTCCTTTGCCAGACTGGGGAAGTTCTCCTTTATTATTTGTTCAAATAAGTTTTCCTCTCGTGGCTCTTTCTTTCCCCCTTCTGGTACCCCTATAATCCGGATGTTGGAACGTTTAAAGATATCCTGGAGGTTCCTAAGCCTCTCCTCATTTTTTTGAATTCTCATTTCTTCATTCTTTTCTGTTTGGTCATTTTTTTCTTCCTTCTGGTCCACTCCCTTGATTTGAGTTCCCGTTTCCTTTCCATCACTATTGGTTTCCTGTGCATGTCCCTTCATTTCAGTTAGTTTAGCTTTCATTTGTTCCTCTAATTTGTGACTAAAATCAACCAGTTCTGTGAGCATCCTGATCATCAGTATTTTGAACTGTGCATCTGATAAGTTGGCTATTTCTTGGTTGCTCAGAGTTATTGGCTCTGGGGCTTTGAGCTGTTCTTGAGCCATAATGTTTTGGTCTGTTCGAGCCTGTTACATATGAGGGGCGGAGCCCTAGGTGTTCACCTGGGCAGGGCAACTCAGTCTTCAGGTTGTGATGCTCCGGGGCAATGGGGGTTCCCTCTGCTGCTTCCTGGAAGCTGCTGGGGCCTGCATGGTCTGTCTCACTGCTTGCTCCTTTGCCTGGTTTATCTGCGCATGTATGTGTGAATGTGGTCAGCCTGACGCCTTGCACCCTCACTGGGTCTTCCTCCTGCAACCCCACTCCTGGGATCTGCCAACCACCGCTGACACTCCTGGGTAGGTTTGGCCGAGTTTTCCTGCACAACCCCGCTCTGCCAGCCACTGGCTCTGCCCTTCTTACCATTCTGGATGAATGGTTCATTGTTGTCGGACTTCCATACAGTTCAATTTTCTGTGTTTTGGTTGTGTTTTTTGTTACTAAAACTTTTTTGTCTTTAAACTTGATTGTACGAAGAGGTACAGTGTTTCCATCTATGCCTCTATCTTGGCTGGAGGACTACCCTATAGTTTTTTAAATCAGCTTTGTTATCTTGCTGGTGCCATCGATAAGTAAATACATTTTAGGTACATACCATTTTCAAAAGACTAGCCTTCTCCAAAGATCACGGTGGGCTACAATATTTACATTATACCCTATTCCTGCTGCCCATTATTGTAACCCTTTTGTTCTATTTGACCACTGATACTTAGCCTATGTTACTCTGCATCCCATCATCCCTAATACAGTTAGGGAACCTGTCTCACTGGTAGCATTCCCTGTGGTCATCACTGACCTACAGAAGTCAGCCACCACAGGCTTTCAAGGACACTGGTTTCTAATGCCTTAGTTAAGCAAGGATCCTCTAGCTCTCCTTAGAATATATAATAGATAAGGAGTGCAGAGGTTATAAATGATAAATATTTCAAACACTTATTTCCTTAAACTTTTGGACTCCTTTTTCTACATTATGCTGGGGAAGTTCTGGCATACGGATCTCATTTAATTGTCAACAAAACAAATTACTAAAGATATTTCTAGCTGCTCAAGTTAACATATACAATCTAGAATATCTGGCAAATTTACCCATTTCAAAAAATTGGTACCATCTCCTGTTATATTCTGTCCATCTTGGTCTCATACTCAGAAAATGCACGCCCACATCTATGCATCAGGTATGCTCCATGTACATTAGACAAATAGTGTCATTCTTTTGGTAAATGAGCTATTTCTTCCCCATTTGGACTTTGTACCTGCCACTCTGAGGCATGCTTATTAGTGACCACAGTTATGGATCCAGCGGCAACAAGGATGGGCCCCCAATGATGGCCTCATTCTAATTCTCAGAACATATGTTACCTTACGTAGCAAAGGCTCTCACAGTGTGATCAAGGATCCTGGGCTGTGTCCTGAGTTACTCCAGTGAGGTCAATGTAATCATAAGTTCCTTTAAGAAAGGGAGAGGGAGTTCGGAAGAGGAGGTCAGTGTGATGGGATATCAGAGGATCTTTCATGCTACTTTTGAAGATGGAGCAGGAAACATGAACCAAGGACCGTAGGCAGCTTCTAGAAGTCAGAGAAGCCAAGGAAGCAGATTCTGTCCTGGAACCTCCAAAAGAGAATAAAGTGTTGCTGTCACTTTGATTTTAGCCCATGTATCATGATGTTGAACTTCTGACTCAGAGAACTGTAAGACAAACCTTGATGCTGTTTTAAGCCACTATCTAAGGTAATTTGTTCCAGCAGCAATAGAAAACCCAAACAAGGTGGGGCGATTGGGTGTCCCATTAACAGGTAATTGCCTTGAGTGAGGATCTTAAAAGACATTCAAGAAAGAGGAGGCAAGTGTTCTCAAAAGCAGAAAAAGGAACTACCGTATTTTGCAGCCATGTTTTTGTGTACATTATACATGGGGTTATTATACCCAATTGGTATGTAATCATTCTACCCATGTATAATGCACATCTTTACTTGTCCCTCAAGATTTTGGGCAAAAAGGTATGCATTTAATTGGCAAAATATGGGTATTTTATTTCTGTTCTCACAGGAATACCTGAAATGCTGCATTTGAGTCAACTAAGTCTCAGGTGTTATTCCTTCTTCATTATTGTCCAAGTCACACCAGGTTACTTAGAAAGTCTGTATGTTTATGTTATCTCGTAATTATGCAAACTGCTCAGTTACATTTTGCATCTGGCTTTAGCAAATTGTCCCAGAAATAACTACGAAAAATAAGGCATTCTTTCAGGAGAAGTGTAAACAAGTTTCTCATCATCATTGAATAGAATAATAAAATGTTAGGTTAAGCAGTAGGTGTTAAAGAAAGCTTTTTTAAAAGTAATATTAGTAATTTGAACATGTTTAAATTTCAATGCATACAAATAAGAGAAAAAAGGTTGATCATAAGGGGACTAATCAACGAAATGCGGAGCCAGGAAAAGTGCAGACCTGAGTACAAACGGATGAAGAGAAAAGAGTAAGATCTAGAACACAGGCACCATGATTCACCACTAAGACAAAGAAAGGGAATGAAATAAATGTGGCAACATGAATTTGTTGGATAGTGACAGGGAAAATGTCACAGAATGATTTTTTTCTTGAACTTTGCCTTTTCTCTCTAAATAAAGTATGAAACGAAGAATAATAGAAGAAAGGGAAGAATTAGAATGAGAGAAGTGAAGAAAATATGCAACAACTATGGACAACAGAAGAAATAATTGATTAGAAACCTTGGTTAGAAAGCTATACAATGAAATTTTAGGAAACAGAATCTAAGCATAATTAAATAATGTAAATTTATGGCTGTAATTTTCTTTAATAGTGTTCATTCTCCTGTGTATAGGGGCAATGGGAAAGCAAATTCCATTAACGTACATGGGGGGATCCCCTAGAAAGGAATTATTTATGAACCATTGTGTATTTATTCTTACAGGTTTAAACTTCAGTCACCTACAAAGTACTCTCCAGTTGATGTAATACACCTATCTAGATCTTTATTCCACTGCTCAAAACAGTTTTTAAACTCATTAATTTTTATGCTTTTTAGTGCTTCTGCAATTTTTTTGTTTGTTTCACCTCTTCCACATTGGCAAAATGTTTCCCTTTGTGGATTTATTTCATTGGGGAAAAGAGTCACTCAGGACATGATCATGTGAATAGGGAGGGTGGGGAATGAGGGTCATATGGTTTTGGTTAAAAATTGCTGAACACTCAGAGGGGTGTGGGCAGGTGTACTCACATATCACCTATCATGAAATGGGCGAACTCGTTGAGTCTTCAAAAAAATTTCACATAGGCCAAATGCAACTTCTCACAACAATGCCAGCTAGTACACTAATGCAGGTAAGTCCCTAGAACACTCATGTAGCAGGGGGAAGCCTGTACTACAAGGGGCTCACTATCCAGAAGATAGTTCCAGTTTTGGGGGGCCCCCTTGTATATTCTTTCATATTAGTTTTCCGCTTCATTGGCTAGATACCCATAAGTAATATTGCTGGGCCATAAAGTAATTTCACTTTTAATTTTTTGAGGAAACTCCATACTGCTTTCCACAGTGGCTGCACCAATCTGTATTCCCACGAACAGTGCATGAGAGTTCCCTTTTCTTCTCATCATTAACAGCATTAGGTGTTTTTTGATTTATTGATGATAACCATCCTGAAATGTGTGAAATGGTAGCTCATTGTAGTTGTGATTTGTAGTTCTCTGGTGACTGGTGATTTTCATATGTCTATTGGCCATCTGTATGTCCTTTTTAGAGAAATGTCTATTCAAGTCTTTTGTCTACTTTTAAATTAAGTTGTTTGTTTTTTCTGGTGATGAGTTGTTTGAGTTCTTTATAAATTGACCCCTTATTGGGTACATTGTTGGTGAGTATCCTCTTCCATTCAGTAGGTTGTCTTTTCATTTTGTCGATGGTTATCCTTGCCTCACAAAAGCCTTTTAGTTTGATGTAGTACTATTTGTTTATTTATCGATTTTTTATTTCCTTTGCCTGAGGAAATATGTCAGAAAAAATATTGGTAGGAGAAATGTCAGGGATTTTACTGTCTATGTTTTCTTCTAGGTCTTACATTTGAATCTTTAATTCATTATGAGTTTATTCTTGTATATGGTTTAAGAAGGTGGTCAAGTTTCACTTTTTTCATCTATCTGTTCAATTTCTCAAACATCATTTATTGACTAGACTGTCTTTACCCCATTGTATCTTCTTGCTTCCTTTTCAGAAATTAACTGACTGTATAGTTGTCTGTTTATTTCTGTTTCCTCTATTCAGTTTTTTTGACCTTTGTATTCGTTTTCTACCATTTCCATGCTGTTTAAGTTACTATGGTTTTGTAGTATGGTTTGAAATACTTCCCCCATTGTTTTTCTTCTTCAAGATTTCTGCCAATATTTGTGTCCTATATTTTTTAATTGAAATGTTAAATACATAAATTTAAAGATTTTTTCAAAAATTCATATTGAGCTAGATTTTTGTATTCTGTGAGATAAGGATTAATGCTTTGTTTTCCATATTTATACCCAGTTGTTCTAGCACCATTTATTGAAAATATTACCTTTAGCCCATTGAATTACCTTGTCATATTTGTCAAAGATTAATTAACCACACATGTGTAGTCTACTCAATACTCTGTATTTTGTACCTTTGATCTATAGCTTGATTCTTATACCAATGACAAATTGTCTTGATTTGGTAGCTGCAATTTTCTTGAAATTAATGCATGTGCTTCAACTTTGTGTTGTAAGAAAACTATTTTGGTTAATCTTGTTTCATTTCGCATTTCCATATAATTTTAGAATTAATCAACTTAATAATTATCACCAAAAGCCTGTTTATTTTATTGGAATTGTATTGAAGCTGTAGCTAACATGTGGAGACTTACTGAAACAATATGGAATCCATGAATTCATGAACATAGTATATTTCTGCATTTCTTTAGAGGTATTAAAACCTTGTCCAACATTGTTTTGAAGTCTTGAACATACAAGTTTTCCATATATTCAACCAAAGCATCAAGGACCTCACTGTGCGTATTTCTGGAGCCTTTTTCTGTGTAGATCCCTCATCTGTGGGAAGCTGTCCTGCGATTTCCAAACACCTGAATCTCCTTAAATCTCTGAAAGAACTTTTTATTGAAAGAACTTTTTCTTTTAACAAAATTATTGTGTTCTTTTCGGAATCTTCACCATGAACTAAGTTCTAGACTGTGATTACAAAACAGAAATCCAGGGCCATACAAGGCTCACTGGTTTATTTCCTGTCCCTCAGTTGTTTCATATATTTTTGCCCAGTTTTCTATTGATGGTAAAAAAAACTAGTTGGATGTTTGCTACTCTACCTTGGTCAGAAGCCGAACTCCTAAAAATCATCTGAGGTTAAAGTATGAGATAAAGATTTAAGTTCTTCCATTTCTAAGTAGTAAATGAATTCTCAGAGTGCTATTTTAAATCTTTGTCCATTGATACATGATATTAATTTTATCATAAAGTTAATTCTTAAGTATGCTTATGTCTCTTTCTGGAATTGCTATTCTTTTCTATACATACGTTTGCTTATACTTAATAAAGTGTCAAATAGTTTATTAATAATAATTTGAAATGTATTTTAGAATCTTATTGTGCTAGATCCAGTAATTATTTTTCTTTTCTTGTATTTTATTTGTATAATATGTTATGATGACAATATAGGAATATAAAGTTGTGTATATTTTTAATGTCATTAGTCCCCAGAATTTTTCTTTTTTATTTAAAAATGTAATGTGAAGTAGATATTATTCAGAATTTAGTTATTTAGTAATGTTTAGATTTAGTGAAGGACAAGAAATATTTGTCTGAAGAAATTATTCATTATTAAAACATTTTTATTTTCTCTATGCTTTGTTGCAGATAAATGGATGAATTTGTGTATCTAAGCCATTAGTAAGAATACGTGTACAAATTCAAAGTAATGTTAATACTTGTGAACTTATAAATGCTAAATATAATCTAATGGTTTAAGATGAATATTCTACATAATAATTGAGAATGGCACTCCTGAGTCCCACTTGCACTGAGAAGGAAGTAGGAGATGATAGAGAGGACTTGATTTGATTCAATATTATAGCAATAAAAGTATATATCTGAAGACTGAGCAACTTATGTAGGAGATTGAACTGAACTAAATAAATAAAAAATTCCAATAAAAGTACGAAGTTTTGAAATTGAATATAATATTATGTAGAGACATAGGAAATTCATATATGGAAGCTATAGCTAAAATTAAGTTTGTAGAAAGAAATATAAATATTGAAAACCTTATGTACATGCAGGAGATATATGAAAAAAAGAAATTGTTCATTTTACTCTAGAAGGATTTGTTGAACTTTGATCATCCATCCAATCTACAAATATTTACTGAGCAACTGTAATATAACACTGTGTTCTCAGTATACAGTTATGTAAGACCTTCTTTAACTTCACTGAAACCACATGTTCCTAAAGATCAAATTAATTTTGACACAGTGTTGAAGGCGATAATATATACAGCATGTGTGCTCTTAATAAATAAGTGTATGATCTATACATTTAATGACATTAATAATAATATGCTACTATTATGATTTACCTTACTATATCAATATTTCTCAGCTTTTAAAATATTGCTTTATTGTATTTACATATTTTATATCAAACAAGCAACATAGCAAGCCTAACAACAGAAAAATATTATCACGTTATCACATTTTCAATCAATGAGAAAACAGAGCTATAATTTTCCCTTCTTTTTTAAAAAAATATATTTTATTTTATTTTTTGAGATTATATTTATTTATTTTTAGAAGGGAAGGGAAGGAGAGAAGAAGAGAAATATCAATGTATGGTTGCCTCCCATGGGTCCCCTGCTGGGAACTGGCCTGCAACCCAGGCGTGTGCCCTGACTGGGGATCGAACCGTGATACTCTGGTTCGCAGGCCCGCACTCAATTCACTGAGCTACACCAGCCAGGGCTAATTTTCCCTTCTGAATTTGCTCCTTTCCCTTGGGCTTTAGTTAAACATGAGAAAACTAATGTTGTACCTGGTTAGGTGTTGGAAAGGAAGAAGCTCCTGGGGTAGCAAAGGAGGTTATGAAAATGGGGAGACTGAAGACTGTGGAAAGTCCTCTTCTAACATCATGGCTGCTGTCTAGCTCAGGAGTTCAAACTGGGACGATTGCTGCACACTCCGTGTTAACTGCATTGCCCCTTTACCTCCTTCTTGCCCTAGGCATTCACTTCCTCCTTTTTCAACCTCATACCATCTCATGTTTCCTGTTCAGAGAAAGTAGGACTCAGGAGTGCCATTGTAGAATATTTGAGAATACAGGAGCATTATGTCCCCTGGTTCTCCACTGCACACCATCAAGGTAGCTTCCTAAAACTCTAACAGATCCTCTATGAGAAATTCTATTTGAGGATTACATGCAACAAGTATCAAATGTACAGGTAACACATATATTATAAATCCTCATTATTAGTGAACTGTCTTTGTGCATAAGCAATGCAGAAAGAAACAAGTATCCCACTATTTTAGATTAGACCATCACTGCAGGTCTGGTACCTGGGTTATTTATTACTTGAGAATGTCTAACTTACTCTCATATTGAAATGCGCCTCTTAGAAGGAACTTTACTCTCTCCGTCTCCCTGCCAAATTTCAGCATTATTGTTCCCATTTTCTGGGATGTGATATCATGATCCTTCTCTGTGTCCTTTTTGGTGATGATAGAACTCATTCCACTTCAAGTGATCTTGAAGACTCTCTGTATCAAGCTACTTCTTTTCCTGATGCCTTTGAAACAGATATGTGAACAAACATTTAAGCTTCTAATGGAATATGCCTCTTACCAATTTCTAAGTCAACTCATGTATATTGTTTATGTGAGAGACATCATAATGGCACAATGCTGGTGCCATGCATAGAATTCTTCCACTTTCAAACTTTAGGAATTTACTATGAATGGGAATTGACCATAAAGGAAAATAAAACTGATTTTTATGGAATGAATTTTTATACCTTGAGCAACAATTTCCAAAATAAGGCCCCAGAATATCCTGTGGGGTGAATCATAAAACACAAATAAATTCAGCATAATAAATATAAACTCTATCTCATATTTAGATTCAGTACACTTTAACATAACACTCTCTCATATGTCCTATTGAAGAAATCTGCTTGACATAATATTTCCTAAATTTATTTTAAAAGTAATTCGGTGCATTAGTTAGGAGCCCAAGGTCTATAGTCAGATCACATCCGGTCTCTGCCATTTTCTAGTTATGTGACTTTGGGTGAATTATTTAAGCTCTCTGTTTCTTAGTTGCATAATCTAAAGCCTCACAGGTTTCTTGTGAGGATTGAATAAATTAATATATGTGAAGTGCTTTTAGTAGTACTTGATGGAAATGCTCCAAAAAACCATCTGTGATTATGAATTGACTTTGATATCCTTTTTTCATGTAGCACTTACTAATAGTTTGTTATTAATAATACATTTATCATTACTAACTAATTCCCAAATGCTATTTATGCATTAGCTGGAGGGTTTTTTTTTTGGTCAGTTTTGAGCTGCTATAACAAAATGCCACAGACTGAGTGGCTTAAACAACCAATATTTACTTCTCACAGTTATGGATGGTAGAAAGTCCAATATCCATGTGCTGGCAGGTCCTGTGCCTGGTGAGGACCCACTTTCTGGCTTGGAGATGACTGTATTCTCCTGTATCTTCACGTGATGGGGAACAGAGAGTGAGTGATTAAGATTCCGTCTTTCTTCTTATAAGGGTGCTAATCCCACTAATGAAGGTACCACTTTCATGACTTCATTGCTGGTCACAGGCCTCACCTCTTAATATCATATTAGGTATCAGAATTTTAACATGTGAATTTTAGGGGGGCACAAATATTCAGTCTGTAACACCCCTACTTCTACCATTTATTTTTATCCTAAAATAAACAAACAGGCATAGATTAAATCATTTTACTCAATAAACGAACACTTACATAGCAAGACATAAATATCAGACTTATATTTTGTAGGTAGAAACATACAAGGTAGAAACCTTGGTTTGTTTGACTTTGGGGCTTGTGCCAGCAATGAACTGGCTTAACAGTCTTCTTGTATTTATTTAAGGTATTGTACTTGAGGCGTTAAACATGACCATCAGCTACCAGATTTCAATCTCATGAAGGCAGGCGAAGGTGGGGAAATGGAAACATCTGTAAGAGTGTCAACAATAAAAAGAAAGAAAGAAAAGATCTCAATTGCAAAAGTATTTATGGTGTTCTGGGAACTTTGCCTATCTAAGAGTACTGTCTAGGGACAGTTTTCCATGGCTGATCACATCAGGGCTAAATGCCTGATCCACGACTGGATGGTCAGTTAGTTGCCTGATGAATTCTTTCAAACAGGAGTAATACTGATACAATGAACAATTCCTAACTTTCGCTTGGGACATCTGAATATTAGGTATACCAAGAAGGAATCTTTAATCTCACGAATTCAGGGTAGAGAATCAGAATGTTGCTAATTCACCATAGGTTCCAAACATTCCTGTAGAACAAAGAGTCAGGTGCACCCGATTTTCACTAGAGCTACTACTTTATTGCGATTTCTATCAGGCTGGCTTGTTGTTGTTCATGTTTTTCCTTCTTCCCATATGTTCTTTTGGGACAGGAAAATTTTCACTATTTAAGGTGGTTCAGAAGCTGCTAGTACTTTTTCTAACCCTACCTATCACGAATATCAATATTCATACTTGTAAACATCTTTGTTTTATAATTAGAGAAGAAGGGAAGAATTTTAATTATGGGTAGGGATTTTTTGACAGAAAAAGAATAAAGAAAATGTTTCTTTAATTCTGAGTTCATTACCCTTTAACAGGGAATTCAACTTAGCAAAAGGGGTTAGAAAGACATATAATTTTCCCCTTACTATTGAAAGAACTGTGTGGTATCCAGAGCAAGAAATTATGACCAAATCTGATGGAACTGTTTACGTAGGCACTGTGAGTCCAGGGGCCCTGCAGGGCAGGGTCTGTGCTCACAGAAGTGTGGCCCACAGTTAGTGAAGAGGTTATTTTCCCAGATCTGCATTCAACACAACATCCTCCTAGTCCTTTACCGCCAGTCTGAATGCTTGGGGCATTGGAGTTTTCATGGCTAGAAGAAGTGACCCTTTTCCGACGCTTTCTGCAGGCAGGGGGTGTGAACGTTAGGAGCCCACAAGGAGCGCTGAAGATTAGTGTAAATGTGATATGATGGCTATAGCTGACAGACTGCTTCCTAAGCACAATGAAACAAAGATCCTTTGAGCACTTCCAGGAAACAATTCAAAACCCAGGGAACAAGTAGAGGGGGGGTTTCTTCTGCTTAGAATGAAGGGAGAGAGGAGGCTGACTCATAATTAAATAACTCTCCATTTCTAAAAATCAGTCTGTCAGTGTTTGGGAATGCTGGTTTTAATTAAAATAAATCCCTATTAACTGAGAGAATATCAGCATATCCTAAAAGATCACTTCCAACCTGAGAGAGCTTAACTCACGCAATTATATTACATACTACCTACAAGAAGTACAGACAGCAACAGTGAAGTGTTTTTCTACTGAGTTAATTTGGGGATAGAAAAGACAGAGAGTTATTTATTTATTTATTGCCATTTAAACCAGAAATGGTTGCTATCAAAAAAATAAACAACAAAGAATGACACGGTAGAAATTCCCTCATAGAAATAGATGAGTTGCATCAATTTGCACAATTTAACAAATTGTTAATGATTGTTGTAAAAGTATAGGTACTTCTTAGTCACCTTTTCATTTTGGAAAAAAGTTATAAACTGACTAGAAGTTACAAAAATGCAGAGAGGGTCCGTGTACCCATCATCCAGCTTCTGTCGGCGGTGGCATTTTAACAGTACATTCCTTATACCAGGAGACAGATCCTAGCAGACTACAGTGCACTAAACCAATTCCTTAAATACCACAAACCACTCAAACTCAGCACAGATCACAATGATAATTTGAATGCTTCTGTGAGTATTAGAGAAGTGTATCTGTAATTTAACGGCTTCTATTTCCAGATGATTTTACTGAAGAGTTCCGCCAAGGGCTTAAAGAGTATCAGTTCTACCAATCCCTTCCAAAAAACAAAGGAGAGGGAAACAGTTTCTCATGCTTTTTATTGAGGTTAGCATTACTCTAATACCAAAACAGAAGCTGTACCAAAAAGGAATAGAACTTTTGAATATAGACAAAGCCATTATTAGAAAATATTAGCAAATTCAATCAACAATATACTTAAAATTATACATAATAATCAATTGTATTTTTTAAAAGCTTTTATTTCGTTTTAGAGAGAGGGGGACAGAAGAAGAAAGAGAAAGAGAGAAACATCAATGTGTGGTTGCATGTCACATACTGCCTACTGGGGACTTAGCCCACAACCTAGGCACGTGCTCTGACTGGGAATCAAACAGGCGACCTTTTGATTCACAGGCTGGTACCCAATCCACTGAGCCACACAGCCAGGGCTCAATTGTATTTTACTGTAGTTATGCAAGGCTAGTTCACACCACTCAAAAAATTGATTGCTATGTATGCAGGCTAAAAACTACAAACCTATTATGAAAGAAATAAAGATGGTCTAAATAAATGGAGAGGGAAATTATGTTCATGGATTGGAAAGTTCAATATAATAAAGATGTCAATCTAATCAATAGAACAAATACAACTCCCGCCAAATTGTTAACAAGATTTTTTTTGTTGAAGACATAGGCAAATGTATTTTAATATATGAATGGAAAAATAACAGAACTAGAATTGCAGTTTTGAAAGAAAAAGAATAAAGCTAGAGGAATTAAATTACCCAATTTTAGTACACTAAAATATATGTATTTTATATGTGTTATAAAATACAGGTGTGGGCAAAAGTATGTTTACAGTTGTTTTTTATGAAAAATAATACAATAATAAATATTAATATGAGTAAACTGTTTTGCAACTCACAAATGTAAATCTACTTTTGTCACCCCTATATATATGTTTCAATACACAGTAAAAATATACATACACTTTCTATGTCTCTACTTAACATGCTCAATCCTTCTGGTTTTTAAATATATAAAAATATAATTATAGTGATGAATGTGTTTCATGTTCTATTTGCTAATTTTAACATCTATTCCAGTTACTGGTCAGTTACAATTGATTGATTTTTCTCCTAACATAATTTCCTGCTTCTTTGGGTGCCTGATGATTTTTTAAAAAAATTGAATGACAGGAAATATAAATGTTACTTACTTGGAAATATGCATGTTACTTGGCTATATGTGTGTGGAGCTCCATCTGCAGAGTTCCACCCTGCCAGAGACTTTTTACAGCTAGAATGAGGACTCAGGCCCCTGAAAAGCCAAGGGGCGAGGTTCCATCACCCCTTTTCTATCATCCCCTAAGTCCTTCCCTGATGGCCCCTTTACAACCATGCCTGTCTGAGGTCGGCCCTCCCTTGAGGACTTTTACCCATCATTGGCTGATCAGTCATCCACCTGGGGCCAAGCAAGGTGACGCAAATGACAGAGGCTATGCCCCTGCAAGGGGGATAAGCTTTGTTTCCTTAGTGGCTTATGGTCCCAAGGTCTTTTTACTCAACCTTAGTTCTGGGGGTTACAGCTTCTGGAACCAGGCAGGGTGCTTCCAACCCTTCAGTGTGGTTCCAACATATTCTTTTGTATTTTTGGAAATATTCTTGCTCTTTTTTCTCAATGCAGTTATTTGGAAACAGTTTTATTTGTTCTGGTCTTGTTTTTAAAATTTGTTTTTCAAAACAAGAGCAGCATTTAATCTATGACTGATTTTTCTCTATTGCTGAGTCAAAACCCTTCTTAGCATTTTTACACAATGTATCTTGAGCTATAAGGTTTCCTAGTCTAACTGGTGGGAACAGGCACTATTTCTGGTCTTGGGTGAGCACCAGGTACTGGTTCCTCTAATTATGTCAGGTGCTTTTTTTTTATCTTGGGCCTTGGCTGTCTCCCCTTATTTATGCACCAACAAACACTTGTTAGTGTACAATACTAGAGGTGAACTTTCCGTAGTTCTCTGGGACTTACTCTCTGTGAAGTTATCATCTCACTGGTGCTTTTTCCTTTAACTCTAAGTCATCTTGGGCTTTCTGGATTTTCAGCTCAGTTTTCTCTTCTACCCAGGAAGTCTGCCAACGTCCTTCTGCATAAATTCTCTGTGTACAGAATTCTGGAAGGTCTTTCAAGGCAGTAAGCTGGGGCAGTTGAACGAACCTCATTTTACATCTCCCAGGGATCATCGTCCCTCATCTGATATATTGAAAATATTGTTTCATATATTTTTTCATATATTGTTTCAATATTTTGTCAGTATTGTTTCATATTGTTTCATATATGCTTTGTTTCAGTTGTTCCAAGTAGGAGGGTGAATTCTATCCCTGTTATTTCTTGTCCAGATGGAAAAGTCCCATCATTCTATTTCTCACTTGGACATTTTGAATGTTTTCTCCATCCATTCCTTCCCTCTATTTTCTCTATTTCCCTCTATTTACTCTCTTCTAGTAAATTCCTTTTTCTGGAACCAAAGTAATACTTCTAAAATATGTAGTTGACCGAGAACTCTGTTCAAAACACCTTCATAGCTTTTCAGAGCCTTTAGCATGAAGAATAAGTTCTAATAGAAGTTTAATATGGTTTAGCGGCCTTTCATCCAAACCTGGCTGGCCTTAATCCCTCCCATCCAGTATCTTCCAAATCTTCCTTTTATATCCAGTCCTCCAGCCACTTAACTGGGAGTTTTCAAAGGTGTGAGACATTCCTGCATCATCAGATGTTCACACATTTTTGTCACTTTCTCCTAGCTATTCCCTACCTATTCTTCACTTCTTTATTTAAAGTATACTTCCTCTGGGTTTAACTTGGTGCTTAGCATGTAACAGTCACATGATGAATATTTACTGTAGCATATTATTTGGGGTTTGGGGGTAGATGGAGTGGAAAAGAGAGATTAACCCTGGATATTTTTGATATTTTACTTAAAAAAATAAATGCATTCTGAGTAAAATTATGCTACCGCAGCTTACATTCCCAATATCTTTTTATTTCCACTGAATAGTTGTGAGTGCAGCTGTTTTCACCAACCCAAGTTTGCAGTGGAGGTTACCTGGCTTCTCCTTTCTCATCACTCCACTGAGTCATCTGGCCTTTGTCCAGAACTTTCTATTTAGTGCCAGAATTCACCCAATTCAAGGTTGACATAATTGTTCAAAATTTTTTTCAGGAAAGGCCCTTCTACTCCTTTCCCAGGCTGGCTGGCATCTTCTGAAAGTCCTTTCCAATATTACTGCCCTATCTCATGTTCCCGGTTCGTCTCTCCTTGGCTTTTTCTCGTACATGCCAGATTCTCTAACGAGGCAAAGGCTATTTGTCTTGACTGGTGGCGGGCAGAATTCCTAGTCTTATTACAATCCATGAAGTAGAAATCATTTAACAAGAAAGAAAAGATGACATTCAAATTTTAATAAAATCAAAGGATCAAAATAAAAATAACATCTTATTTCTATACTTTAGACAAAAATCCTCAGGAGAATATTCTCATAAAAACTATGATGTTATTAATTATTGACATGGAAAGCCGTACTTTGTAGTATGTTTCAAATGTATTATCTTTTATTTAAATGATTTTAAAGTACATGTCATTTGCGGGGGAAGAATATTTTTCTCTGTGTTAAATGTTTGGTGCCCTCTTGAATATAATCTGGATTAATATTAGAATAAAATATAAATCTGTCTTAAAATATTTATTAAGTATAGCTATATGCAAAGAAAGCACTGTGCTTAATTTGGGGGACATAAAGGATAAAAAATGAATCAACAATGGTCTCTGCCTGATGTATTTATGTGTGAATAGATCACTAGAAGGCAGATTACTGGTACAGAGCTGAACTATAAGATTTTAGAACAACTATAATACCTAGCTATATTGCATAGAAATATTTTTTGCTTAAAAAATTATTGATCAATCTTTTTAGAGAGAGAGAATAAAGGGAGAAAGAGAGAATGCTGCATTGATTTGTTATTCCACTTATGTATGCATTCATTGGTTGCTTCTTGTTTGTGCCCTGATGGGGGTGGGGGGTGGGGTCAAACCCATAACCTGAAAGTATTGAGGTGATGCTCTAACCACCTGAGCTACCAGGCCAGAGCATTTTTTTGTACTTTTAAGAAACGGACATGTTAACTAAAATCTGTCTCCCTTTTTTATCCTATTGTATCTTTGTTTGTATCCCAGGGGTACAGAATTGGTTTAATATTTATCTCTGTTTTATCATATACTCTCATCCCTGGTTCTTGCATAACGTACTTGTTTGTTTTTGTTTTCAAGCAATAATGTAACAGACATCAGTGAAACTAATACCCAGCTTAGAAACTAGAACATCTAAGGATCTGGTCTCTGCCATTACTAACCCTGCCTAATTCTCATCACCTTCTAGTCACTATTATCTTGGATCATATATGAACATTACCTTGCTGTTAAAAATATGTTTTAGTCATTGCTAAGTATCCTTAGCAAGTAGATTTTTTGTTTTAATGTTTTTAGTTTTGCAAAAATGCATTATACACCATTTTAACTTTTGGACTTAATTTTCTCACTTAAATTTAGATTGCTTATATTCATTAGTGTTGTTTTATGTAATATTTATTTATTCATTATTTGGCATTGTTGCATTTTGTGAATATACAATTTAGTCATCTATTTGCCTGTCAGTGTACTTTAGATTATTTATAGACTTTACTATTACAAAAATTACTAATATATTCTGTATATATAACTGGTTTAGCCTTGCAATAGATATCCTTTGATATAAAATTAACTGAGTTAACAAGTTTCCTAAAAGTTACTAGGAAAAATAAAAATGTTTTAGACTGAATTTTGTTATTATAAAAAATAATGTATACCAGACAAATTTTATTTATTATAATATGCATATGTGTAGAAATGTAATATTAGTATTTCTTTGTGAAAGTTAATTCTGTCACAGATATCACATTTGCTGTCCAAGGATTACACTTACCTTGCAGTTTTTGTTGCTGTCTTATTTTCACTGCTCTTTTGTCCAAATTGAAAAACAAAAGCTAAACATTATGTTGCGACTCAGTTGACACCAGTTAATGTGAATACTGCCTCCATTTCTGCACAGGACAAAGATCTATCACGTTCAACTGAAAATGGGTGTACTAGACTGACGAACTGAGAGGAACCAGAAGGCCTTGTCCAAATGCCATTTTCTCATATGATGACACACGGGAGGCTGAACGAGCAAATCGGAGTAGGTGATTCCAGTGGTATCAGTTCAAGGATGACATCATTTTCGATGGCCTATCTTACAAACTTAATTTGAGATGATCTTTTGTCCTAAATCTTCATATTCAAATCATTTATCTTCTCTCTCCTTCCACAAAACAAAACTCAAGCTAAATTTATTTCTCATGGTCAAGTAGGACCATTCTATTTCCTGAAAGCACACGACCGATGACATACAGTTGCTTCTGTTAGGGCCAGTTTTGTGATCTGAAATCTGTAAGGTTGCATTTGTAACTCATTTCTTCACCACAAGGGTGCACTAGGAAGCCCTCATAAACGCAAGAATCAGTTATTTAATATCCATAGCAGTAAGATGTTTGAATTGGGTTCACGTGAAGGTGTTCATGCTCAAAGGGCTTCCCTGTATTGTGAGAGACACTGTGCTGTGCATGGGGAGCAAAGAATGAATCCCCCTCACAAATAAAGTACAACAGAAAGGAATTTATCTACAGTGAGTAATTATTGCTTTAAAAACTGCTTCATCCATTGTTTTACACACCAAAATACATTTAGTCATGTTTTACACAACAAAATAATGTAGTCAGCAATTTAAAAAATTTTCTTGGACACTTAATAATTTTTCTATCTAAAAAGAATTTTTAATTATTTGGAAGAAATAGGGATGGTCTTTAAGCATATATTCTAATTATGAATTATAAAATTTTAATATATTATACTAACATTATTGTTTAAATTTTCTTCATCACTTATATTAAGTAAAATTGTATATTGTACCTTTATCAAGAAACACTTTACATACTACACACACCAACCTAGACTATTGGAAAAGAGCTTTGTTATGCTCCTCAAAATGCACAAAAATGAAGAAAAAAATTACACCAGTAACAGTGACCCAAACCTAATTGTGTCTATACATTAGAAACACATCACCGATGTCATCTCACTGACAAAAAATGCCATTCTGATAAAGCTTTGCAACTGTTGACATATGGATCTGCTGCATCCTTTATTCTCAGGTGAGCATTAATTAAATGCCTACTGTATGTCAGGCACTGTGGTGGAGTGTGGGGAATGATCAAGGTTAATAAAAATAGCGGATACAAAGGCTCCTTAAGGCGTTCACTGGAAGTTAGGACAGCAGTGGAGATGTAGTTGGAAGGGACTGTGAGAGGTCAGAGCTTTCTTCACAGTTCACTGGAGAGTTTTCATTATTAACCACAACATGGGTTTATTTGAAGGTAAACTATCTTTGAAAAATTACTTTATTGTTCTTCAAGTACAGTTGTCTGCATTGACAACTGCAGTGGTGGGGGGTAAATGCAGATAAATGAAGGTAAACTGTCTTGTTGCATGATTTTAGGTTGAGTAGTAAGAGAAGCACTAGATTGAGAAGGGAAAGTTCTGGGTTTTAGTTCAGCTCAGTCAATAGGGTTTTGGATACTTCAGAATATTCTGTTCCCTCGTGTGTTCAATGCAAAAGTTAAATGACCTTCCATTTTTTAAAAATTATAACATGCTATGATTCTACTTATGTGGCTGCATAATTAAGAGATTTTCTCTACTAAAATGCAAAAAAAAACTGGATTGCAAACTGAACATTTTGTAGTAACAAGACAATTAATATATTGTGGGCTTTTTATTTTGAAGATAAAGACATTATTCATTTTTACAGTTTAATTCAGCAGCAGGCATCCTTCCAATGTGATAGGCACAAAACGACCCTTCACATACAAAATGATCCTTTGAATACCACAGCATTCCAGTCCATGGCCATTCATTGTTGTAAGTTTCTTGATAGGCTAATTAGCTTGATGACTTAAAAATATGGAATATCATTTCAAGAAATTGTATTTCATGTTGAAGATTTAATACTGTAGGATTTTACCAAAGACTTATTTCCTGTCACACCCATCATTAATTTTCATTTATAATTAAAAATGTTTGCTTATTATGGAAAATGTTAAATGTTAGTTAGATCAGAGAGAATGGTATAAAAACTTCCCATGTATTTATCATATCATTTAACAATTATCAATCCATGAACAACCTTACTATTATATACTATCCACTCAGAATTATTTTTAAGGAAATCCCATTATTGCATCATCATCTATATAGCTCAAGAAAAAAAAAAATCCTGAAAGGTACTTAATAGAGTTTACATTAAATTTATAAATTTAGAGAGTACTGACTGATGTGTTTATAGCACTGAATTTCTTGTCCAAGTTTACTTTTGTGTCTTGCATGATTTCCAAGTGTAGGCTTTGTGTATTTCTTGATACATATAGTTCTTGATGTCTATATGTATGTTCATATGCATAGTATATTATTACATCTCTGTATATAATTTGTTAATCTAAATGCACACATTTTCCCCCATCCAAGTACTAACCAGGTCCAACTCTGCTTAGCTTCTGAGATCAGACCAGATTGGGAGCATTCAGGGTGGTATGGCTGTAGAGAGATGCACACATTTTCTATCATAAACAAGGTTAGCCAGTTTTTGTTTGTTATGTAATATATTTTTCTCTTATATGTGTAAAAGACCATATAATTTTTCTTCTAAGCTCAAAATATATGGGGATTACATAAAAGTTTTTCCGACATGAACTTGAAATTGACTTCACTTGCTTATGCTGTATTACTTTTTAAATGCCTTATATTCTTTTTGATAATATTTTGATTCGTTTTTGCTTCAATATTTGTCATTAAGACTAGGTTGTAGTTTGTTTTTTGCTTGTTTTTAATCATTGCTAGTTTGGGGAATCAATGCTATACTTTTAAAAAATATATATTTAGAAGATTTTTTCTATCCTCTGCAATAGGATAATTTTATTTTTTTAAAGAATTGGTAGAATTCCTCGTTCATTTTAGTTTGTTTTGTTTCTTTTTTAAAATAGGTTCTAGGTGACTTCTAACATTTTCTTTTTTATATTCGATGAATGATATGTTTAAGCTTTCTATTGGGGCCAATTTTGCTAAGTTGTACTTTGGGGGAATTATTTATTTTAATCTGGAAGAAATACACTGGTTGAAAATTGTGAAAAGTAATCATTTATTTTACCTTTTATCATCTTCAGTTTTCATGGTATTTCCTCTCTCATGTATCTATCATTTCTTTCTCTTTTTTCTTTGATTATTTCAGCTAGTGTTGTATCTATTTTATTGATAATTTCAAAGGTCCAGGCTTTGTGTTAGTTCTACTTTTTCTTTTTATCACTTCCTTTTTTCTTATTAAATTATCTTTATTAATTTATTTCTTCTGCTTACAACTTTAGATTTTAGTTCTGGTTATTCATCTAACTTTTTTAACTAAAAATTTTTCCATTTGTTTATTTGCATGGTCATTTTTATTTACCAGTAATTATTTAATGCCATTAAGTTGCCTATGATAAATGTTTTAACTATATCACATATATTCTGATATATATGTGTTTACTATTATTGTTTCCAAAAATTAAACAATTTTTCATATTTCTTTTTAATACTATGTATGTAATTTACAGTTTGATAAAACTTTCAATAAAAATTGGATTTACCTTTACTGCATTGTGATAAGTGATAATTTTATTTTGTAGCATATATCAGTTCAATCTTTACCATTTTTTTCTACTTAGTCTTGAATGCTAGAGGTATATTAAAATTTCTTACTATTTCCTTATTTTTATTTATTCTAATATCTTCTTCAGTTTCATCTTCATGAAAGTTTTTTTTGTGCTGCTGGTTTCATCAATATTAATGTGTTATTTCTTCACTGTAAAATTCAACTTTATAAATTGATCTGTTTTGTCTCTTTCAGTAATTTTGGTTTAAATTCCACCTTGTCAAAAACAAAGATTGATATCCCCCATTTCTTATAAATTTATTTTCCTGGTATAGCTTTGTCTATTTTTTTTAATTTTTACCTCTCTGAGACTCTTTAAGTGGTTCTAAAATGTAACATAAGTGTTGAATTTTGCTTTGTTAGCAAATCTGAACACCACTCTTTTTTTAATGTACTTTTTAAAGATTTCATTTATTTATCTTTAGAGGGGAAGGGAAAGAGAGAGGGAGAGAACCATCAGTGTATAGTTGCCTTTCATAAGTCCCCTGCTGGGAACTGGCCTCCAACCCAGGCATGTGCCCTGACTGGGAATTGAACCACAATCATCTGGTTCGCAGGCCCACGCTCAATCCACTGAGCTACACCAGCCAGGGCTGAACATTACTCTTTAAGTAGGGAAATTAAGCTCACTTACTGTGATCAATGCAATTAATATGATTGTCTTTAATTCTGTAACATTATTTTTGTTACATTTATACTTAAGTATGTCATACACTAAAACATAAAACCCTCACTATATTATTTACTTTATTTGCTCTCTCTCTTAACCTTTTTTCTCTTTGGAATATCCTTCAATATTTAGCAATATGTACATTATTTTCTAATAGTTATCTTTAAATATCAATGGCTTTGTCAGTTATTCTTATTGCAACCATCCCTGTGCCTTTTTGTCATTATTGCCCATTGGTGTTCTACTCTGACTCTGAGTAGTAATACATTTAGTGTGTTTGTTTCCTATGGCCACCATAACAAATGACCACAAACTTAGTGGCTTGAGAATATGACAGAAATTTACTCTCTCTCAGTTCTGGAGGCCAGAAGTCCAGACTCAGACTGTCGGCAGGCCCTCACTCACCTCGCAAGGTCCAGGGAAGATCTCATTCCTTGCCTTTTCCAGCTCCTGGTGGTATTCGGCTTTGCTTTACTGCAAAACAGCACTGTCTGCCTCTAGGCCGTTACCTCCTGTTCTTCTGCCTGTTCTCCTTTGTGTATATTTTATATTATTCTCATTTTCAGATTTAGGGCACACTCAGATAATTCAGAATAATTTCATCTCAAAATCCTTACTTCAATTAAATCTGCAAAGATCCTTTTCCCAAATAAAGTAACATTTACAGGTTCCAGGGATTTGGCATGGATATCTTTTGGGTGCCATTTTTCTTTTAAAAGTGTATCATGAGTAATTATCCATCACCCAGCTTTAACAACCATCAATATTTTGACATTCTTGTTACTTCTACCTTTTAATTATTTTTACTAAAACATTTTAAAGCAAATCCCAGAATCAGGTTATTTCAACTTAAATATAACAATATGCATCTCACAAAGGGGCGGGGGGCGGGGGGATATTTTCTTACATAACCACAGTGCCGTCACCACATTTTGTATAATTGCTATTTTATTATCATCTAGTTACCATTCAATTTATATTCAAATTTCCCCACATATCTAACAATATCTTTCTGCAACTGGCTTGAATTTTGATCCAAGCCAGGGACTGTCACTGTATTTGGTTATTGTTTTTTTAACGTTATTTCTAATGTAAAATGGTCCTCTCTCCATTAGTTTTTTATACCATTGACTGGCTGAAGAACTTGGGTCGGATGTCCTGAAGAATTCTGAAGTCTGGCACATTTCCTTCTGTGGTGTCATTTGACCTATTTCTGTATCCCTAGTGTTTTCTACAGACTGGAACTTATATTGTCTTCATCATGTTTCTCACAGATGCTTCTTTTTTTATTGTTGTTCAAGTACAGCTGTCTGCATTTCCCCCCTTTATTATCTTCTAGTATAAAATACTGATGTCCAAAGTCTATCAATAATCCAATTTCCTTTCTCGTTTAGGTATCTTGATATTTTTGCCTAAATGCTCAAACTCCTCTCACCTCCACCCTCTTTTATCCTGTTTTAAAACGTTGAATTGTGTTTCTAAACTTGACTGGGTGTTTTCCGTTCTGGATCTTTTACTGTCACAGAGTGTGTGACAATGTGTACCGTCGACTCCTCATTTTCTCAGGGTAGTTTTGCTGGATCCTGCGTTTGGTTTGTGTTCTGTTTCATGATCTTGGTTTTCGTGGGCTGGGTCTTGCCTGTCTTTCAGTGATCTCTTCTACTTTCCTTTGAATCCCCCTTTATCTCTTTCTTCATTTTATTTTTATTTTTAAACATTACCTTCTTTCCCTATTTTATTTCTCTTAAATCATTATTCATGCTGGGATGTGTATGTGTACGTGTAATCATTTTTAGTTTAGTCTTTATTTCTGAAATGAATTTTTCTTAATTTGTAAATTTAACCTTTGTCAGCAAGCTTTTCAAAGTTTGTCCCATGATCACATTTATAAGTTTATATAAATTATTATTTATAGTTGTTCATTCATAGCTTGTAACAATTTTGTAATTTCTTTGGACTGATGTTTAATTATTTAACCATTTTGTGGGAATGTCTTTTTAGTTCATCTTCATCTTTGTAGAATATTCATGGGCCCTAAATAAATCTGCGGTAACTAATAAGTGAGTTTAGTTTTACAGTCGCATATTTGAGTAATTGAGGTGAGAGACTGTGTGGTACACACAAAAGCCTAAAATGTTTACTCCCTGGCCTTTAACAGAAAGTTTGCCAACTCTTGCTCTATTTTATTTTCCATACTGGCCCTAAATATTTTTCTGACCCTAGCTCTTTCACTTCACATTCTTGCGCCCCATCCATGCTGACCTGAAAGATTAGGTAGTGTACCATACTGTCTTCCATTTGTGGCTTTGACATGTTGTACTTGCAATATTTGTTAACTACCCTACCTCCTATTTGATTGGTTTACTCTTTTTTTAAATCGTTCAAGCCCTAGTTTAAGGTATTACTACCTTTAGGAAGCCTCACTGAGCTCTGAAATCTTATAGAGTTGCTTTGACCATGTGCTTTTATTGAACTTTGTACATTTTCCAAAGTAAGAATTAAAACACTGTGTAAGTCCCCTCTAAAGGGTTGTAAACTATGTGAGAAAGAAATTTTGTCCAAAATTTTTTATTGGGGACTGGCATATAGTATCTCCTAAGTAAATAATTATTTAATTAATTAATAAATAAAGATGACAGGACCAAGATAACTGTGAACCTAGGAAAACTTTATGGAATTACAATGATAATGATTATTTTCCTTTTCCAAAAGAACTCCATGCCATTTCTCCTGGTTAGTCTATATTCTATTTTGAGACACAAAGTTACAGTTTGCTGACTCCAATATTTAACATAAAAATCATGGAATCATATTACAAAGAGTTCTATAAACATTTGTGAAATTAACCTTTCTTCTGGCATAGCATTGACAGAATTCTGCCTAGAGCATATCTAAAACTAGGCTCTTATAGCCCTATGATTTTATCTTAAATGAAAATAAAAATTATTCTATTGACTGATTTGCTAAAACAGGAGGCAAATTCTCTGGGCTCCTTTCCCAGATCAGCTTCAGAATTTTTTGTATAAAAAAGTGCACACTTTTATTTGTAGCCCAGCTCCTTCCATTTAAAGTGGTGAGACAATTATTTTCCACATAATTTCTTCTTTTCAAATTTTATTTTTCTTTTTTAAAAATATAAAATCTTTATTATATTTTTCCATCACCATTTAGTCCCCTTATGCCCTCTTCCCCCTAGCAATCACCACCTTGTTGCCCATCTCCATGAGTCCTTTTTCCTTTTTACTCAATCCTTCCACCTCCTAATCTTCACCCCCACTAGCTGTCATCTGTCTTCCACCTATGAGTCTGTCTCTGTTTTGCTCATTAGTTCAGTTTGTTCAATAGATTTCACATATGAGTGAAACAAACTGGTATTGGTCTTTCTCTGACTGGCTGATTTTACTCAGTATAATGTTCTCCAGGTCCATCCATGCTGTTGAAAAGAGTAAAATTTTCTTCTTTTTTACAGCTGAGTAGAATTCCATTGTGTAAATGTCCTATAGTTATTTTATCTACTGATCTATTGATGGACACTTGGCCTCCTTCCATATCTTGGTGATTGTAAATAATGCTGCCATGAACATAAGGGTGCTTATGTTCTTTCAAACTAGTGTTTTGGATTCTTTCAGATTTATTCCCAGCAGTGGGATTGCTGGGCCATAAAGAAGATCCATTTGTAATATTTGAGGTATCTCCATACTGCTTTCCACAGGGGCTGCACCAGTCTGCATTCCCAGCAGCAGTGCACTAGGGTTCCCCTTTCTCCACATCTTCAGCAGCACTGTGTGGTTGTTGAGAAGATGGGCATCCTGCACTATTTTCAAAGAAAAAGTTGGGACTATCTCCGAGTGCACTTTCATGCTAGATGCAGGAAGAACAAACACAGCCAACATGGCTGGTGGCAATGACAAGTCACAGCAGATGGGTAAAAGAGAGGACAAAAAACTCCACTTCTGTCATGCAAAGATGTACTATATTGATATTCAAAATAAAGAAATGTTCTCAATTCCAGTGTCTTTAGTTATATTTTGCTTGCTTGTTCATTTTGTTGATTAGGTTCCTATTAAAGGTGTGACCAGAGGGGAGAAGGGAAGGGATTACAGGGGGAAAGAGTGAAGGGTTTGCAGGAATAATTAAAAAGGACACGTGGAGAATAATGGGGGGGTTGAAACAGGGGAGGAAGGTGGGCATGGCTGGGGTGCTGGGGAGGGGTGGGGGGGTAGGCAGAAAACTGTACTTGAACATTAAAAATGTTTAAAATAAAAAATCAAAATAAAGAATGAAGTTGCTTTAAAGTAAAAAACAAAATTTGAAACTAGTGTGTGTTAGAGACAACCATAGTGTATTGACAACTGAAATTGATTTGCTAAAGTTTTAGAAGTAAAAATTACAAATGGAAATTTGAATGCGAATTATGAGTTCAAATAGACAGTTACCAGATTGAACAATCAGAGAGATTTGCCCAGGACAGCTGCATTTTGACTGGAGTTGGCAGGCGGGGGGGTGGGCGGGGCCTTCAATTTGACCCTAATACTAAATTTTGGCAGTTTAGCTTAAATACAGCAGGAGCAACTCTGCAAAGCTAAACGCAATGTATGAACAACCAGAATGATATCTGAGAAGGAGATATATGCCCATTATTGAGACTTTAAAAAATTAAAATGGATGTTAGAGGTGCTTATTTTTAGTTAAAGATGTTGTCATAATTATATATCTAAATATAAAGAAATAAAGAACACATACGAAGGACACATGGATAAAGCCAAAGGGGGTGGGCTCGAGGGTGGAGAAAGGAATGGGTATGGAGGGGGGGCATGGTGGGGTGAAAGTAGAGACAATTGTACCTGAACAACAATTTTAAAAAAGGAAAACAAAAAAAGAACAAACACATTCCAATATACAGATTGTAAATTGACTAGAAAGAATACAAAGTAACATGTCCTGTTGCCCAGAAATATAATGTCCCAATGTCTCTATTTTGGGCACAGTGTATTTGCCCCTCACCTGTGCAACAGAAAGGGTGAGAAGCAGAAGCTGTTATCATTCCCGCAGAACATTTTTGACTCAGCAGCAGAAAGTGACAGATTAAGTTACAGAAAATTGATGGAGATACAACTGGATAAATAAAAGTCATCTGTTCTTTCACAATTTAGAGTATATAAACTAAGAAACAAAAGTTTGCAAAGCCTAAATATCTCAACCAGAGAGAAGAGGTAAGAAGAAACTGTTGACTTAGAGTAAAAAAAAAAATTAAAAAGAAGATAAAGAATGAACATGTAATACAATTACTGATGTTCTTTGTTCTCTCTGGGTCATTTCTTAGCTTCCAGAGGTGAAGGACTGAGGTGTTAGAAAACAAGAGAAACAACGGCATTAAGGGAAACACTACCACCACCAACACACACACACACACACACACACGTACACACACACACACAAAGAAATAATAAACTTGATATGATTAAAAATAAAAAAATATTTGAAAAATACTTGAGAGGGAAGAGAGATTTGATGTAAATTATTTAATTTACATTAAATAAATGTAGATTAAGAAATCACATATAAATATTTATTATATTTATGTAATTAATAAAGTATCTATAGAGGGAATGTGTCCTTAGAAGAAAAATAATACACTCTTTAGTTTTGGGTTTAAAGAATGGTTTACCATTCACATTTGGAAAATAACAAGAGCTGGTCTTGGAAAACATGCTATCATAAATAATAATAATAAATTTTAGGTAAGTGAAAAAGTCAATTTATTAAACACTGACTGATGACAATACTGCCCTTGGGTGTTGAATATCAGGACTATGTTCCAAGCATGGTGCTAGATCCTCAGGTGTCAGTCCCAGTACCTACTATTAAGTTGCTTATAATATAGTTAAAGACATGGAAACCAAAAAGTATGTGTGTGTGTGCATGGTAAAAACACGAAATATTGGTATAAGAACTCCTATGTTGCAAGTCCTCTGAGTGAATGCTCAATTTGTAGAGCAGAGAGATACTTCCCTTATTTTATTCAGCACTATAATTTCAGTTCTTAGGATAGTGATTGGCATAGAAGAGTCCTCAGGATTTTTTAAAAGAATAAAAACAATCTGCCTTCCAGTGTTAGGATAAATTTCATGGTGGAGGTGATACATGAGCTGATTCTTTACAAAACGCAGGGAAACAGAACAGCAATATGCCCAATGTCACAGAAGGATAAAGACAGTTTGGTCAACGGCCAAGAGTGGCTGCCAGCCTTGCAGGGGAAGATGAAGTCTCTAGGGGCTGAAAACCTGGAGAGGTGGGCAGGAGTCCTTTTCCATGTGTCAGAAATTTGGAGGATCCTCGTTAGTACAGTGGTGAGGAAAAAAGAAAAGAAATTTGGAAGATATTGAAGAGTTGCTGGGATAACTAAAAATCACTAGCTTGAAATTTTCCCCTGAGGGAAGTGAATTTCAATGCTCTCTTAAATGTGCTTTATACAAGGTTTGAATGGGTACTTCAACCAGGGCAGAGACATTTCTGAGACTTGGGGATGCCAGGAGAGTTCTTGGGGGTGGAGTCTGGGTTGCCCCTAGACATGAGGAGGCAGGCCCCTCCTTAGGTCTTGGGTTACTCTGTATCACAGTGCAAGTCTCTGACTTATGAAATAGTCTTGTCCACTGTTGTCCAGTCTTTAGTGGGAGTAATGTCCAAAATTACAGCCTGGTCTTGGTTGACTGTGTAATATGAAGACAGTCCCTTGGGAAATAATCAGAAATGTCTGGAAGAAACTGCAATAAAGCTGTTGATGCTTAATGCAGTCACACTTTGGTGAGACAGCACATGGCTTGGGCATAAGAATTGTGCATAAATATTAGTTGCTTTGTCTCCTTGTCTCCTCTGCCCTGTACCATTGAATACTTCCATTATCACAAGTATTCATTTGTCTCTCACTGCTCTTACTTGGTGTTTGATATTTCTCTTTTCCTCTGCAGACAACATTTATCCATTTCCTAAAGAGCTTACCCACATTCTCTTCAGTAAGCCCTGTTAATCAATTCCATTAAAAATCTGAGGATTTTTCTCTAGCAGGATACCTAACATTGACCTAATCCTTTGTGTTTATTGCCTGTGCTTTATATTGATTTGCCTGTAGTCTCACAAAATATTAGACAATCCTTAAGTCACACCATGAACCCTACCTAGTTCATGGACATACCCCCAGCCTTACTGACTTTGTTTGAATTAAAACTGCTGTTGCCTTAGATCAGCAGCACTCATTAGGTCTTAATGATTTTGTGTCTTAGTTTAGCTCTGCCATGGTGGATAGACTGTAAACTCCTTCACCCTCAGATCTGTACGTGTATTGGCATCCCTCAAACTAAGCTAAGTACATGACAGGTACTCACTAAGTGCTTGGACTTGCTAGAGAGACCACGTTGGGTGGAGGAAGGATTCTTGAATCCTGACGGTACTAACACTTGGGTAACAGTGAGTAGTTGGCTGACTATTCAGTGTTGGGAGGTGTGTATTCTACTTCCCTTTCCTGTCAGACATCTTTATGACTTTTCTTTTGTCGGTCTACGTTTTCTTTCTGCCATCAATAATTTTCTTGGCTTTGCATCTACAGGATTGTTATGATTATAAAATGACATGAAGTAAGCATGGAAAGAATGTGTTCCATATCGCTAAATAAGAGGTGCTATTCATCACGAGGTAATGTGATACAGGAGACCCCTAATCACTGGAATGTTCTAGGTGTATTACTGAACACAACAAAAATGGAACAGTTACACCATGCATGAATGACTGTACAAATTTATTCTCAGAATTGGTGAAGCAGTCACCATAAATAGCTGTTTATATTTTGCTCTGTTATATATAAATGCAACAACTAAGTATAAACTTAGCTCTCATGTCTGGGTTAGTCAACTGGTTATCAAATATCTCAGGATCATTGCTGCTATATAAATACAAAATGGAATAGTGCTTGGTTGCCCTTGTCTTTCTATGCTCTGTAGGGGTAGAAAAATAAGCAAGAGCACCTCTTTATGATATAAATGTGGCACAAAAGAATCTGTTTAGTAAATGGGACTGTTGATATACAATTGTTATTCCCCTCAATATTCTTATTATAGAGCTTTCTGAGCACATAATTTTCTATTCTTCTAAACAGCAAATAATATCATGTACACAATTAATGGACAATTAACTCAATTATGGCATTGCTTTTCTGATGAGTAACTTAGAATATGATAACACTCATGGTGATATGTTTTCTGTGTGTGTTCTTCAGGCAGAGCTGTGTTTTTACTTTGAAAGCCCCCAACAAAAGTTTGCTTCCTGGGTTGTGGCAGGAAAGAGATGACAGTTATTCTTCTCTAAGACGATCTGTGGTTGTTGCTTTCAAAAAAAATTGCCTAAAGGCCCTCTTCTCCAGTTATAAGCGTTCTCAAAGTCAAAGAACAAAATAAAAAAACAAAACAGCTCCACCAGTCCCTCCAAAGCCACGGGGCATTGTGAGCAAATGCGGCCTTTCCCATGGGCTTTGCCACAGGCTCAAGTGCCTCAGCTATGGCCCTCAGCACCTTCTGGCTGCTCTTATTTCCAAACTGAATAGGGGAGGATTTCTTAGTACTGGGCAGACTATTTGGA
Organism: Sturnira hondurensis; assembly: GCF_014824575.4. Classification (NCBI taxonomy): domain Eukaryota; kingdom Metazoa; phylum Chordata; class Mammalia; order Chiroptera; family Phyllostomidae; genus Sturnira; species Sturnira hondurensis. The sequence goes on along the minus strand of NW_028077105.1, from coordinate 9,163,661 downwards.
AACACTTGGTGAGATCAATTTAAGAGCGGCCAGTATGCAGCCGTGTGCTCCCTAAATGCCACTTAGAGTTGATTAAATAAGATAAAGTGAGGCGGGGCTCTGCAAGGAAGAAGACTTGGTGTGATAGAAGTATGTCTTGTGCTGGTTTCGAATGCTTGTTTGTTTTTTTCCGATGGCAACTTGCGTGAAGTGAGGTTTATATGAAGACTTTGTGTGGTACAGTTACACAAGCTTTATAACTATTCACAGGACTCTTTAATTAATTATGAATAGGTCCTTTATTTTTTCAAGTACAATCACAGCACCTTCCTAATGGCTGACTTTGTTTGTGGACATATTTAAAGAAGCAAGAAAAGAGCCTTTTTGAAATGAGGACCAGTCTGTGAAAAACATAATCTGTGCTTATTATTCATTGCTAGACTGTGAGGGATTCTTTCCAAGACCCCAGAGAATGCCAGAAACCTTGGTTAGTACTGAACACTACATAGACTCTATTTTTCCTATATATACATACCTATGATAAAGTTTAATTAATACATTAGGCACAATAATATGTTAACAATAACTAATAAAATAGAAAAATTACGTTATGTGAATGTGTGTTCTCTCTTTCAATTAACTAGCACAGATTTCTTTTTCTCCTTCACACATTCACAATTTCTTAGCAAATTCAGCATATGATTATTTTTCTTTTTTTTAAATTAAGTGAAGAACCTTCACTTTTTTGTTCCACTTAAAGGAAGTAGTGCGTGGTTCCCAACTGGGATAACCAAACTGTCGGCAATACTACTCTTGTGCCTTGGGGCTGGTGGTAAGTGGATGCGAGGTGTGGCGAAGAGGTGGGGGCTTCACAACCAATTAAATTTGACTAAATTTCTCCTATCTTAAGGGCTTCCAGCAGTTTTTCATCTGTAAGCATCTATTTGTTAAATTCTGAAATCAATATAATTATAAAGGATGGTGACATAGAGCCCCACATATCCAGCTTGAACAACTACCAATATTCTACTATTATTTCATTTCTTCCCTTCCCTCACTTTTATCCAGGTATATTTAAAGCAAATCCAAGGTAATGTGACTTTTCATCCACAATAACTTTAGTATATATCTCTACTGAATAAGAATTTTTAACTTAATTACAATTTCATTGGTTATACTTCAGAAAATAAATTTAACACAACCCTGTTTAAGTTCATTTTCACTTGGTAGTTTCCCAATACATTTTAAAGTTGACTTATTTGAATTGGGATCTTAACATTGCATTTGGCGAAATGTTTCTTAAGTTTTAAACAAATTTGTTACAGATCGCATATTTTTGAAGTCACTGGGGTGTGTGTCCCGTGGAATTTCCCACACTCTTCCCTTGCCTGATAGTAGCTTTGTGGCGTTGTATAACACCCCTGCATGCTAGGGTTCTTAACTGGGAGTCTCTGATCCATGTAATTCAGGAAGTCCATGAACATGGGCTGGGGAAAAAAGACATTTTTTTAATTCTCTAACACTTAATAGAAATTTAGCATTTTCTTCGTGTTGAATGCAAGCAACAAATCACAGAATTAATGCATTACTATATAGATTTTTATTTCTGTTGGTCACAAATGGAAATCTTTATGTTCATACCATATGCAGTTACAGAAGCCTTGAAAAAGTATTTTTCTTCATCATTACTTTACAAGTTTACTGTGATTGATAGGGATTCCATTAGACTTGAAGTAATCACAGTCTTCTTGTCTGCAGATCTGGCTAGGTAATTAGGGCCAAACCTGGGTCTGCTAATACTCAGGGACATAGCGACTTACAAAAAGGGTACACACACCATGACTGCAGACCAAGCAAATTTAAAGCAACATACTGTTGAAGCAAAGGCAGTATTTGCTATTTAAACTACATAGCAAATATTTGCTATGTAGTTATTATGACTATAAGCAGTTGTACAGTGGATTATTCATTGGTATTAAGTTCTGTGAGTAATAGAGATTCTTTTGTTTTTATTTTTTTCTACTACCCTTTGAACACTGTCTATATTATGAAATAAAAACATTCACATACTGAAAAGTTAGTAGGGCAACAATTTCAGGAAGGCTGTTCACGTATGTGATAGAATTCTTAAAAATCTATGTGTTGAAGTGGATTTTGATGCATTTCTTTTGACAAGTCTAAGTCAATTAAAAATCAGTGCTCCAATCTCCATACCTTAGAAATGAAGAAAATAATGAGCAGGGAATAAATGTTACCTTTGCTAGAGATAGTTCTATTTTGTTATTTTAGTTGAAAGTTAATAAAAGTTCTTAAATGTTTGAGGATTGCTAAGTTGTGGAGGTGGCAAAAATTAGAAATTCGTATTGTGTTTAAGTTTTTATGTAATAATGAGATGGCTAATTTTGGATAAACTAGGATACAGTTTATATTTGATAAATGGTACATTGTATTAAGTGTGACATATTGCCTTGTATGTTTTTTGAAAGATCACTCTAAATATTTAGATGTTCCTTAATCATTAGATTTTTAAGTAGCTATAACTTATTAATATATCATTAATATTTAAATACTATGACATTAATATGTTTTTATTTGTAATACTGCAAGATTTGGAGTCCAAATAATAATTAATGACACACTTTCCATTTTCATAAGTATCAATTGTTAGTAAAATGTTACTTGGAGGAAACAATTGAATTCATTTCTTGGATAGTGAACTCTCTCTCCCTAGATACTTTTCCAAAGGTATTCATTTAATGTTGCAACAGTCAGATTTGTGACGTTGTAAAGCAGCGATTCTCTACCTTTAGCATCAGCATCTCCTCAGGGCCTTTAAAACCCAAATTGCAGGGCCATACCATTTATGATTCAGGAAATCTATGAACACTACTGCAAAGTATATGAATGTATTCAATCAGCAGTTCAACCATTCTATAAAAAGTTGAGCACCTACTGTGAGCCAAAATCTGGAGAAAGAACAGAGAAATACATTGTCTTTACTGGAGGAAATTGTTCTGAATAAGTGTCTAGCTTTTCTTTATATCACAAAAGAGTCCACAGTGTTTCCAGCTTCTATGTGCCATCTCCTTTTTCTCCGTCAATTTTGTCACTCGAAATCTTTCCATTAGAAATAAATCAGTATTTATTAATAAGTTAAGACAATTTTACTTGAAAATACATTAATATGCTAAGAATGCCACTACAAAATATCACAAATTGGATGGCTTCAACAACAAAAATGTATTTCTCACTGTTCTGTGGGATGCAAGTCTCAGGTCAAGGGGCCGGGAGTGTTGATTTCTGGTGGAAACCCCCCTTCTTGGCTGGTAGATGGCTGTCCCCTCAGAGTGTCCTCACATGGCCTTGTCTCAGTGCCTGTGCATTCCTGGCGTCTTTCTCTTCTTCCAGTGACACCAGTCTTATGGAATCAGGGACTCACCCTATCAGCCTCATTTTAAGTAAATCACCTCTTTGAAGGCCCTGTCACCAAATGCAGTCACATGGATTAGGTTTCGTCTGTCCCACCTCACTCGACCTTGCTTATCTCTTTAAAGGCCTCATCCAAATTGGTTACCTTCCAAGGTACTGGGATATGGGGTTTTACAAGCATTTTAGAAAGAGAAATAGTATGTCTTTAATATATTTAATTAACTATTATTCTTAGGAATATTGTACACTGAACTATATAACTGTGTCATTTTCTAAAGTACAAGAATGTGGTATACTATATTGTGATTGATAATATTAAATTGTATAAACCTCCAGGAATGTGATACTTATAAACAACTAAATAATATCATTATTTAGATATTTGAAATGTCTATCATATGAGCTATATATACTACTACTAATAATAATTTAAAATTTTCAATTAGTGACTAATTCATGTATTCTTCATTATCATTTTTTTGCATGCAGATACTGTTATCATTCCTCATTTTACAGATAAAGAAACTAAGGTTTATAGAATTTTAATAACTTGGTTAGAGTAAAAACTAGTAAAGATCCAAGACCCAAGTCCACAGAATGCAACTTCAAGCTTATAGGTTTGATCACTGTGTGATTCTTCCCAGCACATAGATCTTTTCCAGCTTAAAATGTAGTAGAGCCCTGGCCAGGTTGCTCAGTTTGTAAAGAGAGTAGTAGTCCTGATAATCCAAGGTTGCTGTTTGATCTACCGTCAGGGCACATATAAGAAGCAACCAGTGAGTGCATAAATAAATGAAACTACACCTTGATCTCTCTTTCCTCTCTCTCAAAAATCAATGAATTAAAAACAATCCTTAAAAATAAAATAACATTTTAAAATTAATACAAATACATGGAAGACAGGTGATAAAGAGTCAATGAACAGAATTATTCCCAGTAGTGATTTATATTTTGTACAAATAATACACTAAAAAATAATGAGTTACCAAGTTTGTATGTTCATATAGATTGAACTTAGAAATATTTGTCTGAAAAGATGAAGTTTTAGAATATCTTTCAAACATTAATTTTCTAGTCAATCATAATATGTTGTATTTTAAAAACACAATAAACTACAGAGATGAGAGTAACTTGATCAGATGTTAGATTTCTTATTTATAATTATTCCAATTATTTTGATAAATGATGTATTTCATAATACTATTTACATTTTTGCTATTTTTTGTTCATAAATACCTTGTGATTTTCAATCATTTACTAGGGTCCATTTACCCTATCATCTAATGTATTTTACACAAAGTCCTGAAAATACTATCCCGATTATATTGAATCCAAGTAGCACCCAGCTGCCTTAGCAGTTTCTGAAATTGTACAACTCTTTCCAAAGATAGAAAGACTTTGTCACCCTGGGAATACTTCCAAGACCTTCCTGTCAGAAGCTTCTCAAAGAAATAGATTCCAGTGGGGCATAGGCACTGCAGGAACTGGAAAATCTAATCAGTCGTGGGATTACCATGACAGTGAGCACAAGTTCAGGAAAAAATAATTAGGCCACCATTAAATAAATTGGTCAGCTTCTCACATCACACATAAACTAATTACTAAAATTCTGGGGCACACTAAAAAATATGACCCAAAATATGTATTTTTGATTTATTCATACCAGATGGCTATTGTTGTGTTACTTGTTGTCATTTTTTAATTTGACAAGGGAAAAGAGGTCAGTGCCCCTGACTAAATAGTCAGGTACTGTGTGTTTGAAAAATTCTTGTGGCGCACCAGTTGAGAATCACTGCTATAGGACTGTGTGTCACGACTTGCAAATAGACTTGTAGAAATAACCTTCAACATTAAAGGAAAGCAGCCTTCCTTTATCTTCTTTGTTCCTGCCGTAGTCCTGGGAATGTTGGCAGCCTCTAACTATATGGTTATAGAGGGACTGACAGTGTGAAAAAAAAATTTAGATACAATTTTAGGGGAAACAATTTAAAAATTATATTCTCAAAGGTCTGTTTGTAATAACTGTATCTGTTATGGGGAGAAATTATGAAATGTGTCCAGCCAAAATGTATATGTTAAAGTTAAATATTTTAAAGACTTACTATTTCTTTTTAAAATGATTGGTCTTTAAAATAATTTATTATTGTTGACTTTTGATAAAGAAAGTTTTAATATTAAGTAGCCTACTTCTTGTTCAAAACACATATTGACAATAGTTTGGGTGAGGTTTTGGAGAGAAAATATTCCTAAATGCTTGGAATTGTCTAGTAAAAGTCTAAGATATTCTAATATATGAGTATCTCCATCTGTTCTTCCCACCATTAGTGAAACGGGCGGTATATGTAATCTTCAGGGTAAAGCAAAAATCCTGGGGCTTTTGACAATTCTGATATGAGCTTAAAAGAAATTATCACCATTTCCTCATAGGGAACAAGGGGATGGTCTCACATGAACAAGTATAAAAGACACATGGACAATGGGAGGGAGGTGGGAGGGAGGTGGGGAGCACTGGGGGAGGGCAGGGCTGGGAATATAAGACAGAAAACTCAGAACTAAATGAAATAAAATAATTTTAAACAAGAACTAAATAAAAATAAAATAATTTTAAAAAAAGAAATTATTACCATTTCCACTTTTAGAAATATTTTAAAACGTAAGATAAATAATTAGAAAAACTGATATATTATATATCATATAAACTGGCAGAAGATTAAAGCCATTTTCTTCAATACCATATTTTAAAAACAGAACCTTCAGGGAGAGAATTATCTAGAGATCCCGAATCCATTACCATAGTGAACATACCTTGGCTTGTGTACCATACTCTGCTGTAGTTTTATGTATTCTTTATGTGGTGGGTAACAAAAAAAGTGTCTGAGTAAAAATGGCTTAGACATTAAAGAGGGCTGATTGGCTTTTATAAAAATACAAACCTGGAGGCATGCTGAGTTCATTGGATTCAGCAACTTAATGGTAACTAAAAAACAAAACAAAACAATTCTTTCACTTTTTCTTTCATTGTCAAGTTCATTTTAAAGCTTTTCTCATATTGACGAAACAGCTGCAGCAGTCCCAATCTTTGTAACCACACATCGTCCAGAAAAAGAAGTGTTTTTTCTCAAAGTTCTAAGCAAGAGCCTTAAAATTTACTTCTTGAAAATCAGTTTCTGGTTGGACAGGCTAAAGTCACATCCGTATGAATGGTCACAGCGCAGGAGAATGGAAACGTGCCGATGGGCTTCCGGTGATTGGACGCTGCTTTCTCAAACTTAACTTTCCCCAAAACACAAGCAGCAAGGAGGAATTATAAATAGCCAAAATGAATTTAACTGTGCCCTTAGAAGGGAGAAAGGAGCCAATAGGTGACCAACAAATCCACTATAGTCACTTTTATCAAAGTCAGCAAACGAATCTCAAAATTCATGGAAAATGAACCCTGGGGGTTTTGTAAATATAACTATACACCTTAAATTACATATATATATATATATATATATATATATATATATATATATATATATATATTTCAGAACACATCTAAAGACCATACCTATAGATACTAAAGTAATTGCTTGGCTTTTTTTCTCAAATAGAACTTCTATTCCCAGGGTTTAATCTGTTTTTGTCTATAGATTTTACTGAAGTATATGGATCTGAAATCAAAGAGTCTTTAATGACTGTGGCTGTGTGTGTTGGGTTATGTGTTCCAAACAAAACCACTATCAGTTATAGGAACTGAGCATTTGTTTTGAAAATATACCTCTTACCAATGAAAGTTGGAAAAGGGATTAAACAAGAACATTTGTGCATGACCCATGGTCATGGACGACTTTGGGAGGACGTACTGAAAAGGGGGCAGGCTGGGGCTGGGCGGAGGTGAGAAAGGGAGAGAGAGAGGGAACAACTGTAATAGCACAAAAATAATGAAATAATAAAATAAAAGCCGATTAAAGACTTAAAGTTGATTGTTCTAGACACATTTTGTCATAGATTTTAGAAACTGTTAGAGTACCTGTCATGTAATAAACTGTACATTCATTTCTTAGCTTGAATATGTTTCTCTATTTGAAAAAATGCATTGCTGAATAAAATGGGCAAAAGGCTTGTTCTTTTTCAAAAACAAATAGATGTAGAAGCCCTGGTTGATGTAGCTCAGTGGATTGAGTGCCGGCTGGCAAACAAAAGGGTTGCCCATTCGATTCCCAGTCAGGGCACATGCCTGGGTTGTGGGCCAGGTGCCCAGTAGGGGGACACACGAGAGGCAACCACGCATTAATGTTCCTCCACCTCTCTTTCTCCTTCCCTTCCCCTCTCTCTAAAAATGAATAATTAAAATACTTAATAAATAAATACATAAATAAATAAATATGGAAGATAATACACCTCTTGGTAACTTCACTGTTTTAAATTTATTATTTATTTATTTTTATTGAATTTATTGGGGGTTACATTAGTTAATAAAATTGATAAATTAGCTCTTGATAGTATATGGACGACACTTGTCCTGTGGGTTACATCATGCTCAGTTTGGATACCTTTTCATCTGGATGCAGAAATAATATTGCATCTTTAGACCTGTTTGAATATCGAAAGATTTAAGATGCTAGAGTATAGTATATATTAAAGCCATAGATGGTTTTCTCTCTCCAATTTCTGTGAATCTAGCAATAACCACACTTTCTTGTTTCTTTTTTTAAAAATAAATTTTATTTACTTATCTTTAGAAGGGAAGGGAAGGAGAGGAGAGAAATATCAACGTATGGTTGCCTCTCGTGAGTCCCCTGCTGGGAACTGGCCTGCAACCCAGGCATGTGCCCTGACTAGGAATCGAACCATGATCCTCTGGTTTGCAGGCCTGTGCTCAATCCACTGAGCTACGCCAGCCAGGGCCACACTTTCTTATTTAAAAGAGGCTTCCAGAACTGACAGCTGTATGTGAAGAGACAAAGAAGAGTTAATGTTTCCCTTCTTTCGGTTTCAACAAATCGCTTAGGACGAGCTGAGGCAAAACTTCAGTTGGGACAAGCTTGAGAAAACTACACCAAATATTACAATTCAAGCTCAGAATTGTTTGTGTTAAAAGTTGATTCTATTTACAGTTGAAATGAATAAAATATGAGGGTGTTTTCCAAATCTTTTAAGGTTTTAGAGCCAAAATTTATCAGTTTGACACATTTTTATTCACATGTAAAGACTACACAGAACAAATGGACGTGCGTGTGTATATGATTGCCTTGGAGGAAAAAAATAGAAGGATTAGGAATATAGGAAAAATGATTTATATTACATTAGATTCTAGGAAGGACACCTCAGTGGTGTACCTATCTTCAGATCAAACCATGCTTAAAGTCTTCTAAAAAGATTATAGTTCTAATATGTCTTAAAATCCTCCTAAAGAGCAGGCTCAGCCAATAATTGGATAGTCAAGATAGTGTATATCATATGTTAAAGGAGTTACTCCTTAGCCCATTCTTTTTTTGTTTTTATTTACACGAAGTAGAGAGAAGTCAAAGTGGTTTGTGTTTGGTCGGGGTGGGAACGTGGGGAGGTAGAGACACACACGGCTTCTTTGCTAAAGGACTCCAGGAACATAGAGGGGCTCACGCAATGTCGGTTCAGTGGTCTGTTTCAAAGTGTGGCAAAGAGACTAGCACGTTCCACTTGTTTATTTTTTTCGATAACAGAGTGTAATGCAGAGGAAATTCGGTCATTTTGTTCTCAGGTGAGTTGGTAGCCTTGTAACCAACAGGAGAAGCTACCCTCTTCCTCAAATTATATTTTCATGAAGGGTACAAATGACAAGCAGCAGTTGAGGGGCCACGTATGGAGTGCCTTGGTCGGCAGCAAAATTTAGGCAAATGTTGCACTAAGAACAGAAAATTGCCTGTGAGCTTAAGTGAGCTAAATAAGAGGATGTGGGGAACTGGGTGGGGGTGCTGATTATATTTCAGACAGATGGCCTAATAATCCAGTGGCATTTGAAGTATTGGTGTTAATAAGATTATTTCATATTGGTAAGGGTTGCAGACAATAGCCCATTTATTACTCTATGATCTTAAAACTAAACAAACAAAAATGAAGTGAGCAAAAAGGATGATTAATGAATACCAAGGCAAAGAATTGTGCATTTCACATATGCTTTGTATTTCAAGACCTGTTTCCCTCCTACGTTATTTACATGTTACTTCTAAACTCAGTTGTCTGGTAGATTTCTTACTTTAAGTTTAGAGGTTAGTTTGATCCTCTGGGGTAGGGATAATTAAGTGAATAAAGAAAGACTTGCATGTCTCTTTTATACTATGGAAGACTAGCATACATTTAGAAATATTTAGAGAGTAATTCCTCAGATTGTTTAAAGGTAATATACTTCAGACATGAGAAAAATATGGAATGTCTGATGGATTGGCATAAATGATTTCTCTACCATTCCCCTAATTCTAAAGCTTTTGATGGTTTTTAGTAGAAATGTTTTTTTGGTAGAGTAAATTTCAAGTATGTGAGTTATACAATGGCTTTTCAATGTACTCTTTGTTCTGCTTATAAACTAGGAATGCTGGTTTCAAGTATTCAGTCAAGAACCTTGTCTGGAACAAAGGACATTGAAGTAAAATGGATGATGTATTCCATGGAATTCTAACAGACACATACAGCTTTAACAATATTATTTTAAAATGTTGAACTGGATGTCAGGGTTGGACTGTTTTCCAGACTCTGCATTTTTTCTTCTCACAATCATTGCCTGTACATGTTTGTTCTAGAACTGATTTAAAGACAAGGGGAGAAAGGGTAAGAATCACTTCCTCAGTTGATTGAGGCTCAGTATCATTACCATGACCACTCATTTGGCTCTTGCCTTTGTATTTCTGAAAACTGGGATTCTGCCTTGCTCATGTTAGTAGTATGTATATGTTAATAAAATGAACTCATTATTTTTATGGATAAAAATATGCTCTTTCAAAATTTTCTACCTCAGAGCACCACAAACATGAATGTCCAAGTAAGAAAGTTTGAAACTGTCCTTACTCTTGCCCCTACCTCATATCCTATACATAGTTGTGTGCGTTCTATCATTTTCCTTCTAAAAGTTGTTCATCCTAACTCTTGGTTTATTAGTCTAAGAATTCCATCCTCTTTTCTCTGGTCATTTGGTATCGCCTTTCATAGGTTTCTATTGCTGTTGGGTTTCTGTTGATAATTTACCTTTCAAACCACTCCCAGAGGATTTGGAGTTAGTATGTGTAGTTGGCAAAGAGTCTTGATCCCAGTGTAGACCACGTGGTTAACATTCTAGCACTATTGGCCTTGGGCGAGTTTCTTAGCCATTTGGTGCCTCAGTTTCCCATGATATAAATGAGGCTAGTAGTACCTAGCAGTGAGGAATAGTAGAGAAAATATGTGAGAGGCGCTTAGAAGAAAGCATTCAATGATACTATTATAAAACATGGTTCTGAACTGATCCTTTAACCTGCTGAGTGTACCTGTACGGTGGCATACCAGAATTTTCACAATGACTCCAGGTGACCTTTGCAGGCTTGTCCTTATAAATATTACCTATCTACTCTAAAGTCTATGTTCTCTCATAGATGAAAACTGTATGTTCCAACTACAGCTTTTTTTCATTCTCTTCCTAGAATGATCTCCCATTGCTTATCGGTGAAAAACTCCCATTTCTATTTCCAGGCCAAGTTCACCCTGGTTTGTAGTTTTTCTGGTCCTTTGTTTTTGTAGCGAATGCTGGTGTTTTGCCCATATCCCCTTAGTTCTGCCATTTCTTTCCTTGTGTAATGGCCTGATTTACAATGGTTGCTTTTGTCCAACGGTGGCCTGTGGGGTGCTGAACCAACTTCGTCATTCTGCTACTGAATTTACTTCACAAAATAAGGGTTGGAGTAAAGAGATAAAGTACAGGGATGCTTGGAAATTAGTATCCATCTGGCCACAGCCCTTATTTACTAAGTATCACATTAATCCTATGTAGTGTGGGTATGTGTTTTTCTGGGATAATGTTGAGGCATGTGTTTTGCTTTGTTTCCTGCATTTTTTTTCCATAGTGATAGCTTAACAATATACTCTTAGTGGCCATTTTTTCTTCCTGCAAAAGCTGCTTGCATTTGAATTCTTGGCTCAAGGTCTACTTTTAGGGAAGGTCGAAGTAATTACATTCCTTCATATGCTTTCCCATAGCACTTTACACATGTTCTCTCTGTTTTTTAGATTTCGTTATAGAACATTTACTATTTTTTTTTCTGGTTTGCCACCTCTTCTAGACTGTGAGATGCTCCAGTCAAGGGCAGTATCTTATTTGCTTTTATATTTTCATCCTTTTGGGCTGATTTTACCCATAATGGCCCTTCAATAAATTCTTGGCTACTGAAACAGACAGAGATTATCTTTTGTGTCATCCAGTTCCTTAATCATCCTTTTTAGTCCCCTGGCTCCTTTAGGATTATGGAGTATCTGACCTTGCTCTTTTATTAAGCTTCCTTTTCAGACAGAAATCTTATCCTTGAAACCCAAACCTATGGCTCTCACTTCCAATTTATCACCATTTTTTTCTGAATCTGCTCTTCTAGCTGGCCTTTCTTGAAGAAAAAGAAAGGAAGGAAGAATGAAGGAGAAAGAAGTAAGAGAAAAAATGAAAGGGAGACAGAAGGAACAAAATGAAACAGGAGGAGGAAGAGGAGGAGGAGGAGAAGGAGGAAATTGAAATGGAAAAGGAAGAATGCTGAGAGTTCGTGTTAGACATTCCTCCTGTTTTCAACGAACTATAAGAGAAAATCAACTGCTGAGATAAAGAGGCAAGAAAATGCGGGCTCGAGTGGAGTAGAAAGGAGGATTGGAGAACCTGATAGGAGTATTGTGGACAATCAGTGATGAGTATTAAACTTTCTTCAATAGATTAATTACAGGACACCTATTTTGTTTCATATGTCTTACTGAGAAGGGTTGAGACCATTATATCTGACAAATAACACAAATCTATTACTTTATTTGGTCTTTTCATTATTTTCTTTCCTTTTTTTTGGCTAAGCTACCTCAAAATGCATATAAACAATACTATTAACCTAAAATGTAAAAATACTCATAAACAAAGGAAAATTTATGTGAAATAAATTATTTAAACCTTGAAAATAAGCATTTCATCATAACATAGCTGCTATCGATGTCAGAATTTATACTTTTGCTATTGCATTGTCCAATAAAGAGAAAAGTACCTCTGGCAACATCACTTTCTTTATTATGTTTGTCAATGTTACCCAGAAAGCAGAATACTGAGTCATTGTTCCAAAGCAGAAAAAATGATCACCAAGGTCTAGCCAGAGGTTTACAATATGTTCTAAAGTCAAGCAGAATTTTATAACTAGAGTCTTTTGATCCAATTTTACAATCCTAAGAAATTTTAGGCCTGAGGCAAGAGTTTTAATCTGAGTCAACTTTTACATTCAATCACATATTACATTCTTCTTTCATATGGTATTTCTTTAGCACTTTATCAGTTTCTCCAAAAGATAAACAATATTATATGTTAAAGTTACTGTATACGTTGGACTCTGTTAGAAGTTAATTGTATAATTACAAACAATGCTGATAATAGGTGAGAGGGTGTGTTTGTCCTCGGACAGGCCTGAAATAGAATATTTTTGGTCACTTGGTAACTGATTTCAGAGAAGCTATTTAACCTCACTGTATTTTAGATTCCTCTTCAAAATTGGGGAAAAAATGAAGTAATGGAAGAACTAAATTAATTTAAAGATAGCAAGCTTATAACAGTGCCTGGAAGTACAAGAACTTGATAAATATTAACAATCAATACTGACTAATTGCCTTTACACTTATTTCTTTGTTTAAGTTGTTCATTATACAGATTATCTTCCCCACCTAAAAATTTGTGGGAAGAGCAAGAGCTGACTTATAAACAAACCTAAATAGCAAGTATTCAGGATGCTTGCATGTATAGCTTCTCTTGAACATAGTCTTGAAACCAAATACATGTGGCCAGCACTTGGAATTATGAGATAATGATGAGATCTATATATCTATCTTCTGTATATATATACAGAAGTGAATCTGTCTGTTTGAGGTAAGACAGGGACAAGGAAATGACCACAGCAGCACAACCACTTTCCTGGGGCAGCAATAGCAGCAGTTCTGACAGTGACATCCAGAATTGTTAGCAGTACTTCCTGTGGCTTTGAACACTCAGTAGTAGTAACAGCGGCCCAAGGAGTTGCAAGTTTAGAGGGTCTAATTTGGCTGTTGCTCTGGTTCTGAGGCCTCTTAGTCTGGTTGTCCAATCCCTTTGGAATTTCTTTCAAAACATTATTTTATGTGGATCCAGCCAGTGTCCGTGTTTGTTGCTTTCAGTGAAGAGCTCAGGCTAATAAAAATTAGGACCACAAAGGTTTGCAACAAACAAGCCTAAGGGAAAATGGGAGTGTGAAGAGAACACATAAATACATACATGTTGAAAAGTCTGGGATTTGTTAACTTGCCTAAAGGCAGAAAACTCTAGCAAATGTTAAAGAACAGGCCTTTGGTAGCCAATAGCATGTGGTACCCAAGCCACTAATTAAATTATCTCCTGAGGTCATCTACTGTGAAATAACAATCAAAGCAAGGTTGTGAGTGACCAGTGGCTGTCTGAGTGGTGTCTGATGAACAATTCAATGATTATGAGAGTTTTTCTTGCTAAGTGCATGAACATCTCTAAAAAGATGACACAGACTGTAAAAAAAGATGGTACAGTTCCTTGGGGGGAAAAACTACCCATAATTAAACTTGAGATATATGAAAAATTCAGAGAGAACTGTATTTGCAATGCTTTCTGCGCCCCCCCCCCATCCCTTTGCCTCCTGAAAGGTGCCTTTCATTCCTTTTGATGAAATTGCCCATCTTGTTCGGTTCACCCAAGGGAGTTACTTGCAGGAGGCACCCAGTTCTATCCATGCCCTGTCCCTGTAGTTTCCTCATCTTTAAACCAATAAGAAGTGAGATTAGAACTTCCTCCAAGATGGAGGCATAGGTGGAAACACTGTGCCTTCTCCCACAACCAAGTTTGAATACAACAAAGGTTTGGAGAAACAAAGACACAACCAAAAGACAGAAAATTGAATTATACGGAAGTCTGACTACATCTAACCTTTCAACGGGGACGGTAAGAGGGGCGGAGCCAGCAGCAAGCAGGGTCGGGCAGGACACGCCCCCGACCCAGGCGCGCAGGCAGACGGGAACCAGTTGGGGTGCAGGGCAGACCGCGGACGCATATTCGCCCACAGTGAGACAGACCACGCAGGCCCCAGGGGGCGAGGGCTGACGGCGGTGGCACACTCGCGTGCAGTGGGACGAAACGCGTGGGCCCAGTGACAGCAGCAACTGCGGCACCAGTGAGGGCCGTGGCGGCAGGCTGCGGACAGGACGCCAGAGTCCCTCTTTGACCCCGCCCCCACATACAGTGTCACAACCCAGCGACTTAGTTGCCCTGCAAGACCAGTGAGAGCCATTGTCCCTCTTTGACCCCGCCCCCACCTACAACGTCACAACCCAGCGACTGAGTTGCCCTGTTCTAGTGAACACTTTAGGGCTCTGATCCTGCTATGGAACAGGCACGAACAACCCGAAAGATGGCACAAGAAGAACTCAAAGTCCCAGAGCCAATAACTCTAAGCGACCGAGAAATTGCCAGCCTCTCAGAAGCACAATTCAGGACACTATTTATCAGGATGCTCACAGAACTGGTAGATTATAGTCACAAATTAGAGGAACAAAGTCACAAATTAGAGGAACATATGAAGGCTAAACTAATTGAAATGAAGGGAGATGCACAGGAAACCAATAGTGATGGAAAGGAAACGGGGACTCAAATCAATGGAATGGACCAGAAGGAAGAACAAAACATCCCACCAGAAAGGAATGAAGAAATGAGAATTCAAAAAAATGAGGAGAGGCTTAGGAACCTCCAGGACATCTTTAAACGTTCCAACATCCGAATTATAGGGGTACCAGAAGGGGGAAAGAAACAGCCACGAGTGGAAAACGTATTTGAACAAATAATAAAGGAGAACTTCCCCAGTCTGGCAAAGGAAATAGACTTCCAGGAAATCCAGGAAGCTCAGAGAGTGCCAAAGAAGTTGGACCCAAGAAGGAACACACCAAGGCACATCATAATTACATTAGCCAAGACCAAAATGAAGGAGAGAATCCTAGAAGCAGCAAGGGATAAGGGGACAGTCACCTACAAAGGAGTACCCATCAGACTGTCAGCGGATTTCTCAAAAGAGACCTTACAGGCAAGAAGGGGCTGGAAAGAAGTATTCCAAGTCATGAAATCCAAAGACCTACAGCCAAGATTGCTTTATCCAGCAAAACTTTCATTTAGAATGGAAGGACAGATAAAGTGCTTCTCAGATAAGGTCAAGTTCAAGGAGTTCATCATCACCAAGCCCTTATTATATGAAATGCTAAAGGGACTTATATAAGAAAAAGAAGATGAAAAATATGAACAGTGAAAGGACAGCAAACACACAGTTATTAACAACCACACCTAAAACAAAAGCAAACCAAGAAGACAGCTAGATCAGGAGTGGAACTATAGAAATGAAGAACACATGGAGGGTTAGAAACAGGGGGGTGGGAGGGGGAGAAGAGGGGAGAAGGCACAGAAAATAACATAGATGGTAGGCAGAAAATAGATGGGGGGAGGGCGAGAATAGTGGGAGAAATATAGAATCCAAAGAACTTGAGACACGTGGTTATAAACTAAGGGGGGGAGAATGGTGGGGGAGGGAGGGTGTGGGTGGAGGGGATTGAAGGGGGGGAATAGAACAACTGTAATGGTATAATCAATAAAATATATTAAAAAAAAAAGAAGTGAGATTATAGCATGCTTCAGGGGCATAATCACAGAGTCAAGATTGGCAAAACTACATGCATTTGTGCACACGCACACAAACGAGATGCAAGAATGTGCAAAATTTATATGAGTAAAAATCTGATGAATATATGTAAGATTTTTTTGAGGAACTAAATCAGAGGTGGCCTGTGGACAAAATCTGCTCAATCAACTGTTGATAAATAAAATTTTATTTGGAATACAACTCCGCTCATTTGATCACATATTCTTTATGGCTGCTTTATCATGACAGTGGCAGAGTTTAATTGTGACACAGGTTGTCCCATATTGAAAGCCAAGAATATTTACTATCAGACTTTTACAGAAGACGTCCGCTGCCGCCAGTCTAGGGCAAGAGGAGAGAACAGAGTTTCGAATCAGTTTAAACTTACTGACTTGGATTGGCCATACAGCAATTCTTCAGCTGGTAAAAGTGATCGAAATTTTTTACTTTTACTTTGCATCAGACTCGGTATCGTCACTCTGTTAAGTAAGGTGCAGGAAATCCTTTAGTATGATGTAGGAAAAATGTCAATATAGAAGAAGTTAGACATTTTGCAGTGCCTTTGGTGTATGTGAAGCACTGATATCCCTCCTTACTTTGTCCCATCCTCCACTCTGATTTACAGAAGCCACAGGGGTGTGTCGCCACAGAGTCCAACTAGGGCTGGAGACCATGAAATCATTAAGACTAACTTGGGAATAGATGGTCATACGAAAGTGTGTTTTAGTGTTATTGTGGTTTTCAGTGACTAACTGACCATAGAATTTCTAGCACTGAAAAAGATGGACAATCTTTTAGGGCCCTACTTAATTTGTATGTGCCCAAAACTCTGGGTCTGGAGAACAGAGGCCTGACTTGAGTGTGTGGGCCCTCCATCTCTTTCCAGGTCCTCGGCCCCTGGATTAAAGGTTGTTAGACTCCCAGGAAAAATAACTTCTCAGAAAAAGCACAAATATACAAAGTAGCTTTGACCAGGAGGAATGTGCCACAGGGAAAAAAGAAATTCCCTCATGAATCATTAGGAACCACTGGACAATAGCCCAAACAAATACTGGTTTATGGTAAGGGAGTAAGTATGCTGATGAGCCACTGGGAAGAGCTAAGACTTAAGGGAGGTAGATGACAAATGGAACTCTAACCTGTGTAAATCTTTCCTTAGGCCCGGATGAACCCATCTGTATTCATTAAGATTATATATGACTGCCAGTGATAGAGAATCCAACTAGAGTGGCATAAATAAGCAAGCATTCACGTTGCACCTGTTCGGAGAGGTGTGGAGGTAAGCAGCCTTCAGTGAGTTCAACAGTTCTGCAGGGCCAGAGGCTGTGCTCGGTTTCTCTCACCCATTCCCTCATGTTAAAGGGTGGTCACTGCAGTTCCTCTCTCTACATTCACATTCAAGGGAGGGTCAAGTTAAGGGAAAAAGTCTCAATCTGCTGCCTATTTCTTCTTTTATAAAGCAATCACTTTTATAAGAAGTAACATCAATCTGGCACACACAACTAAGACATCCCTGCTAGGATTGTATTGTGTGTGTCCACCTGATGATAAAAAGATATAGGAAAAACAAGAAAGGTTTGTCATGATGCATCATTCACTTGCACTGGGCACATCACTCACTGAATTAAAGTGAGAATGTTAGCAAGAATGGAGTGGGGGATGATTGTTAAGTTGTCAACCAATAATGTCTGCACATCATCTCATATTCTGTCAGATGTTGAGGGTGTGATTGGCATACATAAATTAAAATAACTAGCAACTGCTCCTATTTACTCACTTGAAACATGGGATAAGATTCTAGGTTACTATAATAGGAAGGGCCAAATGGAAGGGAGGGCCTTCCTTTCCTAGCAAGATAATAACTCGAAACCAACATTCTCTTTCAGGGGGGAAACTATTCCATACTCCCAGGGGGAAAGGTGAATGAAACCCAAGAGGTTCACCAACAACTGTGCATCCTTTTCAATGTTGGGAGGTATGAGATACCATGTCCCTTCAAAAGGATATACTGGCACATCGCAGACCAATGACCCTTCCAATTTAACTAATATAGTAGACCACCAAATTATCACAGTTTATTTTTCCCCTTCTGGGGCTTATTTATCTTACCAAGGCTTCTGATGTGGGTGTATCTTGTTGCCTTTGTAGCCCCTTTAGCATGGTGTCATTGGGACAGAGGGGAACAACACGCTGTTCTATGAAATGTTCAGATGCTCCTGATCTCCTCAAGCTATATCATGATAGAGTGTATGCAAGAGAATTATTTTAGATGAGGGCCATGCTTGTAAATGTATATGCCAAGAAGTAGATCAGTGTCCTCAACTGTTTTTTAGATCTGAGAGCTTAATGGATCATAACACTATGTGTGTGTAAGGACAACACCCATATAGGAACAGATTTATTTTTAACAATTCATTTACAAATTGGTTATTTTGGATTTGGATAATCTCGAAAGAGAAACATTTTGTGAACTTACTTAAGTTGATGACTAAGCCAACCTGCACAGGCCAACTTAGTCCTATTACAGGATGATAAAACAACGTGGGTTTCCCGTTGCAGTAGGAGATAAAAAAGGGAGAGCGAGATCTCATGTCTTTTAAGGCTGAAAAACAAAACCCACTTTCCCATCCTACTTACTGACCCTTTGGCACTTCTCTTTCCTTGCCTAAGATTAATTTCCTAACCTAGTTACTGAAGTGCAGCATTGACCTACTTCACTACAAGACCTAAAGAGATCCATGTTCTTATATCACCTACCTCTTTTTGATTAATTTACACTACTATCCACACTACTTCATTTGCATGTAAATGTGGGAGGGGTTTACATTTGGGTTGATGGCACACCGTGTTGGTGGGCTGGTTCTGCCTGTAAGCCTGCTCCCAAGGTTGGTTCTACATTCTGTGACTCTTTCTTTTCTGCATTTCTAAATACATGATTCCTCCAAAAACCTTTAAGGTTGTATTACAGACTGATTTTGGTGGCCTAGGTTGACTTCTGAGAATGGGAAGAATAGGTAAAGGTAGGTAGTTCCATTTGGGGACCATTTGTAAATTAAATTTTAGTTAAACTGAGGCCTATAAAAATAAACATTATCTTTTTATGAAGTAGATCTTGTCATCAGAGAGTATGATTAGTTTTGTGTAGGAATCGCTGATCTACTAAGGATCCATAAAGGAGTATCAGAGACCACAGCTAGGGAGAGAGAGAGAAAAGGACAGAGAGCTGTTGATGGGCAGGGTTCCAGGGACTTTTCCTCCTACCATGACCCCTTCCCCCACACCCAGCACACCCAGTTACATTCAGGCACTGCAATCTGAACACCTTGATGCTTTGATATATTCAGTTTTTATTGCAGACTTTATTTGAAGGAAGGGTTTCATTGTTCAAAGACTTTTGACAAGTGCTACAGAAGATGATGTTTAATGTCCATTCTAAATCTGAAATTCAATGGCTTGGTACTTAAAAGCTCACCACTTATAAAATCTTACAAATCTTTAAAACATGTAAGATGATTTGGTTTTAGAAATTTTTTTAATCAATTTCAGAGAAATCAAACAACATATAATTTAAGTTTAATTATACGTAAAACTTTAAACTTGAATAATAGGTAAATACATTAAACTTCAGAGCAAAATAATTTTTTCCCCCAAAAAATTATTGATGTTTTACAACGGCACCAAATCCTTAGTCTGCCATTTCCTAACAAAGTGAACTGGGTAACCATCTTGAACTCCTTAGTCTTCAATTTCTGAAACTGTAGAGTGGAGATAAATGTATCTATTTAGTGGATATTAAGAAAATAGTAAGACATTTAAAAGCTTTAGGAGAGTTATTGCAATCTAGTAAGCACACAATATAAATTTGTAATTATTATTGCTTATATGTAAATCAACTCTATATTACTAGTTTACCACTGAAAATGTGAGTAAATAATTTTTAAAACCACAAGAAAAAAAGGAAAGAAGAAAAATTAGGATGTCTAGAGTACTTTAATTTCAAAATGCAAAAAGGGAAACAGATGGGCAATATCCAGAAAGAAAATTTTGCTCAGTATTTCCCATCTGCTACTCTTTGCCTGCATGCTTTGCAGTAATACAAATTTTCAAACAGCCAAGCAATATAATCCTCAATCTAGTTAATTTGTGTCCGCACCTCATTGGCTGCTGGCAAGGGAACCATTAGATTCAGATTTGATGATAAAACCACACAGTCTTCATGTTTATCCCATGAGAGGCAAAATGGTACAAAAGATTAAAATTAGTAGGAGGCAATTATTCTTATTATTAATCAATTCCAGACATATTTGGCAGCTTTTCTCTTGCAACAGAAGTACAATTCAAATAAAGGTTGTAGAGACTGTTTTTAACAGTGTTATTTTAATTGAAAGCATTGAGCTCACTTTAGTAGGCCATAAACTTCTTTGCCTAAGAAAGCATTGAGATTAGTGTTTTTCATTTAAAAATTACATAGTTTTCTAAAAACACCATCATTATTCATTCTCTTATTAATTTAAAATACGCTTGTTCACAGTAAAAATAAATAGAAGCTCCTTTGATTCAGAAATCAGAGAATAATGCATTTTTCTCCTAGGGGGGAAAAGTGGGCATTATTTTGTTTTATTTTAATAAATGGCTATTCATATTCACATATCCTTCAGATATCAGATGATGGCCTTTTTTAAAGACAAGACTAAAATGAAGCTTTTATATTTAGTAAGCAATTACCAGCTTTTACAGAAGCAACAATGGTAAGGGATTAAGTCCAAAGTTTACTAAATGAGATGATCATTTTTCTATTTTAATCAGTCAAACACTTAAAAAGGTTTTTTCAAACTTACTTTTAACCCAGAGGAAGAAAGTAGATAGAAATCTGTTTTTCTCCTAGGATGATTGGTATCTGTAGGGATAGGTATGGTCTGGTGCAATCAGCAGCAACTTCAAATTCTCAAGGTTTAATTACATCGATGTTTCTATTTTACACTACACATCACATGAAGACCCAGGCCCATTGTACTGGATTATCTGGAATATCGCTAGTCCTCATAACAAAGTCAGGGAAAAACAAGGTGAAGCACACCAAATGACAAATATCAGATACTACATTTCTTGTTTCGCTTGGCAAAAGCAAGTCACGTGGCAAGCTTGAGTTCCACACCATGGGCAGGTCATCTGCCCACTCTAGGCTTAGTAAATAATCTTTTGAAGCACTCATCACCAACACAACTGAAAGAGGTGTCCGACCTTTCGGCTTGCATCTGAATTTCAATGTGCTGGGTTGTAGTCATATTAAGTTGGCTATTTCTCTAGTGTGGGAACAGGGAGAAAGATCAAATAAGTAAAAAAGTTAAAACTGACCTTTTTTCCTGAGTATCACCTCTAGCCATTCTCCCAAATTAATCCAGTTAGAGTGTTTTGAGAGTACTTATTCTGGCGAGAACAGGGTGTTTGAATTATGTAAGGGCATTTTGCTCACTAAGTGAAGATTAAGAGTCTGTCAAACCATTTTTTCCTCAGTGCCTCTTTTGATGTAAGTGTTCCTTCAGTTGAAAATTTCCATAGC
Organism: Sturnira hondurensis; assembly: GCF_014824575.4. Taxonomy (NCBI): domain Eukaryota; kingdom Metazoa; phylum Chordata; class Mammalia; order Chiroptera; family Phyllostomidae; genus Sturnira; species Sturnira hondurensis. Next base: position 9,141,800 of record NW_028077105.1, on the reverse strand, counting down.
ACTACACTAGTTATAATGAATCTACAAGCCCTTTTTCATTCTTTATATATTCCCTTTTATAATTTTTGCCTTCATGTAGACTATGGAAACATTTTGATGTATTAAGTTATGATATAATATAGGGCAAAATAGGTTGGTAGAATATTTGGACTCTAAAGCACATTATTTGACACTTAGCAATATAAATTTCAACCCTGGTTTTCTCCTTCAGAAGAGTGCTGATCGGGGAACATTCTATATTCTTAAAACTTAAGGCGAAGTTAATGATGCATTTTATGTTTCATATAAGGGCTTTAAGTTTATCTACTGAGGAAGTTATGTAAGATAGTCTGAAAAGAAGAAATTTCCTTTAAAGTGGTAGAAACTTTCTTACAATATGCTTTGTAATTTATATTAATAACTGCAAATTAAGTATTCTTTGAAATTTTTCTCTCTTCTGTGGTAGACTAACCCTAAAGACACATTTCAATCTCTACTTTCTTTCTCAGTCTCTGGAAGAAGGGGTGGCTCCCTGCCACTTGCCTTCCTGTGCCATGTGTGGGACACGGATTAACACTCCTGCCTCTCTGTCTCCTCTCTCTCCCTTCTTCACCGGAGGAGGCGTGAAATTTCTAGCTGATGATTTGGGGAGGAGGAATTGGGCACATGAAGTTAAGGCTTTTCTATTTTAGGTATTTGCCTGCCTGCTTATGTTCTCTGCCCCGTAAGTGAGCTTTATTTGGGTGGACTCTGTGGGGAGGCCGATGCTTGTAGTCCCCCAAGTTGACCGAGGGGAGCTAGAGCTTTGGGAACTGAGAGGTTCTCATGGATACACGATTGTGTAGGGACACGTCCTGTTCTCCAACAGCACTGTCATATACAGTGAGTCCTCATTTGATGTCATTGATGGGTTCTTGGAAAAGAGGTACAGTGAGACCAATTTTATCATAAGCTAATAGTACGAACAGAGTTCAGTTCCCATGGCATTTCATCAATGTTACAACCAAATGACATTGAACAAAATGATGTTATCCGAGGACCTGCTGTTGTTCAGTGGGAGCGCCTGAGTGATGACGCTTAACAGTCTTGTTCCCATCAGCTTCCAAAAAACCATTTATCTTTTTACTGGTACACAAGTTTCCTACCATGAATCAAATAATGGTAGGTTCCCAAATGGACAAGCCAAAAAAGAAAAACAGACAAATGTTTTTTATTTGTAAGTAATACATGTATAATCTTGGATCACATTAATTTTATAAATTAATTTGGGGAGACTCTTTATAACGTTTAGTATTTTTATCCAAGAGTATGGTAAAACCCTCTGTTTAGGTCTCTTTATCAGGTTATACAGGTTTTAGAAATATTGTTTCCCCTATCAGTCTTACTCATTTATTTTTATAATTTTCAGATAGAATTTTTTCAAACAAGTATGGCTAACTTCTCATTTTCTAGTTGATTGTTTTTGGTATATACCACAAATATTGTTTTTTATTTCTATAGCAATTTTGTTATATCTTCCTTGCTGTAGTCATATGTCATTTCTTAAAATAATCTGTTATCATTTTACACTTAATCATTAAGGTTATTTGTAATTTTATGTATGGTGTTTAGTAAAGATCTAATTAAACTGTATTTTTTCCAAATGGTGAGATGACTGTGTTAGTCTTAATAGTTGAATAGTCCCTTTTTTTTTCATTAATTTATGGTACAAATGAGCACATTATTTTGTATACCTCCTCTTGTTTGTAGGCTCCCTATGTCTTCTTATTTTTTCCCTTACATCCATTCCTCAACTGCATAGAGAAATCTATTCCCTTGACTTTGTGGTCTGTTCATGGGATGACTGTGACATGCCTTCAGGAGAACTGGAAATAGCCAACTGGGCATCTCCAATGTCAGTTACCTCAACACATCTAACTCACACCTGGCGGTCTTCCTGTGTTTTCTATCTCAGTTATTAATGCTGCCAGACAGCCAGTTGCTCCAACCTGAAACTTTAGAATAATCCTTAAATCCCCATATCCGGTTCCTTAGCAAATCTTGCTAATTCACTCTCTCAAACATGTCCAAAGTATTTTCTCTCCTGTCTACTGCCCCTGCACTCATTGGAGCCCTGTGCTCTGTCATTTCTGTACTTACGTATCACCTCCTGAGATAGCGTTTCCTGACACCCTATTTATAGAGTCTTCACCTTACAATTACTGTTATATCACCTTATTCATTTCCTTCATAAGCGTTATAGCCATTTCTAATGACTCATTTAAAATTTTATTACTTTATTATTTGTTTCTTCACTGGAAGGTAAGTGCTATGCAGCGGACCTTGTCTATTTGTTTGGTATAGTAGTCATGGTGTCCAGTTTCTAGCTCAGAGCGGGCACTCGCTAATGATTTGTTACAAGAATTAAAGGATAAATGACACAATGCTCTCTTACTAGGTTCGTTTGCTTCCATTCCCTTTACTCTCTCATCCAGTCAATCATCTACACTAATAGAACTGTTATAAAAAAACAGAGACCTGATCACGTTTCTTCTCAGCTTAAAAACTTTGTCTTAAATGAGATAGACATTAATTTCCTCAACCTATTGTACAGAAGTGGTAGAACTACATTTAGTAAACTTTAAATGAGGTTTTGAGAAGAATTTAATGTACAATATTAGGTCAAAATCTTAAAAATAGTATTTGGTTTTAAATTCCTCAGTTTAAAAAACTGATTCTCTATAGAGTTACGGAGTTTTAAAGACAAAAAAAAATTGTATAGATTATATTTCTTTTCTCATAGGTGTCTTTGACTTCATTTTTCCCCATATATTAAATTCCTTTTCTCTTTTCCATGTCTTGTTGTGTTTTTTTCATTTTACATTCCAATTTTTAATCTTCTTTATATTTTAAAATCTAGTTAAGTACTATCCTTTTCTAGATAGTTATCCAACTTCCACACAAAATTATTGTATTTTGTTGTTAGCCTGTGGGGTTGATTTCTCTCACGTCATTTACTCTTCCAAAGAATATATTTTCATGTGACAACATCCAGGAACTTAAATTTTAATATCTTTCCCTCTTTTAATAATAATAATTTAAATATATATATAATTAAAATTAAAATTATGTATTGAACATGTAATTCACTTAAAATATATACTATATTATATTTTCCCTATAATATATTGAAAGATTTTAAAACTGTTACATGCTCCCATATAGTTTAATCATAATAATTTAATTATTTCCTTATAAGACAAAATATAAAACAATATTTTGAATATTTTACTCCTTTTAGAATGTTTTAATAATGTTAATTTATTATCTTTTTCAGGTATATGTTATTTTTACTTATACATTTTATTTCTAAATCAGTTTTTAAAGTTATATGTGCTTTTTATATAAAGACAAGATACTATTTTGAGGGGAGGATATCCTATTTGTAAAACAACTCTAATTTTCTAACCTTTAATGATACTTGTTAAAATAAAATGTCTGCATCTTTGTTGCCAATTGTAATACTGTGATTAACTACTTAGAGATTGTATTTTAGTACATAAGTCCCTAGCTTATTAATAAATAGTGTTTGCCCTGGCTGGTGTAGCTCAGTGAATTGAGCGTGGGCCTGTGAACCACAGGATTGCGGTTCGGTTCCCAGTCAGGGCACACGTCTGGGTTGCAGGCCAGTTCCCTGTAGAGGATGCACAAGAGGCAACCATATATTGATATTTTTCTCCTTCTCTCCTTCCCTTCCCCTCTAAAGATAAATAAATAAAATCCTTAAAAAAATAAATAAATAGTGCTATGACTTCCTCATTATTAATAATGTAAATAATAAATTAAATAATCTGACATAAGTATAGGCTTGCAAAAACTGTTAATTGGGTTAACAAAAATTTTTTTCTGTTCTTGATATTTTCATGTTTTTTAATTTAATCTATTTTTTAATTTTATTAATTTTTATTTTTATAGAGAGGGGAAGGGAAGGAGAGAGGGAGAGAAACATCAGTGTGTGGTTGTGTCTCCTCTACCCCCTACTGGGGACCTGGCCCGCAACACAGGCATGTGCCGGACTGGGAATTGAACCAGCAACCTTTTGGTGCGCAGGCCTGTGCTCAATCCACTGAGCTACATCAGCCAGGGCTTTTCATTTTTTTTTAAAGTACAGCTTATGAGGAGCTATTAAAACATAATTTGAAAAAAAATTTAAACCCTGTGATCCATTTCAAAGGTGACATTGTTAATATGAAGAGTAATAGAATAGACTTAGGCTATGATTCTTAAAATTGTTCTAGTTCATTAGATTTCTTAGATCATTAAGATGAATTATCATTATATCTATATTTAGTGGGGTTTTTTTTAGTACTTAAAATGTGTAACTTTAAGGCTTTTACTCCCAGACATTATGGACTAATTAGTACTGAGTCTTATTTTTTTAATATATAAACTACTAGCACACTGAGAAAAATATAAAAATGCTGTTTTATGATAATGAGAGATAGACAGTACAAAACTGTATGCCTTGGAAAAAAAGAAACACACTAGATGCGCTTAGAGATTGATAAACGTTTTGCCTGGATACAGTTTATGAACTCAGTGCAAGGAAAAAAACCCCAGGTAGTACGTAGCAGAGGAGGAGGGTGGTTATGATGGATAAAGCTCCAGAAATCTATGAGGATGTGTGGGCGTCCCCTGGGATTTGTAACTACATATCAGACTTCTAATGTAGAATGTAAAACTCTGTGAAATCAGGCAAACCACCCCCCAAAAAACTATGAGGGAGTTGAAGGTGAACAAAAGGACTAGGGGACAAGTCATTTCCAACCAGCCTCAGAGAAGAGACATTATTTTATTATTATCATCACAATCTTGAAGGAATCATTAATTATATGTCATTCTTTTTAAAAAAAAAAATTCATTTATTTTTAGAGGGGAAGGAAGGGAGAGAAACATCAAGGTGTGGTTGCCTCTTGTGTGCCCCCTACTAAGAACCTGGCCTGCAACCCAGACATGTGCCCTGACTGGGAATCAAACCAGTCACTCTTTGATTCACAGACCAGCACTTAGTCCACTGAGCCACACCAGCCAGAGCTATAAGTCATTCTTAATACAAGAACTAAACTATACCCAGAGTAAAGGCTACTCTACTGATATCCTAACAAAGCTTTAAAACTAACACTGCCGTGATCATGCTGATTAACAAAACAAGATCATCATTCTTTGCAGGAAGATAACAGAGTCTAGATACTCACTGCATAAGATTTATAATACTTAACATTCAGTCAACAATTACTAAACACACACAACAAGCAGAAAAATATGACCACCAATCAGAGTAAAATATGTCCATAGGAATAGAGATGGCTATTTCTAGCCCTCTCTAGAAATAGAGATGATGAGATGTTTGAATATAAGCAGGCAAGAGCTTCAAAACATGTTTCAAAACACTTCAATATTTTCAAAGAATGAAAGTTGAACATAAGAAGAAGAGAAAAGGAAACCATAAAAATTAAAAGTGATGGAATTTCTAGACTGAGAATCTTAGATATAAAAAATAAAAATATTACTGGATAGGCTTGAAAGCTGATTAAATGCTTTAGAAGGAAAAATAAATACACATAATGTTACCAAGGGTGTCCAACTTTTTGGTACCTCTGGGACACACAGGAAGAACAAGAGTTGTCTTGGGGCACACATTAAATACATTGCGACACACAATCATGAAAAAAAATCTTGTGATGTTTTAAGTAAACTTACGATTTTGTATTGGGCTGCCTGTGTAGCCATCCTGGCCTGCATGCTGTGAGCTTCAGGTTGGACACCCCTGCTTAGACTGAAGGTTTATGTCCCCCAACATTCCTATGTTGATACTTAAATCTTTTTTAAAGATTTTACTTGTATTTACTTTTAGAACAAGAGGGAAAGAAACTTTGCTCTGCAAGAGAAACATCAATCGGCTGCCTTTGAGAACCAGTGAACTTTCGATTCACAGGCTGGCACCTGATCCACTGACCACACCAGCCAGGCCTGAAACTTAAATCTTAACGCAACGGTACTTGGAGGCAGGACCTTTGAGAGGTGCTTAGGGAGAACCCCTCATGAATGGGATTAGAATCCTTATGAAAGACACCTTAGAAAGCTCTTGCCTTTTCATCATGTGAGAACACAATGAGAGGAAGGCAATCTGTGATTGAATAAGGGAGTTCCCAGCAGACACTGAATCTGCCAGTACCCAGATTTCAGACTTTCAGCCTCTAGAACTGTGAGAAATAAGTTTACGTTGTCTATAAGCCAACCTAGTCTATGGTAATTTGTTGCATATAAGATACATAAACACATCAATAGAAACTAAACAAACTAAAGCACAGAAAGAAAAAATAATTTTAGAAATGAACAGAATAAAAACTGATCTCAAATAAAGGGGAGGAAGACATAAACGATTGTTGGAAAAAAGACTTAAATTTTCCCAAATTTTAAGAAAACGAAGCTCACAGATCTAAAAAACTCAATGATTTCTAAGCAAAATAAATATAAAAGAAATCCACATCAAGGCATACAGTAATAAAATTTCTAAAAAACAGGAATTGCACAATAATCTTAAAATTTGTCAGAATAAAAACAGAAAAACAAAGATGATAATTTTTACAGATGACTTTTTGAAAATTATGCGATTATTGTTCAGAAAACAATAAAAGACCTTTAAAATAGTAAAGAAAAATACCACATGAAATTTTTCTTTCAGCTGACACAAGAAAAAATAATTTCTTATCAAAATATAATTAATTCTTATAGAAAATAAAAAATATCATAGAGATTATAACATGTAGATGAAGTATATATAACAATCCAGTAAGGGCAGAAGGGAAAAATTAAAATATACTTTTTAATATTGTTACAATATATATGAAATAATATAACAAAATGAATAAATGATAATAAGTTAAAGGTGCATATTGTATGAAAATGTATGTATATATGACACATATACATATAATACATATACTAGTCATAATAATATATGGTATAATGCATAACAATGTTATTTNAAAATTTGTCAGAATAAAAACAGAAAAACAAAGATGATAATTTTTACAGATGACTTTTTGAAAATTATGCGATTATTGTTCAGAAAACAATAAAAGACCTTTAAAATAGTAAAGAAAAATACCACATGAAATTTTTCTTTCAGCTGACACAAGAAAAAATAATTTCTTATCAAAATGTAATTAATTCTTATAGAAAATAAGAAATATCATAGAGTCCTGGCCGGTATAGCTCAGTGGATTGAGCACGGGCCTGCGAACCAGAGGATCGCGGTTCGATTCCCAGTCAGGACACATGCCTGGGTTGCAGGCCACTTCCCGGCAGGGGACACATGATACATTGTGTGTCCTTGGCAGAGGCAACCATACATTGATATTTCTCTCCCTCTCTCCTTCCCTTCCCCTCTAAAGATAAATAAAAAAATATTTTTAAAAAAGAAATATCATAGAGATTATAACATGTAGATGAAATATATATAACAATCCAGTAAGGACAGAAGGGAAAAATTAAAATATACTTTTTAATATTGTTACAATATATATGAAATAATATAACAAAGTGAATAGATGATAATAAGTTAAAGGTGCATATTGTATGAAAAATGTATGTATATATGACATATACATACAATACATATACTATTTATAATAATATATGGTATAATGCATAACAATGTTATTTATGTCAATGTATGTATGCACAAAAATATACATGTATATATTTTATGTATAAATATATATAAGTATATATTATATTTATACACAAATATATGTGCATATTTTGTATAAATATAAAATAAAATACAAATATATAAGTGTGTATTTATATAAGCATATACACATATTTAAATTTATATGTTTATATTTATGTTTTAATTATATTTATATCTATAAATATATATATTTATATTTGTATAAATTTATAAATTTTGTATATAAATATATACACAAAATGTATGTATATTTATATATGTATGTGTGTGTGTGTGTATGTATATGTAAAATAGTGCAGGCAAAAGCCCTGACTGATGTTGCTCAATGGGTTGGGTGTCATTGCAGAAACTGAGGGGTCGCAGTTTGGTCCTGATCAGGGCGCATGCCTGGGTTGCTGGCCAGGTCCCCAGTTAAGGGTTTCTGAGAAACAACTGAATGATGTTTCCTTTGCACATTGGTGTTTCTCTTCCTCTGTCTTCCTACCTTCCCCTCTTTCTAAAAGATTAAAAAAAATGTAAAGTAGAATACTAAAAAATGTTTAATTATTCAGAAAGGATGCAGAAAAAGAATAAAAAACAGATGGGGCAAATAGAAAAGGTGAAAAAAGTACATTTAGACCCAAACCCTGCTTCAAAGTGATATATGCACTTTTATGCTTGTCATAGTATTGTTTAGAATAGGCAATAAATGAAAGTGACCCAAGTGCCCATTAATAGACAAGTGGATAAAAATGTTGTGGTGCGTATAGACAATGGAATTTTACTTGGTCATAAGAAAAAAGAAATCTTACCAGCTGTGACAGCAATGATAGACCTAGAGAGTATAGTGCTAAGTAAAGTAAGTCAGTCCAGAGAAAGACCAATACCATGTGATTTCACTTATATATGAGATCTAAAGAACAAACAAACAAAATAAAAACAGACTCATAGATATAGAGAACTGACTAATGGTTACTAGAAGGGATGGTGTTTGGGGGAAAGAAGAGAAGGTGAAAGGACTGAAAAGTATAAATTAGTAGTTATGGAATAGTCATGGGGATGTAAAGTATAGCATAAGGAAAATAGTCAATAATATTGTAATAACTATATAGAGTACCCTAGTAATTGAAATGTTGGGGGGAATGCTTATAGATTATATATTTTTAAACCACCACAGTCCTATAAGACTGTGTGGTTATAACCATGTAATAACCAACTTCAATCATCAGTGTATATACAGTACATTAATATTGTCTTCAAAATATAATCTTTTATTACTATAAAATTTATCTTTTGTCGCTGTTAATATTTTTCTACTAAAATCTATTTTCCCATTATTTATATACGCACTACATATTTTTGATAATTAACGTGTGCTTGACATACTTTTTTATCCCTTACATTACAATCTGAGTTTTTATGTATAAAGTGCCTTTGGTAGGCACTAACCCCTATACTGTACACCTGAAGTTAATACAGATTAATATTAAAAGTAAACTATAATTCAAAAATAAAATTAAACATTGAACTAATGTGAGAACAGTAGATTTGACCCAATCATGTCAATATTTTTATTAAGTGTGAAGTGTGTAAACCTGTTGGGAACCACCCTGCCTGGTTTCAAAAGCTGTAACACCCCCCATGGCTAAGGCTGAGTGAGTGATCTTTGGACCATGAGCCACTAAGGAGACAAAGCTTATCTCCCTGGCATGGGCTCTGTTTCTGCTCCTTTTTCTTCACCCTGCCTGGCCCCCAATGCTTGACCAGTTAGACAATGACGGGTAAGATTCCCCTGACCTAAGACAGGCACGATCATGGGGAGGCCCCAGGGAAAGACTTGGAGGGCTATAGCAAAAGGGGGTGATGGATCCTTGCCCCTTGGTTTTGACATAGCCTGAGTCCTCATTCTATCTGCGTGCGAGAAGTCTCCTAATCTCTTCACTGCCTTTCTTCCCCTGCCCGACTTGAGCCTGAAACAATGACTGAGGGTGGTGCAGCCCTGTGCTGGAAAGGGTGGGTTCCCCAGGCACTCAGGCCTAAGAAAGAATATGTAAAATCCTGTGAAACCTGCTTTGCTAAGAATGCTCCCAATTAAACGATAAAGGTGCAAGCAGGCTAACAGACCCTGACTCAGAATAAGCCCTCATAATTCTTTGTAAATTATCTATTGTTTGATCCTTACTGCCTGACAATGATTAACGAACTTTTCCTATACTTCTGTGCAAATTGAAACCCAACAAAAGCTTGTCAAGGCAAGAGTTGGCGGGCTCTCCTCTTGAGTGAGTAGCTATGCCGTCCCTTTTCCTCTACAGAACTGGGTAGTCCGTGTGAATGTCATGTCTCATTCACAATGTGGCAGACCCCACGATATGGAGTCCATGTCATAAACCAGAACTGTATGATACAGCTTTCAGTGACAAAGGACATGCCTCCTGTCTACATATAGTCTATACTCTCTACATGAACATTTAAACCGTTGCTAGGGTGACTGAAGATTCAAATTAATTTTTTATTTTAACATATTAAATAGACATATGTGGCTAGTGGTTATTGCATTGGACATGGTAGGTCTAAATACTCCAAAAAGAAGGCAAAACTTATCAGTCTAGATGACAAAAAAGTCAAGACTGAAATATATGTGGCTATCAAAGGCACTTTATACATAAAAACTCAGATTGTAATGTAAGGGATAAACAAGTATGTCAAGCACATGTTAATTACCAAAAATATATAGTGGGTATATAATTAATAGGAAAATATATTTTAGTAGAAAAAATATTAACAGAGACAAAAGATAAATTTTATAGTAATAAAAGATTATATTTTGAAGAAGACAATATTAATGTACTATATATACGCTGATGATTGGAGTTGGTTATTTTTTTTTGGAGTTGGTTATTACACGAAGTAACAATCTTATAGAATTGTGGTGGTTTAAAAATATATCCACTAACTTTTTAATTCTCCTCCCTTCAAAAAGTAAAGTGTAATTCACCATCCTTCATGTGTGTGCTACACTTATTAACCTGTTTCTAATGAATAAAACTTGATGAAAGCAAAGGTGTGTGACTTCTGTGACCAGATCATAAAGGCATTGTTGATTCCTCCTCCTTCTTTCTCTCTCCCAGATCACGTGTTTTAGGGGAAGCCAACTGCCATGTCACAGGTACACTAAAGCAGCCCTATGGTGAAATATATGTGGCAAGGAGATGAAGCCTCCTGCCAACAGCCACCTTAGGAGTGGATTCTCCAGCCCCATTAGAGCCTGAAGATGACTAGCCCTGACTAATGTCTCGACTGCAACCTCATGAGGAAGCTGCCCAAGTGAAGAGAACCATGCAATAAACTATTCTGAGTTGATGCACAATAACTTTTTTTTGTTTTTTTTTAAATATTTTATTTATTTATCTTTAGAGGGGAAGAGAAGAAGAGAGAGAGGGAAATATCAATGTATGGTTGCCTCTCGTGTGTCCCTCGCTGGGAACTGGCCTGCAACCCAGGCATGTGCCCTGACTGGGAATCGAACTGCGATCCTTTGGTTCGAAGGCCCGCGCTCAATCCACTGAGCTACACCAGCCAGGGTTGATGCACAATAACTTTAATATAATAAATATTTACTATGATAAGTTTCCAAATTTGGGTTAATTTGTTGTGAAAAAACAGATAACTAATGTAAGGCCTGAACAATGAAATAGAAATATTTACAATTATAAAAATTTGAAACATAGAAATATTATACAATTATGATTAACGTTTATCTCTTGGCACCTGGTCAACAAATGAGTAACTATAAAGAGCAACCCTATCAAGCAACGTGACTTAATTAAACTTTACAGAATATTCATTCTACCTAAGAACAGCAGAATATCATTGGTTTTAATTGAATATAGACATTAACTAAAATAGACCGTATGTTAGAATAAAAAGAGTCTCAAGAAGTTTAAAAGTATACTTACTGTTTACAGTAGCATCCAAAACAATGAAATATTGAGAGGTTTCAGAAAGTATGCTGAAGACATGTACATTGAAACTACAAAGCACTGATTAAAACATTCAAGATGTAAACAAATGGATACATGATATATTCATGAATTGGAAGGCTAAATATTGCTAAAATATCAGTTCTCCAAAATTTATGTGTAGATTCGACCCAACTCCCAGAAATTGATGAGCTGACTTTAAAAGTATGACCATGCAAAGGACCTAGAATAATCCAAAGCATTTTGTGAAACAAAATTGCAGGCTTTACATTACCTAACTTTGAGACTACTATAAAGCTAAAGTAATGAAGACTGTGATATTGGCATAAAAATACAAATCAATAAAAAAGGGTCCAAAATAGACTTACATATGATCAACTGACTTCAGAGAAAAGTACTAACATAGGTTATTTGTTGGGGGAATGATACACTTTGCAATAAACAGTGTTGAAATAAGTGGATAGCTGCATAGGAAGTAAACCCTTTTACTTCCCAGAAAACAGGAAGATTTACTGAAATAAATCACAAACTTATATAACCAAGAATATAAAATCTCTAGGGGAAAATTAGGAAAGATAATGTTCACAACTTTTGGATAAGCAACAATTTCTGAAATGGGACACAAAAGTAGTAAGTATAAATGAGAAAGGCTGATAAATCAGACTTAATCAGAATTAAACACTTCTGTTATTCTAAAGCAGCTGTTGGTTCACAAACTGGCCCCTGTACATGGAGGGCATTGAGAGACCAAAGAAAGAAGCAGATCACTTCAGATGGTAGGTGGCAGGTTTGATAAGCAAGGAAACTTACATAAGAAGCTACATGGGTGGCCACAATATGAGCAAATCTTTGTACCTGCCCTCCAGAATCTCAAAAGTTTATATCCAAAGCCTTCACTGGGTTCTGTCACAAATACTGCCCAGATGTTCTCTGTAATACATTACTATCTGAAGGCTGTGTCCTTGAAGCAGCTTCTAGTGTGGGAAAGGCAGGAAGAACCCATATTCCAAGGACAGCGGAGAGCAGTGTGGGGAGGGGACCAGATCTCATGTCAATGGATGGCCAGATGCTCTCAGTTACCTACTCCAACAGCTGCCAAAATTGAAGAGTCAAGCCCCAGACTGAGGACAATATGCACTATATGAAGTATATTTGACACAGGACTTTTCTCCAGAATATACTTTTTTAAAAAAGATTTTATTTATGTATTTATCTTTAGAGGGGAAGGAGAGAGGGAGAGAAACATCAATGTATGGTTGCCTTTTGTGCATCCCCTGTTGGGAGTTGGCCTGCAGGGAACTGGCCTGCAACCCAGGCATGTGCCCTGACTGGGAACTGAACCGCGATCCTCTGATTTGAAGGCCTGTGCTCAATACACTGAGCTACGCCAGCCAAGGCCCAGAATATATGTTTTTAAATCATCTAACTTAATGCTAATATAACAAATAAAACAATTAGAAAAATGAGCAAATGACATGAGCAAACATTTCATAAAATAAGTAATAGAAATGCCCAGTAAGCTCATGAAAACCTTTTTAGCATCTTTGGAAAATGCAAATAGCAATACCAGTATATACCACTGTGAGACCATTGGAAGTGCTAAAATTCAGGATTATTAGGTGTTGGTAAAGAGACAAAGCATCTGGAACTCTCATATCACTGAGGGGATTTAAAATTATATAGCCATGTTGAAAAACAGTTTCATAATTTCTTATAATTATGCACCCACCAAACAACCCAATAATATCATTTTAGGAATTGAGAAATATACATATATGTCCACACACACAGGGCATCCATATATTTATAGTAGCTTTGTTCATACTAGCTCAAAACTGGAACAACACAAATGTACTTCTATAGGTACATGTGTAACAAATTGTGATATGTCCACACAGCAGAATACTATTTGGTAATGAGAAGGAATGTGTTACTGATGTAAAGCAACAACTTCATTATACCTGAAAAACACTGAGCTGAGTGAAAGAAATGAGACACAGAGACTATTATTTCATTATTTCACTTACCTGAAGTTTGTGAATAGCTAAAATAATCTGTAGTGACAGAAATCGGACCAGTGGTTGCCTGTTTCTAGGAGTAGAGTTTGGGGGAATTACTATAAAGGGTAGAATAGAAAACATGGGGGAATACTAGGAATAGAGTATATATTAATTAGGGGGTAATAGTCAAATGGGAGTTTATACTTTTAAAACATATTGAGTGGGTACATTTATTTTGTGTATATTGTAACTCCAGTAGGTTTATTTGAAAAATATAGTGCTGAAAATACTGGTTCTGTATCTCAATTTTGGATAAATAATTCTGAGCCCCCCCCCATGTTAAATCAGACATAAAGAGTTGATATTAAGATTATAGTCTTATCTCAAGGCTTGGGCCAGATTTTATTTTATAATTTTCACAGAAAAGAAAAAATGATTATAAATTTTCCTAGTACCAGCATCAACAGAACTAATGAAGACAGAATAATGAGGGATATTACATCACATCATCATCATTTTGCCAGTGGTTCTTGATCAATTCTATAATGAATTTTCTTTCAATAAAATAAAGGAGGTATTTTAAATAATCACCTAATTTCAATATATTTTTAAAAATCAATATAATGCCTTACCTATAAAATAAAAAGGAAATAAATCATCTACATAAAACTATGTATTGCAATGGGTAAATACTTGGGTAAAACCACCTTAGTAGACAAAATGATACAGAAGCCCAAACCTATTCCCAGAGGCACCATTAATATGACAGATGGGACATGGATAGTGTCCTACAGACAATACCATGAGAAAGTTGTTATCAATGATGTGATTTTCTGAAATAGGAAACAAGATTTGGTAAAGCTAAAAAAACACCAAGTATATCATTTCCTCAGTGTATGTAGTAAATGCGTCCTAGAAAAAAAAATTCATGCAAAACTTTTATGTGCAACATAGACTTAAATTAGGCTTGAAATATAATGCTTGTTTTGTTTTGTTTTTACTCTAAACGAGTGCTCAGTGGCCAATCCAGAAGTCCCTGCAGTACAATTTACGCTGTGGGACTTGTCCCACCCAACGTGACCGGTACACTCCTGCCAGTGGCACCGCCAATCACCGAGGAAACAGAAAGAGAGCCTGCAAGTTTCAGAAAAAAAACAAAACAAAACAGTAAGGAGCTGTTTTAAATCTCATGTGAGTCACAGAGCAAAACAAACAAACAAACAAACAAACAAACAAGTAAGGACCTGTCATCTGAACCTTCACTGGCAAAAGATAATTCCAAAAATTCCGTTGATTAAAGGGAAGAAATGGGGATTGGAAGAGAAAAATTTTTAGTCTGAAAGGACACACGTGCAAAGGCCTTTTATCTTTGACTAACTGCCTGGTGACTGAACTGTAAACCTAATTTTATCCTTCACGTCGACCATAAACACTGTAGCGGAGCAAGCGGATTCGTGTCGCTCTGTTCTCCCCTTGCTGCCCCGCCAGCGCTCTGCCAGCGGTGCTCCTGTGGCCTGATCCGCAGCAGCCTCCGCCCCCGGGACCACCTTCCGCCCCGCAGTAACTTCGATGTCTTCTGGGCTCTTGGGAAGGTCTTGTCACCGACGTGAGTTACCCGCATACAAGGTGCCAGGACAGCTTTGCCAGGCCTTTCTCCGGAGGTACGTCTACCCAGCTTCGGTGAACTTCCTAGCTGTGCGTGTTTCCCACAAATCATGCTTTCCCTGAGCAGGGATTTAACAGATCGCGAGGTGCTTCCACATCAATTACTTCCTTTAACTTCAGCCAAGTTCAGCTAAGAGAAGTTCAGCTAAGAGATCAAGCGAGGAACGATCCCTTCTCAGAGGGCAGGGCCGCTTTAGGAGAGGCCTTTTCCACCGAGGACCCTTTAAGGGCCTGTGCCTGGACATCCGTGGGGCGAGGGCGTGCGAAGGGGAGGGTGGGGGAGTGTCCTCTTTTCCCCCCAACCCTCCGCCCTCGGAGGCTGAGCCAAAGCCAGTGGGGGCTGTCTCCTCCTCTTACCCAGCAGCTGCCGCTCACTCTGCTCACAAGCCAGGGCTGGGGACCAAGCGGAGGAGAATCCTCCGGCTGCTGAGAAGTGGATCCACTTGGGGCCACGACGATGCCAGGAGCCGCCGGGGTCCTTCTGGTCCTGCTGCTCAGCGGGGGCCTCGGGGGCGGTCAGGAGCATCGGCTGCAGCAGCTACCCCAGGCGCATCAGCAAAGAGGTACAGTCGAGGCATGGGCTCTACCCAGATCACTGATCGCTTCTTCCCACAGTTGCTGGCAGGGGACCACTTTCCTGCTCTGCACTTGAGGTGCACTTTGGGGCTCGAGGGTCTAAGCTTGGAGCAAGTTCACTTTCAACTCCCTGAGTTGGGTAAAGGGAATTGCCTGTCTTCCCAAAGAACATGAAGTGCTTTTGCTCATTCGTTTCTGAGAGGACTTGCTATCACTATCCATCCTGCAAATTGAGTTCCAAAATCTTTCCAAGAGGCAAACTTTTAACCAATTGAAAAAGTTTCTGCAAATCAGATTCCTTCCCTGCAGAGAAAGGTTTCCCAGGCTGCGGCTCAGCTTGCAAGTTTATGGAAGGCAGCTGATTTTTTTTTTAAGGGACTTTGTAACTATTTGAACAAGGTCTGTAAAGTGGTTAAGTGTGTGGATTTTTTTCTTTCATGGCAACGGCACTTTCAGCCTCATGTTATCTCTACCCACATCCTATCTCAGGTACCCTATTATAGTGAACTTTCTCCTTGCTTAAAATACAGAGGAGACTGAGATGTCATCTGTATTTTAATTAAGACCAAAATGACCAGATATAAACTGCAGGGGATTTTGGAAAACAGTTGTGTTTAATGTAACTCAAATTCTTCTCTTCAGAGAACTTTAATGTTTATATGCATATCATTTCTGAAACCCTGGGGAACCTTTGAAAAGTTATTTTATGATCATGAATTTTAAAAGAAGCACATGTGCAGTGTTTTAAAAGCACAAGTTATAGTGTACAATTTCAGCAAACATTTCTGTAAATTGAAAGACATGCATCAAAGGGAGAAAATTAAGAAATATTTAAGGTTTGTTCTCAGATATTATAAAATTTACCCTAAGAGTGCAAAACATAGAGGTTAGCAGCTTTTGAAAGTTTCAATGAGACTGTATCTGCCAATTTTTTGAAATATACTTATTCCTCTTTCAGTTAACTGAAATAAAGCTGTGGCTAATAGTTCTGATAGTTTTCCCCCTATATTATAAAATTTCTAGCATTACTATTTTATTTAAAAAGGAATTGAAAAATACTCTAAGCTCCTTGCTACAATAAATCCCCATTAAAATTCTGAGAATAAAAGTGATCTAAGTTCACTATATGATTTTTCCTTCTATTTTTGCTTTTCCTTCTTTGAGAGGTAAAATGAGGTCAATGTGGCTTAATTAATAGCATTTATGAGACAGTGATTTCTAGAATAGATCTGGCAGCTGATTTATAAGAATACTATTCTTAAATGTTAACTGTGCTCAGTTGTAAAACATGCTTTAACAATACACAATCCTTTAAGACCACCAGGCAGCTGGGAGTGAAGAGAGGCCAGGAGCACCAATCCTTCAGCTCACTTGCGGAGTAGGGACCGGATAGTTTCCTCAGAATGTTCCTTAGTGTGTTCCCCTTCCCCTTTCTCCCCCCTCTCCTCCCCTCCCCTTCTCTCGTCTTCCCGCCCCTCTCCCCATCTTTTCATTCTTCTTTGCTTCCTCTCCACCCACTTCCACCCTTCCATGTCACCCTCCCCTCCCCCCTCCTCTCCCCTTTCCTTTTCTCTTATTTCTCTTTTCTTCTCTTCCCTGTCTTCTCCTGCCATCAAATAGAATGAACTCTGATTTCTATGGTCTAGGTATAGGTTGAGGTAAATGCAGAAGCGAACTTGTATATTGTCATTTGTTGAAAGAAAACTTGGATGCTATATACGATATGGAATCTTACTGAAAATAACTATAACATTGAGTGTACTATATAGACTGCTATATTCGACATCTAGAATCTATTGTTTATTTTATGGATTCTTTGTGATATATTTAGGATTGATTCAAGGATAAATAGTTGAAACCTACTGATAGTAAAAGTACATATAAATATATTTCATAATACCTTAAGTTTATATAGTGCGTTATAATTAAAAAAATGTGTTACATGCCTGAGCTTATTTAACCTTCTGCTACTGTTACCCTTACTGGACGCATTCAACACCTGAGGTTTGGAGTAGCTGTGACTTCAGCTGATGCACCTGATATTAACCTTACTTTTAGGAACTGAAATAACCTAGTTTTGTTTATGCTAAGATTCTCTTTTTATGATACCAAGATTTCTTTCTATTTATTTTTTGAGGCATATTTCCTTTTCAGTGTTGTGCTAAGTCAAGTTCTCAGTGAAGATTATTGGACAAAGTTTGATTGAAGTGTTTTCTTGGCTATCATCACCTTTTTTCTTTTTGGTTATACTAGCCCTGAAATTCTTGGCTGAACACTATTGTTGAGAATGAGCTCTGTTTTTTGTTTTAGTACAGTGCCAATTTATTAAGAATGTTGACATGAAGCAATCATTTTTAAATGTTGAATTGAGTTAGAAACTTAACCAGATATTTTGTTTGTTTGTAAAATCTTGTGTGGTTTCTATAGCGTACAAAATTGTGGTATGAATAACATTGATTCAAAAAGAATTATATTTCCAGGAAATCCTTTAACCAGATTTTAGTGACAAAAATAGAAAAATGATAGTCAAAGTGGTTTTGCATTTTAGTAAGAGAGTGTTACAGTCTTTTCCTGACATTCTTGTGAATAGTATGTGGCAATGGTAATGTAATGGTAGGTAAATCACAACAGATGGAAAATAGTTACCAAGGAATATTGCATAATGGCTCAAAGTTAATCTGGAAAAAAGTTGTCTAGAAGTGTGAGAGACATTTTCTTATGTTTGTTTGTCCTGGTAATGGCTTGGTGAAAATAACAAAATCCAAGCTTATCAGAATTGCAGGAGGTCAAAAGTTGATTTTGGTAGTTATGCTGGTAAAAACAGAGTCAGGAACTTTCAAGAACTCTGTAGTGTGGACCATGAATGGGACATACATGAAGTTGGTTTTATTATTTGTTTATTATTTTTATTATTTGTTATTTTATTATTTCTATCTAGAAGTCAAATAATTGCATTTGCCCCAATCTGGAAATTTGTTGTTTGCTTTATATGCATGGGAATGAATACAAAGACAGGATGAGAAAGGACAAGTCTGAATTTCAGTAAGTTCAATGTGAACTTATAGTGTGACAGAAATGTCAACCAACTCACTTTTATAAAAACTCAGAGAAGCTGCTCTGGCTTGTGTGGCTCAGTGGATTGAGCTGGCCTGTGAACCAAATGGTTCTTGGTTCAATTCCCAGTCAGGGCACAGGCCTGGGTTGCAGGCCAGGTCTCCAGTAGGGGGTGCACAAGAGGTAACCACACATTGATGTTTCTGTCACTCTCATTCTCCCTCCCTTCCCCTCTCCCTAAAAATAAAATAAATACAACCTTTTAAAAACTCATAAAAGCAGATTGGTCTGTTAAAACGAATTTGGGTGTTTCATTTGCAAATGGATATAAATTCAGAGGAGCTGGAACACAATAGTTAGGAATCTGAAAATTCCAAGTATAGTTTGTTAATTTAGAGAAAGAAAGATTGAGAGAATCCCAGAGATATCCTCAAAGTTTTGAAATGGTTGTTATATGCAAGAGAGGCTAAATGCCCTTCCTAAAGCCTAAACTCAGATCCATAGAAGTATACAACCAAGAGGACTGTTTAAGTTAGAAAAAATGGGAAGAATCCTGCCCCTTCTCCCCATTCTGATCTGTTCAGACATAGCTGGGGAAGCACCTAGCTTCTGGAAATGTGCATGCAGGGAATAGATACACACCTTTTGGGGGATGGTTTGGTATAAAATGCCTCCACAGTGAAGCTAGGACTCAGGTCGTCTCCAGTCCATTTCTGAGTCCAGCATTCTAGTATTGCGTTCTACTATCTTTGGAGTGCAAACTTGCATCTAAGCTTATGAATTCTTTAAAATGTCAAGTAAATACTAAATGTACATAGCTGTGTTTTTAGGTGCCTTTTGGGATTTAAAATAAAAACGTGTTTGAGACAGTCCTCACATATTGTTGGCAAGCATGCTTTAAAATTTAATACGGAATTTCCACCTCACCATCAACTGCAGTCCTAAAATATCCTGTGCTATAAAATATGGGAACACTTTATAAATTACCTGAGAACCTTTTCAGGGGACTTACTATAGATGTAAACCTAAAGTTAAATTTTTTTGGAGTATCTTCTTTTGCTTCATAGGTAATTTACTAGCTCATTCACTATGTACTGGTCTAATAGTTTCATAAAAATTGTTAATAACATACATTTATTCTGAGAATAAGAACATTCAGCATTGACTGGTATAAGTATGTAGAATTTTAATGACAAATTTTATGATTTTTATTCCCATAGATCAGTATATACAAATTGCTAATCTATCTTATTTCTAAAACTTTTATCCTAGGATTTCATACAAAAAAAGCTCAAAGAGTTGCTAGGCATTATGTATGTGCTCTGTGAATTCTTCCATAATTCATCTCAGTTACCATCGATTCTATATTATGGGTTGATTGTCACATACACAAATAACTACAGTGTTTACCTTTTGTAAATATAATTATTTAAAAACTTAAGTAGTTATCCCAAGAGTTATTCCTAGATATAACTGTTGAAGAAGGTATGAATGTACATTTTATAGAATGGATTTAGTTAAATGGGGAGAAGAATCTCTGAAGCAGGTGGATTTTTAATTTTTATACCTTTCAGCTATACCACAATAAGTATGGCAAAAAGTTTAGTTTGGGGTAGATTTTATTTCACAGTATTTTCCTCAGTGTCCATTTATATAATGCAGATAATTATTACTTTTTTATTCATACATTTAGTAAATACTGATTATTCATTAACAATGACTAATGTGCTGGATATTTCTATTTGGACCTCTGAGACTGAATCATTGTTCCTTCTTTTGATTGGAATAGATTTGGCAGTGAACTATAAGAAAAACTCACTTGAACTGCATGGGGTCACAGTTCTGGACCATATTAGAAGTGGGGGAATTGGGACTAGTGGGGTCCAGAATAGGGCAAATTAACTTCAACCGGGCCTATACACACACAGCATGATCACTGGGGTGGCTAGCTAGCTAAGTTATGCATTCTGAAGGAAGTATCAACTGCACAGTTGTTTCCAGTCAACGTACTTTTCCAGTGGGATTGTGCCGTGGGGTTTCAGAATGGCTGGAAGAGTTTCCAAACAGGGTAATGATAATAATAAAGATGAATGCTGACTCCAGGTCATCTGCTCAGTTTGCATTAGGCCCTTATTTAGCTGGAGACAGTGAACAAGATCAGAAGGAAAGTGTTATCAGTGCCACGACAGATGGTAAAACAGAAGATTGAGGTTTAGGATTTGTGTATGGTCACAACTTTTAACTGGGTAGCTAAGCAGGAACTTAGGTAGAAGCTCAGCTGTAGTGGATGGGAAAACAAAGTAGGAGTTAGAGAAAGTCAACTCGATTGCTCATGGTTCTCAAGACCCACGCCAAGCTCAGCGTAGCCAGACAGGCAGAAAAAAAAAAATCTTCTCCTGTGCTGAATTAATGGGTAACACTGGTTCAAAGGAGAATTTGTGCAGGAGATTGGTGGGGTTGGACCTATGTGTATTGAAATACAGCCAATGGATGAATGTGCTAAGTAAGTAAAAACAGAGGAAAACTATCCTCTCTCTTGTGGAGTTTATATTCTAGTAGAGGAATCAGAAAATCTGATGAATCTATAATGAATCAGTGATAAAACAGATGCCAGTGTTTTTTGGAATATAGTGGCTGATGAGATGCCTTGATGATCAAAGACAGCAGAATACAAAGAGCCAAGAGTCCTAGGAGTGGAGGTAGGTTGGCTGCTATTTTAAATAGACTGATAAAAGTTGACCTCATTGAGAAGGTCACACTTTAGCAAACACTTGAAGGTGATGTGGGAGTGATTCAAACAGATATCAGGTGGAAGAATAAGTACCCTCCGCATAGGGAACAGGTTTATACAGGACTAACCAGTGAGAAGGACGGAGAAGTAACGGGGGCTGGATCACCTTTCCATCTGACTGAGGTGGTGGTATTGGAGAGGTTTGAGCAGAGTTAATGAATGAATGAAATAAATTTTATTTAATATTTATTTTCTAGTTACTATTTATTTCTTTAAGCAGGCTGTAATCCTTCAGACTAGACCAGTAGTCCAAAAGTAGGATTATTTTAGATTTATCTCCTGGCCCAAACCTCCCATTTATAGATCATATTTCAGTGATTTCATTCCAGAATGTGCTGTATTCTACTTCATGTATCTTGGGAAGATCAAATGAATCTTTGTAAAATTTTTTTTTTTACTTTTGACATCTCGATTCTATTTCACAACTAAAATATTATCGATACCTTAAAATGACTCAGGGAACTTCTCCACATCCTTTTATTTTGCCCCCGTGTTCTTAGAACTATGCCATAGTTTACTTATAGAGACTTTAATTAATGTTCATGTTAAAACAAACGTGAATTATTCATAATCCCACATGAATATGTGTGTATGTTAGAGTTCTTTTTCTCATTGTTCATTTCAGAGCCAGAGTTTAGATACTATTGTTGAAAATGACACAATGATATATTGATCTGATGGCTTCTGTTATGAAATAAGCTTTGAAATGTTCCCTCTTTTTACAATCAGAAACTTACTCTATGCTTTGTTTCGATTTTTATAACTTCCTTAAGCATCACTTTAAGTCTTGTAGTAACCTTTGGAGAAATTTTGGCCTGACTAAATTCTGTTTAGAAGAAATTTAGGTAAAGAACATTGCTTAGCTTATCTCTCTCTCTCTTCCCCTCTCTCCCTCCTCCCTTCTCTCTCTGCTGTCCCTCCCTTCCTTTTTTCCCCTTTGTTCTTTCATTCTCTCCTTCTCTTTAACCCTCCATTTCTACTTTCCTTCTTTTTCCTTTAGTATCTTTCTTGTAAATACAATATGGTTTTCAAAGATTTGATTCTAACAAATATAACTTTTAAGAAGATTTACGTAAAGCAAAGTTTGCTTAAATCTTATTTGACACCACTGATAATTACTATCTCAAGATAGTTTTGAGGCATAATCTAAACTTACATGGTGAGTTAAAGCTAGATGTTTGCTTATCAAGTATGTATCTATATACCTATACATAAAATATGTTATGCATTCTTTGAAAAAAAGAGGTCAATGCATATAGCAGTGAATGAAAAGAGCAAGACCCAGCCAGATACACCCAAGAGTCAAATTAATCTCAAATTCCTTCTGAAAAAGTCTAAAACACTGACAAAAAAATGGAAAGAGTTCCATTTGAAGTTGACCTCTCACTTAAGAGAAAATTTAGCATACCTTCTAGACTTTGAGAGGGTGTGTTTGTGGATGTACATGTGTCTATATTTATGAACGTACTATTTGTAAGTTCAGATCTCACAGCACCTAATTAGTATAGTTAGTATATTCCTATTTGATTTGTTTTTGATAAATTATTAGATTTTCAGTTTTATAAAAAATTAGAATAAAGGAATCAAAAAAATGAATTTGCAGAAAAGTCTACTTGCTTTGATAAATAATTACAAACTGCATAATAAATTATAAATGGGATCATTATGTTTTTAGTATGGTAGCTATACCATTACAACCCTAAGGTGAAATCTCTTTTAAGTTTTTGGTAACATGTAAGAGATTGCCACATCAAATATAGTTTGTCCAAAGCTTGTAGAGCTACCACAGTTTTCTGGCTAATCGCCTCCTCTGCCCGTCTCAGTTACTGAACGAGGCTGACAGTACAAAGGAGAACATGAAGGTGAGCAGTTGCCATTTTAGGTAGCTACTTAATCTCATTGGTTTGTTGTGAGGAGTATATAAAATAATGAACAGAAAGTATGCAACATCTGTTAAGTCCTCCATATACATATATTTTCAAAATGCCTCAAATGAATTAAGTCTAGAAACTGTCTTTATGCCGAGAAATTCTCTGGCTCAAATCAGCACTTTTTCTCCAATACAGTGCTATAACAAATTTAGCTGAGGCCATTAATGAAAGAATTTGCTCATATACTTAAAAACACAAGCAAATAAATATAGTTTTAATTGGAATTTGTGTATTAATCGTTTATTATTATGAACTTTATAGCTTAACCTACACAAAATACCCATTAACATTTACCTCTTTATACTTTGAATTTCAATATACATTCCTCGGTTTTGGAGATTACCTTGAATAGTAGAAAAAGTAAAGACTTGGGAGATGGAAACAATTGGATTCATAGTCATGTTATCATATTTTTTTTTCACCAAGAGCGAAAACCTGAGTCAGAGTTTAAATTTCCTATTACAATTTTAAAATCGAATCAAGCGAGATAACATATGTGAAAATACTTGGTAGCTAATCAGTAAATATTAGCTCTTTTCTTCTTTCCCCTTTGTTATTGGATCATAAAGCTCCAAAGTGATATTTGAAGTGCACACAACATCCCATTTTCTAAAGAAAAGCAAAACATGAAAGTCCCTGAGTGGACCCTAAGCGGTCATAGATGGCAAACTATATCACTGCAGAGAGACTGGAGAATCCTGTCAAGGTCAGACAACAAGTCAGCAGCAGAGACAGGAAGAAACACAAGGTCCTATAATTAGCTAATAGTTATGTTAGTAGCTCAATGTGAGAAGTGATTTAAACAGGCAACGGGATGGAAATTTTAGTAGTACTTTGCGGTTATTTATATTTCGTATGATATAATAAACATTTTTTTCTAAGAACCTCTCATTTTTGGACATGCATTTCTTAGGGATTAATAAACTATTTTAAAGACCTTTTAAATATGTAATGTGTTAGAAAAATATATGGCACACAGTAAGTGCTCCATAAAGATTTGTTATTATTTGCAGTCTAGTGGTTCTAAAGCTTTTTGTTAAGATTTCTTTATTCTTTTAAAAATAACAAGCTAATTATGCTGTATTAGAAATTTAAGTTGGAAAATCTAAATATGCTTACTTATAAATTCATTTAAAAGAAAAACAATAAAAATAATTACATATCAACAAACAACATGGTTTTAATGAAAAATAATTTTATATTCCAAAACAAGACAACATAATGAGAAGAGTGATACTGTTTTTATATTCTCAAGCTGCTTTAATTTCTGGCTTAATAGAAGAGAACTCGTTTCTTATTTCTGTTTCTGCGAATTATTAGAAATATGTTGTTTCGGTTAAAGTATGTGAAGAAATAACATATACAGGCATGTTAGCAGAAAATAGATGAGTATTTCAATGCCCTTGAAGGTAGCTATATGTCTTTTGTTTATTCTACCTAGATATGTATTACTTTTTAGAGATTGGCTGCAATATAATATATGAGGCTAAACCAATTTTTTGTTTATTCTATAATATTAAATTCCACTGGTTTCTCTTGTACTTGGAAAGAAACTTACCACTGATTGTATTCGAAAGATCTTTAACTATCAGAAGCTATTAATCTTATAGTGGTGGAAACAAGTTTTCCAAAATTTTTATTTTCATTTGCAAGTTCAAATGTAATCATTAACAACAAATTGTCTTCAGTTACTTCATTCTTTTTTGACAAAATGTCTATTGAGTCAGGCATTTTTAAAACTCAGGGATTCATAGTTTGTTCAACTTTCATTGGGGTAAAAGGATATTTTGTGAAAAAAATGGCCACTTTAGTGTGCAACTCAAACAATTTTACAGGGTAGGGCAAAAGTAGGTTTACAGTTGTTCATATGGAAAAATAACATAATAATTAATAAATAATAATATGAGAATAAACTCTGTTTCATGTACTCACAACTGTAGACCTACTTTGCCTCACCTTTGTGTCAGTGTTTTTCTCAAATCAACCATTATGTTTCACTTTACAGTAGATATTAAAACAATGTGCCCATGGATCAAAATTTAACAAAATCAATAATTGTTTCTTCTCCATCAAGGATATTCTTCTGCCAAACTCCTTTTTTAATTTTCTTTTGCGAGTGTGTGTGGGTAAAGACTAAAATGACCGCTAGCATAGTTTGCTTTTATTCATGCTAACACATCATCCGTGTTGCCCCCCAGTACTTTTGTACCATTTGTGCAAATGTCAATAGAGTGAAAAAAGCAAGTAACAACTATGTCTTGTTATGAAAAGAATTTTTACTTTGACTACTGACTTCCAGGGATCTATGGACTATACTTTTAGCTCTACAGGGTAGACTATAGTTGATTTCCTCAGATCTTCAAAGACTATTGCTATGTAAAGATTAATATTGTAATCATAAAGAGCCTAAAATATTTCAGTTTTTACTCCAAGCCAGAAATACCATTTCCTTTCTAAAGAACACAAATCCAGAGAGCTTCTATTGGGGGAAAAGAAGGGAATGGTTAAAACCAACCATACACACTTAGGGAAATTCAAAAACATACCATCTTCCCATTTTTCTTTTCTTTCATTTGTCCGGTTAGAAATAGACATGGTTTTCTTGCCCAAGGTGAGAAATAGGGTCATCTCCAGTGGATTTAAAAAGTGAACTCGTAACCATGGTCTAACCCAAAGGAAGAATACAAATATTTGGAATCCTGAATTAGCAGGGGAGTTATCTGGGCCTTACTGAACTCCCAAATTCACATGGGCGGCGGGGGGGGCAGGCTTTTCAGGAGGGGTATCCCTGCTGGAAGCACTGTGTGTCATGTGTTTCTCGTAATAATGAGTTTTCTCTCATTCCATCCCCACCCCTCCATCTTTGAAAGTTTTCTGTTTTGAAGAACATTCAAAGTGTTTATAATGTTTGGAACCCAAAACGTGATCCTCTACTCTGTGCCCGTCTTGTCAAAATCGTTATGGAGGTGTCCAGGGGGTAGATCTAAATTGTTTCTCTTGGTTTATTATGAGATGTCCAGAAACTTAAGGATTCACCTTCTGACCCAAATTTTCACTGTTTGTTGGATCTGTTTCTCACTGCCCTGACAGGAAGAAAATTTAGATTTATAGAGCATGGTTATCAAACACTGGTGTGTTAGAACATGAACAGTGGTAAGATTGTTCTAAGCAGACAACTTGCTTAGAACCTTTTAAGCATCATAATTTAAATGACTAATTTTTTGAAGATCATGTGTTTCGAGCCCAACCCTCCATCTCTTTTTCCAGTGTAACTTATCTTTAATCATCAAAATGGTTTTACAAGGGGGGACCCTCCCAACATTGAAATTTATTTATAAAAAATTGTGTATTTATTCTTACATGTTCAAACTTTAGTCACCTTCAAAATATTGTCCATTTGATGCAATACACCTATCAAGAGCTTTTCTACTGCTCCAAATGGTTTTTGACCTCGTCAGTTTGGGTGCCTTTTTGTGCTTCTGCTGGTCTTTGTTTCACCTCTTTCATTTGGGCAAACTGTTTCCCTTTGAAGACTTTTTTCATCTGAAGGAAACAAACCAAAAAAGTGCTGGGGGCAAGAAGGGATGAATAGGGAGGGTGGGGCACTGGGGTAGTGCTGTTTCTGGTCAAAAACTGCTAAACACTCAGCGTGGTGTGGACAGGTACACTTGTAAATCACCCACTGTGAAATGGGCAAATGTGTTGAAAGGGCCTTAAAAAAATTCAATGAAGCCAATACAGCCTCTCACAACAACTGATATCAATGGGTTCCTAGAACACTCCCGGGCTGGGAAAGCCTCTACTACAAGGGATTCCCCTCCAGAAGAGTAGTTTGTTTTATTTCTTTTTGTGTCCCCCCTTGTATATTGGTCAGAATTTACATTTAACAGATTTCTTTTTTTTCTATAAAAATCATGTATGATTAGACAAAGGTAACAGACAATGTGGAATCCATATCTTGCTGGATAGCATGCTAATCCTCCTTAACCTCATAACCTTTTAAACATTTCATATATATATTTGCCAAATACCTCCCAGTAACATAGAAAACATTATTTGATCCCTGGCTGGTGCGGCTCAGTAAACTGAGTGGTGGCCTGTG
Source organism: Sturnira hondurensis (assembly GCF_014824575.4). NCBI lineage: Eukaryota > Metazoa > Chordata > Mammalia > Chiroptera > Phyllostomidae > Sturnira > Sturnira hondurensis. Next base: position 9,114,005 of record NW_028077105.1, on the reverse strand, counting down.
AACCAAAGGGTCGATGCTTTGATTCCCAGTCATGGCACAGTCTTGGGTTGTGGGCCAGATCCCCAGTAGGGGGCTCATGAGAGGCAACCACACATTGATGTTTCTCTCCCTCTCTTTCTCCCTCTCTTCCCCTCCCTGTAAAAATAAATAAATAAAGTCTTTTTAAAAAAGAAAACATTTTTTTGGTATGGAAAGGAAATATTTCAAAATATATTTTATCTTTCTTTGTTTTGTACATAATGGTATGTTTAAAAATTCTTCAAAAATATTTTTGCTATTTCTCTTTATTATATCTTCCTCAAGCTCCTACAAAATATTTTCCACTAAACTTTCAAGGACTGATTTTAAGCATGGTGTTCCTGACCTAATACTACTTAAAATGTGCTGCGTAAGCAAAACTACCCTAAAGTTTCTTATCTATCTGTGGATATTAATTCCTCTGGACAAAACATTTTCCTCCCAGGGCATTTTTCAGATTCTAGGAGATCCATGAAAAATTTTGAATTAACACATGACTGTGTTTAGGCTCTTCTGAATGAAATTCCATGGATCGGGTCAAATTTGTTTCATGTATGCAATGATTTTCAGTTAGGCAATGAGTTGACAACCAGTCCAATAATCTTTTAGACAAATTTCAAGAGATACTGCTATTGGAGAATGCTAGAAGGGCATTTAGTCAACTAGTTCCTCTTCCAAGATCTTTAGATATTTAACAGTTAGAAATTACTAAATCAAGTTTTAAAATAATAGGACTTTTATTATTACCTACTGCTATATCTCCAGTCTCTATTCTGACATATGGTAGGTACTCAATTTTTTTAAAAAGTAAAATAAATAAAGATGTCATTTTTGACAGATCAAATGGTTTCCTTTTAAAAATTTTCCATGTATTTTTTCTTAATGCTTTTATAGTGTGAATGAATATTTTTATAAGATATAAATTTTCATAAGTACTGAAATACAATGTGTACAGATATAAGATATTATTAAAATACCAATTAAATAATAAATAAAATATTTTAGAAAGCGAGGTTACTTTAAATTATCTTGCTTCTTGAAACACATTTTCTTTTTTTACCTGAGGATATTCCAGACAAAATTGTGCAGTTTTTAAGTTCTGGATTTCAGAATGATCCCTGGTTGTTGTGGTTCAGTGTATTGAGCGCTGGCCTAAGAACAAAAGAGTCACTGGTTTGATTTCCAGTCAGGGCACATGCCTGGGTTGTGGGCTGGGTCCCCACTAGGCAGTACTTGAGAGGCAACCACATATTGCTGTTACTCTCCCTCACTTTCTCCCTCCCTTCTCCTCTTTCGAAAAATAAATAACTATTAAAAAAAAGAACTCATACTTATTGGCTGAGTCAGAACTTTTTTAATATGTAAGGGTACTTGGATGAGAATTACAATACATAAAATTAAAATGTCCATTTAAGATGTAAATTCTTGAGATAGAATATATATATATCTCAAATATGTGCCTTTATTGTCATGTGTTTCCATTTTTCTTTTCTTTTTTAAAATATTTTATTTATTTATCTTTAGAGGGGAAGGGAAGGAGAGAGGAAGAGAAACATCAGTGTATGGTTGCTTCTCATGCATCCCGTGCTGGGAACTGGCCTGCAACCCAGGCATGTGCCCTGACTGGGAATCGAACCGCAATTGTCTGGTTCGCAGGCCCACGCTCAATCCACTAAGCTACACCAGCCAGGGTTGTGTTTCCATTTTTCTTTGTTTCTTCTCTGACATTTGCAAAGTCCTTTTTATTTCAGGAAAAGAAAACTTTTCACCAGGCTTCATAATAAGTCAAATAATACATGCACTGTGCTGAGATGCTGCTTCTTCCTTAAATTTATTATCAAAATGGTTACATACTTAGAATTAATAAAAGAGATCTGTAGTTTACAAAACATGGCACATTTATTCTTATTTTAAGAACAGAGCTCTAATGTAGCAAAGGCAAGGCAGCAAATGAGGGTTTTGTTTTTGTTTTTGTTTTCTTATAGAAGTGAATTTGAGAGAAAGTGGGAGAGCATCAGACTTTTGAGAGTATGGCCCAGATTTGTTTTGTTACTACTTTACCCTCATTGCATGGGACAGAGGCTGGCAGACAGAGTGGTCACACTAAGTACTGAACAAAGGAGAGCTAATTTTTAGGAAAGGACAATTACTTATAGGTATTGAAGATTATGGAGATAGTGAAGAGCAGTATGCCATCCAAAGTAGGCAGTTAAAATTTCTACTGAAGTTCAAAAAGAGAGAGCCAAAGGTAGAATTAGCAGGGCAGGAAGAAAGGGTGTGAGACCTTGGAATGCTACAACATGATGTTGCCACTAAATATTTAAGTATATGATGCTGTTAGGAGTTCACCAGCTCTCATTTTAAATATATCATAGACGCCAATATTCACAGTTCACCATCAGTTCCCTTCCTAATGCATCCATACTTTCCAAGCTTATTTCTCGGAAAAGATTCCAACTTTACTTTTTCCAAATTAATCTGTTTTCATTCACTTTTTTTGCAAAAAGACAATTCTCTCCCTCTTTGTCTTTACCAAGCTACTTGAACCATCACAAAACTTTCCTCTTAGCACACCTGCTTTTTGCACATTGTGCCTCTTCTTTTAAAACAGAGTAAAATACTCACTTCCTCCATGTGCTCAGTGGTGAATCCACTTCTATCTGGTCACATCTGTCACCCAGCGCCACAGATTGTTACATATAAGTCTTTATCTTACTATGCATTTGAATTTTTATTTTTCTTCCTTGATTTATGTGTTCATGTGCTGAGCCTGTGGGAGAGGTGGATTTGTATTGATATTATATATATATTTTCTTTTTAAAATATCAACTGAAGCACCTAGCAGTTGAATTCTGTGTGAACTCAAGAGGTCATTGCAACACTTTCAATTGTGCATTTACATGAAGGGAATAGAAAAGTGTCACAGCACTGGGATTTTTACTCTCCTGTTGGGTATTCTTCGTAGATAAAGAAAAGTAAAAGACACTGAAAAGACAGTGTGGGTCAAATAAGGAAAATAATCTGCTGTCAACTATGGAATTATTGGCATACTAGCAAATTTCTTTAAATATTCTACTAAAACTGGGACTATTGCACATTTTTTAAATTTCTGTTCAGTGACCAGCTAATATAACCTTTAGACAGAGCAGAGTCTATAAACTAAACATCTAGATTTAAGTATCTGCATAGCGTAGTTATGATTTCCATGGAGAGAGGAAGTAAAATCCTACCCCATAGTCTTAGTTCCAGCCCCCTTTTCCATCATGCTGCTATCGTATGTTTTACATTTCTGAGCATCTGGCATCTTGGGTGTTTTATTGTTTTACCTCCATTTCATTGTGTCTATGCAAAGCCTTTGAGTATGGTGACAAAAAGCAGGACAGTATACCCTCTACAGCTGGAGAAAAGCGAGATCGATACTTAACATGGGTGGTTTAGTCTGCTAAAAATGAGAAGGGACAAGAATAGAATCCCAGGTGTTCTGGACCCCAGACGTGAATTTCAGTCCTACATAAACTCTATATAGTATGGAAAGTAGCAATTTTTCTTAAAAAAAGAAGGCTAATATGGAAATTGTAGCATTATAACAATATTTTGGGATAGTAGGGTTTTGATAGTTGAAATTTGAATCTGTTGGTAATCTCTAACATGTTTTTTGATTTAGTCAAAGAATGATGATTTTTTATGTTGTCTAGAGGGAAACATCTATTTATTTTATCTTTGTGTTTAAGATAATTCTTACTTCTTCCTCCATGTAAATGAAATGTTTAATTCATTTTCTAATATAAATATGGCCAAACACAGCTTAGAATTTGTTTACTGTGTTGTCTTATATTTATACACACCTATTTCCTGTCGTTCTTGGTAGAATTGTGTGTGGTTTCATATATTTGGGAATTATAAATTGCATTTATTGCAATTCAGTTAGTACAGTATTGCTGTTAAATTCTAATGTTATTTTGAATATTCCCTTTGAGGGATCTGGGAGACTTACAATGAAGTCATCATTTCACCAAGATTTCTTTCTAATAAGACATTCACCATTACTGGAATTGTATTTTGTATATTACATTCCATTGACGTAATTTAAAACTTCCATTATACTTCACTATAAATAGAATTTCATTATATCTGAATCCACAATAAGTGGGTTATAGTATTGTTGACATTTAGTAGAATTACAGACCTTAGTGTCTTGGTATAATCTGCATTAAAATGCATTATGTGTGCTTTTAATTCTCTTTCAAAGAAAATACTATTGATTTACATAGTTGAATAGAAGAGTTTTGTTAAACTCCATTGCTTGATTTCACAGTGGCTCTCTTTCTTTTCTGATATCATTTGAAATTTCTCAATGTATTTTATCTAATAGTTATTGGATAAAAATGAGAGAAAACATATGGATTATGAATATTTTTCTGACTTATTTCTAAGTCTCTTTTAAAGAAAATTTATTTATTTATTTTTAGGGATAGAGGAAGGGAGTGAGAAAGAGAGAAACAGAGAAACATTGATATGTGAGAGAAACAAATCGGTTGTTCTTGCACACCCCCAAATGGGGACCTGGCCCACAATCCAGGCATGTACCCTGACTGGGAATCAAACCAGCAACCTTTTGGTTTACAGTTTGGTGATCAACCCTGAGCGACACCAGCCAGGGCTCTAAGACTTTATAAAGGCTTTGTGGTTCTTAAGCTATAATTGTAGCATTCTCTTGCAACTTTCTACTATTCTATAGTTTATTGAACAAAAATTAAATACTTTAGGCAGTGCTTAGGATGCCTTTCTCTTTTAAAGAGTGAAATTATTATTATTATTTTGTTTGTCTGTTTCAAGCTCAGGGGATAAAGCTTGGTTAGAATAGGATCTTTCATCAGAATTCATATTCCTAGAACCTATGGCTGAACTCCTGTCTTGGAGATATGGGAGAGGAGGAGGGTTCCTGGGTTAAAGGAGATGGCAAAGACAATGGACTTTGATTCTAAGAGACCTGGTGTTGGGATCTCCTTATCTATCAGTAGAAGATCTCAACAGTAAACATCTAGCTTCAGGGAATCCCTTTTTGGCTCAGAAAGGCCCTGACAGCACCAGACCCACAGGGAAAATTGCCTTAGAGCAGTTCCAAAGCTGTTAGTTCTAGAACCAGTATTTCCCTAAGGGCCTGAGAGTCAGGGCTGGCCACTGTCGAGGCCACAACTACTCAGTCTACTCTGATGGGAGGAACCTGTTAAATTCATCCAGGTCAAGATGTTATGTGCTTAAACCTTACCACTTTTTCTCCTTTTCCTTCTACTTTTTATGCTCTCCCCTGTGGGGGGGGGGGGAAGGGTCACAGAGACAGTAACTACCTCAAGAGACAGCTTTATATTGCATCGTTATACTACCCACGTCTCAGTTCTTCAGCTTGGTTAGTAGGCATCCTGTTTATAACTTAGAGGGACATTTTTGGAATAGAAATGGCCGTCACAACACTTTTAATAAACATTTTTAATTCAACAATGAAGTAATTTGGAGCATCATTTTCATTAGTTTTTATATCTTAAGACAAGAGTATCTGGAGGCTAGAATTTCTGCTAAGTTTCTCAGCATTATTGCCAGGTCAGAAATGAGGCATATTAATATGAGACATGTTGTTCAGCATCTGGAAGCCAGAATACAATGAGCATTGTTAATTTAGTTGAAGAAAAAGACAGCTGTTTAAGATTAGCCTTCTTGTGTATGTGTGGGAGTTAACAGAATAATGTCTCTTTCCCAAGATGTGTATGTTTTTCTTTTGCTTATATGAAAATTTTAATTAATGAAGGAAGTCATGAGCTAAATGGAATAATTAAGTGTTTTATGGTTTAGTTGGAAATTGGTTGACAAGTTTACTTCTGAGTAATGATTTAAAGTTTTAAAAGCCAGATAACTTCTAAAATCTTTCTAGACCAGTGATTTTCAACCAGTTTTCTGCAAGAATTTTTAAAACATGCAATACCTGACTATCTAGTCAGGGGTATGGAACTCATTTCCCTTAGACTGTCAAATAAAAAAATGACAACATCCAACACAATAGGCATTCATTGTGAATGATTCAAAATCACATCTATTTTTTGTCACAGTGGCAGAAAATACAATTTTTGGTGTGCCACAGAATTTTAGTAATTAGTTTATGTGTGTCATGAGATGAAGAAGGTTGAAAATCACTGCTCTTTACTCTGCATTATATTTTGGGTCATAGTTTCCTGTAGAATTACTCTACTTCTCAAATCAACGTTTATAGTGACCATTATTTAGAGCCCTGGCCTAACGGATGTCTTGCAGTTAAACCACATTTGTTCTCCGTTACATTCCTTTTGTTCATTATCTAGGTCTCACACATTTATGTAGACATGTGTAGTAAGTTTCCTTTGGAAAATATAGTTTGTATGTTGAGTTTAAACCTCTTATTTCCATTTATCTTTCACAAGCTTTAACTAATTTTCTGTTCTAGCGTAGAGGTGGCACCAATTATATGTCAGTCATTTTATTCACTTTGTTTCAACTGTTCCTGAGATCCCTGGGAACTGGGGTTCTTGTGGTTACCATTCTACAGCTGAGGAAACGAGGCTCCTCTGGGCTGTAAGATATTTACAGTTTGTCGTATGAGCACAATCTCTTTTTTTCAACAACCTTTTTGAATTATAATTTACATGCAATAACATTAACACAGATGTATATATCTAGATGATGACATTTGACAAATGTATACATGTCTGTAACTGCCACCCCATGTTCTTATGAAGAACAAGAAGATTTTCACGTTCCTAGAAAGCCCCGCCCCCTGGAGCGTTGCAGTCCCTCTCCCACCCTACCTCTCATCTGATTAGCTGCATAGGTTCTGGAATTTCCTTTATACGAATCACCAACTATGGACTTTTTTGAGTCTGCCTTCTTTCACTCAGCCTAAATATCTATAAAAACCATTCATATTTTCACGCTTATCTATTTTTGCTCCTTTTAATTTCTTAGAATTTCCAGTGTAGGAACTTTTTAAATTTAACACCTGTTGATGACATTCAGACAGTTTCCAGTTTTTAGCTATTATGAATAAACAAGTCATGTACAAGTCTTTCTATGAATACATTTGCATTTCTCATATTTATCTAAGAGTAAAATTCCTGGGTTGCATGAAAAATATGCATTTAATATTACATAAATGGGAAAATTGCTTTCCAAAGTGGTTGTTTCATTTTACTTTTCCAAAACAGAGGCATGATCTTAATCTAGTGATGTTTACTCTAGCAACATAACTTTTTTGGTGGGCTAGCTTTCGGTTCAAAGAATGATGATATAATTAGTCATTTTTCCTCTAATCTGTCCTTTTCCTGAATTTCTCTTTTGGAGACGTAAGAAAATAATGATAAAAATCTTGTTTTATATGGGATGATTTTATTCTTTTTTAAATTCTTTTTAAATTTTAAAAAATATTTTATTTATTTATTTTTAGACAGAGGGAAAATGAGAGAGGAAGAGAGGGAGAGAAATATCAATGTGTGGTTGCCTCTTACACACCCTCAACTAGAGACCTGGCCTCAACCAGGCACATACCTTAATTGGGAATTGAACCAGTGACCCTTTGGTTCACAGGCCAGCACTGAATCCACTGAGCCACACTAGCCAGCACACATGATTTTATTCTTTGAAAGGCTTTCTGGAAATTTTTTTTTATTAAAATTCTACATGTGCATACAAGACAGAATAAACAGACTTGGTTCAACTTTTAGAGCAGGTTTTTAGTAACTTGTTAGGTAATTGTTCAATAGTATCATCACCATGGTAAAGCATTAATAATAATTATGAGGAAAGTCCCAATTTAGTCATTAGAGACAAACATGTTAAACATATACTATGAGTAAAAAAGTGTTTTCTATACTGTCCATACAAAGATTTGCAAGACTTTTTTTTTCTGCAAGAATTGTGTAAGTAGAGAATATAGTAAGTGTATATACCGTGTCTAGCAGAAGTATTGCCTGCTTCAGTGTGGTTGGTGGAGTAATGATATGGGTGCAATAACTTATAGCTTTAATTTGAACATTTCACCTAAAATGTTATATGGTGTGTTTGAGTATGATATTGTTATATTACACAATGACATGCTAATGATTTTGTAATAAACGATTTTGTAAAAAAAAGAAGGGAGGGATGTTATTTGTGCCGGACCCTGTATACAATGAGATTAACAGAGGCGGAATGTGTGTGGAAAGAGAGTTTTTTCCCACTCAGGCCTCTTGTTTAATTTTTCATATTGGATGAACATCCACGTGTACTTAAGCTATATCTTTACTTCAGTTGTTTGGTAACATTCACACTTCGGTTTTACTTATTATTGTTATTAGCTAGACATATTTTAATGCAAAATGTATTTTAAATTTGTGTATTTGTAGCTTGTTGCAACATAGTGACTAAAGCTATTATACTTCTAGCTCTGGAATCTGCTTTGTGGGCATTGTCTTCAGGATATTTTATGGCTGCAGTGATAAAGCGATCAGAGCTAAGCTCTCAGAGCAGACTAGATGTGCTTATTAGCAATAAAATATAGTCAAAATATGCCAGGCATAAACATTTTTTTAACGTAATGGAATTACTGCAGCACATAGTCAATCTGAATTAAATGGGTTTGTAATTGAGGTTTATGTGCAAGAAAAGGGAAAACTTCTCTGTTATGTAGACTGTACATGTGTTTAGTATCACAGCTGCCTTAGAGATATTCTGATAGTGAGTGTGGATACCATTGAGTGCAGCTGCCCTCTCCTGCTGTGGATATAAATATATGGCAAAAGTAGACCAAAATTAGAAAAATTAAAAGGCACTGTAGGGAAATGGGAGAGAAAAACGTTAAAAAAGAAGAGAAAAGCTGACTTCCTCATTCTTTCTTTTCTCAAGGTTGTTAACCAGAGTAACTTTCAACCTTAATAGCTACGGAAACATGGGGAGGGAATTTATTTCTATTTTTAAAATAGTTTGATGTGGCTCAAGGTTTTTTCCAGTTGTTTAGCTGTCACAATTCCCCAAAGCCGCATGTTTGGGGATGTTATGTTAATTTGATACTTCAACCAAATGGTTTAGGCTCATTGAATTCCTTGTGTAAAAAAGGAGATAAATGTTGCTTAAATAATATTTAGATGCATTTGATTTTGCACTTTAGGAAATATATGCATATCTATTGCAAAAGCGATTGTTGAATTAAGTAACCAAAATGTGAAATGAGCAAAAAAACATAGTTATAAGAGCTAACTTGTATAATCTAACTGTGTAATCATCCATAATATATATGTAATAACTTGTTCTAATTCAACATAGCCCCTGGGCCCTCTCCATCCCAGTCCAATCTAATAATATTGAAATATAGGGTCTGGCAGAAGTAACACCATTGAGTGTGATTGGTAGGGTACATGAATGTCCCACACAAGAAGGATAGCGTGTTGAACATTTCACCTAAAATGTCGTATGGTGTGCTTGAGTGTGATATTGTTATGTTACAGAATAACATGCTTATGGTTTTGTAATAAAATAATTTTATGTAATAAAAAGGAGTATTATTTGTGCTGGACCCTGTAGCTATGTTCACTTCAAAGTAAAAATTTCTTTTTATTTTATTTCATTTGTTTTAATTTTAAAAATATACCCCCAAGATAGATAGATAACAAAGTCAGTTTTACTTGAGCCTTAAGGTAAAGACAGCAAATTCTCTAAAACAGACTGATAATTGAACATGACTTAGTTATTCTTGAGTTCATTGCTGTGGAACATAAATATGTTTTAATTTATAATGTCTATAATGTGTTCTTCAATTTAGTAGGATATTCATATTGTATAGTATTTTACAAATTGTAAATTCAAAAGCTAACTTTCTTATTCTTTTTCTCAAGGTTGTTAGCCTTGAACAAAAAACTGAATAATATGAAACTATTGTTTTTAAATTTTACTGAAAACAAATAAAAACCCTTCCCCCAAGAATGCTCTATACCACATGTACATTACTGATTTTGAGTAACAGAACATAAAACAATTAGCTATATGCATTTATGAATAGCTCTGCTTGAACAGTTTGTTGCCAGACCCTCTGAGGCAATAGAGATAAGGCTGAGATAGGGGAACAGTTGGTCTAATCTGAGATCCTTGCTTCACATAGAACTGAGTGCTGTGTATTCAATACTGGGCCAACTGCTGAAAATTAACCTACATTTACCTCTGTCAAAACATTTTATAAACATTCTACTTAGACACTCACATGTTCAAGACAGAAAAGATGATGGAAAAAACATTTTTTCTTAAAAAAATATGCCTATATAAAACCACCCATATCTACACACTCACGTATTTTCTCCCTTGTAATGAATAATATGTTTTTTAGATTAGTTTGTGGTTGAGGTGTGGGAGTAAAGGGTAAGAGCTGAGGAAAGAATTGCATTCGGAGCACTTCTGATGCTGTTAGTATTTTTGTGGAAGAGCATGTGAGATCTCTTCCAATTGTTTGGAGATAAGCAGAGTCCACTGGGCACTGGCTAAGAGCTGTTTACCACAAGCCAGTTATAATGTCAAAAACATTGGAACCTTCCCTTTTCTTCTATATTTGAATAATGATAAATGCCTTCACACTCTGTAAGAACTATTAAAGTGTGTCTCTCTGCAGGTAAACTCGGCAGTGTCTTATATAACTCCACTCAATGGGAGCATTACTTAAACAGTGTGAAAACATTGTCTGACTAGAATTGTATCGCAATTTGGAATGATGTTTATGCAAGTGGATAGCCTGCCAGTAATTTGTAGTTTAAAGAGTGGACCTCTGATGCTACAATAGGAAACCTTAGTCTTTATTTGGATATTTGCAGTGAAAACTATAATTGTTCCTTGTGGGAGAATAGCTTAAACTCAATCATTTGGCCATAGTCCATCAAGTATGCATGACAAGAAGCAACTTGCTTGCTCTTTATTTCTAAAATAAGATGTATACTGTAATAGTGTTTCACTATTATTAAACATAATTTTCATTGAAATTGAAATACTTAGTTGCATATGTGCCTAATGCCTCCTTATGTATTTTGGCTGTCAGTATTTATTTCCTAACTTCTCCGCCATTCGTCTTTGCTGCTAGTGTGTTACCACCCATCACCCTTGGCGGTGATCATTTTTCTTGTTATGGAAAATTTCAGTGATGAATTCATGGTCCCAGCTGGGCAGCATAATAACCAGGTAACCAAAGAGCCTGTTTGGCTAAATGGGGATATGGAAATGGAGGCCCAACATTTCAAAGTCCTTGGCAAATTTTTGAAAGACTACGATTCTATTGACTCATGTTTCCATTCACTGAGTCAATAGAAACTCTAGAAAAGTGTTATAATCAGAGGGAGCACTAGGTGTAGATACTGATTTATCAGTTACTAGGTGTAGCAACTGAAAAATTGGTATGTTAATCACTGAGCTTCTGCTATGTGAATACCTCACTAATTTTGTGACTATATTACTTTTGAAATGGAACGTCCAATGCTCTTATAATTGTGCATGACAATTGAATACTGTGATCTGAAAAATCACTCGGATGTTTCTGTAAAATAACTAGCATTTTATGTCTTTCTTCCCTGTGACTTATTCACCTTTATCCAATGATTGCCTTTAAAGCTAGAGTCTGGTTGCCATACAACTCCAACATCCTTCCAGATCTATTCTTGGAGGGCGGGGCTTCTCAAATAGCGTGGGCATCGAGAAGTCTGGGAAGCATAGCACGACTCTGAGAGGCTGTTGTGTCCTGTCCACAGTGGCTGTGAGGTCAGGCCATGACTTAGGGTGAGAGGGATTCATGTAGAGGTGACTCACAGCCTTTCCACCTGATTTCTTTTTCATCTGAACAGTCAAGTAAAAGTAGACACCCATTGAGCTTCAAGCTGGATCTTTTTTCTGGTTTTGCAGGAATGATATGAGTCAGTTATGATGCAGAAGGTAAGATAGGATCTGAAGGGGTAGAGTTTGAGGAAGTAGAACCTCTTAAGCATTAGTTTTAAGAAAAATGAGAAGTTTGGGCTGCTCCTCCCTCCCCTAATTATCTTTACATTTGTGTTTACTGTTCCCCCTTCTTTTATCTCAACTCTCCTAAATCTTGTTCTTTCTCTCATTCTGTTTGTGTTTGATTTCTTTTCATTTACTCCACCTCATGCTGTATCATTGCCACTCCTTCCACAAATAGAATAGAAAATTGAAGCCCCCTTTTAAAAATATCTGACAATAGGAGCAACATATGTTTATTAACTACTCATTACCATTAAAAGCTACATATAACCAAAAGCAAAGAAAAACATTTTATTATTTCATACCAGAAATTGATTGAGCATCTAGGAGAATTATAACTGTCTATAGATAAATTTATTTTACCTTATTTTTCTTAGCAGTTTAAATGGTTGGTCTACATTTTCAATTTTTAAAATGTCACTTTTTCTTTTATTTTGCTTTCTATTTTATTCTTTTTTTCTATGACACAGAAGAGAAATTTTATTTGCTTTAAAAATGGCCTATTAACCTCAGTGGAGAAACAGGTTGCCCTGACTTGCTTTAGGATTTATGTATTAAAATATTTAGTTATAGAGGTAAGAACTCTGGACGACTTGTTCTAAAGGAAATTTTAAATCCACCATAACCCTTTTACTGACCATGTATAATGTTGTGGGGTATTTGATTTTCTAAGAGCAATTATTTTTATTTTACTTTACCTCCCTATATCTGTCTTTGATTTTATCTTAATATCCTTCATTTGTCCTCCTTATTCCCTTTCCTTTAACCTCATTTTTATAGAGTGGAATGAGCCAACCTGGTCTGAGAGAAAGTTTAGTTTTGTTATTTCCTGTGAAGTGAAAAGTTTACAAGTAAACAATAGTAATTATCACCCCAACTTCATGATGTTTGCCAAAAACTTGTATTATTACTATAAACTTTCTAAACTTATAACTCAAATAATACTATAAAAATCCTATGCTTGATTTTAAAAATATTGGAAACCTACACTCAGGAGCTAAGTAAACTAACTTGAATGAATGTACATATATTTGCACTGCAGTAATGGTTATGTTTCTCTGAAAATTTAATAAATTAAAAAAGTTAATCCTAGAGACCTACGTAATGCTAAATTATCTAGAGAAAGGTTGATGTTAATAAAAAAAAGTAGAAGAATGTTGGAAGTTAGATTTATTGTCTTCTACTTTCCTTCCAGCTCTTCTCCCACGAATATGTAGAAAAGCATTGTCATCCCCAGTGTTCATTTAAAACCTAGTAGTCACCCTAGTCCTTTTCTTCACTCTCTCCATTACACGCAACACTCCCTTCTAATAGGCATGAAATTGTGACATTTTATGTCACAGTTTTTGACTCAGCTTAGTTTGATTAGGAGTATGCAACCTATTCTACGCGTTTTCAAGTAATTTCAGTTTAACCTAGTAATTTTTGGTCAGGGGACACAGATAAGGTCACGGCATCAAGACAGGGAGGCATATATTTTGAATGGTATATTGTGATTGCTTCAAGTTGTGAAAATCGGAAATCCTTCCTAGTACAGATTCAGTGCTCTCGCAGTAGCTTCAGTAGGAGCTTCGAGCATGCATGCCATCTGGTCCACAGCTTTCTCCTCTGCTGGTCACTTTGCACTGCTCTCTGGTGGCCTCTAGCAAATGAGCTGACTCCCACTCTGTTTCCTCAATGATGGGCACACAGAGTATTGTGTTACATCTGCTCCCTCATTGAGAACCTAGGGCGCTCATGGAGATCGTTGTTCAGGTTGGTTCCTTGCTTGTGCCTATTTATGCATGAGCCGTAAGTAATCAACTGTTCTCCCAGTATCTAAAGATAGCAATATTGGGGGTCGTGTGTTTTACAGTTTAATGTATGTAAATTTTATGTCAGTCGTTAATGACAATACTCATACTACTACTAACACTTATATAGTGGTTAATTCTTTTTCTTTTTTAATATGTTTTATTGATTATGCCATTACAGTTGTCCTATTTCCCCCCTTCATTCCCCTTCACCCTGCACAACCCCTCCCCCACCATTTCCCCCCTTTAGTTCATGACCACGTGTCTCAAGTTCTTTAGATTCTATATTTCCCATACTATTCTTGCCCTCCCCCTCATCTATTTTCTACCTACCATCTAGGCTACTTATTCTCTGTACCTTGTCCCCACTTCTCCTCCTCCCACTCCCCTGTTGCTAACCCTCCATGTGATCACCATTTCTATGGTTCCACTCCTGATCTAGCTGTCCTCTTAGTTTGCTTTTAATGGTTGTGTGGTTGTTAATAACTGTGAGTTTGCTGTCCTTTCACTGTTCATATTTTTCATCTTCTTTTTCTTATATAAGTCCCTTTAGCATTTCATATAATAAGGGCTTGGTGATGATGAACTCCTTGAACTTGACCTTATCTGAGAAGCACTTTATCTGTCCTTCCATTCTAAATGAAAGTTTTGCTGGATAAAGCAATCTTGGCTGTAGGTCTTTGGATTTCATGACTTGGAATACTTCTTTCCAGCCCCTTCTTGCCTGTAAGGTCTCTTTTGAGAAATCCGCTGACAGTCTGATGGGTACTCCTTTGTAGGTGACTGTCCCCTTATCTCTTGCTGCTTCTAGGATTCTCTCCTTCATTTTAATCTTGGCTAATGTAATTATGATGTGCCTTGGTGTGTTCCTTCTTGGGTCCAACTTCTTTGGGACTCTCTGATCTTCCTGGATTTCCTGGAAGTCTATTTCCTTTGCCAGACTGGGGAAGTTCTCCTTTATTATTTGTTCAAATAAGTGTTCCACTCGTGGCTGTTTCTTTCCCCCTTCTGGTACCCCTATAATCCGGATGTTGGAATGTTTAAAGATGCCCTGGAGGTTCCTAAACCTCTCCTCATTTTTAAAAATTCTTATTTCTTCATTCTTTTCTGTTTGGTCATTTTTTTCTTCCTTCTGGTCCACTCCCTTGATTTGAGTCCCCGTTTCCTTTCCATCACTATTGGTTTCCTGTGCATTTCCCTTCATTTCAATTAGTTTAGCCCTCATTTGTGTAAAATCAACCAGTTCTGTGAGCATTCTGATCACCAGTATTTTGAACTGTGCATCTGAAAGGTTGGCTATTTCTTTTTTGCTTAGAGTTATTGGCTCTGGGGCTTTGAGTTCTTCTTGAGCCACAATGTTTTGGTCTGTTCTCACCTGTTACGTATGAGGGGCAGAGCCCTAGGGTTCACCGGGGTGGGGGGCAACTCAGTCATTGGGTTGTGACGATGTATGTGGGGGCAGGGTCAAAGAGGGGCAATGGCGGTCCCCTCTGCTGCTTCTTGGAAGCTGCTGGGGCCTGTGCAGTCTGTCTCACTGCCCACTCCTTTGCTGGTTTATCTGCACACAAATGTGTGACCGTGGTCAGGCTCTTGCCTCATGCCCTCACTGGGTGCGCCCGTCGCAACCCCACACCTGGGATCTGCCAACCACCGCCTGCGCACTGGGGTCCCTGGGTCAGTCCTGCGGAGTTTTCCTGCGCAATCCTACTTTTCCAGTCCTGGCTTCGCCCCTCTTACCAGTCCAGTTGAACTGTTCATTGTTGTTGGACTTCCGTATAGTTCAATTTTCTGTGTTTTGGCTGCATTTTTGTTACTAAAACTTTGTTGTTTTTAAACTTGGTTGTGTGAGAAGGCACAGTGTTTCCACCTACGCCTCCATCTTGGCCCATAGTGGTTAGTTTTTTCCATGTACTGTTATAAATGCTAAAATATATTAACTTTAATTTTGAAAACAATACAACAATGTAGATAGTATTGTTCTCATTTAGTAGATGAGGAACTTGGGGTGTAAGAGTAAATGACTTACCCAGCATTATACTCATTGGTGGCAGACTCGGGTGATCTTACATTACAGTCTGCACTCCTGATCCCAAAATCCTGCAGGGGATCCGGCATGTTTGACTTCCCTCTTCTCACTTTTGCCAATTCTTTTGTTGTTGGTGGTCCAGGGGCTGGTCCAGTCCAAGAGCTTGTGGTGGTGGATTGTGGAGGAACTTACTCAGTATAGAGCAAATTCCATTTACTTTAAAATACCCCCGCCAACTTAATTACCTTTTGGATTCAGAAACCACAGATTTGGGATCTTTTTGTTGGGTGTTCCCTTCCTGCCCCTGCCCCCAATTTCTGATTCTCCACAATAAAAAAGGATGCCCTCATAGTCTAAGATTCAGGCAGCATGGATCACATGGGATAAAAAATCACATGGGATTTCAGTTGTAAATGTGTCTAGCACGCACTTACCAAAGAAGTCTAATCAACCCTATTTCCTGTAAATCTATTAACTGAACCTTTTGAAACTGCCGCATTTGCAAGTGGTTAAAAGTGGTGAGCAGCAGTAATTTCAGCCTAATATTACCTCCCAATGTTCTTACAGGCTCACAATCATTGCCGTGATTCAGGCCACCATTGTCTCACAACTAGGAGCCATCAGACTGGTCTTTTGGCGTGGATCATCCTGCTTCCCTTTCCCCCCCTCATCCATTTGTTTATTATCTTTCAGCTGGAGTAAGCTTGATACAATACGATAACACTGAGCCTTTCCTCTACAGAAAATGCTGTAATGGTATCTGATTGCCCTTTAGTGTTTCTAGTCTAAACGTCATGTGGCCATACATTCCAGTCACCCTCTGACAGCCCTGGTTTACACCTGCCGCCCCAGCCTAATTATCAAAGGACTTCTTTATTCTCCAATGTGGCCTGTCTGGGAGATGAATTTCATTTATGTGTTTATGTTAATAACTTTTATTTTTAAAAAACACTTTATTTATTTTTAAAGAGAGGGGAAAGGAAGGAGAAAGAGAGAAAGAAACGCCAATGTGCAGTTGCGCTTTATGTACCTGAGGACCAGGCCTATAGCCCAGGCTTGTGCCCCGACTGGGAATCAAACCAGTGATTCTTGATTTGCCGTCTGGTGCTCAAATCCACTGAGAAACTCAGCCAGGGATGAAAGATGAATTTTATGATCACTTTATTTATAAGGAACTTCCTGATTTGTCTACTGTATTTCCCCCCAGCCCCATTTCTCACCACTTCATCTCCCACATTTTAAGGTGCAGTCTGAGCTGTAGCCATTGTGCACTCCCTGGGATGTATGGGACATGTCGCTCTCCCTCTCAGTCCTGAGCCTGGGCTCATGGTGGTGTCACTGCCTCCACACCCTTCTTTCACCTGACTGACTCCCGCCAATTTGTCACAGTTGCACTCACATACTTCCTGTAAGAAGTGCTTCCTGATCTCTGGACCAGTTTTCTCTACTCACGTTTACTCTGTACATCCCCATTCAAATCCTCTTCCCACTGGAGCACGTTGATGTAGAATTTCTGTGCTTCCTTCCTTTCATAGCATTAGTTCTGGCAAGACAGGACTCGGCTTATTCACCACTGTAATCCCCAAGGCTTAAGAAGTGTTGATTGCTACATTGGGGCTACTAAAAATATACATATGTGTTGAATGAATTTAGGAGACAAAAGTAATTTTAGGGTGTCTTGGCCCTTTCACAATTGCTCTTGACTTTTTGTATCAGGAGAGAGATGTCAAGAGAGGACGAAGCACCATAACAAGGTAAAAGAAGAGAATAGAGACCAGAAAAGAACCAAAACTTGAGTATCCAGGAAAGGACAAATGGAAAAAAAACAACGGAGAGGCTTTGAACTGACGTTTTGGATGGACACCTTCATTCCATTTCAGCTCATCTGATTCAGTCTGTGCTGCCGCTCCCACTTATCTTAGCAGGGGCACTCAGAAAGCCTGAAAGCCATTACATTTTGCCTGTAGTGTGCAAACTTATTAGAGTTTCTTATATAGTAACATAATTTTCAGCAAGTGCAGAAAGTAATTATGTTTGAATTTGAGAAAGTATTGGACTAAAATAATCTGTCCTTTTTAAAGTTGGCAACAGTTATGTTAAATAAAAACAAAACCGTTTCTGAAATGGTAACTCAAAGTAAGGACTGTTTAAATCCAATTTACAGCATTCACTTCCAGAAAACGAGAAATGGGAAGCTGCTCGCAAGATATTGCTGTGGGTTGAATTGTGTCCTCTAAAAAGGTTTGTTGAAATCCTAACCCCCAGTACCTAGGAATGTGACTTGATTTGGAAATGGGGTCTTTGCAGATGTGATCCAGTTAAAAAGACATGATACTGGGTCAGTGTGGGTTCTGACCCCAAATGATTGGTGTCTTTGTAAGAAGAGGAGCAAAGACACACAGGTGCAAGGAGAGGGCCATGAGAAGATGCAGGTGGAGATTGGAATGATGTGGCCACAAGCCAGCAAATGTCAAGGACTGCTGGCCACCACCAGTAGCTAGGAAACAGGCATGGAATAGATCTCTCCTCACAGCACCTAGAAGAAACCAGCTCTTTTGAGACCTTGATTTCAGACTTCTAGCCTCCAGAACCAAGAGAGAATAAAATTACCATTGTTTTAATCCACTCAGTTTGCAGTTGTTTGTTAGGAGGGCACTAGAAACTAATATAGCTTATTTTGAAAGGGAGAAAATAAGTATATCCGATGAATTTGCTTTGGAAAGGATGGAGATGGAAATGGTAGAATGATCAGAGAAATCGTTATTTAGGATTTAAATTATGTGCTTCGTGTTCTCACTGCTATCAGTCCCACTGCTGATTTATTTAATAACACAATTACTCATCTGCTGTAGTAGTCTGATCATTGCCAGGCCATGCCATAGGAAGAAATAAACCCCCAAATCCCCAAAGCTTAGCATTCCAGAGGTTTAGCTCTTAATCATGCAATTGTCCATCCAGGGACTCAGGGTCCCTATTCTTCGTCCCTTATGATGTCTCCGGCTCAGTAAATGGCTTCCTGGGTTGCAATGACACAGAAGGAGATGAGGGGAACTTAGCACTCCAGTTCTCCAGTACTTCATCTAGGAAGCCACACACATCACTCTGGCCTACTTTTTATTATCAAGAAATAGTCATTTTCCCCTCCTAACTACAAGGGGTCTGAGAAGTATAGGGGACACAAAAAATATTTGGAGAGAACTACCATCTCTGTTTAACTATAAATAAAAAGAAACATTCTTCAAAATCAATATAACTGTCTTCTCAGAGCTTCTAGCTATTGCCTTACTTTTATTCAAGTAGTAATCTTTTTTTTCCTTAAAAATTTTTAAAAATCCTTGCCAGAGGACATGCTGTAATTGATTATTAGGGAGAGTGGAGAAGGAAGAGGGAGGGGAGAAATGTCAGTGTGAGGGAGAAACATGAATTGCTTGGCTCCGTATGCACCCTGACCAGGGATCAAACCCACAACCTGGGTGTGTGCCCTGACCAGGGATTGAACCCACAACCTTTTGGCATACAGGACGATGATGCCCCAGCCAACTGAGCCACCTGGCCAGGGCCTTGTAATAGTCTTTTAAAAGCTTCTTTTCACATATATACTTCTGTTAACACCAGTGGGTCCACGGCCATGCTGTTATAATTTCCCATGCCGGAACTGTTGAAAACATTAATGATATTTTTCTCCTTGCCAGATTTGTCCCTATTTAAACATTCATCAATGTTCAGTTTTAATATATTTGAACTGCCTATGATAAAGAAAAAGGAGGAGGTGAGAAGAGAAATAAAGAAAATAAAAAGAGGCAAATTAAGAGGGGTAGGAGTGTGGAGGTATAAGCATCCACTGAAATTTTTAAAGAAATGCCCTCCAATTTTTAATTGTTACTTTGTCTATGAATTGAATTATCAGTTTTCAGAATTGAAGAAAATATGCCCCCGGGGAAAGAATTTTCCTCATGTAACAAACTAAAGCTTTAACAAACTTTTTAAAAAAAATTCTTGTTCAAGTACAGTTTTCTGTCTTATATTCCCAACCCTGCACCCCCCAGTGCTCCCCACCTCCCTCCCATTTCTGCCCCCACCTTAGTTATTATCCCTGTGTCCTTTACACTTGTTCATGTGAGTCCATCCCCTTTTCCCCTGTGATTCTCTCCCCTCTCCCCTCTGCACCCTGTCAGCACGTTCTGTATTTCAGTGTCTTTGGTCATAACAAACTCTTCTTTTTTTTCATATAAATGATTTATATGCCTCTGTTAAATATTTGTAAGATCTCAATGCACAGGTCTTAGGGAGTCCCCAACTTCTCCTTAGATTTGTAGGTACAGCTCCTACAAATGGGTCATTTTCCAGCACTTGGATGCTTCATCTGGGTTCCCAGCTGGTCAACTCTCCCTTTACATCAACCTGGTTGCAATTACACTTTACACAATCACCCCCGTTTTTAGGGAAGAAAACCATTTAATTAGAGATAACATCAGAAAGCCCTTTACAGAACATACATGCTTGAATAACCTCACACCATATTTTTAAGACATTTATGTGTTTACGAATATAATATAGAAATGTATTTTGGTTGCAAAAAATTCAAATGTAACCTCACAT
Source organism: Sturnira hondurensis (assembly GCF_014824575.4). NCBI lineage: Eukaryota > Metazoa > Chordata > Mammalia > Chiroptera > Phyllostomidae > Sturnira > Sturnira hondurensis. The sequence continues at coordinate 9,093,545 of NW_028077105.1, read as the reverse complement.
GCATTAGGATGGCTACCTTGAAAAAACCAGACTTTTAAGTATTGGTGAGGATACAGAGAAACGGGAATTCTTATATACTGTTGATGAGAATATAAAATGGTGCAGCAGCTACAGACAACAGTGTGGCAGTTTCTCAAAAAGTTAAAGATAAAATCGCCATGTTACCCCCCAATTTCTCTTCTGGGTATACACCTTAAAGAATTAAAAGCATGGGCTTGAAGAGATACTTGTCCACTCACATTTGAAGTAGTGTTGTTCATAATAGATAAAAGGTGGAAGCAACCCAAATGTCCCAAGATGGACGAATGGACAAACAGAACATGGTATATACAGACAATGGAACAGAACATGGTATATACAGACAATGGAACATGGTATACAGACAATGGCCTCAAAAAGGGACATTCTGGCACATGATACAACCTGTATGGACCTTGAGGACATTTGTTAAATGAAATAAACCAGTCAGAAAAGACAAACATTGTATATGCTTCTACGTGTATGAGGCACTCGAGGTGGTCAAATTTATAGCTCTAGCAAACGGGGTGGCAGTTGCTGGGGCCAGGGGAAGTTACTGTTTACTGAGTGCAGAGTCTCAGTTGAGTTGAAAGTGTTCTGGAGCTGGATGGTGCTGGGAGTTCGAAAGCAACGTAGCTGTGTTCATCGCTGTTCATCTGTAAGCTCCTAGCTGGTCGAGGTGGTAAAATTGAAACATAACGTCCGCACTCCTAGTGCTTTACCCAGAGAGCAATCAGTCTTTATTTCTCAGTTATGAGGTCTTTTCTTACATTTACATAAGTGCATATGCTCATATAGCAATACAGCCATGTATATGGTTTACTCCTTGATTAGTTTTGTTTTTCACATAAATCCTGTCTTACTGTGCTTCTTGTTCTGCACGTCCGACAGTGTCACCTATGAGAGTTGAGGGAGGGAAATAGCCTGGGCCCTCAAGGAAGAGGCCTCTCATGCCCTTCCCTGCCACATCCTTTGTGCTCTCGAATGCTTTGCACTGAGGCTTTCTCCATCAGCCCTTTACTAATGAGCCATTTTTGTGGACTTTTTAATTGTCCATCAGCTCTGGGATTTTACCGACCTCTTTTCCCATTCCATATTGCTTCTCCTAAAATTCTTTTTTTTAAAGACAAATTATTATTACTATCAAATCACTATTTTTTAAAGATTTTATCTATTTATCTTTAGAGGGGGAGGGAAGGAGAGAGGGAGAGAAATATCAATGTATGGTTGCCTCTCATGCATCCCCTGCTGGGAACTGGCCTGCAAGCCAGGCATGTGCCCTGACTGAGAATTGAACCTCGATCGTGTGGTTCGCAGGCCAGCGCTCAACCACTGAGCTATACCAGCCAGGGCTCAGAATTATTTATTCTACAGAAGATTGTGTCTCCACCTGGGTTTAAGTGCAGTGTGGGGCATCAAAGGCAAAGCCACATCATTTTGCAACTCTTCAAAGTGCCTTAGCTTTGAGTGTGGAATTTCTTTAAAAATCTTTTTCAGTGGCAGTGGGAATAGGGTTTGGAGTACAAATATTAACTCTCCTTTAGGTCTCTAAACTTTAGATATGAGAAGTTTACAATTTCAAGGATCAGAACACATCAGACCCCAACTTTATAGTCCCCAGAAGTTACTCAGGTATTTCTGTGATACTTTAGTGATACTATTTGTTCTTAACATTTAGGGTGAACTAAAGGTGAAGAATAGAATAGAAAAGTTATAAAACTCAAAAGCTTCCATAGGCTCCCAAACTCCTGAGAGCTTAAATCTTGTTTCAACATAAGGAAATCTAAAATAACAATGCAGTGTTTCATATTCAAACATTGTTTTATACTAGTATTGTCTTGATTAATAAAAATTATTTGAGGCCATATTTTGAATATTTATGCTCCCTTTTTAAAATTGGTAATTCTTTCCTGAGATAATTCTGGAAATCTGACCTATTTTAAGAGCTCCTCCCTTCTTTTGAGGTAGATAAGATCACTTTGCCAATTAGAAATATTTAGTGTAGCAGTAAAGATCAGTGCTGATAAGGTGATTTAAATTCAACAGATACAATGTTGCAGTGTTATTGATGAGATTGTGAAATGAATCTCTGCACACCTAAGCTCTGCTAACAGAGGCAAATTGGAGAATTAAGTATGTATATGCTAAACCTGATTAAGGCTGACATCCCGTTTGGATACATTCACTCTCTAAGGTGTAGTTTGGGGTATAAGTCATAAAAAGGTGAAGTGGAAAGCAGCAGGACTTAAAGACCTGGTGGATTTTAAGGAACTGAGAATGTTGTAGGTGACAGACGTGGGGTTCATAGCTGATAATTTGTCTTTAACTCCAAAATGATTAAACCATCCCCAGGGTAACACACACTCTCCTCACTTCTTTACAACAGCTTTCAACCGCTTTTCTTGGGAAAGCATGTATAGTGTGGGCAAAAGTGGGTTTCAAGCTGTGCGTATACAAACCAGAGTTTATTCTTGTATTATTATTTTTAAATGATTGTATTATTTCTGTACAAATACCTGTAAACCTACCTTTTGTCCCACCCTGTATTTAAATTGTCAACAGTTTTTTCTCTAACATACACACAAAATGAAAATATCATAAAATGTCTTCAAACATTACTTCAACTTCTTGAATTCAGTGAAATCCAATATTTCTACTCTCTATTCTTGTTTTCCTTAGGTAGAGGGGAGGGAAGAGAGAAAGAGGGAGAGAAACATGGATGTGAGAGAGTAACATTGCTCCCATATGTCCCCCTACTGGGGACCCAACCCTCAACCTAGTCATGTGCCCTGACTGGGGATTTTACTGGTGACCTTTCACTTTGTGGAATGATGCCTAACCAGACTGAACTGACACCAACCAGGGCTATATTCTTTATTTTTAATACAAATTTTAACCTGCAAAATGAATTCCAATGTCTACTTCCGGACTGCAATAATTTGGAAAATCCTTTCCAGAGTGTTTTATTTTTATATATTTAACTTCATTTTTAGAATAATTTGAAAACGTGTTGACTAAGTAATGGACCACTTCCTAATTATCTGTACAGACAAGCAAAACATTTCTCTGAGCTGGAATCTTTTTTCAAGAAATTTGCTACAAATTCTTTATAAAGGCTTTGCCTCATTGCTTTTTTACTAAAAGTTGATGTCTGTATGTGCTGAAGCAAAAGGAAAGGAAAGCTCCCGTTTTACAAACTGCAAAACTGTTACAATGCCATAAAAGAATCATCTTTAAGTATGTGCTTAAAATTATCCCAGTGAAGATCAGCAGTCTTCATACCTACATGGTGCTCTCTAGGAATGAGATACAAAAGCTGTAAGATTGTATTAGTAAGAGACTCCTGAAGCATTCAAAATTTATAACTATCATCAACTTTAATACTTAAAATAGTAGTCTTTCTATTTTCTGTACAACTTTGCAAATTCTTGTCTGCATTACTTTTATCATTGGTAGTTTATTTTCTTCCAGGAACATGAAGCCAATGAAAGAAAATCAACATCCTATCTATTGGCTAGAGAATGTGATAAGGTCAATATGAGTTTGCCAAATTTGTTGGATCATCTATGCCCATAAATTTAAATATTACTTCTATGCCAATGACTCTGAAATCCTTATTTTCATATGTGAATGCTTCTGTTAACTCCAGCTTCTAATTTTGAACTGTTCTTTGGATATTTTTACTCACATATCTTTGTCAGGACTTACAACTTAACATGGCCCAAAAGGAAGAGCTAAGCATTCTTTTATAAGGCCCCTGTTCTTTTCACCACCACCCCTACAATCAACTGTTTCTCCTCTTATTTTTTTGCTTTCTTCTAAGGACACCTGTAGTCTTTCAGCCTTAAAGTCATACTATATCTTTTCCCCTCCTATACCACCCAGCAAGATCTCAATTCTATTTCTATTTTGTTTGCTCTCCTTTTTTTCCCCACTCCTACTGCTTATATCCTCATTACCTTTTATTTGCATGACCGCAGTCATCTCTTGATGTAGTCACAGGTATCATTCATGTATATTTGCTACGTTTCTCCTTCTGGGCACATAGTAGGATTGCGTTAACCTATTCCCTGAAGTTAGGCATAGCTATAGTCAATGAAATGTGGACAGAAGTGACATGTGTAACTCTTAGAGTGAGTCCTTTAAAAGCTAGTGCACAGGTCAGCATGCTATAGAGACATGATCTTCCAGATGGATTCCTGAGTATGAAAGACATGGACCGATGCCTTTCTTCTCCCCCACCCCCGCACTGTACTTATACCCAGGTGGAGACTAGACCATTCATCACACATTACAAGAGTCCTCTTCTGTTTGGGTCCTTTCGCAACAGTCTCAAAAGTAAAGCTCGGTGTCATTGACTGCACTTTTGTTGGTGTGAAATGTTCAGTAGGGATGACCAGGCTTATGTAAATCTCTCCAGTTGTTTTTATTTCAGTAGTGATGCCCTGAAGCCTGAGAATCAATCACTTGACAAGTGTTTACTGAGAGTTTACTTATAGTCTGGCCTGAAGCTCTTACTAAGGAGACTACCAAGTGTGGGATGTAGTCTTGCCTCAAGAGTTTATGCTCGAGACAAGGCTTACATACATTACAGAGAAGTGTATGAGTGCGGTAAGTGATTAAGTTCTAAATTGCTCTGTACACCCTATGAGTGGAATAAACTGAGAACACAGAGAAGTCAATATGGGACATGAATGGTACAGGAGAGTGGTCCTCAGGCAGGGCCACATATCAGTAGGCAAGCACTTGGCGAAAACTTCTGAGATTAGGAAAGGATGTTCTGGATCTTCGGGAGAACTTCAGGATCTCTAAAGCCAGGCTGCTTAAGTTTTAATTATAATTTGAACACTTCTGACCTATATGATTTTATGTATGTCACTAAAACTCAGTGCCTCAATTCCCTTATCTGTAAAAATGGGGATGGTGGTCATAATATTAATAATATTATGTGCATCATTGAGTTCTTGTGAGGATCGAATAAAATAGCAGGGAAAAGTATTTAAAATAGGGCATAATATACAGTGTTTGTTATTATTGGTTTTGACTAATGTTTTATGAGACCCTTACAGGGTTAAGCACTGTTTATAGGGACTATTTCATTTGATCTTCACCATAATCTCATGAAGAAAGTTTTGTTGCCCCGTTTTAGATGTAGAAACACTTGAGAGGTTACAGAAGTTGAGTTTTTATCACCTAGTTTGTGGAGGGACTGTTAGGCAAACAAGTTTTTTTTTTCATCTAGGACAGGAAGCTGAGCACATCACCACCACATCTGCTGACCCAGATGAGAGTGAGTTCAGTGCCTGGATTCCATGGAGATAGGAAGGATTAAGGCCCTGAACATTAAAGTTTAAAACTCAGACTTCTAAGAGATGTTTTCTCAGATGTATTCATCCTCCTACTTACTGGTGTTTTGCCTGTTTATAAACATCACTTTGTGATTTCTTATGTACCCCAAGGAAGAAGAGGAAGGCCTGGGAATACCAACATTTAGGGGTGGGAAAAATTGTAAGAGTCAGCAAGAAGGGCAGATGCGTGTCATCTTGACTCCCAAACTTACTCCACATTGGGTGGCCTTACTTTCAGCTGGTGACCCTCTGTACAGGGGTACAGAACCATAAGCTGCCTAAAGAAAGAAGTCAAGAGCAATGGCATGGGATAAGCATGAGACTTTTAAGATAAGTTTCCTGAGCAAAAGGCTTTCCTTGGGCAATGGTGAAAATAAGGCATGCTAGAGCTGAGCAAGTGAACGGAAGGTCTTTAGAATCCGGCAGAACAATTTAGACAAAATGAATTCATTTCAAACTTTCAACAAATACTGACTTAATGTCTAATAGTTACCAGCCATGTAACATTTGGTGCTGAAGAAATCAAGGTAGAATGAGGTGGGAGAGATTTATTATGAGCTCTTGAAAAGTAAAATACATAATCGAAGTTTGTGTTAGGAAGATTAATCTGAAAGCTTTTAAATAATAGATCTGGGATAAGGAAGGGGTATGTTGAATAAATATAAATAAATGAAACAACTGGATAAACTAACCCTGCTTTTTGTGAATATCTTGTGCATCCTTAATCTGGTTCTCTTGACTGTAAAATTCTACTTTATACTTTAATGATTCTTTGGTTCTCTTATATTCAGTTAAAGAGATTTTTAAAATACAGTTTTCAAAATTCAGAAATGAAAAAAATAAGTCACATGTGAGCTTCATACTAAAAAGAAAATAGTGGAGATGATAAATATATAAGTGAGAAACATGATAATGAGTTTCATTAACAATTCACACCATTAAAATCAAAGATATTCTCATGTGGTGGATGGTAGGGTTATTCTCTGTGCCCAGCATGCTGTACACTATTGATGGTGATTTTTCAAAATACCATGTAGCCGAGTATCATCACATAACCCACATACACCTCTGTCACTGAGAAGTTCAGAGGTAGACGATGAAGGGGGCCAATGCTGGTTTCCATTAATCTTAGTTTGAAAAGAACATCACTGGAGAATGCTATCTAAATTTAGCTATGGTTAAAATGCTCCACCACAGAAGAGCAGCAAGTAGCAACCTCATTAAAATAAGCTCAGAAAACAATTCCAAGGTATACGATTAAAAAGCAAACCAGACAACTGAAGCACAAATAGTGTGACCTTCTCCTGACTTCTACTTTCATGGCACTCACTGCTTATCCTGGCTGTGTTTTGAACATCAAGCTTTGTTCACAGCCATAACTCTTGTGCTTATTCACCCATCCTGCCTATTATTTACTCCATCTATTTTTATTTTCTTTTAAGAGAAACTTGAGAAACCCTCTATCAACAAAGGTTTTCAGTCACATGCTTTTAAAATAGCCATATGTTTACTGTAGCATTTAAAAGTGTCTATTCTATTGTCATTTAAGTTATTGTTTATTGGAAACTCATGAAGTCTACAGAAATTATTTCCTCCATGTTCAGTTTAAAAGGAAAATGGAAAAAAAAAATAAAGGTCCACAGCCAGAAACACTGAATAAATTACCCTTTTTATTTAATTTTCAGAACTATGAATTGACTCATTTAAGCAGAAAAGTTTACATGTGTGTGTCTGAACACTGTTGCCCTGGAAAGTAAACCATTTTTCCCAACTACATACATTGGGAATGATAATGCAGTGTGGGCAGTTGTGCTTGTAAATCACCCATTATGAAATGGCAAATGCATGGAAAGAGTCTTCAAAAAAAATTCACTGAGGCCAAACACAGCCTCTCACAACAACGCCAGCTGACACACTGATACAGATGTGTTCCTAGAACAGTCACCTAGCAGGGGAAGCCTGTACTACAAGGGGCCTGCCCTCCAGAAGATAATTCCAGGGTTTTTTGGGGGGGTTCCCCTCCTTGTACTTATATTATTTTTCCTTTTTTTAAAAATCAAGACACACAAACTTTATTTTTAAAGGTATCTAAGTTTTATTTCTGTTTAATCAGAGAATGTGTCATAAATAATTTATGTTTTTTAGGAGTAACTATGATATTCTATGTGGGCTTATGTATAACCCTTTTTTCCAAATGACCAGGAAACAAGGAGCGTTTCATAGGTTTTTTCTACTTGCTAGCTTATCAGAGAAAATAGTGGAAATAATATTAAAAATAAATTACTATTCATGAATAAGTATAAGAAAATAAAGAGTGTGGTTCATGGCATAGGTGAAGAAGAGAAAGGAAAATGGTGCGAGAAAATGCTGACAGGCACTTCAGTTCGGAGGCACCTTGTGGAGAAACAGCCCCGACATTAAGAAAGATGTACAGGGACCACTTGGAAAATGCATCTGGTGGAAGTCTTGTTATGTATATATATACATACATACATACATATATATATACATACTTGTTATGTATGTATATATATATATATATATATATGACAAAATCAAGATTTCAAAAGATCTTCACAGGCGGGAGGGCTACCTCTGTTATGTTGTAATTTAATGATGATAGGTAAAAGCTCTTCTGATTTGCTCCCCAGAACCTGGTAATCTGGGAATTCATCTATGTCATCTTACAGAGTGTAGTGAACTGAAAGCTCATTAGGTGCCCATCCTCTGACGGAATTACAAAATAGCTTGTTAATAGCTCTTAACAATTTTAGTCGACACTGTTTCTCAAGCAGTGGTCTGTGGCTCACCTGAGCTAAGTCACCCAGCGTGTCAAAAGTACATATGTGAGGGATCCCACAGACTAAATAAATTAATCAGAATCTCTGGATTTGTGTCCAGAAATCTGCATTTTTACCAACATCCTTACATGTATGCCCCCCCAAAACAAACCACTGATCTAAAATAAGAAATGCTATAGCCTTATTCTATCTTCTGTTTGCTCAGTTAAATCTGGAAAATATATACTTCAGGTTTCATAGTGTAGAAGAATGGAGGAAAGCAGGTTAATTCTTGAGGCATTGATGGCTCATGTGAGGAATGGCTGGGGTGATGGCAAATACTTACCATATAACAGAGCAGGCTCAGAAAAGATACACCAGTTGTCTTCAATTATCTGAGAGGATATCAGTAAGAAGTGTATTTATAAATTGTGCCTTATTAACCCTAAATCTTTGATTAAAATATGCAGTTTAGTAGATTTAATTGTGCCTTTTTTCTCTAGTGACCATCTGTCAGAATTTTGAATAACTTAACCTGTGGAAAAAAAAGTATATCGGTAAGACACATTTGTTACAGCAAATTTCTCACTTTTGGTTTTTAATCAGCAAAGCAGCCATTGGACTGAGCAGCCAGGCTGCCTGTAGACCCATCGGATTCGTGTTGCACTAATCCCTCAGCAAGGGGAGGACAGCTGTTGGTCTTACTTCATCTGCTTCTTGCTGTCATAGCCTCCAGGTGCCAATCACTGGGGACAGGCATTTTACCGAAAGCAATTGTTACAAGAGCTTGAACTTATATCCCAACTTGTTTTCCGCAACAGAGTGTACATTTCAATAGTGGCATATAAAAATTTAGAGTTGAAATTTTTTTTTAACAATGCACCTTTATTTTCTCAATTCTGAAGACTGAATTCTGAGTGTAGCATGGGTCAGTGGGCTCTTTGCTTAGAGTCTGAGAGGCAGATGCCAAGGTACCATCATGGTTATCCTCACTTCTGGAAGTTCTTTGGATAAATCCACTTCCAAACTCATTCAGATTGTTGGAAGAATCACTCCATATGTTTGTAGGACAGAGGTCCCCGTTCCTGGCTGATTGTTGGTCAGAAGTCATTCTCATCTTTTGGAAGCCACCGTATACCTCGGCTCATGTCCCTGTCACCGTCTTCCATGCCAGCGGTGCTGAACCAAGTCAAGTTTGATTCCCTCTGACTTCCTCTTCTGCCACATACCTCTGCCAGGTCTTCAGTTTCCTGGCTCAGATAGTTTCATGGTGCCACTCTTAGTATGTCCGTGGTCTAACACACTCACAAGAGACAAAAACAGAGACATAACTAGGTTTCCTCTCTGTGGAGTTTGTAATTTTTAATTGTGTTGCATGTGTGGGATAATTAGGTTATTTAGTGTTGTTGGAAGATTCTGAGATGGCTCCCAGCTTCCCAACTCTGGGGAACACATCCTAGGACATCACTCCCCTTGGGGATGAGTGGGACCTGTGAACATGAGGGGATTGTCCCATGGTTAGGTTACATTTTATGACAAAGTAGGAGGAAATTTTAGAAAACATTTAGGTCCCTGATTACATTACCCTGATTTAATCAGAGACTGCCACAAGTGTGTCTGACCTTTCAAGGGAGATCTTAAAAGAGCATGTAGAGGTCAGAGAGATTCTGGCACTGGCCTTGAAGAAGCTCATAGTCATGTTTGAGAGGGTCACGTGGTGAGGAACTTCCGGGGCCTCTGACAGCCAAGAACAGCTCATGCTGGCTAACCACCAGCATCAGGCTTGTGAGACCCCGAGCACTGGACCAGTCTGAGCTCTGCTAACTCCTGACCCATGCAAACTGTGTGGTAACATACGTGTGTTCTTCTAAGTCACTAAGTTTGAGGTCATTTCTTAGCATGGCAGTAAAAACCAAATACATCACAATTAAAAAATCATACCACCAACCAATAATCCATTTCTTAAACATTTAACTTTTTTCTCTAACTCATGAAAGTTCTATATATATGTTATCTATAATTACTGATTTAAAAGAGGATTGAATGAACGGAATCAAAAGGTTGCATATTATATAACTTGTACACACAAACAAACTTTACCTACAAATCAGCATCCAGTGTAAATATTGCCTAGTTTTAGTCCTCACGTTGTAAATTGCTGACAGTTGAATTTTTCTTATTGATAATTCTCTAGCAACATTTGTTAAGTATGTCTCATTAAATACCAAAATTAAATTATTTAAGAAGGTCGAGAGACATACTTTTAGCCAAAGGAAAAAAAAATAAAATGACGATTTATCCTCCCCCCTCAACAATTGACATCATTTAATAATCGATTAATGGTCTGCACCATCCGTGGCTGGTTAAGTTGTCTGACCTCTAGCTGGAAAGTAAAGTGTTACGGCTTTACTTACAAATGGCTTCTGCAGTTGTAAGCACATTAACTTTATTTATTTGTTCCCCAATCTTTGATTAGGTATCTATCCTGTGCTGAATAGTGTGCTAAGTATGGAGATACAAAGATTAACAAGATTCCTGACTTATATAGAACATTCAGTGTAGTGTCAGGGAAAGAAAAATAAATAAGTGTATCAGAGTATTTTAGCTACCAGATTTGTGCATTTTTCTCTATGCTTTATTTGGATTTCCTTAATCTTTAATGGTTCCCATTTTTTGCCTAAGCTCAAGAGTCAATTCTTTCATTAAAATTGCTCCTTTTGTGTGTTTCCATGTATAAGAAAAGAATTAAATAAACAATGAAAACTAGTGACATTGAAAAAATGATTTCAGTGTCATGCTGAGTGAACAAAAGCATTATTTTGAAGTTATATATTCAGTATAATCTCAATTTAAAAATTCTACTGTTCATATATGAATGAAATATATATTTTTTAAAAGTTAGAAGTAACTTAATTACAAGGTGAACAATTTTTATCCCTGATGAAATTGTGGATGATTTTTTGAAAATCACATTTTCTTTTATAATAAGCATGTAATACTTTTATAATAAAAATAAACTTTTTTAAAATAAGAGAGTGCATTAAAATGAGAATATGAGAATGTATTCCTGCATTTTTTTGTAACTTAATTATGATGGAAAAGATGGAAAGAGATTGTGAGAGACAGTGGGAGAAGTTAGCCTGAGGAAAATTATAATGTTATGAAGGATAATGTTTCAATATCATTATGAATTGGACAGAGTGAGAAAATAGCAGAGAACAAGAGGCTGTGAGTAAAGAAAAAATTAAAATGTGAGCCTCTATTATTTTTGGATGATTCCTGGTATATTTCATCTTTAGCAAACATCTGCAAATGCTATGTAGAAAACAGAAGGAATTAAATATTTAAGACCATTGTTTAAGTACTTTCCTTGCAATATAGCAGGTACTGTGCACGATGTTAAAACTATAGAGATGTAATAATGATTGCTGACCTCAAGGAGCATATCTTTTAGGAAGATGGCAGAAATGAATAAAACAAAGTATAACATGAGGTGAGCTTGCTCCACTAGTGAACCTGAGCACCCAGAGAAAGGGTATGAGGCACTGCAACCAGGGGAGATGCTTTGGGACTGACCCTCTGGGAGGCACATGCACAGGCGGTAGGTGGAAAGGGCGTTATTGATTGGTTAAGAAAAGTGGGGCTCTAGGAAGCATCATCGTTTTTCAAGTATCTCATCACAAAGCAGCCAGGAAAGGAGCACATGGACCGGAAGACGGGTGAGGAGCCAGGCAGAGCAGTGCCTCAGTGGAGGCTGTGGGTGGAACCTGATTATCCCAACAGTCCTCCATCTAAACTCTGCTGGTACCAGAATTACTAGAAGTCTTTTTAACATTTCACTTACTTAACTTTCAGTGGAAAGTTCTTAGCTTTCCAAATATTGCCCAGTATTTGGGCAGCCAGTGACATGTGAAGAATCACTGTTGAGGATTGATTTAGATGGGTACCAGAGTCACGTTTTTTAGGGTTGATTCCCCATCCATCACTTAGTAGCTGTGTGGCCTCAGGGAAGTTACATAACCCTTCTGTGCCTTATCTGTATATTGGGGTAATAACATCACCTATCATACTGAGTATGGTGAGGATTATCTATACATACATTGTTATATTACTATATGTATATACATGTAGATATATACATGCATGGTGCTTAGCAGAGTTTTTTTGCCACCAAAGAAGCACTGAATTAAATGTTAGATATTATGATTTAGCTCATCTGAAACACTCAAATGGTGTAACACTAAGGGCATGTAAAGATAACATAAACTTCAACTAATGAAATGTTATCATGTTTTTGGCTATTTATGATAGAGAAAGGGAGGAGGGATCTAGTAGCATAATATTTGAGATTCACCAAGCTGTTCCAACAACAATGTGATTGTATTTTGTGTTGTTTCCACCAAGCCTGTAAAAAGCATCAACTTTGCTATCAGTCAGGCAAGAATCTGAAGTGTAGTTTTTCCATCTCCTGGCTGTTTTGACCTTGGGAAAGTGCCTTTAACTCTCTCTATTTTTTAAATCTGTAAAATAGGGACTCTTTTCTTGTAAGATTGTCAGGAGAATGAGATGTGATAACAGGTGTAAGTGACTAGCAAAATGAGTGGCACAGATAAATCCTCGGTGAATGGGAGCTGTTATTAAAAAGAAGACACTGCAGGAGATGCGGCATGATTTCCAAATGAAGATCTTCATTAAATATTATGGGGGAAAATCCTTTGTAAGAAATCTCTTTCCAGCAAGATGTCTAAAATTAAAGGTATTCATTTATAATGCGGAGTAAATGAGTCATTTTAAATAAGGTTACTGACATATCCAGCAAATCCACTAAGGCAGAGCTTAGAGTCTGAATTACAAAGTAATCTACTGTGGTTCTAAGGAGTGATGCAAATCCCAAGGCAAGAGATTGTAGGATAAATTCCGCAGGTATTCTCCATCCAGTGCCATCAAAGTTAGTTCTCTTGTACTGAGGGAAAATCATATTTTCTCAAAGTTGTTGACATTGAATTTAGCTCAGCGAGCCCGAGAAATATTGTTTATCAATTCTGGCTTTTTCATTAAAATTTTCATCCTTTTTCATTTCTATATTTCATAAAGAACCCCAAACCTCAAAACTATTTAAAAATCACTTCAAATCCTAACAATTTAATTTTCTGAATTGGAATAAGAACATTTCATGAAATATATGGAAAAGTAAATGTTTTTCCCATAGTGTGTTATAGTATTAACAACTCTTGAAAATTCACTTACATATTCAGATGTTTGTGGTAATCTGGATGTTAGCCAACAGGAATAGAAATTAATTTTATACATTATCAATAACAAATAATTTTTGACCATCTACCACAAATAAGGCCTAATGTTTTTAAGATAGAATTTCTAAAGGTCTAAATGTTGTTGAGATATAATTCCAGCCCTTGAGGATTTCAATTTATCGAGAAAAATAGGCTCCATAACAAATAAGTATTGTTGAATTTAACAAAATTGTCCAGAATGCAATTGCATCTTTGTTTGAGAGACGTTGAGTTTTATAATGCAAAACCTGGCCACACCCCTTATAAAAGAAAAAGGATCACTCTTTTGTATTAATAGTAATAATAATTATTAGCATCATTGGATACCTTCTATGTACTGCCCTAGACATTTATTCTTGATATATGATATATATGATAAGTTGTTTTTCTTACGTTAGACTTCAGAAACAGGTGACAGAAATCCAGATTTAGCCTCAATGGACTTCTCTGTTAATTTTTCCAGAGAGTGCAAAAGACTTACAGCTGTTAGAGGGGAGGCATGTTGGAGGACTGGGCAAGAAAGGTAAAGGGATTAAGAAAAAAACAGAAGAATAAGAAAAGAAAAAGAAAGAAAGAAAAAACCTGTAGATTCAGACACTGTGGTGATGACCAGAGGAGAATGGGCTGGGCGAAGGGGTTGAAGAGGGTGAACTGGGGAGAAGTGGTCATAGAAGGAGACTTGACTTTGGGTGATAAGCACATGGTACTATGTACAGATGGTATATTATAGAATGGTACACCTACAGCCTATAAAATGTTATTAATTAATATTGCCTCAATAAATTCAATTTGGAGTTTTTTTAAAGCTTTAATTAGCCACCTGATGAATGGCAGTCCCAACATCAGGTCTCTCCCCATCTCCTCTCAGCTTCCCTCTTCACTGTCTTTAATTTCATTACGACTTTCTCCACAAGGTGCTTAAAGGGGGCCATTAGCACTTCAGATCCCAGGAGGAGAGAGCCCTCCTTCCCCCAAGACGGCCCTGCATGGATCACATGTCCAACCAAGTGTTCACATGTCCAACCAAGTGCCTTGGCCGCCTTAGGTCGCATCTCCCTGAATATCAGATGGGTGCAATTGCCCGATGTGCATTCCCAGCTTGTGAATGACAGCTGGGATTGGAACCCGTGCTCCTTCTGAACACTCTGCTTTTACAAGCACTTTTGAATTGAAACGCCTTCCTGGTTTGTTTCTTGGTGTGACAAATCTATTTTTTTCATTTCTGAGTAAAAGCAATAAAAAGGGCCTAGTAATATTTTCTTCTCCCCACCCCCCAAAACACTAGCTTTTATGTACAGATATCATTAGATCTAATCTTTAAGGAAGAAAGATATGGTTTGTGTAAAATTATTAGAACACCCTGTATTATTTAATGCCTTCTAAACCCTTGTAAAAAATACAAAAACCTGAGCCTGTAGAATGTTTTTGTACGTGAATATGTACACAATGGACGTATCTGGATGCACGGATGTGTGTGTGTGTCAGTATATGTGTATGCATGTGTTGTACAGAGTGTGTACCGGGGCAAGAAAAAAATATAAAAGAGAGCATAATGTTAGCTCATTGAGGCACTATGATGATTTGGTTGAATGTTTCCTTTTTTTCTCTTCCATGCTGAGTAAGTGACAATTGTGTATGTGTTGTTTAAAGGAAATGACTCCTTTTCCTCATTTTTATGGACAATTTTAAAAGAAGCTCATTTTTCAGTTATTTCTAGTCAAAATGACAATCCTGCAAAGTACATTTGCATCATTCTAGGTAGGTTTTATTGGCAATATCCTTTAAATGTTGAATCCCAGTTGGTTTTTATCTTAAAAATGTTCAGGGACCAAGTTACATCCTGCAGGGTTTTGTTGTTGTTGTTGTTGTTGTTGTTGTTGTTAAGCTGTGCAAAATTTCAGGCTTCATCTCTTTTGCTTCAGCTGACAGGGGTGTTAGATGGAGATTGAAAGTGGAGTTGAGTCCCGAAGTTGGACTCTTTGACAAGTGGGTTATTTTACAATTTTTTAAAATGTAGCCTGCACATTGAAGATGTTTATTTTGAGTATCAGCATGCTGTCATTATTAGTAGCAGAATACATTCTTCAAAGAAAAAATATGAACTTCATAATGATGCCTTATAATATTACTCTTGAAGGTGGCTTTATTTCAGCCATTATAAAACAGAAAGAAACATCACAGAGCATTAAAATATGGTATCTACAGTCATAGTAGCATACCATTAAACAAAGTGAAGGCATGAATATTTAAATTAGGATTTGCTTTTTATGCTATATCATTTCAGGAAGAAATTGCAAGCTCTGGAAATTCTTTCTGTCTTGGCAAAAGAAGTTTCTGGGTTTTATAGGTCTCTAAATAGGAAAATCTGTATCAGCAGAAGAATGCTAACAGTCATTATGTTTAATTTTGTTTAATATTTCTTAAACACATAGCAGTGGTTTTTATGCAGGTGTGGGTCTTGTCAGTTTGTATTATCAATTCTGTGATTTAATTTTTACTCTTCATGCTGGACTGTCATGTGGAATAAATCCACACTTCAGCAAAGCTTTTTACTTAACTGTATAGCCAGATATAACATGTTTAAATAAAAAACTTACACAATTGTAAAAGGGGCTCTATATAAGAGCTTTTAAAATAATACTTTGGTTTAAAACAGATATTTTCCCATCAAACACAAGATTGCATAAGATAAATCTGAGTGTGTTCCAATTTAATTTTCTTTATCATTCTTACTACTCTTCACATGAATTTAAATTTCAACGGTATTAATGGGCATTCTTCAGTGTGTCAGGAGAGGATCATCATGAACTAGGTAAACCCATAAGACCTAAGAGTGAGAGCCATCTTCTCAGGGAAATGCTGAGCAATAAAATTATTTCACAATGTATTATCTATCTACGGGACTCTTAGTTGGAGAGAACCTCTATATCTTTGTCTTTTCTCTAATACTTAGATTTTCTTTTCTTTTTACTCTTTTTCTCCCCTGGGAGACTTTCTCACTTTTATCTTATAATTCATTTTATTATTGTGATTTTATTTTTAAATATTAATGTATCACCCTATGTTTGTTTCATGCATGCTGTTTCTCTGCAGGTATTGAAATGTTTAAGCAGCATAAATAATAGGTACAAAATAGACAGGGGAAGGTTAAGAATGGTATAGGAAATGAAGAAGCCAAAGAACTTATATGTACAAACCATGGACATGAACTAAGGGGGGATGTGGGTAGGAAATGGGGTGCAGGGTGGAGGGGAATAAAGGGGAAAAATGGGACAACTGTAATAGCATAATCAGATATACATGTATTTGTATGTATATATCTATATATAGATATAGATAGATGTAGAAAATTTTAAAATTTGTATCTTATCTTTGTTTTTCTGAGTCTCTTTATCTTTCTGTTTTGCTTTCCATTTTTCATGGTGTGTGAAAAGTGCCTGGGGAAATTCAGCTAATCATAGTTATCCAACACACTAAAATTGTTAGCTCTGTGGGTATCAGAAAATCTTAACTTATTAGAGTAAGGTCAAGTTGTTCTATAATTGGGGGCATCCCCAAAACCTTCTCTGTAGATTCTTTTCATGGACAGGTATTTTCTAATCTTTTGTCTGCTCAGCACTTTTATTGGAAATGAAATAAGGGTAAGGGTTAGAATAAGCATAGTCACACTATTTAGTATATTGAATTTTGCATTTCTGTTTTCAGTATGGAACTCTACCTTTACCCCTATCCTTCACTGAATGGAGAACTGAGACTTTCTGTCTAGTTTTTCTGAAGGATAAACCCTTGCTTCCTGCCAGGTGTTCATGGGGTATTTGTTGTCCTAACGGGTTGGTGAGGGCACCTGGTAACTTAATTTGTCTTTAAAGAGAGATTTCACAGCCTCAGTCCTTACTCTTTCCTTATACATTATTTGATGCCTCAAATTTCAGAGACATCCTCAGTCTCAGTAGCTCACACTGTCCTTCTTGCTGTGGTTTCCCTCCTCCTTGCAGATACATGCTCATCTCCGCTTTCTCTGCACTGGGCTTATACCATTGCTCCATCTACTTTCTGCCCTCTATAAATTACTTGATATTTCTCTTCTGCTGTCATCTTTTGCCTACTTATCTAGAGTTTATATATATATATATATTTATTACTTTAACTTTAGAAGGTTTTGTGGGTTAAGTAAGATTAAGTGTGTGTGTTCGTGGCCACTTTTAACCAAAGACCCTGGTATAGGCCTATTAATGTGTAGCACAAACAGAATATGTTGCTTCCATCCTTATACTTTTGAGAGTCCATGGTTCCACACCGTATGTTTTCAACCAAATTATGTACCAATACTGTAAATCTGTATGTTTCATTCTATGTACGTTAATACAGAGAAGTATATGGTAGCTTAATAGGTGTTTCAATTGCATGATTATTGTGAGGACCCCTTTGAGTTCTTCATTTCCACAGAGACAAAGGCAAGGAACATTTAGTAGAACTATGTTGAGTTTCATAGAAGTTAGGAAGTGGTTTTTAATTATGGAACAGTAAAGTAAAACTTATCTTTAGCGTGAGTTTAGGAAGTCACAGGGCCCTGAGTGACTTTGTTCAAGGCGTCACCATTCAGGTGATGTGGACCAATGGGTCCTGTGTCTATAAATCTAAACCGTACACAGAATTAACTTTTAAAGTTTTATGTACTTAATTATTTAGATGATGGAAGAGGTAGAACTGATACAATTTATTTCGGATTCAATAGCTCTATTTCTCTTCATTGAAAACACAGCCTTCTGAGACGGCAAAGAGAAAGTGTGTCATGTATGTCTTATTAATAAAAGGTCAACATATGCCCACACTTTCCCTCCTCCTGAATAAAATAAAATGATAAAGTAAGATTAAGTGAATTATTTCTAGTGTCTTTGTTGTCTCGCAAATTGTTATTACTTTTTCAAAAAGAAAATCCATGTTCGTGTGGGGAAAGAATTCCAATCTGAGAAACAAATGGCCTTGCTCTGGCACAGTTCTGTCCCTAACTGCTGGATTTATTCTTTGGAGTGTGATCACAGATTACTGTAGGACCAGGTCATCTTTAAAGCCCCCTTCTTCCTGTTCCCCCTCCGTTTTTGTGTTGTTCTTTTTTTGCCTTTCTTTGCTTCTTGGTACTATGACGTGACTCTTGCTCTCAACTGACTCATGTACCAGGGGTAAATATTTTGGCGCATATTGTTGGCAAACATGCTAATAATAATACCATATAACCATATTACTACTGTAAAAATACAGGTAGAAAATGCTGGGGTAATGTGAACTATGTTCTTAACAATCTTATTTTTTACCTACTAGACACTTATCACTTCCAACCATGGAAAAATGTTATGGAAACACTGTCACATGACAGATTTTTCACACTTGGCTATGTTTAGACCCTATGTTATGTGAAATTCACCAAGTTTATTCTACCAAGTGCTTTGTATTTAAAAATCTCAAATCAAAATGTTACACCAAAGGAAAACTTTCATCAAAAGAACCTTATGGAACCTCAAAACAAACATTCCACTCATCTGTTGACACTATTAGTGAAGATAGAACTGTTATCCCAGCTTAAAAGCTAATTCAGCTTACCAGTTCGACCCATTCACGTATGCTTATCCCATGGCCAAAATTCTGCAAATGACTTATAAACACTGGCAAGGAGGGAGGTTAAAACAGGCAGGCTATTGCATTTCAGCTGACAAAATAACTATTGAAATGCTATCTGTGTGAAGATAATTAATCATCTGTATAGTCTGAACAGCCCGCTGAGAATACATCCCACTTAGGGGATATACCTTCAACATTCTTCTAAGTTAATTTAAACCAACATGCAGATGCTTTTAAATGCTCCATGTGTGGTATCCCAGAAGGCTGTGTTTTTATTTTGAGCTTTGAATATGCTGATCAACTTTCATAAATAGTGTCATTCAATGCTCTTTAATAAACTAATCTATTGCTTTGGAGGGGAGTGGTAGAAAAGAGAAATCATTGAAGTCTAGAGTGTAGAATTGTTGGTAAATCACAGGGTGTCAAGTGAATTAAATGTCCTTCCATTTTAAAATGGGTTGATCTCTATTATTACTGAGTCAATCTGCATTTTATGTGATACCTGACATGGGGAAGGAGTGTTTGGTGAGTGGCCAATGATGGTGAACTTGCTGTATTTTCCAACTGACTTGTTTTTCTTACGAAGGCAGCGTTTTAGTGAAATTGTGTTTGTTTTTCTTTCTGATAGGTTCTAATTGAAGTTTAAAGGTTCATTACACTCTGCCTGGGAATATGTTGTCAAATACAATTTGCCTCTCCCATAGTTAGCATAATTTTATAGGACAGGGGACTCCAGGGCGCTCAGCTGTCATCATATTTGGCTCCCATTTCATTCATCATTGACAGAATTTCTACGGTGTTTTGAATCTCTACTTTCAAATGTCAATACACTAAAGCAAATATTGAAGAATAAGTTTGAATCTAAGTAACTGAACATTGGCATTCAAATAATACATCATAGGCTAAATCTTATGTCTCTTTCAATTATGTTGGAAATACAACCTTAAATATTTTGCAGATGTATCACCTGAGATCCAAAAAACATGACATTCATCAAACTCATCTTCATTTCAGTTTAATAAGAAAAATAAAAATAAGAAGTGTCTGCTTGTATTATAGTACACACAGTTCTCATATAGCTGGACATTTCGGATTTTATTTGGAAAACTGAATATATGTCAGGCAGCTTGGTCAATGAGTCCACTTCAGTGTGAGAACTGTTTTTTGTTAATAGATTTTATAAACCGACTTGGTAGTTTTCAGTTCTGTGGCAAGAACAATCTATCACAATACACCTGTAACATAAATGTAGAGGATACATTTACTCCAAGAGTCTGCAAGAGGAGTCCCCTCGTGAACAGTTTATATGAGAGGATCATAAAGTGAAGTTCAGCAGCGGCACAAGCCACTGCAGTAAATGGTGTGTTGTTAAGGTCCTTTACAGCATGAACAAACGCACTTTCCAGGATTCAGTCATCTTATTCCAAGTGTACATTTTTGTAGGTAACGATTGGGAGAGTTTGCATTTTCGAGGAATGCAGAGCTGTCTGTGAGTTAGAAACTTAAGGGAAGTGGGGCAGTGATCTCCACGCCGAGGGAAGTGTTTTGTTCTGTTCGACATTTGATGCCGTGTGGTGGCTGTGCCAGGGTCGTTTTATTTTTTCTCGTGGAAGTTTGATGAAACTCATTATGTGTTAATTTGCATTTTAGAAAACACAAACTCTGTTGTATTTAGAAGGAAATTGGACTGAGGATATGCGTCAGCATCTATGACATGGTCATCAACTGCACTCTTCTATTTATTCATTTCCCAAAGGCATCTCTGCCAGAGATCATGGGGATTTGTCAATTTTTACTTTACTGTTATCTTGTTTCTTGTTTCTTTGAATTATTTATCTCATTCGTCTTTCAGCTCAGAGAGGCTAAGTCCTCAAAAGGGGATGAGAAGTCACTTAAAGTGTTAGTTTTTTGAGTGTGGGGGTTCGTAAACTAACAGTGATAATGTCAGTATTTATGGAATTAAAATTGTACTCAAACAGTTTAAAAGTATCTTCTGGTGAGTTACATGCATTTTATGATGTTTAAAAATGAAATGATTCCCAGTATTACTCCAGCTTTGGATAACAGTACTGAATCCTTCCAAAATCATCTTTTGTTCTGCATTTTCCGTTTTTAGTCTAAAGACACAAATTAAATTAATATACAAAGGTCTATACTTCTAGTCCCATAATTCCTTTTTATAATATTGAAATATGGCTAGTTCTTTGGAAGATTAGCATGTAAACCAGCTTTTTTCCATTTTAAATGCTTACAAAAATATGACTGTTGTAAAACACTTCTTAGGTATTTATTGTCACGAAGGAACATTGAGATATTTTTGATATTTAAATAGTAGTAGATCAGAAGTAATTTTTTTAAAGACCTCTTCAATGAGCAGGACCTCACATTGGGCTCAACCTGGTATCTGAAATGCAAATGCTTTGATTTGCTTTTTCGCTAAGCACTAGTCTGTGAAATTGGTCATGGATTTTAAAGTGTAACTGCCTTTATGTTCTTTATATTCTGTGTTAGCATAAATTGAGAGGTTAGACACTTATTTAAGAGCAATTGAATATCTGAGTCAAATTTTCTTAGAAAATGCATTTTCTCTATAATTTTTACCTTCTGTAGACAACTTCTTGAGGTCTTTTCCATTGTTCTTGTCCACACACTGGCACTTAAATGGACTAAAACAGTATGTAAAGAAAAATACTGAAAACAAAGAAAAGTAATTTGAACTCAAGGTATTTTCTTGGCAAGGCCTCAGTGAACGTGTAAGCTCTTTTAAAGAAAGGCATTGAATATAAAGTGTACATTTAGCTGAATAGACTGAAAAATCCTTATTATTTTGGTTAATGTTTCAATTGTTGTCTCAATGCTAAATACTCCTAAAGAGTATCTATTCATTCACATTTTAAAATGAGGTAGATTAACAGTAAAATGGGTCAATGCTCTAAGAAATGATCTTTTCCTTATCTAATGGTTGATTCTGTATTCCGTAAAAAGAGCACAGCTCTGCTCAGCAAATAAGATACTTGTCGTAATGAAAGTACCGCACACAGGAAAAGTGCCCTTTGGTTTTGAATCTGGAATTGATTTACTAAATTTCATTGCAGGCTCATTGCATGAAACACATTTCGAGGGCAAGATTCTTCCTCATTACATACTGGTGAAGGCCCAGATTTTGACTAGCTCAAAGGTAGATGGGAAAATGCATTCGTAAACTTTATGCACATTAAGAAAAATTTACCTAAGATCCTATGAACACAGAGCAGGGAAGGATGTGTCCAGGCGTCCACAGCCTCTATTCATCCTTGCTACTGCAGAGCTTTCAGGCCTAAGCTCTGCACTGAGACAGAAAGCAGCATCAAGGGAACGTTTCATTACTGTCTTCGTTACCACTTAGGTGTATGTCCCATGAGATTTCTCTGACTGCGGCTAATGAACACATACATTCAAGCTCTCAACCATGTCCCTAAATACAAAGTATTAATAAAATGCTGATTCCAAAAGAAATATTAATAAAGTAAAATGTAAAAGAAAAAATGAAGAAATATTTTAAGGCACCAAAGAAAAACAATATTATTCCATGAAATATTTCTTGGGAAAAGAATCTATTTGGCTACTGTTAAATTGACCTCAGATGCTTTGCCTGGGTACCCACTTGCTCTGTGGCAGATATTTGCTCTGCTATTGTACTGAGGAGACCACCAGAGTCTACACTGAGTGATACCTAATAAATCTATTAGTCAGATTCTTCAACATTATCTCTGCTCTGGAGTGCAGGGAATGCCCTATAAATCAGGAGCAAGTTTTCATGGGCTCCCCAGAAGAAGACCCTATTCTCTTACTCTAGGGAAGCACAGATAGATGTGCTCAGCGGATGGTGAAAATTTGCATGTGAGATTTGCATCTCAGGTTATTTTACCATCACTCAATCTCTGAAGAGCTGAAGAGTCCCAGCCCCAGGTCCATTGTTGCTCAAGGGTAAGTTCCTAGTCCTTGTGCCTGCACTATGTCCCTCCAGCCCAGACTGTGAGGGACAGTTTCACTCCTTAAGGGTTTGTGTTAAACAAATCATTCGTTCTGTTTCCTTTCCCCAGATGAGAATAGGTTTATCGAATCCAAGAAAAGGAAATGGACGTGAAGCAGCTGGTTAAGAAAGGCTTCCCTTCCAGTCTGGCGAGCAGCTGCTGCTATGGCTGTTGTGGGAGGTGCTCACAACGACAGAGTCAAGCTGTAGCAACACTGATCCTGGATGCATGGGTCTTCTGGGGGAATATGGCTTAGTAAGCATACTGGGATCTAAAGCATATTCTTTTATCCATTCATCCATTCATTCAACACATATTTCTGAGCTCCTATTATGTGCCAGCCATTGTTCTAAGCAGTGGGAAAACAGGAGTGGACCATCCTCTGTTCTTGCGATGTTTACATTGTAGAAGAGATGGGGACCTGGGGCAGGAGCCAAGCCACAGGTCATTTTATATGGTGATAAGGAGTGAGAGAAGGATAAAAGGGGTGTTGTGCTAGTTCATGGGATGGGAGTCTGTTTGCCTGGCTGGGCAGGATAGGCCTTGCTAAAAGAGGCAATGTGTTATTTGATCAATTGAAGGGCTTTCAAGCTACAAGAGATGTGACATGCAGGTGGTTCCAGATGGACAGAGAAATTCGGAGGCCGGAGGATGTGAATGGATGTCTCACATGGGAATGAACTTCTTATCACTGAGGAGCAGAAACAAAGCCTTGAAGGCTCTAATACTCTGAGCCAAGGTGCGGGTGGTGTGAGGCACAACCAGAGGCACTCAGGGACCATATTGTGCAGGACTTTGTAAACAGTGGGGCTTCGTTTGAGTTTCATTATAGGTTCATGAGAAACGATTAGATGATTTTGAAACTAATACTTGTTTGATACTATGCTACTCTGTCTGCTGTCTGGAAAACAGAGTGTACAGAGACAAGCCTCAGAAGAAGGCGATTCTTCTAGTCAAAAAATGCACAGGGGACTTTGTCAAATTTGGTTTCCATAGTTCCCAGACTCTGAAGACCCTGGAGGCTTCTTCCTCAGTTGCTCTTATTTGTTACAGGCCAAGGTCCCTGAAGAGGTAAAATTTGGAACCAATTATACCGTCAGTGTGGCTGACATCTTGGCTAGTTAAATAGGGTAACTGTAACTCTAAGGAAGATGACAAAGGGAAACCTTTTTTACTTTGTTTTTAACTTGTTCTTTGGTCTAAATAAGATGGCCATAGCACTATATAATAATTGAATCTATGCAAGTAATCAGAAGTTGAGATTTTAGATTATCAGTGACATTCCAATTTTTAAAGGCAGTTCACGTAAACTCCCAGTTCTGTGAGCGTATGTTTTAGCTATTATATTATAAATTTCTATGTAGTTTTAAATACTTGGGGTAATATTTCCTCTTATTTTAAAGCAAATTAATATCATGTTTACAGAATTCATGAGAACAATATTACTGTTTGTAGTAACTCAAAGTACTGTTTGAGTACTTTAAAAAAATTAAAGTACTCAAAAAATGAAAGATAATTACATTTATTAAGAATTCTTTTGGTATTGCATGTAGGTGGGTTCTGGTCTGATGCTGGGTGAATAGCAACATGAAATACAGTTATAGCTAGTGTTGCAATTATTTTGAGATCTAAAGTGATAATAAACATCAATACTAGAAAAAAAAGCCAGGTAGAAATCAATGGAAGTAATTTTTATTTCCAGACTAAATAAGTTGAATGAAATAAAGAATTTTTCTCTTAGGAAGAAAATATAACATTAAAAATATGTTACAAATGGCAATCACTAGCATTACTATAATTGCAGGTGATCAAGTTTAATTTTTATGAAAATTAAAATAATCTTTGAACCCTAAAATATGTTATATTTTAGCCGGAATATGTTATATTCTGTCTTGTTTTATAATCAATTCTTGAAAGAATGAACACTTAGGATGACTCTTATGCTACAAATTACTTCTAAAAATTTCTACTTGAGTAAAACATAGGGGAGTTGTATTTTAAGACATAAAAGTGGAAATTAAAATGTAAAGATCTTTCAAGTATTCTATCACTTTTAATAGTTCTCATCTATATTACATGACATATTAATGTTAAAACTCTGGAAGTTTTTTCCAGTGGCATTTGATTTTATCAAATTGTGTAAACATAGTTAAGAAGATGACTTATTTGGGTCTTTGTAATTGAAATTAGATAAGGTTCAAAGGTTCAACAGATTTAAACAAATTTAATTAAGTGTAAATAATATATATATTTAAACTGCTCAAACAACTTTTCTTTAAAATTAGTTACTGAACATGAATGAGTAAACTTGCATTACAAAGTAGAAAATTCACTTGGTGGAAATAGTATTCTATCTTATTCTGGTAACTTACAAGGGAAAAGAAAAAATGCAGGATTATCTTTCCAAAGGTGAGCCCCTGGTAGAGCAGGCTTCCCCTGCTACACGAGTCTTCTAGGAACCCATATATATCAATGTACCAGCTGGTGTTGTTGTGAGAGGCTGTGTTTGGGTTCAGTGAATTTTTTTGAAGATTCTTTCAACATGTTTGTCCATGTCATGATGGGTGATTTATGAAAACACCTGCCCACACTGAACTAAGTGTTCAGCAGTTTTTGACTAAAAATGGCATTACTCCAGTGCCCCACCTACCCTATTTACCCCATCTTGCCCCATGCAATCTTTTTCTTTTGTTTCCTGGGATGAAAAAAGTCCTTAGAGAGAAACATTTGCTGATGTGGAAGAGGTGAAACAAAAAATGGCAGAAACACTAAAAGGCATTGAAATTGATGAATTCAAAAACTGTTTTGAGCAGGGAAAAAAACGTATCAATAGGTGTACTGCATCCATCAAACGGAGAGTGCTTTGAAGGTGACTGAAGTTTAAACATGAAAGAACAAATACACACTTTTTATAGATAAATTCTAGGTTTTGGGGGTCCCCTCTCTGTATTTCTCTTAATTTGTCATGATGCTCCCTCTTAAAGTGTGCTTTATGACTAGTGATAGAATTATCATCGCTAAGTCGATCATTCCCCACTGCGTTGACTATAATAACTGTCGGTGAAATGAATTAAGTTCTCATTCAGAATGACTGTAGCCTTTAACCATGAACATTGGTAGCTAAATGCGTCTCTAGTGAGAGGTGCTACTCTTCTGCATGTGTCTTGAAGCAGGTTTCATTTGTGCTAGGGTTCGTTTAACGGTGGCCATGTGGGAATGTGATAAAGGAAGCCCAGCTGCCGCTCTCTGCTCCTGGCATGCGGTATCCTCTTTTCCTGCCCNAATAACTGTCGGTGAAATGAATTAAGTTCTCATTCAGAATGACTGTAGCCTTTAACCATGAACATTGGTGGCTAAATGCGTCTCTAGTGAGAGGTGCTACTCTTCTGCATGTGTCTTGAAGCAGGTTTCATTTGTGCTAGGGTTCGTTTAACGGTGGCCATGTGGGAATGTGCTAAAGGAAGCCCAGCTGCTGCTCTCTGCTCCTGGCATGCGGTATCCTCTTTTCCTGCCCTGTGCCAGTCTTTCATCTGACTCCAGCAGGGTTAAGTGCCCGTGGCTTTCACAGTCACAAAGAGCCCATCTCCTCTGCCTTCCTGTGCTTGGCACTAAAAACAGCACAATGAAGACTGAAGGAACAGAGATTTATTATCTTACATAGCAGAAGTATTTTATTTTATTTATTTTTAATGATTGTATTTATTCATTTTTAGGGAGGGGGAGAGTGAAGAGAGAGAAAGAAACAGCAATGTGGGGTTTCCTCTTGCGCGCCCCCTACTGGGGTTCTGGCTCGCAACCCAGGTGTGTGCGCTAGCCTGGGAATTGAACCAACAAACTTTTGATTCACAGGCCGGCACTCGGTCCACAGAGCCACACCAGCTAGGACCATATCAGAATTATTTTAAAGCGGTTTGTTACTTGTATTTATAATTTAACATGATACCTATATTGATAACTTAAAATTCAACACATAATTTTTTTGCAGATAATTATTAATATTTGTAGGTACTTAGCATTGTAGGTATAGATAAAATAGAGTACCTGCTCTCAGGAAAATGTATAATTTTATTATTAA
Organism: Sturnira hondurensis; assembly: GCF_014824575.4. Classification (NCBI taxonomy): domain Eukaryota; kingdom Metazoa; phylum Chordata; class Mammalia; order Chiroptera; family Phyllostomidae; genus Sturnira; species Sturnira hondurensis. The sequence goes on along the minus strand of NW_028077105.1, from coordinate 9,066,404 downwards.
TAGACATTTTTTTAAATGTACATTTTCATAGAAAAAATTAACAATTAAATGCTAACATAGGAAATGTAGGTGATGTGCGACTATAGAGAAGAATATGATTGCCAGATGAGGAAACAGAGAACATTCTAGAATAGGTGGTACTGGTGCTGGGACTTGGAGGGAGGATGTGTTAGAATTAGTAAGAGAGAAATAGGAGAGAAGGCAGGCAGAGCTTTCAGCCAGAGTTTGCAGAAGCAGAGCCTGTCACAGGAGTTTAGTGTAAGCTACTTACTGAAGGAGCACTCTCAGGGGGAATCAGTGGGTGTGAGGAAAGCAGTAAGGGTCAGGGAAGAAACTGGACAAAGATGCCATTTTGGGAGAAGTTGAGTCTGAGCCTGAGGTATAGTCTGAAGAGGGAATTGCACCACAGAAGGGGTTTTGTACTTAAGGAATGGGGGCCAGGGTTTTATAACCAGCATCAGTCACTGCCTGACTGCAGGCCAGAGGTGTGGGGTACACAGTGATGTAACTTGCTGGGTGCCCTGGTGTGAGGGGGCTCTCACCCACACGGGAGCAGGTGTGTGGATGGTGCAGCTGCAAGCTGCTGGGAATCAACTCCTCCTGCAGCTGAGAGATGGGCGTGTTTGGGCGTGGGAAAGAGTTCTGGGCATGGCACCAAGAGAATTTTTTACACCAGGAAAATGCATATGGGTAGCATAGAATGTTAGGTGCGAGAAACGAGACCAGCTTGCAGGGCGGTATTCATTAATGCAGAGTTGTCAAGACTTCTAATTGGTAATACTTTATTAATCCTTAGATACTGCCCCTTTATGCTTTTAGAAGAAGGACACTTTTTAAAAAACTTACTTTAAATGACCCATATTAATTTTTCTGAACAGATAGACAGCTTATTGATTAAAAACACTTGAATTCAAGTCGGGCGAGCCTGACCTGAGACCCTGGTTTTGCACTTTGCTGCATACATGCCTTTGTGTGAACCTCAGATTTCATCTGTCACGTGTGAGCAATCATCCTGTCTTGTGCTTGTTGTGAGTATTAAATTCAGTAATCCATCCGAAGCATTCTGCACAGTGCCTGTTGCACAGAATATGTTCAATGAGTGGTATTTATCACTTAACTTCAAATGAGCAAAACTTTTATTCTTTCAATAAAAGGATTTGAGAGTATGAATACTTCTTGACTCTTTTCAGGGTTTATCGACAGGGCTAGCTAGCACTGGGTGAGGTGAATGAGACACCTGGGCACACTCATGTTTACTTGACCTGAGAGTGGGTGTCTTCTTAAACTTTGTGCCCTCAGGTACTCTCTTCACCTCATCACTGAAAGGTAAATCTTTATGCTAAATTAGAAAAAAGATGGTATTGGAAAGGATGTTTATTGATACATTAGAATGCCAATAACATTCATTATAAATAAAAGGGTATTAATATGAACTGCTTTTAACCATGCCTTGAGAACAGCTCTAATTCCAAATTATCTCTATATCTCTTCTAATGGCTTCCCGATAGTCGATGAAAAGTATTAGTATCATTTTAGTTATGATAGTGGTATCGCAATTTTACTTTTACTACTCTTTTATTCTTTTTCTTAATTTCTTTGTTGTTGTTGTTCAAGTACAGTTGTCTCCATTTTCCTGCCACCACTCCCCCTCCACCTCACCCCCACCTCCTACCCTCAGTCCTCCCCCTTTGGCTTTGTCCATTGGTCAAAGGACATGTTCCCTTCCAGAGGGTAGAGGGGAGAGAAGCACAGAGTAAAAGGTGGTGGACTCACATGAATAAGTATGAAAGACACATGGACAATAACTAAGACGGGGGGTGGAGAGGGGAGGCGGGTGGGGAGCACTGGGGGGGTGCAGGGCTGGGAATACAAGAAAGAAAACTGTACTTGAACAAAAGTTAAATAAATTTTTAAAAAAACTTGAAGAAAAAAAAAAAAAAAAAAGGACATGTTCCTTGATGACCCGCTCCTTTCTTTCCTCCGTTATCCTCTTCCCCCGCCTCTGGTTACTGTCAGTTTGTTCTTTATTTCCATGTCTCTATATTTTGCTTACTTGTTTGTTTTGTTAATTATGTTCTACTTATAGGTGGTATCATATGGTATTTGTCTTTCACTGCCTGGCTTATTTCACTTAGCATAATGCTCTCCAGTTCCATCCATGCTATAGCGAAGGGTAAGAACTCCTTTCTTTCTTCTGAGTAGTAAATGAGTGGATAAAAAATAATATCCTTTTGTTACTGAGATACAAAATTTTAATTGAATGCCAGAGTTGAAAATACATAGGAAAATAACAAATTTGAAGTCAATTGACTTGCTTATTAATTTAAAAGCAGTTCCTAGGAAGTTACTATGTTGTAATGGATTAAAAAATTATTGTCTCAGACTGGTAACGCAATTACTACTGCCCTAATAGCTGAAGTCTTTTTTATGTGGGACAATCCTAAATCAAAGCCATCATAAGATGCTACAGATCTCTTAATAGCTTGGCTCGAGTGCTAACAAGCTCAGAACATTAGAGCTCATTTGAGAGCAGGATTCCTGATTCCTTTGCTGTGCAGTGTCCTTACCTCTGGCTTTGGCTCGATGACATGGCCACACACACAGAGAAGCACATGGTAATACCAGACTCTGACGTTCTTTATAATGTTTCCTCTGACACTATAGCTTTATAATCATTGAATTAAAAAGAACAAAGGATTTATTTTAAAAATAGAAACTTGGTTTGAAATATATGGTTTTATGCCTTTTTCTTTTTATTGGTTTCTTCAGGATACTCTAAAAATCACCATTGATGATCGAAATACTGAAACTATAACAATGTTTGTGGCATGATTTTTAAATGTTTCTTTAAACGATATACTTCTCTGCAATATGGCTTAATATTTGACTTAATTACCCTTAGGAAATATTAATTATAAAAGTTTGTCGCTTTCTTTATGGAAACTTGGAGGTGAAGGGAGGAGGAAAAAGGAGGTGGTGGGGGAAAATAGAAACTGATTTTTTCAACCTACTGAAGAGGCTTCTGATTGCCAGAAGGTCGAAAGTTAGAGTCACAGAGGCAAGACTGTTTAAGTAGAGAGTCAGCCCCATTGCTTTACCTGTTTCTATGAGTACATAACAAAGATGACACCACAAACGATCAGCCACCATGGGAGGGGGTGGAGTTCTTGCTCCATGGGGACCACGCTGTGGCACCTTATGGACAGTGCCTCCTTCCATAAATGATCCTGGGAATTGCTTTCTAGCCCAAGCACAGACACACATTTCAAGTAAATGCCTTTTTATCCTCAAATGGTTTTTAAACTTTGAACATTAATACTGACCCACTGCACCATTTAAAATGTCTAAATATATCACACAGTGGCTAGCCCAATCAAGGTAAGTGGCCAGACACCAGCTGCGGTGCACAGTATGCCAGCTGGCCTTCCCTATAATTCACGACACTCCATTTATGCTGGCTTAACCCAGCAACATATATGGTTGCTTTATCAAGCTTAATCTCGGCTGTCCAAGAGGGCACAACAGCACAAAAAAGTGTTCCTGCATTCTACAGATATTGTTTTAAATCCCAGGATATTTGTTATAATTTGATTACATGTAACTTCTAACAAAAGACGTGCCTCCACCACTTGTGGAAAAGCCAATTCTGTAGGTAAATGGGACCTTAAACTCAAATACTCTTACCTATTGGTGTATACAGCAATATGCCAGGAAATAGCCAAAACTGCAGGGCAAACATGACACTATATTGTAGAATATAAATTTTACTTAACAACTTTGAGGTGACATAGGGTAAGAAAAACACTGTTTTGTATTAAAATATATTCAAATCTGTCATGGGATGAAACTGAAAGTTTACATGCAGTTTTAAGATAAACCCCCAAAGTTAATATATTTCCTGGAATATCAGTTCATATTCTGCCAATAGTAAAATATCTTGGAAAGGTTTGAGAAGCAATGTCTTAGACTCACTGATTTTCAGAGAAGTGAATCAATTAGAAAAGCTAGTGAAAAATGAGTCTGTAGTGTCACTGATTCATCCATCTATCTTTTCATCCATTCATCCATCCATCCATGCAAAAGATGTTTATTGACTAATTCTGATGGAATAAATACTTTGTTGTTAACTTTGAATATAAAAATTAATCAAGGAGGCATTGTATCTGCTTTGTGACACAATCAACTGAGAAACCTTTTTTTTTAAGTAAATAGGATATAATGAAATAAGTACAACAAATTAAACCAGATGCTGTACAAGTTTCTGATAGAGAAACAACAGATTCTTAAAAGACTTAAGGAAGACATTCTGGAGAAGGTAGAAACTAATCTGAGTTTTTTAAGGATGAGTAAAAGTTTGGGCAAGCAGAATTTGCAACAGGGTTGAGGATGGGTAGAGGGGCAGATTGTTTTAGGCAAATAATTTAGCACCTTAGCTTATCAGGAGAGCACTAGGAGAAAAAGTGTATGACCTGTTATAGGAGCTGAAAGAAGTTTGGAATGCTTGTAAAGTGTGGGGACAGTGATGGAGGATAAGGAGGAAGTCAGGATCAGAGAGAAAGAGTGGGGAGTGGGAACGTTAAATGGTAAGGAAGAATCTGATCATGAACTTCATTATTAGCCTTGTTAAAGAGTTTCAGGGAGATCTCTCTGATGGCAGTGAGAAATACGAATCACAGGGGTCAGGACAGGGAAATTCATTAAGAGGCTATTGAGGTAATTGTAGGGATTGATGGTAATGACCTGAACTTGGATGATGCTGATGGAGACAGATGGGATAAATGGACTGAGACTTTTTTAGTAGTTCAACTCAAAAATATCTTGGTAACTGATTAGATGTAGAATGTGGGGAAGAAGAGGGGGTTAGGCACGACATTCAGATTTCTTAGTTGGTTAAAAGAAATGTGTAAAGACAGATTTTGAGAGGAAACAAGAATTTTCACTTGAATTTTATTTTTCATTTTTAGCGCCTGATAGATACCTGTATGCAAGTGTCTAAACAGTATTTGAATATTTAGAGTCCAATCTCATGGGAGAACTGTAGCTGGTAATACTGATTTGGGAAATGTCTAATACTGATTTGGGAAGGTGACTATTTATAGTCACCTTCCTATGACTATAAATAGTCACGGGAACCCAAAGGAAGGGGTGATACTGCCCAGGACACATTTGTAGAGTGAAAGGAAGGTGTNAAACAAGAATTTTCACTTGAATTTTATTTTTCATTTTTAGCGCCTGATAGATACCTGTATGCAAGTGTCTAAACAGTATTTGAATATTTAGAGTCCAATCTCATGGGAGAACTTTAGCTGGTAATACTGATTTGGGAAATGTCAAATACTGATTTGGGATAGGATATACTTTATAATTTGGGATAGGATATACTTTATACCTATTTACTTTACTTTACTTTATACCTTTATACTTTATACCTATTTACTTTATAATTTCATTATAATACTATTTATAGTCACCTTCCTATGACTATAAATAGTCACGGGAACCCAAAGGAAGGGGTGATACTGCCCAGGACACATTTGTAGAGTGAAAGGAAGGTGTAGTAGGAACAGTGTGAAAACTTCAGTGTGGGAGAAGAGACTCTTTGACTGAAGGTGAATAACTTTTTTCTTCAGAACAAGCATCATGACAATGGACAAAGTTAAATGTTGTATGATATGAATACTGTTGAGTTTGGTGAGGAATGTGTCTTGGGACCTTCAAATCTGTGAATATCATTTTAGTTTAAGTTTATGCTTCTGTGTTGGAAGGTATTCTCCAGATATGGCATTTAAGAAGTTAATTTATATAGTGGACTTGTGACCCAATGCCAATATATGGCAGTAGATTATTATTTCAGTTCTCTGTATGATACTTCCTAATATAATAAAGCTAGACTACTGTGTGCTACCAATTAGAAGACATCACCCATATTTGGCTACCCTCTCCTCTTTGAGTATACTCACAGATACATTTCATCCTGGTGACATCTGTGATAAATGCCTTCTCTGGCCTATAACATTTTTTTTTCTATGACCACCTCTGGTGAGAAAGAATGTATCATGGCTACATGACCAGTTTTGAAACTCTCCTCTTAATATTTTTTAATTTTCTTTCTCTCTCTCTTTTCTTTCTTTCCCTCCCTCCCTCCCTTCCTTCCTTCCTTCCTTCCTTCCTTCCTTCCTTCCTTCCTTCCTTCCTTCCTTCCTTCCTTCCTTCTCTCTCTCTGTCTCTCTGTCTCTCTCTCTGTTTTGAAAGAGAGGTCCTTAACCTAAAAGAACTGAACTGTACTTGTTCTGGTTACATGCTGGTACATTAAGCGTCAATGCCACTTTCAGCCTCTGCTCTTTCAGAGGAGTGATTATACGTATTTTGGGTTTTACCTGAATTGGCTTTCTGTTGAGACAAGTATTTTCTGAGTATGTCCTCACTTCACAAAATGAACTTATTTTCAATGCCTAGTTTTACCACTGATTTAATAAATAGTTTTATAGCACAGGAAAACATACAGAAAAAATTTCAAGACTTTAAAATTTTTTCTTGTTTGCCTCAGATAATATGGTGGATTTATTTTCTCCCTAGATTGAAAATACAGCAAAATCAATGGTTTCCTTTAAATGAATCCCAAAAAGTACACATTCTAGCTAAATACCTTCATTATTAGTTAACTTTCTTTTGAAGAAAATTACAAGTTAACTTGCTTTAAAAAGTATTTAAAAATCACCTCCTGAGCTACTACCCTATAAGGGAGGAGGAGTATGCAGTAGCAAGCCTGCAATAAAATAAGTATCCTGGGTGCCCACCTGAGTCACAGACTATTAGCTAAACACTTTTGACATTTAAAGCAGGGCCTGAGGAGAATACCAACAATATTCATAATGAATTTTGGAGCTTCCTGTGAATAGTCAAAAATTCAAGTGTTAAGTCTCTATATGCCAAGAATCCAATTATTTTTTCAGCATCTTTTCCTGACCGTCTACTCTGTGCCTTTAAGCATAGACACTGAACAAAAACAGACCTGTCCTTTCTTTAAACACACTGCAGTCTATGGGGAAAGAGATTTTAATCAAATAACCAAGCTAACATAATTATAATTCAACATGAGTTTAGGTGAGGAAGGGGCTTCTCATGAGCGTGTTACCAACGAAGGTGATCTTTGGGACAGACAGCAGTCAGGAGACACTTCTCTGAGAGAGTGACTCTTGGAAGATTGAGTAGGATATAGGTGGGCAAGTTAGGGTGGGGCATGGGTGGGGAAGGTGTTTAGAGAGAGATCCATATAAACATAGTTCTCCCGGTGCACTCCAGAGAAAGCTTGGACCCTCAGAGATCTCAAATTGTCATTGTGGCTGCAGCACAAAGGTGAGGCAAGAGAATTTGAATTGAGCACCACTCTCAATTCATGCAAGGCTTTAAAGGTTAAATTAAGGATTTGATGCATCATACTAGTTAAATAATGATGACTAATTCAGGAAGCAACAAGTGTGTTTTGTAAAGGACCAGATGTATTGTTGCAGCTATTCAATCCTGCTCTTTGTAAGGGAGAAGCAGCCAGAAATAACATGTGTGTGAGTGGGTGTGGCAGTTTCAATAAAACTTTATTTATAAAAACAAGTCAAGGTCAGTGTCTTACATACTTCCTGATTAGATCAATCCTAAAATTACTGACTTATTTCCAAGTTCCTCAGTCTGAACCGGTGCAGGAATATTTTGGGGACTTTAGCAGTGCATAGTCAGCAAGCATCATTGTACTTTGTATGTTAAGAATTGGGTTAAGAAAAAAAATTGGCTTCATTTGATTTTCCTTTGAAGTCCTGTCACAAGAAAAGTAGGAGGTTGGTTCATCTGCCAAGAGAAAGAGTATATAAGACCAAATGAAATGCCAGAAACTGGATTACTAAAGGGGAGGAGTGCTAAGAAAATGTCAAAAAAGTTTCTTGAACAGCAAGGATCACTTGGGAGATGAACTTGTTCAAAGCATGCATTAACTTGCCTCTTGCAGGAACAAACTATTACAGGCTCTGCTCCAACTCCTGTGATACACAGCACCTGTGGTCTCTGTAGACAGCAGACTATACACTTAAAAAGTATTGAATTTAGTGCTTATGCTGTAGAGAATGAGGTACTGTCATAAAAGTGATCAGATGGGATCTGGAAAAGCTAAAAGACTTTTAAAAGGTGGGTTTGACCCCACCTTATAATCACAGTATTAACTTATTTGAGTAACTTCATTATGGTGAAGTGACCAGTTTATAAAATACTTGTGAAAATCACATAGTGTATTTTAAATATTTTGAAATTATAACAGTGGGCACATTGTGGAGAATCCCTACAATATGCAGGATGGGCTAGGTTATGCTGCAATAATGAACAACCTCAAAATCTCAGTGATGGTAAGCAACCAACTCTTTTTTCACTGACAGGAAGTGTTCAACATGTCAGCAGGGGCTCTACTAATCATAGTCACAGATGGAGCAGTCAGTCATCATGGCAATGTCACTGGTGGTCATGATAGAAGGAAAGATATGGCTTTGAAGGAATAACTGCTGGGCTTGGAAATGGCATATATTAATTTTCTCACAATGCATTGGCCAGAACTAGTCAAATGGCCTCCACTCACCTATAGTGAGTCACAGCCTTATCATCCATGTGTCCAGAAAGTAGAAAGCGGGGGCAATTCGGCCAACAGCTCTAAAGAGCATCGCGGACAGTTTTGTATTTGCTTTTATACTCATTTTATTAATGCTTATCTTGTCAACTCGGTGAGGAAAAACCATAAGAACAAGTACTGTGATTGTTTTGGCCCAGCTTCTTCTACCCAGTGCCCAACACATTGACTGGCGCAACGAGGGACTCAAATAGGTGTTTGCAAAGTGAATGAAGCTGTCTATCTAATCTGGTTCTTTGATGACCGTGCAAGATAATGTACCCCTCTTGTGATCAAGATCTTGAGGAATGTGAGTTTTATGTAATATTATTCTCGAAGTAGATATAAAATCACTATTGAAAATCATAGCTCTAAAAATCCCTGTTTGAAATATACACAGTTTAGAAGGAGCTGAGACTAATTTTTTAATGGCCATCTGTTTCCCACTGTGACAGGAGAGAATGTTGAGATGCCGCATACTCAACTGCGGGGGTCACTCTATTCGTCCCTGCTGTAATAAATAGCCCCCCATCTTAGTGGCTTCATACCACAAGGGTTTATCTCTCTCACATTACTTGTCTGACTTGCATTATTACGGAGATAAAAAAAGGGATCCTGCTCTGTACAGCCACATTATGACTGAACCTAAGAGATGCTCTTGGGAAATTGCTGGTCACCTTGACTGTGATAGGGACACCTGGAGGGTTCCTTGCTTCTCTTTCATGCTTTGGCCTGGATGAAAGATGCCACTTCTACCTAGTGCCACAGTGAACTTCTAGTTCATTGGCCAGAACCCATCACATAGCCTCACCTCATGCAGGGTATGTGAGTGATGTGGAAGAGCAGATGGAACGTTTGGAGGCCCCCATGTCTGCTACCACACAGACAGCCTGAACAGAGATCAACAAAAGGCCCAAACATTTGTGTGTGGTTTTAGGAGAGACCCTTTGCAACTCTGAGTTTTATGCTGAGTAGGGATTTTACTAGAAAGAAAAGTATGTTGAAAAGGGATAGAGTAGCTCAGTCATGGTTTGCAAAATTGATCAATGTAAGTGATATGATGATAAAATAGTAGGAAAGAGTGTCAAAGAAGAAATAGTTTGGAATTTCAGAGTCCTGTCTGGACTCAGTAACTGTCAGCTGTTACTGCTGTTCTGGAACAAAACAGTGAAGGGTCTATCTGCTATTCGCAAAAAAACTTTATGAATCAATGTCAACAGCCATTTCTGATATCAAATGTTAGACCAGTGCAAGAGAAAAATGGTTGCTGTGTTTTCTTGGCTGGTGTCACAGACACTATAATTTTGTGTCTGCAACACCAATATAATTTGGTACATTTAATAATAGTTAGCTGGTTGTCCTATAACCACTTTTACTTTCTGCACTATATACCATGCTAAAAGACAATACTACACACTGATGAATACCTTGGTGATGATAACCCATCAGGTTGTAGATTTTAATGTTGACTGCTGTTAGCAGAATGTCTAGGTTGAATTTTTATAGGTATGCTTGTTAACACTCACAGGAAATGAGAGGTTCTCTTTGGGATTTATTATTTTTTTGAGGGACATTTCTCATGGAGCAATGGGTTATATTAGGTTAAGTCTAGACAACTTGTGTTTACTGAGTTGTCCACATGTCTATTAAAGGAATTTCACATCTATAAATAAGTAATTTTCCATGGTGCCAGAGAGATAATGAGACTTTTATATAAAAATATTTCTACCAGCTGAAATATCATGATTGTTATTCTAATATTTCCTCCCACAAATACTTAGGGAAACTGTGTGCCTGTTTTAGAAAGTTGAAGTAAATATTTTAATTTATTCTTACTTTTTGAGAACTATTTTCAACAACAAAAGGAATTGGTTTGATTTTAATGTGTATATCTTAAGATTTCTTTGGGCCAATACTAATAAAATGGAAATATTTCTGGTATACCAATCATTTGACAAATGTAGAATTTTTAAATTTAATTTAAATTTAAATCAGCATAAGATAGTGTTCAGAAATTCTCATTACGTATCTTTGCAGTTACATTAGGATGGCTGGTCTCTTGCTCCAGACCAAACTAGTTAGCCTTTCCCATTTGTTTAAAAATTTGGTGAAGGACATCCTAATTACCTAGACAGCCAAGTCAGAAGCCTGTAGTCATCTTTTCATTGTTTCTGTCCCCCATAATCACGTGTAATTAGTCCTGTAGTTTTAAATACTTCAGGATTCAGCCCTTAAATACTTCTGGATTCTCTTCTTTTCTGTTCTATTGTTTCTCCCCTAATTCAGGCCATCATCTCTTTTCCAGCAGATTATTGTAAATCAAGGTATTCAGTCTCCCTACGGTGATCGTTCTATAATTTACACCAGCAATATTTTCCTAACAGTGTCCATGGCCTCTCATGACCCAGAGAGAGCACAAAATCTTGGGAACTGGATATATTTTCTTTTAGGATCTTACCCTTGCTTGCCTCTCGCCTCGTCTCTCACTAGTCTATATGACCTTTGAAGCTGAGACATTAAAAGTGACTTCTAGTTCCTCAAAAATACCATGTTCTTTCTTGCTGGCTCTCCTTTGTAAATACTATTCTTAATTCCTTCAACACAGAAACACACTCTCCAGTTCCCAGTTCATCAACTTCTACTCATTTCTTAATTATTAGTGACCCATTTTGGAAGCCATTCTGTAGTCCCTGGTAAATTAGGCGGACGCCCTCTCTGCTCTCCTAGCAGTCTATTTCTCTAACGTAGCGTTAGTCACACACATGATCAAAATTGTTGCTTGACTTACTTGTCCTTTGCAAGGCAGTTCTCCTTGAGAATAACAACTGTATCTCCTTTGTTTACTCATTTTTCCATGCTGAGAAAATTTTAAAATACAGAAAAAAAGAAAAAAGAAATACCCATAATCCTCTCTTAGAACTAACTATGTTTGACATGCCTTGTTTCATTTTTAAGAAAAATAAAACAAAATACTACTCACTTCTATCTTCATCCTGTTCTACTCCTCTTCTGCCTCTCTTATAGGCAAATACCATCACTTTCCTGTCCATGACAAATATCTTCATGTACATATTATGTATCTATAGCCAATATTATAAATATTATATACCTATATTTTTTCAGTTTTCAAAGTGGTTTTATACCTTTCATAAGCTACCAGCAATTTTATGTCGATATGTATAGATTAAAAATGTAACACTGAGTGAATATGTTGGAGTAGAATATTATATGAAATTTAATTTTTGTCAATTTTTTTAGTAAAAAATGGTATACTATTGCATTCATTTCTTTTTCTAAATTAATAATGCTACAGAGTTTTTTCTATTGGCCATTCAGGTGTTCCCAACTCTGAATTTTCTATAAATTCATTTCCCACCAGAGAATGAGAGAGGGAATGCCCACAGGCTTGAGGAAAGCAGGTACATTCTAAGATACACAGGCAGGCGGTGTGGTTAGTGCCCATTTTATTGTGAGTGAGTGGTACAGGAGCAGGATGGAGAGGGAGATGGAAGAACACAGAGCTAAGTAGCTTGGGTTGTGTCCTCTGGTGAAGGAAACTTACTGATGGGCTCTAAGTAGGGAAGCAATTGCTTCAGGGCTGAGTTTTAAAGAATCAGCTCGTGAAGGGTGCTTTGGAGGTCAGCGTTCTAGAGAGGAGAAGATTTGGAGCAGGAAAATGGCTCAGAAAAATACTGCTATAGACCAGAGGAGAGATGGGAATGGTTTGAAATGAGCAGGGGGAGAGGAGATGAAAAGAAGCGGCTGCATTTGCGATTTATTCGGGAAATGAAAGTTCAGTGATGTGAATTGGGTCAAGGACAAAGGTATTTTATGCACATAATGTAAATGTTAATGATGGCATTTATTTAATGTATACTGCTGATATTAGTTATTTTCCTTTGTTAAACTAAAATTTAAGGCAATCAGATCCTATTAACCACTGTTCTCTGTTAACCATCGTATACCCATTGCTAACACTTAAAAAGTGTACAAGGAAAAAATATAATAGTCACCTTTATATGACTGCCTGCATTTACAAGAGTGTGGTCATTCTTGCAAACCCCACGCTAACCCTTCTTACCTTTAAGTCATTCTCATCTTTCCATGCCCCAGATATGATTTACTCACCACATCCTTTTATTTTATTTTGTTCCCTGCCGTGATGCTGTTGCAATTCAGAATTTCTAGCAAAGACATCTTTAGTCTGATGTGATGTTTTACTGCTCATCAGTCACTCATATTCTTGCTGTGCTGTAGTCACTATGTAGAGCTGATTTGACTAATGTCTTGTTCATGGTAGGTACTTGAAAAATTACCTTTCTCCTTGAGGACCCATTGATATGTATTTAAACATGAAGATCATTACAGACAGCTATTCAAAAGTGAACTCTCCTCATCTTTAAACCCATTTTCACTGTTGAAAACATTGCCATTGTCTAACCTACTGGAGACCTCTAAAACAAACACACAGAAGGCTATGACTTCACAAAGTCTGCATGATCCAATTACAAGTCACTCACACGACATTTTCCTATGGAAGAAATGAAGTCTTTTTGTAGAGACGAGAATTTAAAAGAATTTTTTTCAATGGGAAAGGGAGATGGTGCTTGCCAATCTTATTGGCTTTCATCTGAATTCCTCTGTAATTTAATCTTGATGGTCACTTTGGATGGTAACAAACATGGTTTAGTTAAATTTTGTTTTATTTCTTAGTTTTCCTAGGGGAGTACCTGTGGCTGTGTTTGTATTACAAAACAATATAAGTTGCCTAGATACACCTTGGGAATCACTTGGTTGTATTGAATCAGGACAGAAAATAAAATAAAGATTCATGAATATTTTAGTTTACTAGGCCTATCACTTTCTTACCCTTCTTCTACAAATTAATTAGTTGGTAAGTCTGAAATACCTGATTTTTATTAAGCATTCAAAAACTGTATTACTTTTTATTCCTTTGGTGTAAATCACAATATAGTATCTTATAAGTATAGCTTAAAAAAGCCTCTCTAGTTCATAGCCTGCCTCATTCTGTTTAGATTTATGTCTATGATGTGCTTGGTCCTGAATGCAGAATGGGTTTCCGTGAAGAGAAGTAGGTCAGGTGGTTGCTGTGCAGATTGAGGAGAAACTGATAGTTTCCTGGGCTCTTTTGAAGGGTGCTATTTTAAAATATGGATTAAAACCTTAGTCAAGGTTTACAGTGCTGTTACCAGCCTGTAAATTACCACCATGTAATTTTAAACTATGCAGCACTAATGGCAAAATTCCGGTCTTCTGATGTTGGGGCAGGAGGATACATTTTACTGGAAAGTGGAGTTAAAATAGAGACAAGAACATTGAATGATGTTTTTGGAGAGGTTGACTTGCCTTCAACAAGAATTTTTTTTCTCCTTTAAAGTCTAGAAATGTCAATAAAATGGCAAACAAAAAAAATTCAGTTGAGAGCCACTTATGATCTGATATTAATACTACAGTGTTCAAAAATTTTGATAGAAAAATTTAAACTTATAAGAAACAGAGAATACAGTATAAAATATGCCTCACATATATATTAATCTCTTCAATAATTATCACTTATCACCTAGTTTTGCAGGGGGTGACCCTACCAACTCCCTTTGTTCCACACTAGAGTTTTTTAACTTAATCCCAGATATCATATCATATAATCTGTAATCTGAAAGTATCCATCTCTAAAAAAAATTCTTTTTAAAAGATAACCTCAATACCATTATACACTAAAAAATAAACAGTAATTTTTTATGTCATCGAATACTCAGTAATGATCTAACATGCCCTTTTTATTACCTAGTATACTTATATAAATAAAGGCTTCCCATCATTAACTATTTCTTGTACCCTCAGGTAGAGTTCACACAGGAAAGAAAAATACATATTTGATTTTTTCCCTTTATTTCCCAAGTTTTAAAAAAAGTGAGTTGGTTCACTAGTATATTTTAATTATGAATCATCTACTTTTGTGCCTTTTTCAGCTTATGGATATTTAGCACAGTAGACATGCTTCAGTTCATTGTAGATATTCTTTCCAATGGTCAAATTGTCCCATCCTCGTCTGGTGGAGTGCCTGCGACCGTACTTCTCAGTCTTTTCAGCACAATGCTCCTTCATAGTTTCCATGCTTTCTAGTATATTAAGATGTTACAGGATTGTCTTTCATTTGTTCAACCATAGTCTTAGAAACACTCATCTCACCAAGAAGACCTGGCCCCTTATACTGGGAAGTGATGCGAGACCTCTCAGCCTGCAGGACTGTTCATTGTCAATAAGGGATGCCTCTTATTGGCCAATGATTTTAGGGTTACCACCAACCTAGATACCATGCTGACTTCTGGTGCCAGTTCCAATGGCCAAAAATTGATGTGTACACAGTAATTATAGTAATGGTAAATATGTATTACATTCAAAACAACATGCCAAGTACTTTACTGCATTAATAATTGTGTAATTATCACAAAACTGTAATATAAGTGCTATTATCCCTGTTTTATCAGATAAGTAAGCTGGGATAAGAAAGGCTTAGTAACCACCCAAGATCATAGCTACGATAGTTAAGTCAATATTTGAAATTAGCCAAGTGAAGTCTGCAAATGTGTGTGTGTTTGAGTGTTTCCATTGGAGGAAGAAAAGCTTTAGCCCAACCAATGAAAACCAGTTCAGTGCCTTTTAGGTGGTATAGAATACACATCCTCTTATAAGTATCCCCCACTGACTGATTGTGCCACTGGAGCTCAATTACATATCCTCTATGTCCAGGACTGTGCAGATTTATACTTGAGATCTTGGTGTAATTGCTAGTAGCATCAACTTTCATTCTAAAAAGACACCCTCCTTGTGAATAAAAACAGGCTATAACCTGTAGGCATTGTTACAGATGTTCAGTGTTTAGTGGAGGGATCTTCTTTTCTGTGTTAAAAAAAAGACCTTTGAAAACACCACCCTCCTGTGGTCTGCAATTTTTTTAATAGTAACTAGGGGTAGATCTAGCCTACAGTTGTGGGAAATATGTCCTAGAGCCTCAGTCCCCGGTGGGGCTCAGACTGGGGCTATTCTCAAAGTTGGTCTCTGATTCCCTACTTTTTAGCAATCCTTGTGTTTCCTGGGTTTGATTAGTGCCTGGCACAAGCTGGCCACTTAATGTTTTCTGAATAAGTGAATGACCTTTGATTGGTCTATTGCCACTGTGGTGAAAATGAAAAAAAATGAGCTTAACCGGAATACTCAGCTAAGTCGAGTGTTTACCTACACTTTTCAAAAAACGATATTTTATTGATTATGTTATTACAGTTGTCCCACTTTTCCCCCTTTGCCCCTCTCCACCCAATTCCCTCACTCCTTCAGACAATTCCTACCCGATTGTCCATGTCCATTGGTGATGCATATGTGTTCTTTGGCTACCCTCTTTCTTGTGCTGCACTTTACATCCCCATGACTATTCTGTAACTATCAATTTGTACCTCTTAACCCCTTCACCTTTTTTTAAAACATTTTATTTATTTACCTTTAGAGGGGAAGTGAAGGAGAGAGGGAGAGAAACATCAAGGTATGGTTGCCTCTTGTACGTCCCCCACTGGGAACTGGCCTGCAACCCAGGCATGTGCCCTGACTGGGATGCGAACCACGATCATCTGGTTCGCAGGCTCGGTCTCAATCCACTGAGCTATACCAGCCAGGGCCCCCTTCACCTTTTTTTGCCCACCACCCCCAACCTCCCTCCCATCTGGCAACCATCAACATAACATGTTCTATGAATGATTCTGTTTCTGTTCTGCTTGTTTGTTTATTTTGTTTTTTAGATTCCATTGTTGATAGATATGTGTTTGTTGCCATTTTATTGATCATATTTTTGTTCTTCTTTACCTACACTTTTGCATTCATATTATTTCACTCTTTTGTTTCAGAGAAAAATGTTACTGACTTCAACTGGAATGTCCTTTTCCAAATCATATCAGTGTTTCAGTTTCTAAAAGAAAAATCAGGGACCCGGAGTAAATGGTCTATTGGCCTAACTAATAGCTTGGTTTTCTTTTGGTTATTAATTTTTCATTTTTGCAAGTACTGCCAATCATTTGATCTGATAACCAACAATCAGAATCTTAGTCCAGGTAGCAAGCCACAGGAGTCCAAATGAAGGGGTTGTAAGAGTGGGTATGATCAGTACAAATTTACTGTTAAAAACATCCCCTTGATGTTAACAAAATAGGCTGCTAAAGCCAATTCATTACAGAGGCTATGAATATGTGATCCTGGACAAAGAGCATTTTATTTTTTCTGGCAAGAGTTTTTCAGTTAAAAAGGGGGTATATTAGGTAAAATATTTGTGTGGACAAATGTTTTACTAAGGGAGTTTCAGTTACCAACACCTGTTGGGCCTGTGTGAGACTAAGGTATTAGAATAACGTACAACACAAAAGCTACTCTCTGCGTGAGAAGTGCTCAGGAGGCAGGGAGCCCATTCCTGTGCAAGCAGTGTCTGGAGGACTAAATAGGCAGTGCTGGCTGGTGTGGCTCAGCGGACTGAGTGCTGGCCTGTGGACTGAAAGGTCACTGGTTTGATTCCCAGTCAGGGCACATGTCTGGGTTGCAGGCCAGGTCCCCAGTTGGAGGTGTACAAGAGGCAACCAATAAGATGTTTTTCTCACACTTTGATGTATCTTTTCCTCTTTCTCCCTCCTTTCCCTTCTCTCTAGAAATAAATAAGTAAAACATTTAAAAAAATTGTCAGTCATTGGTATCACAAGTTCTTAGAATTTAGTTTAAATTAGAAATATTTTGTTCTTTAAGTCTTTGAAATAATAGGACTGAAAGAAATTTGATTCTTCACATTTATTTTCTATGTTGATGGAGATTAAATTTCATCTGAGATGGGCCAAATAAATTAAAACTGAAGCATTTGATTTAGAAAACTGAGATGTTTCTTCAGGCTAAGACTGTTCATTGAAACAAGTCTATTAGATTCTATTGAAATTAATAGGATACTGAATAAAAGTGATATTATCTTTTCTTAGAAAATTAAATGAAAAGAGGACAAAATTGTTTTGTAAAGTAATATATTGAGTTTCTAGAACAGCAAAAGATTTTTTTTATCCTATTAAAACATCCTAAAAAGGAATGGCAATGATGGTGGTGTGTGGATGTATGTTACTTAAAAATAATTAACTAGATGTTTTGATTATGTTTGAATTCAGCTTCTCTAGCTCTGTAATGTTTAGTTGAACAGGTTTATTGATACTTTTACTAAAAATTTTTTGAAAGTGACTAAAAAATAGATTTCATTTTTGTTATGTTCTAACAATTGAATTATTGGAAATCATATATGTGAAACATTGGTACTTAAATTTTAAAAATTATAATAGTCAAATATAAAATATGAGGATAGAATAATGCAGAGAAGAATCATGTGGGCTTTAGCTTGTAGTAAGTGAAATCATGCACAGTGCTCATATATGCTCAGTTTACAAAACATTAATTTATAAAATAGCCCTCAAATAGCCTGCACTAGCTTTATAAGACATAGACCCTTGAATTTGTGTTGAAATTCTTTGTTTTTTTGAAATACAGCATTTCTTTCTTTTTTTAAGATTTTATTTATTTTTGGAGACGGGAAGGCAGGGAGAAAGAGAGAGAAACATCAATGTGTGGTTGCCTCTCGCACGGCTCCCACAGGGGACCGGGCCTGCAACCCAGGCATGTGCCCTGACTGGGATTCGAACCGGTGACCCTTTGGGTGGCAGCCCATGCTCAATCCACTGAGCTATGCCAGCTAGGGAGCATGCTGAAATTCTTAATGTAGATTTTCTAGCCTGGCTACTAGACATCAAAACACTTTCCTCTCCTGCCGCCGGTGCTTTGTCTCTTACATCTCTGCCTTGCCCAGCTGCCCTAAGGATTAGAGATAATGTATATAAAGGACCTGGCTCCTAATAAGTGCTCATGAACTGTAACTTATCATTTTTCACTTCACCTCAGGCTTTGTTGATATTTACAAACCCCATTTTTTCTAGATAATTTTCTGAATGGAACTAAGATTAGTTATAAATATATATTATTTTAAAATACTTTCTATTTATTATTGCCACCATTAAGACAGAACCAAACGAAGAGCTGTAGCGCCAGTCAGGATATCTTTTCCAGCTTTGTTTCAAAGGAATCTTTATCAGGCTTCTGCAGCATAAAACATGTGGTTGACTTTTCCTGTTTTTCTGGTCTTTGGCCTGTGCTATTTCGGAAAAACATTATTCTCTCCTGTATTTCCTATTCATTCTCTGAAGGAAGTGATTACTTTAATTATTGATTATTTATGGGGAATCATTTTATTCTAACTCATAGGAATAAAACAATAAATGGGATGTATGTGAAATACCTCATGAATGTGTATCTAATAAAGAAAACATACCATATTTCACCGTGTATAATGCACACTCCTTTGCCCAAATTTTTGAGGGAAAAATCCAGATGCATATTATACATGGGTAGTACTAATTCTGTACCTATATAAATGTTTTTAATTCTTTTATCCTTATGTGTTAAAAGTGTAACACTAGAAAGCAAAAATGATATTCATATGCAAAATAATACCTGGGAATTCAATAATAGGTTTTGTTTCTAAATATAAATAAATGAGAAATTGAATTAAAAAGTTAAAATGGAAGATTTTTTTCCTGAAAGTCCGGGTCAAACACGTGGGTGCGCCTTGTACATGGCAGAATACAGGTTCATCTTCACGTACGAATATGCATTAGAGCCCAACTAGCTGCCCGAGCTCCCAACTCGTTGTTCTGTGCTTCAATGCCCTATTCTATTAGAACCTGAAAATGGAAGCTTTGGGTTCACAGTTAGAGGTACCAGCACCCTAGCGGGAGTGTCCAGCTATTTGGCATCTCTGGGCCACACTGGAATAAGAGCTGTCTTGAGCCACACATTAAATTAATTGTGACACATAATCACAAAAAAAACCCCTCATAATATTTTAAATAAATTTACAATTTAGTGTCGGGCCACATTCACAGCCATTGTGGGCTGCACGGGGCCATGGGCTGCAGGTCAGACACCCCTGCTAGAGTTTTGTGGCTGGGATGAAGTGGACTTCTTTGTGATAAGGGGATTGACTATTTATCAGTTTGCCTAAGCCAAGTACCTGGTAAAAGACTAGTTGCATTTTTGTTGTGTCTTTAAGGAGGATACTTTGACTCTTCTCCTTTCCTTAGTCAGAGAATTCATTGCTTGTTGAAAAGCTTTAATCTGACAGTTTCATTTTGCGTATATTTGTTGCCTAAAACAAATAGCTAAAAATATTTTGAATTGAGCTGCAAGTGATGACTTGCCACTACACACATGACATAATATTGTATGTTTCCGTACATGCATAAAGGTGATATTTTGATCAGAACATGTCCCTACTTTTAAAGGTTGAAAGAACTACTGTACAAAGCTAAGGATGGAGGTATTACATTTGTTTTTAGTGTTATAAGGGGACAAGTATATCATTTTTTTTTAGTGTTCAACAGCAGATTGTGATATAATCAGTGTAAACAAATATCAATATGGAGATGATCATTTGGGTTGGATTTTGATTCAAAGAGTAAATTATTGGGATTTGGGATATTGAACAATCTGTTCCATACAAGAGAAAAACCCCCTTCCAGTGATTTTGTTTATATTTTCACTCTGAGAATGATGTTCTGTTGGGAAGATTATTTTATTCTCCTCGATTTACTTCCTTCTATTATTTTTTTCCTGACAATGATGACTGGCTTCCAAATAGAAATTTGCATCAACCGACACAGTCCTTTTTCCTTCTACTGGTGATCTCAGTTGTGAAACACAAAACACTATTTCTGCTTTGGCACAACTAGTTCCCCCAAATGTAGGTGGATGAAAGTACTGCAGTGTATTATGGAAGGAGAAACATCTCCATAGTTGCTTTACATTTGTAACTGCATAAAATCTCACTTTTTAATTCTTTACAATCAGTTGAGGGGGATAAAAAAAATCTACCTCTCCTACTAACAGGAAAATAAAAGAATGATTTTAAAAAAAACTGTCCCTATTTTCTTAGGATACAAGTCTGTGATGGTTGCTCCTTTAAGAAACCCTTTATGAAAGTAATGGTTGGCTGTAAAATCTGTTCAGACAAAAACAAAATGATATTGGAGTTACATATCTAATTAAATGATGAGCTATTTGGGGAAACTGAGTTTTAATTTTCAGAAGTATTCCTTAAGCACTCTTGATTTCTGTACATGTGTTTGATTTCCAACGAATTCAAAATCTTGTAAGTAGTCTTGTTGAGTATCAACTTGAGAAATACACTCATAGTCTAGTCATTTTCTTTTATGCTATCTTATTTCAAATCAGAGCAGAGGATTGCCACTGTGTTTTCTGGCTAGAGCATATTTATTTTTGAATTACTTATACTACATGCTGTAATATTAACAAGAAATGTTAAAGGGGCTTATTTAAGAAACAGAAGAAGATCAAAACTGTGAACATCAAAAGGGCAACAAACTCACAACTATCAACAACTGGATCTAAAAACAAAACAAAACAAAAACAAAACCCCAAGGAAACAATCAGAACAGGAAGAGAATCATAGATATGGAGATCATTTGGAAGGTTTTTAGCTGGGAGGGGATGGGAGTGAATAAGGGAAAAGGTACAGGGACTAAGAAGCATAATTGGTAGGTACAAAATCCTTTAAATATTATAGCATATAGTGTAAGACAATTGATATGATCAACAGTTTAAATTTTTTGGTACAATCATAGAGCCTTGGCATTTATAAATTCATCATTTATAGTTAAAACTTGGTTTCAGACATTTGCATGAAGTCTCAAAAATGTGTGACACAGTTTGAAATTTGCGAGGATGGAGATTTGGTCTCTGACTCAAATCATTAGCAGCCAGTGAGAGAGCCTGGCTGACTATTTGGAACCAACATTGTAATGTGGTTGTCTATTACTTGGTGCCTTATATTGAAATTAACATTTATGAAGTACTAATAACTATATTTCATAGCAGGAACTGGTGCCTAAAGTGAAGTTCAACTGCTCATTCTTTAGGGTTTTTCATGTAATTGGAGATTTGCAGTCTCAAGATATTTTCCTCAAGAATGTCAAGTTAAAGACATTTCTTACTCTGTGGTCAGACTATTTTAGTAGTGAAGATGTAGCCACCCATGAAGTGAGAAATGTTGCAAAGTAGACAGTCTGCAACTGGCAAAGCATTCAAATAACTATCATTTTTGATAATTTTTTTGCAATTCAGGTTATCTGAGTACAAGACTCACAAATCAGGATTTAAAAATTATATAACACAATCTGTATTTCCAATTGTATTATTAGATCTAAAAGTTAAAAACTGAAAATAGTATAATCCTCTTCTGTGCCCTGAAGCTGAATTGCAGACAAATTCTTAAAAATAACATATAGTAACAGGCATCATGTATTTCCTAGGGATACCATGAAAAAATTATGTAATATATATACACACACATCATGCTTTTACATTTAAATTTAAATAAAATGCCCGTAGTCTATAGTATCCAATTATGCCCATTGTATATGGGGAGAATAAAGAATTGGATTCTTGGTGAGCTAGGGCAGGGTAGGAAGATACTAACTGTGTATTTATTTTGTGCAATGACATTTCAGTGTCCCACTTAGCTTTGTTCTTCTGGTCTTCACTTCTCACTGGTGGTTTTGCTGTAGGTACTTTATGTATGTCATCTCATTGAATCACTCTACTGGTCTGAAGAGAAAATTACAAAGTTGAGACAATGTCAGAGCAAGGTCCAATTCTCAGTCATGTACGGGGTTATTCCAAAGAAGAATGGAAAACTCCTTAAATTCATTTCAGATTGCTGAATCCTTTGTTTCAAGTAAAAATATTTTGAGTATTATATACCAAACACATCACTGGTCCTATGTAATTTCTCTACCTGTTGATGAGAACTATCCCTAAGATGCATTGCAAAATATTTTGGGGGATGAAATACTTAACTTCAGCAGTGAATGCCATGAATAATTTATTTTAAATGACAACAACCACATTTCTCTGCACATATTTTGATCATGCCTAAAACATTCTGACTGGACAGCTGAAAAGAATATAAAACATCATTCTCTTTTCCCTATGAAAAATTACTCACCAGCAGGAATTGAAAAAATATTAGTAGGAATTTAGGTAGAATGTGGATAGGTACTGACTTAACAGTGAGTGAACAGTTACTTCTTGCAAATTTCAGGAATATTGTCTTGACGGTGGTTCCTGGTGCCTCTGTGTTGCTAGGCAACTCAAAAAAAGATGAAGAATTTACACTCAAATTTACTTATATATGTTACATTTTATACATATCATATTGAAATGTGTTACACACGTCATTATAGGCTAGTTGTACATTTCTATTCTGTCTATTGTGTTAGCTTCTCAGAATATATGAAAGACACTCTGCCTGCATCCTTCCTCCCCTTTTTTCTGAAAAATTAGTGTAGCCCTAATATATGCATCATTATGGTTGACTATTGTGGGTACATGAAAGAAAATACATAGCTTCTTTGATGCAAAAAGAATGATTGTTTTTAAAATGTATAGCCTTTACTATATGTTCTCTCTCTCTCTCTCTCTCTCAGAAACACACACACAGAGCTTATATACTTTTTAAAACAATCATTCTTTCTGCATCAAAAAAGGCTACATACTCTGTGTGTGTGTGTGTGTGTGTGAGGAAGGGGGGTAGAGAGAGTGAGAAAAATAGAGAGCTTCTAAAATAAGAAATCTATGTAAGAAAGACATAGTGTCTTAGTTCCACCTGTCTCTTCTCATTTAATTACTATAATTAATAGATGCAGAAGAGAAATTAATAGGATACTTAAGTCCAGTGAGATATTAGAGGTCTGAACTGTGGATGTTTGAATTAAAGACTAATCAACTTGGGCTTTTTGAACAATGCTCCCTGATATTTAAAAAATGTTAGCATAATTTCAAGTGAGAGTGTTATACTTGAGAACTGGAGTGCTTTTGTAAATCAAATTTTGAGAGTTAATGTTATGTCAATGCCACACACCAGGAAATTTGATACATATAACAAAAGAGCTTTAATGAGTTGTGTGTAATGGGTTGTGATGACAGAGACTGCTGAAAACCGATGGTCCAAATCAAAAAGACGATGAGGACTCTTTGTGGAGTGATGACACACCTCTAATTTTGTGAGAAGGGCAAGGAATACCAGGATTTTTACTTCAAGGAAGACTCTGAGGATTTGGGTTTTATATGATTTTATTACCTTGGTTACTTTCTTACTAGCTGAATGGCTCAAATTTGTGAATAGATATTTTAGCATGTCAAACCAAGATTATGCAACCATTCAACAGAAGGCTAAAGCTTATGATCTTCCCGCTAAAGAAACGCTAGAGAGATAGAACCAGATATGTTCAGAGTTTGATGTATTTTGAGTCACTTACAATAGGTTGTATCAATATTTCCTTGAGTGCTTTTTGTTCATTTTAAGGTCTTTCCCTTTGTTTGAACCTGTGTAGTTTCACTGTTGAAATTGAAGATTAGATTGACTGTAAATTCCACTGTATATTATATCAAGATTATTTTTTAATTTTTAAATGGATTTCTGTGAGATAGAGGGAGGGAGAGAGATAAAAACATTGATATATTGTTCCACTTATCTATGCATTCATCGGTTGGCTCTTGGTTGGCTCAGTCTGTGCCCGGACTGAGGATGAGACCTATAACCTTGGTGTATTAGGACAATGCTTTAACCAGCCAGGGCAAGATCATTATTTTTAAGTATATATTATTGATTATGCTATTACAGTTGTTCCAATTTTCCCCCTATTCCCTCCTCCACCCAGTACCCCACTTCTCTCTAGCAATCCACCCCCTTAGTTCATGTCCATGGGTCATGCATAGAAGTTGTTTGACTCCTCCATTTCCAATACTATTCTTAAGATTCTCTCTATTTTGTTCCTACCACTTATGCTTTTTAGTCCCTGTACCTTTCCCTCATTCAGCCCTTTCCTTCTCCCAGCTAATAACCATCCAAATGATCCGTACCTGTGATTCCGTTCCTTTTTTGGTTGTTTGCTTAGGTGTTTTTGTTTGTTTGTTTTCTTTTTAAGACTCAGTTGTTGAGAGTTGTGAGTTTATTGACCTTTTAATGTTTATAATTTTGATCTTTTGGTTAAATAAGTCCCTTTAATATTTTATGTAATAATAGATTGGTGATGATGAACTCCTTTAGCTTTACCTTGTCTGAGAAGCACATTATCTTTCCTTCCACTGTAAATGATAGCTTTGCTGAGTAGAGTCATCTAGGTTGTAGGTTCTTACCTTTCATGACTTTGAATACTTTTTCCAGCCCCTTCTTGCCTGTAAGGTTTCTTTTGAGAAATCAGCTGACAGTCTTATGGGAACTCCTTTGTAGGTAAGTCTCTGCTTTTCTCTTGCTACTTTTAAGATTCTCTTCTTATTTTTAACCTTTGGCATTTTAATTGTGATGCATCCTACTTTGGTCCTGTTTGGGTCATACTTTTTGGGGACTCCCTGCACTTCCTGGACATATATGTCTTTTTCCTTTGCCAAATTAAGAAATTTTTCTCAGTATTTTTTCAGATAACTTTTCAATTTCTTGCTCTTCTTCTTCTCCTTCTATGATTTGGATATTGGTATGTTTGGAGATGTCCCAGAGTCTTCTCATACTATCCTCTTTTTTTTTCAAATTCTTATTTCTTCTTTCTGTTCTGGTTGAATGTTCCCAGTGATCACTTATGTTCCCAGTGATTGGTTTGAATCCCAGCTTTCTTCTCTCTACTGTTGGTTCTCTGGATTTTTCTTTAGCTCACTTAGTGTAACTTTCCTTTCTTTTTTTGTGTTGTTGCTATACTCAGTGAGTTCTCTGAGCATCCTGATCACCAGTGTTTTGAACTCTGCCTCTGATAGGTTTGTTATCTCCATTTTGTTTAGTGATTTTTGGGGGTGTTGTTTGGTTCTTTCATCTGGGCCATATTTTTCTGTCTCCACAATTTGTCAACCTCCTTGTTTATATTTCTGTGTATTAGGTAGAGTTGCTTTGATACCTGTCTTAGCTCTGAGCTTTAGGTATTTGTTAGGGTGGGGCAACTCACTTCACCACTTTGTGGCTCTGTGTGGAGGGAGGGCTCAGAGAGGAATTAATGTTGATGCTTGATGTCAAGAGGTTTGCCAGGGATTTACCCCATTTCCAGTCATTTCACCCATTTCCTGTATGTGACTGGCACCTTCCCAGCTGTTGCCCTGGTGTTTAACCAGAGTGGGTGAGTTTGCATACATTCTAAGTCAGTATGGGCCCTTTAAATGGACTCTCCTGAGAAACTGGAAGTTTCTTCTGCTACCCCAATGCCCCATGGTTTTTACACACAGAAGTAATGGGGCTTTATCTTTCCGGCACTTGAACCCTGGGCTTTACGGTCTGACCTAGAGCTGGGATCCCTCGCTCCCAATGTATCCCTCCTAATTTTTATCCACCGCATGTGAATGTAAGACTGCCCGTACTGCCTCCACTGCTGCTGCCTCTCCACACCACATTGCACTTCCTCGCCTCTCCACCCTAACTCCACATCTCCACTCCTCCAACCCATCTGGATGAATGTGGCTTCTTTAAATCCTTGGTTGTCAAACTTCCATGCAGCTCAATTTCTGATAGTTTGGGATGTTATTTGTTTTGAAGTTAGTTGCAATTTTTCTTGTCATTGCATGAAGAGATGAAATGTTTCTATCTATGCCAATGTCTTGACCAGAAGTCCTCAACACTGTTTTTAAAAATAACATTTATTATGAGACTCATGATCACATATTGAGTATAATCTTCCACCCTGTAGGAGTTTAGAGATAATTAAACTGTATCCTCAAGCATATAGTTTTTTGGGCAGAAAGAAATTAAGATCATGTAAAAGTTTATCACAATGAACTATATATAGTCAATAGAAATTATTTTGTGAGTAAAGATTCTTATAAATAGCATGTCTGCTGACATTTATTTAACATGTTTTCATTATACTTAGCATGATACACTATATACCTGGGTAGTTAAAAATATCTTTGTAGGGTTAATTTGAGAGATGTTAATAAGAACCAGTTGTTTTATAGAGAAATCTCATGATTCCTGAGATTTGTGACTCTTCAGTGTCACATTTGATTAATAGTCTGTGAACCTCAGAATTCATTGTAAATATTATTATTTAGCATATTTTGTTATTTATTAATTTAAAGGAATGGATTTTTTAAAGATTTTATTTATTTATCTTTAGAGGGTAAGGGAAAGAGAGAGGGAGAAAAATGTCAATGTATGGTTGCCTCTTGTGCATCCCTGCTGGGAACTGGCCTGCAACCCAGGCAGGTTCCCTGACTGGGAATTGAGCCGCAATCCTTTGGTTCACAGGCCCGCACTCAATCCACTGAGCTACACCAGCCAGGGCTGTTATTTATTAATTTAAATCTGATTTTCCTATAGAAAATAGATAGATCCCTGGGTTTCTGGGATCTATCTCTTTCATGCTACCTTGAATTATTTTTTTAATTAAAATTTAATTTTCAGTTACAATTGACATACAATTTTACATTAGTTTTAGATGTACTGCATAGTGGTTAGATACTTATAGAGCTTATAAAGTAGTTATCCTCAGATGTGTAATACTCACCTGACACCATACATAGTTATTCTCTATGCTGTTTTTATATCCTTGTAATAATTTTTACAACTGGCAATTTGTACTTCTTATGAATTTAGTTTTTAAAAATTAAATTCCAATACTATTTTTATTATATGCTATTAGACAATTCATTTGACTGATTTTTCTCTTTTCAATTAGTGAACTTTTATGTCAGTTATTATCAATTTTTTGGCATGAAAAAGCATTTATATGGCTTATTTTTTAAATTTATATCAAATAAAATGACATAATCAGTAGACTTGGCATATAATAATTTTTGGTATGGATAGATAAATAAATATTAAAAATTTTAAAATATTTTTTAGATTTTCACAGGTTTATAGTCAAAACATTTTCTTTTCTTTTATTCATTCTATTAACTTGTTTATGAATTTCTTCTTTGCTGAGAATATAGCAGTAATCAAAACAGATCAGGCTTCTGTCCTTATGGAGCTTATAAGTCTAATGCAGGAGATAGTCCCTAAGTAATTAAACAATATAATTATATATCTGGGAAGTGCTATGAAGGAAATAAGCCAGTGCAATAAAAAGTAGTCATACCAAGTTATTTTACATGCCATGGTCAGAGAAGGCTGTGTGTGGAGCTGACATTGTAACTGAAGTAAGAAAGATGAGAAAGAAGCTGGTATGTCAAAACCTAAGGAGATACTCTCAACATGCAGAGTGATGAAAAAGTGGATAGTCTCCATGGTAAGAAAGGGTTTGTTCAATGAGTTCAAGAAGTGGCCAGTGTGGTTAGGGTAAAATAAGGGAAGGGTAATACGAGTCAGGATGGAACTGTAGACAAGATGTGGCTATCCAAGAATTCATATCTGTTTTAAGAAGTTCACATTTTCCCATGTGTTTTAAGTAAATGAATGAAGCAGCTTTCTTAGAAGAGAAAAGGAATTGAGGAGGCTTGTAATGCAGTGATTTTAATGATGGAATCATTAATCCAGGCAGGAGGGCATAAAGGCAGGGGGGCGGTGATGGATAGAGAAAGGACAGTGACCTGCAGTGGAGTGGAGAGTGAGGAGGTTGAAAGGATGAGGTGTATGGTGACTGCCAGGTCTAGGGAGGAGTCATGGGTGCTAAATTACAAAAGAAACATATACTGAAAATAAAATTCTACTTATGGTACTTTAATGTGTTTTATTTTGAATGAAAGCACCCATAGACTCTGATTTTACTGTCATGTTTTATAAAGAAAATGCTAATTTTTTCCCCCCAAAGCTTATTTTTAAGTATATGTTGGTCACGGAGGTTAGATTTGTATCAGACAGTAATGTTAAGTTCTTCCTCTTTTCTTCCTCCTTCCCTATTTCTTTCATTAGTTTTTAATTACACGCATCTTCATTGTTTTGTTCCATAGGAGGAGGGGTGGATAATCATTGCTTCGTTCCTAGACTCTAATATCCCATCCTTGAAATTTCAAAAAATAATTTACTAACATTTTCTATTGTGCTTTATATAATAACATTATATAAAGACACTTCTTTATTTTGTAGCATTTTATAATTTACCAAATCAATGGGTTTTAATAACTTTTTTTTACTTTAAAATATTTTCAGTAATTTAATAGTACATGTACAATTCTGATCAAATTCTAGCTCTTATTCATGGAGACTAATTGTTGGTGAGGGAAAGTTACAATATTTACATTCTGGAAAAAATATTTTTTTATCATCACTAAAGGATACTTTTGTTGATTTTAAAGAGGGAGGAAGGAGTGAGAGAGAGAAAACGAGACATTGATGTGAGAGTGAAGCATTGATGTGTTGCCTCCTGTACCCACCCGACTGGCGATAGAACCCACAACCTAGGTGTGTGGCCTGATTGTGGATCAAATCTGCAATCTTTTAATGTCTGGGACAATGCTACAACCAGCTGGGTCACCTGGCCAAAGCTGGAAAAGTTTTTTAATTATTTTGAAGCTTTATAGTTTGACCCAATGGTGTCTCAACTCAAAGGAAAGAATATAATTTTCATATCTCTGCCTCCTTATATACTTTTGTTTGTTAGATGAAATAATATTTTAAGCTTTCCCTATTTCTGTACTTCTTGTTCAAAACTATCAGCTGGGATTTATTGTATCTTTAAAGATAAGATATATGTGTCATATAATTTTCCCTGGTTCCTGGTTAAAAAAAAATTATGATTGAAAGCATCTGTCTGTGCCTCTAATCAAAACCCTTTGTTAGGTGTTTATCATATGGTTAGATCAGTGTTAAATCAATCTTTAATTAAATAGATAAATATTGTTTGTGCCAAATGTCACAGGCTAGATAAGAATCAACTTGTAAAGCCTTTAAAATGTAATCTTTAATTATAGAGACCTCGAGACATGTCATTTGTGGCTGTGCCTATATGTAGGAATATTGTTCTCTGCATAACACTTTTGTAGAATTTTAATGTGAAGTTTTAAGGTGCTTTCTGGTAGAGCTTAGTATCTTTTTGCTACTCTGTCAATAGATTTTTTAAAGGAAGAAGTGGGTGACAACTTTATTTTGTTAAATATGCTTGTCTCAGTCTTAGAGGTTGGGCAGTACACACGCAGTCTGACCTCATCTCTTCCTCCTGATTCCTGACTGAGGTGAACAGCGCCCATCGCCCACCTCTCTGGGCCACAAGCCCTTCATGCTGCCCTCTTTCTGCTTAGCCATCACATCCTCTGGGTATTGCCTCTGACGCCTTCCTAAAATCTATTTGCCCTTTTCCCCGCTCTATCACTAGTACCTTCATTCGGAAAGTATGTGTTTCTTGCCTTGATTTCTGAAGAGTCTCTTCCCACATTCTCAAAATCACTCTTGCTTGGGGCGGGGGGCGGGCATGGTTGGGGAATATAAGACAGAAACCTGTACTTGAACAAGAATTAAATAAAAATTATATTAAAAATAAATAAATAAAAATGGAACTGCCTTTTGACCCAACAATCCCCTGCTAGTATTATACCCTAAGAATAACTGAACACCAATTCAAAAGAATCTATGCACCCCAGTGTTCATAGGAGCACAATTTACAACAGCAAAGTGCTGGAAGCAACCTAGGTGCCCATCAGTCAAGGAATGGGTCAAAAAACTGTGATACATTTACACAATGAAATACTATGAAGCAGAAAGTAAGAAGGAACTTCTA
Organism: Sturnira hondurensis; assembly: GCF_014824575.4. Taxonomy (NCBI): domain Eukaryota; kingdom Metazoa; phylum Chordata; class Mammalia; order Chiroptera; family Phyllostomidae; genus Sturnira; species Sturnira hondurensis. Next base: position 9,035,915 of record NW_028077105.1, on the reverse strand, counting down.
CCCTTTGTGACAACATGGATGGAACTGGCAAGCATTATGCTAAGTGAAATAATCCAGGTGTGAAAGACAAATATGATATGATCTCACCCATAAGTAGAACCTAATCAACAAAAGAAGTAAGCAACCAAAATATAACCAAAGACATTGAAACACAGGACAAACTGACAGTAAACAAAGTGAGGTGGCGGGGAACAATGGGGGAAAGAAGGAGAAGGGTCATAAAAAAAATCACTCTTGCTTCATAGCTTCCTAGGGATCCCATGGTCTTAATATAAAATTTGCGCTGAAACTTTCAACGAGGCATGCATCCATCCCTTTTGTCATGTGATTCCTGTTTATCAGTCCAAACTGACCCTTGGTGGTTTTCCCATTGACACACAGTAGTCCTGTCATAATGAACTCTTTACAGTTACTGTGCAGTGAACTTGCAAGAGAGGCCCTTTGGCCTCTTTTCTCCTAAATCTCCCATTCTGTGAATGGCTAATGTGCCCTAAATTTTAAAGAATTCCCTGGAATTACCCCTGACATCCTAATCCTTCAACAGCCAGCATTCTGAGCTCCAGAGATCTTTGCACCTGTATCATTGCTCACCTGAGATCACTACTGAAGGTTTAAGCATTTGTTTCCCATCATGGGTCTGAGGAGCTATGCAGAGTGTTAGAGGAAGTGGGCCAAGAAGCCTTGTCTATAAGATGCATTGGTAGAGCTCCGTTTTACTTAGGTTGTATTTCTTTGAGATAGTTTTAGGGAAGCCCATAGAGATTACTGGAAAAATGCAAAGTAAAGTATGAGAGAATCCTGAACACCACTTAGCATCACCATTGTGCTCTTTCCCCCATAGAGTGAGCTCTTAGATCAGACTGTGTCTGTCATCTGTATGTCTCCTGAACACCTCGTAGTGTCTCTGGCAAATAGACTATATGCCTGGGACATAGTAGGATCTTAATAAGTATTAAGTGAATAGGGAATTCTAGATACTATTCATGTACCCATATTAAATCGCTTTTAAAATGTAATTTTTGTGGTATCAATTTAAAATACATTTTTTTGCAAATGAGATATCTGATCCTTGATATTTGATTAACATGTGTGAGCTCAGAGAGAATTAAACCCAACCGTTGCCATCTATAGGTAGTATTGTGTGAGTTTCTCATGTAACATTTCATTCACTAACGGAGATTTAGGGAAAGGAACCTCTTTGGCCAGTGCTTTTCAGATGGAGAAATAAGTTGGAAATATTAAAAGCCTGCTGTGTCCATTTTGGGCTGCACTTTTTCCCCTAAAAGCTGCAACACCTCACACATACCTTAATTGCCTTTCTGAAATACAGGACCACAAGTACATAGTCAGTAAAATGGTCTGTGTTGATTAATTCATCTTTGGGGTACAGTCAAGTCATCAGATGATGGAGATGCTGCTAGCGTTTCATGCGACCTGGTTTGCTATGCGGGCTTTTTTAGTTTCCCAGCAGTGGCACTGACACAAATTGTCAGATTTTATGGGTTTTAAACCTAGTGAAATACATCCTCGAGAAACTTCCTTCACTATTTTAGTAGCGGTACAATTTGAAAGAAAAGAACCAATGTACCCAATACAGGATAGTTCAGGACTGAGATAACGGAGGATCGTGACAACATGTTTATTTTGCGCTTGCCCATGGTGTCATTAGCTGCACAATGGGACGCTGATGCTGCCTCGGAGGCTGGTGTTAATCTTTGTGTCAGGCCCGAAGAAACTGTGCGTGCATTTGTTGATGTGAGTGCGGCTGTCCACCTTTTTGATCACTAAGATTTGGGGGGCCATACAAGGTAATATAAGGCTGCTGCATTTGTAAAAAATACAGTTAGTAAATGTAAAAGATGTTCATTTTCTTGCAGTATGGACAATTAAGAGTGCAAAGTCACACAAGAGGCAGAAGTCCTGTCATTGTTGCTTAATTTATATACATTATCTAATTTAATTGTACCCCTGGGGGAGTGGAAATATTGTTAATCCCATTACACCAATGAGAGACTATAAAAGGGTTGTTGGTATTTGATCCCAAGGTTGCCTGAATCCAAAGACATATCCTTGATCATTACTTTATAGAGTCTCCCATCGAAGCATACTTAATATTTACTCTTAATTAAACTTACATGCGAAAAAACATGTAAAATATTCCATAGTAAAGGAATGTTGACAAAAATCTATGTTTAAAAATAGACAGTCCTTTCATTTATTTCTGAAATGGTGATAGAGTCAGGATCTGTGTATCGCCCGGAACTTGGGTAAGATGAGATATTACGTTTTTGTATAAAATCACTTGTAGGAATTTTGCAGATGATTCACACAGAATCAACTTAATCTTTCGGAAAACATTTTAGGGACTAGAAATACACACTGTACTCAGGATATAGTGTGTTTACTGCAGTGTGGTTTGTGATTTTTATTTTGGCATGCATAATCTAAATCTAAAGACCTAGACAGAAATGGCTGATTTCCGCACTTATATAACAAATACTTTCCTAAAAGAGAATATCCTCATTCATATTAAACACACTTGTATCTCTCCCAAAGACGTAATGCCATTGGGATCTCACCTGGTGTAACAGGAAATGATCCTTCCCCTGGGTGTCTTTGGAGGATATTGATGTTAACTCCTTAGTAAAATACTTATTTTCTAGACTTCCGCCAAGATGGAGGCATAGGTGGAAACACTGTGCCTTCTCCCACAACCAAGTTTGAATACAACAGAGGTTTGCAGAACAAAGACACAGCCAAAGAACAGAAAATTGAATTATACGGAAGTCCGACTACATCTAACCATTCAACAGGGATGGTAAGAGGGACAGAGCCAGCAGCAGAGCAGGGTCGGGCAGGACAGGTCCCCCGACCTAGGCGCACAGGCAGCCCGGACTCAGTCAGGGTGCGGGGCAGACTGACCTCAGTCGCACATTCGCACACAGTGAGACGGACCACGCAGGCCCCAGAGGGTGAACCCAGTGGTGGAGGGCTGACCGAGGTGGCACACTTGCATGCAGTGGGACGAAACCCATGGGCCCCAGTGACGGTGGCAGCTGAGGCACCTGTGGCGGCGGCGGCGGGAGGTGGCAGACGGGATGCCATTGCTCCTCTTTGACCCTGCCCTCACATACAGCAGCGACTGAGTTGCCCTGCTCTGGTGAACACCTAGGGCTCTGATCCTGCTACTTAACAGGCACGAAAAGCCCAAAAGATGGCTCAAGAAGAACTCACAGTCCCAGAGCCCATAACTCTAAGCTATCAAGAGATTGCCAGCCTCTCAGGTGCACAATTCAAAACACTGGTCATCAGGATGCTCACAGAACTGGTTGATCATAGTCACAAATTAGAGGAACATATGAAGGCTAAACTAATTGAAATGAAGGGAGATGCACAGGAAACCAATCGTGATGGAAAGGAAACTGGGATTCAAATCAATGGAATGGACCAGAAGGAAGAACAAAACATCCAACCAGAAAGGAATGAAGAAATGAGAATTCAAAAAAATGAGGAGAGGCTTAGGAACCTCCAGGACACCTTTAAACGTTCCAACATCCAAATTATAGGGGTACCAGAAGGGGGAAAGAAACAGCCATGAGTGGAAAACTTATTTGAAGAAATAATAAAGGAGAACTTCCCCAGTCTGGCAAAGGAAATAGACTTCCAGGAAGTCCAGGAAGATCAGAGAGTGCCAAAGAAGTTGGACCCAAGAAGGAACACACCAAGGCACATCATAATTACATTAGCCAAGACCAAAATGAAGGAGAGAATCCTAGAAGCAGCAAGGGATAAGGGGACAGTCACCTACAAAGGAGTACCCATCAGACTGTCAGCGGATTTCTCAAAAGAGACCTTACAGGCAAGAAGGGGCTGGAAAGAAGTATTCCAAGTCATGAAATCCAAAGACCTACAGCCAAGATTGCTTTATCCAGCAAAGCTTTCATTTAGAATGGAAGGACAGATAAAGTGCTTCTCAGATAAGGTCAAGTTCAAGGAGTTCATCATCACCAAGCCCTATATGAAATGCTAAAGGGACTTATCTAAGAAAAAGAAGATGAAAAATATGAACAGTGAAAGGACAGCAAACTCACAGTTATTAACAACCACACAACCATTAAAAGCAAACTAAGAGGACAGCTAGATCAGGAGTGGAACCATAGAAATGAACACATGGTGGGTTAGCAACAGGGAAGTGGGAGGAGGAGAAGTGGGGAGAAGGTACAAAAATAGCATAGACAGTAGGTAGAAAATAGATAGGGGAGGGCAAGAATAGTAGGGGAAATATAGAATCTAAAGAACTTGAGACACGTGGTTATAAACTAAGGGGCGGGGGAGAATGGTGGGGGAGGGGGTGTCTGGGTGGAGGGGAATGAAGGGGGGAATAGAACAACTGTAATGGTATAATCAATAAAATATATTAAAAAATACTTATTTTCTCTTTTAAAAGTCTATAAAATGCTTGAGCCACCTTGCAGACCAAAGTCAACTATCTTCCCATCCAGACTATAAACTCTCATGTAACTATTAGGTATTCTCTCTCTTTCCATTTCCAAGCACTTTGGAATTATGGCTCAGATTCTATAAAAACTGAGTGTTGTGATTAGTTTCTCACAAACCTGAATATTTTGACAAATATCCCACATTTTCCTGTAATTAGGATAGTTATCTTAAAAAGTCACGATATACTTAATTCCAAACTTCAGGCAGAAGAGTAGACATTAGGATGAGTCTCTAGACAAATAAATACATTAAAAAAAACATGAAGTCATTCATTAAATATTCTATCTTTTATTTGAGTGGCTTCTCAAATGTCCATTTTTTAAAAGGTAGAAGTAATTAAAAAAGAAAAGATATGAATGTCAATTCAAGGCCAGAAGACATAACTAGTTTAAATTGCCTGGATATACGTTCATAGATTGCAAATGAGCATTACTTATAACTTAAACTCTTGAATATGAGATCTCAGGCACAGAGCGAGTTCTTTATAGATACAATGTGATTCTTATTGCCTACCAGCTGTGCTCTGATTTCAGAAGATGACCTTCCCTATCAGTTTTATATGTGACTCATAAAATGCCCTGCTCTGGAGAACAATTATCATGACAAGGCGTGTGCTTTCTTGATTATATGGTGGAGTCCTGTTCCCACCTCTGTTTTTGAAGGATATTAAAGGTAAGATTAAAAATGCTCCAGTTGTTCTGCTTTGCGGATGATAACACTTAAGGAGACAGAATGGATCTGAGCTTACGGCTCAGGGTTTCAGTGTTATTCAGCAACACCTGTTGGCCAGCAGCTGTTAGGGATTATTTCAGGTTTCTTTGTGAGGAACAGCGAGGCAACAATAATAAATCAGATTTAAACTGGTGACTGAAGGGGTTTGTTTACAAAATTTAAGTCTTTTTATACTAAAAAATGTTCATTCTAAGTGGTGAACTGGAACGAGCCTGCATATATCTTGGGACCCACTTGTATTTTCTGAATCTGGGCAATGAGCACGCATTCAACGAAGCCAGGATGGTTTTCCCCAGAAACACAGTGATGCCGAAAGCCTCCCCTTTCGGGTTTGAACAGAGAGGAAGGGTATTTCTTAAATATTTCTTAAATAGTCTGTGTTTTCTTAAATATTTTTGCCTCGGATTCAGGTAAAATGGGAGGTAGAGCTCTGATCATTAGAATTTCGTATGGCAAATGCTCACACACATAGTGGACTTGAAGCAATCGATTTTCACTGATGTACAGCATTTCCTCCTGAAGGGAGAAGGGACTTAAAAGTGCACATGATCTCCTTAAATTCAATGTATGATTTTCCTGTTTTTAGCGAAAAATGTGACTCTAAGGTCATAATGTGGGATTAACTTCTCTTCCTGATACAACATTCCACATTAAGACAAATTAGGGAGAAACATTCACGGGTAAATAGGAAGGAGAAAAATATTTTTTTACTTTATTAATTTTTATGGAAATACATACTTTATACAATACCTCATTCCTGGTTCTCTAAATATATGTTTTCTCTCAAGTAAAAATCTCAAAAACACAGGATATTTGGGGGCATCCTGCCAGGGGGGTGAATGGCTATAGACCTAAAGCAAGAATTATGACTTTTTATATAATATTTTAGTTTTTAGACCTATATCTTTACTTGTGCATATATATGCATCCATATAAATTGAAGTGCTCATTTTTCATATTCCAATTTTATTCATGAGAAAGGCAGGATTATTCTTTTTAAGGTAAATTTATTGGGGTGACATTGGTTAATAAAATTGTATAGGTTTCGAGTATAATTTTATAACACATCATCTGTATATTGTGTTGCCTGCTCAATACCCAGAGTCAAACCGCCTTCCTTTACTAGAGATTTTGATTCTTTACCACCTTGTCCCAATCTCCCTTGCCCTCTGGTAACCACTGTACTGTTGTCTGTGTCTTTGACTCTTTGTTTGTTTGTCTTGTTTGGCATTTGTGGCTTTAAGTTTTATATCACACATATGAGTAAAATCATATGGTTCTTGACTTTTTCCATTTGACTTATTTTGCTTAGCGTGATATTCTCATGACCCATTCATATTGTCAGGATTAACATTATTTTTATGGTTGAATAGTATTCCACAGTATATCTGTACCACAACATTTTAATCCAATTACCTATTGAAGGATACTTTGGCTTTTACCATGTCTTGGCCCCCATGAATACTTCTGCAATGAACATAGGGGTACATATATTTTTATGAATATTTTCTTTTTTAAAGATTTTATTTATTTATCTTTAGAGGGGAAGGGAAGGAGAGAGGGACAGAAATATCAATGTATGGTTGCCTCTTGTGTGTCCCTTGACGGGAATCGGGAACTGGCCTGCAACCCAGGCATGTGCCCTGACTGGGAATCAAACTGCGATCGTGTGGTTCGCAGGCTCACGCTCAATCCACTGAGCTACACCAGCCAGGGCTTTATGAATATTTTCAAATTCTCCTGGTAAATACCCAGAAGAGTTGTTGGGTCATATGGTTAAGGTCCTGAACCTGAACAAACACTTCTCTCAAGAACACATACAAATGTCCAACAGATATATGAAAAATGCTCAGTTTCACTAGCTACTGGGGAAATGCAAATCAAAACTACAATGAGAAACTGCCTCACACGTGTTAGAATTATTATTATGATCACTCCAACAAGTGTTGGAGCAGTTGTGGGGAAAAATAAGAGCCCTCATTTACTGCTGGTAGGAATGTAAAGTGGCACAGCCACTCTGGAAAACAGTACAGAAGCTCCTCAAAAAATAAAAAATAGAGTTATCATTTACTCTATTTTTACTCTATGGTGCAGATTTACTCTGAATTGTATTCATGTGCAGAATAGCCCACCTTACTGGCAAAGCCCCTCACTGTTCTTACACCTTCCCTCTATTATTATCCGTCACTGATAGAGCCTTCAGCTACTTAAGGCATACAGGACCACTTTCTGAACAGTAACTGAAATTAACCACATACATCACTGATAATGGAGACAGGAAATGCTACGCAAGCTGTTCCTGTGGAGAAAAGAGATCTGGTTGTTCTATTTGGAAACATGGAGCGCAATCCCTCCCCCTTTATGAAATTACTGTGACTTGTCCTTGATGTCTTTTTCAAACCTTTGTATAATAAGGTTAGGTTCCACCTCTTGGCGAGGGGTCGTTCCTACTCTGCCCAGGTGGCTTGTCTGTCGCTGGGTCTTCAATCATCAAAGTTAGCAGTAGTGTGCTTGGCAACAAGACTGAGCAAAGAAAAGACCTGTACAGAGAGTACTCTTCAAATCCTCCTATTCTGAGAGCACCTGTTTTTCCAAGTGCTGTTTACTTCAGGACTTTCAGAGTCAGCAGGAAAGCTTTTCAACAAATCTGGTTTCTTTTTGAAACTATTTTCAGGAGTTTTGTTACATGTGCCTGGTATTCACTTTAAGTGGTACAAGGATGGAGATAATGGATAGATAGAATTCTCAATGCTCTAAGACTCTTTTAGCATGCCATTTTTTCATAAATTTTATCTGCTAACATACAAAAATTGTATAAACAAGAATAGGTTTAACACTGATACAGAAAATTTGTTAAAAGGGGCAAAGGCAGCACTGGGTTCCTCTAATTTGCTTGTATTCTGCACCCTTTTGCTCCTTTATACCCAGGACTCAATTGGAAACTCTCAGGATTAATTTTAGCCATTTCATGCAATTTCATACTGTACCTTGTCTTTCTGCAAAGCAAAGATAACACTGTCGTTCAAAACTTGGCCATCCACAACCCTTAGGGGATATATATTTTTTATTATTTCTCAGCAGGAACATTTAAAATGACTTAAGCTATATTTTGCACTTACCTGCATTCTTAAACATAGAATGTAGATAAAAATCTACTTATTATTACAAATCATCTGCCATTATTCTAGTTGTAGTTCTGGTTTTAATTCAGTGATATAATTTACTGTTAATTTATTTAGAACTATTTATTGCTTTCTGCAAATAACCTCAGACTCTTATACCATCACTCAATTTGTTTCTTTAAAACCCCCGCAGTTTGTAATTAAAAATACAGTAATTATATATACAATAAAAAGAATTATCATGGATAAAAATGCATGTTTATTTTTAATATAAAGAAGGCTTTTTGTTTGTTTTCAGAATACTTCCTTTTTTGACTCTTCACTGCAAATAACCAGTTATCATCTTCACATGTCTCTCAAAATCATTGCAGTTTTATTAGAGTTAATGGGCCTTTGTCCTAGAGGAAAGATGCTATTGCAAGTTATGCTTGTTCACTGGAGAATGAGGGTAAACTGCATGGTTTTGGTTTATCAAGGTGATGGTTCCTAAAGAAGAAATAAATGCTCCACTGACAAAGAAGTTAATCATGTATTTTAGCTTATGAAATGAATTAAAAGGCAATGAAAAGAAAATCGCTTTCAAACCTGCTATGGGCAACCCTCACTAATTATGTTTGTGCCTATGGAATATGGATTTTGGAGGCTGTATTAAGAATCAGTGACACATGCATTATTTATGTGTAATAAAGTATAAAATATTTACCATAAATAGGAAAGTATGGTAATTCTTTCTTTTTTAACATAATCATATTACACTCATTTTAAAATTTAAATGTCCAAAAAGTATTTTATATTTGCAAAGAGAGGTTCTGGAACTCATAAAACCAGAAAGATCAATAATAATGCACATATCAAAATTAGATTAAAAATGCAGGTTATGGCACTGCTATAGCATTAGAGAAGTTACAAAGATACATACATAGAATACCACCAACTATTCCAATGTTGCCAAAAATGTCTTTCTCTTATTTTAGCAAAAAGAAACCACACAAGTTTTGTTCTTTACTGACATGATTTAACTTTGGTACATGGTATTACTATTCCTCCTACTCTGGCAAGTTCTGGTTTTCTCAAGGCCTTTTCCCCAATTCTTCTGGAAATAAAACATCATATTTCCAACCTTCAAGTTAAAGTGTTATTCTCATAAATATAGGTACCAGGTTGGTTTATTCTCATATACCCCTTCTAATTTTAGGTTAAGCAAAAATGTGCATTTATAGCCATATTAATGTTATTAAGACAAAAGACAACTCAACTTGATATCAGGAGAAATTATGAACTTCCAAGCAGTGTTTTATACAGAAAACATTGGTTTTGACATATTTTATTCAAATACCCATCTGACCACATTTAAATGGCCCAAGAGCATTCAAATAATATACTCAAAAGAAACAGATGTGAAAGTATGGCCTTGAGATGTTACAACCAATGATGCCCTGCTTGCCCGTGATCTCGTCAAGAATAAAACCACATCCACACACCTCAGTGGCCACTAAACCCTTTGGCAGAGCTTCCTTAACTGTGAGCTGTTTGAGGTACAAGTTTGAGCACTATTGACTATTTTTTTCAAGCTCTGAATAGCTGCAGAAATCTTAGGCAGCATTGGAAGAACCAGTTTGACCTTGGCACAGTGTCAGCAAGGGGCCAGTCCAAGATCTGAGTAAGCAACAGCAGTGTTTACTAGCACGCAGCCTTCTCTGTGAGATTATGCATAGAGTGGACCATGGTTCCAGGATGGAAAGTCTGTGGCCTGGAATGGCTAGCTGAATGTCACCACACACTCATTTCTCAAATACCGGCAAATCCCCATCCCTTTTTGAAGTATTATCTGTAGACATCAGGCTATGATATGAAATCTCCTTTTTAAAAAATGCTTACTAAAATTCTTTGTAATTACAGTTGGCATTTCATATTACATTAGTTTCAGGTATACAGCATAATGGTTAGACAGTTATGTAATTTATGAAGTAGCCTCACCCATAAGCCTAGTACTTTCCTCATACTGTAGATAGTTATTACAACATTATTGACTATATTCCCTATGGTAACTTTTATAGTAGTTTCCTCTTTGTAATTAGTTTTATTGACCATATTCTTGCTAACTCTACCACTCTTAACAGGGGTGTCCAACTCACGGCCTGCCACACTGCATGAGGCCCAGAATGGTATCAATGCAGCCCAACCCAAAATCATAAATTACTTACAACATTATGAGATAGTTTTGTTTTCATTAGTGTTTGTGTATTTAATGTGTGGCCCAAGATAGCTTTTCTTCCAGTGTGGCCCAGAGATGCCAGTGATTTCTAGAATTTTAAAACATGTTCTATTTTTATTGTTGGTATGATTATTGAAGGAAGATATTACTTTTAAGTTCTTTGGCTTCCTCATATTCTATACTACTCTTGACATCCCCCCTGCCTATTTTTTTACCTACAAATTATGTTTCTGAATCCCTGTACCTTTTCCACCATTCACCCTCTTCCCCCCCCAGCTAATAACCTTCCAAATGGTCATCGCATCTATGAATCTGTACCTGTTGTGGTGGTTCCCTTAGGAATTTTTTTAGATTCAGTCATTGATAGTTGTGAGTTTGTTGCCCTTTTAATGTTCATAGTTCTTTATCTTCTTTTTCTTAAACAAGTCTCTTTAATAAATATTTCATGTAATAATGGATTTGTGATGAACTCCTTTAGGTTTACCCTGTCTGGGAAGCACTTTATCTGCCCCTCCATTCTAAATGATAGTTTTGCTGGATAGAGTAATCTAGGTTGTAGGTCCTTGCTTTTTATCACTTCGAATACTTCTTGCCAGTCCCTACTTGCCTGCAAAGTTTCAGTTGAGAAATCAGCTGATAATCTTATGGGGATTCCTTTGTATGCAAGTCTCTGCTTTTCTCTTGCTGCTTTTAAGTTTCTCTCTTTATCTTTAAATGTTGGTGCTTTTGTTATGATGTGTTCTGGTGTGGTCCTCTTTGAGTACAAGTTGTTTGGGACTCTCTGTGCTTCCTGAACATATATGTCTTTTTCCTTTGCCAAATTAGGGAAGTTTTCTGTCATTATTTTTCCAAATAAGTTTTCAGTATCTTGCTCTTCCTCTTCTCCTCTGGCATCCCTATGACTCGGATGTTGGCACATTTGGTGATATCCCAGAGCCTTCTTATATTGTCTTTGATTTTTTTTAATTTTAGTTTTTTCTTTCTGTTTTGGTTGACTGTTTATTTCTTCCTTATGTTCCCAATGATTGATTTAAATCCCACCTTCCTTCCCCTATAGATCTCAATATGATCTCTAAGCATCTTTATCACCAGAATTTTGAACTCTGCATCTGGTAGGTTGGTTATCTCCATGTCACTTAGTTCTTTTTCTGGAGTTTTGATCCGTTCTTTTATTTGGGCCAATTTCTTTGTCTCCTCAATTGGGCTGCCTCTATGTGTTTATTTCTATGTATCAGGTGGAGTTTCTTTGACTCTGTCTTGGCACACCTGTTATGCTGTAAGGGGTGGAGCCTTAAGCATTGCGAGAGTGTGGTGACTCACTTCACTGCTTTGTGGAGCCGTATGTGGAGAAGGGGTCTGAGAGTGAACAATCCCACTTGCTTGGCCTTGACTTGTTTCCTGTCACTTCCCCAACTTCCCGTACGCTACTGGTGCCCTTTTAGCTGCTGCCCTGATGCTGAATCCCAGAGTATGTGGGTGTGCATACATTCTAGGATTGTGTCGCCCCTTTAAATGAACTCTCCTGGGAACTATCACTTTCTTCTGCTCCCATTGGTTTCACAGCCAGAAGTTATGAGGCTTTATTTTTTTGGCACTAGAGTCCTGGGATGCACAGTTTGGCCTGGGGCTGGTGTGGCTTGCTCCCCAGGAGTCCTTATTGGTTTTTATCTGTCACAGGCAAATGTGGGACTGCCCGTTCCACCGGCCACCCCTGCCGCTGTTTGCTTCCCCCGTTGCGCCACATTCTCCCCACTCCGGCTCTCCATCTGTGCCCCTCCTATCACCTGAATAAATATTTCTTTTTAAATCCTGGGTTATTAGACTTCCGTACAGTTCTATTTGCTTGCAGTTCTGGTTGTATTTTGTTTTGAGGCTAGTTATGATCCTTATTAGAGCTGTGCAAGGAAGTACCTACACCTCCATCTTGGCCAGAAATAAAATAAAGCTTTTTAACTTGCAAGGTTGTTTATGCATCTTGGGTTTGCTTATTTTTGAAGGTACGTGCATTTTAAAATCACCTTTTGTACTCTGTATTCTACCTTTTGATTGGAGTAGAAATTTGGATTGGAGACAAGAGGAAACGTTATATACAATATATATGCTTATATCCAACTGAGAAAAACTACCACTTTTGTCTGTACTTCTGCCAGCAGGAGGTTTTCTTTTAGTTTGTTTAGAAGAATTAGATACTGTCATCTGCATTGCATACAATATTTGACCAAAAATGTTCTTTTCTCCTTCGTGGCTTAAATGCTGAATGCCATAGGACCCTCTCTTTAGCTGAAGAACAGTTTAAGGTTTCATCTGTGACAATAGTAGCAATAAAGCCAAATACGATTTTAAATTATTATACCTGATAGATTAAGAATCATTATGTGAATACAAAATAGAACCAAAATTTCCTATGACTAACATTACACATGAAACATTGGCTGCTGTCTCCGTCACTATGTGACCCCTTGGCCTCTTGCTGCTGCTATATTGCCAAGATACTGCTTTCCAACCAGCTGATTCTGGACATGCTGGATGTGAAGGGGAAGTAAGTTGCCATGAGAGTGGACCTCATCGTTCCTATGAAGAACAACCAGCTAACAAGGTACCAGAGAATCAAGACTGCCATCCCAAGCATCAAATTCTGCTTGGGCAATGGAGCCAAGTCAGCTGTTCTCATGAGCCACCTGGGTCAGGCTGGTGGTGTCCCCATTCCTGACAGGTACTCCTTGGAGCTGTCACTGTAGAGCTCAAATCTCTGCTGGGTGAGGATGTTCTGTTCTCAAGGACTGTGTGGGCCCTGAAGTGGAGGAAGCTTGGGCTGACCCAGCCACTGGGTCTGTCATCCTGCTGGAGAACCTTCGCTTTTCTATGGAGGAAGAAGGCAAGGGAAAAGATGCTTCTGGGAATTAGGTTAAAGCTGAGCCAGCTAAAGTAGAATCTTTCCAAGCTTCACTTTCTCAGCTGGGGGATATCTATGTCAATGATGCCTTTGGCACTGCTCACCAGCCCACAGCTCTATGGTGGGAGTCAATCTGCCACGGAAAGCTGAAGGTTTTCTGATGAAGGAGCTGAACTACTTTGCCAAGGCCTTGGAAAACCCAGAGCAACCCTTCCTGGCCATCTTGGGTGGAGCTAAAGTTGCAGACAAGATCCAGCTGTTCAGTAATATGCTGGACAGAGTCAATGAAATGATTATTGGCGGTAGAAGGACTTTTACTTTCCTTAAGGTGCTCAACAACATGGAGATTGGCACTTGTCTGTTTGATAGAGAGGGAGCCAAGATCATCAAAGATCTGATGTCCAAAGCTGAAAAGAATGGTATGAAGATTACCTTGCTGGTTGACTTTGTCACTCATGAGAATGCCAAGACTGGCAAAGCTACTGTGGCCTCTGCCGTACCTCCTGGCTGGATGGGCTTGGACTACGGTCCTAAGAGTAGCAAGAAGTACACCGTGGCTGTTGCTAGGGCCAAGCAGATTGTGTGGAAAAGATCTTTGGGTGTATTTGAATAGGAAACTTTTGCTCCAGGGTCCAAATCCCTCAAGGACAAGGAGGTGAAAGCCTCTCCCAGGGGCTGCATCACTGTCATAGGTGGTGGAGATATTGCCATTTGCTGCACTAAATGGGACACAGAGGACAAAGTCAGCCACACCAGCACTGAGGGGTGGTGTCAGTGTAGAGCTCCTGGAAGGTAACGCCCTTCCTGAAGTGGATGCTCTCAGCAATATTTCCTGCCTTTCTGTTCCTTGCCGCATCCCCTAACTCAGCTTGGTGCTTTCCACATCAGTACCTGGTCCTGGCTAAAGTCCTCCCCCATGGCAAGATTCAGCAACTAGTGGCCAAGAGTTGAAGCCCAGGAACACTTAACACAGCTGCATAGCAGCATGTCATCTCATCTTCACTGCACCCTGGTTTCAACTATATTCTTCAGGATCCCATTTGAATTTCTTAGTGGCTAAACCGTTGTACACTCTAGAGTGCACATATTGATCTTTTGTCTGGTAAACCAAACAGTTAGCTTAATTCTCTTCTGGGAGTAGCTTAATCTGATTAGTTGTGTCATTGCTTTGCACTCATTATGCAAATGAGACATAGTTCCAATTGTAGGGAGGGAGGGAGACGAAGTTGGTGATCTAGTCAATACATAATAGAAGTATTCGTTGAAACTGGCAAAAGAGTACACATAGAACCACTTTGGAAAACTCTTTGGCATTTTCTACCGAAGTTGATATACACATACTCTAAGACCCTGCAATTCAACTGGTAGACACACACCCAGGAGAAATAAGTGTACCTATGCACCATACACACACCCCAGGATGCTCACAGCAGTACTGTTAATAACATCAATATTAGCATAGATAAATATTTTGTGGATTAGCCACGTGAAGATTACTATAAAGCAGTAAAAAGCAACAAACAACCACTACCCCTGACAGCGTGAGTGAATCCTCCAACACAGTAGCTGCCCTTTACTAGGGCAGAGGCCACGCCCCAGTCACGTAGCACCGAGGTTCAGAGCGCAGGATACCGGTGTTTCTGGAGATGGTTAATTTCAACCAGAAATTTCTTTCTGCCTTAAAATTGATGAAGTGGTTTCCCCAAAACCATTACTTCACTCATCCTATTAAAGGGAAAATTGACCATTTTAAAAGAACATCATCCTTTGATAGTTGTCATCTGAGATATTTAAAGATTCTTTTAAAAAGTCAGCAGCAAGAGGGGATAAAAGCAAATGCAGGTATCTTACCTCGGATCTTATAGATCTGAATATATGCACAGAAATACCTAATACTCCGAAACCAGCCATTTTGTCTGATAGGATCTCTTTTTACTATGTGATTGAGTGATACAAAAGTCAAAGGAAGAGGTTAAATGAAATTTATAACACTTTTTAGTTTTTACAAATAAAACAAATATAAACACAAAAAAATTAAGATGCTGGATATAAGGTAAAACACATTTACTCACCTTCTCCCAATTTCTAGTCATGTTCCTCTTGGATGTCTAATGTTAACACTTTTTGGCTATTTCTTTTGATGATTTTTAATGATAGGTTTCTATCATATTTCTCAATTTGTCAGTTTTAGATACTCTGTTGATATTTTGTTTTTAGAAATCACAATTTAGCTGTCTTATAACCCATATTCCTTGGTTATCCCTCTAATATATTATGATTTTATTTAAATAGTATAGATCTTTTATGATATAAATGATGTCTAATGTTAAATATTTTTTCTTTTATGTTTGTATGTTCTATCTTGAAATATAATTATTGTTTTTCCTGGTTGCTAATCCTTCATGTACTTTTTATACTATTTTTCATTGTTATATTATTTTCCTGTTTCACAAATATTTTAATACAGGGTGGGCAAAAATAGGTTTACGGTTGTAGAACAAATAAGTAGTGTGATAATAAATAATAGTACAAGAATAAACTGCACATTTTGTGTACTCACAACTGCAAACTCACTTTTGCCCACTCCGTATATTCATGTTTGTAAGGAGTCCCACTTTGTTTTATCTGTGTTCTGCCTGACCAGGAGTTTGTTCTTCGGACCCACGGCACTTTTTTGTCTCTGTTCTGCCTGACCAGGAGTTTGTTCTTCGGACCCACTGCACTTTTCTGTGCTGTGGGGCCACCTTGTCTGGGAATCTACACCTTCATCTTTCTGGGTTTCCTTTCTCATTTTGCTTGAGCACATTGTCAATAGTTTCTTAAAAAATGTTGCACGAGCAGTACACTTTCTTAGTCTTTTCATATCTTTTTTATATCCAAATCATTTTTATACTCTATAGTAGTCTTCTTTAGTCTATATACTTATTCCTTCAAGTTTGGGTAATATCTGTATTTTGTCAGTATGCATTTTGTGTAGTTTTTTCCATTTTATCTTTTTGAAGCGAGCCAGATTAGGCCTTCTCGTATTGATAATCTCTATCATCTTTCTTCTCGTGTTTTAGTTCATATTTTTATGGACAACATGTTGAACTCTGTCTTCTAAAATTTGTATTGAAAGTTATCCTCAGTCTTTTGAATAATCTTTTGCCTTTCAGATTTTTTATTTAATAAAGTGTGCTTTACTAAAAAATCTGCATATTTTTATTTGCAATTAACCTTTCACTTTGAGGTCCTGGAAGGACCTGATTGAAGAGCTAATCAAGATGATTTAAAACTCTGGGTTGTGAGGTCAAGGCTATAAGGTGATTAGGTAGAGAGCCAGCTGTTTTGCTAGGGTAGCGTCAAATGCAAGAATACGTAGATTTTATTTTCCCTCTGGGAGCATATCATTTCTTCAGAGAGATAACCTTCATACTTAGCCCTGGGGGAGAGGTGGCTACAAGTATTTGGGGACACAGCTGTTCTTGGCCACAAGTGGAAAAAGTGTTCACTCATATAGAAAAGTGCCCATCACTTTTTTCAAATTATATCTGTTATTATGACCCCATCTTAGAAACAAATTTTATTTCACATGACCGAATTGTGGAAAAAACAAAACACCACAAACTTAGTGCCCTAGTAACTCTAAACCTTCACCTGTTGGGATTTATATTTCAATATTTAGAGAGCTTAAATCCCTGTTTTAGAATTATAGTCCACTTGACATAGGGGAGGCCCAGCTGCTAAATTGCAGTGTCTCATGCAACAAATAAAATGTTGAATGCTAAGCTGATTTCTTCAAAATATTTAGTTATCACTTATTTATTCCAAAATATTTCACCTATGCATCAGCTACTCTTCTTTTTTGTTTTTTTTTTAAGAATTTATTTATTTTTAAAGAGAAGATGAAGGGATAGACAAAGAGAAGGAGAGAAACATCAGTGTGTGGTTGCCTCTCACATTGCCCCCTACTGGGGACCTGGCCTGCAACCTTGGCATGTTCTCTGACTGTTAATTGAACTGGCAATCCTTTGTTTCACAGGCCGGCGTGCAGTCCATTAAGCTACACCAGCCAGGACTCAACTATTCTCTTCTGTGTTGACTTTTCTTCATACAAAAGTTAAAATAATTTCGGACAAATTATTCAGATGCTGAAATTACATTTTCATTGATTTCAAGTATATCATAGGCTGGTAGAATTAAATATAGGCTTTATATAATGGAGCCTATTTCTTAAAATGATACAGAAAATGCACATAATTCTGGAAATTGTAATGTTTAAGTGCTTAGAAGCCCTCTCCTGTAATTCTGCTTCAAACACACACATACAAGTATATATAGTGCAGTTAGTTCTGTAGCCACAGAACTAGCAGCAGCTTTGGAAAGAAAATGTAGAAGAAAGAATGCCCTGAGCATCCCTTTGAATAGCTCAGGCAAGAACAGGTGTTATTATCCCAGGAGGAAACTATAAGTGACTTTTTGTAATTGGGAGTATGCCGTACCTTGATAAGAACTTGTGGATAAGGAAACAAGAGAACAGCAAATAGCCAAGGGGAAGAAAGCTAGAAAAGCTTGCTGTGTTTCTTCACTTAAATATATGGTATGTCTTTAAGGACTGCAGGCTTTACAAGGGGAAGAAGACTAATTTAGGATGCTACTTACTTCTGTTTCCAGAAGAAAAAGACTCCTGTAGAATGTGATTTTAAGTAGGTCATGGACCAAAAATAAGGAACAAGACCTATCAGGTAGCTTTATGAACATCAAGGTTTAAGAAATTTCATACTTTGGAGAGTTCTCCAGTGCTTTATACAATATTATAAAGGAAACAGCAGTAAAAAGTAACCATGCTAGTACATTTCTTACCATCTCACCGGTAAGAAATTACTGAGAGTCAGAGTCTACGTGGTTTTGCTGTTCTTGTTGTCTTGTTTGTTGGATGGTTTGCTCTGGATATTTGCTTATTTCTTTGCTTGTTGATTTTTAGTATATAAATAAAACTGTGCAAGGCCAAAAAAAGAAAATCTTTCGGGAAGTTTTAAGATAACATCATACATTTTTTAAGGTTTTCTAAGGCTGAGGTTCTATTTTGTTTTTTCTTAAAAGGAATGTCATAATGCTGCACATTTTTGCTTATTGTACATTTTTGCTTACTCCACATTTTTGCTTATTCATGAAACTCAGAAGAAATTCTGTCCATTGACAATCTCTCATTGTGTATTCATCACCACTTTGAACCCTCATTTACTCTGAAATTAAGTGTTCAATGATATTCATGTTATAAATTCATTCTCAGTTGCAAAATGTTCCTGGTGCTTGTGAAATTGTACTTTAATCACTTTGAGTCAAAAGTTTAGCAAAAACAGTACTTTGACATACAATGTCAGCATGTTCTGAGATTTTGATAAATGTGGGCAAAATCAATAGATAGATACATAAGGAGAACCCAAATAAAATTATCATAGTTCAAAAGCTTTTCTTAACATAACTCACAGCTGTAGACTTTCCCTTTCAGTAATAAAAGAAAATAAATAAGTCATGGAAATATAATGTATAACATGATGACTATAATCAATAATAATTTACTACTAATTTGAAAGTTGCTAAGGAAGTCAATCTTAAAGTTCTAGATACAAGAAAGCATATTTTTGTAACTGCATGGGAGCAGAGGGCAACTAGATTTCATGTGATGGTCATTTTGCAGTGGGTACAGATGTTGAATCATTAGGTTGTGCACCTAAAATTAATATGTGTCAATTAGAAGTCAATTTTAAATAGGAAAGAAAACAGTTTTGATAACTAGAAAGCATACTCCCACCTTTCTATTCAAGGAAGAATTATTTGCAGGAGGCAGAATAATAACTCGAATATAAATAAACAAAATCAGTAACTGAAAAATACCATTGTATTCCAGTGTAATGTGAATTTTTAAGTTATTTAGTACTTCTAGTGTAGGTATTTGAGAACGCTTGTTCCATCCATGGGTCAACATTGATCGATACTTTGAATTTAAATATTGTCCATAATCATATCCCATTCCATCTGTTTTCTCCTAATATGCCACCCTATTAGATCTTCCCTTCAGCATTTTGTGTAATTCTTCCCCTCTTTAAAGATAAAGCAAACAAAAATATATACTACTGTCCATTGTTATCCATGTACATACCTGCTGCCTTATATCCATTCACTTCTCAACTGGTGACAATCTGCATTCAGTTTCCATCTCTCATTAAGTTCAGTTCACCAGTAAGCCCTTAATTTCTGAATCCAATAAAGATTTTCTCTGTCTTTCCTGAATTCTTTGGGACATTTAACATGTCTGAACAGTCCCCTTTCTTTGTGGATTCTCTTCCATTGACTTCTGAGACAAATTTTTTTTTTCTAATTATTTTCTACCATCTTGAGTTTGTTCTTCTGGGTAACTTTTATTGGTCTCTCTGTATAATTCTTACATACCCATGTTCTTCTGAATTCCATACTGCTTCTCTTTCCCTCTCTCTCTTTTGGTTCCATAGAGCTTGTCTGTGTATCTGCACTTTCTTGTTATTTATTCCAAATGTTTCTTGGAGACCCAGAATTAGACATTCAGCTTACTCTGTTACTGTACCTATATTCTCACCTGAAGGCCAGCAAAGGAATTTGGGGGTTGTTCTTGAGTCTTTCTTCTCTCTTACCCTCAAATTTAAAGAAGTTTCAATCTCATAGACTTTTACCTTTTTAATATCTCTTAATTTTTTTCCACTTGGTGTTTTCTATAACTATTGTCTGTATGCTTCAGTCCCAGTTATATCTCGCAGTGCTAGAGTGACACCCTAATTTCCTGTGTTGTCCTTAGTCTTGCCAACCCCGATTAGTCCCCTCCTCTAAACTCCTTCCCTTCTCACACTTATCATTCACATAGCAGTTTGTGTTATAGCACCAATTTACATCATAACATGTTATAATAATAATGCTACATGTAAATATCCCCCAATTTTTGATTAGACAAAAGTGTGCTTAAAGAGTATCAAGATAAAATGTCAAGGGCCTTAAGAAATATGTTCTTTTAATATAAAGAAATAAAAATTGATTTTGTGCTATATCGTTTTGGGATTCACAATGTATAGAAGCAAATCTTGCAATTACAGTTATTTCCCATTACACATAGTAAGTGTCTGTGTCTGAGTAAATCAGTCAGGGAGTTTAGTTTAGTTTGAATCATTGGGAAAGGAGAGAATTGAGGTACTATAAAGTGTGAAGAGTTAAGTGAAATGTACATCTTTGCTATTTTTGCATAAGGTAGACCTTTCCCTTCCAATTACAAAAAAGTCATTTTTACTCCCCTCTCTCTTGGGTTGCTTGTTTGCTATCGTAAGTACATTTCTGAGAAAAGAGAAAATATACATGTACTCTGTCTTTGCATTTAAAACAGTATGGATTCATACACAGGCTACTATTTAAAAAATCAAGAACTTAAATAATGAATTTTGTTTTTTTATTAAGGTTGTTTTAAAGAAATAGTTATCTGAGAAGAGGTATGATTTTTTTATCAAGGTGAAGACATCACATTTTACTTTAATATAGCTACAATTACTCCTGTCATCAATTGCTTTGTTAGTAGGTCAAGGAGAAATTATACCTAAGAAGGGTCCATGGAGTAAAGAGACCAATCATATCAGAATTAAAATTAAATTGAAAAAATTTAAATCAAGGAAAGCAGTTATTTCTACTTTTAGTATGAGGTGCAAATTCATGCATTTTAAATGGGAAATGGGAAATTTCATAGCCGCTGAAGAGCAGTGATGTGAGCTCTGAGGTCAGGGTGGAGGCAGGGTACCATCTAGCTGTGGCAGCTTCTGCTCAGTTAGAAAATTACATTAGAAACATTCTAACTACATTATAGAGCCACAAGAAAATTTACAGTAATTTCTTTTTAGTGGAACAAAGGGGTTATTCTTTTTCCGTGCAGCTTCATTATCCAATCGAGCCACATTTATCAGGAGTGTATGATTAGTCAGAGAAAGGCATTTGCTATGCGCACACCTGCACACACTCACACACGCAACATTTACCGACCAACTGTTATTTCTTTGTTTTAGTTTGAATATTAATTCACTTTACCTGAAATGCCTTTCTCTTAGCCCTGACTTGTGTGGCTCAGATAGCTGGGCATCGTCCCACAAAGTGGAAGGTTGCTGGTTTGATTCCCATTTAGGGCACATGCCTAGGCTGCGGTTCTGCTCAGCATGTGTGAGAGCAGCCAATTAATTGATGCTTCTCCCCCCATGTGGATGGTTCTCTCCTTCCTTTTCTCCCTCCTCTCTTTCTAAAAATAAGTAAAACATTTCACTTAATTGCTCTCTAAACTATTTTACCTAAAATGTGTTCATAATTTCATATTTAATATGACACTTAAATAGAATAAAAGGTTGTGTGAAATTAAAATTACGATATCAATAATCTTTCTAGCATGCAGAATGAAACAGGCATTTGACCAGATAAAAAAGTATTTCTGTAAACAATGCTGCGATGAACATAGCAGTGCATATATTCTTTCTTTTTTTATTATTGTTCAACTAGAGCTGTCCTCATTTTGGATATATGTCTAGAAGTGAAATCTGTGGGTCATAATGCTGTTTCATTTTTAATTTTTTGAGGTAACTCCATACTGTTTCCCACAGTGGCTGCACCAGTCTGCATTCCCACCAACAGTGCAAAAGGATTCCCTTTGCTCCACATTCTCTCCAATACTTGTTTGTTCATTTATTGATGATAGCCACTCTGGCAAGAGTGGGGTGATAGTTCATCATGGTTTTAGTTTGCATTTCTTAAATGATTAGTGTTGTTGAGCATCTTTGCATATGGTAGTTAGAAAATAGTCATGGAAAATATGGGAAATATAGTCAATGATACTGTAATAGCTGTGTGTGGTGCCAGGTAGGGACTAAAAATACAAAGGGGACCACTTTGTAAAATATAAGATTGTCTGACCACTATGCTATACACCTGAAACTAAGACAAAATAATATTCAAGGTAACTGTAATTGGAAAAAATTATAAAATAATAAAAATAAATCAATTTCAATAAAAAGTACGTATGCTAATTAAATACAAACTGTATCAACTAAATTTGTAAAAGTTGTATAAATTTCTGATCATTTATATAACATTCTAGTTAAAACAAATACATTTTGAAGTGGAAAGTAGCGCAGTGGTAAACAGTTTGACTTGGACAGTTGCATAAATGGGCACTAAAACAGCCCAACAGCGAAGATGAATGTAGCATCTACAAATTTAGGAAAGTACTTCAAGAATAGAGATATTTACAAGCAATTAGTATATCCATGCTTTGTTAGAAAAAAAGCTTATTGCGAGTGAGGACTCATTAACTCTTTCAGGCACAGAGATTCTATTTTCCAAATAACTTCATTCACATAAGTGATGTGCTTTGTCTAAGTTAGGATTCAGCTTCCAGCTGTTTTCTGGTATTGGAAAGTGAAACATTGAGGTTTAAAATTGTTCTGGGGACACAGCCTTTTCTGTCATGGATTCTAGCAGATGCTGGTATAATTTAATATTCGTGAAAGACAGAGCAAATATAGAATAGCATTAAATTGCTTTTGCTGAGTTTTCAAGCCAGATGTCCCTTGGCATTTACATGGAAGGAGTCTACTGCGTAACAAGTTGCATATTTTTGTGCGCAAGTTCTCAGCCATGGTATGTAGTCATTGGTGTTTTGACAGCCATCTGCTCAGGCCTTACTTTCTCTACTCAGCCATAGCTAAATTTCAACATTTTTCAAAGTGGAAAATTCCCAGTAGTTTTGAATGTAAGAGAACAGAAAACTGGTATTCAGTATTAAAAATAAAAAAGTAACACATATCTTTTGCTCAGCAATAACCTGCATGTTGAACAAGGATGTCTTATAAATGGTGATACCAAATAAATAAGCTCATTGGGAACAGAGACCCTCATCCTCTCATTGAGGTTTGATTATGTACAAGGCTCTAGCTAGACTAACCCAGGGAGGTCCAGGAATGAATCACTCCACAGTGACGAGTTTAAGGTTGCCTTTGTCTTGTATACACTAAGCACTTCATAAATTTTGCTGAAAGAATGAATGAACATATTAGAATCCTTATGTAATAGCCAACTTATTCGTAGAAATGTCTCCAAACAGCCGGTAGGTTTTAGATGTGTGCAAATATGCACACATATGCGCATGCATGTTTACGTATGTTTATACACTGTAAGTGAATGAAAGAGTTTGATAAGAACGTTTGAGCATGTACATGCTCAACTTTTAACTATGCACTTAGTAATATGCTAGGCATTCTGGAGGTTCAAAACAATGTCTACATAAAAAGAATAAAACAAAAAAAATTTAAATGATAGATTTTATGATATAGATGAATTGATAAATAGGAAAGAATGGGGAAATTTTTAATCAAGAGGCTATATTTCTAGCTGATTTTGAAGGAAACATTAAATTTAGAGCAATAGAGAATAATTAAGGTAGATAATTAACACAATGTGGAAGAGGTAAGTAATGTTGTATTTGTGCACTGAGTCCTTTATCAAATTTTAAAATACTTTCTTGAGTCCAGCATTACATTAAAAAGATATGTTATTCAACAAGCTTTCAATTTAGCTTACATAAGTAGAGTCACAAACAGATACTATTATCCAGAAATCTTAAGGTCCTGTATCTATCATTGCTGTAAGCAGGACTTATAAGCCTGCTTCATTGCCCACAGGGTAGGTTAAACATGTTTCATGAAAGAATAACACGTTACTGGGCATATTTACTGTAGCCTAGCAATATATAGTATTCTAAAAATTTTACTTAAATCTCTTATTTCAACATGCTTGGGACCAGTTATGTTTAGAGTTTTGTGAGTGAATAAATATATATACTGAAGACATTTTATTCAATAAGTTGAACTTCTTGAGTTTTGAATAATTTTGAAGCCTGAGGGGATTGCTATGGTCCTGAAATTTAATCTGTTTTGTGTCTCTAAGTATACTCTTAGTATTGTATACTATTTATCACCGATTTAATATTTTGAATAAAACAATTACTTTTGGTATATTTTACTCTTACCAATTTTTTCTAGCCATAAACCAATCTAGTGTCCATCACAAAATTCATTATCAATAAGAAAAAAATGACCAAACTTTGACAATTTTCACATGACCGAATCCACCAGATATGTAGCTCACTTCCAAAATAATCCAGGGTATATTATCTAGATATGATTTTAGATGATACAATATATTGTTAAATTAACCAGCAGTACAAAAAAAAGATAAAATATTATTTAAAACACAGGAGAGAATAAGTTAGAGAAATGGGGAGATAAATCAGAAGTTTCATGCATAAAACTAAAGAGCAATTTATTCTGGAAGCAAAAATCTCATGACACTAAAACAAGATGATGAAGAAATTACTCTGCATGCAAGTGTGGAGAAAAAAATAGCTTGTGATACCACAGTGATCTGAGAGCTCATTATACAGAAGAGATGAAGAGCTTTAACTACCATGCAATTAAAGTACTAGAGAATATAAATATGAGTGTAATGTGTGTGGCAGCTTATGAAAACTCAGAAGTGGGTGGAATTGTAGTAGAATGATGCTCTAGAAAAAGGAAAATGATTAGAAATATTTAATTAGAAGACAGTAAATCACTTTCAGTAGCATCTTTCAAGCAAGAATGTTTCATTTTGGATGTCATACTTTTACTAAGATTGATATTCCAAAGGCTTATCATCCCTGGACACTTATGGAGATGTCCTTCTTCACCCCGATAATATGTATTCTAGACTTTGTCAGCTTGTTTGCCAGGCAGGATTGGGAACTGGTAAGTTTCAGGGTGGATAATTAGTAACCACTCCACGTTATAAAGAATCATACTCTTCTCTATTTGTGCCCCAAACTCATTGACTCTAATGAAGATAAAACACTTTCTGAAGATATGAAAATTCTTGGAATGAAAATACTTGTACTGGTATTTACTTGTGGGAACTCTAAAAGAAAATTAGAAAATTTATAGGGACTGAAGTTATCAAAGAACCTAAAATTGGTGATGATGAGTTATTTCCTTAATGCCTACTAATGATTGGAAAAAAGAGAAATGCTTTTAAGTACATGAGGTTTGGGAAATTACATTAGTTCTAAAAAAAGAGTTGTGAGAAAAATAAAATATCTGAATTGTGAGGAAAAAAGCACACCCCACAAAAATCAAAGGAGATATTTGGAAATGTGTTTAATGAGCAGTAGTAACTTACTTTTGGTCACATTTTAAAAGTAGTTTTTCAAAATTTTCTAGTTTTGAAAGGCAGAAGTTGATTTTTAGGATAGGCAACCAGTTATAGAGCTTTTTGCCTTTACTGATTGGGTCAGTTCTGCTACAGAATGGACTCATCGGGGAGAGCAAAATCTTATTACCAAATGGACCCCCACTGTTCTCCCAGGGTCCTCCTGTACTAGGTTCGCCTTGCCCACCACCAGGGGATGATGTATGAAATGCCAGAGACTGGTGGAAAGGAAAGGAACTATTTATTCAAAAAGTTATACAGGCTTAGAATAATGACCTAATGTCTTCATTAAAATACTACAGTCCTTTAGAATGCCCACAAATGCACACAGTCCTTCCTTCTCTCTCTGCCCAGTCCAGGGTACCCATATCTCAGGAAAAGAAATAGAAGTCCATGGCTCAGGTAACCCCTCAGTTCCCGGCACCATCAGCTGTGCTGCCACCGCGATCTCCAGTTAATCATCCAAAACCATGTGGCGCCTCCTTGTGGCCCACCAGCAAGGGTCCTTTTCCCCCTTTCCTTCATGTAGCATCTCTTCTGCATTCTTCCAAACTGCTAAGAGAGAATGCTACATGGCTGCTGTATCTGGCCTCCCAGCCTCCAAAGCTGCGTGGTCCCTTTCCTTTCTCCAAGCTCTCATGCAGGGGCTGTAACCAGGGGGAGCTGTCTCCCAGTTACATCCTGGTTGGAAGTCACTCCCATTTCCTTCACTCAAAGCTTGGCCACAGCTACTTAACATATCCATGAAATCCATTAAAAGTTATAGATATGTTAAATGATCATTCCTTAGGTTATCTGTAAAACTGTTGCTGTGCAAAACAACTCTCAATGGCTTTGCTCCATGTGTCCCATCCCCCAGTTCAGACTCGTGGGGGTGAGGACATCCTGTATTTTTAATACTTTCTGGACACCCTGAGTTCTAGACCCCAGATCTACTTGCTAAAATCCACCTCTGGCTCTGGAATAGAACATAGAATTTTTCCCTTTGAAAGCAGTTGACCGAGAATCAGATCCTTTCTCTAAGACCTTATTTTTAATTTTTTTTAATCTCCAAACCTAGGTTCCAGATCGTTGTCTAGGCATATAAGGTAAACATTAGCCGAATCTTATTTCTCTGGATTTGGATACAGCTCTACCTTAGCTCACCCTCTGGACTTGGAGTCTGCTTTGATTGACTTTGGGTACCTTTGAAATTTTCTACTACTGTTTGCTGTCAACCCATACTTCTGGTCCTTTATTAACTATTTCCAGTATGAGAATGCTTCTAACACAACTTATCTACTTTGTAAAGACAGAGCCCTTAACTGTATGGTTCATTCTTGTACAATTACCCCTTAGCTAAGTGCCTAGACAGTTGGAAGAATTCAATAATTATGTGTCATATATGGTCAAATAAGTCCTAGGATTGAATTTGAAAAACACAAGTTCTGGATTTAGGAAATTATCTGTCATTACTGATCTTCAATTATTTTATTTATAAGATTTAGATAATAAATGTCCCATTTATCTTATTGTTTAATTGTGAGAATCAAGATAAGTGACAATATTTTGTAAAGTTCAGTGCTACACATTCATTGTGATCGATAAATTGCATTACTCGGACATTTATAGTACATACTGCGCAACAGAAACTCCTGGGTTTTTTTGCTTGTTTCAAATCAGCCGAACTAGAGCAAATAAACTTACCCCATGCAGAGGTTTTTTGTTTTTGTTTTTCTTTAAAGAAGTTGAACTCATTACTAAATCAGTGCACAGAATCTCTGGAGTCCTTTACTACCTTTATGAATATTTACTGCATACTTATTTGATATTAATACTTGAGTCATCTCTGAGAATAAAAACATTAATAAAGTATGACTTCTATCTTCAAGGAACTTGTGGTTAGTGATCACAGGATGTCGGTAAAGGGAAAAACAAAATTATGACAAAAACTCATATCTGAGAGTTTTATAAGTATATGCTTGGTAAATGAATATTATTATTAACAATTGCATGCTAAATGACTATAAAATGCTGAAATTTTTACTTCAAGTATTTATAAGAGCAAACATAATATTTGTGAGTTTTTCTGTGTATTTATTTGTGTGTTTGAACAGCTGGCAGAGAACAAGGTGTTTTGCTCTAAACACTGTCAAATCTCACTTCGAAAAAAAATTGTCTATAAAACAAGTGTTTCCACAAATATATGAAAGCTGCATAGAATGTGCTTTTAAAGCATAAAACAGAATTAGATGCTTGAGTCACCTGTAAAGTTTTTTTTTTTAATGTAACCCTCATTCTTAGCCATATGGATCAGGCCAAGACCTGGTCCAATTTGAAAGTGCTAATGAAATGCAAAAGTTCCAGAAGCAACCCAGCGGTCAGGAAAGATCTCAGAAGAAATGAGATATAAGGAAGGTAGGAAGGTATGAAGAGTGGAGGGAGGTTAAGGAGCGGAGATTTCTAGCCAAAATCCTGAGGAAGGAAAAGGCAGAGCCTTGTTCTGGAAACTGTTTAAAGGCAGTATTCTTTTAATGTGACGAGAGGGTACTGTAAACCAGAATAGTGATTCTGGACTTATCCTAGATGTAATTACAATCCATTGAAAGATTTTAAGAGAAGTGACCTGATCAGATTTGCGTCAGAAGTAAGTCCATTTTGTTAAAAACGGACTGAAGACAGGCGAAGGATAATCGGGAGTCCTTCTTGAGTCTGGTGCAGAGTCCAGATGTTAAATGCTTGCAACACGGCCCCAAGGTTGGCAGTGGGGCTGGAGGGAAGCAGGTGGCCCTGAAATTAAAGTTGAAGTTACAATAGTATGTAGTGATGGGCCGGCATCAGCTCAGCAGAGACTCCCAGTTTTCCGTATGGGAGGACAAAGTGCGTTGAGCTGCAGAAAACTCAGAAGCTACTTGTTGTGCGTGGGGTCGGGGGATGGCAGTGGTACTGGAGCACTGGAAACCGTTCGCTCTGTTTTGGGTGCATGAAATTTGAGATCCTCAGTTAATATCTAAGTGGAGATATCAACCCAGCAGTTGGAGAAGTAAGCCCGGAGCTTCAAAAAGATCTGTGGCCCAAAGATGTAAGTTGGGAATTGTTGCCTGTACAGATGGTGTATAAATGACTTGGAAATGCATGAAATTATCTGGGGAGGAGAATGAAATAAGAAAAGGATCTGAGTTCTGCCCCAAGGAACTCTACATCTAACTGATAAACACAAATGAAAAAGAGGGAAGTGAATGGTTTCTTTTTCCTTTTGTGTGGGTCTTTTAAGCCGGGGGAAATACAATGTAAATCAGTGTTGTTTTACGTGTGTTTCATCATTAGCGATAAGAAACTGTCAGCAGTTCTAAAAGAACAGGGCCCATGGGAAGCAGCGTCTTTTTGCTGCCATTGTACGCATCAAAGCTTCCATGAGCTCCTTCTTCTCTTTTTGTCTGAGGGACGTAAATACGAGCTAATGCTCCTTGCATAGCAATTAGCTGAGAGATTTACTATATTTTTATTTTTATTTTTTGGATTGTTAGCAGGCCTAATGTTTTAATTTGTATGCTTTTTAAAATTTTATCAACACTCCTCTTGTAGGGTAATTGCCTAATTAAGGCTATACTTTCATTTCCAGTGACTTAAAAGTGGTTTGCGTTTCCTCTCCTTTGCCTTTTTTTACTTCTCATTTTGAGCTTTCAGGCAGACCTGCCAAAGAGACAACTAGTTTAGAGGCTTGGTTTTGGAACCCAGGAGGAAGAGAACAGATACCGAACATATGTTCTGCTGATATTGGTGGAGTGAAGTGGGAAGGATCTTGGAAGCGGTCTAATTCTCCCCAACTGCCACCCCCTCAATGAATATTTTGGGTATTCTTATGTTAGAACATTCTAAGTTAGAGCTCTAGCTATAATAATTATTTTGTGTCATATGGTATTGAAACCTTTAGGATGATTCCATATTGTTCTATAAATGGCACCTTAAAAAAAACCAATTTGGCGATTCTGAATTTAAATGGTAGTGGGTAAGAGTTCTATGCGAATCGTAAGGGCAAAAAATCTTGCCAGTAGAGCAGTGCCCATCGGATAATAGGTACTCAAAATAATGGAAGTGGGGGTAGTGGGGACTTGTATTGGGGGGGAGATACTTTTGAAATTAGATAGACAATCTATTCTGCCCAGCCATAGAGATATTTTGCCAAATTTGTTTTTGCTTTGCATTTCAAGAAGTCTTTATTGCTTTTCATATCTTTTATGAGAGGTAGTATGGTCAACCTCAATTTTCCAAATTTAGAGTGGTTAGAGTTGGTTTCAAAAAAGATATTTGGAGGACTTGGAGGAAGTTTGAGTACAAAGGCCTTACTTGCATTCACTGCCAGAAAGATCTCCTTTTATGCTCTTCTGGTGCAACTGTTAGTGTTCTCGCCAGAAACCTGGGTGATAATGGCAATTATTTTCTTACGTGGGTTTCAGTTTTCCGTCATTGCAAATTTATAGTGTAATGCTGTCTTAATGAGATTAACAATATCCCCTGTCAGAAATTTAATAAATATTGTATCGCTTGCCTGGGCCAAGGGACGACAGTGGCATTTGGGTTCATAGTGGCCCCTCTTAGTCCTTATTTTAGACAGAATATCTGCTATGTAGAGTTAAGTATTGGTATTCTACAGGCAAACCCTGATTACAATCCACCGAAGTATGGTGACATCTGGTTTGTTTCTGATGATCATAAAAATACTTAAATTTTCATCTTACTCTATTTGGAAAGACCAAAGTATTTCAAAAATTAATTCCAAAGAGGAACATGTACTACCTTTTTATGATTACGAAAGAAGAAGACCAAACTGACCCAGAAGCCTCTCAGAATCTCATCTTATTTGGAAGCTGGGAAGGACAGAGCTAAACAACAGCAGAAGACAACTTCGAAAGGCACGTGAGCATGAGTTAGGACCAGAATTTGTGCTTTCCATTTTTTTTTCTGAACAACTGGATTCAACATTATTTTTTCCACCTATAATCATTGTTGTGTTTGGACAGATATTAGTTCAAATTGGACTGATTTTCTAGTCCTATAAAACTCCCTGTCTGCATCACGGATCAAGAGCACTGAGTTACTTCCTGCAGTACACAGCTGGGAGTGATTCTCTGCAGCAACAGTCTGTTTTGTCCCGTTTTGGTTTTATACTAATGTGTTTCTACACACCCACATAGCTGAGGATTTCAGCAGACAAGTGTCTCCTTTTCTTCCTTGACACGTCTCAGAACATTTTAAATTGGCGGATTCTCCTTTGTCTTTCAGATTGTTTGCACGCATGAATATTATTTAAAAAATGCTCTACCGACAGAGAAGACTGAAATGGAAAGTTACAAGGATTCAGACAGTTTCCTCTTACACTTTTGAGGGATGATAGGGACTTGGCATGAACATGCAGGAGAAATACTGTGTGCCAAGACCAGCATGACAGAAGGAGAGAGAGAGAGAGAGAGAGAGACAAAAGAGAGGGAGGGAATATATTGTTTAAATGTATTGTATTGATTTTTAAAAATGATTAAAAATTGAATATATTGAAGAAAATTGTTCTATTGACGGATGACTGTTCCATAGCAAGTCTTCAGTACCATCTGTTATCAATTCTATTAACGAGGGTCTTTGCAAGCTGGATGATAGTAATGAGAAACATTGTTTGTAAAATTAAAATGCATGTATTGTGCATACCAATATATAAACATATATCATTATCTGTGACTGTGAATGATGATATTATAATGCTTTAGGCACAGGTAATGAAGACAGATACTCCGCAATATTTATTTAGTTTAATATCTAAACTGATGAAAACAAGAAAATATATTTATAAATTATTTTGCCAGAGTACATCAAAAAGATTTTTTAAAGGTATGAGTTAGATTGTGGTCATTTTTAAAATGATGATTTATAGTTAAAGTTAATTAAAATAAAGAGCACATTAGTAAAACAAAACAAAACTAGAGGGAAACTTTCACTATAGAGGAACCGAATTTTTAAAGTGGTACCATGGCCACTTCTATTGTATAAGCATTTGTGTAAGAAGTTGTGATTGTTGTCACTACTACTGTTCTTTAAATGAAGCATTCTGTACGTATTTATCCACTTTGTCAGATAAAGTTACTCTCTTGATCTTCCTATTTTTCCTATGTAGTTCTCTGTGTGTGTATGTGTGTGTGTGTGTGTGTGTGTGTGAGTCTACATGGGTATGTGTAATTATATGATCTTTTTATCCATCTGGCTATTTAATCCCAAACAACAGAAGTTACCAGTAGTAAAAATGTATTTGAATCATTTGCCAAGGTCAGCCCCAACCTGTGTTTTGCCTAGAGCCACCCTGCCCGAGCTATAAAGCAATCTGAGATGGCTGCTACTTGTGCTGGGCTTGGAGGTTCCCAGGCAAAGCCATGCTGTGAATCTAGGGTAGCTGCTGCTAATGCCGAGGCTGGCACCACTTAGCAAGGAGTATGGTAGTTGGGGGCTAATTGAGGCTGGCCGTTGCTTATTTGATAGGACTTAGGAAGTTGTGAAGCATGAGCCAAGACCAATCATTCATATGGAAAATCACTGTTAATGGTTTGGATAATGTTGAGAATTGTGCAGGATGGAGTCACAGGGGGTCTCCAGGATGGAGCCAATGGTGCTAGCCAGGTTGATGTAATCTCAGATATGGTACCTGCCTTCCAGCTCTGTGGCTCTTTAGGGGGAGGGCTCAGGAAAGGGACAATGGCCGCTACCTACCTTTCTGTCTGGAGAAAGCTATCTCCCAGTTCCTGCCTTGATGCCAGATACTTCAGTTCCTCCCTGTATGTCACTGATGCCTTTCAAGCTGCTATACTGACCTAGGGCTGGAGCTCAGAGGAAGTGAGTCTGAGTAATTCTGTGTGTGGTTTCTTTAAGGGGAACTGTTTGGGACTCCAGAGGTTTCTTCCACCAACTCAATCCCCACTGGTTTTTGTAGCAAAAAGTTATAGAGACTTATCTTTCTGGCATTGAAACCCTGGGCTGGAGGGCCTGGGGTGGGGCTAGGACCCCTCACTCCCAAGATATCCCTCTCAAATTTTATCCAACACACATGGAAGTGGGACCCACCTGTTCCATGTCTCCACCCTTCCTACCAGTTTGGATGGTTGTGGTTTGTTTAGTTCCACAGTCATTGAACTTCCATTCGATTTCTGACGGTTTTGAATGATCGTTGTTCTATAATTTAGTTGTAATTTTCATGTGATTGTGTGAGGAGATGAGCCATGTTTACCTATGCTACCATCTTGACTGGAAGTAGTGACCAATATTTTTGTAGTTTGTCTTCATGAAGCCAGTCAATATGGAGATGTGAAAGGTGGATGATTTGGACTTTTAAAAAACAAGTTGTGATTTACAGGTGGAACTGATTAGTAGGTAGTATGTGGAAGCCAGAAGACTAGTTTCCCTCTCCCAGTGATTCTAGGATCCACTGGGGAAAGCTACAACAGTGCCACTGTCAGAGGAAATTAAGGCTTCGATTTCATTAAAAATATTGAAGTGTGCTTTCTTAAGATGGGGAAATTTATAAATAAAATAATAGGACTTACAAAACTCTGATGGAAGCTGTCCTGTGAGTGTGAATATGGAATGGAAAAGGGAAACTAGATAGCATAAGAGTAAGGATGTATGTTGGAGGAAAAAATGATTTTCATTTAGAGTAGGGAGGGGAGTGAGGCAGGGTGGAAATTTAATATTAAAATTAATTTTGGTTTATTTGGAATTGCAATAATTATGTTTGAAATCTAGCTGTGCCAGTTAGGTTCCGGACATTATTTTATTTATTTGTAATATTGTAACTAGGGTTCCTTGAGCTGAATTATTTTTTGGGCTACCAGAACAATCTTCTTGTTCATCACCTAGAGAAGCATTGCCTAAGTCAGAGGGAATGAGTCTGAATTGTGCCACACAGTAGATGCTTACTCATACATTGGACGCATTTCACTGACTCAGTTGTAGTTCTTCAAAAGACAACATTTATGTATTAAATATGACTCTAAATCCAAGTTGCTCATTTTTATGAAGTCAAAGCTAGAAGAACTGGAAGACTGTACAAGGAAAATAGAACCACCTGCTGATTTCTGGCCTGCAGGTGTTTTGAAGGGACTTTCAGCTGTTTTGCTAATCCAGTAGTTTATTTTGCTTGGTTTTCCTGATTCTGAATGGGATTGCAAGTTTTCTTTTGTAGTATCCAATAATTGCTTTCACATTTGATTTAAGAAATATGAATTTAATATTTTACTGTTACTGATATTGAAAACTTCTAAAAATCCAGAGAATGAGATATATGATATACATATATACACATATATGTACATGCATGTATATACATATATATGGTTACATACACACATATATACTTATATATGTAATATTTCTATAGATTATTTGCCAAGTTTTATTAAGAAAATTTTTCTGCCTACAGAAAGTTGGAATAATCATACATAAACACCTATATTGATCTATAGATTTAAAAATTAACATCTTGCTGTATTTGCTGTATTATACCTCTACCCATTTTGTACACAACTATCCATAAATCTCTCTTAAACTTTGACCTATTGCATACTTCATGACTAAGCAGTTCATCATAAATATCATTAACTAAAGTTCAAAATTTATTTACCTTTTTTTAAGGAAAAAATTTTCTATAGTGAAATGTCCAAGTCTTCACTGGATGTAGCATTTACTCATTCAAAGTAGCATTAAAATTTTAACAAATACATTGAAAATAACACTAAAGTTTTAACAAAGTAACATTAAAATTTTAACACATATATATACACATATATAATAGAGAATATATAATGTGAATATAGAGAATATACATGTACATATGTAACCTGCATTATACAAACTCCTATTAGAATATTAGCATCACTCCAGAAGTTTCCTTTATGTCTGTTCAAAATCAGTATTTACCCCTAAAGTCAACCTTTTTTAATACGTTATTTTCCCAATGGATTAGGCTTACTTGTTCTTAAAGGTCACTTAAATGAGTAGTGGAGTATGTACTCTTTCTCCCTCTTTTTCTGTAGAACTTCTATTTTTTTGGCATCATACCTTTAGGATTCATCTTGTTGTTGCATATATCAGTAGTTTCAGTCATTTTAGTTTGGTATAGTGTTCCATTGTATGAACACACCTTAGGTTCTGTATCAGTTCTTCCACTGATGGAAACATAGGCTCCTTACAGATTTGACTCTGAGAAAAGCTTCTGTGAACATTCTTGTATAGGTCTATTCAGGGACAGGTACTGTTATTTCTATTGGGTAGTAACCTAAGAATGGAATTTGGGGGTTATGAGGTATTTCTACATTGAAATTTATTTTAATTGCCTGATTTCTAAAGTGGTTGTATTGATTTACAAAACTAATAACAATAGAGTGAAGTTCTAGTTGCTCCACAAACTTTTAAACATTTGGTATTGTCAATCTTTTTAATATTATACTCTTAACCTAAAGCAAAATAACCTTGTAAGTATATAAATTTACTGCTATTCATTCACCCTGTATTCCTTTGTTATAATCACCATATATATTAAATGAGCATACATTGACCCCCCCCGAAGCAATGTTATAATTTGTCTTTAAACATTGAAATGTATTTAGATAATTTAGGAGAAAAGTCTACTGATTTATATTCATGGTTACTTACACTTTCTTCTGTTATCTTCAATTTTCTATGAAACTCCTGCAGTGATTTTTCTTCTTTTAAAAAAATTTTCATTGCTGTTCAATTACAGTTGTCCCCATTTTTCTCCTATTACCCTCTCCCTGACTCACCCCCCTCTTCCACATTCAATCCAACCTCATGTTGTCTTTGTCTGTGGGTCTTCTATGCATGTTCCTTGACTTGACCCTTTCCCTTCTTTTCCCCATTAGTCCCCTCCCCTCTCCCCTCTGATCACTGTCAGTTTGTTCTTTATTTCCATGTCTCTGGTTATATTTTGCTTACTTGTCTGTTTTGTTCATTAGGTTCCACTTATAGGTGAGATCATATGGTATTTGTCTTTCTCCACCTGGCTTATTTCATTTAGCATAATGCTCTCCAGTTCCATCCATGTTGTTGTGAGGGTAGGAGTTCCTTCTTTTTTTCTGCTGCATAGTGTTCCATTATGTGAATGTTTCACAGTTTTTTGATCCACTCCTTTGCTGATGGACACTTAGGCTATTTCCATCACTTAGTTATTGTAAATGAGGTTGCTAAGAACATTGGGATGCATAGGTTTTTTTGAATTAATGTTTCAGGATTCTTAGGGTATACTCCCAGCAGTGGAATAGTTGGGTCAAAAGACAGTTCTATTTTTCGTTTTTAAGGAAATTCCATTCTGTTTTCCACAGTGTCTGTACCAGTCTGCATTTCTACCAACAATGTGCTAGGGTTCCCTTTTCTCTACAACCTCACTAGCACTTGTTGTTTGTTAATTCATGATGGCCATTCTGATTGGTATCCAGTGGTATCTCATTGTGGTTTTAATTTGCATCTGTCTGATGGTTATTGATGCTGAGTATCCTTTGATATTTCTCTGGGCCCTCCATATATCCTCCTTGGAAAAGTGTCTGTTCAGGTCCTTTGCCCATTTTTTAATTGGGGTGTTTGTTTTCCTCGAGAGGAGTCATGTTGATGTACTATTTTTCCCTTGCATTTGGCATCTTTTGCAGTTTGTACTCCTCTTCTGAGATTTCCACTTTTTCTTCTTTTATAACCACATTTGGAATTGCCCTTAATAATTGTTGTGAAAACTTCTTTTAAATATTTCTGTGTTTGTTTCAGAATTTGGGTAATGTTGATATTGGTCCCCATTCACTATTTCTCTCCAAAATATGGATGGCATTTCATTGTTTCTTTGTATGTCTAGTATTTTTATATTAAATTCTGGATATTGTGAAAGATACATTGTAGAAATAGGAATTCTTTTACATCCTTCTGAAGAGTAATTATCCATCTTTCATTTTCTTGTTACATCAGTTGGTTAAATTATCTGTACTCAAGCTCCAAACTCTTGTATTTCCTGTGGTATGCAAAAACTGTGATCATTGTTTTAGCACCAACTGGGGTACTTTGAGACTGCCTAGGGCATATGTATATCTGGCATCAGTGAGGAATTTGGGAAGAGTTTATACACCTATTTTCAGGCTCCCTTTCTGTGGGTTTGTTTCTCCCAGTATTGTTTTCACTTCCCAGCAGCTGTGGTTGCTCTGAGTTCTGTCTTCTAGTTCTTCAAGACAGTTAAAAAAGAGACAGTAAAACTTTGGGTTTCTTTCTTTTTAAAAAAATATATTTTATTGATTATACCATTACAGTTGTTCTATTCCCCCCCTTCATTCCCCTCCACCCGCACACTCCCTGCCCCACCATTCTCCCCCGATTAGTTTATGAGCACGTGTCTCAAGTTCTTTAGATTCTATATTTCCCCTACTATTCTTGCCCTCTCCCTATCTATTTTCTACCTACTGTCTATGCTATTTTGTGTACCTTCTCCCCCCTTCTCCTCCTCCCACTCCCCCGTTGCTAAACCTCCATGTGTTCTTCATTTCTATGGATCACTCCTGATCTAGCTGTCCTCTTGGTTTGCTTTTGTTTTAGGTGTGGTTGTTAGTAACTGTGCGTTTGCTGTCCTTTCACTGTTCATCTTTTTCATCTTCTTTTTCTTATATAAGTCCCTTTAGCATTTCATATAATAAGGACTTGGTGATGATAAACTCCTTGAACCTGACCTTATCTGAGAAGCACTTTATCTGTCCTTCCATTCTAAATGAAAGCTTTGCTGGATAAAGCAATCTTGGCTGCAGGTCTTTGGATTTCATGAGTTGGAATACTTCTTTCCAGCCCATTCTTGCCTGTAAGATCTCTTTTGAGAAATCCGCTGACAGTCTGATGGGTACTCCTTTGTAGGTGACTGTCCCCTTATCTCTTGCTGCTTCTAGGATTCTCTCCTTCATTTTAGTCTTGCCTAATGTAATTATGATGTGCCTTGGTGTGTTCCTTCTTGGGTCCAACTTCTTTGGCACTCTCTGATCTTCCTGGACTTCCTGGAAGTCTATTTCCTTTGCCAGACTGGGGAAGTTCTCTTTTATTATTTGTTCAAATACGTTTTCCACTCATGGCTGTTTCTTTCCCCCTTCTGGTACCCCATTGATTTGGGTGTTGGAACATGTAAAGATGTCCTGGAAGTTCCTAAGCCTCTCCT
Source organism: Sturnira hondurensis (assembly GCF_014824575.4). Taxonomy (NCBI): domain Eukaryota; kingdom Metazoa; phylum Chordata; class Mammalia; order Chiroptera; family Phyllostomidae; genus Sturnira; species Sturnira hondurensis. Next base: position 8,997,978 of record NW_028077105.1, on the reverse strand, counting down.
CATTGTTTTGAATTCTCATTTCTTCATTCCTTTCTGGTTGGATGTTTTGTTCTTCCTTCTGGTCCATTCCATTGATTTGAGTCCCAGTTTCCTTCCCATTACTATTGGTTTCCTGTGCATCTCCCTTCATTTCAATTAGTTTAGCCTTCATATGTTCCTCTAATTTGTGACTGTAATCAACCAGTTCTGTGAGCATCCTGATAAACAGTGTCTTGAATTGTGCTTCTGAGAGGCTGGCAATTTCTTGGTCGCTTAGAGTTATCGGCTCTGGGGCTTTGAGTTCTTCTTGAGCCATCTTTTGAACTGTTAGTGCCTGTTAAGTAGCAGGATCGGAGCCCTAGGTGTTCACCAGAGCAGGGCAACTAAGTCGCTGGGTTGTGACGCTGTATGTGGGGGGGGGGGGGCAAAGAGGAGCAATGGTGTCTGCTTCTGCAGCCTCTGGCTGCTGCCGCCGCCGCCGCAGGTGCCACAGGTGCCGCAGCTGCCACCGTCACTGGGGCCCATGCGTTTCGTCCCACTGCATGCGAATGTGCCACCGCTGTCAGCCCTCCACCACTGGGTTCGCTGCTGGGGCCTGCGGGGTCCGTCTCACTGTGTGCAAATGTGCGACTGCGGTCAGTCTGCCCCACACCCTGACTGTGTCCAGGCTGCCTGTGTGCCTAGGTCCAGGGATCTTTCCTGCCCAACCCTGCTCCACTGCTGGCTCCGCCCCTCTTACCATCCTGGTTGAATGGTTCGTTGTTGTTGGACTTCCTTATAATTCAATTTTCTGTTCTTTGACTATGTCTTTGTTCTCCAAACCTTTGTTGTATTCAAACTTGGTTGTGGGAGAAGGCACAGTGTTTCCACCTATGCCTCCATTATTGTTCAATTACAGTTATCTGCATTTACCGCCACCATCTCCCCCATGCCAGCGAAACCCACCTGTCTCCCTGGCTTCCACTCCCGCCCAGTTTTGTCCGTGTGTCCTTTATAGTTGTTCCTGAAAACGCTTCCCTCCATTATCCCCCCTCCCACCTCTTCTCTGATTACTGTCAGATTATTCTTAATTTCAATGTCTCTGCTTATATTTTGCTGCTTTTTTCTTTTGTTGATTACGCTCCAGTTAAAGGGGAGATCATAAGGTGTTTGTCCCTCACCCTCTGGTTTATTGAGTCTCCATTTGAGTTTTAGCCCCTTGCATCGTGCCGTTTATAGTACTTCCGATATCTTCTTTCGTCTAAGCCTCCGCAATCCTCCCGGATTACCTGCTTTGGGGTTAGTCTCCCATGTATTCAGACATCTTGGGTTTTTAAAAATATATTTTGTTCATGTTTTATAGCTGTTATCTGTGAGAGATTTGGTCCAATAGAAGCTAATCCACATTATTAAAAGTAGAACCTTTATATGAAGTTTTAAAAATACTTCTGCCATTTAAATCTAGAATTTGGGATGTTGATCATTGAAATTACAAAAAGTAGTGTGAACATATTATAGTATTTGAGCAAGCATATATAGAATAAAAACATTAGAAATCTAGTAAATTTTCTAAATATTTGTCATATTATAGCAAAATTTTTATTTTTTTGCATTACATAGACTTAGACTTTTCTTAGATCATCTGCTTACTAAATATATATATTACAGAATATAATATATTATCATCTTCATAGTATATATAATTTAATCTTTAGCAGGGATATATAATATACAGAGAATAAATATTATTTATGTTTTGTTCAGATTTTATTTTTTAAGCCACAAATCCAACAATTTATTTACTCTAGCCACTATTCAGAAAAAAAAGTCAATTATAATTGTATGGATGATGATGACTGGCTTTTATGTTATTAACATTACATGACCTCAAGTTGAACAGAGTCTGTTTGGTCAATACTCTATAAAGGTTCAGCAGCTATTTGTAGTTCCTTTACTCTTGCAATGTTTGTATAATCCTAACCAAGTAGCCCATATTGAATATGGCAATAAACATTGCTCTGTTGCTTTTGAATGGGAATAAATAGGGACAGCCTAATAGAGCTAATATCTAATGAAAATGGTCTGTAATCTATAATACAACCTGCTAAAGATTGAATATAAGCTCAGATATTGACTAACTCTTCAAATTAATCTTTAACAACTGATTTGGGGCCTTTCCTGACCAATGTGCTTCATTGATTTTTTTTAAAAAATAAGCAACAAAAGAGCTGCTAAAGTTTTAGTATGCAAGTGTTCTCTGACCACCAACCATGGCAAGGGTTGTGTGTTTGAATTGTGCAAGGATTAATTTTGAGTATGTGATTAATAAGTATAACAAAAACAAGTCAATGGAAAGAACCAAGAACTAACAAATGAAAATGTCAGTAATGTTTTATTTTCTGAGTAAAAAACTCAACAAAGCATCAAAGGGAGGGGGACTGAGTATTTCTTTTATTAAATATATAAATTAATAATCTTTGCCATTGACTGGGTTTTGGCTCCTCTTTGTGCTCAAAGAAAGTAAATCTGAGTTAAAGAGCTGATTTCAAGTCTTACTAATTAGTTATTAATGTTACTAGTTTATAACTTTGTGCATATTGTTTATCTTCTCTGAGCTGTACTTTCTTCATTTGTAAAATGGGACAATAAAACATGTCCAACGGGGTTACTGGGGTTACACCATATTGTTTAATGAATACGAAATAGTTTTTGAATGAATGCTACTTCAATACCTGTAATTCTTTCATAACCATGTCATTTTGCCCATACTTTATCTATTTAATTTTGCGGGGGAATTGGGATGTCACTCAATTTTATATTTGCAAAAACATATATATATACAGTAAGATAATTTTCGCCAGCCATTTCTCTGTTTTAGACCCATTTTGTGATTACTTAGATCTGAGAAAGTATAGGTCTGACCAATTCAAATTAGGTCCCACAGGACTGCCCCAAAGCAGGGCATGGAGATTCTGACCCATACCTACAAAGCAGAACCCAAGGTCAGGGTCAAGGTCAGGACTAGTCAGAGGTGCAGGAGAAGACAAAAATCATAGAGCAAAACTGACAGTGTTTTGGTATACTTTTAGAGATGTTGGCTCCTGCATGAAAGAATGCTTGTGTAAGAAAGTTGGCTTTGTTTGAAGGGGCTAAAAGGGGTTGAACTACCCAAACTGATTCCACAGGGGCAGCAAGAACAAAATTGAAATTGTTTCCAATAACCCTTATATACACGATCAGTTAAAATGAAAAAAAAGATAAATCACCTTTGCATAGCACTGTACTTTTAAAAAACACTCTATATTTCCTCATAATATAAATACTATCGGTTATATGAGCAGCTAATATATTTCCAACCTATAGTTATATTAGCTGACCTCACACCACGTCGACAGAATGTTCCATGGAGTTGGGTTTAGAGCATAAAGGTGATGTGGGGGCCTAGGAGAAGCAAATTTGTCAGAAAGAATGAGTTTTATATTGACTTCTGTTAAATAAGAAAAAAGTTCTGAACTCCGGACAAAGAAAGGAAAATTGGAAATTTCAAAAAAAAAATAAGGTGGTGAAAAGCATAAGGCAAGAGGGCTGTGGGGTTGGTGGGGCCTGGATTGGAACAGCAGCGTCATAGGGATTCTAGACATGTGACAATGTGAGGGTAGAGGGTATAGAGAGAAGATTCTTTGGAGAAGGCTTTTGGGGATTCTGAGAGACTGAGATGAGAACTGAGGTGTCGCCTAGTCATATAAATTCGCTTACCTATCTGGACATTTTGAAAGTGATTACAATAGGGACTCTAATCATTAAAATTATTTTTTATTTTCTGTACTTTTGCATATTTCAATGAAATTCTAAGCTTAAACAGGACCCCACATTGGTACTAGATTTATGTAGGTTTCATATGGCACTTGTAGAAACCATGCAGTATAACGGTTAAGAGGATAAACTATGGAGCCAGATTGCTTGGGCTTAAATCATAGCTCTGGTGCTTGCCGGTTGTCTTCTTGGGCAAATTGTGAGCATTTTAATAAAATAGGGGTAATAACAGTGTGTAGCTCATACAGGTGTTATGTGTAGCAAGTTAGTCCACACAGACATAGAGTGTTAGTCCCTGACGGAATGGTGCCTGGCACATTATAAACATTCATTAATGCTATATATTGTTGTTGTTATTCAGAAGGTGCAGAAGAACATTTGTGAGGCCAGAATTTAAAATTAATTTATTTTAGAAATATTTTGAGTACTTGCTTTGTACCCAGCATGTGCTGAGATTTGAAGATAAGACAGACGTGAACTCAAAACTCTAGGGATCTCAGCAGAACATCAGGACGTAAGACTTAGACAGGAAAGGGTGTTTGGTTAGAGGTTGAGTTAATGTGGACCTACTTGGCATCTGTATAGAACAGAAACCTCCTAGATAGTTAGCATGCCTCACATAACTTCAGTCAAATTATCTGTGATCTCAAATACTCCAAGATGAGTTTTCAGTTAAAGAATTATTTGTGCTGAGTGATTTTACTTATATTATCATTGAAAAGAGGTCAATCAAATGCAAATACTAGACATGTATGAAGCAGAATTGAGTTAGTCACAGAAAGTAAAGAGCCTGAGTTAACTTCTCATGGAATGAAAGGCCTCCCAGCCCTGCACTGAAATAAGCCTCTAAGATTGTTTCTAAGGAAGGCAGTACATTTTTATCTAACAAATAATTTGTGGTATATGATATGGATTACTATGATGTATAATACAGCTGTGTAGCAGAGAAGGTAGTAAAGAATGGTTTTCCAAAATTTCTAGCATTTACAATTTTCTCCGGTCTGGATATAAAGGAGTTACAATAACCCTTTACATTAAATTATAATTGGAGCCGTAAAATGACCATGAAAAACATAGATGCATAGTTGTACAAAATATTTGCATATGATGCTAATTTACTCTAGATGTAGTGATTTTCAACCTTTTGCATCTCATGGGACACATAAACTAATTACTAAAATTCTGCAGCACATGAAAAATATATTACATTTTTCATTGATCTGACAAAAATAGGTATAATTTTGATTGATTTAAAAGAATAATAGAAATTACCTCTCTTCTTGCTCAAAAGTGACTTTAAAAAAATCAGGTCTTTATAATCATATACAAGAATTTCTGGCACCAAGAATTAACCAATCAAATGCAATCTTATTATGTGACACGGCCAATGAGATGAAACTCTGTTATATGACCTATATATTTGTGGTTCAAGATGGGATACTCACACAAGATAGCTATTGTTGTGTTGGCTGTTTTCATCTTTTTTTGTTTGACAGTTTAATAGAAAAGAGGTCATACTCCTGACTAAAGAGTCAGGTATTGCATGTTTTAAAAATTCTTGTGGCGCACTGGTTGAAAATATCTGTACTAGATAATAGCTGAAATGGAAGATGAAAGAGAAAATAAGATTTTTGCCAATAACAGGAATGAAAGATTTTTAAAAAGTATGTGTTAGAGATAGTACTTTCTAATTCAGTAGTAGAGGTCAATAAATTAAGACGATTTCTTTAAAGTCTATATTGAAGATGCAAAAAGAAAAATATTATTTTAATAGTAAATGCTATATATGCGTTATACTTAAGTCAGACATTTATCACTGGTTATTTTATTTTGATTCGTGCTCTGAAAAATATCTTAACTTCATTTTAAAATGCAGCAAAATTATAGCACATTGCTTCTGGTCCACACACCTTCATTTGTTCCATTTTTTTCAGGTTTATTCCCTGCTGTCTTGAATCTTGCTTCTAATTCTCTCATCACTACAAATGCAACATGCGGAGAAAAAGAACCTGAAATGTATTGCAAATTGGTGGAGCACGTGCCCGGGCAACCCGTGAGGAACCCCCAGTGTCGAATCTGCAACCAAAACAGCAGCAATCCAAATCGTGTGTATTTTAATATGTTTTTTGTGGCAATGGGAAGGATTTATAATAGAGAAATTTTGCAGAAAATCTGCATTCATAGTTGAGGGGCTTATGATCCTCAAGATTCCTAGCGTTCTCGTCTGCTGGGAGCTAATTTACAGCCCTTCTCTGTCCCTTGACAAACAGACTTCAGACTATCTGAAGCAGGTACAGGGCTGGAGTGGAATTTTCTAGCTGAAAACCCATGACAGTCATTAGGTTTACTATCTCCAAGCTAGTATTTGAGGATGTGGTTGTTAATTTAGGCTTTAGTCATTCATTGGTCACTTATGTACCAGGTACTGTGGTGGGGATCTCTGGCTTCGACGAATGAGGAAATGGGCAAACAAAGCAGACTATTGCTAGGTAGATAGTGCGGTAAGTACAAAAGAAAGAATGAGCATAGGAAGAGAAAAATAGTCACAAAGTCAGTCTTGGTGTAAATGAAGGCTTGGCAAACAAAATGATATCTAAGCTGAGATTCAAGGACAAGTTTGGGCTGAGCAAGAGAAAAGAGAGAGAAAGGAAAAGTAAGAATTCCAGGAAGAGAAATCAGAGTAAGAAAGGAAACCTCATTTGCTCTGTGAACTACAAGTATTTAGGGGTGGCTAGAACTGAGGGTGTCAGAGGGCAGAGGGTGGAGATGAGTCTGATGCAGAGGCAGGAGCCAGATGATGAGGGATCTTAACCCCCACCAGGAGAGTGTTGTACCTGTTCAAGCATTCGAACACCTGCCACTAGCAATGCATTGTACTGACGCGTACTATTAAGTCATACATACATGCAATGTTAAGGCCCTTGACTTGGGGAACTTAGAGGAGAAAATAGGGGAAACAGAAAAGTAAATTGAATGCTAAGGGAACATTTAGAGATTCCTGGGAGAAAGCAACCTGTATACTGAAAAACTAAGAGTTAGTAAAATGAAAAAGAAAAAAATTAAAAATATTTTATTTATTTTTTTAGAGAGAAAGGGGAAGTGAAGGAGAAAGAGAGGGAGAGAAACATCAGTGGGTGAGAGATACATTGATTGGTTGCACCTTGCACGCCCCCAACTAGGGACCTGGCCTGTAACCCAGGCATGCCCTGACTGTGAATTGAACTGGCGACTTTTTGGTTCTTAGGCCAGCTCTTAGGCCACTGAGCCACACCAGCCAGTTCTGGAGGAAGATATTATATAAGAAAAAGCATACATAAATCTTGAAGGTATAGAACAGCATGATATATTCAGAGAACTGTAAGTAATTCAGTTTAACCAGTAAAGCATTTCTATGGACAAAGGGGGAATGGTGGGAGATGGCGGTTGATTTTGAAATGTGCATTAGGAAGTCATCAAATACATATATTGGGGAGATTAATTAAGTGAATAATGTCAATGAGGTGAGTTATAAGGGGACTCAAATTCACAGTTATATTACTTTTAAATTTGTTTAATGTTCCTTCTATTTTTGTTTTAAATTGTAAAACATAATGCAAAAAAGTTTTCACAATTTAAATTTTTGTATCAAAAGAAAGTTGGGAGGCATTGTGCATTCTTTCTTGTAGCTGGTTAAAAGAAAGAATGCATAGTCCCCTGTCTGTTACCTAATTTAGAAATCCTGAAAACAACATGTTTGGACCGTTGGAACTTTTGTGATTAAAAGTGTTGGTCTGATGTGAGACAGAATGTTACAAAACAAACAAACAAAAAATAGTGAAGACACCAAAGATGGCAACCACCAGAACCTCCCTTGCCCTTTAATGAGTCCGGTCATTTTCTGTGGTGTAGGTGGGTATGGTATGGGCATAGGGGTGGGGGAGATGGTGTCACCACATTTCATCTGTTTGCTATTCTTATATAGCCTGATAAGAACAGAGGATCTAAACTGAGCTCTGGAAAGACATCAGAAGTAAGAAAATGGAAATAAGGGCCAAACAATGAATCAGTTGACGGACCAGGCTTTAGGTTTATTACGGAAAATGATGAAAGTGGGGAGAAATTGCCATTGTTTCAGGAACCAATGATGATTTCATAAAGGATGTGAGGAAGCCTGGAGGCATGGACATGTTTTAGGGGAGTGGAGGGTTGGTGTTGAGAGCGTGTGAATGTGTGCTTAGGATGGGGTAGGCAGACAGGGAGAGTCAAAGAATGTAAAATAATGTGTGTATATGTGTCTGTAGGGATACATGTATACATGTATGCCTATATATATGTGTATGTATATGTATATAAATATAAATCCATATAACAGATGTGGCAAAAGTAGGTTTACAGTTATGTGTGAAAATTTATTCATATATTATTTATTAATTATTATTTTACTATTCATACAAATAACTGAAAACCTACTTTTGCCCCAACCTGTTTTTTATAGTTCCTGCCTGCAAGTGTACGTTAGGGTAAATAAGGCTTGGATATAGAAAGCAAGTAAACAAATATTGAAAACAGTACATTCAAGACTGTACCTGGGGTACATGTTACAAATGATGTGAATTTCTGAACAGTAAAGCACCAGTGGGAACTGACAAAACAAGAGAAAGTTCCACGGAGGTGGTTAGTCTTAGAAGGGTACTAAAAAACTGAATTACCCGAGATAAGAGGGGAAGGCATTTCAGAAATGGAGAAAAAAAAAGGAACTGTCATCAGGCATGAGAGACAGGTTAGAAGTAAAGTGCAAAAATGGAGCTAGAAAAAAAAGTGAGTGGAGACTTTCGGTTGAAAAAATGGATGAGATGCATCCACTATATTGAGGCCAAGAGTGGCTTTTACCTCCCTCTTTAGAGTTCTATATTCAGGGTCTCTTTGTCTCAATGAAAGACATTCATATTCAGACAGTCCTACTCCAGATTTTCACATTGGGACAAAAATGTAAATTTTTTCAGTGAAGCAGGTACCTATGAGATATATTTTACATCTTCCATTTTTTTATTTGTAGCGTTTTTAAAATTTATCACAGCCTAGATTTACTTTGTGTGATTAAACTAGCAGCTTTATTACATTTTAAGTTCCTGTTTTAGAATTAGACATTTAGAAAGCATGATGCTCCACAAGAATAAAAATCTAGGAATAAACCACATGCATATATTCTAGGAAAAGTTGGAGCAAATGATGATAAAATTCCACAAGTTCAGTGAACAGTTACAATAAATCTGAAAAGCCTATACTTAGTTATCATACAAAGAAAAGGGAACTTGAACTTTCAACTGTTAATAGATTGTGCTTCCTAATTAAAAACTAACAGTTGGAAAGATTTACTTTATCAATAATTTTCTCACCAAACTTTAGATGCAGTTAGCTTTGGATTGACTTGCATAGCTTTTCCTAATAAGGATATTATAAGTTTCTATCTTGTAAATAAGAGAACTATGCCACCAATTAATCAGTTTTTGCAAATTACTTATGATTAAACTTTCATAATGGGGATTAGGGTTAATTGTTAATTTATCTCTCAGTCTTCCTTTTTGTGAATAAGTCTTATATCAATTTGAACTGAGGTAGCATATATCAAAATTTCCAATTAGGCAGCTCCTTTTAAAGTTTTTTAAGACCCACAGATTTGATTTGGATATGGAGTTTTGTGTGTGTGTGTGTTTTTTTTATCACAAATTAAACACACAATCTGTAAAGAAATTTCAGCCCTGGCTGGTGTAGCTCAGTGGATTGAGCAAGGGCCTGCGAACCAGAGGATCGCGGTTCGATTCCCAGTCAGGGCACATGCCTGGGTTGCAGGCAGGTTCCCTGCAGGCCAACTCCCAGCAGGGGACGCATGAAAGGCAACCATACATTGATGTTTCTCTCCCTCTCTCCTTCCCCTCTAAAGATAAGTAAATAAATAAAATTAAAAAAAAAAGAAGTTTCAAAAGGACTTTGGGGAAATGTTCACAGTGATACCTATTATTTTTCAGAAGCAATGTAATATTTCATTTATGGATTCTGATTCTCAGTGGGCAGATTTCCTCAACCATTCACAACACCAAGGGTGTTTATTTGATATTAGTAATGCTTCTCATACTTGTTGTTTTAAAGACTCAACACCTTCCCTAGCTTCAACAGAAGTAAACTAGTGTTAGTTAATTAGGCAATATATTCAGCATTTTTACTTTCCATTAATGAGATTGGATGCCTCATTATGTGGACGGCTAATGTGAAAAGACTTGGTATAAAACAAAGTTCATACAGCTGTTCAGTTGAATTAAGTAATTTACCAATAAAAATTAATTCTTTTGTCCTGTCTTATAACTCATATTACCGTAAGCAACTCAAAGACATAAGCCTCTGTTTTCAGTTAAACAAGGTATAGCAAACTACCTTGTTTAACTGAAACAGGGTTATTAAAGTTAATATGTCATAGAAATGTTCACAATCTGAAAAGCACATATTATTGAATATTCAGTTTTTAATATTTTTTGAAGATGATTTTACTTTATTATTGTATCTGTATTGCAACAAGAACTTCATTTTGCCTGATGTTTATGTTCAAATTTTTTGTTACAGGTAATTGGTCTTCAATTAATATTCAGAACAGTATACATTTTGAACAGATATATAATTAACTTTATGTATATGTGTAAATAATGGTTACGATATCAATAGTGTTAATGTTCCTCCGGTAAACCTGTGAGTCAAAAGTTCCCATCCAAGATATTTTTACTGTTTGATGGCAAAATGAGAAAATAAGAAGAAAATCCAAATTTCTTTTATGGAAAGAAAGGAGTACCTTAAAAATTATCCTTCATTTTTATATTATGGTTTTTAGAAAAACTTTTTTTTAAAGATTTTATTTATTTATTTATCTTTAGAGGGGAAGGAGAGGGGGAGAGAAACATCAATGTATGGTTGCCTTTTGTGCATCCCCTGCTGGGAGTTGGCCTGCAGGGAACCCGCCTGCAACCCAGGCATGTGCCCTGACTGGGAATCGAACCGCGATCCTCTGGTTCACAGGCCTGCGCTCAATCCACTGAGCTACACCAGCCAGGGCTAAAAAAAACTTTTAAATGGCCTTTATTTAATTAAACAATACCGACAGCATATTAAATGACAGTAAAATTAGAGAGAAGGCTACTCTTACTTAAAGAAATAAAAAGCTTAAACTCATTTTTGTTTATTTTTTTTTCTGAAAGCTAAGAATGAGGGAACCACTGATGTGAGTGGACTGTTATTATTCCTACTTCAAGTATGACATGCAGAATTTAGGTGCACACTAAGTACTAAATGGTCAGACCAAGTGGACCATCTAGCTTCTCATACTCCTGATCATCATGTTCCAAATTGTTGTTTTTTTGTCACCGTTATCATAGAACACCTGCGTGGGTTACTGTAGGCACATCCAAAGTCCATAGTTGTTTCTAGCAGTGATATGGTGTGTTCATTTTTTTTGAAGCATTGATTCAATTTACAAAGAACAATGTGTTCTGATCTAAAAGCTTATTGTTAGGCCATCCATTTGAAGTGCGTTTTCAGAGAATTAGTGTTATTCAAGTTCTCAAGACTGAACCCCCAAGGCATCCTTCATCCCTGAAGGAGAGAAGACCTGGCAGACAGGCAAACTCCACTTCATCTTCATTTCTTTGGGAAAATATGCTGGTCTGGACATGAGAAATTAGGATGTTAGTTACCTTTAATTCAGCGCTCTGGCTATAAATAAGGACATCCCACATTCTCCACTCCTGCCATTCTCCCCAGTGCATGAGCTGAGCCTTTTTAAAGGAGGGGAAAGGGAACAGAAGTTGTGTTAAATGAGAAGCACCGATTTCAGACAAAGACCCATGACTGAGGACCAAAATGGAAGGAGGGCTTTGGCAGTCCAGAGGTAATGGCTGCTGTTCCGAGGTGCACGGAGCTGGAGATGAGGAACATGAGGTGTAAATATTGTAAGGAGTAAGGACTTAAGAGAGGCCTGTTGGGGAAGGGGACAATGATTGTCCACACCTTGTATTTATTTGCTATCCGCAGTCTTTCTTTTATTCTCACAGAATAAAAAGTCTCATTTACTGGGCAAAGGCAAAGTGAGATCTATGTTTTGTGGGCAGGATAGAGTTTCTTGTGAAGTAGTCCTCTTGCCATTATTCCAGACATCTCCACTGAGTTAGGGATTATGGGAACAGGCAAATGCTGACTGGAAAGTTTGGAGTATCTTTCATTATACTTTTAAATAGAGGTGGAAGTTTGGCAAGTTTAGAACTGACAACAAAAAGCCTTATAAGATGAATTTGACAGCCCTTTATATTAAAACCAGGTACATATTGAATTGCCCGAGTCTTGGCAATGAATTTGTCAGTAGGACAAGTCTGCAAATACCTTTAAACCACAATTTAGGATTTTATGTCTCTGTTAATAGAATTGGTGGCATACTAGAGCCACCTCAAACAGTAGAGATACTGCTTCTTTGAATGTTTGAATGATTGACACATCAATTAGATTTCAATATTATTTGTTCACACTGAATTTCTATAGTTATTGTTAAATTTGCCCATTTTAGTCCACGGCCAGAGTGCTGAGCAGGTTCTTCTTTTGTGCCTAAGTGTTTAGCCATTTCACCCTATCTTTCAGAGTGCTATGGAAAGGGTAACATTAAATAATTCATTTGACGATATGAGTTGCTTTCTCTTTATATTATTTTAATGTTTGATAGTCACATGCTCATGGTTTTAACTCTTAACTTTTTCCTTTAAAGTAACAGCTGTAATTGATTATGTAATCTTTTCTCCTCCTTTCACGTGCTGCTGCTGATTCATTAGAGAGACACCCAATTACAAATGCTATTGATGGGAAGAACACTTGGTGGCAGAGTCCCAGTATTAAGAATGGAATTGAGTACCATTATGTGACCATTACACTGGATTTACAACAGGTATAGTGCCTCCTTCTTTTTTATTTAATTTCATACGCTGTACTTTACATTTCCATGACTATTTTGTAGCTACCAATTTATGTTTATTAATTCCTTCACCTTTTTTTTGAACCAGCTTTAGTGCCTCTCTCTTTTCGTTTTAATTTTATTTTTTCATTTTCCACTTTGAAATTGTATTTTGTTTTAACTTTTTAGGCCACTAGTAGTTCTTCAGCAAGAAGATACTCTTTCTTATCACCCTCCATTCTTTTCCTGGTACAGTGAACAAAGAGGCCTATTCATTTAGTATGCTGTTGTTTTAAATTTTTGGCATTTATTTTTAAAGGACAGCTAAAATGAATTCACAAAAAGAGTTTAGCATTGAGCCCAGAAGAGCGTGGTTCAGTTGGTTGGGCACCATTCTACAAAGCAAGGGGTCACCAGTTAGGATCAAGGTCAGGACATATGGCTGGTTTGATGGTTTGGTTCCTGTTCAGGGCCCTGAATGAAAGCAACCAATTGATATTTCTCTCTCACATCAATGTTCCTATCCCTCTCTTTCTCCTTCCCTTCCTCTCTTTCTAAAAATAAATAAATAAAACCTAAAATCTAAAAGAAGGAAAAGAAAGAAAGAAAGAAAGAAAGAAAGAAAGAAAGAAAGAAAGAAAGAAAGAGAAAGAAAAGAAAGAATTTAGCCAGTGCTGATTTTGTTTTGACTAATGGGAGTTAATGATGAAAATATAGATCAATAAAATTTTACATAAAGAAAATACAGTAGTGTTGTTTAAAAAATATTTTGTTTTTTAATTATAGTTGTCTGCATTTACCTCCCCCACCCCCCCACCCCAGACATCCCCACCTTTATCCCTTGCTTCCACCCCTCCTTGGTTTTGTTCATATGTCCTATATAGTTGTTCCTGAAAACCCTTCACCCTTTTCCCCCCATTACCCTCTCCATTTCCCCTCTGGTTACTGTCAGATTGTTCTTAGTTTCATTGTTTGCTTGTTTGTTCATTTTGTTGATTGGGTTCCAGTTAAAGGTGAGATCATATAGTATGTGTCCCTCACCACCTGGCTTATTTCATTTAGCATAATGCTCTCCAGGTCCATTCATGCTTTCACAAAGGGTAGGAGCTCTTTCTTTCTCTCTGTTGTGTAGTATTTCATTGTGTAAATGTACCATAGTTTTTGGATCCATTCATTTACTGATGGGCACTTCCAGTACTTGGCTATTGTTAAATGTGCTGCTATGAAGATTGGAGTGCATAGGTTCTTTTGGATTGGTGTTTCAGGGTTCTTAGGATATAATCTCAACAGTGGAATTGCTGGGTGAAAAGGCAATTTCATTTTTAGTTTTCTGAGAAAACTCCGTACTGTTTTTAACTTTTATTTATTTATATATTTTTAAAGATTTTATTTATTTATTTTTAGAGAGAGGGGAAGGGAGGGAGAAAGAGAGAGAGAGAGAAACATCACTGTGTGGTTGCCTCTCATGTGGCCCCCACTGGGGACCTGGCCTGCAACACAAGTGTGTGCCCTGACTGAGAATTGAACTGATGACCCTTTGCAGCCCACACTCAATCCACTGAGCTACACCAGCCAGGGCTGTTTTTAATTTTTAAAATAATAGAGTGTTTCTACTCTGTTCTTGGTCATGTACTGAAGGTTCTTGGATAACAAAGCTCTGGAGAAATTGACCTTGTTATTGAGAGTTGAGCAAGCTATGGCATTTGGGTATTAAATTAAACTTGGGACACTACATGACATAACAAGCCTTGCAGTTGTACAAAATTGATGTTAGAGGGGTTCAAGTTTATGTTGCATAAGCCTAGGTGCCTTCCACACTTAGTTTCTTTCTTCTTTCTCTTCACAATATTCAGGTTAGGCTGGTGTTATCGACCAAGAGTCACTATCACCCCAACTTATTTAGGCTTGCAAATACTATGGGATCTGGAAAAATATTTTTATATTTTTCTGTTTTTTTCTTCCAAATGCAAAAGTTTATTTAATTGACTGGGCCCTGAGACTAGAGATGGTGAACTCTTTAACTTANACAAGCCTTGCAGTTGTACAAAATTGATGTTAGAGGGGTTCAAGTTTATGTTGCATAAGCCTAGGTGCCTTCCACACTTAGTTTCTTTCTTCTTTCTCTTCACAATATTCAGGTTAGGCTGGTGTTATCAACCAAGAGTCACTATCACCCCAACTTATTTAGGCTTGCAAATACTATGGGATCTGGAAAAATATTTTCATATTTTTCTTCCAAATGCAAAAGTTTATTTAATTGACTGGGCCCTGAGACTAGAGATGGTGAACTCTTTAACTTAGTCTGTTTCTCTCTTACTCCCTGGAGTCAGCATGGGAAAGACTCTTATCCACTCCTCTCTAGCCCAGTAGAGATAGAGCAGCAAGGGAGTTCGGGGTCGGAGAAGGGGAATGGCCAGAATAGTTATTGACAGAAACTATGTATAGGTCTTCTTTCCACAGGTGACCATAGTGGAAGGAAGTACTAGTCATTGGGTGTTAGTCACATTCTCATGGGTTCAGATAGACACCAGGCATTTCCTCAATGGGAGTATGACTTCCCCTCCTCTCAGGGTTCCCCTCCTCTCAGGCCCATTTTGGCCAGGGTGCACACGTTTAGGAACTACAAAGAGCTGACTGGTGGATTTCACAGTAGACCCTCTTTCCACCCGCCTGAGACTCCTCAAGACTTGAACAACTGGAGATCAGCAGTGGATCAGTGACACAACTAAATCACCAACTACCCTGGACTTATTTCCACTTATACCAGCGGAGGAAGGTCAGCTTTGAGTTAGAGGGATCTCTCAAGAAGTCTCCGAGCACTATCCGTGAATGGAAGATCAAACTACTACACTGATCGACCATGCTCTCAGTCATTGGATACTTATACATGAATTTCCTGCAAATTCTAGCCTCAAAATGCACTCCATTCCTCTCCTGATACAGACAACGTGGTCTTTTATCAGTCACAGAAGTTCTCTCCCTTTATGCAGGTACTGAATACCTGCTTTCCCAATCAGGAGTGAGTCTGCTATCTCTTACCTCAGGTCATTTCCTGGGATAGGAAATCAATAAATAGGGACAGTTGACTGCTCTGATTTCCTCTCCACCTAATTTTTTTTAGATTGCACATGGAACAAGAGAGTAAACTACTGACATAATTTGCATAAATCACTTATATTTGAGCTCAACCACAATGGTGATGGCATAGTACATGATACAATCACAAGATTTTACTAAATAATTTCTATCCAATGTATGTATCTTATTTCATTGAACAGGACAAAGATTTCACCTGAACACCTATTTTTAATGCAGTCACTTATATTTTCCTAAGTTTGCTTTGCATCCCTACTCATCCATTCCCACATGGTATCTCAGGACTTATGTGGGTTTGTTTTCCTGTACTATCTTTCTATTTAGTTTCATGACCTTAAGATGAGTGAATACTTAAGACATCTTTCTTTTATAGTTCACTCTTTATAACAAGGGGTGGGAATCTGTTTATAAGACAGCTCTACCTGACTGCAAAGTCTGAAATACACCTAGTGGATATGGTGTGGAGATATGACCTCATGTTTCCCATATCCCAAGATGGTGCCCACTCTTGTCCTTTACTTTAGCCCTCTCCTACTTCCTATAAATCAACCTACTTTGTATTCAAGAGAAGGGAACATAATCTATCAAATGAAACAAATCATATTTCTACTCGAGTTAGATTTTAATCTCATCAATGATTTAATGATGTAAAAAGTAAAGCAGGTCTGTAGTCAGCCTTTATAGTGGAGTTCCTCAGAAAGGAAGGAGCTTTAGAGCTCTTATTTGGCTTTAGGCTTTGGAGTAACAAACTGTGGAACAAGTTCAGGGAACTTAACCAAGGAGAGAAGCTTCAGGAATGAATATTTTAATGCATCGGCAACAGAAAAAATGTTGCCAATGCATCCTTATTTTTTATTTATTTCTCACAGTAAGTCTATAAGGTAGCTAGTATTGTTCTTCTTAGTTAATAGTTGAAGAACGCTGAGACTTAGAAAAGCTAAGTGATTTGGTCTTCTTAACAAAGTTTATTATAAACATGGCTGGGATTTTAACCTGAGTACCCTTGATTTAGACCCCAAACTACATCAGTATTTCTTAAACTGAGATTTGAAGACCTAGCCTGGGGAGCTACATTGTTCAGGTTCAAGAAATATCACACTATGATCTCCTGGTTTTGACAGAAGAATATAGCTGACATTTGTTTTGTAGTATGATAAGGGACTAGATTTTTCATTTTCTAATACATTTTAGCATGCTTTTAAAATGGCATAACTTTGTCTTTTCCACCTCTACAACAGGAAGGATTAGTAGGTTATTTGGCATAGTAGGCACTGTTATCGAATTTGGAATCAATGGCGGCAGTTTTATAATAAATAGATAAATCTTGCTGTTTGTCAGTGATTCAGTGAGAAGTTTGACCATTTATTGGTCCTCTTATGTATTTGGAGATGTATGAATTTAACAAGTGCCAGTTTATCTTTTGTTATTGATATGTACTTGGCTCCTCTGAGAAACACATTTATTAATCTATTTTAAATAGAAACAGTCACCTTTGGATTCCCTTGATTAAATCATTACAGATTCCAATGGAATATTTCTTTTATGTTTTAACATTCAAGGTAAGTACTAGAAAAATACAACAATTTATTGAGAAGAAGTAGCTACTTTATAAATTGGTTGCTTTTAGATTTTTATTGCTAAGGGATTATTAACTTTTCCCAATTCTGTTATTTACTCACAGCATATTGTGAGCAAATGATTTAATCATGCTGTGCCCCAGTTACTAGATTAGCAAAAATAAATAGTCTAAAATTGTGGCAAGAAACTTGACATAATGAAAATAGCAATATAACAACTAAATTCCATCTGGCAATTGTAGCTATTGTAATGTCGTAGTGAAGGCACAAACTCAAGAGAAGGTTAACTGTTCCGGTGATGAGTATGCAAAAACCCAATATATTAACAAAGAAATGTATGCGTCAATTTAAAAGACAATAATAGGGGCTTGAAAGTTAATAGGATGTCTAAAATATTTCATTTTTGTGCCTTTTCAACCAGATTTTTGCCACAAGATGTGTTGTGGTATCTGATCTCATTTTATGACTTTTTAAATCGGGCCATTTTCTCAAGTAGGCCTTTTGATTTGTTTAGGAAGAAAGCTGATTAGCAAGTGTAGTAAAATACAGAGGAGCAGCTTTTCGATTGCATTTGTTAACACATATTGAGGCCATGTTCATTCCTGTGTAATCCAGGTAGGTCACAGGATTAGGTGGGTTCATATGTGTTCATATGTGGGCATCTCCTTTCCTCAATAAACAGTTCTCTTCTCTTTCTGGTCCCCCCCCCCACCCCGGCAAACTAAAAATGTTATTATCATGAAATATCTTGCAGCTTTAGAGATCAATTTCCACATGTTCTTGACATAAATATTTTATTTATTGACCTCATAGAGATATATTTATTGAAATAGGCTAACAATGCTAAATGAGAATTATATTTTAAAATCAGATTGGATTAACATTTCTATGCAGATATTATGATACTTTTAGAATCTATGTTAGTAGCATAGAAGCATTTTTTCTAAAGCCTTGAACTGTTAATCTAATGATTGAACCCTTCTGTAATTAAAAAAAAGCATGAAATACATTCAGGTATTTCAATATTTAAATTGTTTACATATTCAAAATTTATTTTGTTTAAACACAATAAGGGTATTTCAATTTTCAATCTTGAAAAAATTATTATTTTCTCATATGTATTCTTTCCTCACATTCTCTTCTCGCTCATTCCTATTAATAGAATCTTTTGTTCTATAACTTAGAGAGAATTATTAGCTTCTCCCATTAAATAATGAAAAAGTGAGATAGATACAATTCATAGTTAATCACTCAACAGGTAGAAAGGAGTTGAACAAACAATATCCCTACATTTAATATCTCATTATCTAAATAAAAATAGAAGCCATTCATGAATATATTAAAAAGCCATGCAAGATTTAAATTTTAAATAGCCCAGTTAAATATGCTTTTATTCAATGGAGCCTATTTGATGTAAGGGTTTCCTCTGTCAGACAGATTTCTATAAGACATTAACCTATGGCATGATGATTGGATGTTTGCTTTCCTATATCTCCACTAGATTGTGAGTTTTCAAAGTTGGAGGTCTATGATTTTTCTAAAGGTTTTATTTCTTTACTTTTAGAGAGAGAAAGGAAAGAAGAAAGAGAGGGAGAGAAATATCAGTGTGTGTTTGCCTCTCATATGTACCCCTACTGGGGACCTGGCCCTCAAGCCAGGCATGTGCCCTGACTGGGAATCGAACCATCAACTGTTTGGTTTGCAGGCCAGCACTCATTCCATTGAGCCACACCACCCAGGGATATAATTGTTTATATTGATCGTGATCCTCAGCATTTAACAGGAACTCAGCAGATGTGATGAAAGAATGGTCCATGGCTGCTTTCAAATCACTGAATTTTTTCTTGGTACTATTTGGATCACTGCTAAATTGATGAATACAAAATTAACTAAAGAGGATATTGTAATCTACTTGTTCAAAATGTCCTATATGAATACATCTTGTTTAATACAGCAGATTATGATTAAATTTACAGTTCTTTACCTGCTTTAGTTTTTTTTTAAGATAATTGTTTCAATGTCACAAGTAGGATCTGTGGTTAATTAGAAAATGTATTTTCATTCTAAATGAATTTTCACTGACCTTTTAATCATTAATAAAGT
Source organism: Sturnira hondurensis (assembly GCF_014824575.4). NCBI lineage: Eukaryota > Metazoa > Chordata > Mammalia > Chiroptera > Phyllostomidae > Sturnira > Sturnira hondurensis. The sequence goes on along the minus strand of NW_028077105.1, from coordinate 8,978,475 downwards.
TGGCAACCAGCTTCAGTGTCTATATTATAAGAATGTTTGTTCTAATTATCTCTCCTTCAGTCTAGTTTTAAACTGTAGTTACATTGGCCTTATTAATGCAAAATCAGATCATATCACTCCTTCTTCCAAAAATCTAATGGCTTTCCATTGCTCAAAGTGGGAAAAGCACAATGACCCAGAAGAATTTACAGGATCTTTCCCTAATCCTGTTTTTCATCTCTGACTTTATCTCCCCTCTTCAGTCATCCCACTAGCTACTTTTTTGGGTGGTGAAGGCCTTTATACCAACACTGGTTTTTTTTCTGTCTGTATTTATTTTTCCCAATTCCCATATAGTGTTGTTCTTATCTCCTTTGGGTTTTTATTCAAGTGTCATCTTCTTAGCAAGGACCTCCCTGATAATTCTATGAAAAATTGTGAACCCTTCTCCACTTCTTAACCCATGCCTCTGCTTTATTTTTCTCCATAAAATATATTGGAGAAAATAACTTACTATGTGCATTTTGCTATTTGTGTTAAATGTTGTTTACCTTGCCTTTCTAAATGCAATTTTCATGAAAGTGGAGATATTTTTTCTATTATTTCTTAATTGCTACATTCTGAATAGTGCCCAGCATATTAGTCACTTGATAAATTTAGGTATAAGAATAAGTGATTAAATGAATGAAGAATGCAAAACAGCAATCCATAATGTGAGAATCTTATTAAAGCTGAGAATTGAATAAAAGATGGAATAATCTCATGTTTTTACGATAAATATGCTGTGTATTTTAAAATTTATACATTTTCCTCTAAGTCTCGGGCTAAATATCATGAAGTAAATTTCTTTACTGGTCCTTTTTCTAAATATATTCTGAACTTTAGTCATATTTGTCACTCTTTGTGTGAGTTTACCACATTTATAGCTTTATCTGGGAAAAGCAGTTATTAATCAATTTAACTCTCCTTTTAAAATAAAGAAGCCTAGGACTGTAATTTTTATTTGATATTTTATTATTTCCTAGTAGAAAAAAAGTAAATGTAAGAGAGGTGGAAAGGGAATTGTGATGGTGCTTAACAAGGAGTGTAGGCAGGATACTATGCATTGGATGTAAAATGCTGATAAACTAAGTTCTAGCAATATGATGAGCATGTAAACATTTGGAGATGCAAATCCTAATTTCAAATAGTGTCCCAATGAGTGCCCTGGCAGATGATTCTGAAAACCAGGAAATAAGTTAGAGAATTATTTAAAAACAGAAATAACTGTACAAAAAAAGAGATCTGTTAAAATATGTGCGAAAAGATCTGTTAAAATTTTTATGTCTTACTAACCCTGTTATGGAAAGTCTGAACAACACTGCCTAAAATAGACAGAATGTGGGCAATTTTTCACAACTCTGTGTTGGCTTCCACTCAGAAAACACAACTGCATTTCATTATGTAGGGGGAATGTTGTGTATTCCCCCACTTTATTCTTTGTGTGGTCACCTCTGGCAATACAGCTGCTGGGAGGATGAATGAAACTATTCAGATATTGGAAATATCATAACAGAAAAAAAATCAAATTTCAGTAGCAATATTTTTACTAGAGAATCTTTAATAAAAGGTGAATGGCCCCAAACACAGATTTAGTTTGGAAGCTCTCACCACAACACCTATCAGTGTCCTGTTTATTTATCTAAACTTGCAAATGTTGACTGTATCATTTTCAAATTAAGGTAACAGGTAATAAATCTGTATAGAAACAAAGGTTATATAGCATCCTTATTAGCTAAATTGTATCTAAATATTAAAAGTAATGTATTCCCTGTCAAAATACCTCAGTTTTGTTTGTTTTACAAATATTTTAATGTGACTTTACAGACAATTTTGTTGTCGGAAAGTCATGGTAGATTAATGTCAAATTAGCTGAAACAATGAACACAACTAAAGGAAAAAATTGGCTTCGTAATGTAGTGCATCCAAGGAAATTAGTCCAAAACATGAATGAGGAGTTGCCTCTTTGCATTGGGTCATTATGATTACATTAATTTAATAAGTCAGGTTGGGAAGCAAAGATGAATAATCTTCAAGATACAGACTAAATACCCAATTTAGCTTTCTCTCTTCATACTTTAACTATTTCCGTGCCATAGTCTTGCAGCAGTAGGCTGGAATAATGGTACTTTTTGAAGACCTGTTTGGTCCTAGGTAGTGGGCAAAATGTTTGACATGATTTACCTTACAGAATTTGTTCTAGCTCTCAAGAAAGATGCTATAACAAATGAGAACATTTTGCATCAGAGAGATTTAGCAGTCTGCTTATAATGTACAACTGGTAAGCAATAGAACCAGAACCCAAACAAATTTCTTTTTTTTAGATTTTGAGCCTGCCCTCAATACTCCAAATAGACACTCATAGAACTTAATTCCTTACCTGAGCATTAAAGTAATTAAGAGTATGAAGGCTTCTCTGCTGTATACAATATATTTTGGCATGCATACATGCTAAAAATTGTGATAATATCACTAAAAACTAGAATAGATTAATACAAAAAGCAGAAAATTATAAAATCCTACCTATAAGTTAAAGTTAGGACTTAACAAATACATTACTAACCTCTAACACACACATATATAAAAATAACTTGAAATACTGATTTTACTACTTAAATGTCTATTGGTATTCTTGATCTTCTCAAGATGTTTTGGAAAGAGTTATTGCCTTGTTAAATGCTAACTATTGGTCAATTTCAATACTCTTCTTTAGATGAATCATACAGAATTCTGTAGGGCTTTGATAAGAAAATTTTTGGACAATCACAATTGCAATGGACTTAACACCATGCTAGAAGATTTGAGAAAGATTATTATTGATCCAATTTGGTCAAAATGATTTTCAGAGTTTAAATCCTTATTTCTTCATTTTTAGTGTGATTCACTGATTTTCCTAAGGAAGCACGTTTAACTTCTCTTTTATAATCACAATGAAAAGCCTGCCTGAATCAACGCAACTTTTAAAGCCCTATCACCCATAGATAATAAATAGAATTACATACTCTACATTTTGCAAAACAAGCATTTTTGAAGACATAGAAAATATGCATAATTTTTAACACAAAAATGACATGTTATTATAGTATTGTCAAATGTAGATAATGAAAGTTAAGGTGGTAAAACAACTTGCTAGAACAAAATGGCTTACCTGTAAACTTGTTTGGTCTATATATTAAATGCCTGAATTTAAAAAATATATATTTCAGTCAAATATTTCTAAAAACACAGCAAGAACTTTGATAAAATACATTTTATATTTGAAATGAAATTAGTATTGATGATTGGATTAAAAGTCATGAGTGCACATTACATAATTTGAATTTAGAGATTAGTAAGAGTTCTTGGTAACGCCTTCACGAATTTTTATTACTATTCCAGCATTTATGTGGGCACTGGCGACTGGCATACACAGGTGTCCAATAAACAGCTATTGAATAATGGACACCTTTGCTCAGTCTTCCTGGCTCTGACCTTTCTTTGTGTTGCTGTGACATAACTCTATTATATGATCTCCCTCTGCTACAGTGAGGTGATAAAAGTGACACCTTGCTCAGAATGGCATAAACTGCTAACCCAACCTCTTAGACTTAAATGAACTCTTCAGTAACCAAATCTTTAAAGTTCGAATAACTTTAGGATGTAATGTGCTTTTCCTGTAGGATCCCACTTTCAAGTTTCTAAAAGGGTTCAGTTTTTAAAAAAAAGCACTTGTATCTATTGATTATATAATGTAGAGGTTCTCTGTTAGCAATTTACTTAAGGAAGATGATAGTCTAGATTGTAAAAAAATAGACATATATATAGTCCTTTTAAAACTCAGGTGTATTGTCAGTTTTCTGAGAATAATCTTTATTTCCTGTCTGCATACTGACTGTATTGCCCAGCTTTATTCTTTTGCTTTTTACCAAAATTTCTAATTGTAAAATAATTCATGAATTACATGTTGACTTAAAAGTAAATTTTATCAAACATGCTTTTATTTATTTTTAAAATCATTACATTCTGTTATTTACAGTATGGCTTAAAATTAGTACTTTTAAATTTTATTCTTGAGATGTTTGGTTTTTCCATTGGCACTTTCTTACTGGTTGTTTTTGCTGTATACATCTTGGGAATTTTACCTGGGTTAGCTATGTATAGCTGTATACATGGATTTTTTTCTCATGAACTCACTTTTTGATATAGATTCAACTTGACTGTCTTACAAAAGTTAGTTAACAGCATTAAAATGGGTTTATTTTTATTTTACTTCTCTTCAACACACATGTGCAGACACAAATTCACATGCATTTTAAATTGGTAGTCTACTCTAGGCAAAGATTTATATCCTTTTTGAACTTTGCTAACTGGACATTATGGACATCTTTCTCATATAATTATATTGTCTTAGACATTTAGTTATTTTAAAATAAACTACACACCATGTCTTCTTCCACACCTCCTTGAGTTGGTGGACTCCCTGAAGTGCAAGGGTAGTACAAGTGAGACATAACACCAAGCAGAGTCCCAGGAAACTCTATGGATTTTATGGTGCCTGCCAATAGCACAGGAACAACCTTTTAAAACAAGTGATAAGTCTGTATCAATAATTTAAAATATTTAAAAATATATCCTGGTATTGCAATCCCTTATTTACAATCCCTTTCCTATGTTCTTTAGTCATTACAATATAAAACCAAACCCAACCAAAACAAAGCAAAAGTTTCTGAACCAAATGACTACTGGCAGGTGAATTGCAAAGATAGGTAGGAATAGGGACTCAGGTAGACCTTACCCCAAATAGAAGATATTTGTCCATTAATCTAATTTTTTTGTCCCTGTGTATCTGCCTCTCCTTTTCTCTAAAATAACAGTTTCCAAATAGATCTATAGTCTCTTGCCAACTTCATATGCAAAGTTCTTTCTCTTTCAAGATTATATAAAAAATATAACAAATTTAGATCTTATGTATCAGCTAAGAAATAGGTGAAAATTTTGCTACTGATTATACTAATAATTAATAAATGCTTAACATGGGCTGGACACCATTCTTAGCATTTGATGTGGATTATATTTGGTGATCCTCACAACTTTATGGTGGAGGTGTATTATTTTATTTCCAAGTTGGAAGAAATGAGACACAAAATGGTTATGGAACTTTCTAAAGTGGCGGAGGTCATTGAACATTACCCACTGCATCTATGGTCTCCCCAACAGCAAACTGCCTACACCTCTAACACAATAGGGCAAATTTTACAGCTCCAAACAGAAACCCTGATGATTTCCTTCTCCAAAACATGTACCTTCTTAGCAACTGCACCACTCTTCATCCAGTTGTTTAAGCAAAAATAATAAGAAATAAAATCCTTGGGAATTATCCTTGATTATTCTTTATCCTTCATTTCCTTTATCCAAGTTTTGTATACTCAATCTACAAAGTACATCCTGAGTCTGACATATTATCTGCACCACTGCCACTTAATCTAAGGCACCGTCATCTCTCACCAGGCTAACAGAAGAGCTTCCTGACTAGTCTCTCTGCTTTCACACCCCTTCTTCATAGCCTACTCACCAAACAGCACCCACAGCAATCTTTTAAAAACACATTGGGTTCTCATCCCCTCTCTGCTCCAAATCCTCCAGTGGCTTCCCCACTTGCATAGATGAAATCCATACTCCTGCCACCTCCTGTGCAGCCTGCGTGACCTGGCCCTGCATGCTCCTCCAACATCATAGCTGACCTCCATCTGTTGCTACTGTTTTGTTCTAGCCACATTGACCTTCTTGGGATGAATCAAGTCCATCTGTATCAGGCTCTTTACACTTGCTACTTCTTCTGTGTGCAATGTCCTTTCCCAAGATTTTGACAGGCCATCATTCCTCATATAAGTGAGGTCTCTGGGGGCTCAAACGTCACCTCAGAAAATCATTTTCTAATAGCCATCAATTTCAGAAACTTCTACCTAAAATTGCATGATTTATTCATTTACCTTATTTGTTGCAGTGAGATTCCTGGAAAATATTTAACAACTGATTTGCCAAAGGGGGGGAAATATCCTGATTTGTAGTGTTAGCCAGTTTTCATGGTGTAAATATTCCCACCAGAGCTGATTTTAAGTGACCAGCATGATGTCATGATGAGATACACACAATTGGCTTTTTGAAAACCAGTGCAAGGTGGTTCCAGCACATCGGTACTGGCTATTTTTCTAGGCTATAATTCATGTGAGAGAGCAACTTTATCTTCACCATTGTATTTCAATACCTATGCTAAAGACTGTCAAAATAAATAATGCATTGCTCAATCAGATTTGTAGAATGAACAAATCAGTGAACAAACCAGTACATTACTCTGTGTGGCTTTGAAATATATGTATGGAAGTGCAAAATAGTAGAATCTTCATAGGAATCTTGGAAAACCCAAAGGTAACAGTAATACTGGTATTCTTCCCACCTTCTTAATCCTGAAGCTACTTTGATCCCTGTTTAAATATTCTTTTTTAAATCATCCTAAAAAGATTATTGAGAATGTGGACATTTAAATGTATTCTGTTCATATTTCAATAATCTTATGTATATTTAGACTGAACAAATTGATTTGAAGTTAGTCTAGTATGCTGTGTACTTAAAGCATTTGAGGCATGTCTAAGATGTTCATGTCAAGAATATCTGCAATTCAAATCATTACCTTCTTTTGCTTTGCATAATAATAATAAAGTCTATGACCTAAACACAAACAGGACTACACTAAAAATTTTAATAACCATAATTCTATCTGCAATGATACTTAATAGCATATTATACTGAACAGGCAAAAATAGGAAATATCTCCTCCTTACAAAATATATGTAAAGTCTGCTTTCAACAAGTGTCTGTATTTACTACCTGCTGTTTAGGGTCACTATTTGTAATACTATTCTATACTCACAGCAGATAGGAAACCAGGAATCAGAAAAAGTGAAACATCTGTCTTTCATAACTTTTCTAAAGCTTTGGCAGTGGCTATAGTTCTTTAGCAAGTATCCATAGTACGTTTAGATTGAACAGGATCTTGGCTTCCTGATGAAGCACTTCATTAGAGTGTTGTTTATGGCGTTTCTGTTTACAATCATCCCTCCACATTGCTTGTGGTCGAATGGCAGGGGTGTTTTCCCGCCATCAATTCTCTGCTATTTAGATGGATTCAATTTAGAGTGTCAGGTTTTACTATTGATGATCTCACAGCATTACTACTTGATGTTGAGTAATTGTAGTCAGTCAAACTTTTATGGATTACTATGTTTTATGCCTTGAGTATCACAAAGGAAATAGAGCTTGATACCATATTGGTGAAATACTACTTCGTTTTCCTAAGGATATACTGTCCTTTGAGCCTTGTGTCTAGATATTGTGATTAAATGTTCTACTGGATAGTGATTTCAGAATCAGAATTCATTGACAACGACATATTCTCATACTTTAAATGGAAAACTGTGTCAGGTTTTTCCAGTAAAGGATTTTGTATAAATTAATTTTGTCAAATGTAGACAGAATGCTTACAGGGGAGCACTTGGCCCTGCAGAAACTGTCCCACGGCATTGGCTCTTTTTCCAGATAATTCTAACCAGGACTTTTTGGGATGTCCATAACCCATCTAGTAGGAAGAATTGCAATATGATATAGTTGTCCAATGTAACTTTTAAAGTTATATTTTCTTCTCCTGCGGCCCAAGTCCTTGTTTGATTAGCCTTGATTTTCTTTGGTGTGAGGGTTTAAAAAAAACAAACAAAGCATTTGTTCAGGTGGAGCCAATCGGTCCTTCATGAAGAGCTTTGGAAAGGCCAGGAACAGTCAGACTTGTAAACAGGGCACACGCCCGTGAAGGCCCCATGGTGGAAACAGAGGCAACTCTCAAAATGTTCTCAGTGTGCTCTGGATCCTTTGGCCGCTTCAGAAAACTAGTTCTTGGTATCTCATAAATCATCCTTGACCAAAGTCGTATTATGAGTTGGTGGGTTTGTGGCAAAAAGAATCAGGGGAAATCTAGGCAGACTACCAAGAGGGAAGAATTTGCAGGGTGGTTGTTGTAAGAACTTTATCGTATGTCCTCTTAAAATGGTAGCCGTTCAAAAATATTCATCATAACTTTTTGGCACTCAATTCTTAGAAAATGTTTACACAGTTATATGAGTGTCATCTGCTATTTTTATTTTTAAACTGTAGCCAGAATGACATCAGGTTCTGAAGCTTTCTCATTTTTTATTTCATTTACACTCCTCACACTTCACTGGCAAGTGAGGTCACCTCTTTAAAATCTGGCATAAAGGCCAGCTTGACAAACTTTGGCATAATGCTATCTTGTGCAGATTTTTATTTCAGAATGAGAATATGTGATTTAGACATATTTAAAATTGTTGTCTTGGTAGAATTTCCCCTCTGTCTATAATGATGTATATGTCATCTCTACTGGGGCGTCAAACTCCTTTTCACTGGGGGCCATCAGCTTCACAGTTGCCTTCAAAGGGCTGAAATAATTTTAGGACTGTATAAATGTAACTACTCCTTAACAGTTGAGGAGTTGAGATTATATCCGGCCCTTTGAGGGCAACTGCGAAACTGTTGTGCCCCCTAGGTAAAAATGAGTTTGATACCCCTGATCTACACTTGTTAATGTTATAAGGTAGTTAGGTAAGTCCCCCCTTTAGGTACTTGTAGAAATCGCCTTATGGAAATAGACTGACTCTGTAAAAGTAGCCATAGGCACGAGTCTACAGGAGTTGAGCAGGGCTCTTGAGGACAGGTCATCGTGAACATCTCTTATTCACAGAATCTCCAGGGGTCAGAGCTGACACTCTGGGGCACATAATATGCACAGAAATTACCTTGAGGTTCTTAAATTATTTCAGAGTTGGCATTATCTTTTTGATCACCTATTCAAATGAATTAAAAAAATAATTTAGCATCTATTATGTGTAAAACATTTGAAGGCAATTATAGATTATTTTATAATTTCTACTGCTAGCAGCTTATAACTTAGGCAATTTGGTGTAATATGGCCAAAACTGCTCCTTAACAGGCTATATTAAATTGTTATGAAAGATGTTTAGTTGTTAGTTTGAAATATAAAATAGGATGTAGAAATATGGTTAGGTTAAAAATTAAGATGTGGGAAATATCTGTATAAAGAAATTTGGTGAAATATTCATAGATATGAAAGTTATTAAAAAAGTGAAATTAGACAAAACTGGATCTATAAACTTGCTCTCTAATTTACTAGCCACGTGAATTGGGACAAATTATCTAATGTGTTAATTTTCCATTGTGGCCATAACAGATTACCACAAACTTAGTGGCTTAAAACAATGCAAATTTACCTTACAGTTTAATAGGTTAGAAATCTGACATGAGCCTTATTGGGCTAAAATTTAGGTGTGGGCTGGATATTACCTCCGGAGATTCTAGAATCCATTCCCTTGATTTTTCCCTTGATGCAGGCTTCCTGCATCCCTTGGCTCATAGCCCCTTCCTCCATCTTCAGAGTCACAAATGAATTGAGTATTCCTCATGTCCCATCACTCTGACCTTCTCTTTTGCTTCCGTCTTCTGTGTTTAAGGACATTTGTGTTTACACTGGGGTCACTAACATTATCCGGGATTATTTTATCATCTCAAGGTCTTTAACTAAATCATATATGCAGTTCAAGGTTCCTAGGATTAAGACATAATGTTAGTGTGTGAGAGACCATTATTCCTTCTGCCATGCCTACCCTCTGTCCTTTCAATTTTCTGATCAGTTCGCACGTATCTCACAGAGTTCTTGTTACCAGAAACAAACCTCTGAATGCTGAAGTGCCTGGCTACAACTAGGCACTAAATATGTCACTTTGCTTACAGAAAGGATTATTAGGAAATGAAACATTGGGCAGACTTTGGTTAAGGAAACTCAAGTTATGAAGAGCCAGAGCAGAAGCACCCATGCAGGACTTGGGGAGAAATTCTGATAGTGCTGTTTTCTAAATACTCCTTCTGCTTTCATGCCCTCCTCAGTCATTGCTTGCTTTCCATTCTAGGCAAAAGCTATATTAGGAAAACATGTTTTTCTTTAAAAAAAAACAAAAAACAAAAACTACAAACCTGAATTATAAATAAATACAGTTTTTAAAGATAAAGGAAGTTTCTGAAAGGGGGAAAGCAGCATAGCCAAAGGCTATAGAGATTTCAAAGAAGATGAAAATGTCGGGAAAAAATATAAATTTTCCAACCAGGTTGCCTGTAACTCTTTCGAAAGTGATTAAAGTGGGGTGGCGGGTAGTGTGTGGGCTATGGCGGTGGCAAAGTGATAAACAACAGTTAGTACAGGTTAGTCTTGGAAAACGTCCCTAGAGAAGGACACAAAAGTGGGACAATATATAAGCACGAAAATAGCTATTTCATTTGTAATAGCTAAAACTGAATAAATGTTAAGTGACTCTGATCTGTTGAAAGAATTCATGAACCAAGATCAGAAAGTTTCATTCTATCTTTGATTTGCGATTCTACACTGTTAACATTATATGTCTAGCTCTTCTCATCACCACAAATCTTTGCTATTATTCCCCAAGTGCTTTGAACTAGAGTGATTCATTCATGTCGGCAATGTCATAAATTGGAGAACGAGTAGGTTCTTACCCTGGTAACTATAGAAGTGCAAAAACAAAGGCATAGCCAGGTATTTCTCCAGGGTGAATAAATTTTAGAAGGCAAGCTTTAAACTGTCACATTTCTGATTGTCTGTGATTCACACCAATATTGTGCTCTGTGATGGCTTCATTGAAAGGACTGTCATGTTCTAAGAGGGACTCAGACTACCTGCTCTTTTATCAGTAGCTGGTGTGAAGGCCATGCTGTGCCAAAGGCTAGTTCACAGGAGACAGGTCAATCTTTTGAAACCATAGATTGTTTCAAATGTGAGAAAAATAGGTGAGGAGAGGACGGATGTCAAGGGCAGTGCTAAAGAGAAGGAAAACACTTGCCTGCGTGTTACCTGCAACTAACATTGTCAAAAAAAATAGCTAATGTGGCGTGGCGTACTAAAAACAGTGATAAGGGAGGAACTTACTCATTCCAAGGTGGATTCTATTCACTTGTACTACTAGTTTTCTTAAGATTGGACTAAAATTTTGATACTTTCTGGGCCAGAAATGCCCTTTAGATTCAACAGCTAATTTGAAAAAACTATTAAGATCTATGTCTTTAGCCCTGGCTGGTGTGGCTCAGTGGATTGAGTACTGGCCTGTGAATCGAAGGGTTGCCAATTCGATTCCCAACCAGGGCGCATGCCTGGGTTGCAGGGCAGGTATCTAGTATGAGGTGCGTGAGAGGTAACCACACACTGACGTTTCTCTCCTTTTCCTTCTCCTCGCCCTCTAAAAATAAGTAAACAAAATCTAAAAAAAAAATCTATTTCTTCAGCTAAGAAATTAGTATGGTCACGGAAGTAAGCAGAGGTACTCATTTATCAAGACAATAAAGAAATGCATTAAATGTTTTTTAATAGCAAGCACTAAATTACCAGTAGTGGTAAAATCATTACATGGAAGAGATTTATTTGTTTATTTAAATCAGATGTGTTAGTCATCCTTTTATTCTGATTATGAAAATTTCACAACATGCACAACAGTGTAGGGAATAGATCCAGATGTACCCAACGCCAACCTCTAAGAACTAACTCAGGACTTTCCCTGTATTGTCTCTACACTTCCCCACACCCTACCCCACACCCAGATTATCTGGAAACAAATACCATACATACCATTTTCTCTGTAAATATTTCAGTATTTATCTCTGAAAGATAAGCCTTTTTTGTAAATAAAACAATTGCCACACCTAAAAATCAAATGCTATCACTACAACTTCTTTAGTATGATTAAGGATCCAGAAAGTATTCAAATTCAAATTCATCGCATTTGCTTCCAAATGTAAAAAGGTTGATTGAATCAGGAGGCAAATGAAGTCACATACTGAGTTTGTTTGATACAGGTCTTGAATCTCTCTTCATCTATAATCTCATCATTTTTTTTTCTTTGCCACTTATTTTTTAAGAAACCATATTGTTTGTCCAATACAAGGTCTACATTCTAGATTTTGCTAATTTTATCCTTGTGTTGCTGTTTATTTGCTCCTCTGCTACTGTGTCTTGTGCAAGTGATAGTTGAATTTCAGAGACTCGCTCCCATTCAGGCTCACTTTTTTTTTGGGGGGCGGTGCTTTGTAGATGGTAAGTGTGGCTGCATCAGGCTGCAGAAAATGCCCAGGTGCCTCTCTTTCGGAGATATCAGTTGCCATCGATCCATCACTTGAGAGTCCACTTCACTGTAAACAGTAACAGCCTATAGAACTGCAATTTTCTTCATGTGACTTAAAAAAAAAATAACAGTATAACCCTCCATTTGTTTTTCTTCTATCTTAGGTTTCCTTGGCTATTCTTGCTTGTTAATTCTTCCAAACCCACTTTATAATCAACTTGTCTAGCTCCAGGGAAACAAAAAGACCTAATATTTTTAATGAAAAATGTAACTGCTTTACATCTGTATATTAACTTAAAAGAGCTGAAAAGTAATACTATTTTTCAGAACTAGAAGTTAAAATTTTCTTTCCTGCAGAGTGAGGCAGAGAAATCCTTCAAACACTTTCCCATGAATGGTTAAGCAATGATTAAAACCCTTTAAAAAAACAAGTTCACCAAATAATTGAACAATTTATCTTCAAAGGATTATCGGTACTTATCCAGTTAGATTATTGTTTCTTTGAAATTCTGGAGTGGTAGAGTAATTAATTTTCAAATGTATAAATTTTCCATGAATTTAATGTGGGTATAAAAAATCTGTTTTAAATGAGGGCAGAGTGTTACTGTTCCTTTGGCAATATGGGAACCCCTTACCCTGAGGTGAAATATCTCATTTGCTTACCTGCCACTCATTAAGTTCACATTCAACAATTGCAGTAGATACTTGGGGAGGGGTGGGGGGAATAAGTGGACTGCCCATTCTACCTGAATGGCAAATACAAGTCTTTTCAGTATCTACAATTATTGTAAATGAACTTGTCTGGAAGAAAGTACAGGTGAGCCAAGAAATTGTCTTTTGAGATTTCCCATGACATTATTGTGTTTTGAAGTAAGTGTAAACTTACAAGGAGCCATAAAATGCACTCAGGAAGTAATAATTGGATGTATTTCCAAGTCAATTTTTAAAGTTTAGATTATTATTAAACACTTCTTATTTTGGAGCGTGACTTAAACTCAGGTCCAGCAATAGTCTGTCAAAATCTGTATAATGATCTCTTCAAAGAATTTTTAGGACTATTTTAATGAGCCTGTCATTTTTGCAATTGCTCAGAAAGGTTTGCTGGGAAATAAGAACTTGGTGACCGGTAGTTTGGTGGGAATGGGTCTTTGATTGGATCCTCTATTGTTCAGGACTTTCAATAAATTCCCTGCATTCAGCCCCATTACTCACCCTTGCTGCTGTCTGACCTGCTGCTCTGAGGTTCTACCAGATGTCCCCCACCCTCGCACTGCCCAGGTGACAGCTACTTTGTGTACTTTCGTCCATGACCTCTGCTCTTCCTCATTAACCAATTCCCATGGACCTTCTAGAAAAACGCTGAGTTCTCCTCATCCTCTTCTCTTTGTTGTTATTGGTTTCCATTTTACTTCTTCATATTTTCTCTTTTCAAGTCTCAGGTGAAAGAACAGATAATGTGAATTGCATCCATGAACTCAAACACGGAGACATGTTCACATTTCTATAAAGCTTCCCAGATTATTCCAATTGGTACTAAGCTTGAAACTCATGATTTCTAAGATCCTTTCTGGTTCTGATATTGTAAAATGCATTACTTTCTGAAAAACAATATAACTATATGAATAAATGTGAGAACTTGATAAGCAAACTATTTAAACTTATAATAGAGATGAGTTTTCAAAGTATGTTAGAGATGGCATCACAGCACATGGAAATGTTAGAATTCAAATTATGGGCAAGAGCAAGTGCAGAAATGTTGCAAAACCTCTTTCAGAACATAATCAGTTTTGTTATGTGCACTTGCTATAGAAAATTTGCAGCCACTAGCCACGTGGAGGAACAAGGCAAAGCTCAACAATAGGGAGAATCAATGGCAACATACTGTTCTCTTGAGAGGTTAGGAAAAAAGAAACAGAAGAGAGAATTCAAGCCTTATGAAAAAGATGAAGTATCACCTTCCATAGAGAATGACCTTCATTAATATTTCCTTGGCTTTCTTGGGGATCAGCCCGTAGGAAACAGGTCCCATGGCTTTGTTACATCATTAAGGAGCCACACTTTGTCCTGTCCCTCTTAAATGTGTGGCTCAAAAGCCTCAGTGAAATCTCCAAAACACATATTGTTCGGTAGCATTTTCTAGATCTGTGGTTCTTCGAAGACAAAGAAACTAGGATAGAGTGGGTTCCTTGGAGTCACAGCACAGAATATTTAAAAAACAAAATCTGGACCCAGAAATGCGTGTGCTAGAAATTGGTTCCAGATGTCAGAACCAAATGATGGTAGGCGAGCTAAGAGATTCAGCCCCTGGATAGCATCCAGACTGATCAAAACCTCTAGGATACTCACTGTAGTCTGTGGTGGCTCCTCTTTCTATCCCAGTGCTGTATCAATATTGTATCTCAGCTGTGGTGTAGAAAAGACTGGAAAGCATCACTGTATATGATGGTCATTATATGTTACTTGCTACTTTGGGACTGAAGGATTTCTTAGAAAGACTCACTTCTCCAATTCCACCCTAAAAGAGATTAAGTCTTAAAACATTGTTTAGGACAGCAGGAGCACCTAATTTAGTTCTGCAACAGTGAAGTAATTATGTGACAGTTTGTTAGCTGACATAAAAATGGAATATGACATAGAAAATTCACTTTGTTATATATAAAGTGTCCAACACTTGGTAGCGTTTCAAAAGTTATTTTGGACTTTTTTTAACCCATGTACCAGGATTGTAAAAAAGTGCCTTCCAACAGAGGAAAATTTGTAGATTATGTATTGATATCCAAGATTCATCAAACAGAGCCATCATAGCCTTTTTGTAATCCTCATAACAAGGTATTTGTTTTCCTGTTGCCCGCCATACAAATTAGGGTTTTAGTCATCCGGAAATTAGGTTTTATAACTCCTGATTTTGAAAAGCCTTTATGCTGACAAAAAAAGAAGTCATAGTTAATGAAAGTAGTGTAGGTACATGAAGAGAATTATTCCATTAGGCTCATTAAAATTGGAGTACTAAGAAAACCACTGTATAACTTTTCACAGCTATTCTCTGACGCCTTTAAAGAATACTTCTATTCATTGTGATTTTCAGTAATGCTGTCTACCACACTTTTAAAAGTTTATTCAAAATACTATGTGCCAACTAATTTAATTAACTTTGCATGGAATGTGAAAGAATCCATAGAAAATAAATGAGAGGGATACTGTTTCGAAATGGGGCTCTTCTAATATTCTCTAAGGCAATCACTGGTTCTCTGTGTCAGTTAATGCTGACCATTATGTTGAATTATAGGAAGAGTCTGTGGGGTTTTAGCTATAACTTTATTTCATGGACTTCATCTATTATTCCAGAGCCAACACAGAAACTCCTAAGTCATATATCCACACTGTAGCTCCAAGAGAATCTGGCCTCTTCTCATATTTGCTTGTTGAGCTGCTTTCTGAACAAAATTCTTTAGCCATATCTCCAGTGTACCTTTATTTTTCTTATTGGGTACCTGTGCTCTCTAATTGTGCTTTGCTATTTCTCTTTTTGTTTTCTATTTTTAATGTCTGTACATTTTTTTCTAGAAGGAAAGGAAAGATGCTAATTTGAAATAATTATAGATTCTTTTTTCCAGAGAACATGCTGTGTTTGTATTTATTATCTCTTTATCTTTTCCACAGTTTGACTTTGTCAATGAAACATCGGAAAACAAAGGATGAAAGAGTTTAAGTAATTTTCTGAGCTCACAGAAACATGGTGGGATGGACACTATATACATCTTAGTTCCTACAAGTGACAAAATAGGCTAGTGTTGAAAGGGAGTCAAACTCAGACAGAAGAAAATAAACAGTGTTATGCAAATAGAAATTATAAGGAAGCATATTGTGATGATTTTAGTTATTCAACTAGTCTAATAGATATTGAATGCCCGCTATTTCAAATGAATTAGAATAAGAATTATAGCGTCTTTGACCTTCAGCAGCTCAGAATTTAGTTATTTGTACTCTTTATCATTTTAATAATGTTTTGTGAATACTTTAGGATTACCAGAAATTAGGACAAGGGGGTTTTATATTCCTAATGGAGACAACTACCTCTCTGTGTTCTGTCACATTAATCAATAGGTATATTCTTCAATGCATTTCTTTATAAAAATGTCAGGTGAATGAGTTGTAGAATACAGAGTGCCAAAAATAATTCCTCATGAAAAACACCTTAAAAATGAAGAAATAGCAAATATATTAGATAGTGGTTGACAGAGTCCATGTTACTCCTATTTTTATCCCTTTCTCAGTACTCATTTGCTTTCATTTTTCCTGTATTTTAAAAGGAAATTTTAAGAACTAAGACATTTATGTTAATAAATGAATATGGCACAATATGGGATAAAAAGTAAAAGCTCTTCTCCTTCTCTCTTTGATTCCTTATTCTAAACCCCCCTAGGTAACAAACTTAAGATGCCATGTATATCTTTGCCCAAAAGGTCTAAGCGTATTTAAATATTTATATGCACAAACACAGGTATGTGTGCCTGTCTGCAGTTTTACTTCTCCGTATACCTCATGTACAGATGCATGGTATTTCCCACACAGAGTGATATTCAGCAAACAGAACAAGGTCCAGACCAATTGGAATAGATGTCTTGGCTTTTCTTTGCTCTGCTGTGGTTAACCAGATGGTCTCAGGGGCGGGAAGACGTTTGGGAGTTTTGGGCCACAGCAATTCGCCAACAAGTACAGAAGTATTTCAGTATGTTAACCACAATTTATCCACAGCTGTTCCTAAAAAGCAGCTTTCAGCCCTACTTTCAATCATTTGCTAGCTCGTGGTTTTTCCCTAATGGTGCATAAGTGTGCTGGCCTTCTAGCAAAGGTCTCACAAGACCTCGGACCATTTCAAAGGACCTGCATCGAAGCCATGTGTATTGCCCCTTCTGTACCAACATTTCATATTTCTAAATGCAGTCTCTTAGAGTTCACCATAAATATTGCTTATGTCTTCATTAAAGTCCCGTGTCAAAACTATAAAACTGATAAAGCTTATTTCTAGAGCATCTCTTTCAGGATTATCTTTTCGGCCCAGCAGACCCCTTAGTGACACTGTTTACTGGGTCTGCCCTCCCGTTGTACCCTTCCAGCGGCTGCGCTCCGCCAGAGCTTAGCCCTGCTAAGCTCCCCACTCCCCATCTCAGAGCATAAACGTGTCATGTTGCTTTGTTACTAGTATATTTTTATGTCTCATTATTGCAATGTATTACCATCCCACAAGTAATGGGACTGTACGTTAAATTAGTTTGTATGTATCTTTCCACCTAAACTATTGCAGATAAATGTTAATATGTACACTGACTTTTTGACTTTCATACTGCATTGGCAAAGCCACACATATGCATTATCACAACACATCCAGATATTTTTTTTCATTTTCAAATTTTATGTTGATTTGAAAATGGAGTGACACATTTCCCGCTGTTGTCACTCTGATGCCTTCCTCTATCCCTCTCCTTTGTGTTTACACACTTTCTATTGTACAGAAGGTACAGATAGCCTTCATTTAATATGTTCCAGTTTCCATCAGTTGTCAATTCTACTAGAATTTCTTCTCCATTATCTTCTATTTGGGGATTTAGAGGGAGTGACATTTATTATTTACTGCCAAGTCCTCTGCCAGGCACTTCGTACACATTATCTCAGTTAGCCCAAATTCCCTCTCAGTAGTATACTTATTATTGACCCTAATTTGTAGGTAAGGAAGCTAAGAGTTAGAAAAGCAAAATTAATGTGCCCGAGGTCCCATAAATGCTAAAACCACAGTTTGAATACAGGACTGTGCCTCCAAAGTTCTGTGTTGGTTTTGCTGCATCACATTAACTACCTCTAAGTGGCACTTTGCAGAGAATTAGGTAATATAAGTAAGCATATCTTCTAAACTCTCAAGCACTATTGTTCACACATGGAATTTCTTACTCATACTTTATACTCTCTAGTGCAGTAAGATGAGTAAATTAATATGTGATGGATGCTTTAGGTGATCATAATTATAATGGAACTTTAAAAATTGGGTGAAATGATGTCAGTGAGTTGTTAGAGGGTTAAAATCCAATCTTTACCTATTTCTTTCGAAGACATAGCTGTCAAAATGAAACATCCCATCTTTGCAAGTTATTAAATATGAACACATAACAGTAAAATCATCTCAGAGAAGATAAAGGGTTATGGAATAAAATCTGAAATAATATCCATTGTAGCATTAAGCCTTACACTTGATATAAAATCATGAGAATGCTTTGGGGTTCAAAGTTATACATTGCCGTTGTCCCTCTTACCCAGGTGTTCCAGATTGCATATGTGATTGTGAAAGCAGCGAACTCTCCTCGGCCTGGAAACTGGATCCTGGAACGCTCACTGGACGATGTTGAATACAAGCCCTGGCAATATCATGCCGTGACAGACACCGAGTGCCTAACCCTCTACAATATTTACCCCCGCACTGGACCACCATCATATGCCAAAGACGATGAGGTCATCTGCACCTCATTTTATTCCAAGATACACCCTTTAGAGAATGGAGAGGTAAGATAAAAAAAAACTCACTACAAGTACGTTTAAGATGGACAAATAGGCTTGTCAGAAAGACTTGGATACAACAGTAATTGATGTCAGGGAGATTTTAAGATAGCATTTCACAGAAGAACATTTAAATGAGTTATTAAATAAAAAGAAAAAACCCAAGGTGATTACAATTTTCACTGCCTTCATCTAGTATGTCTCCCATCTCCAATAAAGACTGTAGAAGAGGAAATGGGTTTAAGTTGTGAAATCAATGATTAATTTCACATATAAAGAGACTTTTCTGACAAGGAGGATGGCTAATGATTGAAGAAGCATTGAGACCCTAAAGGAAGTCTTAGTTCTTTGTCTACACTCCTCTGAAAGTGGGGACAAAAGGGTGAATTTGGAAAGAAATAAAATTTACACCAAGGATCTAAATGAAAGGGAATTCGATTTTTTGCTATCACCACATATGAGGCATCTTTACTTTGGTCTGGCTGTGCGCTGAATCCTAACCAGGAGACCACCAGGGATGGTCAGGCTGTGCTTATTACCTATTGAATGGATGCTTAATTCAAAAGGTTTCTACTTCTCTGTAGCATCTTTTATCCTGGGGTTAAGAATTTCAGATTCATGGCTTTATGACAAGATCAACACCATGTATTTCCTGTTACCAGCCACTTTATTTTGAGCCACTCTGTGCAGCAGGTTGCCTCCTATAAGTGAGAAACAATAATATTAGTTCTTACTCCATATAATTTGGCAGAAGAATAAATGGATTATTATATTTAAAGCATTGCAGCAGGGCTGACATATACACCAAGAGGTCTGTAAGCATTAACAATCTGGGTTGTTGTTGCTGAAATAATAATAACTATGATGTAGTTGTTATTATTATTATTAATTTCCTTTCAAATACCCAAACCTTAGCTAAGTGACTCTTGGACCCTGAATCCCTCTCCCTCAGTGTATGTGACCTAGCTCCTTTTGTCCTACCTGCTTATGTACAGCTCTCTTTTTATTCATATCTGATATTCTCTTCTCAACGATCTGTATACCTGAAGCATCATTTTTACATTCACATTTTTCAGAAAGCCCATACTCATATTCCATCGTGCCCAGCTTGGCCAATTCAAGGTTATCTCCTTAAACACTTCCAGGAGAAATTTAGATTTTTGACATAAACCTATCACACTGTCTTTTGACACTATTATTCTATGAATGTATATCAGTGCATCACTGTATTTCAAATTGCATGTTCAGAAATATCACTTTTGGAGAAAAAGATTCCAAATGGTGCTCTCAGCAGAGATCTCAATCTGCCAAATGACAGGGAGTCAAATGCAGTGCAGCAAACAGCTGTTCGGCCCACAGTGCCTGGAGACACTGAATCCTGGCCAGATTGGCCTGAGGATAAGGGAGTAGGGATGGAGTGCAGACAGAATATATTTGAGTTGAATTTTTATTACTTTCCCTCTGGATCTAGTGTTTACTCAGGACCAATAATTATATAATTTTATAAGGCTTTCCTCTACCTTCTAAAGGTCCAATTCAGAAGTTGGTTGAATAATGTAAAATAATATATGATAGACATGTAACATACAAGTTACATGCATATCCCCAATATCCCCAAATCATTGCTTCTATGTTGATAGTGGTTCTCCATCCTTTTAGACCATAGCAGCCTGTCAACATGGAAAAAACAGACATGTTGTCTGTTTATTTAACCGGCTATATTGTTTTCACTCTTTCAAAGTCACCAAAAATATTCGTCAACAGTGACTCTTAAGAATAAGTTATTTAGCTTTTCTTGTGACATGTTTTTATATCTATTTTTTCTCATAGGAAGGTAAATGAGGTTATAAACAAAAATTAACTGAAAATATTTGAAGCAAAATGACAGTATTTAAAAGAGAGAATTAAATTCTGACCTCTCCTGGGCTGTCTGCCTCATTCTACATGACTGACACTGTACAACATGTTACTTTGTGAATAAGTGGGTCCAGGGAGGGTACGTGGTGCTCGCCCAGGTACCCAATGAGCTGGGAACAACACTGAGCTGAGTGCCTGGTTCCCTTGACTCCCAAGTCCACGGTTCTTTCATACTTTAGTGAAGATTGGAAGTTGATTGTAAATAGTTGGTAATTGCTAAACTCAAAACTATTTTAGAGGAAATATAGAGATGCTGAATCTAGTGTAAGTAGAAATAGTCCTAATTCTGAGATACCATGATAGAGAAGAATATCCCTAAGAATGGAAGACTGGGGTCTGGCCCTGGCTCTAACCTGCACAATCTTGCACAGGTTACCTAATCTCTCTGAGACTGAGTTCTTTTCATACATGAATTAGTCTAATATACAAACGTCCTATGTTATATTTCCTTCTAAAGTAATATAATTTTGTATATCATCTAAAATATAATATGTGGGCTGATTCTAAAATTTTTGGAGGCCCGTCTCCAATATTTCCCAGGCAAGTGGATGTAAAATTAATCTTACTATCATTAACCTTTAGCTTTAAAATAATGCACTTCTGGATATCACTTGAAATGTAATTGTTACATGCTATGTTCAAAACCTTTCATAGAAGTAACAGCCACGTAAGAGAAACACATAAACCAGTAAATGCAAAGTGATAGTATAGATGCCTCAACAGAAGTGTATACAGAAATGAGTAATCTCCTGCATGTGAGCTAAAAGAGCAGCATTTAGAAGATGACTTCTCAGAACACAAGGAAACCAGAAACAATTCATAGTATCTCTAAAGCATCAAGGCCAATATGAAAATTCATCTCCAGTGTTCAATGGGTTAAACTAAGCATGTAACAGAATTCACCTACATTATTGAAGAAACTTTTTTCATTTTTAACAGTTTTATTATATTTTTTCATTACCATTTATCCCCCATACTGTCTGCCACCTCCACCCACCCCCTTCCCCTGCAATCATCATATTGTTGTCCATGAGTTCTTTCTCTTATTGGGTATAAAAGTATAGGTTTATAGTTATTTTTTCTTTATTTTTATTGCTGACATTATTGCAGATGTCTCCATTCCCCATCCCTTTGCCCCCTCTTCCCAGCCTCCACTCCCCCTTCCACCTGGCCATCTGTACGCTTTTGTCTGTGCCTATGGGTGATACATGTGTGTTCTTTGGCTAATCCCTTCACCTTTCATCTAGTCCCACCCTCCACCTTCCCCTTTGGTAGCTGTCAGTCTGTTCCATGTGTCCATGCTTCTGTTTCTATTTTGTTCATTAGATTCCCCATATAATTGAGATCATATGATATTGTCTTTCTCTGATTGGCTTATTTCACTTAGCATAATTTCCAGGTCCATCTATGCTGTCGCAAAACATAAGAGTTCTTTTTTAATATGGCCATGTAGTATTCCATTGTGTTAATGTACCACAGCTTTTTTATCTGCTCATCTATTGATGGGTACTTGGGTTGTTTCTAAATAATGCTGCTATGAACATAGAGGTGCATATGTTCTTTCAAATTGGTGTTCTGTGATTCTTAGGCTATATTCCCTGAAGTGAGATCACTGGGTCAAAAAAACAGTTTCACTTTTAACTTTTCTGAGGAAACTCCATACTGTTTTCCAAGTGGCTGCTGGTCTGCATTCCCACCAACAGTGCCACTGGGTTCCTTTTTCTCCACATCCTCATCAGCACTTGTTGTTTGTTGACTTACTGATGGTTGCCATTCTGGAAGGTGTGAAGTGATATCTCATTGTGGTTTTAATTCACATTTCTCCAAATTTTAGTGAATTGAGCATTCTTTCATATGTCTTTTGGCCATCTGTATGTCCTCTGTAGAGAACTATCTATTTAGATCTTTTGCCCATGTTTAAATTGGATTATTTGTCTTCCTGGTGTTGAGTTGTGTAAGTTCCTCATATGTCTTGGAGATTAACTCCTTATCAGATATAAAATAATATTGGAAAAATTGGACAGATACATGCAAAAAATGAAACTCGATTACTAACTTATACCATACACAAGAATAAACCCAAAAGGAATAAGAGAACTAAGTTGGACTACTCCCCAGAAAAATTAATCCCCCAGTCCAGCATTCTGGAGTTGCACTCAAAGGAAAAAGAGAGGTTCACCCTGAGCTATGATCAAGTCTCAGGACCTGCCTGGCAAAGGAGGGGTAATGGGAGACTTTACAGGATAATAGTATGACCACTATGTTGTTATCCAGCCTGTGAACAGAAGGAGGCTTTGACCTGAAGCTTTCAAAGGGGTTCACTTGAGAAAGACAGTTTTGTACCATTATAGCCAAGAGAAGGCTCAGCAAGGACCCCTCTTTGCCTTGCTTGTAGAGAATGATGCTGAGCCCTCAAACAGAAATCACAGGGTGTGAAACAACTGACCGCAAGGGGCCTCCATCACTCTGAGGTCAGGCAAAGGAATAAAGCTTTGATGGGAACACCTACATAGTCATACCTCTCCATCACTGCTGCTGGGAGCCAACTCTGCCCAGGGCTCCTAGCAGCCCAATTGCTGCCTCTGCGGAAAGCAGTTGCCCAGACTCTATTGAGAGCTGCTAATAAGAACCGTCACTTGGGGGCACCACTGAGAACTGCGCTGCAGCTATGGGTCTTCCCAAAGTTAGCTTTACTGAGAAACCACAGAGGGCATTTGAAAGATAGCTCTTTTTAGGACCAGGGCTTTAAATTTAGTAGATTCAGGAAGGGCACAGGAAGCTGTGTGTATACTTTTATAGAGTACTCAGAGTGATTTTCATTTCTCTATCCCCAGCTTATTGTTCAGATATTTCCAGTCTTCCCAAACTTTGGGGAAGAACAGCGCATCAGTTTTTTAGAGAGAATATCAGTCATTCCAACTACTTTCAAATGAAGAAAGAGACTAACATTTTTCTGTCAAAAAAACGTGATTGGCTTTGGTGAACTGAATCTCTGGGGGGCGGGTTAGTTGAATAAATAAACTGTGAGCCTTAACTAAGTTATCTACATTATGAAGAAGTGGCTAGGAGAGGACAATCATGTTAATAATATTAACAAGGATGGGCTGTTTTGGTGGTACTGCTTTCAGAGCCCTAGAATTAAAATTGTGATACATGCTTTTTCTGTTATATGAGAGTCTCCCCTTTCTGTAACTGGGATTATTCTTTCTAATTTCTTTGGGTTGTCACTAGACTGCTAACTAAGTACTCATGGTTGCCATAGTAATTTTTGTTCAGTTTCCTCATACAGAGACTTTTAAGTTATTTACATATGATTTCCTCTCCTTCTGACCACAATCCCTCCCGTGCTCCCTGACTACCACTCAAATGGAATTTAGATTCAACTTTGATTCTGCCTCTCAAACATGGCAGACTTACATAAAATTCCCTGGAGAAACCATCATTAATTCTTAAATACACCTCTTTTTGGTAAATTTTACATAGAGCTTTGGTATTGTTTTGATTTCCTATGTGACAGAACTTTTATATATACATACAGAACATTTTTTTTCATCCTCTTTTTGTCACCTCCTATTATGGTTGGTGATCCTTAGAATTGCAAATACTGGCAAATGAGGAAATAAACACAACACATTATTGAGAAATACTTCTGAGATCCTTCTTTAATGTAATATTGTTAAGGGTATATAGCATGATTGCATGTGTGAGTTTATGTGAAAATGTGGGAATGGAAATGAGGAACTAGTCTTTCTCAATTACCCCTGGAGTTGCTCTTTTACAGAGAAGCAGCAGGGTATCACTAATTTGTATCCGTTTTGAATAGAGATTGATGGGAATAATTATCTGGGGTTTTAGACGCTCTTTCTCTATAAATAATTCTTGCATTGACCAACATGAGGCCAGTTAGTTCCAGGAACAACAGCATGAAAGTGCCTCATTACAATGAGGTTTACATGACATTTTTCAAAAAACAGAATGTGTCAACTCCAGTTGAAATGCACAGAGCACTGGATGTATTTTGGAATATACACACATAAAATCCGTGATTCATTTAAACTATTTATATTTGAAAACACACTTTTATAGCCGTGGCTGGTGTGTCTCAGTGGATTGAATGCCAGCCTGTAAAACAAGGGGCCACTGGTTCGATTCCCAGTTAGGGCACGTGTCTGCATTGCAGGCCAGGTTCCCAGCAGGAGGCATGTAAGAGGCAACCACGCATTGGTGTTTCTCCCCCTTGCTTTCTCCCTCCCCCCGTCTAAAAATAAATGAATAAAATCTTTTAAAAAATACACCTTTATAATAAAATAAAGATCAAATTAAGAAGATTCTATTCTTTTCTGTTGATCAGTTTATAGACTGCCCCCAACAATGTTGTTCCTAAGAAGTATCAGTAAATCCTTATTAAATTAATATAGTATTGCTGAAGGATTGTGCAGGGCAGAGAAACCAGAGGAGAATGGAATCTTAAGGAGATAGCACTAATAGGTAAGACCTAGTTTTCTCAGTGTTGTGGAATTGGATCTACCCAATCTGCTGAAATGGAGCAGAAGGGTAAGCTTCTGTTGAGCTGGGTACAGTAGTGCAAAGTGGTGTAGAAGGCACAGAGGTGCAGCTTGCTGTCTTGTAGGACATTGAAGTATGGTCTGCCACCGTGGGGCTTGGACAGATGAGTAAAGTAATCAATACATGCTCAGGCCAGTTTACATGACCATAATGAAGATTAAATTAGGTCATTCATGGCAATGCGTCCTTGTAACCTATACAACATGATAGCAAATTCTCTAGTTCAATGGCTAGCATTGGCATTAGCCCACCTCTCAATTGAGGATGACCGAACTGGCTTCATCAGAATTGAGGTTGGGGCACAGGAAATGGCAGAGCCCTGCCAGCATGCTTTGTGAGGTCAACCCCAGAGGAGACAGGGGTGGATAAACAGGACTGAAAGAATAAGCAAAACAAACAAAAAGCCCCAAGCTTGCTGAAGTTAAAAGGGCCAGAAGCAACAGATGAGAGAGTCTCAAGAGCTGATATGGGTTACCCTGGGGTCAGGAAGATAGTAGCCATCATAGCTATCATTTCCCTCACGCCTGTTTTGTAGCAGGCGCTACTTCAAGAGTTTACAAATATAAACACATATGTACTAATACTCGTCTCATTCTACACTTGAGGAAAAGGTTGTGCAAAGAGGTCAAATAACTTGCCCAGTGTTCCACAGCTGTGCTTGAATCCGAGCACCAGGAAGTCTCAAGGACAACAGCTTTCTGCTGTGCTTGGGGGTTTCTGGAAAATCCAATGGGCATCGTGAGCTCAGGCTGTGCTTGCCTCTGATCAACTTGTAGGGTTTAACTCTTTAATGTTTCAAGAAAAAATCATATGCATTTGTTTCTTTTTGATGGGTAAATTATTTTTTCTATAATAGAGATTTTAAAATTTTTAGTTTCTCATTTTCTTAACATCTACTTTCATGTATTTTATCTTTCTAATGGTATTTAGTTTCTGGTTTTCAGAGTGTTACCTTTTCTACATTTATATTTATTATATTTTTTTCTTTCCAAAATTTTATTCTGGTAAATAATTTATATTTCTTTCATATTGTCACATGTAGGTAGGTAGATAGATAGAAACAGGTATGGATATACAGATATACTTTTTGATTGTAGTATTAGATGGGCTTCAATTATGTTATACACTTGTCAGATTTTTTTATCTTCAAACTTTTCTCAATCTGGTTTCACTTGTTAAATAATTTTTGCTTGTGATTTTATCCACTTTGTGGTAGCTACAATTTAAGGCATTTTACATTATTTTTTATCATTCTATTTTAGCTTACTTTATACATGTATGCTTTAGCTATTACCCTGTGTGTCTTGTATGTGATTGTTTTTATTTAGTGCTGTCACTTAACTGACATGAAATGGGATTGTAGTGAACACAACAAGAATAACCACAATGAGAACAACCCAAAAGAAGAGAGGCCCTGTTTCTTTTATTCCCCAGTGTAGACAACCAGTGGCCTTTTCAGCTGTTCTTTTAATAGCTTCTCCAAAACTTAGTTTCTTTTCGGTGTCAAATCCCAAAAAACTAACAGCAACAGAAGTCTGCTGACCAATTTTTCTCAGAATTATAATATTAATTTATATGCATAAGTTTTTAAAACACTTTTTATTTTTAGTTTCTAAGCTCCAAAGACAAGTTACTCCTCTAAATTGTTACTTGGTTGAATACTGAACACATATTTTAAGCACATAAGAAAGATAGTACAAGTTTTAATCAGAGAAGAATACTCAAAACACATATCTGGTTTGATTTTAATAAGAATTACATTATAGGAGATCTACTAGGAACTATTTAAAGAGAGTTTTAGGAAAGTTTTTAAAATTTTAATTTGCATATAATATGGCACTAGCTATTGAATATAACTTCCTTCCAGGCATAGTTATGGAATGAGTTCTAGTCTGTGGGTGTTTCAGGGGTGGCCCCATATTAAGAAGGCCAGTGACAAATTAGGTAACATAAGCTTCCCCACCAGGAGCCCCTTAAGGAAATAATCCATTGAATCTGCGCATGTCATAGTCAGTTTGAGCTGTTATAACAAAAATACCATAGACTGACTTGAACAGCAAACTTTTTTTTCTCACAGTGCAGGAGATAGGAAAGTCAAGATCAGGGTGACAGTATGGTTGGGTCCTGTTTCCTCAATGGTACAGAAGGCAGAAAGAGAAACTTTTCACCAACCCTAAAGAAGGTGAAGGGATTAGCCAAAGAACATATATATGCATGTTCTTCTATATATGCATAACCTATAGACACAGGCAACAGTGTGGAGATGCCAGAGGGAAGGGGGTGTGGGGGCTGGCTGGAGGCAGGCAGAGGGGGCGGAAATGAGGAAATCTATAGTAGTGTCAGAATAAAAAGAAAGAAAAAGTGTCTCTTCTTATAAGGGCACTAATCCCATGATGAGGACCCCCCCTCGTGCATTTATCGCCCGTCACAGGTCCCATGTCCAAACACCATCACATTGTGATTAGGGTTTCAATAAATGAATTTCTGGCAACAAATGCATTCAGTCTGTAACAGTGGGTCTTACAATTAAGCAATAGGACCCTTATTGTGCTGTGTAAGCGCATTTAAAACTCCGGAACTTCTCAAGCATCATATACATGGTATAGTTTCTGACTACAAGCTTTAATGTCCCACCAAAAGCCAGATGCAAATTTCCAAATACAGTCATCTTTTTCTGAAGCCTTTAAAATTGGCAATTATATTTTCAAACATAGTTACCTATTTTATGCATGTTATAAAAGAGGTTATAGAAACTAGGTTTCAAATGACTTTTAAGACATTTATTTCTCTAAACTTTGGATAATTATATCAAATATTACATTTGGCAGAGATACAGTAATTTTAATTTTATCAAAAATAGTTAAGGAAAAGACCAGATAATTATGATTTTTGTTCCATCAAAAGTTTAAAAATTTGTTTTTAAAATTTTTTATGCTTATTTTTTCAAGTTGCTACTGTTATTATTAATTTCTTTTTTTGCTGACTGTGTTTTTTAAAATTAATTTTTTTATTTAATTATTGTTCAAATAAGTTTTCAGTTCCCCACTCCCATCCCAGCCCACCCTCCCATGCTTCCCACCTCCCATTTCCATCCCCCCCCCAGTTGTTCTCCATGTGTCCTTTATACTAGTTTCTGTGAATCCTTCCCCTTTTCCCCTGAAATTCTCTCCCCTCTCCCTTCTGGTCACTGTCAGCCTGTTCTGAATTTCAGTCTCTTTGGTCATATTTTGCTTGCTTGTTTGTTTTGCTGTTTAGATTCCTGTTAAAGGTGAGATCATGTGGTATTTGTCCTTCAACACCTGGCTTATTTCACTCAGCATAATGCTTTCTAGATCCATCCATGCTGTTGCAAAGGGTAGTAGCTCCTTCTTTCTTTCTGCTGCATAGAATTCCATTGTGTAAATGTACCATAGTTTTTTGATCCATTCATTTACTGATGGGCATCTAGGTTGCTTCCAACTCTTGGCTATTGTAAATTGTGCTGCTATGAACATTGGGGTGCATAGGTTCTTTTGGATTGGTGTTTTAGGGTTCTTAGGATATAATCCCAGCAGTGGAATTGATGGGTCAAAAGCCAAGTCCAATTTTAGTTTTCTGAGAAAATCCCATACTGTTTTCCATAGTGGTTGTACTAGTCTGCAATCCCACCAACAGTGAACTAGGGTCCTCTTTTCCCCACAGCGTCTCCAACATTTGTTGTTTGTTGCTTTGTTTATGATGGCCATTCTGACTGGTGTAAAGTGGTATCTCATTGTGTTTTTAATTTGCATCTCTCTGATAGCTATCGATATTGAGCATCTTTTCATATGGATCTTCTGTATGTCCTCCTTGGAGAAGTGTCTGTTCAAGTCCTTTGCCCATTTTTTAATTGGGTTGCTTATCTTCTTAGAGTTGAGTCGAGTAAGTTCTTTGTATATTTTGGAGATTAAACCTTTGTCTGAGGTATCATTGGCAAATATGTTTTCCCAAACAGTTGGTTCTCTTTTTATCTTAATACTATTTTTTTTAGCTGTGCAGAATCTTTTTATTTTGATGAGACCCCATTTGTTTATTCTTTCCTTTATATTCCTTGCTCTAGGGGACATATCAGTAAAAATGTTGCTGCGTGAAATATCTGAGATTTTCCTGCCAATGTTCTCTTCTAGGACTTTAATGGTTTCACGGCTTATATTCAAGTCTTTTATCCACCTTGAATTCATTTTGGTGTATGGTATAAGTTGGTGTTCAAGTTTCATTTTTTTGCATGTAGCTGTCCAGTTCTCCCAGCACCATTTGTTGAAGAGGCTATTTTTACTCCATTTTATGTCATTGCCCCCTTTGTCAAATATTAATTGACTGTAGAGAGTTAGGTTTAACTCTGGGCTCTCTGTTCTGTTCCATTGGTCCATGTGCTTGTTTTCATTCCAGTACCAGGCTGTTTTGATTACAGTGGCCTTGTAATACAGTTTGATGTCAGGTATTGTGATCCCTCCTACTTTGTTCTTCTTTCTCAAAATTGCAGCTGCTATTTGGGGTATTTTATGGTTCCATATAAATTTTTGAAATGTTTGTTCTATGTCTGTGAAATATGCCATTGGTACTTTAATAGGTATTGCATTGAATGTGTAAATTGCTTTAGGTAGTATGGACATTTTGATGATGTTAATTCTTCCAATCCATGAACATGGTATATGTTTCCATTTGTTTGTGTCCTCCTTGATTTCTTTCTTCAGTGTTGTGTAGTTTTCTTCATACAGGTCTTTTACCTCCTGGGTTAGATTTATTCCCAGATATTTTATTTTTGTTTTTGCTATATCGAATGGGATTTTTTCTTGATTTCTGCTTCTGCTGATTCATTCATAGTATATAAAAATGCCTTTGATTTTTGAATACAAAGTCAATACTTTGTATCCCGCTGTTTTGCCAAATTCATTTATTAGGTTGAGCAGTTTTGGGGTAGAGTCTATAGGATTTTTCCATATATACAATCATGTCATCTGCAAACAATGTCAGTTTTGTTTCCTCCTTTCCGATTTGGATGCCTTTTATTTCCTTTTCTTGTCTTATCACTGTGGCTAAAACTTCCAATACTATATTGAATAGAAGTGGTGAAAGTGGATAACCTTGTCTTGTTCCTGATCTTAGTGGAAAAGCTTTTAGTTTTTGCCCATTGAGTATGATGTTGGCTGTAGGTCTCTCATATATGGCCTTTATTATATTGAGGAATGCTCCCTCTCTTCCCACTTTGCTGAGTGTTTTTATCATAAATGGGTGTTGTATCTCATCAAATGCTTTTTCCGAGTCTATTGATATGATCACGTGATTTTTGTTTTTGCTTTTGTTTATGTGGTGTATTACATTTACTAATTTACGAACATTGAACCATCCTTGCATCCCTGGGATGAATGCCACTTGGTCATGGTGTATGATCTTTATAATGTGCTGTTGGATGCGATTTGCCAATATTTTATTGAAGATTTTAGCGTCTATGTTCATCAGCGATATTGGCCTGAGGCTTTCTTTCTTTGTTGTGTCTCTATCTGGTTTTGGAATTAGGATGATGCTGACTTCATAAAAAGAGTTTGGGAGTTTTCCCTCCTTTTGGATTTTTTTGAATAGTCTGTGAAGAATAGGGGTTAGCTCTTCCTTAAAAGCTTTGTAGAATTCTCCTGTGAAACCATCTGGTCCAGGGCTTTTGTGTGACGGGAGTTTTTTGGTTACTGCTTCAATTTCATCTGCTGTTATTGGTCTGTTCAGGCTTTCTACTTCTACTTCATTGAGTTTTGGAAGATTATATTTTTCTAGAAATTTATCCATTTCACCTAGGTTTTCAAATTTCTTGGCATACAGTTCTTCATAGTAATTTCTTACAATCCCTTCTATTTCTGTGGTATCAGTTGTAATCTCTCCTCTTTCATTTCTGATTGTGTTTATTAGGGTCCTCTCCTTTTCTTGAAGAGCCTACTTAAAGGCTTGTCTATTTTGTTTATCTTTTCAAAAAACCAGCTCCTAGATTCATTGATCCTTAGAATTGTGCTTTTAGTCTCTATGTCATTTAATTCTACTCTGATCTTGGTTATTTCCTTCCTTCTACTTGCTCTGGGCTGTCGTTGTTTTTGTTCTTTGAGTTCTTGGAGGCGTAGGGTTAGTTTATTTGTTTGAAATGTTTCTATCTTCTTTAGGTAGGCCTGTATTGCTATGAACTTCCCTCTCAGGACTGCCTTTTCTATGTCCCATAAGTTTTGGGTGGTTGTGAGTTCATTTTCATTTGTTTCCAGAACCTTTTTGATTTCTTCCCTAATTTCATTTTTGACCCATTCGTTGTTTAATAGCATGCCATTCAATCTCCATGATTTTGAGTGTTTGGGGTTTTTTTCCTTTGGGGTTGATTTCCAGTTTCAGTCCCTTGTGGTCAGAAGAAATGCTTGGTATGATTTCAATTTTCTTGAATTTGTTGAGGCTCGTTTTGTGCCCTATCATGTGGTCTATCTTTGAAAATGTTCCGTGTGCATTTGAAAAGAATGTGTATTTAGCTTCTTTGGGATGAAGGGTCCTCTATATATCAGTTAAGTCCATTTCATCTAGGGCATTGTTCAATGCCACAATATCTTTGTTGATATTTTGTTTGGAAAGTCTGTCCATTTTTGACAGTGGGGTATTAAAATACCCTACTGTAATTGTGTTACTCTCAATATCTTTCTTGAAATCCTCTAA
Source organism: Sturnira hondurensis (assembly GCF_014824575.4). Classification (NCBI taxonomy): domain Eukaryota; kingdom Metazoa; phylum Chordata; class Mammalia; order Chiroptera; family Phyllostomidae; genus Sturnira; species Sturnira hondurensis. The sequence goes on along the minus strand of NW_028077105.1, from coordinate 8,946,493 downwards.
GATTTTCTGTATATATTTGGGTGCTCCTGTGTTGGGTGCATATATATTTATGATGTTAATGTCTTCTTGGTGGATTCTTCCCTTGAGTATTATGAAGTGACCTTCTGGGTCTCTATGGCCCTTTTTTTGAAGTATATTTTGTCTGATATGAGTATTATTACCCTGGATTTTTTTTCCTGTCCATTTGCTTGGAAAATTTGTTTTCAGCCCTTCACTTTTAGTCTGTGATGGTCTTTTGTCCTGAGGTGGGTCTCTTGAAGGCAGCATATGTGTGGGTCATTCTTTCTTATCCATTCAGCTATTCTATATCTTTTGATTGGAGCATTTAATCCATTTACATTTAATGTTATTGGTAGGTACTTATTCATTGCCATTTTTGTACCTGTGTTCTTCTCTCTCTCTCTTTTTCTTCCTTTCCTTAAAGCAGTCCTTTTAGCAACTCTTGCAGAGCTGGTTTGGTGGAGGCCTATTCTTTTAGACTTCTTTTGTCTTGGAAGCTCTTTATTTGACTTTCTATCTTGATTGAGAGCCTTGCTGGGTAACATAGCCTTGGTTTCAGGCCTCTGGATCTCATTACTTGGAATATTTCTTGCCATTCACTTCTTGCTTGGAGTGTTTCCTTTGAGAAGTCAGTTGCCAGCCTTATTGGGGCTCCCTTGTATGTTACTTCCCTTTTTTCCCTTGCTGCCTTTAATATTCTCTCTTTATCTTGGAATTTGGCATCTTAATGATGATGTGTCTTGAAGTGGGCCTCTTTGGGTTCCTCTTGATGGGGACTCTGTGATTCCTGGATTTGTGTGACTTTTCTCTCATCAAATTAGGGAAATTTTCCGTCATTATTTTTTTAAGATTTTATTTATTTATCTTTAGAGGGGAAGGGAAGGAGAGAAGGAGAGAAATATCAATGTATGGTTGCCTCCCATGAGTCTCCCGCTGGGAACTGGCCTGCAACACAGGCATGCGCCCTGACTGGTAATCAAACCACGATTGTGTGGTTCACAGGCCCATGTTCAATCCACTGAGCTACACCAGCCAGGGCCATTATTTTTTTAAATAGGTTTTCTATCCCTTGTTCTTCTCCTTCTGTTATCCCTATTATTCGGATATTATTACGTTTCATATTGTCTTGCATTTCTCTTAATCCCTCTTCATTCTTTCAGAGCCTCTTTTCATTTTATTGCTCTTTCTGTGAGTTTTTTTCTACTTTGTCCTCCACCTCACTGATCCAGTTTTCTGCTTCATCGATTGTACTTTTGATACCTTCTACTGTGTTCTTCAGTTTGGAAATTGTATTCTTCATTTCCTCTTGTCCCTTACTGATAGTTTCTATTTCCTTTTTCATGTTCATATAGTTTGCAGTGAGTTCATTGTAGCTCCCTTGTAGTTTCTGGTAGCTCATTGTGAGCTCTTTGAACTTCCTGATAACCAGTGATCAGGGGGGACAGGGATTGAGAGGACAGGGAAACTAGTGATTGAGGGAAAAGGAAACCTGTCAAGTGATACAATATATCCAGCCAAGGAAAGGAAGACTATACAGAAAGAGAAGGAATACAGAGATACTATTAAAATAAAAGATGTAAGAATAATGACAAAATAATGAAAAAATACAAATATGTGGTAACTTGTAGTTTTTCTGTTATAGCAAAGTGAATTTTGTCTCTCTGTTTCTACTGTTGGGATGCCTCCTCTTTGAGTCCAACTCTGGTCTTTTCACCTTTCCAAGTCTTTTGCTTCACTTGTGGGGAAGAGGAGCAAAAAGAAAGAAAAAGAGGAAAAAAGGGAAAAAAAGGGCAGCAGATGGGAGGAAAAAGTGGTAGGTTTGGAAAGAAAGGAAGAAGGAATAAAACAAGAAAGAGGAGATAGGGTAAAAGTATTGAAAGATAAAAGAATAATAAAGTTAAAGGAATAAAAGATTATTTAAAAACAAACAAACAACAAAAACAAAAAAAACACACACACAAAAAAAACACCTCTTGCTGGTTTCCAGCTGGTCAAACCTTTTCTTCTGGTCACACTAGCTGCATCTGCCTGAAGGGCTATTAGTGTGACCTTCCTCCCTTCTCAGTGAACTCAGCCGGTCTCACCAATGCCCTCCCAAGATCCAGACTGGCGCTGCTCTCCAGCGCCCCACTGAGAGCAGATTTTTTCCAGGATTCACAGTCAGGGCTTGGGGTGTTGGTGTGCGTGCTCCTGCAAGGCTTCCCTGGTATCTCAGGCTTGGGCTTGGCCCTTTCCCAGTGCTATGGCAGAAGGCACAGAGCGACTTTCAGTTCTCCCAAGCTGGCAACCACAGCCTGATTCCATGGGTGATCAAAGCTCTCTGGTGTGCTTCCTAGTGCCCACTCCTCTCTCTGCCACTCCAAGCAAACCAATCTCTCCTGGAGTTTTTCAATCTGTGCCCAGCCGGGTAGGGAGGGAGCTGATGACTGGCTCTCTCCCAGGGGCCTTGCCGGCAGCCTGTGGCTCCCAGAGTCCGAGGCAGACAGCTCAGGCCCAGTGCAACGAGGAGTGAACACGTACGGGTGAATCTGGATTCTCCCAAGCCGGCAACCATAGACTGATTCCATGGGTTATCAGAGCTCTCTGGTTTGCTTCCTAATGCCCACTCCTCTCTCAGACACTATAGGCAAACTGATTTCTCCTGGCGTTTTTTCAATCTGCGCTTGGCTGGGTAGGGTAGGGAGGGTGCTGATGACTTGCTCTCTTCCAAGGTTGTTGCTGCCAGCCCTGGGCTCCCAGAGACCAAGGTGGACCGGCTGGGACCCTGGCACAGGCCTGGGGAGGGCCTGCAGCCTCTGCGCTGTTTCCTCAGACCTTGTTGACCCACAGTTGTCTCTTGTCCTCACCGTCTGGTCATTCAGTGTCTGCTATAGTTTCTGGAGTCCTACCTCCCTATGTGCTGGGTCCCTGTTGACTATCAGCTGCGCTCCTCTGCAGATCAGCCTGGTTTTTCTCTGGCGCGTGGAGGGAAGCAAAATCCTTTGTGCTACTCTGCTGCCATCTTCCGAGCTCCCCCCCCCATTATTAATTTCTATCTGAAGTAAATTAACATCATCTGTCTCATTATCAGAAAAGATAGCCTCCTATGCTCTTATTTCCTAATCTGTTAGTATCTTGGACATTTCTTCAATATTATGTCCATTTTGATCTGAATAATTTCAGTTTTTGTTTTTTAGGCTGGTTGATTTTTGTATGAAGATCACTGTGTTCACATGCTCCCCTTGGGTCAACACTAAAACCACTATTCTCTGAGGACACCTGCAAAAATGATGTAGGATTTAATGCATGGAGTCTATAGCTTACACATCTAAAAACGCTCTTCTTCCATGTGAATATTGTAGGGACGGGAACAAAAGTAAAAATAAAGATTTGGGTAAATGAAGTTCCACTTCTTATACTCACTGCAACTTGTTGTAGAGAAAGTCTACGCTCAAGGTCTGTGATCTAGGAATTTTAAATTCAGTTTTGAGGCTATCAAATCTAAAGCATACTGAGATTTCAAAATTGTGAAGCAGAAATGGTATTTGTTGTATATGGGAAGATGAAAAAGAACTATAAACATGTTGGATTTTATAAGAAACATTTGAGAGTACAGCAACTCATCCGCAGCTTTTAAAATCAAGTCTGAAATCCTAAGCAAACATCCCGGGATGGAATGGTAGGCCATGCTAGATTTGATGTTGCTTCTTTATTTTTCCCCATTACCAAAGTAGAGACTAAGCCTTTCAGTTAAGATGCAAATCTAATGGTAATAAAGAGGATTAGTAAACTAACTTGTCGTTGTTACCAATGATATTGGCAATAACCATTTTGGGTATGATGGTTCATCAGTTACAGATCACTTGTCCTACATTATTCCATGTGATCACCATCAAAATTTTGAAGATGCTTGAAACCAATCATTCTCATTTTACAGGCTGAGGCTAACTAACTTGTCTGTGGTCACAAAATGGTACATACTCAAAATTAATCTCTGGCCCATGTCCAGTTCAATTCTTAATGGCAAACTACATAACCATTTACCTGTGTAAACTGACCCCCTTAGGTCCAATCTAACATCCCTAAATGTGTGTTTACCATTGCTCATATGGGCTGTGTGACACTGTGAGGATAATTAAGTGCCACCCACCATCTCTGCTCAGGAAATTTTGAGGGTGTCAGTTAATCAGTCTCACTCAGGAAAGATAATGTACTTAGTGCCTTATTGCAGAAGTATACTTGAACGTACAACAAAGGATCTCGAGGCTATTAAGATAAGCCTCTGATCCTTAAGGAAACTCTTAAAACACTAGAGCTATCATCAAAAGTCCTTGAGTCAAGTAACCCAGGAGTAGAATGGTTATGATTACACTTTATAAGGAAACTTAAAATGGTATCAGGAGCTGCTTTACTACGTTACCTGCTATGAAATGAAAACTGAAGAAAATCTACTGCACACCATTCTAGCCTGAGTGTGTGTACTGTTTTGCACTTTGGCAGACCACCTACAGCCAAATATTTTCATTGGAAGTACGAAAATGAATGGCTTTGCTGGATTCTGCTGCCTGGGAATCACATAAGACATGCAATTTAAATCCTAATTGTGGGTAGTAAAAATCCTATGATCCCCATTTGCAAAGGAGAATGGCAACCCTGGCAAGATTACAAGTTAGAAAATTTGTTCTTTAGCTTCATTCAATAATAAGAATTATTTATTTTCTTATTCAACAGATAAATGCCTCTTAAAGCTAAGCCTACTATTAGGTTGAGCTATGTGAAATTGCCAATATTTGACTCTTTTTAGTCAATAAAAATGCAGTTACCTAGGGTTTAGATTAATATATGCCAAAGCATGAATAGAAACACTTGTAGAAATGTAAGAATTTCTAAACATAACATCACATGCACACATTATTTTAGCAAAACTGTTAAAGGGAAATCAAGTCCCTTCACTGAAACAATAATTTATAAGTATAATAATTTATACTAGTTATTTTTGTGAAGGTCTTTCATTATGTATCAATGATATGGTGAATGATAAGCTAAAAAATAAGTCATACTGCATTTGTTTCCAATTTTCAGTGATGAGGAGAAAAACAAATAGCCCTTTCTTATAAATAATTAGGCCTTATGCCCATGTGTAAGTTGAAAGTATATTGCTTACAAGTAATGAGATTGGGAACTGTGTTGTTTTGGCCCACGGAATGTAACGCGCGTGTGTGTGTGTAAATGTTACTATACAGACACATTCCAGCACCTGATCCGTGCAGCATAATTGGGGGTAGATGTTTATTGTACCCGAAGTGACAGCAGCCACCTTCTCAGGAGCATTTCAAATATTTTTAAACCTGGCGTCCCACTTACAACAGTTATCCACTAATTTTTTCAGGACAAATTACCTTATGGAAGTACTATTGGTGAAAGTTCTTCAAAATTATGTTAAGGAAAAAAGGCCTCTTTGATTTTTTTGGAAGAAAAAATTATAGGAATGATTTCATTTTGCTTTTCTTTCTTAGCTCTACATTTGTTCTTTTTATCAGCAGGTGAAAAACACTGTGCTCTTCCTTCTTACGATTTTTTGTGTTGCAGCGATTTGTCTTAGAACAAGATAAACCTTTGTGTTGAATTAGCTGCAGTAGAGCAACCCACACATTAATCACTACTAAGCAAATGCATTACCGAAAAGACAGGACATAAGAAATACAGCTGGGATACAGTCTTAGTTCAACTACCAAATGATTTGATACTATGAGTATATTTTATTGGTTTATATAGCCAGTGAGCAGTCCTCAACCTTGGCTATATTTTGCCATTAACAAATACTGATCAATGTGGCAAATATTGTCTTAGGTGTAGGAATAAAGGGCATCCTGTATTTTGGGGAGATAAGAGATGAAATAAATTGGGGAAAATGTATTGGAGTCTTAGACAAGGTAATAAAGGTATACTTAGCATAAAAAAGTGTTGGTTGCAGAGAGAGATGATGGGGGCTGGGGTGGGGAGAGAGAGGGATGGCAGTGTCTTGGGAACTGCATGGCCTGCCACATAGAAAATAAATGTGGGAGGGAATGATGGGTGATATGTTGTCTTCCCTGAAATTGCTTTGACTCACCATGATTACTTCAGCTCCTGAATATCTGAATAAATTGAGTAGGGAAGCTGTTTGTATTGAGTTGCAAAACAGTTTTAGAATAAGAAAATTCAATTTTAAGCTTACCCTTAGGAAAAAAATTTCCAAATAGCAGCCTGGGAGAAACATGTCACGGAATCAGATTTCAGGGGGGCAGAATTCTTTCCGTGGACAATAGTTATGGTTAAGTGCTGGTTAAAATAAAAGAATAAGAATGTTTATCAGCATAAGAAAAGAAAGCGTTGTTTTTGCTTTTGCTGACAAAATTTATTCTGTTTCATAATGTTTTCCAATAGGACTCACATAACAGAGTTCCTTCTTTAGCAAGAGGGACCTATTGCCAAAGTTGCAATATTTTAGCCTCTTGTTTTTTCTAGTGTTTTAATCAGTCTTTCCATTGAGAAGTTAACTGCAGAGAGAAAAGCCGAAAGCAAAGCAACTTGTTTTGTCAGCACTTACACTGTGTTGTTTGAGGGCTATGATATGTTCTCTGCTGTACCAGTTCATTTCATTAAGCATTTGGTTATTGCTCACGAGGCTGAACTATTTGCGTGGACTAAGTTAAATGTAGATGCACGAGCATTCAAAAACACCTCTCTGTGACCACAGACACTGTTTCAACTTGGACAGAGAATTAATTACAAATGATTTTCTCAGGAACCCAAATTATTAGGACAGTAGCAAAATGTCCTGATTTGTGGGAACTGGAGTCCTGGCAACATAATGTATTTATATCCACTTTCTTACCCAAAGAGCCCCTCTGCTAAAATTTCCAAGGTGCACTGGTGTCTTAGAGGCACCCCAGGGAGGGGAGTTTAGGATGCGAGTCACGCTTAGCCCTGCCCTGCCCTGACTAGGCCCTGCATTAGAGCTGAGAGAAGAGGTGGCTTAGGGCATTTTATCCCTATTCCTGGAAAAATAGAACAAGGGGTGCCCAACTTTCCTTTCTGAAAATAGCACAGGTGATTTCTTAGCCAAATAGACTTTTAACAAAGAGGAAACAAAGGCAGAATGTGAAGAGGAGCTGATGTCGGTGCCTCCGATGACACTAAACTTTGTTTTAAAATAATAAAGAGGATCTCCAGGCAGGTTAGACTTCAAAATTGGAAGCAGATCAAATAACTATGAATAAGATACTCATAGGTATTTTATATTTACATAAAATAGATGTAAAGCAGGGACCTGTGAAGCATAAGGGAGATTTAATTCAAGGTGGAAAGAGAGAAAATAGTTAGGTCAAGAGCAATCAATAAAATACATGCCAAACCAAACAAGACTTTGATATTCTTCTCTGGAATGAGGATTTGGGGTTATTTTGAAAAATAACGTCACCATGACTCTGTCCAGAACTCACAGCTGCAGAAGGAGAAGTAAACAAGCGATCCTGTTAGAAAAATGCAAGGTTAAAGAACAACCAAAGACTCAAAACTTAATGAAATTTTTGTTAGTTTCCAGTGATATGGTGATAGCTCATACAATTTCCCAGAGGAAAATTACAAAAGGATGTTTCTAGAGATAGAGATAGAAATACAAATACTATTTCCTCGTTTGTTTGTTTTTAAATAAGCATAAGAATGAAGATTAGGTGAAAGAAGTTTTCTGTATTTGCTTTTAAAATTATCTCTATATTTTAACATAAAATCTTTTCTCACTGTCTTTTCATACAATATTATGTAGTTGAAAGACACCCCTATGTGCGGGGCATTGCTAAAGCTATTGAATTCCATGAGGGAGAGGACCATGAGTTACGATTTTGTGCATCCCCCCGCTCCTTGGTGTACATCATATAAACACATGTTACACATATAAACACATGTGTAACACATATGCCGATAGCCAAATCAGATCACTCCTGCCTGAGATTTATCTAGGTTTGCTATCCTGGTCCATGAACCAAAGCTTTTAAATTTGTGACAGGAAGGTGACACCTTCGAAATTTGTAGTATTTGCATGTGTCATTTATTTATGTGCTAGAGCTACCCCAGCCTCCCAGGAAAATCAAGGACAAAAAGGTCATCAGTTATTCTGGACTCAAGTTTAAACATTCACATAAGAATATTAACAGGCGAAATATATTATTATTATTTTGTGTATCTCATCTTTTGGGGTACCTAAGATATCTGTACTTTTTCAGTCCCAAAATAGCATATCAACAAAATGCTACAGAGGTCCCAGAATATTATCCTTCGGACAGTGCATTAATTACTCAAGTCAGGAAACACTTGATTTTGCAGCTCTATGTCATTATTTGAGAGCATACTTTCTAAAAAGCTGAGAAATAGCGAGTGTCCTGTAACTCAGCACAAAACCTAATTGGTGTCTCCACTTTGATTTCTCTCTTGAAGTTAATTTCCAGTTTGGTTTTCTTTTGCCTCTGGTACTCTGGATGATCATGTTGTAGCATCTGGGTAATTTTATGTTAACATCTGGAATTGAGGTTTTGAAAAAAAATTGATGCTTATAGAATACTTCTGTAGGACATGTATTTTTCGCAGCTGCTGTTCATTCATTTCAGAGAGACATGGCTAAATGAGTGTAACAGCCTCTAAAATTCCCGAGGAAACACAAAGCATATTTAATACAAAGTCCTGTCAGTCTATTTTCTCTCCTATAAGCTTTCCCCATGTTAGTAGTTGAGATCTGTCTAGAAGGAAGCATTTTGAATGGTAGCAGGTGGTGTTGTTGAGCACACTGGCCTTTGAAATCAGCCTCGCTTTGGAATCTTGGTCTGGCAGTCAATAGTTGTGTAACCTTGGACAGCTCTTTGAAGTCCACTATTCTTATTTCAAAATGGAGAGGTATAAGTACATGTCTCTCAGCACTGGTCGTATTAAATGAGATGATTTATATAAAATACTTGACTTAAGGTGAGGACTCAATAGATGTCAGCCTTAATCGTTTATTTCTGTGTATTCAGAATACAACTAAGATTTTTTTCTGACCCCGTAGGATTTTACATGTTCAATTAGCAGTGTGACAATTTATACAAAGTTTTTGGGACTTGAGGCAATCTTGTCTTTGAACAACTTGCACTATGAGTGGAAGGAGAAGAGAGATATCGAGCTGGCTAAAGCCATTATAGAGGAGACCAGGGAATTCTTCCTTTCTGGGCTTCTGTAGTACAGGCTATGCAGTACACTTGCAATGTGACTTGAATTTTTAAGCAGTGCTTTGGAATTCATACACTAGGTTAGTATCTATAAGTTCAAGCTCCTGTGGTGACAAGAAGAAGTCCTACACTTGTTATCACAGATGAAATGTTGTTCAAAATGTTTTGGAATTTCTTGGAGTTCATTGTTTTGACATTGTTGACTTACTTACCTGTCTTGACTCTACATGACTTTTGTTCATTCCCCCTCCAAAATTATTCACCTTCAAAGATGAAATTTTATAATACTGAGTTAGTCAAATGAATGTACTAAAGTTCTGAACACTAAATCCTTGAATGTACTAAAGTTCTGAATGAACTAGAGTTCTAAAGTATTTCCAAAATCTAAAGTATTTCTAAAAAAAGAGTTAAAGAAATTGGCACATTTACTGAGCATCTGGAATGAGTCAGTTATTATAGTTGAACTCTTAATTTAATTCAGAATTTCCAGACAATTGGGACAAAAAAGGAAAATGTTAAATTATGTAGTTTCTTTGTTTGACAAAGTAGAGCTTCCAAATTTTCAAGACAAACATTTTCTGGCAATGAATTCTTGGGGAAAATTGTAATGCACTCCTTATGTAAAGAGGTCAGATAGCAAAAAGTGAGAAAATCATAATTAGTTATGATTTTCAAGCATAACTAATTACAGGGGACAATATTCCTTGTTTATTTCCTTCAGGTAGGAAAGCTAAGGATAGAAAATTGGAATTTTTACTCAATAATGCTATATGTGTCTTTGAGGAGCTAAAATAATATGATTCAGTCTCATCATTCTGTGACAGTTGACTTAACCCAGGAAGGAGCCCTGGGGATGGATGTGTTCTGTGCCCATTTGATGTCACTCTCAAATGTCAAATGCACAGGCAAATCCTCAGGATCCAATTACTTGGCAGGAACTTAAGCATCAATATTCCTTGTTGCTAGGTAGCCATCTGTGTGATTAACATAGACTAAGTACTACTAACCAAATGGAGAGCTAACCTACTGCCACACAAGAGTGCATTGTCAGGTAACACATAGTGTGCTTTGTGGCTCTTAACTCATCAAGCTTTCTTAATAACCTCACGAAGTGGACACTATTATTGTTTCCCTTTTACAAATGAGGAAACTGCCGGGCACTATTACCTAGCTAACAAGTGACAGAGCCAGCATTCGAACTCAGGCTGATGTTATGTGCTTAGCCACAGCCATGAACGTACTCTCAATTTGCCCATGAATTTGGGTTATCATGTGGCCTTTACAAAATGAGTACTTAGGGGAACGATAACTAAAATGTGTTTGCCTTAACCACGAAAACATCATTGTGACTCCCTGCCAAGTATCTGATCATGGAGAGAATTGCATTGTGATAGGAGATAGTAAGAAATGTATCCTAGAGTCGTTGAATGAGTGGATTAGCCTAGTCCATGGCACTAGGCTGGAAAAGAGTGCTCGCCTTACGGACACGGTCTCATGGAGAGTGCACTAGATTTGAAGTAAGAAATAAAAACAGAATTTTATCCCCATTCTACTACTCTTAGCTCTGTAGCCTCTTAGTATTTCCTTTTTCTGGGACCTTTGATCAGCCTTCTTCAACCCCGATTTTCTTAATAAATTGGTTTAAGGTTTCTGTTTTCTCTACCTTCCAATGTGGTATTGTGATGCCAAATAAATTACCGCATGTGCGTACACTTGCAGTTTCTAAAGTAGTCTACAAATATACAGTGTCCACATATTCTTGCTGTAGGTGAAACACATGCATCTGATTAATGTACAAGCTGTTCCAAGTTATTTTGGTGCATTTTTTAAAAATCACAATAACTTATTTAAATATACAAAAATTCATCTTCTCTCTTTCTCTAAATCTTTAAGAATCTCTATGTAAGACAGGTACCATTGACACAATAAGGTAAGGCTGAAAATTGAATTTTTTAAAAGATTTTACTTATTTATTTTTTAGAGAGAGGGGAAGAGAAAGAGAAAAAGAGGGAGAGAAACATCAATTTCTTGTTACCTCTCACATGCCTCCCAGTGGAGACCTGGCCTGCAACCCGGGCATGTGCCCTGACTGGAGATCGAACCAGCTACCCTTTGGTTCGCAGGCCCATACTCTCAATCCTCTGAGCTATTCCAGCCAGGGCTGAAAATTGAATTTTAAATGTTTTTGGATTTCTAAATACAATTAGTAGAAATTCATAATGTAACCATTTATAGTTTTTTAAAAATAATCTATCATTACAAAGCAAAAGTCAAATTAAGTAAAAGCAAATAAGCTTTGCTCTGTGGAACATTGTCTGGTGGACAAATTGGCATGATTGGACTAATGAACATGTAATTTTGGATGCCCAGGATTTTATGAAGATCACACTGATTTTAAAATAAATAATTATTTGGTAAATAAAAATATTACAGGATATCAGAATCGAAAATCAAGAAAAGTGAAATAGTTTTAGTGTTTACTTAAATATAGTATAATTAGTCCACCATAAAATACCTGGATTTTAGATGTGATTTTGATAGCCTTAGTAGTCAGACCTTTCGCAGATGATTTCATTTTTGTCTCCAGTGCAGTTTTGTTCCAAGGTTTATTTATCCTCTGTTAAGTGTTCTTTCTAAGGCTTTTCGGCATGCCTCTTCCAATAGAGTTGAGAAATCTTTAAGGAAATTAGTATCCTCAAGAGTCTTCACAGTTTTTATCTATAGCATTTGCTGTGATTTTTGAACAAAGGCAAAATATACAGGAAAAATGTAGAAGTGAGCACTCCAGAAGGATCCAAATGTACCTAATGTGTTCTGCTACTTCCTTATTGCCTTTAACAAATAGTAGCTTTTGAACTGCAAGGGTATTTTAAGCCACATGAATCAGTATGGCCCTTCAGGAGGATTTTTCAAGGAGACTTTCCAAATGTTGAAATGATGAACAATATCTGGAGCGAAACTGCACAGACTGGGTAGTGCGGTAATAGCTGATGGGAACTCATGTTAGCCTAGAGGCCCCTGCTGAGTGCAAGACAAAGACCTCCTTCCCCATTGTCCTGCGCCCATGGTGGGCCTGGGATCTATTTTCAGAAATAATTGCTTACAGAGCACTTATAAAAACAAATGAATCACCCTCTTCACTGTGTCTCTTTGGTTTGGGAAGTTTGTCTACTATGCTGTGAATTCGGAGATTTACCAATTTAATAAAAAAGACATTTACTATTTCTTTGAAGACCTCAGAGCCCTTTACAAATACGCTTCCTACAAACACACTTCCAATTTTTATTTCAACCCCCCTAGATGCTGTTGTTTGCCATGTACTTTTACTTAATTTGAGTATGTTCATTCAGCACGAGTCAGCCCGGTGGATTAACAGCTTTCCATTCTAGTTGTGTATAATCAGACCTTCTCTGTGCGTTCAGTGGCGTGTCTGCTGTTCCCAGATCTCCTCGCACATTATACACATGAGAACTGGCAGAGCCTCACGACACCTGGAGCGAAAGCTGGAGGCCCTGGGAGGAGGCGCTAACAAATAACTTCAATCCGGAAATTGTATGCTTTAGAAAAACAAAATCATCCTGTTAGTGAAGCTCTAGGTTTAATCTCCTAATACCATTTTAAATCAGTTTTAAGAAGATTATATCCTGAAAATTATGGGAAAGGCAGTGGATCAAGGAAATTTTAAGATGGTAGCAAATTGTAAATAATATATTTTGAAATTATAATTAAAATTAGTCAGTCAGTTTTCTAAGGCATTGAACTATTAAAGATTTAGGAGTTACCTAAAATCTCAAATCTCCCCTGAGATAATCATTTCAGTTGAGAAAAAGGAAAATTATCTTATTTGCTGCTTCACTCTTAAATCAGCAATAAAAAAATCAAATTTGTGATTTTTACTTATTATTATGTTTATTGCAAAATTATGGTTAAGCCTCAAAATTATGTACAAGAACAACACTAAATGTTTTAGTCTTTCCTTAACACTTACAATAAGCAGAACTTAAAAGTCCCCTAACCCAGTTAATCTCTATTTGAATAGGTAACTAAATGCCCTATGAAAAGTTTAGGCTTCATCCTATGTAAATCTTTCATCATATCAACTGATAATTTATAAGCAACTAACAGAATATTAAAGAATATATTTTATAACCATGTTTATGCATCAATATTTGTAATGTTTTTCAAAAAATCTTATATCAAATTTTTTCCATTTGTCAAATGTTCCTGCCTGAGACAGCACTGATGCACACTTCCGTGTCTCCCCTTGGCAACTGGAGTTCATTCTGGGAGCTTCAGTGTGTAAATGTGCTCCCAATCCAAACGCAGCCTTATCTCATATGTGTGGCCCAAAGTGAAAAGCCCAGAATGACTTCATGCTATTCTTTGCTTCACGCCTTTGGGAATCTTTGGGAGGCTGTATAGCACTCTATAGAACATGGGGAATCCGTATTTTAATGAGGTTTACCACCTGACTTTTCCCAAATAGTGCTTCTGCGAATATTTGTGCTGCATTGTGGTGGACTGATCCCCAGGTTGGCTGCACAGGAGTTGGGCAAAGCAGTTGTCTGGGGCAGAGTGCAGCCCTGGGCGGGCACTCCGCCCACCCACACAGCTTCATCACATGCCCTTGCTTAGGGACGAGAATGCCAAGGTCTTGCCGACTACCTGTTTGCTCTTTAACTTGGGCAAGTTCTCTAACTCCACTGAGCCTGTTCCCTCACCTGCCAAAATGGGGAGTAGCATACTACCTTGCTAACACTTAGAATTAAATGAGATTCATTTAAATTACAAAAGCAGTGTATAAATCCCCATTTTAATTATGACTTAAAACTATCTAATTCATGTGGTGTTTTCTTGAAAGAAGAGTTATATTTCAGTTAAGAGACCAGACCAGACCAAAAGCTTAGGACTAAATTCAGATGACAAACCATGGCAAATTGGTTAGAAATTTTGAAACTCAAGGCACGGATTATCTTTTTTGCAGACTATTGCTTCAAGGCCATTTAGAAATAGTGTCTGCCCGTGAAGCAAAGGCGGGTGTGCTTGCAGCCTTGAATGATATAGATGGTGGCCCCCTCCAGAGCAGGGGGCAAGCATGCTTACCACCCAGAGTAGAAGATTTGGGTTCCTTAAGTTCAGGGATCCTTATTTGTCACACAGCCCCTGGAGTCAGGTGTTAGCTGGTCCTCGTATCTCTCTCTGGAAGGAGACTCAGAGACAGGCACCAAATAAGCTGGTGTGCAAGCTGCCTCCTGTGCTTTGAGTAACAAAGTCCTTTTTCCCTGTTGGAGCAATCGCATGTGTTCTGCCAACATCCATAAGACCGTGTCAGTCCAACTTGTGACATTGCAAGTACGGTAAAATCTAAAATTTCAGACCCTTCACAGCCTTTTAATTATATAAAACAGCTTTATTAAGAGATGTTTCACATACCACAAAATTTCAAAAATTTAAAATGTTCAGTGCAGTTGTATTCTATATATTCACAGAGTTGTGCAGTCATTATTACAATTTAATTTCAGAACATTTTAATGCCCCCCAAGGAAACCCTAAACACGTCACCAATCATTCTTGTCCCCTGACCCCCAGATGTGTTGGGCTGGTGCCAGAGCACAGGATGTGAGGAGGGAAGCAGGGAGCAGTTAGGATGCTTTAACCGGATGTCAGGGGACAAACAACAGTGGCTTAGACCACGGTGGTGGTAGTGAAGGTGATAACTGTCTAGTTTGAAAATATAGAAGATATATTTTATAAGTAGAGCAAATAGGATTTCCTGACCAATTGGATCTGCCAGGAGGATTTGCTAATCGATTTTCCTTGAGGTGTGAGAGAATGAGCTGAGTGAAGTATGAGTCCACTTTTTCTGGCCTGAACAACTGGAAGGATTGAGTTGCCATTAAGTGAATTGGGGAAGCCTGGGGGTGTAGCAAGTTTTGACCAAGAGAAACAGAACTTCAATTCTAAATATGTTAAACTTGAAACATGTATTAGACATTATGGTGAGGCTGAATAGGTAGTGTGTAGTATTTTAGAGTTCCATTGAGAAATATTGCTTAAAGACATGAATTTGAGAATGTCAAGCCACGAGACTGCATGAGATCACCAGGAAGTACCTGAGACTGAAAGGAGAAACAAGCCAGACTGAGCCCTGGGGCACTGCAACCTTTCATGGTCAGAGAAATGGGGTGAGACCGGCAAACTCAAAGAGCAAACGTGGTTTTGAACACAGAGACTTCTGGCAAGAATATTGCAAGTGTTACATATACTCTTTGTTACAAGATGTGAAAATAATCTTTTGGGAATTGTGCACCCAGAACACGGTGTGATTTATGGGATAACCACTGGCTGTTGGCTAATTCTGTTTGATTCCTAAAAAACTAAAACGCTATGATGGACAAGGTCAGGGGAAGGGGCTCCAGGCTCATAAGAGGGACTGAGTCAGTTTTCCAGGAAAGGTGGAGAAATCCAAGCTTTGTTGTACATTAAATAAAAGCAAAAAATTGCATATATGTTTTATGTCCCTCAACATTTACATTCCAAGTCTCATATCAGATCTTACATATCAACATGTATTTAAGTATATATCAAACTTGATTGTGTAGTACATTCTTGAAATAAGACCTGAAGGATAAATTCTGAATTTAGAGATGCTCTGAAAAAATGTTATGATATAAATTATAAAATTATATTTTTGATTCTAACTTCTGGTCATACTTGTACACTTTTTTACAAGTATGACATTTATTTCTAAGTATAGTATCATTAATATTTTAAAAGTCTTGCCAGTAGAATTGTACATATTGAAAAAAATAATGAAGCACCTACCACATCATTCATATTAGATTTCTTTCCACTATAATGTGCCAAAACTCAAGAAATATTTTTGTGTCAAAATAAGGTGCTGTCTTAAGTAATGCCAAACATCTGGATGAAACTGAAAAGTATAGTTGGTCATCAATGTTTATTATTATATAGAAGTTTAATGTCATCGAAAGGATGAATCATTAGTAACTTTTCAGTTTGTCAAACAGATGTTCACTGAAGTACAAACCCACTCTATTTCACAAGCTGGAAAAACATTTTGGATGACCCATAATTGTTCTTCTGCTTCTCAAAGTTAAAGAGAAGTAAACTTATTACCATAATCCTTTCAACGATGTGTTATGATAGTGTACATTACTTTGTAAATACGAGAATGTAGACTAAAATGATAATGTATTGAAATTGATTTACCCTGTTGTGTGTTAGTGTTAGTGATAACTGAAAACAAGAGCAGGCAGAATTATAAATTATATTTAAGCTTCAAGAATATTGGTATACACAGTTCTTTAATATTTAAGTCTCTTTCTATAAGTGACATTGACGTTGTGAATGACCCTCTTTGATGGATAAAAAGGTGTGATTTTATAACAAGTGAAAATGTTTTTCAGTTAATTTATCTTTAATTAGCCGTTAACCTCTCAAATCTGTAGTATTTCCCAACACCTGGGAGTTGATTCCTAGGAATGCTAGAGCTTAAAGGAGCTCTGGAACTCTGGGTTTTGAAAGAAGTGTGTGGTCAGGCTTTGCTATCTGTAGCTTCCTCTATTTCTAGCTTGAATTTCCTATTCCTATTCTGACCTTTAATTTTCATGACCTATTTTCTCTTCCTCCCAAACATTTGCTTTTGAAATAGTCTTCCTCCTATCACTGAAAGAGAAATTTCAGGACTAACGGAAAACACTAGAAATATTAAGATGGTTAAAGAAATGGCAATATTTTTCTCTCTGTGTAGAATACCCCAAAATAGTTACTTTCAAAGAGCCACACTCATTTGGAATGTTTGCTTTAAAAGTGCTTCCTAGTTTTATTGACCTACATGCATTTTTATATTTTTACTTGATGAAGAAAGAATTGTCGCTAGTATACCGCATACCGGTGCTTCTGCATCGATTGTATAAATTGGTGATGATGATGTTTATGCCATTAGAGAATGGTTTTCTTTCTCTTTGTAGTTACCATCATGTTTCTTAAATATGCCCGTGGAAGGAATAAGAATATATAGATTAAAGGAAAGGGATTCAGTTCAACACAAGGTGGTTAGTTAACATTGAGAATTTAAATTTCATTTTAAAGAAATAACATACATTGGCCCTGGCTGGTGTAGCTCAGTGGATTGAGCACGGGCCTGCAAACCAGAGGATCGCGGTTCGATTCCCAGTCAGGGCACCTGCCTCGGTTGCAGGCCAGTTCCCAGCAGGGGACTCACAAGAGGCAACCATACCTTGATGTTTCTCTCCCTCTCTCCTTCCCTTTCCCTCTAAACATAAATAAATAAAATCTTTTAAAAAATCAAAATAAAGAAATAACATACGTTGGAGATCCACTCAAGGGTTTTTAGAGAAGCAGGGACATAGATGTAGCTGTTAAGAGAAAGGATTATTTCAGCTGAAGTACATTAATGGAGGATAGGAAGGTCATGGGCTAGATCAGTGAAAGAGCGTCTATGTGATAGGGAATAAAGTGTTAGAAACAGAAAAGGAGGTAGAGAGTATCAGGAATGAAGTTAATGAAGGTACTGAATATTGATCTCATTTTTAGAAGAACATAAAACAAATCTCAGCCCATACCAACATCAATAATAAGCCTTAGAGTTTCCAGAACCAACTTTCTATGGATGTCCTTCCGTTCAATGTGTATAAAGGTATGTTTTAGAGTATGACTATTATGGTCTCTGGCCCTGTGCTGTTGTGGAGTGAAATGACTGGGTTCACAAGGTCTATACATCATCTTTCTGTGTAGATAATATGCCCACTGGGATGCCTATAAATGGGATTTCAGGGATTCTTTCTTGTGTTTCTCAAAAGACTGCCATAGCTGGCTATCTAATAAGGAATCTCCTAATAATGAGTGTATGTCTTTAATTACCACCTTATCAAACTGCAAGGTGCAAAAGATGACAGGGATGCTGATAGTGGTGGAACATGAGAGTCCCAGAGAAAAGCTGCAAGAAAGTCTCAGATGAAAGACAAAAGGTGATCTTAGAAATCAGAGAGATGGGAAGCACTGCATCTGACCGGAGAGTATTCATAGTGTACCTTGTCTTCAAGGAAGAAAGTTTACAGCTACTTTAACTGTAAAAGCATAAAGAATCATGGCATATGCTTTTGAAATATTTTATAGGTGTTATTATTATAAACTATTTCAAAATAGAGATTGTTAGCATCTTATTTTCAAAATACATACAGTGAGAGGGAAGAAAAAAGTGGCATTGCTGGTTCTCATTGGAACCAGTTTAAAATGAAGACAAATAAACCAAAAATCTCTTAAATCCAACAGCAACATTCATAGCAATTTTCCTAATTTAGCTCCTTTTCTTTTTGCTAAGGAGGAACAGTTGTATTTTTGTCATTAATAGAAAAGGGAACAGTGCCTAAACAGCCTATTATAAATTCTTCTGGGAAAGCATATTACAAATAATTGAAAACAAACCTGATTCTGTGAACTTGGCAACAAATGTATAACAGAAAGCAATTTAGCCCTGGTCCCTGGATGATTGATTAAATGTTTTATTCCCTTTACCTTTCATTCATGCAGTGTTTGTCAAGAGGAAAGGGAAAAGGGGATGTTGGGAAGCAAAATCTACTTTAGACAAATAACCTACAATAATGATCAATGACCTTGAATCAGCTGTATATTCATATTCCCCAAGTTTTCCTATTTCTAAACATTTGTCATGTACGTGGATGCCTGCAGAAAATGAGGCCCTGGATTTCAACATGCCCCACCCCCACCCCCCCACTCCCCCCAGCTAACCAACAACACAAGCTGTATCTGAGCTTCTTTGAGGGCATGGCCCTGCAGCTTCCTGTGGTCAGTTATTAGTGAGTTTAGCAAAGAAACAAGAACACTGTGTACTCAGTAAAACGACAGAAATCTCCGTCTGCTGGTTGTGTGGGAGGAGAGGTCCCTTGGTGTAATCTGCTTCTTTGAAGGGACTAGAAATCTGCTGGTGCCGCGCAGATGTCAGGGGTGTGTAGAGCCAGCATCCTACAAACCTGGTAAATAAATTATTGTGATTCAACTCTGAACAGAATAATGTAGGAACCTGAACTTAAGATACCACTGACATGGATCCTATTTGCTGTTTTTCTATCAGCATGTAAAATTACCACTTGACATTTTTTGGTGTCATCTAGCTGTCTGTGTACAACATTGTGATTTGCTAAAAACTTGGTGACTCCAAAAAAAACTACCTGCGCAGTCAGATTTGTAGACAGTCCCTCCCCACATCACATTTTTAAAAAATTAAATTTATTGGGGTGACACTGGTTAATACAATTGTATAGGTTTTAAGTATATAATATGATAATATATAATTTGTGCATTACATTATATATTTACCACCCAAATCAAATGTCCTTCCTTCACCATCTATTTGAGACTCTTTACTACCTCCTTCCCAGCCCCTTCTCTGTTTGCCACCACACTGTTTGTGGTCTGTGTCTGTGAGTTTTTGTTTATTTGTCCTGTTTGTTCAATTATTGTTTTCAGTTTTGTATACCACATATGAGTAAAACCTTGTGGTTCTTGACTCTTTTTTCTGACTTATGTGCTGAGCATGATATTCTCAATATCCATCCTATAGAAAGGCACTCAAATTTGCTAGCTATTAAAGAAGTGCAAGTCAGAAGTACAATGAGATACCACCTCCTGGGTGCTAGAATGGCTGTTACCAACAAGACTAGTGATAAGTGTTTGGAGAGGTTGTGGAGAAAAAAAGAGCCCTCATTCACGGTTGGTGGGAATGTAAACTAGTACAACCACTATGGAAAACAATACAGAGTTTTCTCCAAAAATTAAGAATAAAGTACAATATGATCCGACAACTCCCTTTTTGGTTACCTACCCCCCAAACTGAAGACGTTTTTGCAAAGATCCACGCAACCCTGTGTTCATTGCAGCATTGTTCACAGTGGTCAAGACACGGAAACAACCAGAGTGTCCTTTCCCAGAGGACTGGACAAAGATGTGGTACAGATATGCAAGGGACCGTCAGTCACAAGAAAAGATGAAATACTGCCATTTGCAACAATATTCTTTAACTTTCATGGTTTTTTTTCGTTACGAGCGACTGTCCAGATGTCAGTAGTTCTACAACCTCTTCTTCCTGCTGCCCTTGTTCACTTACTCTGGCCTTAGCCCCAAAGGCTCTCATGCCAGGGAATGGGAATAAAGGCCTTCCCTGGACTGACAGCCCCGACACAGAGCTGGAGAGGCTTTGAACCAGTATCCTTCCTTCTCTTAATTGCTTGTGGGAAGTTGAATATGAATTAGAAGGCACAATTCAGGTACATGTCCTGCTCTCCTTGATGCATATGGCCTCCCCTTGATGTTCAACCTTTTTTAGTGTTTCCAGTATCATTTCTCCACGGATGGTGGGGACTTTGTCCTCGCTACTCACATTGTCCAAGGCTGTCCAGGTTGGGAATAGGTGACTGCAATAAAGGGTGCAGCACATCCTGGGTCGCAGGGGAACACACAACCATTTATATTATTTTTCTTAAACGTTCTCAAGAATAACAATAGCAACAGCTAACTCTCAGTACTTTTCTGTGCATGAGGCATTATTTTAGTCAGGTCATATGAATTATTTCTTTTAATCCAGCAGATAGCATGATAACATAGGCATTATCATTATTTGTCTCTTACAGAGGAAACTGAGTCATGGAGAGATGGAGTAAATTCCTAAGATCACACAAATAGTAAGAGCCAGAATTTGAAACCAGGTAGCCTGTCCCTAACATACATGATCTGAAATGGCAATTAACAATCTGAACACACAAAAACACATACATGCACAGACATCAGGCAAGACCACAAGGCATCAGGCACAGTGTTAGCTGAAATTAGAAAAGCTTGTCTGTGTGCCTATTTTGTGGCCTTACACACAGACCTGATGGTCCTCAGGTTATGAACCACTGAGATGAAAATTCCTGAGTTATGAAAATATATAATTTTGTTTTCTAAAAACACAACATTTTGTTTATTTACTTATTCATTTATTTACATCTTTATTCTTTGTAAACTGAAAAAAAATCTTAAGTTTGAGAGGTAGGACTATAGTTTGCTTTTACAAAGTTGGCCAGAAGCCATATTTAGAGCAATGGAACACACGATTCTACTTGAAAGCATAGAAACTCGATCCACCCTGGATGAACAATTTCACTCCAAAGATGAAATATGACAGGATAAGAATAAAAAAATAAGAGGTGACTGGAGGACAAATAAAGATATGGAAGGAGACCAAAAATTAATAACATAAAAGAAAAATGAGAAAAGGGTGGCAAAAATGGGGAAGTTCAGTGAATGAGTCTGCAGTGGTGAGGGTCAGGAGTCAGTGGACACCTGTCAGAGGGTGGGGGGCATGGGTCGTCAGCATGGGAACTCTAGTTTGCATACACATGTATTAGGGATATTAGAAATACAGCTAGCCCAGAGGGGAGGAGGGAAGGGGTTGGGGGGAAGAAGGGAAAGGGTCAAGTCAAGGAACATGTATGGACCTAGACATTCATGGACAAAGACAACACAGGGCGGGGAAGAACTGAATGTGGAATGTGAGGAGTGGGTAGCACAGGGGAGAGTAATGGGGGGAAAATGGGGACAACTGTAATTGAACAACAATAAAAAACATTTTTAAAAGAAAAGAAAGAAAGAAATACAGCTAGCCTAGGGAATACACTCAATCTTAAGGACCTTGTGTCTAAGTATCAGTATGTCTCCATAATTAAAAGTCCCTGACATCTTGTTTGAAGTTGAGCCTTTGTGAAAATTAAATTGGTTGAGCTTGCCAGTGGCCATCCCAAAATGCCATTCTATGTAAATGGGGAAAATCAAATTAATCTAGCTCTTTCATTTATATACTTGCAACACACACACACACACACACACACTTACAATTTTTCTCTGAGGAACCCTTGAGTCACAGAACAAGAGTGAAAGAGAGCCTGAATTTCTCTTGCCAATATGCATGCAGATTTTATTCCAACCTGATGACACAGGATCTGGCACCATATCTAGGCCTCATGCTCCAAGATTTCATTTTAATTTTACACAAGTGTTCTCACACAGGGACTGAAAACAAAACAGGAAAAGGTTGCTTAAGTTTTCCTTTGTGCTGTTATTATACGTCTTTCAAGTGTACTGATTGTTCTTTCCTACCAATGTAGGTCATTGTGGTCAATGTAGGTCTCAGTTGCTTTTTTTTTCTTATTTGGGACTTTCCCTGACAGCTCTCCACCCTAAGGAAGAATATGTTAGTCGTTTAACAGATATTTATTTGGGGTGTTAACATATTATTTTCCCCTCTCCCCACAACTTGAAGTTAGAAATTTTCCTTTTAGTAGAATTTCCCATAAAACATAAATTAATTTTTTGCACACCTGTGAATCATCTTTACTTTTTAACACGCTTAAGTACTAAACTTGTCATGACCAGTTTTGTGTATTTTGATGTTTGTAAGACTTTAGGGACTGTTGGGTTTTAATCTGGTTAATTGATGCGTTAGCCTTCAACTCTTGGACATTCTTGGACATGTTCCAGGTCTGGTTTTGATCAATGTAGAGCTTTATTTATATGGAAAATTTCTACTGAGATGGATCCATGCCAGGAGGTGTTAATTGGGTCTGACACTATCGCCTAGTGGTCCTTGTGCAATAATGTAGTTCACTCCTTGTTCTCAGGGAGGGGGCCTCGTCACCATCTGATCTGGTGGTTGGTCCTGAGTGGTGACTTTTGGCCTGGTAAGCAGTTTACCCCAGGAAGTCTGGAATGGATAATACTAATAGGATCTATACTATCCCAATTCATTAAGAAAAACCAAGAGCTGGAAAAATCAAACCATACGGATAACTCCAGAGGAGCAGAAACAGAAAAATGAACAAAAAAATGAAATTAAAATACTAGGTCATTTACACACGGGGTTGGAATGGAAGTAAAGCAAACAAAACCATGAAGGGAGGGTGGATGGAAAATGTTCTCTCACTAGTGGGGAGCTTCATGATGCAAGAAATCTTCAAATACTGCCTAGAAGACCAGCTGTTGTTCATTCAACAAATGCTTACTAAAACCTCCTCTGTGAGGAAGCATAGGGATACTGAGGAGCTCGGCCAATGTATCCTCAACAGTAAGAGCAGAATTGGAACACATCCTAGCTGTATGAACTTCACCTTATTTGTTAAAATGTTCGTGTCCATTTCTCTTCTTAGAAAAGAGTTAATAGGAACGCCTACCTCATGAAATTGCTGTTGGCGTTAAATGAGTTGGTACTAAATGATTTAGTGTATGTGGATCACATGCAAGAGTGTCTGGTATCCAGTAAGTACACAGCAATAACCACATTTGGCTCTATGTGCAAGGCCCTGTGTATTGCAAAGATATTTCTGAAAAAGCTATGAAGTTGAAGAGATGACTAATGATTCTGTCTTCTTAGTCTGTCTCTGGTTAAGGCACACCCAAAACAAAATTTGGAGCTAAGCAAATGTTTGAGGAGAGTAAGAGAAGTTTCGTTCTGGTGATTTCCCTCGTGACTGGTTCTGGAGCTATTCCTCTTAGATTCTCCCCTGCTGTGAATTTCAGATAATATTTGTATTCCTGCGTTGTCTTAGCTTGACAGCACAAAGATTTTGTAATGACATCTGCGTTTGATCAAATTTAAATGAGAGGCTCCCAAAAGAGATTGAGGAAACCTATTTTGACAACACTTCTTTTACCTGTGCAATTATTATATGCTTTACCTGGATAAAGAAAGACTCAAGTGATAAGTGAAACATTTTTAACTTGGAATAATTTTTTAAATTATCAATTTAAAATACCGTTATATTTTAAAATGGATGTACAATGAGCACCTGTGTGACAAGGGCTTTTAGAGAAAAGAGAGTGTGGATTTTTGCATTTAGTGATGATTTTTCTCTTTTTGAAAATTTCAGGCAGTTAGTTATCATTGGTCCTTTTATCTATCCTGACCAGTGGGAATTACATCAAGATCTTCCATTCTATTATGATGGATTACACATCAGCCATGTGATCATGCTTTAGATAAAACCAACCTAAGCTCAAGGGGCTTAGAAGTAAATACTTTGCTGATTGCTTTGACTTGTACAAAGAGAGAAGACCACCAGAAACTTTTTGAAAAGAAGAACCATACCAAGCTTGAGGTGTTGAGAAAATGAAAACTCCTAAAGCAGCTAAGACTGCTTTTATTTTTTGATCATTAAAAAAAAAACTTATCCCTTCTATGTGTTAATTTTATAAAAGTTAGAAAGCATTGCTACATGTGATCTGTTGCTGATATAAAAATAGATAACTCTGATACAAAATGAAAGAATGAGAGAGAGGGAGGGAGAGAGATGCTCTTATTTGACCAGGAGAAAAGCTACACAAATCTTCAAAGCACAACATTTTAACTGTTTCCACTATGAGAACAAAAATAAAAACAAAATGATGAATACTCTTTGAAAAGAACTGATTTTCTTTTCTTTTTTTTTTTAAGATTTTATTTATTTGTCTTTAGAGAGGAAGGGAAGGAGAGAAGGAGAGAAATATCAATGTATGGTTGCTTCTTGTGAGTCCCCTGATAGGAACTGGCCTGCAACCCAGGCATGTGGCCTGACTGGGAATCGAACCGCGATCGTATGGTTCGCAGGCCCGCGCTCAATCCACTGAGCTACACCAGCCAGGCCAAGAACTGATTTTCTTATGAAAAGTTCTCATCCAGGAATGAAAAGGCAAGAATAGTAATTCTAAAACACAGGAGAAAAGCCACCTAAGTTTCAGGGGCAACTGGAAACATGCAGTGTCAAAAGCCCAGTATCACCTACAGGACCGTGAATGACCTGTGCTGACTAAACTCAGGGAGGAGTTGTCAGTGCTGCAGTCCTATCTGCTACACAGTTCATTAAACTCACATTTCCTTGTCTTCTTGGAATAAGTTAGTTAAGGAAGTTAAGGTCATTCACAGTCCTTGACATTTTATGTATTAAAATACTACTTTTCAAGCAGATCAGTAGACATAAGCCATGGGGAAGAAGTTGTTCTAGTGGGGTTTGTAAACTGGTAATGATAGTGTGACGTTTATTAAGGGCCTTCCAAACTAATTCAGTGCATTCTGCATAAAATGAACATCTTTACAGTTCTGATGAGTAGGAATATTGAAGAACCTGAAGGGACATATTCATTTATACTAGTAAATTGCATTATTTTTATATTCAGAAATGACTCCACTAGTGCCTTCACAAGTTTTTTTGTTGGTTTATTCAAATGTCGAGGCTACAGAGACATCCATATCATGTCCTTTTGAGTACTTGAATTATTCCAGCTCTTGTGATATTTAATGAATCATGGTAAATAAAATTTTTGTGTGCATCTAATTAATAGAATTATAAATACAGCTAAAATATACTTAAAGTATATGCTAAGTTATTTATTGAATGATATACAAAAATTATGAGTGTTTGGGGAAAAGAGTTAATTCACTGGAAGTTCTATCACAGCCTATAACATTTGGACACCAATACTGATTTATTCATTCAGCAAATAATTATTGAGAATCTGTCCTACTCACCTTATTAAGTACTGGAAGTATAAATCAGGCAGAGTTTCTATTCTCACTGAACTTACAGTCTAGTAAGCAGACGGTGATAATGAAGGAGCTCAGAGAATTCTTGGGAAGAACTTCTGGACAGAACATGGATATGTTTGTGGAAAGAAGGAGCTGTCACCCCAGCTGAGAACTAGAAGATGCAGCAGTGTATCTATGTGAATGGAAGCAGTGCAGGTACAGAAAAGGTGTTTGACAGAGAGGCCCAGAGACGAGACAGACCACGACACAAAGAGGGAAGTGAAAATGACTTGGTGCCCTGGAATATGCTAGACATCCAATAAGCATTTTTGAATGAATGAGTAGCTGACTGACTAAATGAACTACTAAACATGTTCAAGTGTGCAGAAGGAAACCAGGGATAAAGCTTTGTAGACACGTGTTTATTAGCCTTCAGAATTGTTCATTTTCTGGATGTGCAAATGAGTAGCATTTGAATTAATAAAAATGATTATAAAAATATCAGCTGTTAGTTGGAGGAAATAAAATATAGACTGTAGAAAAATGCAAAAAAGACTTAAATAAACTGTGCCTGATATTACTGAATATAATGGACTGGAATATATTGATTTTGTAATACCTAATTTTCTCATTATGGCCTTAAAACTTCTTGATAAGGAAATCCTTGTCTAAAATGTTTAAACATTTAACCTGCATTATAAATGACACATTATGCAACCTTTATTACAACCCAGTATACTTTTATTATATGTGGTTTAGTTTTCATATATTCATGTATTTTTATATTTGTAAGATTTTAAAAATAGTTCATTAATGTTGAAAAAGTTTTAAAAACTGCAATGAATCATTTTTGATGAGGTAAGGAAAGTTATTTTTCAATAACTATTTACTTACATATAATAAAGCTAATGGTAATCCATAAAATTAATATTTGGCAAAAATATCTTCTTCTGGAAGCAAGGTACTCTCTTAACTAGCCTTATTGGTAGTTATTGCATGTCTATAGTGTTTAAGTAATCTATTCTATAATTTTAATATAGTCTATTATTTTTAATGAACACTTTTGTAAATAGTAATACGTAAAATTTCTATATTGGGCAATAAAATGGCCAGATTGTGATCTGCACAAAGAAGGAGCTAATCAATAGGTAAGGTCCACTTTGCTGTGGTTAACCAAATGGATTTGCTAAATATCTTGAAATAGATGATAAAGTGAGAATTGCAAACCTGTGAGGATAACATTATGCGCAAGGGACCCCAAGTTCAATAACCCTGAGCAAAAGCCTATCTAGAATTCTCTAACAAAGATGGTAACCTGGCTAGAGCAGGTTGAATAAAAAAAGGAGTAGAAAAGAACTCAAAAGATTGTTGTTTTCTCATGTGGCAATGTTAGGGGGTAGTGCATGTTGTTGCAGATAGAATATATCATATAGAATCTCAGAGTTCATAGTAAAATGTTTGTCTTTTATTGGCAGTGACATAGAAAATTACCGGAGTGTGGAATGTTGTAAGGGGAAAAATGTCATGATTGGAGTTATATTTTAAAAAGAGTATTTAGAGCACTTCCTAAAAAAGGCCCTGGCTTCACGAGGATTGGCAAGTTAATTGTTGCGGCACCAAGTGATGAGGCGAGACTAAGAACTTTTGCTCCCATTCAAAAAATGATGACTTTTGTGCAGTTTGCTAATAATGGGTGTGGCTATGGCATGGGGTTCATGCTGGAAGAGAGTAGCTATGATTTAACATGAGGAAACAGGAGAGTGCAGAAGTAGGACTACTGCATTTTAATATCAAGAAGACAAAAGCCACAACTGCAGAAGAAATACATACCTTTAATATAAACAATGAACGTCTCAAAATTATTAGAGATTTCATTCACCTTAGTTTTGTCATCAATTTAAATGGAGACTACCACCAAGAAATAGAGAGAAGGCTGATATTTGGGAGGACAGTGGTGAGAGAATTAGAAAAGATCATAAGCAAAAATGTGTCATTAGAGACCAAGGCTAAATCATGCACACCCTTGCATTCCCAATTACTATGTACAGATGCAAAATTTGGACATTGAAGAAGGCTGATAGGTAAAAAAATGATTCATTTGAAGGATGATGTTGGAGGATAGCTCTATGAATACCCAGCATTGACAGAAATGCGAACAAGTATGACTTTGAGCAAATTGAGCCTGAAACTTTGCTGGAGGCAAAAATGACAAAACTGAAGCTGTCCTACTTGGGCACATCATGAAAAGGCAGTGTTTTTTAGAAAAGACAATATTGCTAGGGAAAATTGAAAACAGCAGGGAAAGTGGAAGACCAAATAGGAAATGGATTGACTCTGTAAAAGAAACCATAGCCATGAGTCTACAGGAGCTGAGCAGGGCTGTTGAGGACAAAACACTGTGGACATCGCTCATTCACTGGGTCACCAAGAGTTGGGGCCAACTCAATGGCAAGTAACACACACTTGATTTGGAATGGACCTCTTTGGCTGTGGTTCACACTGTTTTCATAAATTTGCTGGCCATCTTTTACCTTGTGCATGTAATCTATGGAAGAGAGATCTCTGTAGAAATTGAAGATCAAGTGGCAAACAAGTAAAAGAATGTAAACCAGCTTGCAGCATGAGTAAAAGTTGGTTCCGTTTGGTGTCCAGTATTTTAAGTTGTTTATACTAAACTTGTAATTTTTGTTTTAAGGAATACAAAGAATAAATTGTTGGAAACATTTACTAATAACTAAACAAACAAACAAACCCTAGGGAGTTAGGTAAGGTAGCAATGGAGACCCGTTCTGACCCTATTGTAATGCCCAGGTAGACAATGATGAAAGCTTGTGGTTAGATGGTTTTAGTGGATGTGGTGAGAAGTGTTTGGATGCTCGGTATACTTTGAAGGTAAAGCCAAGATTTTCATACATTTTGGATGTAGGAAACAAGAAAACAAAAGCAGTCAAGGATGACTTAGTTTTTGGTCTGAGTAGCTGAAAGGATAAAATTATTTAGTGAAATTGGGAAGACTGTGGTGTGAAAAGCAGGAATTCAGTTTGAAATGGAAGTTTCATATACCTATTAGACAGCCACAAAGATATATCGAGAAGGCAGTTGGGTTCTTCATCCTGACCTTCAGAGGTGAGAGGAAGCCTGGAGATACAGAGGTGGGAGACATCTGTATAGGTGGTATTTAAAGCTGTGGGCTTTCATAACATCACTAAGTATATACAGAACTGAAGGCTAATGACTGAACAATGTGATGCTCCAATATCAGAGCTGGGGAGGAGAAAAGACGGTAAGTAATGAAGAACATTGAGAAGGGTAGCCAGAGAGGTAGGAGGAAAACAAGGAGAGTGTGGCGTCATGGAAGTAAATGGAATATCCAATTGTTTCAAATGTTGCTAATAGACCAGAAATGGTGAGAACTAAATATTCATCATTTAAGGGCTCCTGTTGACCATTCAGAGTGAGAGCCAGAGCCTTTGCCCTGTGCTAGAAACCCGGTGACAAATTGTTGTGTTGTCCCCTCTTCCTAAGAGCCATATAACTCACCTCTTTGCTTCAAACATGTGTCTTCCTTTTCACATAGGGCAAAATAAAAATTATTAGGCACATTTTTCAAAGTCACTCTTCCTCTCTGAAATAATATCATATTAACTAGGATAGTATTTAAAAGGTTTCTTACAAATCTCAATCACTCATGTAAATCCACACCTACAGGCGATTCTTTGGCTACATCCATAGCTAGCTATACTCATCCTACACATGCAGATTTTATTATTTTATCTCTTGGAAATAACTTACTTATAAGCTGTTGTACAATTTTTCTGGGCTAATTTAGAGACTGATAATTCAAGTGTGATTTTAATCTGTTCTAAGAGAATACACTGCCTATCATGTTGTCAACTCCATCTACTTACACTGCTCAGCCTTCCTTCTCTCATACATCCAGCCACTCAAGAAATGTATGTTATTGGGCAGGGTATTAGGAGTAGACCTGTTCTAGAAATCCAAAGCAGTTATATTAATGTAAATAGAAAAACATGATAATAAGAGATAGTTACTCATACTAGAAGTCTGATTACTTGCTGCATAAACCACTTTAAAATTGTATTCTAGTTATAGAAGTAAGAATGCCACGAGTCACAAATGTTTATCCATCTGCAATGGGAACCTGGTTTATGTAGTATGTTTACACTGATAAGAATCGAATTATTTGGATGAGTAGAGTGCAATATTGATTCAGGGCATAGGTCATTAACTTACAGGGTATTTTTTCTCTATTTTTCTGTGATAGCTAATTTCAAAGAAGAGTATAATTTTGAAATCAAAAGAACCATTTGTTTGTCAGGCTGATATTTTCAGTTGGAGTGGATTCCTTTGACAGCAGGAACATACACCCACCAACATGTGTGTAATAGAAAGCATGTCAGAAGACACTGGACTGCCCCAGACTTCCCATGGCTCACAGCAAGGCTGTGGTGGTCTTGAGGACTGACACTTTTCATCTTGTTGAAAATAGACGCCCCCCGGTTGTCACCCCACAGGAAATCAGGAAGTGTGCTTAAATAGCCAGAACACTTGCAGTTGCACAGCATCATGTCAGTGGAAATATCCTGTCCAATATTATGATTTATTTTGAAGGGGAGTGCAAAAAAAAAAAAGGGAAGAAAAAATGATGGAAGGGAGCTGCTCACAACATGGCCAAACAGCTGGCTGGTTTTATAATCCAGAAACAGCTTGGGACTCGCTATACTCACAAGATCTCTTGGCAGAATAGCTCGATGAAAATACCAAAGCTGTGAGAAGTGTTCTTTTGCTGAATCTTTTATGTAGCTATCATATGGTTTATTAACCTAAATGAGAACATGTATGCCATTTATTTCAAATTTCCTGTGCATTTCAATGAAGGACACACTAATTTCATGTACAACCACAAATATAGTTTACTACAGAATTCATGCCAAATGAATCTTAATAATTTTCAGGAACTTTAATCCTAGACATGTCATGATTTTCTCCTTTCGAACAGCAGTTTTAGGAGCACTCGAGGGAGAGCTCGAGAAGACAGAAATTAAGCATGAAGTGAAGGGCACTGGTGATTGTTTTGTATGACAAATGAGTCTCTAAGGGAATGAATTTTAATTGCTTCATGTTTCTATTTATTGATTCCTTTAACATTTAATTGATACCTTCTTAAGTAATACAGACAACTTAAAGGCATTTCTTGTTCACCTCTTAGTAGCCAGAGCTGTGAGATATCCAACATTCACTTTACTCTTTTAGAAATTTGACATTAGAGAGAGGGTATCCAGTATTTTAGGTTCAAAATATTTAGCAGAGCTTGCATTCTATCATCTTCAAATGTGTTAAGTGAATTTATTTTTCACTAAGTGTCCAAGGTAGACTCAATTAGCTGGGACATTTCATGTTTTTATCATGAGGCGTTTTGAATTTATTTTTTGTGACATCAGAATTAGTTTCTCATCTCAGAGTTTCTATATTCATTTCTCTGGTGACTCAGTAGTTTACTGACAGTTTGTAAAATGCTCGAAGGGATTATCTAAATGCAGGATGTTAGGAATGGGAGCACATACCCTTGCCTTTCCTGTCAAAAACATGTAAACACACAGGATATATGATCTTGCAAAAGTGGATGAAAATTCCAGCGGATGACCTGAAGTCACAGTCCCCCCAGTACATGCATGGACTGTCATGCTCCTGGACAGCTGCCGGCCCAGCACAGGACTGATTTCTACTGGCATTTCCGTCTCTTTAGCGTCCTGTGTGTGTGTGGTGT
The DNA here is from genome assembly GCF_014824575.4 of Sturnira hondurensis. Classification (NCBI taxonomy): domain Eukaryota; kingdom Metazoa; phylum Chordata; class Mammalia; order Chiroptera; family Phyllostomidae; genus Sturnira; species Sturnira hondurensis. The sequence continues at coordinate 8,914,890 of NW_028077105.1, read as the reverse complement.
GTGCACCTGCTTGTGTGCATGGGTGTGGGAGGAGGTTTCGATCCAAAATCTACCACTCATTTTCCTTTTTTAAACAACGTTGATTTAATATATTTCATAGGTAATAATGCATTGACAAAGTACAAAAAAGTGAAATTACTTTTTCCTGTTGGTATATAGAGTTTCCTCATTCTTTTTTTAAGGTGAACTACTTCAGTATATAAAAGTATAATTTATTTAATCAGTTGCACATTAATGAATATTAAAATGTTCTTAGTCTTTTGCAATTATAAAAACGCTGTCTAGGAATAGATATTACATGTACATGTAATATCTGTGGGATAATTTCCCAAAAGTGGAATTTCTAAGTCAAAAATTGTAGGGGTATGTAATTTTGATAGTTATTGCTAAACTCACTTTCATAAGAGTTTGTGTCATTTCATACTCAGATGTGTAAGTGCATGACAATTCCTGCACTGATTCAGTATTGCCATCAAGGAATATTATTAATATTATGGGGTTTTGACCACCTGTAGAAAAGTGAAAAAAGTTTATTATTGTGATTTGAATTAGTAGTTCTCTGTTAATTAATGAGTGAAGTTCACCATCGTATCAAAAGTTTAACAGTCATTTATGTTTTCCTTGAATAGTTCCCTTATATCTTTTGTTTGTTTTTTGTATTATGTTATTGGTCTTTTTTTCTTGTTGATACAAAATTATTTAAGTATGTGGGAAACAGTTTCCTTATGTGATAGGAGTTCTTTCTATCTTATCAGACTTGTTTATTCATTACAGTTTTCTACTCTAGTAAAATCTTTATGAGAGCACATGGGATTTGTGCATCTGTGAGGGGGCGTTCCCTTGCAATTTCTTTATTTTGTACATAGAAAACAGAACAGTTAGAGTTTATTCCTTTTAAAAAGGATTTTATTTATTTATTTTTAGACAGGGAAGGCAGGGAGAGAGAGAGGGAGAGAACCATCAGTGTGGGGTTGCCTCTCATGTGCCCCCTACTGGGGACCTGGCCTGCAACCCAGGCATGTGTTCTGACTGGGAATAGACCAGCAACTCTTGGTTCACAGGCTGGCATTCAATTCACTGAGCCATACCAGCCAGACAGATTTTATTTCTTTGGGTATCAATTGTGCTAAATTATTTTCCTAACAAATATAATCATTCTACCAGGTTTTAATGTATTTTCATAGAATGTGTTATATTTCTAATACATTTTTGTCTTGTTGATCTACAATTACTCAAAAAAAAAAACACTGACAACAAAATGAATAGCCAATTGAAATCTCTTACCATGTCTGTACAATTGTCCAGTTTTCCTTGCAATGTGTCAAGTTTTGCTTTCTATATACCAAGGCTGTACAATTAGATACTTTTAAATTTAGAATTAATTTAAGTACTTTTTTCAGTCCTGTTTTTGTCTGTTTTATACCTTTTTTTAAAAAAAAACAAGTTTTTAGTTTTCAACTGTATAACAGATTCTTAAATCATTTTAGGGCCCAATAATTTTCAGAAAAAGATGAAGTGATTTAGAAATTTATGGAATTTCTAGGAAGGTCAAGTAGATGCCATGCTTTGGAACAGAGGATTATGGACAATTGCAATATAGAGAGAATACCTAAAATATAAACAAATGTATTACGTGTACATATATTAAAATGTCCATAAAACCCCCGAGTTGCTTCGCTCTATTCCAGCAAACATGAAGTTGTATCTCTATGATTAACTAGGAGTAGAGAGCTTATCTTAATTTGTCCGAGGAAACCAAACCAAACCAGAGATTTAGTTTTTGGTGAACTTAATTGTTAAATTATTTCCTACATTGTGTAGATTCACATCTCTTTGATCAATGGGAGACCAAGTGCAGATGACCCTTCTCCGGAACTGCTAGAATTTACCTCTGCTCGCTACATTCGCCTGAGGTTTCAGAGGATCCGCACCCTGAATGCGGATTTGATGATGTTTGCTCACAAAGACCCCAGAGAAATCGACCCCATTGTCACCCGAAGAGTAAGTTACAATGAGTCATGTTACAGCCTGTGAATGATACCGTACCCGGTTTAAATGCCTGTTAAATTATTTAAAAATACATCTTTCCATGATTTGTAGGGGTAGTTATTACCAAAGAGTTTAAAATTTGTTAGATCTTTCGCTCACATAAGCTCAACCACTTGTTAGATGTGTAACATTTTTCCAACTTTTTAACATTAATCAACCTCAATTTCCTCTTTTGTAAAATGGAGATCATAATGCCAAGTTCATCATCTTACTTTTCGAAACTAAGTTTTGTCCCTTTGGGTGAGCTGTACTGTTATAATTGGCTTTGGGGAGTAACATCAAGAAGTTGAAACATTTTTGGCTGCAACCAACATGAAGAAATACATTTTACATCGTGACCCAGTACATGCATATACCCACACGCAGAGCAGTAAATCTTAAACTATGGTGTGCACAGAATCAGCTGGTGATATTGCGGAAAGGCAGATTCCGATCCAGGCGGCCTAAGGCCGAGTAGAGAAACTGCATTTCTATCAAGTTCCCAGCAATGACATTGCTGCTGGTCTGTGGATATTTTTATCCAGCCAAATAGTTTAGTTGTATGCCTTACTAAGAAATCACAAGCCATAGTTTTAAAAAAGCAGTGCTGTACAGAAAAACTGATTTTATAAATTGTTTTATTTTTCTTCATGAATAGAATATCAGAGAAAATCATTCTTTCAACAGATCATTGAAACATGAGCTAACCAAAGTACTGTTTTCCAGTGTTAAACTGGAATCTATGTGACTGGGACAGAGACGATCACCCAGGTTGCTGTGGGTGATCGTCTAGAAGAAGTTGTGCTTCTTCTATCTCTCCCCCACCACATGCACTGGATTATGTCCCCTCCCTTATACGTTGCTACACAACCAAGGTATAGCTGCAAAGCCACAATCCATGCTAAGAGAATAGCTACACACTACAATAGTGTGATCAGAGGCAGAAGTGAAAAGAAGATTATAAGGAGAAACTAAGATTGTGGGGAAAGCTCTTAGTTCTAAAATGATCCCACTAATGTCACCAATTGCCAACTATTGCCAACAATCGCCGAATTGCTGAACTATTAGGCTGAATATTGAAGGACAGCACTTTTCACGGCTCATGATATCCCTCATATATTTTCTCTTCTCATTATTTAAATTTTCCTCACCTATCCTCTCCATCATCACAACATAACTTTTAATGTTTTATTATCCTCATCCAACACATGTTCATTATGTTAGTGCCACATATTTTCCAAACAAAAAATAATTTTACCATGAATTTACCCTCAGCATATTGCAAAGTGTTTTGTGCAGAAGTAATCATTATTTTATAGCAATGGTAGACTCTTCTTTAAAAACAATCCTTTTTAATTTTAATTTCAACATGACTTAGAAACATATATTGAGAAAGACAATAATTTTGAAGGGAAATTTAATCTTTCCTGACAGTATATTTATCATAGAGGGAAAAATCAATGCAAATAAATGTGTTTCTTCTATCAGCTGTTGCAGAAGGCAAAGTGGGTTTGGCTGCACACCTGTTGTTTATGATTTCATTGTATGTGAGCCTTTAAACTAGTGCAGTGAAGTCCAACAATTAAGTGTGGTTTTTTAAGTAAAGCTCAGTAAACCCCACGTGTAAATTTAAATATATAAAAATATGATATTGAATTTTAGCTCCTTTTCATGACTTAAAAGTGAAGCATTACATATTTATATTTAAAACACATTTCCCAATTTAAAAGCATCTACAAAAACTAAAGTATCAGCTTTCCAAGCAAATATCCCTCTTTGTATCTAGATTTTTGTGATGGAATTAGTGAAAGGCAGACTTTTAACTAAATTTCCTAACAAGTTCCATGAATTCAAAGTTTAGTTATGTCAAGTAAGGTAAGTCACAAAAATATTCCAGAAGATACTACGTATATAACAAAAACAAACAAACAAAAAACCCCCAAAGACAAAAGTAAATGGAAAAGAGAACTATGTAGTCAAGGAACTCAGATTTTTGCTTACCTACTTATTTTGTCTAAATATGTTTTTTATGTGAAAAATTAGAATAGTAGAACTAAGGATATATCCCACTGAAATGGTTATTTGGATCTCATATAATAATGTGAAGTGTCTCATCATTACAAAATGTTATATACATATTAATTAAAAATTTAAAAATAGTTTAGTTCTATTATATAATTATAAATAATCTTTTAAAAACAGCTGTATAGATTTAAAAAATTAGAAACATGGTCCTTATCATAACTTCATATACAGAAGTAATTGCATGGACATTTTAACATAATAATGAAAAAAGCAAATGTTCTGCCCCCCCTAGTTTACTCCTCACATTATGTTAACTTAATCTGATAGTCACTTACATTTTATTTCCTTTTTTATAAGTTTAAGAAATGTATTGTTATGAGCGCATCCTGCAAAATTTGTTGGTTTTTTCAAATGCAACAAATTAAACCGTCTGCATATGATTCATGGATGCTGACACTTCTCTAATGACAATGAAAGAGATTTTCTTTCAAGAAAGTAAAACACCTTTTATGAAAAATTGTAACAACTTGTTCTCAATGACAAATGCTTCAGCATGGACTCGGTACCATCTGTGGGAAAGAAACTGTAAAATGCCCGGCTCATGTGAACTATTTCTTTGGTCTGTAACTGCAGTGCAAGGAGTCCCTGGATCACTTCTGTGAGTCCTCAATTCTACTGAAACACAGATGTGCTTCAGACTAAAGACAAAAGCAGAAAGCAAAGTCCTTAACTGAATATCCCCTCTTGCTACTGTCATCTTGCAGTCATCTCACCAGGATTTCTCTCTGGGTCGCTTTTTTTGCAGTATTACTACTCAGTCAAGGATATTTCAGTTGGAGGGATGTGCATCTGCTACGGTCATGCCAGGGCGTGTCCACTTGATCCGGTGACAAATGTATGTATATTTATAGGATGCTTAGGCAAAATGAAGCTCTGAACTGTATCATGTTTTAGGAGAGGCTTTGCTGAGAGGGATGCTGTGAATGGGTGCCGGGTCCCCACAGAGACAGTATAACACAAAGCCACACAGGGATAAAATGGACCAGTTAGCATGATGGACTTTGAAGTCAGCCATCCCAGTATCAGAAACCAGATTAGTTTTTTTTCCCTTGAAAAGACCAAACTTCTTTTTCTATTCTGAAACCTCTTTGGCTATGACAGTCTGCTGTATGATTTGGCTGTAGAGAATGCCTGCCATCAATCAACTTCACCATTTCTTTTAAAAGTTTTCATCAAAAAAATGAATGCAAACAAATGAACAACATGCCTGAGAGTGAATATGAGTGGCCATGGGACAGAGGACCAGCTGGGGCAGGGCCAGTAAGGGGCCGGGCAGAGGAGAGTGCTCAAGAGGCCACCGAAAATGCTGGGCCAGGAAATGTTCCTTTTGGGTCAAATTTTTCATGAATGGCAACATGGTGAGTGAACATAACCTCAACAGAAGATGAATGAGCATCTTTTTTTTTCTGTCATACACAAATTGGTGAAATACAAAATCATTTGCTGTATAGCATATGGGAGAAATATATTGAATAGTAAGATCCATGAACACAGCTACCTACATACAGATTTTTTTCCTTTCCTACTAAAATAATAATACAGATGGCATTTCTCTAAAAGTTTGCTTCCTGACCAATGTATCATAAAGTTACCTCCTAGGGAAGGTTTTAATGCCCTGGTATATTCACCTGGGCATGTTTGTGCTGCTGCTTTCTGCAGAGGGTGTGTCTGTCTACTAGGTATCGTGATGAGCGGTCCTTTCCAAGCTTTGAGGACCCTCCAAGGCAGTATCATGCAATGAATCAATGACTGTACTTGATAAACTAATAACAAATGTAGAAACAGACTCATAGATGCAGAGAACAGACTGAGAGCTGTCAGAGGGGAGGTGGTTTGGGGCTCTGAGTGAAAAAGGTAAAAGGATTAAGCAAAGAAAAGGAATTCATGGACACAGACAACATTATGGTGGTTGCTGGAGAAAAAAGGGGAGGGGGAGGTAGGAGAGGGTAAAGGGAATAAATGGTGATGGAAGGAGGCTTGACATGGGGTGGTGAGCACACAATACAATAAACATACAGATAATCTATTATAGAGTTATACACCTGAAACCTATATAATGTTATTAACCAGTGTTACCCCAATAAATTCAATAATGCATTTATTGAATGCATTATAAAAGACTGTACTCAAAATGCACAGGAGGTTCAGTCTTAGGACATTTGATTTCTATTATAATCATGCCCCTTGGTGCCTGGGGATCAACTCTCTTTCCTGTGTCCACATTCCCAAATGTTCACAGTACTTTGAGGGGAGCCTTAAAGTGGATGCATCCAACCGTGAAAACTCTCCCAGGCATCCAAAAGGAATCTCAGTCTTCAAGACTAATCCCAAAGGGGGCTCTGCTCTGTTCCAAGCTGAAGCCCAGTGATTTCAGAACTAGCCTGGACCTCCATCTGTAATCTGGTGTTGGTTAAATGCACCTGCTTCCGAGACAGGCCCCTCTTCCTTCCCAGACTGGCAAGAGTTTTAGAAGTTTTCTTTTTTCTTCATTTTAACTTTAGGAAAAGCCTTTTATTTAGAGGTCTAAAGACCACTAAAAGTATGTTTCCCCCTGATTTGACTAGAAATCCCGTTGTGAATGTGAACATAATACATGCGGAGAAAGCTGTGATCGCTGCTGCCCAGGATTCCACCAGAAGCCTTGGCAAGCTGGGACCTTTCTGACTAAAACCGAATGTGAAGGTAAGTATCTGAGGGGCCTCTGGCGTATGTACTTCTTCCTTTTCTAGGACACTGGTGACATAAACATGGTGATTTTAGGTAAGTGCTCTTTTCAGTTTCTATATTTTATCCAAGGCAATAACTTATCATCTCTTTTACCCTGATATTTCAGTTACTCATTTTTTTGTTTTTTTAACTCAATAAATATTTACCAAACACCCATGAATTTATCACTGTGTGAGGATTATGATAAATAGATAAAAGCACAGTAAATGCTTATTGTCAGGGTGAAACTGAAGCTTATAGCACAATGTACATATAAGCTAATAGAATGATAGAAATGTAAAGAAACATGCAGTAAAACCTAGACTGTATAGAGACTAGATTTCTAAACGTGAATGTTATAAAATTGTTCTGGAACCAATATAGTCCCTGTGACTTCTACTTGGTTTCTTTGCAGCTCCTCACTTGACCCCCTTTCTATAGTAGATGGATTTAAATACCCATAATCTAATACAGAAAAAAATATCAGAAGGGAGAAATTGTACCCTATAGTTTAGGGCACAGGCAGTTTTTAAAAAAATGATTCATTGGTTAAACTTACTAAAGGGTGGTATTTGGGGGCAGTAACTTGGAAGAATGTAAGAGTTAAAGGTAACAGAGACAGTAAGAAATCAAATATATGGAAAAATATTTTATTTGAATAATAGGTATTAACATTTTAAATTATAATTTCTCATTAATAACAGTATAAAATGCTAATATTAGTAATAGCATTGTGATAATCATTAGCATTAACTATGCCATAGAAATTATCACACAGTAGTAACCAAACAGAAAGCTAGTAATTAAAAACAGTAAGACAACCTTTTTACTGTAATATTGTCATTTTTAATACAATTCATATGCCTAGTTTTTCTGGAACAGAAATACCCAGGGTGTGTAGCATATGATTATATGGCCTAAAATTGCCAACTGGCCCAGCAGGGTGACAGGGACATTACAGAAACCTGTGTTTCTGGAGACCTGCTCAGGCTCAGACAAGACTAAACACAAAGGCTTGTGCTGAACTGTAATTTCAAACTGGCCATGAGTCCCAATTCAATTGAATGTGAATAATAATATTTTCGTTAATCGATCAGTCCTAACCATATTTTTTAGTTCACTAGGTGTACATGACTTCCAATACAGACCTGGTAGCCAATTTTTAACTAATACCAACCATATATAGTTATTGAATGAAAAATACTTATCCTTTATCAGGCATCAGACACGGTAGGTCTTTGAAACGGTTGAATCATAGCAAACTTTAACCACAAAATATTCTCTACCGTAAAATGCATTTTCTTTTTACTTTAAAATTCTGCATATACTATCCATGTCTTGTGTCCCTTCGTTTTTCTGCACTCACTTCTTTTGCATTTTGATCTGTGTCTACCTGCATGTGATATATTTTGGTTTAGAAATCACTCATTATTGCTGAAACATATCTGGTGGAGTGCCCCATCCCCCACCAAACATTCTACAGGAGCATCAGGGATCCTACCTCGTCACCAACACCCTAGGGTTCTCCCAGTGAAAAGCAGACATTCCTTCCTAAGCATGAATTTAAGTTAACTGCCTCCCATGGATATTCGCTCTTAAACTTCTTTAAGTTTTAGTCATTTCTCTCTTGCTTGTGGAATATCAGCAGTCAGAGTGGGAGTAGCATTTGAGGGCAGTGACTCTCCCCAGTGCCTCTGAGATTCTGTCCTGCAGGTATAATTGTGTACTGTTCAATGCACCTGCAAAATCCGTTACCACACTCCACTTGTCCCTATATGTCTAAACAAGGAAACAAAAAGGTTAGATCGAACTTGTTAGCAACAGGGGTGCACAAAGCCACTTCAAAGGAGTTTTCCACTTCTTCCTACATCTACTTTTTAAATAGTGCAATTATGAAACAATTTTATCTTTGATTGTACGGCAGTTGGGGGACTGTATTACCAAATAGAAAAATAAATGCATTTTTAGAACCCTAAATTAAAGATAGGGGTCTTAACCATAAAACTATATAAATGTCATGCTTTGGGCAATGTATGCATTCCTAAAAGCTTATATGAAAATTTTCTTTTCCATGTTACATTATGTTCCAATCCCCTTAGTATGGGAGATTGGAAAATCCTTTCATGACATGGCATAGCCTTCTATAAAATGAATAATCACCTTTTAGTTCATCTGAGCTCAATTTGCATTTTCATCAGTCTAGGCTATTTAAGGCATGATATATCTCTAAGGAGCAAAGAATATTTGTTCTATTGCTAAGCTTGTGCTAAAGGACCGTCTCAGTCTTGGATATTTGTGGTATCCCACACTGCCCATGACAAAGCAAAAATGGCTGTTTAGGAGTAGGTGCAGCCCATTCCTCTGAGGCTGTGCTGGCCCAGGGCCTTTACACAGTGACCAGGGCTGTAGGCGAGGGCACTCTCGGCATGGAGTGTGAACACAACTGCTGCTCAAGAGCCAGTGTGTTACCTACACCAGCTCAGGGTTGGAAACACTTCCAGCAGCATTAATTCTAGATAGTGTGAGAATAAAATTGTATTACTCTCTATTTCCCTCTACTTAGAGTGACAGCAGAAAGCTTGGCTGTTTCTTGCAACATATATTTCCAACAAGATTTCTAAGAATTCCTGTGAATTGTCCTAAAGATATAAAAATGCTTTTAATACCTACTGATTTACATTTATTATTACATGATTTCTATAATGAACTTTGAAGACTCCTCATCAGTGTAGCAAAAATACTATATTCTAAATCAAAAGTCAACTGACTGGGGATAGCATTAGCAACAAGTTATAAGGAGATAGTATCTTTACTATATTAAGAGCTTACCTAACAATGAGAAAATGTATTAAACCTGTTAAAATTGAAAAGAGATGGAAACATATTTCTCAGTAAGAAAAATGACATAACCACATAAAAATATTATCATGCTCTAATTAAGAAGGTACCAACTACAACAATGGAAATACTCTTTATAACCTCAAAATGTTCATTCTTCCATTTAACAAATACTCAAATGCTTACTATGTCCAGACACTGGGTTCAAATGGTTGATAATGTGTAGTGTTGGTGAAGCTATGAGGAAAGAGTTTTATCATATCTATCAGATAGAGATAGAGTAGTTTGACACAGTATTTTGGGAGGGCAATTTTTCTTGCTTCTGGACTAGATTATATACTTGGAGGAATCTAGCCTACAGATACACTCCTATAGCTATACAGAGCATGTTATCATGATCTTGTCATTAATTAGTTCACAATTACTCATTCTGCTGCTACTATAATTTATGGATCTCAGTACTTACTGTGGCTCAGGCATTGTGCTAGGTGTACTGCATTCTTAAGACAACCTTAAGAGATAAGTACTGAAATGAAATGAAGGCTTGAATTTTCTCCTCCAAGTTACTCAGCTGGCAAATGCGAAGCAGTCTGATGTTAGAAACCTGCCCCTGCTCTCATTTTCTACTCCCACCTCCACGTCCTCCTACTGTGTATCAGTGTTATTTAGAAAGGAAAAATCTGGAAACAATGTGACTACCCATTAATAGGGACCTGATAAATACCTCCATTTAAAAAGTAGCCTGTGTAGCTTTAGGAGAAACATATGCTAATAGAGAAAGAGTTATGCTATTTACTGTCAAAATGAAATAGTCTAGAACAGTATTTAGAAGTCTCCTTCTGTGGAAAAGAAAAATTAAGCATTGGCATACACACACACAAACACACACTTGTGTATGAGTTGAAATCAATGAAAGGACACCTAAGAAACTCAACATCTGAGACAGCACACTCAGCATACTACCTTTTCCCTAATTCCCATCCTCAATTAATTCTATCCATCTTTTCAAAGCTTTACCCAGTTCTTTCTGGAGAAGTAATTTTTTCACTCTCCTAAACTCCTATAAAGTGACATGAAAAAGAAAAGGAGGAGGAAGGGAAGAAAGCGAAGGAGGAGGAGAAAGCAATGGAAACTTATTTATAAGGCATTGTCCTAATGATTTAACATGCATTTTTAAATGTCTGGTAATTATTATTAACCACTCATGTTTTATATGGAAACTGACCCTTAATGAAATCGAGATGTTCCGTCCATCACATGACGACTCAGTAGTTGAGAGAACACCCAAATCCAAGTTTGGTGCAAAATAACTTCATCTGAGCCACTAAGCAAGCTTCTCATTTTGTCCTAACAGTTTGGCAGTTCCTGCCCATCGTCTCTCTCTCTCATAGGATGCGACTTGGAGGGGCCGCAGCAGGAGCTGGCTCTGCCGACTCCGGAGCTTTCCCAGTGGTGGTAGCACTGGTTTGCTTGGGCTTTACAAGCTACTGCTCTTCTCTGGGCCTCAGGTTGCTAATATGTGGAAAGAGGTTAATACCAGTATCCAACTTCTGAGGTATACTGAGGAAAAAATCAGTGGTTGTAAACATAAAACATTTAGAAAAGGATATGGTGTACAGAAAAATGTTAAATTTTAATTATCAGTAATAGTAAAAGCAAAGGAACTCTATTCTAAACATTCCTATTTAACTATAGTATGTAAGAGAGATTATACTAATTTTTCACTACAGATTACATGGATGTTAATCATTCAGTGCCATAGTTCAATGATTTTTATTTGTCATAATAGGATATAGGTTGAACCATATGAAATTTTGATTTTGTGAGATCAAATCAGTCAAATATTGGCAATTTGATATGATTTCATTTTATTTATTTCAAGTCTCATTAAAAGGGTGAATTTATTAATATAGGCAATAAATCTAAGTAACTTTCATATACTTTTATATTGATTATACATATGTAATCGTATGTAACTATATGAGGATATATATACATCCTCATATAGTTTAAAATCTGTTATATAGCAGAATATGGTTTTTAAGTATCTCTGAAACCTGAAACTAATATTTATTGATTTTTCCCCTAATGCAGCATGCAATTGCCATGGGAAAGCTGAAGAGTGCTATTATGATGAAAATGTGGCCAGAAGAAATCTGAGCTTAAACATACACAGAAAATACATTGGAGGGGGGGTGTGCATCAATTGCACCCACAACACCGCTGGTATAAACTGTGAGACGTGTGTCGACGGTTTCTTCAGACCCAGAGGGGTAAAGCATGCCTTTGCTTTCATCGACTGTTATTTTCTTCGTACAAGGACATAGTATATAGAAAAATAATTTAGATAGACTTCAAATTCTAGAAGCTGACCAGAAAAGCTTTATAGTGGGAACTGATGTAAATATTTGAAGATAAAGTATAAAATATTAACATCTTTCCAGAAAGTGTCACTGTGCCTCCTCCAAGTCCAATGCTACACCCAGACAAACTGTTCTCATTCTGAGAACATAAATTAACTTTGCCTTAGTGAATGATATAAAAATCAACAACATCAATATTCAAAATCTTTCTAATATTAATGTCAAACAATTTAAAAAGTACTTTTTTACAATAATACTATAACAATATACTTAGGACCAAGTTTAATAAAAGACCTGCAAGAAACATTGCAGGCCTGCACTGGAAAATATTTCTGTGAATAGTAAAAAGTGGGGAGATGTACTATATTCATTGACTGAAAGACTCAGTATTGTAAAAGTGTTACCTTTCCCCATATTTATTTTTAGATTCTGTACGACAATCCCAACCAATATTTCTGTAATTGACAAGGTGATTTTAAAACTTGGATGGGAATGTAAAGAAACCATTATAGCCAAAATATCCTTAAAAAATAAAGTTAGTGCACTTACATTTCTGAATTCTAGCCTAATAAAGCTGAAGTGATCAAGGTAATAAGCTATCAGCACAGGTGCACAAAGAAATCCATGGAACAGGACTGGGGTTCCTGAAATTGAATTCAGAAACTGACCCACACGATCAACTGATTTTCAAAAGGAGAAAAAGGAGGTAGTATCCAAAATAAAATGGTGCTGGGATGGCAGGGTAACCTCGTCAGTCTCAACCATCATTTCCCACCACACACAAAGGTTTCCTTGTGTATGGGCTGTAGACCCGAAACTTAAAAAAAATAAAATATTTCTAGAAAAAAGAACATCTTGACTTAAACAGACACTTTATAAGAGAAGATATCAGAACAGCCAATAGTCACTTAAAGTGGAAATTAAATTCGTAGCTGGGTCTGCTATCAGTTTGTAATGGGGGATCTGCTCCAGGACTCAGCATGGTGGGACTGGCTGAGTGATGGCCAGATACCCATTTGCCACACCCATTAGGAGGGCTAACTCAAAAACATAGTCGGCTCCAAATCACCAGATATTAGAGATGATATTGAAGAACTGGAACTCCTGTACATTTCTGGTGAACATGTATAACTTATTATTACTTATTTGGCAAAATGTTGGCAGTTTCTTATAAATTGTAACATACACCTAGTCTATAAAACAAGCATTCTATTCCTGGATATTTACACAAGGTAAATAAAGCATGACCACAAAAAAGACATATAAAATTGTTTTATAGGAGCCAACCAAAACCTGGAAATGGCCAAATATTCACCAATATGGATTATAAAATATGGAACATTTATACAAATGAACAGTGCAGCAAATTTTTTAATAAATGATCTAGTGATGTATATTATATGAATAAATCTTAAAATGTTATGTTGAATAAGAGAAGGAAGACACACAAGTGTGTGTATTTCCATATTTCCTAAGCAACTAATTTAATATGTTTTTTTGGAAAATAAATGTTGTCTATACAGTATGATAGTATAGACTATGTTTGTTTAATAAATATATTAGAACATTAAAAGCTACTAGTTATATTGAGTATTTAATGTACATGAAAGACCTTATAAGTTAATCCTCTTTCTTATTTAATAACATTACTGTAGTTCTTATTATCCTGATTTTGCATGAAGTAACAGGAGGACACATATCCAATGAGTGGCCACACCAGGATGTGAATTCTGGCTTTCCTAATTAAGGAGCCTGCATTATTTCTTCCCAGGCTGTACTGTACCCTCAGAAAACCAAGTTTTACCGTATTCGCTGAGTATAATACACTCCTTTTTGTGCCCAAATTTTTGAGGGAAAAATAAAGATGTGCATTATACATGGGTAGTACTAATTCTATACCTATATAACAGCTTTTAATTCTTTAAGTGTGCTTATGCATTAAAAGTGTAAATCTAGAAAGCAATAATGATATCCACATGTTCAAACAAATCCTAAAATTTTTTTATAACACAAAAAACAAGTATCTAAATATAAAATAAATATAAAATGAAATTAAAAGTTAGAACAAAAGATTTCTACCCCCAAAATTTGGGCCAAAAACATGTGTGTTCATCATACATGGCAAAATACGGTGATTTACATATTTAATATTTTAAACATAAAATATGAAAAATTTAAAATTAATTATACAATGTTGTGAATAAGTTGTTAAAAATAAATTTGGGTAAAATTTACTAATTTTGAACCATATTATAATTAAAAAACAATCAGAAAGATTTTATTAGGGAATGTATATTAGGGAATATCAAGCAAATATTATTTTTGTTGTGATAATGATACTATCATTATAAATGAAAGAAATGCATACTGATATGTGTAGGGATTAAAATATACTTTTGGGGGGATATTCTTTAATAAACCTCAGCAAAGGATGCAATTTGATGAACTTACATAGCAAAGTCTTGGTCATTGTTGAATAATTAACCTTGATAATTGTTAAATCTAAGTAACAAATATATGCGTTTATTGTACTATTCTCTTTATTGTGTTTATCCACTTAAAATAAATGGATTTTAGAAACTGCAAACATATAATGAAGGTAAATTCTTTATTATAATTTTCTCCATATAATTTGTTACCAACCATTATTACAGTTAATTTGCCCTTAAAAGTTTGCTGAATTTAAAAATATTGGTCTTTTTTCTTACACTTGATTAAAAGCATTTTGATATTTGTGTTAGGTATCTCCAAATAATCCAAGGCCCTGCCAGCCATGCCACTGTGGTCCAGTTGGTTCCGTCAGTGAAGTCTGTGTCAAGGATGAAAAACATGCTCGGCCAGGTGAGAGCCATGGTTCACCTCCATCGTTCTGAGGAAACGACAGCGAAAAGCCAAATAGGAATTTTTAAGAGAATATTTTTCAGTAAATTTTATTTGTGTAATAAAGTTATTCTCGAACCTCTCTAATTTCCTTCCAAGGACCAATTTTTTATTTATCTTGATGATTAATTGTATGTTTTATTTTAATACTTTAAAAGCAAGATTTAAATAATTTGTTTTACATTATATATATATATACATAATTTACATATCTATGCAAATGCATCATCAGTTCATCAGAAAACAGTGGTGTATATAATTTTTTACATCTTGTTCTTTATTGGATTGTTTTGTACCTTCAATCGTTTCTTTTAACTTTTTTTTAATTTTTATTTTTATTTAATTCTTGTTCAAGTACAGTTTTCTGCCTTATAGTCCCAGCCCTGCCCAGCCCCCCACCCCACCCCGTGCTCCTTCAATCATTTCTATTATCAAAAGGCAGAATTCATTGAGGGATGGGTATGCGGTAGTAGGAAGAGAGCTTAGAGGAGATACTATGGAAAACAAGAAGTGTAAATAAAGAAGTGTACTTAAAGGTATTGGTCATGATTTTATGAAGAGAAAGGGGCTGACACTAATTTATGCCAAATACTTTCTTTGAGGATGCAAATTAATGCTGAACTCCAAACACTCAGGAACCAAGTACTAGAATGACTCCTTGGTGTTAGAATGTTCAGGAGCTACAGGAAAGCTGTTGACCGAGTTTAAGTAGCAAATTGATAGAATATATCTGGAACAGTTTCTGTTCATTTCTAAGAGTGGCTTCTTCTCTTTGGAAACAACAAAACAGATCATGGTTACAACTTAGGTTTTTCCCACAAAGACTTTAAAAGCTGGCAAGTTAAAAGCTGGCAGTGTTTCCTTAGCACACAGTTCAGCTTCCCTGCTTTCTTCGCGAAACGGTAGGATTATCAATTTAAGCCATATAGTTTTAAGTCCCAAAATATTAAAAATATGATTATTTTAATATTCAAATGGTGAATTATTAAGGTCATTTTTCATTTTATGGCACCTTATAATTTTATAGTTTCAACTAAATCACATTATTTTCAGTAATACCACTTAACTTTCTACCCTGACTTTATAAATGTGTATTATTGTTTAAAATGTTATAAAAAATTAAAAAGTAGAAAACCAGGCATGTAATGCAGTGGTGATTCAGCACAGACACAGCTATAAACATTTTTTGTGTTACCTTTACCTAAAGAGCTTTTCCTGATATGTATTCAAAGTTTCTATGAAATTTAGTTCTAGCACCTGAGTGATACACAATTATGTGGGTGTACCATAGATTCTTTACCCACTCAACTTTATACAGATCTTAAGTTTATCTCCAATCTTTGTTCACTTTAATGAAGCTTTAGTAAAGATTTCTGCATAAAATATTTTTGATTATTATAAAACAATAACAATAAAGTAATTTTAACAATAGGAAAGGAATAAAGTAAATAGCAGTAGTGCCCTCTTCAACCTATTCATTCCCAGTCTCATTTCCAAATATAATCACGTTGGACCTTTTCTCCTATTAAGTTTTTTTGGAAGAACTTATCTTCCAAACAATATCTGAATAATATTCTTAACCATATTTTTACTCACTGTTTAATATCACCTTCATCTTTAAAGACAAAGAAATGTATCATTCATACAACAGCTTTCATTAACTCCACCATTCATATATTGTTACTCTGTATTTTTTCTATGGTATCTTTATTGTGTTAAAAAAAAGCTTAAATCTCTCTTTCGTGATTTATTAAAGTTAGGCACCATCTCTTTTTTTTATTAGTAACAAATTCCTTTATTATATTTTTCTGTTACCAGTTAGTCCCCTTATGCCGCGTGTCCCCAGCAATCACCACACTGTTGTCCATGTCCATGAGTCTTCTTCCCTTTTTGTTCAATCCTTCCCTGCCACCTTCCCCCACCTGCTGTCATTTGCCCTCCATCTCTGAGTCTGTCTCTGTTTTGCTTATCAGTTCAGTTTATTCATTAAACTCCACATAAGAGTAAAATCATATAATATTTGTCTTTCTCTGACTGGCTTCTTTCACTTAGCATAATGTTCTCCAGGTCCAACCATACTGTTGCAAAGGGTAAAATTTTCTTTTTTTTTTTTTTTTATGGCTGAGTAGAATTCTATAGACACCATTTCTTGAGGTCCTACTATTTATCCTAAGAAAAAAGCCCATCATATACTCTCCACTGGTATTATTTTTCATTGGTTTTATTTTCTATTTACAGAACTATTTAATCTGGAATTGAAATCTTGATTTTTCTCTTTAACTCAAATTTACTAAGGAAAAATATTTATTTACTAATTTTAGATGGGTTTAATTTTGTGTAAAAGTCATCACCTTTGATTTTCATAGTTAATTTAACACTAATTTTTCTATCATTTGGTACAAATCTAGAGGTCATTTAAGAAAGCAAATCTTAGTCCTGGCTGGTATGGTTCAGTGGATTGAGGGCCAACCTGTGAACAAAAGAGTTGCTGGTTCGATTCCCAACTAGGGTACATGCCTGGGTTGCAGACCAGGTCCCCAGTAGGGAGTGAGAAAGGCAACCACACATTGATGTTTCTCTCCCTCTCTCCTTCCCTTCCTGTCTTTCTAAAAATAAATAAATAAAATCTTTAAAAAAACCCCAAACCCTTAGATAACTTCTGCTTGTGAAAGTGAATATTTTTGTGGATTAGTCATGGATAAGATGCAATAAATATTTATATTGTATAGTACATACTACTTAATTAATATTATTATATAATTCAAATTTTTATATCTTCTAATTTATTTATATTTACTTATAAATATTTATAATGGTAATGTCATCTCAGACACTGAATTTGGATAGTTTTTCTTTCATTTTAAATATATTTGGTAGTTTATATATTTTTATACTTATAATTAGTGCTTACTTGGAGCATAAGTTTAAAACTTAAATTATGTTTTTATTGAGGTTTTATCAATGTAAAATGGGAGTTTATTCTACTGAATCTATTTTAATTGAATGTTGCTTCGGACTTTAATATTACTACAACAGTTTTTTGCTTTTTTATATGCTTTCCTAATGTGTATTTATTCTTTTATTTTCATAGTTCTCATCATTTTGTGCACCCTTTGTGAACAATACATGTCCATTTTTACATAGAAACGATGATATTGTTGAACTTACTTCTATACAGCTAGAACATATGTCTGACATTCATTCTGTGTTTATTTTTGTCACCATAATGTTTCAGTTTCTCTTTTATTTTTTGAGACTATAGTTTACTGATTTGCTCCTTTATTTTTCCATATTTTGAAGATCTATAACGTATCCATTAATTCATGAATACGTTTTTTCTATTTTTCATATTAAAGACAAGAAAACTGTTTTGCATTTGTCCATTTTTTTAAAGTAAATTTAAACTGCTCATGTTTCCCCCATTCATTTTTTATCCCCCAAATACATATTCCCATGAACACACTTAGTCTGTTGTCAGTGGCATCGAGTGATGTTATACTTATGTTGTTGTTAAATTTTTGTTTTAAGTACCATAGTTTCACACCCAAAGCCTTTTCCATTTTCTGTTTGTCTGAGGGGGCTTGTGAGCCAACAGGAATATACAAAGTGTGTAGTCTTAATGCAGTGAATTCCTCCTTGATCACCGCAATGGGTTTTCTCTAGCCTTAATTTTGGTAACTTCTATGAGATTTTATCTTTTACAAAAATCCTTAGGCCCCGGCCAGTGTGGCTGAGTTGGTTGGACAGCATCTAACAAAGCGAGGGGCCGCCAGTTCAATTCCCTGGGTGATTCAGTCCCCCACTGGGGCACGTATGAAGGCAACTGATCCGTGTTTCTCTCTCACAATGTTTCTCTCCTCTTTCTCCCTTCCTTCCTCACTCTCTAAAAAAAATAATAATAATTCTCAGTATTTTAAAGAACACTTAGAAAATGCCATGTATGCAAATCATAGGCAACTTAATTGAACCTTATATTCTTTGGTTTTAATTGTTCTTTTTTAATTTACCCCACACATCTAATTTTTGTGTGAAAATAAGACTTTCAAGGCTGCCATAATTAAAACCATAGGGGCTATATTATATATTTACCTGAAAAATATTGATATGTGGCTCATCTTCTCTTAGGTCTGGGACCCGGGTCCTGTCATTGCAAACCTGGCTTTGGAGGCATCAACTGTGATCGCTGTGCCCGGGGCTACACTGGCTACCCAGACTGCAAACCCTGTAACTGCAGTGGTGAGGGAAGTGCAAACGAGGACCCTTGTTTTGGACCCTGTAACTGCAAGGTACATGGTTTATTCTGGTAACATCCCACTGTCAGAACAGAAGGTCATTTTCCTTGACCTCTCTGGTCTGTCTGCTGGCATTTAACAATTGTTACAACTTCTCCAGTGTATATCCACTTTCTGTTTTGTATGTGGCCTTCTTACACGTGTGTTTAGAAGCCTACCAGGTTCCCTGCAGCAACATACTGGCCATTGGTCTAAAAACCAGCAGATACACAGAGGACAAGTTCCGTTAAGAATTATGTCATTTTATGGCAAAAACACTTTTCCCCATTACCAATCTAGTGTGATTTAAAACTATACAGCTCTAAAAATAGCAGCCCTTTAAAACTATAGTACCCTCAAATCTACTCTAGCTTTGTACCTAATTCTGAAAGTGATTCTTTCAAGGGTTGCATTCTGGATTTTTAATCTTCTGAAGTTTGATCCCAGATAGGTCTGAAAATACCATATTCAAACTCTTTCATTTAATTACCAAAAATGTAAGAAGCCCTAGTGGAACTGATTAAAGGCTCAATATTTCCTCCCAAGAGTACTTTCAGGAATGCAACTTCATTTGTTTCACATGCTCAGCTAATAGTTCATCATGTTAACACCAAAGGGTGAATTACACCTGCAGCTGATACACACAGAAGAAACAGAGGCATGTCCAAGTCTTAAATGATAAAACTGATTTCCTTTAGCTGTAATAATCACTAACAAAATGTTTGGATCAGACAGTGTTAGCTTAATTAACTGAAAGAATGAAAAATCCATTGAAAACTTAGCATGCCTTGCTGATATAAAAATAAATGTTGCTTTTTTTCCTTTGTTCTAGTTTTTTCTTTGTTTTCAATCATGGAACCCAATTAACATCTTTCTTTGTTACTTCATTAGTGTTATCTAAGCAATACAAATGACACATTTGCAGTTATGCATGTACATATGGGTATATAAACATAACTATAACACAAAAAGTAAATATTAGTATTAATGTTAAGTATATATTTGGGGGACAAGAATGTATAAAATATCAAGCTAAATATTATAGTAGTTACATAGTAGGTATGTTATATATCAGGGGTAACTTAGATAATCATCTTGGACAGTTAAACCAGCAGAAAGCCCACAATTCATGTGAAGACATTGTCATGTATTGCAACATAGTAAGTTTTATAGAAGCCATGCATTTCATTCAAATATTATCTGCAATGTAAAAATTGCTCTAGTAGATTCAGATGGTGTAGTGGTCTGTTGCTGATGGCTTGTTAAGGACACCTTCCATCTTCATCCTTTATGTCTTTTGGGGGAATCCTGTAGGCTCTTAGTAAAATTTCTCTTATATTTATTCAAACATATCCTATATCCTTTATTCCTTTTCTATACTGCACAGAAATCTTGATTCTTCGTAACTGGCTCAAATAAAGGACAGGCCAAGCTGAACTTAAAAGGGAAGAGAAACTTCCCTAATTCCTAGAATATAGGAAATCAAACTGCAAAAAAAGGGGAACATTTTTATATACCTACCATGTATTCAGAGGGATGTCTGGTATTGGGAAGGAAAGAGGAGCTTGAGAGAGGGAGGCAGGCCTCATTTGTTCATTCACTTTGGTAACTGTAGAGGGAAAGGTTGGAGCAGGAGAACGGTGGTGGTTAGCAGAGCTCCCAGGAAAGCACTGCCTGCTCTCTGCCCGCCTCAGTGTTCTGCTGAGAGTGATTACAGTCCTAATTGGAAAAGTGCCTCCTACTAAGACACTTGATGCTGTACACAGATAATTAAAGCACAATAATAAGCAGCAATTAGGAAACCATAAAAGAGAAGAAAAATGAAGTAACTAGCATCATTAAGTAGTTGCCCTTCAACTGTATATTTTAAATAGGTGACTATAAGCTCTTATTAACTAGTTTTTTAGGATCAAAACTTGCAGGAAAAGAGCAGGTTCATTAAATACCTACATAATCTTAAAACCATATGCATACAGCAAAAAAGAATTATATCACAATATTTGTATATATAATTTATTAAATTAAGTGCCTACATGCCCGATGTTTCAACAAAGTGTGCATACAATTGAAATACTGAGATGACATTTACTAACGTAGAGCTAACTGTGGTAGCTCATTCTATTTCACAAAAACATTATTAGACATAGGTGTCAAGTGATTATAAAAAGCAACATAAATCAAAATGCTATTTAATAAGTAGAACTTCATTGAGAAGCTAAGATGCTTGAAGCTGAAATTCAAATAAAATGATACCCACGTGTTCATCTTGCACGTTTGTTCTCTCACACTATAATATAAAGTAGATTTTCATATTTCTCATTAGAAAGAAATGATCTTCTGAGTATGTAGACATTTAAAAAAACTTCAGGTCTAAATTTATTTTTATTGGAAGTTTGAAATGGCTAAAGTTCTGGTAAAAAAACATACTTAGAAAAGTGGGCACCACTTTTTTCATTTCTGCCATTTCAAATACACTATCCTAGGGAGAACAGAACAAATAAATTTGTAATCATGTAGATGCAGGAAGGAAATAAAAATTCTTAGATGTCAGACCAAAAAAGAGAAAACTAAGTTAAGTATAAGCTCAGTAAAACTGAGCAGCCGAGGTCATAGGATTGGTGGCTGGGGTGGCTTTTGTACTAACATGGGGGTTGAAGTTGGGAGTCTCAGTGGCTTCTCCAGGACTTGAGACTAGGATTTGGCCTCGTGAAAGGTAATTGGAACTAAATTCACTTAAGCTTGGTCTATAGAAATTCCCCTTGACAGTGAAATAGTGGAACAGACTTTACAAAATTCACCTGTAAGCCAGGAGTGGCAGCTAGAAAATTTTCTCTTTCCTTTGGATCTCTTGGTGGGGGAAAATTAGTGCATGTGAGGAATGAAAGCCTTCAACCTGTGTGCCACATGGGAATGGGATCCGTTTTATTCTCTTTTTATGTGCTAGAATTCTTAACAGGTCAGGCAAATTGTATTCCCACAGGAAAGAAAGTATAGCTTCAACTGACAAATTATATAGACATAAAAATGTGTCATCACAAAAATTCTAGAAATAAAAATACCTAAAATGTATAATCATAAAAATATGCTTAGAAAATACAATAATAAAAAGGAAATAATAGGAAAAATGGCACAACATAAGACACTATATTAAAATAAAATCATAATTCCCAGACTTGGAAAAGAAGGCAGTAAAATTTATTTCTAGAAATAAAAAATATACACAGTCATTGAAATTCAAAATTCAATGAATGGTTGAATAAGAGGTTAGAAAGTGCTGGATAGAAAATCAGAAATACAGATTATGAGGAAATTAACCATGAATTGATGTAGGGAGTAAAAGAAGTAAAACTATGAGATGCTAAGTGGCATGACTGATTGATAGAATGATAAAATTCAACAGAAGTTTATCAGGAATTGCTACAGAAGGGAATGAATAAAACTGAGTAGAAACAATATTCAAGGACTAATGAAGGGGGAAAAATATTAAAATTAAAGAATTCCTGGGCATGTGGCTCAGTTGGTGGAGCATTGTCCCATGCATCAGGTTCTGTCCTAGTTAGGGCTCATTCCTAGGTTGCAGGTTTGATCCCTGATGGGGACACAAGTGCGTAGGGGAGGCAACTGATGGATGTTTCTCTCTCATGGAGATGTTTCTTTCTCTCCCTCTCTCACTCCCTTCTCTCTCTCAAATCAATGGACATATCCTCAGGTGAGGCTTAAAAAAGAGTAAGGAAAATTATACATACTCAGTTCGAAGAAGAGAAAAAAGAAATCCACCACAAGGGCTCATAGTAGAAAACCTGACCACCTGTCAAGATAGGAAAAAAGTTTTAAAGCTACAGGCAAATATCAGATTACTGTTAATATTTACCATTCACAGTCTAACTTCATTGCAAAAAATGCTTAGTGATATATAGATTCACAAAGAAAATATTGAACCCAGAAGATAGTGCTAATGGATTGCAGAATATGGGAATCAATCTATAAAATGCAATAGCATTTCTATACACTAGTGATAGCCAATTAGAAAATGTAATATAAATATCTGGGATAGCAAAAAGCTATATGATGCCTAGTAATAAGTATTCCTAAATGAAGATAAATTTTTAAAAGATTATTGAAGACTAAAATTTAAATGGGGAAATAGCTATCACCATGTGCCGATGGAAATCTAGGAAAACAGAAATGTCTGCCACTGTTGTTATCAGCATGAACTAGTACTACAACCTAAGGAGAACAATAGGCGTTATGTAATATTATTAAAATATTGAAACCCTGTCAGCCTGCAAATTCACATCTGGATATTTTCCCTAAAGAATCCCATATAATATGTAGAAAGAAGCATATAACAGGTGTTTAAATAGGACAACTTGTTATAATGAATATTAGAAAAATCTAAATATTCACAGATGAATAAGAAAAATAAAGTGTAATATAAACTGATACAAGAAGTACTTCAAGGGAGTGAAATAGGATTCACATATGCAAGCACTGATGAGTTTCAGAAACTTAAGAAGAGAACAAAAATCATTATGTTATCATTTATGTAGTGTTGCAAAACATAAAACAAGTTCGTATCGTGTGGACACACAGATATGTAAATTTGAAAATGTTAAATACACTGATACAATGTGTATTCATTTCAGAAAAGTAGTTAACTATAGAGAACTAGAAAAGGGAATAGGATGCAAGTGAAGTGAGATTCAAATGTACCTAAATAATATTTCTTTAAAAGTGTATCTGAAGCTCACAGAAAAAAATGTTAATTATTTTAGCCTTATTTTCTGGTGCTTTAAAAATAATTCCTAATTTAAATTTTCTGTAATTAGCCCTGGCTGGTGTAGCTCAGTGGATTGAGTGTGGGCCTGCAAACCACACAATCTCAGTTCAATTCCCAGTCAGGGCACATGCCTGGGTTGCAGGCCAGTTCCCGGCAGGGGACGCATGAGAGGCAACCATACATTGATATTTCTCTCCCTCTCTCCTTCCCTTCCCCTCTAAAGATAAATAAATAAAATCTTTAAAAAAACCCAGAAGTTTTAAATTTTTTTTCTATAATTAAAAGATACAAGGATTTCTTTATTTAAAAAGAGGTATATGAAATTCATAATATAATATCAACTAGTATCACCTTTACACATAAGATTTTCTGTTATATCCTTGTTTAAACAATTATATTAATGAATGTTATCCTAATTATATTTCAAAACATGAAAACAATGCTAGCTCAAGACACAATAATATTTACTAATTTTATGCACTGATACATTTTTAAAAATTTCTATAACTTCTTGTGAATTTACGAGAGAGAGGCCAATCTCAGATATATACCAAGTCAGTTGAAAGTAAATGCTATTCTGACTGTTGATATTTATTTTAAGTACCACATACTAGAAATCGGCTCTTTTTGAAGTTTGGTGTCATGTTATCCATTAAAGGTCAGTTGGATTGTAGGCTCTGAAAAAATAACATAGATTGACCTTGATCTAGGCAGGAACATGTGCTTTTACTTTTATGAAAGTCTTAAAATAGGGAGATGAATAATGACATAAAAGACTAGAAATCAAAGTCTGTATTTTCATCTTGCTTTGCTTTGGATTTTTTATTGCCCTTTTCATTAAGTCCTTATTGACTTATAAGATTATGAATCTGACTTTGGCTTAACTCTCCAGAATGTTCTTGAGCTTCAGTCACTGTCTTCCAGCCTTACATCTCTGGAATCACCAAACTCTTTCTAAATCTGGAATGTTACGGACCCTATTCAAACTGCTGGGGAAACCTTACCTATTTCAACGCTCAGCTCTTCTTTCTCAGCAAAGCTGCCCTGGGTCCCCCAGTATAAATCATTGTTCTGCCACCATCACCTGAAACACCTTTTTCATTTCCTTTATGATCTTTTCAAAATTTGCAAGCCTGTTTATCACCTGTCTCATCTCTGTGATGCTATAGATCCTACATATCATCTTCATCATTGAATTATAAAATGATAACCCGATGACTCAGACATAAAAAAGGAGGAACAAAGAAAACTAAACAATCGCGAAAGTTTGACAGTCTTTTAAACTATCTGGTTCATGTTTTGTAATCTGGATGATAGTGGTATTAAAATTTAGCTGCTTAACTCTAAATAGGTGTAGTTTCAGCATGGAAGTCTTGTGCAAGCATAAAGTATATCATAAATGTCTTCTGCACTATTTTTTGTTTATTAATATTGCAGTTTCTAATAGAAATAAGTTCCCATTCTCTTCCCCCCAATAGGATTTTTATGGTGTGTGCTAACATATTTATAGGTGTTCTGATATCCCTCTTCTTTCCTATTCATACACTGAAGTAATCACCTCACTATCTTGTTAGGCTTGGACGCCAGGCATTTCTACAGAAGAAATTCAATTTATATATTTGACCCCATATTTAAGTTACAGATGTGCACTTTTTAGTATAAAAAGTACATGTAGGAATTTGTTTCTTGTGACAGCTACACTTCAAAATGTTACGTTAATCAGTTTTTAATACTGAAAGTGAAGCTTGTAAAAAGTGAGACCTAATTTTAATTTACTTCATTCTATCTTTCTCTTTGCAACCCACCAACTATTTATTATTTAAATTTGGAATAATATTTAAAAAGTAAGCACTGAACAAATACTGCTAATTAGCTAATTATCCTTCTTTTAACTTTGTTTAATGCTAGGATGCATTAGAATGAGGTCATCACAGAGGAAAATATTGTAATTGAATATAAACACCCCCTCTAAAAACAAGCATAACTGCAAAATTCCTTAAGCAATTATCATAAAATTAACTTAAATGTCACGAGAGATATTTCTGGTAACTTTGTCAGTAGAATTCCCAGTTGACTAACAATCATAGTTAAACATGGTCTGCTGAAGTTGTACCAAATTTACAAGAATGTGTCTTCATGAGAAATAATAAAGAGAAACTATTGTGACTATTTCTCTAGAGAGAAGCTATACTGATGGAACTATAGTAAAAAGAAGATTGGTGTAGCTAAACTCAAGTAGCTAAACTCAACAGTAGCTAAACTCAAGAAGAAAAAAACCTACTAAGGTTTTCCTAATTCAACTTTGCTTTTAGGGGGAAAGAGTAAGAAAGGAAAGAAAGGGCATTTCTTATAAATTTTTTGTAGGATAGTCCACAACATATCTAGTTAGATACTTAGCTGAGTATGTTGAATATGTTTCTAAATCACAAATTTTCACCCCTAAAGGGTGATGAAATTTGTGATTGAGGAGCAGGTACATCATATTCATTTTATGCATAAGTCAAGCATATTCACAAAATACATCTATACATATAGTATACCTATAAAATTAAAATCCTATGGTAGGGATGATTATTTTTAAAAAAACAACAACTAAAGAAGCTTCTTAGTGGCATGATAATGAAAACCAGGTTGAAATCCACCAGTCTAAAGTGACTGACACTTCTTATTATTACAATATGTAAGGCAATAATATTCATTATAATTATTTACAATTGAAAAATAATGGACTATTATTAGTACCTACTTATTTTTTGTTAATGTAGCTATCTAGAAGAAGGGTTTATAAATCAAGAAAGTAGAATATTTGATTTTAAGAAAATATGGTGATGTTAGGGATATTAATCTTTAGAGTGGAAGTCTGCAGCAATCTGGAAATCACCTATTTCACAGGCTTAAGTGTAAAATGGCAAATGATTCATAAATTAGAAAGAATCACTGTTGGAGTTTAAATAAATGAAGCATTAAAATAAATTTACCAGATTGACAAAAGTTGCTCATTTGAAATGTATACAGTCAGCCCTCCACAGCCCTGAATTGTCAACTGTGCATTCCCAACTGCAGGTCAAAAATTTTATTTTCAATCTCCGGTTGGTTGAATCTGAGGATACAAAAACCAGGGAAATGGAAGGCCCACTGTATATCTATTGAAAAAAGTCTGCATATATATGGGCCCAAGCAGTTCAAACCTGTATTGTTCAAGGGTCAACTGTGACTCTTACAAAAGTTGATCAATACAAACAAGTGAAATTTTATAATGACCAAAATGGCATTTGAGCTGGAATCAAAAAGCTTTCACCATTATTAGGTTTTTAGGATCAATTGTTTTCACATATGTGCTTTACAACCTGTGTTGGGTCATGACAAGTTATAAGACACAATATTGGCCCTTAAAGACCTTATAACATCCATGACAAGAAAATGGTGGTCTTCCTGTTTGTATGTATGTATGTATGTATGTATGTATGTTAATAAATTGGCCTCTGGTAGGCATTCTTACTTCTGGAAATATCTGAGAACAGTGCTGCAGCAGCCTATTTTAATCCTATCACACAAAGCTTGGGATACATCTTTTCCTTCAAACTTATGGCTTTTGTTTTACTTTTTCCCTCAGAAGGATGGAGGCCTCTAGTGATGATTCTGGTGTTAGATACAAAGAACGTACTCAGGACCCCCCTTAGGGCTGTGACTATCTCCTGCCTTACATTATCCTCATTATCTACACTTTTACTTCCCTTACTACAATCCTCTTGAAGTCATTTTTATATTCTCTCTTGCATCTTGTATAATGTCTTGTATTAGTAGCTTAGGTATAATTTGATGAAAAAATGAGTAATAATAGATAATAAAAGAACAGTGAAAAATAATGTACAAATTAGTTTCTAGTAATTTGATATTGATAACAAAGGAAATTTCTCATAAACACCTGTCCATAAAGCTGAAGGTTCATTCTGGAAAATCTAAGTCATGAACCATTCATATCAAGAAGGTCTTCCAAGAATGAATCACAATATCATCAGGGGGGGCTTCACGGATGACAGTTGCTGATGTGTCACAGAGAAGTTCTGAAACCCCAGTGATCCACCTGGGAACACAGAAAAAGAATTGAGACCCAAGCTGCCAAGGTCATGCATACTAACAAACTACTAGAAGGTGGGAAACCTTTGTTTCTCTGAATGCACAATAAAAATCCTGACCACTATGCTTCTGCGTTTGAATTGTGCCACTCTAAAACATCTAAATCACATTATCCAACTTTGACATTCTCTAGTAATCGCTGTTTTAAAACTACTATTGCTTTCAAAGGAAACTTTGGAAACACAATTCTAAAATAAGAAATTGTTTAGATATTTATGCCCTCAAGGGAGGTTGGAAAAGGAAATAGAAAGTAGAACCCGATACAACTAATTAATTCTATGCATGTTGAGACATGTCCAGAAGCAGAGATCTAGTGAGCTAAACAGATTTCTCCTTGATTTTCATTTTCTACCAGCTTCAAAAGTACTTTTACTAGGTCATAAAAACAGATATGTAAATAGGTACTACATCCACCATATTTACTATTTGGTTTTGGTTTCATATTTGTCTGTAGTAAAGCCTGAGAAAAATGAGGACCAAGCACTTTTCAATGGAGCTTTTCAATGATTAGGAGCTGCCATTCACACTCACTAAAGAAAAAGTATGGTACAGACTCAGGACTAAAAAATTAGGAATCTGGTCATTTAAGGTGGTGGGTTTATTCTGACTTGCTTTGCAATTGTATGTGAGGTCTATGGAAATCTTATGAGAGTTGATAATTACTTTTGAAGGAGGGTCAAGTGAATTGGGTGTGGGGAGGTAGAAGAGGATTAGCTTGAGAATTTGTAACAGGATCTAAAGTATATTGGCTCAAAGAATGTCATAATAAGCAAAGCAAGACTACTGGTTGGCTAACTTGTGTTTTTAAGTGCAGACATCCTATTGTCTTTACTGTAATGTGCTGGGGTCCCCAAGACCACACTGGTTTCCATTGATTCACTAGAAGGACTCACAGCACACTGAAAAGCTGTCATGCACATGGTTTTGCTCTACTGACTGTAAGGATACAGATTAAAGTCATCAAAGACAGAGTGTGTACAAGGAAGAGTCCAGGAGATTCTAAGTACAAATGCTGGGGCAGTACAGAGAGTACTTAATTCTTCCAGCAGCAATGTGTGATTACGCATTTAAACTATCACCAAGCAGGGAATCTCTCCCAGGTTGTGGTGTCCAGAGTTTCGTTGGGGCTCAGTCATGTAGATAGGGAGCACTTACATGATTGACCTTACCTCTTCAGTTTCCAAAACCCCCGAAGGTCAAACTGATACAATGCAGCCAAGGCCTCAGTTGAAAAACTAGGCATTCACCATAAATTACATGTTTGCATAAAATACCTGGTATGACACCCCTCCCCACCCCCAGTGTACAGAGTTTTATCAGCTGGGAAATTCCAAGGGCTTATAGGTTACCTCCCATGAACTGGACAAGGCACAGACTTTCAGTTTGGATTGTGCAGGATTTCAGCAGTTCAAGCCTGCTGAATTAATTCTTTACTGAGCCAACACATTAATGAAAGTTTTCCTTGTTCCAGCATCTCATGTTTCATAGACATTTGCCTGCTACTACCAGTTTAACTATGCCAAGTGTAGTTCTGTTGATTTATCTCCTGCTGAATAACTATTAAAGACTTACCAGTTCCTAAGGGAAACTATTCAAATCTCTTAAGATAGCCTTAAATGTTCACTGTGTGAGGTCAGGAGCCCTGGAACCCAAGGACCAAGTGAAGTTCCTAGCGTATAGGAAATATTGAATGCAAGTCTTTTGAAAGAATATCTAATGAATGAACCTTCTGTTCTTTGGATTGTTTCTTGTTCCCAGTATCTTTGATAACATGGCTTTCTCTGTCTTTGCAACAGGTTGAATTTTTTAACCATGCTTCAAGGTTTTGGTCAAATTCTGCTACTGTCATAAGGCCTTTTCAAACCGTCGTAGCAGGCATTTGAGTCCCTTTGCTTCTGTGTTTCCCTAATTTAGTTTATTTCTGAGGTGCACTTATCATTGTCCACCATGCATTATGGTTGATTATAAATTACCTTTTTACCAAACTCTAGATGTTCGCTTTTAAATACAGAGACCTTGACCCACCATTCTTTGTAGTTTCTAGAATTCCCAACCTAATTTGTTGTTTCGGGTCATCAGATAAAATTGAATATGCAATTATTTAATTATAATTTTTCAAGCGGATATTTCCAGTGTAAAAAGGAACTAAGAAAAATGTAACTGCTGTCTCCAAATCTCTTGTTAAACTCAGTCTGAATCTCAGAAAGGTGACATTACAAGCTTTCAAATTAGAGTAAATGAAAGGTAGATTAGACCAAAAACGTAAGAACACAGTGTACAGAACAACTGTACTGTTTCCTCGGTGGGATAAGCTAAATTATAATTATAAATGTTTCATCTTTCCTGCCTGTGTACTCTTCTGAAGATGCTTTCAACTTCAGGGCTTTGGGGATTTATTTGTCACCATAGGTTGAAATTAGTTTGATTAGTTTCACTGACATCTATCATCTCAAAATACCTGAAATCTACCTTAGAAATGAAAGCTACCAAGAATTTCAATGGCAGTAATTGAATTTGTGTGCATACCAACATGCTACAGTTTGACCCAGGAAACAGATCCTGAGACGCCTCTCTGTTTAGGCTCCAGCAATACAACAGAGGTGGCTGAGGTTGTGCGTGGGTCATGGAAATTAAGAGTCAGAAAGTTGATTTCAAATAAACTATTCTCTTGGATACAAGGAGAACCTCTTTATTTGTTTATTCTTTCACATTTATCTTTTTGTGTGCTATTTCTGCCCTTTTTATTTTTCCTCCTAATGTTATCACATTCTACCATCCCTATCTCCTACACAATCCTGGTTTATTATAAAGTATTTTTATTAAACATCTGCTATGTGCATAACATTTTCCTATGCATGAAAAACACAACCGCTAAGAGATTCACTTAAACTTAATAACATTTTGTTAAGCTGGTGTTGAGTATTTAGCTAGGAACGCTGGTACTCCAAAGATAGGGTAAACATAGGGTTTCTACCTTTGAATGGATTATGGTATATGGCTGGAGAGAACAATCTTAGAAGAAATAGCTGTACTTTTTCTATGGTTGTAACAGAGCAGTGTATAAAAGGCTATGAAAACAGTTGTGCAAGTAGTTAGTTCTCTAAGGAAAAGGAAAGTTTTAGAATTGAGGTAATAAGGGAATTCGAGGCAAAGGAAAAAATGGAGAGTAAATACATACATAGAGAATATTTAAAATCTGTTTCATGGAAAGCAGACAACCTTCGTTTAGGAGTTATTAGCCAAGTTTATTCTTTAAATGGAAAGTTTTTACCTTTCTGTTTTCTGTTAAAGAGTTTTCCCGGGCCAAGCCCACATGGCAGGTCTACCTACAAACAGATAATGTCAGTATACTGGGACTAGAGTTAATGAAACTAATCTGGAGAGCAGGCACCAACTGAGGATTATTTTGTCCTGTATCGCTGTATGATCAACTGGCTAACCATTGTATTAAAGAAAATGCTGGGAAAATTAAACGGGGACAAATTCCCTCCTTTTCAACTTAGTCTCTCTACGGAAATCCTGTGGCTGTTTACCCCAGTTGCTCTACCTGTCAGGTTCTTATGTTTCTTCAAATGTATGCATTTTTAATATAGGATGTAAAAAGTACTTTACTATATGTATAATATCAATGTTCTATTATATATCCATGTATTGGTTCAATGTCTTGAACTAATGTTTTGCTGTGCATCATGTGTTCTAAGACAAAGCAATTCGATAGCCGCTAGTCAACCGAACTGACTTTAGTGAGTTTAACGTATTGCTGTATTTATCATAGCATTAACCCCACACTTTCGACATGCAGGAATACCAAATGGTCACTTTCGCTACTGTAGGTTAGTGTCCAGCGTTCCTCTCATTAGTGCAATTAGAAAGAATAAAGCTTACTAAGGAACTTCCAAACGGGATTTTTAAAACATATCATTAGACTTTAAGTATTTTTGAGTGGTAAAATAAAGACTATGCGGTTTATATTTTCCTTACACAGAAACAAAGACAGTTCTTAATCTTGAAGGGCTCCTCTGTGGCTAACACACTTTTCTACTTCTAGGAGAATGTTGAAGGAGGAGACTGCAGCCGCTGCAAATCTGGCTTCTTCAACCTGCAAGCAGATAATCACAAAGGGTGTGACGAGTGTTTCTGTTCTGGGGTTTCCAACAGATGTCAAAGCTCCTACTGGACCTATGGCAATGTAAGCAGCAGCCTTTTAAATTCTGTACTCTGTTCCATGGGCCTTCTTGCTATTGTCATTGTATTCTCTTGTAAGACATTCATTTTTTTTCTTATAGTAAGCTTCTACTTAAAATAATCATGCAAGAGTGATGTGATTTTCTTTCAGATGCTCTTTGTGTATTTTGATCAATACCTTTACGATTTTATTTGTAACAGTGTGTAGACTTTTTAGAATAAGTAAACAATAGCCTTTTCAGTACCCGTGATTAATATGTGAAGCAGTAATGAAGTTAATGTTCTTCTAGCCCCAAGGGAAGGTGATTCAATAGAGAAAGCATCAGATTGTGATGTGAAGAATAATATTATCCACTCACCAATATTTTGATATACAAGTTAAGAAAAATTGCTGTATTGTTTCTCTACATAATACCACCAGCCTTTAGTTACTATTTGATGTTGGGTGGGTCCTTTCATTGTTAAAAAGTGGGTCACTACATTTGGACAATATCATTATTCTTAGTCAATTTAAAGTTTTTCAAATTATTGCCTACTTGGTAGTTACTAGAATTTTCTCCCTCTAACACAAACATAAAAATGTTTACCTTCCTTCCTTCAATGCTCACCACACTCTCACTGCCTTTTCCACTGTGCACAGACAGTGAGGTTTGAGAGGTATGAGAGGAAAATGGGACCTTAAGGGAATTACAAATTACAATTCTGAAGGGCCCAGAATAGCAGGAAACAGGCTAGAGAAAGAGAAGCCGAGAAGGGGAACAAGAAACTATACCATGCAGGGTTTAGTATGCTAGGAAGTTGGGTTCTTACACCGAAAGTCACTGAAGGGCTTTAGCAGGAGAGTGACGAGAGTAGTGTTTTACAAAGATCACTGTTTCAACAAACTATCTTCCTTCCTTTCAACTTTAATCAGCTGACTAATCTCTAATCCAACTATTGCATTTCTTCTCTGTCTGTATTGCTTTTAAGTCAAGTTTGAAATATTGTAAGTAGTTTCTGATTGTTCTCTCATGTCTAAAATTGAACCTATACACACTCCATCAAATGTATTACTTTTGGAGCAGAATACATGGAACCAACAGCAAATGGGCAGCTAGTGTAACTTGCTCCTTTTGTT
Source organism: Sturnira hondurensis (assembly GCF_014824575.4). Taxonomy (NCBI): domain Eukaryota; kingdom Metazoa; phylum Chordata; class Mammalia; order Chiroptera; family Phyllostomidae; genus Sturnira; species Sturnira hondurensis. The sequence continues at coordinate 8,881,500 of NW_028077105.1, read as the reverse complement.
TATAGCACCCCCCTTCTAGATAGCCTCATTACTATGTCAAAGTTTTAGGGTTAACAGAGGAACAGAGGGGGCTCTCGGCCTTGATCTTCAGAACCGGGTCCACCGATATTTGCACTGCAGTTAGTCTTCTGGGAAGAACTTCCTCTCAGTCTCACTGGGCTGTCTGAGAATGTCTGGAGGGTGACGTTAGAAAGGGGGAAAAGAAAGTAATGTGTATCTTATTGTCTAGCTCCCAAGGCCATCTTTACAGGACCTCTCTTTCTCTTTTGATAGGGGCGGTCCCAGCAATTCCACAGCGTTGGGAGATACAGAATCAAATGACTTCTACATAAAGACATTTTAAAAAATATGTCATCCACATCTCATCACCATTACCAGTCCGTTCCTTATCTCCCCCAGTACCGAGCAGCTCCCACAGGTCTAGTGGACCCCTGGAGCTGTATACCTCAGTGCCCAGTGTTTTCTCCAGACCTGACACTTTACATTAGAATTACAGCTTTCTGCCCACCCCTTGCGGGAGTATAAAGGTAGAAAAGAGAATGATCATGTATTCCTAATCCTTCTGTACACCTTCTTCCTTTTCTGAGCCAAGGATCCAAGAACGTGGGTTCCCATAGCACTTCCGACACCCTGGGAAGGAGTAGGTACAGTATTGTGAGCTGTAGCCATAGCAACAGTCTGGCGCATTAAAATGTTTTTAAGTCTCAAAGTTGAAATTTAAATAAATTGGAAGGGAGGAAATACTGAATGAAAGGCCATCTTTCAGGCACTGGCCTATTTCATTTCTGTTCTTCCTCTGCTTCACAAATTCATAGGTACCACCTTTTGAAATAATTTACTTTATAAACAATAGGGAATTACAAGTAGAGTGAAAAATAAGAAATTCAAAATCAGACTATCTGATAATTAACATAACATTTTAACCACTGTATAATTTTGAATGGATTTCTATTATTAGGAAAGAGGTATTTGGAATCATGATTTTTTTGGTATTTTTAAATTGTTGTTCAAGTACAGTTGTCTCCATTTTCCTTCACCTCTTTCCCCCTCCCCACCCATCCCTACCTCCCACCCTCAATGCTTCCCCTCTTTGGCTTTGTCCGTGTGTCCTTAATGCATATTCCTTGACAACCCTTTTTTCCTCCACTCTTAAAAAAAGCATTGACTCAATAAAAACAGATGACTATATAGTAAGTATCATATAAATGCCTATAAACATCAAGGGGAAAAAATAAGAACCTATATTGAACACATATGATATGTTTAGTGATATTCACCCATCTCACATTTTTGTATAGTTTTTTTTAAATTTCTAAATGAATGAATACTTCAGGAATGTGAAAATAAGTGGATGGATTTTGTTTTTCCTAAGTAGTGATGCCTGTGTGTGTGTTTTAAGATACAAGACATGAGTGGCTGGCATCTGACGGACATCTCCGGCCACCTCCGAGTGGCGCCCCAGCAGGACGACTCCGAGCGCCCGGAGCAGATCAGCATTCGCAGTGCAGAGGTCCGCAGAGCCCTGCCGCAGGACTACTTCTGGAGCGCGCCAGCTCCCTACCTGGGAAACAAGGTATAAGTCCTTGGTGCTTGCTTCTTTGCTTGGACAGATCGATAAAAGAATGGGTTTATTTATTATTTGTTTAAAGAAAGATAAGAATATCAAACACATTCAGTTTTAGATTGGCAGAACCAACTAAATTAGATTTAATTGGACATTCCTCCCTCGTCCCGTGAGCTACGGCATCCCTCGTTCACCACTCTGCATAGTTGCTGTTCTGTGTAAACTTTCGTATCAACAAATGCAAAAACCAATTAATGAGGGCGTTATTTATTTATTTTTTTGCAAAACCAATTATAGATATTTGAAGAATCTGTTTTGGTTTTACTTGAAATAGCTGTTGTTCTAGCGTTGCCCATGGTGGGATACTTAGTGAATTCTTATTCATCTGTTTCTATTTCAGTACTGAGATTCAAGGGAGCGACTTTTCTATCTTATGTGAATGTTAATTAGAAATGAAATTTATTGCATAACTAATTTAATGCGTGCAGGAAGCTTATGTAAACAACATATTTCCTGGACCTCAGAAAGAGAACTACCCCAAAAGACTCGCCAGATTGGAAGCACATGTTTGTTTTAAAGCCCACACACACCAGTGAAAACACGCACAGATAAATGCGCGGAGTAGCCTCAGAAGTGCAGGCACTTTTTTTCCAGTTGTGAGTGAAGTCTAGCAAGACAGCGCCTTGGCCTGTATTATTTCATTTTGCATATTAATTTGTTGGAAACAAAATTTGATATAGTGATTCTAAATGTGAATACTTGCTTGTTCTGTGAAAGTTAATACCTTGTCAGCTGATAGTTAAATTATCCCAATTACACAGAAAAATCCCTGAGCAAATTGATGCTAAAGTGTATTTTTTACCTATAAAGATACAGAGTTGCTTTTGAAGGAATTTTTACTGGTTAAATAAGTAAAAATACATTTAGAGTTAGTGGTTCTTTTGTCATGCCATGTGGGTCTATAGGTAGAAGAAAGTAATAGTAGTTCATATGTTAATTTGTGACCGGGAAGTGGTGGTTTTAACAGATTGAAGAGATTTTAACTCATGGCCAGTCTTCTTATCTTTAACAGTCTTCACAATGCTATTATGCAAAATGTATAAATGAATAAAACACGTTTTTCAATGAATGGGTATTTTAAAAGAGACAGTATATGTTGCACAAAATTCTACAGCTGCAATAAAAAACTAATCAAATATTTATTTGCAAGATCTATTACAATAAGTCATTCCATTCTATTCTATTTAGGAAACTCCTATATTCCCAGTAAGAATTGAACAGCACCTAAAACTTGAATGTCTACAGCCTAAATTTCCCCAAAAATAAACTGTTGAGGCTTTTTTTCCTGCTTTGAGGAGTTTAATAAGCAACCTTGGATCAAAATAAGATGAGTTTCAGAGGTCTTATTTTTCTTACTATAGTGAAATTTATTTTAAGATAGCTTATAATAGAATATTCTTTACTGTTATTCCTGAACACTTCTTCTTTGGTCACATGCTTTTCTTTTCTGTTGGCAGAAAGTCAAACTGACAGAAGGCAAACAACCAAATGGGATATTAAATAACATTAGAGCAAAGAATTTGGACATCCTGTTCGTAGTTGTTGGTTCCCAAAGATAACTTTCCTTATCCTGTCTGAACTGTTCCTTATAACCACCCACAATGAAGCACTTCATATTCCCTCACAGATTATTTTCACATCAAAAAGCTGTGCTTGCCTGTGCTTCAGTTTCCATTCAGCGAACAAAATAATGGTAACAGGGTGTGCAAATTGTTTGAATATGGAAGACATCTCTTGATGTAATGCGGAAGCCCTCAGTGGTTTACTGTCAGATACCTCACTATGAATGAAACAATTTGCCTTAATAACTGGACCATATAAATTTTTGATAATACCAATAATACTGCACACTCTCAAAAATTACCACAGTACATCTTAACTGTCATGTCACATCACGTAAATTATAGTCATGATGACATGCTTAGCTTGGTTGATTTCATATCTTGCTAAGGAAATGGAAAATTGTAGGGCCTTGTTTGTAAATTCAATAAAAACCACTTTTCTAAAGAGTCGGGGCTAAATTCTGTATCAGTAATTGCTGTTTGAATCAGAGCCATTGCCAGAATCTGACAGAAACAGGGTATCAGGAAACTAGTGCATCTGCTTAGATACTGAATTTCATTTACATTAATGACGAGGAGGCTGTGGGCACAGAATGCCTCCTCTGCTTTTTTACTGTTAATTTCTAAGTTGAAAAAATATTTAGGAGATGCTATTAGCATCTCCTAAATATTTATATAACCAATTTTCAAACATGTTTCCAGTCAGCCCCTGGGTTACAAGGCTATGTGTGCCAGAAAGGGGAAGTGCTGTGCCACACATACTCCACTGTGATGAAGATGCCACTCGCCATCCTCCCTTGTGTTCAAAACCTGACCCCAATGAACAGAACCCCTGTGACGAGAGATGCGCTTTGCTAGCATAGAGGTCTGTCTGATTGTAATAACACTCAAGAACAGTAGGCAGCTTACCAGAGGAATATTTTGTAACCAAAGGAATGTTTTTTTGACTAAAGGAACATTTTTATTGACCGCAGTTTTTTTTTTTTTGGAGTTACGAGGAATACGTAAGTGAATTACGTGTGTATGTGGATAGTACATGAGGCCTAGAAAAACTTAGCACAGTTGTATATTGCCCATTTAAAAACTTTATATGATCTTAACTGAGTTAAGTCCTTAATAGAGATCTTGAAAAATGTTTTTTTTTCTTTCATATGGGAGTGAATATCCAGCACTGTTGGCACAAGCAAGTGCTAATTTTCATTCTGGGTAGTGAAGTCAGGTACCTGCAGGGCTGTGCTAGGCACCGCTTCCCTTTCAAACTGCATGGAAATGTTAATGCTGGGTTTCAGGGCACTTGGTTAAGCACGAGACCAGGCAGGAATGGAAGGAGCTAGAGGACAGAGTCCTGCAGCTTCGCTGCAAGGTTCAGCTATTTAGAAACAGTTTGTGAATTTCGGAGTTGGGAATAATTTACTGCTTTGGTAAACCAAGTGCTATTGGAACACTGAAATAATCATTTACTTAAGGTTACCCTAGTGGTCTGAAATAGTACAGCTTCCAAAAGCAATTCTCATCGCCTCTGTGAAGTTCCCAGAGAATCTGGTTTGCCTGTCTCCTGTTCCCGCAATCCCACTAAGGTCTGAAGTGCTGTCTCTGAGTCTCTGAGCGTTATTAAATTAACCTTATGTGATTTGTCCCTTACAGAACAATGCTTATTTCCTACAACATTATGTTGTCTTTTTCTGTTTCTAGTTTAAAGAAGCTTTTAGGCTGTTTCATGTAGTTGCCAAGTGTACGTATTGCCTAGCTTAGAATGCACATTATGAGTCTGCTGACAAAACAGCGTCTGGCTGCTGAAAGGAATCATTGGTACTTTTTTGTTGTGCTTGCTTGATTTTCAGTTCTACCTCTCAGATCCCAAATTAAAGCTATGGATTTGAAGGAGAGTGATGTTGGAGATTTACAAGACAAGGTAGATCTCCTCACATGAAAGGAGCTTAAAAAATCCTCTGTGATTAATGCTACTTACTTAACAACAACAAAAAAATGGTTTTAATAAGATTCCTCAGAAATGACTCTTGAATTGGGGTTTATGTGGAGGNCTACAACATTATGTTGTCTTTTTCTGTTTCTAGTTTAAAGAAGCTTTTAGGCTGTTTCATGTAGTTGCCAAGTGTACGTATTGCCTAGCTTAGAATGCACATTATGAGTCTGCTGACAAAACAGCGTCTGGCTGCTGAAAGGAATCATTGGTACTTTTTTGTTGTGCTTGCTTGATTTTCAGTTCTACCTCTTAGATCCCAAATTAAAGCTATGGATTTGAAGGAGAGTGATGTTGGAGATTTATAAGACAAGGTAGATCTCTTCACATGAAAGGAGCTTAAAAAATCCTCTGTGATTAATGCTACTTACTTAACAACAACAAAAAAATGGTTTTAATAAGCTTCCTCTGAAATGACTCTTGAATTGGGGTTTATGTGGAGGTTGGAAGATGATTTCAATCTCTGTTTGAAAAAAATGAAAAACTCACGAATTGGGGTTTATGTGGAGGTTGGAAGATGATTTCAATCTCTGTTTGAAAAAAATTAAAAACTCACTAACAAGCATGATCCACTCTCCTTTTAGCAGCAGAAATTGTACCTGTGACTTCTTTGTTCCACATTCCTCAAAAATTATTCAGAAGTTAAAGTTGAACCTTCTTCCCTATCCGTAACTTCCTCCAATTCAAGCCTTGGGTTAATTCAGAGGGTATTGTGTATGCCTAGAATGGCATGACCATAAAGTGAATCGAATAAGCTCTGAGTGAATGTTTACTCCGCGACTCAGATCTCATCAGGAATGGTATGAGGCAGTAGTACCAGGAAAAGGATCTATTGCCTAGAATAAACCAAAACCATTGTTAGGCATCAAGGAGAAAATATATTTATTAAAAACAAAAGAAAGAACTCATTTATCGATCATAGTTATGGTAATGTCTAGTATACAAAGTTAGCCCACTTACGAGGACTCAAGGTCATTTATAAAAATCTCCCAATCTCACCTATCCTTGTAATAATATTATCTTTATACTTCTCCTAATGAAATTTATAAAGCACTAATTCTATCTCAAATTACTATGAAAAATCATATTGATATCCATATGCATTATTGTGTTTACAGTGCCTTCTAATGAATTACAACAGGTACAAAGATCAGCTTTTATAATTGGCCAACTGAATAATTACGAAATAGGGGAATATTCATTTTAACAATTTGGTAAGAAAAATTAGGGAGTTTCCTTAACAGTACTTTCAATACGAGTTGACTTTGTGACATGGAACGAACAAAACTTACATAATCTAAAACTACATTGGTAAAAGTTTACTTATCAGGTCAATGGAGATAATGGTTATACAGACTCTGCTCAAAACACATCACTGACAAAATTCAGCTATCCATACTCCTCATGAGAAAAGATGCTAACATCCTAAACAAAGCATGAATAATCTGAATCCAGAGTGTATAAAAGTGGTAAAACTTAGTTGGCCAAGTTACTTTATCATAGGAGTTCAAGGTTGGTTTAACATCAGAAAATCAGGTTAAGCATCCATCCATATTGAATGGCCAAAGAAAGAGAAAAAAATAATTATTTTAATAGATAAGTAAAAAGTTATAGATGAAAATAAGTAATGATTCATGATATTTTAAAAATTTGCAAACTAGAATTGGGATGCACTTATTTAACTACTGAAGAGTACCTACACAAAAGCAAAAAAACTTTTTAAATATCTTACTTAATACATAATATTCAAAGAATTCTTTAAGATCACAAACATGAAACAATTTTCACCATGACCACTTTTTTCCAACATTGAACTAGAAGATCTGGTCAGTGCAGAAAGATAAGAGGTAAAACATGGAGTGATTGAAAAGAAAGAAATAAAACTGTAATTTGTAGATAATATGATTATCTGCTTTGTGAACTTACAAGAAATTATTAATAAGTGAATCAGAGAACTATACACAAAATTAATATATAAAATTCAATTTTATTTCTTTACATCAGCAAAAATCAGTTAAAAAAACACTTTAAAAAGAAATCCTTTAAAATAGCAATAGTACTGAAAGTATCAAGGAGTAAGTCAACATGGAAAAGCAAAAGGCCAAGAATAATCAAATGAATTCCTAAAAGAAGCTGGAGATGCGATTTTAATAAAATCCTAATATAAAAACTTAGGACTTATTTTTTAAATATGTAGTGATTAAGGCAGATCGTGGTTGGTGTGAAAAATAGATTGGTCGGTGTAAAAGATTAGTGAAACTGAAAAATTGCCCAATAATATCCCAAGCATATATATGAATACTTGCTTTGTGACAAGATAGATATTGTAGATCAACGATAACAGGATAGGCTGTTTAGCAAATGGTTCTGGTGCCATGGTTATCCGAGAAGGAAAAAGTAACACTTTCTGCTCCCTACCTTACATTACACATAAAAATAAACAAAGATCAAACAAAGATCACAGTTTCAAAAATCATGCTAATAGAGCTTTGTAAAGACAATACATTAGAATCATTGCTTCTGAATATGATTAAAGAATGAAATCTAGATTTACTTACCTGCCTTAAACAACAACAAAACTTGAGAAAAAAATGAAATAACAGTTACTAAAAACTGGACAAGAGATAAAGTAGGACTGTGATCCCTGAGAAAAAACAAACGAATGAGGTGAAGCTACAACTGCCCCAGATTATTGGCTGAGTGCAGTTTCCAGGGTGAAATGTGTTGCCGGAAAAGCCAACCAGCATAGTCTGAAGGACAGAGACTGGAGCTCAGGGAAGCCAAGGAAGCTAGGATTTGTGAGAAATAATATCAGAGAAGAGGGAGCTGGGGAGAGAGAGAGAAAGAGATCTAGGTGTCTACAGGGTTGTAAAGGGAAACACCCAGCATAAATGACTGTTAAGCTGGATGGGGAAAAACGACCCAGGTCTGGTGATAGAACTGTCAAAAAGTGGTAAGAGAAACAGTTCCCAGAGCGAACACAGAGCTGGTTGTGTTGTATTTTCCCACCATCTTTGTAACGGAGAGGACATCAGGTAAAGCACTCGGAGAGCAGTGTCTTGGTCGAGGGGCTGAACTAGCCCCAGACCACAGGCTGCTCGAGATTTACTCTGACAAATCTTAAAAGCAAGCCTTAGAAGAAGCCAACTGATTCCCAGTAAATGAACTCATGCCAGAGCAAGTACCATTACCATGTAATTCATTACAACAAAATCTAGCACCCAAATATGTACATTCATCATGTTGGGACTCAAATCAAAGGTTACCAGGCCTTATAAAGGAGCAGGAGCATAAGAACTGGGACCAGGAAAAAAATCAATCAAAACAGACAAGAAAATCACACCAAGGTATATCCAAATCAATTATTAAAAAGGAAGGAAGCAGGGAGGGAGGGGGAAGGAAGGAAGGAGAAAAATCCTAAAAGAGGGTTTTTGTTTGTTTAGAAATAAAAGCTGAGGTACTTTGTCATCAACACATCTACAGTAGAAGAAATGTAGAAATTCTTCTGGTAAAAGGATTACGATACCAGATAGAATTTCTTTCCTACCAAAAGAAATTAAGAGCATCAAAAAACTAAATAATAATGCTTCTTGGCTGATTGCTACCCAACACAGGGTCCGGAATAGTCATCTCTTTAGGAGTATGACTTAGCACAATAGTTATTGAGTGAAGAACAAAAAACATACATCCTTAAATTAGAATTCAGGTACTTTTGGATCAAGTTTTCTTTGAAATTGTAAAAAAGGAAGACTATGCTTTAACAAGAGCATAAAGAAGGCTTCCTTCTGCAACCAGTATTTTTACCTCAAAACTAAAGAGAACAAAACCAGCACCACTATAAAAAAGTTCAAACAAATCCTAATGTAAAACTTTACTCTTTTTTTTTTTTTGCTGTATTCTTTCGGTAACACTTTACAGCTGTGTTCTGTGTGCAGAGAACCATAGGGAACCAATGTACTTCTGCTTCTCATGCACTAGCCCGAGTCCTTAGGGGAGGAACCCCGAGCATCTGTCTTCTGGCCCTTGACAGAGCAGAATCACCAACTGTTACAGTTCAGTAGGGCAGTATTATGCCTTTTCTGAACTTGTCGTGGTCAGAGCACTTTTACTGCTACTTTTTGTTTATTTGTTCATTTGTCTATTGTGTTAATTGTTAATGGTGGGAAAAGAACAAGGTGATAGGGAAGAATGGGATACAGGGATAAACGGAATATGGCCCGAAGACACAGGGACAAGACAGCCATGTATCGATAAGCCAGGGAGGGAAGCCTAGAACAGACCTTCCTTCGTAGCCCTCAGAACAGACCAGTCCTTTGACACCTTGATCATTGACTAGCAAAGTAACACATTATTTTCTTTCTTTCTTTCCTTATTAGATTTGATTGAAAACAATTATTTGTGCAAGGGGAGGCCCTGGTCAGTTATTTTTCTGTGTCTGATCCTTATGCCTTTTATAGATCTGATTCGAATGCTGGACAGCTACCTTATTAGTTCTGTGATCTTGGACATAGTCCATAATTTAGTTGTCTTACTTTCATTATCTGCAAAACGAGAATTCCGAACATTCCCTCAGCATGTTCGGAATTCTCAAAAATGACCTTCACACACAGAAGCTGTTCGATAAATGTCATTAGCTTTGTGAATTTCCGTAGTTGTGGGCTGCAGTCATTTGTGTTGTAGGTGGTCTTACAAGTGTATCGGTAAGCACGTTTGCCAAAGAACACTTTGTCTCCTGCCTCTTTACTGCTATCTGACAGAGCATCTGGACAATCACAGAGTTCATTTTAGCATGTATGCAGATTATGTGACTTAAATAGAAGCACTGCAGCAACGGGGAAAATTAAATCAGCGAGTTAGCTTTGTGAGGGACCCGCAGAGTGTTTTGCACTTAATCTTGAAGCTCCCAAAATAAAACCAATAAGCCTGGCTGCATGTCTTTCCATGCAAATGCTGTGATAAGTATCTCACTTTTCCTGCTTCACCGCAAATCTAGTGTTTAAAGGAGTTTGAGATTTCTGCCCTCCAGTAACCAACTAGAGAAGCCAATATTATAACTATAATGAACACAATCTATACTCTGTGGCTATAATGTAGCAAGTTAAACACAAAGGCATGAAGGTGGAACCTAACCTAGTGTGACCAGTGTCCTTATAAAACAGTCAAAATTTGGAGACAGATACAGTTAGGGCGATTGCCATGTGAATACGAAGACAGCCATCTACAAGTCAAGCAGGGACAAAGCAAACCCTTCTCTCTCAGCCCTCTGCAGGAACCCACACGGCCAACACTTTGGTTTCAGACCTGTCGCCTCTAGAACTGTGAGGCAGTGACTTTTTGTTGCTGAAGACACTTGGTTTGTGGTACCTTGTTTGGGCAGCCCTAGAAAACTAACATACATAACAAAATATTAATTATGTTTAAAAACCCATACATTTCTTTGTTGTTATAATTTATAGCAAACAACAGGCTAATCTCTCCAGTACCTAAAGAGGTTGTTGAAACTGATGAGATAAAGGCCAACAGTACAACAGAAAAAATGGGCGACAGCTATGAATGAACCATTCATAGAAAAGAAAATACACGTGGCTCTTCAATATATGAAATGATACTCAAACTGACTTTTAATCTGACAATAACACTGAGAAATCATTTGTAATGTATTTTAGGAAAGTCAGCAAAAAAATAGCCTGCTATTACTGAGACTTTAAAAAGATGAAGATCCTTATATATCAGCAGTGGGGCCGTACCTTGATGCAATGCAAGCAAACCAGTTTAAAAATCTTCACTAAAGTTACAAATGTGCTTATGCTTATGCATTTCTCTTCTGGGAACTTATTCTACAGGTATATATAAATGCATAAGATGCAGTTATCCATTCACAAATGTTTGTGATAGCTGTCTATCACTGAAAGACTGAAAGAGTTTGGGGTACATACATGTAGTCTAACACTATAAAATTATAAATAAATAAGGAACATTCTATACTGACATGAAATGACCCAAGGTATATGGTTAAGTAACTAAACCTAGAAGCATAGTAGTGGGTATGTGACCATCTGTTGTGTAAAAAGTAGTGGAGAAAAATACTGTGTTTTTGTAGATATCAGGTTAGTTAGCTTTCTGGAGTAACAGCTGCCATTTGAATTGAGGTGGGTTTGCCTCAGAGACTGCCTACTGCTCCGCTCAAGAACAGAATGTTGTCAAAGTTGTAAAATAAGCTATTTTAACTAGAACAGCTTTTATTTTTATATTAATCTATCATAAACTATTACTTTTCTATTCTAGACTGTGTTGTAAAAATTATTGCTTTGATAGGATTCCTTAATAAGTCGTAAGTATCCCAATCTTATAAGCTAAAAATTGGTTGGCGTGTTTAATTTATCACAAGGATTCAAATAGGACTTTTTTTCTGATAGTTTCAGGAAATTCTTATTATCACCAGGGCCTTTGGGGGAAGCATAAAGCTTAGATTTTTATTCCTGAGGTCTTCTCATCACTTCTTACAGTGGTACTTGAGTTGAAGCAAATACTCTCTCACCTTATTTTCTTCTGAAGTTCTCCCTCTGATACCTGGGTCTACAATCTGACATTTGCCACATGGAGAAAGGAGCTATGTGATAAGAGTCCAATTGGAAATGTGATAAATTATTAAACAGGTACTTTGCTGGGTGATTGAAAATTACCTGCAAAAGAGTGCTTATCTCCCTGAGGCACGTCAAAAGCTAACGGAATTGAGCCAATTAGACTGATTGTCTCTTCAATGAGTTGTGACCTCTTGATGGTAATAGCTTATTATGATGATAAATGAACCCATCTCTCCAACTGAAGCCTGAGTACACACTTCGGCAGTTTCCTTGAATCATGAAGCCGTTACCTCCCAACTCCAGATCAGCGGCAGTGACAGCCGTGAGAGCAGAGAGCATGCACGCGTGACTGGACTCAGATGATTGTTCTACTCGGATGATTGTTTTACTCGGATGAATATATTTACAGCTACTTCTGAAAAATGAGACCCCCTCTGCATTGTGTGCTTGCACCCAAAATGTTCACTGCGTGATGAGTCCTTTATAATGAACTCCTTCCTGGCTACATCATTGTGATATAACTAGGTTTTTCTTTTTTTTTATTTAATATTTTCAGGGTCTGCATTCTCCATTCTTTTTGGTCTCCTGATTGAGTAAATTTTAAGAGTAAAAGTATTTTCTTACATGGAATTTTTAATATATACACATGTGTCTTTTAAATCATTAATTTAATCTGGTTCAATTCTACCAGATTGGGGGAGCCACTCAGAGACTCATTTTTATTTCTAGTGAACTTTTGTATAGATTTTTGATTTGAGAAACACCCAAGCATAAATACTTTAGTTTTTGATTTTTTTTATCTTAAGAAAATGCCAACATTTTTAAACTAGTTATGGAAGTTTGACATCAATTTCCCTGTTCTGCTCTAGTGATATTTTTTTGAAGAGAATTAGAGGGGAGTTACTTATCCTATTTACAACAAAATACAATCTTCTAATTCCTTATAAGTATTAGACAGCAGTCAGCTGCCAAATATATTCTTGAAATAACCTACTGACCAAGCAAAACTAAGTTTATGAAGTACTTCTGTGAGTGGAAAACCAGTCACCTTCACCAGGTCTGAGCAGTGTCTTGAAAGACAAAGATGAGGGGAAGCCAGTCATGAGTTTAAGGGATTTTGCACTGCAGGCAGTTGGGCTGAATTTATGAATACCTTGGCCTTGGATATGTCCCAGGAATAAGGCAAAAGTCTTGGATCAAGTATCGAAGGGCAAGCAATTAGTCTATATGTAACTATACCTTAGCTTGTTTACATGGATCACAGTTCAGGAACAAGGTTTTCGTGGACTACTTACGCAGAATTGTTAAAAATGGGCTTGAAAACTATGCTTGCTGCCAGCATTGTTTAACACAGAAATAAGGAATTATGTTGACTTTGTTCTTATTGTGTGATTATACTATAGTAACTTCGTTTTTCTGTGCCACTGTTTCCTCACGTGCAACGTGACATAATAATAACCCACTTTACGGAGTTGTCAAGAGGAGTAAATGAATTAACAAATAAACAGTACTCAAGGCAGTGCCTGATAAATAATAAGCACTCAGTATTAGTCGTTATTACTAACTCCAACTGGGCCTAATTTGACCTGTGGACATTTTTAAAACGCTTCCTGGAAACGAAGAAAAAAAAGGGAAGGAAAGAAGGAAGGGGGGAGGGGGAGGGAAGAATGGATGGGAGAAAGGAAATGAATAAATAAATAGAGCAGCAAAGAGAAAAGGATAAAAAAATTCCCCATATATATTGTGCTCTTTTTTTTTTACCGCATTTTGATTTAGAAAGTAACTATTAACAGATAGTTATTAGACAGGGCCCCCTCTCGTTTAGCCCGAGTCTATCAAGATACGGTCTGACCATCAAGTGAATGCTTTTTCTCCAGTTTCCATCTTGGCCTGGGCTGGAAGTAGTCAGCCTCTGTGTTCTGGAAATAAGTCTTTCTAATGAAATGGAACTGGAAATAACCCGCAAACAAAAAGCTTTGCAGGCCCTTAAAGATTCTCCAGGCCATTTACTGCCTTAAGCTGAGTTTTATTCATCATCACAGGGAGAAAAAAAAGTAAGTAGAACATATTTTTCTTATATCAAGTAGTTTTAAATTAAGATGCGATGACTTTGTATACAGGTTAAAAATGCTTTATTTTGCTTTTTCTTTCAAAACAAGCATAGCAATAGAACTTGATTATTAGTGTTTGTTCTTAATTTTGTTCTTACTTAGAGACTCTTTTGGAACTTTACAAACAGGAAATGATAGGACAGTTTAACTTGTCTCACCATCTAGCAGTTATTTAGATAATGGTGGCTGGAATAAGTGTTTGAAAACAGAAATAATTTTTCATTGTGCCAAACACGTGAACTTTGTGCCTGGTGAAAGACACTTAGGCTAAGGAAAATGTAAACTATGCTGGGAATGAACCCTGAGACAGCTTGATCCCATAAGATTTAGTTGGCCTGAGGTTTGAGTCTATGTTCCTGACTCATATATTTGTACTTAAATGAAACATGTTTGGGGTTCAGCAGAACCATTAAACTAAACTCTTCTTTTAAATATATTTTGTATTTATTGATTTTTGAGACAGACAGAGAAAGAGAGAGGCAGGGGGGAGAGAGAAGTTTGTTGCTCCATACATTTATACATTCATTGGTCGATTTTGCTTGAGCCCTGAACAGGGATCAAACCTGCAACCTTGGCATATGGGGAGGATTCTCTAACCAACTTAGCTCCCCAGCCAAGGCCTAACCCCTTCTTTTAAGTCCAGTTATTAGCTACAGCATTCTCATTTAGAGTCATAGGGAGTCTGTATTGAAAATGGAGATTAATGACCCCTGACCTGGAATCACTTAATGAAAACATCTGGAGGAAATATGTGGAAGTCTACATTTTTAACAACTTTCCCAAGTGATATTTTAGCCACAAAATTTTGAGGGCCACTTTTTTACTATTGCTTATTAAAATTACTGATAATTCATTAAATGTCTGTACACGATTCTCAAAACTAACTTCCCAAGGCAAAAAAACCTTTTTGCATCGTGCCTTAGTCTGAGTTCAGAAGTTGACGTTCTTATCCGCTGGTGTTGCCTGTACCAGGGAACCTTAAAATTACCCTTTTTAGGCACCACAAAATACATGCATCCAGATCTATTTATCAATATCATTATACACAGAAACACACACATTTATATAGGAAGAAAATTAATCCTAGAAAGTGACTTCTTATCAAATAGGAGGTATGAAGTACACTGTCAGTAGGCTCTGGAATGAGGACTCTTGCTCGGCAGGATAAGAACATTACATGGGGCCCAGGGCCAGTTTCAGGTTCTAGAAGAGGTTCCCGCTCATCCCGGATATGTGTCAACAGTTTTGTAACTGGAGCCCTGCTACCCACTGTTCAAGTGTGAGTACAGTGAAGACATTGAACTGCATTGGGCCTCAATTCTTCATTGGGGAAGTGGAGAGGGAGTAATAATTTCAGCAACAATGTCTGTTTTACAAACAAAATCTTGATTAGAACACGCAAAAACGAGAAAAATGGTTCCAGTGGGTGACCGTGGCGGATCCAGTGTTTAGCAGGCCTGGTCCTTGTGGTACTGGGTGCAGGGCTGGGAGCTCTGTCTACATCATATCCCCATGGCCTTGTCTGTCGTTTCCCCTAAAGAAGCCTAGATTTTGGAGAAATCTGGTATGAACACGGACCAGATGAGTTAGGAGGTCTCCTGCAAATTGCAGTTTTATGATTCTAACACCACACAGAATTACATAATCAGCTGACTACTAACAATGAAATAATAGCTATAGAAAATACGGTAGAGTGACTACTCAACACTTGAGAAAGAATTGTTTCTTAGCTACTGCGCATACCTGAGGTGCTGATGATACATAAGCCCGGCCATAGGAAAATGAAGAATCTGTCCCAGCAAAGTAACCAAACTGACTCGAGACACTGAGCAACTGGTGTTCAGCCAACAGTATTTCTTACCTAGATTTCAGAAGAAGCCATCTAACTTTGTTTCTACCTCTCACCTCCCTAATCCGATACTACTTTATTCACCTACTTGATGGAGGAAGATCTTTATAAAACTCAAATTTGATTTTTTTAGTCCCCAGTTTCAAATCCACTGTCTTAAGGAGATGGTGAAATCCTTGAGACTATTCTGGACTTGTAGCTTAGGAAGGAACCCTGTGCGCCAGCCAGTAAAATGCCCACAAAGATCCCATGCTCTCTCATACTTTCCCATCTCACAATTTCCTATTGAGAACATTTGTGCCCTTTTCCTGAGTGACTAACTTCTTCATCCCTCGCAAAACTGTTTAAGGGTTGACCTGAAACTTTTCTGACTACCCCATCTCCCAGAATAGGCTGAGTTAGGCCTCCCTGTGCTCTTCCCCTGAGACCTCCCACCACCCAGCATCCAGAAATATTCCTTCCCGATCTGGGCTTTTCTGAATGCAACTGCATTCTGTTCACCTTTGTATCTCTGGCAGCTAGCAGATTGTTCTGGACAGCACAGGAGCTTAATAATTTACTTTTGAGTGAATAAATGGATATTCTGTTGAGTGAATAAATTGAGTGAATAAATTACTAAATGGAATAGTAATTATTTTGTTTTCCATAACAGATGAACAAGAAGCAGTATAGGTAGAATTCTCCTTTAAAAAAAAATGAATCCTTAGAGAAAGTATTTGGTTGGAATTACTTAAGAAGAACCTGTTTGTATTTTTCTAAATTGTTTTAAAAATAATTCCAGGATCATTTAAGGCCACAACTATTCAAAGCAAGGCAGACAACCTAAATAGTCTGCCAAATTCTTTTCTAGCCCTCAGATTTTATGAGCCTGAATAGCATTGTTTGGGTAAAAGTCTTGTTCTTTGTGAATTGGAAGTTAAGATGTTTTGGATATTTATATAGAAATGAATAATTTCAGAACTGGAAAGAGCTGGAGCAGTGTTCTAGTAAACAATTTTCACACTGTGTCCTGCATGGTCCTCCTGTGCTAGGACAGGAGGTAGGATGGAGCAGCGGGGGAGCCCCTTTTCCTCTTAAACCGGAGTGTTTTTATCTGTTTTGCATGTTGAAAGTACATGGAATGGAATGTAGAAACAGACCGCGAAAGACTAAGGCACTTGAACAGAGTTATACAGCTTCTTGAGAGACCAGGCTAACATGAGATTTATGACACCGTGACTTCACTGCAGATCTCTTTCCATTTTTCTATTCAAGATGTAAAAACGAGTAGGCCGTTTACTTTATGGTCAAGGTATGTAAATTGTGACAAGTTTTCAAACATCCCTTTAGGGTTCATGCCATCAAATTAAAGAAGTTTGTTAACTAAGTTTAGTTTGCTTTCACTTAGGAAGCAGCTACCTTTCAACATAATAAAATAAATAGATACAATAATATTTAGTCAGCTGTGGCTTTGAATTTAAATGTTTGACTTAACACAATGTATTCTGCTGGGTTGCATAATATTGTCTGTGAAAGACGTGTGTGCGTTTTAAATCACTTCTAATGTTTATTATGGTGTGCCAGCTCTGGCTCTCTTTCTATCGTTCTGCATCCCCTGAGCAGACAGGACAATTTAAAAAAGTGACAAAGACGGGCTGAGGCATTTTCTTCTTTACTATCTCCGTAGTTGTGCCTTTTCCAGAATGTCATATCCTTGGAATCATACACTATGTAGCCTTTTCACATTGTTTTTCTTTTTACTTAGTTACATGCACTTAAGGTTTCTCTGTATCTTTTCATGGCTTGATACTTCATTTCTATTTAGCATTGAGTAATACACCATTTTCTGGATTACCACAGTTTATTTCTTTTTTTTAAAGATTTTATTTATTTATCTTTAGAGGGGAAGGGAAGGAGAGAAGGAGAGAAACATCAATGTATAGTTGCCTCTTGTGAGTCCCCTGCTGGAAACTGGCCTGCAACCCAGGCGTGTGCCCTGACTGGGAATCGAACCGCGATCGTGTGGTTCGCAGGCCTGCGCTCAATCTGCTGAGCTACACCAGCCAGGGCCACAGTTTATTTCTTTGCTCACTTACCGAATGATATCTGGTTGCTTCCAAGATTTTCTCAATAATTTATAAAACTGCTATGAACATCTGTAGACATAGATTTTGTGTGTGTGCATGTGTGGACTTAAGTTTTCAACTTCTTTAGGTCATGTGGAGAGAATGTTTAATTGTGTAAGAAACTGTCAAAGTGTCCTTCCAACATAGCTGTGCCATTTGCATTTCAGTTAACAGTGAGTGGGAGTCCCCTTGCTCCTCACCAGTGCCAGTATGTGGTGTTGTCAGTGTTTTGGACTTTAGGAATTCTGATGGGTGCCTAATGGCATCTCTTTATTTTAATTTGTGATGCCTTAATAATGTATGATGCTGTGCATTTTTCATATGCTTACTTGTAATCTGCATGCAGTCTTTGGTGAGCAGCCTATTGAGATTTTTGCCTGTTTTTTGAATCTAGATTGTTTATTTTTGTATTGCAGAGAACTAAGAGTTCTTTTTACATTTTGTGTACAAGGACTCTATCAGATACTTGTTCTACAAATATTTTCACTCAAATTGTGGCTTAGCTTCTCGTTTCCCTGACAGTATCTTTTGCAGAGAGATTATTTTAATTTTTTTTGTTTTTTTATTCTAATTTAGATTTATTTTATTATTGCTCAAGTACAGTTTTCTGTTTTATATTCCCAGCCCTGCCCCCCTCATTGCTCCCCACCTCCCTCCCATTTCCGCCCCCCACCTTAGTTATTGTCCATGTGTCCTTTATACTTGTTCATGTGAGTCCTTCCCCTTTTCCCCTGTGATTCTCTTCCCTCTCCCTTCTGGTCCCTGTCAGCCTGTTCTGTATTTTAGTGTCTTTGGTCATATTTTGCTTGCTTGTTTGTTTTGTTGTTTAGGTTCCTGTTAAAGGTGAGATTATATGGTATTTGTCTTTCACCACCTGGCTTATTTCACTCAGCATAATGCTTTCCAGTTCCATCCATGCTGTTGCAAAGGGTGGGAGCTCTTTCTTTCTTTCTGCTGCATAGATTATTTTAATTTTAATGAAGTTCAACTTGTCCATTTTTTCTTTCATAGACAATGCTTTGGTATTGTATCTAAAAAATCATTGCCAAACTTAATGTCTCCAGGTTTTCCCCTATGTTATCCTTAAGGAATTGTATAGTTTTGTGTTTTATAAGATACATTTGAGGTCTATCTCCATTCTGCAGTAGATTTTGTGAAACGTATAAGGTCAATGTTTAGATTTGATTTTTTGTGTGTAGATGTTTAGCAGCAAAAGATTATTCTTTCTCCCAGTGAGGAAAGAATTGGAGCAAATTACCTTTGCTCCTTTGTCAAAAGTTAGATGACCATGTTTATGTGGGTCTGTCCCTAAGCTTTCATATTGTGTTTCACTGTTTGTCTATTCCTGCTTCAGTACCACTGCCCACCATCCTTATAGTCGTAGCTTTATAAAAACTTGGGTAAAGTCATCACTTTGACTTCATGCTCCTCCAACATTGTGCTGGCTGTTCTCAATCTTTGTTTGACTCTCTCTGTAAACCTTAGACTCAATGTCTTAAAATCCACAAAATAACTTTCTGGGATTTTAATTGGGGTTGCATTAAATCTATACGTCAAGTTGAAAACAACTGAGATCTTAATAGTACTGAGTATTCCTATATATGACAATTTAATATCTCTCCTCTAGTTCTTTGATTTTTTTAATGAAAAATTTGTAGTTTTCTTCATATAGATCTTGACATATTTTGTTAGATCAGTTCCTAAATACATCAATTTTAGGGTGCTAAAGTTACTGACATTGTGGTTTTTTTCAAGTTCATTTTTGTATTGCTGATATACAGTGAAATAACTTTCTTATGATTTTCTTCTTTAAATAAAATAAAATGGCCTAGAAAGGGACTATGTTGTTCCAGGTACAATGAATATCTTGAAAATTCTCAACTTACTTCTAGAACCATGACCTATGCATTTTAAAATTATGGGTAAAATGTTGTCTACAAAATTCTTATAAAGCTTATTATCTCTAAAGGGTGAGTAGGGCCTCAAGAGATTATTCAAATTAGAGATTTTTTTTATTCCAAATGACTTCCTAAAGTGTTATGCATAGTATATTAGCTGCAAAAATAACCCAATGTAATAACTTCTGATTTGGATTACTCTCTCTTATCCAAAGGCTTTCTTTTCTTTTCTTTTTCGTTTCTTTTCTTCTTTCTTTCTTTTCTTTCTTTCTTTTCTTTCTTTCTTTCTTTCTTTCTTTCTTTCTTTCTTTCTTTCTTTCTTTCTTTCTTTCTCTCTCTCTCTCTCTCTCTCTCTCTCTCTCTCTCTCTCTTTCTCTTTCTCCTCCCTCCCTCTCCCTCCCTCTCTCTCTCTCTTTCTTTTTTCCTCCATAAGAAGTAGCTAGAGGTACTGTTTTGCCACTCCATGTCATAATCACGCATTTCTGGAGAATACTAGGAAACTCAGTCCATCCCAGTTTCTCATGACTCTGTGTTACAGTATCAAAAATAATGGAGTCAAATAGAACTGATTATGTTTTTAAACCTATTACACTTACTAGCTGTGAGATCTTAATTTTTTTACTTGATAATTTTAGTCACTTTAGCTCTAAAAAAAGAGATTATAAATGCTACTAATTGTCATGATGATTTTACTTAATAATACATTAAACATCTGATTTGTAATAGGAACTGGATAATTGCTATATTTAAACCTTTTTTATATTCCTAAAAAAATTAACTTGATTCAATATCCAAAATTATGTGATAGATTCCAGTTGTTAACTGAATGCAGGGGAAGTTTTATTACTTTTTTTCATTTTGTTTTTAAAAAAAACCACCCAGGGCCCTGGCTGGTGTGGCTTGGAGGATGAGCACCAGCATGCAAACTAAAGGGTCTCTGGTGTGATTCCCAGTCTAGGGCATGTGCCTGGGTTGAGGCTGGGAGGATGTGCCAGGCTCCCCGGTTCAGGGTGCACAAGAGGCAACCACACATTGAAGTTTTTCTCCCTCTCTTTCTCCTCCCTTCCCCTCTGTCTAAAAATAAATAAATAAAATCTTTAAAAAAATAAAAAACGATTTAGGAAAGAAATAGAATGAGTAACTACAAAGTTCTGCCTACTGATTCAGTGTGAACCAGGACAGAAATGGGTGACTATGCTATACTGTGCAGAGCAAAAGTGATTTCAGTGTATGATAGACGTCAGAAATCAAATTTTGTTTTAAAATTTTGTATGCTACAAAGCCACTAGGAGACAGAGTCCCCGGTTATACAACTGGAGTCCCTGGTGGCTACCTGTCACAGACAAAACCCCACCGCAGAGGCGGGGACTGTATTGTTTATGTGATAGAAAAACTGTTCTCTTTTGTTTTCATGTCAATTGAAGAGAAAGGATATCTTGAGGGCATAACATGCCTTTTATACATTAGGGTTTCCTAGAGCATATTCTGGAACATTGTATAAATATTAAGTAATCCCTTTAATTAAAATGATGTTCCTTGGAATGAGGATGGAGACACATGATTACCTGAATAGCTTTGAGCTAATTTTCAGTAAGTAGATTTTTACTTTTCTAGAATATGTAATGAGTAATGCTATGTTACAGGTAGGTATTAATTAATGGTTGAAATACAAAGGATTTTTTCTTAGGATTGTGTAATAATCTACATTAGATATGTATCATGATAAACGCTAGTGTTGAATCGTGGACAGATATGTAAGATTCATTTTCATTCTTAACAGAGGTTATTTTATTAATACAGTGAATATTAAATTAACATGATAAAATAACACTAATATAAAGTACAGTTCTTAATATTCTATTTATCATCCATGATTTATGTTGCACAATTAGAAAATACTATAATGTTATTAAGAATGCTTTGAAGAAGTTGTAATTATCAGAAACAAATATTACACCTAACCATATAATAAGGCCTTGTTTTAAAATGAGATTTTGAAGCAGGAAAGTGCAGGTAAGTACAGAGAGTGTGATTTGAATAAAAATATATATATATTTGCATAGGGAGTATAGTCAACATAATCACTGTATGATAACATATGCTTACTAGATTTATCAGAATTATTGCTTTATAAGGTATGTAAATGTTGAATAACTATGATGTATATTTGAAACTCATATAATATATCAGCTATACTTTAATAAAAATGTATGTGTATTTTTTTAATTTTAAACCTTAAATTACTTCTTTTTGTATATAGGTTCCAATATTTGTTTTCTATAATCAGTTTATATCTATAAGGATTATATTATAATTATGCTAATTTGTGAATGCACATGAATACCAAATCACTTGGTCAACCTCAAACATCTTTTGGCAATTATCTACTCTCCTGTGGGTAGAATTCAGCCTTTTACTTAAAGTAGAGAAGAGGGTCAACAAACTACCTTCAATAAGACCCCTTAGCAATAAGGAAAGCCACTCAGTGGTTTACCACATGATCTTTTTCCTGTAAATGTTCCAATAGTGCTTTCCATGGACATTACCTGTCATCACATTGTGAGTAAATACAAAACTTTTCTTTTCAAAATACTCCTTTTCCTTCAGTGAAACAAGATGGTTAAAAGATCTCATTGAGATGCTTATGAATATTTTTCATAAGAGAAAAATAAAGACAGGCTTAAACAAATGTCAGAGTTTCTGAGAAGCTACAAATGTGATCTCTTCTAGACTGTCTGTCATTCATGGACAATGACAGCTTCCAATTTAAGGGCTTGGGGTAGTTCAGCCTCTGTAACTTGAAGTAGTTCTAAAGCTTACATACAAGTGGATCTTGTGAAGTTTCACAAAATGTATTTAAAAGTCCCTTAGAAAAATAAACTTGGATGAGTAGCCAGTTCTTTTTGCTCCCAAGTACTCCATGTTAACCTAGTAGAAGCAAGAAGTATCTTTCGCTTTTTGGTTCTTAGAAGTATACAACGGAGGATGTTATGGTTATCTGTAGGCCAACCAGCCTCATTCCAAAGCCTAAAGGTCTTGGTTCACACTTGCAGGATTCACCAGATTTGATAGCTTTTTCTCCCCTGTATCAGAAACACTAAATTGTCATTGTCATAGGGTCATGACATATTTTAATCAAAGTACAGAAACTGTGGGTAATGAATCAAAGCAATAAAGCACTGAAACATAAAGTGTGAACTAGATTAAGACAGATAATATCCCCAAATTCATAATTGTAGCTGACATTAAGGGCAGCCTTGCTAGTACCACAGAAGGCATGACAGTGCACTCTGTGTACATTATAAAGGTATACTTATATAAGTATACATGTACTTATATAAGTACACCTTTATAATGTCAGTAATATAATGATATTCCAGTTGAAATGTCTTATTTTATGGTGAAAATGATTCATTCGTGCATAGTGTTTTTCCTACTCACTTTAAACTTTGTTATGGGAGGAAGAGTAGTTTATTCATCTTGCAGTGACCCTCCATCTCCATGATGCCTTAAACATAGCTATTCAGTCCTGGCCAGGCAGCTCAGTTGGTTAGAGCATCATCTCAGTAGGCCAAAGTTGTGGGTTTGATTCCTGGTCAGAACACATACAAGAAGAAATCTCTCTTTCTCTTTCTCTCTCTCTCTCTCTCTCTCCTCCACCACCATACCACCCTCCTCTAAAATAAATAAATAAATAGATAGATAGCTAGCTAGCTATTAAACCATATTTAGAGCATCCAATTAAATTATAAAAATCTGGGTGTAAAATGTTTAATACACATTCAGCATACTAGTCAAAGTACAAAGCCTTTCTTACAAACTGGCTAAAACATATTTAGTTGTTAAAATTCTAGGGAAGAAAATGTGATTAGTTTCTATCTACTTTCACAACATAATATAGCAACAGGCTCCATGTTAAATGAATGATTCTCTCATTTTCAGTAACATTCATTAAATGCCTATTGTAATTTGGTACATTCTGAAAATAGATTATAATGAAAAGTTCCTGGCCATTACAAAATTGTCATCTAGTCATAGGTAAAATAAATGAGAGAATTATGATGTTCCAAATAAAAAAAAAAAAACATTTAATTTGGAGAAAAGGTGAAATTTAAAAAATTCAAAATTTTTTAGTGTTTTTTCTATATTTTATGTTGAATAATATCATATAGAAAGATAATATTTTTACTTGTAGATGCTTAAATATATATGTTTAAAACTAATCATTTTTATTAAAAATCAGTTAAATATTTATACATACAGCCTCAAACATGTATAACTTAACAGTGTTGGTGATAAAAGTACCCACGTATAGTAGAGATTGGCCAATTATTCTTGTAAGAATTTCTGGTAATTTGCTAGTTTTCATGAGTTTGGGTTAAAACTAATAATGCTAAATCATATATGTCAAAATATGTTGGTAAAAATAGCACTCTAAATCGGTGGTCTTCAAGAACCCAGGAAATACCTGTTCTATAGAAGTGTCCGTAGGAGAAACATTAGGACTTCTATATACATATTTTATTTAACCTAAAAAATAGGAAAGAATAAACTTACATACTATGCTCAAGATATTCTGAGTGAGAAATCAGCATTTACAAGTTGGGTGGATTTTTTTATACTTTTGTATTTTATGTGTGTGATTACTTGACTTCTTTTTTTAAAATATGTTTTAGTGATTATGCTATTACAGTTGTCCCATTTGCCCCCTTCATTCCCCTCTACCCTGCACACCCTCTCCCACTTACAGCCCCCCTTTAGTTCATGTCCATGTGTCATAAGTTCTTTAGCTTCTACATTTCCCATACTATTCTTGCCTCCCCCCTGTCTATTTACTACCTACAGTCTATGCTACTTATTGTCTGTACCTTTCCTCCTTCTTCCTCCTCCCACTCCCTTGTTGCTAACCCTCCGTGTGATCTCTATTTCTGTGGTTCTGTTCCTGTTCTAGTTGTTTGTTTAGTTATTTTTTTTTGTTTTAGGTGTGGTTATTAATAATTGTGAATTTGCTGTCATTTTACTATACATGCGTTTTATCTTCTTTTTCTTAGATAAGTCCCTTTAACATGTCACATAATAAGGGCTTGGTGATGATAAACTCTTTTAACTTGACCTTATCTGAGAAGTACTTTATCTGTCCTTCCATTCTAAAATGAAAGCTTTGCTGGATAGAGCAATCTTGGATGTAGGTCCTTGCCTTTCATGACTTGGAATACTTCTTTCCAGCCCCTTCTTGCCTGTAAGGTCTCTTTTGAGAAATCAGCTGACAGTCTGATGGGTACTCCTTTGTAGGTGACTATCCCCTTATCTCTTGCTGCTTCTAGAATTCTCTCCTTCATTTGAATCTTGGGTAATGTAATTATGATGTGCCTTGGTGTGTTCCTTCTTGGGCCCAACTTCTTTGGGGCTCTCTAAGCTTCCTGGATTTCCTGGAAGTCTATTTCCTTTGCCAGATTGGGGAAGTTCTCCTTTATTATTTTTTAAATGATGTTAGTGGTAATGTCATTTGTTCATTAACTGATACATTATTAAATATTGTACATTAATTTTGCTCTGCTGAGTTGATTTATCAGTTATAGCACCTTTTTTCCAACTGATGAGGACTCACCAAATAAACAGATGGATTTAATATATCACTGTAGTGAAGGCAGAATTGACAATATACATATAAGCAAAGAACAAATAAACACTATAGCTTACCATTTCTCTTCGTAAGAGTTTCTCTCCAGCCACAAAACATAACAACATCAAACCTGACACAAAATTGGTTAATGAATGAGATATTAATTATATTGCAAAAATAGTTTTTTATTATACAAAAACTATTTTGAAACCAATTGCTCAGAAAGTTTCCTCTCATTTTGTGGTTCAAATTAATGTTAAGTTATCAACTACAAATACTCTTTTCTGCACTTTGGAACTAGAAAACAGAATTATCTAACCTATTTTCAAAGTTTTCTGAACATAGTGTCGGAGAGCTTTGAAGGTTTTTGTTAAATATATTAAAGTGCCACATTTTTCAAAGTAATTTTAAGTAAAACTATTACCAAAAGAGAATTTACTAGCCAAATTTCAACCAATTGTCTTTTCAACCTAAGACAATTGGCCTACAGGAGTGGATATGAGTATTGCAATTTAGTATATTCAGCCAATGATGTAATTTTTATAGGGGACCTGTGTATTTTGTGTATGTGGTATCTCCTTTAAGCTGTAAAAACCCTTAAAGCTAAATATTGAACTGAACCTAGAAACAGAATTTAAAACTTTAATACTTGATAATATCACTAAGTAGTAAACCAAGGTTTTTAAATCTAGAAAAGCATATTATGTCATAGTTTCTTAAAAAAGCCATTACATTGTCTAGTAAAAAGAAATTTTATATCAATAATGAACTTTAACATTTTCAAATAGTATACTTTTTAATACTTTTAAATCTTTGTTTTTAATAAATGTTCATGTCGTATCCCATTATACATTATGTAAATAAACATATATAATGTGCAGATACATGTATGTATATATATGTACTCTCATATATCTGCATATAAATACCCTTTAAAAAGCAATTCTTTTTGATAAATTGCAAAACCAAAGGTCTAGAGTCCACTGTTCCAGGTAACTGAGCCTTAAGAAAAATCTATAATATAGATGAAGTTTATCTTTCATGCACAATTAACATCTTTTCAAATGAGGCTCTTACTGTCCTGAGAGTTATATAACATTCTCCTATTGTGCTTAATTATACCATTATGTGGTCTTAAGTGCTGAAGATGGACAGTTAAGAGTATTACCATTACAAATTGCCATTCGACGACTGATTTGTGTATTCATTAACACCTACTGTTCTTCAGACACTTTCCAGTCTCTGAGCAGTGAACACAATAGAAACCCTGCCCTCCTAGAACATGCGTTCTAATTGGAAGAGAGAAAATTAATTATAGATGTACATAAAATGTAGTATGTTAGTTGGCTATAGTGCTAAGGAGCAACATAGAATATGGAAGGGATAGGAAAAGTGGTGGTCAGTGAATGGTGTCAAATTTTAGATAGAATGTTTACTCGAAGAACTGAAGATGATAGGGGGGCAAACTATATGGCTATGTTGAGCAAAGGGGTCTTAGAGGAAAACAGCTGCAAAAGTCCTAAGATGTGACAAGTCTGGGATGCTAAAAAACATGCAGCAGGGTGAAAGAGGAGACAGGGGAAGAAGATAGGGCAGTTGGGAATATTACAGGCCTTTAGGCCACTGTGATGTCTTTACATTTTTCTCACTGTGAAATGGAAAGTCATTGGTGTGATATGAGCACAAACGTATAATATCTGACATACTTTAACAGGATCAATATGATTGTTACACTAACTGACTGAAAGGGAAACAGGACAAAAATAGGGAGACCAGAGGCTTTGCAGCTACCATATCAAAAGCTACGATCACTTGAACTAGAGTGGTAGTGGAGGAAGTAATGAAGAGGGATTTGATTTTGGATATACTTTGAAGGTAAAGCCACAAAAGGGTGTTGACAATTTGGCTGTGGAACATGAGAGGAGTCCAGGATGGTATCAAAGTCATGGGCCTGGACAGCGGAAAGAATCGAGTTACTCTTCACTTGGATGGGGAGGATTGGGAAGAGCACACTAGTGGGTGCTCTTTGGAAAGCAGATCAGGAGCTCAGTCTCTTTGGTTCTATTAAGTTAGAAATGCCTCGAGGTTTCCAAGAAGAGATGTTAAGGTGATAATTATCATACAAGTCTGAAGTTCAATGCTGGTGGTAGGGAAATCTACACTGAAGGCTTTTTAAATGTTGTAATTGTTTAATCATTTAATCAATACAGATGTCATTTAGGCATGGAGACTAGATGCGATAACCAAGAGAATGAACAGAGATGAGATCTGAGGGTGGAGCCCTGTGGCACTCCAACTCTCAGAGGATAGGGAAGTGAGGAGGAACCAGAAAGCAGACTAAGAAACAGTGGCCAAAAATATAAGAAAAACCAGGAAAGCAGTGTATTGAAAGGCAATTTTGTTCATCAAAAGTGTTCAGCCCTGGCTGGTGTG
This sequence comes from Sturnira hondurensis, assembly GCF_014824575.4. Taxonomy (NCBI): domain Eukaryota; kingdom Metazoa; phylum Chordata; class Mammalia; order Chiroptera; family Phyllostomidae; genus Sturnira; species Sturnira hondurensis. Next base: position 8,853,730 of record NW_028077105.1, on the reverse strand, counting down.
GCCCAATGGATTGAGAACCAGCTGGAGGACCCAAGGGTTGCCAGTTTGATTCCGAGCCAGGGCATATGCCTGGATGGTGAGCCAGGCCCTCAGTAGGGGTTGCACAAGTGGCAACTGCACATTGATGTTTCTCTCCCTCTCTTTCTCCTTCCCTTTTCCTCTCTTTACAAATTAATAAAATATTTTTTAAAGTGTTCAACTTTGTCAAATACTATTGATGGTACAATAAGGTAAGGAATGAGAATTGACCATTGGATTTAGCAGTGAAAACTACTGATGGCCTTGAAAAGGGCACTTTTAGTAAAGCAGTGGGCACAAAAGTTGACTGGAGTGGATTTATGAGAGAATGAGCAGAACGAATTTGGAATGAGGAAGCACAGACCCCTTTTCCTAAGAAAGAAATGAGGACACATATGCATGTACATGAACTGAAGTCGTGCTGAGAGTCGTGAAGTTCTGTTGGCCCTTATATTCTTAGAAAAGTAGAAAATAGTTGAGCATAAGGAGAATTTGGGAGTTTTGAGAAGAAAAGAGAAAGTAAACCTGCAGGAACATAGGAGAGAAAATGGACCAGGCAGTATTAAGGAACCACTTGAGTTTAGTGGTCACAAATTTGAAGCAAGGTCTGTCAACAAGTTGGTATGAGTTTTTTCAGCTATGTCCAGCTTGAGAGTTGCAGGTACAGTGAAAGTAGAGAATTGGATTCAGCTAGGGTGTGGTTTACCTAAGGAAGTGCCGTGAAGTTAGAGAGGGGCAAAGGGGTCGAAACTGTGTGCAAAGGAGAGATTAAAGTCGTTGGTCATGGAGTTCCCGATGGCAATCGAAAACCCTCAGGCCGTAACAATTTTCCATTTTTCCCTCCTTCTAAAACGCTATTGCTATTTTAGGTAAGACAGGTCTTTGTTTCACAGAAATATACAAGGCACTAGAAAACATTTAGCAGCCTTGGCCCCTAGACAATAAATATCATTAGCACTTCACCAAAATTAGAGGGACAGCATGTGCTCTTTGACAGTTTTTATTTTATGTCATTGCATTTTCTTCCTCCTTGGAATGAACCCTTTTTACTGCAAGCCCCCAAAAGTAAAGCTAGTTTATATAACACTGAATCACTTATGCGAGCACAAAACCCAAGCCAATCATCCATTTGTTATATTGAATATAAAGTATGCCAGCAAGAAAATAAAAGTATACTGCTCTAAAAATTGTGCTTTACTGGGCACCAAATAATATTTATGAATCATTTGAAAGTTGTCTTATTTCTTGGTTAATAAAATGATATAGGTTTTAGTGGTACAATTATATAATAAATTATCTCTATATTGTATTGTGTGTTCACCACCCCACCTCAAATCTCCTTTCCTCACTATTCATCTCCCCGTTACCAACATCACCCCAATAAATTCAATATAAAAGAAGAATAGTCATCTTATTTCTTAAATGCATTAATCACAGTATTTACTGAAATGCATTTATTACCCATGTGCATACCTGGAATGTATTAAGTGTTCTCATGTATACCTGGCACAGTGCTGGTTGTTCTGCCTGCGTTATCCAATTTGGTCTTTACACAGTGCTCTGAAGTATGTATTATCACTATCTCCATTTTATAGCAAACAATAAGAAAGTGCCTAGTACCTGTAGAATGAAGGAATGTTCACCATATCGTCATATGGTTGTTCACCTTCCATCTGTAAGTGTTGACGTTGCACAGTTCTAGGCTGCTGAGGAAGGGTGTCTCCTTTTCTTTTCTCCCCAAACATGAAGACATTTCTTCTTTTCTTTTCTAGTTCCTCAAACTCTCATGAACGTTCTTCCACTTTACTTGTACATTGATGAGTAAAAGAGAGAGCTTAGGTTTTTTAACAACAACAAAAAAAGGCAGTAAAACATATATTCTCTAAAATATTGTTTAGGGCATTTGAAACATAGAATGGTTCAACTGCTTAATACATTTTCAGCTTTGGAAGTGGGATGTCATTAGATTTAGTGACATTTACTTATAAATGAATAGATGTCCTCTGCATCTCTGTAGTTACCATTGTTATATCAACACCATATAGATGGAGTTCCAAATTTTATAATAAAAAGTGATATCGAAATAATAATTGTCACTAAGGTCCCTTTTATTGAAACTGCATTATGCAATGTTCTTCCCTTTCAGCTCAATACTTGAAAAATATAGCTGCCTATTTAAAGGAAACATATTCCCGTTTGACAGAATATTATTATCACACAGCATATGTACAATATGGTCCTAATTTGTGTCTATATGTGCTAGGCATAGAAAAGCCACTTTAAGTTTTACTTAATTCATTTTGGAGCTTAACTATTATTTTTGACATAATGTATATTCTAAAAAAATATCAGCTTCTTCGTGCTTGAAACTCAGCAAAATGACATTGGATATGTAAAGAAAGCACATGCCCTTATTATAGCTGCGTCTGCTAGGGCTACAGCTCTGTTAGAAACGTGTCAGAATTTTCAATGTAAGCCTTCCTTTTCTGGATGTTATGATTTAATCTGCTAATTCATGTTGCTCTCTGAAAACTGTGCAAGCATCCTGTATTTTAGAACAAAATCTATATGCAAGTTCCTTCCTCCTCCATACCTTTCCTTCTCAAACCATTTAATTTTAAAAAAATATTTTATTTATTTATTTATCTTTAGAGGGGAAGGGAAGGAGAGAGGGAGAGAAATATCAATGTATGGTTGCCTCTTGTGCATCCCCTGCTGGGAACTGGCCTGCAACCCAGGCATGTGCCTTGACTGGGAATCGAACCGTGATCGTGTGGTTTGTAGGCCCGCGCTCAATCCACTGAGCTACACCAGCCAGGGCCCATTTTATTTTTATTATTTCAAAATTTGTTATCACAGTAACTGATTCTTAATTGGAATTTTGGGTCTGTTTTCAAATATGGTAGCTGGTTACCCCTGGGTAATTTATTTATCTTGATTGATATACCATATGCGGTATGCTTAATAATGATCCCTTTAAATATGTCCTTGTTCTATCCCAGAACCTACAAATATGTTAGTTTGTGTGGCAAAAAAAGGACTTTGCAAATATGATTAAGTTTAAGGACATTGAGGTTGGGAAATCATCTTGGATTATCAGCAGGGCCCATCACAGCTAAGTGGGGAGGGGGAGGGGGGACTGGATGAAACATGGTGAAAAGTTAAGCCAAAGAACATGCATGCATAACCTATATAAAAAGTGTGGTGATAGCCTGAGGTAGGTGGGGGGCAAGGACTGGATGGAGGTGGACCAAAGGGAAAACAGTGGGGAGATGTGTAATAGTGTAAGCAATAAAAATAAAGTTTAAATGCCACAAAAAGTGGCAGAGGAAGACAGAAAAGGGGGTCAGAGTGACGACAATAGAGGAAGGGAAAGGACAGAGTCAAAGCCTGAAAGTGACTCTGTGTGTTATTGCTGGCTTTGAAGATGGAGGAGCCCGTACGCCAAAGAATGTGGATGGCCTCTGGGAGCTGGGCATGGGCATTTGCTGACAGCCAGGAAAGTAATGAATGGGAACCTCGGTTCTACAACCACAGCAGCTGAATTTTGCCCATAATGTCAACTAGCGAGGAAATGGATTCTCCCCTAGAGCCTCCAGGAACAGTTGTAGCTCTGCTGATACCAAGATTCTAGGCATTTTAGGCTAGTGAAACTCCCGTGGGAATTCTCACTTGCAGACAGGTGAGCTAATCTGGTGTTGCTTTCAGCTGCTGAGCATGTTATGGTAGCTGTGGGACACTAATGCTGTGTACAGGGAGGCTTGTGTATCTGAGCAGAAGGGGGTGGGAGCTATTTTGTGCACAAGACTGGGAAAAATAGAATAAAAATCCTCAATGGAGAAGATGTCATCACATTATTTCCTTTTTCTCCTCTCCCCTCTGGTGTTGGGGGGGTAAGGGTGTGGTATATGAAATGGTATGAAACTTCAATCGAGGAAAAAAATAAAGGACAGGAAGCAAGGAGACATTTTTTTTTGTGAAAAACATGAGATAAATTGTGAGACAGGGTGGAGGAAAGGCCATACTACCCATATCTGACCAAGAGCAGGTTGGATGTCCTGAGGGTCAAGGGCAACTTTGCGTGAAGCTGGGTTCCCACTATGAGCCCTGGCAGCTGCTACTGAAGAGACGTCTTGCTAAGGGACCAGGACAGATTTGCTTTGCAGATGTAAAGGGGTCTGAGAATATCCTTATTGGATAACAATGTCAGTGGGACTTCACTTCTATCCACAGGTTTGTGAGAACTAGGATTATGTGCATTACATAAAAGGCTATATTTATTATTTTAAAAAGCCTGAAGTAATTAATGTCCAAATATCCCCCCATTCCGTATTAAATGGGGTGTGTATAACACCACACATATAAGCCTCAAAACCCAAAATGAGAATTATTCATCTTAATAATTCTACCAGTCTAGCTATTTATCATGTAGAGGCCCTTTGTTTTGCTGACTTTTTTTAGTTTTTCACTAGACCACGAGGTGGGTTATTCAAAATATAACAAAAATGAGAGGTGATTTGAAAAGAGAGTGTAGTAATGGCATTTCTTCCCCATATACATGTTTCACTGAAGCTATTTGTATGACAAGAAATCCATTGAGATATACTTTCAATGAAGTACATTTTATTAAAACAACAAAATATTTCTGGAGTAAATCCATGAACAGTTGCAAAATCAAACTGTATTTTTAAAATTAAGTCATTTTGATACAAATAAGTCAAAGTTAGTATGCTCATTGTCAATTGCACATGTTGTTTTATGCTATTTATAAAATTCAGTTACATGGAATGTGGTTTAAATATTCTATGTTAAGTCACCTTGGTCCTGTACTAGGAGGTGTAAAATTGATCATTGACTCTATGTCTTTATAAAACCACCTATAGGAAAGAAAAATGTGTTATTGATTTAACCGAGTTCATATCAGTAGCCCTACTGCAAATTGTGGCTTGTGTGTTTGAGTAAATGAGATGCAATAGATTAAGTTAATCTTATCTTATTGTAGTTTATTTTGGACATAAATGTATGATTTAAAGAGCTGGAAGTAAAATCTTAAACACAACTCTGAAATGTGAAAAACATAATTTTATAATTCTAACCTGTAAAAGAACTTTTTGACTCATCTGGGTATGTTTTATACTTGAATGCTCATGTTAACATGAATGATGAGCAAGAAAATTCCAGGGAAGCTTAGAACCATCTGAACTAGAACAAAACAAGCATCAGGTATTTCCACATATAGAGTTTGTGGACAGAAAGTATGGGTTCGTCCCAGGTGTTATGCTCCTTGGGAATCCAGTAGTTTGGGTTGTTCTGTTTTGCTTTTGTTAAGCTGTGGGAGAGGAACCATGAGCTTTAACAAGATGATGGTTCGAAAACCCTGTGGGGCCCTTTCTGAGCACCCCCAGCACCTGTGCAAAAGGACAGACTTCGCTTTACCCCACTTTTCCCATCCATTGACAAAGCTACCAAGGTCTTCCTTCTAACTTGATATAAAGCAGATATTTATATTTTTGTAAATTACACTAAAATAAAAATATGTTATTATCTCTGCTGTATCTTTAGGCTTATATTTGTTTTGCATAAGGCCAGGCTTAACATCAAGTTAGATGTGTCAATATGCTTATTGAATTACCTAATAGCAACTAAAACTATAACAGAATTTTATTTGACCCAGAAAATGATCAAATTTTCTTGAATGTCAGGTATATAAAATAAGGTAATAGAAAAAGTTAATAAAATGATTAATGTGCTTGCCTGATGGTTATAATACACATTAACATTTCTTTAGTTCTCATTAGTTAAATACAATGTAAGTCTAAAATGTCTACTATGACTTTAATTTGTTAAAAATGTATTATGCAAATCACCTTGCATAAAGAACACTCTTCCAGGATTTTCTCTTTACTCTTGTTTTTGAACCATTTAATGTATTTAAGAATATTATTTGACAAGTTTTTAAGGAAGAGGAAAATGTCTTGCTCGTTTTGTGTTGTTTAGCTAGTCGGTTATTAACTTCTTATTTTAAATGTAAAAATTACATGATTAAACTGGGAGGCATACTTTTCTTATTAGCATATTTTCTTAAAATTAGTTGCTAATTAGAAATGCTCCTAATTTTCTCTTATTGCTATGAACTTTTTTATACCCTTAGTTCTCCCCAGCACTTCCTCATTATCATTAAAAACTGACAATGCATCATGAATTTCTTCTAGTGTTTGAGGAATACTCATTGCATATTCCTTGATACTTTTGTATCTATGAGCAAATAAACAATTATAGTGATGGTACACTTAAATACATTCACAATTTTTGTCTTGTAGTAATATAAAGGCATCAGTAATAAATCTAGATCTTAAAAAAATACATGGAACAGCCTTTGAAAGGTAGAGAAACAGTATGTAAACATTCACCAAATAAATCTTATTGAAGATTAAAACAATGAAAAATAATTTATTAGTTTAAATATTTAATTTTTATTAAGTATATACATTTAAATATTATTATTTTGATAAAGTGTATAATGGAGGCACATTTATTTATTAATGTTTTTATTGTTGCTCACCTACAGTTGTCCCTATTTTCCCCATTGTTCTTCCCTGCCAAACCCTCCCACATTCAGTCCTTTCCCCCACACTCTCTTGTCTTTGTCTGTGAGTCCTTTATACACATTTCTTGATCTCCCCTTCCCCTTCTTTGCCCTGTTATCCCCCCTCCTCCCCCTCCCCTCTGGTCACTGTCAGTTTGTTCTTTATTTCCATGTCTCTGATTCTATTTTTCTCGCTTGTTTGTTTTGTTGATTAGTTTCCACTTATAGGTGACATCATATGGTATTTGTCTTTTACCCCTCTCTTCATTTTATATGCAAAAACAGGATCTATACCAAGGCAATATTTTAAACATTAGCCTCATGGAAAATAACACAAATACATGCATGTGCACACACACACCATACACGAATTCTAAAGCCAGGAAATATTGAGTTTTTATTCTCTAACCATGCTATGGTCAAGTATAAATTTAAAATAATAAATTAAAAAAACACTCAAAACCTTAAGAGCATTTTACATAACATTTTTTCTGGCAAAAATAAAGTAAAGTTATAACTATACAGGGTGTGCCAAGAGTAGGTTTAAAGTTATGAGTATGTGAGCCCTGGCCAGTGTAGCTCAGTGGATTGAGCGCAGGCCTGTGAACCAGATGATAGCGGTTCGATCCCTAGTCAGGGCACATGCCTGGGTTGCAGGTCAGTTCCTGGCAGGGGCCAGTTCCCAGCAGGGGACGCATGAGAAGCAACCATACATTGATGTTTCTCTTCCTCTCTCCTTCCCTTCCCCTCTAAAGATAAATAAATAAGTATTTAAAAAATAAAGTTTTGAGTATATGAAATACAGTTTATTCTTGTATTATTTATTAATTATATTATTTTCCATATGAATAACTGTAAACCTACTCTTTTCCACCCTGCATATACTTTATAAAACAATGTATCAGAAAGCAAAACCTCTGAGGTAAGGCAAAAGCAGTATTCAGGAGTAAAACTAAAGTCCTAAATGCTTTCATTATAAATGAGAAGAGGAAGAGATAAAAAGGAGGAGAAATTAACCAAATAGCTAACTAAAGAATCTAGAAAAAATAAGACACAATACTTACCATACTCTTTGTGATGAGCAACCAACCCCTCCCCCTCCTCTGGAGAGCAATATTTTTAAGTCTGTTCATCTCTGTACCTTTCCAATCTATGCATTTTTAAAACATGGATTATATATTCAATAAATATTTAGTGAATGAATGAGTGAATGAGTAACATTTTTAAAAATAATTGCCCAGTAAAAAGCAATACCACAAAGGCATTCTATTCTGTTCTTATAAAAATAATATATGAAAACTTGGAACAATAATAGGTTCAAATAAAGATCATTTGAGATAGCTTTTTGATTGGCAGTTGCTGAATTTATCAAACTAGCCAGTGTTTTGAACCTATATGGGACAAAATTAAGATCTGAGAGTTTTTCAGTTATCTAATGATAAATGACAAAGCACTTGAAAATTAGTAGTGTAGAACAACTATTTTACTCTAACAAATTTTTCAAATAAGGAATTTGGACAGGGCATTCCAGGGATGGCTAGTCTTTGCTCCATGCTATCTTGGGTTCCAGCCAGGAAGATTGGAATGTTTGGGGTGAATTGAAAGGCCAGAGGCTTCTCCATATACATATCCAGTGCCTGAAATGCTGCAACTCAGATACTGGACTCCCATGAGACAGACAACCAGACAGCCCATGCATGACCGATATAGGTAGCTTGGTTTTCTCGAAGCAGGTGGCTGCAGGGTAGGGGGACTCACTTCAAGGAATCTCAGCGTTTCAGTAGAATATGTATCCAGAGAACAAGGCACAAAGCCCAATGCTTTTTTATGAACTTACCTTAGAAGTTGCATGCGATATTGCAGTGGTCAAAGCAGTCATAAACTGAGCAGGATTCTAGAGAGGGAACAGAGACCCCAATGAAACTCACTGGGATTTTAAACCATAACGTCACAGTTGAAAACTATTAAGAATGTAATAAAGGGCATAGCAAAATAAAACAGGAAACATGTTGTCCTGAGCGAATGGGATCTATGAGCACATGCAGAAATGCAGGACTGAAAACCAGGACCCAGAATCTCTGCCAGTGCTTGCAACTTGGCCTTGGGCAGCTAGTGTGTCTTCTCTGGCCCCATGTTAATGGTAAAATAAGTGCTTTGGGGTAAAAAAAAAGTCTACAGTTCTTTGATAGGAGAGGAAATAAATGAAATAAATAAGATTTTCAGTCAACCTCTTTATACATGTTTACTTTGAGAAATACTGATGTAGGCTCTAAAGTGAGGGAAGATTATTAAAGATGAAATAGTGGTACGTGTAGTTTTTTTATTATTCATTTGAATAGCTAAGAAATATCTAATATTTTCAAATTAAATCTATCACTTCCAAGAATTATATGAATGATCTAAATGGTTTGATTCAGAAGAGAAATAAAGGTCAGTATGTTTATGTCTCAGTATTCAGGTATAGATGAACTCTAATAGGTTTTTTATGTATTTTTTAATTTAAATGATACTTTTATTGGAGTTGTATCTTTTCTACCACAATTTAATTTTTAATTAGTAGATTAAATAAACTAATCAAAAGTATGGTTTTGACACTTTCTGGGGAGAAAATTTGCTGTTCTTTCTTCTGTTGACTCTTGTTAGTACCTATGGCCAACAGACCACCTGCAATCGGTAGGTCTCCTGTTGTTAGATACCCAGGTAAGGAAAATTGCATTTCTCTTCTCCTTGGCGCTTGTGGAGAAACATTCCTCCTACCCAGCTTGTTGACTTCTTCATGGTGAAGAGGAGTCACTGCTTTATAGAACAGAAATCTTACAAAGGTTTTCTGTTGACATTTATAAAATGTACGCAGCACTGTATATTTAATTGGAAATATTTTATGTTAGTCATTAGTATCTGGAGATAGCTTTATGTTTCAACTGGTAACACAAATCCCATGCTTTTCCACATACCAACATCTAAATCGTAACTCAATGAGAAAAGCTGATGAGGAGCCTGAAAATTAATGAGACATAAAAGCTTTTGACTCTGACCTTGAGATGCAATTTGGTATTTATGATGTGAAATCGCTTGCCTTCTTTTAAGTAGAGAAACAGCTGGTCTGTGTGGGACGGATGTTCAGTTATGACTGAGAAGAAAAACAGAAAATGTAAAACTCTAAAGAAATAGTATGTAGAATAAAGTACATACTACCAAATTCAATGGGATATGTTCAGTTCACAGAATGTTAAAGGCTGCTCCCTGCCAAGAAGTATACAGTTGCCATGCTGACATGAAAGTACATGAAGAAAATAAGTGTCCAAAGCTGCATAAATATTTGCTCCCCCGTGAGAGTGTGAGAACGTGTGTGTTTCATGTTGTGATTGATAGGATTGCTTTTATACACCACTTTGAACTCTTGGCAGGAACTTTGGAGTGTCCTGAGAATCAGTCTGCCTTTGTATGGCAGACACTCTGTTTTCTTAGAAAATAGTAAAGAATACTGTTTGTACTCTTTCTGTAAAAGGGTGCCTCTGGTTTGGAGAAATCGAAGAACTAGTAGGAAAACCATATAGCTTCGATGAAATGCTCAGCTATATTTTGAAACTTAGACCACAGTTGTTGTTTTTTTTTTTTGTTTTTTTGTTTTTGCTTCTGGTTTTGTGCTTCTTTAATGTCCAAAGGAGACTGTAGTCTGACCTGCTGCTAATACATATCTGATGACATGTAGATTCTTGGGAGATTGTTGTCTTTAATGACTTACCTATTAAAAATAAAAGAAATGAAGACATATCTAAAATACTCCGTAATGTATTTATTGGAATGCAATAATTTCTGCATTTTACAGAGTTTCCCTAGTGAAGCAAGAGGTCTTAAATACTTCATTGAAGTTTTATTATCTGGTAGGCATCAGATTTATCTTGTAATTTAATTTAGAGAATTTGAGAACTAAAGATATTAAATAATGGAAGTGTACATATGTTTAGTTTTCAAAATATGTTAATATTACTTCATATCCCAAAATAACACAATAAAATAAACAGGAAAATCATTGAAATGTTTACAGTACAGATGATGATTTTAAAGCTCGTCTGCTTCAGAAAAACACTAATCCCCTCTCTAATCTTAGTCCATATATTTACCGTGTGACTCTGGGCAAATTCAATTCATTCCAAAGTCTAAATTGTGTTGTGTCTAAAAGAGAATGAAAATATCTATGCTGAAGAGTTTTTGTAAGAAATTCGTGAGAGGAGCTAGGTAAAACATCGTCTTTACATTCTCTAGCAGGCTTATAGAATTTAAACATTATCTTGCTTCCTCTCCTAATTAACCTAGGAATTCAGCAGATTCAAATACGTGTGTTAATTTGAGTCTAAGTGCTTGTGTAGAAAATGCTGTTGTTTCTTAAACATGAAAATATACTACCATCATTAATATGACAAAGCAAACAAAGTAAAACTTTGCTAAAATGCCATTTTTCCCATTGGATTGGCACGGTTCCAAAAGTTTGATAACATGATTGGTGAGGATTTAAGGGAAATAAGTATTTTCCTTTACTGGTACTGGTATGTACAAAATCTTAAAGGTTAATTTGGCAATATCCATTTAAATTACAGATGTATATACATTTTGACATAGCAAGTCTATCTCTGGAAATTTATTCACCAGTTAATTTTGCACAGGCAGGATATATCTAAGCACACCGTTATTCATTACAACAATGTTTATAGTGGAAAAATATTAATAATAGACATCCATCAATAGTGATTGTTCATAGACATATTAATAATTAAAATGGAGAAGCTGAACACTCTTCAATGTGACTATATATATAAATATATATATATTTTTTAAAGATTTTATTTATTTATCTTTAGAGGGGAAGGGAAGGGGAGAAGGAGAGAAGTATCAATGTATGGTTGCCTCTCATGAGTCCCCTGCTGGGAACTGACCTGCAACCCAGGCATGTGCCCAGACTGGGAATCGAACCTCGATCATGTGGTTGACAGGCCCGCGCTCAATGCACTGAGCTATGCCAGCCAGGGCTTATATATAAATATTTAATCCTCAAAACAATACTCATACAGCCTTATGAGGTTTATTATTGTTGTTACATTTATTTTAAAGATGAGGAAATGAAAAGCATTAAAAGATTACATAACTTGCTCAAGGTTAAAAAGTTGGTAGGTTGAACAACAATAAGATAATTTAAATTAAAAAAAAGTTGGTAGGTAGTGAAACCAGGTTTTAACCTCACTGTCTAGCACTTGAGTCAATGTTTAATATTCGATAGTGCTTGGGGGGGGTGTGGTGTTGGGTGCAGGGAAAGAGAGAGACTCCATGGGGAGTATTTAAAAACATAAATATAAATTAAAAATATACCTCAATATCACTAAAGGAACAGTGTGACTCTGAAGAATTCAACCTCTTAGAGCCTCGATCTTCTTTTTTCTTATCAGCAGAAAAGTTTTTTTCCTTATTAAGACAATCAATTTAAACCACATCCAAGGCCTTAGCTCACAGACACAAACCAAAGTAGCTAGTTAAAGCCCTAGATATTGAGATATGGGCCATACGATGGGGGAAATGCTCGCCCTCTGAAGCTTACACCAAACTGCTCCATCACAGCTGAGCCTGGCTGGTGTTTGGGTGTGCTTGAGGGTGAGTACAGCTACAAAACCAAATGAGAACAGCTGTTTCTGACAAGAACTGAAGCATTCTAAGAAGAGGGCTGGAAAAACTTAGTACCTCGAGACAGGGCCTTGGGTGGCCTTGCAGAGAGCCACGGCGGAGAAGCAGACTTTCGTTTGTTCACAAATCAGCTGGTCCTGCGCACTGGCGCCGTGGTTCACTGGGAAAGGCATTCCTCCAACATGTTCATAGAGGTGCCCATCCACACTGGTACATGGAGTAAATTGGAAGTTCACCATGTCATCTACCCGATAGTGACCTTCCTGTGCCGCGGCCTCATGGCCTCATTCTCTTCAAAGCATTTTGCTCTGTCTTCAGGAGACAACTTCTTCACTTCACAAAGAAACTGTTTCGGGACTGACTCATCCTCAAATTCCATTTTGTCCTGATTACTGACCACTGCATGTATAAGCCCGATGATGCCACAGGAGTCCCAGTGCTCTGCCTCATGAAGTACACTTCAGGACTGACTTGTTGTCCCTTCAGTTCTTCACCTATTTTTTCCTGAAGGATGGAAACAGCAGCAATGCACAGGCAGGCACCTAACTGAGCTCAGAGCCTCCTCTTGCAGCTCCAGCCTGTCCACACAGCCTCTGGTGGGTAAACGCCAGCCAGGCCCGCACTTAGTTCCGAATTTTGGGGTTAATCTCCATGGGTTTGAACTGCATGTTCACAAAAGGCAGGTGAAATCACAGCCAAAAAAGAGAAGAAAAACTTCCATTTCTTCATCTGTGCAATATAATAATAAATAATAATAGTAAACCTACATCATATAGTTTCTGTAGACTAAAAAATGATGCTGAAAAGTACTATTGAAATTCTCAAGTTTCATACAAATGTTAGCTTGATTATATATGGCTCAGTAATTATATCCCCTTAATTTTTGGAACCTACTATATTTTCATATTACCCATATCTCACTATTTTAAAAGTGGTATTTTTTGTTTTCAAACTTTCAAAGTCCAGATTATAGGGATTTGTTGCAATGAATGACATGGTAGTGAGAGAATCTTGCTCTGTGTGGTGACAAATTTTGGAGGCTGATTTATACGATGGCAACAATAACAAGTGTCATGGTAGCAGCTAACCCTCATTTTACATTTATAAAGTTATCAAGCACTATTTTAGATTATTCCATTGAATTCTCACAAGAACTCAATAGCTATTTATTGCTGTATTACCTCCATTTTCCAGATGAAATTTTGAGACAAAGAGAAAGTAAGTAATTTACTCTACTTACACACAGCCAATAAGAGGCAGAGCTGACTGTTTCCTTCCCAGAAATCTAGCGGCAGAAGCTGTAATCTTTCCCACTATGCCATTCTGTTTCTCTGAATTTGTCTATAGAAGTAGTTTTCTCTTAATGAGTGTGCTGTTCTGTCCTATAAATGCTTCATCTCTAACATCACAGATTAGGCAGCAGGTGTGTAGAAAGCTAATTACTATTCTGGTACTCAACAATAGACCTTGCAAAGAGTTACCCTTGTGTTTAATTAACCACCTATTAATAAATTTGCTCCAAAACTTGGCATTGTGGCATTGGAGTTGTCCAGTGATACCAGATCTTGTCCATCCTCTCAGAAGATGGAGGCATGCCTTCCCCATCATCTCAGACAGATGGACTTCTATTCATATATATTCAGGGAATTAGAGACCCTCTGAGTTAGCACATTCCATTATCAATAGTTCCAGCTATCAGAAGTTAATTCTTACACAAGATTGAAAGACATTCATTTCCTCCCTTCCACTCCATATAGGTTCTATTTTTCTGCTACAAACAGCAACTTTTATTTCTATTGTATATGATAGGCCTTCAAATATTTGAAGAAAACAATCATGTTTTCTCTAAATCTTCTTCTTTTAAAGTTAAATATTTCCATGATCTTTCCAAACCTCTCGCTCAGCTTTTACAACCATCAGCATTCTGGTCACAGTTCTTTGTGTGAACTCCAATGTGTCGACTCCTGTCTTAAGTGGTGGTGTCAAGTTCTGAGTGTAGTGGGATCACTGCTTCCTTTTATCAGTATGCCAGGTGTCTTCTTAATGCAGAGTATGTTGCTTGCCGCTATATCAGAACCCACTGAAAATGTATTTACAATGTAAAAAGTATGTATTAGTGGGCACTGGAATTTACACTATTTTCCCAATGTATAGAAGGTGGCAAAAATTAATGACATATTCAAATTTTTGTATATAATATGTACCCAAGATATAATATATATATATCTTGGGTGGCAAAAAGTAATGGCATATATCCCAATTTTCTTGTATATGATATGTACCTATATTTTTGGCCCAAACTTTCAGGAAAAAATTGCTTATTTTAATTTTTAATTCAAGTATTTATTTATTTATATTTAGAAACAAAACCAATTATTATATTCTGGGGTATTATTTCACATATGGATATTATTATTGCTTTCTAGAGTTATGCTTTTAACATATAAGCATAAATAAAAGAATTGAAAGCATTTATATACATATGAAATTAGTACTATACATGTATAATGTGCACCCTTATTTTCCCTTCAAAAACTTGAGCAAAAAAGTACACATTGTACACAGCAAAATACAGTAGTTCTCTTATGTGTGTAAATCTCTAAGTGACTTAAATATTTATTTTGCTTTTAACTGAAGCTGAAAATTACAAAATTCTTAAAGTTTCTTATTAAAAATATTTATTATTTGCCAGTCAGTAACACAGTAAGTTCCTATAACAAATTCAAATCACTAAAAGGCTCAACTAGATATATTTTCTTTGTTCTCTTTTTATTTTATTTTATTTTATTATTATTTTTTCATAATATTTTAATTTAATTCTTGTTCAAGTACAGCTTTCTGTTTTATATTCCCAACCCTGCCTGCCCCCCACCCAATGCTCTCCACCTCCCTCCCATTTCCACCCCCCACCCTTAGTTATTGTCCATGTGTCCTTTATACTTGTTCATGTGAGTCCATCCCCTTTTCCCCTATGATTCTCTCCCCTCTCCCCTCTGGGCCCTGACAGCCTGTTCCATATTTGAGTGTCATTGGTTGTATTTTGCTTGCTTGTTTGGTTTGTTTAGATTCCTGTTAATGGTGAGATCATATGATATTTGTCTTTCACCGCCTGGCTTATTTCGCTCAGCATAATGCTTTCCAGTTCCATCCATGATGTTGCAAAGGGTAGTAGTTCCTTCTTCCTTTCTGCAGTATAGAATTCCATTGTGTAAATGTACCATAGTTTTTTGATCCAGTCATTGACCGATGGGCATCTAGGTTGCTTCCAACTCTTGGCTATCGTGAATTGTGCTGCTATGAACATTGGGGTGCATAGGTTCTTTTGGATTGGTGTTTCAGGATTCTTAGGATATACTCCTAAGAGTGGAATTGCTGGGTCAAAAAGCACGTTCATTTTTAATTTTCTTAGAAAATTCCATAGTATTTTCCATAGTGGTTGTACCAGTCTGACTGGTACAACCTCTTTGTTCTCTTTTTAGAACTGATGAAGACAAAAATAGAGAAACCACTAAAGACCTGATTCAATAACAACCACAAAGCATCTTACAGGGGTGGTGCACATCTGTCCTAGTTTTTTATGCCTTCTCCATCTGTAATTCACTGAAATACTATGTACTGTTGAATTTGATTAAAATTCAGCAGGTATTTATGGAAGAGGTACTATTTGTAAGTTGCCTGTGCAAAGTACTGTAGGGAAACATTCATATCATGAACAAGACCTGAATTCTGCCATCACTGGAATCTCTTCCAGAAACTCTAAGACTTTAAAGTGCATTTAGAATTTTGAAATAAATCTTATTATGATTAGTTTTGTGTAAACTGTGTATGGTGCTTTAAGTTTGCAAATGATCCTTACTAAAACAGTATAATTTACAACATTTGTGGAATATAGACTATGTGCTAGGTACTAGATGAGAAATTTTATGTGTATTCTCATTTCATCCTCAGAACAAACTTCTGAGATAGGTATAATTTAGCTCATTTTAGTGAACATTGACTCAGGCTCTGAAAACATAAATAACTTTCCTAAGGACCATAGAGCATTTAAAGGCAGAAACACAATCCAAATTCAGGTCAAGAAAATCTCCAGGTATGAGCTTGATCTTTTGTGTGGATTATATTTCTTATATTAATAGACATGTCAGAAAACTAACAATTCTATCTGCTCATTATGGAAGAATTTATTGGCCTGTTGATGCTCTTCTGGGGTTCTTAACTTAGTTTTCATTGCACGTCTGGAAACTTTTTCCTCTGAAATTCACAACCAGCTCCTACTGCTATAGTCACGACTCACCTGCAGAGTTCACAAATGCGGGAAGAGAGAAAAGGGAATAGTGGTAAGTCAATTTAGCATCCAATCAAAATAGTATTGCAAGACTGGTGTTCTGGCTGCAGCTTTTGTGGGAAATAGTTGACTGCTATTTCAAAATAACCTTTATCTAAATAATGTAACCTCATTTAAACATACAGGTCTTCTGGCCATATTCAGTGTGTCCTTAAGTGTTTTATCGTTGAGGATTGCCTATGGGCAAGATGAGAACTCTGTTTTTTTAATACTCTTTCCCCTGCTTTTGCAGGAAGAATAGAAAAGGCTACGTACTAGCTGCATTCTACCACAAGTAATAAATATCTTTCTAAGACAAAGGAGTTAGGCAGTGAGAGAAAGGCTTACTAAAATTCTTTTTCAAGTAGAAAATAACAGAGATGGTATCCTTTTTCTCAGTGTTCTCATAAATTTCACACAAGTATAATATATTTTGTTTTTATTCATTTTTAATTTGTGTGAAAGTAGTGTGTTTCTCTTTAACTTAATGGAACTTAGATTAAAACATGTCCTGTTATTTTAATCAGCATCAATAGGATACATCATGTACATGTAGTTTTCTGTTTTCTTGGCAGAGAACCTAAAAAAAGTTAAGACTGGGTCAATAAGAAACATATGTATATACAAAATCATAATTTATTATTTTATTAGACCAGTGTTTAATTATTACATGTATTTTTGTGCTGAATACTTACACATAAATTAATGCAAACCACAGCAAAAGTACTAATGGAATGTTCCATCTAAACATAAGTGAGTAAACAGAACAGAAACAGCTGCTGCAAAGACCCTGTTTTTGAGTCTGGGCTTCATAATAGATAGCAGTTTGGAGAATTTTGGCTGCTGCCATTTACTGACATCTGTTCAGACTGTACTATTTCCACTCAATATTTGATCAGCACACGCACAGTGTAGCACATAGTTCCCTAAGTCAGAAGACGTACATCAACACCAACTCCTAATTTATTGTGTAGTGCATTGTACTTCTAAGCTCTTTATCATCTTTTGTTTAGCAAGTCTATTCATGGGGTGTTTATATATGTAAGTGTCCACAAATAAATCGAATTATTTGTAGAAAATACATGAAACAGGAAAAAAAAATTTGCTGTATTTTAAAATTCCACCTGTCTACCCCTGGACCACTTATTTATGAGAAGCCTTCATTATCTGGTTTTCAAACAACCAAAAACTGTCTTACCTGCTCAGTCCCCCATAATTCCATTTGCTTTGGACCATAAAAGCAAAAGGATTATGTGAGCATAGGTTGAGTATAATTGGACCCTACCTTGTTACACAGGGGACAGAAAACTTATACTAAAGCTTTATCTCGGTATCATTTGAGTGAGTAAACTATGAATTTTTAAAAAATTATATAGGAAACTCATGTTGTCTTCTCAATTCTCCTAGATGTGTCTCTCACAATTATCTTTGTTTTCATTCTGCCATTCAAACACTGTGATGGATATCTCTTGGCATTTTCAGTAAGAAACATTGTTCATAAATATTGTCTAGAAGGAAGGTTGTAAGGATTTGAAAAGTCATGGTGAAAGCTGGGAAGAATAAATGAGATTGAGAAATTTTATAAGCAGTGAGAGGTCTGGGCTTCAAGGACACTGGTTGGTCAGTGGGTGTTTTACTGAGGGACCATCTCTGGTGGGCTGCCACAGAACTCTGTCCTTGGACCTGTCACATTGATAATTTTCATCATTGCTTTGCATACTCATGAAATTCAAATGATGCAGCATACCAAGGAATGCAATGTAATCTCACCAGGTTAGAAGTGGCCAAGTCTGAAAGGAGAAAAGTCCCAAAGTCAGGCCTTTTCTCAAATTAGCTCTAATTATCACATGTGTAAAGTAAAGATTGTTATTATTAAAAAATAAGTACTGTTAAAACTCTACTTTGAATGTCAAAAAGAAAAAGAAAGGTGAGGCAGAAGGGATGGAGGAAAAGAAAGAAAAGATAAGTGAAAGGAAGGAAGGAAGAAAAAGCAGGCAGAGAGGAAGGAGGACGGGAGGAGTGAAAGTGGCAAGCAGTTGAGCTCTTTAAGATTTTTTTCTTTGTATTCCTCTACTATGTAACGGGGCCTCTTGCCTTCCAAACCAACCTTTCTAGAATGCATAGTCTCTGTTTGACACCTACAACGTCCAGTTCATTTTCCATGCATGAAAAGTGATTAAGACTTTAAGAGTTCTCGTGCATAATTCTCCCTGTTCTCTAATTCAACGTCTCCTTGCATCTGTTCTATTCAAATAATTATCAGTCTTTGCAAGAAGAGACACATGTTCTTATCTCAGTGTTTTAACTGAACAGAAAAGCATAACAACACCTGAAATGGAATACGGTTTCTATGTTAAAAGACAGTTCCTTGAATAGATGCATTAATAAACATTTATGTGGGAGGGACACCTTTTCAGAGTTTAAGCCTCTGGGCTTTTGGAATCTAGACAGTGAATCACGTGCTCTGTTTGTTCTGCTGAATTGAAATTGACAGATATGTTTCATTTACTCTGTTCAATATTATGAAGCCTTTTCCTCATTTGATTTTAGTATATTCCCCCTGAAATATTTACTCCAGTAAGCAAAAGCAAATATTAGGTTTTACACCCCATTTAGTGGAGTAAGAGTAATGATGTCCTGACATCAGAGAACCAAATACTCCAGCTTATTTTTATGAAAATAATTTTCCCAGGTATATTGTCCTCCGTAAATCACCCATCCCTCCCCCTCAATTCATGTTTCTTGAGATTGCAAGAAAACGAGAGACTACGGCACAAGTAGCTCATTTCTAAGTACTTTCCTAAATCCTTTAGTTTTATGAATTACCTTTAGCCTTTTTCCACTCATGAGGGAAAACTTTTCCGCCTCATTAAATCTTTAATGCAATGTGCTGCATCCACGCTACATTATTATGTGTGACATTAGGTTGTATATTTCAGAGTAACTGTAATGTTACTTGCAAACAAGCTGTTTCTTTGCCCTGCAGGTAGAACTAAAGAGGTACGCACAGGAAACAACTACTTGCGTTGCTCTTTTTCTTAATGGAGTAAGTCTGAGGATCAGGAGACTGAATGGCTTAGCACTGAACCATGTCCAGGAATGAATGGTTGCTGCTACTTTCCCTGCAGTGTCTTCTCAGCTTGATATCTTGCTGTAAAGAATTTCATTTAATATAAGGAGAAGGGTAAAAGGCTAGGTCCTTGGGGACCCTTCTAGAATGAACTATTCTTATTAAATTCACTTTCTCTTTGTATCAAAAAGGAATACGCCTCTCATCTCTGGTAAATATAGTCTCATCTATCCAGTAAATGTAAGGATTGCCTCAGAGTGAACTGGAATGGCACTTAGTTCAACTTGGGGAAGACCATATTTCTCCAGCCTGTAGAAAGATGACAGTTTAGTTTCTAAATAGCAGAAGAAAATGAAATGTTCTATTGGCTGTGCATGCAGGGCTCTGTAACACTGCCGTAATCAATGTTGTCCACAAAACGGACTGATTCGAAAGTCCCAAAGATGAGATTAATAAATTGAATCCAGAAAGTCTAAAATTGTGGAAAATTAGTTGGGCACACTACCTGTGACTTTCTAGTGTCATGTGATATAGTTAGACTCTGCAGTGTTAATGGATAAGCTGGTTTATTCAGACCTCTACCTCTTCTAGATTCCGTTAGCTCTCTTATTTGTTGTGGTTGCCACTGACTCCTCGGTAGACTTGGGAATATTACTGAAAAACCTTTTTTCCCTCAGTTTTCTGACCAATGGGATATCAGCCAGGCAAAAAAAAAAAGGAGAAGAAAGGAAAGCACTTGAATAGTCAGAGTGCCATAGGAATGAGAATTTCAGCAGGGGTATTAGTTCAAGCAAACCTAACTAGCACAATAGAGAGCTATACAAAGAGGCTAGAGTGGAAGTTTCCATACTTTCTCAATTCATGGCATGCTTTGTGCCTCCATATTTTTTTGCAGTGCCTTCTAAAGCAACTGAAATATGCCACTGTACTTAGGGTCAAACAATGTGATAAATGTTTCTGTTTAGTAACTTGTCATTTAAAAGGTAACACAGCCCTGACTAGTGTGGCTCGGTTGGTGATTGTCCCGTGAAGCAAATGGTCACCACTTTGATTCCCAGTCAGGGCACCTGCCTCAGTTGTGGTTTCAGTCCCTGGCTGAGGCACATATAAGAGGCAACTGATTAGTGTTTTTTCCCTTCCTTTTTCTCTCCCTTCCCCTCTCTCTAAAACTAAGTAAATAAAATCTTTAAGAAAAGATAATGCACATAAATTCAGACAGTATAACAATTTCTTTTCTTCATAAATAACCTCAATTGCTTACTAATGGGGTATGTTTGCCAGCTGGCTTTTTATCACAGCATCCACTGAAAACTTTGCTTAACAAAGGTACAGCATTGCTGGAAATTAAAGTAAACTAAAACAGCTCAAAATGCTAACAACATTCTTAAAGGAGTATAGCACTATCTAAGGTTAAAACTGAGAGCTAGCTTGAGTTGGTTGTTTGGTATATTTTCTTCAGACATTTATGGATCCCACAGTGCCTTTGTGAGTTCACTGCAGTGCCCCGGGCACCTCTGCACAGAGTTTCAGAACAAGGGCTGCACAGATCCTAGAGAGTGTTGAAGTGCACAGAAAGTTGAATGGTGTTATAGATCCCAGACTACTGGAGGGTCTTCATTAGGCAAGTACAGGAACAGACATAATAGATAAAACTTTCCCCAACAAGGAGACTGAAGTCAGAGAATTGAGTTCAAATGCTTGATGGGGGCCTAGTGAGTGTGATGTGGCAAAGGGAATAGAAAGTTAGCCAAGAAGAATTTCAAGAGAATAGGATGGAGGCAGTAATCCGATATAAATAACAAAGTGAAAATAATATTGTATTGCACCTACAGTTTTCCGTCTAAGATAGAGAAATAAAGCAATTGGCTTGAGCAAATCATGGGAGTTGGGAAAATAATCAAGTTTATTTCCCAGGAAGATCCAGATAATGAGATTAACTGTGGGTACCTTGAGTGTTTGAGACATTATTGAACAATCACTCAATATACGACTGTTAAAGGCTGAATTGTACCTATCCATAAATTTCGATGTTAAATTCCTAACCCCTAGAACCTCAGAATGTGACTGTATTTGGAGAAAGGCTCTTTAAAGTAGAAATTTAGTTAAGATGAGATAGTTAGGATTGTCTGTAATTCAACATTATTGGTGTCTTTTTAAGATGAGGAAATTAAGGCACAAATACAGAGGAAGTCCACATGAAGACATAAGGCAAAGAGGGCCATCTATATGCTAAACAAGAGGCCTCAGAAGAAACCTACCCTGCTGATAGGTTGATTTCAGATTTCTGTAGTTGAAGCCACCCAGTCCCTGGTACTTGCTATGAAAGAATGAGCAATATAGGGACACAGCACAGGATGGAAGATAGGGGTTGAAGAACAGGCTATAAATGTATAGAAATGTAGTTCAATCAATGAGAGGAATGGAAAAGTCAATGAGAAAGACTAAGTAAAATGGAGTAAGAGTCTTGAGGACATCTGTACAATGAATAAACAATAAGAAAAAATGTATTTGTAAGTGAGATAGAAGTATGACCAGCTGAAGAAGGAGTCTCAGGATAGTTTAGTGCAATAGAAGACAAAGAAGTCAAGAATCTTTAGAACTATTACATGTCACATAACGATTAAGAATAAAGCCGAACAGAAGGTCCATTAGTGGTTGCTGGATAAAACTGATAAATGACCTTTCATGAACACTTTAATGGAGCACTAGGTGTGAAAGACAGAGTGTAGTAGATAAAATAAGAAAGGGAGAATGGGTAGGAATGAAGACAATGAGGGTTAATACCCCTATTACAGAGTGTGACAGTAAAACATACATAACCGTGGATAATACTTAGAGGAGACAGTAAAGTCTATTGATGATTGTCAGCACTGTGCACATTCGATTTGATGGAGTGATTGAAGATTGGGATATTTGAAGGGATTATAGGAGAGTGGGGAAGCAAGGACATGGAGGAGTCCAGCAAAGGTGGCATTTCAGAGATGGAGCAGTAGCTAGATGAAGAAGAGGCAGAGAATTCTTCATCCACACCTGTACAAAAGAAAAATTCATATTCTGAATATTCTGCAAGTTTTTCTTCCCCAAACACCATCCCTCAGAAAAGAAGTCCTGTCTTATAACCGACTCAACTTGTTACAAAGACTTTCATGCGACAGTTATGTCCTCTTTGGGGAAGATGTTAGCTGAAAACAACACCAGGAAATACTTGGTTTAAAAGATTTTTGGCTGCGAACCATACGATCGCGGTTCAATTCCCAGTCAGGGCACATGCCTGGGTTGCAGGCCAGTTCCCAGGAGGGGACACATGAGAGGCAACCGTACACTGATATTTCTCTCCCTCTCTCCTTCCCTTCCCCTCTAAAGATAAATAAATAAAATTATAAATAAAAAAAAGAGTTTTGGAATTAAAGAGAATATAGAGACAAAGGAATTTAACAGGGAGTAAATAATTATTCCTAGGGATACAGCTTCTGAGTTGTAGGGTAATATCTTAAACAATCATATTAAAATATTACTTAAGTCTTTGACTAAGTAGTAATATAAAGGTGATCATAAATATACCTCTAGGATGAATAAAAAGGACAGTGATTCTAATAATATAGAAATGTGTACTTGTGGCTTGAGGAAAGAAATCTGAGAATAGTATGCATCTTTCCCAAACTGTTTTCACACACTTTAGGTGGAAGTAAAATGAGTTCACTTATGAACATTGGTAGATGGTACAAAAACTGTTCTAATAACACCAAAACACAGGTGTCAGAGATGCGTGAAAGAGTGGGTGGAAAAGTACTTTATGAAATATGAGTGAAAAAACAATTTTTAATTTGTGTTACTATTATTATTATAAATCCTCAGGATAATAGGTTGAATTAATCTTACTACTTAGTTTATGTTTTATATTATCATCAATCTGCATAAGGCCCCTCTCTTTTTTGGATATAGTTATTTGTTCCTTTTTCTAAATTTCAACCTCATTCTTTTCCCATATTATACTATTTTATATACTATATGATTTTTATAAGCATTATAAGTGCATATGGAAACAACAGTAATGAAGTAAATATTGCAACAAATCGAACACTTTTCTATTTCATCTAAAGTTTTAAAAGCTTGGAGACTGAAATTACAGTGTGGCTCTTTTATTGGCAAAATGGGAATTGCCTTCAGTTACCTTTAATTCTAAGGGTTTTTTTGGAGGGGATATGTATGGTAATTTCTTAAATTAAATATGAGAATTAAAGTGGATTTTTTCTCTTTGGGGAAGTAGTAGAGGCCATATTCCAGAAAAATAAAAATTGTGATCCAAACTTTTATTAGTTGAAACATATTTGGAAACCCAAATGTTTTGCAGCATTATAGATTTATGTCCAATATCCTTTCCAAACTCAATCCCTACCTTCTGCTAAATATTTTTGTTAAATTAGAAAATTCTAAACACTTCAGTCCTCTTTGAAGTATATGAAGGATGCTTTTTTATGCTAGACACCTCTCATTGAGAAAATATCTGGCTAACTTTAACAAGTATGCTATGTGGTACCTTGGATGTTTATCTTATTAGAACCAAAAACCTTTTATGTAGATTTTCCCCTCATTACTCACAATAATACCAAGTGCTATGGTCTAGGCTGATATTTATTATTTTATACATGAGAAGACATTAGAGTAAGGCTATTTCTTAGGGGAGTCAGGAGAATAAATGTTTTCTGAATTTTAGTTTCTTATAGAGCACCATCCACATAATGAGCACTTGGAAGACATTTCAGAGCGTCAATTAAAAAACCCTGTTTAATCTGTCAGAGTGAGCCATGGCGGGATTCCCTGTGGACCAACTTCGGGAGGAATCAGGTTCCTCCTCCTCCATCCAGTGCCTCCCAGGGAAGTGCTTTGTGGTCAGGCTGTGCCCTGTGAGGTCATGTAGAGCCCACAGCTGCAAGGCTGATCTTTGCTTGTCAGCATGGAGAGAACAGCAGAATACAAATCATCAGCTTTGTTTTATGAATATCTTTATTTACAGTGCTGGTGTGGAATTTTGTTAAAAAAAGGAGTATAGGATTTGCATTGAATCTGTCACTCAAACTCCGATGTTGATTCCTGTCCTATAAATGATCTTGCTTTCCTATTTTTTTTTTCTTTTCTACAAGGTGACTGTCAATGTCGGGCAATGTAAGCCTCAAGTATCCTTTGTATGAGGCTTAGCATGCATGTTGGAAGGGAAGACATTTGTTTAATGAAAAAGGGTGATCGCATTCATTCAAGCTAAGCATAATTGATTGCACACAGGAAAATGTATTTTCTTTGGGAGTTTTGATTGCATTTATCATAATGTAAAATGTGATGCTATTCTTTTACTTCTTTGCCCAACAGAATTTCTCAGCTTAGCTTATAGTCTATGTAAAGTGCCTGTCAAACGGAATGATGTCTTTGGTGAAAGCATTTAGACCCACAGAAAGGGAGTGGCCCTCGGGGATGGCTAGACATCTCCCAATTTTGACAAAGATCCTTTTCTGTCTGGAAATTGGAAAGCTCAAGCTATAGACTAGGAAAATGACAGAAAAGGCTATGTTTGGCTTTATGGAACTTAACCTATTTCTGCAAGTCTGCAATACTGGGGAAAATAATACCTGAACTGATATTTGTGTCAGGCTTGCTGTTGATTGCTAAGGTTCATAGATAAAGGTTACTCTTAAAGAAATGTCTATCATTCTTACCCTGCACTCTTGGGGTTTCTGCATTTTCCAAATTCTGCCCTCTAGAAAAATAAAATGATTTAAAAATAATAAGCGAAATGTGATTTAATAGCCCATCTCCTGTCTTGTAATGATTACGTATCTCCTCTCTGGTAGCTCACCGCAGTTGGAGGACAATTAACATTTACTGTATCATATGACCTTGAAGACAAGGAAGAAGAAGAAGAAGAGGAAGAAGAAGAAACAGAACATGTACTCCAGTTTATGGTTATCTTAGAGGTAGAGTATGAAGAAGGTCATTTATGCTCAACTGTTTTACATCATTATATTATTTGAGGTTATTCCTTACTTGGTTGATTTGATGTTAATTTATATAATATGATAGAAAAATATTATATCTTAGAAATTTGTTCTTATGCCAGTCTTATCTTTCACTCTTAGATATATCTAGAAAACTGAGTGTATTCTTTGGTTTTCAGTAAGGAAGAAGACCTTCAGACCAGACTTGGAATTTGAATTAAAAATGTAATGACCATGTTCTGAAGAACATAAATATGATGAAAGTGTTTAGGCAAATGCTGATTTACATAGTTGTATTATTTTCCATCTCCAAATGCTTCCAAGTAGAATTTGTCTACTTCATTTATATTAGTCAGAAGTAAATAAAAAAACTTGTTTATTTAGATGTAGTTAAATTTTAACTTCAAAATTCATAATTTAGGGAAGAAAGACATGGGAGAAGCTGTTGTCTGGATTTGAAGGGCCATAGGCAATTCTGAAATGCTGGAAGCTTAAAGTTACCTTAGAGGTCCTCTCTCATCCTTTCTCACACCCCACCCTCCAACACTCACACACAGCCAAAGGCACACACTTGCACACACACATTTATGAGCTCAGATAGGTCTATGTTGATTGAGCCCCAGGCTCTGTTGTTCTTTTTTTTAAATCTTTTTTTAAAATTTAATTATTTGTAAAGTACAGTTTTCTGTTTTTTACTCCCATCCTGTTGTTCTTAATGGGACCTTTCATGCACGTGAATCAATGACAAAAATTTTCCTCCAAAATGAATATTTACAATATTACATGAAGTGGATGTGTCGGTGTCTATGAAAGTAGAAGTATACCTTAGAATGCCTTTAAGATAAAAGGGTTCTCTAAATGTAAAATGTTAAGAAATTACATGTCATTAATATGGATGAACTAAGATAAGAAGGATAATCTAGATCAATCTAGTATTTCCTGTTATGATACCTTTATCCTATAGTGTGAAAAAACAGAATTTTCTCTTGTTTTGTTTTTTTCAATGTAGAAAAGTTCTTCAAAACAATTACTTAATACTCTATTCAAAGTTTTCTTCCCTATTTTCCTGTACAACCCTATTCATCATAAAAATATATTTGAAATATACAATTGTTGTGCACTGGTATAACATCAAAGTATTTGTAATCATATCTGCGTTTCCAGGTATCTATTATTTTAGTTGATGGTGGAAACAAAGTCATGCATAACCAAGAAGCTTATCTTTTGTAATGTATCTGGTTAAGGCTGTGATTTAAAATGCCTTCCCTGTCTTTCATTTGTGTATCGCAAACATGCTGAATGACAGAGAAAGCCAACCTGAAACTAAAAACCAATTCTCAAGAAGTGGAGAATTCAACTAGGGACACTTTTTATCTTTTTTTTACCCTTTTTTCACAGGTTTACCCTTTCACACTTTCTTTTCTCTTTTAGGGAAATGACTTGAGAATCAGTGCAGCCCTAGATGAGGTGTATCTGAAACCATCTGAAGACCATGTTACTGTATCGTTACTCAAAGAAGATTTATTTACCAGACACGGCACAAATTTTCCAGTCAGTAGAAAAGAGTTCATGACAGTACTTGTGGATTTAAAGAGAGTCCTCATACAAATCACAGACAGCCTTGGGGTGGATGCCATCTTCAGGTAAACTCAAGAACTACATCTCCCAGTGTTTACAGAGTTACCTTGGTGCAAACGGGCCTGTGTTAGGGTGGCCTGGAAGATCTCAGGGAGTTATTGTCTTCCATTTGTAGATAATAATGGAGAGCTGGGGTTCTAAAAAGTGTTTTTATTAGGGCTTTAAAATTTTAAATACCTAGAATGAATTTGTCTTAGCCCTTTATTAGTATTGGTTATATATTAGCGGTTCTGCCAGAACATGGGATAAAAACAATCCCTAAACTGAGAAATGCTACATTGGAAAATTAAGTCTCCATTATGATTACTCAGATAACAGGGAATTAAAGACATGTGATTCCAGAATATCCATATTTAGAGAGTTGTGTGTAAAATATTTTCTTCCATTAATTAATTAATGAGTTTCTGACTTAATCATATACAGTTTGTAATGAGAAGTGCAAGCACCTTCATTTCAATACCCCCAAGTCTCCTTATAAAACACTGTAAAACTGTACTGGTTGCATAGTGTGAAAGAAAGAGGAGATTTGGAGCCCACCAGGCTAGGAATTCAGTGAGCTCATTGCTGACTGTATGCATGACTTTTGGCAAGTGTTTGGTCCTTGTGGGAACTTGATTTCTTCAAGCATAGAGTGGAGATAATGCTGCCTGCTTTTCAGGGTCATGGTGAAAATTACTGTATTTTGTTATGTATAATAGGTACCCAGGTTTTTGTCTCAAGCTTTCCAGGGAAAAGTCTTTCATTTTAATTTTTAATTCAATTTATTTATTTATTTATTTATTTATTTATTTATGTTTAGAAACAAAATTAATTATCATATTCCAGTGTATTACTTTGCATATAGATATTGTTATTGCTTTCTAGATTTACACTTTTAACACATAAATATACATCAAATAATTAAAAGTACTTATATAGACATGAAATTCATGCTTCCCATGTAGTACTTGCGTAGAGAAATAATGTGCATCCTTATTTTTCCCTCAAAAATTTGGGCAATAGTGCACATCATACCCAGCAAAATGTGGTATGTGTTCTCCAAATTTTTTTTTCTTAAAGAGAGAACTTTCTGACTTGCATCAAATGTGCCGATGTCTGACTTACTAAAGACTTCCCTTTAAAACAATGACATTTGTCTGACAAAATTTAAACTTCACCTGTGTCTGAATGAGCTGTTTCTTTCTCCTTTTCTATTCTAGTAATGAGTAACTGGCTATCATGTCAACTACCTTTTGAATCAGATTCAATTAGCTGATTGAATTGGACCCCAAACCAACAATTTGGCCTACCCATTATCAAAGCAATGTCTCCAATCCTGGTTTCTGTACAAGAGGGGTTTTTTTTTGTTGATATCTGCCCCCCATCCCCATCATTTGCTTGTGCTGCCCATGCCTGTTTTACCTTTCAACTGCATGTAATCATCATTGCCATCTCCTGAAGGACGGAACTGCGAGGTCGTAAACAGAGCCCTTGCTAAACCATGTACCTCTTTGCATAGGAAATTCTGCTAGAAGCTGTGTTAAAATGCCATGAAGATGTGAAGCAGCACTTAGGAATTAGTTAGGTTTTTCCCCATTTGGTAAATAGAGATTGCCATGATGTTTAAACAGTATAAAGAAATGAGTCCTCTGGCTTTCAAAATGAATGACAACCAAATTGACAGAAACTGGCTAGGAGGCTTATTTATTTTTGTCAGCATTGTTTCTCAGACCAGTTCATCCAAAGGCATTTCCCCCTGATTTATGTCGGATAATTTCAGTGTCTACCCATCTTAAAATCATCAGTTTCATGTGAAGTCTTTCGAAGTTTTCTCACACACGAGTGACATGTTCCCAGAGCATGGCTATGTGAACTGACCCGCGAGCTAATTTAAGCAAGTGACTGCATTCTGGTTCAGAAGTAAAAGCCAATGTCAGATTTGAAACCTCTACCCCCTTCAGGTTAACTGAAAGTCAGCGTGAATCCTGAGTCAGTAGGCTTGTTACATTTTATTTATCTCTGATCTGCTAACAGATTGACTTATATTTGTGTAATTCATTATGTGAATTGATTTCAACTTGTCTTGCACATTAGGCTTCTAGCTGGGTATACAGTTTGTGTGTAAGCACAAATAAATTGAGTTATCTCAACAAAAAATGAATGCGTAGAGTGATTTAAGTAGGATTTATTTCTGTGATACTTCGCTCAGCAAATGGACTTAGGTTCCTTCAGTTATGTGGTTGCAATAGTGCCCCTGTCCGCAGGGGGTATGATCCAAGACCACAGTGGATGCCTGAAACCACAGATAGTACCAAACCTTATATACTACGTTCTATACATACATACCCATGACAAAGTTTAATGTATAAATTAGGTACAGTAAGAGATTAACAAAAATAACTACTTATCATAGGACAAGTAAATTAATATACTATAACAAAACTTATGTAAAAGTAGTCCTCTCTCCTTCCACAGTAATTTTTATATTTTTCTTTTTTTAAAAATATATTTCATTAATTACCCCATTACAGTTGTTCTATTCCCCCCTTCATTCCCCTCCACCCTGCACACCCCCTCCCCCACTATCCCCCCCTTTAGTTTATGACCCTGTGTCTCAAGTTCTTTAGATTCTGTATTTCCCATAGTATCCCTGCCCTCCCCCTATCTATTTTCTACCTACCATCTATGCTACTTATTTTCTGTACCTTCTCCCCCCTTCCCCTCCTCCTACCCCCCTGTTTCTAACCCTCCATGTGATCTCCATTTCTATGGTTCTGCTCCTGATCTAGCTGTCCTCTTAGTTTGCTTTTGTTTTAGGTGTGGTTGTTAATAACTATGAGTTTGCGATCCTTTCACTGTTCATATTTTTCATCTTCTTTTTCTTATATAAGTCCCTTTAGCATTTCATATAATAAGGGCTTGGTGATGATGAACTCCTTGAACTTGACCTTATCTGAGAAGCACTTTATCTGTCTTTCCATTCTAAAGGAAAGTTTTGCTGGATAAAGCAATCTTGGCTGTAGGTCTTTGGATTTCATGACTTGGAATACTTCTTTCCAGCCCCTTCTTGCCTGTAAGGTCTCTTTGGAGAAATCAGCTGACAGTCTGATGAGAACTCCTTTGTAGGTGACTGTCCCCTTATCTCTTGCTGCTTCTAGGATTCTCTCCTTCATTTTAATCTTGGCTAATGTAATTATGATGTGCCTTGGTGTGTTTCTTCTTGAATCCAACTTCTTTGGGACTCTCTGAGCTTCCTGGAAGTCTATTTCCTTTGCCAGATTGGGGAAGTTCTCCTTTATTAATTGTTCAAATAAGTTTTCCACTCATGGCTGTTCCTCTTCCCCTTCTGGTACCCCTATAATCCGGATGTTGGAACGTTTAAAGATGTCCTGGAAGTTCCTAAGCTTCTCCTCATTTTTTTTAATTCTTGTTGCTTCATATTTTTCTGTTTGGTTGTTTCTTTCTTCCTTCTGGTCCACTCCCTTGATTTGAGTGCCAGTTTTCTTTTTATCGCTATTGGTTTCCTGTGCATTTCCCTTCATTTCAATTAGTTTAGCCTTCATTTATTCCTCTAATTTGTGACTAAAATCAACCAGTTTTGTGAGCATCCTGATCACTAGTGTTTTGAACTGTGCATCTGAGAGGTTCACTATTCCTTGGTCGCTTAGAATTATCAGCTCTGGGGCTTTGAGTTCTTGAGCCATATTTTGGACTATTCGTGCCTGTTACATTTGAGGAGTGGAGCCCTAGGTGTTCACTAGGGCAGGATAACTCAGTCGCTGAGTTGTGATGCTGTATGTGGGGGCGGGGTCAAAGAGGAGCAATGGCGGTCCCCTCTGCTGCTTCCTGACTCTGGAGCCTGCATGGTCTGTCTCACTTGCTCACTTTCCCGCTGATTTATCTGCGTGCAAATGTGTGACTACGGTCAGCCACCACCCTGCGCCCTCACTGGGTCCGCCTGTTGCCACCCCACACCTGGGATCCATCCATGGCTACCCGGGCACCTGGGTTGGGGGATATTTCCTGCCGGACCCTGCTCTGCCGCTGCCTCCACCCCTCTTACCAGTCCGGTTGAATGGTTTGTTGTTGTCGGACTCCGTATAGATCAATCTGCTGTGTTTTGGCTGCGTTTTTGTTTACTAGAACTTTGTTGTCTTTAAACTGGGTTGTGGGAGAAGGCACAGTGTTTCCACCTATGCCTCCATCTTGGCAGAAGTCCCCTAATTTTCATATTTTTCAATTCAAACCTATTCTATCCATGTGTGTAACCATCCCTTATTTGCCCTAGATGTCTTGGTGTTGCCTGTTTTAGGGGATCCCTTGCTGAAGTCACCCAAAGACTGAATGCTTTCTGGTGCAACACTTGGCCACAGATTAAGCCGAGAACCTTCACCTTTTCACTTAAAGGAAGCACTTGACGGCTGTTGGGGGTGTCTCAGTTGCCAGGATCACTACTCTTGTGTTCTGGGGCCATTATTTAGTAAAATGAAGGTTACATGAACACGAGCACTGTGATGCTCAACAGTCCACCTGATAACCAAGAAATATTTTACTGCATGACTGCAGGGTGGGTAGTGTATACCGCACGGATGTGCTGGGCCAAGGCGTGATTCACATCCCAGGCAGGACAGAGCTAGAGAGTGTGAGACTTCGTCACACCAGTCAGAACAGCATGCAATTTAAAACTTATGAGTTGTTATTTCGGGAAATTTTCATTTGATATTTTGGACCACAGTTGACTGCATGTGACAGAAATCTCAGAAGCTGAAACCATGGAAAGAGAAACTGTGGATAAGGGTAAACAACTGTAGGTGGCATTGAATAGTGAAAAGAAAACTGAGTGCAGGTCAGCATTTTGATTTTGTTCTCAACTCAGTCTTTTCATTGTTTTGCCCGTAAAAGTATCTTTGCCCTTTTTGGATTTCAGTCTCCTCATCTGTGAAATAAGGGGGATGATTACTGCTGGCCCAAAAGGGTACCACGAGAATGGAACACAAGGGCTGCAAAAGCGCTTTGCTAATGGCAAACCAGCATGCAAATCTGACGCATGTTTATCTGCCCTGCACCACTGCAAGGAATAGTCTTTTCTGCAAATTCCATTAAGACTTAGAGACATCTAGAATAAGGCATATACTAATATTTCTAAAATTGTGTTGGTTTTGCTGTTCTTCTTTTCCAGAATTCTGAGATGCCCATGCCATCAAATTAGTTGATCTCCTTCTCATTTTTCTCTTTCATGAGATGAACATACATATAGAAAAATTTTTATCTTTCTCTCGAGTGTAAGAAAAATAAACTTAACCGAAGTGTTCATCTTTCTCTTTTTAATTTCTCCAAGCTTTAGATTTAGTAGGAGTCTCGATATTTAACACAAGCAAGGAGCCTATTCAACTTTTCCTTAACACCTATTCAATACAAAATTTTGCCAAAAAAAAGTATCTTTTCCTTTTACCTTATAGGAGACATGAGTATGTTCATCAAATTTTTAATCTCTTTTTTCAAATATTTTATTTTCCTAAGCTTCAAGGGTAGATGTAATCATATGATTTGGTCTGGTTAATGAAATATAAGCTGAAGTGATGTATCACCCCCTACCCCACCAAAAAAAAAGCATTGACTTGCTAGTATGAGCCCTTCTGGATCTTAGGGAGCTACCCGAAGATCGACACAGCCTGAAATATTGATAGCACATAAGGATCAGGTGCCCTGAACAGTCACTCAGAACTACAGAAGCTTTTGCACGAACAAACTTTTGTTTACCATTAACCCGCTGAGAATTTAGAGTTGTTACCACGGCATAACTGAACCATCATAACTTTATTGTGATGCTCCCATGTACCTTTTTTGCTTTAAAATAAATACAGAATTTTTTAAGACAAGATGTTTTTACATGGCTTTCAGAGTAAATGTGGGGGACTTTTTTGGTATCAAAATATTTCNTTAATGAAATATAAGCTGAAGTGATGTATCACCCCCTACCCCACCCAAAAAAAAGCATTGCCTTGCTAGTATGAGCCCTTCTGGATCTTAGGGAGCTACCTGAAGATCGACACAGCCTGAAATATTGATAGCACATGAGGATCAGGTGCCCTGAACAGTCACTCAGAACTACAGAAGCTTTTGCACGAACAAACTTTTGTTTACCATTAACCCGCTGAGAATTTAGAGTTGTTACCACGGCATAACTGAACCATCATAACTTTGTTGTGATGCTCCCATGTACCTTTTTTGCTTTAAAATAAATACAGAATTTTTTAAGGCAAGATGTTTTTACATGACTTTCAGAGTAAATGTGGGGGACTTTTTTGGTATCAAAATATTTCTCAGTATTTATATAATAAATAATCTAGAAAAATTTCATATAAATAAGAGTTTTGATGATTATAAAAATAGTGTCAGTATAATATTTTCTTTTGAAATGAATGATGCAGGGGACCACCTGTGTAATTTGTAGAAATCATACTGATGAGGACTCTAGGACTCGGTATGCATGCAGCTGCTGAGGACCGAGCTGTGGGTAACAGGCTCAGCCAGGATCTAAACCCACCTGTGTTTGTTCCCCATAATCTTTGACTGCCTCCCAAATCTGTTCTGTCAATATTAGATTCATTCAGTCTGCCAACATTTACTGAGCACCTTCCCTGTGTATCTTTCTAAACTCTCAATTCCCTCTTCTATAAAATAGCAGAAACAATATTTGACTTTCAAGATTGGAGGCTAAGTAAGAAAATGATGTATCCCAAACACCTGCCATGCTATCCCGCATGTGTTGGGAGGCAACACAAGGTAACACGATGATCACTGGTTTGGGAGTCACACCTGGGTTTGGACTTGTGCTTCCCCGTTTGCTACCTCTATTACATGGACCAGGCACTTCTCTGAGACCCAGGTTATTGATTTGCAAATGTGGACAGAAGCACAATTACTGTGTTGGGTTCAATGGTCCCTAGATGAGATGTCTGTCAAGCTTACATTATAATGCACAGAAGATAGCAGACACTCAGTGCATAATGATCAATGCAATGTGACAGTTCTAGGCTAAGCAAAGGGGATACAAGGATGGACAAATGATCATTGAATTCAAAGAAGGCAAAGTCTGATATGAAAGGCTGACATACATTTACAATAGTATAACAGTGTAATAGAACTGTACGTAGTGCACACGGGTAGGACTAAGGTAGGAAGAAATGAATTCTGATGTTAACATTTAATATATTTTTGATGAGTGACTGAAAAAGTATCAGATTCTGTCAGTTATTCCCTGCTTTGATGTGGGATTGAAAAGTCTTGGGGAAAATGTTTAGCTCTTTCTTAGTTGGCCCACTCAGGCATTACCAGGGCCACTGAGTGAGTTTGTCTTCTCAGGAATGGAGTGGAAATTATCAGGCTCCTCAAATTCAGTGTCTAGTGGAGACCATGCAAGATAGAGGCTAAAAAGAGTTCTGAGTCACCATCTAATGTTTTGACAAAACAAAACAGAACAAAGCTACAAAATCTGCATCTATAATGGCTATCCCAAAGTAACATTTATTTAAGTAAAATTAAATGAAGTTCCATATTTAAAGAGTGGATAGAAAAAATTATTAATTTACAAAGTTTTAAGATACAAATCTTGTTTCAAATTTTTTTATTTTTAATTTTCTAGTGAAGCATAATATATCTAACTTTGGTGGAAAATATAGTAAAACAAAAATATTGGGAACAATCTTTAAGTCAGTACAAGACAATGTTTCTATAATTTTATTACTAGCTTATATATTTATGCATTTTCTCTTCATCCGCTAGCCCATCTGTATATCTAAATTGTAATAATAAGGAGAAATAGCCAACTAAAACATTTGACTTAGTTGGCAAATTTTTAATAGTTCATGCATCTCTCAACTTTAGTAGTTTATTATTACCAGCGTTATGTATTTAAATGAATGCAGCCTGGTCTCAAGAAAAGAAAATGACCGTATTAGAGGAAAAGAACCAAAACCGCAGCTTTCTTCATGAGTAACACTGAAAACTGTTAAGCACATTAAAATCTCATTTAACAAATAGCAGAACCTAATGAACATTGGGATTGCTCAGTGAATGCTAATGTGGGATATTGCTGGGAAAGATGTTTGAGGGATGAAATTTCTCGCAGCTCAAAATGGTTTCATAGATTAAAGAGAGGAACATCTGTTGTTCAAAGACAAATGAAATTGGGCTGTTCATTGAATATATTTCTGTTTTGTTTTGTTATATTTTAAATTGCTCTTAAAGTACTCAATTATTCATCTTTTTATTTTGTAACTCTCTAATACTTTCTTTATATTTTGCTTGTCAATTTTATATTGAAATCCCTGGGACTATAACCATATACAATTGGCTAGTCTTCTATTTAGTAAATTGTGACAGTCTTTCATGTAATAAATAACTAGTATAGTAATCATGAAATCTCCTAATTCTGAAATTAAAGTGATCATAACTATAAGTTTTTCATGTGACACTTCGTTAATTACAAGCAATTAGGTGTCACAATACATTCTGGCCTTTGACCTGAAGACTTGATTCTAACATTTTTCAGTATATTTTCTTTGTCCAATCAAATAAGCAAGGTCTTCTACTTATCTCATTTTACTCATCTGAAATGTGGATACTAAGCTTAGTGTATCATTTGTTATGGAGTATGTTACTAGTTATTAGTAATATAACTATATTCCATTCATTTACCCACTCATTTATTCATGAATATATGTAGGTACGTATTTTGTATTGTATCCACCCATTCATTCATCCATCTGGCCATGTATTCAGCATTTATCTATTCTTCTGTCTATTCATCAGTCCGACAAAAGTGCACTTAGCATATATAGGGGTGATCAAGCTGGATATATAGACGGCACGACAGGATCTCTGCTCTCAAGGAGTAGCTCATAAGCTTATGTAAACATATGCAAAAACTATCATTAGTTTAGTAACTCTTCCAAAGCATTTGTTGTCAGGTCAGAAAAATTGCTGGATACAGAAATTCCACCCCTATGTATATACCCAAAAGGATTAGAAATAGGTACTCAAAAATACCTATACACGAATGTTTTCAGGGGTACTGTTTTATAGCCAAAAAAATGGAAAGAGCCCAAGATCCATCAACAGATGAATAGATAATCAAAACGTGGTACATTCACAACATATAGTTTTACTCAGCCATAAGAAGGAATGAAATATTGATACCCGCTAAGACATGGGTGAACCTTCAAAATATTGTGCTAATAGAAGCCAAACACGAAGACAACATATTATATGATTCCATTTGTATAAAATATCCAAAAGGGGGAAACCCGGAAAGCAGAGTCAGGCTTAGCAGGGGTTGAAGAGTAGCCCAGGGAATGATTGCTTAGATAGGGTTTTCTTTGTGGCTAATGAAACTGTCTGGGTCTAGATGGAGTTAGTGGTTAAACAACATTGTGACTGTACTAAATGACGTTTTAAAGAAATTAATTTTATTTTATATAAATATTCACCTCAATTTTGAAAAAAGAATTTCCAGTGACACTTCATGTACCAGTTATTAAATGAAAAAAAAATTATCTTTTAGAGATTTTCTAAAAATCTCTATGTAACCTCAACACTGTAAAGCAGTGATTTTTAATGCTTATCAGTTTCGGACCTTCTGCCAGGTTTTCCAAGCTGTAAAACAGAGAAGAAAGCATTAAAAAAATAGTGCTGTGTGAGTTAATCTGTAACTAAAATAATCTGTTTGTCTTTTAAGGATGCCAACTAGCACTTTAATACTTGGCTGTGACATCCAAATGCCTGTTTTCTCAAATTTAAACTAGATTTTATTTTCTGCTTCTTGATGTTGTATGGATTCATGCATATCATATTTCAAGATACTATCAAAGGTCCAGGACTAGTAAAGTGGAGGTAATAACAACAAAGATTTTAGAAAGTTGCTGCCAAAAAGCTTACAGCTCTGTTAGAGGGTTGTCTTTTCTTTCTTTCTTTCTTTTTTTTTTTTTGGATACACTTAATGAGCTTTTTCCTCTGGCTTGATTACAGGGTACACTCCCAAAACTGGCAAGCTTTTTGGTAACAGTGAATTGCCAATCAATAAAAATCTGCCACCACTCTGGAGAAAGCAAGTAAAAATACACGCCCTAGCAAGAGTCAGTTGCATCTTTCTTTTGCTTAAAAGATGGCAATGATATGATATGGAGGTCTAGCAGTCATTTCCAAAAACAAGAATTATCATTACACACCAATAGCAGTCACTTAATTGTGTGCTTTTCAGTTTAAAATTTATTTTAACTCATTAAAATTACAAGAAAGCTAGTTTGGGGTATACAAATAGTGTTCTACCCTATATCTACTGTCAATGGGAATATAAAATACCTACTAACTAATAATCAACTACATGTGTTATGTCTTACATCAAGAACTGTATTATTTAATTTAATCCTTTAATCAAGCTTACCACGTATGGACTCATATGGTCTCTGTTACATAGATAATGATATTGAGGCCTAGAGAGATTAAGTAATTTCCCCTTGTCTACAGGACTGGAAAATGGCAGAGACAGAGCATGAATCCTGGTCTGACACCTGAGGTTGTTTTCTTAAAGATGAAGTGTTTAAAAAGGTCTTATATTTTAAAATGAAGAAAAGCCAGTACTACACAATAACATTTATTTAAATTGCAAATGTATATCATTTACATAATTTTTGGAAGGGAACACACACACAGTATACATATACTTATGTAATAGCATTTTTCAATTTAGCCAAACTAGCTTTTCCTAAAAATAATAAGTAATATCAAATCACTGTGTTAAAATCAGACTATAAAGAAGTACTAATAGAATAACGCACATAGACACAGAAAACAATGAATTCAGTTTAAGCTCAAGACAAATTAATTCAACTGAACATTTGAGAATGATTCTATTTTACCTACCAGCGTGCAGATTTATTTTTGAGAAAAAAAAACATATAACTTTCTCTCTCTCTCTCTCTCTCTCTTCTACCATTTCTTCCAAAAGAATGGCTAAGACTAAATACACTTTTTATGCTTTTTCTCCATGTTTTAATCCTGTGCACCATGCTCTTTCTCTACTTTATTCCTGTTGTCTCCTGCTTTTCTGGTTTAAATGTTATCATAAGTCAATCATATCAATGTTTTATATGTTTTAAATATCTTTTCAAACATGTGACTTTAATGGTCTCTCTAAAAAAAAAAAGGAAATCAAGACACAGCCCAAAAATAGGAAGTAAGCAAGAATAATCTCATATCTTTTCAACATTTGATGGTGGTAATAGTCATGAGTGCTTTTAACTAGGCAGACTTCACCTAATATAATGAATGATTGGAGCTTCAAATTATGGATATTCTTTAGCCTTCTTTCTTAACACAGAATTTGCTTACATTTACATCGTTACCATTATACTATTCTTCAAACTGTATAACACCTAGGAGCTTGTTTACTTATTTACCATGTCTTCTTCCTTCTGCCCCAGGCTGAGCTCTGTTGGCCTTGAATCTGCTGTGCCCTATCCAACTGATGGAAGCCTTGCAACAGCTGTGGAAGTCTGCCAATGTCCACCAGGGTACGCTGGATCCTCTTGTGAAGTAAGTTTGCGAGAATATATCCTCAGTGCATTCTAAGGTCCTTCATCGTGTCTTTCAATGAACTGTTCTAAGAAGAGTCTAGTTTGTTTGTTTTATTTTACATCCAAGATCACACAAACAAATGATAGTATGTTACTTAAAGAAGGAAATTGAATGTCTGCCAAAAAGTCATGGCTTTCAAACAGAGTGCAACTCACATAATGTCTTCTTGAAATCATGTTTCTTTTTGAGATATTTTGCCTTACTGTAGCTGAAAATGTGATGTTTTTATAACTATTTGTTCCCTATTTGGTGGAAAAATAGAATGGATGATAACAAATATATTTCAAAATATTTTCCCTTTATTTTCACCATCACACCAGAAATTTAGCACTATTTTTTTTTACTTTTTCTCCATCTATTATTCTTGTGTGCCATACTCTCTATTTTATTCCAAAGAATACAGCAAAATCACAGTCATCTAAAAGGACACTATCTTTAAAATATCAAGAACATAAACACATGGAAGAAATACCTTGATCTAGAAAATTCCCTACAGGTCTTTGATTTATTTAGTACCTAAAATTTGACATGTTTATTGTCTCAATATTCTAGATTCACAGTGATATTAATGTTTCTTATCAGTGACCCCAATGTGTCATTTAAAGGTAATAATTTTTATTTATTTCAATGTATATTCTTTACAAAATTTGAAAACTGATTTTACTTGAAACCTGATCAAAAATTACAAACACCAATTTTCTGATAGAGAGCCTGGCTTGCAGATAAATAGGAGCGTAAATCCTTAACAATGGAGCCTTTAAGGAATCATCTGAGTGTGTTCCACTTCAGTGCACTACGCCATTGTTGCCATTCATAGAAATACTCCAGGCATTGCTTTGTCAGTTCCCTTGTGCTTCAAAATAACCCGTGCTTCAAGAGGGTACACAGGGTTTCAATTCGTATTTGTGATAAAATGTGTTTTCTTTAATGGAAAACAGATGTACCTATCTAGGGTAAAACTAAACGTAATTCATTGAAATACTCACCTTCCCAAAATTCACGTACAGAAGAGAAAAATAATCATGAAAATGAACTAGCTCTGTCAACCAAAATTTAATTTTCCATATAAAATACATGATGTATTTAATGAAACATATTCTTTTACTGAGCCTACCAGTTTTTATTTCAAACCAGAAAACTCTCTTGGAACATTTAAGTTCCTACTTCAATTGAAATCATAAATACCTTGATCCTATTCTTGCTTTAACACTTATTTCCGCATTAGTAATTCTCAGTAATTCTTATTTTATTCTCAGTAATTCTTCATCTTCTTTTATGCAAGTTCCAAGTGTCCATTAATACAAACTTGTCTGAATATTAGAATTGTTTAATTGGCTATACTTTTTGTTTCTTCTTTCCTCTCTTCGAAAATATTTATTAGGAGTCTTTGGTAAATGATGCACTGGATGCTGGGGGGATTATCAAGAAGATTACATCATAATCCCTGTCCTTAAAGAACTAACAATCTGTTTAGGGAGAAAGAACAAATACCTATGCCAAATTGGATCACAGCACTACATCATTAGGAGACCAGTAAGTGGTACAGAACATAAGTGCAACAATCATTGAAGGAGGTGAACAATTCCAGTGGAGAGAGATGTCACAGAGAGTATCCTGGAGTGAAAAACCTCAAATTGTAGCTAACAAATGCTAACACTTAGGCAGGAAGAGAGTAGCGTGCAAGTATAGAAGAGTCAAAATTCTATTTTAGAAGAATAAGAAAAGCTTCCTCTGCCTCTCACACAATAATTGTTTGATAAATAAAGTTATTTTGAAGTCCACAAAATAACATAATTGAGTCAAAGGTGATGAATTCTGGAGCTCTAGAGTTTCTCTTCGACTGCCATATTTCTTCTACTCTAATAATTTCTTCTTCATCAAAACTTCCTATCCCTAGACTCACTAGTAGTCATTCCTACCCTTTCCTGATTTCATTTGCTTTTGCACTGGGTCCATAAGGCTAGGACCTCTAGCTTTGTTATCACCAGTACCCACACACCTTCCAAGAACTAAGTAAACTCCGCAGACCATTGATGTCTTAACAACTCAGTTGCCAGAAACAAATCAAATGACCCTGTTATAAAAATTATCCTCTTTTTTTTTCACTCGAAGCTACAGTCTTTATTCAGAATCATTTTGTTTTTGTTTTTTCATTTCCACTTGACTTACAAATTCCTCTATAGTTCATCTTTCAAATACTTTCTGTTCTCCAGTATCACCATAATTTATTTCACTTGACAGGTGGGGCAGGTGAGGAAGTGAAAGCAAAGTGAGATACTGAAAAGAAAGAAGCATTTAAATTCAAATCTCAGTTTTCTCTTCTGTGTGATTGAAATATTAACCAACTCATAGAAGTATTTATACTTCCATTTAGCTAATAGATAGTATTGGTCAGGTATTTCGAGACATTCAAGACCCCAGGCATGGATGATAATGTGAACAGTACAGATATGGTCCCAGCCTTCCAGGACATTACATTTAGTGAAAAGTTAGACAATATGCCAGAAAACAAATTTAAATAAATGTGATCAAAGTCCATGAAGAAAGTAAACAGGTGCTTCCCTAGAGGTACTGAAAATCAGCTGTTGGAAAATTGAGTGGAAAGCACTACGTTGTAAATGGTCATCAGGAAAGGCTCTCTGAGGTGGTAACAGCTAAACTGAGTTCAGGGTCGGCTATGTAAAAGGGGCTGATGAGGAAGGGGCTGATGAGCTTGGCGCCTGCAGGGATCTGAAATGAAGCCAGTATGGGCTGCAGCTCACCTAGAAAGCAAGCAGAGAGTGGCACGGGGTGATTGGAGGAGCGGCCACGGGATTGTGTTCTAAGTGCAATGGAAAATCATTGAAAGGCTTTAAGCTGACCGGTGCCATAATCAGAGTTACATTTTTTTAAAGTTATTGTAACGACAGTATGAAAACATATCGGAGAGGGCAAGAATGGTTGATATGCTACTGTGGCCGAAGAGAGTGATAGTAATAATAGTTTGTGTTGGGATAATGGCAGGCTATGTGGAAAGATGTGTTTATTCCACCTGTGCTTTATAGACTACATGCCGATGAAAACTTAAGATAGATAAAGAATTTAAGAATGAGTCAAATTACTAGCTTGAGGAATTGGAAGTATCATTTACTGAGCTGGAGAAGACTGGGTAAAGAACAGCTGGACGGGGTGGGGTTGAAATCAGCAGTCCATTTTAGAAATACTAGGATTGAGAAACTCTGTGAGGTATAGATTTCAGTTTACAATTAGAGTACGCAGGTCTTGGACTTTGAATGTCTGTCTGGTCTAGAGATCTGTGTTTGGAAGGCCTGATCTACTGTGGGACTGCATGCAATGTCTTAGCAGAACGCGTGATTAAAAGAAAAGTGAGACTAAGTCCCCAGGAGCTCCTGACAAAGAGAAGTGAGGCAGAAGCAGAAGAGACAGCAAAGGGATAGGGCAGAAACTTGGGGACTGAGAGGTCATGAAAGTTACAAGGACAGGATGTCGAGGGAGAATTGCCCATTGGATTTGGATACCTGAAATTAGATGACATGGACAAGAGCAGTTTTAAGTGAGTGGTGGCTGCATGAGATGGATTAGAATAGGATAAAGAAGCATGAAAGGGAAGGGAGAAAGAAAGCCTTTTTAGAGTACTTTTAATGAAAAGAAAAGCTGGCAGGTAACTGGGAAGTTATGGGATATTAAAGAAATAATTTTGTCATTTTTGTTATTTCCATTAGTTAATTTTTGGTGGGGATACTAGGCCG
The DNA here is from genome assembly GCF_014824575.4 of Sturnira hondurensis. Taxonomy (NCBI): domain Eukaryota; kingdom Metazoa; phylum Chordata; class Mammalia; order Chiroptera; family Phyllostomidae; genus Sturnira; species Sturnira hondurensis. The sequence goes on along the minus strand of NW_028077105.1, from coordinate 8,811,069 downwards.
TATTTTCAATGATCCAATGGAAGAGGAAACTATTACTGATGTAGCGCAGAGGAAATACTAGGAAACAATAGGTAAGGGAATCAAGATCACAAGTGGGTGACATTCCTCTGAGAGGGTAAGGAACCCTGCAAGCCCCACCCCCCATGCTCCAGAGGGCAGTGTGGACAATGAGATAAACACTTGTGCTTCTGGAAAGATGGCTTCCTATGGCTTCCAATGCCTCCGTGACTAACGAGGTGAAATCACTGGCTGAGAGAGAGAGAGCTAAGGCGTTTAGAAGTTTAAGAGGATTTAGTATGAGTAGTACATTTGCAAAGTATGAAAATAAAGCTCATTAATGACAATTCCATGCATATTTGTCCTAAAAACATTAAATCAGTTCTCTCCCTATTACCAATACCCTTCATTTTCCCTCTTCCAGAACACCTAGCTTCCCACCTTTTTTACAAATATATATTCCAGAAGGATATCTCTTCTATAATGTATCTATAGGGTAGCAAAATGTTTAGTGGGAAGAAATTATTAGAGAGGGATAGAAAATTAACCCCTCCTTTTTTGACCTACCCAAATTAAGAGGAAGGTTCCTTTTGTTTTTCTTTTAGATATGAAGTATGAGCACATTGGTTTTTTATGTGTTTGTTATCAGTGTTCAAATTTAAAAGTCCTCATATCCTGGGGCAGAAGGAACATCTCTAACAATACACAACACAATTGTACGTACTTTATTACTTTAGTGATTTCTCTGTTTTCATTTTGAACTGGGAACAAAGGCCTTTTCATGATACGTTGTAGTTAACCACCCAGAAATAAAGTAAATAATGCACAGAATGCAACTGTAACTTGAGGGACATTAAAAGCTCTTAGAGGACAGCAGTATTTGCACCCCCACCTGCCTAATTTTGTGCCCCATTGAGTTTGTAGTGACCCCTACAGAAGAGAAATGTAATGAAGGGCGATGGTGTTTTTGGAGTTGGCCCTGACGCAGAGGTGTTCTAAGACCCACATATTCTTTTCAAATCAGATTTCTATTTTTATGTGATACAGTGTTTCATACTTAAAAAAAGAAATGATGAATACAAGAGTGCTTGTAGAATAATACCATAAAACAAAATAACAAGGGAATATATAGTAAATAAATCATAAATTATTTGGTGTAAATTTAAGAAAGCATAATAGGATGAAGGAAATTAAGAATGAAAGATAGGATTTATATATGTGTAGAAGTTTGCAGTGTATGTGATCAAATGTAAGAGTTGGTGCTACCTTTCAAATTATTGCAAAGATTTTCTGAAAGGGGCGGAGTTAAGGGCAGTTTGTATGTGGGAAAGGCACTGCATTCCAGAGAATCGACATTCCGTAGGATGACATTAGGCGCTAAGGTGGGCTAAGATTCTCTTAAGAACCCTTTTATGCTGGCTGCTTTCCCCCCCTTACTTTTCCTTCTATTTTTATCTGTGCTTTTTACTTGGAGACTGTCACATTTCAGTTCTTTATATCTCTGCTTTATTTTGCCATTTCAGAAGAGACACCAAGCTAATGCTTCCTCTAATCTCACACCTGCCAATAACGCTAAGGTCAGTACGAAGCCTCAAAGTCAGGAGGAATAGCTCTGTAGCAATGTTTCAAAAATAACTAAGCTTTGACAAGCACATTTGTTCAGTTTGCTGCCTAAATATTTTTCTTTATCCAAAAAAGACAAGACCAATTTTTTTTAATTCTGAAACTGACTTGAAACCTTATCTTTCCTTTAGTCTTGTTGGCCTAGACACAGACGAGTGAATGGCACTATTTTTGGTGGCATCTGTGAACCGTGTCGATGCTTTGGCCATGCAGAGTCCTGTGACGATGTTACTGGAGAATGCCTGGTAAGTGCTTCCTTCTCTGTGGATGCTGACTGATAAGGCTGACGTCAGCTTTGCAGGTCCTGCAATCCAGTTCCATCACTGCCTTTCAGACCTTAAACCCTTGGGTCAAGAAGTAATTTGACGGAGATCATTATACTGCACGAGTTGGAAGTTGAGAGTGGTCTTTCATTTGTACTCTCCCTAAATAACAGGTATTAGGAAGTGTTTCCTCATCTTAGTCTAAAAAGTGAATTAGGGTCAGATACGTCAAAATAAACTGTAACTAATGACTGAAATACAGATCTACCATAAATGTAGATGGTTTTATCCCTACCATAAATCTACCAAAAACAGACTGTACTTCTCTAACAGGAAATGATTTATATTCCCATAACATGAAAAGTGAAATATAACCTGTGTACTGGGCATAATTTTTGATGTTGAAAATGAGAGCATACAGCATGTTCTTTTAGTTTAAAAGTCCAGCATTTAACTAAATACATCATATGTAGATTAAAAAAATAAATATATGCAATGCATATTCATCAGAGCTGTTTGCTTGTACAATTAAGTCAAACTTCTAACAAGAAAAACAGCTCTACGAAGCACTTTCTATCCGGCTAAGAAGGCTTTGGAATGGAGAATTAGGCTGAATAGACCATTCTGATCAACTCAAGGGCATGTTATTTTTATATTGTCTGACATGGCATGAAGCTTGAAACAACACTTCTCATTTCATTAGTCTTGCAGAAACACAATTTGAAGTGGTGCCAGTTTAGAAGGATATCATACTCTCATCTCCCTGAAGGATCTAAAACAGACTCTGTTCTCTGTATTTCTTAATGTTCTCTCTTTCGCTTGCTCATTCCCCCACTGCCTTTTTTCCTTCTACTTAAAAGCTTCTGGGAAAAATCCAGAATGAAAATTCAGGGCTTTTGTCTCAATGTAATTTGGCATTTAGGATTATTGATGTTCTTTCTATTTTCCCTATATAAGATTTGGTTAATTGCATTGCAGTATAAAGCATGATGGTCTTAATTTGCAGAGCAGTAGATTTTTTAAATGGCATTTCCATGAATAGAAAGACTAAGTGATTTTGATTTTAATTATACGGTAAGACTTTTAAAATGTACTTTGGGAAAAATATTAAGTTGCCTTTAAATACTTCACTAACGTGCAGTAGGAAATATTCAGCCTAAAACTGATATGGATTTGCTTTACTTGAGCCTAAAAAGACAAAAATAAATATATCATGGTACCAGACATACAATGTTCCCAATAGTAATATTTCATGTTGAATTTATTAGTATTAAATTAGATCGTGCTGTTGGCCCATTTGGCTTTGTGATGTTTCCAAGAATGAAAGTCATTTTTATTTTGGTTTTGCTTTTTTTTAGAATAAAATAGTTTAATTCAGCATGATTATAGGAGGGGAGGGAGGGAGCAGTAATTATTTGAGGCTTTCTACTAAGGAAATGTAGTTTAGTGACTATTTCTTGGACAGGGAGATAGGAGCCCCCCTTCAAATAACAGAGGACCCTTAGAGAAACAGGAGAAATCTGGATGGCGAGCAGAATCTGGTGTTTTCTGGGCTTCCCACTGTAGGTGGTAAACAGGGGATCGTGTAAGATATTTTCTAGAGACTTTCCACGGCACTGCCTCTAAGATGATACCTGTCAGTATTGATACCTCAGCACTGACATCCCGTTTTGAGCACATCGACTCTGATAGGGCCCGCAAAGAGAAAAATAGTTGAACGTTGCACATCAAGGGCATTCTTACTACTCAGTTTGCCCATACTTTAGCTTCTTTTTTAAAATGTTTATGTTTTTCCCCTAGCACTAAAAAGATAAATTATGAAATTTATAGATAAACTGATTTATAGTTACCTTGACTTTGAAATCTGATTAGAAATGAACTAAAGTATATTTTGCGATCAGGTCAAAACCCAGAACTCTGTTCTAGTGTGTGGACCTTTATGAAAAAATCATTTTAACTCAAAGTACATTTGAAGGGACCCAGGAAACATTCAAAGCCCCATGAGAAGATCGCATACTCCCTCTTCCTCATTGTTCCTGTGATATATGGTGGGAACAGACGTTTGGAAAGCACTTCTGTAGCGGGGCGCCTGTAACAGTAACCAGAGTGAAATAATCAGTGAACCTTTCACCTTTTACAGTTCTGGTTTCCATTCTGTTGTCGTCTAAGGCTGCTTTACAGTTACAATCGAAAAAAAAACAACAAAACACTTGAATGTAAGATTAATTTTATTATTTCCATGAAATAAAATATGGTATTAGGAAATTCAAGAAGCTGCTACATGCTAATTTTCCTTTAAGTCAGTAGTTAAACTGACTTAAACCCTGTAAACTGACTGTAAACCCTGTCTCTAGGTTCCACAGGGTTTACAGTTAAGTTCTAGAAATACCACTTTCAGTAAGGTTCAGGCAATCAGTGTTAGGATTCTATTTTATTTTTAAAAGTCTTTGGAGATATCATTTTGATTGTATCATTTTGACAATAGGCAATATTGCAAAAAGAATACAGTTTTTTTAGTAATAAGCAACTTGAGCTAAGCTTGAAAACTGAAAGGAACTAATTCAAAGCTGAAATCAAAGAAGAAAGCCTTTTTTTTCAAATTGACCCATGTTTTGTACATTCCATCAAATATGCTATTATTTATACAACAGTTGATAGTGACGTTAACCTCTATGCTGTCTTTGAAAAATGGTTACTGAATAAATTTGAGACAGAATTTAAAATACCTTAAAGAGGTATTAAGTTAAAGAGGCATTTTAGTGTCAGTCGGTACATCTCTCGCACATCCATGTTTCCCTCTCTTTCTCCCTCCCTTCCCGTCTCTCTAAAAATAAATGAGTAAAAACTTTTTTAAAAATTAAAAAATGAATTTATGTTTTAACTATTTCCTATTTGGTCATTGGTCATAATAATAAAGTTTTTGTACCCTTAAGCTCTGATAAACTCTTTCCAACATGATAAAAGGTATACTTGTATATGTTTGTAAAATTAAAAATTTTACAAACATATATCAGATCATAACAAATTCATGCTATATGATGTTTAATAGGTATTAGGTATATTTTACTGTACCATTGGAGGCTGAAGAAGTAAGTTATGTCCACATGTTGCCAAAACGTGATCCGGATTTATCGAATTGTGCTGTGGGAAGCTCTGTAGGTAACTCCCTTGTTTGACTGACTGGATTGTTCACCTTTAAACCAGCCTTGATGAGCTTTGTGAATAGAGCCTGAACTGATGAATGCACTTCAATTAATATGAAGAAATCAAGATAAAAATAATTTTAATTTTTTTAAAATTTTTGAAAATGACATGGGTTCAGTAAATACTGACAGAAAAATGCAGTTTTAGTTTTTAAAAAATTGTCTAAGGGAAATTGTTATGTGCCTTGTGGTTTCAATATGTACTGCAGTGTATTTAAAATCATTTCAATATTTTCATTGTTTAAATGTGAGGCAGACAAGCCCCTCACAGATGTAATACATTCACGCATTTTGCAAATCATCAGAGTCCACTGAGCTCCAAATTAATCTCTGAAGTAAGAGGGCTATAGTCCCAGAGGATTTGTGTGATTAGCCACAGTTCTTATTAAATCAGCGGTTTTAAGCTGAACAATTGAATTTTTACCTAGAATCAGCTGCAGTTTCCACTGAACATTTTTTACTAAGGAAGGCTGTATGGCTGTACATGCATACACATGCATGAATAATTAGATGTATTTCCTTAAGAAAAGAATTACAATCTAAAGAAAGAAGGAAATAAGAACTGTATTATGAAAAAAATTATGGTGAGTTTTAGTCACCTTTGTGTAAGTGTGCATATGCTGAAACTAGCATGTGGTTTCTAAGCTAGATATTAAATTAACTTTCAGTGCTATTTCCCAGCTGTAAAATTGACCATTTAATGTGGAAAATTATTCATCCTGGCAGGGAACGGACTAATGACTCTGTAGACCTATTCTTGGTAACATGCTATTGCTTGAGACCAAAATAATAAACTTTGATGTGCATTTCTTTCTCAGAACTGCAAGGATCACACAGGTGGCCCATATTGCAATAAGTGTCTTCCTGGTTTCTATGGCGACCCTACTAAAGGAACCTCAGAAGACTGTCAGCCCTGTGCCTGTCCACTCAGCACCCCATCAAATAAGTGAGTAACAAATCGAGCCCTCTAATGAGTTGGCCATCCAGTTCTGTAAGTGCATTTTTATACGGGACGTACCCTTTCTCTTGTCACACATAAATAAATTATAAATATGTGCATGGAATGCTCAGGAAGGCAATATAAGTTTTTCAAAGGTGAAATATTTAAAGTTATTGCTATTTGTTCAACAAAATTGTTAATACTTTAGCTCTAGTTTAGGTAATTTGGTATCTAAGGGCAGAAATCAAATAGAATTTTTAAACTAATATCAAAGAACAGGTACATTTTCTACAAACATGTCCACATGTCCACTTGCACAGACCCTCACCCACACACATAGACACATAGAAACACACATGTCTTTACACTGTAATAAAGAGACCACTAGTTTGTACTGCTCTTTTGGGTCCCAGTCTCACACTATTGATTTTTGAATCTTAGACAAGTCACAAACCTCTCAAAAAGGTAAGAGATCAATCTAGTAGACTTTAAAGCACCAGGCCTATTTCTCAGTTATCAAATGGTTGATCATATTATCATAGAATATCAATTTAAATCTATGTAAGTTTACCCTCAAACAATTATAAGAAATGTATTATGAATTATATGAATATTGAAAGAGGTATGATAATTCGCATCTACTTCTTCATGAATTAGACCTTGAAAAAGTTTAATTCAAACTTCATACAATTTTTCTAGTCATCCAGTTTTTTTTCTTTTTTCCCTCTTTCTTTCTCTGTCTCTCTCTTTCTTCTGTTGTTCGCCCAAACAGGAACCTCTTATACCATACCTCTTATGCCTCTCTCCCTTACCTTTTAGGGGAATACTTGTTCCAGCTCCCACTACTCTACTTCTCATTCCGTCTTACAAATATCTATGCAAGAACTTAAAACCAAAATGATTTTTAATGGGGGCATTCTACATTGAACCAAAATGAACAGTTTTTACTTAAAAATTGTAAATAACTATAATTTTATGTGTAAGGAATTTTTTAGAAGCTTCTTACACTTAGTGCTCAATAAACTTCATTTTATGGTATGTACTCCCCAACTATTTCTAAATGCCATCATAATGCTTGCATAGCAGAAGTTTATAAGGGTGTTTTAAAGAAATCTGTCCACTGCAGTTTTTTTTCCAGGTATATAAGAAGAAACTTTAATTTTGCATAGGTATAGAATATATATTCAAAATATTATGATTTTTTAAATTTTTATTTTAATTGTTCAAGTACAGTTTTCTTTTACTCCCATCCCAGCCGACCCACCCAGCCCTCCCCACTTCCCTCCCATGTCCACCCACCCTAGTTTCTGTCTATGTATCCTGTATACTTGTTGCTGTAGGTTTTTTAAAAATATGAAATTGTGATCAGGTTGGTCATATTCTGAGGTCTTTCCAGAGATACTACAAATGAAAATAGTCTTTTGTTACCAACTAGAGTCAATGAATACTAGAAGCTAAAGACTTAAGAATAATTCTGTCAATAAGTTTAAGGTCCTCATTAGAATTATGCTTCTCACGCTTCAGCCCACATAGAATCCTGATTCTCCTCCAAACAGCCCACCTTTCTAAGAATTTTCCACCCTTTGGAAAAGGAGAAAGAAGTAGTATTTAATGAAAAAACACTATTGTATGCCAGGCACAGGGTCAAGGACTATATTTGGTATTAGTTTACCCTCAAAAACAACCCAGTAAAATAAGTATTATAACCTGCATGTTACAGATTTATTTAAAAGGCTCTTAGAGAAAAAATAGCACTATGGTAACAACTTGGGAGCTGGAATTTCTAGATTTAAAAACTGAGTTCCATACTTACTAGCTGTGTGACTATGGAAAATGCACTTAAACTCTCTGTGTCTCAGTTCTGTCATTACTGTAATAATAGGACCCTCTCATAGCCCCCTTGTGAGAATCGCATTATAAAATACACGGAGTACCTAAAACAGTCATTGGACATGGTGAGCCCCAAATAAGAACTATTATCAAGTAATTTGTTCAGAGTTATAAAATGCTAAAATATCAGAGTTGGAATTTTAAGTCCATGTATTTTCCAGTAGTCTGCGTTCTGTGTTGTGGAGTTCTTTAACACACTGTATTTTAAGAGATAACATTAAAAGCACTTAAATGGGGGATTGAGTTAATCTGTATTAGTGACCAAATCATTTCCAGAGTTTAGGGCATGAGCCTGGACGGATACGATACTGAAGATCGTTTGGCAGTCAAGGTTGTCAGAGAAGAGAAAGGAGGCAAAGGGAAAATCTACTGGGAAATAATGAATATAGGAGAACAAATTAAATTCCTTCACAATTGATGATTACTCAGGTCTATGTTGACTATAATACAGCACAAGCCTTGTCCTCTGGTATATTTTTGAATGTCTACATTATGTAATAGTGGACCTACACATTCACTGTGACTGAATGGATTCTCTGGAACCATCTGATATACATGAAATCCATTGTTCAGCACTGTCGTTCACTGAACAGAGCAGTGGGATTGATTGCGTTTGTCCCTCACTTGCTTTGCAGTTCTCATCCACAAGTCGTAGGGATAGCAGAGTAGTCAGTCAATCCAGCAGAGCTGCCCACTCATAGTAGCATAGGAATCGTAGCCTAATACATTTTTGGAAGTATGTAATTGAGTATGTAGGGTTTATGGATTACTCCTCACGTCTGACCACCATGGCTATAAATGTAGAGGCATTGTCAGGGAGAGAACTTCGTGTGATTGTAGCCATTTATAGAGCGTTCTTCTCTGTTTACTCTGCTTCTGCCTTAGTAATGGGTTCTAAATGTTTTTCAAAGGAAAAAGAAAGCCAGCAAGCATTAAGACACCGTGTATCAGTGCCGGAGGGGTGTAGGTCCCAGGGCCCAGTGATTGTATTTCCTCAAGTGTGTGTATTCCAGTTTTGTATAATTGTGCAGATTTTGAGTTTTTTAAAAGCAAAGATAATTCAATAATATCAGTAACAGTTATACCAAATATTTCAAGATCTGTTAATTTTTAAAGTGGTTACATGTACATTGGATAATTCAATTAAGATGATTAAGTAATAATTTTATCCTTACAAATAGAATTGGGAATAGAACAGTAACCTATTTTAAATTTCATTTTTAAATGGGGCATTTTCATATCGAAAGAAGGGAGTGTGATAATTCACTTATTTTAAAAATCCTAAAAGTTTATATTCAGAGTTATTAAGTCTTGTAAATTTAGAATGACTTGGAAATTTATACAGTTTACTGTACAATTATAATGCAAAAAATTTATTTTAATTGAATAACCTGAATTTTCTCTTAAAATCACTGAATAATGGCACACAAGCCTTATGGGAACTCTCCTTTTTAAAAAGCTTTTAAACAGTCATTACTGCTGTAATCTGAGTTAGAAACTCAGAGGAATAAATTGAATATAATATATTGAATATGTTAAATATTGGTACATTAATATGAAGATATGATTGTTGATATCATATGAAGATAAAAAGAAATCAGCTAAAGATTGCTGCAAACTTCATCTAAAAGTGTAAAGTTTAGTAAGAGTTTTACCTTCATAATTTATCTCATTAATACCTGATCATAAATTTAGAGATCACAGATGTTTTGGCTCTAAATTTCTTACATCATATTGCTAAAACAAATGTATAGGAAGATAGAGATAGATTCATATACTTACTTTGAACTGTGAATATGGACAAGCATATAATATTTAAATTATACATATAGTCTCAACTTTATCAAACTGCGTACAGTGTCCACTATTTGCTTAGCCCTCTCATCTTGGTAACTATATACTCTAGCTATAGATTGTAACTAGGTGGTGAAATTTATAACTAGAGAGGTAAATAAAATTGTAAACATTTTAAATGTTTTCTATTAATTAATTTCTAGTATCACATAACTTTTAGATTAAATATTATATGAAAAATATGATTATCTGCCCTTGAACACTCATGTGTTGAATAGATAACATTATTAGAATCATAGATTTTCATCAGTTATGTAATGAAATTAGAGCTAGTCTTGGTGCAAGGCTGGACAGAGGGTGGGTCCTCAATGAGTTCTATCTACTAACATTGCTATGAATACTTCCTCTGTGTGCAGCGGGAATGTTCAAAGTTAAGTTTCTGAAAGAATGGAGCATTTCTAGAGCTGACTCATGGACACACTCAAGGGCCACATTGAATTATTATTGTTAAAATTAGTACTTCTTATAGGAAATCTTATTCTCTAACATTATTCTAAGGCAAAATGTAAGTTTACAGAAACATTCAACCTTTCTTAGAAATTTTAGAGTGTATTAGATAATTTAGAGCACTTTCCTACATAGTGTTTTATGTCCATATGGGTGATAATGATATATTGTACTAGTCCCATAAACCAGAAGGGGAAACTAAACTCCACAGAAATTAAATGACTTCATTGTGATCGTACAGCTTGTTTGTGGCAGAACCAATATTGGAACCCATATATTCACCTCTCTGTGCTTCTTCCAATGGGGCTATCGAAATAGAAACAATTCCAGAGACATTGAAGAAAAGCAAAAAAAATTAATAAAACTTAATATTAGACAAACTGTAAATGTTCATCATAGAAATGACTCAGTCTTGGCAGCTGTTACACTGACTGAAAACTAAGGACTCGAGCAGGATGCGAAATTTTAAGTTTAATTATTTAACAAGTGAATAAATACCCTAAAATCTAAAAAAATGTACATAATTCAGCAAAATATTTTAAAGTACTAAATCAGAGCTATGATTTATTGTGCCACTTCAAAGAATTCACCTTCATATATTTTTAGTATGAAAAGCTTTATCAGGTAGATCATATTATCTCATTTTGCAGAATAAGAAATTCAGATTTAGAGAAATATAGTATCCAAAGTCACAGAAAATAGCCCCATTCTAATTACAAAACCCAACTATAGACATTAATTCGGATTCCACAGTACTTGAAGATAATTAGAGACACATATGTTTGCTTAATGGTTCTCCTAAGAATGTATAAAACAGAGATCACTGAACTGAAAGAAGAAAACACATATGGAGAAACTTTAAAAATTCATGTGGCTCAAAGCAAAATAATGAAGTAAATGAGTCTTCTTTTGTCTTTCTCTGCTTCCTCTCAGTTTTCTGCTCTGTCTCACCCATTTGCAGCATCTCGGCCCTTTTGGCTTCTCTTTCCCTACCCATGTGTTCCAGGTCACAGTGAATTAAAAGGTCTCCCTCTCCACGGTGCCTGCAAACACAGAACATGCCCTGATTGTCTAATCCTTGTGGTGGAAATGTCATGCCAGTGATGAAGAGACTGTTAATTTCCCATCACATCTTAGTCCCAAGAGACATTTTTCCCTCTTGCTGTAGCTGTGAGGAAAGCCACAAGCTGACTGTCACCATCAAGTGAACATATGTGAGAAATGGGTTTTGCACTTTAAATATACCCTTGGTTATCTCTTATTTTTAGCACTTTTTTGTCTTTACCTTATTGATTCACTTTATCATAATGTACATATGTTGATAGGTAGAATTAAATTATTTTTGGAGCAAAGCTAGTTGTATCTGTAAGTATGTATTTATGGAGATAAATACATACACATATGTTCACATACATACTATTCATACATAGTTTATGTACATATGTATCTTCTTATAAATTAATCATTATAAATGTAAAAACCTATGCTCAGCCATTAGGAAAAACTATTTTCATTTGCAGATCTTTACTATGTAGTCCAAAAGGAGCTTCTCTTCCTCTCCCTGTTTGAGGAAAATGCTCCCTGTTCTTGGGTCTTTTGTGTTTTCTGTGGCGTGGGGCTGGTGATTCAGGAAGTAGAACGCTCTCTCTACCAGTGTAGAGCTAGCCAACTGGAGTTACATGACATAACCTTGCAATCATTTGAAGTTAACGATGATCTCACAGTTTCTTCCGTCTGTCCCAGGACAGTTAGCTTCATTCATATTTTGGCCAAAATTGGGTCAAGTTGTTGATTTGCCAATACAAATTTTATAGACATTTTTTGTTTTCCATGATTTTTTCTTTCTTTCATTTTACTTTTGGTTTTGAATGCCATCTTCTTCATAACTATAACTTCAACTATAGCCATAAGTGAGTGAACCCTCAGTTTACATTGATTAAAGAACATTGAAACACAAATACGGTTATATTTTATGAGGACATTTTATTTAAATGCATCCTGTCAAATATTATATGACCAAAAGTTTAATCACACTCATTTTTTACAAGTAGGTTGAATGCTGGTTGGATAAGAGAGAAAAGAGCATTAAATTAGAATTCAGAAGCCCTGGATCCCTGGAGCCCGTGCTAAATAAATTCTCCTGGCTTTGACCTTGGGCAAGAAAAAATATGCCTGCCCCAAACAACTCATAAAACTTTGGGAAAATGTGATAAAATATTTGCAAAATCTGTCCGGAAATGTGAAGAGTTAGTGAAATCAAATATATTGTCATTACTTTCTTGAAAAAAATTTTTAACTTTTGTCAATAACAGCATTTTAATTTACTTCTATCAGTTTTAAGCAATGCATGGATATGTTTAAAGTTTGAAATCTATTTTATAAATAGTTTCAAAGTGTCAGAAGCCTTGACAAGTACCTTTCATATGACTTATGTAAACTAATTTAGTATTTTAAAAAACAATTCATGTGGTTTTCTTTCAATCACTGTAGCCCCACATTAGTGAGAAACCTAGGGCTTCTAGTTAGAGGCATTCTTCATATGTGATGAAATATTTGTAGAATTCCAGTCTTAAGAGAAAACATAACACAGGCCTGGCTGGTGTAACTCAGTGGATTGAGCAAGGGCCTGCAAACCATACAATCACGGTTCGATTCCCAGTCAGGCCACATGCCTGGGTTGCAGGCCAGTTCCCAGTGGGGGACTCACAAGAAGCAACCATACATTGATGTTTCTCTCCTTCTCTCCTTCCCTTTCTCTCTAAAGACAAATAAATAAAATATTTCTAAAAAGAGAGAGAAAACATAACACAGATTCTAGAGATTTGTCAAAATCTAGTCTCTCCCTTTCTGTCTGAAAACAATAGCAAATCACAGGGCAAGGGAGGGAAAAATCCTGTTTCTTTTCATTTTTGCGTGTACCTCTTCAGTGCATACCCATTCCTGGCAAGACCGTCAGCCACAGTGAGCGCCCTGGGGTTGCAGGTGGCAAACGGCAGGCTGCTCTCTAAGGGGTGGTTCTTCTCTCACAGGGCGCAGCTGGGTGTGTCTTGGTTCTGCTGTCTATGGAAGCCACCAGAACTCTTTAATGTGGAATATTTTATCTAGGTAATATTTGTAAGCTTAAGATTTTACAGCAGATGAAGAGCCCTTCCCCCACCCCTTACTGCATGAGATTCAATTAGACTTACCACTGAGCTGAAATGTTTAAAATAATAGAACTACTTGGTTCTGATAGCTCACTGCTATCAAAAAATTAGGATTATTACATCTTTGCAGGACGACTATGAGTTAAGCCAGAGGAATACTATTCAAAATAGTGCCAGTGGCCTGATCTGCACAAGTTAAGAACATATTCCAAAGTGATGCCAGTGTTAGAAGCAGAACAAGATCAGGACTTGGCAACATTTAATTTGTTGTTCTCTCTTTAATTCATTTAGCCATCAGGAAAGCATCTACTGAATTGTCCTGTCACAAATGATAGAAAATAAATCTATTTAGAGAAGACATAATGGGAGAAAGATTAATCGGGGTCAATTCCTTTTTAAATGATAGAGCAGCAGAACTCACAGGATGCTAAATAGTATATAGCCCTTCAGAGAGCCATCATGTCAATCAATCTTGAGGTAAGGTGCCACGTATGAGAGGTGTCTGTCACAAGGCAAAGAAGTACGGCTGGAGTTGAACATGTTGTTGAAGGGTGAAGCTAACATGTAGTTACTCGGCTGTTTTCAGGCTCGGTGGTCAAGTCTGTTACTTCAGACCTGCGTGGGAAATAGGTGTGAGAAGAGAGATAAACTTTGGAACATACCAGAAGTTGAGAAATGGACAGATTGTTTTGGTTTCTGTGGTTTTATTATAAATTTAGGCAGAATACATGTTTTTGATCTCTGGTGAAAGCTTTTTGCAGGCTTCCTTCTGTGTTCACAGCATGCCCGTGAGTACCTAAGTGCAGCGACCTGCATGTGTGCACACATGTACACACACTCACACGCCTGTGGCAGCAGCACCCATCGCCACCATCACCACTATCAGTACTACCACCACTTCCACTGCCATATACTGAGTTCTCCAAAATCCAATAGATTTTTCTGGGAGGCTTCCATTCAGAAGGACTTCGCTGGAAAGAAAGAATGCGAGGCTGTATTTTGGGAGGCCTGGGGGATTCCTGGAGAAGAGCAGTACAGTTCCACTTGTTACTGATGATCACAGACCCAGAACAGTCAAAAGTCAGTTAATAACACGACACTGGAATATTGCTCTCCACTGGCCTCTATTCATGTCTGCAGAAATAGCAATGTCATTTCATCTTCAATTGGCCAGACCCTAATCTCTATCTGTGAGACGAGAATGACCAACCTGTCCCTTTTTGTCACAGCAGCCCCAGAGAAAGAGAAATGAAAATGTGCTGCTAATGACTTTGTGTATGTGCTTCTTCTTTGTCCCTGTCGTTCCCCGCCAACATCAACATAGCTTTAGCCCGACGTGCCATTTGGACCGAAGTCTTGGACTGATCTGTGATGAATGCCCTGTCGGGTACACAGGACCACGCTGCGAGAGGTAAGCACGGGCTCCACTGTCTTTCAGAATGATTTCTGCCTTGGGAGCAGTAAAACTACAGGCATCGTCATCCTTTGAGTGACCCCAGAAAAGCCACCACACTTGGCGAGAAGAAAAAAAGTTCTCAGCATGCTTGTTGAGCAAATGCATTGTATTTTTATAGTTTATTTATTCTCTAGAAATTGCTCCATAAATTTCAACTCACTCGAGAATGTCTGATTCATGTTTTAATCTTAAAGGTTAAGCATTAGCCTACAACCTTTCCAGAAAGTACTGCTCAAGTGGAAAGACACGCTCTTTAAGATTTATCTTACTGTCTACAGTGGCACCATTTATTTTTCATAATTAGCTTTTTGTCCTTACAATGTGCCTTAAATGTGTAGTTCATAGTTCAGCAAGTGGTTCATAATTTACCTTAACTATAATTTGAAAATAGAAATAAAATGTAACTTATCATCCTTATTTATATTCCCTTCTGAGTACTTCTAAGCCAGTATTTTAATTCTGGTTGATTTAATTCCTGTGATCATTTTTCCTTCTAAAATTTTTTTGAAGAAAAGGCTCAAATGAATTTCAGTTTCAGTATGAAAATGGCACAAAATTGCCCCTGATAATCAGTGGCAAACACAACACCTCTAATTTTGGCACTGAAAACAGTCCCCTTTGCCACCATCACTGGAAAGCAGGCTGGGGGACAGAGGGTGTGGCCTGATCGCACCCATCCTCACCAGGCCAGCACCACAGAGGGTCGTTTCCGCCAGTCCTTTCCTGTTCTCTTGGCAACCATCACCCCTATTTGACCAGGGGACGTAAATGAAGCTGGAGCCGATCTCCCAGAGTGCATTTAGCCAGCAGCTAGCAGTCTGTGGACAAAGTGCCAGTGACAGTTACTAGCAGCAGCAACAAATACTACTTATGAGTAGGGAAGCAACTGCAAATCAGTAATGGGAGAACAGAAATGGAGTAGGAAGGATATATCCGCAATCAAGAAACGGGAAGTCTCTAATTGTGTTTTTTTTAAAAAAAGAGGATATGTGTATATTACTTACACAATTGCAGAATGTATCATTGCCAGGACAGATTTACATTAGATGCCTAATGTCCACACACCCTCCAGCTGATGACAGGCAGCTTTTTTTTTAGCAACTAGAAAAGGACAGCTGCTCTGTCATATAAAGCCACTAAATCCACTCACATAGGTGGGCATAGTCTCTGATGTGTTTGTGTTGATTTGCTTCATCCTCTGCATTTTCTGTGCATGGTAGACAATCGTTTCCGAACCATCTACAATTTAAAATCTTACATTCATTTAGCAACTACTATGTGCTGGGCCCAGGGCTAAACAGAGCATATAAACAGATGACCACTATACAATCCTCGTCCTTATGCAACTCACACCTCTAAAATGGGTGGGAATGGTTGAATGGATTCTGGAGAGAATTCTAATCTGAATAATAAAAATCATCAAGACGAGAAATACCTGACAAAGGGCATAATTTCCTGTCTAAAGTCTTTACTAACCTGGGTAAAGAAAGATGGAAACATTCCTATGCAGCTTATCAAATGGCATATCTAATCTCCAGGTTTCTCAGTCAAAAATAGTCTTCAATGATTAATGTATAGAGGATGGGTAGTGTATTTTTCCTAGCAAGAATTTGGATTAGGATTTTCCAAGAACACGTAGGTTTATCATATCTCTGTATTTATATAACCAAAAAAGTCCCTTAGTTGGGTCCAAAAACGTTCAGGAGAAACATGTCTGAAATGTATAGGCTTCAGTAGAAGGGCAGGGGAATAAGAGTTCAGGTAAGGAGGAAATACTGAAATCTCATCATCAGCACTATTCTGTAAGTGATTGCTGTAATCAGGTTATGCACATCATCTACATAAAATCAGCATTGGGAAACCAAAGCAGTTTTTCCCAAGTGGTAGATGTCCTTGGATGAGAGTGCTGGGGTCACGAAAGCCTGGGAAGTACCTACTAACATGTTAAAAGTCTGCTGCATCCTGGAGTGAGGAAGTGTGTTCAATGTGTTGAACTCACCGTTTTCAAGTTGTATGTCACCATGCAGTTCCTGCTTTTCTGATACTGTAAGAACACATCTCAGAGTACAGCTCAGGTGAGCAGGAGTTAAAACTTTACATTCTTTATCTCAGTTTAATTTCTATTCTTGTACTTAATTAGCCACAGGGAGAAGCCGTGAGAACCTTGGAACATAATCTGTCAAGTAATCTTTAAAGTTATACAATGTTATATGTCAATTATATCTCAGTTTTTTTTAAACAGTAAGTTTTTCCTTTCCCCTTCCCACTTCCTGGGCTTAAAGCCAAGTTCTAACAAGCATACTTAGTACCAAAAGGCTTGAGTGTGTGTGTGCATGCACACTCACATGTGCACACATATGTGGCTGAGTGTGCATTTTGGGCAATGGACATGTAGTGGGGCCAACCAGCCCTGAGTAATTAATCCAGGTATGTTTCTGCTGACCTCTCCCATTGCCATGTCCTCTTGATTACTTTCCCTTCAGGTCTAGTAACTCCATCCACTCTTTTCACTCTACTCAGGGGGCACAGGGCTCATTCTTCCGCTGCTTTCATTCCACACTGGGACTCTCCAACCATCAGTTCTCCTCACTACTCCTCTTCTGCCTTTCCACCTCCACCCCATTTTCTCTTTGGGGTTGAATTGAAGGAGGAGGTGCCAAGTTCATAAAAATAGTGACTTGTAGAGCCTGAAATCCCAGATATTCCCATGCTGCTTCTTTCCTTCCTGTCTGATCCCTTTACTCCGTCACATACTACAAGATGACCTTGCTGCTTGAATTGAGAGAATGAAGAAAAATCATGGAAAAGAAGAAAGAGTAAAACAAGATAGGACAAAATATTGAGTGCTATTCTGTTGCCTATAGAGGCATGATTCATACTCATTGTCAAAGAATTCTTTTTTGTTTTTTTTCAATTTTAATTCTGAAACCCCAGTGAGATGTTCTCTACTTCAGAAATGCCTGACTCTGAATCGAGTCTAATTGTCACCTGATCACTGTGCTGGTGAGGTTCTACTGTTTCAGTCTCCCTGAGCCCTTCAATCCTGGGTACAGAACATGGGGTTAGAGGGGAAAAAAACAAACAACAGAGACACCTGTACTAACTTGATTATACTATTAGCCAAACTGTGACTCCATGGGAGGTTTCAAAGGGCTACTTGTGTGTTTTCATGGTTTCCATACTGTATAGAAGGACTCAGTCAGGGACAGATTAGGGGGTCAAATCCAGTGTGCCCTCTTTTTGCCAACACACCTGCTGTATTGTGCCTCAGTACCTGGCTGTGTCTACTCTCTCTTCATTTTTCTCCATAGGCCCAGAGAGGCCATTTTTCTTTTCTAATTTGCAGAAAGACGCCCTATATGTAGTCTTTAGCTGATTCAGCCAAGTGGAAGATGATAAGCCATTTACATCTATACTGCAGCCGCCACTACTCCATGGCTTGGCCAGTTCTGTTCCCTCTGCCTGGAATACTGCATCCTTTCCGCTCCTCTGTCTGCTAGACTCTTAAAATTCAGCTCTATCATCCTGAAAGTGCTTTTAATTAATCCCAGTCTGAGTTGGTTGCCCTTTTCTGTGCTTCCATAACAGTTTGTGCTTATCTCTAGCAGTTCAGTGTCACGATTTTAAGCATGTCTTTCTTCTTCATGGACCGTAGTATAAAGACTGTGCCTTATTTACATATTAGTAGCATATAGAGGGCTCAGTAGATGTTTGAGGAAGGGCGGGAAGGAAAAAAAGCAAGAGCTTTGCTAATGTGCGTAGGGAGACTAAAGCACTGTTTTCAGTCCAGAGCTAATGGAGACACAGGGCACAGACTTCAGGCAAATGTTGTTGAAGAAACAGCAGAGTACAGGGAGCTGAAAGCCTCCCCAGCGTTGCTTTCTCCTTATCGTTCTCTCTCTCCACTTGCGTCATTTTTCTATGTCTACCTTTATCTCCATCATCTCCATCTCTCCTTTCTTCTATCTCTGTCTCTCTTTCTCTGATTGTTCCTAACTCATCAATAGAAACACCCAAAGCTTCAGTGGATAGCTTGAGTGTCATCTACATTTAAAGGGTCTTTTTCTAAAATACTGTAACTTCAATTTAAAACAATGAACAAATGTAGAAAAGAACAGTGACTAGTCATGTCAAGGTGTTTCTCTCTAGCAAGGAATTTGGTAAACTCTTTTTCTAATAAAAAAAGTCCTCATTCTACTTTGCACATGGAAATGAGAGGACTTGAGATTTTAAATTAAAACTAATGTTGGTGGAGGGAAATTCTGAGAAGCTGAAAAGGTCCAAAGGACTGTGATTTACACTAAATTTTATTAGCTGAGTCCAACTGGATCAAACTATACAACACTATTATTACTAATAAAAGTTATGTGATTAGCACTGTTGTATTCACTGACCCTCGAATCACTTCTGAATTTCCATTGAAACTTTTTATAAATATGTAAGAATCCTATTGTATGGGTAGAAATACATACACATACATGCATCAGTAATAAAACCTGAATGCACATTTTCAATAAAGTGGCATATAAATTATCTATCACGTGTATTCAGTAAGTTTTCTTATGTGTCCTACCACAAAAGAAAACGCAGATGCTTCTAGGTGCTTCTTCAGTTATTCTATTTAATTATAGTTATTTTCTCATGGACTGAGGTATTTTTTTATTACCTCAGAGTGGGAGAATTTTGGACTTACTAATTGGTATCTGTGTTAAGAAAAATCTGCAGGTTATATTATATAATACCATCTCTGCTGAGGGTAGTCACTCATTTTGAGGAAAGTGAGCTGAAAATAATGGGTTTTTGTTGGCTGTGATAATGATCATTGTATATTGTTATTCTAGTGGAGCAAAGTCACTTCCTAATGGTAAACAAAATGAGATGTGAATATATGTGGATGTGATTACAAGCTCTGAATATCAAGTGAGGCAAGAAGAATTGAGTTAAAATTTAAAAGGATCTTTCTATTATCTTTGTCAAAGGTACCCCTGAAGTGATCATGGGGGAATTTTAAGCACTCAAATGTTAGTTCATGTCTTACAAAAGATAATTAACAAGAAGTTATGTTTGTAGGTGGCAATGTTCTTCCACCCACAAGTATATTTATACAGTGACTTTGGCAATTCATAATATTCAAAATATTTTGTGAATATAATTTAAAGAACAATCTCATTTAAAATTTATGATAAAAGTTTAAGTCTGCTAGACTATTATGGCATCTATAAATGTTCTGGAAAACTTAGAATAATCAATGTATCTTACCAAAGTAATGATTTAGTGCCATAATTGTTGTGATATTAAAGTATCCTCATGTGATGTACTGGATTTAAACCATTTCTCTTTCCAGTGGTAGAGAGCATTTCTCAATACAATGACTCATACATCTGTGAGTCACTGAGTAGTATAAAGTAGCATACTATAGAAATTATATTCTTCCACATGGTTTTTACTCCACTTCAATTTTGAGCCTTGCTGAAATAGACTATTTATTTTGCTAAGAGAGCACAAATAACAGAGCTAGCCTGGCCATAAGATTTCAGATACACTCTTTTGCTTCTCTTTTGCCAAGTGTGGCTTAATAGGAAGCATGAGCAAACAATTGAAAGAGAAGACAGAGCAGAATATAAATAGGTGTTTCCAATAAAGATGTATTTGTGCATCTGTAACACGAAGTAGCAATTGAAAATGTAACATGAAAAAGGATGTTTTGATACTTCACTTTTGAAATTCTTGCCATGCTTCATAAATAAACTTTTGTTGTTCCAATAATACCTAAAGTAGTATGTAGTCCTTTAAAAAAAAACTAGAGTTTGCTAATACGAGTTGTGGGCATTGTTCAGCATTACCTTTTGGCGTGTTACTGTAATGTACAGGCACATGTGTGTCTCAGTAAAGGTTCTGCAGTGAAAATCTGCTTCTGCATGGATATGCAAATATATACAAACCTATTATTAAGTCAGAGATACCCATGGCTTCCACACAAATAATAATGAGGTCTTTTGAATGATAATTTTTTGTTTAGTAAATTTTGAATTCTCACTACTGAATTTCTTTGTGAGCCTGTTTTCTTATAACAAGCTCTTGCTGCAACACAAACAGAAAGAGGAAACATGAACCTTACACATTTGTGCAGAAAAAAGCCAATTGGAGTACATACATGCCACGTGTTGTACTACAAACGCTTTCCAACGTGGACCCAGATTCCTCTCGAGTGCCAGGAGCAGATTTCTTATTATGCTTCCGTCTCATCTTCAGTGCCAGTAACAAGGTTTTTTTTTTTTTCTTGCTGAAATCTAATTACTAGTGGGGCTGGCAGGATTTCATCTTGTATCTACACTGCAGTTGTGGAAAAACATTTTTTAATCACCTTGCATTGGAGAAAAGGAAAACATGTCCTGGGAGAGAGGCAGTGTGAAAACCGTAGAACATTACCCCAATGGGTTTCATTAATTTCTCCCAAATACTGACTGATGAAATTTTTCACCTTAGGTGTGCAGAAGGCTATTTTGGACAACCTTCTGTACGCGGAGGATCATGTCAGCCATGCCAGTGCAATGACAACCTTGACTTCTCCATCCCTGGCAGCTGTGACAGCTTGTCTGGCGCCTGTCTGATATGTAAGCCAGGTACAACAGGCCGGTACTGTGAGCTCTGTGCTGACGGATATTTTGGAGACGCAGTTGATGCAAAGAACTGTCAACGTAAGTCCTGAACTAGTGATGCCCCTGACAGAACTGATGCATTGTGCATCAAAGTGGCTGATGAATTCTTGCGTGGGATTGGAGAGTAGTAAATTATGTGTGATACATGCATGATAGGTGCACAGCCTATACACAGAGTCTGCATATCCTAAAATATTTTTTACTAACTGATATAGTACATCATTTGAAAGCTGATGCATTGTTGAAATACCATTGTTTTTCACATGATACACATATTTCTGTTTGCATGTGGACCAAAGATTTTAAAATAAACTTATGTCCACAGGAAAAAAAAAGAAGAATTTGGAAAATGGGTAAGACCTAGTTATTTTTTATTGTTTACCTCAAGTTTAATCATAAATTTATCTGTCCATATTATTTTAATAGTATCCATCAGTAGTTGTGAATCTGTATTTTTTTCATATGTGAAAGTTACATTTTTACATCTCATCATAGGTGTTAAAATTCTGCCAGTGTTTTTACGCACTGGTATTTGTCATTGTTAAGTGATTAACCTTCACCTTAGGAGTACACATAGAACGTTATCTGTTACCCTTCCACAGAGTTAGCTATTATAGGGCTTCATTCTTATTAGTCAGTACTTCCCGGCCTCATCTCTCCCTCCTCAGCTCTATTACACAGGGTTTTAAAGAATTTGCAAAAGCTTTGCATGGTGCTAATACACTATGCAAGGGGGGCTTTGCTGTGGAGAATGACATGGAATGTTAGTCTGTGCTAGCCCTCAAGTGCTTTACCCTGTCGCCATCAGCTTCATCTATTGTCATAATCCTTAAGCAGCACAAGTATCAGCCCAACAGCTTACTTCTGCCAGCTGCTTTGGCTAAGAAAGGAGTTGGCCAACCATTTCATGAGGTCCCGGGAACTGCAAAAATATAGAAACCACTAGGAATCTAGTCTCGGTTATTGTGCCTTTTGTAAGTTCTGAAGACCTGGTAGGATGCCCATGTCAATGAGAAAGGTGTCTTTCTCTTTATAGATTTGTTAGATGAGTGCCAGCTTTTTGTCATTTGAAGATGACAGTTTGTTGAATCAAAACCAAATCACTCTGGAACAATGGGCATTTATTAGTATCATCTGTAAATCGATGATTTTTAAGGCAGATTTTCAGTAGGCTCAGTTTTAAACACTGCGGGTTTATGGCACCTGTGTAAAATCATAAGGAGCTTAAGAAGTTGTCCCACTCGAACACATCACGGAGGCTCTGCACTTTCTAGTATGTGAGCCAGGGTAAGTCATTTGGCCTCACTGAGACTCATTTTTTCATTTGCATAAAGGGTCCTAGTTTTCTGTGGGGTCTAAGACCTGTCCTGCAGACAGTATCCAAGGAACTGCCTGGTGCCTGGGGTGCTCATGTGGGGTAGCCTTTTCAATAGTAGTGTTTGAGGTGGTCGTGAATATCCATGGTTTGCTTATTTTAGGACTGTGTTAATCATTTATTGAATCTGTTTTTCTATGTCCCAGTAAGTCCCTCCAAAAATCTGAGATCCTTTAACTTTTCTTTTCTTTTACCTTTTTGCTTTGTAAAAAAATGACTCTGTTTAAAAAGACAACGTGTAACTAATAAAGACTTTATTGGCAGAAAGAAAACCAACGGCGGTCACTAAACCATGACTGCCCCAAACTGGTCTGAAGGCAGAATGTCTAAAAGATCTGAATCTCCAATGCAGAACAGTCTCTGTGGAACACTTCACCAAAAATGCCACGTTACCTTTTTGAAATTTCTTAAGATTCTCCCTAGAGAAATCT
Source organism: Sturnira hondurensis (assembly GCF_014824575.4). Lineage (NCBI taxonomy): Eukaryota > Metazoa > Chordata > Mammalia > Chiroptera > Phyllostomidae > Sturnira > Sturnira hondurensis. Next base: position 8,787,785 of record NW_028077105.1, on the reverse strand, counting down.
GTTTTATGCCAGGAGTTATAAATCACCTTATACTCAGGATCTCTAATTATGATATTTTCACTGAAGCTTTCCTGAAATGCTTTAGAGAAATGCCACACAACCTAAATGTACCTCTACTGTTTCCTTAAGCCTTTACAATTGTCCTAGGACAGATGTCAGATAGCTACACCTTCTTGGCAGAAATGGAAATAAGATCCTCAAGTGGCTCGCCTAAGGGTCAGAACATTAGTGAATGTAAGAAGACTTTAGGCGTGAAACTATTGTCAGCACCAATTACACTGTCAGGAGTTAGAAAAGGAAGAAAAGCCTTTAATATTTCTATGGGAATAAAGACAAAAATACAGGTTGGCAGGTGTTTGCAAGAGATTAGTAACTGCAGATCCTTCCCTTAAACAAGCTACTGCACGTAATCACCAGTTGGCTGACATCTAAGCAGCGGCTAAGATGGCCTCCTCTGCAGTTGCATTGTCCTTGGTTAAACAGAAAGTCTGGGTAAATCGAGGGTCTGTAGCATGAAGCCTTAAGAACACATAGAAGAATATCGTATGAAAATATTTTTGAATCATCACCAATTTTTATACTGCTTGCCATGAGCAATAGACATAACTATGGTTTTTAATGCTCCTCAGTATGTATTTAAGATAAAAATATAAGAAACTTATTTGTTATCTATTTTGATAATTTTTATAGAGACAATACCTCTTCTATGCATAGATGGGAACCCTCAAGAGAAGGAAAGTCATTATTTTAGATTCTCCTAGATTTGTCCATGAAAAGTACACTAATGCAAAGGAATGTCTTGCTTTTAAAGCTTATATATAGTATCTAAGTGCCAGGCATTTCTTTAAAACTTCCCCTTAAAACCTTATATTGCTTTTGTTATTTTCAAGTTGCCAATAATTATTAATTAAGGAAGGCATTAATGTCACACATTTCATTTAAAAATGCCACTTAAAAATCTGTATTGCTTTCATTATTTTTAGGATGACAATTTTTGGTCAATTTAATCCTATATTTCCCACTCTAAGAAAAAGCGACTTCTAAATTCTAAACTATTAAGATATAAAAACATCGATGTGTAACATACACTAGAAACTTTCATAAAGAAATTCAAGTGTGTACAGTGATTCCTGTATTCAAATGAAATGGACAGTTAAAGAAAACATTCTCTTCAGCCTTTTCTCACACCCCAATACCGACTCTCCCTGAGCTGCGGCCTACGGAAAACGCCAGGCTGCAGACTGGCCAGGTCCTCCGCACTCACTCACTCACTCACTCACTCACTCACGCATTGCTGCAGAGTTGACAGACACTGATGGGCAGATTATGGACAAGAAAGCAATCGGTTTTTAGGAAAGCAATAAAACTAAGTAGAATCTGAAACAAGATGACCAGAATAACAGCATAAACTGATGGAGTGGCTGTTTATAATGTATTTGTAAGTTATACTCAGGTTCAAGTATCCAGAAACATGAAATGTTATAGAACATTTACCAAAACCATCTGTGAATGATCTAAGCCCCATATCACCTCCCCCTTACATTTTTTATCCTGGTATCAATCATATATACCATTGAAAATATACTCATAGAGTACCGAGCAAGCTATTCATTACTATTACATTTGTGAAAAGTAATCTATTACTTAATTTTTAGACTGATATATGTTTCAGAATAATATCAACCAACTTCATAACAAAGAAATGACAAATGATGACTTAAACCCAATGTAATTTTTTATCCTTGGAGATAGTATAGAAGTTGTAAAGTAAAAATTATTTAAAAAATTTTTAATGTTATAAATTTTAATGTTATATTCCTAGTACATTTGAAATAATGTTTTTATCTTACATACTTTTTAATCTTAAAGGTATATGTGTGTGTACACATAAATGCATATATATTGATTTATCCTCAAGTTCATATTTTGAGTTTAATACAAATCAGGCACATAGTAAATAATTATTAAATTTAAAAAGTAATTAATGCTGTTTTATTAACAATGGCATTAATATTATCCTGTCAGTGCTATTAATTTTGGTAATACCTCACAATTATTTTAGCTATAAAGCTAATATACATTACTTAAAATGGGATTTATAGTATTTTAAGTGTTACACAAATGTATCTGTGAAGAAATGAAACAGATGGAGGGGTGATTGAGAGAACATTTACCTGGAGTTGCAGGACTGAGGTTCTGGACTCAACTATATCACCTACCAATCCTGTGGCCTGTACAAGTGATGGCCTCTTTGAATTTCAGTGTCTTCATTCTCAATGTTGGGATAATAATGACAATATTAATATTTCAATACCATATATGTGCCAGGTACTATGCTAGATCTTTACATGAATTACTAGCACAGTTCATAGACTTGTAAGGATCAAATGGTGTAATGCCTGACAGATCATCTCTCAAGTCAGAAAACATTCTATTCTAAAAGATTGTTGCCCATGTTACCATCTTGGGGATATTTTTATGTAACGAGCCTATGAAGGCTATTAGAATGTTTTTGCCAGTGACTGATCTCTCTTCTCTTTATAGCTTGTCGTTGTAATGCCAATGGCTCCTTCTCTGAGATTTGCCACACTAGGACAGGACAGTGTGAATGCAGAGCTAACGTGCTGGGCCAGCGGTGTGACAGATGCAAGGTAAAAAGTAGGAGCTGAGTGGTGAATTACTGCTGCCTTGAACGGTCTCATCAGCTTTCGATAACGCACAGCACCTTAGTGCACTGAAGGAAAGGCTCGGGTCATCTAATTCTATATGTGAAATCACTGTGATCACTGAAACGGCTTCTCAGAATGGAACAAAATTCGCTGTGCACGAGCATTTGACCTTCAACCTGTATTTCCTTGGCAGTAAATTTGTGCAATATTTACTGTACTTCAGATGTTTCTGAGTCAAATAAGATATAAATTTGCTCTCCAGCCTACAGAGAGTAAAATATTCCTTCCTTTGCCTTTACAGTTTGGGTACAGTAACATGTGCCATGCCTTTGGCTTTCAGCCTTCTGTTGGTTCTAGTTCCATCATTTAGATGTTAGTTCCAGTAGTTCTTAGATCTATCCCTTGGCTAAAGTGAAACAGTAATAAAAATCTCTTGTTCTCTATTCTTGAACAAATTGCCCTTCCTTTCAGCAGGGCAGGACCTTGAGATTCCTCTGGGAAAGCAGTGGAATTGCACCACTTCTCACATAACTATGTATTTGTGGTGCTCTCGACTGGTAAACAGAAACAAGCTTTTCTCAGATGTCTTCACACGGGCCTTTCTGTGGGAAGTATGAAAATGTTGTCTGCTTCTATCTGTTGAATAATATTGTATGCTCTTTCTTTTGTTTGTTTTTATGTTTCTCTTGGCTTTTGAAGTTGGATATGTGGTGGGACCCAGAGAAACGATTCTGTGCGTTGTGTGACTGCAGTCCCATTGGCTCTGTGTCACCACAGTGTGATGCCGCAGGAAGATGTGTCTGTAAACCAGGCTTCGTAGGGAAACAGTGCAACCTGGGAAGGCAGGTGCACCGGCAGGAGCAGCATCCTCGGAGAGCGCAGCCGGTGCTGGGGTCTCCCCAGAGGTGGGGTTCCAGCCGCTCCGGCGGGTGCCCTCGGGGAGCCTACTGGCCCGCAGCTCGGGTAATCCCAGAAGCGCTGCATGGCTCTTGCCTAGCATGTTATGCTCTGTGTGCTGTGGCTGACAATCCCTGATGCCATTTTACCAAAAAAAAATGGTTGCTAAGTGTGCCAGTTGCAAATGCCAAAACAAGACAGCTTTTGACTGAAGCCTTGCCTCTTAAAAATAGCTACCCATGTTTTCAAAGGTATATTCGATTTCATAGGTTAATCAAGTTTCAATTAACTATGCATGTGTAGAAAACAAAGAAAAATTTATGTGTAGAAACCTATAATCTCAGAAGTAGAAAGGGCCTCAGGCATCATTGGAGCAAGCTCACCCCTATGAATGAACAAAAGGAAAAGGGAAATCTAGCAAAGAAAGTGAACTTGCCCAACAAAATTCAGCCCGTTGACCTGACAATGTCAGCATAATGAATGATCGGGTTATGTGTCCACACCCTAATTTTGATGTAGGATGCAACAAACACAAGAAACACATTTTGCACACTGTAAATGCACCATGTGCAGGAAGTAAGTAGCGTATTTTCTGCTACATAATTTGGCACCCCCATACCATGAGGCAAAACGAAACAGATGTTGGGAGAAAGGGAGAGAGGAAGGTGGGAGGGAAGGCTAGCTCTGCAGCCAGTCCACAGAGCAACAGAGACAAGACTTGCCATTGTGGAATCAGAGCCTGCGTGGAAGCTGAGTGTAGATGACAGAAGAAAGTGAGAATGAAGTACATAGTAAAGAAGCAAAACATGGTTTTTTTTAATGAAACATTTTAAGAAAGCAAGTTCCCATTTCACACTGCCTGAGGTCAAATTACAGCCTCACCCCTTCTAGTTACAAAACAGTTCCTTAAATCATCCTGTAATTCAGTGTCTTCATCTCTTGTAGGACCTTCTTCATAGGGATTGCATCTGTTTGGGTTTGCCAAGAGTCAGATGCCAAGAGATTAATGTCTGTGAAGGGGGAAGGAGGAGGAAATATCGAGTGCAGGGAGCCTGCTGCTGCAGTGCAGGTCTGACTATGTGAAGGGAGAAAGGGACGGAAAGAATGGGTAGAAAAGCCTTGTTTGGTGCATTCTGCTCAAGTCCCAATCCTTGGCCAGGCCATTGGGAAAACGGTTCAAGTACTTTACTGTAATCACTCATTGACTAGAAGATGCCAGCCCTGGTGTGAGCTCCAGAAGAATGGATGGTGGAAGGTGTCCATCAGTGACACCCCTCATCACAGGCTCTCTTGCAGGAAGGGCAGTTCAGACGCCTCCCTGACTGTCTCAGGGTAGTCCTGAGAACAGTGCATAAAGTCCAGGCAGACACAGAGAGCTCTTCGTAAATTCTAGGATTAACACTACTGTTATTAAACAAAGAAATCTTCACACGAGATTATGTTTTTGAATAAGAAATACATACACGAAGAAAAAGAAAGGCACAGTAACTAATCACAATGTTTCCAGTATGTAAATTTATCAGAAATCCAACTCTTGTTCATGCCCTTTCCCTTCATACCTTGTAACACTGTTGTAGAAAGCAAGTGTACTGTGCTCAGACCACATTTTCTCTGAGGCAGTAAGTGTGAGTTAAACGCACAGACTCAGAAGGCAGGCTGGCTGATTGGGAACCCTGACTCCACCACTGGCAAGCCAGTGACCTTAGGCAAATTACTTGATTTTTCTGTGCCTCGGTGTCACCACTCTGTAAAAAGGTGATTATATTCATCTCCCAATTGTCTTGAGTATTAAGTGAATTACTATGTATGAGGGGCTTTAGAACAGTGCTTGGCACATAGCACAGTATGTAAGTTCTAGTTGTTATTATTATCCCGAGTCAGAATAGTTTATGGGAGCTCAACAAACGTCCCAGGGAAATTGACTGGCACTCTCTCCCATATTTGCTTCACCTCATTAATTTTGATTACTGACAATGAATATTTACTCTTTAAATTTGTTTACTTCAGGGTATTTTTCTAGTCTCTGAAATACATTTTTGACCACAAAATTTGTTAAAATTGTATTACTGAAATTTAGTAGTGTTTGCTTTGGTATAACTTAGTCTTTAAAATTACATCATTTAAACAGAAAAGTATGATAGAGACATTTCTTCTTGTATATTTCTTTACATGATCAAGTTTGAAATTTGTTAATAACTATGATTTGGAAATTTACTTAATATTTTATTAACTTGCCCATTAAAATAGATAAGTGTATATACATGTATGTACATATGCTAAGTAAAGAAAAATTTAGGATATGAAGATGAATAAAGTAGTATCTCTATAATTCAGATTTCTAAGTCAAGAATATTTAGTAAACAAAAACAAATGCAAAGTACTGCTTCTGTGATTCAGATACTTTAAAAATATTTTACTATATTATGTATATATGTTTCTATCTGTGTATATCTGAGTGGTAGGTGTGTCATTATAGGTATGTAATTAGAATCACAGTGTATATATAATTTTGTATTCTGCTTTCTGAAATTTTGCTCAATGCTATATACTAAGCATATTCATGTCATTAAATCTGCTTCAAAACAGAATTTAATGATCGCATATCATTTTGTAGTATGAACGTATCCCTGTTTAGTTCATTCAAATTCTCTCTAACATTGAACGTTCAAGTGCTTCTATAGTTTCTCATAGAAGAAACTATATGATAAATATAGTTTCTTATTATGATAAATAATATTGTAATGGGCATGCTTGTATTTTAACCATTTTCCTAATTCTGGTTTTCTCTCTAGGCCAGATATCTAGAATTATACATTAAATTATTTTTTGAAAAAAATTACATTTTTTTCTTTATATAATTGAATTTAATTTTAATGTCATGTGGTAGGCCATTTGATGCACACTTTCTTTAATCATGTAGTGAAATCTGAATCAGAACCAGAAATAAAAATAAAGTCATCGGTAAATACTAAATAAAATGGCTATCAAACTTATTCAACCTATTTTATATTTTAAATACAAAACTATTCCTAGCTACATTTTAAAAGAATAATTTTAGTGTAATTTTCTTTCCTACCAGTTATTTTTAATAATGTTAATAATAATAATGCCAAAAAAACATAATGCAGCTTATTCATTTCTCTTTGAGTGGATCACATTGAGTAGCAAGACTTTTTTCCCAAAAAAGTAATTTTTAAGTCTGATTTTCTAAATAGGAATTATTTTTAGAAAAAAGTAATTACTGAGACTGATTTGCTAAATTAGAATATTATAGTCATGTGACATACTTTATATTTAAAAGGATAACCTTGATGTACTTTAAGCAGGATATGTGCTTCCCTCTTTCCAATAGGAGTAATTTTTAATCCATCAACATTTTTTTATAGTGACTCTAGGTCTGATAACATGCATTTCAAGGAAGTCAGTCAATGCTAGTAATGAAAGTGTGACTAAAGAAATTTACTTGCTATAAATAGATGAGATATGCATATGAATAACTCATCAGACTATAAAAGTTTTCCTTTATTTACCCAATCTTTGATGCATGTTTTCACAAATCAATTGTTATTGTTAGGATGAAACCCAAGAATCTAGATATTTGTCAAACCAAGTATTTTCTCAGTGTGGTCATAAGCTGCAAATTATATTTATAATGTGAGCCCTGTAGTGACTATTAGAAGTATTTATGAATATGTAAAAAATGTTAGATCAAGTATTACAGGAAATAATTTATTTTAATTTTAGGCTGCAGGTAACAATATTGAAACCATTTTTAACAAGTAGAAAATGTTCATAGGATCTAAAAGTAATCAATGCAGATTATTAGGATTTTGGGCAAATAAAAATTTTAATGAAAATAAGAAGACCAACCATAGCTTATTTCCATAGTGCTGTTAGAATCTTAGGAAGTATAGGGAAAAGCTAGTGGAAATATATCTGACTGACTGATAATGCCCTAATTCTGCCCTTATCTTGATGAAATTCAAAGTAATTGAACTTTTCTCTTTGGACATTATAAAAACCGTTCCATTAGTTTGAACGACAACTCAGTTGTCATAATGTCAGTGAGGAAACCTTCATAACCCTTAGGCTCCTCCTCCCCACCCCCCCACCCCCCCGCCCGCCCCACCGGCCCCACCTGATGTTTTAGTACTCTGCATCTCGTCCTACAGTGAATGAGTTGATTTAAATTTAATGTTCCTCTTTCCTTTGCAATGCCAGCCTGAAACCTTTGGCCTACAGTCGTCAAGAGGATGTGCCCCCTGCAACTGCAATTCCTTTGGGTCTAAATCATTCGACTGTGACGACAGTGGTCAGTGTTGGTGCCAGCCTGGAGTGACAGGAAAGAAGTGTGACCACTGCGCCCATGGTCATTTCAACTTCCAAGAAGGAGGATGCACAGGTCTGCAGTGGAGACTAAACCCTACCCCTTCACTCTCTGGTCAGGGTGTCTTGCAAGTTTGTTGCACAAGGTTCCCAGATATTAAAGGAGAGGTATCCAATAACAAATATATACTACAAAATATTGAACCTAATAAAAAATATATATTTATTTAAATAAATTAACAAAAAAATACACTGCAATTTGCAACACTGCCTTAGAAATAACTGAATTCGCAAGTACTTGATGCAAATGCATCAGCAGACCCCAGTTCCACTGTGTCTTTTCCTGACTGTGACCTCTCCTCAGCCAGCCACTTGAAGTACTGCAGTGTAAAAGTCAGATGTTCGTTCAGTTTGTCTGGGGCCGAGGTTATCTTAGTGTAAACTCTATTCCAAGGCTAATACAGTTCAAATTTCCCTTTTCCTATTGCAAAATTGGTGGAAAGATCAGGGAACTTAATACCTTTCTGTGGTATGAAAAATAGGTTTGTATCTACTTTTATGTATCTTGAAAACTGTGATATTCTGAGAAAGAAGCAGATCGGCTCTAGATATTTTTTAGTTCATAGGAAAATGCACGCAGGTGTTTCTAACATGATTCGCTCAAGCAGTATTCTCCTATGTCCAGCCACAGCCTTCTCACACTCCTGGTACAGAGAGTAGAAATTAGCACCAAATGGTTGAAAGTAAAGACTTTCAACTATTAAGTCTTTACTTAGCACATTAGCATTGATTTATGTGCCACTAATAAGGATTGACCCTTATTCCAACCTACTAACCTCTGCTTACTAAACTCCCTGATTCAATATTGATGATACTCCTATACTCTCAGCACCATGATAAGATTGTATATCACACCTATAGTATACAGTTGTGATCATAAATTAAGCCATTATAAATTATTCTAAATGTTATCATTGTAGTCCCTCCAAAATTCTGCCTGTGATTTCTAAGTCAATATCTGTATGTACCAAAAATTCTAAAGCTGAATTTTAAAATATGCTGTTTTTTGCCCTGGCTTCTCTGGTTCAGTGGATTGAGCACCAGCCTATAAACCAAAAGGTTCGATTCCCAGTCAGGGCACATGCCTGGGTTGCAGGCCAGGTCCCCGGTGAGGGGCATGCAAGAGGCAACCACGCATTGATGTTTATCTCCTTCTTTTTCTCTCTCCCTTATCCTCTCTCTAAAAATAAGTAAATAACATCTTAAATAAAATAAAATAAAATGCACTGCTTTTTAATCTAGATCTTAACATTTTCACATAATAGAAATTAGTGAAATTGTGCTATATATTCAAATATATCCACTACCAAAAATTATAAAAGAGACCAAAAACACTATTTAAAATATTGAAATAGAGAACATTTTAGAAATGCAGTCTTAGTAGCATTTAACCCAGAAAAACAGAACAGGGAACAAAAACCAAATAGGTAAGATAGCATTATTTTGAGACCATGGCTTACTCCAAAGAGCTTAAATTTATTTAGTGGCATCACAGGTAACTAGTTATGTGAAGTTAATTGACTGACCTTTCCCTGTCCCTCTGCAAAATTCATCTATTAAATAAACAAAGTAAGCCCTGGCTGGTGTGGCTCAGTGGATTGAGTGCCGGCATGTGAACCAAAGGGGCGCTGGTTTGAGTCTGACTCAGGGCACATGCCTGGGTTGTGGGCCAGGTTCCCTGGAGCGGAGTGCTGAAGAGGCAACCACACATTGATGTTTCTCTCCCTCTCTTTCTCCCGTTTTCCTTCTCTAAAAATAAATAAATAAAATCTTAAAAAAAAATAACAGTATGTACCTTGCTGGGTTTTTGCAAGAATTAAGTTAATGGCTATACAATATTTAGAGGAATGCCTGGCACAGAAGTGCCATGTAAGTGTTTATTGTTATTGTTATAATTATTATCATTATTTCTATATGAGTATTATCCATGTGATACACACTTTATTTTAACAAAAAACTAGCTAATTACTCAGTTGCCTTATGAAGTCAGTGTTATGATTCCATTAAAGAACAACTAAGAGAATTTCTATTTGCAGGTAATGATTTGAACTGACTAAGACATTTTTAGCATATAAATTTAAACACAAAATGAACTATTTTACTTATTAATAAATGGTGCATATAAACTAAATCCTTTGGCTAAAAATTAGCAGCAATGATAAGAATGATAACAAAAATAATGGCTAAGATTTATTTGGTGTTTACCCTATGTTGGGTATTATGCTAAACATTTCTCATAGCTGGTATGAAATGCTGTGAGCTATGATAATTATAATCCCTTACAATGTGAACTTAATCAAATATCCCAAATGTATTTTGTTAAAAAGATTTAATCATCACATAACCAATTAAAAGGTTTCTTGTAACATTTGTCTTCTATTTAAATTCAAGTTATTTGGTTTTTCTTGCTTTCTCTCTTTAACATGAAACACTGCACTAAAATATACTCAGTAACTAGGTCAACTATTATGTAATAAGCGCATATAGTCCTTATCTTGGATAGCTCTGAAGATCTCAATCTTGTGTCCGCATTCTTTGTGACAGTGCATCGGTGGGGTGAATTTGCGCTCTTCATATACTGCATCAGAGCATAGAAAATTCAAAATGTATTGAAAATAAATAAGGCAGGTGGTAAATAAAACTCAAAAGTATCTATCTATCTATAAATGTATATATATTTATGTATGTCAGAGTACATATACATATATATATACTTATCTGCCTACAAATGCATATATGTATTTATATATGTGTCTCTCTCAGGATATATGTAGATATATATATGTGTGTATCAGCATATACTGAATTTAGGAAGCCTATTAAGCTTATTGGTTTTTATTGCAAATCATAATCATCAACAAGAAGGAATAATCTATGCAGTATAGAAAATTAATTATGAATTAAATATAGAAATAGATATAAGGTAATACAGTTAACATGGAATGTGATACACCAGTTGTTTCCTTAAGCATAGTTGAAAAGTTATAAATGCTTTACCTTTTGAAACTATTGAGTGAATTACAATATATGTGTGTTGAACAGTGCACTGTGATATAAAAGATGAATGAGTTAAGATTTTACTTTCAAGGATTCTTAGCTATAGTATGAAAAATAAAACAAAACAAATCATATTTCCTATCACATTTTTACTTTTTTATTTCCCTTTTCACCTGTGAAGCTTGTAACTGTTCTCATCTGGGTAATAACTGTGACCCAACAACGGGGCGATGCATTTGCCCTCCCAATACCATTGGAGATCAGTGTTCTCGATGTGCACCTGGTACCTGGGGCCACAGCATTGTCTCTGGCTGTAAGGTGAGTGCGTCACTTTATTTCATCTGATAATATTTTTTTAAAGATTTTTATGTTGGTAGAGTTCTATAGTTGGGCATTTCAAAATCAAATATATTACAAAACAATGTGGAACTATTGCTATGGAGTGATTGCAGCTATTGATCAATATCTCACATTTATTTCATGTGGGAAAGATAATGAAGTAAGTACACATTTATGCCACCTCATCCATGATACCTACCAAAAGGGGGGAAAAGAACAAATAAACATGTAATAAAATGAAAACAGCCAGAGCCTCACATTTATACGCAATGAACTATATTTGCAAAGTACAAAGTACAAGCAAATTAGGAACTAATTAAAGGGATTTGTCAAAAATCTATACAAATTACCCTCAAATTATGACTAGGTTTCAGTTTCTAATAAATAATTGAGAAGTTCTGAAGAGTTTTATTAACAACCTTTCATTTAGAAAAATTCTCAATTGTTTCCATAGATGGACCTTAGAAAGCTTTGTGACCAAACTCACATTTAGAGAAATATATGCAGCATCAGTTACTGGAAGTAACTATCCAGTTTGAAGATTTATAAAGCTATATTTTTGGAAGCAAAACAAAAATTCCTCAAGAATTCCAAAATTTTAGATGAGTGTGAACAATGCTACAAGTTTCTATGACTTTTTTTGCATTTTCCACTTGGACTCCAAGTGTCTGTCTTAACATTGGACTCACGAATAAGTCATAAGAAGACTTAGGAGGGTTCCATTTAGCCACAAAATCTAATGATGTGGCCAAATTCTAATAACACTTCTGAAATTGCAGCTGATATCTAATGTCCAAGCTATAAATCAGGATAAATTATAGACCAAGTTTCTTTTAAGGAGTTATATATTTGATACCATTATGATCATTGACCATCATGTGGTTTGAAGTTCTTTTGATTACTTTGAACCACTATTAAAAATCTAAATTTCCAAATAACCTCATCATTATGATCAGTTAAAAATTTATAGAGCCCTCACAAATATTTCTAAGTACAAATTCTCTTATTTTAAAACCTTGGATGACTATAATCTAAATCTACAGTGATTTGAGTTTATAGCTTTCCTTTCTTTTGTCATGGATAATTTCTCTGTGCTGAGGTGTGAGCACACACATCATCTGAGCTTTTATTAAAGCAGAACAGAAAGCCTGCCATCTTTTGCTAGCAGGGGAATAGTGCATAAATCCTCCGTTGCTGAACAAACATTACATCTAATTATCATTCAGGTTTGATGTTGACTATAGTGCTATCTAAACATATGGCTAATGGTTTCATTTAGTCTTTACCATAACTTGCTGGATATCCTTCCTGCTTTTGAAAGGTCCCAATATCTATTGGTACTCTCAATTAGTCTTTAAGAATTATGCAATAAATTAGGTAGCAGACATTTTATATTTTAGTTAAACGATAAGGATGTCTCCTGAGACATTTTGAAAATGTATGGTATGATTACAATTTCCATCCATACCTAATTTACTGTTTCTGATTATAGTCTATTTCGGTTGAGTCAAGGAAAAAATATTTAAGTGAATAAGCCGACCATCCTTATTTTGCAATCTCATTCTACACCTGATATTCTATAAGGATGAGTTACTTGGGTGATGATGGTGACTTGTGCAATGCTTGGAAACTGTGTTCATGTCTGTAACATAATAAATAATTACATTCGAGGTCTAAAATTACTTTTAGTAACATCCCCTATCTGGCACTTTTTACTGGACAGCAATGAAGGCCTAAAAAATACTTAATCATAAAGATACCCAAAATAAGGCCTGGCAATTATTTTTATATCAGACTCTTGGAAAATATTTCAGCAAGCATTTGGGCAGGAAAGAGATGATGTATGGGAAGCTGGTGATTGTGCAATGCATTCTAGAAAGAGTAGTCATAAGTAAAGTCTTCTTGGCAGGAGCAGAAGAAGGAATATCCCCAGTAGTGGTGGATATAAGAATTAAGCTGAGCAATGAACATGTGAGAAACACAAAGTGAGATCCAGCCAGAATTAGATCTGGGAATTTGGCGAGTTGCTGTGCACGTGAGTTTGCCATAGAACTGTAGATCTCAGAATAATAGGAGTACAGCATCAAGAAGAGCCAGGTGACAAAGTATAAATACTGTGTGGTGACAAATTCAGACACAGAGAGGCATGGTGCACACTTGGGTGCCAAGTCAGTACCCACTCAGGAGACAAACCACACCAGTTATTTAAACAGGGAAAGTAGGATATAAAGACTTGTTAACTGGTAAAAGGCAGTTCTTTGAAAAATTATTGAAGTAGCAGATACAGAAGAACAGCTAGCAGCTGTAGGCTTACATAGGGTAGACCATAAAGGAACCCAGAGCTAAGAAAGGCCACACACTTCCCTCCCCCCAACCCCAGCAAGGCTGAGATTCAGACCTATTTAAAGAGAGGGTGAATACCACAGGACCACACAGCCTGCTTGTGGTAAAACAAACAACTAAACACTTGGCAGAATCAGCGTGCAAGTGCTAGTCCAAGGAAGCTGCTAACCACTGTTGAGGGCTGTGGGAGTGACTTAGAAGTAGCTGGTCATGGTCAGAGCTGTGTGCAAACCGAAGCTACTTAGAAATCTGGCAACAGTGGTCTTGTGGGCACAGTTGGAATCATTCTGACCTTCTGGCTCTCAGGCTAAATAATATAATAATGATAACAATGAGAGTAATGAAGATGGAACCCAGAACAGGAGTATCTTCCCACCACTGAGGGTGTTTTGGTCTCTATAATACCCTCTGTTTGATGAAGTTTAACATTCAGCTACCTGGCCATGAAGAAATGTCTATAGGTTCTTTTTTTAAAAAATTATTTTATTGTTATTCAATCACACTCATCTGCATTTCCCCCCACCCCCCACCCCAGCCAAACTGACCTCCCTCCCTTGCTTCCACTCTCCCTCTTGGTTTTGTCCATGTCCTTTATAGTAGTAGTTCCTGAACACCGTTTCTCCCATTGTCCTCTCTCCCACTCCCCTCTGGTTATTGTTAGATTGCTCTTAATTTTAATGTCTCTGGTTATATTTTGTTTGCTTTTTTCTTTTGTTGATTATGTTCCAGTTAAAGGTGAGATCATATGGTATTTGTCTTTCACTGCCTGGCTTATTTCACTTACCATAATGCTCTCCAGTTCCATCCATGCTGTTGCAAAGGGTAGAAGCTCCTTCTTTCTCTCTGCTGCGTAAGTTCTAACCTCAGCATCACAAAGCAGGGCAAGGAAGAGTGAATTTAAAGTTCTGCAACAGTAGATTGATCATTGGCACAGCTGGTCTCTGAAAATCGTTTATTTATTCCAAGATTCTAAATGGCATTTTAGACATACTCTCAGACATATGCTCCTATTACATTGCAAAGAGATGTGAACTTTGTAAATCAGGAGCAGAAAAATTTTAAAGAATGTAAGAAAAACAGACACATGGATAAGGAGAAATTAAAGAAGAGAGGAAATAAATCATTGGAAAGAATCTAAACATGCAATAGTGTAATTAAAATAAGCATTGGATATATGTATACAAAATAATGTTCCTGTGTAAAATGGGAGCTATAAAATAGAGAACAAATTTAAGAGGCAAATAAGAAAATAACTACCAAAGACATGAGGATGTTATAGACTCAAAGGACAGGCAGAAGTGGTGAGGCATTATAGGAAATCCTGAAGAGCAAAACTGGTAAATCAGAACAGAAGTAAATATATCAAACACAAATTTGAAGAAATAGCACTGAACCCAGAAACAACTTTGTTATCAAACTGAAAAAACTCACCATGTTGCAGTAAATTAATTAAAGGAACTTCAAAATTTTAAGAATTCTACTAAAATTCTGAATTATACAAATAAAGAAAAAATCATACATATCTATAGTTACCAGCAAAGCACCTTAAATCAGGCTTGTCTGCAAAGCAAAATGCCCAAAACATTACTCTACACGTCTCTTCCCTAAATTCTCTCTGGTTTCCCCACATCTGGCTCAGTGCATTTTATATGTTCTCATAGCATTTTGCATTTTCCTCTGTATTATATAATGTTATTCCATTATGTTCTAGTTACATATTTACTTGTTTCCCTCCACTAAACTGTAAGGTATATCTTTGTACAACTCAAGTGCTAGGAAAATGAGATGATAAAGTGAAATGACTTTGTCTAAAGTTCAGTCTTTGAGACAAAAAGGGTTTGAAGAAAACCCATATCCGATTCCTCCTTGCCACAAAAAAGGCAGAGGAAGTACATTTTCTTTCTTATTCAATAGTAGTATGGTTGCTGGACACTCATGTATTTTAGTAAATGCAGGAAGCAAGTTCAGTGTTATGTTCACTGATGTTTCCCAAGTGACTAAACTGGAATAGTACAAAGCATATAATAGACACATGATTAATGTGTGTTTCATGGGAGCAAAGAAACATTAGAATTAAAAATTTAAGCTATTTCCCAGGAAACGGTGTAATTGTTGCTGTTTTGGCTTCCTCCGTAGGCTTGTAACTGTAGCACGGCAGGATCCTTGGATTTCCAGTGCAATGTAAACACAGGCCAGTGCAACTGTCATCCAAAATTCTCTGGTGCAAAATGTACGGAGTGCAGCAGTGGTCACTGGAACTACCCTCACTGCACTCCCTGTGACTGCTTTCTGCCCGGGACTGAGGAGGCGACCTGTGATTCGGAGACTAAAAAATGCTCTTGTATCGATCGAACGGGGCAATGTACTTGTAAGGTATGTGCTGCCAAAACACATTCAGGAAAAACTTGCCTCAATTCTATTGTCATGGCTTGGTATTAACTTCATTTAGCATTCATTATTCCTGCTTCATTGTGCTAAACAAACAGAAAAACAAAAACTCACTGACAGACACAAGGATTTTATTGATGTATGTTCATTAGCGTAGGGATAAGTACTGCTTTTTAAGAATTTATTTTTACCCAAAGCCTAATTTTTTTCTAGTTGGTAGATGTGATATATTGTTAATGGTAAATTTTTCTTTACACATTCATGTTGCTTAAACAAGAATAGTCTGGGAGGGAGGAAAAAACAGTTTTCTTAAGCATCGACAAAGCAAATCAGAGCTAAATAATAAGGCTTATAAAAAAACTATTTCTCCTCAAATTAATCTGCAACCACTGTGGACTGAAAAATATATTTAATGCTGTGGAAGTTCTGTAAAATTTCATCACATATAAACACTGACATTTCAAACAGTGACTATGTGGGAATTTCAGCCTTCATTAATATTGCTAAATGATGTAGAAAAACAGCCCATTAAAAAGGATAAGAGAGATTTTCCCCCATCTTAGATGTATCTGAAAAATCAATTTCAGGGTAAATGCAATTAAGACTGGGTCACAGGTATCTTTTCAAGAAAAAGTCAATATGGAGAAGGACAGAAACACAGAAGGGTGACATCCAGGGAGTGACTGCTAAAGCAGTCTTGAAAATGTAAGAAAAGGCAGCCGCTGCCACTCAGGGTCCTGAAACAAACCCGAAATACAATGCTGCATTGTTACATATCATAATTATGACTACACATTACATGTGTTTATTCTACTTTGGTTTAGTATTTTATCTTTCTGTCACCATTTATACTTAATACACATTATATGATTATACATACATTATATGATAATTTTATAAATCTACATTTTAATATCATGTCTCTTGTTTACATCTATTTTTCGCATCTCATCACTGTTTAGGAATTGATGTTTTTATTTTGCAATTTAAATTCTCATGACTCTTTCATATTGTTCACAGCAGAATAGTAGAAAATGTGCTGCTTAGATTTAAAAAACAATATACAATATCTATGATAATGTCCTTACATATAAGGACATTACATATAAGGGGCATATTTTAGATTCATTCGATGTCAACGAGATTATCTACATGTACCATATGAGACATGGGTATGATACTCAGTGATCTTTTTTGTTTTTTTCCCATTTTTAAAACGCGTGCCCCTGTTATTTATTCTCAAGTGTATTTCTTTCATCACTTCACTGTTACCGATACTGGGAGACTCTCGTCTTTCTTCAGGTGAATGTGGAAGGTGTCCACTGTGACAGGTGCCGATCTGGCAAATTCGGACTTGATGCCAGGAACCCACTTGGCTGCAGCAGCTGCTATTGCTTTGGTGCCACTACTCAGTGCTCTGAAGCGGAAGGACTGATCCGCACGAGGGTGAGTGAGGACCTGCTGAGCCATGTAATGGTATAATGTTATCCCTGCTGGTGTCTTTTAGCGGGGCGCTGAGGGCTAGGAGGAAATGGCAAAACATTTAACCAACCTTTTCCCCTGTGCACATCTCAAAATGGTACAGGGACCGTGTGCCTTTAGAGGGTTGGAGTAAATGCCATTTTTAATTTTCCTTAAAAACAGTTCATTTATTGTTATAAAGAAATTGATGCCAAGGGAGAAGGGGAAACTTTGCAAGGGAAACTTGTTCAGGGATTGGAAGAAGCTGCATTCTGGAGTGAGGACTCTGGAGCATGAACGCTGATCTGCGCTAACGCGGTCCTGAACACAAGGCTCCTTGCGCATTTATTCCAGCCAGCTTTAGAGAACATAGATTTTTAGAGTGGAAGCATGTTTGTTTTTACTTACATTTTCCCTTAGCTCTTTCTACTTTTAAATGCCACTTTTTGTTCATGTGAAAGTCTCCAATTTTCACAGGTTTTGTGGTTTTCCCTGCGCCAACAAGTCAGAAAGGCTTATTCCCATGTCCTACTTGCTTGCTAAGCTCTAGTTCTGTTTCTTGGGAAAACTGCTCATCAGAATGGGGATGGCACCGCAGGTAGACATGCTGTCCATAACTTGGTTTTAAAGGGGTGCCCCAAAGACTTGAACTCAGCCTCCTGCTGTGATCTGATCCCTTGCAGGTGACTCTGAAGCCTGAGCAGACCATTCTGCCCCTGGTGGATGAGGCTCTGCAGCACACAACTACCAAAGGCATTGATTTTCAAGATCCAGAGATCGTTGCCAACATGGATCGGGTGAGACAAGATCTCCGTTTGGAACCTTTTTATTGGAAACTTCCAGAGCAATTTGAAGGAAAGAAGGTAAGGACAAGAACTTTGAAGTCACATGAGAACAAAGCAAAATATGTTTTAGAAATCACTCCATGTGAAGATTTATCTAACTCTTTGCCCCTCACTTTATTTTGTCAGTTGATGGCCTATGGTGGAAAACTCAAGTATACTATCTACTTTGAGGCAAGAGAAGAGACAGGTTTCTTTACATATAACCCCCAAGTTATCATTCGAGGTGGGACTCCAGCTCGTGCCAGGGTTATCATCAGGCATATGGCTGCTCCTCTAATTGGCCAACTGACAAGGCATGAAATTGAAATGACTGAGGTAAGGTTACTAGTTGTTTGATGCAAGGATGTCAATGGTTTTACATTCAGTTTCATCAAAGTAGTTCATTTTCTTGTTAACAGAAAGAGTGGAAATATTTTGGTGATGATCCTCGAGTCAGTAGAACTGTGACCCATGAAGACTTCTTGAATGTACTTTATGATATCCATTATATTCTTATCAAGGCTACATATGGAAATGTGATGAGACAAAGCAGGTAAACTCTAACAGAAAATACCCAAGTTAAGTTCTTATTCTAGAGTCTACAGGGAAGATCAGTAAGACATCAGGCAAGAAAACTTTAGAAGTGTTTGGTTTGGGAGCATGTTGAGAGAAGACAAATCAAAGGTGGCTTTTAGGTCACCTGGTGGAAGTTACTGCCATTTCCCCCCAAAAGGAAAATAGGTTGAGAAGCGAATTTAAGGGGCAAAAATGGTGAACTGACCTTTGACATAGTGAGTTTTAGATACCAGTCAGAACTTCAGGAGATCATGTCCAATAGGGTAGAGATCATTAGCTGTGGTGCTATAAATAGGCTGCAAGACAGCTGAGGAAAAAAAAAAAACAAAAACCTCCTTAAACCCTCAGGGCCACCAGGCAGAGAGAAGTTGGTCCTAACTCTTTCACCCATGCGCATTGTCATCTGCTCAGTTCACCCCAGTGCACCATGCAATGCTGTAGTTTCCCCTGTGCATCATGATGTGAAAAGATTGGGAATCACACCAAACAGAAAAGAGCACAGAAAAACAAAAATAAATACTGGAAGCCAAAGGGTGTGAATGCTACAAGGGACTATGCTGTTTTTATATGACACAAAAGGTCCGTTAAAATGAGACTATCTGACACTGACACTTAGGATCACACTGGTGACATTCTTACTGCCAGTTTTAGTGCAGTTTTTTGGAAGAAATCATCTCAACATCTTGAGGGATAAGTGGGACACATTGAACCTAATATCATGAGTACAGACTAGTGTTTTCCATGAACATAATTGTAAAAGGGAGGAGTGAAATAATATCAAAGTTCAAGGGATGATGATTAAATCTCAGAGAGGAGTAAGCATGTTTACATACAATGGGGGGGAGAAGTTAATAGCAAGGAATACATTTAAAAATTATGGAATAAAGAGAGGGCAAATAGTGGAGATGCCATGAGACTTCAACCTCATGAGCACACATAGTCAAGTTCCCTGAGTGGTAGGGGCAACTTACCCAATAAAATAAAATGAGGAGTTGCACAGAGGTTTTTGTACTGTGGAGGCAGAAATTTGAGTTGAGTTCATACACGTATTTTGTGGCATTTCATTTTCTCTGTTATGTCCTGTTAGAATAAGAAATCGATAGATATTTGAAAGTAGTCTTGTATAATAAATTTGTAGACCAGTCCAGGGAAAGAAAAAAAAATTATGTAACCTTTCATGGCAAACCAATGAATTTAAAAATACCACATTTCCAATGTTTACACTGTGCTAACGCTATCACAAAACTCCTTGTCTTTCATGCAGAAAATCCGTATTGCTTTTCTGATTATACAAAAGTAAAAGGATAAATCAAGGGCCAACATTTACTTTCAAATTTGTATTCCTTTGATTTTCTTTTCATAGCTTTTGCTTCTAACAAGAGATTATTTTATGTGAAATAATACAAAACCGTGTACCAAATATGTATTGTGAGCTATCTTGTTAATTAATTTAAATATCAAATAAATGTAAATTAGGTGGTAGAAACCAAAGCAGGTTCACACGTCATAGAACATAGCAAACAACTGTGGTGTGCAGACAAATGAACTTGCAAGCTCTTCTGTGCTGCAGTAAGAGAGTGTGGCGGCGCACGGAACCCTTGCTATAGGGGCTGACAATGCTGCCGCGCGTTTTTCATTTTACTTGTTTGGCTCTCTCACACAGATTCCATCTTCCTACGCTGTGAGCATGTCCTTTTTTCCTTCTAAGTCTCTTTCCCTGATGACCTTATTTCACGTTCCTCACTAAAGAATATTTTTTGCCTTATGAGATCGTTTTTTTTGAAACTTCAAAATAAATAAAGACCACTTTTTTTCTAGGCTCAGTAAGAACGAGAGTCATCATCCGGCAACAAGAAGGACAAGTAAACCAGGAGATTAGCCCTTGATTTGTAAGACAGTGGAATTGTCACAAAGTCAAAAAATAGTTTTGATGCTTGCCCCCAAAGCAGTGAAGACAAAACCAGGTTCACTCAGCTACAAATTTAAGTCATCCGAGAAGCAGAGAGTTGAAGTTATTATACATGTGCTTTAAGATTCAGATTTTGTACATATATTCAATGCTGAATTTTTTTCTCTGTTTTTGTCTTCTCTTACATTTATTTGAAGGTTATAACAACTTTGTATTTCTGTTTTCATTTTTAATGAAAGCTTGAATTTGGCTAAATCCCTGATTCAGGAGAGACAGCTGTTCTCTAACCTCCTGAGAAAAAAGCAATGTGTTACAGAAACATCCACGGTCGACCCCATTCAAATTTCACTTGTTTTTTTTTAATAGTCACAAGTCTGTTGTGTACAAGCATGTGCAGGAAAAGGAAAGACTCTACTAGTACATCCACAGGTTATAAAACACCATGAGATGCCAGCGGGGCTGCCTTGTCTGCAAACACCACACCACCTTTTTACCCCCACAGAGAACCCAGGGGAACCTAAAGGGAGAGTTGTTCTTATAGGAGGGGAAGGGTTTGTTTACAGGTCACAACTGCTCTGTTCAAAATCTGAATTTGAACTGAATGTGCGTTTCACAAAAGCTGGCTGATCTTCAGACTGCAGATTCTGATGCTAGCGAAATCAAAATGTGCACTCGTAATTCAGTGTCAATAAAATTTATTTATACCTGCTATAAAGTTTATGACTCAAGCTGCTTAAGCTGCCAGAGGTGCCTTTTATTGAAGCAAAACTATTCACTGTCTCATTTAGATGTTTATTTTCAGAACATTTCATGTTATTAGTTAGTCATGAAATAGTCTGAGTTTATGAACTGTATATATTTTTATGCATAATTCCAAATTAATGAAAACAGTAGCAATGTTTTTGCTGTGATTTTTTTTTCAATTATAAGGACCTTTCCACCAATAGGGAGCAAGAGTTAAGTTACTTGAAGAATTTATTTAATAAAGTTAAACAAAATACTGATTTGAAAATACTTCATCATCAGAAAAAGATCAATATTATTTGATTATGCTCAATCATTGTTTTCTAGGTGGTTTTCTGATGTTTTAGAAGGACATTCAGAAACTCAAGAGGAAGAAATCAGCATTGGTTGTAAAGGGAAAGCCATTTCACCAGTGACTGTAGGGGCAGTTCTAATGGGGAAGGACCATGGCTGTCTGTCTGAAACAATGTGAAACTCTAATTAACTGGCCAGGTCTACCAGAAGCCACTCTCATTTTAAAAGTTGAGAAGGCAGGATCTTTATAATAACTTCTCAACAGGATATCAGACACCTAATTTACTAAACTCCTCATGATTTGTGTGAATATTTTGCAAATGTATTATCTCAACCTTTGAGGAAACAAAGATGCAAAAATCAGATGTAGTGCATAGTTCCTAAATTTTAGGCAGCTTCAAAGCAGTGGAATGACAAAAACTTGAGGGCACTCTTGTTGTAGGATTGACTGTTTGCTTGTGATCTTAACTTACTCCATGGTAATCTAAGTATGTGTTTGCTGTGCCCAGCATTTCTGAAATCTCCATGGAGGTCGCTGAACAAGGACGGGTGACAGCAGTGACTCCTCTAGCTCGCTTGATTGAAAACTGTGACTGTCCTCCGGGCTACTCCGGTTTGTCATGTGAGGTAAGCTGGTCCCTATCACCTGCTTAAGCCCAACTCTCTTACCTGACCGAACAGAAATGCTCTCAGTTGCTGCAGTCAGTTTGACTCCATGCCTACTCTCACCCTATTTTATTTGATCTTCCTCTCACAGTGAAAGACACAGGAAGAGGAGGAGGGTACTGTTCTTACCTAGGAGTAGGAGTCCCATCTGAAGGGAAATATTTTATAAACTTTAAAAATTTTGTAAAAATACGGAGCAGTCTGAAAATAATGTTTTCACAAGGCCTGTTCATTACATCTGGTTTATTTTCCTGCCATCTCTTCTGACCCGTTGAAGACACTGAAACCGCATCAATCTGTGTATTGACTTATTCACAAATAATTTTGTACATTTTTTGTAAATAGGATTTGGGAAGCCTTGTGATGTCACCAGGTTGAAAATGGTAAATGTAAACCCCTTGAGAGGTGGCACAGTGCCATGGAAAGAAAAAGCAGGTGGGCTTTGGTGAATCCCACCTAGCTGTGCCGCTTGCACAGGGCATTTGCTCTCTTTGTTTCCAGACCCCAGGTTGTCTACCTGCACAATTACCATGGGAATTAATATAAATGAGAACATATATGTGAAAGCCCCATTGTAAACCCAAGTGTCATTCAACTTCATAGCCTCACATGGATTCCAGGCTTTTCAGAGGACAATTTCCTATGAATAGCTGCAAATTTCTTGTGAAACATCCCTGGAATAATGTTATAGCTTTGTTCGTGACTGTTCTGAAGGGCAATAGTCCTTTGAATGCGTCCATTTGGTCCAATTATACCAAATGATCCATCTCGTTATTAAATTAGAACTCTTACATATACATATATACAAATATATATATTCATGTATATATATTTGTGCATATGCCAGTAAGTATATATACTGCACTTATATACACGGCCCACCCAAATACACATATACACATATAGTATATATGTGAAAAAGGATATAGTGAGTATGGTGCATATGACATATGCTATATTTCCAATGAGTGTGTAAGATTTAAAGGTAAAGACAGAAAGAACTTGAGATTTTTCTAGAAAAGAAGTGAATTTTTAAATTTATTTTTTATATTAAAAAGTATTTGGCTATATTTCTGACTCACTGTGTAACTTTTGTCAATTCCTTACTTGCTGTAGGCCTTAGTTGTTACATAGTTAGCCAATTTAAAAAATTAGTGATTGGCTTGTGAAGTTCTAAAATTTTCTGATTCTGATTATGTTGCTATTCAGTAAGTAGTCAAGATTGACCTGTAAATATCTTATAGAGAAAGTTACTCCAGCTATATTTTTCTGCATTTATATAAAATAATACTACTGTTCACTTATGAACAAAAATCTTAGTGAAATAGCAAATTATTTTAATTAGTCTACCTTCATTCCATATTTTAAATGTTAAAATCTCTCCTTATTGTGATCAGTAGGTTTTTAAAATAGTATGTTCTAAAACATGCTTTCCCATTATGCTTAATAATTTTCTACCATTATATGAAAACATACATTAGTACAAATGAAGCAAATAATAAATGAAGAAAAACTAGGAAAACATGCAAATTATCACCAGCATCGGTGGCTCCACCTATTCCTCATGAATTTCACTTGGACTCCTATTTGCAGACAATGAGTACAGTGATATCTGAGTGGAGACATTATGGGGATAAAGGCCTATCTCTCATAATAAGGTACCTGAGGTGCTCTCCACAACCCATTGCTTTTAATTTATTATATATCTTATTTATAATTCATCTTGATTCAAAAGTGTAATTACCTAGGCATAAAATCTAATCATCAAAGCGGGAGCTAAGGACAGGTTGGAAAGAACACATCCCATATCAGTAACATATGCTTTGGGTCATGAATACACAAAGCAATTCCTTTGCCATATTTTCACCGAATGTATGCTATTCTAGAGATGTCTGCAATTATGAGCTTTTCATTTCATGTTTTCTACCCAAGATATTATGCAAACAAACAAAATGAAGTGTTTGTCACCACTGAAAATACAGCCATGTGGGAAGACATTTAGCCTTTGCCTATTACCTGAAGTGTTAGGACATTGTAGTCCTGTTCATTGAAAATGTTAGTTCTAGAAATGCCTCCTTATTACAATTTATGACTTGAAACAGAGATCATATTACCTTTAGAAGTCAAATACAGGGCACAGTTTCCTCACCACACAAATTATGGGAGCCATTGAATTTAACATACTTAATATCGAAGCTACTTCTCACTATCCTCTCAGTTAACATGGCTGCCTAAACTAACCTAAACTCAGGTTAGGTTGTGTGGAAAAATGGAAAATATTCACCATTGAATACTTGGTTCTCAGCGATAAAATTATGGAAAACGGAAATGTGTAGGTCATCTTTTGGTCATTTCATCCTCTTTCCCCTCCCCCAGGTTTGATAGGACACTTGTCTCACAGTTACATAGCTGATGTCTCACTCAGAAGCTGTCACTTTTGTCTACTAAAAATACTGCTTTTAAACCCCAACAGTTTACACCTATGCTCAGCTCATTAAATTCAGAAGACCGAACAGTGAACATAGACTTTTCTTTTTACACATGCACAACTCTTGGGATAACCTTTACCGTTTCTCTTGCACATGGAAGATCCAAAGATTTGTGCAGGTACATAAAAATATTGAGAGATGGTATCAATAAGTGACCTATATTGTAATTTTGTTTCCCAGTGCAACTTAGAGCAACCACTGTTCCCTTTATTTTTAATATATTCTCAATGACTATATTTTAAAACTTATCTGGGATAGAGGCACCCACATTGATTTATTATATGTTAAGCACCAAGAATACATTTATCTCATTTAATCCTCATAACAACCCTATAAAAATGAGTTAATTACCTTTTATCAAGTGCTTACTGTCTTCCTCACAATGCCAAGCATATCTCCTAATACACTTACACCAACATCACTCAGTATGTGATATGCTCCCCATTTGACAGGCGAGGAAATGGAAGCCAAGGCAGGTTGAGAAACCTGTCCATCCCACAGCTAGAAAACAGCAAAACTGCAATTTGAACCTAAACATGTCTGTTTTAGAACACCTAGATGTATGAGCATTTATATCCACCTATTACACTACACAACATCCTTACATTCCAGGTGAGAAAACTGAGGCCCACCGTATTCAAAACCTGCACAAAATCGTGCATAGTAAGTGGTAAACAGGAATTAAACTCGGGATTGCCCGATTGCAAAACCTCTGTAAACATATAAGATAGCGCTTTTATTTTCAATAGTGCAAGTAATCTGTATGTATTGTCACACTGTTGTGGAAAGAAGGGGGTTGTTGCATAGATCTGCTCCTGCAGCATATTGGCTCATCACCCTGTTTGTCTCACATTCCCTTCTGTCCACCCTCCCACGTATTTGAGGGAATTTGATTCTAACATTCTGATGAGATAGCATTTATGAAAATTAATTAAATATGGAAAGAGAACAGAATAAAATTGAGGGATGAATAATTTTAGCATAAGGAAATTTCGAAAGAGTTTGAATTAGAAAAAAAGAAAACAATTAGTACAGTGTTTGTTGATTTGCTTTTCTTTATTTTTTTTAAAGATTTCATTCATTTATCTTTAGAGGGGAAGGAAGGAGAGGAGAGAAATACTAATGTATGGTTGCCTCTCATGCGTCCCCTGCCGGGAACCAGGGACAGGCCTGCAACCCAGGCATGTGCCCTGACTGGGAATCGAACCGCAATCGTGTGGTTCGCAGGCCTGCGCTCCATCCACTGAGCTACACCAGCCAGGGCTGCCTTTCTTTAATTCTCAGTTTTGTTCCAAAAAAGATTTTAGACAGGACTTTACAAAATACTTGAACATCAATAAAAAAGAAAAAGAAAAATTAAATTAAATTAAATTAAAAGTAGCTGTTATCTTTCCTCTTTTGTTCCCAACCAAATGTAATTGTTCTCATGAATTTTTCCCAGTCCACTGAGTCTGCTATTGAAAAACACCCTCAATTTTTTTAAATGGAAAGAATACATACAAAGAGGATTCAGGAAAGGAGGGGATTAAACATACATAATAAATATGCCCCATTACTTTAAAACGTGTGTTTTAAGGTTTCTAACTATTGCATTGTAGAAGTCTTTTTCTTTTTTAAGTATATTTTATTGATTATGCTATTACAGTTGTCCCATTTTTTCTCCACTTTATTCCCCTCCATCCTGAACCCTACTCCCACCTTCGTTACCCTGCCTTAGTTCATATCCATGTGTCTACGTAGAAGTTCTTTGGCTTCTCCATTTCCCATAATATTCTTAACCTCCCTTTGTCTATTTTGTACCTACCAATTACGCTTCTTATTCCCTGTACCTTTTCCCCCACTGATAAGCCTCCATGTGATGTCCTTTGATTACCCTTAGAAATCTCATCTGTAAGGAAATGAAATTAATCTAGCATGTTTGAACTGAAAAAAAACTTCAGAAACCATCTGCAGTCATGTACCTGCTCACATGTGGGATGAGGAAACTATGTCTTCATGACACCAGGAGACTGGCCTCTGTGCCCAGACAAAACTACCTTGTCAAGTCAGGGCTTCCACGTTCATTCGTGTTGCACTGCCAGAGTCTGCACGCCCTTTAAAGACTCACGGAGGAACAAGCAGGCAATTCCCAATCCTGGCTACTTATTACACCTTCCTAAGAGTTTTAAAACAAACCCTGGCCCTGCTCTCCAGCAGTGAAATTTGAACCTCTGGAGGTGAAGCCTTGGCTGAGCTCTGTTCAGCCAAGGTTGAGAACCATCTAGATAGGTCTGAACGATTCTACACAGAGCTCTGACTTGATCTCCCAATAGGGGTCCTACTATTTTTCCAGAGAGAACCATAGTAAGAGGGGAAATTGAGTGTGTGTTACAGAAAAGCTTACCTGTGGTACTCATCTTAGAGTTTTAGTCTATAGTATTGAATATCGTACGATTCTTCAATGAAAGTGCTCTTTTGTTCTTTTTCTAGGGCATGTCTTAAACTTTTGCTTGAGATATAAAGTAGAGCTAAGGACTCTCCATCTGCGATTTTTACACACATACACCAAACAAATATACCAGTAAAATAACAATAATTATATAGGTATCCAAGGATGAAATCCATGTAAGGAAAATCCAATTTTATTTTACAGTCAGCATGCTAAAGAATTGGAACAATCCACACTGTAGTATTTTTAAACAGAAGTGTTTCTTTTAAATGAATTCCTCAGCCATAATTTCAAGACTTTCTTTGGTGAAAAATGGAAAAATCAACCTTGATTTTTAAGGATATGAATAAACTTATTAAAATATATCATTACATCCACCACATGACAAGAAGACAAGTGAAGCTCAAAATATTTTGAATACTATTCCTGGTTTTATTAGCTTGCTCAAAGCTGAAACATTATTAAATCTCATTAGAATTTTTTATAGGCTGTGATAAAAGCACAGACTCTTAAGTGCTTAATTGAGGTTCTTTCACATTACCTGAGCCAAAATAAACAAGGAGCACTGACTATTGATCTCTTTCTCTTTGATAGAAACTTCTTTGCACATTCCACCAGGGAGGACCTGGTTCAGAACCTGAAGGATACAGAGACATTAACAAGTTTCTAATCCAATTTTTCCCTTGCTTATTCAGCAACCTCTCTTCTTTCAACAATGGGAGCGAGATAGCCTGTGGAAAAAAATCCTACAAAGCCACAGTGATAAAACAGCCCCTTTATAATCTTCAGTGGTACCTGAAAAACTACCTCGTACTCATAAATCAGAGTCTGATAAAGAGAGCAGCTTCACATATGAAGCCTGGGCCCAGGATGTAAGACTGTTCTCATCCTCCAGAGAAAATAAGAGCTGTGGGCTTCCTTCCAGAAAGTCAGATGGTTTTGATAAGTTTACGTAATAAACTCGAATGAGGATGAAGTCTTCATTTTGCATATGTCAGCTTTGCTAGCAGTTTTCTGTTTGCTCTCAGATTTTTTATTGCAAAATGAAAAAAAAGATCAGGGAAAGATACACTTTATTAGTAGCCTAATATTTCCAAGACATGTAGAGCTTTTATTATTTTGAATTTCTTACTATGATAGCCTTTAAATTATACCAGTATAAATACTGCAACCATGACACCTTTTTATTTATTTGATTTTTCTGAGTCTTTTTGGATACTTGCTAGTTATCCATCAAGCACAATAGAAGCAGATTTTAGGTTATAAAAACATTGGAATTCTCTCTTTATACGACAATTTTATTTAAAAACAAATCTCTTACTCAAGAAAAAGAGGACTATTGGAAGCATTTTCAGCCTGAGTGATATATGCAAATGACCACTTTCCTCTGCTAAAATATGATGACACAGATGCTGACTGTACACTCTAGGGACCAGGCAGAACTGCACATTAGGAATCTAAATGGTTGCTTGTGTTTGGAAGTGGTGTTGCCTTTAAGGCAGGTGAGGGAGCAGGAAGTCCTTTTTAACCATACTGAGAACCCAAGTATCGCTAAAGCAAGGTTTCCAAGTTGGTTGTTCTAATTGACTTCTTTTTCTTTCAGACATGCATGCCAGGATTTTATCGACTGCGTCCTGGGCCAGGCGACCGCACCCCTGGGCCAACTCTGGGCACCTGTGTTCCATGTCAATGTAATGGACACAGCAGCCTCTGTGACCCTGAAACCTCCATATGCCAGGTATTCACGGGACCCTTTCTTGAACAAGGTCTCTGTGTTCACTTCTCTTTGCACATGCTCAGACACCGTGAGCAGGGCCAGCTGACCTGCAGGGAACGTGTGTGTGTGAAATAAAACATGCAGGAAAATGGCATTTATCATATTACATATTTTTTAAAGTAAATTTAAAATGATCATTGGGAAAACTACTACTCAGGTCAAAATACAAAATATTAACAGCATCTTAGAACAACAACCAGGGATACAACTATTCATGTAAAAATCACACAAGGGTTTTTTCTGATTATAAACAAAAATAAGTATTTTATGAGAAATTTGAAAATTATAGAGAAGTATTAAGAAACAATTAAAGTCATCCAAAATTCAACTTAAGATAAACATTTTATATTTTAGGTATTTCCTATCAATTTTATGCATGTGCTCATAAATATGATTTATATAATACCATAGGTGCAGTGTTATGTTCTGTTTTTTAGTGTATACATTGTAAACATATTGTATTACTAGATATTCTATAAAATCTTTACAATCTTTAATAGAATATTCCATAATTTAACCATTTCCCTTAGAATTCCAGCTGCTCTTATTGGTTAGTCTTTTTGGTATGTTCCTGTGGTGGGTAAAATGGCACCAGGTGTTAGACCAGTGGGGTTGGACCGGTACATGACTTCCGCTAAGAAAGAATTCAGAGGCAAGACTCAAACTATAAGAGAAAGTTTATTTTAAGAGCCATAGAAGTAGGAGAAGGGAGCCATAGAAGACATAGGCTTAGGTAACAGGTTACAGAGGCACAAGAAGGGTCCTTAGTGCTTAGAAGAAAGGGGGAGGCAAGGAAAACAGGCTTGGGGGGCCGGGGGGTTGCATAAAGGTGTGGGCATGCCAGAGCATGGCTGAGTCCTCCGTCCTAAGGGCTTTTAGGGTGGGGATTTTAGGGGAGGTCTCAAGGGAGGATCTCAGTGGAATATTTATCAGCTTTCCAGGTGTCTCCTTTCAGGGTCATGGTTTCCACTGATGGTTCAGTGCCAAGCAGGGGTTTCTGATGTCAGCCATGGTGTCACTTGGCTGATTTTGTTGCTTTTCTAGACCTGGAGCTGAAACACAACTGAGGCCCAGGTGTATCTGATGCATGTCAGAACTCTTCATTAGTTCTGACAAGGGTCATGTCCTGGGGTCTTCATTAGTTCTAACTGGGGTTCATGTCCTGAGGTCTTAATGCTTAAGGGCTGTTTTTCAGCCCCTTTGTTCCTTCCCCCTCTAAGGAAGTCTAACTCACATGACTAGCAACATATTGGGGAGGAAGGTCAGGGAAGGGTTCGAACTGCCTGACCAGCGATATAAAAGGGCAGGGAGTTCAAACTGCATGACCAGCAGGCAATATGCTAGAGGAGGAAAGGTTACCCTGGGGATCAGGTCCTTGTTTTCCCAGTTTTGCCCATTGCTAGGCATATCAGTGCCAACCTCTCTTTCTCTCTCTATTTCTTTCTTTCTCTGTCTGTCTCTGAAATCAATAAAAACGTTCTCTGGTGAAGACTTAAAAAAAGATTTCTTTTTAAAATCAAGTTGGCTATTAAATTTATCATATGCTTATTTGTGAAGAATGTAGTGAAGGTTAAGATATGTTTAAAATATATATGATTATATATACTTTTTGTCTTACATAGAATGATGAATGATAATATTGACTAGATTATATTAATCATCCTTGAATTCCTGAAATAATTACTTCTTGATTTCAATGTAGTATTGTTTTGCCCATCTGCTGGCTTGTAAAATTAAATAGATAATATGAGGAGAGGAGTTAATTTATACATTCTTTTTTTATCAATAAGAATAAGCTTTTGTGAGCCTACAGAAGACAATCCTGAGGGCAAACTTGGAGAAGACAAACAAGAATTCTGATACCATCTCTGTCACTTTTATTTTTTGTTTATTTTTATTAATTATATTAGGTGATATTGGTTAATAAAATTATATATGTCTCAAATGTGCAATTCTATGAGACATCATCTGTATATTTCATTGTGAGTTTACCGCACAAAGTCAAATATACATTCTTAAGTGAGAATTAGATGCATTTCTTTTTCTTATTCAATCTTCACAGTTATTTTTAACAGAGGCATGTACACTTTATGTGATTAATTTAGAGTAATTCATAAAGGACACAGTTTAATTTTATTTTTTAGGATAAAAGTTGTCTATCTGCTATGGTTTTTGGACCAGTTGGCTGTTTTAGCTACATCTGTGCCTTAAGAATCTTAAATACTGATCTGTTTTCTGAGATAACCCTAGATGAAGTGAAAAATAAATACATATGTGCATCAGATATGCACAGCTTGTATAAACTGTTGTGCTCTGATTTATTATATGTTACTTCAAGGAACTTAACAACTTTTGAAGTTAGACAACTGTATCTTTGAAACAGCCCCTTGAGGCACATAGGAAATAACTATTACTACTTCAATGCTATAACCGAGGAAGCTGAAGCATGCTGATTTCTGTAGTAGTGTGGATCCCAGTTTAACATCATATCCATTGCACAGTGCAATTCCCTCTACTTCACACAATACAATGCCCTTATGGCCTCTATGGTGTAGTGGTCATAAACATGACTCTGGGCTCACCACCTTCACTCACATCCTGGCTTCATCTTTTGTGGACTGTGGAAGTGCAGGCAGTTTGTGTAATCTAATTGGGGTCTTAGTTTTCTCATTTATTAAATGAAGATAATCATGGTGCTTAGTCATAGAGTTTTTATAAAGATTCAGTGGAGTACTTAGCACATGGTAAGCTCCACAGAAGTGATAGTAATAATGATGCTTATGATGTTGAAAAAGATAATAATTAGTATACATTTTATCTACAATTTATGGTCTAAGAACCAATAAGATGGTACTTAATCAAAACAGGTAAACACTATTATCTTGCGCTACATCTTCTCACTTATCTATTTTTTCCTTTACACCTTTCTTCAAAAATATGGTGTGGAGAAGAAACAAAACTAGAAAAAACCTTGCAGGCTATTTCAAATGCTAAATAAAATGCACATCATTTTGTAACTATTCTCTTTATAATTCATAATGTCACAAGAGAGGTGCTGCTTCATCCTAGGCATTTGTAAATCCTACACATAGCCATGTTATTATTAATAGCTCAGCGACTACTGCCTCCTAAGGAAATTTTTCTTCAAAAAGGAAGAGTAAAATGTTAGTGATACTGAACTCCAAGAAAGGAAGGGAAGAGAAAGTAAGTGAATTAAAACTAATCAGTGTACACACAGACATAATAGGTAGGTAGATAGATAGACAGACAGCTAGATTTTCAGAATTTATATATAACACATCTATCTATCTTGCTATCTGTCTTTCTATCTCTCTATTTCTCTACACACATGTAATCTCATTTAATTATCCATGGTCAGTATTTTTCCTGTATTTCACACATGGAATATCAAAGTCTCAGCTGAAGTAACTTTGTCAAGACCAAATAGTTTGTGAAAGTATGTTTTTACTCTATTACAACTCGCAAAGAAAAATAAGTCTTCATTATTGATGAGCCCTGTTCTCTTAAATGTTGTCAGTATCTGTGGTTAAGCAATCATCCCTACCTGGAGTAAGTAGACTCATAATAGAATCTACTATGGTTAAGTAAACCCAATCTTATTTAGTCTAACAACCTTACCAAAATAGGGATTATTGGCATTTTATGACAACCCTGAAAATTAATGCTGAGAAAATTTAAGTCACCTTCAGAGTCTCGGTTAAAATATTTTAGAATCAGGTTTGAAATTCACTATAAAATGCTACTACAGGCTGTGAGGAAGAGTATACATGCTCTCAGCTAATTAAATGAGTTCGACGTTGAAGGCCCAGGTGACTTATATCCTAGAATACTGATAGAATCTACAAATATGATTAAAACCCATCTATAAAAAATAGACGACATCTATAAAGCCATCTATGAAAAATATTTACAAAACTATGAAAATGTAAACTTGTCTCAGGATAAAAACAAGTGAAACGCCATTCCAGATTTTGTAAATGAAAGTAGAAACAGACTGAATTTCATCTCCAGTAAGATTTAAGAATTGTCTCCTTAACCAATATCTTTCAAGTATAGGAAAATAAACAGTGCTCAGTAGGAAGCAGAATATGTTCCCTGAAAATGAACATATCGAACTAATTGCAAGGGTTACTGTGTATATAATATTTGAGACTGTAGTTTCCTGAATCCCATTATAATATCAAATTCATCGGAAAGTGTGATTACAACATACTTCAAATTCAGCAGAAACACTGACCGCTTCCATGTGTCCAGTCCTACGGACGTTCCAGGACCAATGCTGTCTGCTGCACATAGACTTTTCTCAGTTGTTCTTACAGTTTATGAGGATTGTTCCTTCATTCACAGCAGATGAGCTGAGGATGAGACACACTAAGTAATTTGCTCAAGTAATAAACCGGTAAGGGTCAGATCTGTGATTCAAACTGGCATGTTTAAATAGGTATTGACAGAATGTTTGTGATATCTTCTCAAAAGGATAAAAGTATGAGCCAGATGGTAATCAGTTAACAGGTGTGAGTGGTGTAGCAGGTGCAGAACAATGTGACCTGGGGTAGTCTCTAGAGGTGTCCTGATGATGAAGCACAGGCTTTGTGTTTGACCCTATTGTGTTCAAAATTTGCATCAGTGATTTGGATGAGATCTATCAAATATTCAGAGGACAAAAAGCTGGGAGTGTTATCTGGTGTGTTGGATGGTCAATAATTAAAAAGAGCCTGACAGATGAAACTGTAAGATGAAATTAATTTTAAAAAAATCTGCTCTGAGGTAGGTTTACTTTTCTGTTCATTTTTTAGGCATTTGTTAATATTTCTAATTTACAGATGTTGTGGTAGGTGCTAGGAATATAAAGATGAGACATGCTTGGGCCTTGCTGTCTAGGAGCTTATAGTCTAGTGTTTAAGGGAAAGAACAGAGAAAATGACACATAATAGCAATTCCTGTGAAGCAGAAATTTTTACTTGACTACAGATTCGTTTCTGTAAATCCAGGTCAAGAGAGGAAATACATTCAATAGATTTGCAAATCATGGGGAGAGACTTACAGTCTCTATTTTAAGAGAAATCCTGAGTAATCAGGATTGTAAAGTGTTTAGCTTCAAAAAAAAAGATATTTAGCTTGAAAAAAGATTTAGGAAGTAATAGTATTGTTTACATATTTAAGGACTTTCCCTGAGAAATGGAAATTAGATTCAATCTA
The DNA here is from genome assembly GCF_014824575.4 of Sturnira hondurensis. Lineage (NCBI taxonomy): Eukaryota > Metazoa > Chordata > Mammalia > Chiroptera > Phyllostomidae > Sturnira > Sturnira hondurensis. The sequence goes on along the minus strand of NW_028077105.1, from coordinate 8,753,378 downwards.
CATAGCTTCAGATGGCACGGCTTGGATCACTGCCTGAAAAATCAGAGTAAAATTAATTTTGCTCACCATAAGGGAAATTTCATAGCTTTTTGTTGCATGAGTTGGAAAGGGCTGCCTCAGGCATTTAATACAATATCGAGGAAAGGGAGGGGTATCCTTATAAAGAAAGCAGCTTAGATTAAGTAACTTCTAATATTACGTCTAACCTATGATATTATTAATATTATATTCATTTGATTTAGTAACAAGAAAATATATTTCCAATTTTACCATGTGCAAAAAATACCAATGTAATATATTTTACTAGATTATTGGAAAGATACTAGCTCTGGCTGGTGTAGCTCAGTGCTTTGAGCACAGGCCTGTGAACCAAGGGATTGCAGTTTGATTCCCAGTCAGGGCACATGCCTGGGTTGCAGGCCAGTTCCCAGCAGGGGACACACGAGAGGCAACCATACACTGATATTTCTCTCCCTTTCTCCTTCCCTTCCCCTCTAAAGATAAATAAATAAAATGTTTTTTTAAAAAAAGGAAGAAAAGACACTAGCACATAGCACCATGGAGAATATAATTGAACTTCTCATTAAGCAACTAAGACTTAGAAACTTTTTTTCAGAAACTTCCAGTTAGGCTGAAAGTGACCCAAAATAAATTGGAGTCCCCTATTTCAAAGCAGACAGGGAAGTCATATGAAAGGTCTATGTCAAAAAGTTTCCAAAATGGCATCATGATTTATGTGTTGTGTTCACAGACCTAAGCATAACATTTGATTCAGTTAACCAAGTGTAGTCTGTCAGCAACCCTTTGAATGATTGACTGTCCAGAGAAGGTCAAAGTATTTGCTTGCTCTGTGGAGAAATTATATCAAATAGTAGGTATGACAGCAGCAAACTATATTTTTGAATCTCTGTATTTCTAATGATTAACATTATCTTTGAGAGTTTTATTCGGTTATTAATGTTATATCAGGTTACATAAAATAATTATCCATCTTTTACAAAAGTAAGATACTGATAATTATTGTTCAAGATACCGTGTATTTTTTTGGCATGTGTTTATTTCTATAACTATAAAATATGTGCTTAAACCACTCCCCAGTTTACATCATCTGACACCATGTGGAATGACTTGAGAATTATTTTTTCTTAGAACCATTATTTCTCTCTATGCTACTGTTACAAATGGAATGACTGTTTTATTGCTAAAATATGCTGGTTCCTTTGGATGACTGAATAAAAGAGGATTATGGTACTTAAATATAACCAATCATCTTGCCCAGCTAACCACCTTTTCTGCTCAAATAATTAGACTTGGAACTTGGCCTTTTTCATCCTAAGAAGCCTAACCAGTATCATCTGTACTTCCTAAAAAGAGTGTGCATTCAGGCAGTCATTCAAAATGGTCATTGGAACCCACCATGTTTCCGTTGCTGGGTTGAGCATGAAGGAGCGTTTAGCTCAGACTCAGGGCACCGGGCCATGTTTATCAGCAAAAAATAACATTTACAGTGAGAGCTGAAATGAATAGTTGCTTGCCAGATAAAAGGGAGAAAAATATTTCAGAACAAGGGGTTTGTATGTGAAACATCCCAGAGGTAAGAGAGAATGCTGCATAATTTTAGAATTTCAGACAGCGCCATATGGCTTCAGTATAGTGTGCAAAGGTACAGTAGCTATGCCCGGAGGGGTAACTAGGGGCCAGATTATAAAGGTCTTTCTTGCCCCACTAGAGAGTTTGCTACGCTCCCTGAGGGCAAAGGGGAACTAGCGCGGGCTTTCAAGCAAGAAAATGGCATGGTTTGATATGTTCTATAGAATGATCACGCTGAGTGTAATGTGGGGAAATTACTGGACGAGAAAATTTGGAAGCAGAATCTTTAGTTAAGAGGCTGTTCTCATAAGACAAAAGATGAAGGTGGCCAGATAAAAACAGTAGCAATAAGGATATAAAGAAATAGAGTAACAGAGTCATGGAATATGATGACCAAATAGATGTTTGGTTGGAGGGAGGCTTCTAGACTGCTGGCCTGGGTAATTCAGAGGCTGAAAGTGACCCAAAATAAATTGGAAGCACAGAAATTTTTGCAGATTTTAAAAAGGTGAGCCTATTTGCCATTTCAAATTCAAGGTGCTTTTATGTTATACAATAAGAAACATCCAAGAGGCAATCTGGAATATAAGTCTGGAAATCATTAGCGAATCTAGTCTGAATGTATAACATTTTCAGTTTGGGGCACATAGATGATAGCTGAAGTACAGTAATGGGAGAAATCACAAGGTAGAATGCATAGGGAAAAAAAAGGTGAGAACCACAGTTAGAATCAAGGATGATAATTCTTACTAAACAGAAGAGAAGAAGGAGTCCATGAAGGAGGCTAAAAAAGAGAAGCCGTAAAAGTAGGAGAAAAATCAATAAATCATACTAGTATTAGGATACCATAGAAAGAGAAATTTCAGAGTGGCCAGAAATGTGAGCTGCCACAGAAAGTTCATACACTGTGAAGACTGATTACTGTCAGTAAATTTTAATTTAGCAACAGAGATTTTATGTGTGAGCCTGGAATCATGTTTTAATGGTGAAATCAGAGAACTTTTTAAAGGATGAATAGGAGATGAGGAAGTAGAAACCAGGAATGTAAACAATGGTTTTAAAAAGCTTATCAAAGATACCATGGACTTGTCAAGGGACTTAAAACCTCGGAGGTTTTTTTAAGGTACAAAAAGCTTGACTAACCTCAAATGTCAATGGGGATTAAGTCAGCAAAGAAAGAGAAAATGCAGATGCTGGGGAAATGAGAGGCAGGCAGGTAAGGAAGTCAGAGTTTAGGAAAGGAGTAGCTTTAGACAAAAGACAGAATACCACGTCCTATGACAGAAATAAATATTAAGGGGGTGGAAAATAATTCAGGCAAGATGGTGAGTCTGTTGGCTTTAAGGGAGCACCCAAATGAGGACTTTTTCTGAAAACAGGGAAAATCACCTGCTAAAGTGAGAATTAGAACATTTGAGACTTCTATTCTACTATATTGAAAAACTTGATTTTATATTTAGATATGAAATACATCGGTAAGTGACAAAATATATTTTCAAATATATCACTAAAAAGGTAAAAAGAAACCCCATGGTCCAAAATTCAATGAGGTAATGTCATGGTTTCTCCCCCAAGAAAAAGAATGAACTCTCAAAAGAGAATTAATAGAAGTTCTAGAAAATAATTTTAATTCCATGATAATGTCTGTAAAAGTAACTTCAGTTACTGTTTATCATAAATAGCTACACATACCATACCAAAAGTTGTCTGGCCATTGGAAAACACTTGAAAAATATATATACATGCTTCTTGAATGATAGATTGAATGAGACAAAGAACTGAGCATATGAGACGTGCTCCACATTGAGTATAAAGCCCGAGGTGTCTCTGTGGCTCCAGCTGACTTGATCTGGACATTGGTTCATTAACCTATACCTCTATTTTGTAACTGACTATTTTGCTTCCCAACTTTTCTTTTGATATTTTTTATGTCACCCTTCTGACCACTCCAAATCCTGTCTTATAAAATCAAGCTAAAATTCAACTCTAAATGCCTTCTATTTTCTCCTGTTTCCCAACTTCTGAAGCCAAATGTCACATTTCCACTAAACAGTCAATATTGCATTCTTTATGTGCAATCTAAAGAACAGAATAAACAAATAAACAAAATAGTTACAGACAACAGACTGATGATTGCCAAACAGGAGAGGGTTTGGGGGACTGGATGAAAACATTGAAGGGATTAAGAAGTACCAATCGGTAGTTACAGAATAGTCACAAGAATGTAAAATACAGCATATGGAACATAGTCAGTAACACTGTAATAACTGTGCATGGTGCCGGTTGGGTAGCATGTTGCTCTACCTCGTCTTCCACTTGATTGCTCTCAGTTTCTGTTTCAGTGCCTGGTGTGTGGCTCTTTTACAGTCTTTATTGCATATGTGAATCCTATATGCTAAATACAATTCTACTTTGTGAGATTTGAATTTCAAAACTGTTTATACACTATTCTGAAACTATTCTAATTTCCTTGCATACATGTCTGAGAGCATATTACACAGTGCCTCTTATTATGCACGCATGAAAAAGAAAACATTGACCTGAGGTTGATTCTTAGTTTCAGATTGGATCTTCTCTTTCTGTAAAGAACCAGTAACATTTGGCAAGAATTAGATGAATAACATTCTTAAGGTGGTAACTCAACTGACCTTTTCTTCCCTTTTGTTGCTTCTTCAGAAATGTATGCTTGGTTTGGTTTTAGAAAGCCCACTGATGGGCACATAGCAGGTGCCAGAAATTTTATCATTTTTCCAGCACTTTGTTGAGAAGAAACATCAATGGCCAGGATATAATACATTCTAGAAATTTGTGAAGTTTATTCCTGACATTAGATAAGAGAAAAATGTATATAGAGATTCATGTAGGAAAGTGAGAACAGAAACTCTTCTTGTCAGTATAGCTACAACAGCCCAGTATTAGTTTCTCAAATGAGAGAGCTAGCATATATGTATACATACAGATATATGTATATACATATGTATGTACATATATATGAATATATCAAGGACTGTGTTTCTGTTGATGTCGTGTGTGTTCACAAGAACCCTCACAGGTATAGAACTGTATCATAAATTCAATTATAACTCTTCTTAAATTAAAAGCAAATTTCTTCCTTCTCCTTTACAGAATTGCCAGCATCACACTGCTGGTGACTTCTGTGAACGATGTGCTCTCGGCTACTATGGGATTGTCAAGGGGTTGCCAGATGACTGTCAGCAGTGTGCTTGCCCTCTGATTTCTCCCAGCAACAAGTAAGACTGAGCAATATTACCGTGTTTCCCAATCAGTAACACCATCTGTTTAGCACAGGGGCTTTCGGATTTGGCTGTAGTTTTCATGTAGAGGAAAACCTCCATGTAAAATAGAGATTTTCTAACAATATAAAAACATGACAGAAGTGAGCATGTAATACCTTATGGTTCATTTTTCCTTTAAACCCTTGTCCCAAGTAAATAGTACTTACTAATTAAGATGGACATATAAAGGTTAACATATGTTTGTGAAATAAATATGTACAAGTGTGCATAATGTTATGTATTTTCATAAAAGTCTAGTGTTTGCACATAGTTCCACCATAAATTCAGCTATGAAAGATTGTTTGGGTGCATGTTATATCCCTTTTGGAGCTGATTCTATTCATTTTGTATTTATTTCATGATGGGTAAAGAATTACCAAGAAAATAATTGAAAAATGGTATAGTCGAAGCAGGGTGACTTACTGTTATGCTCCAAAATACGTCAGTGTCTTCCAGAAAGACAGCCTCTTTTCTATTAAGATGGCCGGGCTTGATGCCACAGAAATGGCCACGCGGAGAAGCACGTCTGGACTGTTTTGTTTCAGCGCCCTGTGAACTTTCTGCATTTGTCTATGTATTGACGAAAACCCCGAAGTGTTTTCATTTGTGTTTTTGCTAACGCTGTGCCCACTTTCTGCTAGGTGATTTATCGATTTCAAGCTCTATATGGTAGGGCAGTTTTTCTCTAAAAATTTTCTGTTGAAAAGAAGGTAGGACTTCAGAGCTAGAATCCTGGACGTCTTTTATTGAATATATAAGAACCACAAAGGCGCTCTGCTAAAAAGATCATTCCACCTGTGCTTAGCTGTTGGGGTGGGTTTTTTTTTTTTTGCATATTTGCTTTTGTGTACATTCTGGAAACATTTCTTGTAAATTGTGTCCCTTGCTTCTGCAAGCTCCTGGTTCTTTGTTTGTTTGTTTGCTTTGTTTCATTTTGTGTTGAACAGAATCACAGGTATTTTATAGGGAGTCAAATGTAAATGTTGGGGTAAGTTGGATATTGATGCCAATAATACATGTGATTTTATTACTCCATCCAAGCACTAAGTGGTAGGTTGTGAAAAATAATACTATTTTCATTTTGTTTCCCAAATCTCCCTCTGATGATCAAATTTAAATAAGAGAAAGCTGTTTATTTTATAGCTTATTAAAATGTGAACCATTTGGGTTAGAAAAGTCTGATATTTAATTGACAATTTACTGTTGGGTGAACTATAACAAAAGCTATAAGAGATATAAAAGAGAAGCGTAACCTCTCTCGGAAGAGCTCACAAAACATGCATCTTAGGAGAAGTCAACTTACATGTAGTGAGAATTCAAAGGCACAAAATATCTCACTTGATTTTGGAGGACTCAAAAACATAGTGAAAGAAGGAACAGTATTTATAATGTATTCTAAACAGTGAATTGAAGGATTTTTATTGGTAGAGATGGTAGGAAATTATGCAAGTAAAACCTCAGAGAATAGAAAACACAAGGCATGTTTAAGAACTAGTAAGTAAGAGAATTTGGAGCATAGATTTCAAAGTTTCATAATTGCAGATGAAAATAAATGGGAAAATGGAGACCATTTGTAGACAGCTTTGAATACTAGTCTAAGAAATTGCTGTTTAATTTCCTATGTAATAAAAAAACACTGCAAGTTTTTATTATTAAAAAAGGTTGATGTGAAGAGAGCTTTAGGACTATTATAATAGAGCTGAATATAATGAATTAAAACAGGCAAAGAAAAAAAGTGAATAGAGCAATTAAAAAGCTATTTCATTAGCTTAGGCAAAAGATAATTAGAACCTAAAGCTACATAATACTAACAAGAATGGAGACAGGTACATGCATGTGGGAAAATTATTCAATGCAATTCTACAGAATTGGTGACTAATTAGATATGAGAAGTGAGAACCAATAGGCCAGCGTTGAAGGCAGAGGTTTTTAGCCAGGTTGACCTGCCAAATGGTGGTGCCGTGAACTGAAACAGAAGAACTAACAGAGAGCTGCTGCAGAAGAAAGACAATTTGTCTTTAATATAGGTTAAAAATTATACAAAGGATCTGTGTGAATGGAAATATGCATATAGCTACAGGAAATGGCAATCTGAAAATTTGAAGGGCACGTGAAGGGAGCCATATGTTAATAAATGAATGAAAGTCAGGTGAGATTTCCCAGGGTGCTATGACCCAAGTGAAGCACATGGAAAGAAACATAAGACTGTCTTCATTAGGGAAGCCAGAAGAGAAAGAGGAACCCAGACAGGAGTTCTCAGGGGACAAGGGAACCTGGCCACACTGCCATTGGCACCACTGGAGAGAAGAGCAGCAAGCAGTAAAGGGGCAGTAGGTTCTCCTGGCTCGAGGGGGACTCAGTACACAGAGTGGTGATAAATCTGAAAAACTGTGAGGGTCATTGCTGAATTCTGACAGTCAGTGATGAAAGCAGATATTAGGTTACAAGGGTGTGAGTTTACCACTTTAAGAAATTTCAAGAAGGAAAAGAAAGAGTACTACCTTGATTTTTTAGACTGAAAAAAGAGTTTGTTTTCTTATATAGGATTTGTATAATTTAAGTACACTTTTTTATGTGAAGGACCCTGTGAGAACCAAAACACCAAATGAAAGTGGTCAGTTCAGTGGCTTTCAGAATTCTTGATCACAGTAAGAAATACATTTTTATATCACAACCTACTGTACAAAAACTTGCATGTGTAAATATCTCTCTGTCTCATAGCACACCTTTTTATTGTTATTGCATTACAGTTGTTCCCATTTTCCCCCCTTTGTCCTCCTCTGTGTGGCCCATTTATCTCAGTAGTATCCACAGGGCTCGCACAGAGGAGCAGACTCTAAATCATAAAAAAGCTGTTGAGGCAAGTTTGGAATTAGCAAACATAGGCAACGTAAAAGATGACCACCAGGGGAAAAGCACAAGGATTTCTGAGAGGCCCTGTAGACAATATGAAAATCAAGTGCATGTGAAGGAGTTGTGAGTAAAAAATAACAAACTTCAAGTAAGATGTGATTCCTACTTCTTCCTTCATAAATCCTTCTGTGTGATACAAGGAAAAGGTTTAATCCACCACAGCATCATAATTCAAAAACAGTTTATATCAACTATTCAAGGAGAATTATAACATCCCTACATTATTATTGAGACAAATAAGTTACTGAAAAGGAGTATGATTTCATTATGTTGGCTCTCTAGACTTCCCCTTGAAATATCTAACAATCTATTTCTAAGTGCCTCTGTATGTATGTATATGCGTGTGTGTGCATGCACACACACATGTACAGATGCACTCAGCATCAAGCTATGAATTAAAAGGCTAAATGCTTGCAAAATGTGTCAATTGTCTGTTTGTAGGTCTATTTCTGTGAAGGCAAAAAATAAAATTTTTGAAAAATGAGTTTGTGAGTAGCAGATCAATTTGTTTACATATTCTGCAAGGTTAGAGTTATTACTCACTCATATTTTATTGATTTATGCATTACAAGAGAGAGAAAATAAGGTCCTGAAAGCATCTGACCAATAGAAGTTATGACTGTTGTCTATACATCTTACCACTTCTTCAGCATTGCCTGGGTTAGCAGACCAACAAAAGGAAAAATGGTGTCTGCAGCATGACCATTTTGCAGCAAATATATATGTTTTTTATTTCAGAGATTCTAGTACACCATGTGGTTTTATCCAGTGGTAATGCAGCAACATTTACTGTTGACAGAAGTTCATAATAGCTCACAAACTGCACGTTAATACAGCTTAGTTCTCAAGTCTTTTCAAGTCTTTCTCTTGTAGGGTAACATGCTTAGCAAGTCCAGCAGCAAGCCTGGCTGTGATCTACACAGTGTTGTGATGGAAACAGGGCGAGTTGTGTAAGACCTACTTATTAACAAAGATCATAAAATTGTTAGAAAATCTTACCCATTTCCTGTAAAAGCTTCCCTTCTTTTGTCATACGAAATCACATTACTTTGTGTTTCAAGTAGAATGTAGTTTGAAATTTGTATGTAAATTAGAAAAGGCACTCTTTATTTTAAGTGAAACATTTATTCAGCCTTCATATATTGAAGTGCCAGTGGCAATTTGAATTGAGTTTTCAGGAAAAGAATTATATAGCTTTTATGCCTCCTCTTTTTTTTTTTACCTGAAAGATATTTAGTAACATGTATTCTAGTCCTGTTTTTTTTGATTCATGAAAAATGGTCATTTTCATGGTTGTCATATAATTATTAAAATTTTAACATGGTTGATGCAATGCATTGTGATTCATTCAAAATCAACCAGATGTATTTGTTGACTATTATTAGTAGTATTTAGTTATAATATTCGACCCTTGAATAGGAACTTATAAATAGGCATTTAAAATCACCTAAAAGTAAATGAAGTTCCAATCATCTATATCATGGATCGAACCACTTAAATTTGTAAACTAAATAGGTGATTTTTATTTTCTGCTCCAGTTTCAGCCCTTCTTGCGTCGCGGAAGGCCTTGATGATTACCGCTGCACCGCTTGTCCACACGGACACGAAGGCCAGTACTGTGAACGGTAGGAGCAGCCGGGGTGCCTAGATGGTGCTGCCACTTAGTNATTCGACCCTTGAATAGGAACTTATAAATAGGCATTTAAAATCACCTAAAAGTAAATGAAGTTCCAATCATCTATATCATGGATCGAACCACTTAAATTTGTAAACTAAATAGGTGATTTTTATTTTCTGCTCCAGTTTCAGCCCTTCTTGCGTCGCGGAAGGCCTTGATGATTACCGCTGCACCGCTTGTCCGCACGGACACGAAGGCCAGTACTGTGAACGGTAGGAGCAGCCGGGGTGCCGAGATGGTGCTGCCACTTAGTGGTAGTGTAACAGGGGACCGTAACAGAAGAGCATTGCTTGCTTTTGTAACTTCATCATTTTCGTATGCACTAGTTGTTTATGTGCTTTCAAAACTGTTTTTCTACCTTTAGAGTCTCTCCAAAGAAACAAATTATTTCATCATTTTAAAGTCTATTTTAGTGTATAAATATAAACACATACTGTCATATATATGCATGTGTATGATAATATATGATAGTATATATGTGTATTTGTATAGAGAGAGAGAGAAGTTTTGAAAGAATAAATCAATTTCTAAAAGCATATAAGTAGTTAATAACAAAAAACTGACCACACTCAATTCTCATTTTAGTTCAGTGGAAAATATTGGCTAGCACTAATTACGTGCACATCACTGTTCTGAACACTATGGCACTGTACCAGCAAGTGTACACATAATTCAGAATATAAATGGTATCAAACATTCTTAATTAGAATAACCCAAATGATAAAGTGTTTGTTATTTGGCCCGCCTTTTCAATAGGCACAATAAACAGTATTTAAATGCTTGCTCTCACCACGTTCCTTACAAAATCTGATAATGGATGTATATAGTTATTAAATTGAAACTAATTGTAATACAAATGGTAAATTAAGAAGCACAGTTTCAGACTGACTATGTAGCAAGTTTGTAATTATTATTCTGGATCCATGTTTTCTTTAAGTTTGGTATCCTGGATATTCAGGCTCATCACTACCATTTTCCATGTGTTTTAGGTAACATCTCTAAAGTAACAGAATAACTAATATTAACTATTAACATTTTACACATAATAGTTTTTGCATAATTGATAACTACGCATTTTTATGAAGACCCATGGATATAGCCTAGCTTCACCAGCTTAGCTGAGTCCCATTTTTCTCACCTCTAATATCAGAGGAGGTGATATTCTGCCTACTTTAAACTAACATGAAGATCAAGTCCATAGAAGAGACTGTTGGTGCCCTGCCTACACACCCACACTGAAGCCTCCTCCCTCACAAGAAGGGCAAAAAGGCTCAAGAACTGATCTCACCTTCCTCTACTGGCTTAAAGTTAGTGACTGACTAATATGAGAATACAGAAGTTTAGCTTCTTTGCCCAAAAATTGAACAGATTTTGAGATGTTATTTATGCTACAGAACTTTTCATGGAATTAGACTGAATATTACCTAGAATCATACCATTGCTTGGATCATTTCTTTTCCATATCTTTCTTTACCCACTCCTTTGCTGGAATTTTCTAGGAGCACTTTCCTAAATTATGACTGTCTTTGCAAATATAAACCCGTGTTAATTTTATCATTACTCATTTAAGAATCATCTTTGGATATAACCAGTTATGGTTGTGTTAATAATGGAAATAAGTAGGTAACTAAATAATTAAAACGAAGTTATATGAATTCTAATGCAGTTTCTATGTTTGCAAAATATATTGCCAAATAGTTCTATAAGTGGTGACTCTAAACATAATATCCAATACTTGCATATACATTACAGTGCATTCACAATTTCCATGTCAAGAGAAATTAGCAGCAATTACATAACTCAAAGCAATACAAAATTCAAAACTATTTCCATTTGTTTCATATTTTTTAAAAAATATTTCACAGTGTGCTTTGGTATTCATTCTTAGACTAAAATTTATTTCATGCCCTTGTAAACTCTAGTAGGATGATAACTAAAAGCATTCATGAACAACAAGGAAATTATCTGCAGTGATTTATGGGAAAAAATGTTTGATAGGTTAACTACATTTCTACACTGAAGTTACCACCATATATGATAGCATGTAAATAGAAAAGACTGGAAGGTACACTAAGTGTCTACTATTGTCTTAAGGCAGAGTGATTACAGAAAATTTACCTTTTTAATATCCATGAATGTTTAAGAAATAAGAGTTGACAGTTTATATAGCACATTGGTGATTGGGGCATACACTATCCTATGTGCATGGCTTGAATTGTTTTTGCAGTTTTCAAATGTTGTTGCAGCTTTACATTTATCATCTCTAACATGAATGATCAGGTTATATTTCCCTGAAAAATTACTTTTATTCAGCTAAATTAAACCAAAGGTCTTGGTTAAATTTTTACTGTAACCTTCCAAATAAATTTGTTCCACTTCTGAGAGCTTCTTAAATCATTTAAATCACCTTACGACCTGCCCAAACTCATCAGCTTGTGTCTAAAATGGCTTAAATGTCTTGAGTGTGCCTGTAGAAGTATAGAGAACCCTCCCTGTGGTTTATCTTAGTTATTCTTGCAATAAACTCTTTGGGCATTTAATCAATCTGAACCTGCATAGAATAAATTCTTTCACCTGCAGATGTTAAGAAACAGCTTAAGTGAATTTATTTAAATGACACTTTTATTGAGCATATATAATGCTATATTGAAAATAAAATAACAATTACAACCATACATGTATAAAAGCCTAATATTATGGATAATTTTCTTCTTGTTCTGCCTTTCTAACCAGGCCAAGATCAATTAACTTTTATAATCAGCCATGCAAATTTTCATGGTACCAGGTCATAAAGATGGTCCAGGATTATTTGCCCAGTGTTAACAACTTTTGGCTTCAACATCCTACTGTCTCTCAACTTCCTCCCATGCTTGCCTTTTGAACAAAAATTCTGACTGTTGTATAACTTATTGTCCAATCAAAGATACCTGAAGGAGAAACAGGGTGTGTTTTAATAATTAAGCCAGGACAACAAGTAATCTGAGACTATTCTTGGTAAACAAGAGCATCTGGTCTTGTTAGCATCTTGTAGAGTTACAACTTCCAATCACATAACCAGGGGTGTATACTGAGACAAATGAATGCATGGATGGGTGGAAGAGTCATTGAGTAGACTGCATTTTGCGTTTATCCTGTTGGATTTCCCTTGTAATTTCTCAAAATGATGTTATATATTTTATTTGTAAAACATCATCCTACTTCCATGGATACACACACAAAAAAATGCATCTTGAGAAAGGTCTGTTGGAAAGGAAAGAGCGATAGAACCAAATAGAAAGTCTAATTTATTATCACTTAACTTCCTGCTTGTTACTCATTAATAAAATCAATGGGTTTGTTATTGGCAGAGGTGTTCTTGCCCCAACTCAAGACAGAAATCAAGAAAGGAAGTGAAACAGATACAAAAGAGATGTTTACTAAAACTAGGGGAGAAGAAGAAGGGTGGAGGGAGCTTGACACTGACAGAGAGTATGGCTTTCCTAACTGCTGCTGAGTCTGGCTTCGAGAGCGCTGGGTTCCTCCGTGCAGGCTCAGAGTGGATCTCCTTGGTCTCCAGGTTCCCACCGTGAGCTGGCATCGACTGGCTCAGGCACAAACACATTGGTTTGGGGAATGCTTGGAGGGAAACCTTGAACTTGCAGGAGAGACTCCAGAAGTAACTGGAGGACATTCCCATCCATCGAAAAAAGGCTCAGCCTGTCTCAGTTTGAATGATTCTGTCATTTGATATCTAAAATACATGAGTCTAGGAAAGCCGGGGAGTCAATATATAATTTTATTTACTTCTAATTAAAAAAAACAAAAACAAGATTTCCAAAAATAGTTTATGATCTAGAGTAGTGGCAGGCAAACTATAGTCCACAGAATTTTGCCCATTATCTGATTCTGTGTGACACCCCAGATAAGAATGATTGTTGCAGGCAAACATGTACAGTCAAATCGATGATAAGAAGCATTACATTTGAACTCTAGTTGCATAAATTTGATACGTCAACAAGAATTCTATTCTTTTTACTAGGAGATTGGTTTTATTTAGTAGATTATCATTATAATCTTGAATTCCATCTACCAAAAACATTTGAAATTTATTTCTTTTTCACTATATGATTTTGATCTTGCCTCTTGAACCACAACACTTAAAATATTTATTATCTGGCTCTTTAGAGGAAATGTTTGCTGACCCCTGATCTACTGACTCTTGGTATCAGTTTCACTTCATTTAAAACAACACCCCCAGCAGCAATTTAGAGACTAGACATTGTCAATTCCCTTTGCTTTGTCACTGTTTCAATCCAGGTGTGCCCCTGGCTATACTGGCAGCCCAAGCAGTCCCGGAGGCTCCTGCCAAGAATGTGAGTGTGACCCCCATGGCTCAATGCCTGTCCCCTGTGATGCTGTCACAGGGCTCTGCACCTGCCGACCCGGAGCCACGGGGCCGAAGTGTGATGGCTGCAAGCACTGGCATGCACGAGAGGGCACGGAGTGTGTTTGTACGTACACTAACTTAGCTGTTGGTTCTGGGGGCCGGGGTCCATTCTGCCTCCTTTCCAGTGAGAGATTTTTTTTTTTACTGTTTATGTATATATATTGCAATAGCTGGTGCTTCATTCTTGCTGGTGCTCTCTAACCGCTTTGCGCCGTTTGCCTGCTGTCTTTGTCTCCATCCCGCTGAGCCAAGAACAGCTGAGAAAATCGACATGCTTTAGTCAGTTCATTGAAGACCTACAACAAAGCTCCTAGAGGCATATTTTGTTTTTATTTTGTCCATCTCAGAGTTGGCATTGTCTTTGTAACAGATTAAAGATCTGGATTTATAAATTTTTTAGAATCTTCCTGAATTTGTAATTGGCTGGACAGACACTTTTAGCCTTGAGTTAGAACTGACTTTTATAGAAATCCATGGGCTTACTGCTTCTAACTTTCTCTTGAACTACCAAGTCTGGAAGCATTGACAATGAACTCAAGTATTTTTAATCACATGTGTAAAAAATGAAGACCAAGTTAGCTCGCTCTTTCTCTCTCTCTCTTTTTTATCTGCTTCTGGATTCAGTAATGCCATATTGAAAGTACATGAAATATAGTAGTTAGATGATTATTGGATCTTACATAAATTCTAATCGAAAATAGGTCATTTATAAGTTTAGACAGGGACTCTTATGGTATTCTTTTCCTTGAGAGAATTTACACTGATGATCTTAATTCTTTCTAACAAAGAGGAAAATAATATTTCAGTTCTTTTATTTCAATATTTACCTACTTTAATGTATTTATTCATGCTAATATTTCTGCCTTTGACATCTTATATGTGTCTAACTCTTAATAACATCTTAATTAGAAATTTTGTTTGTGCTCTAGTTTTGTAAGAGTTACTTCAAAAATTAAGAATGGCTTTTAAAATATGCTGACAAATAAAAACTGGATGTGTTTGGGGCTATAGATTTTATAGTTATTTTTCTATATATTTCAAACATTTTTCATGAAAATGGATTACATCTAAAATAAAAATAAATCTCAAAATTAATGGTAGAGAGATTAAATGTAATATATATTTACATTATCATATTCAGTTAATGATGTATACATATTCACTCTTCTCAAGTATAATATCATATTTTAATGATAATTTAAGTAGGCTTCCAACATAATCCAACTAGTTTTAATATTGTTTCCAAGTTTAACTATTAACATGGATATATCTAATTAGATAATTGAAGATACTAAAGAGTCCCTTAATTTTAAATCATCAACTTTATTAATTATCCAGAAGTAAACTTAAAATAAAAAGATTACACTGAATTTGAAGCACAAATTATAATCACATTAAAAATTTGTGAGAGATCAAATAATGGGATTATTTTCTGAATATTTCTTTTAAAGGGAGTTGTCATTCTTCCCATCAATAACATGGGTTCTAAGTTCTTATTCTGTTGACAATTAATATTTCACATCCATCTGAATAAATTTACATCTAAATAAATGAGTAAGAAAACTTAACTCATTTGTTCGCATCACATAGTGTGGATCTTAAATCTCTCAGTGGCCCATGTGAAAACAACTAAGTGCCGGTCCTCTGGTTTCAAAGTTATACCAGCCTGATACGGGCCATATGCATTACTTTGTATTTCCAGCTACTGTACACGATATTCAGTGTGCTTGCGATGTCCAGAAAATTTTAATATTCTTTGGGAGGATTATATAATATCTAGATATTTTTCTTAACTATTTAGAACTATTTTATCAACAAACACAATATTTCTTCTATATTTAAAAATACTTATAATCAGTATTTTCCCTTTGTAAATCATATGTAGATTTTCTTCATGTTGCTCTTAAATTAGTGATTTTCATTCACTGCTAGGATGTTTCACTTTAGCCTGCATTAGCTGAACTAGGAGAATTGTTGACTGTGTAACTACAGTAACTGTGTAACCATAAGAATTGTTACATAGAGTACCTTCAGATTTTTTTTCATTTTATAAAATTTCTCCTATTGTGGAAAAAATATATTATAGTTCTGTTATGTTGGCCTTTCCCAGGACCTGTACTACTTCTAGTTCTGAGATGAGAAAGTAACACATCATACAAATAGGACTTAACTCTGACTTTTTCTCAGTTCTCTTTTTAATATCTCTCTGTGTCCATAAGCTCAATTAGAGCAAGAGAACACAGAATGGACTCCCCTAGAATATTTGATCTGCAGGGCCTGTTTTACGATACCTGACTAGGGTGGAATTCTACAGGACCCATCGGTGGGAGTGGATGGAGGTAGTCTGGTTCAGGCAAGAGACTATATGTGCAGTAAGAGAAGTGACTTCTGAGAAAAACTTCTTTGCCCACATTACCTCAATGAAGAATAAAGATAAAATGGGCGAAAAGATAAGATATTTTAAATATATCTAATGTCACTATTATTGCTATGGTAGAGCCTTATTCATCAGAAATTGTCAAGTGAGGGCCTATCTTCTATGCAGGTGAAAAGATACAGTAGCTGGTGCTCAGATCCCCTTCAGTTCCTTTGTATTGTTTTCTAATCAGAACAATGTGGGACAGCTCTGCAATGTGTACTTCCCAACGCACGTTGGTGATTCCTGAGCGGATATTTCCTTGAACTTCCCAAATCAGGAGTTCTTGTTTGTAAGTCAGGTTAATACAAATCTCATCTCCTCCTTCAACTCTAATTCATAATTTGCATATCATTTTATGAAGTGAGAACAACTACCTAACGCTCTAAAATTGGGGAATGAGCAAGAAAGCTATTATTTGTTTAATACTAAAGTTTTATATTGTGAAACAAAGAACTTGGCTTTGTCCATGTCCTAGTTTCTACAGACTAGTAATTAACACAGAACAACTCATGTGATATTTAGAATAGATTATGAGTGACATAGTAAAATACATTACTCTCTTAGAGGACAGAAATCAAAATTAGAAGCTATTGGCAATGTGTAATTCCATAAAGAGTGCCAAAGAAGCATTTTAGAAAGATCAAATGGATGCTTCCTGTTGTATTCATTGCATATAAAATATTAGAACTGTATCAGATTAATTATTTATAATCACAGTTTACCTCAACTATGACATTTAAGGTGCTGTTTTGCTTGACAATGTTGCAAAAGCAATCACGAAGTGCATTTTTTGCCTACAACCTAAGGTAAACGTAGCTAATGTGGTTACACACCTTAACTCTGTAAAATATGTACCTTCCAGCCACTTGGTGAAACCTGAGGCCCCAAGTTTTTCCCAAACTTGATACTAATCTGGAGAGACACAGTCAAGATTACTATTTTTAATTGCCAGTTGCCACCAAGAATCTTATCACAATAATGCAGCGACTCTTAAGATGTCTCGAGAATGGGGCTGCACTCACAAAGACGATTACTAGTGGCAGTTGTTGTTTCCTGTATATGAGAACACGAACAAAATAGTGGAATGTGGTTCGTCCCTGTGAAGAAAACGGGACTTTCTATGATAAAAGATGATGAAAAATCATCAGTTGACCTCCAGATAGATACTATTTAAAGAGCTATGACTTTGCTCGTTGGACATGTGATCACCCCCTGGCCTGGCCCCTTACGTGCCGTCCTCTCCTTGTCCCCACTTAACCCTCCAGTACTGGTTCCTATTTAAAGGCCAGTATGTCTGCCCTGCTGTTCTGCAACTCTTCAGCCATGGCACATTGATCAAATCCAGACATCAGAGAAGCTATAAAAGAAACTTCTGTTTGTCCTGTTTGACCTTCTCTGCATCTGTTTTGTTAGTAAAAGGTCCTTTGAGTTTCGTATCATCAACCTTTTTAGAACAGGTCCAGGCTAACAACTCTGTGGAAGAGCAAATGCTCTGACTCTAGAGAATTTTCCTAGTTACTGGCAATTAGTCTTCATTGTTTGTCTGTCACATGGAGAAAGCTGTTGTATTAATGGACTGAAAAAGTTCTATGCTGAATTGTCATATATAGGAGGCTGATTACAATTTCTTTAATTTCCCATTAAGCTTTATTTTAAGGGTAAACTCATTTAATCATAGTTTTTACTCTGCTAGATTCAGGAAGTTTATTCACCTCACAGAACAATAGAATTACATGATTTTAAAGTCGGTCAGACAAGATAGTCTGACCATCACCTTCTCTGACATAAGGAAGCACACTGTTTTCAAGTCACTCTAGCAACCTTGCATCCTTGCAAGACACATATGACTTGTGTGACATTACTTAACTTTTCTAAACCTCATTTCATTCTCTGTGAAATGGAAATAGAATACTACATGCATGCATGCAAAGTATCTAAGCCTAATGGATGCTTGAAAAATTCCAGAAAATTTTTTCTAATAAGATTATTATGTCATGGTTATTATTTGATCATTTTTTCAAATGCATAATATTTTTTCAACCTATTAGTTTCCTATGAAATATTTAGGTTAGGCTAAATTTTGGTTTTCTATAATTATCTCTAATTCTAGACTCTTCAAGTCACTGAAAACCTCTTATGAACATCTTACTTTTTCTCATCTCTTCAAGTTTCTATTTATAGATTTATAAACACACTGATTGTGACTCTTTTTCTCATCTTCAAAGTGAAGACATTAATAGTACTTCATAAAATTACCGTGAACATTAGGTAATCATGGCAAGACATAACATATTACCTGCTACATAGTGAATATTGTATAGACAAAAGCTCTTTCATTATTATTTTTTTTAATTGAAAGATTTTATTTATCATCTTTGGAGGGGGAAGGGAAGAAAAGGAGAGAGGGAGAGAAATATCAATGTATGGTTGCCTCTCATACATTTCCTGCTGGGAACTGGCCCGCCACCCAGGCATGTGCCCTGACTGGGAATCCAACCACAATCCCTTGGTTCTCAGACCTGCGCTCAATCCACTGAGCTACACCAGCCAGGGCTTCTTTCATTATTATTGATAGTACTACCAAAGTTTTTATTTTTCAGAAAAGCTACACCAAACTGGAACCAGATTGAATATGTTTTTCACATATACTTATGTACATAATTTTGTTTAACATATATACTACATAAAACCTATATATAATATAAAATTTAAAATTAAAACATACAAATTTACCTTGTATATATCACAACTTGGTACACGAACAAATTCATCAGCCTCACCTAAAGCTTACCAAATACCTTTCTCTCTATTCAGAGAAATAACAGGCAAACAAACAAGCGAACAAAAAGCCTTCTTCATCAGTTTTAAACCACATTTTTACTTCAGAAGCTATTTATTTATATATAAGAATAAGCTCTAAATATATGCTAATAAAAAGTTTCTTTTTGAAAGGGAAAGGGAAAAGAAATATAAACCCATATCAAGGAGCTATCAATGGCCTTATGTGGAAGAGTTCAACTAAAACACACCTAGTAACACCTAGTAATTTTATCTTTTGTTGGGAATGTGTATTTACTCGTGTTAGCCCATTTGATTAGAGCTAACAGTTTATGTACCCTTCAGGTTCATAGGTTTGGCCTTTTCAAGACTACCCCGTGCACTCATCGCAGCTTCAGCTTTTTTGGTTGGGATGCAGAGTGTGAGCTTTCTGGGACAGCAAGCCCATGGGCACGCTGCATGGGGGATCCTGGTGGAAGTGCAGTGTTTTGTGCTAATTGCTAACAGAAAGATCTGTAATATCAGTTGCATGATTTGCCCCTTCCATGTGCCCAGCTGTAACGATCTGAATTTAGTACTATATTTGTTAATATTAGATACAAAGTTATCCTGACACTTTTATAGGCGAAGCCTCAGAAACATTTAGTCATGTGAAATATATTCATAGTCTTGAAATATTCGCTTTTGCTCCCATGTGTCTTAGGAAGGGTCATCTTTTGTAATCTTATTTCTGTTGCTGTTTAGGAGGATGACTTAGAGAGGGGGTTTTTTGGAATAGGGTGGTCCTAATTACAAGTGTTAGTTTACAATGTACCATTACTGTGCCCTTATCAAAAAATAATTGTGTACATAGAGTGAATATTCCATGCCTTTATACACGCTTCAGATCTTCCCTATGAGAATGAATTAAATGTGGTTTTAATTTGCATCTCATTTCCAGTGTTTGTTGCCAGACATTTCAGACTTTTTGAGGGCAAATAAAAGTAGCTTGTGGTGTAAAATATTTTGTGTTAGGGTAAAATAGCAAGTCATTATGTAAAGGGCACATTTCTCCATATTTTTATCTTATAGCTGCATAAGCTGGACTTATACAGGAGCTTTGAAAAAATCCCCATGACTGTTATATTCATAAGTCTTCCTGACCCATTTGGACAGATGTTAGTACATTACTTGGAGCATATATAAAAGTTACCCTTCAATTATGGAAATGTGCTTGCACTTTGTTCCCCCAAAAGCCAATGCAGAGACCATAAGACACGGGATAATAATAGACCTTTGGACACAGAGACGTAAAGTGGAATGTATAAGTCCTTGAAAAAGCAATTAAATACATTGTTATTTCAACAACTGAAGATGAGAAACCAAAACAGATGGGCAGGGGGTAGAATAAATGCGAGCAAAATTAGTATTCATCATGCCTCTTGGCACCCTCATCCACCAATTTACTCTGTAGTCTATTATTGTAAATCAGACCTCGTTCTGTGGTACAGTTCCCGATTTCTTCTTGTATGAAATAAAAACCAAGAAACCTGTTCCCTGGAAATTTCTGGAACCATCAGTAAGGAGCTTCCAGCCATATCATTATCAAGGAGCTGACTCAATTCCTTCTTGGAAATAAGTAGGTTATAAATTGTAATAAATTAGAAAACAAACTAGCAAAGGGTTCCTGAAGAAGACGCTGCCCTGATAGGCACGGTGAGATATTAAATCGAATATCTTTCAAGATCTTGAAATTGAAGAAGGAACATTGCTTGCTTCCCTCCTGGGATATCTGCCCAAAATACATCTTTACTAGAAGTTAAATGGAACTTTTTAAACAATGATGAACTTTTTACTAATACTTGTTTTTAACTTACGAATTGTAACCTGTCTCTGTTCTGAGTTTACCCTCTAGATCACACATGCAATATTGGGGGAGAGGTTATCAGTTCTCTATGCTGTCATTCCAAAATTGAATGGCCTAGAGCCATGCTCTCTATATGCTCAAGGTTCTATAGTTGGCCATTTGCGCTGGGCTCCATTGGATGATTCTGTTGTTGTCATGCCTGGGGAGTCCCAGGTGACCTCATTCACACGATGGGCCCTCAGCAGGAATGGTTGGACCTGCCTTTCTCAAGATCAAGTTGCCTCTCTTCTCCAGGGAGGCTAATCTGGGACTGTTTACAAGGCAGCTCGGATCTGAGATGTGGAAGCAGAAACTGCAAAACCTCTTGAGGCCGAGGTTCAGGAGTCACACAGTATCCCTCTGACGCTGTGAGTCAGAGTGAGTCACACAGACAAGCCAGATTCAAGGGGGCCAATGGACTCTTCTCTCTTCATGGGAGGAGCAGCAAAAAAGTGGTAACCATTTCCACTGCGCCCCAGAAATGAGTATTGTCTTTGTCTGTTCAGTAACCCACCTGGGTTGTTCCTTCTCTGATAATGCTTTGTGTCTCCTTTCTTCCCCTCCACTCTTTCCTGAGTCAAAACTGCATCCTCTCATGAAGATATGATAGTCACCTCACTGACGACAGTCAGTCTTGCCTCTTCAGTCACAAGACAGTTTTCTCTCTCTAACCATTGCTTTCAATCCTGCTCTCCTGTTCCTCACACATCTGTGTGACTTTTTATGTCCTATCGCTCATTATTATCGTCTCACATTCAGCTATTTCCTTTGTGGCCTCTCTCTCTATCTCCCTCCCGCTCAGCTCTCTCTTCCTCTCTCAGTTGTTTCCTTCTAACTCCCTGGTGGTGTCCTCCAAAATACTTACTAATCGTTTACTATGTGGAAGACAGTGTCCTAGGCACTCTGACCAAAGGTAATTAAGGTCTCTTCTCCGGTGAGGGAGAAACAATATATAAATAAAGCAGTAAGATGCACCTCCCCCACAAGAGTGTTAACAGTGACAAGACAAAGGGAAGGCTGCAGAGTTTGGTGGGCACAGTGACTGCAGAGTCATCACAGCTTTCCCCTCTGAGGAAGTAACTCCTGAGCACTTGACCTGAGCGTCCAGGGGCCACATAGGGGAAGACAGAGGGGGACATGTTCTGGGCAGAGGAGACCGCAGGCAAGATGATGTCTTCCAAATCCTTGCTCCCTTTAGGACTGGGTGAGTAGCCCTAAAGTTGGTCAGCTGGTCCACTGTTTCTAAACCCTGGCTGTATGATAGGATCATCTGGAATCCTTAAAAAATACAGATGGCTGGGTCTTATCTCAGACCCATCAAATCGGATTCTCCAGAGTTGGCAAGGGGAAGCACTTTGATTCAGTTTCAAAGTCCCCATATGATTCTACTGTGCAGCCTAAACTGAGAATCACTGACCTACAGCAGTGCTTTTCACACATTAGCATGTGTAAGTCACGTGGTGGGAATCTTTCTAAAATGTACAGTCTGATTTCACTGGACCTGGGGTGGGTCCAAAATGAGGCACTTGTAAGAAGTTCCCTGGTAATGTCAATGCTGCTGATCTGGTTGCTCCTCCAAGTACAGGGCATGGACCTGAAGTATCAGTATCAGTGAGAAAAGCACATTCTCAGCTGGAGTGTCAGAAACCAGGTGATGCGGTCACCTTTTGAACTAGAAACACGGAGGGATGGTCCAGCCTTCAGCGGTTTAAGAATGTCCTTCAGGTGATGCTGAGACCTACATCCTCGGAGAACCAGACGGTGTGTTGGAGTTTAGACAAAGTTAATTTAGTTGGGCTCCAGGTTGTGTTTTCTATCATTGGGCTCCAGGTTGTGTTTTCTATCATTGCTTCATGCACACAGGAGTGTTGAAGCTTCTCAGGCGCTTGCTTTGACCTGAGAGTGGGAAGCCACAGTGATCCCCTTTCACTCAGTCGCCACACAGAGCAAATTCTCTTTCATTCTGGTTAGAAAGGGAAGAGTCGCAGCTCTAGTTCCAGACCTCAGCCCCTGCCTCCAAAGCCCCTTTGTTCACTCAGTTTGCAAGGCGCCAGGAGCTTGCAAATTCCCTGCAGGTGATGCTCCATAGTCGCAGGTGTCACCTGCAAGGATGTGATTTATTAAAAGCCCTGCTGGGGCAGTTTATTCCCTAAGTAGGGATATTGTAACTCACCTCTAACTGCTTTTCTATCAGAAAAATCACCCTCTGTACTGCTTCTCTTTGTTTACAAGCTTCTGTTAATGGTTTTCTCTCCATTAGGCATCTCGGGGGAGAGCTGTTTAGAGAACTAATTGAATCCTTGCCAGTTTGGGGCATGATCCAAAGCTGCTCCAAATCTCCATGTTTTCTGTTACGTATTTTCCTCTTTTCTAACATGTGTATACTTTTACTACCTCCATCTGAGGAATATAAACTAAAAATTATAACTCTTTATATGAATGCATATTATGAGTATGGGAGGCAATGAGTAAAAAAAATTTGAACTACATTGAAACTGAATATGTATATTTTTATCTTTCAAAAAAATCAGTATATTTTAGTTTTAGAAATTGGGCTATTTAGGAGATTAATTTGATAATGAAGAAATAATCCCTTTTTTCATTTCACCAGGTCTACCACCAGGCCCCTTCCACAACCACCAAATTTGAATAGTCCCTCTTTCTAATCAATGAAAAGATTAGGAAAATAACATCAGCACTCTTGGCCCTTAAAGAATAATTTTTTCCTTAGCAATTCTTTTTCTACCAGACTGGATTAGGTTAATCATCAAAGTGGGCATTTGTGGGACTACATCGTAGGTGACAACATGCTGACAGATTAAAGAGGAAGGGGTTGGCCAATAAGTAAATATGTAAATAAATAGCATTATGAAGGATAAAACAGAAATTATAAAAACAACAATTCTTGTAAGTTGAAAAAGCCTCTCAATGTATGTATGTCAAGCTAGACATTCATACAGTTTGGAATATGTAAAGCATGAAGCATGTGCAGGCAGGATTGCCACGGGTTTCCCATATGCACCTGGTGCAGGATCACACACTTGCACACACATGTGGGCTCAGGAGCACGTTTTTATCCCCCACCTCCAGATTCCCTCCAGATTGCCCTTGTGGAAATCCCTGGGGCACCACACTGTCTTCGGATCTCACCTCTCCTTTAACCCTTCTGCTGCACGCTTGCTTCCCGCCCAAACCATGGGCTCCTTCTCTCTGGTTCCACAGGTTATCTCATCATTGATAGTTCAGGTTCTGAGCGACAGGCATGCTCCCTCTTCTCGTTCTTTTCACGTTTTTTTTTCAACTGTCATTCATTCGGAAGTGTTCGTTATCTGAAATAAGTAGCATCGTCTTTCCCAGAGTTATACTTGGGCCATACAGCGTTTCAGAGCTGAAGCCTTTGAGCATGTGCCTGGGTGGCTCAGCGGAAGTGAGTGATCTCTGCTGTCTTTCTTTCACAGTTTGCGGAGACGAATGCACGGGCATTCTGCTGGGTGACTTGGCCCGCCTGGAGCAGATGGCCACGAGCATCAACCTCACGGGCCCGCTGCCGGCTCCATATAAGACGCTGTATGGCCTGGAAAACGTGACGCAGGAGCTAAAGGTAGGCTGGGATAGTAACAGTGAGAGCCAGGGGGGAAATGACAGGAGCTTCTTTAATCATGGGGAAAATGTTCTTCCCGTTAACTCAAATTCAGAGGCTGTCTCAGCCAGTGTCTTTCAGACTTGAGAACTTACTATTAAGGAAAAGAGGCCCGCGTACCCCCAGTATTTGGCTTAAATTACTTGTATTACATTACTGAAATAGGTGCAAACATAAAATCAGGTATGAACTCCTTATACTTATAGCTCCATAAAGTCTGAATGGATTAGTTCTTCCAAAAGCCTAAAAAACAATGAAGTTCAAATTAGAAACATTAATATAAAATAACAGATGATTTTTACTGAAAGCAAGTAGCTGCTTGCAACAGGAGCATGAGATAGACGGTTCCCCACAGGCGTCTTCATCAACACATGCCATGTGGTAAGCACGGCTCCCACCTTTCCACAGTTTTACCTGGGCGCCCCTTCCTTGCAAGGGGTCCTCAAACAGCATTTGGGATCACGTGACAAGTTTGAATGATTTCTGTGCGTGGTCTGCCACGCGATAAAACATGCGTGCAAATGTGGGTGCTGCGATCGGGGGGTCCTTTGTCTCTAGGGGCTCAGCCTGGTTCCAGAAATCCTTACTTACATTAGCCTTTCAGTTTCTTGTAACAATGAAAGCACAAGATGAAAATTTTGTGCTAGAGAACAAGTAGACCTTTGAAAGTGCTTCAATAAGAACTAATTTAGGAAACTATTCTAGAACATTCATAAAGCTTTCAGTATTGAATTGGATAAAAGGACATGTTAAGGAAATTGGGGTTCATCTGAGGAAAAAGATGAAAACTAACTACATATACACTATTGGTCAATTATCAGACCTTTACTGAGAGATTCTGGAATGCCCCAGAACTGCATTTGGTTCCCTGAGGGCTTTGGGACTCCTGTAATGTAGTCACCACCCTCAGGAAGCTTAGAATTTATGGTTTTAAAAATAATAATAATTAAACAACATAAGGAAACAAATTAGCAAGAGTACAGAACTACTATGTGCTTTATTAGAATTTAACATATAATTGAATACAAAGACTGTAGAAATGGGTAAGATTCAGAGTAATCAGGGAATACAATGATAATGAGAGTGTAATTTGTATTGGAAATTGAAGCATAGACATAATTTTAATAGACAGAGAAGCATTGGCAAGGACTGGAGGACGAAGTCTAAGATTTATTCGCTAGGTACTGGCAAACACTCCTTCAGGTAAAGTATTCTTTAATTCAGATCATTGCCTTTAAGGTAAACATTATTATCTCTATTTTCCAGAAGAAGGAAACAATAATGATGATAACAAAAATAACTAGCATTTGTTGACGAGTATCTCTGTGCTAGGCAACAGACTGGTTTTACCACAAATTATTATTCATAAATCTGAAAGCAATTCCAAAAACTAAGAAAAGGGTACCATATGATCTACGTTATTTCAGGTAGGGAAACTAAGACTTGGAGCAGCTCCATGGGAGACACAAGGTCACACCATTGGTAGCTGCAGAGCTGGGACTCTAATAGAGGCTGTATTGCTGTAGGGCCTGTGAGAATGAAGCCACCTTTGCGAATCTCAGAGAGAGAGAAGAACTTGCCCTCAAGCAATCAGCCTGGATCTGCTCCGAGATGGTTTCCCTAACCCCAACTCTACAGACTTTTGCCGCCCAAGCTAAGAGAGCCACATAGCAGAGGCAGGTGTGAATTAGCAGGCCTATCGACGGACATTAGAAGTCAGGCGAGTAGACACTGATGTTGGAGACTTGAGTGGTGCAGGGTGATATGAGAGACAACCTTGAAAGCCAGGCAGAGGGATCTGAGTTTACTTTGTTGGACCAGTATTCAGGAATGGGAAGAGCTTTAATAGAAAAGATACAATCGGTTATTTTCCTCATACATGGAATGAATACAAAAAGAAATAAACTAGAAAAGCAAATACATAATTTTTAAAAAATAATACTTCAGCAATGGATGAATCACTTAAAGGGCCCTCTGAAAGAGGGAGTAATCTGTGGCCATGATCTAAGCCACGGGGATTTAGTCACCTCCTTCCTTAAGGCGGGGTGCTTGTCAGAAGGACCTTGATTTTCCTTAAGTCCCATTCTTTCTTCTTCTGTGTTTGCATTCTTCCGTAATTCATTTAATATCTGGATACTTAACATCCCATTTTGGTATGTTTAAACCTGAAGCAAGTTATTTACCCTCTTTCTTCAGTTCCTTCACCTGTGTTAATGCTCCCTGGGTCCCAGCCAGAGACTACCAGGAATACACGCGTGGTAGTCCGAAGTTGGGTTTACTAACTTGTTGCAACAAAGGACGCTGTACACCATAGGGGATTTGGGGCATCTCAATTAAGAAGGCATTAGAAATAACTTACTAGCACTAGGGTTTGTGCCAGGCAATAGATTGAGTGCTGTGAGGAAGTGGGAATGATCCCACAACTGAGTATATTCTGCGAATGAACCTTATCGAGGAGCAAGGAAGAACAAAGGGAGGCTAGAGCCATGGTTAGGAAGGAGGCTGTGGTCACTCATCTCAGCCAGAAAATGGGATTGGGGTATTTTTGTGATCTGCACTGAGACCATGGTGTTGCCTGGACTTAGACAAGATTATGGAGTGGCCTTCTTCTGTGTCATTCATCACTGTCACGGAGTGCCCCCGTCCGATGGTGGTGTTCTGTGAGATTGATTATGTTCAATGGAAGAGGAAAATGGCCTCGCTGAGTGCCAGGCCCACTCCTACCAACACAGAGGTCAGGCCAGGTAGGTAGCACCTGGCCAGTTTCCTCTGCCAGGGACTCCTGTCCCCTTTGTAACCTGTAAATGGAATCTCTGTTGACTGAAATATGAGCCTTAAAGAATCAGACTTCATTAGGACTCCTCCCCTTAACTGGCTGTGTGACTTTGTATAACTCTCTTCAAGCCAGTTTTCTCATACACAAAATGGAGTAACATTTATATCATAGGACTGTCAGAAGAATTAAGTAAAAAAAAAAAAAAATCCCAGAACATAGTAATTTCTTAGTAAATTAGTGCAATTTGTATTATTTGTCAGAGTATTCCACAGAGCCCTGTGTGTATACGTGCCCAATTGAAATGCTTTCTTCCTCTTTTCTTCAAAGGTGAGAAGGCTGGGGAAAAAGTGTGTTCTGCTCAATGTTCAAGCTCATGATCCCTGCAAAAACATTTACTAAAATGTATAAATGGATGCAATCTTTTTCAGCACTTGCTCTCACCTCAGCGGGCCCCAGAGAGGCTCATTCAGTTGGCAGAGGGCAATCTGAACACGCTCGTGACGGAAATGAATGAGCTTCTGACCAGGGTAAGTGGGCAAAATCCAAAGTCCTCTTAAAGGAGATAGATCATGTAAATTAAGGAAAATTACTTCAAATTTCTGAAATGCAAATCTCGCTCTTCTAAATTCCCATTTTTGGTGTATGAAATGGATGCATTTTTGATTGGCTACTTCTGCCTCAGGTAAAATCTGAGAACCCTTGGCACAAACAAAGTTGGAATACTTGGGAAGCGTCAAGAACAATGGTTAAAAATACCGAATGACAGAATATTTCGAAAACTCTATCTAGTAGCCTCTATACTATGGTTTCATCAATTCTGAATTTTAAGCACTGTCTTTGCCTGTGTAAAGGGGGAAAAAGGAAAATACTTGTGGTCTCTTTGATCTCTCCATGGGATTTTTGCATTTGTATAGAAATGCAGTCTATATCAGTATTCCCACACAAAAGAAGAAATCTTCTTTATTGTGAAAATTCAAAGCATTCACGACACTTTTTAGAATCAGAATGGAAAGTCCATGTTGCATTGATCAGGCTTTTAAAGAAATTGGGAGTTTTAAATTTTCAAAACTGCAAGCAGGTTAAGGTTCTTTTTGCTGGAAGAGAATGAATAAAACAACATAAAGTCCGCCATCTTGTGGCCAGAAAAATGCATGAATAGGAAAACCGGCCTGTAATTTAGGGATCCAGTTTGATTACCTAAGAGCATTAAATGACAAAGAATATTATAGTGAGAGGGTTCTTACAGATTATTTAGTACATTTTTTAAAAAGAAGAGATACTGCAGGCCATACACTACATACATATAGTTCTCTAAATCCAGGAACCTAAATAGGCCCAGTCCTCGGCTTCCCACTGGCCCTGTACTGTTCCTACCCGCCCTGGTGTGGTTTAGGATGAATTCCACAGGGAAAGCAAATGGGCTTCTGAACACAGAGTGCCAAACAATGGCCCTGGTGTTACAAACAGCATGCTAAACGCTTCTCCATAATCTCCTCCAAAGAATGCAGAATGCACAGATACAAAACAGGGTTTCTTGCCAAGTGTAGTTAGACATTAATTAGACTGATGAGTACATTTATCTCATATTGACTGGATATTTGATAATTTTGTATTTGTTATGGGAATACAATGAAATAAGAAATTTTAAACAGATCATAGCAGAGTACACTCAATTCAACAAGCACATGTGAATATTCAGCACATGCAAAGCTCGAGCTAGGTGTTGGACGACGAAGTTCAAAGAAGACTCAGTCTCTTTCTTCAAGGAGCTTGTGGGGTTGTGTGTGTGTGTTGTGTGTGAAAGCATTTAGGTATATGGGACAACTGCAAGTAAACATACAACTTGAGATAAAATAAAGAAATGTACCTGAGAAATACATACATATGGATAATTTAATCTTGATAAAGGTGATTAGAGAAAATTTCATGAAACAGGTGTCATTTTATTCAATCACTGAGTTAATATTTATTGGGGGTCTTCCAGGCTCTACCAGGGGTGTCCAACCAGTGGCCTGCAGGTTGCACAGGACCCAGGATGGCTATGAATGCAGCCCAACACAAAATCATACATTTACTTGAAACCTTTTTTTCTTTTTTCTCATCAGTTTTCATTAGTTTTTGTGTATTTACTGTGTGGTCCAAGACAACTCTTCTTTCAGTGTGGCCCAGAGACGCCAAAAGTTTGGACACCCCTGTAAGACACTAAGACAGAATGACTTAATGTCCCAGATGCTGGGGACAGAGATATAAGCAAAACTAACACAGGCTAGTGATGGTTTAATGATCTGGGCACAGGAGATAGTTCACTAGGAGAATCACACCTTCATTATCTCGTAGCCTTCATCCTTGATTTTTTCCAGCAGACTCTCCCATACTAAAGCTTTAAAAGTAGACATGATGTTCCAGAAGTTTAAAATCCAAAGCAAAATTGATTGTAAAATACCCAAATTTTCCACATACCCCCGCCCATACGGAAGCCTAGCCCCCTTGTCAATATCCCTCACCAGAATGACCCACTGCTCTGCCAGCTGGGCCTATGTGGACAAATTGTTATCAAATGATAGTGTTCCTGGTTTACTTTAGGGTTCACTCTTGGATACACTTATGTGTTTTGACAAATGTTTAACGACATATCCATCAATATGATATCATAGAGTAGCTTCACTGACCTAAAAATCCACCCTAACCCCTGACAACCAAAGATCTTTTTACTGTCTCTATAGTTTTCTTCTCCAGGGTATCGTGGCAATTATGCACTTTGTAGCCTTTTCAGATTGGCGTCTTCATCTTTGTAGTAATATATTTAATATTCTTCTGTGTCTTTTAATTGCACTGAATATTTTCCTGTTGTCTGAATGTACCACACTTTATTTATCAACATGCCTACTGAAATAGGTGTATTGGTTGCTTCCAAGATTTGGCAATACAGATCAAGTACATAACTTTTCAATTCATCTGTGTAATTACCGAGAAGCACTATTGCTAGATCACGTGGAAAGAGTATATTTAGTCTAGTGAGAAATCACCAAACTATCTTCCCAGGTGGTTTTACCATTTTGCATGCCCACCAGCAACGTTTGGTGTTGCCAGTGTTTCAGATTTTTGGTCATTCCACATAGGTACATAGTGCTATCACTTCATTGTTTTAATTTATGATGCCCTAATGAGATGGACTGTTGAACATCTTTTTATATGCTTATTTGTCAACTATATATCTTCTTTGGTGAGATGTCTGTTCAGGTCTTGCTGGGGACAAATGTTTGGGACTCCTCAAAAATACTTCTGTTGAAATCCTAACCCTCAAGGTGATGATATTAGTAGATAAAGCTTTTAGGAAGTGATTAGGTAGTAAGGGTGGAGCCCTCATAAATGGAATTAGTGCCTTTATAAAAGGGACTCCAGAGGGACTCTTTGACCCCTCCTTGACTGCGAGGACACAGTCAACAGATGTCATCAGCGAGCCAGGAAACAGGTCCTCATCAGACACCTAACCTGCTGGGGAATTGCTTTTTCCTACTCTCCAAAGCTGTGAGCAATAAATTTCTGTTGTTTATATGCTCTCTAGTATATAGTATTTTATTACAGAAGCCCAAATGCATCAAGAGAAGATTTTGTCTCATTTTTCATTGACATTTGTTTACGTATTAACTTTTAAGAGTTCTTTGTATATTTTGGATAAGTCCTTTATCAATTATGTCTTTTGCAAATATTTCCCCCCAGTCCCTGGTCTGGCTTCTCATCCTCCTAACAGTGTCTTTCATAGCACAGATGTTTTTAATTTTAACGAAGTCTAGCTTATCAGTATTTCTTTCATGAATCATGCATTTGGTATTGTATCTAAAAAGTTGTTGCCATACCCAAAATCATCTAGATTTTCTCCTATGTTATCTTGGAGTCTTGTATTTTTTATTTACACATATAGTTTTGCCTTTTACGTTTATGGTGCAATTTGAAATGATTTCAATATTATTTTTGAATAAGCTTTTTATTTTAGAATAGTTTTAGATTTGTAAAGAATTGCAAAAATAGTACAAGAATTTCCCATCTACCCCACACTGTTTCACCTCCTGTTACTCTCTCAGTATAGTATACCTCTGACATCTAGTGAACTAATGTTGATTCATTATCCTTAACTGAAGGCTACCTTATTCAGGTTTCTTCAGATTTTACTTCCGGTCCTTTTATTGTTCCAGGATCCCATCCAGGGCACCACATTACACTTAATCATCATGTGTTCTTAGGCTGTGTCCTCTAGACTCGGACAGTTTCTCAGGCTTTCCTTGTTGTTGATGATTTTGACAGTTTTGATAAGTGCATGTATTTCATAGAATGTCCCTCAGTTGAGGTTAGCCTCATGTTTTTCTTATGATGAGAATGGAGTTATGGGCTTATTGTGGGGAAAACTATGGAAGAAAAGGATCACTTTCATCACATCATGTTAGTCCCATGCAATATGTTGATCTTGATCACCTGGCTGAGATACTGTTTGCCATATTTCTGAACTGTAAAGTTACTCTTTTTTTCCCTTTTCCATACTCCAACACCATTTTTACTTTCTTATTCTTCCGATTTTATAACATAAAAGCCTAGAAATAAGACTGTTGAAAGCAAAGATCTCCTTGGTGAAGTAAGTGAGGAGGAAATAAAAAATTTTCTGTCCCTACCACGCATGTAATTATAAACATAACCCTCATGGAGACTTTAAATATGAAATATTCAATTCTTTCTTTCCTTGTGTTCAAGCTACATGATAAGGAAAAGGTCAATTGATGGAAATAGAATCATAACTAGAAGGCTAAATGACTTAAATATCCAATAATATCAGACTAAGATCACCAATACCTTTAACTCACAGCCATGAATGATCCAGCAATTGGACCAGAATAGAAGTGCAGTGGCCATGACTTTGTATTATCGATAGCTACATTAGGAGGCAATTCCTTAAACTAGGACTGTACATTGGGATTACCTGGTGCCAGGTCTCACCCCTAAAAGTTGTGACATTATTGGTGTGAGGTGCCGTATGAGCACTAGAACTTTCAATAGCTCTCCAGATGATTCTGATGCCAGGCAAGGCTGAGAACTACCGTGAGCCTATAGCCATCTGATGGCTTCCGCTCCCTTCCCTCTGGGAAGTGCTTTCTCTGGTGCACAGTGTTTTGCTTTGTTGGCTGACCAGTTGCTTTAGGACTAATACATTCTTTATATTTGTTAAAGCATTTGACGAGTCTCATCCTGCATCTAGTGGGGGAACTGCCCTCTCTCCTCTAAGTGCTTATATATTTTGTGCTCATTTTTTTTTCATGGAGCAACCAAGTTCTTTATAGCCCTTGATAAAGAAAACAATATTTCTCTTCCAGACATTTTAACATGTATTTTATATAAATTAATTAATATGTAAATATTGCATAAGCAAATATTACATAATCAGATATCTCTTTCAATTTTGATTTATTATCACTTTATTACCCCATCAGACTATAAATTCCTTAAATATGGAAATTATATTTAATGTATTCAAGCTGTCCTACAATATGTGTGGAATACTGAGATGCTTTTTGGTGAGAATCCCATGTACCTCTGTACTGCCCTCAGCTCCTGTTTCACAGCCAAATTTTCAAAAAGATTCAGAGGGAGATCTGCATTCACTTCTCACTCCACTGCAGTACAGATTTCCACTCCCAGCATGCTACTAAAACGACTTCCATGAGATAACCAAGTGACAAGTTGGTCACTGAATTCAATGGAAACTTTATTTTGCTCAAACTCCCTGCAACAACTGCAACGTCTAATACTCTTTCTTTCTTGACATTCTCTCTTCTCTCTGTTCTTCTCCTGGTTCTCTGACCTTTCATTTTCAGCTCCTTTTTCTGCCCATCCCTTTGACCTGGTTTTCTTGAAGTCCAGTCCACAGTCCACATCTCCATTCATTCTGTAAACTCTCTTTAGGCTTCATGGCCATGTGTATGCTGATTCAGAAATCTGGGTTTTTGAGATACATTTCATTCTTCTGTTCCTGTCCTGTGTCCCTAACCACCAACTGGTTGTCTGAATTTAAACTCAGCACCTTCCTCCCCAAACTCATACTTTCTCCTGGAACACCTCAGTGATTTATTCTCCACTCTGTCTCCCAGAATAGAAATCAATAGGCTTCCCTTCACTCTACCCTTTTCTTTACCCTCCACCCAGTTCATTTCCTTTGTGTGACCTCTGTTTCTAACTTTATTCAACTCCAACCAACACATGGGCATATGACAGAGCAAAAATTGTTTTTGTTTATTGATTTTTAGAAAGTGAGAGAATTAAAGAAAGAAAAGAAGAGAGACATCAATTTGTTGTTCCACTTATTTATACATTCATTGGTTGATGGTTGCATGTGCCCTGACCAAGGATCAGATGGGCAGCCTTGGTGTATCAGGATGATGCCCTAACCAACTGAACTACCCATCCAGGGCCCAAAGCAAACTTTCTAAATCACTGATCTGATCATGTCACTCTCCTTCAAATTCTACAAGGGCTCTCTATTTGTTTGGGATGACAGGTGATACTCTCCCATTATAATCCAACTCTCACATAACTCCCCAGCCTCATCTCTCCCCCAACTCATTGTCTGGTCACCTGAACCCTGGCAGATTGAACACATAAACCAGAATCCTCCAAATCCTCTTCTATGACTTAGTCTTCCTCATTGTCCTCCCCTTACCAAATGTACTGAGTTCCACTTCTGTGACGTCATCTCCACTGCCCCACACCTGTCCGCGCTCCATAATCTTTAGTTTGGGATTACCACATTGCCTTGCCAGCTAATCCCTCTGCTTTTACTCTTGTTTTCCTCCCAGTCTGTCCTCTAGAGTACAGCCAGAGAGCACTTCGGCTATTCCAAACTTGATCATGTCATCCTTGTGCTTAAACTCTTCCCCCTGGCTTCTTGTTGCTCCTAGATGAAGGCCAAATCCTCCCTTCGGTCACGTTTGCACCCGTTGTGCACCCGACCATCCAGCCTTACTGTCCTTCAGTTATTTCACCCCACCACTGAGCTTTTCCACACACACTTTATTTGGTCTTGAAATAAATCACCCCCTCCAACATCTTGTTTCCTGTGTTAATTTTATTTCAGCTTTCAAACCTTAGCTCATGGAAGCCTGTCTTATGAGAGCCTTCTGTGACATTGTAGGTGTGATAAGAGTTCTTTTTTAATTGCCTTATAGCACTGTGTTTTTTCTTCTGTTTGTAATTTTAAATTTATTTTCATGATCATTGGATAAATACCTTTCTGCCCCATCAGACCATAAGCTCCAAATGGACAGGAAGTGCCTTTTTTTCCACCATAGTCTCACCAGTACCATGCACATGGTAGGTGTTCAGTCAATATTTGTTTAATTAAGCAAATGAATAACTGTGAATAGTTTAAATAATAGTGTTTGAACAACCAGATGAAAGGTAGAGAAACCCAAAATAAGTACTAATTTTGAATTTCTCTAAAATGTACTAAAATCAGAAATATATTTATAATTTTATTAATCAGATATTTTTCTTTAATAAACATCTCTTAAGTGCTTATATTCTGTAAGAAGAGAAAGTTATTTATATATTAGACTGACCTATATAAAATATCAAAGTTTAGTTTTATCTACATTGTCTTTTACTGCCTATGTAAAATTTAAATTTCAAATTTAAATGAAGATTAAGGATTTCCAAAATGATAAAATTAATTTCTAAATAATTTAAGTGCCAACAATATTACATGTTTATAAGGCCTTGTTTGTAATTTTAAAAGTTTTAAGTTGCTGAGAATCTCTTTTTAACATTCTTCTACTATATTTTAAAGGAGATATAATCTATGACAAATCCTACTTGTTTGGCTTGGAACTTTCAAAATTGACACCTGCAATTTTTAGGGGAGGATTCGACATGGAACTGACTTATTATCATTTGAGAGGGTCAGCTGGGTGCTCCCTGTCTCTCCTCTTGTGTGTCTGTCCTAACAGCATGTCTGAGGAGCACTTCACTGACAGATACAAAGAACAGGCATTGTCTGAACACGATGCTTGAAAATATACGAATGATTAGATCTGAAATTTAATTTTAGCAGGAAACCATATTAAGTCTGCAAATGCAAAGGTGGATGGCATCTAAGCAATGCTGTCCCTTCAGTAGACAGCATTGCTTCTTAGATTTGCTCCATTAGATTCTAGTGTTAACACAAAGAAAGCAGAATATGAGAGACACTGGTAATATCCAACCAAGAAAATTATGTGCAGATTTCAAGAGGCACGGTGAGAACTGCTGGAGCTGAAGCAAGAACGTAACAGCTACATTGTTCAGAAGTAAATGAGTGTGTGCCCAGTGGTAATACATGCTGCCTGGGTATACACACTCCAGAAAAAAAATAAAAGGAAAACACCTATTTGTGTGAACTTGAATATAAAAAAAAGGTAATCAAAAGTAAAACTGATACACATGAGGTACTGCTTCAGGCATCATTTATGATGGAACACTAGGAAGATTATAGGACAGAGGTAAGAGGATGTAAAAATAAAATCAAAGATAGAGAATGAAAGGAAGATTGTACAACATATTAGGGTAAATGAGAAGACATCCGTCAAACACTCAAAGGACAAGATAGTAGTGAATAAGAGGAAAAATGATTAAGGGATAGGGATGATAATTTAATAAAACACAAGAAGAGCCAAACTGTACCAGGCAGATAGCTCCTATCACGCACTATTCACATGCATCTGTAACATTATTGACAGTCTCTCATGTAATTTAACTCCTTTGGGAATACTGCCACCTGTCACCACTCCCCATAGGTGATAGTGCATTTGTCACCAGCTTTCTTTGTGGAGTCTCTCAACAAAGGGTGGTTTAACAAGTGCCAGTCTTTAATTACTGTGTAATGAGACATGATATTTAAAAATATATCTATGTGCTGTTCTGATAGGGATTTTTAAAATATATTAATTTACTTAAACCAAAAGCATATGCACATAAAGTTGTGCCTAAGTTGGAGCACTGTCCCTCCTCCCACCCAGAATGTTCAACTTTTTCTTGCGTTTTCCTAGTCTTCCTGGATGTTCATACAGATAGAATATAAAGCTGTGGGACAGAAAATTTGTTTTGTCCTCACTTCCCTATATGTGTAAGTTTAAATAAGTCACTTAACCCCTCCATATCTTCATTTTCACTAGTATAGAGCCAGGAAGCATACCTTCTGTGTATCTCTAAAGGCAGGAAGAGTCAACGAGGCACAAGATGGTATTGTAAGCCCCTCTGAGCCCACACATCAGTCTGGGGACCACTGATCCTGACTGTGTAACCCATCTTTTAGAGTGCTGATACCACAAGTCCATACCCTCCGGTGCCAGGCACCCCACATCCTCTCCTCTCCCAGAGTCCGTCCAACACAGGCAGCTGTTCTCAGCTGTGCAGGGGGAAGGTCCTCTTCCTCCACAGTAAGGACTCTGCTGGCCCTGATCAGTTCTGCCCACCCCCAACCTCTGACCCCACGTGCACCAGCACGGTACTTGGTGTGTAATGAGGCTAATTTTGGATTACCAGGAAGCCAGCTAGAATGCAGCGTGCCGGAACCCGAAGGCTCTCAGGCTTGGCTCTCCTCACAAGCACTCAGCAGCAGCTCTTGAGTAGCAGCTTCCTATGAAGCTCTGACAAATGCCCAGAGAACTGCCCAGCCATCCATATTCACTGGCAAGCATAGCACCAGGCATGTGGCTGGTTTGAGTGATATTGAGAAGGCATATCCAGAGAAGGAGCATCATCCCCCAAGGATGAAGACTAGATAGATACAGCAAAACACCTAACAAAGTACTTACTCAAAATAGTCATGATCATTGTGTCTTTTTTAATATCTAAGAGAGGGGAGCATATGCAAAATCATCAGAGATGTCTTCACCTGTCTTCCAGTTTATGTGTTGGCTTATGCGTTTACTGGCTGCCTCCCTGACTGCGTGGTAAGCTCTTAGAGGACAAGAACCTGGTCTGTTTTGTTCATCACTTTATATCCAGCTGCAGGGGAGGTTGGAACTGAATCTCAAAGGCTGGACTTATTTGGGGTAATTGGAGAGGAGTTAAGGAGCAAGAGTATGAACAAAAGCTTTTTCCAGGATGTTCATAAGATAGGTAGGCAATAAAGATGGTGATAAGGTTGGCAAGATCATTTAAGAAATTGTTTAGTTGATGTATGTAACAACATTCCTTCAATATTTGCTATAAGATAGGCATCATACCAGCAGCTGGCTATAAAGTGATGAACAAAACAGACCAAGTTCTTATCTTCTAAGAGCTTACCATGCAGTCAGGGAGGCAGCCAGTAAACACATAAGCCAACACGTGAATAAGTAATTCGACAATGCACGGTGCTGTGAAGGAAACCTAGATAGGTGCCCTGCAAATGGTCAGGTCAGGAAGAGATGCTTATAAGCTGTAAGCTAATGGATGGCAAAGATCCAGTCGCTGAAAGTATAGAGGAAAAGCTCCTTCCAGGCAAAGACAATAGGGTACAAGAAGGCCCCACGAAGGGGAGAGTTGGACACATTCATACACTAAAAGGAAGCCAGGGAGGTTGACTGCAGAGGGGCTTAGTCATAACCATTTTAACTTGTTTCTAATCATGGGTCACGTAAGAATCTTGACGTCTAAATGTTGCAGTACTCATATAATCAGTACTGAGTTTGTTGATGACACTTATACCTTACTGTATAAGTTAATTAGGTAGAAGTCAAGGCAGTGAATTCTATCTTGATTATCCAGAATTTAAAAGGGAAGGCGGATTTATATACATTGATTTTCAAAAAAATGGATGCTTCTGCCCTGACTGGTATGGCTCAGTGGGCTGGGCATCGAACCACAAATTGGAAGGTCATGGGTTGGATTCTTGGTCAGGGCACCATGGTGTTGTCTCTCAGTGTTTCTCTCGCGCATTGATGTTTCTCTCCCTCTCTTTCTCCTTCCTCTCCGCTCGCTCTCAAAGTAAATTAATTAATTAAATCTGTTTAAAAAATTTGATGCTTGGAACTATTAAGAATCATGAAGTTTGAAGGCGAATATTGAAGTAAGTGATGATCTTTTGGTAAT
Source organism: Sturnira hondurensis (assembly GCF_014824575.4). Classification (NCBI taxonomy): domain Eukaryota; kingdom Metazoa; phylum Chordata; class Mammalia; order Chiroptera; family Phyllostomidae; genus Sturnira; species Sturnira hondurensis. The sequence continues at coordinate 8,714,883 of NW_028077105.1, read as the reverse complement.
ATGGGTAAGATATTGAAAAGCAAAAAAAAAATGTCATGTTCAAATGATAATGTACATTTTCTCTGTAGTAAGAAATACTAGGGCTGGTGATGCAGTAATTCTTATGATAGGATATTGAAAGATGACCATAATGTAGGTGAAGTCCCCTGTTGCAGTCTCCTGTGACAGTGAAGGTAAGAGGGACATCATAGAGTGCAGTCCGGTCCAGACTAGACAAGCACCTAAAGCAGCTTAATCAGCCCAAATCGTAAGGTATTGACTTTAGTAATTCAGAAGAAACATTGAAAAATTATACATGTGTGTGTATGTGGGGTATGGATATGTAAGAAGTTATCTGACCCATCTGAGCCTTGAATCTAACAGGTAAAATAATTTCCTTATTTTTATTTTAGGAGGTAATCCCGAGTATCCTAATACATTGACTAACACCGCCCCCCCAAACCATCGTGTGTGTGCCGTAAACTGTAAAGGGGAAGTTTAAAAGCTTCCTGTGGATTCTTATCCTTTCCTCCTTTTATTTGTGATGGTAACACTTGCAGGTCGGGGAGATGATATTACTTGGACTTTATATGCTACCTTCTATGCAAAACTTGGAAACTTTCATGAATTAAACCTCTTACTGCCCCCTGAGAAATCACAAAATACAAAGTAATTTCTGTAGCATCTCTAACCATGTTCTGTGATGGCCAGCCATTTAGTTCTATTTCAAGCTCTATTTAAAATCTACTTTTATATTAAAAAATATAGATTCTTTGAGCATCTAGAATGCAAACAGTCTGGTATTAATAACTGCCAACTCAGACCTTATTCAGACTATTTTGAAATAATCTGTGATTCTTTGATTAATTATTTGTAGTTAGATTATCCCAATCTTTTTTATTCATATTTATTAGCATTGCATATATATATAAAAATGAAATGTAAACTTATTTTAGGTTGCTCTAAATCTTGTAGTATCTTTTAAGAAAATTTTAATGTTACACATGCCACTTTCATATGACTAAATATGGTACATCTTCACTTTGAACATGTGAAATTGCATTTTCAACGTGAATAAAGCTGAAATGATATGCAGATACTCTTTGGGAGGTAGGGCGGTTTGGGGGGTTCTGTTTTATTTTGTTGTCAATAATGTATGGTTCTGTGATTAACATCCATCTTTTCTGGTGATGGCATATGGGAAAACTTAGCATTTATTCTTCTTTAATGTTTTACTGGCATCTTTATAGAGTTATAAAACAAGTATTTACTACTTAGTAGCTAAGCATTTCCCCTTCTTTGTTTCTTTAATGAACATATTGATCTAAACCAAATCTGTAGCATAGAGCTTATTGAGACAGACAGCCTTAACCTCTGTCATTGCTAACACTGCACACTTTTTCAGTAAATAAAATATGGACAAAACTGCAACATGTGGAGACTGAAGAATTTGAAGACTTTTGCCAAAAAAGAATTGTGCTTTATCGCTTCCTCTGTGCCACTGAATGTAACAAGGGCTTTAAAAAGACCAAATACAATTCTCTGATTTCCATTTAATGGAAGAAGTAATAAAGTTTAATTGTATACTTGAGCACAGGGCATCACTTCCAGTACATCTGATCAATAATTCATTGATTGCCTTTGGCTCAAAGTAATATTTGAAAGAAAATGTAGCCAGTGGGGATTCATCTAACAGTAGCTCTTTTATCTTTATTAATTATACTTTTGCTGAATTTGGGTCACTAGGCTACCAAAGTGACAGCAGATGGCGAGCAGACTGGACAGGACGCTGAGAGGACCAACACGAGAGCGGACACCTTAGGAGAATTCATCAAGGAACTTGTCCGGGACGCAGAAGGTATTGCAGAAGTTAGGGCAGGAGTCACCATTGAATCACTTTTTTCTCCCAACAGAATAATAGAAAAATGGATTCCAAGGACTGGAATGCTCCAGTAAGAGATGCCATTTCTAAATTTGATAGTTGGATTTTAAAAAATATTTTGGTGAAGTTATTCAAGGGCATTATATGCTAAGAAGTTACAATCTAGAGTGTTAAATTAGTGACAGTAGTCAGTAGATCAGTAATTATGGGAACAGAATAGCAGTAAATTGAATGTACTCCTTTAGGAATGTTTCAGATTTTAAGGAATAGCTCTTATGATTAAATAATTAATGGGCAATTTATGATTTTCTGTTGTATTCAAATCTAATTAAAAGATGTTTAATTTTAAGGCTAATTTTATCTATCTACTTGGTACACTAAAGCAGCATTTTAATTTCTCCAAATGCCATCTAAAACACTTAGGGCTGGTTTTTAATGAACAGCTGCTGCTTGGGATTTGGGGGTGCTACCTTACCAGAAGCTCTACTGCACTTAGCCCGCAATTCTCTAGGGGTTAGTTCGTGACATCTGCCAAGCTGATTGAGCATCAAAGTGGAAGCCATCTTTGGACAAAAGCCCAGAGAGAGAGGCACTCTCAATGAAAACAGGTTAAAAAAATAGTTCTTAAATATCTATTAAAATATCACAAACATGAATTCATGTTTAGAAAGTAAGATAAAGGGTTTGGGTGGGGTTTTTTTGCTTTGTCATTGTTGTTGGTTATTTTCTTTTTTTCTTTAAAAAAGAGAAATATTTTTATTACTCTACAGTGTTATACATTTTATATAGTTTGCTTTATAATATAGCCAAGTAAGTCAGGACATGAGATAGAACTTCAAGGCAGATCCTGACAGGTAATTCTTGGGAATCACTCACCAAGAAGAGATAGAAATTCCCCCAAATTCCCCATTGCAATAAGAAACAGAATTTTAATCTCGGGCATAATCTGAAACAAAACATGTCAGGATCTGAAACAGAAATTACTCCTACCAGGAAATTCGCACTTAATTCATGTGGTCAGTCCTCTGCCTGATGAAGTTGTTATGCTTTTCATGGTTTTGTTTACCACTAATGCTACTTAGAGTGCCCACCCCCACAATGAGGGGAAAAATAATCCCAGGGCAATTTCACTGTGTCTGGACACCGGAAGGCACTCATCAATATTCAAGAAACTTTCCTTTTCCTTCCATCTCAGTCTCAAACACTGGACACCAAGAAGCCTATCCTGTGAACTCATTGTTATCATTTCCATCAGACACTGGTACATGAGAATGAATGTTAATACATGTTTTCCACCGCCTCCATTATCAGCACTGATTACTCTTCTACATTGTGCCCTCCGCCTCCCAGCTGGTGCACTGCACAAAGGCCACCAGCGGGGGGCAGAGTGTAAATGACATTTAACCGGGTTTTGCTCCCCATCCACTATCCATCCATCAGAGAAAAGGGTTAAGTATCATCAGAGGTGTCTCCCATTCCCGAAAGTGTATAGCAGTGAAACAGTCGGTGTGTGTTTGTTCCCATGGAGCACCTTTTTCTAATTCACATGAAGTGCCATTCGGGATAGCTGTGATTCTGTGCCTGAGGAATATGTGAATACTACTCTCTCCCCTGACAAGTACTAACATGCATGACTACAAAACTCATCACCACACCCCTATTTAAAGAACTTGGGCCGAATTAATCCAACTGCTAACATTTCGTGGAAGTTTAAATTTGAGTATGCCAGAGTTAAACTAAGTTCCAGCTGAGCTGTGTATATGTGCTGCAAGGCTTTGTAGTTTTGGGGATTTTTAAACTAAGAAAAGGCAGCTCATCAGAAGCTTTCAGTGGGTAATGCAACACATCCACTCCTCTTTTTTCTCTTAAAATGACAATAACTAGAATAATTCTCAGTAATTTTGGGTTTCACTAGTGGCAGTAAATTTCTGGGAAGAGTGAGTGCTTCACCCTGGCACTGTCTATTCAGTTTTATTTTTAGATAGATGGCATACCTTAGTCACCTTATCTTCTGTCATAGTCATGGCCTCTTCACAGATAATCAGCATCTATTAATCTAAAGCATTCTTATCTCAGTATAGTTTTTGAAGTATACTATGCTGTAACTCCTGATTAGGTTAGGAATAAGCTGTATTTTATTCCACACAGTATAGGAAGTAGTGGGTGAACATATATATAAACCCATCAGTGTATGTCCTGACATATAATTGGCCTTAATCTAGGCCAAGCGCCCTTGTTTGCTGTTTCTCAGATCACAGTGGTGTTTATCATTTAGGATAACTTCACCCATCAGAGAACTTTTAAGGTTCATTGTAAAAAATAGCTTTGCTTCTCATGAGGAATTATTTTGTTTGTATTTACATACACTGTATACCTCTTAATTACCTCATTTTTGTCCACTGCTATGCCTTGGCTACTAAGATACTTAGTGCTGGGTTTAGGATCCACTGCACTGAACATTATGGCATGACTTTTTGTCTGTTAGTATTTCTCCTGATTTACATTAATGTTTTAATCTTTACTATCTCCTTTTAAGTTGATTTTATCTTGTTTTAAGGAAATTTTTAAACCACTTCTAATTTTCTTTGAAACAAGGTAGAAATAAATACATAAATTTAAAAAACATATTATTATAGTTACCTTTCAATACCATTAAAAACAAGCTGAAGCTGTAGTACACGTCTCTGAGTAAGAGACTAACACATTCATCTGTAGTTTAAAACTATTCAGAGAGTTTCCAACTTCTGTAGAGGCTATGGGGCAATCATTGTTTTTCTAAAGCAGTTTTTGAGCACTCTAATAATTTTTCCTGGTTGCTTCCATATTGCTTGAGTTTAAAAGAAATGATGCATTTCAAAAAGAACAGCCATATTTTCCTTTCTCTCTCCGATATCATCCTTTTTCCACCAAATTTTTCTCTGCAGAAATTCAGCTTTGAGAATGGTCCACGAGAGAAAAAGGAGCCTGCAGCTCATATTGCTGCCTCCCTCAGCACCACCTACGCCCAAAACGTAAATTTAGTTAAACAAGCTGCTTAGGCAGGAAGTGGGGTTCATCCCTATCGTTAAAAAAAGTGATTGCAAATTAAATCAATGGTTACTGACATGCTACAACTAGTTAAAATCAACTGCATACATGCATGCACTAAAAAAACAGGGGCTGTGTGATAGGTACAGCCAAATCTGCCATTGTTTTTCTTGAAGTCTAAGAAGTAGAAACCTCAGATATCATCCTCATCATTCTAGCATGATTCGCACAAAATCTGCTGGACCAAGGAGGTTTCAAATCAATCAGTCCACAGTCATTATGGTCCCTTAACAAACATGACACTGCCTAGGTGGTATATTGCTAACAATGGGGTGAGATCTTGAGACCATGTTTCAAGGTGCAGCTGTGAGCCAGGTGGCCAAGACAGAGCCACCTTCTCTGCCTTCTAGGAATACAGCACCTGAGCAGTCATTTCTACCAAAGGGCTAGTAATAATGCCCATAGTTGTTCTTCAAAACACCTGATTCAAATTGTTCAACAAATTAAACTGTGGCTATTTCAGGGAGAAGGGGGCTGACTGCAGCAAACTTTCTAACCGAAGACATTTATCGTGAAGATAGAATTAGAAAGATACATATGGAAAAAATAGAAACAGAAGTAGAAACTCAGTTTCTTCTACCAACCCAGTGATTCTCAAACTCCCTAGCATGCATCCAAAACTCCTGGAGAACTTGTGAAAATACAGACTGCTGATCCCCACCCCTGGAATATGCAATTCAGTAGGTCTGAGGCGGGGCCTACTGAGTTACAAGATTAAACAAGTTTAAACAAGCTTAAACTTGGGTACTCTAAACAAGTTTTAGAGAACTTTGAACAAGTGTTTAGGAGGTGCTGATGCTGCTCTTTAGGGAACTACGTTTCAGAGTCACGGTACTTCCCCATCCTGTGACACCCACTCTGGCTGCTCGGTGTGGCCTGACAAGGCACACCTCTTTTAAGAGCTTGGCCCATACTGTCTTTGGAACATCTCTTACCAATGCCAATCAGAAAAGTTTCTCTAGGATAGTAATGAGTGTCAGGATTCTTTATGTCTTGATAAAGTCTTAGCACAGTGCCTTGAATGGTAGAAAATGCCTCTTGGCCACCCCAGAGCCCTCATTCTAAGGATTTTCATAGGTAATATTATAGAAGTAAGGATTTGGCAGACCAAAGAGTGAAGAAAAGTATCTTCTAGCAATTTGTTAAATTAATGTTCCATAGAACATACTTCAGGAAAAGTTGGTCTAAAATTAATGGTAGAACTGCGACAATGTTTCAATTCACCAGTTTTTCAAATTTTTATATGATATAGAATTCTTTTCACACGTGAAATCTTTCCCAGAATACCAACCTGTAAAAGAAATTCTTGGCAGAACAGACATCATTTCTAGAATACCCGAAGCACCTAGAGAATCCTAGATTTCCAGAGAGCACAATTTGAGGCTCCACTTAATGCATAATAAACACAGACTCTGATGATGGATGTTATTGCTGGAAGGTATCTTTGAGCCCTAATCTATAACACTGGTCCCTGGACTAGTGCTTTTTTCCTCCTTTAAAAACATGAACATAGAACTGGTTGAAGTGCAAAGACAGGTTTGCTTTTAGATATCTCCTCACTGATAGTACTTCTGTACTCAATATTTTCAAATAGGCTGAATATGGTTGTCTTACCAATGATGTAGACCTTATGTGTTCAGCTTCCAAGTGCTATGCTTATATCTCATTTTTTTCACCTCACCTGAAAGGAATTTGAGCCACTTTTTCTGTATTTCTTCTTTTTCAGGTAAAGATACCTGCTTTAATTACAGTGCCCCCCCCCAAAAAAAAAGAAGCACAGTGTAGGAAGCATCACATTCCCCTGTTAGTAGAGGCCTGTTCTGTGAGCTGCCTCCCTTGCCCAGCAGGAGCTCCATGCGGACTACATTTCATTTGGAGATGGCCGGGAAGAGCAGGCTTGAGTGGCATTTTTGCACACAGCATTCTTGTTTACTGATTTGTAAAATTTGTTTTACTTCCTGCAGCTGTAAATGAAAAGGCTATAAAACTAAATGAAACTCTAGGAATTCAAGACAAGGACTTTGAGAGAAATTTGCAAGGGCTTCAGAGAGAGATTGATCAGATGATGAGCGAATTGAGGCGGAAAAATCTAGATATGCAGAAAGAAGTTGCTGAAGACGAGTTGGTGTGAGTAGATTCTCCGTTATGTTTTCATTTGATAAACAGAGCTTTCCAAATGGTTCACAGTTTTTCAAATTTTCCATCACACACATGAGTATAAGATACTTTGCTTGCTATTTAGTTTTTATTTTACTTAGTTATGATTTAGCTTGCTCTAAAATAGATTGAAAATATGTTTTTGCCCATATATAAATAACCAAGTAGTTGAATGTTTCTGGTACTGTCCCCCCTATAATTAGGCCTATGGGCTTGTTTTATTAGTTGCCTGTATTCGGAACATTTAAACTATCAATAGTGTCTTGTTTCAATGAAAATATCTTTGAATAAATAAAGCTATGAACTTTGCAGATCATCCTATATGTTCTGTCATCTCACCAAATGCTAAATAAAAGAGTCATCAAATAATAAATGCTTAATACCTTGACATCAGGGTTGGGAATTTGAGGTGGGAGTAATAATAATAGTGATTTTATGCTAATTAACTCATTTGACCACTCATGCAATAAAAAAATACATTTCTGCATTCAGAGCTAACTTCAAAGTGATGGGACTATTAATACTTCAATAATGTATATTAAACTAACATTAGCAATACCTGATAACCTGTTAGAAATACAAATGATCAAACCTCACCCCAAACTACTAAGTCAGAAACTGTGGGGATGGAGCCCAGCAACATTTTGATAGCTGCTTCAAAGGATTATGACACCTGTTAGCTTCAGAACTACTGTTTTTCCACCTTTTTTAAGGGCTCAGATATTTGCACTTTAGGAAAACTACTGCTAATCCCAGGAAACTCCCAGATTACTCAAAAGAAAAAGAAAAGTAGGTTAAAAACACAGCTTTCTACTAGCATGTCAATAAGAGTTCTGTTCTCTTTTTCTAACCAAACATATCAGTATATTCATACCTTATATTTAAAGTAACAAGAAATGTCTCATTATGTTGAATCAGGTAGCATTTTTAGTGGTATGTGAAATAAATCATAAAACTCACTTCATCAGTTAGACTATGAGACTGAGGCCCTTTCCAATAGAAATTTTATATTACTAACAAATTAAAAATGTGTAGACCTGGGGGGGGGTCATTTTAACTGTAAATGGCCTGTAAATAAACTTTTCAGGCATCCATTTTCAACTTGGTTTAGCATATAGTCGGTCTTTAAGCATCGTCTTGTTTTTCCATTCTTTTCGTATTAGCATCTCTTTGTAACATAGTTTAATACCAATGCACCCCAAGGAAGTGGCAGGGCTCATGGTGTGTTGTTGGGCTGGGGTGTTTGCAGAGCTGCGGAAGGCCTGCTGAAGAAAGTGCAGAGGCTGTTTGGAGAGCCCCGAGGGAAAAATGAGGAAGTGGAGAAGGATCTCGGGGAGAAATTGACGGACTACAAAAACAAGCTTGATGATGCTTGGGACCTGTTGAGAGAAGCCACAGATAAAATCAGAGAAGCTAATCACTTATCTGCAGCAAACCAGAAAAACATGACCGCTCTGGACGTGAGTCTGAGGGGCTCTTTCATCCGTAGCTGGGGCTGTGGGGTGGGGGTTGAAGGAACTTGGTGGCTGAGTTAGTTCCATTGCCGAGATCAGGAATGACAAGTCTGGAAGGAGACTTCCGAGGAGCAGAACAGGGAGTGCTCTTTCTCCTTTTTAAATCCACTATCGTGGCCCATGAAATCAAATAAAATTTAAATAACTCAAACTGTTGAAGAGTTAAAAACAGTGCGACACAGAGGAAGGAGCTCTTCAGTCGGAGTCAAAGGACTTTGGTCGCAGTGACAACTGTGCCACTAACTAGAAGTACAAGCTTGGGCAAGTCAGTTCAAGACTCTAAACCCTGGCCGGTGTGGCTCAGTTGGTTGGTGCATCATCCCCATGCATCAAAATATCATGGGGTTGACTCCCAGTCAGAACACAAACCTACGTTGCAAGCTTGACCCTTGAAAAGGGCACCTATGGGAGGCAATAGATATTTTCCTCTCACACCAGTGTCTGTCTGTCTGTCTGTCTGTCACTCCCCCCTCCCCTCTTTTTCTCATTCTCTCTCTTAACATGGCAAATTGCTCACTTTTCCCAAGAGTAAATTTTTGTCCAGACAATGGCACAAACCTGTATTTGGTATTTAAAAAGCAACAACCACTTTCTCCCAGAAACAAGCTTACCTTTACTGTCTTCAAAGTATTTGACCCTCAATAGATATGAAAAGAGCAGCAGACCTAAATGTCTTCTAACGTATAATCTCACCTTCAACTATCACTGAACCCTCTCTGGCGTATTTGTGGAATGACAGTTGATTAAAATAACTCTGGATTTTTTAAATCTACTCATTTCTATCCATTTTTCTTTGAATTAAGAGGAAGACAAATTAATTTTTTAAAAGTTTTTTTCCAGTTTTCTCTCCTGGGAGTTAGCCTTGTCATTTTGATAGAAGATTGAAGAGGCTCGCTTTTTCCTTAGCTGATGCATCTATTCTAGACCAATTTGGAGTCCACTGACATGCTGGCAATTTTAAAGAAAAAGCTTCCATCCTTCGAGGCAGGGTGCTGGGCCGTTGTCCCACTAGAGGCACCAGCATGATTCGTCCTGCTCAGTCACACGCCAGTGGTGTAACTTACCCAGAGTTGCACCTCCTCCCTTTATGGCAACAGTTGAAGAAATTAAAATTACCTGTGTGGAAAGTATAATAAGCACTTAAGAAACAGTTCAAGAAGAGCTATCGTGGCCCAGTAAATGGTGCTTTTAGCTATTCCTTCCTTTTAGTGATGTTTAAAACGAGGAGCCACTGTTCTTGTTCCCACCATCCCCCCGACCCCTGCCCTGTTCCTCAGAGATGCCTAGAGCGTATATAGTCAGTACTGTAGTTCTAAGTGGTCCTTTCCATATCTTCATTTTATATGCCATGCTTAAGAAAGGCTTGTTAAAAACTGCCTAGAGTGAATAGATAAACTGATTAAATTAATATAAGCCAGGCACGGCATATTTCAGGCTATTTGCCAAGGCTCATTGATGTTGATTACCCAGTTGGCACTAAACTAGCTAGAAAGGAATGACCCGGAGAGTTTGTTGAACACATGGGTTCCTTGGACTCGCAGACTGAGTTGGCTGGTCTAGGGTGTGGCCCAGGATCCACATCCTAAAATTTTTCTTGGGTCAGTCTCATGTGCATACTGGTGTGAGAACAAACAATACATTGTATTCATTTGATTGAATAATGAGTTGTTGTTTTAAACAAATAACTTCATTGTACCTGTGTCCACCAAGGAGTTCATCTAATTAAGACCTAGCTCAAATAGATTGTTTTGGCCCTGGCTGGTGTATATAGCTGAGTGGAGCCTGGGCTGGGAAACAAAGGGTTGCCAGTTCAACTCCCAGTCAGAGCACATGCCTGGGTTGCGGGCCAGGTCCTCAGTGGTGGGGGGGGGGTGGTGCGTGAGAGGCAACTACACATCGATTTTTCTCTCCCTCTCTTTCTCCTTCCTTTCCCCGCTCTCTGAAAATAAATAAATGAAATCTTTAAAAAATAGGATCTTTAATTTTTTTAATCTAAGTATGTACTTTTTATTATTAAAAGCATTTAACAAGCCCCTGCTAAGTTCAGAAGATGTGCTAAACACAAAATCAATAATGCCAAGTACCGGTCCTCATTGTACTCTCCTGGAAACAGCAGCATTAGCATCAACTAGAAACTTGTTCAAAATGTAAATTCTAGGACCCCACCCAAAACTATCAACTAAGAAACTGTGAGTAGAATCCAACAACTTGTGTTTAAAAATTCCTCCAGTTAGTCAAATGCAACCTTACACTTGAGAACTTAATTTAAAATAAAATGCCATGCCTGGTGACTCTAGTTGGCTTTTATTTAAACCATCCTCTACACTAGAGTAGTTATAGAGTCAAGCAAAGAAAAAGGAACATCTCAGTCACTACTGGGCTCAGGATGGGCTTCACAGAGTACCTGACACATAATATGTTAACTCCTAAAACGTGGGGCACTTGCTAGTCAAAATAAAAGGGGAAGAACATTCCAGAAATAGAAAAAAGAAAATATGCCAAAGTACAAGAAAAAAAAGTAAGACACTCTGGGACATTCAGTGGTTTGATAGGATTGGAATGAAAACGGCATGTGAACAAGTGAGGGGATGGAGGGCCGGCCAAGATAGAGCCAAACCTTGTGTTATAAGAGAATTGCATTCTGAGACCAAGCCGAAGAATTTTGGTTTTTATTCTGAAAGCTATTGGATGCAATCGAAGTACTGGAGTCATGGATTTAAATTACATTTGGGGGATTTGTGAGTGGTTCCTGTACACTGGTTAATTGGTTTTGTGTTGAGAAATAGTGTGATACAACAAGGCTAGGAAAACAGGCCTGGTAACATTTAACCTCTGTTCGACAGCTACCATCTCATGGTGCCACTGGTAACCAGGGGGTTTGAGGTTGAACGGGAATGATTCCCGGACTCATAGAACTTAGTTTCCCCCAAACTCAAGCATTTTAACCTTTTACTACATGTAATTCTATGATTAATAGGGGCTGAGAGAATTGGCGAAACAGCAGAGACAATAGCATAATAGAAACAATAGCATCATAGCAGAAATTGAGACAAATAGATAGACATGATAGAGCATCTTGGGCCCAAACACAGAGCTCTAAAAGTATAAATCACTCTAAAAAATGTCATGTGGAGTGATAAAGCTCACTCATAAGCTACATAAAGGTCTGTGGGAGAAGATGGTTCTGGAAACAGTATTCAAAAACAAATCAGAGAAAGCCTTGAATACAGCCTCTGGAAGCCGATGGGATTAGTAGGGCATTTCTAGCAATGGAGAGAAGGCAGAGGAACTTTGTGCCAATGAGCGAAGTGAAGATGAGCAAGTCAGTTAAACAAAAGAGCACATATTGAACAGTCTGTCCCCATTCTAGCATTACAACCTTGTGGAAAAAAGGGCTGCCGTGAAGGTAAAGATCAAGTTGCTAGACAAAGGACTGACTAGAAGGTAGCTTTCATAGATTTTAGTCCACCCCACACATGCATCACCTCACCCTGCCCACCCCCCACATACAAAGTGTTAAACTTACTGAGCTCTGGAATAAATGAAGATATAATGAAAAGTTAAAAGTAGAACTATAGTCAACTTGAGTATTCAACTAGAATCACTTAGTTATGCTTACAGAATACTTTGGGAGAATAATTCTGGATGTATGGGCCTCTTTTTTGTTCCTCAGATACTCAAAGTTTTCTACCTTAACAATTTTATATCCTACATCTTTATCTATTCATTGCCTCTCTTTATTTACTTTTATATCATTCACCATTGCTTAAAAATATACATTAATTTTCTCATTCATTTTCTCCCTATTCCAGGCAAGTCATGAGGAACATATCTTCTTGTTCACTCTCTCCCCTGGCGTAAACAGCATCTGCCATAATCTTTTTTTTCCAATGAATAAATAAAGCGCCATAAGACAAACACAGAAACATGTTATATATATACTTTATTAATATTTAGGTACTCCAAATCTCCATTTTTTCCCTTGGCTCAAAGTTAGATTCTCTCAGTGTCTGACCTGAAAGTTAGCCACCTCTGAAATCTCCTGAATCTCCTGATCATTATTTCTGCTTTAGCATGATAAAGAACACATTTTGATTTTGTACAACAGTTGGTTCCTTTAAGTGATTTGAATCGAGCTTTTATAAAGATTCTAACTCACTACCTAATTGAAATAAAAATGTACACAGCTCTTTACCTAATGTACATGTGGAAACGTTCTCCCTTCCACTGGTACAGCATTTTAAGTTACCTTGATTTGCTAATATAAACAACCCATGTTGAAATTCTTGCGTGTCTCTGTACACAGTATAACTTTAAATCAGTTCATGTGAAAACTAAGGGCTATAATTAGTAGTTATGTAAAAGAATGTCAGACCCTTGGCAGATAAAATATGACTTGTAATCAGGAGCATCAGGACTACTCCTTTCTTCACTGACCCTGAAGGAGGAAGAGACATGTTGAAATTTCCTCCAGGTTAGCCAGTTATAGGAATAGCCGATAAGCCAAGTGTCGCCAGTTCAAGTTTCAGGAATGGACTCTAATGTCACTTAGTCATTCAAACATATTTATTGAGGAAACTCTTCTAGGTATTACAGATACGATGATACATAAGAATATTTTTATGGAATGTATATTAGAGTGATGGAGATAGTCACTAAAGCAATAAATAAGTAGTGTATAATATGGCCATAAACTCTGGAGCATGGGCTAATATAATAATAAGTGATGTGTTTAGTGACATTGCATGATGCAGTCAATATGTTAGTCTCCGTCAGCTACATACAGCTCAGCTGTGGGCTTTCACTAGTCTCTGTGCATGAATATTGTGATGAATTGGTACCGCTGATTTTTAAATAATATGTGCAATTAAGATGGTTCAATCTATACAAAAAATAAAGTATTGTCTATGTCTACATAGTATAGAATATAACTCAGATAAATGAGGGCTAAGAAGGAGAACAAAATAGGGTAATATTATAGTCAACAATTGCTTTGTGTTTACTATGCGCCAGGCAGTGTTCTAAGCTAGTTCTCAAATTTTGCTGTGTATATCGCCTGGGGTTCTTGTTACATTCACATTCTGAGTTGATAGTTCCCAAAAGGCATTGAGATCATACATTTCTAACATGCTTCTCGGTGCTGCTAATGCTGCTGGTCAGTGCGTCACGTTTTGAGTAGCATGTCACATCAGTGAGTCTAAATTTCTCACCCCAGGTTTCGAAGCTGGTGAGCGTGGGTGGAGCTGGGATCCCAGCCCAGCCAGGCTGCTGCCTGAGTCTGTTTCATAATAAGTGTTGTGTAGTCTATGGGAAATAATTGAGATCAAGATGAGTGCTGTCTTAGCTAGGTGATCAGAGAAGTGACCATCAGCAGAGAATGAAGGAGGAAGCCAGACAAAGAACTGGAGTCGAGCACACGGTTAAGGGCAATGCAAGTGTAAAGGCTCAGGTGCAGGGACAAGGTGTATATACCTGGCAACACACTGACGTGGTTGGGAGAGAGGTAGGGAGAGGAGGGTGTGAAATTAGTGCTACCCCAGTGCAAACAAGAAGTGCAGCTTCTACAGCAGAAGAGTCAGTGCTTTCTTTCACAGCTCAGGGCTCAGGCTTCACCATCAGGCCGAACAGGGTTGGATCTTAACTACATTGTACCAACCGTGTGACCTTTCGTAAATCACTCAACTTGTTCAATTTTCTATTCTTTTTATTATTCTGTAATTGTTATCACTAAATTTATTGGGGTGACATAAATTAATAACATACTACAGGTTTCAAATGTATAATTCTATGACACATCATCCTTGTATTGCGTTGTGTGTTCACCACCCTAAGTTAAATCTTCTTCTTTCATCGTATGTTTGAGCCTTTACTGTTCCCCTACCCCCTTTTCCTGGTGGTAACCACCATACTGTTGTCTGTGTCTATGAGTTTTTGTTTGTTTGTTTGTTTGTTTTCCTTATTTGTTCCTATTCTTTCAAAAAGGTAATAAACACTGGATCCGTAGAGTTAGTGTAGAATTAAATAAGAAAAGTTTACAAAACTACCTGGCACATATTCAGATCAAAATGAATAAATGAAGTAATGTTATTATTTATATAAAAACATAAATGGCAGAGGTTTAAAATTATAATTGATGCAGTGAAATCCACAGGCAAAAAAGTGATTGGAAGAATATAAATAACTCAGAAGTAAAAAGGAAAAACAATAGGCAAAGTTATTCTCCAAATAAAGAAATAGCACTAAGTCTCTCTCAGTGATTTTACTCTTCTAGTTTTGGAATAAGTTTCATGCAGTGTTGAGACAAGCTATATCACTTTCAAAGAAAATTTAGAGTCTGCTCTATTCTCATGAGACTTTCCATTAAGTTTATTCTTCCATATGATAGTTTCTCTCTTTTTTTTTTTTGAAAAGTACCTTCCCTAAATTCCCCTGGAAATCCAATTTCTTTTGATTTTTCAAGAACTCCCTTAGAATAAATTTGCTTATGTGTATGCTCACAAAATATTCATTGGGACTTAGATTCTGGAATTCAACATCTAGTTCCAATGTAATTCACTATACTATCACATGTTCAGTAATACAGCTTCAGTACTTATATTTTACTTAAAAAAAGGTGGTTCTTCTTGCTTTAAAAATAGCTTTTAATTCCTCAGCTACTGTCACATAACTTTTCTTCTCTTGAATGACTTTCTCACAATGGGGTGAAGAAAGTACTTGTATAGGCATTTAAGTAAAATAACCCTTGGAAGATTGGCTGAGTAGTTTGTATTACTCTTACCTGGCCTCATTGTCAATGGGACATGACAATGTTTGCCATGTTTTTGTTAGACAGCTCAGGGAAGTCAGGAGCACAGGGCTTCATAGGATTTTCCCTGAAGGCATTTTGATGTTTTGTTCCTACTGTACTACAGAAAAAGAAAGAGGCTATTGAAAGCAGCAGACGACAAACTGAGAACACTTTAAAAGAAGGCAGAGACATACTTGATGAGGCCAGCCGTCTTGCAGATGAAATCAACTCAGGCATAGACGTGAGTATTTGATAAAACCCAAAGTAAAAAAGAAAGACAGTAATGATGTAAGCTTTCACAAATGGGAATCAATGAGAAATCCCAGTAATGTAAGCAAATGCTCATGTATTTTGTCTTGTGGGTATAAAGTTATTTTTACATTTTTGTATTGTGACCCTGCTCACCTACTGGCAACAATTAGAACTTCATATTGTTCTCTAATAGGTAAAGATATCTGTGTGAGGGTTCTCATTCATTCTCAAACACCTATGTTTTTTACCACACTGAAAAGGACATTACTTGTTGCTAGGGCAGCACTTACAATCTGTTTTAATATTCGTATAACATTAGTTAAAAGAGAAATGTAAATCTACAAACAGACTTTTTAACATACTGTCTAATGCAGTAGATACTAATATATGGTAATGAAAACAAATGGTCTAAAAGATTCTAATGAGGATCATTTAAGCATTTATACCTGTGAAATAGTTTTTTTAAAGATAGGTTCTTCTTGATGTAAATTGTACATTTTCTAATCTCATTAAATAACAACTTTTATTCTCTACTTTCTTTTTGCTATGTTGGTAAATTTGAAGTTTCATAAAAAAAATTAAGGATGTGTAATTTTATCTCAGAGAGTAATTAGTAAATGAGAGAAGGCTTGGATTCAATTTCTTAAAACACTTTTTTTCTCTATATAACAGTATGTTAAAGACATTCAAACTAAATTACCACCCATGTCTGAGGAGCTGAAAGATAAAATAGAGGACCTCTCCCAAGAAATAAAAGATAGGAAGCTTGCTGAGAAGGTGTCCCAGGCTGAGAGTCATGCCGCTCAGCTGAATGACTCATCTGCTGTCCTAGATGGGTATGTCATCTGTTGTTGGAAATGTCTATGCATCCTGACACTCGTCCAACGGTTCTGACTAACACAAATGGCAGAGAATTGCTTTCAAATCTTGATTTCTGTAATTATGAGCACTCGAGCTACAGGGCCTCTCTGTGGAAGAGCCTAATTAGGATGGTCTGGACAGAGCTCCACTGGGGCAGCATCAAACATCTGAGTTAAAAGTGGATTCCAGTGTGGCTGGGCAGGGAGTGAACACAGCCCCGGGGTACACTTAGAAGACAGGGCTTTGTTCTTCGTTAGAGAACATAACAGTTGCATTTTTAGCATTTTAAGTAATAATGTATAAGCACACAGTCTGATGCAAATTTCAGTTTTTATATTTTTAATGAAATCAAAACTATTTATGGTTAAAAGGGTGGCTTTTGAAAATGCGGCCCCATGCATAGTCGTTAAGTCAATTTTTCTTTTCGGACTCCAGGGAGACACAATATATTCCTCTGTGAAATAACAGATCACTAGAGCTGGGATTCTCATATGGGTCAAAGGAGGGAGAGACAAGTGGGGAGATGTGTCTGATTTATGAACAGCCTTCTAAGTAAAACTGGTATGCTTCCCTATAATTATATAGGTGTTATTAACCCCAAGAATGATTTTCCCAAACAAATCTGTATTTAATATACAACATGTGTAATGTTCTGTTCCAATATGTAATACTCATTGATACAAAGGAAAATATTAATGTTCGAAGGCCCCAAATTCATGCACAGTTCATTTTACAACAAACTTTTGCCCATTTAGTATGAAGGGCAGTAGATGGAACAGTAAACTAGAAGTCAGCAGATGCTGACTCTAAGCCCTTAATTGGCAAAACATTAGACATGTGACCTGAGACAAACTATTTAACCTTCTGACAGTCATTTATTCTCATCTGAAAAATATACCTGCCCCAGAGAGATTTGATAAAATTTATTCCAGTAACATGGTACAAGTGCTCTGAAATGTGTAGTGTGCTTCACAAATGATATAAAGGGTCATCTCGCTACATGTACTTGCATGATGTACATGGTTACAGAAGCTTTGGGGGATGCTATGCATATGTAATAATCTGTCAGTAATATTTCACAGCTTTTTAGAAAGCTGTGTTTAAATTGAAGACTATAACATAATACATTGAGTAGGTAGCCCACTATGATTTGGAAATTCTACTGGCCATGGTTCCTTGAGAACCGTATTTGCTCTAAGTAGGGTGCCCTTCATTTGACTATCAACTGCTCTGATGTTCTTTTTGGGGTAATCCCAACAGAATCCTTGATGAGGCTAAAAACATCTCCTTCAATGCCACAGCAGCCTTCAAAGCTTACACCAATATTAAGGACTACATTGATGAAGCTGAGAAAATTGCCAAAGAAGCCAAAGGTCTTGCACAAGAAGCTACAAAACTGGTAAGAAACAAATAATCTTATGTACTGAGAATGGAGGTCCATCTGTGACACGTGCACTGGCTCGCAGTGCTCACGGTGTCATGGATGAGACATGAGACAAATTCACATGGACTACCAAGTCCTGTGGAGGAAAAGGGATGGCACAGCTACTCCCTCAAGCGGGGAGAGCCTCTGAGCAGCCTGGCCACCCTCTCAAGGGGGGAGTGGCTTGGAGCACTCTGACCCTTGCCTAGACAGGCTTTTATTGGGTTTTTGCACAGGAGTTCAGGTACAACTTACTAATCATTGTCAGGCAGTAAACAGTAAATAGTACACAAAGAACCATTAGGGCTTCTCCTAAGTCAGGGTCTGTCAGCTAAAAGGCTACATAACTTTGGGAACATAATCTCATTTTCTGCTTGGGCCTTTGTCATCTAACTAAAAGCATACTTAACAAATCAGGCTTCACAGGATTGTTAGGAATTCTTTCTCATGACAGCTCACCCAGGGAACTCGCCATTCCCAGCACAAGGCTGCACCACCCTCTGTCATTGTTTTGAGGCTTAAGTCAGGCAGAGGAGGCAGATAGACAAAGAATTCTCGGAGACTTCTCGCAGTCAGACTGAGGACTCAGGCTTTGTCAAAGCTGGGGGGTGAAGGTCCATCACCCCCTTTCTCCTTAGCCCCCCAAGTCTTTCTCTGGGGCCTCTACGTGATCATGCCTGTCTTAGGTGATTCCCCGCTTGGGGAATCTTTCCCATCATTGGCTAACTGCTCAAGCATTGGGGGCCAGTTATAGAAAAAGGAGCAGAAGCAGTGCTCCTGCCAGGGAGATAAGCTCTGTCTCCTTAGAGGCTTACTGTCCGAAGGTCGCTCACTCAGACTTAGCCATGGGGGGTTTTAGCTCCTGAAACCAGGCAGGGTGGTCCCCAACACATCTGTTTGAAAAGTACCTAAACTAAATTTCTCACCTCTGTATGTTTTTTTGAAAATCCTAGTGAAATAGAATCTTTGTTTAGAATTATTTTCAAAGGCTTCTTGTACATTTTATCCAAAAAAAAAAATCATCTAGGTACTATAATCATAGCAGAATTCTCTGTCATACTCTATTTAGTACTGATAAAGGTCTTGAAATTACCACAAATGGCAAGCAGGTCTGTTCCACCAATCACAGAAGAAAAATAGTCAAACATAAGATGTTGGACAATGAAATTTGTCACTATTATTCCACATGCCATCAATGAGAAAGTGCTTTGAAAATTAAGACATTGCTTACAGCCACACACAAATTGCTTACATGTGAAGTTTGACTATAAAGTGCATCTGTTACAAAACACATCAGATCATATGCTTCTAAAACATTTATACTATTTTTATTCATTGAAACCTTTGCCTTCAAAGCCACCTTTAGCTGCTGTTATTGTTCATAGTAAACTTGAAACTAATATTTTAGAGTTTCAGGGCTCCAAGTATGTAGTACATTATCCAAGTATCTTCAACAGCAAGAGACCCTCATCCTTTACCTGGAGCAACATTTTGTGAATAAGTTACATGATAAACCATGGTACTAATATTTTAGGTAAAAAATATATGATAGGAAGCGATGTTGAGTTAAAGTGTGCAGAACCATCATTTACTCCTTTAGTTTCACCTAAAATCTCAACACATCAAAATTTCAGGGGAAAAAATAACCCAATTCAACATTTGACACTGCACGAAATATGCATAAATAATTGGTGTTAAAGAAACATATCAGTATTATTTTTTTGCTTTGGTATTGGTCACAAATGCTTTTTGGATATCAGGAATATTAGAGCTATTCACCACAACTTTGAAACATTTATTCTGTGGCCATAACGAAAACATTATACTCCATCAGTAATTACTACTGTTCAGTTTTCTCTGGAATGAGTCCCCTTACTGCCATTATGTTCTGTTTATTTCTTATTCAAATTAGTGATACAGTTATTGCAGAAATTTCCTTATGCTTAGTAATCCTTTGCAAATCAACCGATTTTTTAAATCCAAACTAAATTATTTATTCATCTTCTCACAGATAATTTTCTATTTTAAAAACCCTAGTTTCTAAGTTCATTTCCATCTTACCTATCCTTTACTGGATGACCATTTTCAGCATCAAGCGCAGTGCCTGGCAAACAGTGGGCACTCGTGAGTGAATGATGAAAAAATGAATGTCATTCTAATGGACACTTTTCATGCCCTTTACAATCTCTTATACCAATAAAAATCTTAGTCTCCCTGTTGTCATTGTTTCAGCCTTATACAATTTCAACATTTTATGTAAAAGAGCTCTTTAATTTCACCCAAAGTTAATACCATCACTTTATACTTAGGAGACTCCTGATTTTATGCTTGCATGAGGTATGTGCTTTTCCTCACCACCGTGTGTATACGTGACAGACTAGCCCACCTCAGACCCAGAGCCGGGGTGGGTCGAAATGCAGTGCAGCATGTCCCCTCGTTATCACGATCCCCTTGCTCTTTCTGTAAACCATGTGAAAATAATTACATGTCTGTAAATTACAAAGTAAGTGCTATAGGGAACCCCTGGTTTATTAAATAGCTAACAGCAAACATGAAGAAGACTGATCTGCCCCAGAAAAGGATGTTTTCAGTTGGGAAAGGTTGGGGGGCACTAGATATAAGTTTGCTCTGTGCAAGCGTGGAGGAGCGAGGGCCTCGGTGCCATTAGTTGACTTGCAGTGAATGATCCACCTCTTTTCCCATGAATGACTGGCATCCTCTACTTTATCTGTTGTTTCTGAGAAATGACCTTTTTCGGATTCTCTGGGCCCCCTTCCTGGCTTATACCCACTCAACAGTGTGAGGGTACAAGTGATAAGGACTAAAGGGGAGTAAGTGTCTAAAGACGCCTGTCAGTGTGGTTAGAAAAAGTGTCCACCCTGCTAAAGGGACGAGTCTTCTCATGGAGTCACAGACTTTCTTTTATCTCCTCTTCACCCCCTCAGAGTTTCAGTTCCCACTCGCCTCCCCTGCATAGTAGAGTCTCCATTTTATCTAGTCTCTTGCTTGCTCTCTGCAATCTGTTTCCACGGTGGCTGCCACCGTTTCACAGCTTGGTGACTGTGGTGTTTTGTTTTATTTCTACTTCCATTTCCCAGAAAAGAATGTCTCCAGAATTAAAATTTAAGCTGATGATAGACCCCCAGTGGACAGAAACGTGCATGGATAACCATGTATAACCCCCTGAGTATTTCACTCTCACTATTCAACACACACTAGTCTGTGATTTTCATAGAGTTAACAATAGAGTTAACATGTGGAGTGATATATAGTGGCTGATCACTAAGTGTAGATTATTCCTTCCATCTCCCAAAGCTGACGCTAGAGTCTAGAATGGCTAGCATGCTCTAGATTTTGAAAACTGGCAAGATATTTGTATTTCCACAAATGATAGGAAAGTTGAATAGAGAAGAAGATTTCAAAAAGAAAAATAAAATTGCTTTCACTGGTTTGTGGTGGTGTCTGTAGATCTCTTTGAATACAAATGTCATGTAGAATTTTTTAAATTGATAACAATTAGGTTCTAGTGATGTGCTGGAATTTCTGAAATCAAATTGGGAAAAAAAGATAGCATATCAGAATTTGGGAATTAGAGGACCTATCTTAAATTTTAGCACATCTTATAGTCTATCCTAATCCCTCCCTTGCCTTATTTCCTGTAATATAGTCTCCCAAGCTTAGAACTTAATTTTTTCATCTAATTTAATGTTTAATTTTCAATAACACCAGCTCATGTCTTCCTCTTATCATTGACACAGTTAGGATGCTAATAAAAATGCTTATGAACTATATATTGATAAATATGATATACTAAGCATACCCACATTTTTTATTTCTCTTCAAATTTTTTAACAACATATTTAATGTACTTAATGTGTAAATGCCATTAGGAAACACAACCCACAGGGTAATTAGAGATGAACAAAATTCTAACTTGCCCTCAAACCTGTAATAATCATTTGTTTGTTATTTATTATGCTAATAAAAATGCTTTCCAACTTTTACCTACATAATTCATTTTCCCTTTATTGTAAATTTTCTTTTCATTCCTATTATTATTCTTTTCTTTAATATTGTTAATATCATTTCTAATAATTTTTCTTTATTAGTCTTTGAATCCTTATGTAGCAAGATTCTTTTGACATCACTACTATTGGTTAATAAATCATATAGTTAAACACTGTAAACCTTGTTTAAACATTACATATGATTAAACATTAAGGCATTTCTAATAAGTGTTTGTTTAGAAATATGGTAATGTAATCTCTTCAGTCTGTCTTATTTAATATTTACTTTGTGTAATTGGATGAACCAAAATACATAAAAAACTCTTGCAAGGTCATTTTTGAGTTTTTATATCCTACATAGAGAACTGGGCAAATATTAGCTGAGTACATAGTACATTCAAAAGGCCCCATGAAATACTCGTATAGCCATTCAGGCTGTAAACTTGGATTCCCACACACCTTCTATTTTATCCTGTCCTCCACTACTGAAAAGTCAAACAATAATGTTGACTTCTTATTAATATCTATTATCACTGGCATTTAAATTTTATATCAGTGTAGTATTAAAGACAAAATGATATAAATGCATAATTGATATAATTGAATTTGCTAAGAAAGCTAGTGAGCATTTCTTCTTCTACATCAACAATTCAGCAGCTTACCTACCAACCGAGTGATTCGCACAATAGCAACAATGAAAAAGTCCGTGAGGATCCAAGTAGCCTAGAAAAATACTGAGTCCGTGTGTGAAAACAGCGTTCATTAAACCACCCTGACTTTAGTGATTTTTTTTGTACAGGGTACACTCATTGGAGTCAACTGGAAAAAATTGATTGGAAACAGAGAATCAAACTGCTATTTATGATTCGGCATGAGACATATTTGAAAATTTAGTACCAAGTGTTAAAAATCAAAGTGTGTATCATTAGTCAGGACTCTGAAACTCTTTGGGATGCTGCAATGCAACAGAAATCTGCTATTTAGGATTTCCACCTGCAGTGGGATAATTAGGAGGTAAAATTGCCATGTTGAGTTTGATTCTGGACATTAATTGGAAGGAAAACCGGTCCCTTCTGAGGATGCTGTGTAACTCGGCAGACACTTCTCTATTGCCTTGACTCAAAACCAAGAGTCTTTGTGCTGCCTGCCCATCCACCCCCAACAGCTTGTCTGGCCCCTGCCCCGGCAGCCAGCTAGTGGCAGCCACGTGGGCCAGAGCAGTGGCTGTCCTACCACCGTGGGTGAAGACCTATTCTTACTTAGTTACAGATTTCTGAATCCTCTTTTTTTTGGTTGTCTTCTTCAATATTATCTAGCTGAATACTCAGTCACTAATACCAAAGTTTCATGACTTTGAGGCTTTCCTGTTTCGTCCTTGAGTCCCCTTTCTGTGCTAAGTGCCTTTCAGTCTTCAGAGACTCATTGAATCCTGCTCCCACCTTAGGACATAGTGTGCAAGGCTGGGATCTACAACCTTTCCACACATTTCGGACCAAGGCCAGCACTGTGGCTTGTTTCCTTCCTTTTTTCTTTTCTCTTTTTAGTGATTATAAGTTTGGTTAATGTTGTTTTATTATATCAAAGTATCACAGGAAGACATATGTGTCAAACAACCTGCATTAAATTCTATTTTTAACACAATTAAATAGTATTTTTATCCTGTTTATAGTCACAAACTGACTTTTTTCTTGACTCATTTTTTGTTCACTATTTTAGATTAATACCCTGTAGTAGTTTGGAATATAAGTTATAATAAAATACATTTAAAATAAATACACAGTTACTTTCTTATTTTAAAATTTTGTAGGACCTTTTTTTAATTATTACAAAAGCAGTTTGTGTCCATTACAGAAAAATAGGAAATGCAGACAAGTAAGAGGGAGAAAATGTAAAATGTGCATAGTCCCACCAAACACAAATACTTTTAAAAGTGTTGTTAAGCTGTCCATACATTTCTTATGAAAATAGTTTACATACAAAGGGTAATTTTATCTGTTTTATAGCTTAATATATCAATATTAAATGCAAATTTTTTAATTTTATTTATTTATTTTGTGAGAGTAGGAAAGGGAGGAAGAAAGAGAGGGAGAGAAACACATGTGCTCACAACTGGGAACCTGGACATGTGCATGGGAACCCAGGCATGTGCCCTGACTGAGAATGGAACCGGTGACCCTTTGGTTCCTAGGCCAACACTCAATCCACTGAGCCACATCAGCCAGGGATAAATGCACATTTTTTATATTCTCACATTTTTAGAATGTATATAATCTAGATTCTACCATTTCTTCTGAGAATTTTACTATAGTAAGAAAGTTCTCCCCAATATTTATCAACAGTCTAACATACTAAATACAAATTTCTTTGATATATACATTACATACACACATTGCAGCTAATGACCAGCCCTTACATATACCCCTGCACAATTTGAAATGTTTTCTTTATTTAAAAGATTCTAAATTTAGCCCTAGCTCATGTGGCTCAGTGGGTTTGGTGCCAGCCTTCAAATCAAAGTATTGCCAGTTCGATTCCCAGTCAGGGTACATGCCTGGGTTCCCTGTGGGGGGCACATGAGAGGCAACAGCACACTAATGTTTCTCCTCCTCTCTTTCTGCCCCCCTCCCCATCTCTAAAATAAATACATAAAGTCTTTTAAAAAAGGATTTTCAACTTAAAATCATATAAGCTATATATTATCTCAGCATATTATTCTCTTCAGAAATGTTCAAGGCTCCTGTTCTAAAAAAAATACTTCATAATGAATAGGTCATAAATCATGCTGTTCAATATTTAGTTACTACTTTCTTTAAAAAACTAAAACAAAAAGAAATATTCTGCATCTCTCCTTAGAGCCAACTCTTTCAATGAATTTAGAAAATTTGGCTTCATTAAAAAGTTTTTTGAGGACCAATTTAAAAAAAGAATAGAAAGTAATATAAACAATAACTTTCAAATTTACTTATTTAAGTAATAAATCACTGGGGTGCCGGTTTACCATCCTGAAAACTTACCTTCAGGCCTCATCCTCACGTCTTCTCCAAGTAGAGCCCCTCTGACGATGCTTAGATGCCTTTTGCTCCATTATGGTAGTAATCACCTTCTTTATAAAGGACTTTTTATTTTTCTTTCCATTTCACTCTGGTTCCATGAGGAAGGGCAGAGTCTCTCCATCTTTGAGTAATCAAAGCTTACTCCAGTACTTGAGACTGCTAAAAACTGTTGTGGGGTAAATTAATCAATTCTTTTATCTATTAATCAGTGATGTGATGCTTTAACAAGAGTCACTATAAATATTTAATAAATTGTAAGAAGAACAAACCTAAGATGTAGGAAAAGCTATTTAAGTGCCAAACCCTCTGTTAAACCTTTCTAGGCATATTTGTCTGTACCATTCCTTCTTTAATTATCTTATATTATTTCACATTTTCTATAAATGATTACTAACAAAACACACAATAATTTATGTATAATATTTTATTATGTGTGATTCTGTAAGTTTTTCTCTAATTTGTATATAATGCATATATACATATATACACACAGAGAGAACTTACAAAAATACAATCTCTAAAAAAAGAAACAACATGTCTTGCAACTCTAAAAACCTCATTTATATTTCACATATGCTGTAGACACAGCTCAGAAACTCAGATAAGATGCTTATAAATATGTATGAAGTATAATTAGCTTGGAAAATGCTTCTTCATCACCTGTTCTGATAGTGTTGATGTGCTTCAGTGCCCTACTTGGCAATTGTTGGGAAAAGAACTCTCCAAATTCCAATGAGCTGCAACAGTTCTGTTCATCCACGACATGTTGGTGTGTTTCTGTTGTAAGGCTTGTCTTAAACCTGGATTGTTGGTATGCTGCTCATAACTGACAGTTGTAGGCCATCAGCCCTTTAATATTTCGAGTGCTTCTCAAAACATTGCAACCTGTGTTATTCCTCCATATCCCTTGACCCCGAACATTTCACTTCCACTGCCCTTGCCGGAGGTTACAACTCTCTTTCTTCTGGTCTGTGCTACTACAATAGCCAACAGATGCATCCTTGTCCTCCCATGTAGCTGCACAATTCATCCTCGGGGACCAAGGCTCTGACCACACACACCTCCTCAGAAACGTCCAATGGCTCGACATTGCTTCTTGTCCTCTTTCCTCAGCCAGATATTTACGCTTTTCTGAAATTGACACTAATCCACCTCACAGCTTAAGTTCTTCAGCCTGTCCTTTATAAACTCTACAGTCTTTTGCAACTGAAATACTTGTTTCTCATCCACACATCAAAATTCCCAGGCTCCTTGCCTTTCCTGGCCTTATTGCTACTGTATCTGAATAAGAAGTGGTTGACTAAGGATCCAGGAAGAAATCACTGGCTTCCTGAAAAGCAAGAAAGGAAAAATGCCTGGAAGCAAAAGGCAGGAAATATTCATAAATGCAAGAAAATAGCAAATTAGCAGCAGGGAAGTCTATCGTTGATGGACTTCAGTCAGAGCTCGACCATGTTGCTGGACGAAGGTGCAAGGGTCCATTGGAAGATCAGTAAGTTGGTAATTATCCAGGCAGACTAATCAAAAAATTCAGAAAACTCAGCAATATCTAATATCAGGAATAAAGGGAGTGAAATCACTACAGTTTCTGCAGATAGTAAAGGTTAATGAAAGAATATTATAAACAACTTGATGCCAAAATTCATCAATTTGAATGAAATGGACAAATTTTTTGAAAATCACAAAACTATCAAAACTTACAGATAAATAACTTGAAAAGAACAGACTCATAGATAGAGAGCAGATTGATGGTTCTTGTAGCGGTTGGGGGTGAAGGGATTGAGAAAGAAGGACTCATGGGCTCGGACAACAGTGTGGTGACTGCAGAGGACGGGGTGGGTGGAGGTAGAAGAGGGTGTAAGGGAGATAAACAGTAATGGAAAAAATACAGAAAAAAACGATTGAAAAACAAATGAATAACTTGAACAGCCCTATATTCCTTAAAGAATTTAATTTATACTTGAAAACCTTCACACACACACACACACACACACACACACACAGATTCAGTTCCAGATGATTTCTCTGTTAAATTCCATTAAATACCTAACAAAAAAATAATAATTTCTTCAGAGAATTGAAGAGGAGAAAATATGTCTCATATCATTCTGTGAGGCCAGTTACTCTGATACAAACCAGACACAAACATTACAAAAAGTTGAAATGTATAGGGTACAAATATTCTTGGCAATGTTAAATCAAATCCAACCACTTATTAAGACAAGCTACAAACTAGGGGAATATAGTTGCCAATTACATATCTGATAAAGAATTTATATTTAGATTATGCATACATATCTTTCAAAACTCAGTAAGAACAAATAACCCAATAAAAATTGGACAAAATATTTAAATAAACAATTCACCTAAAGTATGATAAATAAGTACTGGTACATGAAAATATGTTCAACATTATTACTCACAAGGAAAATTTAAATTAAAACCAAAATAATGTGCACACCTATTAGAATGTCTAAAATATAAAAGCACTGACTATATGAAGAATTGGTAAGGATATAGGCAAATATAACTGCTGGAAGAAATTTGGAAAAAGGTTGGTAGATTCTTAAAAACATACGCCTTCCATATCACATAGCCCATCCACTTCTAGTGTTCACTTCAAAATAAATGAAGGCATATGTTCATACAGAGATTTGGGCACATTCCTACATATGTTCTGTTTAGAATAGCCAAAGCTAGAAATAATCCAAATGTCCAGCAACAGGTGAACAAATAATTAGATTGGGGCCTATCTATATAAATTTTAAAAAGGGGCCATACTTCTTCTGGAGGGAGGAGGATTTCAAGGGTCTTTTATTGTGACAAAGAAGACACATAACATACAATTTACCATCATAAGTATTTTTAAGAGTGCAGTAGTGTCAGCTCTATACATGTTTTTGTGCAACAGATTGCACTTTTGTCTTGCACAATGGAAACTCTACACCCATGGGAGGTGTCCCTGTTTTCCTTTCCCACCAACACAAGAAATCAGATACACATGGATAAATTAGATGCACACACAACATGGGTGAATGTCAAAATAATCACACTTAGTGAAAGTAGCCAGACAAAGGAAGAGTATATACTGAATGATTCCATTGATATAAAATACTGTAAATTACTAATAGTAGTGGGAAACAGATCAGTGGTTGGGTGGTGATGAGGGGAAGACCAGGAGGGGTAGAACGAAGGGAATAACAAGAACTGATGGAAGTGTTCTCTCCTTTGTGGTGATGGTTTCAGCTTACGTCAGAACTTATCAAATTGTAAATTGTAAATATGTCAGGTTTATTTATGCCTTAATATAACTTTTGACAAATCTAAAACAAGCAGAGAAAAATGGATATTGGACATTATTGTCATTCAGCAATTTCCACAGCTCATAATATAGCCTCTTTCTATGGCATCGGGTCCTTCTCCCTCTTTCCTCTCTCACCTCATTGCATTCATTTTCTAATGCACAGGAAATCAACTCTTTCTTTCTCTCTCCTTTTCCCCTATGCCTCACTTTGCATATCCAAGATTAGCTTTAAAATTTTGGCTATTAATTTCTTGTCAGATCATTTCTGTGCAAAGGCATTCACATCTCAAGGTTATAAGGAAATCCCTCTCGGTCTCTCTCCCTCTCCTGTTCAGTCTAGTCTCGTGAATGACCCCTAGTACCGTGATGATGCAGAGTTGTCTCCCAAAACCTACTCTGTCCTTATCCAAACTGACTCCAGCTCCTGAGCTTCAAATCTATTCTCTTCACTTGTGCATTTTCTCTTTTCTCCTTGTCAGACAGAGTATCAGCTGTCACTTCTGCTGTTTTCAAGTGCCTATTGAGAGAATCTTTGTCCTCCTTTTTTTATAATTTCTCTTTTCTAACTTGTTTTGATTGAGAAAACTTGTTACCAAGGAAGTAAGAATGGCATGTAAATTTGGAACAAATATAGAACCTGAGTGGGTAATTGAGTTTTATTTTTTTAATAAGGTACATTGGATTTGTGCCATTTATATTGGCACTCTTGCTTTTTTTTCCAAGATAAATGCCACTTATGTGATGTTATTGTATCTAACTTCCAAGGAAAGCTGTAAGACCAAGAATTTCTGTGTTTTCAATTAAGGAGACTCTTCATTTTCCATAGAATAATTTACCAGAATTATCATCTCTTTTCCAAATGCTGGATATATATATATATGCACAATGTTTCTTTTATTTATAAAGATGTTTCCAATATGTTCATTTGTAGATATCATAGCATTCTACAATCAATCTGTTCTGTGAGCAATAGATTATTTAAATGAAAGCTGTTGGTATAACAACTTAAGATAAATTTTGCTACAACAGTATAAAATTCTGTAATCTTTCCTTGTTTAATGCTCAAAATAATGTGACTGATGCAAGAAAAAATGTTATTAAGTCCCTGCAAATATCTTTGAAGAGTTTCTGTCTAGGGTTACCTGAATTCAGATTTATAACATCAGCAGTAAGTGTTTAGCATTCTCTAGCTCTTCCTGCACCCTGAAACACTTTCCCAGTTTAAAATTTAACATAAGATCTTATTTGATTTCTCTCTTGGTATAATATATTATGTAATGATCGCTGAGGAGCAAACACTATTAAAATGGGTACCTAGACATTGAAAGTAAATTATTCCTTTTTCCATACCATTTTGTTATCTTTGTGTCACCTCTTTTAATCCAAGGCTCAACAAAGACATTATGCTGAGAGATGATTGTGGTTCCAAGATTGTCATTCAGAAGATTTTGTTTTGCCATAGTACTTTGAGATGCATTTAGAAAAGGAGCGATATTCTTTCTCATTTCAACACCTAAGGGATAGGAAATGCTCTTCCCCCATGAGCAAGTGAAATGTGCTTAGAGATAAAGTCAGTGGATGTGTTTAGGTGTTAATTTGCTTGACCATTCTTCAGCCCTTGATAACACTGACCAGGTATGTCCTTGCAACATTGCCAGCCATCATGCTTTCAAATACTTCTTTATCTCTTCATTTCCATAATATTATGCTATCATAGTCTCACTTTGTCCTCTCCGGAATCTCAAGTTACCTTGCCACCTCACTTTCTATACATGTCCTTTAAATTTTTGGAATTCTCAGGGTTCTCTTTTTGGCCTTCCCTTCTCCTAATAAAAAGTCTGCTAACTTTAATCACCAATACATACTGTTAATTTATTATTCTAAATCTGTAGTCCAGAATGCTTTCCTGAAAGTAAACTCTGTATAACAACTACCTGCTAGATACGTCTGCATAATTCTATGGTTTTGGATGTCACACCTTTTTATTCTCCCTCCAGGCAACAGGTCCTCAGGGTTCATTAAAGGAAGATGCCAAAGGATCTCTTCAGAAAAGCTTTGGGATTCTTAATGAAGCCAAGAAATTAGCAAATAATGTAAAAGGTTAGTGACCCATTTTTATTATTATTTTCAGGTCAAGCGTAGTTACAATTGGTAAGATATTTTGTTACATGATTAGAAAAGTATTATAGTTTCAGCATAATTTTTATTATCATTTTTATTATCTGGATTTCATGCAAGTAAACTATCTCACCAATTTTACAGTATTTTGTCGTCACTTTCATTTTGCATTGGGTAATATTTTATCATTTTAAACCTAATTTTTAAAGCATCATTTTATCTATATCTAAAGTTTAGTGACTTTTAAAGGAAAGTGTGATAAAATTTTAACCACAGAAAATTCCACTTTCTTCTGCCTTAAGAAGTCCTAGTCACAAAGGAATGAATCAGGCAGATAGAGCATAAATCCCTCATCATCCTTCCTTCTTTTTTATTGAACTAGCTTCAACCAGACTTTTAAGATTTCGCTCAAATGTTATCTTCTCTAGAAAACCTAACACCCCATCTAAATGGCATGCCCCATCTTTGTTCGTCATATCTTTCTCATAGGCTTCAAACCACTACAACCATGGGCACACATTTCATCTTCCTGAGGATAAACACAAGATCTCTTTAACTATATTTCTAGTGTATAATATCACTGTTCCAATCAGGAAATAAGCGTGGTTTTTAAATAAAGGAACAATGTCCATCTTTACTAACCTTAGAAAGAGAAAGGGTTTTACACTCATTTGTATTTGTTTTTCTCTAAACAAATAGTCCATGGCCTCCAATAAAGGCTGTTAAGGAATTACAAGTTTTGTCTCCAGTGCAGATAGCACCTTGATAGTAAAATGCTTTGGACTGCGTATCACTGGTGAAACAAGACTTCCTATATATACATAATTCTGTGCAGGAGACTGCTCTTATTATAAGCTGAAGAGTAACTATAATGAGTCAAGACCTGTTTTCCTGTTGGACAAATTGAGTTGATCTCATGATTTTTGGTCACCTTTCCTTATCCAATGCCCTTGCTAGAGCTGCAGCTAGGGTGAAATAAATAAGGTGAGTTATGCAGGTGCAGGGTGAGATCCTATTTTTTTACTTAAGATTTTAATGTTTTGTTCATCATTGATATTTTTTAAATTAATTTCAATTCTTCAGTATATCACAGTCATTTTTATCTTGAATACTGAGTTTTTGGTGCCCCTTCAAATTCTACACTTGAGGAGAATTCCTCAGTCACCTCAACCTGCTCCCTGCCCTGTCCTTGCCTCTATTATAAAAATGAAGAAAGAACTTCCTTTTTAGGAATTTTTTTCAAGGGAAAAAGAAATCTAAAAGTAGGCATTGTAGAACAAGTTAGGAGGCAGAAACGTTCATTAGTTTAAATGTCTCTTTTCGTACTTCAGGTAGTACATTATTTAAAGTAATGAAACCCACAAACTATTCAAGTCATAATTCCTCCAGAAATCCAAGCCAACCTCTGACAAAGATGGGAATGTTTTCTTGCTACATTATGACACTGCTCTGATTTGTGGCCAATTACAGAAGTTATACAATGGCTGTTAATCAGGGAAATGCCATATATCACCACCAGGACCTGCTGAAATAGGCCCACAGAGCAGCACTCTTGACAGCAGCTATTAAAATAAAGGTTTAGTCATTTCTCTCTTTATGGCACCTCAAGTTAGAAGGAATAAAAACTGTGAGGCCAGTACAAGGTATATCTTCCATATTTCTGATGTTTTACTCAGTTTAACTCAGCACAATCCAGTTGGTTTGTGCATTTTAGTCACGTATGACTTAATCTGCTCTCTTGCTGTTTTTGTGCCGTGCTTGCCTTGAGAGAGTTTGGACTTGCCGGGAGCAATTTGTTTCACTTTTAATTTTTGCATATACATTTGTTAAAAATGAATCTGCCCTTGTGTTCACTTCTGATTTGAAGTCAGTCTACATTACGCTGATTGAATGTCTGTAGAGACAAAAATGGTTTTTTGATGGATATGGGGCTTGGTACTAATTGATGACCATGAGTTAGGAGATGAATTAATACTACTTTTCAGATTGACAAGAAATTTTGTCAGTAAAATAGCCAGTTGAGGTTCTTATACAATATGAACAGGATGTGGGGGGCTCCACCCATAGAGCCCCCTCCCACCCCGTCTGCACAGATGAGAATAAATCTACCAAGACATGATCTGCTTGGGGAGGAAAGGTGACCAATTTCTCAGAGGAGAAGGGCCTTGAGCCTGTTCCTCAATGAGCTTTTATTGGGTTTAATTTGCATAGAAATACAGCATGTAAAGCTCATCAATCATTGCCAGGTGATAATGATCAATCAATAGATAGCATTCAAAGAACTGTGAGGGCTTATTCTGAGTCAGGGTCAGATTACCAAAGGGCCATGAAACTTTGAGAAACAAACTCATTTTATGCTTGGACCCTTATTGGAAAATTGAGGGCATTCTCAGCAAAGCAGTTTTCACAGGATTTTATGTATTCTTTCTTAGACCTGATTGCCCCGGGGAACTGCCTATTTCTGCCCAGAGGTGTACTGCCCTCCAGCATTAAGTCAGGCTTAAGCCAGCATTAAGTTTCAGGGTTAAGTCAGGCAGTGGAGGTAAGACAGCCAAGAGATTAGGAGACTTGTCACAGACAGAATAAGGACTCAGGCTATGTCAAAGCCAAGGGGTGAGGGTCCATCACCCCCTTTTTCTATAGCCCCCCAAGTCCTTCCCTGATGGCCCCATCATGACCATGCCTATCTTAGGTCATCCCTCCCTTAAGGAATCTTACCCATCATTGGCTAACCAGTCATCCACCTGGGGCCCAGCAGGGTGACATAAAGGGGGCAAAGGAAGCACCCCTGCTGGGAAGATAAGCTTTGTCTCCTTAGTGGTCGATGGTCCCAAGGCTTTAACCATAGCTTCTGAAAGCAGGCAGGGTGGTTCCCAACACTGGGCAAAGGATGAAGTTGAGGGCAGTATATTACAAGCCTGAGAATACTAAGATTTTACAAGTGTATACTTTATCATCTATAGAGTAACTTTTCAATTTTATTTACTTCTTAATTTATCCTGAATGTTTGTCTTTGCCCAAATTAAGTGAAATTATTTAATTACTTAGGAACAAATAGATAACATGTCTTTGAAATGGATGACATTCACATGAAATAAAAATATCTATTACCACACCCCAAAATATTGAATCAGTGGATCACATCACATGTGGTTCTGTCCAACACCGAACAGCACCAGAATTATTCCAAGATTAATTTTTTACCCAGGAAATCAATATTTTCCTGCTAGACTGAAATCCTCCAAACACTCCGTCATTCAGTCCAGATAGTTGTATCAGAAAGGTTCTGCAATCATGAATATAATACACTTGCAATTACTGACCTGTTAAGTTTCTGTGTCATTATTTTAGATTGCAAAAGGAGAGTAAACAGAGATACTGCAGTGATGTTAAACCAAGTATGATACACAGGTTAAATTTTGGCTAAGGCATTCTCTTATTATTAAAGGTACACTCCTTTTGAATTCACATACACCATTTGCCAGAATGAGACTTTCCATAAAGAAGCATGTGAAAGACAAACAAGATCTGTCCTGTTGATTAAAAGAAAGAAAGTTTTTTAGAATATATGGGTGAAATCAAGTGTAGATCCTCCAGTCTACCATAGTCCAGGCAACGGAGCAATGTTCTTTTGTAGAAATTGCTGAATGCTCATACAGAGTTGTAGTTCCCCTTTTGGGGTGTGGATAGAGAAAATCAAGAAAATCAGACTAGGTCAGACTCACTTTAGAAGTTAAAATGGAAAGTGGCAAAACACTGGCAAACATGGAAAGGTGAGAACTACTGAAACCGACGAGTACTTGTCTTACTTAACAGTGTTCAAATTCAGTTTCCTTTAGAGTACCTCGATGGCCAAAACAAAACAGACATGCAGACGCACGCCAGGTTTTAGAGCTTGTCTGAGAGGAACCGTACGCATTTAGATGTCTGGTTGTGTTGGTTTCTCATCCCACTGGCTGCAGAGAGGAATCTCTCTGATGATGTCTTAATCCCTCCCCCTTGATGTCTTAAGTCTTTCAACATCCTGCCACAGACAAATGCCCTTCCCTCCTCTCCTCAGGCTTCCTACTATGACCCTCCACTTGGAGGAAGAACATATTCGGTTGCAGTGAAACCATTATTGAGGGCCTGTCAGACCCCATGCCCATGATGAACAAGGTCTAATTTGGCACTTTTGCATTAGGACAGGGTTTCTTAGTAACAAGTGTCTGTATGAACACCCTAAGCAATCTCAGAGGTCCCCAGGCATGGTCACTCATGCACAAGTCAGGGAAAAAGAGGCAGTCAGAGATAGGATACGTCCCAATCTCATGACAGTAACTGGGGAAAGGAAAGCAGAGGAATGACAGGAAAGAGGGTGAGACATACAAAAGGTGGAAAGACAGTGTGGCAACCTCGTCAAATGTAGTGTGTCCTGGCGCAGGCACGCAGCTCTCGATTTCACCCAGCTTTATTCCTTGCGCAGAAGCTATTGCTTTTGTGTGCATCTCAGGAGCTTGCTCCGGGCGGATTGTAGCGTTGACTCAGGCAGCAGGCTCTTTAGAAGTTCCATTATTAAGAAGATGAAGGACTATAGACATCGAAAAGTTATAGTAAAGTGACTTGAGGGAAATTGTACCTCTTTATGCTCTTAAAATATTCAAAAATAAAAATAGAATGTATTATAGTGAAATTAATAAATTATAAAGAGTAATCATATAGTTTAGTGAAGCTGGCTGCCTGTAATGTAAAAACAGTCATGTAAGTTAAAGAAATATTAACAGTTTGAATAAACTGTGTGTATGTAGTAGAGCTAATAGTTTAGCCCAGATTAGTCTGGCTCCAAAGTTGGTGCTTTTAACCACTGCTGGACAAAAACTCTGGGTTTCTGCCATGGTCCGAAAGGTAACACATTAACATTCATGGCCCTAACAAATGTTTGATAAATGAGTGAATAAGTGGATGAATACCTGAGAGTAGAAGGAGTCCCTCATTACCAGGGAGGTCAAAATCAAGGTTTCCATGTGACCCCATATAGAGCATTGGCCTATTCCAAACTTTCTGGAAACAGAAGGAAACAGAAAGGAAACAGAAGTTATATGGATTAATTAAATTTTGTTTTACAAAGAAATTCTAAAGAGAGAATCTTTCTTCATTTTTTTGTAAAGGAGCAGATAAGAAGTGATAATGAGTCTATACAAGTAGTGTTTCACAATAAGACAAATGTCATGGAAATGAAAAAGTTCATTGCAAAATGTTATCTAGATGGCAATTTGGTGGTTGAATATATTTAACCAGAAACTTTCAAAATTAATAGCAGGTCTACAAATTTCACCCTTGTAAATGAGGGATTTTCTCAAAGTATTTATTTGTGCCCTGTTCATATTAAGACAAAATAAAATTTTATTTGAAGAACTTAATTAGATGATTTGAATAGTCAACTAAAGTATTTCTGCTAAGTCTGAAAATGTCACTCTTGTAGTTAGTTGAAAATGAGGGCCACATACATATGTTTAGAAACTATAAAAGGGAAATAAGCAAAATTTGTTCTGGACCAGGC
The DNA here is from genome assembly GCF_014824575.4 of Sturnira hondurensis. Taxonomy (NCBI): domain Eukaryota; kingdom Metazoa; phylum Chordata; class Mammalia; order Chiroptera; family Phyllostomidae; genus Sturnira; species Sturnira hondurensis. The sequence continues at coordinate 8,678,920 of NW_028077105.1, read as the reverse complement.
AGTTTAAATTTGTTCTGGAACAGTCACTTATAGAAAGTGACTTATAGATAACATTATTGAGAACTGGCCAACACACCAGGGCAATTATCAAACCAATGCAAATTATCAAACTACTGGGAATGATTTTTTTTTACCATTTACTAACTGCCTATGATAAACACAATGCTTTCTTATATATCCTACAGTTGATTTCTCATATCAGTCATATGAAGGAAGGTGTTATTTTCATTTGGTACACGTAAAAAGTAAGGGATAGAAGGCAGTGTAACTAACAGCTTCCAACTCTACAACCTTATTGATTTCATGGCACTACACTTTTTCTAAAGGCTGAAGTTTTGAAAAAGAAAACATTACTAAGCCCTGGCTGACGTAGCTCAGTGGATTGAGCGCGGGCCTGCGAACCAGACGATCGTGGTTCGATTCCCAGTCAGGGCACATGCCTGGGTTGCAAACTGGTTCCTTGCAGGCTAACTACCAGCAGGGGATGCACAAAAAGGCAACCATACATTGATGTTTCTCTCCCTCTCTCTTTCCCCTCTAAAGATAAATAAATAAAATCTTAAAAAAAAAAAGAAAAAAAGAAAACATTACTAATGACTAAAATTACTAATGACTAAAGAAATTATGTAACAGCTTTATTTTGATGTATTATATGGAATAGCTCAATATTACTAGTTCTAATTTAACTAACTCTAATATTTAGCACAGTGTGAGGAACATGGAAAACATGAGTAAATATGTATTATAAGTGGAAGCCACTTACAACTCTGTCTAGTGAATTTCATTCTAAATACTGTATTTTTTAACTATAAGATGTACCTTTTTCCTTTACTTCCCCCATCCCCCCAATTTGGGAGGAATAGTGGTTGTTAATGCTATTGCTGAATTCTGTTTACATTTACACTGGTAAGATACTGTGTTATTTATATTATTAAATATTTTATCACATTTTTGTTTCAAATTATTTCCCTATTTTTCTACTCTAAAACCTAGGTGTGTCTTATCATCCAAAAAATATGGGTGTGTCTGTCTTATCAATGGTTAGGCACCAAAGGGAAATGATATTTTCAGGGCCTGTGCACTGTCTACCTTTGCTGCCCTGCTTTTTTCCCTCACTTTATGAGCTCTGTCTCTGTCGAACCCAGTTCTGCATATTGGTCGTTCAAATGTGTGAGACAGGATCAGAAAGGGAGAATCAAAGCTGAAGAAGTTGTGTAGACAGCCTTTGAGATTCGGTGGTGCCATACCTACAGAGAAAATAAAGAGAATGACTTAGCCACAGCTAATGGGCCCAAGAGCTGAAAAAATTGGAGAAATTCTGCAAAATGTCACTGTGGATTATGAATTGGACCTTTTTCTTGATCTCCACAAATTGCAAGTAAAGAATCCGGTTGGATTTTTTTTAACTATCACTGATTCTGTTTCTCGGACCATGTTACATTCCAAACTGGACCTCCAGCTGGTTCCCTTCCATTGGTCACACCTACACTCCACCTCACTCATCTTTTCACTTACAGCCACTGCAGTGCTTCTTTCTCTAGGTTTTCATTGCTGTAGTTGTGTGAGTTTTCTAGTTTAAAACCTAAAATCTCTCTCTATACACCACTTCTACTCACCTGTTTCTGTTCACAGAGCCATAGAGTGTATAGACTTGGTCTGAGAAATTCTAGAAACTACTTCCAAAAATGACCGGAACCTAAGAAAGAATAATTTGAGAAGGAATCACAGTCAAGTTGCTGAAACATAGAAATCAGGCCAGTCAGAGTATTTATATTCTGACTCTTTAGTACAGAAAGCAGAAGATCAAGATCACTGCTTTGGTGCTTGAAGGATAGCACAGACAACGTCCTTCAGATCAGTCTCGCTGCAGAATGATTGGCACGATTCTGATCTGGTCGGTGTTTGCTATCAGAATACATAGAACAGTCTAAACCAGGGGATGCCCTTTAAATTGATGTTTTTTCACCATGCGTGAGTATCTTTCATGTCAGAACATTCTGAATACTTCATCCTTTAAACCATCAAATCTGATCAAGAAGCTAAGAACTGAAATATATACCATTCCATTTCCTTAACTGATGAAGACTTTCAAGTTCATATCAAAAGAGCACCCTGTTAACTATTCTCAAGGACTTAATATAAATATCACAGTTATGATCAGACTGAATTCCTGAAAGTGCACTTTCACAGCCTCTCCAAAGATTTTATTTTAGTCCAGACAATAAATATAACATAAGTTTTTAAAAAGATAAATTGCAATTGACAGAGGAGAAAACGTAATTTCTTAGACAGTATATTTTGAAGAATTAGCATTAAAAATAATATTTTAGTAACTGAAATAGGCATATCGATATTTTAAAGCCATGCTTTGCTGGAATATTTTACACTTTGTTTTTTAGTGTGATCAGGTCTTTGGCTTGGAACTTAAAAAAAGATGAAATAAACAGTATTATGCACCCATATTGCTGTAGTATAACAGTGCTTTAATCTGCCTGCCTATAAAACTCTTACATGGAATGAAGTAGGTCATTAGTTAATATGTTCAGTATTCTTCTTCACATCCATAACAATGACAGTTGAGAATACTCCACCTTCATTTCCCTTCCCTATTCTTCCCAGATGAAAGCCAATGAATGACGATTGTCCTCCCACCCCCAGAGGCCTGCTCAGTTCCTCTGAAAACGCAGAATAATGAATTCTAAAGGGATGGGCACACAGTCAAACCAATACAGACTGGACTGGTCTGTTTGGACTCTGTGCTGCTAGATGTGGTCTCTCCTGGTCTCCCCATCCTGGGTGCCAGGAAGGTGATGAAAACGACAGTCTTGGTGTTGGCAAATGACAGCCTCCCATTGTTAAAGTTGCTTAGGTATATTTTCAACTCTTTCAAATAAAAGAACAAAAAGATCTGCACAGAGAAGACAATTTAGCCAGCATGACCAGGTATAAAGTGAAAGGTTTTAGTACACCCCCTTCACTCCATTCACTCCCATACTTGTTTTTCCTCCCCGTCAAAGTCAAGGTTCTCTGGTGTGTTCTCCCCAGGTACCCACCCCTGGGCCCACCCTGCCCAATTTTTGTTTATGCATCAGTCTACCTATATTCTGCCTTGTTTATTTTCATAGAAAGTCTTAAGAATCTCCTTTTTTCTATATCAGCACCTACTGATCTAATTCTTTTTAAAAACTGCAATATACCACTGCATGGATATGTCATATTGATATAAAACATCCCCCAATACTAAGCTTATTTGCTATTATAAATAAATATCATATGAATATCCTGGGAGATATATACTGACGTACTTCTACAAGTATATTTGTAGGGTAAATTTCTGTTAGTAGAAATGCTGAGTCAAATATATGTCTATTTAAAATTCTAATAAACTTATTAAGTTGCTCTTCAAAAAATGACAACAATTTTCACTTCTACCAAATACTTGTGAACACTTGGTATTATCAAACATTAAACTTTTCCCAATCTGATAGATGAAAAATGTTATCTCACTGTTCTTTGGCTTTACAATTTTTTAGTCCTGGAAATGTTATTTGCTTTATTTTAAGTCTGTGTTTATTTCAATTTTATTGTGAACTATGATTTCTATATTTTGCTCATTATCTTTTGAAATGTGAAACAGTTTGCACAATTTGCACATTTGCTTCCCATTCTGCATGTAGGCAGTGTTAACCCTCTCTCAATCGTTCCGATTTAACCACAGGAGGTCTGTCCAGACAGTATCCAGCCATGTAATATGAAAAATAGAGACGTTCGTTGAAGAAGATACAAGATACAAGAAACAGTGTACATAGGACAATGATACCACAGTTCCCTTTAAAGTAGGCACCTTGGGACCTCACACAGTTCTCCCAATCCCCATCAGCTGTTCCATCATATGTACCTGAATCTCATCGATGGTCAGAAATCTCTCCCCTTTCAAAGGTGATTTTAGTTTTGGGAAAAACCAGAAACCACAAGTGCCAAATCTGGTCAATAGTGGGGCTGAGTCACCTGAGTTATTTGATATTCTGCAAAAAAACTCTGCGTGGTGCATGTGATGTATGAGTGGGCACGCTGTTGTGATGAAGCTGCCAATCACCAGTTGCCCGTAGCTGTGGCCTTCTGTATCATCCGAATAGTTTCTGCAGATGAACGTTCAAACTTAATGCAAAATTTGATGCAGATTTGTTACTCTACTTGCTCAGTCACTTTGAATGTGGTGGCCACACAGCACACATGCTCATTCCACGGCATCTACCACCCCCCATGACTAGTACAGTGAAGTGGTGCTTGTTCAGGCATGTGCATTCCAGTCCACCCTCCTTGACTGCCAGGTTACATCGATGTTGTGCAAACCATTCTCACTGTATTAACAATGGCTGGACTTCTTCTGGGCAGACCTCAGAAAAAGGTCTGATGTGAGAGTCATAAGATTTCCTTATCTGTAACCAATCATTTTGAGTAATAAAGGAGAAAGTAAGAGGGGAGAAAAGGATGGGAAGCGAGCAGAGGTGGGGAAGAACGCTCCTGCCTAATGTGCTACACCAATCCTTGCTTGACTACCAACCCTTGGTAAGGCGCAGTAATTAAAAGCATAATTTCTGAAATGAGACTTCTCAAATTTGTATCACAACTCTGCCACTTAATAACCATGCAAATTTAGAAAATGTACTTAAATTCTCTAAGCCTCAGTTTCCTCCTTTGTAAATTGGAGATGGTAATAGTGTATGCGTCATAGAAGTCAGGATGTGAGGATTAAGTAAACTAGTCCAGCAAAGCTGACAAGCACTAAACCTGGAACGTACACAGGTTCAGTGGCTGCCAGTCATTCCTGACACTAAACATTGGCCAGATCAGACCAGGCAGAGCTAGGGCCTTCCCTCCTTCCATTCTCAGTGTGCTTCCCTAATTGTGGACTCTGCCTTCAATTTATGTTTTTCATTTCTGGGCAATTAATTTAATCGATTAGCAAGCATCTCCCGAGGGACCGAATATGTTCAAGAAACAATCTGCTTTATTCAGTCAGGAGAGGTAAAAAGTGTTGTGGGAAATGTAGAGATTTTTACCGGTCATTTATTCAGTTCCACTGTTCACTAATAAACAATGTAAGAAAGAGAAAAAAGAGTCAATATTCATATACTTTTGGAGTTTGATACATATCTAAGTTAAAGTGTTCAAATGAACATTCTTTTATCAGCAAATTAGATCTTTATTTTTTCCCTAAAACATTTCATAACTTTTATTTTTTATATTATTACCCTCAGACACTGAACTGCTTGGTTAGTATTATAATGACAAACTAACCTAAAGTTCAAACGATGTTAAGATCTAATGGAAAGAAACTGGAAATTTTACATTTATAATATTACATCTAGTAAATGACATTTTCTGTGATAAAAAAGCATGCTAAAATAGCAAGAAATAAACTTACATAAAGCTTATTTGAAGGCAATTTGTACAATATGGTTTTCTTTATTAAAAAGTAGGATGGTTTAACAGAAATACACAAGAAATTGTTTTTCCATTCCTTTGATTTATCTTCATTTCAAACAAGTACTAATAAGTATGTTGACTGAAATCGGGAGACTGTACATAACAATCCTATTGATCTGAGATTTTTTAAAACTAATCCAATGTTCCATTTTGGTAATTTTTTTACATGTGACAGTGGGAGTGACGGCAGGAGGACATCGTTACAAATGCAGTATAAGACCGATTCTTTTGAAGTTTTTCCTCCATAGAAAGTAATCAATCCAATCAGACACCACGAAGAAAATTGTTGAATGGCCATACACACACATATTTTATGTTATATTCTGAAATGCATATACTTTTGGATAGATGCTTATAAATTAAATAAGTTTAAATGAATTAAATCTATTGTCTTGCTTACTGGAAACTTTGCATTACAATAACCTGAAATTGTGTATTCAGGTATAAGCTCGGAGATCAGTAAAATTGTTTCATCTTTTGTTGTGTGTTTTGTTTTCTGTTCACAGTAAATGATGACCATTTAAATGGCTTGAAAACCAGATTAGAAGATGCTGATGTCAGAAACAGGCATCTCCTGGGAGCCCTGAATGACACTCTGGGGAAGGTATTAGCAATTCCAAACGGTGAGCTTTCAGGACACTGCAAACCATGTCAGTTGTGCTGAACTTTTAAAGAATGTTTTATTTTCTAGCACTTTTTCTAACATTACACTTGTACTGTTGCCGGTATATTAAACACATTTCCTTAATAATTCTTCTTTGTGAGAATAAGAAACTAAACAATTCTTTATGCTGTGGTATTCCTTACTGTTTGCTACCTTTACCGACATTCACAGAGCTATATTACAAAAAGGAAAATACAGCCATCTTATTACTATATTTTTGTTTCATGGTTCAGCCCAGGAAATCTTATTTTAGTAGAAAAGTATAAAATCACACAGATGCTATTCTCTGAAATGTTGATGTACTACCAGAAAATCCCAGGTTGTTCAGGTTGTTACTGTATCTGCATTAATAGGTGAGAGCCAACTGCCTCAATTTGTCATTCAGCAAAGGTCAATTCCTCAAATGTTTTAGCCTTCAAAACCATTAACAGCTGAACCATATCTGTAATATCTTCCTACCTATTACAAGTACTTGAAGTGATTGCTTGGTATACCAAAAATACTATTCTTTAGGTTGCTATATGCATATTTTTCATAGTATAACATATTAACGAGGGTTACAAACATTTATCAAGTGCTTACTCAGTGTGTTCAAGTGTGTGTACTCCTCATACTAATCCTATAAAGTAAATGGTACTATTACTGCCACTTTACAGATGACAAGCTGAAGGTCAATTGTTAAAAGTGACATATATGAGATTTGCACCCCACAGCTTAACTTCAGAGCATGTGGTCTTAACCAGTAATCCTCATACGCTAGTAAGCATCTATGTCTACAGTATGTTTTCTTATACAAATGTGATCAAGAAAATAAATCATATATTTATATAATGCAGAAAATAATAAAATCTTTAATTATTTATACTTTTTTAATGTGAAAAATTCAAATAACTTTCTAGATTTTCACATCACCTCTTCAGTAGTAAGGAAGTATGTAGTAAATTTCCAGGGCTGTAAACAAATGTAAATACATGAACACATAGTCTGACATACCTAGAAAAGTGTGTTATCTGTCTCTACCCTTAAACTAAAATGCATCGATTGCACCCACCCCCAACATGGATGGGCAGATTAAGTCTTAAACCTACGTTTTATGAAGCTTTGAAACTCACGTGGATAAATTTCTCTCTTTAATATGTACAATAGCAAATCACAGTATACCTTTTACAATGAACATTTGGAATAATCACTTTGCTCTCTTAAGAACAAATCAGCTATTCATAGCAAAGGTCCCTGAGAAAATTTGGTTTAGCTAAAGTTTTACTTTATTTGTTACAACTGAATGAGACCAAGTTCAGCCTTTCCCTTCGTGTGTGTGTTCCCAAGGTCAGCCAGCGGTGGCCTCGCTTTAGCAAACCTGGTTTAAGGCACTCACTCCAGACCCTTGGTTTTGTTTCTCATCCCTTCTGCTGACAGACACAGCCGCTAAACTGCAAGCTGTTAAGGACAAAGCAAGACAAGCGAATGACACAGCAAAAAATGTGCTGGCACAGATTAAAGATCTCCACCAGAACCTCGATGGCCTGAAGAAAAATTATAATCAACTAGCAGACAGCGTAGCCAAAACGAATGCTCTGGTGAAAGATCCTTCAAAAAACAGTATGATCCCCTTTTTCATTTTGATTATGTCATTTATTTATTTACACTAAAAACATACCCTAGACTCATATGGTTAGAGCTGGAAGAGACCCTCACGGTGCTGTAGTCTGTCTATAGACAAGGCTCAGGAATTGAGTGTTTCTGCAGCTCCGGAACTGGAACCCCAGTCTCCCAGCTTTGCACCGTGGCTTTTTCCCTCTACACTGCGTCCAATCAAGAGGAAATTAGAAATTCTCAAAGTCTGCCTAACATTTGGTATAGCAATGCCAAATACCTTTAATCCTCCACTGTAATTGAAAATACATTTCTACTGGAGAAATTATATCCTCAAAGCTGGTGAAGTTCCATGGAACGTAGTGGCCAAGGAGCATTACAATTAGAACATGATATTAAAATGGTATCAACTTGAAATCATTAACATTAAAAATATTGATATTTTATTATTTAGACTTTAGTTGTTTAACATTTTCAGGAAATTAAAGTATTTATTTTGTTTACCCAGAATATTTTTTCACACTTTTTTGTACATTGCATCAAATTATATTTAGTTAATAAGAACTTACCCAAAAATATAAGAGAAGTTAATATAATGGTAATTCAAATTACTAAGTATATTTTTACATCTTTTTTCCATTCAGTGAAGTGATGTTATCTCAGTATATGATTTCACCTAAAGAGACACTTGGTTTTTTGGACTTGTTCCTCTCAAGAGAGTAGTAGTAGCCTTCTTCACATACCAACACTTTCATTATCAGAGTATATGTAGAGCGCAGCAAAAGCCCTGTTATTGACATCATATGCTGTATAATTCAGGTACTGGTCAGGGGATGAAGCCTGACTTTTCAGCACCATTGCCGCACACCAAACCCCGATGATGCTGTGAAATAACAGATACTGCTAGCACGACCCCTTCGTGAGCAGGGGAGAGTGCGAACGAGTACAGCATGCACATTGGACCTAGGAAGGAGGATTTATTCCTAGCCATTTCTTCAAAAAAGAAAAAAAACAGGATACACTGCTTTTCTTAATTTATTCTTATGTAAGGCCAGAGATAGCTTATCCCTATAGATCAAAGAACCCATCTGAATAAATGGTTCACATGCATGACAAATCATATTGCCCACCCCCCCCACCCCAGAAAGGAATGAACATGCATTTTAAAGTAAATATCACTGTTTCACTTGTTTTATAATTTGATGTATGATTTTATTCAGTTTCAGATTGATTCTTAGCTGATAGTGGCCTTTTCATAATATTTATCTCTATCTTTTTTGATCCTGTCCTCTATGGAGATAGTTAATTATGTGTAAAATTAATTAAGCAGGTCTGTTTTATATTTTTTAGAATATTATAGTAAAGTATCTTTTAATAGGAACATAGGCCTCTAAATGACAGGTTTTGTGTGCTTTTATTTGATAACACTTGTTTGACTTAACATTGAATACCTTTGTAACTAGTTGCAAAAAGTATCATTTTGTGATAGTCAAATGTCAAGAAAATATTTCCTCATGAATTTTCTAATTTCTTTTTGTTTTACTTCCACATGAAATTACCTGCAGAAATCAGTATGTATATGTTCATTTGCATACCATTCAGTAACTTTTATGCTTAACTTGCCTATTGCAAAAAGCTTCAGCTCTGCATGTTAAGTTTGGGTATTGCCTTAAACGTGGTATAGGTATTCTTTCGAGTATCACAAGATTAATGCTAGATATATAAAATAAACATTTTTAATAAAAATTAATATGTGAATGTATCTGACATACTTCTAGAGAATTATATTTAGAGAAACTCATAATAAAATAAAGTTCAATCTTAACAAGCAACCACTGGGTTATAAAAATACTTTCTTAAATATCTCATAGTTTTAATCAAAATAGAAAATACTAATAAAACCCAACGTATCAAAACCTAAGAACGCTGTCCTCAGTGGGAAATGAGTGCAATTACATTACCAAACAAGCATTGTAATAAACAGTTTAACCAATTCTACTGGTTAAACAAAACAAAATTAACTGAAAGAAGGGATATGAAAAAACATTACTGAACTAGAAGATAGAAAAATAATGGACCTGATCAATCCAAAAGGTGGATCTTTAGGAATATAAAAATAAAATATTTTAGATATTTGGCAAACTTAATAAAGAAAAAAATAAAGCACAAATACACAAAGTTCTCAAGGAGCTATAACTAGATAAAAGAAAAATTGACACATAAAATAATAGCTGGTAAACTCTATGCTTATAAATTTTAAAGTGTAAAAGAGACAATTTTCTATAAAAAACATTGTGATCATATTTATCTTCAGAAGTTATTTAAAAATCTACACAGTCAAATAATTGTGGCAGAAAGAAGCTTTCAAAAACTACTACACAAGAAATCATCAGACTCAGTGTCACAAATGATTTAATTTTAAACCATTGAGAAGATAATTTTTTAGTTATTGATTTGAAAGAGAGAGAGGAAGGGAGAGAGAGGAACATTGGATTGTTGTTGCACTTATTTAGGCATTTAGTGGGAGATCCTTGTATTTGCTCTGACCGGATCCAACCCACAACCTTAGTATGTCAGGATGATTCTCTAATCAAGTGAGCTACCCAGGCAGGGCCTAAGAAGATAATTTCCGTATGATTTACACTTCTCCAAAAGATAGAGGAGAAAAACGGGAATGAACCTACAGAATGCATTTTAACACTGTTGACAGAAACTACGAAGAGCATTAGAAGAAAAGGATCTATTATTTGCTGCCTAAGCCTAGGTAGTCTTTGCTTAACCCCTTTATTTTTCTTTCTTGGGAATTTAAAGCATTTTCCTCAACTCTAGAATAATTTTTCAAATATCATAGTAATATTGGAGAATTAAAGGAAGAAAAAATAGACAAGTGTCTTATTCAAAGGTGTACAAAATGAAAGAACACCTGTTGTTATGGTGATTATCTACACGATAATGTAACAAGGGCTTTGACCCCAACAAACTACATCGGGAACTCTATGTTGGTCATCCTGCCACTCCATGTTACTGCTGATAAGAGACCTCTGTCATTTTAAACATCACTAACAATATAAGTCCTAGTTATGAGCATGAGTTCAAAATTCTTAGTTTAAACTTAGCCTAAAATAATAATTTGCTTCCTTTTGAATGCTTTTCATTAATTCCTGAGGACTGGTTCCCAGTGGTGCAGCGTCAGCCAGAGAGCAGATCATTCATAGTCCAGCAGGGCATCTAGCCTCGGACCTTAAGCAGTTTCACTTTTTAATCAGGGTCCCAATGACGGAAAACAGAACGATATACGCTTGATCAGATAATAAATGATGTGGTTTGGATAAGACTGCCAGCATGCTAGAAAGAGAATAATTGGTTTTCCCTGTGTCATTTTCCCTCTTATGAAAGGGACACTCTGGATGTCCATGGATCAGTGATAACCCTCAGTCATTTGGGGTTATACCCCTTTTGAAATTGTCAATATTCAACCTTTTTTTTATCTGCAACAATGGCAGTTTAATGTGGTTCAATGTAATATCGAGAGCAGGATAATCAACTATTCTTCAAAATGAAAATGATCTGCATCATGAAAGATTTAATTGAAGGATAAAATAGGCCTTTAGTCTAAGGGTTGTTCGACATTGAAGGGTTTTCAAAAGACATTTTTGATAGCTACTCTATTTCAGATGTGCAAATAAAGACAGTGAGTAAAAGAAAGGAAACCACTTTTATGTGAGAGGCCTGATTTAAATACAAGTCTGGTTTGGGCGGACTAGGTGACATTTTAAAGACACTTTCAGTTCCCTGATTCTATGACTAAAATTCTATTCTGTGAAGGTTGGCTTGTGGCTGAAGCTAGAAAGGATTGAATGAAGGATTGAATTAAGTTTATCACATTCTCAACCCTCAACGCTAACTTCCATTTTCCTCACGAAGCCAGTGCTGGCCCTCGTTCCTCTGAAGCTCTTCCTCTGGCCCTGCTTGAGTCCCAGCTAAAATATTCCCATTCACCATCACAAGCTGCTGCAATAATCATGGTCTTTCTTTTGTCATGTGGAGAAGATAAAATTCTTTTAATTAATTAGTTAAGCATGCTGCAATTTCATTTGCATGAGTGTGCATGGATGCATGTTTGTATGTGTGCATGTGTATATGTGGTATGTGCTAATCTTGTCCTGTGCAGTTGCAGATGCAGATGCCACTGTGAAAAATCTAGAACAAGAAGCTGATCGGCTCATCAGTAAACTCAAACCCATCAAGGAACTGGAGGATAACCTGAAAAAAAACATCTCTGAGATAAAAGAACTGATAAACCAAGCTCGGAAACAAGCCAATTCCGTAAGCTGTTTTTATTTGCAATATCAGTCACTGGTTGTGGTTTGGTATTGTTTCCAGGTGAAATATCTTCCCCAGTGTGTATTGTTTAATGATTTTTGTTTCTTTTTATTTACTTGAAGTTATTTTAGGAGAGTTGGGGAATAGAAGGTTAAATGTTCTGAGTTTTTTTCATAAATTTCAAAAGATAACTCTTAAGAAGAGTAATCACCACTAATTACTTTATAAATGGAAATTCTGATGTATTTTATTATTATTTAAATAGAGTAAAGCAAGTTGCAAGAATACTTTACTTTTGTATACTGAGAAAGTATGAATGAGAGTGCCTTGCTCTTGATGAAAGCAGAAAAAGGCAAACCAGTGGTAAAGTAGCAGGAATTAATGAACAAGGTTATGTGAAGTAACAGCAAAGAGGAGCTATTCTTTTCTGTATATTTATTGCTTGAGTGTAAGCAATAACACAAGTTATTTTGGTTACGAACTCTGTAACCAAAAGAAATTTTGTAAAATTTCTCTGTAAAAAGAAATTTTTACAATTTCTTTTTTGGAGGAAGAATAGGAAACATCAAAATTTTGGTCTTTATTAACGACTAGAAGACTATTAGGATAGAAGCAGAACTTTCTAGAAAATAACATTTTAATGAATAATGACAGAATCGTTAATGGCAATATGAAACTTTATCTAATTGAGTAAAGTTATCCCCGTGATGGTTTTTAGAAATAGAAAGGAAAAGATAATAGTTTTCATGTTGTCATGTTTAAACTCAAATCTTTATAGATACCTATGTCTTCCATCTCAAAAATGTTGTTTTCCTGGCAACTGTGAAGCTAGAATGACTAGAAATGATCTTTCTTAATCCATCAATGTATATTTTTCTAGTAGTGACCAGGAATATAAAGCCAAGTGACAATATATCCATGGTCCTCCTTTCTACATGTCTAATACCTCTAAAGAAGGCCAAGACAATAAGTTCAAGATGTACTTTGAAAAATAATCCATCACTGACTGAAGAGAAACTTAGAAAACAACAAAAAGATTAGTGAAGATAATGTACATAAGCTCAGTAAAAAAAACAGCAGATAAGGTTGAAAAGATTATTATTGAGGTACAATATGAAAATCATGTAGGCAGTAGGAGAACAGGTGATCATTGTTAGTGTGAACCACAGGTAAAAATAAATCAGATCTCTCTCCAAAGTGTGGGGTTTTCCCTAAGATTTAATCAGTGTAGAAAAACCATCTCCTGGGTTCAAGGCCACTTGCTATGAAGTACACAAAGATGAACAAGGAACACACAAAATTTAAACTGTAGTAAAAGAAGTAAGACATGTACTCAAACAACTCTAAACTAACGCAGAATGTTGTACTGCATTGTATGAACAATGGAAATGCTATAAAGTCATTCAAGGAAAGATCGCCTCTGATAGGGGCCAGAAGATTCCCTGAAGTGAGGGATTTGAGCCAGGCCTAAAGGGACGTAGTGCTGGGCATGGGAGGGGGCAGAAGCGCATGGGGAGAGCATCATTCTTAGAAGGGGGGATAGCTTGAGCCAAGACAGAGAGAGAAAACCGTAGGGTTGTTTTCTGAAGGAGCAGTCTAGTTTGGCAAAATTATTTATTGGTAAAGTGAACTTTAAACTGGAAAGGTGTGTAGAGGCCAGGTATTGTCAGGCCCTGGAAAGTGTAAGTTAATCAGTTTAATTTAGCTGTGATTTTGCCTAAAATAAACATTATTGGTGAGGCGAAGCCGAAGGTACCTGTTTATAAAGTATAATCAGAGCTGAGCATTTAGAATGTGAATCTGGAAGTAGTTTGTGGGGCAGGTGAGAAACACTACAAAGGAGGGAGCAAATTTCGCATTGCAAGAGCCAATGATGGCAGTGGCCGGGGAAACGACAGACCGGTGTACCACCCCTGCGCTTGGCAATATTAAGTTTGAGGAAGCAATAATAGTGAACAGTCTACTGTGAATCACATAGCCACACACTCTGCCTAGTTATCAGGTGGGGAAATCTGAACATTTTTCTAATTTTTTTTATTTTTCAAGTACAGTTAATATACAGTATTATATTAGTTTCCAGTTTACATCCCAATGATTAGACATTATATAAGTTACTAAGTGACGGTCCTGATAAATCTCATACCCATCTGACACCACACAGTTATTAGAATATTATTGACTTTATTGCCTACATTGTACTTTATATCCCCATGATTATTCTGTAACTACCATCTGGACATTTTTGTTATATCTTCATTATAAAGAAATTTTGAAATATGACCATGGATTTATCAGTTTTGAGAATTTTCCTACTTCAAACGCTCCCCCTGGAGAAAAAGTTAAAATTCTGTAATGTCAATGTGTGTAACCTGTCTCCAGACACAAAATAAAAGTAATGCTAGAAAAAGCAACCAGGGCCTATGGCTTTTAAGGAAATTTTCAATCACTTTTGGATATAGAAATTACACAAAGTGCCCTACTTTTCATAAGATGTTAGAAATATGTAAGAAGCCAAATTTTTCCATGAGTTTTATACAAATTGAAGATGACATTTGGCTGATTGGTAAACATATTTGTAACTTGGTGTGAGAGTCTGGATGTGGCCTTAATGCATATACAATGGGACCAAGCAAATTAAAGACATTTATTTTAAAGTAGGGTTTTTTTTTTTTGTCTTTGTTGAGTTTGAAATTGAGTGACTGATGCTCTTTTTAAATAAATGACCAGGTTGTTGGATGAAAATGCATGAAAATCCAATAGATATAATAATGGGATTTTCAATAATGTTTAACTGCGTTCATGATGATACATTGGTAAACAATGTTTATGAAAAATGCTTCAAAGATACCTAGTGCTTGGTGATTTTTGTTTAGAAGTCTTACTAAGAATTCACTTTAGAAATAACAGTGGTTGGTAGAACCTAATATCTTAAGGACATTTTTGTTTCAGAAACCTTGCCCCTCTAGATAAATTTACATATGCTGTACTTAGATTACCTAATTTAAGGTAGTCAAAATAGATATCTATAATTGTAAATAAAAGCACAAAGCATTTCAACGAGAAATGAATAGGTATGGACTGGTTACCAACAGTTTGGGCTGCCTGAAATTTTCAGGTACTGAGCATGCGTTCAAAACCATGAGCCAGAAAAGAGAAAATCCAGTTCACATGGCATATAACTGTCTCCGAGTTGACCCGTAGATTACTGTGTAAGATTAATTGTTGGCATATTGGGTATAACTATGATGTTCTGAGTGATGGTTGTTCTATATTTAGCTGTAATTTGGATGTGGTTATGTAAGGAGATGAGCTGTGTTTATCTGTGCTGCCATCTTGACCAGAAGTGAGTCACACCAATGGTGTCATCCCCTATCATTTCTCCCACGTATATCTAAGCAAGGGCAGAAACTCCTCCCATGACCAACCGGTTCTGTATTCCACCCATACTCAGTCATTTCTTCTCTTAACAGGAACTGAGGAGTCTTGTAATATTGTGTTCTTTAAACAAAAATAAGTTATTTGTGATTAAACTTGCCATAAGCTTATAAAGCATATATGGAATAAAGATAAAACAAACCACACACAGTTACTTTTGATTAGTAATCCAGCCCCACTAGAATTTTGGATATTATTCCTGCTAGAAAGAGCTCAATCTGTTGTACTCCTGAACTCCAGTCAGATCTTGATTTCTTCTCTCTGATCTTTTTACAAAGTCAATGACACTTGCAGCCTGCCTCACATATTAAATCTACTTAGTGCCAAGTTCTTCTCCCCTGATGCTTTTGGTTCACTTGCTGTGAATTTCTAAAAACTCACTATCTCCTATATCTTTTCCTAAACATTAAAACATCTGAAGACTGCATTTCCCCTACCTGCCCTCTGCTATAGCCTCCTTTTCTTGCTTTACTTCTCCTTTTCATCTCTAAGCCCTTGGATAAACCTTTGTATAGCTGCTCCTCTACCATGTAACATTCTCTGACAACCCCCCTTGTACCTCTGCTGCATAGTATTGACATCCAAAGAACAGCTGTACATTTCTTACTCCTGTGTTTTTTGTGATTTATTTTGATTCACCTACCCTACCATTTTATGTAGAAGGGAAATTCCCTCTTTTGTGAAACAAAGAACTAACTTCTTGTCTGAAAACCACAAAACCAGAAAAGACTATCTTCTCCAGAACACAGGCCAAACTTCCTGGGGACCAAACTTGACCACAATACTGTGTCTCTCGGTGAACAGACAGGGACCCGCCCTTTGGGGGAAGAGGGCAAGGACTGGGAAAGCAGGCTAAGCAGTAGGCTTCCTCAGTTATTCCCCCAGGCCACCACACAAGGCTCTGTGAGGGTAAGCCCCTGTTTCTTTTGAATACACGATTTCCTGCACTTGAGACATAATCTGGATAGCATATTAGTTGAAGAAACCATGTATGAATACATGACTTATGTACAGATCTACATATCCCCAGAAGTGCTCAAACATGTAGGAATTGACATATTTGTCACAACCAACACCCCTCTCCTTAGCTTTCTCTTTTAAATCCAACCAATGTTGAAATCATTACCTCTTTTTAAATTTAATTTTTATTGTATTTTTTCTATTACCATTTAGTCCCCTTATGCCCTCCTCGCCCTAGTAATCGCCACACTGTTGTCCATGTCCATGGGCCCTTTTTCGTTTTTGCTCAATCTCTCCCTGCCACCTCCCCACCACTAGCTGTCACCCTGCTCTTTATCCATGAGTCTGTCCTTATTACTTCAGTGTGTTCCTTAGATAGCACATATGCGTGAAATCATATGGTATTTGTTTTTCTCTGTCTAGCTTATTCAAATTAGCATAATGTTCTCCGGGTCCATCCATATTGTCACAAAGGGTAAAATTTTCTTTGTTTTTAAAGCCAAGTGGTATTCCAATGTGTAAGTACCCCATAGTTGTTTTATCCACTCACCTACTGGTGGATACTTGGGCTGCTTCCATGTCTTGGCAATTGTAAATAATGCTACAATGAGCATAAGGGTGCTTATGTTCTTTTGAATTATTGTCTTGGTTTTCTTTGGATATGTTCCCAGAAGTGGGAAAGCTGGGTGAAATGACAAATCCAGCCCTGGCTGGCGTAGCTCAGTGGATTGAGCGCAGGCCTGTGAACCACACGATCGCAGTTTGGTTCCCAGTCGGGGCACATGCCTGGGTTGCAGGCCAGTTCCCAGCAGAGGACTCACTAGAGGCAACCATACATTGCTATTTCTCTCCTTCTCTCCTTCCCGTCCCCTCTAAAGATAAGTAAATAAAATCTTTTTAAAAGTCTCTATTTTTTTAAAAAATGGCAAATCCATTTTTAATCCATTTTTGAAGTATCTGCTTTCCTCAGTGGCTGTACCAGTCTGCATTCCCACCAACAGTGCAAAAGAATTCTCCTTTCTCCACATCCTCACCAGCACTTGTTGTTTTTTGGTTTATTGATGATAAATTCAGCACCTCTTGAGCATAATCTATACCACCAATGGACTCCCATTGCTGCCTCACACCCTAACTAGACTCTTGGAAACACCTCCTTATGTCACCATAATATAGAGACTTGTTTGGTGTCCTAGGCTCTCTGGTTTGGAGTCTGCACAGCCCTTTCATGGGGAGGGTAACAATAATGTTCATTGGTTTTCTTTTAATTGTGAAAACAACATGACTAGCACAAATAAGTGGATTGATTAAGAAAATAGAAATTCACTGCTAATGAGGACCAAGAGGCTTCCTGAAGGCTGGTATTTGAATCAGTGGCAAAGAAAAGTTTCACATCTCTCCCTGTCCCTCCCTCCTTCTTTGAGCACTATCATGAGCAGAGTAACAGCTTTTCTCCGAGCGCAAGCAACGCTGCTGTCCTGAAAGGGCCCTTTGATGGTGCATCTGAACCAAGGGAAATTAAATCAAATAATCAGCTAGTGTTATTTGTGATTGAAGTAAGGCTCCGTAATGGACATAAAAATTGGCATGAAGGGTGTCAGTTCTATTCACATAGGAATTCTTTTCCTTGAAATTTGTAGTAATTTTTAAAGATCAAGTCAACAGAAAAGGGAGCCGTTAGATACATTTATAGTAATAGCCATTTGGAAATTATTTGTCTCATTTCCTGGAAACTTAATAAAAAGATATAATTTGTCCTCAAATGTATATTCTGAATGGAATGATTAATAATCCCCTTATTGTTAGAACATTTAGAACAAAATCTGTTTGCCCTCTTTCAACTTCAAGAACATGAGAGAATAGATAATTTCCACTCGAAAACTGTAAGAAAAAATAGTTTCCTACTTGAAATGATACCAAAATGGCTGAAATTTGAATTGCAAAATTTCATTAAACAACCCTAATAAAGATATTACCATTAGCTTTATGTAAAATCAACCTTTGAAAATGGTCCCATGTTCATAAAGGAGTAAAGTATGAAGAGAAGAATTCTTTAGTTGCATGCTTCAGAAACTATGAGTGTGCTAACAAGACATGTGGCTGTGAACAGCTTATTGTCAAAATGCTGGTAAAAAGCTGCTCTTCTCTGCCCTCATTAATGAGTAAAATAGTGTCTGCATATGGGCATTTAATGATAGTGTTTGATAATAGAAAAATAACTTCAAAGAAGAGATGATGATGGCTGTGTGGTTGTTTGGGAGCTATTTAAACTTTCTGAGAGATTTAGTCTTGGTTCTTTGTACCTTGTTTTCCTTGAAGATCAAAGTATCTGTGTCTTCGGGAGGTGACTGCATTCGAACGTACAAGCCAGAAATCAAGAAAGGAAGCTACAACAACATCGTTGTCAATGTAAAGACACCCGTTGCTGACAACCTCCTTTTTTATCTTGGAAGTGCCAAATTTGTAAGTCTAATATTCAGTTTTTCTTGCCTTATTGTGTATATGTATAGTCAGAGGTTAATCCTGGTAGTGAGGAAAATGCACAGAATCCAATAACATGGTCCCAGAATCATGTAATGTAGCCTTTCAGACTTGAAAACCTCAGAGTCTTACCTCACAAAGTTCTGAAGTGCCCAGTTAAGTTAGAAGCCAAATGAAATGAAGAACACTTTTCATAGTTCTTACACACATCTGCTTCCGTGAGCATACCAGCATTCATTTTGAATTATTTTTCCAGATCCAGCTGTTTAAAAAGAAAAATTAATAGGAATACAGCTTGGGATTTTTTTTTCTTTGTTTTTTGTTTGTTTGTTTGTACTTTTCTCTCACTGAGAAATTATAATGAACTTTCATGGTAAATGAAAATGGGAAAATTGTGTGCTCATTTTGTGTCAATGAAAATTTTTCTGTTGAGTTTATGACTCAAAGAAGTTGTAACTCACAGAGCCCACTGAAAAAGTTCTGAATCCTTTCATTTAAACTATTTGACTTTGCATTGTGTGGCAACCTTCCAAAATGAATATAAGTTTTCAACGGACTACTCATCGCATAAGTCAATACCTAGAATTCAGGTGAGAAGTTCGGGGTCACCTTGCAGAAATTCATAGCTGGCCCTTTAAACATGTAGTGCTCTTGGAGAAAACAATGAGTTATGAATCTAAGTATTTGCCATATCTCTACCACAAGTATCAGGGAAAGCATCAAAATTAGTCCTAACTGGAATTGATTAAATCAACACATACACCTCAGCAGTATGGACAACTGTGTTGCCTTAAAGATACAATGATAAAATATCATTTAACTATACATAATAATGGTTCATATTGTTCGGGAATTTTATCATGCAGCTTCTAATCATTTCACGTATTTGTAAATGGCACCTGTTAAAAGAACTCTGCTGGCCTTCTCTTTCTGGGCGCCTTATATACGATACGTATTGTTTTTGTGTTTCTCTGAACTAGATTGACTTTCTGGCTATAGAAATGCGCAAAGGCAAAGTCAGCTTTCTCTGGGATGTTGGATCTGGAGTTGGACGCGTAGAGTATCCAGATTTGACTATTGATGACTCGTATTGGTACCGTATTGAGGCATCAAGGTAACGAAATCAGTAAAGATTAAAATAAATGACAGGATTTTGAAGTCGTTTCCAAGTTTATAAGAAAACTCCTAACTTCTTGAAATGGATATACACATATTTATGTTTATTTATTTATTTATATACATTATGTGATTATGTGTCTGTGCATAATCGTGTGTGAATTGCTATCTTTGTAGCGCCAATTAGGACCTGAAAAGCCTTGGAGATCTTGACCAGATTAACTATTTGCTTTGAACCCCTTTTCTGGCTGTCCCACAGAAATGTGGAGGTTGTTTTCAGTCATGCAGTAGCACCTGAAGAAGTGCTGAAACAACTCACTTGGAACAAGCCAGACCCTAAGAACTGCCCTGAGTGCCTGTCTTTGGTGCACACAGTTGCTCTGCTAGTCTATGTACATGTTCTACACAGCAGCCTCACCTATCGGCCTGTGCGCTCTCTAAATGCTGGCATGAATGCTTAAAATGGGCCACAACAGGAAACTGACCAATTCTATCTTTAACCCCATAATTCAATTAATTTCTAGCAGTGTCTGGATTACTTAGAGAAACCGTTCCTATCCTTAAGACTACTTCCCCCTCGACTTCTCTTTTTCCCTAATTCTCCACTGTTTGCTACACCTCAAACAGCTCATAGTTCAGAGATACTGTTAAGGGCTTAGGGCTGCAGAGGCAGTTGATCACCAATCAGGTAATGGTTGAATCTAGGCGATAAATACATAGAATCTCATTCTATGATTGTATGTTTGAATTTTTCCATAATAAAAAATTTAGAACGCAACTCAATGAGAAGCAATATCTTCGATTCCTTTTTGAGATCTTCAGAAATGCGTGTGTGTGTGTGTGAGAGAGAGAGAGAGAGAAAAAGACCAACAGACAAAATTGCATCCATAGGTGATGGAAGTGGGGGGGACTCTGTTTTTTAAGAACGTAAGAATGTTTGTATTCACGAAGTACAGTTCTTTGATCAGAATAGACATATTCTGTTAAAGAAGTAGAATTTTATTTGATAAATTAATTCTATTGTTTGCATGTATTTCAATTAATACTGCACCTTCAAAGAGAAAAAGATTACTAAAATGAGACAGCAGGGAGAGAAATATGACGCTAAAGTTTTGTTGTGACAGCTTGTCTCAGAAAAGAGAGCAGATTTTCTTATTTAACAATTCATGGAAATCCATCACTTTTTAAAAAGAAAATGAAATACAATAATAATAACTTTCAAAACCACACTAATTGAATTTAAAAGTGAAGTTCTTTTATACGATTTGTATCCCCAACTCTGAAGATTAGATATTATATGATATACATTAAGACAGTGTGCCAAACAATAAAAGATGCGCAGTTCCAGGAAGACTACTTCAGCAGATCTGAATCCAAGATATAATAAGGGATTTTAGGAGAAATTATGCAGTCTATCATGCAGAAGGGTTCACTTGCTGAATTAAATTAGACAAAATGGTAAGTGAAGTAATATAAATTTATTTAAATAGTATGTGTTGGTAGATAGTAAACTGTTTTGTGAGCCACAGGAAAAGGCTCACAAGACAGCCATTTAACCAACAGCCATTTGGTCAGCTCGTCACTGCTGTGTCACTCAGTGAGTGTGTCGCTCACTCCATAGCAACGGGCACCCAGGATCAGGGCATGCTGCTCCCCGGTCCCGGCTGACTCCAACAGGTAGCGTCTAGGGAAGGTCAGCCCCTGGGTTTTGATTTGCAGTTTAATGCGTCCAGAATCTTTGAGCTAGATAACCCAGTTAACTCTCAAATTCCAAAACAAGTCTCTACATTTAATGCTTTTTCAACCTTAAGCTACCAGAAAGGGGGTACATAATTCATTTTCTGTATTTCCTTCCACTTCCTTTCAACACGTATCCTGGAAGAACTGGGAGAAATGGAACCATTTCTGTGAGGGCCCTGGATGGACCCAAAGCCAGCATTATGCCCAGTACACACCATTCAGTGTCTCCTCCAGGGTACACGATTCTAGATGTGGATGCAAATGCAATGCTCTTCGTTGGTGGCTTGACTGGGAAGTTGAAGGTAATGTGTTCCTCCCCATCCTGTTGACCTCGTCTTTGTAGGCAACTCCTGACACGATTACTTAGGGAGAAGCATGACAAAACTCTGTAAAAGCTCAGCCACTGTTTGCTCAATTTGTATTTTTGAAAGCAGTAATATATGTCATGTAAGAATTTTCTTCTATGAATGTTTAATAGTGGAAGAACAATATTTTAAGCCTATGTGTATTTACTTATATACTTATCATGTTGTCCTAATCTGTGGCATCAATTTTTATACAATCTTGTTTTATTTGCCTCAAAAGCAAAGTGATCGTTAAATATACTTTACTTTCTGAATCAACTTGTGATTTATTGCTATGAAGTGCTATAAAGTTCAAACACATCTAATTAAGAGGTTTATGAATACCTTGGGAAATATCACAGGAGTCATAAGCTTTCAAATTGTGATCTGATTTTTAAAGTTTTTAAGTTGCTCCTCTCCTCATTCTTACAGAATAATATACTTAATATTCATAATTACTTCAGGGTGAGCCCTTGTACATTTCAGATTGCAAAGTGCCTTCCTTTTTAAGAAGCTCATGCTGATTAAATGGAATTAGGTGTTGGAAAATGACCGGTGGGTGAGATGGAAGAACACAACCAAATAGAACGGTTAATCCTGGGCTTATCAGAATTACTCCAGGATGAGATTAGTCAGGAAAGGTGAAGGGCCAGGGTGAAGACCCCAAATTTATGAGCACTGAGCCTTCTTATGACTGAGGTTGTTTTATTTGCTTTGTGTGCAAGATGTGACTCTAAAGTATTGTAATTGACTCCACAACTATACACTAAAATCATTCTTATTTCTTAGAACTGCATGAAAATATATATGGCACATAGTAATATATGGGCATATTGCCCAATTTCTCTTCTCTCCAGAAAGATGTATATAGGGGTAGCACAGAGCAGTGCAAAAACCATGTATTTTGAAGTCAAGTCCAGGTTGGATTCTCTGCTCTATCACTTACTAAAATATGACCTTAGGCAAGTCACTTAACCCCTTGGGCTTCAGTTATGTCAACAAGAAAGGGGAGATGGAAATATCTACTTTGCCTGCATATTAATAATATATTTTATATCACTCATATAGACTTTACTATGTGCTCTATAATGTCCTAAGTCATTTACATGCATTACTTATTTTTCACAACAGCCCCAAAAGGTAGTATCCTCTTCTTAGTTAAGACATCTAAGTAAGAGAGAAGTTAAATGACTTCACCAGAGTCACACAGCACTAAGTGATGGAGCTGCGGTTAAATGCAGGTTTACAGGCACAAGTGCCTGCACTCTTCACTACCATATGTCATGGCCACAGTGAGCAGGGAGATTATGTGCACACAATTTGTAACAAATGCCTAAGCCATGTAGCCACACCTTAAATTGCAACTTAAATCACACCTTAAATCGCACCTTAAGTCATTTTTATTATTATCCAATGTCACTGGCACAAAGCAACTTTCTCACAACAATCTCAGGGGAAAATAAAACACACAAATGAAATCTATAAAAAATCTTAATGATTTTGACCAAGAGTTTCCAGGAAACTGTCATACCAGAATATGAACCAAAAACTAAAAACAAGTAACTAAGTCAACATGCTGATGAAAATCCAAAGGAGAGGGAAAATATATCCATGTATATTTTTAGGATGTGGAAG
The DNA here is from genome assembly GCF_014824575.4 of Sturnira hondurensis. NCBI lineage: Eukaryota > Metazoa > Chordata > Mammalia > Chiroptera > Phyllostomidae > Sturnira > Sturnira hondurensis. The sequence continues at coordinate 8,655,142 of NW_028077105.1, read as the reverse complement.
GGCAAAGCAAAAAGCAAGGAGCATCCACAAGTAGGAGAATCAACCTCTGGAAAATTAAGAGAGTTTTTGAGAATTCTAAGGACTGCCTGACATCAGCTCCAATCAACATTTTTCAACCTGACAGTGCCCCTCTTCTCAGCAAGAGGAAGATGTACGGGTTGATGAGCTAACTCTAAGACTGTAATGACACATTTTACCTGTTCAGTGACCATTCTTTTACATTTTACTAAAACACAAATGTGTCCTTTCCCTCCCCCACAACCCAAGATTATGTAGAGAAATGTGGATTCGCTTTGGCAAAGTGTTTCTGAAGTTATAGGCACCAGAATATAGAATTTATGCATAATATGTTAAGGCCAAAAGGAACAGTTGTTTAAATTACAGCAAGGTTCTCTACCATGGACTGTGTCATTCCCCCTCTTTGTGACTGTGTCATGTACCAGGCTTAAGACCTTTCCCTATGAAAATGACACCAGGGATGTCATTCAACAAATATGTACCGTCATTCAACAGCCCCTGTGGGATGTCAGGCCCTGTGCTGTGTCTCCCAACAGCTCTACCAACATGGTCCCTTTTCTTACAAATATACTCTTGTCTTCATTCTTCTGCATGCGAAACCTGCTTGGGCATAAAAGGAATTGAAAAAATTGGGGACAGCACTATCATAGGATGCATAATTCATCTACAAGGGGTTCACTAGTTAGTATGTACCCCTTCTTTCATGGAAGAAATCTTCTTAGTGGCATAAGAGTACAAACATTTGGTAAATGCCAGTCACTCTATATGGTACCATAAGTAAATTATCTAATTTAACTTTCCTAAATATCCATGTTAGACACACACAAAATAAAATATCAAAGAAGATAAGTAGGTCACCTCAAGTCAGAAGCTAGGAAGGGTTAATTTATTAATGATGATACACTGCTGGAGCACAAAGTAACCAGGATCTGTGAGGATGTGGTGTGGTTAAAAGATGAACATGTGCACAAAGAAGAATATCAGAAAGAGTGGATAGTGACTATTCCACATTCTGCTGCTCATAAATCTTACGGGTGCTTGAAGATTTTTAGTGAAATTCTAACGAATATATTTCTCTCTGCAGAAGGCTGATGCTGTACGTGTGATTACATTCACTGGCTGTATGGGAGAGACATACTTTGACAGCAAACCTATAGGGTTGTGGAATTTCCGAGAAATAGAAGGAGACTGCAAAGGATGCACGGTCAGGTTAGTTGAGATGGTCTGGCCTGTGCATCACAGAAGCTGTAGTTTTATTGCGCACTACTCTGTTGTCACACGGCTGATACGGAGCAGGCTCGAGGTGATTATGGTCGGAGGTGGATTTACCCTGATGCCAGTAAAAGTTCAAGTTCCTTCCCCAGTTTGTGCAGGCCCTTTCCAAGGCTCTGGGAGGTGCTTTAGCATCACTTCAACATGGTCACATGGTTTTGTAAAATGTGCAAAGGTCAGGTATTTTAACCTCAATTAGTTAAGACTACTGTCTCTTTCCACTCCACTTCTCTTCATGTACAGGAGGGTTTTTTTGTGTGTCTGTAGATATCTTGTAGTTATCATTTCTTTTTCTTTTTAAATAATAATATTCTACTTTTATTTTTCTTGAATTTATTGGAGTAACACAGGTTACAAGTGTACAATTCTGTACTTTATCATTTGAATACTGCATCGTGCATACGCCTACCACCCAAAGCCAAATCTCTTTCTACCACTATTTATTCCCCATATGCCTTCTCCCACCTCTTTTTCCCACCCCTTTTTCCTTCTGGCAGTCACCATACTGTTGACCTTGTCTGTTTTTTTAACTTAATCCCTTTACCTTTTTCACTCAGACCACCTCTCCCCCTGGCAATCATCAGTTTGTTCTCCATATCTATGAATCTGTTTCTGTTTTGTTTATTTTGTTCATTAGCTTCCACACATAAGTGAAATCATATGGTATGTATCTCTCTGGCTGGTTTATTTCACTTAGCAAAGTACTCTGCAGATCCATCCATACTGTAACAAAAAGTATGAGTGACCTTTTTATGGCTGAGTAGTATTCCATTGTGTAAATGTACCCAAGCTTTTTATCCACTCATCTACTGATGGACATCTGGGCTGCTTGCAGATCTTAGCTGTGGTAAATAGGGCTGCAGTGAGCATAAGGGTGCTTATGTCTTTCAAATTAGGTTCCTTTAGATATATTCCCATATAGATGTGGAATTCCTGAGTCATAATGCAGTTCCATTTTTAACTTTTTAAAACAATTTTTAAAGATTTTATTTATTTATTTTTAGGCAGAGAGGAAGGGAAGGAGAGAGGGAGAGAAACATCAATGTGTGGTTGCCTCTCATGAGTCCCCTGCTGGGAACTGGCCTGCAACCCAGGCATGTGCCCTGACTGGGAATCCAACCAGCAACCCTTTGGTCCACAGGCCGTGCTCAATCCACTGAGCTACACCAGCCAGGGCCATTTTTAATGGTTTAATGGTTTGAGGTAACCCTGTACTGGCTTCCACAGTGGCTGCACCAATCTGCATTCCCACCAATAGTGCACGTGTTCCCTTTTCTCCACATCCTTACCAGCTCTTGTTGTTTGTTGATTTATTGACAATAGCCATTCTGACAGGTGTGAGATGATACCTTACTGTGCTTTTAATTTACATTTCTCTGACAATTAGTGACATCAAGCATCTTTTCACATACCTATTGGCCATCCATATGCCCTCTTTGGAGAAGTGTGTATTCAAGTCCTTTGTCCATTTATTAATTGTCCATTTATTATTACATCTTTTTTTTAGTATTAAGTTGTATAAGTTATAAATTTTGGAAAATAATGCTTATCAGACGTATCATTGCAAATATGTTCTTCCATTCAGTGAGTTGACTTTTGATTTTGTTGATGGTTTCCTTTGCTGTGCAAAAGCTTTTTAGTTTGATGTAGTCTCAGTTGTTTATTCTTTTTTATTTTGTTTTCCTTGCCCAAAGAGATGTATCAGAAAAAAATACTGCTACAAGAAATGTTTGACATTTTACTGCCTATATTTTATTCTAAGATTTTTATGGTTTTGCCACTTACTTAAGTGTTTAATCTATTTTGAGTTTGTTCTTGTGTATTGTGTAGGAGGTGGTGTGGTTTTATTTGTTTATTTTTTTGGCATGTGTTGGTTGAGCTTTTTCAGCACCATTTATTGAATAGACAGTCTTTACCCTATTGCATGTTCTTGCCTCCTTTGTCAAATATTAATTAATCATAAAGTCATGGGTTTATTTCCGAGCTCTCAATTCCCTTCCAGTGGTCTACATGCCTGTTTTTATGCTAGTACTATGCTATTTTGATTACCATGGCCTTATAATATAATTTAACATCAGCTAGTGTGATACCACCAACTTTGTTGTTCTTTTTAAAGATTCCTGTGGCTATTTGGGGTCTTTTGTGGTTTCATATAAACATTTGGAATATTTGTTCTAGTTCTGTGAGATACGCCATTGGTATTTTAATAGGAATTGAATCTATAGATTGCTTGGGGTAGTAAGCGCATTTTAATGATGTTAATTTTTCCTATCCATGAACACAATATATGCTTACACTTGTTTGTGTTTTCCTCAATTTCTTTCCTTAGTATGCTATAATTTTCTAAGTACAGGTCTTTTACATCCTTGATTAAATTTATCCCTTGGTATCATATTTTCTTGTTGTTGTTCCATTATAAATGGAATTTTTTTTAGTTTTTTTCTGATAGTTTATGATTAGTATATGAAAATGCAACTGATTTCTGTACATTAATTCTGTATTCTGCTACTTTACTGAATTCATTTATCAATTGTAGTCATTTTTGTGTAGGGCCTTTAGGGTTTTCTACATGCAATATCATATCATCTGCAAATAATGACAATTCTGTTCTTTCTTTCTAATTTAGATGCCTTTTATTTTTTCTTCAGATCTGATTCCTGTGGGTAGAATTTCAAGTACTATGTTGAATAATAGGGGGAAGAAGACACCCCTGTCTTCTTCCCAATCTTTGGGGAAACACTTTTAGTTTTTGCCTGTTGAGTATGATGTTGGCTCTTGGTTTCTCATACATGGCTTTTATTATGTTGAGGTGTGTTCCCTCTATTCCCACTTTGCTGAGAGGTGTTTTTTGTTGTTGTTAGTGGATGCTAGATTGTATCAAGTGCTTTTTGTGCATCTGTTGATATTATCATGCAATTTTTAACCTTCTTTATGTTTATGAGATATATCACATTTGCAAATATTGTACCAACTTGCATCCCCATAATAAATCCCACTTTGTCATAATGTCTGATCATGTTAATGTATTACTGGATCTGACTTGCTAATATTTTGTTGGGGATTTTAGTATTTATGTTCATCAGAGATACTGGTCTACAATTTTCTTTTTTTGTGGTATCTTTCTCTAGTTTTGGAATTAGGATAATGCTGGCCTCATAAAATGAGCTTGGGAGTCTTCTCTCATCTTGAATTTTTTGGAATGGTTTGAAAAGGATAGTTCTTCTTTGAATGTTTGGTAAAATTTACCCAAGAAGCCATTCAGTTCAGGACTTTAGTTTGCTGGGAGTTTCTTCATTACTGCTTTGATTTCATTGATTCTAATTGGTCTCTTCAGATTACCTGATTGCCTCTGATTCAGTTTTGGAGGATTGTATGCTTCTAGGAATTTATCCATTTTGTCCACATTTTCTAACTTGTTAGTAAGTAATTGTAATAGTCATCAAAATTCTTTGTATTTTTGTGGTTTCAGTTGTTGCTTCTATTTTTCATTTCTTATTTTATTTGGGTTCTCTATTTTTCTTGATGAGTCTGGTTAAAGGCTTGTCAATCTTGTTTATCTTTTCAAAGAACCAGCTCTTGGTTTCACTGATGTTTTGTGCAGTTTTTCAGTCCATATGTCATTTATAACTGCTCAAATACTTATTATTCTTTCCTCTACTTACTCTGGGTTTCTTTGTTGTTTTGTTCCTGATTCTTTTAGATACAGGATTAGATTGTTTATTTTGAAGCCTTCTTGCTTCTTCAGGTAGGCCTTTAGTCCTATGAATTTCCCTCCCAGCACTGCTTTTTCTGTTGCCTGTAGATATTGGATTGTTGTGTGTTCATTTTCATTTGTCCAAAGGTAATTGTTGATTTCTTCCTTGATTTCACTGCTGACCCATTCATAGTTTAGTAACAAGTTAATTAACCATGTTAATTAACTCAAATACATGTTAATGTATTTGAGTGTTTTTCAGGGTTTTTTATAATTGATATCTAGTTTTATGCCATTTTGATCAGAAAAGATGCTTGATGTGACTTCAATCTTCTTGAATTCATTAAGGCTTGTTTTGTGTCACAACATGTGGTATATGCTAGAGAATGTTCCACGTGCACTTAAAATAATGTATATTTTGCTGCTTTGGGATGAAATATTCTATAAATATCAATTAAATCCATCTCCTCCAGTGTGTCATTTAAGGTTGCTCTTGTCTTGTTGATTTTTTTATCTCTAAGAGTTATCCATTGATTCAGTGGAGTATTATAATCTCCCTCTTTATGATTTGCTTTACATATTCAGGTGATCCTATGTTGAATGCATATATATATATATACAAGGGTTATATATATTTATATATATATATATATATATATATATTTACAAGGGTTATATCCTCTTATTGGATTGATCCCTTTAGTATTATATAATGTCCTTCCTTGTCTCTTGTTACGGTATTTGTTTTGAAGTCTATTTTGTCTAAGTGTTACTTACCCCAGGGTTTTGTTTTTGTTTTTGTTTTTTTTTCATTTGCATGGAATATCTTTTTCCATTTCTTCACTTTTAGTCTGTATGTACTGGCATCTTTTGTTCTTCTATACAGTATAAATATATGGGTCATGTTTGCTTTCTATTGAGCTATCTTGTATTTTTTTATTGGAGCATTTAATTCATTTATATTTAAAGTGATTATTAATAGGTACTTACTGCCATTTCATTTTTTATGCTTATATTTCTCTCTCTGTATGTATATATATATATATATGTATATATGTATGTGTGTATATATATATATATATATATATATATATATTCTTCTTCTTAAAGAAGATCCTTTAAAAGTTCTTGCAATACTGGTCTGTTGCTAATGAACCCCTTTATATATATTTTTTGTTTTTCTGGGAGGTTCTTTATTTTGCCTTTAATTTTAAATGATAGTCTTTCTGGATAAAACAGTCTTGGTTTTAGTTCTTTGCATTCATTACTATGAATATTTCATGCCTATCTCTTCTTCTCTGAAGTGTTCCTGTTGAGAAATCATCTGACAGCCTTATGGGGGATCCTTTGAAGGTTATCTTTCTCTTGCTGCTCTTAAGATTCTCTCTTTATTTTTAACCTTTGCTGTTTTGATTATAATGTGTCCTGGTGTGGGCTTCTTTGGGTCCATCTTGTTCAGGAGTCTCTATACTTTCTGAATTGTGTGTCTTTTTCTTTCACCAGGTTAGGGAAGTTTTCAGCCATTATTTCTTCAAACAGGTTCTCGATTCCTTGCTCTCTTTTCTCTTTCTAATATCCCTATGGTTCAGATGTTGTTATGCGTGATGTTGTCCCAAAGGTTCTTTAGAACTTCTTCACTGTTAATTTTTTTTCTTTTTGTTCCTCTGCTTGGGTGTTTTCTGTTATCTTGTCCTCTAAGCTTTTGATTCAATCCTTTGCTTATCTAACCTGATGTTGATTCTTTTTAGTGTATTCTTCATTTCAATATTGTGTTATTCATTTCTGACTTCCTTATGGTTTTTATGTCCTTTTTAATGTTTACTATCTCTTTGTTTAAGTTCTCACTGAGATCATCCATCCTCCCCCTAAGGTCCTTCGACATCCTTACAACCATTGTTTTAAACTCTGCATCTGGTATCTTGATTGCTTCCTTTTCATTTAATTTTCTTGATACTTTTCTTGTTCTTTCATTTGGGGCATATTCCAGGAATGACTTTTGTGTGGTTTATTTGTGCCCTCTTATTGCAGTTGAATCTTGAATGCTGTTGTCCCTTTCATAGGTGGTGTTACCACTTAGGTTGGCTGACTATAACAATAGACCACAATTACTGTGTATGAGTCATTTACAGGGGCTGCCTTACAATGTGGAGTTGTTCCCATCAGAGTCTGGTGCCTGCCATTATCTCCTTTGGGTTTGTTGCTTGGGCGACTGAAGCCCACCACTGGTTATGTTCATTCTGGGTCTTTTTTGGCGAGGTTCTGGTGCAGGTTTAGTTTAGGCATTGTGTGTAACTGGCCTCGGGCTCCCTGCCTGGACCTGTCACACCATTCACTGTTTTCGGCTGCATCTGCTGGGATGAGTGTGCATGGGAAGGGCCAAGTTGTATGCAAGGGTTGGCATTTTCTAACTCTGAACGAGCAACAGATCCACAAAAGGTCTAAGGTTCCTTAAGGTCCACCTCTACCTGTCAGTTACTCTGCCACCTGGAGGTTCCCTAATCTTCCTCCGGAGCCTTCTGAAGGACTGTAGAGTAAGCCCCTTCTGAAGAAGGACTGTAGAGTAAGCCCAGGCTGGCCACACCCCACAAACTCTTCCACAAGGCATGAGCCAGGCAGAACAGGGTGACCAGGTGGTGCGAATGGGGCTATTGCGTCTCCTGCTTGAGGCAGCGTGGTTAGGCACTCCGTGGAAGGAAAGTATTTCCTACCCCAGAGCCAAACCACCTCGCTCTATCAGGTTCATGGTGTGCTCCACTGCGGGTTCATGTTGGGTGCAGCCAGCCAGCCCCAATACAGGAGCAAGCACAGCAGGCCGAAGCCACCAGGACTCAGGAGGACATATCAAAATAGTCTGCTATTTTGGTAGTGCCAGCTGAGCCTGCAGGAGGGAGGCACACATGTCCCCTCCCCACCAATCCACAGCAGTACAACCCAGTAGCTTTCTGAGTCCCCAGCAAGAGCCTTGGAGAGGGACATGCCCCAAAGATCCCAGCTCTGATTAGCATTTCTTTCCTCCTGAAGAACTGAGCTCAGCAGGCTGGGGCCAGTGGGACCTGGAAGAATATATAAAGACACTCCCACTAGAGGCAGTACCTGCCAATCCTGTAGAAACAGGGCAAGACTGGCCCCCATTCCAAAGCCACACCGCGGCTGAACCTCCAGGATTCTCCTCAGGGCCACATGATCCAGATCTTCTTTTTAATGACTCCTATTTGCCCTAAGTCACCTTCCCTGTAATGGAGCCCCAGGTGAGCGGGTGAATGTCCTAGAGCAAGATCCTTTGCCTTGGCCTTTTAAGAGAGCATCTGGGTTTCTAGCAGACTCCCTTCTCTTCCAGGTGGACAGAGTCCCTGCTGATTTCCACTGTCAGATGCTATGAGGGCTCCTCTTCCTGGCTCTGGTGCTCTGGGCTGGGGGTTCTGGCTTGGGATTGAGACCCCACACTGCCCAGGGAGGACTCTGGCAGCAAAGTTATTCCTCCAGCTTCTCAGCTGCAGCACGTGACTGCAGGGCCAGCCCTCTCCATACCTCTCCCCTTCTTACCAGTCTCTGTGTGGCATCTTTTGCAAAGCTTTGGTTATAGTATTTCTGTTCAGCTGTCTTTCAGTTGGGTGTTGAGGTTGATAGCTTTATAGTTTAGCTGTAAATCCAGTTTGACTCCAGGAGGAGGTAAGTGTAGCTTCTATCTCTTCTGCAGCCATCTTGGAATCCTAATTTTTTTTTAAGAGAGATTTTCTTCAAACTAATTAAGCTTAAGATCTCACTAAGCCTGGATTCACGCCCCTTCTGTTTTTAACAAAACATTGAACTCTAGTGCAAATTTTAGCTTCTCTAGGATTTTTCAAATAACATCTAAGGTTTTTTAAGTGTTTCAAGTAGAAAAACTCATGGGCTTTAAAGATTCTGCTTAAGTGCAGAGGAGAAGGGGTCAAGATAAGTCAGGAGAAATTGCCATAATACATATCAATTAAGAGAGAGGTTAGACTGTAGGTATTTAAAAATATTTAACAAGCAAACAAATGATATATGGAGAATGAATGTTCTTAAATAAATCTGAATAGAGGCTATGCAATAGTTAGCTATCAATGGAGAATTTCTCAGCACAAAAAACTTAGAGCTCACTATTCGACTCTGCCTATAACAGTTGTAATTATATTAAATTAAATACATACAAATGTTTTATAAATATATGTATACATATATATGTATATGTATAGTAATTCTAAAATCAATAGGTGCTAAGGAGTTTACATGTTTTATTTCTAATTTTAAAGGTACATGCCAGGGCCCAAATTCCCCATTAATGTGGCAAAGTGCACTTTACATATTTTTCTCGGCATCTCTGTATTTTCAGAGAAGAAAGTTGCCCACCGCAACTTCTCTCTCTAAAAGTTTTAACTTACAACTTCCTATTTATTCTTCCCATTAAAGACTTGCCAGCAAGGCATTGAGGACAGTTTGCAATCCTGACCCATTTAAAGTGGTTTGATTAATAACCTCCAATAAAATCTAATACAGAATCTTGTCTCTGAAAGTTCTTTCAGCACAACAAAGACAATGAAGTCTACATTAATACTCTGTAGTTCACAAACAAGACCAGCTTTCCCTGAGCACTTCTTTGGTAAATTTATAAGTATGATTCTTGAAAGCTTATTTATCAACAAAAATCAAAAGCATTTAAATGTCTCTTCAGCAGTGCATATCATGTATCAAGATAACATTACAAATGATCAACTCTGCAAAGATCTCTATGCCTTCAGTATATAAAGTATTATGAAAATTAATCAAAATATAGTAGTATTCATACATGTAGGTATAGGGTTTTTTCCCCAGATTCCAGAGACTTACACTTACAACTTCCTGATAGGATGAATAAGCCCAGTAGTGGCTATCAGGAAACATATAGCCAGGAAGGGAGTAAAAGAAAAACATTAAAATATCCACAGATGAAGCATAATAAAAATCTCTTTAAGAAGGTGCATTCTGAGTACACCACAATTATTTACATTGGGTTAAGAGCATCAAGATCTGCTTCGTGGAGGAGGTGACATTTGAGATGGGCCTTAACATAGAGTAAGAGTCCAGAGGAAGACATAGCACATAGAACGTGAAGAGTGTTCTGGTCCCAGGGACTAGTGAGAGCAAAGTTGGGAAGACCAGAAAGACAGTGTGTGCGTAGAAAAGAGGGAGTAAAACCTGTCCTGCTGCATCACTTGATTCGTACATTCGCTCATACAGGATTGGCAAATGAGCAAATGATTTCGGAAAGGGGCAGAAGTCATCTAGGTTCTTACACAGTTCTTCCCAGCATATTGATGTCTGCACCTGCAAGTAAAGGCAGCTGAATGAATGCAAACTATACCCGCACAGCTGTGGATGCCAGGTGCATCAAAAGCACTGCACCCATAACACAGCCTGTGCACAGTGCCCTGTCACTCAGGGACTTGCCTTGGGTTTGGCCGAGGTTCTATCTTAGAAGTGTTCAATGCCTAGTTATCCTCCATAATGGTGCTTTAAATTGTTTTCATTTATTTTTATTTAAAAATTTATTTAAGTTATAATTACATTTAATATTGTTTTATATTAGTTTCAGATGTATAGCATAGTGGTGAGACAATCATATACTTTACAAAGTGCTCCTTCTGATATTTCCAGGACCCAACTGACACCGTACCTCATTATTACAGTATTATTGACTGTACCTCCTATGCGGTACCTCACAGCCCCATTTCTGCTTCGTGATGCCCAATCTGGTTTTCTCAGTCCCCTCACCTTCTTCACCAGTCGCCCAACAGCCCTCCCCTCTGACGGCCCTAACTGTGCGTTTTTACCACATCCGTCAGTCGGCAGGGTCAGCCCTTCTTTATAACCCCTTGCCATCAAACTGCCTTCACCTATGCCTTTTAAGGTAAAATTCCATGTTTACTAAAATAATTATGTATTATTTTTAATATACCTTTATGCATGATGCTAATATTTCAACCAAGATTGTTATTGGGCTTTTTTTTAGTTCTCGATTACAGAGTTGCATAAATTTTGTGTGACTTGCCCAACCCTATTTTCCTATAAGCCTTGATATTTGTAGAAATAATTTTTACAGGACTCTTGGTGTGTGTTTTCTTTTCAGAAGAACATAGATCACAACTTAATATAAAAAACAAATCATTCTAGTTTTAGGGAAGAAATGATTATATCAGCAAGATAGAAAAGATGAGGCTATACATCATAGACTGAGAAAATTTTAAAGATGGTCTTAGAATGTCAGTTTAGAAATTCGCATCTATCTAGGAGTCAGTAGTAAGTATATAATTGCGGTTGTGCTTTATAAAGAGTAACCTTTCAGGGGTATTTTTAAAAGTGGTGTAATTTTAATTTTAAAAAATTAAAAATTTTTAAATTTTTTATTACGATTTAAGTAGAAAAGAATAACTGTTACAAGTAAAATTTATTTAACTGAACACTGAAATGGTGATGAAATGTTAATACACTAAACCCCAATCAATATACATCTACTTCTACAGTCAACAGGTTACATGAGGAAGGCATGGCTGTTCCGAGTAGCATAAACAATCCTCACCAACTTGACCAGACATCAAGGTTCAAAAGAGAAGCCAAGACAAGCTAAGAAACTTAGAGTTTATTAATTATAAAAAGAACAGTTACTTTTCTTGGTAAATGAAAAGGAAAACTTTAATATAATGTTAGATTTTTGAAGCAGTACAAACTATAGCTAGAAAGACTCATATTTTTCTGCATCTCAGTGTCACCTGTTTAAAGCCAGACTTACCTGGTTGTGGCCAATGAATTAAGTGAAGTGGGTTGTGCTACATCTATACATTTAGCTGTTCGGAGCTCAACACTCTTCCTGCTGATTTGTCTATTGCATGAATAGGACAATGTTCCATAGAATTGGAGTAGGATGGGCCCTCAGAAATCACTCAGTAATCTAACTCTTTCAGCGCACATTTGAGAAACTGAAACCTCAAGTTTTGAGTGACTTATCGCAGGGCCTTAGTGAGATTCCATATCAGACTCCAGAGTCCCCAAATCTAGTTTGCTATTTTTTAATGCTATGTTGAGGGAATAAATAGATCAAGAACATGAGGGCACCAAGGTATAAATATCCCAGAGTTCTGTATAAGAAAATTAAAATATGATATTTTTGTTTTGATTCTAATACTTATCCTGACATTGAGGTTTTAGGTTGTTTTTATTTTTGTTTTTCAAGTGATAAATAACAATCCATTTTGATGTTTCTGGGTCAAAACATCCAGAAAACTGTCAGCAGTGATTCCTGTGTCCCTTTCTGATTGTTGCTGGTAGTGTGGTCATACCCAATGCACAATTCTAGTGTTTGAGAACTTCAAAGAAACTTCTCAGTGGACTCTATCCAGCATTCTCTTTTCTCAAATGTAGTGACCCAGAAATTAATAAAGTTGTTGTGATAATGAAGACCAATAATAACCAACTTATTTGCTATTGATTATACTGTTAATAGGTTGATTTAGTTCCTCAAGCTTTTAGTTAGCACTTTCCATGAATTTGAAAAACATCTTTAAGTTATATCAGAAAAAAAGTACACATTTGATCTTATTTCAAATTAGATATAACTTAAAATTACAAAGACCTAATTATAAAGAGACAATAAGACTCCTTCCTTTTGTCTTGAGTATTTTATTCTTCTATGGTCCAGGAATAGAGAGAAAGCCAACTTGTCCCAAAGATCTAACAGCTCTTTGTCCATGAGTCCATAATTTTTTTCCACTATTATTTTTCTCATTAACCAAGGTTTCATGCAAATAATATTCTAGACTCTTGTTAAGTTACAATGACATATCTGTAATATATCTCAGTATCTCCTCTCTGCTCTCAAGGTATTATAACCCTCCAACTTTAGAGATTTAAATATATGCTAATTTGCAAATATTTAAAGTTTTAAAAGTATCTCCACAGTTGAGATTATTCTATAATGATATCAATTAGATAAATAGATAGATAATAGATAAATGATATATAACTTCTCATTTTAAATAGAAATCTTTTTAAATATTACATTTACAAGATTTATCTTAGATATTCTTTAATTATTCAGCCAATGTAGTTTCTGTGAGGCAATTTGCTATCCTAAAATCTCATTAGCCAGTATCATACTGGATGAAGAGTTAGTACCTGGCATGGAGCCTGGTCCGAATTTTTAGCTGGTCTCATTAATCTTATATTCTAGTAAAGAGGACAGATCAACAAACACACAAATAAATGGAGGTGCCCTTCATTGTCTGAATTTAATCCGTCCCAGAAAAACCTATTGGATATTAAGTATTCAGGGTGTAGGGACCTATATTCCACTATGTTTTCTTTGCTTACAACTCCAAGTTTGTGCTTTTTGACCCCCTTCACTCATTTCATCCAACCCCCTCGCTGTTATGTTGTATATATTAGAAATGTAATATATACATTTTATATACATATATAAATATATACATAATGCATTTTGGCCTGTGCTAAGACACCACTAGTTCACACCACTGAGGCATAATTAAACATCAATACAATCATCCACCAAGTACTTTAGTAAAACATACACCACTTAAAACATCAGTGGCCTAGTTACTAAACATTTAATGAAGTCCAAGTCATAGATAGTGGTTCCTTAGTCTAGGATGGTGGCAGTGGAGACAGAGACAAGGAAGTATAGAAGGTGTATTTGATATTGTTTCTGCCCTACAACAGCTTATACTGGAGTCTGAAAAGGTAGTTTGATGCACTGAATCCTGATAGACCAAGTAGACATTGTCTGATTCATGTGAACTATCTCTCTTCAGTCCTCAGGTGGAAGATAGTGAAGGGACAATTCAGTTTGATGGAGAAGGCTATGCGATGGTCAGCCGCCCCATTCGCTGGTACCCCAACATCTCCACAGTCATGTTCAAGTTCCGAACATTTTCCTCAAGTTCGCTCCTGATGTACCTTGCCACAAAAGACCTGGTAAAGATATGCACAGCTTACCTTCCATGGTTGAAATTTTTTGTTTCTTTTTTCTAGGATTCTAATACAAGTATTAGTTACTGTTAAATTATCAATTATTGTTCGAAGGAGTCTGTGACAGCCAGGAGTAAGTGATGCAGATAGCACATATATTTTTTCATTGATAATATTAATTACAGATATAATTGAATTATTACTTATTATCATTATGACTCCCCATATAGCCCTTTAAGAGAAGCACCCAGTAAAGATTACCCCAGTATGGAATCATGAAGGAGTGAAACTTCTTCCTTAGTTTTCTCCTACAGACCTAAGTTGAAAGATGATTCTAAATATGCTCACTGTTTTTTCCAGGTCAATATTTCTTAGTAAACTCTTTCAGGGGACATGCTTTTTAGTCTGCTTAATATGTTTTGAAAAGAACCCACTTTATACTCCTGTCATAAAAGTATACATCTTAGTAATTTAGTTGTGACCATTTGTACCATACTACCATGCCCACAAATATTCACAAGATAGTAATGCCAGTTTTATTTTCAAAATGAAGTTCAACTACCAATCAGTGCATTCAGTAATTTAGCAATAAGGCCCTATTATAAACCCCACAAAGAAAGTGACTACCCATATATCTCTGTGTATCTAATCACTGGTGTATTTTCACTCTACTAATAGAAAGATTTCATGAGTGTAGAGCTCACTGATGGGCACGTAAAAGTCAGCTATGATCTGGGTTCAGGAATGACTTCTGTTGTCAGCAATCAAAACCATAATGATGGGAAATGGAAATCATTCACCCTCTCAAGAATTCAAAAACAAGGTGAGTTTCTATAGTAATAATACACTGTGAGCCTTAATCATCTTCTCCAAAGCTCTCATGTACCTAATCATGAAGAAGACCCTGTCTGTAATTTTAGGTACTCACAAATTCTGTGAAAAATTGATGCAGTCATTTCTTTGGCTTAGATTATAGGTGGTTTATCTTAGACATGACTGATTGAAGAGCCCCATGGTTCTCTGTCATTTTCTTTTGAAACTGAGAGCTTAATTTGAAAGCATAAAATTGTCTTACAACTTGTAAAATTATATCCTGTAGTAGGATTGAAAGGGTTGTGTGCTTTTTTTCCCATCTTCCTTTGCTAAGATGTTTGCTTTAGAAAGGCCCCCAGGTGGAGTTGTAGAGGTTGTTCGGTCACAGCTACCCATCCTTTGTATTTTGAAATGCCAAAAATTTGTGTGTGCAAATAAATGACTAAAAATGATGTAACATTTTCAGGGTTCCAAGACATTTTAAAAACATGTTCCCAAACATTGTCTAATTTGTTCATATCGGCAGGTATTTTGTTCTGGTGTTAGGGAAAGGAAAATGTAGACTTAAACATCACAGATGTATACATATATTGCCACCACCAAGGCAGAGATCCAAATCTGTTAGGTTTAGTGTGCTGCTGTTTTTGTTGAAGTGTAAGTTTCCCAGTTCTGTGTACTGTCACATTGCTAATGCCTGCAAATGAAACTTTGATACTTCTGTTTATATAGTCAGACCTAATTAATTTTGACCATGCCAAAGTCCCATTTCATGGAAACTTACCATAGTTTTTGGACTATAAGATGCACTTTCCCCACCCCCCAATTTGGGAGGAATAATAGTTGTTAATATTACTGTTCAGTTCTGTTTACATTTACATTGGTGAAATATTATGTTATTTATGTTATTAAATATTTTACCACATTTTTTCCTTCAAAATTTTTTCCCTGTTTTCCTCCTCTAAAACCTAGGTATGTCTTATGGTCCAAAAAATATGGTAGTCTAACTTTGCACTGCCCTTCATTCCTGCATTTAACAAATACCTGTCAGGCACCTACTAAGTATCAGGTCGACCAAAATTTCATTTGTAAGATGGCTCTCATAGTACTTAGTTGTCTTTAACTTCATTCGAAAAAATTTTGTTAGATTGTATTGTGACAGCTGTCATATCAGCATGCTTTAAAAAAGAACTTACAAAAATTGAATTTTTCTGTAGCCATTTTAAAATTGAAGATGAAAGAAAATACACAACATTTTCTGTATACCATGCTTTATTATTTCAAGAAAGGTAAAAATTTACCTGAAATGGAAAAAAAAGTTATTTGTGCAGTGTATGGTGCTGTGATATATGGAGAAGTGTATGGAGGAGGTGCTGTGATGGATTGAATGTGTCAAAAGTGATTTGCAAAGTTTCATGCTAGAGATGTCTCACTGTACTGTGCTCCATGGTCAGGTAGACCAGTTGAAGTTCATAGCAATCAAATGAGACATTAATTGAGAATAATCAACATTATACCACATTGGAGATAGCCAACATACTCAACATACCTGAATCAATAAAGTTACTGGTGTAAATGAAAAATATATCTTTTATTTTATAGAAAAAAAAACATATGGACTTTTTGGCCAAGCCAATATTATACAGGAACTAAATAAAGTGTATGACAAGTTCTTAACTTCAAGGAGCTTATAGTCTGGTGGGGCAATAGGGGAGCAAATCAGTGGTTATTGGACAGAAAGCTAATTGCTGTGTAGAGATATGTCTAGCAGGCTAGGAATCTCAGAAGACAGGGACATTTAAGTCAAGCAGGGAGGTCAGAGCCCAGCGGAATACCCCTGAGGTGCAGTCAGAAGTGGAGGAGTTCGCTGAGGGAAAAGCATCGTTTAACATTTCAGAGAAGTAAAGTGAGAGTCTGGAGTACCTCAGAGAGCATGATACAAAATACATCATTTTCCAGCTGCTTTTCCCTGGAATATGAAACTCTGGAGAAACCCCTTTTTGTATAAAAACTGGTTGTGCATGTGTATACGTTGGAATACTGCTCAATATATTGTGCCCATATAAGAGAGACATAGTGCACGTTGCGTGTTGGAGGTTCTGCATAGTCAAGACAATGTTTAACTCTGTTTGACCCAACATGTCCCAAACATCTTTGATTGCCAGAATCCCTCCGTTCCTACGATCTTTGCATTCTGCTGGACACACTGGGGGAAATGCTTTAGTAACTACAAGTAAATCCACAGGCTAACAGGATAGATGTGGATGTGAAATTATTAAAGGGGAAGAGAGATACAGAGCCAGTTTGTAAAGGGTCCTATAAAATAAGCTAATGAGTTTCAAGTTTATTGTGAAAGCTATAGAGACATACTAAGAGTTTTAGTCAAGGGTATGACACCATCACACCATCAGATTTGTGCTTTAGAACTGTTTCTTTAGCAGCAATTCAGCAGATAGATTTGTGACAGTTTGGGATGCTGCTGCAGTCTGCAGTAAAGCTGGTGGAGAATGAGGAGAAGGAAACCAGGAGCATGAAGAGGAAAGAATGGAGTAAAAAGATATTAAGCATCTTAAAACTAAAGAGCTGCATGATATACTCAATGTGAATGCTGTCAACTTATCAAGACAATTTATCAAGAATGATTCCTTTTTTGTTTGTTTTGTTTTTGTTTAAATAACAAAAATATGGCTGTACCATTGACCAAGCTGTTGGTTACAGAAAAATGAATAGGTTTTCTGGAAGACATGCTGAGTTCTATGTTGGACATGTTGTGTTAAAGGTAGTAGTATTCTCATCATCTTTCGCAGCCTAGGGGAAGCTGTGTAATGAAACGGGCAGGCAATTAGCCGTGTGTATCTGAGGATCGGCAGAGCTCTGGAGAGAGAGGAGTAACTAGGAACCATCATCGTGTTTTCCACAGTTGTAGCTGAATGTGGATGAGAAAAACCAAGCTGACATATCTAGAATACGATGACCCAAAGCCCCAGAGCCAACAGCAGTATTGAAGCAGTACAGCAAAGGGAGATTCCACAAAGGGGGCTGTAAAGAAATAAATGGAGAAAGGAGAAAAGAAGGAAGGTAGACTTTCCGTAGGTCAAACTGGAGGCAGAGTGACTAATTAGTTCAATTGTAGTCCAGGCTGAAGGTGAATGATGGCCTCAAACAGGAGTTGCAGTGAGATATGACACTAGGGAAATGAAAAATAAACCCACGATGTGGCAGCTTCTATACAGTTATTAGAGTTTCTAAAATGAAAAGGACTGGCCATACCCAGGCCTGGCAAGGATGTGGAGCAGCTGGAATTCTTCAGCACTGCTGACAAGGACATAAAGTGCTACAGCCACATCAAAAAAACAAGTTGGCAGTTTCTTAAAAGGTTAAATATATACCTATCATATGAACCATCCTAAGTGTTATCCAGGACACATGGAAGCATGTATTCATACAAAGACTTGTCTTGTTCCAGAATGTTCACAGTACCATTATTCGTGATGCTCAAAATTTTTTTTTAAAAAACTCAAGCATCCATCAACAAGTGAATGGGTCTACAAACTCCCACACAATGGCATAGTATCTGGCAACAAAAATAATGAACTTAATGTATATATAACATGGATGAACCATAAAGCAGACAAGAAAGAGTACATTCGTGTAAAATTATATAGAAAATGCAAACTAACCTATAGTCACAGAAAGCATGGTGATGATTTCATGGATATACATATTTTTAAAAATGTCAAATTATATACTTTAAACATGAACAAATTGTACCATGTCAATTCTACTTTGGTAAAACTGTGTTTTAGATAGGACAGCTATGACAGTTATTTAGAAAATGAAATTAATAGCCCTGTTTTTGATTGATTAGACGTGGAATGGTGGGAGAAAGTCAGGATGACCACAGCTTAAAAGATTAAGTGGGATGGGGGGCAGCCATAGTGCCCCCCATCCCACAAAATAAAATAAATAATACAGATTTTGGAATAAAAAGATCTTTTGATTCGGAATATGTTTAGTTTGAAGTTCAAGGAGGTAGGTGTACAGATGATGTGGCCTCACCTGTTGAATGTGAATTTTTAGGCAAAAATCAAGTTTAGGCATGTATGTATTTGAGTTGTTACCATATGGGAAGCAGATATAAACTTGAGGATACCTAGAAAGCTAAAACCTGAGAAGTGGCCCAATGATGGCACGTTAGGGAACATAAACATTTCAGAAGTGTTCAGAGAAATAGGGCCTGGGAAGGGGACTGAGATTGGGGAGGAAGGGCAGGGAAGCTGGAGAGTTTGATATTGTGGAAGCCAAAAGAAGAAACTTTCTAGAAGGAAGGAATTTAACAATATCAAATGCTGCAGAGATGTGGACCAAGGACAGGAGGACCTGTTGGGCTTGTTGGATGTGGGGAGGTCACTTGGATTTGGGCAAGATCAGATTCCATGGGTAGGATGGGGGTGGGAATTCAAACAAGGCTGCAGATAGGTGGGTCCTTGCTCCTGTTCAGTGACCAGGTTAGTTGTTTTATGTGAATCGTTCTCTGCTAGTTGGTAAAAGTACTGTCCCTTGAAATTCAAATGCTTCCTTCAGTAGGCATTCCCTGCCTCCGAGAGTCACTTAGTAGAACCACAGTCCACTACCGGTAAAAGTTTGCCAGGTCCCACAAGTGCATTCAGATGGACAAGACATATGACTACGAAAGATCATTTGGGCTTCCAATGGACTCAGAGAGAAGGAAGAAATTACCAAAGTAAAACCAACTTGTTCATAATGACTCCGCATTGATTGTAAAATGCTAGTTAGGTCATTACTATGTGTCTAGTAGTTAATAAAACCCTTATTTCCCTGCTTACCCATAAATGATGTCTGAACTCATCAACACTAAAATTTTATGTTAATAGCTATTCTGTAAGGGAAAGAAGTAGGGCAAGAAGTAAATGCAAGTGTTGGCATTTCAATGCAGTAACCATTTCATCACTAGCACTCATGAAGGAGAGAGTCTTTCCTCCAAATCAGTAAAACTGTGCCAACCTATGTCTCTCTGCCAGAGTTAATGCTTCAGTTCCATTGTGTTTCTGCTCTTTAATCAGTTCTTAGAATGACTTCTAAAAATGCATATGTTCACTCAGGAATAAGAAGGAAAAGTACCTCCAGTCACTGGCTTGCCTGAGATAGAGGCAAAATCTCATTTTCACGGACGCCATTAGAATATGTACCAGGTCTGTAGAAAGAGGCTATCTTTGTGTTCCAAGCAACAGCCCAGAATGAAAACTTTGTAGATCTGAATAAAAAGGAATATGTATGAAAAAGTCTTGAAAACAGTTTTTTTAATTTTAGTAACCAGCCAGGTCAAAAATATATGTGCGTATGAAGTGAATTTGTGTATAATCATAATTAGATTTTAAAATCATAATTTGCTAAATATTCTTAATAAGACAATTATTTTTTAGAATTTTTGTTGTCTGTTTTTATAAAACTCTGCTTTGAGAATATGAGGTCTTAGTAAAGTTTGGGTATTTTATTTTGGCCATTTTTAAAGGCAGTTATGTTTGGTTTTATTGAAGAGACTTCCATTTGGAATTGAAGGGCGACAGATTACAATGGAATTTTGGAGTGTAATACTTTGTTTTCCAAATAACGCTACTCTAAAAGATGATGAGTTGAGAGAAAGTAATAATAGTCCATGGTCAAGTAAATGTAGCAAATACTTCTTTCTTGCTGTGTGTGTCCCTGCTGGAGCATTACGTTTCATATCAGCACATTGAAAGATCTGGGTGGTCATAAAACTAAGACATATGTTTATTTTTCTCAACCCAGTGTTTATTATATTTACTTGAACTGGGAACATTCAAGAAACTAGCTTTCCAAAGAATAAACATTTAGAAATACCATTATAATCCATCTGGTTCAAATGGCTATTTTCAGACCCTTGCTACTTCAGATCCTATACTAAGCAAAGATCTGGAGGGCAGAGCTGTCATGTTAATAAACTGATGTATCAATATGCATCAAAGGGCCAAAATACAGGACATGAAGCAGTTAAAGTCTGGGCCTAAGCAAATATTATGGTGAGGAAGCACATTATTCAGGAAGAGTCTGGCTTGACTCTTCAGAATAAAGGGGGAAAATCAATGAGAGAAGGAGTTTTTATCTACTTGCTGAAGAAAGCAGTTTCAACAGGGAAGTGCCGGTCTTTTTCCCTTTTTCTATTTCTGAATTTTCATACTCATTATATTTGAAACACCTTTAAGACCTGAGAGAAAACAACAAGGCATGAAGACCGTACCTCTCTCACAACGCTCAGCATCCTTCATCTAAAATGTAATTTGCGATGGAAGTGGACCCCATCATCTTGCAAAACCAGACACTTTGGTGCTCGACTGTCCCACCCACATACTTGTGGGTGGGCCAAAGCCCCAGCACTTCTGTGGAAACTGAAGTACAGAAGGAGCCACAGATTCAGTATATTAATAATATAACTCCTAATGATACAGTTATCTTACTATTAGTTAATTATCTTTATTTTTTAACTAATCTATACTACAGAAAACTATGTCAAATGTTTCTTTGACATTCACCTATCAAAACTTCTTCTTTTTATTGATTGGTTAGCCTTCATTTATGTTCAAAATATTATTTTCACCCTCTCCTTGTGAATAGTTTAATAATGTATTTCATTGATGTTTTTGTTTCTGTAATTATTAAATAGTCGTATGTAGTAAAAATGCTTGAGAAAGACAATGTTAATCTGAGAATTAAAGTAAATTTATCTTGAAGTAACAGCGGTGATATAGATGTGGTTGGTATTGCTCAAATAAAATGTTAAATTTCCTCTCTCTTTTACAGCCAACGTATCAATTATAGATATAGACACTAACCAGGAGGAGAACATAGCAACTTCATCTCCTGGAAATAACTTTGGTCTTGACTTGAAAGCAGATGACAAAATATATTTTGGTGGTCTGCCAACACTGAGAAACTTGAGGTAATTTAGTATTTACTCAGAACTAAAGACTAAAGCTTAATTAAGTGGCCACTGTGCTGACTGAAGCTCTGCAGTTTAATTACAACAGGAATATCATATAATCTTTTTTTCCGTAATGTCATATAATCTTTTTTCTGTAATATAATATAATCCTTTTTCTGTAATATCATATAAGCTTTAGCTGCAGAAAGATGTAATTAAAAAAAATCATGTTGCCTGTTAGAAGACCAGGATTGAGAACCCAGAGGAGTAACTTGATATCTTTGTTAAAGATGGACAAGAATAACTCTTGTCCTTATATCCACCTGATGGAGAGAATCATAGAAGTAATTAAAGGTGGAAACTACAGTTGAGTGTGGATCTTGTCATTGCTGTTCCCCTTGCACATCCACTGGAGAGAATGACACACTGACATTGCTTAGTGTTCTGAAAATTAGTGTTCTATGATGCTGTGAGTAGAGCCTATTTTATTACTAAGCACTGGCATGATCATGGGTGTTGGACTTTCCCATATGCCTAATGTGAAAGCTATAGTAGTTATCCTCACGCCATGCCAACATTTTTTTTAATTTCACGTGTTTTTTAGATTGTGGGATGGGAAGATGTGTTGATCTCATAATTTAGTTAGTTCAAAAAATAAATACGAGTAATCAAAAAATGTTAGAAAGTATTTCACATGGTATTTAATTTACTGCTTGTTATAAAAAACATAAGAAATAAAAGTTATAGAGTAGTTGGTGCTTAATAAATGTTCATTGAATTTAATTAAAATGGGATGAATTGGTATGGTTAAACCATTTACTACAAATACAGACTAACATGTTTTTAATTTTTGTATTGTTTTGTTTAGTTAGTTTTTAATGGTTAAAAAAGTCCTGTTTACCTGTTACTACTCTAAAAAGACATGTTACCTTTGGAATAATCTAAGAATAAGTGAAATGTATGGTGGTGAATTATCCCCATATTGTCCAAATGGGCGATGGAACTTCAGTCTCTTTTTATTATATCTGGCATGCAGACTTCTCCCCATACCTAAACTCGCACACCAGACAACTGCCTAATTACCAGTCTTTCGAGGGTATAACTTGATAAGCTGTGTGGTGCACATTAGCTGGTTCTGCATTTGTCTACATTATAAGGTTTTTGTGTCAGAAATACAGATTTAAAGTGCCTCATCAGAAAAATCATTGCAGATCAAATGTATTTGAGCAGTGGCATAGTTACCAATCATTCAACACGCATTTGGTAAGCATCCGCTCAGGCAACCAGATAAATACTAGGAACCCAGCAGTTGTTCAAATCTAAGATTTACTTTGCAAGATCATAAACTCCAGATGAGTGAATTAAATATATGTAGTCAGAATAAGGCTATCCAAACATAGCTTCATTTATTCTAGTAAAGACTTGCTTTAAAGTACCATGAAGTGATTTTTAAGAATTATCTGCAAAGATGTATATGTGAGCTTCATGGAGATGAGTAGGTGTTAGTTTCCAGACTACATAGCTAATGAGTCTCTATTACTGAAATGTTTTTACTTTCACAATACGGCAGTTCATAAATATAATATTTCCGTGGCATGGCACATCATTTCAGAACAATCTTTTGACATACATTTGTGACTCAAAGAGTCATGCATTCATAGTTAGGTGCCATTTTGCCCACAGACAGGACCTTAATATATTAAAATTAAAGGATGTGGTAAACATAAAGTATTTTTACATGTGTTAAGTTCAAGTTTTGAAGGGACAATGTTTACATATTACTCATAAGTACTACAGCACAGCAACATGCATTTTTCTATTCATAAGACTGAGTACTTTAAAAGCTCATATTCCAAAATACAAATTTTCCAAGAGAATAGTGTGAGAAATGGTCATATTTAGATTCTAATTACACTGTGGCCAAGGGCGTAAATCTGTTTTCTGTTCTGATGATTTTCAAATTCCTTTAACAATCCCTGTGAGATGCTTTTCAGAAAGATTTATGATTGAAGTTTATTTTACTAAATGAAAATGCAATTATAAATAAATTGTGTGTTTTTTTTCTCTTTCCTTTGACCTAGTATGAAAGCAAGGTAAAATTTAAATTTATGCATGCTGCCTTCAAGTGCATGGGTTGGGTAAATGTGGCTTCTTAGATAAAGCGGCAGTGCAGAATCAGAGCAACAGCTATGCAGCTTTATTCATAGGACATTTCATGAGCAAGTAATGCATCCTGAAATAGTTCACATGCTGCCCTTTGCTCGCAAAGACGCTGTTGCTTACCCATCATCAACTGGGCTGCGAGTGGACTTGTTTCACCTGCCAAAATGACGAATTTGCACTGCTTATTTGTTCCACCGCCCACGCACAGCGCCCCCTGGTGCCCACACTCAGCAACACACACGCGAAGGGCTGCTGGTCAGGTTTATGGACAGAATCTAATTATTAAGAGAACAAGCCATTCTCTTGGGTTGACCCCCAGATTCTGTTTAGTTTCCGTAGTACCATGCTGTCTGCTGAACAATCAGTCCGTGCTTCCACATGCTTACCATTGCCTTGTTGCTTTTTGCAAGCCTGCACACCTGTAAACATTTACGTGGCCCTTACACCTCTTGGCAAAACTGCTTATTTATTGCAGTGTTTATTTAGAATTAGCCCTGGAGTCAGATAAAAAGAATCTCTGGAAATACTGTTTACTACAAGTGTTGCATTAATAGTGAAGCAGTTTTTAAAAAGGAGATTCTCAGGAGCATTTTAATTCTTATTTGCAGAGAGGTGTTAGTGTAAAAGCTGTGAGCAGCAGACCCCTAGACCCCCATCAGTGGCCCATCCAACCCCAGGAATGTGCAGGTTGGCTCACGCTGGCTAAAACAGTCTGGCGTTTGGTATTTTTAAAAAGGAGATCGTGAAGATGAACCGATCCAAGAAACGTTTTAAGCAAAAACTAGACTTTTAATACCAGAAACTAGAATATGTAGAAATGAAAGTATAAAAATAAATGACCTGTTTCATCATGATACAGTAGTGAGACCAGCCCAACTGTTTGCTGAGAAGGTTAAGAGGCCAAGGCTGGTGTTAATGGAAATACATACTAATAAAACTGTGGAATGACACTGTATAGCTTTGTCATTTCATCTTTGAGGCAAACGGAGGAAACAGAGGTCTGTGGTTACCATTGGGAGTCTGATCACTATATGCAGTCATTTACCCCCCATGATGTCCATAACACGGAGCCTGCTAAATCATGGTATTTTGAAATGGTTCTTGTGTTTCCATGAAACAATGAACTACATAACTTTTAGGAGTGATTTTCTGGTTGATAAGACCTCTGAAAAACTGTGATTAAATCAGTCTTCCTCTGAAAGGGAAATGAGGAAACAAATGAACACTGCGAAAGAAACCCACACCTTCCCTCCCATTCTACAGCAAGAATACAAGCAAGATCCTCACCCTCCATCTGGGCACGTTCTACAAGATAACCAACTAACAGAACAAGAGGGGAAGACCTTAAGAACAAGGGGAAATGATCAAAGGAAATAAAGCAGTTCCAGAGGGAGTAAAAAAAGAAAAATAAAACAGAACAAATACCTGGCAGGATATCAAGCACCCGATACACCTGCCAGAGTCTGACTTGCTCCCCACCTGCTTTTCCTCATGCCTGTGTCCTTTTTATTAAGACAAAAAGGGAATCCTGGCATCACTGAACAATGTGCAGGGAATTAATTATTATCCTATTAATTATAATATTTTGGTATTGATTGGACAGCTTTTAAAGATGCAAAAAGGTTGGTTTTTTTTCTATTACCATAGATCTGCACTATTCCATGTGGTAGGCACTAACCACAGTGGCTTTTTAACTTTAAAATAAATAAAATGAAATAAGGATAATTAGTTTCTCCTTCACACAAGCTACGTTTCAAGTGCTGATAGCTACGTGTGACTAGTAACTACTGACTGAACACTGCAGAACTCCAATATAGAATAAGAATTGGGGGGGAGGGATCAATCTGTAAATGCAATTTTAAAGTATCATTTTTAAGACTATGTAATCCAAAAGACTGTTTCTTAGGCTTTTAGTTAAAAAGTTTTAAAGAGAAATATAATATTATCTTATTTTTTAGCTACAACCCTGTCCACCAAAAAAAGTCAAAATGATAGAAATATTTTATTTTTAAAATAAATGTTTCCAGATATTTCTTCCTAAATTTCAAGCAATATTTTATTTAACATTTGGGGGATGTGGTTTAATTGTACTGCTTCCACAACCATCTACTCTTTGGGGAAAAAATAAATACAGTTCCTTATGCATATGAAGAATGAAAGAAGTCAGTTGGTTCCTGTACCTTGTAGTATTTAAATGCAGTAGGTAAGATAATTTTTTAAAGGACAGGAAGACTAATTAGCTAAAGACTCCTTCTCTAAAATTAGTCTAATTTTAGACTAATTAGCTAAAATTCACTTTATCCGAGCAGTAGAAAAATGGAAGAAGCATAGTTTGCTGGGGACATGTGCACACGCGTGCACAGCGTGAGAGATGATGCCTGCCTGTCTGTCAGTCAGCTCTATGTGGCTTGTGTCCAGTAGTCACAGACACTGCACTGCCCTTGACCTACTAATGTTGTTTTTGTTTTCCATGTAACTTTTCTACAGGCCAGAAGTAAATTTGAAGAAATATTCTGGCTGCCTCAAAGATATCGAAATTTCGAGAACACCGTATAATATACTCAGCAGCCCTGACTATGTCGGCGTTACCAAAGGATGTTCGCTGGAGGTCGGTTTGTGTATCTTGGCTTCCTGAACACATTCGCATCAGATTTCATCTACTTAGTTTGGGTGCTCTTACACAGACCAGTCCCTCCTTAATGTGTTTCAAATTCCTACTGACCCTAGTCTAGGCTGTATGTGGATGACAAAGGAATATTGAAGTACTTCCGTAAATTCCTGTGATCTACCAAACTTAGGAAATGGTATTATGAAGACCCAAAAGTGCGAGCCAATTTCCCCCGTGTGTAGTACTTTAAAGAGTGTACTTTTAATATTCATCTCTTTTATGGTTCTCTCTGCCTTTCCAACACTACTTTCCCCTTTTCTTTATATTTGTCATCTCTTTTAGATTTATTTTATCTTTATAAATTATATATAACTTTTCTGGAATGTGTTAGTTTACACAAATAGCTGCTAATAATTTACACCCTAATCATTAGTGCGTAGCATCTTGTCCATAGCTTAGAAGTCAGACCTCCTTGTCTTTGAAAATGGCAGAGACTGGAAACTGTATGCAAAGTCTTATTTTTGACATGAATGCAAAGCCTCTTGATATCAGCCACCTTCAGTGTCTTTTCTTTGTTGCCAAAGCAACCCAGCAGCCCCCTGATTCCGCTTCACAATTCTGCCTTGATTTGTCTATAGGGGCTAACCCATAGGAGAGAAAAACCTAGGTTCCAGATCTGCTATAGGCTATTAAAATATCTATAGGCAAGAAGCCGATGGCCATTAGCAAATATTAGTAAGAATTTTATGGGAATTCCAAAAGTGATGAGTTTGTTTACAAAAAAAATGTTAAGTATATCAATCTTATAAAAATTTTAACTGCCTTCATATGACACAACTCAAGCTTCCTCTAATTAAGATTATTTTATAGCATTTTGATGGGAAACGAAGAGAGAACAGGGAAAAAGAACAGGGGGATCCACCACTGAGCCATCAGGTTTAACGACTGGAACAGAACTTTCAGGGCCTTCATTGTGCACAGAGGTGGGATCCGATTTGGAATTAGCCATGGACAGCCGCCCTGAGGAGCCTGAGAATAAGGGGAAAGGAAATGCAAACAGGATTGAATCTCTAAGAATCCATACTAGGCTCTTAAAGAAAGTTTTACAGGGAGTTTTAATCTTCCAAAGGCTAACGCTCATTCACATGCAAAAGATATACATGTGATGATGGAAAACTGTTCAGAAAATGAATGCCTTGTAGGTGTGGAAACGATGATTCTGTAAAGGCACTTTTCTGTAGCCAGGAATTATTTTGCAACTAAAATATGAGGTACAAACTTGATGTGGATAAATATTGAAAAGTCTGCACAGTACTTTTATCTGAACTACCTAAAACTTTATGATTTGAAAATTGGAATGGAAAACAGATGATATATTTTACAATACTTATGTCACTTCACTGGGACAAATACCCTGCATTAAAGGATCCTTACTTTTACTCCAGCAAAATCCAGGACTTTTAAAATGAGCATCTTAAGCACTCTAAATTGCCAACTACATGGACTGGCTTAAATAAATCCTAGCACATTTGTAAATGGAATGTCCTGCTGTCATTAAAGATGATGACCAGGTCTGTGTTTACTGGCAGAAAGTTATCCTCCACATATGTAATGAAAAAAAGTTACAGATGAGTGTGCCTGTCATGATTCAGTTTAAATAGAGAGAGGAGGAGAGAGGAAGTGGGCAAAGTTGTGAAAGATGAAAGAATGCACGCCTGGATGAGTGAATAAATGAACAAATGATAAAAAACTATATTCTCCTACACAGCTTTGGGGTTTTTAACTTATCTCCTTCATACTGTGTTGCTGTCTCGAATGTTACTGTTTTAATTTTATAATCAGCAAGGTCAATGATACGACTTTCATTTTGAGAAGAAAACTGTACTATGAAATATTTGGTTTATTTATTCCAAAGATTTATATTTTATCTAATTTTTAAAATTCTTCTAGAATGTATTGATACATTTGATAGCAATGAACCTTTTTACCTGGGGTTCCCCACTGAGGAGGAACACAGAGCAAGGACATGGTCATAGTCAGGTATAAAATATAAACAAATAGTTGATAGATGATATTCTTGAGGTGAATTGGTTTTTATTTATTTTTATTTTTTAAAGATTTTATTTTATTTATCTTTAGAAGGGAAGGGAAGAAGAGAGGGAGAGAAATATGTATGGTTGCCTCTCAGTCATCCCCTGCTGGGAATTGGCCTGCAACCCAGGCATGTGCCCTGACTGAGAATCAACCACGGTTGTTTGGTTCGCAGGCCCAGTGCTCAATTCACTGAGCTACGCCAGCCAGGAGGTTAATTGTTTTAAAGGAAAATTTAGCAAGATAAACGTAAACCAAAAGAAAATTTACCTAGCAGTAATAACCTTCTATATTTTAATTCAAAAGTTCTAGATAGAAACAGAGGCCAGAATTTTTATTTTAACCCAAGCGGCCCAGAAAATTTAAGTTAGAGCTGGAAATGGTATTTCTTTGGTTGCTCTTAAGCTCTGCATGTGACTGTGGATTTCCAGTCTTTCAAAAACTATCATGTGTTTCATCACATTGAGTACACTGAGGAGAGTTAGTAAGATGGAGAAATTAATTTAAATTTTCATTGTTAATGTTCTCTTCTCTTTTCTCCTTTTTGCTACAGAATGTTTACACAGTTAGCTTCCCCAAGCCTGGTTTTGTGGAGCTGGCCCCTGTACCAATTGATGTGGGGACAGAAATCAACCTGTCCTTCAGCACTAAAAACGAGTCTGGGATCATTCTCTTGGGAAGTGGAGGGACACCAGTGCCACCTCGGAGAAAACGAAGGCAAACTGGACAGGTATTCCCACACCTAGTTAGTAATGCATTTTACCTAATGTGTATACAAAACAGTCCATCTATAAAGAGCTTGGTGAGGCATTGAGGGTTTATAAATTGCTCTTAATCTTTAGATTTGCATTCTTTATTTCCACTATCATCTTCTTTGGACAATTATCTCCACTAAGATTTTCCTTTTGGTCAATTCCAGGTGCATTCACACTTGTAGTATTTGTAGATGTGTTTTATATGGGTTTATCATGTGTATACATAAAGAAAAAAATGAAAATATATTTAAATTATATTAATTTCTTGTCTTTAAGTCCAGTTCCTTATCAGATCCATAGATATCTACTTAGGGTCCTTTCAATTTAGATTTCTTCTAGGATCAGTTCCCCAGTATCCTTAGCCAACAGGATGCATCCTATTGGAGCCTGACCTGCTCCCCCCTGTTCAGATGCAGAGAAGGCAGAGAATGACCTGAGGTAGGAGAGGCAGACAGAGCTCAGTCTCCCTCGTGACGTAACACAGTGTCTATTCGTGAGGCTGTAAGCTTCAATTTTCATACACCCTAGTGTCCAATTCTGTTAAAAGCTACCTCTTAGTTGCCCAAATCTATGCACCATAAATCCTTACTCTCTCGATGCTCCTTCACTGCTTTTAATCATATTCCTTTAAATGGCAACTATTGTCCCCACTATGTAGTACAGTGAAGTCATCATTGTTCACGCGTGTGCATTATAGTCCACTGTNTGTTTTATATGGGTTTATCATGTGTATACATAAAGAAAAAAATGAAAATATATTTAAATTATATTAATTTCTTGTCTTTAAGTCCAGTTCCTTATCAGATCCATAGATATCTACTTAGGGTCCTTTCAA
This sequence comes from Sturnira hondurensis, assembly GCF_014824575.4. Lineage (NCBI taxonomy): Eukaryota > Metazoa > Chordata > Mammalia > Chiroptera > Phyllostomidae > Sturnira > Sturnira hondurensis. The sequence continues at coordinate 8,624,956 of NW_028077105.1, read as the reverse complement.
TTTAGATTTCTTCTAGGATCAGTTCCCCAGTATCCTTAGCCAACAGGATGCATCCTATTGGAGCCTGACCTGCTCCCCCCTGTTCAGATGCAGAGAAGGCAGAGAATGACCTGAGGTAGGAGAGGCAGACAGAGCTCAGTCTCCCTCGTGACGTAACACAGTGTCTATTCGTGAGGCTGTAAGCTTCAATTTTCATACACCCTAGTGTCCAATTCTGTTAAAAGCTACCTCTTAGTTGCCCAAATCTATGCACCATAAATCCTTACTCTCTCGATGCTCCTTCACTGCTTTTAATCATATTCCTTTAAACGGCAACTATTGTCCCCACTATGTAGTACAGTGAAGTCATCATTGTTCATGCATGTGCATTACAGTCCACTGTCCTTGGCTGCCAGGTTACATTGGTGTCATATAAACCATTCTCATCATATTATTAATGACTAGACTTTTCCCAGACAGACCTCATATATGTATTCTTATTTTATATATGTAGATATTCCTATTATATATATCCCCATTATGTACAGATATGTATATAGTCATTCCCAAGAATATTATTCAGCCAAATAAGAATGAGATTTTGTCATTTACAACAACATAGATGGACCTTGAGAGCATTATGCTAAGAAGTAAGAAAGAAAGACAAATATATTATCTCACTTATATGCTGGATCGAAACAAAATCAACACAAAAACGCAAAGATACAGAGAATGGTGTTTGCCAGAGGCAGGGGTGGAGGGCCGGTGAAATGGGCGGAGGGGGTTCCGAGGTACGAACTCCCAGTTATGAAACGACTAAGTCGTGGGGATGTCCTGCACAGCGTGGCAAGTGTAGGGAGTGACCCTGTGTTGCATATTTGAAAATTGGTAAGAGAGTAGAGCTTCAAAGTTCTCATCACACCAGACAAATTCTGTAACTGTGTGGTAATTAATGTTAACTAGACTTGCTGTGGCCATCATTTCACAGTAATAGAGAAATAGGAAATCATTACGTTGTATGTGTTGTATGTCAACTACGCCTCAATTAAAGACAAAGGAAAGGAAGAGAGAGATGCTCTCTCCTGGGCACCTGTATTCATTCTCTCAGTGTAGGTGCCCAGGAGAGGCCTTGTGAGAGCCCAATGAGAAGGTGACCATCTGCCAACCAGAAAGAGGGTTCTCACTGCCACCTGACCATGGTGGCACCACAGTCTCTGACTTCCAGACTCTAGAACTATGAGAAAATGAATTTCTATTGTTTAAGCCAACGAATAATAATACCAATTTTTAAAAAGCAAGGAAATGAAATTCACGTTAGTGGTTACCTCTAACTACTAACTCAGAGAAACTCAGAGAAGATGCAAAAGTATTGCTTTTTTAACCTAAATGGTAGATTTTCAGGTATTCACTGAATTGTAAATTGTGCTGTATGTACCTTACATTATGAGAAATCTATTGAGTGGTCATAATAAAAATAGTTTTCTAAGAATAAGAGAAGAAAAAAGTGTTATTCTATCTCATTCCTCACTGCTCATAAGCACTGAATATATAAAAATATAAATGTACTCAAATTCTTTATCTTTTAATCCTGAAAAGTAAAATTCTTTTCTCACTATTTCAAATCATCAACTAGTTATAACGAGAGAAACAGATCAAAGATTCTGAAATACATCTCTGCTGAAGGATATTTGTCAAATAGTTAAGCACCAACCTATTGGCTCCAATGGCTCCTCATCGGTACTAAACAAATGGACCTGAATCACCAGCTTTCAGGATAATCCTTAAAATAGAAATGATCCTGTTAAAACAATTAAAATGAAACAATATAAAGTACTATAGTAGAAAGTAAATGAAAAATTACATGTTAATGTTTCAATATTTTGATGATAATGTACATTTAGCTAATAAAATCTCCTAATAAACTCTATCTGAAAGAGGAATCAATGTTAAATAGTTCATGTCTATCACAGACTCAATGCTGGTTCCATTGACATATTTTATTTTTTCTAAGCTAACAGTTTTGCTGCCCGTAGGGTTTTTTGTGACTATAATCTGCTAGCGGGGCTCAAGACACCAAACAATCAATCAGCTAAGAAGGTTTTAATTGAGTGAGTAGCTTGCAGTAGCCCCTTTGATGGATGGTGAGTACTGATCCCATCCTCTGGACATTTTGTGTTGGACACACAGCTGTAGAGACAATTTAGTCAATCAGTGGAGAATAGATGTTTGACTGAACGATTTCCACCAGCACAGGTGACTCGTGGAGGACCAAGTGATCATTGTGTAGCAAGTGGCCCCGTGCTCCACGAGAAAGGGTGCACACGTGGAATCAGCTCTGGGGACGAGGACTGCATTCAAGCTCCGTGGGGTTCCTAATCTGATCTCAAAGCCATGCTGGTTGCCATAGCAACAGTAGCACGAAGAAAGCAGGCATGTTTGTAGATAGAAAAATTGTCTTCCTTCTTTCTGAATGAGGGAGACAAGTTACATATTGGTGATAGCAATCTATTCCACCAGCTCAGAGAACAAATTGAAGTCTAAGCATTCAAAATGCCATGAGGTTGGGAGTCAGACCTGATTTCCAGAAGCTGGCTGCCCACTTGTGAATATAAGGAAGAGGGATTTTTGTTAACACCCTTTGATTCCTGGTGGGTTCTGTGAGATAGAGACCCAATGCAAACATAGCTGTTACCTTCAGCATTGCCGATCTTCTTTGGAGAGTGTGCTATATTATTACACCCACTTTCCACATCAACTAACAGGCAAAAACGGTAAATGATTAAAAAACTATTTCCCGCTGCTTTAAATACTGTGTTTCAGAAAATATTGAATCTTAACTTCTCCAGCAAGATTTCCTAGCAGATGAATGTGTGGTTCTGTCAGAGAACTCTAATGCTAGGTCATGGATGAGATTCCTCTTTAATCTTGAATGACCGTTTTGCCATTCCAGGCCTATTATGCGATATTCCTGAACAAGGGCCGTCTGGAAGTACATCTCTCCACAGGCGCACGAACAATGAGGAAAATTGTCATCAAACCAGAGCCAAGCCTGTTTCACGACGGGAGAGAACATTCTGTTCATGTGGAGAGAACTAGAGGGTAACAATAGCCCTAGCAAACCTCCTGGGGTAACTAACACAAACTCCTGTGCAGCGTTAGTCTCTGGCTGGGCCTCTGTGTGCACGGACATATGACGCACTGCCGAACTATCGAGTAGCTTAATTTCTTCTTTACATTTTGCACTTCAGAAACCTCATTTACCCTGGCCCTGAGGAGTTCTACTCTTAACATATTTATTCCGTGCCATTCCCCTCTCCACCTTGGGAAAAAGCTAATGTATCTTCTGAAGCTATAGATAAGAAAACCCTCCCTCTGCACCTCTCAAATGTTCTCTTCTCACATAAGGTGTATGCACACAGTGAAACACACAGAACAGCTCAGCTGGAGCCAGCAGCCTTTGGCAGCTGCGATTTCATTCAGGTTCCAAAGCGGTTACGGCAGCTGCTTAGAAACCTGCCACAGATACAGCACGTGCAGCAGATGCAGGGCCTAGTGAGCAGTGTTGTGTGCATGCCTCACCCCTGGCCCCCTCCAGGGTGTGTGGGGTCCCTGCAATGTGGCTTCTTGAGGGAGCAGAGGTGAGGGAGGGAAAGGAAAGTCTGCTGTCCCACCATCCTTGCACGGAGGCAGACCCGCGACAGCGCTTGCTTCCCAGCCCTGAGTCAGAGAACTGGACAGAACAGTGCTATAAGCTGGCCTCTCATTTCTTCAGAAAGCTTAGTACTTACTCTATTGGAAAAGTCATCTGGTTTTTTTTTCATCCAAATGTTGTATGACAACTCACAGTGGTGATTTGTTTAGTAGGAAAGTCAGAGAAAAAGAATGCAGAAGCCCAGAGACATGAGACTTTCAAACCAGCAATCCCCTTGTGAGAATGAAAGCATAGAAAAGGAAAATCACATCTGATGAAACCTCAGGACACAGAGAACAGTTTCAGATACAGCAACAGTATGCATAGGTAGCAATAGTTCAAGTAAACTATTCTATAATCAAAGACCTACATTTTCTAATTATCCTCTTGTGTAGATAACAGCTTCAATAAGTATTCAGAATTCCCTCTCTTCTAAGTAAATCATAAAGCTTTCCTAGGCTCATTTTTTCATTATTATATAGAGCCTCAAGTTGTGAGCTGAATAAATGCTAGGCATACTTGCAGAGTGTCTCCTGCCTGAAATGTTTAGGAACCGTGATTAAGACAAATGAGGGATCAATATTTGGACAAAGTAAGAACTTTTACTAATCTAATAGCCAGATATTGCAGTCATGGTCTCTAAGGAGAAATGCAAACTGCATTTTCTCATTTGAGAATGCTCTAAAGTACTGATTTTACGTATCTTCTACACCAGACATTCCCCAGTGCATTACAGCGTTGTGCTAAGGCGTCCTTTTAACAGGTGTTTCTCCAAGAAGGGCATTTGATTATGCCAACTTCACAGCTGTTGGCCATCAATTCAACCTTTATTTGATTAAGCTCAGTGTATAGTACATCCCTGAAAACTGATCATTCGGTTAATTGGATATATAAACAAACAGTTTTGCCATTTGCTGTTAGTTAAAGGATAGTGGATTGGGCATATTAGTGCAGTTACTGAACTCTGGCATAGCAAGAACACGTTTGCTGTCATAATGTCTCACTCAGCACTCTAAGGTCAAAACCAGCCATCACGTGTCCTTTAAGCAAGTGCTTAACTGATTAACTGGAGATTGCTAACGACCCTAAGAACTTCCCCTAGAAACATTTTTAATGCTTCATACCTATTCTATGGCATGCCCTGTGTCAAAGAGTAGACAAAAATCATGTCCTTTAATTATTTAATGTATGTGAGATATGCATTCATATCCCTTCTTCATGGATGAGGAATTATTAACTAACTTGCTAAAAATCACATCGCTAGTAAATAATATGGCCAGGAATTAAACCCGTGTGTGTATATATGACATTAACACCTCTATCTGTCCTGGCTAACTATTTATTCTTACCCTGTTTTTGTGACCTCAGTGATTTGTGCTGCTTTATGTTGATTATGACATTCTTACTACTTTGGAAATATTTGCTTTCTCCCAATGCTTTTTATACCATAAATGTCAATTATTATTTCTTTTCCTAAAACTCTAGATAAGATGGTAATTTTAATACCGTATCACAGAATAATTAGATTTTTACCAAATTAAGAGGTAATATTTTTAGAAATATATTTTATTGATTATGCTGTTACAGTTGTCCCGTTTTCCCTCCTTTATTCCCCTCCGCCCTGCACATACCCTCCCACCCTCATTCCCCCACCTTAGCTCATGTCCATCGGTCATACATATAAGTTCTTTGTCCTCTAAGTTTCCTATACTATTCCTGACCTCCCCCTGTCTATTTTCTACCTACCATTTATGCTACTTATTCCCTGTACATTTTTCCCCATTTCCCCTTCCCCCTCCCCGATGATATCCCTCCATGTGATCTCCATTTCTGTGATTCTATTCCTGTTTCAGTTGTTCGCTTAGTTCATTTTAGGTTCAGTTGTTGATAATTGTGAGTTTGTTGTCATTTTTCTGTTCATACTTTTGACCATCTTCTTTTTCTTAGATAAGCACCTTTAACGTTCCATAAAATAGGGGCTTGGAGATGATGAATTCTTTTAACTTGACTTTACCTGGGAAGTACTTTGTCTGCCCTTTCATCCTAAATGATACCTTTGCTGGATAGAGCAATCTTGGATGTAGATTCTTGCCTTTCATGACTTCAAATACTTCTTTGCAGCCCCTTTTTGCCTGCAAGGTTTCCCTTGAGAAATCAGCTGATAGTCTTACAGGAACTCCTTTGTAGGCAACTGTCTCCTTTTCTCTTGCTGCTTTCAAGATGATCTCATCTTTAATCTTAGGTAATGTAATTATGATGTGTCTTGGTGTGTGCTTCCTTGAGTCCAACTTCTTTGGGACTCTGTGAGCTTCCTGGACTTCCTGGAAGTCTATTTCCTTTACCACATTGAGGAAGTTCTCCTTCATTATGTTTTCAAATAAGCTTCCTCTTCTCCTTCTGGCATCCCTATGATTTGGATGTTGGAATATTTAAAGTTGTCCCAGAGGTTCAACTGGGACAACTGGTTGAATGTTCATTTGTCCCAGAGGTTCAACTGGGACAACTGGTTGAATGTTTATTTGTTCTGGTTGAATGTTTATTTTTTCCTNAACTGTCTCCTTTTCTCTTGCTGCTTTCAAGATGATCTCATCTTTAATCTTAGGTAATGTAATTATGATGTGTCTTGGTGTGTGCTTCCTTGAGTCCAACTTCTTTGGGACTCTGTGAGCTTCCTGGACTTCCTGGAAGTCTATTTCCTTTACCACATTGAGGAAGTTCTCCTTCATTATGTTTTCAAATAAGCTTCCTCTTCTCCTTCTGGTATCCCTATGATTTGGATGTTGGAATATTTAAAGTTGTCCCAGAGGTTCATAAGTCTCTCCTCATTTTTTTCTGAATGCTTCTTTCTTCCTTTTGTTCTGGTTGAATGTTTATTTTTTCTTTCTAGTCCAAACTGTTGATTCGAATCCCAGTTTCCTTCCTGTCACTATTGATTCCCTGTACATTTTTATTTCATTTTTCATAGCCTTCAGTTTTTTCTCTATTTTGCAACAATACTCAACCAATTCTGTGAGCATCCTGATTACCAGTGTTTTTAAAATTTATTTAATTATTTTTCAAGTATAGTTTTCTGTCTATTAGTCCCATCCCATCCCACCCCCTATGCTCCTCCCCTCCCTGGCATTTCCACCCTTCTTAATTGTTGTCCATGTATCCTTTATATATGTTCCTCTAAATCCCTCCCCTATTTCCCCTGAAATTCCCTCCCGTCTCCCCTCTGGTCGCTGTCCCCCTGTTCTCTATTTCAGTGTCTTTGGTTATATTTTGCTTGCTTGTTTGTTTTGTTGTTTAGCTTCCTGTTAAAGGTGAGATCATATGGTATTTGTCCTTCAGTATTTTGATCTGTGCATCTGATAGGCTGCCTTTCTCTTCGTCAATTAGTTGTATTTTTTCTGGAGCTTTGATCTGTTTCTTCATTTGGGCCACTTTTTTTTTTTATCCCTGCACACCTGTTATGTAGTAAGGGGAGGAGCCCTAGGTATTTGCCAAGGCAGGGCAATCCACCATCACTTTGTTTTGGGCTATATGTGGGGGAGGGGGTCCAAGAGGAAACAATAGTGCTTGTTCAGCTCTCTGCTGGCTTTCAGTCACTTCCGCCTCTACCCACAAGCAAATTGGGCCCTTCTGGTGCTGATTCCCAGGTGGGTGGGTTTGTGTATGTTCTAGGATTCTGTGGGTATCTCCAACGACCTCTCCTGTGAAACTAGGCGTTTCTCCTGCTGCCACAACCCCCACAGGTTTTTTCAGTCAGAGATTTTGAGGCTTTATTCCTCCCACCCCCATGCTGGAACTCTGGGTTGTATGGTCCAACTTGCTCCCCAGTTGTTCCTCCTGGTTTATCCACATGCAAATACGGGACCACCCACTCTGCCAACCACTGCCATAAGAAACAATCTTTCCAAGATTGTGCATGGCCTCTTTTCTCCCTCTCTGCCCTTCTTTACCCCTCCTCCCTCATTCTCTCCCACTTTTTATCCTTTAGTCTGCAAGAATCTCACTTTAGTCTCTCTGGTATCTAATTCCGTGGTATTCCAGTGACCCTACTTCTATAGCACCTTTGCCCTCTGACCCTTCCCTTGGAGTCTACAGAAATGGCCAGTGGTTTTAACTGGACAAAAACATTAAACCCCGAGAGACTAGAGTCGCTGCTTAGGCTCTTCTGTGAGAGCATTCTTTACACAGGTACAGAATTAGGCTGAAGACCACAAAGTTGGATAGGATATATCATGAGTACTTTGGGTTTCCCAGAATGAGATCATGATTTGGACAGGACAGCCCAGATATTTCTATCTTACCATCCAAACTATGTTTTTTAATAATAATAAAGTTTCAAATTTTGTGTTTTTATGTAAATTATAAATATTAGGGTACTTCTCTAATATCTTCTTTCACATGTACAATCCAATTGGTGGTAGTTTGAAAAAAAAATCTTAGACCAATAACCACACAAACAAGAAACAGAAACTCTAAGAATCAACCATTGAGGTTATAAGAAAATACAGCTTAATTATTATAATACAAATAGTAATGTATTTTTATTACAGTATTTTTTACACTATAGGCCCTCAATAAAGAATTGTTGAAGAGATAACTTGAAAAGCAGAAAACATACCAGAATCATAATGTTGATTATATCCCTCTTTACCAAAGAACTAAATAAATGATTTATAATTAATGCTCCTAGAATGGAAATTATAAGCAAGATTTAGCTATAGTCTTCTAGCAATTTCCTTATTAAGTAATACAGCTTCCGTCCAATCCCTTAATGTTTTCTACCGTTTGAACTATGTATTTTTATCTGCATGTTACAAATGAATGAATTGAGACTGAGCAAGATTAAATAACTGGCCCAAGTTCACACAGTCAGTGAGTTTCCACACTAGTACTTAATTTCAGTCTGTTCCTTTTGAAAGCTCATGTTCATTCTACGTCTCCACCCTGTGATCTAGTAGGAAAGGACCATGACTATGGTCCTTGGGGCAGAATCAGACTAGAGAGTCTATGTCAGAAAGAGAAGAGCCTCTCCTCCTTTAAAATCTCTAACGAAGAACAAAGATTTGCTCTCACTGGACCATCTTTAATAGTGGCTCAAGCCCCTCATGAAAACCCTTGTGAACAATGCTATATTGTTCTAGTAAAAGGATGCTTTCAGCAAGAGAACAAAAGGTATTGCTAGAGGAGGGGGTGGGACTACTAAGTGAGCCACACCCAGAAGTGAGTGGTTTTCTAAGTCTCATAAAACCACCAGTATTCTTAGCATTGAGGTTGAAGTTCCTGAATTTTGCCAACATACTCTTCCAGAGTCTGGTTAAAAAAAAAAAAGGTATGTCATTTCCCCTTATTTTTCCTTTGAAACCAAATTCAACCTACCTCCTCTATATCCCCTGAAGCATGACATTTTTGAGCCACATCATAATCCATTTTTTGTTCCTTTCTGTTACATTTGAATTGTCCCAAAGTTACCAATTTCTCAGTGCCGTTTCAGAGCATCTTTGCCCTGGTTTATTGTTTCTAGTTCTACGTGTGGGTTTTATTCCTGATAAAATCAGGTAAGTTGGCATTTTAGGGCTGTTTTCCACTTAGGTACTTTGGTTTTTTCTCCCTAGATATGAAGTAAGTTTTCAGCAATCCATTTACAATCCTAGGGCCAGTGACTAACTGATGACTAATAGCCCCATGCTGACTGGTGCTGCAGAATAAAACCTCCTTCTAGAACAAAAGAGAAAATGCCTTTGGTCATTTTCATCATCAGAACCCTTTGTCTGCCTCTGACTCTCTGCCCCAGGATTTAAGGATTGTGGATAAGTAGCATGAAGTTCTCAATTAGTGGTGTGTGAGTTATCTCTCATAAGCAAATTAGGGAAATTAGTGAACAGCCACTGAGGAAAATCATTGCAAGGAACAATTAGCTTGGTGTTCTTGCCTGCCTATTCTATTCAAAAGCCAGTAGCTACATTCTTTACAGAATGTCCTGTGTCTGCTGTCAATTCCTGCAATTGAAGCTCTCACGAGTACACTTTGTCCCCTAGCAAGAAGATAATAGCACAAACCAAGAAATAGCCCAATGAAAAGTGACCCCATGCTGTGCTAAACTCACTGAGCCTTATCTGATTAGACGTTGCTCCACAGTACAGAAGCTTCACTCTACAGACACATGTACTGGGCTGTAGACCTTGATTGTCAATGCCACCAGAGGCTAATGTTGCAGCTCCACCATTGCCTCCTTTACGTAAATTCTCAGGGAGAGTTAACTAGGGAGACAAGACACAAGATACTGAGAAACAGTACGATTTGTTTAGTGTAGAATACCTAATCATGGAATTTGGGCTCACTTAAAAAGCTACGGGAGGGAGGGGTGAGGGTGGAATGGAAGAGTTTGATTTCAAATTGTATTGGATGTTAAGTGTTTTTGTACTTGTTTATTTTAAATGTTTTATCAGCATGTTTACTGTTCAAGTTGATGAAGAAAGAAGGCATATGCAAAACCTGACGATAGAACAGGTGATTGAGGTGAAAAAGCTTTTTGTTGGCGGTGCACCACCTGAGTTTCAACCATCCCCGCTCAGAAATATTCCTCCTTTTGAAGGCTGTGTATGGAACCTTGTTATTAACTCCATGTGAGTGAGTCTCCTTGCTACTTTTTTTTTTCGATGAGAATCTCTGTTGCATCCACACTGCCCAAAGCCATGGGGCAAAGGAAAGAGTGAAGAGCTTCAGATTTTAGAAAAATGCAATGGCGGTCATTAAAAGGGGGCAGGGGGTTGATTTCACTGTAAGGAACTGAGACCACGAAAATTCCGGAAAAAAAAAAGAAATATTTCATTTTAATTATGTTCTATTAGCCCCATGGACTTTGCACGGCCTGTATCCTTCAAAAATGCAGACATTGGTCGGTGTGCCCACCAGAAACCCAGTGAGGATGAAGACGGAGAAGTTCCAGCGGAAATAGTCACCCGGCCGGAGCCGGTTCCCACCCCCGCCCTCCCAGCGCCCACCCCAGGTCTGGCGCATGTAAGTGTTTATAGCCCACTGCTTCCTACTCTCTCGTCGTGTGAAGGAGGGAGGTTACCTGGGGTACTTGTTATTCTCTCTTGCTAGAATTAGAGGATGGGTAACCTGCGTATGAAAATCTGTTCTCCTCACATATTCCCTGGCTTACTTTTATTTGTATATCTGTCCTCTTTTAATTTTTCTATTTATAAAGTGGCACGTGTTTTCAGATGAAAGTGCAGAAACATTTTCAGGATCAAGAATCAAATCTACCTATAATACCACCAAACAGAGGCAACCCTATTTACATTTTACATAGTAGATCTCAGTTTGGTATTCTGCTTTTAAAAACTGGTAACACATAATTAAAACTGTTTCTAAACTTCACGTAAATATAATTGTGTACGTATTTATGTGTGTGTGTGCGTGCATGCAAAGACACAAAATATTTCAGAGCATGGGAGGTAGTATATCCTTACAAGAACAGGGGCTTTCGAGTCAGACTGCCTGAGTTCAAATCCCAGCATTCTAACCTACTATCCACATGAATCGGGGAAATTGACTTAGCCAGTCTACTCCTCGGTTTCCTCATCTGTGCAATGAGGATATTAACAATATATACATCAAAGAGTTATTAGGATTTAAAATGGTAATGTTTTGGCCCTGGCTGGTGTAGCTCAGTGGATTGAGCACAGGCCTGTGAACCAAAAGATAGCGGTTCAATTTCCTGTCAGGGCACATGCCTGGGTTGCAGGCCAGTTCTCAGCACCAGAAGCAACCATACATTGGTATTTCTCCCCTTCTCTCCTTCCCTTCCCTTCTAAAGATAAATAAATAAAATTAATAAAAACAATAATAAAATAAAATGGTAATGTTTCTTAAATGCCTAATATATACTAAGCACTTAATAAATGACACAGTTACTATATAGTAACGATCATAAAGATGGCTTTTAAGTGTTTACTATGTGCCAGGCATGACCTAAATAATTTCCATTCAATAGTATATATAATTTTAATTACAGCTCTGTGAAATATATATAATTCCATGTTTAGTTGTATGAGTAAGAACCACCTAGGCCCTCAGTAATTTGCCCACTGTCACAGCCAGCAAATGGTGGAATAAGAATTTTAATCCAGTGAGCCTGACCCTAGAGTCTCACTCCATATCACCATGACACTCTGTCTTTACAATTCATTTCACTTCCTCTGACTGTGGACCACATAGAGTGTTTTCACTTTTTCACGATTAGAAACTCTATTCTGTTGAACATGGTGCAACACACTCTCTCATTGTTTCTGATTATGTGTTTTTTCAAAAGAGATCCCCAGGCAGTGAATTATGAGGCCGAGTGATGACTATGCCTAAGGCTCCCGAAGCGTAGGTCTGAACTGCCTTTTCTGGAGGCTGTGTCACTTTACACTCTCACCGCTGGCGTATCAAAGAGCATGGAGTGGCCCCCGCCCTTCACAACACACGCATCACATGTATAATGCTTCCTAGTTGCTGGGTTGCGTCATGTTGACTGCAGATTTTGCAAGCTCTTGAATATTTTATTCTCTTCCTTAGCTTCTGTGCTGGAATTGGTAGTCCTGTGCAGCAGTGTGCTCCTTGCCACCAGAAATACTGATTCCGTGAGAAGCCAAAGGATCATCTTTCAGGAAAGCCAGTCATTTACCCCAAGCATCATTTTATCCTCTGGAAAATGTAGATCGTGCACCTACCTTGCCGACCGCATGGGGTTGCTGGAAAAATTACATGAGATATTATACGTGGATGTCCTTTGATAATATATAAGCAAACAAAATTGAATCAGACTCACAAATAGAGAGCAGATTGATGGTCGCTAGAGCAGAGAAGGTTTGGGGGACTGGGTGAAAATGGTGAAGAGATTGGGAAGTACAGATGGGTAGTTACAGAACAACCACAGGGATGGAAAGTACAGCATAGGGAGCACAGTCAATAATATTGTCGTGACTGTGGATGCTGCCAGGTAGGTGCTGGAAGTATCAGGGGAACGAACACTTTGCAATGTGTGATCGTCTAACCCCTATGCTGCACACCTGAAACCAATACAAAATAATGTTGAATGTAAACTGTAATTGAAAAAGAAAATTTTAAAAATGTTAAAGGTTTGACCATTCATCTATAACAAATATTTATTAAGAGCAATTTACTAAGTGCAAAGGTGAGTAACATACCATCTTACTACCCAGAGAGAGGGAAAGAGAGAGACAGAGAGGAGAGACAGAGAGAGGCTAAAAGACAGAAATTTGAAAAAGATATTAACATAAACCACACAGTATGCAAATATGTGTGAAGGTCAGTCAAGGTTAGGGCTAAGTGTGAGCTGCAAACAGAACCAACTAGCTTTCAAGATTGAAAGGGGACACCATTAAAGTCCAAACAAACAAAACAGCTAGCGGTGCCTACAAGTGTGAAATAAGTTTTATCAAATGCAAGTTTTAATATGACACCACACTGTTCTGTCTTAAAATATTTCCATTGAAACAATATAAAATAATAACATACTTATGACATATGTAAATAAGAAAAACATTTTTAAGTCAGAATTTAGATTTAAGAATTTATTTAAGAGTCCTGGCTGGTGTGGCTCAGTGCATAGAGTCCTGGCCTGCAAACCAAAGGGTCACCAGTTCAATTCCCAGTCAGAGCACATGTCTGGGTTGCAGACCTTGTCCCCTGTTGGGGTACACCAGAGGCAACCGCACATTGATATTTCCTTCTCTTTCATTCTTGCTTCCCTCTCTCTAAAGATAAATAAATAAAATCTTATATTTAAAAAAAGAGAATCTATTTAAGATTTAAGACTTACAAGGTAACTCGTGAGGTGGGAACTGCCTGTGTATGAGTCCCCTGCCTGGAGCGCCATTGACGGAGCATCTCCTGGGTGGCTGTTCTTTCACTGCCTTTTTACCATCACACCCCTCCCACCGGCAACTTACAGCAGGAGGACAGTCCCTGTGCTCTCCGGCAGTTTCAGAGCAGATTGAGAGATCCCTACCCTGTGAAATGGATTATGTCAATCCTAGTACTAGTACGCAGCAGAACATCACAGGTCAGAGAGCATTTTAAGCACATTATCTCGTTTGGCAGTGTGGTAGCATCTCTTCTTCATATTGCTCTTGATCTTTAGCCCACTTAGAGATGAATAAAACATTTGCACATATTATATTTGTGGATGTTTCCCATGGAGAATGGCGAGGGGTGGGGGTGAATAAGAGCCTGGGCTTGCAGTGTTACCAAAATTTGTCAAAATGTGACGCATTCTCTGCAAGTATCTGTGGTGTTGATCGTGAGTCTTTGCAACCAGCAGGGCCTGCATGGTTTTGCTTAGGACAAGCTGACTACATTTTTTCACACTTGAATTTTATTAGAATGTTGAACTTAGAACCTCCACATTTTAAATGTGAGCACTAAGAAGAGCAATGTAAGTAGCTATGAAGGGTCCCTGTGCTGTTAAGGGTTCTTGGGAATTGGAGGGGAAAAAGTGAGCAAAGAAGGAAAAAAACAGCAAAAAAAAAAAAAGGCTATTTCTCAGGCAGCTTTAATGCTACCAGTTTTAAAGCTAAGTGTAGTCCAGACCGAAGGATAAATCGATTGGATACTGATATGTGCTTAAAGGGGAAACACATTTTTCCATACTGCAGACAGTCTCTAGTCAGGCATTAGTGTGTAAATCTTACTGCAAGTGCCCAACACATAACAAAAGAGCTCATGGGCAGGGAGTTAACGTATTCAGTTCCTCAGTAAACAGTGTGAGTGGAGATGTTATATCTCAGAACATTTAAGTCACTGCTGCAAAAAGTCTCTTCCACTTAGTTTTCCTCTCTAAAGAAGATCCACCGAGAAACACCCAACTTCTCAGATGTGATTTTCACCCACATTTGTTACAGAGGGTATTGACTCATGAAAAAAGAAAACGGTGCAATTTTTATGATCATCTGTCATTTGGTGCTTTCAAGAACAAAGGTGCCAGTTGTGATAAATGCAATTTAAATCTCTGCTCAGGACCAATCTAAATCCAAGGAAGGCTCACCAGCCAGTCATATGCTATCCTGAAGCCAATAACTCATTTCCAAATGTCAGCCAACAACCAGCAGTTGGAAATGACCACCGCCTTGTGCTGACCTGAAATTAAATGAGCGACAGTGTGAGAGTGAAAACGTTCTCTCTCTGTTGCTAATTGGCTGCACTTCCTCCTTCCTGAACGTGGCTTTGGGAAGCCTTGCTTCCTCAGAACCCTCTCCGACCACACCACTGTTCCCCCCAACAGGGCCACCGCCACATTTGACTGCCCACCCCAGTCCTGTCTGTCCACAACTTGTCCCCTGCCAAGCGGAGACGGACAGGAAGCTAGCAGATCGTGTCCTCCTTTCACACCACATTTTCCTCCTCTGTCCTGTAGTACTTCACACGATCCCCACAAGGTGGCAGGATTGTAACGTGTTGAGATTGATGAGCCTCTACTGAGATGTTTTTTTTGTTTTTTTTTTTTACTATTATTGTTGTTTTAACGCACTTCAGAGATCAGTGTTTTCAAAATAACACAGGTAGAGAGTATCACCTCCCTAAAGATGATGCCTCCTCTCTAGCTCACACTGGCTTGGAGCAGGAAAAACTGATCTGGCAACCACCATTCTTGAAGGGTCCTTCAAATCAGAAGACCCTTCCTCCTACCCTTCTTCCTTAGCTTAGATTTCTACAGGAAACAGGGTTGAAAACATCCTTAATGACAAGATCGTTTTACGGTGGTGGAAACCTCAGGGCACTGTCTGTTCCATCTCACAAGTTCCCCTTTAAAAGTGTTAGAAGGAAAAGACTGTTGAGAGGCAGGGTGAGCAGCTCCACCCTCTGAAGGGCCTGTAGGGGGAGGAGCGGGCGGCAGGCAAACCGCGGGAACACACCGGCCCTGGTTTCAGATTCACCCAAAGGAAAGTGATGCGGTGCCCCGCTGCACCAGCCAAGCCCGTCTGCCCTCACCAAGCGGGAAAAGAGAAGTTGACTCCTGCAAAAAACATTACCGGGTTAGAGGCTGGAGAACTGCCTTCTCATTTAAATCTTAAAGTAGATAAACATGAACCCCTCTTACCTTTACACTGGCCCTTCCCAGCTCTCTCCCAACTGCCAGTTTTATAAAGGGAGGTAATAGACGTTTTATTAAAGCAGTATCCATATATCCATTCATTGCAAATGAATGATACTAAACGTCAATTGGGATTTTCTTAAAATACAATGAATTTAGCATAACATCTTGATGCTCTGAGGTTACCTAGTAGAGTGACCCATTTGTTCTCTCTCTCTGCTGTAACACTGGCCAATCTGAGAACACTGTTTCATTAGCTACTGCTTCTGTCTGCTTCTCAAGAGCTGCCTCATGCAAAAGTGAAGTGGGAGCCCTCCAAGAGGTGCTCTTCTTCCCAGGTTTCAAGTGGGTGTGTCAAGTAATGCTTTCTAAAAAAATTCCTTAAATAAAACCTTTTGGTCCTGGCTGGTGTAGCTCAGTGGATTGAGTGTGGGCTGGGAACCAAAGAGTCACCAGTTCGATTCCCAGTCGGGGCACATGCCTGGTTTGCAGGCCAGATCTCCAGTGGGGGGCACGTGAGAGGCAACCACACAGTGACGATTCTCTACCTCTTTCTCCTTCCCTTCCCTTCTCTCTAAAAATAAATAAATAAAATCTAAAAAAAAAAAACCTTTTGTCTGGTCAAAGGTTTTTCTCAAATAATGTAAGCAGGGCCTTTTAAAAAATTCAGAGAGCGTGATGACATTGACAAAGAACCGCTTTCTGCTCAGCAGGGGACCGGTGCAGGGTGTCCAGGCCACAGTGGCCCAAACTTGGAAAGACAAAAGCTCTCCATGGTGAACTGCTGCTCCCAATATCCAATCTTCACAACTGTCACTTTGATCATTAAAAAAATATATATTACAAATAAAAATTATTTTTATTTACTTGTAATAACTAGATAAACGACCACAGTGGTTACAAAAATATGGAAATGCCAGGTGGGTTTCTTTTAAGCTGCACATTATTGTCCTTAATTCCTCAGTACCCATTGACCTTTTCCATTCTCAATTTTCAGAGCTGAGGGTTTAGAAATGTTTTAGCCAGATTCTTCCCCGAATGAACTCCCCGCAGGTAGGATTCTCTTAGAGATCTCTGAGGAGGACTGCAGGCTGGATGCTTATGTTTGTCACGATGGTCCTCTGCACAGAAAATATCTCAAGAGGGTGAAAAATTATTTCAGCTCTATTAATAGTATTATTGAAGGCTGAAAACATTAAGCTACCAAAGGCTTGCTCTTTGGGCTCCTTCTGCAGGCAGCGAAATAAGAAAGGTGCCGAATGTGGATTCCCAGAGGAGCCACTCAGCTGTGTGAGTAAGTAGCACACTGCTGTTCTGCCCACTGGGTTTTTGCATATCTGTGTAAATTTCAGCAACAGCCTGCCCTTTGTTAACTGACCATCTCCTGGAAAGCCGGAAGGGAAGTACTACTTCCATGAAGACCAATTTATAGCCTTTCAAAACACTTGAAGCCTTTCACCTGCTGTGGCAGAGTGCTCCGTTTGACTAAGCTCAAGAGAAAAGAGAGCCAGGCTTTTCCTCATCGAGTGAAAATTTCCTGTATGCCGATGAGTCATCTCGGAGGCACACTATTTGGAAAGAACATTCTGTATCAAAAGCCTGCCTTGGGCTGTTTGAGAACCTATGCTGAGTCAGCGCTCACACTGGGGCAGTGGCCCATCCAGAGCCATTAAGTGCAGATCTTAAAAACAGATGTGTTGTTTAAAGTGGCCAGGTTACTTATTTTCTCATGTACTGCGTGCTCTAAAAGACTTCCTAGGCAGCTTGTGCATTGAGCTGTTTTGTGAAAATAGAGAACAGAGAAAGGAATCGTGGCGTGGCACGGTAATTGCGGGAGCCTTGATTAGCTATTGAGCTGAGGGTTACGGTAGCCAAATATGGTCCATCGCACCGAGAATGGCGATTACAATTTGCAGAGACCAGAGCAAAAGGAAGGTGCGGAACCCCTTGTTCAAAAACGACTAAGAATTTCAAGTTAGTGACAGCAGAGCCTGAACCCCAGTTACGGCACAGGTGCCGTGCCTCTGAGGCTGGTCCCGCACCAAGCTCTCCCTCATAAGCACCCTAGGAAGTTGATTTTTGAACAGTGGCAGTTGAAATGGTGTATGGTGAGTTACATTTTTTAAAAGTGCTGGGTTGCCTAGCAACGGCTTAAGGACCTGAATGGGCTGACTTGCAAGTGTAGATACACCATCTTGAAAGTCTAAATTCATGGAAACCTTCTAGTAGACCGAGAATTTTCAGGAAAAAGTAATATAGTGGGAGGTAGTTATGGGAAGGGCAAAAGGGAACACATTTTTCTACTCTTACAACCCAGTGCCTCGCTTGTCACTTTTCCTGTTCAATCTTCTAAAAATAAAACACTTCATAATTGAAAGGGGAATTCCACTTTTCTCAGAAATATAAACAACATTTTCCTTTAGAGGATAATGAAAACATGAATAAATCAATGAATTTTTATTTGGCAATTCAAGAGCACAATATAAGAAAACTGATCTCCCATACACGGAACATTTAATACTAAGTACCTGCTATGTAGTAGAATACAGAAAGGGATAAGAGGCTGTTTTTACTCTTAAGGAAGTAAAAAAGATTATGTGGGAACATTAAAACGTAAGAAACAATTAGCAGCATTGCGTGTTTAAAGAACAGAGTCCATAATGTCCCCTCTCTCTCTCCTTGGTGTTTTACAGGGGCCTTGTGCTGCAGAATCAGAACCAGCTCTTTTGATTGGCAGCAAGCAGTTTGGGCTCTCGAAAAACAGTCACATTGCAATTGCATTTGATGACACCAAAGTGAAAAACCGGTATGTACCATTCTGCGATATGAGACAAGAACCAATGCATAGAAGTGCTGATTATTTGCATTTATTCAATCAACTGCATTTATTAATATATGAGGTGAGCATTTTAAAAATTCACTGAGTACAGTAAATAATACAATTTTGGGGCCCTGGCTGGTGTAGCTCAGTGGATTGAGCATGGGCCTGCGAACCATAGGACCGCGGTTCGATTCCCAGTCAGGGCACATGCCTGGGTTGCAGGCTGGTTCCCTGCAGGCCAATTCCCAGCAGGGGATGCATGAAAGGCAACCATACATTGATGTTTCTCTCCCTCTCCTTCCCCTCTAAAGATAAATAAATAAATAAAATTAAAAAAAAAAGAAGTTTAAAAAAAAAAAGAATACAATTTTTGGTTTGAGCCCAGGAAGCTCTGCTTAGGACATCAGCAGACCTGGGAAATCGCCGTCTCGGGAAGGGTTTAACTGTCCTGTATGGAAATTCACCCAGGATTGGATGTCACCCTCTCTTGGAATAAGAATGCTATCATTCTTCTGTTTTACTTTGCACGTTTTTATTTCACAGCCTCACAATTGAATTTGAAGTACGAACCGAAGCTGAATCAGGCTTGCTTTTCTACATGGCTCGGATCAATCATGCCGACTTTGCTACAGTTCAGCTGAGAAACGGATTTCCCTACTTCAGTTACGACTTGGGAAGTGGCGACACCAACACCATGATCCCCACCAAAATCAATGATGGCCAGTGGCACAAGGTAATGGCCCTCAGGAAGCTGGCAGTGTCCTGCCAGGCAGGTACTCGGTGGCAGCCTTTGGGACTCGCCCGGTGCCAGTACTGTTTTGCCGGTGCAGACTCTGACCTGGTGCTCCTGGAATGTGGCCGGGGTTAAAAATAAAGCAAGAGCTGTACACAACTGCCAGCCTTGGAAATGTGATCAGACCTGGGTAGGTTTGTATTTGACCACTTGTCATGGTACCACAGGATGCCATCATTGCTGTACAGCTGTGCTTCCCGAACACCTGTCTGCAAATGTGGGCCAGGCCGTTGGAGGCATTTGCACCACTGGAAGTGGGAAACATGCAAAATGAAGCATAGTAATCACAAAACTCTATGAAACTAATTTAAAAGGATAATACTTATTGAGATAATATTTTTCTACTTTTGAGGTAGCAAAATGGCCTCTTATGGAACTATATTTGACAAACTTAAAAGCTAGCAATACTAAAGTGGGCCTCCAGACTTCCCTCCTATCCCATCCCTTACTGGTCTATAAAAACCAGCAGTCTGGGAATCTCTTGTATCATGTTTAAAGGGCTCTAGAGTACCATATCCACCGACAGTCATTTGGAATGGGTTTTAAAACATTGGCCTTACACCCAGAAGCTGGTACTATTGTGGGCACAGAAGGCTCATTTGCCGGCTTACTCTCCACTTTGGCATGACTACAAGTAGATAATATACTGCCTGATTAAAAGGAAGACTCAGTGTGTTTCTATACCTGGGATAGCCTGTTAAGTAGAGCTTCCCTAGGTACACCAATAAAATGTTTAATTTTTAGAGGACAATGTTATTAGATGTTGTAATTTATATGTTTACATGCTTGGACTTGTTAAGTGCTCATTTAACATTTTATGTGATTAGCATATCATGCGAAAATCCATAGAGCCTAAAATATATGATAAAAATGCAAAGTCAACTAATTTGTTACCTTGGAAATAAAAAATAGAATCACCACTGTTTGTTTGGGAGCTTATGACTTGCAAATATTGATCTTTATAAAGGCTCTCTCATTAAGGTTTGTTCTTATCTTTGCAGGGGTGTCCAACCTTTTGGCATCTCTAGGACACACTGGAAGAAGAGTTGTCTTGGGCCACACATTAAATACATTGGGACATGTAATCACAAAGAACCTTATAATGTTTTAAGTAAATTCACAATTTTATGTTGGGCCACATTCACAGCCATCCTGGGCCATATGCAGCCTACAGGCTGTGGGTTGGACACCCTGGAATAATAAATGTGACAGTTGAGAAAAAGATGTTCTCTGGCCACAATTTGGGATTAAGAAAGTTTCAATTCAACGAAGAGCCGAATTAAGAGGGGATTTCATTTTTGAAAGTTTTTTTAAAGATCACTTCCCAAACCAGAATAAGCATATAGTGATGTCTTAAATTCTTCCCATCCTGATGTGGGTTCATTTTTCAGCCATCACCATGTTCCAGCATTTCACAGGGTTCTACGCTCCTTTAACTAAATTCAGACTCGAGGTTTTTATGCTCAAGCCAGATTCTGCCCCCCTTTCTCACACTATCCCAGAAGATAATTTCACTCTACTGCTGCGATTGCAGCATCGGTCAGCTTCCCATCTCCCTCCTGACCTGGTATTAATCAGCCACTGCAGAAGGAGCAGTGCAGCCTGGGTGGGCTGCCCTCCCCCGGCCCTGCAGGAGGAGGGCCGTGAGGCGGAGGGACATGCCGTACCTGAAATTGTGTGGGGAGACCAGGATTTGCTGGATCAAACTAGTGCATTTTTCAAAACCGACACGAGTTTTGTAGCTCACGTGATCAGCACAGGGCCCTCAAGCTGCCCAATTCCTTACAACCTGCTTATTTGGTAACCTCTAGACGAGTCTTCAATCTAAAACTCACCCAGGAAGATTTGGTACTTTTTCAGAGATGGCAGGAATGGAGGGGGGGGGGGAAAGCAAAACAGAGTTTGAGATCTTCTATAAAATAGGTTTAATTCCACTTATGTTATGGGCTTAGCACATACTAGGCACTCAGTAAGTTATTTTGCTTTTCCTACAGAATATCTGCATAGTTCTTACATCTTATCCTCTGCATATTTGAAATTTAGCTATGGTCGGCAATAATGGCTCCTCTTCTTTCCATAGATTAAGATTACGCGAATTAAGCAAGAAGGAATTCTTTATGTAGATGATGCCTCCAACAGAACCGTCAGCCCCAAGAAAGCTGATATCCTGGATGTCGTGGGAATGCTGTATGTCGGTGGGCTGCCCTTCAACTACACTACCCGAAGAATCGGTCCAGTAAGTGTCCAGTTTGTTTCTGTGGCCTAAGTAATCTGGCTGAGTCACGTATGTACTTGTAATTGTTAGGTCACATTGGCCAATACCCACTTATAATTAGATAGGAACTAATTGGAGGAGTGACAGAAAGTCTTCTAGACACAGTTGACTAGGAGAGGCGGCATCACAGCACTGAGCGTGGATCCTGGAGCCCGACCCCCTCGGCTGGAATATCTGCTAAACTATTAACTAGCTGTGTGCTCTTAAGCAATTTACCTAGTCTTTCCTTGACAAAGTTCCCTCTTTTTAAAAATGCGATAATAGTCATAACAAACAAGCAAGATTTCAGTAAAGATTAAATGAGGTAATATATTTACCATGCCTTGAAGAGTACCAAGCATATGGAAAACACGGGACAAGAAAGATGATATAGTATTGAAAGCATGGTTTCAGAAATAGAGATTCAGCAAATACTGGTAGGCTCAGCATTGAGATTACAGCTATTCAATACTGGATTCGGAATTTAAAGTCTCAGCAATTTTGTACAACAAAGTGATTTTTTGTCAAAATGTGTATCCTGGCTTGCTTTGGAAAGCACTATTTTTTTATTGTTGTTCAATTACAGCTGTCCCCGTTTTCCCCTATGACTCTCCCTCTGCCCTGTCCACCCCCACCTCCTACACTCCGTCCTCCCCCCACGCCACTGTCTTTGTCCATGGGTCCTTTATGCTAGTTCTTTGACAGCCCTTCCTCCTCTTCCCCCGTTTTAAGAAGCACGGGGGATTTATATTTTTAGAGAACACACTACACACAAGTGTGATACCTGTTTATGCTCAGATCAGAGCACATGATGATGTAGAGCGGTTCTGCATCCAAGACGATTGTTCGTCGTAGTTGTAATTCTCGGTCGTTGGCTCCTCTTACGGATGATGATCGCCTTCCTCTCATAGAGTGGGATCCGTCACCCAGGCCTTTCACAACGCCAGCCTCTGCAGTGAGATTTATATTTTATATTTCATCTGGTTTTAGGGATGCAACAGTGATTAAATTGCATCCCTAAAGCCAGATGAAATATAATGGAGCAGAGTACGATGGATTTGCTTCTATAGTCCCTAAACTTTGGATGTGTGGTTGCAGACTTTCAAGTTTTATGTGTACGTACATGCGCTTTCTTAGGAAAAGGTTCGCTGCTTTCATTAACTTTTCATAAGGAAGAAACACTGAACCCAACCTAATTATCTTTTCAAACAGAATTTGAACATAGATTGTGACAAAATGTGTATAGAGTGAGATTAAAAAGCTATTAAAGAAATATAGGCTAATTAAAAGATACGATACCTGTATGGGCCCATAGCCCTGTGCAGTATTTAGAGTATCAGCACTATCGTGTCCAGGCTGGATCCATCCCGTCGAGAAGCACAACACAGGATTTTCTGCGCTCCTGCTCTGAAGCCCGAGGTGTTAGTGCGCATTCAGGCAGTTTGCTTTAAGACAAATGGCTGATAATTATACGCTTAGGGCTCCTCACAAATGACAGCATTCCACATAGAGGCAAAAACCTGACTTTGTTTCTTCCGACCTGAAAGGTGACCTACAGCATTGACGGCTGCGTCAGGAATCTCCAGATGGCAGAGGCCCCTGCTGATCTCGAACAGCCAACCTCCAGTTTCCATGTTGGGACGTGTTTTGCAAATGCTCAGAAAGGAACATATTTTGATGGGACAGGTTTTGCCAAAGCAGGTGAGGTGCTTTCATTTACTTCCTGTGGCATGTTAATGAGGCACAAATACTAACTTCTTACTTGTGCAGAAGTATGAGAGTCCCTGGGGTCCTAAACTAGTATCCCTTACTTAAGCCAGAAATAAAAACATGCAGAAGTAATAAAAAATGCCTCTTAAAGATTAATGTATCTGATTCTGATAAGAACTAATAGAAGAAATAAAGTAAAAGGCTATTTGGAAAGTTTATTTCATCTTCTTCCCTGGAGATCAATAACAGCAAAATAAATGTAATTCTGCAAGAACGTTCATATGTTTCTACCACATAGTTTATCTACTTTTAAGTTTTCCCTGTCTACCTTCATGGAGATGAGATAATGTTTTTTAATTTCTGTCTCCAGTTCCTTGCAAGGCTCTATTTCTTGGTCCTTCCACACACACCCCGCCCCCCCCACACACACACAATGTGCATGTGCCAGTGCCCATTTCTTATTAATGGTGATTGTAACTGACCCCTTTCCCTGGCTTTCCCTTTTCAATGAACATTTCCAGTGTGGGTCAGAATCACTGTAAACAAAGGCACAATTTAGAAAGAAAAGTACAAAATAAATATTATAGAAGCAAAAAATATGACAACATACATTAAGACGAAATAGTCAGTCCAGCAGTTACCCCAGACATACGCATGTGTTCATTAGAGAAGCATTACTCAGCACAAACTAGGTAGAAGTCACTGTGGCCGACAGAAGTTAATAAGATGGTTCTTTCTTCAAGAATATACTATCAATGGGTAAGATTCTGCATGCTTATAAATCACAAAAACAGCAAGCAGAGTGTATAAAAACTATAAAAGACATGTAAGAAGGTTATGCGCATATTTAAAGGAAAGATTAATTTTGGTTGGGAAATCAGGAAGGTTTTACAGAGAAGCAGATATTTGAGTGAGAATCTAGAAGATGATTCTAGATTCATCACTGATGAATACTCGATGTATTCATTCACTGATGTGAATACTCACATGCCAACATTGTCAGAGAAGAGCAGGGCCTTCCAACACAGAGCATGGGTGGAAACTTCTCCTCTGCAGGAGCGGACAACAGAAAAGCACAGGATATGTTAAACATTGAAATATTGGGTGTTAAGATGAAGCCCAAATTCCACGTGCTATGAAAGTCCAAAGCCTTCTGTAAGATTTCGACAAATTCACAGATGGCTAACACTCCCTTGGTCAGATCTGATGGTAAACTTCAGCTTCCAATTCTGCAGTTACTGACTTGCCATCCTGCCCGGCCCTTTGGTTCTGGATCAGACTGGGCCAGAAGATTAGCCTCCTCCCCAGTTTCCAGCAAAT
The DNA here is from genome assembly GCF_014824575.4 of Sturnira hondurensis. Taxonomy (NCBI): domain Eukaryota; kingdom Metazoa; phylum Chordata; class Mammalia; order Chiroptera; family Phyllostomidae; genus Sturnira; species Sturnira hondurensis. The sequence continues at coordinate 8,600,291 of NW_028077105.1, read as the reverse complement.
CCCATGATCCCTGGCACTCACCATGCGATACAATCTTTAGGAGACCTGGATAGTCAGAGGAGGTTATGTCACTGGGAAATGTCCAACTTCAACTGAACCCTTTGACATTGTTGTTTCTAAAAGCTTTCCAGCCACCCAGTCACGGGGGTTTCGATGGCCCCCTTACTCCCTCTGTCCTCCCCTGAACTGTCTCAGGTTGTTCCTCTCTTCTCCTTAATGCTCTCTTTCAGGAACAGAAACAAAGTCTTTCTGTCTTACAGAACACTCAGCTTTTCCTACCTTTGCTCTTAAAATCCACTCTAACCCATCTTTGCCCATCCAAACCCATCAAGGTTCTCAAGAATAAAAGTCTTTCACATCACAGGTGCCACCCTTCAGTTGTGTTTACACATAGATTTTTTTGATGAATAGACAAATGAATAGAAGACATGGAGAAACCTTCCACGAGTTCTTCCCTAATACTCCATGCAGTTGGTAGGGTCTAGTCTGGTTGTAATGAGTCACTTTGTTTCTAAGAGGCATGCTTTAAATACTTGCTAAAAGATCAAAGAAATCAATGAATCAAATATGGAAAATTATAGAGAAAGGACTTAACTGTATAAAATAGAAAAGTCTATTTTTGTCCCAGAATCCACTTCAGAATTGCACCTGCAATTTCTTTCCTTATTACTGAGCTCTTTCAGGTCATTGTAGCACCATTTGGAGTAGCCCAGTAAAATTTTACTGACTAATCACTTAAATGCCCTACAGCAAGACTCCTAACATAATCATACCTGGATGTGAGATGCTTTGAGTCAGTCTCAGTGTGTGTTCTTTATTCATCCATTCAACAAATACATATTAAACCTCCACTAGGTGCCAGATATTTTGGTGAGCACAAGAAAAAAATGGTGAGCAATATGGACAAAAGTCATTGCCCTCATAAAACTTACATTCTAGGAGGAAAGACAGCCAAGAAAACAAGCAATAACTATAAAGTGTGTTATATACTATAATAGTGGAAGTATAAGTCATATTAGAGTCTGGAATTTACAGTTATTTAATTGGCTAACATCTGAATTGAAATCTAGTAAAACTGTTCCATTATACAAATTTGATTTAACAGTCCCTAAAGTCTAATCTACAATTTTCTGTTACACCTTTATTTTACAGTTGGTGGATTCAAAGTGGGATTGGACCTTCTTGTAGAATTTGAATTCCGTACAACTAGAACCACAGGAGTTCTCCTGGGAATCAGCAGTCAAAAAATGGATGGAATGGGTATTGAAATGATTGATGAAAAAGTAAGCCATCAGCTATCTAAATATTTCTGATTTCTTTATGATATTTTTGTTCAGATGTAAAACTTTATTTTGAATCTTGATTCTTTGTTGGTAGAAAGCTAGATTGTTCTTTTCATTTTTCTGGATTATCTCAATTATGCATGGTTCAACACACCTATTTTGTGGGCCGATGTAAATTTTAAATGGGCTAATACTACCGTGAGCCAAATGGGTTAACTAGTAATGGACTGAATAGGTTTAGATCTCAAGCTCTTATTGTATTACCGAGTTATTCTCTTTGTGAACACAGTTTAGGAAGCTCTTGATTTTAGTGGAGGAAAAGGAAGGGTCCTGGATTGCCTAAAATCAGCCTTTTCCTCTTATCATAACAGGCAGCTAGCTGACCTATTGGTTTCTCAATTTGTATTTTAAAGCATACAGATATCATTTCAAAAAAGAGGAAATTCATAATAAATTTCATTGGTATAAATTAAAATATTTTGTAAATTTGCTTACAATGGATAATCTAATGTAAACACCTCCTTACTTCCTATGAACAGCCACCTGTAATGGAACAGACCTGTTTGCATATATTATATACTATAGGTAAAATGAGGAAGGCAAAGCAAGAAACTTCACAAGTTTTCTTTCTGGCTATTAAATTCAAACCCTACTTCAATTCTGTTCATATTTCCACTCATAGGGTATTGTTGCCCCCCAAGAAGAAGCACTGCATCCCGATTTAAAATACACACTCCTTTTCCTCCCCCTTCCCTCCCCTGTCTTCAAACTATCACCAAAGACAATAAAGCAAAAAGACCCTAGAGCACAGAGGTTGAAAGGGAAATAAATAAGCAATGCTTAAGAGTTTTGCCAGATTTTCAAAACGTACTTTCCTTACATCTTGTTGGAATAAGCTTCATTCCATCACCCGCTCATAATCACAGTTACTATCAACTTGTCAGTGAGTGTATCAAGTTCCGTAACAATGCACGTGGATTTCCCACCACGCTCCTTTTATGTGCAAAATCCTGTTATCACAAGCTCCACCTAATATAGTAAAATCTTAAATCATATTTCCATCACTGTATAGTTGACAAATCTTTCACCTATTTACTTGTACTTTTAATCTTCTTTTTAAAACTCCTATTTCTTTTACCTTGTCAAACGTGTTGCCCAATGGACTGTTTTTAGTATTTCCTTATGTTTCTTTTCTTCATCAGCTTCAGAAGAATTCTGTCATCTCGGATTTCAGGGACTGTTCCATGTTACTGAAAACAGATTTTTCTCATTTAGACAAGAACTACCAATCTAAGTTCTTCATTGTTAAGAATTTAACCAACCTTCTGGCTCAAAGTCTTTGGCTCCTGTTGCAGAAAGCCTGCCCCGCAAAGTAATTTATGTAACTCTCAATCCTGGATATAAAATAGAATCCATAAAGGAAAAAATATGTATGATTAAAACACCAAAGCTTAAATTGAAAAAAAAAAACAATGACCCTTTTAAATGAATTTCTAAGCCAAATTAATGAATCACTCAAAACATCTTTTAAGAAAATTTTGTAAGGTTTACTAAGAACTATCACACCCTAAAAGATCCATGGTAGAATTTTCACTGTTTACACTAGGTCCTTTTTTTATCAGCTAGTCTAAAATTAAATTTCACATTTTCTAAAAGCAGAATTACTACTAGCCTCACACATCTTGCCTACTGCTCCCGACAATGCTTACAAGCAAAGAACATAATTTGTGACTCCAGGTCATTAAATTTTTGTTCCAGTTTTTATCAAGTTTTTTTAATGCCCCAGTTATATTCATTTCAAACTATTCCAACGGATGTTTTTCCTATAGACCTGACAGTTTTTGTCATGCGAACCGTCATGATACCCTTCTAAGGCAACCATCTGACTGTTCAATTTCCTGCTTTCTAGATTATGTTTCATGTGGACAATGGAGCTGGCCGATTCACTGCTGTCTATGATGCTGGGGTCCCAGGGCATCTGTGTGACGGACAATGGCACACAGTCACTGCCAACAAGATCAAACATCGCCTTGAGCTGACAGTGGATGGGAACCGGGTGGAAGCCCAGAGCCCAAACCCAGCGTCCACATCAGCGGATACAAATGACCCTGTGTTTGTCGGAGGTTTCCCAGGTGAGCGCAGTCTAGCTCGGTAACAATTTCTTTGCTGTATTCAGTTCATGATTTTTAAAACATTTATATTTCTACAAATGTATCCAAGAATGCTTAAGTGTACCTGCTTCCTAGCTTTAGAGCCTGTTCCCATAAATAACACCTTACCCGCAATTCCCAGTGCATAAAATGAACACATTACTTTTCATGATGCCCTCAAAGTTTCACTCGTGGGGCAAGAGAGACTATTTGGCTTATAAAAGATATGAGGCATTTAACAGTGATCGGGGCCAGAGTTGGTGTTCTTTCTGATTTTTTAAATATTAATATGCCCAAGGAATCATAAAATGTTATGGAACTTATTTCCTCAAGTTCTGGAAATCATTGGGTTAATTGTAGCTAATTTCCCCCTTAGGTTATTTTAGAATTTATATTTATATTACTAGGAAACCCAAGTAATAAATCTGCATTTGAAATCCCTCTTCAGCACATTAAAAATAGCATGGGAATCACAGAGAGTTACCTCAAGTGCCTATAAACAAGAGGACCCAACTTGAGGAGAAATAAGCCAAGTGCCTCTTAATAAGCACTGTAACAACATAGGCCCTTAGAATGGTCTTTCAGCCTTTTGGCAAGAGAAACTTTTGTTCTCATTTATGGTACACCTCTGCTTAACAAAACAAGCAAAATGTGTATTCAGCAGTGGTTGACTGAGGAAAAGATATAGGAGTAATGAGGACCAGCCCGGAGCTCCTCTTTCCAAAGTTGATTCTCTTTTAACGAGTGGGTTTTAACAAGACCTACTTCAGCTTCAATAAGGATAAACCCCAAGATAGTGTAAAGGGGATAACGTATTTCTTCATTCATCGTCTGTGAAATGACGTCCTACTAACACCTTGTAGACCTGATGAGAGAAGGGAGTCTCGCTTCAAGGGGAGGAGGATTTTGCGTGAGATTTCAAACAATTTAACTCTTGGAATGTATATTTATATTGTAAGAAAGGAATGAAGTCCACTAAAAGCCCATATCTTAATTCAGTATTTGATCAATTGCTTTGTTTTCTTAAATCAAATTTAATAATTTGAAGTCATAACTATGAAAGCGTTACAAATTTTAAAATTGTGAGTCCAAACCAATGACTTGTTTGATGTCTTAAAACGTATGTCTTCAAATTTTATATCACTATAAAAACATGCTCTTACATACAACAGCTTCATTTCAATACCGAGCCCTCCTTGCTTTGTTTTTCAGATGGCCTTAACCAGTTTGGCCTGACAACCAACGTTCGGTTCAGAGGTTGCATCCGGTCCCTGAGGCTGACCAAAGGCACGGGCAAGCCCCTGGAAGTTAATTTCACTAAGGCCCTGGAGCTCAGGGGTGTTCAGCCTGTATCATGCCCAGCTAAATAATAAAAATAAGTTTAACCCTGAGAAGGTTCTTCAAAACAAGTATATCAAGTAAAACAAATATATTTACCTGTGTATGTTATTAAAAGTAATTTGTGCATGTATATTGAATTATTTCTATATTCAGATGGTGCTAATTCAGAACCCAGACTGAATTTTAATTCCAGTTCTTTCTCAAGCCCGTGAATATTAAACCACCTATTTCATTCTAAATAATCGCTTGTGTTGTGTGATTTTAAGGATAAAAGGCAATTGGCCATAAATTGTTGAATTTACAACCCACCCTAGAGTCATCTCAAGAAAAGTTCAGATGTAATTTGGGAAGGCAACGTTTTGTTTTGTTTTGTTTGTTTGTTTTCACCAACTCCCATTAATACTTTCATCATCCTTTTCCACGTATGTCAGCTTTGGCTTTCCATCCAGAGCACCGAAAACAACGGTGGCACGTTTCACTGGGAAGAAATCAGCTGCCCTAGTCCCTGTGTTTGTGAGAGCATTAGCGAGTCATTCCTCTGATCCAGGCTCATTAAAAGAGAGTTTAACTAGTTATATGAGTGAATACATTTCTATGCTGAAGGTAGAAAATATAGATCAGATTCAGGCCAGAGAGCTTAATTACTTGATTTTCTTGTTTGAGAATGATTTATGGGCTTTGGGCAGCTACCAGGACCCAGCTCCAGAATGACAATTAAGGATACATTTTATATAACAGTATTGAGGCTTCGGGCTCTACGTTTTTTTGTGAATTTAACAATGTGCACTAAGAGAAGAGAAATAATACTAAAATTAATGGTTTACTTACCAAAAGTCAATAAACTGATAACTTCGAAGCCATATATTACTGAATCTTTGTAGTTCCACTATGACCTTTAGGGAATTCATCCCCTACAAAATGTTGTGTTTCGTACTCATTTTACCCAACCTTTCAATGATCTTCAAAGGGACCTGTGAGAAGAATGGTCCCAGTCATATTCATTATTTTACCAAGAAAACATTTCATTCACCACCTTCAGTAGAAATAGTTGTAGTCTAGTAATGTAGAACATTTAAAAGAACAACTTCCCTCACAATGGTAATTTTAACCGAAGAAGTATAATTTTCAGGGGGAAGGAAGGTGCTGTTTCTAATCAAGGAAATGGCGAACACACTGTTAGCATTTTAGCATTGGCCAGGTGCGTGATATAATTTGTCCCCACAACTTCATTGTCCCCAATCTAGACCAAGCACTTCTCAACCACAGCTCCCTTTTGGAATCATCTAGGAAGCTGTAAAACAAACAGAAAACAAAAACAAAAAAACCCAAAAGCTGGTGCCCAGTCAGGAATTTGGATTTGGTCTAGGACATAGCCTGGGCATGAAGATATGTTAAAAGGCTTCCTAGGCAATTCTAAAATACCACCAGGGACAAGAACCACTGTTCTAATGAGAACAATTATCTGCTATGCCAACATAGAGTTGTGGTCATTTGAGAATCCCACTGTTAACTTTGTCTTGACCATTTCCATACACATAAATACACACACACACATTACTGAATCCAGTTAATGCCTAACCTTTAAGTAATAAAACTCTTTGAAAACCAATGTGTTTTGAAAGGGAACACGTTACTTTGTACTGGACACTGGCATGACTTTTGGGCTTACTCTGGATAATGAGTGAATATACAGGAATAGAGATGCTAGGTTCCTAAATTAAAAGCTAACGCCTTTCTTTCCTGAATCCTGAACAGAAAGGCAATACGAAAGCCAGAGTACCTGATTGGCATGCCGATCAGAGATAAACCCAGCTGAAGTCAATTTGTAGATAAGTGCCTTAGAATGGTAGAGTTGGATCGGCTCTTTAGATCAATAAATACAGTGATTCTCAGCTCTAGCTAGACATTAAAATTGCCCTGGGCACTTAAAAAAGAAAATAGAATAAAATTTTGCATCTGGATATCACCCCAGACTTTAAGGCATAAGCTCTGCAGAGCGCCTTGCCTCTGGCATTTTCTAAACAACTCGTTTATTGCAATGTTCAATGAAGGCTGAGGACTCCTGGGCTGTTTCTGCCTCCATAATTTAGGGGGTAGAAACTAGAGGGACCTGGGGAGGTTGGATGGTGTGCTCAAAGTCTCATGTTAGTTACATTTCCAAGTAGACTCAAGAAACTTGAACAAACCCCAAGAGAATTCACTGAAGCAGGTGTTGGCTACATTTGTCTTGTACCAATCCATACTCCAAAGAGGAAATTTAACAAAAGAGAAAAGTTTCTCTAGCATAGTTTAAATTAATTTTCTACCTCAAAAATTAGATTAATTGTTTATCCCAAAAGAAGATAACATGTTTCCTTTGCCCAACTTTATCACCTCCATAATTTTTTCATCCTCTGCCACTCACAGCAATCATGAAGAAAGCTAAATACTTTTTTGCTTATTTTCCAAACACCCACTCCTATCAGGTTGTCAGCCTTCTTCTTTAGGAAGGTGCTTTGTACTTCAGAAGAAAAATATTTTTAAGGAGAGTTTTATTGAAGTTACCATGGTGAACACTGACAAAGGAAAATAAGGAACAGAGCAGATTTTAGTCCCCAATCACCAGAATATTGTCAGACACTTAAAGTTCCAATTAGTGATTTTACAAATCATAACTGTTTTCTTCTTCTTTGATTTAGCGTATTGTCCCTAACTACAAAACTCTCCTAGATTTTCTGCTTAACAACGGAGGAAAAGACTACTTAGACAAGTTGAAAATCTCTTGATTTTATGTGAATTATTTCCTGAATTATTTTGTATATAAAACTGATTTCTATGATTAACACGAAAACACACCAGTCAATTTCTGCAAGCAAAGAGTAGTGTTCTTTTCACTACCACCAGCTACGGATATCACTTACAGCTGATGCAGCGTTGATCTCTTTTTCAGTGTCTTTTCATCTCTGTTGAGTCAAGAGAGAGACCCAAAAACAGAAACTGTAGTCATTGGTTTGACTGAGATTAGATACCTCAGACCTAAGGGGCACCTAAAGGGAAGGAAGGGCTGCACAGGTTGGGCCCTTGACATTCAGGGCCCTTGACATTCAGGACAGTGATATTCAGAGACTCACTCTGCCATTTGTGCCAGTTACCAATGTGAGCATGACATTTGTGCCCATTACTGAAGTGTAAGTGTCGGAGCGTGAATGATATCCCTCCAAAATTCATACTGGGAAGTTCTAATCCCCTAGTATTTCAGAATGTGACTGTGTTTGGAGATAGGGACTTTAAAGAGGTAATAAGGGTAAAATAGAGTGATATGAGTGGGCCATAATCCAACACCACTGATGTCCTTATAACAAGAGATTAGGACACAGACAGGCATAGAGAAAAGACCATGTAAAGACTCACAGAGAAGGCAGCCATCCACAAGCCAAGGAGAAAGGCCTCTAGAAAAAACAATGCTGCTAACATATTGGAACTCAGACTTCTAGCCTCTAGAATTGTAAGGAAACAAATTTGTTGTTTAAGCCACTCGGTCTGTGGTACTTTGCTATGCCAGTTCTAGGAAGTTACTATAGGGCCTTTCTGCATAAAAAATAGATTACTAAATCATATGTACATATACGCATATATATACTCTCATACACATACACACATACTAAAGCATTAGCACATTTCAGGATCTCTTAACAGTGATGTGTACATCAGAGAAATTATTTTGAAGAGTGACCATTACCACTTATGTAAATAAATAGAAAAAAATTAAACAGCATTCACAATGTAGTTGAATAAAGAAGTTGTTTTATATGTGTTTGGGGATGTTAGGAACAGCTATACAGCAATTATAAATCAAAGAAAAAACATTCCACTTAATAACACTAGCTATTGGACTTTTTGGTAGAAATGATTTTTAGGAGTGCTGCTGTATATTCAGTTTAGAGGATATATTCATTCACCCTTGGACAGATCAAAGCCCGCTTCATTATGGAAAGTTGACTCCCTGGATCCTTCTGCAGGGACACACTTAGATGAAAGAGGTGGTAGCAGTAGAGGTGGTGAAAAGTAATTAGACTCTGATGTTTTGAAGGTAGATTAGTGTTTCCTAAAATACTACCTGTGGAGTGTGAAAAATAAGTTACTGATAACTGCTGATCATCCAGAAGAAAAGAGTAGCCAATATCCTGGGATGGAGGACGGAGGTGGATTAGGCTTTTTGTGGAAGGGAAAGCCAAGAGTACAGTTGTAGACATGTTGAATTTAAAGTTGCTGTTAGATATCTAAGTGCACTGTACTGTGGGTAGCTGGATATATGAATCTGGAGTTCAGGAAAGAGGTCTGAACTATAAATATAAATACAAGAGTCATCAGATTGAATAACATCATAGCCACAAGACTGAATGAGATCACTAAGGGAGTGAGTATCGATGGAGGACTGTGGACACTTTAACACTAAAAGTATTGAGAGTATGGGTATTAGAAAAATAATTCAGAACCTGAAAACAGGCAAAAGAAATTGTTGGGTGTTCTTTCAGTGCAGTGCTGGGCCTGACTTTCCATTGACTGGGCTTCTCACAGCTCTGTAGGGTCAAAGTTTTCTTGTAGATTTCTGTGTAGTAAAGATGTAAATAATTTTTGTCTAATGGAAGTGATAACCCCAAAGGTAGAACTTTTGTATTCATAAAAATCTTTTCCTAACATTCATGCATGTGTGTGTGTATCTTCTCAAATGCTTTTTAGAACAGTTTTAACATCTCATTAATTCTCTCATTAACTAATGAATTAGGTAAAATCTTTGAAATGTGTTCACATTATATTTTACTTGAAAGTCAATTTAAACTTTTGAAAACAAGCTCTACTGTAGCAGGGGAGAAGTGGAGCAAAGAACCAGCTGAAATGTCCCAGATCGATTTAAAACTAAAATTCAGGCCCCACAATTTGTTCATTTATGGCTGAATTTTTTCAATTTCCTCATTCTATGTTTCCATTGCTACATTTCTTGCAAAATAAATACTACTTCTGAAAGTTAGAATAATCTTTAAAAGCTTAAGAAAAGAGTTATAGCTATGTATTTCACTTTTTATTGGTAATTACTCTCTCCTGAAAGCTCAGTCTCAGCTTTTATGCACATGCACATATAAGTCTTCTTACCTGTTTGGCAGTGTTGGAGCTAGGAACAGATCATTGTGGCCAGAGGCTGCTCATTTGAGAGATTTTAGGAAAGTCAGTGGTGTGAGCCAAGCGAGGCCATTGTATGGAGGAGCCACTGGAAATGTCTTAGGTGGGGTGAATCTTGATAGCCAGGCTGATGGAGACTCAGGTATGATATCTGCCTGCTGGCTCTGCGAAGGGGAAGGCTCAGAAAAGCAACAATGGCCTCTGCCAGCACTTCTGTCTGGGAGAAAGCTGCTCCTCCAGCTCTCACCCTGATGCCACACAATTCCGTTCCTCCCCGTAGTTGCTAGTGCCTTTTGAGCTGCTTCTACAGCACTGGAGTTCAGACAGAACGAGTACAAGTGACTCTGGGCATAAGCCCTTTAAGAGGAAATGCTTGGGACTCCAACAGCCCTCGGTCTCATTCAGCCACAATCACTGCTGATTTTTACAGTCAGAAGTTATGGGGACTTCTCTTCTTAGCACTCTGACCCTGGGCTGGGAGGCCTGGTATGGGGCTGGGACTTCTTGCTCCTCAGGGGGACTTCTGCAGCCCAGGTACCCCTCCTGCTTTTTCACTACCACCACTGAGAGTGGGACCCCCATTTTGCATCCCCTCCCCTCCTACCAGTCTGGATGTGGTAGGACTTCCTTAGCTATAGGACTTCTGTTCAGCTAGATATCGGATGGCTCTGCATGATGGTTGTTTTGTAGTTCAGTTGGAATTTTGATGTGGTTGTGGGATGAGGCAAGTACCACATTTACCTACTTCATCACCTTGACCAGGAGCCAAATCTTGCAATTTTTCAATTACTGAACTTCAGACAGAATGCTGACCTATGGGTCACAGTTTACACAGATGATTTCTGATCCCTTTTCTAATGTTCCTGAGAGTTGCACATATTTACTTCCTCTTTATATAATAATATTTCATTAAATTTTTAATTATGCACTATGACATTGAAAATGGATCAAAACTAACTTTGTGATTTGATTTTTATAACTCTTACATTTTGTATTTTAAAACATCAATTAATTATTTATTTTGTTTCTCAATGGCACTTAAAAGGAAATTTTATAATACTACATGTAGACACTACTCAAAAGTAATATATTGTTAGTATGAATAGTTTAGTCCCAGTATAAAAAAGTTAACTAAGTATAACATTTTATTTTCTCTTATAAATTGGTGCTTCTAATGTGTTAGAGATGATTATGATGCATCATATGAAATTGTTATCATGAATATAAATTATGCACTTGATGAGGCAAATTCACAGAAATTAATTTTATAACAGTCAAAAAATGTCGAGGTATCCAGCATCACCTTGTTGGGCAGTGATCCAGCTGAGATAACGCTCATCCCATTCTCATTCCTGGTCATGCACTCTCACTTGCTGTATTCAGTGGACCCTCAATTGTGTAGTTATTAAAAAAATATCTAACAATAATTTTATTTTGTGTAATGCCTTTTCAAGTAGAAATAATACTTCTTGTTATTTTGCCCTTACGAAGATAAAAACTGTCTTGAGCACAACCATAAAACCCTGATGGCACAAAACCACTGCCGATGAAGCACTACTTTAGCAAAAATCTTTAAAGTGTATTATCGAGATGGGTAAGGGGTCATAAAGTCCAACTGCAGAATGGCACGAGAGCAATTTATACGATAAAGTAGAATAGAATGAAGTAGCATAGAACAGAATAGACAACATGAAGGTGCGTCGTACGAGTAAATATTGTTTTGGGAAACTTGTTTACATATGTGTTTGAATATGTATGTATGCTGAGGCACAATGTTAAGTGTATGTAACTCATATTTATGTCTGTCCATTACAATTTAAAAATTTTGAAATAGAGATCATTAGAAATAATAATGTGGGGAAATAAAATGGGGGAAATTGCTAACAAAGAATTTTTTCAGAATAGTTAGAATAACAAATTTGTCAAAATTACGTACCAGTGAAGTTAATATTGGTTTAAACCAACATAATGTGTATACTATTAATCTGAATTTCTAAACTACACTCTAATATTATTTTTTGAAGTGTAGCTTCAGAAATGGCTTCCCAAATGTGATTGCTCTGACTCTACCAGATACCAAGAGGTTCAATTATGTCCAGAAGCTCATCTCTGAAAAGCTGTGGTGACAATGAAGAAGAGTCAGGGGAAAACAAAGCTCTTGAAGGAATAATTGAACGAGAATAGAACAGGAACCAAAGACATCAGGATGAATAAGCAAGTTAAAATGAAAAGTTATTTTATTAAATTAAAACATTGGCAAAATCCCATTTTCTTACTCTGGAGAGTAGAAGCTTTGTCAAAAAAAAAGCAAATAAAAAGATAATAAGTTGTTTAGATCGAGCTTTCAATTGAGAATAAAATGTTTCTTAGAATGCATCTAAAAATCAGAACTAATAAAAAAGTTTATGCAACAATTGTAAGCACTCATATATAATGCAATATTGGGGATGATAATATACATTATTATGTGTTGGTTTTTTAAGTCTTTTTAAGATAAAATAGAGGCACATGGGGTGGGGAGCACTGGGGGGGTGCAGGGCTGGGAATACAAGAAAGAAAACTGTACTTGAACAAAAGTTAAATAAATAAAAAAAAATGGAGGCACATTTATTAATGTACGGAGCTGTAGAAGACATCCACTTCGTAACTATTTACCTTACTTCTGGGGGAAAATTCCCTATGTTTCTTTGGGACTGAACATCCCCTTCCCACTATTCCTACTGCAGAAATGGGTGCTGACAATTTTGTCAGTGAATCCCACCCTGTCCTCCTGACTACAGAGTCTGAGGTGATAAGGAATCCAGTAAGAACTAACTAGTTTTCTGACAGGCCCGCTTGAAAATATACACCCCTCTCCTGAGCTAGGCACAGTGTGCCTAAGGCCGTGACAGCTGGGGCTGTTGCATCCAATTTGCTACTCAGTGAGGGGAGCCCAGATCTGCCAAGGGACCTCAGAATGGAACCTGAGGGTGAAGCTGACATTGCACAAAGCAGAGCGGAGAACCCATAGATCCAGTGAGTGAAACCTCATCTGAAGGCTGTCATAACTCTGGACCGTTCAGCGACATGCACCAGAGTAATTCTTGTATTTAACAATATTAAAGTTTTCTCTCAAACTAGTGACACTAAGTTTGAACTGATAGACGTGACAAGAATAATATGCCAGGCACTAAAAACGCAGCCTCCAAGTTAATCTTCTCAACAGCTCTTATGGCAGCAGCGTTCTCATCCCCATTTTATATATGAAAAAAAAAGATGCTTAACATGATTGACATGCCCAAAGTCACTCAGCCAGGAACTTCTGGAACCATGAATTGCACATTGAAAACAGTCACATTAGGTTTAACACTTACCGAAAGTAAAGTCTTAGATTATGATCTTTCTTTAACATATTATTTTGTAAAAACAGAATTTGCAGGATGGAGTTTAGGTTAAAAGGTAGATATTGTGAGCCCAGGGCTGTTCTCACTGAGGAGAGAGGTAAAAGCAATCATTCATGACCTTGCTTTTCATAAATGTTTTTAAATCCTAAACTGCACAGGTGCTGTTGAGATGAGAATCATATATCTTATCCAACTTTCTTCAGCATGGAAGTAAAACCATCAAACCAACCAAAGCAGCCCAAAGGTGTATATTATGAGAATATCAGGGTTTTTCATGGAGCCCAAGGAAAGAACAGAAGCCTGACCTCATAGAAGCATGTGACCAGGGACCAAAAACCATTAGGTTCCCCAGCAACTGTTCCGCCTCCAACTCTGTCCCCCACTGTGTTGATTCTCTCTGTCCAGGTGGACTTCCCTACCATCGCTGCATGTAAATAGACTGCCACTGATTAGAAAAGTTATTTTCAAGGAACCCACAGGGAAGGATTGTTGCTCTCAATCCAGATTTTAAGTTCCCTAAAAAAGTCCAAACCATGATTGTCTGGGCATCAATCAAGTGTTGGCCTCTTGTGATCAAACTGGTATGGCCTTGGGAAGGACCAGGTAGTGGACACACCAGGATGCAACGCTCCACAGTGGCTAAGAGGTGGAAGCAATCCTGGAGAGGAGGGAGTCCGGCTACACAAAAACTCAAAAGGCTGTTTGATGGTAGCATAGCAGCAAGGCAAAGCAAGGCAACATCAGTGCTAAATTCAGGGTGCACAGGACTTTATGGGAGAAGGGTTTCTGTGGGGTCACCAGGAGAATCTCTGAGTTCCTGCTGGGACTTTAGTACCTGACTCTGATCCTACTTCTGATCACTGACAATTCCAGTGTGTGCATTTTTCCCTCCACACCAGCTGTCCTACAACTCAATGCAGTTCTAACACGACCTACCTAGAGATCAAGGTCAGTCCAACAAGGCTGCTCTCCTCGCACCTCAGACACGAACTGCAAGTCACAAATTCAGGCTGTCATCTGCACTTCTGAGCAACTGACTACAGACCAGAGGTTACAATGACCTCCCTCTTGGGTTTGATTAATTTGCTAGAGCCACACACAGAACTGAGAAAAACATCTTACTTACTAGCTTACTGGTTTATCATAAAAGGATGCAGAGTTTCCATGCCTTCTCCAATGTGTCACGCTTCCCCAATCTGCACATGTTCACCAACAGGAAAGCTCTCTGAAACCCATCCTTCTGGGTTTTTGTGGAGGCTTCATTCTGTTGACCTAATTGATTAAGTCATTCACCATTGGTGATTGATTCAACCGCCAGCCTCTCTGTCCTCCCTGGAGGTCAAGGGGTGGTGGCACAGGGGTGGGATGGTGGGGGTACTGAAAGGTTCAGCCCTCTAGGCACAGGTTGGGTCTCCAGGCAAACAGCTTCTTCCCTTAAGTTACCTAAGCACTAGTCCTAGGTTGCTATATTAACATAACAAAAGACACCTTTATCACTCTCACCACTTAGGAAATTCCAGTGGTTTCAGAGCTCTGTGCCAGAAATAAGAGGAAAGACCAAATTATAAATCACGGCATTATAGACTTGAACTTGGCCATAGGGTTTGGGAAGAAGAAGGAAAGGTAATCCAAATAGGGAAATCTAAAACCTGAATACTTACAGAAAATGATTGAATGAATGAAAGTATCGTATTTAATAAAATGTGTAACCGTAACAGAAACAGACATAAAAAAATGAACTGATGTGTTGCAACTAGAACTTTTTGATATTCCCAAAGAGATTGTAAGAATTATGTGGTGTCTCTTAGAATCTTTTCAAAAAGACAGATGATAAACAAATTTCTAAACCAAGTACTGGTTTTGAAATGAAAGTTTTAACACCACACCTAAAACATATTGCTCATTGATTAAATGATAATGAGTTTTTGAAATTCTTCTTTCTCCCTGCTTCTAAGCAACCTTCTCTGCCTGATAAATCAATTTAAATTGCTCCATAATTTAAAGGCTAAGTGTCTACTCAAAATGTTTGATTTGTGTATTTATTGCAGTCCACATAGTGCAAATATGAAAAAAATCTAATTTTCTCAATGAAAGGGCTATAATTGACTGAATCTAATGTATTTCTGAAAAATTAATAAAACAACTTTTCCTTAATGCAGTAAGACAGACGTTAAATACAATATCTCTTGAAAAATAATTCAAATAATTACCCAGTAACCTCTTTATCATTATCTACAAAGCCTTTATAAATACATACAAGTGGAATATGATCACTGGAATCACATCATCTCTACAGAACTAAACACGACTGTTTTCCCACTCAAACGGAATAAACATTGTAAAATTTAGACAGTGAACTTTATGCTTTCTACATCAAACATTATGATTCTCAGAAGTGGTTTTTTTTCAATTAGTCCTAAAATAAGATACAGAGATTCGTTATAAAATGCCTCTTCCATGTTTTCTTACTCTATCTTCCCCTTTTTCTCTGTCTTTCCACTATATCATTCTCTCATTTTAAAAAAATCTCATCTTGATAAATTCCAGACTAAGATAACTAGGTATGGCTATTTAAAAGAAGAAAAACCACACTGGCTGGTGTGGCTCAATGGATTGGGCATCATCTTGCAAAATGGAAGGTCACTGGTTCGATTGCTGGTCAGGGCACATTCCTGGGTTGCAGGCCAAGCCCCTTGGTTGGGCCCATGAGAGGCAAACCAATTGATGTTTCTGTACCCTCTCTTTCTCCCTCCCTTCCCCACTCTAAAAATAAATAAATAAAATATTTAAAATTTTTAAATAAAAAAGTTTATTATTCCTCTTTCATCCAGCAAGATGATGGAGACACTATGTTGAGTAGAGCAGATGGAATCCCTTGTTTCATCCATTCTTGCAGTAAGTAGACCAGTAAACAAAATAAAACCTCATCATAAGTGCTATAAAGAAGCCAAACAAGAGACTAAAACAGAGAGAAACCAGTGGGAACCAACTTTAGTGGGTTGAGAAACCAATGGGAACCAACCAATGAGTCCTCTTGGGAGCAGGTGACCTGTATACTGATACCTAAAACTCAGAAGAAGCCAATTATGTTAAAAGTATGTTCATTTGTGCTGGAAAGGCAGGGTTTCATGTCAGAAGGCAGTTCATGTGTTTGCAAAAATTATAATTATCTGATATCTTTTTCAGTTGAGGGAATAGAAAGATGTTTTGGTCTCTTCTCTAGTTTGGTACTTATTATTGATAATTTGTCTTTTTAAAAGTTTCTTTTAGTGCCACAACTCAGCATTAGTAATATCTATATCTAAGGCTATTGCCAAATACGGAAAAGGCACTAGCAAGTTTCTTTTGTATATAATCTGTAAGATCACTTGCTGACTCTTCGTATATCAAGCCTTGTTTTTTCTTTATTACCCTTACTGTCTCAGAGTCAGGGGCTAGAGGACCTTTTCCTATCATGAAATGACCGCTGGTCCTGTCTTTCAGTGACACAACGCTAGGTATATGGCACAATGGCCATAGAGCAGTTGCTATGGTCATAGAGGAAGCCAGCCCTGTACTAGGGTGCCTGCAGTAATGGCTCCATAGAGAAATTACTGAAAACTACACAAGTAGGGGCCAGCAAACAAAGCAATACATCCCCAAGTCAACTTTCCCCAAAACGTAGTCACTCCAGCGCTACACACTCTAGGAAAGTGTATCAGAGCCAAGTGAAATGGAAAGATACAGCCATTTTAAAATTGCAATTTAAAATCTCACTTTGCAAATTTTATGGAAACATATAAGCACATTGCTAAGGGAGGGGTGCACGCTGCTGGAAGGAGCCCATGCGCATGGAGGGTCTCAAAGATAAACAGCATTATTGCACTATAAATCTGGTAAATCTGTCTCTCTATATCTCCTGTTCTTTATCTCTTTCCACTGTGCTCTGAATTCTTCATTTCTATTTTGCATTTCATAAACTTCCTTTTCAATGAAGATGGTCTACCATTTATCTCACTTTCTACTTTTCATTTCAATGCCAGTTTTTTTATTTCTGAAATTTCTATTTTGTTTTCCACGCCTTCCTGTAACTTTAAAGAAATTAACACCCTCTGCTTGTCTAACGTATTCAATTTCTTCTTCTGTATCACTAAGCATTTAACAAATACTTATATTTTCATTTCTTCGAGGTTGCTCCATTATATAAAACTCCTTGACAGGGAATGTTCCCATGTGCCAGCTAACAATCTCAGGGGTACAGTGCCTTGTGTGTTGTGCAGTTTTGGGCTGGGTGCTTATCAGAATGAGAGTCCATGGGCCTTGGCTGACGAGGGCTCCCCCAAGGGGCAGCTCGCTGTTCACCATTATGACGAGATCCGAGATCTAGTGCTCAGCTGCACGTGGGGCCTGCAGTCTCAAAACCACCTCTACACTGGTGTTAAAACCCTAGACCCTTGTTGCAATGGATATGGGACAATTTGGTTATTTAGCAAGTAGTAGATTAAGGGGATAAATGTTATCTGCCAATGAGTGGGGGTAGATAGCAGCAGATACACACATAAACACAAACACCGTACAGCCTCAATAACAGATGGTATATCTCACAGAAAGCAAGCCATGAGCCAAATTCTGCTAACCAGTCCCCCACCCAGGCGAAAGCAAACATTCATTAGCAAGCAAGTAAAAAAAATTACAATGCTTGTGGTCTTTGCCTCATAGCACCTGTATGAATGTCTTGCTCCAATATAGGAGCAATGTTCTCATGGTAGAAGTCCCTAGACTTACAGTCCAGTCAGGTGGCCGGGTCCCCCATGAACCGGAGGAGCGTAGGACCCGTGGTGCTGTAGTCCTCAAGTCTGTAACAGTTGCGGAAGTCTCCTGGGCTACCTGGATTTTTATACTTTATACTTGCACAGTGTTCCTAACCAAACATCTATTTTGAAAATGACTCAGTTCACCAATGAAAACAAATGTTTCTAACATCCCTTCCTTAAACTAATAGCAACTATGCTGTTCAGGTGAGTATTTTCATAATATCTAAAAATCACCCACTTGTAACAGTGTAGATTCCCAATGAAGATACTTAAAATACAGACCGGCCATGTCCATCTCTATGTTTGTCAGAGTCAGTCTTTCATGTGGCAGAGAGTATTTTCATGTAACTGGGAAGATGGGCACCAGCAGCTCCTAGTGCCGTAGTCTGACAGCTTCGTGATTAGCTTCTGCTTGAGGACTCCTGTGTACAATGCTCCTTTTAAATGTGGTGCTCAGATCCAATGGCTGATGTAAATGGGACATAATCAAGGAAAACATGACTCTTAAACCACTGAAATAGACATTCTAATTCAGTTTACATAATCACAGACTTTTTATTAGCAGTTGTTTGGCTAATGTTAAGTTTTTAATCACCTGTTATTTTTCACACATGGGCACATGTTCACGGTGGGCGTTCCTCCAGACTGCAATTGTATGAGTAATTTCTTACACCTCACTGTGGAGTTAATGCCCGTCCTTTTTACACCGAATCTTACAACTCTCCCTTCACAATGTCCAAGTTGTTTCTGGAATATTTATTCTGCCGTCTGGGTGAGCAGATGGATGGATGGATAAAACATCGAACGTTGCTCCACTCAGTAGACGGTGTTTTACAGTCGGCAGTGCTGTTCCAACACTCTTCCAAGCTCTGGAGCCTGCTTCTATTATTTGCCTGGCATGGTCCCACTTCCTTTTTTTGGAATTTGCGGGCAGTCACCACTCGCAGCCAAGGAAATTGCAACTGGAGAGAAAAGCTTACCAGGAAGAAATAGTTTATGAAGTGGTACCCCGGTGGCATGGATTATTACAGGCTCCCAGTGAGCCGCGTTCCCTTTGGGGGAGCAGCTTGTGCAGCAGGAGAAGCTGATCCAGGGCACATCTGATTCCGCATCCCCTCCCAGCACTAGGTGGGACAACTCTGCTGAGTGACCAAGTTTCACGGCACGTGTGATGATAGCAAAGTGGTCCTTCAGCAAACCCCCCAAATCAGAGGTAGCTAGGAAAAGCAAACAATTAGGGGAAAGTTAAGGATCAGACAGAGGTGGCTCTCAAGGTAGAATATTCTTCCTGTTTCATGCTTCAGTCTAGGGAAACAGAAATATACAATGGTCTATTGTACAACTGTCTGACAGTAATAGGCTTTGGTCACTAGCAGACCAGGAATGCTGGTACCAGGCCACCTTAAATGTAATTCAGGCGATTATTAGTCCCTGAAGCCATCCCGTCTTTCTATGATAAAAATAATAGTAATAGCAATAATAATATTTTTGAAAGTCTTACAATGAGCTTGTTAAAAATCATCACAGTCTAATTTCTAAAAAGAGAAGGGTAAGATAAGGGATATGGTATCAGATTATTCATCTCTCAAAAGCTCTTAAGGAATGCTGTTATCCTGCTGGCTACCTGAAACTACCATTTCTGTTAAATGAATTCTCTCCCTAGAGATAAATTTAACAGGTGCTAACAACTTGATTCTTCAGTGACTCTTTTCCAAAAACTTTTTATATATTTAGACCCTAGAATTAGTTGTATTTCCTCATAAATAATTGCCCTGAAGAAAAAAAGGCTGTAAAACTCTG
Organism: Sturnira hondurensis; assembly: GCF_014824575.4. NCBI lineage: Eukaryota > Metazoa > Chordata > Mammalia > Chiroptera > Phyllostomidae > Sturnira > Sturnira hondurensis. The sequence continues at coordinate 8,580,384 of NW_028077105.1, read as the reverse complement.
AGCGTTCTCTTTCGTTTTCCTTACCTCATTCATGTCCCTCCCAAATCTCCAAACCCCCCATTCTAAACTTCCCTCTTGCTTTATTCTCATTTTATCTTCATTTATTCATATAAAAAGGTCTTGGGTTTCTGGTGGTGTTTAATCCATACTTTCTCTTAATAACACAAATATGTAGAATTAGAAATCATCACAGATTCAAAGTGCTGACACAGTCACAAACACCACAAAATCCAGAAAAAACGCATTATTAGTAACTGCCTGGCAACCACCATGATCCTTTCTTCCCTTCTTAGCTGCCTTCATTGTGATTGCCTCTTTCTTTTTTGGTAAAATATATAAAACATAAAATTTACCATGCTTTTAAGTGCTAAAACTGACCATTGGCATAGTGCTATGTGCTGATTATTTTGAACAGGTCCCTCGTGGGTCCTTGTTTATGTCTGAAAGATGTGAGACAAATTCCTCTCTAAGCCAAGAGGAAATTGCTTCCTCTGCTTTTATTCTGGATTATCTTCTCCATCATCTCCCAGCAGAGTGAAAGCAAAAAGCTGGCAGGTCAATCATTCTGTGTGGACCAGAGATCCCCAACGCACAGGGACGTAGCAGCTCCAACTCTGACAGCCCCCTCACTCTCCTTTCAGGGAGCTGAGCTATGCAGTTCCTGGGCTGTGGGTCCTCGGCAGCAAATATCTGCTTGAGCAGGTTCCTTATCCAGGTAGTGACTCCTATAGCTCTACTGTTTCGTGGACATTTCAGTGTGCTGCAGCAGGGTGCAGAAAGTGGGGATCTTCTGGTAGGAAGGAAGGAAGGAGGGAAGGAAGGGAAGGAAGGAAGGAAGGAAGGAAGGAAGGAAGGAAGGAAGGAGGGAGGGAGGGAGGGAGGGAGGGAGGGAGGAAGGAAGCGGGCTAGCATATTCACCAAATCTACTGGAGAAGCAGTCTCTGATCCAAGTAGACAAAGAAGTGTCATTTTTCACATGTGGGCACCTGTTCACGGTGGGCGTTCCTCCATACTGCAATTGTATGATTAATTTCTTACACCTAACTGTGGAGTTAATGCACATCCACAGTGTGCATTAACTGAATCTTACAACTTCTGGCTTAATTTTCATTGACTAGAATCCTATTAGGCTAGATTTCAGTTTTTCTATGTAAGGACTAAATGTCATTTGCTTTGCATTGTTTGTTAAGAAATATACATGGAAAATAAATATGGAAATTGTGCTCACCTGAAGAACTATTTGCCTTGTCTTCTATTGATGTAATTTGAAGGAGCGATAAAGAAAGTAGAGCTCCTATGAGGCCTCCATGTAATTATAAAGGAAACACTCCAGAAAACTACAACAGCAAATATATTTAAGGTAATTCCCTGCGAATAGATTTTGGCCACCACCATTTATTTTATTATTGCTTTTCTAAATTGCTTTCTTGCTGTTCTTTACCAGAGCCGCAGATCAGTCTCGAGGTGGTGTGGGGAGGCCTCATCCAAGGTAGTGGCACCTGGCACAGAGCTGTAATTGTGTTATGTGCAGGGCACCTTACACTGTGCGGCAAGTTTTTTTCTTCATTAATAGACCTTGAATCTCATAGTAGGCTTTAAGCACAAAAGAGGGCAACCTTGCAGCAAACGTTTTAGTCCAAACGGGATTTCTCCAGGGAGCAAGGAGGACAGGGTCACCCTCGTTCGGGGAATGAGAGGTGGTTGGGAGATGACGAGCACAAGGTGAGTTAGGGATTTATTACTTCCATCTCCAAATCCACCTTTCCTTCCACGCCCGGCTGTAGCGGAGCTGATCCTGCTCACCCCTCTGCCACGGCAGTGCCGGTGCGGTGTCTGACTCAGTCCGGAGACGGACACTGAAGGAGAAAGGTTTCTCCACCTGGGCCGCAGTCCATAGTTTCTTGGGTCTCTGCAGAGGGGGCGAGTTTTTTCAGCAATGCCTAGCGGCCTGCAGAAAGTGACCCCATCTGTGGCTGCCTCCCCAGCACTCTCCCTTCAGAAAACATCACAGCAGTGTCCATAAATGCGTGTCTCCCTGGGATCACCCTCTCAGCAGCCCCCACCTCCCAGCGCATGGCACTCAGGGGGAAACATCACAGCAGAGCCCTGGTGGGCGTGACTTTCCCAACCTCAGCACCTTCCCGCAGCCTGCAGATTTCTGAGCTCAGCACGTCTCTGAGGGTGGCTTCCCCAGCACTCCAGAGGGAATATTTCCAGCAAACTTCGAATACCCTACCCCGTGAGCTTTGCCTGTGCACCCTTCCTAAAGGGCTGCGTCTCCGCCCAGAGATGAGGCCTTCATCCAGGGTGCTTTATCTCCATGCCAGGGGTGACGGCTGCTTCTCTATCTGCTGGTCTTGTGTTTATGAGCGATATCTTGGCTTGGATTAGCCAGTCCCTCATGACTGAACCCCCCTGTTGATCCTTCATGCTAAACTTTCTCTATTCAACTTTGTGTGTGTGTGTTCGGCCCCCTGTCCGACCCCTACCCTCAGCGGGAAGGAAGGGAGAGAGGTTCTCATGGTGGCAAAGAAAGAAGAGCTGCTTCGTGCCTGGCATTTCTGCCCCGCAGGGCCACCTTCCTACCCACACCGTCGCCCCGCTTGGCTGCTCTTTGCAGATGGTGATCACTGGCTGAAACTCAAACGCTGGCCCCCTAGGGGCTCCTACCCACAGGCCCCACTCAGAGTTTCTCCGAATCTCTGATGGACTTTACACACACCTAAGGCAAGTGAGTATGAAGAATCACTGTATTTCTTTTCTAGTTTCATAGAATATTTTATTTAACCAGTCCAGCCAAAATACTATTTCAGCATGGAATCAATATTTAAAATTATTACTGAGATATTTTGTGTGCTTCTTTTTCACTGTTTTCTTTTTAAATAATTTTTAAATCACAGTTGGCAAACATTATTAGTTTCAGTTATACACCCCAGTGATTAGACATTCCATAACTATCTAATCTTCCTGATCACTTTAATTTCTACGTGAAATGCACTGTGGCAAAACCTGTACCTTGACCTTTAAAAAATTCACAACTAGATGTTTTGTAGCAGAGACTTAAATAGAACTTTCACTTGATCAATATTGCAAATTGCCAAGTTAGTGAAAGTCCCAGAAAAATCATGCTGAGACACAGCAGAAATTTGTTCATAATGTGAAGGTCAGTCGGGAATTTCCGAATCATATTGGGCAGTATCACAACCGCAGTGGCCTGACTTTGACACGATAATCCATCTCCACCGAGGCACATGGCAAGTCAGGGCTCGTTATATAATTTTTCAGTGCCTGACCAAAGTACTGACAAATTGACTTCCCATGTGACTGTAAATAAAAGAAATGCACTATAAAACTCTAGTGTAGTAGCCTATAGGTAAGTTAGACAGAGTTACGGCTTCTGTAATGACCTGTATTCTATTTTTTTAATCTATTCCTTCTACTGACCTTTACCCTCTTGGACCAAATAGAAGTATGCTCCAATTATTCCTCCAGTTTTAGGTAACTTTAGTCTCAGCTAAAAAGAGGGGAAAGAAAAAGAAAGAGAGAGAGAGGGCAATTTGATTGAAAAATTTAAACTTGAGCATACAATAGGAAAAAAAAAACAACAGACTTTTTTCTAACAGCAGAAATGGATGGCCAGATTCTATTTCACAAGCATGAGGCAAAAGGGACAGAACTGTGTTTTTGCATTTGACATTTATTTGTTTGAGAGTACAGCGTGAAATCCAGTTCCTGAAGTCTGCACAGATATTGTATTAATGTGCTTTTAAATGCAAGTCCCATTTTTATGACCACCGTATTCTTGTTGATCCACTCTTCAATTCGCCTTAGGCATACCAGACTCCTCATGTTGCCCAAAGCCAGCATCCCAACTGACACAGTTCCAAAAGGCATCACTGGTTTAGTGCACGAGTGAGTGTCCTTTGATTGTAGAGAGACCACAGTCATCTCACAGAAGGGACAGTGGTAACAGAAGACAAAGAGGGACAAGATGGAAATTACTTCCCTAGGGACCCTAAGGAGGAGCTACTGTTGCTTGTGATAGGGTAACGCGATGGAGGAAGCAGCTATTGCTGGGAAAGGTGACAAGAGTTGAGGATCCACTCTGACTCGGGTAAATTCACTTCATTAACTTCAGGCTGGTTAGTGCCCTATTTTTTGCTCCTTTTAATAATCCCATTCAGACTCAGATTTCCAGTGGTTGTGTATTGGTTCCTCTTCCTGGAAATCATGAAGTTCCCTGCACCCAAGAGTCCATTTCTATGAGTTCTCATGAACAGGACTGTTCAGTTAGCTAATCTAACTCTCTCCTCCTTCTATGTAGACTTACTAAGAAGCAGCCACACTGCTGCTCTCCCAGTGAAAAACGTTTCTACCAACATGGAGAACAGGACACTGTGTGAACCGGTCCGGCCACTCACAAAGATCACAGCTGCTAGTCAAAGACACGCTTCATCCTGAGTCCAAGTTGTTTGCTCTCCCTGTTTTCTCAGATACCTATGGTCCCTCAGATCACAACTGTCCAATCCTCTGGTCCAGCTGACCAAACATTCCTACCCACTAAAAAATAACTCCCACTCCCCGCTTTTCCCCAGACCCCCTCCATTCAAATTTCTCTCTCTCTAAATTTGACTATTCTAGGGTTTTCTGAGTATTCCAGATTTCCCCTCATAAAAGTGGAATCAGACAGTATTTGTCTTTTTGTCACTAGCTTATTTCACTTAGCTCATTGTCCTCAGGTTCATCCATATTGTAGCATATATACAAATTACCTTCATTTTCAAGGCTAAATAATATTCCATTGTGTGTATATACTACATTTTGCATATACACCCATCTGTCTGTGGATACCTGGGTTACTCCCACGTTTTGGATATTTGAACAATACCGCTATGAACGTCAGAGTACAAATATCTCTTAATTATGGTATTTTCAGTTCTTTTGGGTATAAACCTGGAAGTGGAATTGGTAGATCATATTGTTTGTCTAGGTTTTTTTAAACGAAATTACAACCCTGATTAAATCTCAATCTCTACCTACCTACACTCATGCAGCTATTCATGGTTGCAGGAAAACAAACCACAAATTCTTTCAGTTCATGACTGAGAACTAGTGTGACCAGCCACCCTGGTTTGTCTATGACTCTACCCATTTTAGGACTGAGAGTCAAAGTCCCAGAAACCCCTGGGACCCAGACAAATGGAAACATTTGGTCATCCTACCCAAAATGGGCCCTTGATAGTACCTTCCAATCACACTGCATTTCCCCAGGCCCATTCACTCCTCTACTCCCCTGAAGGATTATTTCATACCTATTCATTCTTTAAACTTCCCACACTTCCTCCCTACCCTCACCCTTAACTGATAACCTTGATTCCTACTTGGATTGGAAAAATGGTGCTGCTAATGATTCTCAAATTTACATCTTCAACCCGGACCTGTCCTGAACTTCGGATTTTAATATCTTAACTCCCTAATTAATATCTCTGCTTAGAAGTTAATAGACATCTCAAATATAACATATCCCAAACAAAAAATATGGTCTCTACCACTCTATTCCTACCTTCTTTCTCTCAACGCTTCCCCCACCATAAATGATGACAAACGTATCTCTGCAGATTCTAAATTCAAAACCATTGGAACCATCTTTGACCCTGTATTTCTCTCATACTTTATATCCAACTCACCAGAAAATCCTATCCATTCTACCTTCAAAAGATAACCGGAGGTGCATTTTGCTTATGGATTTCTGCCCTTCTATGAATGGCAGCGTGAGCGGTAACACGTGCCCAGCCCTTCCTCCTGGCAGTTTCTCTCCCTCAATTTGTGTATTTCCAAAACAAGAAACAAGAGAGAGAGCTAATGAATAGCAAGCAGGGCATGGTGTGGGTGTGAAACTGTCATTGCATCTTAGAATGTCTTTGCTTTCAAGGAAGTTATGGTTAGGAATACAAGCCTTTAACAGGAAGTAAAATTAGAAGCAACATGAGACTCTAGAGTGTGTACAGCGTGCAGGGTCTGTCACATTCAGCGCTTCAGGAGCGCTCATGGACAGAAGTAGTACTATCTTGCGTGTCTGTCGCGATTCGCCATGTGCACAGTGCTGTTATATGCATCTTGTTAAATGTATTTTCTCTTTACGACCGTCCTATCATCAAGTTAATCCTGAAGTCCTGGTGGACGGAGATAAGCTTTGCATCCCCAGTGGCTAGGACCTGGCACCATGGCTGCCCAGGAAGTGTTTGTTGAATGGATGGACTCACTGACGTAGGCTTACTGTCCTCATGTTATACATGACAAAAATAAAACTCAAATGACTTGCTCAATATACTCAGACTAATAATCAGCAGCAAGGTGTCTTCTAATGCCCAAATCAATGTTCTCACAAATACTAGATCTGAAGTTTCTTAAGACTTGGTTTCCTGTTTCTTATAATAGAACAAACTTTTTATAGAAATTTTGATTGCTTACCATTATCACTTCCCACTGTCTTCCAACCTAACCAAAATATCACTTTTTAAATTATTTTTCAGCCACAGATAAACTTAGGAAAAAAGAATGAAGTAGGTATAGACTCCTTGGTGACCACAAGTACCATAAAGTACCCGTTTAATGCCTTCAGGAATATCCTGCTTTGTCCACATGGGGAATATTGATCATGCTACACCAGTGGCGTTCTCCCTTGGGTAGGGTAGAAAGCAGAGAACACTCAATTCAATGTAGGGGACCAGTTTGTCTTGGCCTGGCAAATGTGACTCAGCTCTGCATGGAAAACCTACAGAAGCGAAGTGGTGGGCAGGAGCCAGACCTTCAAACCGAGAATCAGGCCTAGAAAATACTTACAGACTGTTTCAGCTTGCTCTTGTTAAAACTCCCTCACCCTGGTCTAAAGCAACAAATGTGTATTGTTTATCTTCAAGGTAACTTCCAAAGCCTGTGTGAGCTCTCCCAAGGACAGAACTAATCAGCTCATTGCCACCCCCCTCTGCATGTTATTTTTGTTTCCTTGATTGTACCTAAAATGTAGACAACAATGTTCTATGTGATAGATAATAAATCTTTCTTTGACGTAAAACCCAAGGAAAACAATAAAAGCCTGTCTAGGCAAGGGTCAGGATGCTCCCCTCTTGAGGGAGTGGCCGAGGCACCCATGGCACTCTCCCCTTGAGAGAGTAGTCGTGTCTGTTCCCTTTTCCCACACAGGACTGTTGTCTCCTGTGAATTGATTCTCGTCTTCAGCCACAACAGGAGGACTCTGCTGGAGAGGGTCTGCAACAATTCAATGCTTTCTGAGATTGTAAATGTCCCCCCAACAGAAGCCCATTTCTTTCTCTATCATGGTTATTTCTGAGTTACACTATCACCAAACTCTCTGGTATCTCATTTTTTTTTTACATAGAAGCATCTAATGTACACCTAGATACTGTCTTGAAGTATATTTTTATCTCCATTTGCATGTGTACCTTATTAATAAATATTATTTCTATATCCCTACTTCCTTTCAGAGTCACACTTTAATGCTTTCTCCATACTGGGTTCCCAACCATCAGGAGTAGCTTATCTGCCCTGTCCCTTTTGCTCCCCAAAGCCTGCTCCTTCCTTCATCCCCGTAAAGCCAAACTTTTCACCCATGGCAGGAAATAATCAAGTTGGAAATCTACCCACCTGCCAACTTGCTTATAACAATAATGGTACCACTTATTTCCAGTACTATCTTTTCTTCTCAGCAATACTCAGAAATGTATCCAAGGATTCTCAGATATTGTTTTTAATTTTCTTTAAGGTATTCACATGGTACAGACTTTATAAAATGTAAGAGAGAAGAGGTACAGGAACTTTTGGACAAAATGAAGCATTAAGATGTTTAGCAAACCTTATTTTAGTGAGCTGGGGTACACAACTAGTCTTCAATGGCCATTGCAACATGCTTTCCAATTTCAACCATTGTCAGTGCAGCGTGGAACAATCAAGGAATTATGTCCTGTATGCTAGCTAATCTATGCAAGAGGCAATCATGCAAGAACAAAGAGAGATGTTCCTGAAAGAAATTTATAGCAGCCTAGTTTTCTTTAGATGATATTCTATATGACCTATGTATCTTGCTGATGGCTACTAGAAACCATTTCCAACAAGCTCAGAAAATGTTCTTTACCCTCTTTCTTACCTTGAAATGACATTTATAAAAACTAATAAATTGAAAGGTTTCTGTGTACTATGTATCTTTAAAAATTAGGAAAAGAACTGGGGGTTCTGTTCTGACCAGTGGGGCTCAGTTGCTGGGACATCATTCCTCAAGGTGAAGGGTCACAGGTTATTCCCAGTCAGGGCGCATGCCTGGGTTGCAGTTGCGTCCCAGTTCCAGTGCCTGTGTGAGGCAACCGGTCTACGTTTCCCTCTTGCTTCGATGGTCCTGTCCCTCTCTTTCCCTCTCTCTAAAAATAAATGGATAAAGTCTTCGGGGGGAAAAAGAACTGGGGGATCTAAGTTTGAGCCAAGTCAAAAATCTGCTTGATGACCTTGGGTAAATTGCTTTGCTGTTTTGAGCCTAAATTTCCTCCTCTATAAATGAGAATAACAGTATCCACTTCCTAAAACTATAGTGAGGAATAAATGAAAGTTTATATGAAAACACTTCATAAAACAGAAAGTGCCAGACTCATGGTAAATGCCATCATCCAACTCCCCCAAAAGATTAGAGGAGAAGGACAACCCGTCGGATGAGGTGCCAGACGACAAACTGTGCACTGGGGCTTTCATTCCCCAAACCACAAAATTATCCTTGTTTCAAGTCACCGTTCTCTCTCTTTTTTTTACTTCTCAAGGAATAGATATCTTCAGCGACCGTGTGTAGAGATTAATGGGGCTCTGGAAAATGATACTACGGCTCTAAGTATAGGGAAACTACACAAATACTGATACTTAGGTGGACTCATTGCATTGCATTTTTGTTAGAGTTAACTAGTAAGAGAACCCAAAAGCTGATACAAAACTGTCTTTTCTCATAGTGAGTGAATATCTCCCTCTATGTAAAAATAGACAACTAAATTTCTAAGGCAAACTATTTTCTTTCTATACATGTTGCAATCATTTGAAATTCAGACTTTCTGATCATCCCTTATTTTTTGTACTCTAACCACCCCCCTGAAGGATCCTCTGGACGCTCCCCCCCCCATCCTGCTTCCATCACCTATGTTTCTCTTTTGCATCATCATTTAAAATGCTAATACATGCTGTCAAATCCCAAACAATATAAACAATGTCTCCAGCCCGGACTTCTCTTGATGGACAGACATTAATATCTGACTGCCACTTGTCACCTCCACTTGGATGTCTAACATGACTCAGACTGACCATTCCCCAGACTGAACTCCCAATCTTTGCCCTAAGTCCCACTTACCCATAGTGTTCTCCATGCCTGTTAATGGCTGCTCCCTCCTCCCTTTGATTAGACAAAAATCTTGGAGTTGCATTTCCACATTGCATCTTTCAGGAAATCTTGTTGACTCCACCTTTCAGAATAAATCTGAAACCTGACTACCTCTCACAGGTCCCACAGCTACCATTTTGGTCGGAGCTCACAGTGTCTCTTGCCTAAGTTATTGTAGCAGCCTTCTCACTGGTCTCTCTGTGTTCATCCTTGTATCCCTCATCCCCACCCTCAACTCTGAATTTACTTTCAAAACAGCCACAGAGTGATTCTTTTAAAACCTGCATCAGTGCACCCTACAGCTCTGTTCAAAAGCTCCAAGACTAACCCATTTTATTCAAAGAAAACTCTTACATGACCTGGCTCCACTATCATCTCTCTGACCTCACGATGCTACTATTCTACTCTAGCTCGCTCTGCCATAGCCACACTGACCTTACTATTCCAGGAACGTATCAGGCACATTCCCTTCTTAGGGCCTTTGTTCGTGTTTGTACAACTACTTGGTGAGTGCCCATCTCTAAGTCCGTATATTTAACACCTCTACATGGCTCCTTCTCTCAATGAGGCCCACACTAACCACCTGATTTAAAATCACAGTTCTTCTCCTGTTCTTTTACTTTCTCTCTAAATGCATAGCACTTGTAACTTCAATGTGATATTTATTGTTTATTTTCTGTCTCCCTCTGTTAGACTATAAAGACCAGGAGGGCAATATCCTGAGGAGAGTGCCTGACACTCAATATATAATTGCTGAATGAATGACTTCAGTCTCTCAGTTATGCAGAATCCTGAAAGTGTGGTATGTTAATTTCCTATGCTACTTTAACAAATCACTACAAACTTAGGGGTGCAAAACAACCTAGAAGTATTCTCTTAAAGTTCTAGTGGTCTTATGTCTAAAATCTAAGTGTCAGAATGGCCGTGTTTTTTCTTGAGGCTTTAGGAAGAATCTGTTTCCTTGCCATTTTTAGCTTCTATTCCTTGGCTCGTAGCCTCTTCCTTCAGTCACTCCCGCATCTTGCTTCTGTGCTCACTTCTTCTACTTGCTATGTGATTACATTAGACCAACTCAGAATATCTAAAATAATCTCCCAGTCAAGATCTTTAACTTAATCACATCTGCAAAGTCCTTTTTGCTATATAAAGTAACAATCCCTGTTCCTGGGGACCAGGATATGGACATCACTGGGGGGCCATAACTCAGCCCACAATGTGTGGAAAACAGTTTTATGGGCTGAGTCTATGAAGCGTGGCATAACTAAGCAACAGCTGAAGAGATGTGAATGAAGCTACGGTATTTGTCAGCATACAAGGCACAATAAGGAATAGTCAAATTGGAGACCAAATTTAGTCAGATAACTTGGGAGAAAGACACTACAATATTTATTTAAATAGGTATATACTAGACAAAGAAGAAAACCAATAGAATTGGGTTAGAAAAGTTTTGAGCAAAGAGTTAAGGTATAAGGCTGAGAATTTAATCTGGGGGTGAGACATGGCCATTCTCCTAAACCATAATAAAGATTTTGGACTTGGTTCTACAGGAAATTGGAAACTACTGAGGGAACATACATAGGGAAATGGCCTAATCAGATTTATATTTTAAAACATATCTCTCTTGCAGTGAAGTCAAAGAAGAATGGGAGAGCAAGAGGATATGTGAAAGACCAGCTGGAAAAATGATGCAGCCTTCTAGATGGCAGTGGCTGCCATTGAGCCGAGTTTCCTCTCTGTAAAATGAAGATCGTATTGCTATCAACCTCACCCGGCTATTGCAATGATCGGACAGGAATACACATAAGGCACCATGTTGGGCATGTACGCTCGGCTCGTTGCTGGTGTTGTGACTCTGAGTCAGACTCAGCTATCCATTCTTAACAGAAAACTACAGAGACATTGCTTAAAAGGAAATAAGGTATTGCTTATGTCTAACACAAGGTATTTAAAAACCAATAAAACATGAACAGAAGCACAGTGGGACAAAGAGCAGGCCTCTACATGGTCTGATTGGGTCAAGAAGACATGTCTGGCAATACCTCCTGCTAAAGGAGATAAGAGATGACAAGCAGCTCAGAGAGAATTTTGGGCCCCTGATTTCAACAACAGCGAAACAAGGAGAAACAAAATCACCACTGGGGTTTTTGGCTGCCCCAAACTAAATATTATAAAAATGAAGAACGTGGAGTCATCTCAGAAGTGTTCTTCTCAGTGTCACCAACCCATGCATTGTAATAGTAGTGCACAGACTTGGGAATGACAAGAGAGTTCAAGTCCTCACTCTATCACTTAGTAGGTTTGTCTCTGGAAGTCCTGTAAACTGTCGAAGTCTCAGCTACTCTTTCTGAAAATTGAGATAAATATAAAATACCTCACACGTGGGTCAGAACTTCATGAGAAAATGCTATAAAGTGCTAACAGTGCATGGAGTAGAGTGAAAATCCAATGGTTGTTATTATTATTATGAATGTTATTCATTGCAGTAGCCTTTTTCTATGCCCTGTACATTTCGAGGAACTGCAAATAGCATCCTTGAAAGGTAAGGGAGGCAGAAAAGAGGCCAGCAAGGAAGCAGCAGAGGGAATGTCAGGGGCAATGCCCACTCATCTCTACCAAACACAGGACATGCTTGCCTGTGGTTCCAGCAAGGATTAAACTGTGTGAGCAAACAGTAGTCTAAGAGCAGGCAAGGAAAGATGTAGGCAGGAACCAAACAGAGAGAGAATGACAGTATTGACACGCCAAGAGAAGCTCATCTCCTGGAGTGCCTGGCTCACTGTCCCCAGGAATTCGACAGCAGACAAGGAAGGAGAAGATAAATGAACACTGGCCGCCCTCTCAGGGCTGCAGCCGCCCGCTCTGCAAAAACACAGCCACATTAACCCTCCCTAAATGAAAGGCAGTAAGAAGCTGTGTGCAGCCTTCTCCAGCGGGCATTGTCAGAAGATGAAGAAGAACCACTTAAAAATAACAAGATGGCTTTGTCAACAAGTAAAATTCCAAAGACAATCTTATTAGTTATTATCAAGACTAAGAGAGCCCATGTTTCTGAGCTTTCTAACAGATTTGGACTGCCAAGTTTTATAAGTTACATATGGTTAGAGGGGAAGAAAAAAGACATAATCTAATTTTCCAAAGCCAAGGGGGTAAGTGCAAGTCAAGAATAAGAAAAGGAAGGGATGTCAACATGACTGAGGCTGGCTGACATCTTCCCTTTTGATGCCTTGTGAATTCAGGCGAAGATGAGTGCATTTAATTCTATGGAAGAGAAGTACTTTGGTTTCATCTTAGCAAATACATTAGAGCAGGCACTTGGAATGGCTGTCAGAAGATGAATTTAGCAATTTTTAGAACTAAGAAGTATTAGATGTTTTTGGCAGAATAGATATGATTGATTACGTGTCACTCTCGTACAAAGAAAGAGTTCCGTGGCTCCCCCTTGCCTACCAATCGCAAGTTCCTTGCCCTAATTTTGGAAAAGCTTCTCTTTCTCTGCTTCATCCCCATGACTGCATACGATCCCTACTGGGTGGAGAGACTACCAAAAGTATGCTCAGTCTAAATTCTAAATTCTGAGGAAAAACTGACTGTCCATTTGCAATCCAGTTGTCCACTTTTGGTCCAATTAGACAGGGCAAGTCAGACGCCTCAAACAGGCCTCGGAGAAGAGAAACTGTGCACTTGGTGGGGGTCCCAAAGTGTGCGAAGCCTACCTTTCCCCTCTTTCTCTCCTGTTCCCTGCACTCCACCGCATCAGGGGCGGACCACCGCTTCCTCCTCTGGGTGTCCTCATAGTGGAATGCCCTCTCTCTGTAGACCTACCTAGGGCAAAAAGACCAGATGCACCTTCCAAGGACTAGGTTGAGAACTGGTCAAAATACAGGCTTAGGCTCTAAGGTCTTAAATCACATTTTACTGTGATAAACTTAAAGGACATGGATCTTAGTAAAGACTGCAAGATGACATGTGGTTGGTGGCATGCTGGTTTCTTACCAGAAACAGGTATGTCTATTGGCATTCGTATCATGGAAGCCTGGCCCTGGGGTATTTTAATACCTTTTAATCAGCCACTCATTTTGAAATCATAGCATTATCTTAACAGACCACCAGTATTATGTTGTTGAATTAGTCCCAAAGTACATATTGATGCAGCCTCTTGCAGAGAGTCACAGAGTGACAACTAGCTATGAGTGGTCACTCATCTACAGAACTGCAGGGCCTCTGAGGTGCTGAGTATGACAGGCCTGACCTGCCACACAGACCCGACTCGGCAGCATCGTGTGAAGACACTTCTTCATTCAAGTGATACAAGAGCTCCCTCTTATCCCCAGAGCATTTTCGGTTTTATCTTCTGGATTAGGTCAGAAGCATTACGACACATTGTGAGTGGCATGCGCTTTGTTGTTGGTATGAATCCTGGCACAGCCACTTAACTGACCTAGCGGAGGAAGCCTCTCACTGGTGAACTAGGGATAAAAATACCACCCTCTTACATGAGGTGTAAAAATTAAATGGTAGTGTGTATAAAGCACATAGCACACTGCCTGGTACAACGTAACTACCCAATAAGTCTGTTAACATCATTCAAATCTAATAAAGCTAATCACATCCTTATTATTTCTTAAGAAAATAGTCTTTATCTTACTGCTATTTGAGGACACTGCATATACTAAGTACAAGAATAATGAGTGAATTAAATAGAAAAATGGCCACTCCAGGATAATACCTCCAGCCACCTAGCCCAGAGTCCCACCTAATGTGATGACATAGACGTCTCACATGGCAACTTGAAACGTGACAAAGATATCAGCTTCTTTTAGCTAATTTTGCCTCCGTTGTGGCTAGCCTTGCCTATCTTCTTTGAATCATTTTAGAACCCTACCTAAATTAAATGCTCATAAGCTCTAGGTGTTTATGAGCCATAAACATCCACTGCGTGTCTACCATGGCCAATTACTGCATTAAACACTGAACATGCCAGAGGAGAAGAAAACAGACTGTTCTTGATATGCTGACAGTCTCATCGCTGGATGCACTATGTACTTGAACACTTAGTTTAATGTTCACTTCACAGTCACAAATCCACAATTTACACAGCTTAATAATTTGTAGTGATCTCGCCCCTCAATATTAACATGCTCAAGCTGAAGAATCTTGATCTTTTCCTAGTGACAGAATTCTTTATACTGCAAGCCCTACTTTGGACTTGCTCTGGTTCCACTAAGACAGCATCGTCAACCCTGCCGTCCTCATGACTGATACCACACAGCGATGCATATAATTTACAAGTGTGTTTATACAGATTATCTCATTTATTGTATCCACACTTCACATATGGGTTGGTTTACCGTCGCTCCATGGAGTATAGTTTCTGTTGGGTTAGTGTTTCCTCTGATACAAGCCTAGATGCTCAGAATGCTTTTGGCCAGAATAGGTCACTGGCTCTTTTTCTTCATGGAACAACCTGCATAGCATCAGATCACGTGTGTACTTTAAGTGCAGATCCAGGGTAACACATTTTATGTTTTATATTTGAATTAACATTTCTCCCCAATCCTTGACTTTGTACTTACCATGGGCTTANCTTCACATATGGGTTGGTTTACCGTCGCTCCATGGAGTATAGTTTCTGTTGGGTTAGTGTTTCCTCTGATACAAGCCTAGATGCTCAGAATGCTTTTGGCCAGAATAGGTCACTGGCTCTTTTTCTTCATGGAACAACCTGCATAGCATCAGATCACGTGTGTACTTTAAGTGCAGATCCAGGGTAACACATTTTATGTTTTATATTTGAATTAACATTGCTCCCCAATCCTTGACTTTGTTCTTACCATGGGCTTACCACCCAAGGAGGCCATCTGCGACCTTTGTACCCATTCAGTGATTTGCAAGTCCTCTTACCATTGATGTCAGATACCAAAGGGTCCTCATTCTAAAAGAGTTGTATGTTGTCCTAAACTGAAAGGCCTTATTTTTATTTTTTACTAATTTTAGCCACTAACCATATATTCTGGAATCTTAGTCATAGCATTTCTCTACATAGAGAAGTTTATTTTTCTTGTTCTTTGTTATTGTGACAATAGGTAGTTCCCTAACCAAATGACTGTAAAATATGCACTTAGCCATATCCTGTACGTAGCTATAGATTGGTATAAAAGTTTTAGAAACCACTTCTCCATATCAAATACCTGTACCAGTTTTCCTCTACCCACTGTCTCTTCACCCTCACCTGGGATGATTTTCAGTTGATAGAAACTGGTGCAATGCAAACCCAGGTCTGCAGTGAAAGACCACACTCCTTCTGATAGCTCAGTAATCGTATTCTGGTATACTTTCCAGAAATTGGCAAGATGGATTACTATAACAGCTGGCTAACAAATCCATGCATATGTCAGATTGCTTCAAATTGTTAGCTCTCAACAATTATGAAGAAGGACCTAATAGGGGGTGGATCACCACAAACAATTCTGATGGTAGATCATTGTGATTTGGGATACGCCATGAACTTTAAAGGAGTTAAAAACTAGGTCACTGCTATAACTAAGACTTAAAATTCCTATTTACATTTGTAGGTATATGTATACATACATATATTTGAAAAACAGAAGTAGGTCTGATGTTAAATATATTAAGAATGGGTAATATCTATCCATTCATAGTAAAACTAAGGAAAAAAAAACACTAAAAACTCTATTCTCACTAAGAATCCCATTATCAATAAAGTTAAACTTTGCTATTTAGTAACTTTACGAAAATTTGTGATATATTTTTGTTGTTTGATCACCTATCACTTCAATATATACACTTAATTTATTGCAGGAAAAATGTAATTTATTTGTACCATTGAATATTACTTTAGGGTAAATTTCTAAGGAGGAAGTATGATGGAAGTAGGTGTTCAAGAAAGAAAGAAGCAGTGTAAAATCTCTTGTTAAGAGCTCTCACGCATTTTTAAAACTATAATAGCATTGAATCACTATAGTATTAAAATTCCAATTGAAGTATCAACCTGTCCTTTGCAATACTTAAACTTACAATGAAAAAATTTAGATTTAAATTAAAATTTATGCCAGGTGATACACAGTGCATAAAATCATTTTAGAGGGTATACAGATGAAAAAAAGTGAAAACAATAGTTAGATAGCACTTTCATGCACTCTGTTTACTTAGCAGTAATTAGGATTTGGAAACAAAGCGTATAACACTTGTCTGAAATCTTGTTCGGCACAGCACCATACTTTTGAACGTATGTAACAGCTATTCCTCTGGTTTTACTGTATAGATTATAGTGGGCAAAGCAATGAATGACTCATCACATGTAGAAATGCAGAACAGCAGTGAGAGGTGCAGTGGCATCTTGTAACCAAGGGTATTTTTCTGAAAAAATCTGCTAACATGGAATAAACTTTAATAGATCAGTGTTATCAGACCCCTTAACACTAACGTCCAAACAAGCTTATTTTAAAATATGTTGTTTTAAACTTAGGAAACAGTCTTAAATTTAAAAATTACAAAAATAAAATTTATGATCTCTCTTCAAGGATTGGCAAAATTCTTGGGAGATTTTTCACCTTTAGCATGGTCAATTTCCTTCAAAAATTATCCAATTATTTTACTTTGAGTAATATTCTTACAAGAAACCCTTGAAAGAGCTAAATCTAGACATTTGGGTAATATCAAATATTAGAAATTATATATTAAAGCTATTTTATGATCAAGTTCCCTCTCTGCAGAATATCAAAGAAAAAAAAACCTTGATAAACCTTATTCCTTCTGTCCCTCCCCAACAACCATTCATAGCTTCCAACCCCTACCCACATTCTGGCCAACTGCAATCAGTTTCTATTCCCATCAACCCCAAACAACCTGCTCTCAGAAGGTCAGCCCTGAACTTGTAAACTTCAGATCCAGCGCTTTCTACGTAATCTTTGTCTGGTTTACTTTTCTCGTTATTTGGCATAGTTGACCATTTTCTCCACTAAGCGTATCCTTCCTGGCATTGAGGATTTTTACTCTTCTGACACTACTACTATGGTGTGAATTGCTCCTTCCAACAATCTCTTTCTTTGTGTATTCCTTAAGTGAAACACACCTCAAAGTTGCCCTTAGCCCTCTTTCATCCTTATACTCTCAGGGGACCATCCCTGTGCCCCAATGGCTTTAATGATCACCTCCATGCAAATATTTCAACATACCTTTCAAAGCTCTGTCACAGAGGTCTAATTTCTAACTGTTCAGGCTCTTCACACTACTCAATCTCAACACATCCTCATTTTCCCCTTCGACACCCATAATATTCCCCTTTCTCTGTCCCAATCCCTTTATCAAACCAGGGCTTTCCCTGTTCTCTGAGGGGGTCTTTAATATCTCCCTCACTCATTTTTTTACATTCACGATAACTGTCACATACGTCCTTTTGACCCCAACTCTGCAGTATCAGCATAACCCACACTCACTCATTTTCATTGCCATAGACCTAGTTCTGAGGCTCATCCTTTCCAGCCTGGTCCAATTTATGGTATCTTAACTCGGCTTCCAGCTTAAATATCACTGCCTCCTTTAACAATTGTCCAATTAAGACTGCCCTTTCTCAATGCTCCAGTTTGTTGTACCTATTCTGTCTCCCTCAAATCAGAGTCCATTTGCTGTGAATACATTCCCTATCACCACCTTGTATCCATGCTGGCGACAAATCTAAATCTAATTGCCTCTGGGAATGCATAATAGGATTGATTTTTATCACCATAATCTAAACTACAGTGTAGCATGCACCAAGCACTTAAATGTTTGGAAAGACACAGGAAAAAAGGAAAGCAAGTAGAATAAATGGATAGCCTTGTTTCTTTCCGAACCTTTAAAGTATGCCTATCATAGCAACATTTTCTTAAGGTATTACTGAGTAATGCCTAGTAATTTCTTAGCAATCAAGAATGTTAATTCCTTCTTCTTCCTTAACATGAGGACAAGGATGAGAATGGAAATGCACTTCCTTAAATGTGTTTCAAGATTCCTGGACAAAAGGTGATACATAATTTCTCAATAGTTTCTTCTTCTTTTTTTTTAAAAAAAATGTATTTTGAAGGGATGGAGAAAAAGAGGAAGAGAAACATTGATGTGAGAAACATTGGTTGCCTCTGGTCCTGACCAGGGATCACACCTGCAACCAAGACATGTGCCCTGACTGGGAATAGAACCAGTGCCCTTCTGCTTCGCCAGGTGATACCCAACCAGCTGAGCTACATCAGTTGGGGCTCAATAGTCAATTCTTTGAGTCCTCAGTAGAATTCTTTTTTGCCAAATGCAAACTGGGTAATAAAAGCAACCAAAACTAAGATGCTCCAAGATTTCTCCCATTGAAATGAGAGTTTTAAAGGCACAAGTAGTGATTAAATCATTTCTTTTTGCTTTTGTAAGAAGGCTACTGTCAGGTGACAGAAAATTTTAACTGATTGACTTATTCAGAATTGGACCACTCTCTGTAACTCTCCTTCTGAAGTTCTCTCAGAGGGGAAACTCCTCTTCACTGTGGCCCTGAAATGGGACTTAATTCAGAGATTACATGAAAGCCCTCAGTTTGTGAAGGTTATAGGAGATGCAACAAGAGACAGAACTGAGCTCCCGCAGTGCAGCGAGAGGTGGGCATCAAATGAGGAGGGAAACGACAAAGGGTGGGGCTGCTCTCTCTGAAGCTTCTCTGAGCGCCATTGGCTGAGAAATCAAGACTTCAAATCTCAAGATAAAAAGCTTGCTGGTGATAAAGCGGGTTTGCATTGCCTTTAGTTGGAAATATCATAGAAGCAGTCCTTTCCTTGCAACTAATCTGTTTCTCTCATACAGTATTGCAGCTACATGTGAAAATAATTCATGAAACCCTTCAAAGAAGTTCTCAGGTTTCATATAAAACCCTTTCTACCAGAGCCAAGTTGCCGCACTCACTACTTTAGGTCAGACGCAAAAAAGAAGCTGGATGCCAAGTCCAGATTCTAAGATGTGAGGCCAATTGAAATGGAAGGAAAATTTTTATTGCTCCATTTATTAACTACAACATTTAAAAAATTACTGACCCAGAAAAAAGCAAGACAGTGACGTGGGACCTGTGTCAGCAGGCGCTTCCAGCCCCAGTGGAAAATGCCCCAATAATTCCAAGAGTGAAAAAGATACCCAGCATGGAAAGTACACTGGGTAGGAGTTTGTTTTCTTCCTGAGCCTTTTGGTCCGGGATGCAGGGGAAGATCTCTGTCCCTGCGCCGTTTGTTTGCCTTCAGTGATCCAAATTATATTTAAAGTTGAGTTGATGTCACTTGAAGTAGAGAAAAAGTGTTCGGGAATTATTTTCTTCTCCTTGACAGTATCACAGACACCCTGAGGAAGAGTTACTGACACCAATTTCCAAGTGGAAAAGTAATGTAAAATGTCATGAGAACCAATAATCCTGAGTGAGATAGAGATAATATTGATAACCGGTGATATTGACCATAACCCCAGTTATAAAAATACTGAAGTTTATGGAATACTTACTAACAGGAAAATATATGCCTGAGCCCTTTATATCAATTAATTCTAATATACTTCTAAGGAATAAATTTTCTGTTAATTCTCATTATACAAAGTAGAAAATGAGGTACAAGTAAGCAACGTAGGTAACATTAGTTAACCCAGGTAGCCTAGCATAGTGCCTATGTTTCTTCTTAAAATCTCACTTAACCGAATGAGTTGAAAAACTGATTGAACCCAGCATTCAAGGCCCTCAATGCACCTCCTACTTCTTCTGCCTGTTAGTATCTCATTTATTTGCACCTTTGCGTAGCAGAAGAACTTCCTTGTAAGAGTTGTCCATACTCACAGTCTTTGATTTTTTTTTCCTTCCCACTCTCTCAACCCTGCTAAAATCAGTCTTTCATCCTTATCACTTTACCTAAACTGCTCAGCAAGGTCAACAATGACCTCCACAGAGACAAAGCCAGGGTCAGTTTCTCTGCTTTAGCTCACGTGAGCTTCAGTTAGCATCTGACATTGCATCGCTCCTTCCCCCTTGACAGCCTTTCTTCATTGACCCTGGCACCTCACAATCTCTTGGTTTTCTCCATGGTCCCTTCTTTCAGTTGCCTTGCTGGCTCCTTCTGGTCTTTCTAACTTCCTTGGCTGAGTAGCTCCAGGGCTCACCTCTTGGTGATTTTCTTTATCATATCCACATGGACTCACTCCCTTGGTGATGTCACAGAAGCTCATGGCTAAAGTTAAAGGTCCGTCACATGCCAGTGACTCCAGGCCCGACCTCTCTCCACACTTCTGCACAGATAACTGCCTACTCCGCATTGTCACTTAGATGTCCTATAGGCACCTCAAATTCAACACATCCTAAATCCCTCCTTCCTCCGAGTACCTGCGTTACTTTCATCTTCCTTATTTATGTTGTTAAAAACTCTATCCTTCCAATTGCTTGTATCAAATATCTTGTGGTCATTCTCCATTAAAAAATGCATTTTCTTTTCCGATACCAGAAGACTGGTAGGTTCTACCTTTACAAATATATTCAGAGCCTGCCACTTCTTATCACTCCACAGCTACTGTCCTCACCAACAGTATTCTGCCCCACTTTCAAAAATGACCTAATTTGAATAAATTATAGCCACCTAATACATGGCTCTCCATGGCCACACCCCCATTGCCACCCCCGTGATTTCTTGGACCTCATCTATTACTTTCACCGGCACTCACTCCACTAGCGAAGTTGGCATCCTTGCTAATCTGTGGTAAGCCAGGTAGGCACCTGCCCTTGGGCCTTTGCACTAGTTTTTCCTCTGTCTGGAATGCTCTTCCCCCAGCCATCCGTGTGGCAAGTTCCTCACTTCCCTCAAGTCTTTGCTCAGTTGTTGTATGTTCAACAAGATCTCGTTCACTCCTGCATTAAACCTACCCATCCTCTCTTTGTCCCATTTACTCTGCTCATTTTTTGAAAAAAATATTTTACTTATTTATTTTTAGAGAGAGGGAAGCAAGAGAGAACAAGAGGGAGAGAAACATTCATCAGCTGCCTCTTGCATACCCCCAAACCAGGGACCTGGCCCCAAACCCAGGCACATGCCCCGACTGGAAATCAAGCCACTGTCCTTTTGGCTCGAGGGGTGATGATGCTCAACCCCATGAGGGCTCATTTTGTTGTTGTTGTTGTTCCATTGTACTCACATTCTTTCAACATACAAATAATTGTATTTACTGACTAATCCATTTTATTGATTCATGATTTGCCTCCCTCCACTAGGCTGTAAGCTCTATGACAACAGAGCTATTTTGCTCACTGATGCAAGGGTACACCACGCCTTACACATATGTGACCAGTAAATATTTGTTAAATGAAAAAGCACACGTGTGTACACTAAAACAAAGACAGAGGTTGTTGTGTCCTTCTTAGACACCCCTCTCTTCACCTTCCTGGGGCAGTGTTTTCTCATTATGAGCCTCCTGCTTGAAACAGACTTTGCCAAAATGTCTAATTCCAGCTCAGAGAAACCTCTTCTCCTCCTTCTCCATTCCGCAGGTTAAGGATAGAAGCACCCTAATAGATTGGACATAGAAACTCTGAAATGAATTTATTACTTACAATTTTAAAAATCAGTGATCAAAACAATAGGTCCGCGGTGTTCCTGCCTAACTGACTTGCAGATGCCTGCACTGAGTCTGAACCACTTAGCTTTGAACTCAAGTTCACTTTCAAAGCTTCTCAGTCCAACTGCAAAGGAATCCCTGACCAATACTGCCACCTACTGATCAATAGGTGAGAAATCAGGACAATGAGGTTGAAAGTGCAACCCAGTTTAAAGAAAAGTAGGAAAAGACAATGATGAACAAATCCCAGGAAGTCAGAAAATAAACTGATGTTCCTAAAGAGTGCTGACAAGGGGCTTACACTGAATTGTACAGCAGCAGCAAACAAATACTGTGAGATCATGAAGAATGACAAAAACCCTTTCAAATAGAAGCAGCATCTCTGAAAAATTAATAGGGCAACTGGTTTTCTGTAAATAGTCTCTCCACTTTCACCAGCAACTCCCTTGAAAGTTAGGATGTTTGAGACTCAACGAAAATATATTTGTCATTTTTATTTTTCTTCACACACAAGCAAATCAAAACTAATCTATCCTGAGATTTAAAATTTATGAGAAAAAAATTACAGAAAAGGCACTTAAGTTAATTTCAGAGCATTTACATATGAGACTGTACATGTTCAAGTTTCTCCTCTTTAGAAATGTGGGTTAGACATCTATGTTGGTTATTTAAATCCTATATTGTTCAATGTCGATGAATATGGGTCATGAGTTCTAAAAAAACTCAAAATAAAATGACATTTTCATATTTATTTACCAAGATCTGGGATAAAAGATCAAAAGCCCAACCCTCCCCCACTCCCCCATGGGTAATAAATGTGGTGAAAATTAGTTAGCAAATACTTTAGGAAACCATTTACCTAAATCATCATATTTACTACTCTCTTTTTTGAAGCTGTATACCTAAACTGTTTTAAGCACTTGATTTTGCCTTTATATTGTTCATTGTTTTCATTAAATTAAACCATAAAAAAAGTTTGCTGACTGGGAAATTAATATATATTGTCAAGATCAGAAACAGAACGCAGTGTGTTTTGAAAACTCCTAAAGGACAGAAATTTGCTAAGAAAAAAATAAGACGCAAATGAGTTTCTATCCCCCACATGCCCTCCCACTTTAAAAATCTCACAGGGGCACTGGGAGCAACAAAGGGGTAGAAGCAGCTTTGAACAACAAAAAAAAATAGCCCGTTAGTACGCTCATGAACACGCAGGGTCAAAAGTAATCATTCCAAGAGAAGATAATTTAGAAAAATGCATTTAATTATAAAAATTTTTTAAATAAAAAAGCAATGGCACAAATCACCAAAATATTAAGTGATCATATCCACAGGCTGATGTTGTAATATATGCTAAAAATTTATGACCATTCCCATTAACAGCATTTTCCCTAGTTAGAATGACAACAAGCTCTTCTGAGAATGTGTAGTTTTCCCTAAAGCACTACCAAAAGTATCATAAACACAGTCTGTGCGGCATCCATGTACACCACTTTTTATTTACTACCCTCTAAACTCATAAAATATTGAACATGTTTCTCTCGCTTTATTTCTCTTATTTACAGTACAAAGGCTCATCTCTTGTCACAGTGTGGTTTGTGCATTAAAATCCCTGGGAATAGTGCTTTCTGCGGCATTTTAATAAATTGACTCTGATTATTGAAAATAAGTACGCAAACAAAACCTTGTCCATACGACCGTATCATGCCCAGAAGAATAATTCCTCCTGCAGACTTACTTATGAGTAAAAAAAAAAAATCCCTTTCTGTAGAATATATTCTCAACCATTACTGGATTAGACTCATGCATATTTATCTCGCTAGTATGACAATAGGTATAGCTAGCTACGACTTTTTAAATTTCACGTAGAAGAGCGCAGCATACCTGGAGTGATATGGCTTTCACTCTCTTATTATCCATAATCCAGTTACTCCACATGGATATATTTTATTTATTCTTAGTATACAAGTCTTTAATGTTCAGTAATAACTGGCAGTTTCTGACAGTTCTATTTTCTTTATAGTGGATACAGTTCTGTGCACATATGTCAAATGAACTGAAAAAATGCAAATCACTTCGTACAATACAGCAGGGAGAAGCGGAATGTTATTGTTTGAACAAATGATTCAAAGAGATGAATATTCAGCATTCACTAGTCACAGGAATATTGTTGAATTTGGGCTGTTTTAAGATGTACTATCTTCACAACTTTGTCATACTTAGTATTATCATTTTAGCTAAAAAGCAAGCCTAATTGGGGGAATGCAGATGTGAGGAGGAAAGGGGAGAAGGCATATATTACTGTATATATGATTTTACAAAAAAAAAGTGAAAGGGAAGAGGGTATGTTTCATATGTATATATATATAAAAAAACTATCACATCTGGGTACATTTGACAGAGTATATGAAAACAGCCTACAAGCTAATTAAACCACTTTCTCCTCTCTCCAGAGATAATTATTCTCTAATAATATTAATAATAACAGCACAATTCTGGCAGCAGCACAAATCTACAACTTCTTAAGGCTTGAGAGTGTCACTATTCCATGGCTGGGTACATTAGAATAATAAGAGTCCTGCTGTTTCTTTTATTTACACCCGTGGCCCAGCCAGCATCACTAAGGAAGTCCGGTGGTTATCTGCAGCCTAAGGCTTCTATGATGGCTTGGACTTTATCACCCACTCGGCCTGCGGGTTGAGCTGGTACAAGTCCTCCATGTAAGTGTCATCATCGAGGCAGCGCTCCCCTAGGAAAGACATGTTGTGTTTGTTTAATACAGTGGGCAACCACAATGCACTTTGAAACCTAAGCCTATGTCTTAGACTCAAATATTTTCCATTCTTTGTTATCTCCCGTAATAGTGTAAAATGTGGCCAAAAATATTGGAGAAGTCACTCTGGTAGTCTTTCTTTCTATGCATGCACAAGTTTCAGATTAATTTAGAGAGTTAAAAATACTTTGTGTTATAGGTTTTTAAAGGGCTCCTCAAAGGCATATTCTCCTTTATTAAAGTGGCAACCGTGTTGAATCCATTTCTAACAAAGAAATGATACTGAACTCTCAAACTCTAGGAGGAAAATATAAAATCAAATATATTAACATTTAAATAATCTGTACTAATAAAGTTAACAATTCCAGGTTTCTAATGAAGTGGTAGTTTTTAAATTTAAAAAATGAGTCTTCACATTTCGGCATTCAACTTTTAATATTTTCTAACATTTTTAAGTCTCAGAAAAACTTCTGCAAAACTTACTGCAAAATGCTTTCAATTAAAATTTTGAAATGAACACAGTTTTGTTTATTCATTAACAATTTGACTCTTACCATATTAGGGTCAAAAATGGGAAAAAGTCTATTTTAAATTTTAATAAAGATGTGAGTGTAACAAATGTGCAAATAAAATATAAGACATGGTCAAAATTAATCCATTTATCTTATTTCTATTTCCTAAATCACCAATATGTGTGTGTGTGTGCATACACTAGTAGGCAATCAACAATGGCAAAAAATAACTTCTGCTTTCACTGATATCTAGTACTATACCATAATAAAAGTGTTATCTTGGTCTTAAATAAGCTCAGCTACTTCCTTTATTAAAATGTGGCATAAGGCCCTGGCTGGTGTGGCTCAGTGGATTGAGTGCTGGCCTGTGAAGTAAGAGATCACCAGTTCGATTCCTGGTCAGGGCACATGCCTGGGTTGCAGGCAAGGTCCCCAGTTGGGGGCGTGCAAGAGGCAACTGATCAATGTATCTCTCACATATCAATATTTTTCTGCCTCTCTTTCTCCCTCCCTTCTTCCACTCTAAAAATAAATAAATAAAATTTGTTTAAAAATTGTCAGAGAAAACTGTCATTATTTTAAAGATATATGATATAAGCATCTAAAAAAGAAAAAAATTCTGAAATACTTTATTAACCATTCTAGAAATTGTATCTATTTTAGGGAACTTCGCTTGGCTGAAACTCAACATAGTTGGGAATTTGCACATAACACATTTGTACTGAACAAACAGAGTCTGAGGAGGAAGGCCACATCACTAGACAAATCTACAATACTCATCAATTCTCTGCAGTGGGCTATACTTTTCTGCTAATGTCCCTCTCCCCTAGTAGATATAAATAATAGTCATTGGCAATGTCAAATCGGCATATGAAGTATAAAGAGAAAAACATGCACTTACCAATATTTCCTCCGATTTCATACAAAAAAACTTCCTCTTTCTTGAGAGTCTGGGCAATCCCACTATCAGGGACAAAACAAACCAATTAGTTATATCATCAGACAGCTTGCAAGTACATCACTTTAATGTGCTTGGGGAATTCTAGCTTGTACGGAAAATTCATAACTTAGACACACTGTAATTATCTACACATTTGTATTTTCCCATCTGTTAAATGTGCCTAATAGGTAATAAAAATGTCACACCTGTAAATGAAAATAAACAGAATCATATATCTGAAGTCAAAATAATAAATTAATATCTTAATGTGTAAAATCAGAAGGAAAATAACATTTTAGTTGCCAATAAAATTACTAATATGATTATCTACTAGCATAGAGGCCAAACAGGTCTTCATAAAACTATGAAGAGAAATGTCTGTGCCTTATTTTTCCCAATGCATGTATTCGATGAGCATTCAGCACAGTTTGCTGTGCTGACAACCCCACTGGGGTGCCAGGTGGTGTGAAGAACTGGGCGTGGTTCGGACCCAAACGTGGGAGATGTACGCGCTCAAAGTAGAAGCCAACACTCATTATGAAGACTTTGAAGGTAGGGGGTACTTACAGGTTTGAACTCTTCAATAAAATAAACTCTTCCCGTCATTAGGTTCAAACAATAAAAATTAGTATAATCCAGTGGTTTTCAAAATTCTTTGTACATTAATTACCTGAGAAATCTGCTAAAACTTCAGTTCCAGAGTTCTGGAAATTCTAACTTAACATGTCTAGGTGAAGCCCAAGCATCTTTTTAAATGCTCTATGGTGGGTTCTGATGCAGGGGAACGAGTTTGTGAACCGGTGATACAAGGCCCTGAAGACACATTCTCTGGAACTGAGAAGAGAAAACCAAGCCTGACTTTTATCCAAACTGTTATGAAAAATACGGTATGGTAGAAGCGTTCCTAACCAACCATGCAATGACTGCTGCTGTCCTTCAGTACTGTAAGTATTAAAGTCACAATTGAGAATATTGTACCACTTCATTGTCACATCTTATATTTTCTGCAAGTAGAGGAACGGAAGTACTGACTAAATAGAGCACCCGGGCCCTGAAAGCAAACGGTGTATAAATTAATAGGTCCAGCCTGGAAGAGTGTCCTCCTTCTGAAGTCTGGCCACAACCTCAGGTCCACATTCTGGTGGGAAGATGGCAACAGCCGGTGTCTACAAAGTCACCGCAGGGAGTAGAACAGAAGCGACTGACTTCATTTTAGATTAGGGACCCTTTGGGGAGCAAAGGCATCTGAGAAATTCCAATTACTCCCAGGACTTGGAGTAATCCTGAAAAATTCCAACTGCCCCTGAACTTTATCCACTAAAATTCCATCTACTCCCAGACTCTGCATTAATGACCCCCAGATCCGTGATGACCTCTAGAACCCCTGACCAAGCTGGAGAGTGGTTAAGGGCCGTCTGTGAAGACAGACACCACAGACCTAGAATTCAGCTCCACCACCTCTGAAAAGTGTGACCTTGGACAGTCTCTGTTTTCTTATCAGTAAGACAGAAGTACTGTGAAGGCTTACTTCTGAGTGTCGTTGAGAGGGGAGTTTATGCTGGCTCGTTGAAAGCCCAGATGTCACCAATGAGCCTCTCTTTTATTTCATCCCCATCTGTTCATGGCATAGGCTCATCTCTTCTCCCAAATTATGAACCCTGAGGGGAGATACTTTAACATAACACCCCTTGCAACATCTAGCAGAGGGCCTTAAATGGAGCAGAGACATGTTAAGTACTGGTGATACTGTATTAAAATTGGAGAGGTTTGGAGGAAAACTGCACCGAGGCCCCTGAATGTTAAAATGAGGAGATAAAATTCTATGGAAGGCTAAAACAGAGTATTCGTAAGCCAAGATGGCAATGCCCCTGATTTCCCAGACTTTACAAAAACTTAGATTAGCTCATTTCAGTGATCAGAAATGGGGGGTATTAAATATAACTTTAGCTAAAAATAAGAATTCAAAGGCTAAACACTGAAAACACAGTACGTGTGTTTGAACCTTTAACATTCAAGAAAAGATATCGCAAATGCCTCAGAAAGTGTAAGCTCTAATATCATCAGAGAGATGCCAATGGCTTTCAAAGGACTCCTGTCCCCGCCCCAGAATAGAGGGGAAGGTGGGCATCCCTACTGAGGGCACTGTGCTTTGTCTTGGAGACTTCAGGGCTCAAGGGACTGGTTATCCTCCCTTAATCCTTTACACCTTCTATGTTTAAATGTAAGCTTTTTTAATTCATTATGTGTTATAGGATAGTTGTATTGTTTGTTTGTTCATTTTAATCCCACTGTACCCTAATTAGTGATGATCCTAACACACAGTAATTAACCTCTAATCAACATACTCTGGAGAGACTACTGGGCAGCCTCAGGTGCCAGGCCTACCACAGGCCTCGGCCCGGGAAGGGACGCTCAGGCATCCCGCGTGAAACAGGCTCAACTTGAACACGAACTTCATCAAATGAACTCAACTCATTCCAACAGTCTAATGATTAAATCTGCTCTCTTTTCTGCGAAAAGACAAAAATTGTACACATTTCACAGCACCCATAGCTAAGGGGGTGGGGGGAAGGAGGAGGGAGGGAGGGAGAGAGCAAGTGACTTACACCATGAAATAATTAAAACAAAACAGGCCTCTACCTTTCTTGGCTGAGAAACCTGGCAAGTACATCACTGGCTTTTAGTTCTTCAGTTAGCTGTATTGCCATGGAAACTTTCGAAAGATGGGGAGCTTGCACTCGAATCACTCCCTGAGGAACGTCAGCCTGCAAAGCAATAATGACACTGGAACAAAGCTGGCAGCAGCTGGAATGTGGGCCTCTGCACAATGCATTATATGGTAAGTGTGCTTAACTGCTCCGCATTTTACTTCACTACATAAAAACCTTAACTACTGTATAATGCAATTTGCTAAATTACATCAAACCTCAAATATCCTCTTAATGGTGATAGGGGAACTTTATAATGCCTGTGCAGTAATGCTTAATTATTTTTAAAGATGTAAAGAATGACAGCAATAACCATTACTGCCATATTAAGTGCTGATTTCGGAGTATTATCTACTAGAGGGTGCTTCTTCATGTAGCAATTTATGGAATTAAATCAGAAAAGTTATTTTGTGTGTTATTTCAATGTATGCATTTTTAAAATCTTCCTACACATTCACAAAATCTGACCAAAAAAATTGTCCCTGAGAATAGTTTTAAAAAAAAAGACAGAAATATACTGTTCTAATACATTTGTATTGTGTTTGGTCCTCACTTGCCTAATGAGCTTACCCTGTGAAAACACACTTTAAATTTAGGATAATCAATTCTAAATCCTTTGCCAATGGATATTAAGAACATTTTATGTGTTTGGAGGGATAGCAAGGATATATTTTGAGGATTGTGATATCAAAATATCAGCTATGGCATTTGAAATATTAGGCTTATCTAATTCTTAGTCATTCTGCTAAAATAAATACTAATTTACTCTTTATAACCAATATGTCTTAGATTCTGGAACAGCATGAACAAATGTTTAAAGATAATACCTTACACATTACAAATACCCTGTTAAACAAACTTAAATTTATTAAGCATCTACTAAGTACCAGTCATTGGGCTAGATCTACTTACCTAGTAGATAAATAAGACACAAATCCTTTCTTGCACACTATTATTTTGGGGCCCACAATATCTTTTTTTAATGTACATGGTCTTGCATTGCTTTTTTTTTGGCTTTTTTTAAAACATAAAGCGTGGAATAACACAGGGGGAATTAACGTGATTTCAAAGTTTCACACACAAAAAATCCATTTTAGAATTAGGCTGTATAAAAATGTAGGTAGCTCCAAAAGACTTAAAACTGCTTCTCAGTAACATCTGAAATGTATAGTGTGGGAATAAGAAAAGAAGCTAGACAGCCCAAAAGTGTACAAGGAAGCATGGGGTTGTTGAAGACCCGCCCCCGCCACCCACCAGGGCGGCATACACCTGTTACACTTGCAGAGAGATTGTAGAGGGCCTGGGGCCAAACCCAGAAACCCTGCTGCTCTCCCCTGACTGAACAAAGACAAAGCATTGGTTGATGTCCGCTCACTGTCCTCCAGGTGAGGTACTGCATTCCTAGTGCCCCCACCTAACTTCTCTCCCTGGGGGTTTTGTGCTCAGCCTGATTCCCAAAAGATGCCTCAGTCCTCACCGGTACACAGATCCCTCACCGCCTGCTCCACCTCTTCCTCCCAGCCTGGGCCCCTGGCGGGGTTTGCTGACTTCCAATTCCTGAGGCATATATTGTAGCAAGGCCCACCTCGTCTAGCCTCTGACCTCCACCTTGCTTCCAGAATACACGTCTAATTTACCTTTTTCTTTAATCCTGTGACAGATTTTAGTTTCATTCGTAACATTTTTGAAAATAAGCTGCTTCTTACAATGGATGAGGCATTTCCCATGGGAGTGTAGTTACCTTTTTTCTATCAAAGCAGTTGTTACATTAATGGTGTATTTTATAACTCAGGGATTACGTTCCATGCACCTCTCCCTGGGGTTTCTGCTCTCACTTAGGTCCTGCTGGCCTGGCCTCCACTGTGCATTTCCTCAGAGGGCACGGGAAACAATGAGCTGGCCCTGACCACTCGAATGCTGAAGTGCAAATCGTAATGGCAACAATTGAAGCACAGAATCTGTGTCCATAAACCTAATCCACCCTGTCTACTCCGTTAAAGGAAACAAATATTGGTGTTTGGGATTCTGATTGCCTATTACTGTTACAGAGGGCCTGGAATAGCAGGTGGGGTTTGCAGACAGTCAGTTTCTCTACTTGAGTCATAGGGCCCACTATTCTTATATGTAGGTTTCCTTGGTGAAACAATATTGACAAACATTATTCTAACAACCACATCTTATCCAACCCTAGAATATCAGAAAGACAGCAAATAAATGAGTTACAAGAGCAAAAATGACCCAGAAAAATAGCATATTATCATGGCGAGGCCAGGAAGATGGCAACCTTACTCTCCTCCCTGCCTTTATTCCCACCGTTCTGTGTGGCACGTTCTATGTTTGAATAAAAAAGGCCAGTCAAAATTCACTATAAACACCATGATTTCCTGCCTGTACATATGCTCTATTTCATTTCTGAAATACTCCACTATAAGTTTTCAAGGCCCAGCTCAAATACCTCAAACTCCATGGAACCTTCCACAACCCACAGGGTCAAAGGAAATTCCTTCTCCTTCTTCCACTGAAATGTGCACTGAATCTGTTTTATAACGGAGACCCTAATATATGACACCAACAATTCTAGTCACATGCCAATGTCTGAGTCATATTTGTAACTACCCATCAATGTTTATTGATTAAATGAATCATTCAAAACTATTTCTCACCATAATTGATATGCTAATAATAGTACAATTTCTCTAAAATAAAATAAAGTATAACAATGTGTATTTCCTTAATAGTAAAAAATAGTTTTAGGAACACTGTCTAAAAGAACACCAGTTTCCTCTATCAACCACATGGTATTCTCTCTACTCCCGAGGACAAGAAGGAAAAGAAAGTAAAAAAGGGGGGTTAAAGAAGAGAGGGGATAATATTGGGGAGATGAAGGGTCACCAAGTGTATAAGGGACATGTGGACAAAGTCAAAGTGGGGGTAGGATCGAGGGTGGCAGGTAGGAATGGCTGGTATGGGGGATGTGGTGGTGGGGAAATGGAGACAACTGTACTTGAACAACAGCAAAAAAAAAAAAAAGAGAGAGAGAGAGAAAAGCAAATCCACCAGAGACAATGCAGTCACTCCTGCAGGGAGCCACCAGCATTAGCATGCTTCTGCTTACGGATGCAGGCCCCTTTTCCCCAAGACGTCTCATGAACCACTCCAGGCCTCTGATACTAATACGACCACAGCCTACACTTTCTCTGTGAGCTCAAGGGTCATCCTTCCCAGAGTAAGGCCGTGCTTTCTTATAACATGCAGCCCTAAGGTCAGTGTGGCATCAGGGTTGCCCCCCAAAACAACACAACTAACACAGGAATCCAGAGCCTTTCTGATCATTAGAGTTGGGAAGGAAGAGGTCCTGACACCGGTTTCCAAGGGTACTCGGAGTTCTCGTGTGTGGGTGAAGTGTTAAATGGCTGCCATGTTACGGCTGCGGATTACAGACAGGGAGTGGCACCTCTACGGGTTCCTTATGGCTGAGAAATTAAACATTTATCCCACCTTCTCCTCAGTGACCAGGGGTGAAGCTAGGCGGGCTCTAGAACAGGTTTAACCCTTCTCAAATGACCAACTGTGTGGTTTGGACTCATTTCACACAGCAGTGGAATTCAGTGCCCTTGAAAAGCTTTTCATTGAGCCAACAATGGTAGTTAGCACTGTCTTACCATGTGGCCAGTGACTGGCCACACTCCCTGACAACTGGGGCACCTGTGATCCAGCGGGACGGTGTGTGTCAGGATGGAGACAGGAATAATTCTGAGTGTTCATTGCTATGGTAACACACCCCGGCCAAATTATCGCAACAATATAAAGATTAAGGGTGACTCAGTTCCTTTACTGTTGGAGTTTAACTGGTAGACACAACAGTCAAGGATAAAGGGGTTAAAAGTTTTTTCTGGAAAGTTTTTCCTGGATATCTAGACAAGAGTGGCCAAATGATATCTTCTAAAGATGGTAAACAACAAATATGCCAAAGCTCTCATTTAAATGGTGTATGGCAATTACTATTAAGTTCCAGACTCTTGCTGTATCAAATACTAAAGCTATTAGTACACTAATTACGTTGAGCTGCCAAGCTTTGAACAGACACAACACGCCTGATCATTAAGCCAAACAGTCTGTTCTTAACTTCAGCCATAATAATAATGGAATCCGTGAATAATTATCTTTGCACCCTTCCATTTTCACTTCTTTTTTTGTTGTTATGCTGTGAACTGAAGTTACGGGATGTACAGCAAGACTGGAGAAGACCAGTGTTTGATTAACACACCATTAAAATTCAGTCACAAGAATGCTACAAATTACAAAATGTTAGTTAATTTTTTATCATACAAAGACTACTATCATAGAGAAAATGATCTGCTAAGGGTGCTTACATGTATTACATTTTGAACTAAAGTGCACTTTTAAAAATATGATTTTATTCCTTACTGTTTGGTTAAATAAGCAATGATATTTTTCCTAAGGGGTAGATAAGAACTACATTGTTCATATTTTTTGCATTCTAAAAATTAGAAATGTAATGTCAGAGCTTTAGAAGAGATGGTAAATTCTTTTATAGTTAAAAGCTAATTTAAACATAAAGCCAACATTTTTAATGCTACAGAGAAACCTTTTATCTTTAAAAGGTCACATCGGAAATACAGTTACCTCAAAAAAGGGGGCAGACATCATAACGCATATTTTAGAAAATTAAATAAGGACATTTTAGCAAGGTATCTTACACTAAAATGGCATATTCATCGCCTTAGTCTGATTGGCGGTAAAAGCACAGAAGGCATTCTCTACCACCTGTGCCATCTCTGTTTGGGGTATGATCAGGCCTTGGCTATCCAAACCCCGAAACTGTTACCCAACTCACCAATCCAGATTAACTTTCAGAGTTGAAAAGCATTTAATTTACAATGAAATACATTCTGATGTTTTTCTCTTTTAATATGGTATTTTTATGCACTATAAAAAGAATCAAAGACTCTTAAACAGAAACACGATATTGTGCTTGGTATTGTCATTTGATTTTCCACATGGGTCCCCAAGTAGATCCAGACACTGTTTTCAAACCCAAAGCTGATGCTTGAAACACAACCTGCAGCAAAGCTCTGGGTCAGGGCTAGCCAATGAGGTTGGAGAGGGACTTTCTAAGGTGAGATGTGACTGAAGACACACAGCCCATCAGCGACAATCCAGAGCCCACACTGCGCTGCTACCAGCTCCAAGATTCTTCTGGAGAAGAAGGGCAGAGGGAAGCAGCAAAAGGAAGCAGTGACAGATTTCTTTTCCACATTCAAAGCCCTAAACCTTCCAACATTACAAGACTATTTTGGAACTTTCAGCAAGCCATGTAAGCTCTCTAAACCTGAAGTTCCTCAACGATAAATGGCAAGTATGACACTCGGTGTTAACTTGAGTTAACACCAAGGTAACCACAGGAGAGAGAACTTTTGTTCTTTCTACCAATGTGCTGAGTAAGTATTTTGGCTTATTTCACAGAATCTCCCAGCAACTTGCTCTGTGCCCACATGCTTTCATAAAGATATAGCTTCCCTTCACTTTGAGAGGTGAGCTTGACTGACAGAAAAAAGAATCACACAAGCCTAAGTCCACAATGAACTTGAAACCTTCATGATTCGGCAATTCATAACCAGACGCCCATCACAGCTGCCCTGGGTCCTTATCAGGCAAAGATGCAATCTAAGGTGATGATGGGTGAAGTGATGGGATGTCTCTGATTTCCTTAAAAATACAGAAAAAAAGGTGTAGAGGACAAGATGTAACATGGTCAGAAAAATCAGTTTAATTATTGGTTATGGGTTTATGGGGGTTCATACACAATTCTATTTTTGTATGTATTAAAAAATCTCATAATATATATGTATAGGAATATCACAGTGCCAGATACTACAAGCCACACTTTTGGTTAAACCCCATTAATCTGGTCTTATCCTCTTATTCTGTGGAGGAAACTAAGGTCTCTAGAGATGTAAAATGACTCATCATTAATGTTTTCAAGCACATGACTCTCATATGTGATAGTGGTATCTATATATACAGACCCGCATGGTGTGTTTATGTGTAGGAGGAAATGATATCAACACTAACTATAAATTGAAGGCTACCGTTAAATGGTTATTTGTAATAGTCTACATTTTCATTATTTCTCACCAAGTGTTTCCTCCTACTGTAATTAAGAGATGCATCTCATTAGTATTGAAGAAATTCAGGAATTTATGTTTGTGCCAAACAATATGCTGTAGTCATTAAAAATATTTGTCTTATTAAGTAGGTTGACAGTATCCTGTACAACCTGGCTTATATTATTTATTTACCTAGTCAAGCATGTCGTAATAACATAAGTGCTTGATTATATACAGTTAGCATTAATAGCACACAGAGTGCTTTAAAGAATATGGCTTTAGTCTTACATTCTTCAATCTTTGGCAACCTCACTAGCAGTGCTTTGGAGAAAGTCACAACTAACCTTTCAAACGCAAATTCTAGGGTCCTCCATCCAGTGTCAAACGTATACAACTTCTCTGCACAATTTGGTGCTACCAAGCTCTTTTCTTTACTTTACTCTTCCTCCTGAGCTTCTGAGACACTACAATCTCCAACTTTCTCTCATTTGTTGACTTCTTTCACCCACTCCTCATCCATGGCCAACTACGAAAATTGGTGGCCCCAGAGGCAGAGGCTGTCTTTGCCTTCTCACTTTCTCACACAACACATCCACTTTGTATAACAGGAAATACCCTGTGGCTTCAACTACAATCTCTATGCTGATCCCAAATGCACACCTCCGCTCAGGCCAGCCCATGCAGCCAACTTTCACACATGCAAGTCAACCCCAAACTACTACTTGTCAAAGGGTCTGTCCCTTTTGCATGATGCCGTTCTTTTTAGGAATTTTTATTGTATTTTTTCTCATTGGCATGCATTCCCATTATACCCTCCTCCCCACCACAACCACCACACTGTTGTCCATGTCCAGGAGTCCTTTTCCCTTTCTGCCCAGTCCCCCTACCACAAATTTTCCCCTTTTCGCTGTCATCCTGCTCTCTGTGAGTGTGTCTCTACTTTCTTCGTTAGTTCAGTTTATTCATTAGATTCCACATAAGAGTTAAATCACATGGTATTTGTCTTTCTCTGACTGGCTTATTTCACTTAGCATAATGTTCTCCAGGCCCATTCATGCCACAAAGGGTAAAACTTTCTTCTTTTTTATGACCAAGCAGTATTCCATTGTGTAAATGTCTCATAGTTGTTTTACCCACTCATCTACTGATGGGCACTTGGGCTGCTTCCCTATCTTAGCAATTGTAAATAATACTGCAAGGAACATAGGGGCACTTATGTTCTTTTGAATTAGTGTTTTGGGTTTCTTCAGATATAGTCCCAGAAGTGGAATCACTGGGTCAAAAGGCAGATCCATTTTTTTTATTTTTTGAGGTGTGTCCACACTGCTTTTCACAGTGGCTGCACCAGTCTGCATTCCCACTGCAGAAGGGTTCCCCTCTCTCCACATCCTCACCAGCACTTGTTGTTGATTTATTGATGATAGCCATTCTGACCAGTGTGAGGTGATCTCTCTTTGTGGTTTTAATTTGCATTTCTCTGATGATCAGTGATTTTGAGCATCTTTTCATCTGTCTATTGGCCTTTGGTATGCCCTCTTTGGAGAAGTGTCTATTCAGATCATTTGCCCATTTTTTATTAGACTGTGGTTTTTTTTGGTGTTGAGTTCCCTAAGTTCTTTATAAAGTTTGGATATTAATTTTTTATCAGATGTATTGGCAAATATTATCTCCCATTCTGCAGGTTGTCTTTATATTTTGTTGATGGTTTCCACACTGTACAAAAATTTTTAGATAGAGTCTCATCTGTTTATTTTTTCTTTTGTTTTTCTTGCCTGAGGAGATATATCAGATAAAATATTGCTATAAGCAATGTCCAAGACTTTGCTGCCTATGTTTTTGTCTAGGATTGTTATGGCTTGGGGTTTAACATTGAAGTTTTTAATCCATTTCAAATTTATTCTTTGTATGTGGCATAAGAAGGTGATCTAGTTTCATTTTTCTGCATGTATCTGTCCAATCTTCCCAACACCATTTGTTGAATATACTATCTTTAGCCCATTGTATATGTTTGCTTCCTCTGTCTATAAAGGTGAGGGTTTATTTCTGGGCTCTCTATGTTGTTCCATTGACCTATGTGTCTGTTTTTATACCAGTACCAATCTGTTTTGATTACTATGGCATTATAGTATAGTTTGATACGAGATAGCATGATTCCTCCAACTTTGTTCTTCTTTCTCAGGATTGCTATGCTACGTGGAGCCATTAGTGATTCCATATAAATTCCTGAAATAAAATCACCTAAGGTGACATTGGCGAGTCGTTCTAGAGTCCGTCTTCCACACTCCTCACCCCCAGTCAGTGTCCGTATTTTGTGGTTCTCACTGGCTCATATTTAACACTTCTTTCCATTTCTAGTGCTGCCCCTTGGCTCAGCCCAGGACTCTTGTGAAAGCTCCATGTTAAACATTTCATGATGGCAATAATACATGTTCACTGTACGACCACCCGTAAGTCCAGGATTGGTGTACATCACTTCTCAGAGTTTGCTCCATTCTACGGGGAAATGGAGGGCAACAGTAAAGAGACCTGGACTTAAAGTCACATAGACTTGGTTCCAAGTTCTACCACTTCCTGCCTAGACAGCCATAAATTACTTACGATTGCTGATCTTCGCTTTCCTAATCTGTAAAAGATGAGACAACAACATACTCCAATCAAATTACTAGGAACATTACATGATGTAATGTTCATAAAATGTTCAGCCTCACTGTTGAACTGTGGGAAGCAGTCAAAGTAATTATTGCAACTATCGCAATATAATATTTACCAATTTAAAACTCCTTTAACAGGTTATGAATATCTTCCAATGTCAATATATATACACTCTTACATTTTCATGGTATTGCCTTCGATAGATACGCCCTAACATGTTTACCTAATCACCTGTATCTTTTTGGATGATTTCTAGTTTGGGCCAGTATAAAGAAAATGGCAATAAAGTCTGGCATAACTATTTGCATGCTTACTGTAGTATTCCCCTTGAAAGAACCTCTCAGGACAATGGGGAGCATGGTTTTCAGGCCCTCGCCACATGCCAAATGCTTGCCAGAGGAATTCTACAAATTCAAACAGATGGGGTCCAGCACAAATAGCACCCCTTTTTTTATGAATTGGTGATTTACACCCAATCTTTTATTACAAAATCATAAGCATGTCATTCTGTAACATAACAATATCACACTCAAGCGCACCATATGACATTTTAGGTGAAATGTTCAAATTGTTGTCCAACTCGTGCAAGACATTCACGTACCCCACCAAGCGCATTCGATGGTGTCACTTCTGCCGGACCCTGTATATTCCCACCAACAACGAAATTAGCTGACATCTCCTGCCCAGCCGCCTGTCTCTCACTCCCCCAGCACTTCCTTCGCCTGCCTTCACAGCAACTATTCTAAGGTTCCGGGACGCCCTGCAGATACCAAAACCCACGGGGGCTCAAGTCCCTTATATAAAATACCACGGAACAGTCGGTACAGTTGGCCCTCCGCAGCTGCAGATCAAAAATACAGTTTGCAATCAGTAGTTAGTTCAATCTGTAAGTGTGAAGCCAGCAGATACAGAGGGCTGACTGTATTTACTGAAAAAAAAAAAAATCTGCTTATAAGGGGACCTGTGCAGGTTAAACCCATGTTGTTCAAGAGTCACCTGTAAAATCGTGTCACTCTGGGCGCAGCTCTCAGCAGCTCTCTGTCACATGCAGAACAGAAGCCCAGCTCCCCCTTGGGTACCATTCCTGCCTTTCTGCTGCCCCTGCCCCTCCAGGCATCATCTCCCTGGCCAGTCTAACCTACCTTTCCCTCCAAACACACTCAAACACCTCCATATACATATGTAATAGCCAGCTCTACTCAACAGGCCCCAAACTGAAATCATGATCTTCCCCAACTGCCAATTCCAACCTTCCAATTTCTCAGGACAAAAGCTTTCACAAGTCATTCTCGATTTCTTTCTCTTACACCTTCTATCATCTCAGCCTCAAGAAATCCCAGTGTCTCTGACTTCAACACAGAATCTGACCACTTCTCCACCGCTAGGGCAAACACACTGGTCTCTCACTGGGATTAGGACAGGCTCCTCAAACAGTCTCCCTATTCTATCCTTATTCTTAGAATCTATTCTCAACACAATAGCCCCACAGATCATTTTGAAAATGTAGATTTTCAAGCCTTTGCTCAAAATCCTGCCGTGATCCTATCTCATGCCAGGTAAATCCAAATTCCTAGCAAGGCCTTGTACAATCAGGCCCTCCGGTCCCTCCAACCTCATTTCTTAATACTGTTCCCCTTGCTGTTGCCACACCAGCCCCAGCCATTCCTTTCTGGTCCTTAAATATCCCAAGCACGTCCCACATTAGGGCTTTTGCGCAGACTCTTGGCTCCGCCTGGAATGTGCTACCTCAGGTGCAGGCTCAGCTCAGCGCGCTGCCCTGCTGCACCCCCCACTCTGCTGAATAGTGCCCGGACCACCCACGTCAAAACTGTAAGAGGACCCCCCCACCAGATCCCTTTCTCCTGCTCTACTGTTTTTATTATTTTAGTGTTTTCCCACGTACCAAGATACCCCATGATCACACATTCTACTTATTTTTACTGATAGAACTTAAGTTGCCCAAGAGTGATGATCTTTACCTGCTTTGTTCCATAATATATTGCAACTGCCTAGAATACACTGCCTGGCACATAGTAGGCACACATCAAATAGTAGTTTACCAAATAAAATAGCCCAGGCAGTTTTGTGTAACATATTTATATGATGTGGGGAAAGAGTCAGGAAACATAAAGCAACAAGCCCGAAAGGGGGTGTACAGTGGGTTATAGCAGAGCAGGTGGCTGAGGTTCCACCAAAGGGAACTGATGCTACTCAGACCCAAACCACTGCTCCCCAGCAGGAAAGCAGGCCCCTACTGCAAGGGGACACAGGGCCGTGCTCCTACAGCCAATTTGTCAAGCTAAGATGGAAATCCAGGCTTTTGTGTTAAGTCTTTTTATTTTAAAACTCTGGCAATTGATAGAAACTTATGCAGAAGTCTGATGACTTAGTGACTTACCACATATTGACACTACGGGGACATTATCTTGTACTTTATTGTTGTTCTGTAATTGTTCTCTGCATTTATTTGTTCCCCCTAATAAACTAACAGTAACTTGAAAACAAAATCCTAGCAATCGCTGAACATTTCTCAACCAAAACGACCGCCCCAACGAACCTCCACTGTGGGCTGGGATCGCAGAGCTTCCTCTACCGGCAGGACCTTGCTCTTTAATTTGCTGCCTGAACAAACCCTGTGCGCTCTTCGCTGCTCAGCTCCAGTCCCCGGTGAAGCGTCTCTAAGGCCGCTTCCGGGGTCAGGCTGACACCACACCCCTCTAGCCCCTCTGCTCGGAGCCCTCCCAGCCCCATCCCCCTTCTAACAGTTCGCAGGGAGTGTGGGAGGGAGCAAGGAGGTACTTAGCAGCATTTTGTGAGAGGAATTGCTGAATTTCTTAGGAGAGAAACCCAAAGCTCGTATAAACTGAGTCACGGTTAATACATGATGAAACTGAGGTTTCAATCCAGGTTTAAATCCCAAACTTTAAAATGAAGACACAGCTTCTAACTAGTACAGAGATAAATCTCAGACCAGCTCACACCTCATTAACCCAAACTAAAAACTAAAAAAAATTTTTAAAATGTTACCAAAAAAGTAACTTTTAATTTTTACTTAAAAGTCCGTCGTTAAAAAGGTAAAATACAAATTTTGTTTCTTTCGATATATACGGGGCCTTAGAATATCACATTATAACTGCCTTACAAAAGAAACAAGGTTAGTTAATTTGAAAAGCATGGCTACTAAACAAGAAGAGATAGCCACATCTTTTTTTTTTTTTTATAAATTCAGATGTTCTTTTATTTATTTATTTATTTACTTTAGAGGGGAAGGAGAGAGGGAGAGAAACATCAATGTATGGTTGCCTTTTTGTGCATCCCCTTCTGGGAGTTGGCCTGCAGGGAACTGGCCTGCAACCCAGGCATGTGCCCTGACTGGGAATCGAACTGCGTTTCTCTGGTTCGCAGGCCTGTGCTCAATCCACTGAGCTACGCCAGCCAGGGCTAGATAGCCACATCTTTATAATGGTTTCAGAAGAAATAAACATCCTACGTTAAACAAAAATGATTTATCTCAAAAATCCTTTCTGACCTACGATATCAAACCTTTTCTCAAAAAATATGAACACCAAAATTTCCCTTTATTAAATTTTGTGTTTAAAGATACTTAAAATTTGAGCCCTGGCTGGTGTGGCTCACTGGATTGAATGCCGACTTGCAAACCAAGGGATCACCGGTTTGATTCCCAGTCAGGCCACATGCCTGGGTTGTGGTCCAGGTCCCTAGTAGGGGATGCACAAGAGGCAACCATACATAATGATGTCTTTCTCCTTATCTCCTTCCCTTCTCCTCTTTCTAAAAAGAAATAAAATATTTTTAAAAAAGATACTTAAAATTGACCAAAAAATTTTAATAAACAAGTAAATTTAATTTTGTAACAGTGAGAGCTATCAATAAATAAAGGAGAATTTTTTGTTTGTTTGTTTTCAATAACTGGATACCTAAAAGTAGGCCAAAGCAGAAATATCAAAGGCTGATAATTGAATTTCCAAATTAGTCCACAAGATGGCAGCATGTAACTGAATAACCTCAATGGCAAAGTGGTGGGGCTGTCTTCACCAAAAATAGAACAATGGAAACCCTTTCATTTCATGTTAAGGTTCCAAGTCAGAGCTTTGGTAACTTACTTCATAAATGTGTTTTCATGTATACTTCATTACTCTAAACCCAGTTTTTAACGTATTCTCCCAGAAGTGTGTAAATACTAATATTTAGATATTTCTTTTTTGAAATATTTTCATTTTCTCTATGCTAACTTTCTCCAAATCCTTCTTAGGATCCAATT
The DNA here is from genome assembly GCF_014824575.4 of Sturnira hondurensis. NCBI lineage: Eukaryota > Metazoa > Chordata > Mammalia > Chiroptera > Phyllostomidae > Sturnira > Sturnira hondurensis. The sequence goes on along the minus strand of NW_028077105.1, from coordinate 8,538,356 downwards.
AGGAACCTTTACATTCTTACTAAAATCCAGGAAGGGGCCCAGGCACAACACAAACACTGGCCTATTGGTCTCTCTAGATTAGTTATTTTCCCCCATTTTACAGAGGAGAACATTGAAGAAAAAAAGATCAATGGTTCACACCAGGGGCTCCTTACTAGCTAGACATTACCCATCCGCTGGAGTCTCCTAGGATTCCTTTGCTGTTGTCTGTGTGTGCGTGTGGGGGGGTGTGCTGAGACTTTCGGCTCTGATTGCCCTTTGTTACCAATTAACAGCTCACACGCAGAATCGCCAGCCTCTGAGCCACCACCAAGCCTGGGCTTTGGGATTTGTGGGCGTGCCCTTACCTGACTGGTAGTTCCAGGACCTGGTAAGAGTGCAGAAGTCATATGATAACAACATGGAGAACGCTTTGTTTTGGGACATTGAAAACAATACTGAAATCGGCACAAACACATAACTTGAAGTTCCTCTTACATCATTTGTACTCCTCTCTTGCTTTTCGTATTTTTCTCGGTCATAAGCCATTTTCTTCAGCAATTTCTTCATTGTCTTTTTATCCTTTTTGAGATTTTCAGTGTTTTGCTTCCTCACTTGGTTGACAAGAAACTTGGGAATCTATGGAGACATGAAATTAAATTTGGAGGGGAAAGAGAAGAAGCACCATTATAAACTATGGAAATAATTATATTTATGTATTTAATTGGAAAAGTAAAGGTTTTGTCTCTTTGATGAGACTATGTCCTTGGGCATGCACTATTCTCAAACCAGTCAAATGAAAGGCACTGTATGACCCATCCACCACGTGCCCAGGGCATCCACAGAATGCAGTCTGCCAGCTCTCTGTTTAGCTTCCCAGAGAGGCTTGGCAAGGTTCAAGGACATAGGCCTTTATCTAGGCCTGGGATGCTAAGACCGGAGACAGCCTGAGGTGACCGGCAATGGGAGCCACCACCTCAGTGGCTGGTCCCTGTAGTGGCCACCTTTCCAAAACCTAGCCTCTAGCTAAGCCACAGTCCCCTTCTAATGGCCAGCTAGCCTTTTCTGTCAAAAGAGAAAGGAAAAACTCACAAATACACAGGAGCTGACAGGTATCCAGCAATAATCCAGGAATAATTCATCCTCAAAAATCACATTAGCAAACAAAATATTTTAGAAGTGACCAAATAGAAATAATAACATAGTGTTGCCATTTTAAAAATTGAGGTTTAATAAATGGATATTACTTTTTAAAAAAATCACATTCGAAATCCCCTATCTGGTTATCTCTGTATAGAGAATATAATAATTCATAAAAAGACTTCAGAATCTAGGTATCAGCACTCATTAACAGAACTTAAAAATGTATACTTACTGTCCAAAGAAGGTTTTGATACTTAATCAGTAAGTACATGATATTAGCTGTCCCGGCTGCCATCGCAAATTCTTGCTGTTCACTGGACTTCAAATCCAACGCATGACACATGAAGAGATTCGGGGCCATGACCATTGCCACATTCATGGCTGTCATCTTATTTTTCTCCTTATTGTCTATTACTCTTTGGAGAAATTCAAGCAGGGCCTGAAACAGAAGTGAGTCTGAGATTTGTGTTGTACATAAAGATGAGAGATCAGAGTACTGCAGCACATGGGATTTTTATTTAGCTAAAAAAAAAAATAAGTTGTGTGGCCCTGGCTGGTGTAGCTCAGTGGATTGAGCGTGGGCCTGCGAACCACAGGATCACGGTTCAATACCCAGTCAGGGCACAGGCCTGGGTTGCAGGGCCAGTTCCCAGTGGGGGACTCACAAGAGGCAACCATATACTGATATTTCTCTCCTTCTCTCTTTCCCTTCCCCTCTAAATAAATAAAATCTTAAAAAAGATATTAAAAAAATAAGTTGTGCAAAAGCCAGCTTACAGGCAGCAGGCCTTGTCACCAAAGCTTCCCCATTTGGTTAATGTGCCCTGAGCAGGTGCTGCGCTCATACCCAGGGCCATGCTGCTGGGGAACAGGGCAGAGGACCCCCGTCTGACCCAGGAGGTGGGGACAGGCATGGAGAAGTGTTAGAAGTGTTAGACCAGTAGTCTCCCAGAGTCATAAAGCACTGAAAGACCATTTAAAATATCATACGACTATTCACTTGCTTCAGGAGTGTGTGCTTTTATCTCCAGGAATTAAAAAAAAAGATTCCCTTAAAAAGGCTCATTTAACCTCAGTTTCATTTGCTTTGGGGTACCCAGTGGCTAGCTGGCATGAAATCTGAAACAATGGAGACTATGATGGGGTGAAAAGTGAATGAAGAGAAACAAAGGAGAGTCTTAAAAAATGAATAAATGAATAAAAAGGAACTTTTCACCAGAATGAGCTACTTCACCCTGAGTTTGATGCCACCCACTTCCCACCTCTACGGTCACCATCAGGCGTCCTCTGAGCCTGTCCTGCCCAAAAGCCACAGGCAGGTGACCCTCCTCCTCATAGGGCTGAGAGCTCTAAGCTCTTCTTTTGCCTTCTTTCTTGATTTATTTGGGTCCAGATCAATGCAAAACCGCACAGGTATTCAATGCTCTCTGAGGGCAGAGCATTGTTTTATGCACATCAGGGGGCTCATCCCAATTATTCCCTCCTGGAGCAAGATGCTGTGATTGTTCCCACTTGCAGATGAGAAAGCAGTGTCTGAGACAATGCATGTGACTTACCAGAGGTCATATAGCTAGCTAACGGTGGAGAAGGAATTTAATGTCAGACCTATTGGGCTTTTGTTTCTGAACTCTTAACTACTAAAACAATCACATTTTCTGATTTAGCTTAAAATCCCTCCCTGAAAAATGCCAAGTTAACTTCACCAAAATGAAAAAAGTGGGAGAAAGTATTCATCTTTCACAGCATTTCAGTGGGGGGAGGGGGAATGACTCCCAGCACGTTGATCTTGAATGAAATTTGGCTGCTATAGAGATCTCAAAAATCTGAAACAAATTAAAGGCATAGCCTTAGTATCTAACAATAAGATTTATGTATCTAATTTCTGATGCAGTGCTCAGAAAGTTAAATTGTAATCTGAGCATGAGGTTTTATAGAAGTAATACGTTCTCAAATGGGGACAAAAGATTAATTGGTGAGGTTTGGAAAAAATATTTAATTTTGTTCCAGAGGGCAGAATAATTACTTAGGGATCAGTGTATCTCTTTCTTTATGAGCATAAATTACAAAGATTAGGTAATGAACCATTTTAATCATAGTGTGCATATACAATGAGGTTATTCAAAATATTACTCTTAGAATATTAGAAAGTGATTGTGTATAGATATAAAATTAACAAAATGTTAGCCTAGCCCTTGCAGAAAGAACTTCATCTTCAAATGTACTTCATCTTCAAATGAACTTTAAGAACTGCCCTTTTAAAAAGTATTTATCATCGGTCTGGTATTTTATAATATCACAGGACACACTCTCTGAAAACCTAGTTTAAATTCCAGCACGGTTACTTACTCGATATGTGTGATTTTACCATATCCTTTTGATATCTCTGCTCTTTGAAGCCTTCCCATTGGTTAAGTGGAAATACTAATCTCCCAGCCTGCCAGGACTAATGGACCCAGTGTATATTAGCAAACTTCTTCAGAAAATTAAGACTAGAGCTACCATATGACCCAACAATCCCCTTCTAAGTATCTACTCAAAAATTTTAAAGACACTTATTTGTAAAGATAGATGTACCTCTGTGTTCATTACACCATTATTCACAATAGCCAATACATGGAGACAACCTAAGTGTCTTCTGATGGATGAGTGGATAAAGAAGATGTGATACATGTATACCATGGAATACTACTCAGCCATAAGGAAGGATAAAATTCTGCTCTTTGGGACAACATGAATGGATCTTGAGAGTATTATGCTAAGTGAAATAAGTCAGAAAAGAACCATGTGATTGCACTTATAGGTGGGGTATAAAAAAGCAACAGATGAACAAACAAAACTGAATAAACTCATAGACAACAGAATGGTGGCTACCAGAGGGGAAGAGAGTGGGGGAAGATGAAGAGGGTCCAAGGGGTCAAATACATGGTGATGGAATGACAGTGGACATCGGGAGGTAACTGGACACACAGAGCATGGAGATGTTGTGTTATGAAGCTGTACACCTGAGATTTATATAATGTTCATTAGCTAATGTCCCCCATACACTTAATGTCTAACAAAAAAACTATAAAAAGGGTAAATGTCAATAATTATATTTATATGGATTCATTGTTGATATCTCAGCACGAGTCTTTGTTATTCTTCTAAGTCAAACAAAGGTATGATCATTGACCCAAATGCACAATATTCCAGTTAAAAAAAAAAATCCCTGGTCAAGCAACTTGCCCAAAGATACCGCAGCAAAACTAACTCTTCCAAGGATAACTCTTTGGAAGGTCTCCTGTAACAGTGCAGTTTTTTTACACCGTACTCCTCATCAGCTGCTTTAATCCAGATAAATGGACTGCTAGCATGGGCACCAAAAAAGGACCACTCACTAGTTTCAAGTCAAGAAATCTTAATGAGATATGGGAAACAATTTCCAATATTTACCAAATGGTGGTTTTGTTTCCGTGACACGATATTTCTTTTTAAATAGAAAGAAATATAGGGAGTAAAAGGGTAAGGGTCCCTTTCTTAACTGTATTAAAAAATCTTAAGGCAACCATGAAACTTAAGGTAAACACTCTTTCTAAATTATACTCTTAAAGTTTTTCTCCTTTTGTTTTAAAAAGTTTATAACTAAATCCTTCATAAATCTATGAACTCTTGTCATTAGGGAAAATAAATCAGTGTGGAGCAACCCACTGATTATTATAAAAGACTATGATAACACTTATAATAAATGGTGTTAAACCATATAATATTACACCAAAAACACTTTGAAATCATGATACAAATCAGCAACTCAGGGTAAGCCCTTAGAGAAATAGGTAGAATTTCTTTGAGTTGGTCTACCTTTTGGCTAACCAAACATTTTAAAAATCAACATGATGACTTATTCCAAATTCCAAACAAATGTAACATTTAGTTAATAGTGGGTTTTATGTGATGACTCAGGAGTTTCTCTGGAAACATTCGTTTTTCACCTTACTAATACATATTCATTACACAAAACTTGGAAAATGCAGAAAAATAGAAAGAAGGGGGGGAAAGTAGAAAAATTCCTTGTTCTTATTAACAAATGAACCTCAAATCATCTGTTTTGGTACAAGAAATGGTATAGTAAAATTTCAAACACAAAATCCCATTAGCATGACTAACCTAGATTATAAGTGAATAAAGAGTTAGACTTTGACCATCTCTTAAAAACAGGCTCGCTCTTTGCGGATTACTACTACTACTGCCATGCCAAGGGCACCCTGCTCTGCTACGGGTAATGAGAAGTGACTCTGCTCCCTGCTCCGCACGGAGGGATACGGAAGGTAAACGGGCCGCTGACCTTCAGCGTGTCTCGGTTCGCGGGGGGCAGGAGGATGACAAGGAGGTTCAAAGCCTGTAGCTGTTGCTTCTTGGTTGGAAGATCTGCGGACAGATTAAACAAATCAGAACTCTTTTCTTTACTGAACAGTTTCCATTAATTTCTTTTTTTCATTTTGCGAGAAGTTATTTGCCATAAACGTCCCTGTGAAGTGTAAGACGGTGACTAAGCCCCAAGCCTTGTTGCGAGAGTGTTTGCGGGTGATCAAGAGAAGCAACCGCTGCCTCAGTTTCCCTCTCAGAATGCTCAGTTCCCACGAGATCACGTGCCCCGCGGCCTGGTGTTTGCTGACACACAACAGTGCGTGGACAATCATTTCACGTGCTGCATGGGCATTATTCCCCCCTAAAAAGGCCTATGTTGTCCAGGTGAACCCATAACAGTCAAGCCTGTTTCTTTTAATGGTGAACGTGTAAATCAGTGGTGAGAGTCCATTGGTTCCCACAGGATTAAGGAACACAGAGCCCGGAGCACGCCGGGTGTTCAATAAACAGTTGGGGAGTGAATCGGGGAACCAACCAGCAGTGGAAGAGGTATTTATCATTTATCATTTCGGTAGCCTATGTCCCGCTGAACACTTACGGATATTTGGAGTCATTCTAGCATTTGTTCTTCCGGGATAAATTTGGTCCTTTAATCCACATCCAAAGGATGTGTGTAAAATAGCACAACTCAACCGTTAAGAAATATTTGAAGCAGATTATTTCAGTCACGTCTGCCCTGAGAGTTCTGAAGAAATGTTATGCTATGACCCACAGGAATCCTCCCCCTGTGACAGGCATTAAGAATAGCTGGGCACACGTGGAATATTATGCAGTCATTAAAAATGGACATCTCACCATTTGCACAGCGTGGGTGGACCTAGAGGGCAGTAGGCTAAGTGGAATAAGTCAAAGAAAGACAAGTAACACACGATTTTTCCTATATGTGGTATCTATTTTTTTAAAGCCAAGCTCATAGGTACAGAGAAGAGATTGGCGGGTTTTGCTGGGGCAGGGGCAATGCGTGAAGGGGTTTCAAAGGTGCAGACTTCCAGCCACGGCACAAATCAACCATGGGAGGTAACACAGCACATGGTGGCCATGGTTCATAATGCTATGTAGCATATTTGGGAGATAATGAGAGAGTAGATCTAAAAAGTTCTCATCACAAGAAAAAAATGCCCATCACTAGGTATGGTGAAGGATATTAATTAGACTTATCTTTCACAACATATACAAATATTGAATCATTACCTAGTATATGTAAAACTAATATGGGATTGCAGATCAATTGTACCTCAATAAAATGTTAAACAGGAATAGCCTGGAATAGTTCTGGTTGACACCACAGCTCACCATGATCATTAGGAGCGGCCCCCTTGTACTTAAACACATCCCAGTTTGGGAGTGAAACGTGTGGTCACCAGAACGTGACACCTTTCATTTTCTGCTGGCCTCTAGGGACTATAAGGCATAATTATGCCAGTATATAAATCTCATACGATCTACTGTGTTCAGTAGAAAGGAATTGAGAACTATCTGAAACAGTAATTTGGAGCTGGCCCAAGAGTACAAAATGGCAAGATTTAAGGAGTCTCTTGCCGCCCACCAATGAGGCGGTCACGTGATTTGTTCCATGTTTCTGCGGGACCATTTCAGAAAGTTCATTTTTCAGAAAATAACCACAGACGCTGCCGCATCTCCTCATGTTTTTATGACAACTGCTAGTTATCCACAGCTTCTCCAGTAAATGTCGCTTTTAACACTTGGCAGGGAAACTATCAGAGATCTTACGTGACTCATTCTATTATAAGAGAAATGTGAAGCTTCCAAGTTTTAATATGAAAATATATTGTGTTGCTTAAAGTGCATGTAATTAATTTATGCTCAAAGAGAACATTCTGTTTTCTATTTACTCCGAGATGTGTATTTATAAAAGAAAAGGGGATCGTGCGGCGCCCGTTGACATCAGTGAGTCAATATGTGTACCCAAATATATCTGGTAACATTCCTTATGATTCAAAATGTTGTTAAAACAATGAACAGGGATGGCAGAAGCACAGAGATTGCCTCATGGAGGGACAGGACTTACTCTGGACCGCCTGAAAGGCTTGCAGGTACTCCGCACTGAGCAGCGGCTGGGGCAGCTCCCGGATGAGGAGCTTCAGCAGGCTGGCCGCGTCGTGCTGCTTGACACTTTCCCAATTAAAGGCCCCTTCATTAAACTTTGCTTCGAGTTCTTGGCAAAGATTCTGAAAGGCAAGAGAAAAATAAAAAGGCTACCAGTAAGTGCATTCTGGTTTTTTTTTTCTACTGAGAATGGGATCTACTTCCCACTTCACAAGTGATTCTACTTGTTAGAAAGACCTCGGAAAGTCCTAAAGGCCAACACTTCTCTGTCATGCAGCAAAGTGCCACTTCCCTAACCCTGGTGTGCTTCACCAAATGAAAATGACACCTAAGCCCCCCCCCCATTCAGAAACTTTTCATATTTTTCTGGACACAAATCAAACCTTAAACAGTTAAAGTTGTAATCGAAAGATGAGTTAAAGTCATCTTTACATTAGGGGGTGGATTTAGATGCTATAATTTTTTGTTAAATTAAAAGAATCATTTTTTAAAATAACAGTGTATGTTTTAAGTTATTTAGCAGTACATTCCATAGCAAAAGGCATAATCCATCCCTGGGCCTAAAGCACGAGGCTACTCTGATCAGTCACCCCTGGGAGAGGGAAACCCAAACTCTACAGCTAATGAGGCATGAAAGACATCAATACACCTGCCTTCGACGCAGGAGCCTCAAGTCACGTAGCCACCCAGCTGCGGGCTGCAGAAAACGGTTTGATCCGTGTAGAATGAGAAATACCTAGTTCGTTTACCTCAAGGACTCTATGAGATTTGCCAGACAAATTATTAGTAATAAATCAATTTAGTCTCACAACCACTATTTTCCATATGCTTTCTTACTGGGGTGCAAATACTATTATGTCAGAAATCTTTCCAAGTCCCTGTCACTTTCTTCTATTCTTTGAAACTGCTATTCCAAATTAATCTCCTTTGTTCTTTTTATAAGGTCAATTGATTACACTTGCTCTTTCCAACCCAACTCCCTTCTCTACCCCAATTATTTCTGTAATCGGTGGATACATAAAGGTAAACCTAAAAATGGGGAGCAAGAGAAAGAGAGGTGTGTGGGGAAATGGGTGAAAGAAGGAGAGGGGAGAGAGACACGGGGAGGGAGAACAGTGTAAGAAATTTGACGGGGCAGGGGAGAAAGACAACCAAAGTTTTAAATATTATTTATTCGTAAAGGACCAACTACTGCATAATTTGGTACGTGACACCAGGCTGAGCTGAAGAGTAGAGCTGGCTGAGCTCACGTCATTGACCTTCTTAGGAACTACATGTCGTTGAACTCATCTTTCTGGCAGCAACCCAGCTAAAACATTTATAAAATACACTCTACATTTGCTCTCGTGTACTTAAGTGAGTGTGTTTGTAACTAGTGAGTTGGCCATTACATTCTGCTGATGAATGCTGTGACCAGTGAACTGAGAAGAAGTATTCTTGCTGATAGGGGTAATATGAAATCTTTACTGAACAGTTTCTGAGTCTGTCTCCGTAGAAGAACGTACTTCTCTACCGACTTATCTCAGAATCACATACCATGTCCACGATTGACTAGTGGTGACATTGCCGTAGGTATTTGCAAGGGAACGGAGACAATGGCACCTCATCAAACTCACAGAGCACCAGAACAGTTTCAAGACCTCTGTGCACCAGACACCAAACCCGGCTGAATGAAATTTGTGAGCAGGATATATCAGGTTACTTGAATCCGATTAAACTGAGATTGCGATGCAGGAAGAGCCAAGCAGGCCGAAACTAGCCTCCTAAATTGAGGAAGCTTATCAGAATAAGCAGGTGATGGAAATGTGGGGTGTACGAATAGAAATTCCACTCCTGGCAGCCCCACAGCCACAGTCCCAGGCAAGGAGGGTGTACACCCCCCAAGAGTCATTTCTTCCTGATCCAGCTCTAAAGATGTCATATGGGATAGGCCTTAAGGAAACGGACAGAGACAATCTCTTCCCTCCACCCAATTTCTCTTGGATTTGCAAACTCAGGAAGACAATATATTGAATGTGGGCAGTGACTTGTACTATCTCGGTTTAGAGCTACAGCTGAGTTTGGAGGATAAGGTAAAGAAGATTGTTAACGACTGCTGATCAACACTTTCCTAGATGAAGTTTCCAGACAAAGCTACATTTCCAAGGAGCTCCATAAAGTGCATATTCCCTGAGAGGCATATGAATCATGCATCGTCTGTGGGGTAATTGCACCTTGACCATGCACACATTGGATGTTTTATTCCTTGGATCAGGAGTTGGGCCACAGAGAGAAAGGGAGGAGCACACACCGTATCCTAGGGTGGTGGGAAGGAAGTGCCTATGGAGAGAACAGAAGGCGGGCGGGGGGGGGGGGGGTTCCATCCAGGACCTCTGGGAACGATCTCTTTTGCAAGCCACACTCAGGCTGCCCTGAACCCAGTGAGACAGGGAACTGTGCAAGTCAGGAAAGTGGCTGAGACAGAGTCTCATTTTGGCAGCTCACTAAAACAAATTATGTCAAGTCTCCTGCTCTGCTAAGCTAATGGAGTTTATCATCCTACCTTTTTAAAAAAACTCAACTGCTATTATTCATGCTGACTAGATCTATCACCAGCCCCCTATTAATATTTTGACTCATCATGTTCTCTTCTCATTAGAAGGATGAAACTACTCTTGTCTTTTGCTTGTTGACTTTGGTTTCTATGTTATGTTTGCATAGATTATCTGCCCCTGTGATAATACTTTGTTTATCATAGTATTATTATAGGCAATGTGGTGATTTTCAAGAAAAAAATCAAAACAATACAATTTAGAAGAGACTACAGAAAAACTAAATATAAGCTGAATGTCAAGAGGTTTTATTGCTATATTTAATTCACTAACAATGGGAAAAAGGAGTGGAAGGGCAAGTCAGGTTTTCAAATGCAAAAGTGTAATTAAATAATAAAGTTTTACATCAGTAGAACCAAGGGGTTACCTTGATTCTAACAGCAGCTCCTGGTATTCTCAAGAGGCCTTCCGTTTCCAAACCTCCCTCTTCAATTCGAGAAATCAGCTGTGTACAAACAAAAGAACATTCTGATTTTGGTATTTGTTCACAGGTACAATTCCAAATGTAACATCTGTTTCACATACAAATCAGTGAAAACTGATTACAATGACACACAAACTGAATTTTGTAAGTTTTGAATACAATTTTACTACCACTATGCTTTAGCCAGTAGTTGCCAAAACTTTAGTTGTAATTTAGAATTTAGAAGAAGTTGGATCTCATTCTCCGTTGTAACAGAAGTATATAATTTCTCACAGCAGCTCTGGAACTCCAAACAAACAGAAACTAAAAATGTTCATTGTTTAAAAGCAGCTAAAACCACCCATTTCTTTTGCTCTTCCCCAAACATACCATTCCGCAATCAAATAAATCATATGAAATTCTAGTATTTGCACATTCACATCTCATTTTTAATTTGTTCAAAGAAACAAATGACTTATGATATGACATCTTAAAAAAACTACAAATGCTCATTTTAAAGGGTTTTAGCAAGTTTTGGTGGTAAAGGTAAATAAAAAACAGCTCTTGTGTAAGATTTCTGAATCATACCTGACGCCCTATTAATGCATGCAGATCTTTCTACCTCCAGCACCCCATTAAAATAACAAAGATTTTTTAAAATAAGGCAGAAACTCACAAGAATAAGGTCATTGAAGACAGTGCAACAGCATATTGTTAGAAGCTGGGAAGGTGGGAAAAGAGTGGTTGGTTTCTCGACAGAGTGGTCTTCCAGTTGTAACATGCATTCCCTGGGCAGTACACAAAGACTTTATAGGGGGCACTCTGCTATTTTAAGGAAATCCATTCCATGTTCCTCAGTTTCAATACAAGGTACGTACTCATGTCACATAGGTTTTCCTTCCTACCACGCACCCCTTTTCACAATAGCCTTCTCTGGCTTTATAAAAAGCAGACGTACTCTTCACTCATCACTAACCCTTCAACAGTACTCTCCAAACACCCGAAGGCATAAAATCGTCCAGAGTGCCAAGAATCTAAAATTGCAACTATTTTTTTTCAAAGAAACCTCTTTTAATGGTTAACCAAAGCTCTACAAACTACATAAAGCTTACTGTTTTCCCCTTAGTTATAAAAGTGTCTCAGGAGCAAAGCATGGCATCATAAATGAGGTCTTTTGACCTTTGTCTGGATGTTCTGAAGTCAGCTGTATTGTGCAGCGTATAGACACTGGACAAGCTGGAAATTTTTCTTTAATGACCTCACCTCTTCTATCCTTTGATTATGGCCAAAGAATGAACTAATCTTGAGGGAGTCAGGTAAAAATAAAGCAAAGAGTAGCTTCAAAATTTTCCCAAGGATTTATTATCACACTGAAAAGAGAAGCAGTTTTAACCAACCAGTCAATGTAGTACATGAGTTTCTAAGATTCAAGTGAAACATTTCCCAAGATACTATTTTTCAAATTACACTGGGAAAAACCCGCATCAAAATACTTTACGTAATTATTTTACATTAGATGGCCATTATTCAATAAAGTATTTAAAACCAAATTTATCAAATAACACCATGCAGAAGTTATTTAATGTATAAGCAATTTTCTCTTATTTAGTCTTATAAAATGCTTAGAATGTTCTATTAACAAAGGGTAAAATTACGTGCTAACTACTGGAGCAAATTAGTTTGTGGCAGCATACATGTTTTGCTTTTATTAAATACAAAGGAAAAATTGACCATGATTTCTAAATAAATGAATGAGAGTAATTTCTGAATTTTTATAGTTGAGTCATTTTATTATTCTCTAAAGCTGCATACTAGCACTTAACTGAGGTATGTATACAGGTATATTGTATGAAGGAATGTCATGTGTTTTCTCATATTTTTTACTTTGAAAATAGCATATTTTTAGCTCTACATTATATTGCACTATTAAAACATAATCATACTTTGCAGCTTTTCTTTCATTTCCAAGACAAAATAGAGAGATGAAAAATATATTGATCTATATATTTTAATCAAGATGCTTTTAGTAATTTATTTTTCAGGATACATTCTGCATTTATCAGCCATTTTCATTGTATCTTCCAAAATATATACAACATACTTCTACGAATTAAAAACCAAATTGAAAATGAAATCAGACTTTTTGACACAAAGGACACTTGATATGGTTGATTAGTTTGACAGTGAGAAAAGAATTTGCTGTCAGGCAAGATTTTTCATAGATAAAAATTGAGAATATTTCTATTTCCCCAAATGTTTTTGAAAATATGGTTTAAACAATGTGCCTCTGAAGATTAAAAAGAGACAGATACAGTTCACATATGCACTTTGTTAAAGCCCTTTTTGGGTATGGATCTCAATAATTAAGAAAATATGATATTCTAAAGATTACTAACAAATCTTTTTTGCAAATCACTGGGTTCCAATTTTTTAGCTTATCAATCAAAAATATTTCTTATGATAAATCACTGTGATTGTTTTTGTTTATAATTCAGAGAGGATGCAAACAGATAAGTGTCTATCTAATAGTAAGCTCTTTATATGCCCTTTTACTTTTTAAATGAACCGAAATATTTCAGGGCTGTTATCAAATATCTGGTGGGCAACCAAAGTCTCCAGAAGAAACCACAAATGCAAAATAACTAAATACATAAGAAAACAACTTCAAGAGAAAATGACAAGGGACTGGATGCAATCCCTAACCTGGCCAGGAGGTAGCGCTGAACCTTCGTGGAGACGGAACTTTACCCTTCATGAGTATGATGGTAAACTCAATGTTGCCAACTTGGCTACTACACCTGGTTGTTTGGTCAAGCACTAGTCTAGATGCTCTTGTGATGTTTTTGTTTGTTTCTCTTTTCTAGCTGTAATTAATATTTAAATTAGTAGAGTCTGAGTAAAGCAGATTACTCTCCATAATGTGGACGGGTCTCATGTAGTCTTGAAGGCCCTAAGAGCAAAGACCAAGGTTCCCTAAAGGAAAAGCATGTCTGCCTCAAGACAGCGACACAGGAACCATGCCTGTGATTTTAACTGGCAGTCTGTGCATTCGAGACTGCAACATCAACTCCTGCCCAAGTTTCCAGTTGGCTGGCCTGCTCTACATATTTCAGAGTTGCCATCCCCTACACTTGCATAAGCCAATTTTTAAAAATAACTCTCTCTCATATATATTCATACATACACACACACACACACACATAATTTTTAGAAGGGATGGTGTTGAGGTCCTGGCTCTTTGTACAGTCATCTGTGTAGAGTAACTGGCACCTTTTATTAACATTAAAAGAATTTGAACAGATGGCCTATATTTGTTAGCACCTCCCTGTTAATCACTGGCACTGTGGACGACTATTTAAACAGATACAAGTTCTACTGGCAGTGGCTAACAGGTTGATGAGCAGAATTAACTCTGCAGAGCAACGTTCATCAGAAGAAACACTGAGAGAAAGGTTTGGATGTAATAGAGAACGTGAAGAATAAAGGAACCAGAGGTTAGTAGGCAAGACAGGTAAACACCTGGCTTGGAATAGCAGAAAAATAAGTAACAAGAAGAGTACGTGCCAAGTCGATTGAGCATGTTGAGTCAATTAATTGTCAAGGTTCCCGCTGCCACTCTTGCTATAGGCAGAAGTTCCTGAAATTGTGATATACCTCAGGTGTTGCAAAGAATCTATAGCTTGGGTTGTCTATAAGTGATTTGACCTGCCTTCCTCCGTGTGCATCCCCTGGCTTTTATCATATGTAATCTGTGTTTCTGAATAATGATGGCTCAGAGGTTAGACTGATATTCTTATATTGCCATAGATAATGCCCTTATGAATAATTGAGTGTCGAATACACAAGTGACTTGACAGTTTAGCAATCATTTTCTGATTCTACTCTATGGTTTCTCTGCCTAGTTTGGAAGTAGACATTGGTAAATTAAATTGGACATCCTCACTGTAAATAAGAAAGCTTGGGAAATACACACAGGCATGAAATATTCATGAGGATTCAATTCCCAAGAAATTTATAAGCGGTTTCCATTTCTATGTATTATAGAATTGAAATCTCAATTACACAAAGCCAGCTAATAGAACACAAGAAAATGATGCCAGGTAATCACTGTTACAGTAATCACACAGAAAGCACCACCATGAAATAAAAATGATGAGCCCTTGAAACAAATTTGTTTCCTGAATAGAAAATCAAAGTACAAAATAAAAGAGCATGTCAATTGGAAAACTGTATTATAATAATATGAATGTAAAACTAAAAATAAAAGCACTATTAGTTGAAGTATGCTCTCTCCTTGCTGACCCATTCGGGCTTACTTACTTTTTGAAATATCAAGGGTATTCGAGTTCCTGGTACTTTTCTCTGATCAAGTTCTAACAGTACTGTTAATGGAACACAAAAAAGGCCAGAATCTGCAATAAAAAGTAAAATACAATTTCTTCATTTCAATCAATCTATAAAATATCAATGCAAAATGTACAGGTATGGGATTCCCGATGTCATCATTCAATCAGATTAGTTGCTGAGCACCTACTAAGTGAATGACACTGTCTAGTCATTATGTATATACACCCAATAGCAATATCCTGCCCTTCCCTTATAGAGCAATCTAGCAGAAAGATAACGGGACAAATAGTTGCAAATAATCTCCCTGAAATAACTAGAAAAGTATAAACTGGTACATGAGAGAAACAAGAGTACTTATTTTTTAAATTTGTGTGAAAGTACATAACTATGCAAAAATTTGCTAAAGGTAGTCAAAGTAAAAGTGTTGGCTTCAAGTAACTATCACTCATCTCTGACCTATTTAATTGACATTTAGCATTCTACAATACAGCAAAACAGAAATACTTGCCTTTTGAGAAATCAGCTAACATTATGACCTTGTTCTACAAAAGTTTTTATTTTAGAAAACACTGTAGATACTTAGTATTCTTGAATTTAAATTTGTAGTTTTATAGATTTGGGAATAACTCCAGAAAGGACAGACAATAATTTCTAATTTGTCTAAATTAAAATCATAAGCCTTAAGTCTGATGTGAGTATAGCTTGTACGCAGTGCCTCCCATCCCACCCCCATGCCTGAGTGAACAGCTAGCACAGAGGTGCAACACACATCGTCCGGGGGAGAGATAAGTCATTTGTGAACATAGAAAGGGGAATGATCTTTGAGGTAGGAGCACAGACTTCGCACACTGTGACCCTTGGTAGAGATGCCATTCAAGACGATGCCAGTAATCCAGTAAATAACTTGCAGTTTAAATGTTAAGAAGGCAATGTAACCTCCCAGAATATTCAGATCTAGTTTATAAGGTATCTTATACCGTATAAGCCAGCTTAGATAAGATATAAAAATACTTAAAAAGATGGAAAGAAAACCCATTAATAGTGAGACTCTTTTTTAAAAATTTTTTTATTTATTTATCTTTAGAGGGGAAGGGAAGGAGAGAGGGAGAGAAATATCAATGTGTGGTTGCCTCTCATGCGTCCCCTGCCGGGAACCGGGAAGTGGACTGCAACCCAGGCATGTGCCCTGACTGGGAATCGAACTGCGATTGCGTGGTTCGCAAGCCCACGCTCAATCCACTGAGCTACACCAGCCAGGGCTAATAGTGAAACTCTTAATAAGAATGACAACACTTCTCTTAACATTGGCTTAAGAGTGCTAAGATGCAATTCTAAAACATGAAAAAAATCCCTCTTCAAGCCAAATTTAAAGTCTTGAGCACAGATATTTAAATTATATTTTTGCTTTATATTTGGAGAAGGCTTTGTGATAAACTTCTAAAGAAACATCTGATGTCTTCATTACCCACAACGAACTTGTGGAAAACCAGAAGCATCATTTAACTCAGAAATTCAGCTTTCCAAGCTTTAAGCTAAAATACTCAAAGGAAATGAGCACAGAATGAGGTCTTCTGGGGCCCAGCATGGAAGAGGGCCTGAAGGGAAGGCACACTTCAGCCCTACAGAGACACTGCCTCCAAAACTTAAATCAGGTGAATACTTGTCTTCACTAATGTTACCATAGCAACTCAATAATCCTCATTCTTTCTTGGTTTCTCCTTAGGAAACACCGTTAAGGTTAAACAAGAGGTCTGAAATTCCTACACAGTAAAGCTTTGACAACAGAGAATTATCTAGATTTCCAGACCAATAATGTCGTAGAAAAACAAAAACCGAGAAGCTGCCTGTTCTCGTATTACATTATAAAAAATATATAGTAACTGTATAAAAAGGGTAAGGCTGCTTACAAAAGGAAAACTACACATATACATGGCAAACATAATTTAGCAGTGTTATGTGCCACACTGGCATACTTTTATTAAAAGAGTGAATAATGTATTTGCAAAATATTTAGAAGCTGAATGTTAATGAACAAAAGGAGTACTAACTACCCGATGTATTTCCCCTCAAATAAATAAGCAAAAGTAATTGATCAGATCAACCATTTTTCAAGATCTCATTTTGGAATAAATATAAGTAACAAGCACACTATTTTTTTAAAGATTTTATTTATTTATTTTCAGAGAGAGGGGAAAGGAGAGAGAAAGAGAGGGAGAGAAACATCAATATGCGGTTGCCTCTTCTACAACCCCAACTTGAGACGTGGCTTGCAACTCAGGCATGTGCCCTGACTAGGAATCAAACCAGTGGCCCTTTGGTTCGCAGGCTGGTACTCAATCCACTGAGCCACACTAGCCAGGGCACAAATGCATTATTTTTAATGTACTGTTTTAAAGGAGTAAGCATGTGAGTTAAGATTTCTTGATTCAGAATTTCCTTCTGAATTCCCTCTATGGAAATTTAGCATTTGATCGTGCCTTTATTTTCTACAGCCCAGAAGACAGTGCATTTTTATCAAGGTACAAAATTTTTGAAGGCAATGCTTTAGAATCTAAACTTCAGGTTATCTTAGTGTTTGTTCTATAAACGTTTTGCCCCTAAAAACACTGTTAAAAGTCAGGCTCATCCTTGGTACTTTAAAAGTAAATCCAACTGTTTTTCATGTCAACTCACCTTTTGTTTTAATTTTCACAGCTTTTTGCTGTTTCAGTTCAACACCCAGTACATCATAGAGCGCTGTCAGTTCAATTAGGGCTAAATAGCAAACTTTCTTCATGTCCTGGGGTGCCAGGTCACCAATCCTGGTGGTGCCTGTTTTGTCTTTTGGCACTCTGAAATTCTAAAATAAATACCATTAGTATAGTAAAGGGGTAATATAGTAAATTCTATAGTAAATACTCATAATATAGTAGTATCACTAGTACAGTACCTTCTTCTTAATGAAAGATAAAATTATAAGTATAAAACAGTGACAACCAAAACTATGGCGTAATTTCTCCAGCCAGAATAAAGAACGATACTGTCCTGATGATGTACCCCAGACAGTGGGGAGTTCAGGAGTCAGTCTCTGAGGTCAGACAAACAATGGAACCAGACCATGTCCTGGGCATATTCACACCAGTGGCTAAGAAGAGGAAAGAGACAGTAAACCCAAAGGAGAAAAAGAACTCTAGTTACCTGACCTTTAAGGAGCAGGGTGATCAGGAGTCCAGCATAAACCATGAAGAGAAAGAAGAGAAAGGAAAAGTGAAAGAGAAGAAGAAGAAAAAAGAATAGTAGCCATAAGTGAGTGCTTACAATGTTCCAGGTACTCTTTACCCACATTATTATTAACTGCCATATATAAAATTAAATACAATATAGCAATATTGTCATTCAAAACCAAATACAGTAGACACAGAGGGCTGTACAGCATGGCAGAGGGGCAGACCAGATGGATCATATGAGAGCATGGACTTATGAGCATGGACTCATGGATCATATGAGACCGCCTACCAGTCATCTGGCCAATGACTAAGCTCGGTGATGTCTGGCAACTGCTTCAATGAACCATTCTTTCTACAAAATAGGAGGAGTGGATGGAGGAGGAGATGGAGAATGGGCTGGGGAGAGAGAAGAAGGAGAAAAGGATAGAACAGAGGAAGAGAGAAAGGAGGAGGGAGGGGGAGAAGGCAACCTAATTCAGAGGGCCATTGTGAGGTTTAATTGCCTGGCACTTCCCAAGTACTTTTATGTGGTTGCTTTTATTACTACTGTCACCACTGAGTAAGTGAACTGAGACTTAGAGATATTGCTATCATAGGTAGGTAAGTGGTATTTTCGTTGTTTCGTGCCTTTCTCGAATATCATCTACTACCTATTCTGCCTCTTTTAATATGAAATACCTTAAATATAAGAAAATAAACATTTAGTACAAATTACAGTCTCACTGTATTTACTGATTACTAAAACAATAACTATTCTGTTTGCTAAAAAATCTTACCAATGATATCTTTTGGGTTTATCTTTGACTCCCTAATTTAATGGCCAAGGATGTTCATTTGATTTTATTTGCTTTGCTTTGCTCAGTGTTACACCATATCATTAATACTTCATAATCTAAAAACTATTGCAAAAGATATGTCCTAAAGTAGCAGATCTCAAAGCATCATCCAAGGAACATTGGGGGGACCCAATGCCCTTTCAAGGAGTCCAAGAGGTCAAAAGCTGTTTTAATAATTGACATGAAGACACTATTTGCCTTTTCCCTCTCCTCCTCCCACAGTTGTACAGTGGAGTTTTCCCGAGGTACAGCACCTGTGCTATTGCACCTGAAAATGCAGATGCAGACATGAGAAGTTGCTACAATATGAAACCATGTCACATTTCTTAATAATTCTTGTCTTATAAATATGGCTATTTTTCACAAAAATGTTAATTGCACTATCGCATTTTAAATGGAATAATATTTTTTAATTTCTCAATTTTAACTTCTAATATGGTAACTATCTATAGGTATAACTGACATAAATGAAAGCCCCCTCCCATTTTTTAATTGTTTATTTATCAGAAGAACTATATCTTGGCCTACATATTCCTCGTTCATGGTTTAAAAACCCCAGATCAGTGACCAACTTCCATGGAACTCATGAGATCCAAAGAAATTCTTTACATTCCAAAATCACTTTGAACCAGCCTTGTTCACCTCCTCAGAATCTTTCATGAACTCATAATTTCTATAAAAATCTTCATATGCCTTCTTTCTTGGTTCAGTCACAGCAGACTCAGAGAGCTGCAAGCCCCAGGAAAACAGCCCACACCCTAACAATATGAATTCAGAGACACCTGGCCAAAGGCCACACATCTGAGGTCTCGTCGAAGCACTGAAAACCGTGGTAGCCATTCTCAATACCAGCATCCTTCCTCACTGATAACACAAAAGCCTTTTGAGGTCCTCAGTAATTTTTCAGAGCTTAAAGGGGTTATGGGACCAAAATGATTGAGAGCTGTTGCCCTAGAGCACTTCCTAACCCCACCACCTTTGGTATTTGAGCAGCTAATTTTTTTCAAGCAAACTCAACTCCAAGAAAAAACCTTTAAGTCCTCTATAGGGGAAAGAGGTTATTTCTTAACTTTTTTGTAACAATTATTTTTCCTGTGAGAACACTAAATGAGGAGCAATACACACAATCCAATGTGGATCCCAAGTGAATTTCCAGCCAGAGTTACTGGCCTCCAGGGGCAGCACAAAGGGGCTGAGAATATGGAGCCAGACAACAGGTGGCAATCTTGTCTCCATCACTTACTACCTATGTGGGCTTTGGCAAATTACATCACATGTGTGTCTCAGTCACTTCGTCGGTAAAATGGAATAATACAACCTGTGTCATAAGGTTGTGGTGGGGATCAAAGAGCAAACGCTGAGCTCACACAAAGTATTATTACTACATTTTCTTTCACAGAACTTTCTCAATAATTTCAGGATTTCATGGTTTTCCTTTCCTCTTAAATATTACTGGAAGGTAAGAAAAAAGGATAGTACTCACAATCTGATAAATGAGTTCTCATTCTATCCTGCAAAAGTCCCCATAGCATATGTATTATCACAGCATATGTTAAGTGGGGAAACTGAAGCTCAATAAAGAGAAGTCAATAGCAGCCAGTGACGTAATACGGATATAAATTCCGACCTTCTAAATCCTAAGCTCAGTAATCATGCTGTCCTGCTCCTCTTTTTCATCCGCCACAGCAGGCAGAACTCGGGTTGGTGGGTGTAGATAGAGGACTGTGAGGCCCTCAAGGAGAAGAGTCAGGGCCTAATCAGCTCTGTGACCCTCCAGCGGCAGAGGACTTGCACTGGGCAGGTGCTGAGCCCCCGTTGACTCAGTGAATGAAGGCACCCTTAGGGAGAAAGCACAGAATCAGACCCAGAGAGGGGCAGGGCCACTGGCTGGCGGCTCCCCTCATGCCCTCTGATTTGTCCTGAGCTTCGCAGTTTCCCTGTGCTTGGCCCCAGAGTTCTGCTAATTGCTTTGTTTTTGAAGGACTAGACCCCCTATTTAACAACCATTTACTTTTTTTTTAAGTCCTAAATGTTTCATTAAAATTAGCTGCTTTTGGTCTAATAATCCAAACACATGTAATACAATTATTCAAAGCATTACCTGAGGTAAATGTTTAAAGAAACCTGAAATATTATTAGTTCAAACATTTGATTTACTTAGCAATACATGTCAGGAGCTTTATTTATTTATTTAACATTGTGCTTAATGAAAGGACTTCGTTTTTTTTTTATCCCAATGTTTAATTCATAGCAGCATTAAATATTTATGAAGCTTCCTGTCATTTTGTTTAGTTAACAGGCTGGATGTTTCAGTTTGTTGGCTAAGAGAAGGCAGTGCAATTTCAGCAAAAGGAAGCTCTTTATCTTTTAAAAAATGTGCTTGAAGAAAAAAGTGAAATATAATTTTTTGAAAAATATAAGGTCTTTGGTTCTCATGTGTTACCCTAAATTCATCAGATGGCCTTTGGGGCCGCATCAGTCTTTTGTAGGCCTTGCAATACGAGGGATCCCTGAGGCGTCTCATTAGTTACAAGGCAGCTGACTCTTTTCCTCATCAAGTCACTTGAATTTCAACTTGGAAAGCAAGGGAATGTACTCTCCATGGGGCAATTTCCACAAGATGACTTTCATATACTCTGCTAAAAGATTCATTTCTTACCTAAGAATTTTTTTCATGTGTAAAGTGTGATTTTATTATAAGTATTTCATTCACTGTAATTTCAAGAAAATGAATACTTTTCTAGATAAATGAACTTTTAGGAATCTTTCATATTTGCTGTGTTTTTAAAATGTGTTCATATTTTTTTTAATGGAGAGCAATAGCCATAATTTAACCTTTTCTTGACAATTCAGGATTATGACTTCAAACACTAATTTTTACATTGTGTACAAGTCTGTGTCTGCCTTAGATTTTCGGTTTCCTAACTCAGTCGGCACCACCATTTCTTCTACAGTCCTTCAACGACCCTCAGAGTTGGTTCATTCTCTAACAAATTCTCAGCTTGGGCCTCCACATCTGCTTTCTGGCCCTCGGTATGCACAGAGTTGCATTGCCAGACAACCAGAGTTGTTATAAAGTGAGAACCTACTTGAATTAAACACAATTCAATAGGAGTCCAAAGGACTGATGAGAAAGAACCTAAGAATTACAATACGGACTTGCATTTAGAATATGAATAGATATCGTAAGGATCATTGTAAAGCTATGATCTTAAAAGTTCCTAAACAAATCCTTAATGTTTTTAGTCTCCAAGACAGAGTAAAGGAGTGATATTAAATTTTTATTTTATATGACAGACACAAGAAATTAGAATCTTATTTACGTGACATTCAAAGTTACCCTAAATAAGTTGTCTGTAACTCCAATACAACAACACCGAGTGTCCCCTGATAGTTCTAGGACCCAACTGGCATCATACAGAGTTTTTATAGTATTATTGACTATATTCTCTAAGCTGAACTTTACATCTTCAGGACTATTCCATAACTACCAGTTTGTACTTCTTAATCTCTTCAATTTTTTACCCATTACCCAAACCCTCCTCCCCTCTGGCAAACTTCACTCTGTTCTCTGTATCTACGAGTCTGTTTCAATTTTGCTTGTTTATTTTGTTATTTGAATTCCACATATAAGCAAAATCATACGGTATTTGTTTTTCTCTAACCGACTTATTTCACTTAGCATAATACCCTCTAGCTTCGTGCCATTGCAGATGGGAACTAATTGAAAATTTAAATAAATAAATATTTTTTAAAGGACACAAACTCACAAATTTAAATTAAATGCATATATACCTCTAGGACACATTAAATGGAGCCAACATAGTCTTCTAGAAAAGACTTAGTCACTGAAACCAAGCACCGGCATGCCATGTAACCTCTCTAGCCCATTGTCTTGTATGAATAATAAGAATCAGAATATCTACCACGTAGTGATCACTTGATAATAAGTGGAATAATTCAGAGCTTACTTTCTGAGATATAGTGTGTACACAAGAACACAATGAATAGTAGCTAAATTTTCAAACTAAAGCACATTCAAGGTTATAAAAGGTGATCTCCAAACTTAAGCGAAATTTGAAGTCACTGTGACATCATAAAGAATTAACAAAGACTGCTTGATGTAAGAAAAAGAAAGTGAATATAAAATGAGGTCAACAGAGAACAACGTATTACATAAAGTCTACTGCTAATTTACAGAAGCAGAGGAGCATGGGGTAGAAACGAAGTTTAAACTTTTACCTGCCTACACACCTGCCTCAGAAGGTGAATATAAGTATTCACTTCATTAACCATGCTGAGGACAGGAGGAAACCTTCGTTGTCCATGCCTTCTAGAAAACACATGGATAAATGAATGGTAGAGATGAACAGACACATACATGTGTAAATACATACATGGATTGATTGGCAGTGATTATCAAANTTTCTGAGATATAGTGTGTACACAAGAACACAATGAATAGTAGCTAAATTTTCAAACTAAAGCACATTCAAGGTTATAAAAGGTGATGTCCAAACTTAAGCGAAATTTGAAGTCACTGTGACATCATAAAGAATTAACAAAGACTGCTTGATGTAAGAAAAAGAAAGTGAATATAAAATGAGGTCAACAGAGAACAACGTATTACATAAAGTCTACTGCTAATTTACAGAAGCAGAGGAGCATGGGGTAGAAACGGAGTTTAAACTTTTACCTGCCTACACACCTGCCTCAGAAGGTGAATATAAGTAATATAAGAAATTTCTTATAATATAAGAAATTCACTTCATTAACCATGCTGAGGACAGGAGGAAACCTTCATTGTCCATGCCTTCTAGAAAACACATGGATAAATGAATGGTAGAATGAACAGACACATACATGTGTAAATAAATACATGGATTGATTGGTAGTGATTATCAAAAGCATGGCATCTAATAGTTTCAGAGATGATTTTACATATTTCATCTAATGTAAGTTCAGTCAGGAAAGACCTATCACAGTAAAGTCAAATGCTGAGCTAGACCACAAAGAATTGGCTAAGGTTTCCTTGGTAAACATGGAACAACAAAGGGGTAGAAATGGGAAGGTCATTTTAAGCTTGAGACACTGCATGAATAAAATCAAAAGGGTCTCAGAGTGCAGATTAGTGTAATAAGGGGAGAATAAAATGATAGAGGAAGTTTTAAATCTAACAAGTGGAGATTAATTAATTTATTTCATTCCATTGTTTGAAGCAACAACTTCAAAGCTAACAATGTCTTCATTTTTTTTTCCATTAGACTCTCCTATCTGTCACTTTAAAACTTTTCCATCTGTTGAGATGAAGATTCTCACTTTTAAAAGATACTTTTGTTAAGAATAGTTTGGGAGTATGGATTGTGTCTTCATGCCAGATGATGCCTAGTCCTGTACTTCCCCACTGGGCATGAAAATCCTTAGAGGCAGTTGTCAAAAAATCTGTGATAACTCCTGGAAACCACCCAGATGTCCACCATTAGGAAACTGGTGAATAAATTGTAATTATGATACATTTTCACAATAGAGTACAATGTATCCGTAAAAAGGAATGAAAAATACTTCTCTATATCACTCTTCTCTATACTGTAATCTCCAAAACATAACACTAAATCAAAACAAACAAAAAACTCAGGATGGAGAAAAATATGCATAGTGGGGTACGATTTATCTGAGAAAAGAAGGACAAACCATAAATTTAAAGTAAGAAATTTACCGGTGAGGGGAGGGAGAGAATAGAGCAACTGCTGAGGGATGGAAGCCAGATTTTGACTATCCCTTGGTTTTAGATTTGACTTTTGGACCATGTAAATATTTTACATGCTTATAAAAATCAAAATAAAAACTCTCCTAAAAATTGTAAATAAAAGGGCACAAATTAACTCAACCAGGTATGCAATTGGTGATCTAACCACAGGGAGAATAACTATCCTAAGAAACCTAGAACACAATAATTTTATTGTTATATTCCTTTTGAGATATATCCCAAGGATACAAACAGCTAAAGAAAAGAACAACAAGTTTAGACTGTTTTCTCATAATCATGTCACTGATGACAGTATTAGTATTATTGTCTGAGAATAGTGTGTATTAATGGAAGATAAAACAAACAAGTAATTTTGTGACATTCTAATCATATTACCTGATGGTCCCTAAGAACCCCAATTCTCAGCATGGAAGAAAGAAGGCACAGATGCACTTCCGTCCTCTGAAAAGGCTTTATTTACACAAGGGCAGCCCAGACAAGGACTGCTCCTAGTGTCCTGATCGTAGTCATAAAGTATATTTCTCCTAAACAGAACCAGCATTTCTTTTTTTTTTAAGATTTTATTTATTTATCTTTAGAGAGGAAGGGAAGGAGAGGAGAGAAACATCAGTGTATGGTTGCCTTTCAAGAGTCCCCTGCTGGGAACTGGCCTGCAACCCAAGCATGTGCCCTGACTGGGAATTGAACCGCGATCATGTGGTTCGCAGGCCCGAGCTCAATCCACTGAGCTACACCAGCCAGGGCAGAACCAGCATTTCTTGAGCCAGATAAGTTTAGGTCTGCAGGATAAAATAGGCCAGCTACAGATGGAAAACTTTTTCTGATGTCATGTCATATGTGTCTAAATCCATGAGTTAAGATCCTATTTTTACAAGAAAATGAAAATAAAACAACACGAATTGGTCACTAGTGAAAAATGCTAGAGAATGAAGACAAGTAGAAAACTGGTGAAGAAATGGAGGCAACCACTTTGGGGATGTTTTTCTTAAAAGAATTACTCAAATTAATAAATTTAAAAAGGAAATCAGCCCATCATTGTGTAACCATTAGTAACCTAATAAACCCAAGCACTCATCAGAAAGTGCTGCTACTTTACAGAGAGGAAGACAACCAGACATCTGTCTCTTGACACAGTCACACTTGAAATAGTTTCCACACACACACAAAAATGAACTTGAATATGATGAATTTAGAGTCAATCAATGAACAGGAAAATGGAAGAAAACAGGGAAAAATTAGGCACAGAGGGTAACTGTCCATGACTTAGTAACTAGGTATCTTTAACAAATAAATTTCAAGGGGGAGAGAGAGGGAAAAGCTACAGAAAGAATGGGAATAGGACGGAATGTAATGAAAGAAGGGACGGAGGAGGGTAGTAAGACACGGAGTGACAGAGACACAGAGGAGAGAAAGAAAAAGAGGGAGGGATTTTAAAAAGTCTTAAAAAACATACCAACCAACTGCAATATATAAACCTTACCTGATTCCTGATTCAACAAAGTGTTTAAAAAATTATGAAATGCATAATACAATTTGAAATCTATATACTGCCTAAATATTTGAAATTGAGAATTGTTAGCACTTTTTAGCTATCATAATGGTAATATAGATGTGTTTCTCAAAACCCCTCTTTAAGCTTCTAGAAATACATACTGAAAAATTTATAGATAAACTATAATTCCAAGATGTGTTTCAAAGTAATACAGAATAGGAAACTTGTTTGGGGTATGGATAGGTCAGGACTAGCCATGGGTTAATAAATGTTGGTTAAGTAATGAGTATTTGGGATTCATTACATATGCTATTCTTTTTTATGCTTGCATGTGCAAAATTCTACAAAATACATAAATAAATACTTTTTAAAAAATGAGATATTCAGTACCAATGTGAACACTCAGTACATACAGCTTCATTTTGAAATACAATCTGTTGCTAGAAGTAAATGGATTTCTTCAAGTCTGGGGGGGGAGAAAAGCATAGTGTGAGCCTGGAACATCTTGTACTAGGAAAGTGAAGTCATAAATGAATGATGGGGACAGGCTAAAACAACATCGGACCCCAACTGAAGGGCTCCTATTGGTCAACTTTGGGTAAATTTAAACATCAAAAAAATAACAATTTATGAAACATTGAATGAAAAAAGAAAGCCTTCAGTTCATAGTGATATTCAGTAACAAAAAAGAGAAGCCCTGACTGGTGTAGCTCAGTGGATTGAGCACAGACCTGCAAACCAGAGGATCGCAGTTCGATTCCCAGTCAGGGCACATGCCTGGGTTGCAGGTTGGTTCCCTGCAGGCCAGTTTCCAGCAGAGGATGCATGAAAGGCAACCATACATTGACGTTTCTCTCCCTCTCTCCTTTCCCTCTAAAGATAAATAAGTAAATAATCTTTTTAAAAAAAGAAATCAATAAAAAAAGGACTGATCAGAATTTTAAAAAAAGAAACTTAAAAAAAGAGAGAAAAACCAACTAGTACAGCAGATTGCCAGCCAATCCATGTAGAAGAAATACTAACATTTAAAAATCACTATTTCTCAACACCAGTTTAAACATTGTTTCAGCTAGGTATGACAAGTACGTGGTGAAACCTCTGGGGAATAGATTTTCACTGACAAATAGGATATTCGCCCAGTCTCAAGGATCATAAATTAACATTAATTTCCCATAGGAAAAGGTATCTTTCCAATGGGGAGATCTGAGGAACATCTCCCCAACCAGGTGGTCAAACTCCCATCACCAGTAAAGGAACCATGTGACGTCATGCCCTTCCCCTGATGATGCAATTGGAGGCATAAACATCATCTAGGCAGTATTTGGCCAAAAATGTTTAACCAGAATCTAATCATACAGAAAGGAACAAGATCAGAAACTTGATTTGGGCTCTTGAAAACTATGAAGCAGAAAGCAGGGGATCTGACCTAGAGTCGCAGAAACAAACGGAGGACATCAAAGGTAACATGGAGTCTCTGTTCGAACCAGGATGGAGGTGGAGAAAGGGGAAGCTATGGAGCGAAATATGACAATGAGGAAAATTTGAATATTACCTTTTATAAAGAAAATTTCGTTTTATTGTTCAATTTTTTAAGTATTATATTTCTGTTTTCTTAAACTAAAAAATGTTAGTTCCCATCTGATAGCACAGCATAGTCACAGGTAGACATAAAAAAGAGAGAAAACATTGGTTGTAAAATGCTAACTGATGAATGGATCTACACGAAGGCTGTTCGGGTGCTTGCTATCCTATTCTTTCAACTTTTCTACAATGAAGTTTTGAAAACAAAAACTAGTTAAAAATAAAGGCTGGTCAGTGACATCCAAATAGTGCACTACGTACAGGTATTGGGGCATCATGGCCTTTGATCTTCTGGGTCTTATCCTTGGAGCTCTCTTTCTGATTGACTGCTTGCTCTGCGAACGATACCTCCAGGTTGATATCTGTTTCAGAAGCAGGTGCCTCCTCAGGCACCAGCGGGATAAGCTTCTTTTCACCATCAGCTAGGCCAGATGCCTGGTCTGGGGAGAAAAACAAAATACACAATTCACATAGTTTATTCCTTTGCTTTTTTTTTTTTTTACATCTAATACATTACCTACATAAAAACCCCTGGGAAAAGTATGCTCACGGAATCCTCCCAGTGGTGCATGTTGTGTGCAGGGTGGGGTGGGGGTGGGGGTGGTTGGTGGGCATGCAAGGGAGAAATGTGATGGCTAGAAATCCATAGTTGGGTTGTGGAATCTTCCTTTGAGCTCCCAATTCTGAGACTGGGTCCACTTCCAAAACATCCTGGGTAATCTCAAACTCTGAATGAAAAACCTCGCAAAAATTGCATAGACCTAATTGTTCTTTTATTTAAGTTAGTTGTAATCTGTCTTAGAACTAGCAATATGCTATTTCATTTCTTCACAGAAGAACAGATTCCAGGAATAAGGCCTGTTCCATGCACTGCATTTTTCCATTCTGGAATGTTACCTACCTATCATAGCAAAAACTTCAAAACAAGAGTTACTGCCAAAAACTTATCACTGTAGGAGTCAGTTCTGGAGGTACCTGGTACAGGAATCAATAGATTTGGCACCTGATTCTATCAAAGATGATAAAAGGACCTACAACTATAAAGCTACTCAAATAACTTCCAGACATTTACATCAACATTTCAATAGTATACATTCAACAATTTGTTTGTTGTTAATTCTACAGGAAAAAATATATTTGACAACCTCTTTGCTGAACACACCAGCTTTAAGCTTTGGAGAAAATAATTCTAAATTTCACTGTTTGATAAGTTTTTGGTTTTAATGCAATTCACATTTTAAAGAAATCATGGAAGCCATGACAGGATTATTATTATTTTCTCACCGCAGACCTATAATTCACATGGAGCAGAAATGAATCACGAAATAAACTTATATGGTATATTTTCATATTATATGCTAATATGATAAGGTGATGAAAGGTAAAGGTAATTTTAAAATTTAATAAATATGTCATATATACATATTAAAATATAGAAAATATATTTATAGTCATTAAACTTTAAGATGAAAATTTTTTGTTTTACACAAAAGAAAATTAAGAATAAATATAAATCTAGCCTAGTTCATTTCCACTCAGTGAGCAGGGCAGGCTTAAGGTCATGGGACATGAGCAACCACACAGGACTGTGGGCTCAGAGAGGCCCTGCACAGGCCGGGGGGTGGGGGGGAGGGGACATGGGGGTGGTGAGCAGTGCTCTGATGTACAACTTGAAGTCTGAACAAGCACCTTTCCAACTTGCACTGGGCCCTGCAAATTGCAAACTTGGTCCTAGCGCTATCTCACAATTAAGAATGCAACTAAACATTCACCTACATTAATTCCAAAAATGAAAATAAATTGGAAGCTCCTTGACAGTATTTATCTGCTGTCTCATCTATGCCACGCGATATGCTCTTCAATAGCATGTGACAATATTTTTTAAGTTAGAATAACTAGAACTTCATTCAGTTAATTACACAGTATTAACTTAAAATGACAAAGCCCAGTTTCAGTTTTATTTTCCCACTGGTTTACACTGTTTTGTGTTTTACTGTGATTATGTATGTTATTTTCTTAGGAAACCATTTTAAGATGGAAAAAAGATTAGCCATTTTCTTGAATTAGAAGCTACCTTTCAAGATTGTGACTGTTTATGGAGAAGAATTTTAAAACTATTCCCTCTTCTCTTTAACATCCCCAGGATAGACTTATAATAAATACCACCTCCCACCCATGAAATGCCCTATACTGAATTAAAAACTGAGTAGAAAAATTATAATTAAGTCACAATGCAATATATTTAAAGCATAATTTTTTGTAAAACATGGCAAAAAACATGTACATAAAAGCATAAAAGCTCAAATGATAAATCAAGTCAGAGAAGATAGTAGGAAAAACAGCTGCAGGTGTAATGTAGGGGGCTGCTACAAGAAATGTGTAATTAATTGGTTGACAAATGTATCTGAATCAAATATCTGCTCTCAAGGAGAAAAGTTAAAAGAATGTCGAATAAAACTTCTGGCTCTCAAAGTCCTCAACAGTAAAGAATGTAATTTCTTTAATCTGTTCTCCTTAGGTTTTGAAGTGGTCAATAGCACTGGGTTACAACTATTTTACAAAACTCCTTGAATTTTTTCAATTGTCCAAAATAGCCCAAGTGCCCTTATTTAATTTTTTTCCTTCCTCCATAGACATAAAATAAAAGAGGGAGAGAGAGAGAAATATATACTTATTAACATGAAAGTTTTAAAAATTCTTAGGGCATTATTAATACATCTAAATGCAAGTATTAAACACTGGGTCTTTCATATACACAGAGTTGTATGATTTGATGAAAAGTTAAGATTACTACTTAACAGTAGGCTAATCTGAAATGTGACAGCACTTGCAACACTACCACTTTGTAACTTTCATTTAGAATAAATCTCTTCCATGGAGCATATATAAAAGCCCAAGTGCAGGGGAAATATTTACAATAGACTATGTCATGCATGCCTTCAGATTTTGAGCAGAAACAGCTCCACATTCGACCTCTAGACGGTGTTTTCCATGCATTTCATTCAGACCCTTCCATGCTTGCCTAACACTGGTTAATTCACTGGCTAGCGAAAGAGCATGGCATTGCCCAGAACAGGTGCAGGAGTAAATACTCAGTGATTTGGATGGCGTTACACACACTCTCTTATTATGCTGATTAGAGACTCTATCAGAATTGGAGGCTCTTCACAGCATTCCAGCAAAGGCAGATGTGAATCAGGCGGCAAGCTTGCCATACTTCACTGGCCTGCTGCAAGCTGGGCTGGAAAGTGCTCACATAATGAACTTGTCTTCTGGAACATCTATTTATACAGCCTGCATCACCATCTCTGGCAAGAGAGGAAAACATCTAGAAAAGACAATATTTCCTCAGTGTTCATTTAGAGATTGCCAGTCACTGTTGCCCAAAGCCTAAAGCATATTGACTTTGGCACAAAATGTCCGTCTGCTTCTCTTGATGACCCAGCTCTCTAGCAGGCACTAGGCAATCTGGGCAACTAGGCAATCTGGTTCGCTTGCCATTTCACTGTTTGCTGGTATGTAGACTTGGGAAACACCTACTAATTTCATTCTGATAAAAAACATGCAACTAAAGGAACCTCTGCAGAGTAGTAGAAGCAAGTGCTTCTATAGATATAAACATATAGACATGTATGCATGTATAAACACAATTACATATAGACACAGATATGCAGGAGAGTGCCTGGAAAAGTATAGAAGAATGAAAAACTACTTATACCAGATGCTCCAAGACACCAAAAGGCTCTATATAATCTTGGACTAACTCCTGATTTTTACAGAACATTCGGGTACCCTTCCCAGTTCTCCACAGTCTATCTGATCCTCCTGTCCAACTATTTCCAGTCAATATACAACAATGCTAATGGCATGGACCCTCCAGGCACCAAGTCTTAAGAACATAAACGAAAGGAGAAGTCTCTAAGTTAGAGTCCTGAAGACCACCTTTATTATAGTTTTTAAGCAGCAACACATTAAAAAATTAAATTTGTAAGCTTAAGTGTATCACTTTAATTGAGAATGCTTTTTCTTTTTGTAAATAAATGAAACAGCTATAGATTCTTCCTTGGTAAGTACTAATAAAGTCTTAATATTTCTTTTCATTTATGCCCTGAATTTCTAATTCATTTCTCAAGTAACAGATACAGAAGAAGAAAAGTATATTATGTAAAGGAGAATTATAATCAATTGTCCAAAACATTTTAAGTATTCTCTAAAGTTTTTCTAAATTTTCTGAAAAGGAATTCACTTATAAATTAAGACCTTATGATTTGAGCACAAGGCCTCAAATTCACTGGCTCCACTTACAGCTCTATGGCCTTGGGAAAGTGACTTCACCGATTCCCTCAACTGTAAAATATGTTAAGAACAATACCTTTGACATAGAGTTCTTCAGTATATTAAATTAGGTAAACATCTCCACAGAGTGCCTGCAGATGGTAAGCATTCAGGAAAAGTGACTATGTATAAAGATATTAGAATAGATACACAAATATAAACCAATCAACATCATTATCATCAAAGGCTCACTATAGAAGCTGTGTCCAGAAAAAATCCAACAACTGTTAACATAACAAGAATGGTTCACCCCACATTGATATAACCTGGCAGCCAAGGAGAGTGGACTTGAAAGTACATATGTGAACAATGACGACATCAGTGTACTAGTCAGTGGGGGTGGCAGACACTGTTGAGTGAGCATAGAGCATGTGTACTCTGTGGCTGTTGCATTCAAAACAACTGAGTGAGTAGATCAATGAATCTCCATCAAATTTTGCAATAGGCTCAAACATTGCTCCATGGAAATTATTTGGATGATTCAGAAGGCTGCACCTATGGGTAACTGGTGATTGGTGGCTTCATCATAACAATATGCCCACTCATGCATCACATCTCATGTAGATTTTTTTGGTGAAACACCAAATCACTCAGGGGACTCAGTCCTCTACAGCCAAGATTCGGTGCCCTGTAACTTCTGGCTTTCCCCAAAAGTAAAATCAGCTTTGAAAAGGAGAGATTTTAGACCTTCAGTGAGATTCAAGAAAATACGACAGGGCAGCTGATGGCAATTGAGAGAACTGTGTGAGGTCCCAAGGCACCTACTTTGAAGGGGACTGAGACATCATTGTCCTATGTACAATGTCCTGTGTTTCTTGTATCTCGTATCTTCTTTAATAAATGTCTCCATTTTTCATGTACATGGCAGGATATTTTATGGACAGACCTCAGATGCTCAGCCCTCTGTAATTATCTACTTAGGCACTTTATATTACTATTTCAGTATACATTTCTTACTAGAATTGAAAGTGAATGTTTTAAAAGGCTGTATCTATTTGTCATACTAATAAGCAGAAGAATACAAGAGAACAGGTCCAACATACCATCTTTTCCTTGGTATTTGTTTTCATTTGTTCTGACTGACTGTGATTCAGTGCCATCTGGAGCCTAAAGATAGAAAATGGGCCATTTAGTCATCTCCAACTCACAACCAGAAAAATGGAATGATAAGTAATTCCATTACTAACCTTTAGAATATAAGAAATGTATTCAGAATTATAGTGATCACAGGGAAAAATGTACTCTGGTTATAATCAACAAATATTTGATTACTCACGACTCAATAGACACAATACTAAGCACTGTGGGGAATAGGAAAAATGTCAAGCGTGCCCCTGCTACAAAGGATGCCACTACTTAGATGAGGGGAAAAGACAAACATATCAAAAAGATAGCAATCCCCATCAATAGATGAGGAGATAAGCAAGATGGTGTATCCACACAACGGGATATTATTTGGCAATAAAAAGAAATGAGTACTGATAGATGCTACAACACGGATGAATGTTGAAAACATCATGCTAAGTGAAAGGGAGCAGTCACAAAGGCCACATATTATGATTCCATTTCTATGAACTGTCTATGAAATCATAAAGACAGAAAACAGATTAGTGGTTGTCTAGGGGGTAAAGAGGAAAATATAAGGAATGACTGCAAATAGATATAGGCTTTCTCTTGAGAATGATGAAAATGTACTAAAATTGATTGTGATGATGGTTGCAAATATGTGAATACTCTAAAAAAATCACTGGATTGTAGGCTTTAAATGGGTGAATTGGATGGTATGTGACTTACATCTCAATAGGGCTATCATAAAATAAAACTACAAGGGGGCATGTAGCTAATAAAATAGAAACCTTCAAATTTTTTAAAAAACTAGTGATAACTGTGAGACAGACTAAAACTAAATTAGCAAATAGTTATTAAGAGCACAGATAGGCAAAGGAACTCCTTTGTCAAGGGGTCAAAGCAGTGACATTTGAGGAATGCTACCCTCCAAGAGACTATGGACCCAGCAAAACACACTGACTCTCCTCGCCAGTAAGTGTGGCCAGGCAGTACTCCCTCCTTTCCAAGGCAGGCTTCAGAAGGTACTCAGTAGTCAGGAAGGGAAGATCGCCCATATACAAACATCTAACTGAATGAATTGTTTTTTAAAATATCATTCGATTGGATTTTCGTCTTTTCAAAAAAAAAGGGTGGCCGTTGTCATTGTCCTCACCATACATTTCACCTCGAATTGTGAGTCAAGAAGGACTCCTCCCTCCCTGCAGTCTAAGAAGAGTCTAGAAAAGCATCGGGTCAGGTACGTAGAGACCATCACTGCACCGCTCGGAGACTGGCAGTTCCCAGAACGGTGTATGGTGACTACCAAGTCGCAGGTGTGATATGGGGATCGTGGCACCACTTCAATCCCCCACAGGACTGAGCAGTACCACCCCCTCCCTCTGCCCACAAGCCCACAGAAGGTCAGCCCTCTACAGCACAAGGAACACAGTGAGTGATTCTAATCTCACACACGAACACATATTTTGGAGCATGTGGTTGGAAGTGCTTCCCTTAGCAATTGAAGTTGACAGTGCAGATGGTACTCATTTCTGTATTATATTTCCTAGTGTCAGCAAGGGCTTCATGAGGAAGCACATGAAATGGAAGAGATGAATATGTACTTGTTTGAGAACAGAGGAGCTGCAGGTGAGGATGGCTGGCGCGTGTTTGCTGGAGGGAGGGAGGGATGGAGGGGTGGCTGTAAAGGGTGGCAAGTGTTTCAATTAAAAGCATGCCATGTAAGTAAATCAACATTATTTTAAATTACTTGTGCTATTTCTCTTTTCATAGCTCTATCCAATGATACAATCCCCCAGTTGCCTTGGACTGAAACCACGTAGTTTAGGCATCGTCAGAGGTCTCCTGAAAAATCCTGCTTCTAGCACCGAGTTGCAACATCCTCTTGGAAACGGGCTTCAGTCCCATGGTATGTATGATACTTTCCTTAGTCTCAGCTCTCCGCCCCTCCCCCCTTCTACTTCCTCTTACCTCCTTTAGTTGGGAAGGAAATGTGATCTATATTTATGTACCATTTATTTTTCTAACAGTCGGACACTTATTCCAGTCCTTTCATTCCAGAAGATATACCAAATAACCACCAGGTGGTAAGTAAGAGACTTGCCTGGAACCATCCAGGGACCCCAAACTGTAAAATAGACTGGATTTGACCCACAAGCAACTACGTGAAGGGAGCAGAAACCTACAGCTAATCAGGATTTCTTAGAAGAACGAAATGTCTACAAAAAGCAAAAAACCTCTACGTGACAGAAAGACACCTCAAAAACAAGTCCTCTTGTTACCCCGATTCCGTAAAGAATCATGAAATATTTATTATTTTTTACTTACAGTGTGACTAGAGTCTCATGTTCAGACCACTTAACATCAGAATCCTCTATGAAAACCCAAATACAGCAGGATGCGTAGTGGTTAAAATAAAAGCTCATCCTAGAGACAAACAAATTCGGGTTTCCTATCTACAGAACATTGAGCCATTTACTTAAAGACTGTGAGCCTCAGCCAATGGCTGAAAATGGTACTATTCACTCAAAAGACAGCTGTAGGGATTAAAGGAGATACGGCAAGGCACGTAGTTAGCACAGTAAGTGCTCAGCGGTGGCAGCTGTCATTATTACTACTATTATCATTGCCATCGTTGTTCAAAATCCCTTTTGCTTGCTCTCACTCCCACCACCCTACTGGGTTTTCTAGGCCAGAGTAAAAATCATCTTTAACCCTGAGAACACCATTTAGTTCAGCTCTCTTTTTGTTTGTTTCTTTGTTTTTATTGTTGTTGTGTTTTTGGTAGTAAGACTTTCCAGATGAAAGAACAAGGATATTTCCATTTTGTGCAAGCTCCCTATGTCCTCACACACCAGTAATACACACAGCTCACCAACTGGCTGTTTTGAGTAGTACTATTCTAGGCAATGTAGGTCTCTTGCTTTACCATGCCTTCCCTGACATCTTTTCATTCACAAGTCCCATAGCTCTGACCAGACTCCAACAGCTTCCACTAATAAATTAATCATCCTGACAAATATTTAATCAAACCTTCCATGTGCTAAGCAGCATGCTGAAAGCTAGACACAGAGGGGAAGTTACTTCATGTTTCAGGGTCCCTGCTTTGTGATCAGTCTGCACTGAGCTCCCTCCCACCTCACTTCCAATCGCCCTCAAGTGAGTCAAGGAAAAAGCAAATATCCCTCCAAAAGTTAAATAGATAAGGAAGAATCCCCCACCTCCGACTTTTCTGTAAGTAACAATTGGTAGTCACATTGTTGGGGGTGGGAGGGAGATACAGGGCCACTCCTGGTGCCCCGAGGACATCTCGCACAAGGATTATCACTCTGAATTGCAACTTGTTTAATTTTCTGCACCATCAGCATTAACTTCTAGAAGAAGGACAGGGATCGAGTCTCTAGATCCCTGCCAGCACGGAGCTTCAGTGCTTGTCATGTAATATGCTCATTGTATTTTTCGTGATTTAATTACGAAAAGGGATTGGTCTAGATAATTCTAAGCAATTATTCCTTTGTTTTAGCATCCAAAAAGAAAAAAGAAAAACCTACTTTTTCTTTTGACTCTGTCTGTTGAGCAAATATGTCTCTGACGTCGGGAATGTGGTGCTGTTTGTTTTTTTTCCTCAAGGTCTGGGAGACGGTCTCTACCCGCTTCTGCACAGCTGCCGCCTGGGTCCGGGTTAACGTTGATAAAAACACCATGCTGTCTTGGGGGTCTCCAGCAGACTCTCCAAAGAGGTTGGACAAACCGGCCTCCTTAAGCCACTGTTCTTCCAATTCGCCCTCTGAGACAGTAGAGAGAAATGGTGTGTGTGTGAGATCACCCAAAATGAGAACTTGTACATTTTTAAGCTTTTAAAAAACTCTTACTGAAACTCTTGCATTGCAACCAAACCACAGTGCTCAGAATCATTATCGGAAACTTGGACAACTGCCATAAACTCTAGCTACAGCAATATCAAATTGTACATCCATTTCATAGATACTCAATGAAAAAAATTTAATGACTTCACATGTAATTAACCTCTTTAACTTCTCTGCAGATTAACTAAGAAGATAATACTGTTCCCTTTCCAGAGATGAGCTAGCAATGAAAATACAACTTATCCGCATGAAGTCATAGAGGGAAGTCAATTCTGGAGATATCCATCAAAGCTCTGGTTCTTGGCTTAAATTCCGTGTCCCCGAGTTCAACACTAATTGACGGAAAGGTTTGTTTTTACTGTTCACTGTTGCTGACAGGGAGTGTGACAAAGAAGCAAAGAGCATCTGGACATTAGGAACTAATCAATTTCAAGTTAATTTTTTTAATTCCTCTAGTCAGCACATCAGATTCATGCATGTCTTTTTACAAATTTAAAAAAACACTATTTTAAGCCCAAAAAAGGAGCTTATTATAGGCAACAAACTATATAACTAGATCAATTTAAAACACTAAAAGCAGGATGTGAATGGTAAAGCAAATACTGTCGGAGCTCTAATAAAAAATACAGAAAAGTAACTAGAATAGATTCACACCAAGCACCAAGTTCATAGAGGAAAGTGTAAGACCAATTACTCGGGACACAAAAGATTTGCAGCCATATCCCATTTCTGCACCCTGATAGCCACGTCACTTTGGACAAGTCACTTGGCCCCAAGCTGACTTTGTTTCCTCATCTGTAACCTGCAGCACAGCTGTCCCGGCTGCCTCATGACCGAAAGTGAGAATGTTACAGGGGACGAGCGTTGCAGGGTTCTATGACAGTCCATGTCACGTGGTGCAAGACTGACTGGTTCTGCCTGTCTATCCTTCTATATAAACTCCCCGAGGGCAGAAATCAAGTACTAATATCCTTGACTTCAAGAAACATAATGTACTGCCAGACATTCTGCATGCCAGGCAACAAAAACTGTTTACTACTGACACAAAGTCAGCCATTATTGCTAATGCTGTTAAGGCAGAACTCAGTACAGTGCATAAACCCAAATTCCCGGGGGGGGGAAAAAAGCAGGTAAAGTAAACAATGTTACAATGTTTAATCATTTGTTCCATGAAAAGTAGCAGTAAAACTCAATGTAAAGTCAAAGGAAAGGCACGGACACGTAACCACATTTCCAATTCTTCTTGATAATCACATAATGAACAACAATCTATGAATTCATTTTAATCTTGGAAAATTATGAAATAGCTAATGGCACATGGCTATGCATCGGGCCTGAATGCTGTCTCCTGTAGAATGTGTTCTGGCCCCTCAGCAGACCACGGGTATACGGCATCCACCTTCCAGGGGGGAGGCAGAACGGTTGTGATACTGTTACCACACACAAGCCTGATTCCACTGGTGAAGTGAGAACAAAATGAGAGTACCATGGGAGTAAACCCCAACAAAAGAATGAATTGATTATAATTTTCTTGGACAAATGTAAGAAATGTTAAATTAAGAAAAAACCTCTGACCTTTTGTTTTTAAAGTATTATTGGCAAATGTTTCAAGCAACATTATAGCAAAGGACGAAAACATTTTTAGGTGTGTTTTGCTGCTAAAACATCTCAATGCAAAGTTATTTAATTCAGAAATCTGTTGGAAAGGAGATCACTATTAGTGGGTCATGAGGCACTGACTGTGGGTGGCTCTTACTGTTTTGGGATGTATATTAGCTTACATACCAAAGACATACTTACAAACTTACAACTGGCCCAAGGCATAAAAAGAAAATGATATGAAAGATGCCAAAACTGGGCATCAAAACTTGATGACTGCTTGACTTTAAGGGATTAAAAGAAACAGTATGATATTTAAGGGTAAGGAGAAAAGTTTGACATTTTTCTTCTAGGATATCAAGTGTAGTAGTGGAGACTGTGGGAAATACAGCTGGAAAGAGACTTGAGAAAAAATATGGACCAAACACAAGAAAGAAACAAACGTAGAGGCTAAAAAAATACTAATACCATCTTTCCACTGTTCAGATCTATACGCTTAGGTAAGCTGGCTAAACCTGAACGTTGCAACCAATCTGGGGTACTATACTTTGAAAGATGTGATGAACCAGGACTGGGATAGTTCTGAAAACCACGTCCAAGGAATGGTTCACGTGAATCTTTTTCTCTTCTAGAAAGGACTTGCTGAGCAACAGGATTATCTTCGAACATGTGAAACGCTATCAGGTAAAAATGGAACAGACTAGTTCCGCTCTTCCAAAAAAGCAAGGTACAGCATGGGGGTCAAAGGGGATACAGCAGATTGCAATCAATAAAACACACAGAACATCAACATAACTGGAGCTGACTGGCCAGCGGAGAAACAGGATCACCGCAAAGCAGTGAGCTTATTTGGCTAGGACACCACAGCAGGAATTCAAAGGGAGGTTAGATGACTTCAAAAAATCAGGTCTAATGTTAAAATTCTATGATGCAGTAAACTTGGCCAATGAGCTCATAGCCATAGAAGCCTAAAGGAATTTACTTGTGCCACTTGTACTGAGCAGCTGCATTCCTAAATCTGCCACAAACAGTAATTCTCAAGTTGAAAGGTGACCTGCATTATATTTTGGGGGTTGCTCTATCTTTAATTTTTTAGTGTTGTTCTCCTCCTCCTTTCCATGTATTCATCTCCCATAAATACATATACAAACCAAAAAGGAAAAAGAAAAACAAAGTTTAGCTAGTGATTACCATCAGGTTCTTTGACAACCACAACCTCTTGATCTTGTCTGTTTTCACTAGATTTCTTGATATTTTCTACTTCGGTCCAATAGTCCTCCATATATAGTTCATCCACAGAATCCTGGGAACTTGAGCGATCAAATGCAGGCTTTTCCTTTGCTTTGGTGATTTCTTGGTTCATAGTGTACTGGCCACATCTGCGACTATAAATGAAAAAACAAAACAAACATGGTTCATTTTACTATATGAGGAAATAGCACAATTTCAAAGTATCCAGCACCGAGCTAAAACAAGTTGGAAGCTCCTTAAATTCTCCTTAACAAAACTGGAGATACATATTTGAAACTATTTTCCTCGAGATGCTACTAGTTATAATATTTGTGTAGACGGAACAGTTTGACTCTCCACCGCCCCCCATCCAAGGGAAAGAAGTGTGGTGAAGCACAAATAGCAGTGTGAGCAGTAATTTTTCCATTTCCATTTCACCTGCATTAGTTGACTTTTTGAAGCCTAAAATTTTGTTCTTATAAAACAACAGACCAAATCTTGATTAGAGGCTACTAGTTAATTAAATTAGGATTAAATTTTATACAATATTTTATATTTATCATTTATATCTGTAAACCAAACTCAGCCAACCTTTATATAGCAAATACCTGTAATCAATAAGTGAAGTACTTTTTGAATTTCCATTTTATTCTTGACACCAAAACATAAATAGAAGGATGGTATATTCAATTCACTGTTACATTTTCCTACAGACAGCAACTCCTAACCTTTACTTATAAGTGTACCCATTAACATGCATTTTTAAAAGAGACACAACTTCACTTATTGGAAAAATCCATTCACTGGTGATTCTGAATAAATATCCAGAATTACCTCTCAAACATTTATCTCAAATATTACCTGTGAAGAAAAGGATAAGTTGAATAAATGAAGGCATCTTTATGACCTCAAGTTAACTATATTTTTTCTGTATAAGTCATGCCTTGCCTTCTACTAAAATTGAATTCAAGGGCCCTATAACAAAAACCCACATACATTAGAATATTAAATTCTTGTTTCATATCATTTACACGGAGATAGAAGGACAAAGCCTAATTACTTAAAAGATGAAAATTATCAGTTATGGTGCTTCCCTTTATATTTAAGAATTTTTTAATATATAATTGAGTGGAGACAATAATTGGTGAACTATTGTTTTGTTATTCTAGTTTTACGCTGCTCTTTTATCTCCCCCAAAGAAATTAGGAAGTGATACTTTGCTAGATTGGTTTTACTTATTGCACATAGAGAAATAAAAAGAAATACAATAAAACAAAATTCTTTAATAGCATGTGAAGATTTTCACATTTAAACTGGCCTTTCCTATAATTATTTACAATAGTCAGATTTAATGTTACCTAAGGGAGAGGGCCACTAAGCTCTAGTGAACACTACACAGCAGTTCAATTTCAATGGTTTCTTAGAAAAAGTCAAAGAACTTAGTTCCCTATTGCTACAAGTAATTGCAATCTAACTGACTACTAAACTGTGATAGGCTAGTTTTATCCCTTGAAAGATGGTTCTCTCTGCCTTGATTATGTACTTTATTAATGCTGGTTGCATTAATGAGTGAACAACCGCTACAACCTCTCCTCGGAAGCATTGGTGGCGTGGTGATGGATGAGCGTTAGGACAAGGGCCGACAGGAAGAAGTCCAGGCATGTTTGTGTGGTCTCTTTCCTCCAGTCTCCATTGTCCATTGTTTGCCTCCCCCATCCCTTAATTCAAGGGGCATTTCCTCCTTCCCTGCCCCAACTGTCCTGTTTACATCCCTGTATCCCAGCCTGGTCCCCTTCTCTTGCTTCCATAAAGTCACTGTTCCCATTTGAGAGTTTACATTCTTGCTTCTTAAATTAAAATGCAAAGGATACAGAACAGACAGGAGGATGTTAAAAACAGGATAGGAAATGTAGTAGTCAAAGAACTTACATGCATTCCCATGGACAAGAACTAAGTGGGGGGGGGGGGTTGCCAGAGGGACTCAGGGGCACCAGGTGGAGGAGACAAAGGGGGAAAAGTTGGGACAACTGTGATAGCATAATCAATACAATATGTTTTTAAAATATGTGAATGAGAAAGCTCTCTCTCTCTCTTCAAAACAAAGAATATTGTTGCTTTTTTCAATTTCTGTGATCAGCAGCTCAACTTCTCTATGAGCCATACTCCTTAATTCTTCTCTACCAGGATAGCTAGAGGTAATTTACAGCATGTCTCCGAGTTCATTTTGGATTTATTTCATGTCCATCATATAGAGGCCTCATCCCTGTTTTCACTTTGTCTCATTGTAATGTAAGACTGTGTGCCTTCTTCCTATCTTCTGCAACCCTCAGCCCATGGGAGACCATGATTAAGTCTATGGGATGTGTAAATCATTATGATTAGTGCCACATAATTTGGTTCATCTGCTCACAGGAAAGAGATGCAGTTGAACCTGAAGTACATTAAGTCTTTCACTCCTAAAAGAATGTGTTCATTCCGGCAAGAACTTTCTATTAAGACAACATGTGCAAAAAATGCAAGAGCATTGAACAACAGCATTGTTACATAAAAATACCTGCTATGTCAAGCCCTGCTTTCAGAACATACACAAAGCAGAGATTCAATAATCACTTGTGCTGAGGAATCCACTCAATATTTGGCCTTTACTTTTATTTATTTATTAGTTCAGTTTTGTTCGCTACCCCAAGAGTCCTTCCATCACCGTTTATCCGCCCACCCCCTCCTCTAACTACCCCCACCTCTCACCCCCTCCTTCCCCACAGTCACCACAATGTTGTCCGTGAATATTTGGACTTAAAGATTCAAAAACTGAATAGATTTGTTTTGGTAACCTGAAAAAGAAACAAAGATAGAAAGATGGATTTTTTTTTATCACTGGTAAATGTTCTAAGAAAACATTATTTTTTTAATATTAGAGGAAATGGAATGGAGAGGGGCAGCCATTCAGTGATAAGACTACCCTTCTTGGTCAGCATGCCGTGTAACTGAACATTCTTTTTTAAAAAAATATTTTATTTTTTTTTTTAGAGAGGGGAAGGGAGGGAGAAAGAGACAGAGAGAAACATCGAAGTGTGGTTGCCTCTCACA
Organism: Sturnira hondurensis; assembly: GCF_014824575.4. NCBI lineage: Eukaryota > Metazoa > Chordata > Mammalia > Chiroptera > Phyllostomidae > Sturnira > Sturnira hondurensis. The sequence continues at coordinate 8,495,358 of NW_028077105.1, read as the reverse complement.
CACGCCCCTCACCAGAGACCTGGCCTGCAACCCAGGCATGTGTCCTTACTGGGAATTGAACCGGGAGCCTTTTGGTTCACAGGCCATCGCTCAATCCACTGAGCCACACCAGCCAGGGCTGAACATTCTTTAATTACAATTTGTACCAATAAACATGTCATGTCTTTTTTTTTCTTCTCATAATACACTCCACTTCTGAACCCCAGACAGGCAATGGCTCAAAGTCTAGCCCTTCTGAAAGCTGTCCTGGTAAGAGGCCAGTTAACCAGTTTCCTCTCTTCTGTGTTTAGAAGTATGTTATATGATCCCGTGTTCATCCTGCATATTGGATTCAAGAACATAAAGCAACATCTGCTACACATAACGGAGTGCAGAGCAGATATATTTTATATTTCCAGAGGATCTAAGCCAACACGTGGTGCTGAAATCGAAGAAATACAGTCTGTTCCATAGGCAACTACCAATTCCCCACACTGACTTACTGGCAAGCGACTGTTCTGCATTTTTTCTCCCTCCCTCCTCCTCCAGAGTCCTAAGTGCTAATCTACTGCCACACTTCAAACACTCCCATTTCTCATCTTTTACAACTACAACTACAAGGACAAAACTAGACAAGATCCTCTAAAAGAAGTTGCTTCCTCGCTAACCGCAGAAGTCACCATCCTGTGCAGCTCGCATTCCCACACATCACAGGATTATTACTTTGCCCTTTTTACCAAGGGCAGTAGCATCACCAGCAAAGCCTGCCTTTACAGACCCTCATTCAAGAAACGTTCTTTCCTCTTCATCTTGCTAGCATAATCTCATGCTGTGTTAATTTTTTTTTTGAAGTGAGTCTTTGTTTCCCTATATTTTCCCCAGTATATTTTCTGTGGTACTTTTCACTGATCAGTGAATTTCAAATGAATTGGTATTACTCACGGTCTTAGTAATGCCTGTTATTTATTTTGTCATAGAGAATATTAAACTGGTCTGCCTCACAAAGAGGTGGAGGCTGCGAGAGATTACACTGAGCCCCACCAGAAGAAAACAAGCCAACTAAAGAGTCATCTTTGTGCCAATGCAGTCAGCAAAATGACATACGGACAAGGGGCTGGGAGTCAGAGTACCAGGTGGTTCCAGCTCTGTTTAACTACCTCTGTGATCTTAGAAAATCTCCTAACTTCCCTAATCCTAACTCTTTCCATCTATACAACGGGAAGAGTACCAAAAGACTCAACTGTTTTGTTTGTTCAGTGATCAAGTGAGAACTTCTCCTGAAGTGCCTCATAGTTAACCATGAGGAGGGCACTCAAGTTAGTACCAGTGCTAACATTTGCATAACTCCAAACTACGTGTAACTTCCCCTCCCACAGTTTCATAAGGTCACCTTTGCCCTCCTCAAAGCTTCAGAGATGTACTGACCCTCTAAGGACAGCCATTCTTACGCCTTCGGGTCTCAGGACTCCTTCACACACTTAAAAAATTTAAAACTACCCCCAAAGAGCTTTTGTTTATCAGAGTTCTATTTATTGATATGTATACCATTAGATATTAAAATGGAAAAAGTTAACTACAAGTTTATTTAATAATAATAAACACCTTAATATAAATAACATTTTTTGAGAAAAATCTATGTTTTACAGACCAAAAAAACATAGTGAGATGACTAGGGTTGTTTCACATTGTCGAAACTGTCTTTAATGACTGATTTAATAGAAGACATCTGGATTCTCACATCTGTGTCTGTATGCAATCTCTTGCCATATTGCATGTCATGTAGCCTCTGGAAAACTCCACTGTATTCTCATGAGAGAACAAGAGGGAAGAAGGCCGGTACTGCCCTGGTGTTGTTATGAAAACAGTTTTGATCGCCAGACCTCTAAAAGGGTCTTGTGACCCCCAGTTGCTCCTGGACCGCATTTTGAAAGCCACTGCTTTAGGATTTCTCAAAAACAACACCTAACAGATCTCGAAAAGTACTTTTTAATTCTGTGGGCAACAGTCCAGAAAGCCTTCCTGAAAGGAACAGACATGTTTTCCTACTGACTCTTGACCTACTGCTTTGTTTATTTTAGTCTAGTTTTACAGCCTTTCATCAAAGCTGGGACTTACTCCAATTATACATCCATATTTAATTTATACTACAGTGAAAAGGAATAAAAACTTAAAACCCCCGCCATGCCAACATCTTTCAGCCTTTGCTTCTACCCACCCAGTATAAGACGAAGAAGTCCTCTCTAAGTTTCCTCTTTAGGCCAGTGCATCCAAAAGTGTGTTTTCTTTAGTGCTCCCCAGTCATCCTCATCTCTTCTGACAACTGTCTCAGGACAGACTTATTTGGAACTAGGGCATTTCTTTGAACTTTCTGGTCCGATCTCTACTTTTTGAATGTGCCTACACTATGAGGAGTCCTGTTGCTACACTTCATATCCAATTTCCTGGTTCTGTCTCTTCCAGGGTATTTCTGCTGCCCAAAGTCTCCTTCCTTGAAGTCTTTTGATGCCAGGATTTTTGTTTGTTGGTTGATTGGCTGGTTGGTTTTCTTACAAGACCTTTTTTTAAAAGAGATACACTTTCTTTCAAGCTCTGTATCCTACATTTATTTCCAAAGCAGGAAAAGAAGTGACTGGGTTGGGAGATAAAGACCAAAAATAAAGGTTTATTTTTATTTTATGTTGTTTTGTTTTTAATATTAAAAAAAGTTCTTACTCAGATTAGACTTATCATCAGCCATAATGAGCAAGTATATTTTAGATAAAGTCTTATCTGTTGATGTGTACACTTTAGAACGATATTGGACCCTAGAGATTTAAACCTATCCCATCATTTTCTTGGTGAGATAATGAGGCCCCAGGGTTATATTTTCCACAAAGTCATCCAGCAAAGTGACAGCAGATCCCAGACTACTCTTCTCATTTCCTCTTCAGTGGTCATCTTCTTCTACCAAACAGACAAGAAAGAGCTGAATTTACTTTTTTGTATCAGATGCTCGAATCTCTCAGGTCTGTGTTTCATATTTAAAAAAAAAGATCTTCTTGGCAGTCTATAATTAATGTTTTTAAATGACCACTGTACTTAACTAGAGAAAAATACATTGAACATCACACCATGCCTCTTTACAATGCACAGAAACTTTTTCCGATGCATTTTCTAAAATATGGCTTGTTCCCACTGCAGCATAACCACAAATGTACCATTTTTTAAAAAACTAGTTTGAAGATGTTTAAAATTTTTTAAATGTCTTAAAAATTCATTCTGCTTCTCCATCTACATTATTGCTATATTGGAAAAAAACAGCGTGTATTTCTGATGTAGAGCTTTTTCTCTTTCATTTTGGCAGTGACATTAAAGGAGTAATCACGGCCATCAGGAGATGACGCAGCTATTAATACTCTGTAATGGCCCGTCCATCAGAATACACTGAATTTGAATGACTATGAAGAGCCGCAGCCTATGAATGACCCAAGTCATTTTTCCCCACTGGAAGTGAATGCTTACTATTGTTTAGCTGAAAGCAGTAATTATTAGAAGTGATTCTGACAGCCAGGAAGAAAGAACACTGACTATGCCTGAAGGCAGTGAGAAGTTGATTAGAAAGCAACCACACTGGCCTCTCCTCACACCCAGGCGACGCCTTCGCAAACCAGGGAAAGGATTCCTCATTTTATTTATGCCACCCAACTGCTATAGTTTAAAAACATGGGGGTAGGTGGGGATGGGAGTAAAAGACAGAAAACTGTACTTGAACAATAATTAAATAAAATTTAAAAAAAATTTTTTAAAATAAAAAATATATTGTTGATTTTCATACTTCAAGGAAACTTACTTTTTACGTACATTACCCCTTTCATTTGGAGGGGACGATAACATTTCCTCCTCAGTTTGTTCAGCCTTGTTTTCCTTTAAAGATAAAAGTCACTTCACATCTGTATAGCACTTGGTCTTTCAAAGTGGCCACCCTACTTTGATGCACAGCAAATCAGTGAGCACGTGAACCATCCTCTTAAAAACACAACATTGCCTCAGTGACACTGAGAGACACAGCCCATTAGGGACCCTGTTGAGAGGGGGCTTTGAAAACCTGGCATTATTCCTTTTACAGGAAACCACGGCAAAACCAATTGGTATGAGAACACCTGCAAAAGAACAGGGATACAGGCAGTGAGCACCATCCAAGTCCAGTAGCAACAAAGAAGGGAACGCACCACACAGAAAGACATGTGGTGCTTTCCACCCAGAGGAGGTCAAGGCCAGTTGGAAACACTCTCTTCCCATTTAAGTGTAGATGCAGGGTACAGAAAGGGGAACTTATGGGCTATCTCTGGCCACCAGACACAGGTCTTTCCTACTTCAGAGCTCTAGTTCTGGGTAAAAGTGAGATCCTCTTTGTTCCCCAAATCGCTCTCATGAGGTAGTTCTTCCTCCTCAGCTGGGGAGAAAACAAGTAGCTAAACGAGAGCCAAGGGATCTTAACATTGAAATCTTCTTCCAAGAAGAGGATGAGAGGATGTGCAGTGGGGCTTTGACATACGATATCAAGATCTGGGAGCACTGGTTCAGCACAACAGATTGAGTGTGCATACGCCTTTCAGTTATCTATCACCACTCTTCTCTGGCTTTCGCTGTGGGAGGAACCACCAGTAGCGAAGTTTCCTGGGACACCCTCTAGGAGGTGGTCTTTCACAGAAACCAACATGAGCTCTAGTTTTTGGAGACAGTGGAGGTGCAGATTAGCTTGAAGAACTATGAACCTGAGAAGGACAAATACTTCTCAGGCACCGTCAGACTTAAATCCACTCCCTGCCCCAAGTTCTCTGTCTGTGTTCTGGGGGACCAGCAGCACTGTGACAAGGACAAGGCCATGGATGTCCTCCACATGACCACTGAGGTACTGAAGAAACTCAAGAATAAGAAACTGGGCCCTGGCTGAGTGGTCCAGTTGGTTGGAGCATAGGCCTGTGTTCCGAAACATTATTGGTTCAATTCTGAGCAATGAATTCCCAGTCGGGGCACATACCTAAGCTCTAAATTTGGTCAGGGTACATACGACACGCAAACAGTCAATGTTTCTTTCTCACATCAACATTTCTCTTCCTCTCTCTTTAATAGCGAAGAAAACATATCCTTGGGTGAGGATTAAAAAAAAAGAAGAAGAAACTGGCCAAGACACTGGTCAAAAAGTAGGATGACTTTTTGACTTCAGAGTCTCTGATCAAGCGGATCCCAGGAATCTTGGGCCCAGACCAAACAAAACTGGCAAGTTCTGGGCCTTGCTGGCCCACAACAAGGACGTGGGGCCAAAGTCAATGGAATGAAACCCATGACCAATTTCTAGAAGAAGAAGGGGCTGTGTCTGGCAGTAGCTGTTGGCCACATGAAGATGACAGATGATGAGCTGGTGTACAACATCCACTTAGCTGTCAGTTTCCTCATGTCATTGCTCAAGAAGAAGCAGCAGAATGTCCAGGCTGTATACATCAAGAGCACCACAGGCAAACTCCGAGACTGCACTATGGCACAGTTTAATGAACCATGCTGCTACCATTAAAAAAAATTATCTATCACCACAACTTGTATCCACCTGACACCTGCACCTGCAAGTTCATTTCCAAAACTCTTTCCATTTCTTGCTCTGGTTAGTGAGAGCTACCTAGGGATTAAACATGAGCAGTTACTTTGCATTCTGAGCTTGGGCTCTCCAGAGAGTTCTGTCTTCCAGTTGTCACTACTTAATTTCGTAACTTGGTACCTTACTCCATGGGGGATGGAATAAAGAAAGGCATTTCCTCCCTTTTTCAGTCTCTCCACAGCCCTTACCACATCCTGTGCTGAGATGTTCACACTTGTCTCTCTGTCCCTAAACTGTGTGTTCCTTGGGTAAGTGTTTTTTATCTGGTATTCCTGGGTTCAGCAAACAGTTTGCCATTGTCCAATTAATTATTGCTACCTCTGAAACAACCACCTCCTCTTAATTTCTAAGGTTTTTTAAATTTAATTGTACAAAATTATACATTAATAAGACAGGGCCACGAAAAGTAGACGGTAAAGAAATTAGTCATCAGGAAGCCCTAAAAGGTCATTAGTAAATAATTGCTCTATGCCTCAGTAACTCGGGTGTTAAGTTTGAAAGCAGGCTTCCGTAGGAGGGGGTAGAAACATACCAAAAGAGGGCTGATTTCATATCAGACTGTATCTAATATTAAGGCATAAACAAGCCCTGGCATACAGTTCATTAAGATACATTCCCTGGTTCCATCCTGTCAACTTAATCTCTAAAACAAATTTTAAACTATTTGCTGGATACCAACTACATACTGAGCACCTTATCTGAGATGTCAGTTCAGCCAAGCTATCCAAGCCTTTATCAGGAGACAGATTATACACAACACTAACACTAGGTATGGGAGGAATTTTCCAGTTCCTCACTCAACTAGTGGCCCAGACAACTCTCCAGCAGGGGCCTCTGGGTCATGACCTCTCCTTTCCTATGGTCTCTAACATGATTCAGGCCCTGCTGTGGTGCACTATTCCTTCCTCAGTAAACTTTCACTTCCTCTCTGACCACCACTGCTACCCCCTCACCTCCACTGCACCCCCTGCTCACTCATTTCCACAGACTGAGACCAACAATTTGAGGGTTACCTCTACAACCCACCCTAGGACCCCTCTCTCTCCCTGCTCTGTTTCTCACAGTCCTCCTGGGCTTGCCTGGAGCGCACTCATGGGTCCGTCATTAGGGCTGTTCTTCCCAGGGTTGGAGGTCAGCTTCCTCCCAACAGTTGTCTGTACCTGGTTCTTGTTTCACAGCAGTCACGGGGCTTTGAAGGTAGTTATCAGCACCCCAAATTTTCACCAACATTTTCCCATTTGTTTTTAGTGCTCCTGACTAATCAAATGTTTTGCCTTTTCAGTTGCAAATCTGTGCTCCTCTGTTCTTTCGGAAGAATCAATAAAGTTCTCAACACATCTGTCATGGTAAAATGCAGAAAAGGATTCACTAATAAAGAACGAAAGTCTTCTCACCAGCTCTGGTATTCTTGAATTTACCATTCAAAAGTCCTCTACCATGCCTTCTATGAGCTTGGGACCTCACAATCACAGTTTACTGACCTATATGCCTTAGACAACAATAACACACACACCTTTTCACCAGTGTGCACTCTTTCACTTAGTAACATCACACTGTGCATCAAGATCTGGAATCCAGGATCAATAATGTTCAACTGTTGGCCAGGAATTTCATTTGGGCTGAACACACACTGACAAATTACAATTTTCTGATACCCTCTCCAGTTCGTGAAGTAGGTTGCTATTGATTCTTAGTGCCTACCATCATATGGGTTCCAACAAAATATTTGTCAACATCATACAAAAAATATAAACATTGGTATTTTACCTTAATCTTAGAATAGTACTGGACATACTATTGATTTCACCTATTTCCTACAGGCAAATTTTTTGCTCTTCCCCAAGACTTATATATCCATATTAACACCAACAGGGACAAAAGGCAAAACTGGATTAAAAAAACCCTTTGATAATCACGAAAGCTAAGTAAGTAGACATGCTATGGAAGAGATGGGGCATTATTACTAACCTCTTCTTAGTTTCTGTGATTATTTATTGCAATAAGGCAGAGACATATTCTTACACACATCTCAGTGGGGCCATAGAGACATAAAACCAAACTTCCACCAGGCGGCCCAAGGAAGACCATAGAGAAACACTGGGGAAAAGCCATTAAAAATGAAAGGATATCTGTGTTTACATTACACACTGAAACAGGGAGAGGACACTTAAACATTATTTCAGAGTAATGCTGGTGCGTCGTAATAGTAGAAGAGTAGGAAACAGCAACAACAGCTGCTTCGCATGAATGGCAAAGGGTAATTTCATGGATAGCTCCAAACGACCTTCAAATACCATAATGCTCCACTGATAAGTACTGAAGGCCAGGACGTATTTTATATGCCAGGTGCTAAAAGTCAGCTCTACTGAGAAGATGGAAGGGGTGGAGAAATAATTTCCAGCTAATCAAATAATTTAGTCGAGCTTAGGAACAATTCATCCATAATGTCTTCCTCTAAATGTCTTCAGCAAGTCAGTTACAAAGTAGAATATGTGAATATAGCAGAAAAATTTTTCCTTTTTAAATGTGATTATCTAAGGCTGCATTTTTCTTAGCATGTTTTAGAATCTGAGCTGACCCAGTGCAAGACAGATGGGAATGCAAGTAGCCTAAAAGATACATGAAATAGGAAAAAACATGCAATTTCCAATTGTAAAATAGTACTTGGGGATTAAGGTTGTAAGCTTAACATTTAAAGGAAGAAACAAAAAAAATTAAAATCCCACAAAAAGTGGGTTTTTTAAAAAAATCCTCACTAGAGGACATGCTCATTAATTTTACAGAATGAGAGGAAAGGAAGGAGAGAGAAACATCGATGTCAGAGAGAAACATCGCTCAGTTGCCTCTTCTCTGCTTTCCCACCAGAGATCAAACCTGCAACCTTGGTGTGTGCACTGACTGGGAATGCAACCTGCAACCTTTGCGTGTAGAGGACAAGGCTCAACTAACACCAAGCGTTTTCAGTAAAAGCCACTGAGCTTTCTGTTTACAGGACAGGAACAGTGCTCAGAGGGCAGTGACCATGAGGCATGAGCAAGGATTACACAGAAGGAAACTACTGAAACCTGCAGTGGGTGACGAAAGGACATGCAGAAGGTAGAGGAGAACAAAGGGTTTTGATAAGCAAACATAACTAATACTGTTCCTTAGCATTACCACACACGCTAGCACAGTTATAGGCACATGAAGCACATCCAATTCTGGGAGGACTGAGCCTCCCAAACTGGCAGTTTCTATAACTGTCCTAGTTTAAATTCCTATTCCGGTCATCTTAGGATCCCCTGAGTCTCAGGCTCACATCAGACTTAGGCCAGCCTATGGTTTACCTGTTGCTTACACAGGACAGCAAAATTCCTATGTAACCAAAAGCAATAGGGCATCTGGTTCCAAAATGCCATTCCATGTGGGAATTAAAACAAGCCCACCTCATAAAAAATGTGAGTCATTTGCATTTCAGCATTTACTTCTGTAAAGTACCATGCATAACTTTTATAAGAAACATTTATGAAACTCTAAGTAATGCCAACAAATCTAATACAGGAATGTTAATTTCTCCATCCAATAGCTGTGGGAATAGAAGGTTTCACTGAAAAACAATTCCTACATTCACTCATTAGCCTTCCTCATTACAAATATTGGTCAAAACTCTAAGTTTTGTTTTCAAAAATCATTGTGGTTATGGCTTAACAGTCAAATGAACCCCCATAACAAAGTAGACTTTCCATTTCAAGGAATGAAGTGGACACTAGCAAGAACACTGACCCTGGGGTGCAGTCAGCACTTCAGAGCTTGGAAAGAGTGGTGCTATGCAGCTCGGGTTCTTGCTCATTAATAATAAACATATAATTAAGGGGTGATTCATACATTCATTCAGTAAATACTGACTCCTCATTGATAGCAAGGTACTGTACGTGTTGATGTCCAAGGTCCAAAGAAGCACAAGCCTTCACCTCTGATCCCTGAGAGTCTCCACCCTAGCGGAATAAATCATGCCGGAAATCACAATGCAGGCAGCACGGGCTCCAGACTATGCAAGCAGGATGGACCACAGGTGCAGCAGTGCTCACTTCCACTTACCCAGCAGCCGACACAGATGCCAGAGAGTGCAGCACATGTTTGTAGCACAGTAAGAGGAAGTTAGGAAGAGCGATTCCAGGCCCTTACTATACCTCATTCTAATTGTATAAAGCTCTCTCCAGAGCCTACAATGTCTTCCTGTTATGTGATTCACTTTCCTCTAATTTATGCCTGTTTCCTCTGAGCAAATAAAGAATTAATCAGTGCCATTTTTACATCAACCCCTTTGCTGGAAAGAACTTTAAGTCAGTCCTTTGCTATATACCTTGAATTGTCCAGTGACCATCCTTCCTTTTCTTTTTCCTCCTCTATTTACAAAGCGGTGTCTTAGAAATATAGCGTATTAGTAAACATTCTTAATAGCACCTGGGTCATGAAGAACTACCTATAGATAACAGCATAATATCTCTGTTTTGAAACTTTCCCTTTAGGCCTTTCTCAGATTAGCTCTTGCTCTGCAAGTGAACCATCTAAGCTGATGTTGATTTTTAAAAACAAGTGATTTTTAGGCCCATGTGGGTGGTCCTTGGCACAGACATCAAAGATAGAAACCTAATAAATATTTTTCCTTCCTCACTGAAGAAGTGAGCATTGCTATTGTTCCCCATGGTTCTGCTTTCTTTTTTAAAAAGCCTCTACTGATCATTCACATTAATATTATGCTAATAAAAGTAAGGGGATGCTAACGAATTCAGTCTCTTCAGTAGTAACGAAGGATCAGAGAGAGAGAGAAAGGGGAGAGGGGTAATTTACATATTTTCATGATTAGAGTAAATTGGCATTTAAATACTTGTCACCATTTCTGAAGAATAATAATACATGTTGGGCCAGCCTGGGCAGCAGTAATTTCTCCAGTGGAACCATCGAAAGCCCAAGTATTTCAAGAGACATTTTGCTTTTAAGAATGAATCTCAGATGACAAGGATGAACATTCAAACACAGGGCAACCATCTGCATGGTAAATACATTTCAGTTCTCCTCGGCAAAAGGAATTCATTTACTGTTGAAGGCCATTCACTTTCACTTCTGAGTGCTTATTCCTCAAAAAATCTTCTGAGTACTGTGAGAACAATAATTAAAAGAGGATCTTTCCATCTGTACTGCATTAGGCTGCAAGACAGCCCCTCCAGCAAAAACAGCTTTGCATAATTCATTGCATCGTTTTAAAACCTAATCAGTGAATTGCAATAAGCTATGGAATAAGCACACAGGAGGAAAGGAAGACTGACAGTTACTGGCTACCTTCTAAGCAGTCACCTAGCTCTCACTTTGGGCTGATCTTGGTGAATCATAGCACAGGTACCCTCACCTTATCTCTAACAGGATCTTAATCATGCCTGCAGTGCTGTCATCATATTCTTAGGGAATACTAATGTCCCATGAAAGAGTCTTTCTGAGGTCATTATCAACAGGTAATGCAGGAAAGAAAATTCCACTGGGAGGCAGAACTTGGGCTGTAGCCAGCTTGACTGTGCATTGTGTGAGCGCAGCAGATACGTTCACCCTATGAAAAGAAGGATAATATTGCAAGTCTCTTCCAATTCTAAAAATTATATAGCTCCAATCCATTCACACTGATTTTTCACCTATAAAGCCTTAACTTAACCACTTTACTTAAGTGTTGCATTTTTTCAAAGAAGGAGAAATGAAGGTGGGGTGGGGAAGAGCCGCTCTAGGTCCCTCAACCATAGCAACTTCACTGTGATTTATTATTTGGAGATCCAAGTAAGAATGCTCTGGAAAAGGATTCTATGACTACAGGAAGTTAGAAAAACAACTGCTTTAGGCATGTCCCATTTGAATTAAAAAGTTCAAAGTTATAGAATCTGTAAGCTTTACATATGAAAAATTAACTAAGCAGATGGTTTTCATGATGATATGCAATGGATATGATTTTTGAACCAGTAGCAGTTGTGAGAAATTATGTGGGCAGTAGGGTTGGGGTCATGGAGTGCGAAACATATACTAAAATTTTTCACTTTCCATTTGTTACTACTCTCTAGGGTCTGGTGAAAATTAACAGAAAAACATTTTGAGTTTTATCTTTATAGATGACGTCAATATATAGGTGACAGATGGTAAAGTTCCTAAAGTGCAGTTTGATAGTTCAGTAAGAATCAATAGAATTGTCTCAAAAGACAGTACAACTTGAACTGGATGCGATTGTAGTACCTTCACATACACAATTTGATTTTCAAACCAATAACTCATAGTAATTCAAAACTTCACCCAACTCATTAAATAACTGACAGACGCTTAAGACAATTGGGCAGTGGCAGGAAATATTCCTGAGTTGTTTTGAATGTGACAGTAAATTGTTGTTTTACGATGGTGCTATCCAATTAAAATAAAAGCAATCCTCCAAAATGGAAAAAAAGAACCACTGAATAGGAGAACGTATTCATTGAGACATCTGATAACAGGTTGACATCCGGAATTTATAAAGAATTTATAAAACTCAACACCCCCAAATCAAATCATCCAATTAAAAAATGGGCAAAGGATCTGAATAGACATTTCTGAGAGGAGGGCATACTGATAACCAATAGACATATGAAAAGATGCTCAATGCCACTAATCATCAGACAAATGCAAATTAAAACCTCAATGAGATATCACCTTACTCCCGTCAGAAGGGCTATCATTAATAAATCAACAAACAACAAGTGTTGGAGAGAATGTAGAGAAAACACAACCCTTTGGCATGTTGGTGGGAATATGGATTGGTGTAGCAACTGTGGAAAACACTATGGACTCGCCTCAGAAAATGAATAATGAAACTGTCTCATGACCCAGCAATTCCACTTCTAGGGATTTTTGAAGAAACCTGAAACACTAATGCAAAAGAGTGTACACACCCCTATGTTCATTGCAGTGCTATTTACAATAGTCAAGACTTGGAAGCAGTCCAGGTGCCCATCAGTAGATGAGTGGATAAAAAAGCTTGGGTACATTGACACAATGGAATACCACTCAACTATGAAAAAAAAGGGAATCTTAACCTTTGTTAAGGATAGACCTGGAGATCATTATGCTAAGGAAAAGAAACCAATCAGAGAAAACAAAAACAACATGATTTTACTCATATGTGGAATCCAATGAAAAAACTGACTCATAGAAAGAGAACAGACTGACAACTGTCAGAGGGGATGGTGGGTTGTGGGACTGGGTGAAAATGGTGAAGAGATTTAAGAAAAAAAAAACATAAAAATGTAGACACAGACAATAGTATGGCAATTACCGGAGGAAAGGGTGGTGGAGGGAGGTAAAAGAATGTATGGGAAGGTAAATGGTAATGAAAGGAGACTTGACTGGGGGTAGTGAACACACAATACAACATACAGATGATGTATTAAAGAATTGTACACCTAAAATCTATATAATTTTATTAACCAATGTCACTTCAATATATTCAGTAAGAAAGGAAAAAAAAGTTGGATTTCCAATCAAGATGGAGGTATAGGTAAACACACTTCGCCTCCTTGTACAACTACAGAAAAAATTTACAACTAAATCACAAAACACATATCACCCAGAACCACCAGGAAACTGAGCTGTATGAAAATTAGACAATCAAGGATTTAAAGAAGCCACATTCTTCCAAACAAGTAGGAGGGGCAGAGACAACAAAGACAGGCAGAGAGGCACAAAGACACAGTGTGGCAATGGAAGGTGGAGGAACAGGCCATCCCATATTCACATGTGGTGGATAAAAATCAGGAGGGTTACCTCAGAAGCAAGCAATTCCAGCCCCAGGCCAGACTACACAGCCCAGGGTTCCAACACCAAGTTATGGGAAGATAAATACCCATAACTTTTGGCTATAAAAACCAGTGAGGGTAGGTGCAGCAGAAGAAACTCCTGGATTTTTGGGAGACTCCTCTCAAAGGACCCAAATGGATTGAGGACTCACGCAGAGCCATCTTCTCTGGTATTCAGCACCAGGGCAACAGCTAGAGAGCATCAGTTGCATATGGGGAGAAAGTGAAATGACTAGAAACAGGGTGAGTGCTGGGAGACAGCTTCCTTTCAGGCAAACCTTCAGAAGCCAGGCAGTGGCACTGTCCCCTCTCTGAGACCTCCTTTCCACACAGAGCCACAAAGCAGTTAAGCGGGTTTCCCCACCCTTATGTGATTACCTAAGGCTCTACCCCACACAGTTTATAGGTACCTTCTCTACAACAGGCCATGCTACTAAGACAGGGAGTCAAAGCAGCTCCATTAATACACAGAAACAAACACAGGGAGGCTGCCAAATTGAGGAGACAAACAAATATGGCCCAAATGAAAGAACAGAATAAAACTCCAGAAAAAGAACAAAATGAAATGAAGATAACCAACCTATCATAGGCAGAGTTGAAAACACTGGTGATAAGGATGCTCAGAGAACTCACTCAGTACAGCAACAGCATAAAAAAGACTCAGGCAGAAATGAAGGTTACATTAAGTGAAATAGAGAAAAACCTACAGGGAACCAACAGTGGAGAGGATGAAGCTGAGAATCAAATCAATGATTTGGAAGATAAGGAAGAAAAAAGCATTCAATCAGAACAACAAAGAGATAAAAGAACTCAAAAATATGAGGATACTCTAAGAAGCTTCTGGGACCTCTCCAAATTTACAAATATCCAAATCATAGGGATGCCAGAAGGAAAAGAGGAAGAGCAAGAAATTAAAACTTGTTTGAAAAAATAATGAAAGAAAACTTCCTTAATTTGGTGAAGAAAATAGACATACAAGTCCAGGAAGCACAGAGAGTCCCAAACAAGTTGGACACAACGAGGACCACAGGATACATCATAATTAAAATGCCAAAGGTTAAAGATAAAGGGAGAATCTTAAAAGCAGCAAGAGAAAAGCAGACAATTACCTACAAAGAAGTTCCCATAAGACTGTCAGCTGATTTCTCAAAAGAAACTCTGCAGGCTAGAAGGGACTGGCAAGAAGTATTCAGAGTGATGAAAAGCAAGGACATATATCAAGATTATTCTATCCAGCAAAACTATCATTTAGAATGGAAGGGCAGATAAAGTGCTCCCCAGAAAAGATAAAGGTAAAGGAGTTCATGATCACCAAGCCATTATTACATGAAATGTTAAAGGGGCTTATTTAAGAAAAAGATCAAAAGATTGAACAATAAAATGGCAACAAAGTCACAACTATCAACAACTGAATCTAAAATACAAGATCATACAAGTAGAACAGGAACAGATTCATAGATATGGGGATCAGTTGGAGGGTTATCAGCTGGAAGGGGCAAGAGAAAGAATGGGGGAAAAAGAGCAGGGATTAAGAAGCATAAATCAGCAGGTATAAAACAGACAGGGGGTATTAAGAACAGTACAGGAAATAGAGAAAGCAAAGAACTTATATGCATGACCCATGAACATGAACTGAGGGGCATTACTGGTGAGAATGAGGGTACCTGGCAGACGGGGCAAAGGGGGAAAAATTGGGATAAGTATAACAGCATAATCTATAAAATATATTTTTAAAAAAACCTTGGAATACATCAGAATTTTAAAGCACTTCCATTTATCTTAAAGATAAACTCATATTACTGTTCCTGAATATTCAAGGGTACTGAACAACACATTTGTTTGTTGAAAAACATATTTGATGTGAATGAAGGAAGAATTAAATGGAAGCTTCAAGGCCACTGATTGCTGGGCAGAGTCAGCAGAACCTGTGAGAGAATCAGAAACCCTGTGTTCTAGGCCAGCTTCACCAGGCTTCACCCCTGCACGCAGGTCTACCCTGCTGCATAATGACGGGGCTAGAGAACAAGACATTCTCTTCTAATGAGATGTCCAGCTCTGAAAGACTCCAGTTTAAATGGGTTAAAGGCAAGATTCGCATGTGGCCTCCAAAGCATTCTTGACAATACCGTGGAGAGTGTTCCGTTTCCCAGCCTCAGCCCATTCCAACCAAGTCATCCCACCAAGCTCACCCAGTGAACAACTTTCCTGAAGTTTGTTCAGAATCCAACAGCTGTGTAGAGCTGATTTCCAGCCTACCAAGAGGTCTTCTGTGTCCTCTGTTTCCCAGGTGACACTGACGCCGCCGTCCCTTGTTGCCATGCACACACTCAGAGGGCTGAGGCCTTGCAACCAAGAGCCCCTCCCATGCCCTGTACAGGCTGTTGCTGCTTCCTGAGCTGCAAGACCTTCTGAAAGCTTCTGGCAAGATGCCAAATGATTAAATACCACTGTGCATAATTAGCATTCCATGTAAAAGCCTTAAAATATTTTTTAAGATTTGGTCTTACTTCAGGTCACAGAAGCCAAGCTGGGAACAGCATGCTGTACTTTCATGCGGGGAATAGCGCACATGAATACAAACACAGCAGAGATGAAAGCTCAGCAGACAAGGACAGGCTGCTCTTTCTGTAGAGAGGGCAGCCCCGTGTGAATGGCCCATCAGGGCACGATGCCTACTCCTAGGCAACTTGGAGCACTCAATGTGAACCCGCACTCTCCGTTTGAAGCAAGTGCAAGTGCAATTTGTCTGTTGTCATCCTCTTGCCTCCAATCACGCTCCAATATGGATCCGGAGAGGTGGTGTTTTTGTTCTTCCAGAGCAGAAGCCCTTACATTAGCATGTGAAAGCTACTGAAGCATCTTCTCCCGCAATGAACTCCTCCTGCCACAGCACAGCTGCATCAGATGGTCTCCTTCGAGTGATACCAAACCCACCCGTGCAAGCCTTCTTTCTGTTCCACTGTGCAAGGGGTCACAGGCAGGTCTGCCTAGCCATTTGTCCAAAAGTTAGCTCTTCTGTGAACATCCAGGATAGCTATAGCTCACACTCACCTTACACACGATTCATCTGTCTTTACCTCTGAGCCTTAATTACTTGGTACCATTCGAACACAGAGGCACACGAACCCTGCTAACTTTTGTTTCCAACACAGCTCAGTTCCTACAAAGAAACTGAAAAGCCCCAAATCTGCTGAGGAAGGGGGGGATTTTCACTCTGTATTTCAATGTAAATATTAATTAAATTTTCAATATCTACATCACACAGTCGATGCATTGTAAGAATTAAAGGAGCATTTGATAATTTGCCAGGAACAGTGATCACAATGAGACAATGAGGTAGTTACCACAATTATCCCCAGTTTAAGGATGAGGAGACTGAGGCTAAGAGAGACACTGACCAGACAAGGAAAGCAAGTGAATGGCCCAGGATGAGAGTCCCATGCCCCATGCTCTCAGTCTCTGTGCAACAAAAGCCACTGAAACCTGTCCTCAGAAAGGGGCATTCAAAATATGGTGGAGTTAGAACTAGAATTAATCTGGAGATCACTAAGGCAGATCATTGTTAACCTGTCCAAGCCTCACAGCTGGATCATGGCGGGAAGGGCAGCAGATCCACTGGAATTATCAATGCGCTTAAAGACACACGTGACATATGCAAGCAATCCAATCCGTCTTTCTCTAAGATGGGCTTTCTTTAAGAGACAAAGAACCGAGCTCAAGTCCAGCATAAAATCTTCTGTATCCTTAGTTTTCTAGGTCTTGTAAAATCCGGCCTTTAGTTATTCAAATGGGAATACGGCAGAGTAGAAAACTAGGTGATTTGCCCAGTGACAGACAGGTAGTTAACGGCTGCGCCGTATCTCTAAAAGGGTTTCTGATTCCCAGTCAGTAAATAACATAACCAACTACCTTCTATTAGGACAGATGGTATTACAACAGAGAAAACACATTACTCTCCAACTCTATCACCAGGATAATAAGGATAGGCAATAAATACTTTTTTATTGATCATTATTTTCCCTCTGTGAACTTTGAGAGCCTAAACCACTGATCCTTTGGCTAGTCTAAAAAACAATCAACCACAGTGATACAACTTGACAATTTTGCCAACATATTCCCACCTTTGAAACTAACTGCTTTGGAAAGCACAGAACTGTTCATAGTAACACTTCAAGCTGTTGCTGGGAAGCTTCCGGCTAGATTGGGATGGCAGAAATGTCTGTTTGGCCAGCAGGGTGTTTCAGACATTTTTAGATTGGCCTACCACATTTTTCTCTTGTAGTATATTCTTCTGGGCAGTCAGCAGGTGCTAGGGGACTGGGCCCTATGAACAGGGGACATAGGTTTTCATTTGTAGTTGGGAATCCACATCTGCAGAGGGCTGACTTAAGTTATAAGTAGATTTTCAACTGCGCAGGTGGTTGACGCTTCGATCCCCACACTGTTGGAGGGTGGACTGTACCTCTCGTTTGTCACAGTTCCCACCAGTACTATCTGGATGTTATACAATCTGCTGGTCCCTGTGGGCAACTGGTTTTCAGCCTCTGCTTTCCTGCATTAATATTATGGCATTAAGATAACACGACTCACTATTTCAAACCTATCACCAATGATTAACATCTAAATTCTACATCAACATAGGGCTCACTTATCTAGAAGGAAGTAAGTGCAGCAGGGTGTACGGGGATAGGACCCAACTGGGAGATTGTTGCAGCTTGATTCTCATCCTTCCTCCGTCAGTAAACGTCCATATGACTTTGATCAAGTCACCTAACCTCAATGGATCACAGTTATCTCCTCATTTGGAAAACAGGCAGGCTGGACTTGCTACTCAAGATTTTTATTTTTCCAACTTAAAAAAAAAATCCTGTGACATGTCTCTTATTCCAGTTGTGTACAAATATAGGCATTTTCCCAGACAGAGGGACCTTAGTGAAGGGGAAACATGAGGACTTTTCAGAGTTACATAGACTAGCATTTCATATACAACTTCTGCATCTTCCATGGGATCTTAGGCAAGTTACCTAAAATTCTCCGAGCCTCAGTTTTCTCATATTCTATCATTTACTCAAAATAACTTATTGAGCATTGACTGTGGATCAGATACCTTCTAAATGCTAAGGATTCCTCGGGGAATAAAATCCCTGCTCTAATGAAGTTTACATTCTAGTGGCAAGGAGACAGAAAGTAAACAAATACTTACAATCTTCCAGGTGGTGAGAAATGCTATGAAAATAAATCAGGTGGGTTACGAGGTGGGAGGGCAAAGTTGGTTGGGTTATTAGAGATGGGAAGAGAAGACCTCTCTGATAAGACACTTGAGCAGAGACCTGAATATAGTGGGGAGGAGGGGGAGGTTTAGCCATGCAGATATTTGGGTATAAATTGCCCCCGGCAAAATAAATTGGGTATAGATTATTCTAGTAGTTGTAAAAACTTAATGATGTGATAAGCAGAATCCTGAAAGCATCCTTGTGATACACTGCTTTCTCCCTCCCCTCCACCTCCCACTCTCCTTCTCTAAACAGGTATAGTCCTCAGGAGGTAGTGGCTGCCTTTATATCGACACCAAAGACAGTAAAATAAAGCAGACCAAGGTGAGAAAACCTCTCCTCTCATTCCATGTCCTAACGAATGACAATCTACAACTGTCAACTACTATTTTGGGTACTCAAGAAAAAGTTTCAAGTCCTTCCTTGGCTGTGTTTTGACCAAAAAAAAAAAAAAACCTTTCATAATGACGTACTCCAATATACATGCAGGTAGTTAATATTTATGATCTGTTCTTCTCAAAGAGTGGGAGACAGAGCAGAGAGGCTAACCTCACAGTCTTCATGCCAGAAAAACCTGGGTGACATCCGGGCCCCCTGCTGCTGCCTGTATGACCTTGGGCAAGTCACTCAACCCCTCTGAATCTCAGTCTTTTCGCCTGTGAATTGAGGAGTAACAATGTTAGCTCTTTCTCAGGGTTGTGGTGCAACTTGAGTGAGCTTATGTTCATGCAACACCTGGAACTTTTTTGGCACAGAGCATAGTACCCAATGATGAGCATCTATTTTTATCAGGGCTTCTGTTTGCAAGTTACAGACATGGGTGCTGATTAAACAGAAGAGAAATGTTTTAAAATCTTACTGACTGTCTCCCCAAACACCCAGCAGCCAGGAATAATGCCCCAAATCATGCCCTGGGGTGATCTGGGCATGCTGGACCAGTGGATGAGGCAGCTCACACCCCCTGTGCCTGCGGCACTAGGTATCACCCTATTTGTCAAGCCAGCAGGGCTCTGCATCCCAGTAAAGCTCAGGAAGCAAGGAATTCCCCAAAGCAGCCAAAAAATGGCAGGGGTCCAATCACACCACTACTACAATATACATGTCCTTTGGAGCATGTGTTATTAATAGTTTGCTCACGCGCCTCATCTCACCTGGAACGCCCTGCGCCCCTCTCCAACTGCTCAGCCCCATCCTAGATGCTCCTGCTCTGGGAGGCCTTCCAGCCTGAGTCCCGAGCCTGCTTCTTCCCTCCCTCTGATAATTCCCTTACAAGGGACCTCATTATAAACTGATTTACACCCTGATTATATACATGCAAATATAAACAGACACAAATTCTTTTGGAAATGCACAGGGTAGAGATTAAAAATAAATGCATATGCAATTATCAATGACACTGCCTGGTTCACTCAACATTTCATGTGTGTGTATCTCAACCCGCCAATGAGGTTATAACTCCCTGTTGACAGGGAACACGTCCTTTTCTCTTGTACCTGTTAGAAGCTCATTTCCCATTCTTTACCAATGCTTAATAACTCCTCCTTTAAATCTGGGATGTACCATAGTTTTTATATTGAGGGTCAAGTATCCAATTCATCTAAAAATACTCTTTTGTTAAGAAAAATAGATTCAAATTCCCATACAGAATGCATAATCAGTGTCAACAAATTTCACAAAATATTGAAGTACTTACAAAATTATAATAATTACATTAAAAGTTATTTTTACCTTTTATTTTCAGATTAAAAAAAACCATCTTCTCACTCTGAAAAGTGAAGAATCCCACACTGCCCCAATTTTACCAAAAAAAAGGGCAGCACCCCCTCCCCTCACTATGGAATAATATCCCCATCTTGTGGGCATTATTGCTCAATGTGTTAAAAAATCCTGGTGACTGCGACATCTACTAATACTGCGCTCAGAGTTAGATAGAATTAAACGACAACCACTATTTGGCCCAGAAGACAGAGTCCCCTATGTCTTTAATAAACGCTTTCTGCAAACAGCATTTACAAATTTAAAACAATTACAAGCCTACAATATTGAGTCAGGCATCAAACAGGTCCACAAAAAAAGAAGATAGATAGATAGATAGATTGATGGATTGATCGATATTGGATCCAGAGATACCTAAAGAGAAAGTCCTCCCGTGAACGGGGTTCCCTTCTCCCAGTGAGTAATGAACTCATTCAGGAAACATTTACTGAGACTCAGGGTATCTAGCACAGGGTTGGCCACGCCCCTCAGGTCAGGATCTGCCTGGCAGAAGCCTATACGTACATGAAGGTCAAAGAAAAACTGTTAAGAACAGTGGTTCCCAGCAAGTTCCTGGCCATGGGTAGGAGGCTAATCAAGTCTGCCTGGGCTCTTGTCCAAGAGAGTGAAGGTTAGCAGGCACGCAGAATAGGTGTACGCAGCAAATGTGAGAAAGAAGCAAGGAGAGGAGGCGGTCAAACAATGGAACAATGGACGAGCAAGAGAAAGACGCATTGGTGATATCCTTCTCATCCAGGGGAAGAAAAGACATGTACATCTAGCAAAAAAAAAAAAAGTAAAAATGAAAAGTGAGAAAAGAGGCTGAGGACAATGTCCATCTCTCTTCTATGCACTTCAAATGCTGCTTGGAAATTTGAGCAAGTCCGCGACTTACAGGTACCACAGATATTTCAAGTTCCCTGGTCACTGCCTTCCATCCTCTTACGATTATCATGCAACGAGCTTATTTGGTCTTGCTTATGTTCATTTTCTTTCATTCGTTCAATCTTTTACTAGAGACAGGGGAATCATATTTCCCAAGCCAGACATGATCTCAACCCCCTGTTTTCAGCCATCATTTATTTCAGAACAACCTTTCCTGTTAAAGAAGGTTATCACCGCAATGCAGAGAACACATGCAGAATAAATGCAGCATTCTCAACCATTCGTCCCCAAATTATCATTTTATCCAAGTATTCCCCAGAAATATATAAAAACATTCTAAATTCAACAGGTATCTTCATCTCCAACTTTTCTTTCAATCACTTTGTAAACCATAAAAGCAGTCAGCACAGCAGCAGCCTGGTTCATTGGTCCTGAGACTTTTTATCTCTCAATCACTTTGTAAACCATAAAAGCAGTCAGCACAGGAGCAGCCTGGTTCATCGGTCCCGAGACTTTTTATCTCCCATCCAAGATCCTCTGCTGCCTCAGCTTCTCTCCCCATCTGGACTGAAGTCCATCTCTCATGTCTCTCTTCAAGGACCCAACTGGCCCAACGGTGCAGGCTTGCTGAGCCCGCCTGACCCAGGTGCTTCTCCTGCCCCAGGAGCCTCGTGCACAGAGTTCCCACTCCTCATGCCCTCCCCGCTGTGCCTCAGGCACACCACGGCCACTGGATGCAATCCACAGTGCTGAGGAGATACCTATCCTCTAAGGGTCTGGTGCCACAGGGACATATGCAGGCTCTTTAAAAATGTCTTTCAATTATACCTGACATTCACTGTTAGTTTCTTTCTGGTGTATACCACAGGAGTTAGACATGCATATAACTTACGAAGTAATCCCTTGATAATTCTAGTACCCACCTGGCACCATACACAACTGCTACATTGCTGATTATATTCCCTATGCTGTACTTTACATCCCCATGACTATTTTCTAACTACCAATCTGTACTTCTTAATCCTTTCATCTTTTCACCCATTTCTCCACGCCCCATCCCACCTGGCCACCATCAGTTTGTTCTTAGTATCTAAGAGTTGGTTTGTCCATTTGTTTTACTCTTTAGATGCCACATATAACTGAAATCATATGGTTTTTCTGTCCCTGTGTGACTTATTTCACTTAGCATAATACTTTCTAGGTCCATCCATGCTCTTGCAAATGGTAAGATTTCATTTTTTCTTATGGCTGAAAACTATTTCATTGTGTGTGTGTGTTTATGTTTGTGTATAAAACCTCTTTTTTATCCATTTGTCTATTGGCAGGCACTGGGGTTAGTTCAATACCTTGGCTATTGTAAGTAATGCTGCAATGAACATGGGGGCGCATGTATCTTTTCAGATGAGTGTTTTGGAACAAAAGCCGGTGTGGGTCCAACAGTCCTGTCTGCCACTCTCTGCATGTAGACTCGGGCCAAGCATCTAACCCCTTTGGCCTCCTTTTCCTTATCCTCAAAGGAAAATAGCAATACCTACCTTGTAAGACTGACCCTTGTAAAGGGCCAAATGCTGCACAGGAGATACTCAATAAAGGAAGATCATGGTTTAAAGAGGAAATGGCACCATGAGTGCCTCAAGTCCACTGAAATGAAGCAATGACACGGGTGGCTGTGGCACCAGCAAATGGACTCCAGGAGAGCAGGGTCCATCCCTTCCTCTCCCTGAATCAGTGCTCCAGACACCATGCTTCCCCACCAACGTGCACTTTTTAAAGAGCAACAAAAAAATGACTATGATAACATTCACCAAAATATGAATGTGACCATCTTTGGGCACTGGTTTTATTGGCATTTTAGTTCTGCTTTTCAGTATTAACTAAATCTTCCAGAGTGAACAAATATAAAAGTTATGCAGAATGTACTCAATATCCCGCCATAATTTGGGAGCCCCAATCTTCATCATGCATTACAAACATAAACAACATTAACAACCATTCCCTTTTCACTTGACTTTACATCCATCTCTCCTTCCATAATTTGTCTGATTTTTCTCCTGAAGTACTCACATTTACATAAAGCAACTTATTCAAGACTAGAATGAGAATTTTTTAATTAAAAGTCTCCTTTAAATTTAACTCCAAAATATCTCCTCAGAATTTCATTTCTATGCATAGTGAGCATTAATGTGAAATATCAAGTTCAAACTATCTCTGGTCTAAAACCATCTTTAGGAAATAAAGTAAACCTAAGATCTCACCTTATATTTTAAAGGGTGTTTAATCATTTTGACATTCATACTTTCTCATCTGGCAAGTTGTACAATCACTTGCAGTTTTGAAATTTTAAACATTCTTTAATCTATTATATAAGTTTTCATATAGAAAATAAACTTTGTAATTGAAAACCAAAGTGGCAATCGGGTGCCTGTTAAAATAAAAAGGAAGACCACCTGACATGGGTAACTATTCTCCTGCATCTGGTAGATGACCTTCATGCTAATGATGGATAATGGCATCATCATTTAAAAATAAAGTTCCTGAAGAAAGAAATACATTGGTGGGTAGCTGGATTATTTGGAAAACCTCTTACATCACCTACTTTACATCAAAAGGAGAATCATCCAGATGCAGCTAAAACAATGACTGTGAAGTCATGACTTCATTCCTGTCTGTTTAATGCCTTCCGCATATTGAGCCCCCTGCTCAAAGCCTCCTCCTCTCTGAGCTGCCCAACCAAAAATCCCTTCTCTCTGTCATCCCATCAGCAGGGACCTGGTCCTCCCCAAAAGCCCATCATGTCCCTCCCCTGCAGATGGATCTCAACCTCTTCAGCCATCATAGATTCACAAGGAATTGCTGCCTTCTACCCAGTACTCATACTGATGCTACCTGTTTTTAATACTTTCCAGTGTGATAAACCTACGTCTTCAAATCCTAACATTCATGCAGCTGCAGCATCTTAGAGATCTCAGAAGCGAGAGGCCTTGGAGATCATCTACTTAAGTGGTCCTTAACCTTAACAGACTTGCTCTTAACAGAATACACATTTATCCAACTCTACCATTACCATTCGGAAGTGAAATTCAGATCATTTATCTCTACATAATTTTAATGCAATAAAATGTGTACATGTACACAAGCCCTCAATCATATTAAGAGAAATAAAGAAATATAATTTAAAAGATTATAATGAGTTAGTCCTGTGATACTACAGGGCATGAGGTCAACTGCTTAAATCTACTAACAATGAATGTGCTTAGATTTGGGAAAAAAAACAAGATTAGAAAACACTCCTTATTTAAAAAAAATACAGAAAATAAGAGAATAAAGGGAAGGTGGTGTATGGAATTAAAAACTTAATTAAAGATAAGAAGAGATGAGACATTTTAATATGACATCCTTCAGGAGTGCCCACTGAGCCATTCAAAAAGTCAGAGAAAACACCAGACAATTTCTTTTGTCTGGAAGATCTGTCTTGAAACCATAGGACTTCTAACACAACTGGAACCTGCCCTGCAAACAATGAGACAACATAAAACACCCCCACGAATTTCCAAAATGCCCTTGAGAGCGCAACATTGCCCCCCACTGAGAAGCAGAAACAATTCAACTTCCTTCACCCTCATTTTGTTTTGGGGAACACACAGAGGTTCAGTGATTACAGTCCCAGCAGGCTACTGACGGTGACACAGCTGGTTTCATAATCACCACACACACACACTCACACGCACGCACACACGCACACCCACAGGCACATGCACCTGTGCGCGTTCTTCCTCCCCTCTCGTCCCTTTCCTATTCAGGGACCAGATTTTTCACCCCTGCCCTCTGTAATCATCACCCGTACAATTTCAACATCTGTGTCACTCTGTCCCCACACTTCACATCTCTTCCTTAATGGTGTAACTCGTCCCCCCTGCACATCAAGTCCCATTATTCGTCAAAGCCTGAGCCTCCCTAACGCAAATCACAAAGCTCTCTAATTCAGCGTCCCCCTTCCTCACCAAACTCCTTCCTATCTTTGGGATTTCCCAGTTCCCAGCCCATCCATTATGTCAGTCCCTCTTTCTTCCCACATCTCACTGTATCAGCACCCGGAGCTCATTCAACACCGCTCCCTCCGCTTTGCCCGTCTTGTATGTCTTCAGTCTTGCTCCCATGACCCATGGTCAGCTTTTCTTTAGTCCTCTCTGCACAGAGTTGGAAAGTGTGCTAATGTCCCTATCTCAGCAGAACTAAGATACTTTCTATTCATCAGCTACAATACAACTCTATTCAAAATAGTCCTTTCTAGCAGCTAGAAAATTTTCTTCAATGGCTGTCCCCAATCTGCTGAGCTAATCCTTGATTCATTCATTATTATAAAAGGACTTCGCTTTTATAATAATCAGGCAGTAAGTTAAGAGAAGGTCTCTGCCAATAATGTCTCCACTCACACCACTTGCCCAAGCGGAATGCCCTCTTTTTGAAAAACCAAGTTTTATATTTCCTTTAAAATCTGGTTCTTATTAATATCCTCAATAAAGCTTTCAAGCTCTTGGCCATCTGGATTTTTCAATTCTCAAATTATTTAATAATGACAGGTTTGCAGAGATGAAAGAAATTTCTAGATGACCTAGTCAAATCATTTTATTTCACAGATGAAGGACATGGGACTCAGAGGCCAGGAAATAGTGTCTGGTCATACCACTGGCTGTTTGCAGACGAGGCTGCAACTCCGGTCTCTCCATTCCCGCCCAGTTTCCTTCCAATACGCCAGTGAATAATTTGATAACATTTACATTCCTTTTGAAAAAATTTAGATTTTTTTTCTTTAAAAACGTGCCTTAGGGAAATTTTAGAAAGGTAGTTCTACTGTGCTTCACACTGTCATTTATTCAGTCCTTTAAAATGGAAATATTTTAATTTGCTATACATTTTCATATTACATGAAAATTTAATGCAAATGTGTCCTGCACCCCGCCATTGAATCAGCTCTGACTCCTGCTGACCCTGTGAGTAAGCGATGCCCCGAGCCTTGCTCAGCTCTGCAGACTCCTGCCTGTGGCTTCTATGAAGTCAGCCCAACCCACGGTTCATCTTCTCTTTTCCTGCTGCCTTCTATTTTCCCAGCATTGTTGTCTTTCCAAGAACCCCAGCCTTCTCATAATATCCCCAAAGTAGGACAGCTTCGGTCCTGTTCCTATTTCCCTCATTTGTTTGAATTTTTTCAAGTCAAAAACTATCTCTAGTTTGCTTTCCAGGACAATATAACTGTGCCAAAAAACATTCAGTGGAGTAGCCAAATGGATGTCCCAAATGAAGCTTTTAAGTTTTACTTCATTTTGATTCAAGCAAGGTTTATTTCATGAGTGTTTTCCCTTTTTATTTTTTGACTAAATAGGAAGGACAGAGAAAAGAAAATTCACAACATTTAATCTGAAATCATTTTTTAAATTTCTAAAAGCGTGCTTTGTATGTGTTAACTATTGTTAATTAGTCAGCAATGATTAACATACCTTTTAAACTCTTGATCTGTCTCTTTGCAGTTCCTTGGCCCTCCATCCATTTAGGTGGTAAACGTCTGAACGATCACATTAGATTATTGCTATTCTTTTCAAGACCTTATTGTTACTATTTGCTTCTTTTAAATTAAGCAGCATCAGTTGACTCTTTCTAATGGCATCTGAGGAGATCACACTCAAAATCCAGTCTCCTTTCAGACCACCAGGTACTTGTTACAATGCTGAACGCACTTCACCAGCCTTAAAAGCCTGATATTTCTATCCTTTGAAGAACTTCTATCATTTTAAGCTATTTTATGCTCTACATTAAACACCATCAAAATGTGGAACAAGAAAATGGATATTCTCCCAAAGCCACTCAGCTGAATGACAAAAAAAGAGAAAGGTTTCAAAGACACTGTCTCAAATTTCATTTTCTGACTCTCTAGACTCACTGAGTAATCCTCTCTCTCTCTCTCACATACACACACACACACACACACACACACACACGCTTCTCTCTTTGAAAAAGCTCAGTGATCAGTTTTTAGCTTCTTCCCAACTGCTTTAAGCTTTTAATCTCTCCTTCATCATTAAAGAAATACACCCTATTGAAGTATTTCATAAACTGTCTAAAAATTTCAGTTTACTATTTTTATCTTTGCGAAAAGTGTCTGTGAAATTCTCACTATTACATCCACCCAAGTAGGCAAAGTAGTGTAAGATGGTCGCTAAGCAGGTGACACACACAGAGATCTGTAATACCCATCTATGGCTTACAGGAGAGGCTCCACGGGCGGCCTGCCTGGCTCTATCATTAACTGTATAATCTTGAATATATATATATATATATATATATATATATATATATATACATACATATAGTGACTTCCTTTCTCACCAATCAAGGGCGTATAGAACGTGACCATGGCATCTTAAATATAATGTTGAAGTTCTGACATTCTATGGTACTGAGCAGTTACAAAAAAAATTAATATTTTTCTGTAATATACCTAAATGAAGAATATATATTTGGCCTCTCAATAGAGGCATTGCCTAAGAGCTAAACTATGAACCCCCTTTGTTTATAATATCAGCTCATTATCACTTATTAAGTGTGGCCAACTGAATCTATATATAATTCACAAGACTTATTTTCATAAGATGTCATTTTTTTTATCTTAAAAATTTTGACAAAACTGCTGGTCAGAGAGCAAATAGCCAAGAAGGAACAGAATAACAGCAGTAGCTAGCACTTAACTGAGCCTTCAACACCAGCCAGGAACTCTTTAAACATTTGCAGAGGTAAATAACCCCCAAGGTTACATCATACATAGGAGAGCTCTACCTGGACACCAGGAGACACACCTTCAGCTCGTTCAGGCTAACCTCTCCACCTTATAACACCTAATTAAGAGGCTGAGCAGGAATATGAAGTTTTGTTCAGTTGGACACTGACCAGCTATGTAACCCTGGAACACATTTTCAACATCTACAGTAAGAGTGGATGTTGGAGCAGTTTTAGCATCCCACTACATGGTGCTTTAATCTGGAAAGTCCATATAAGTTTATATTTACCACAGACATCTAAAAAGACTGGCACATCTCTATGAAGCTCAGCCACCTGCCCTTCACCCTACTTGGTATAAATCACTGCATAACCAAGGCTACTTCCTTGGTTCCAGCCCTACGAGAGGATGAGAAAGTATTTCAGGAGGAAAAAGAGACAGATACTTAACTGTTTTCTACACCCCTTGTTCTTTGGACAATACTTATAATCAATTCTCTTCCCTACGTCCCTCTGATTACCTGTGCTGCCAATCAAATAGCTCTCAATTCCAGACCAACTCACGCTCCAAGTTCAACCAACAGCCCCCTCACACAACCCTACTCCACCTGTCCCTACTCAGTGCTCTCCCACAACTAGAGCGGCAACTATGACCCGTGTGAAGGCTGACTAATTAAGTGGCCAGGGATCATTTTAAGTGGCAGCTTTTCTTGCCAAAAATGTGAAACAGATCCATCAAAAAAAGAAAGAAACCTGGTTAGTGTCACTGGGGTCAGGCACTTGATTTAGTGTATCGAGTGTCAGATTCTGATTCTTCCTTGGCTATATCCAGAAGAGGCTGTGGAACAGAGAAAAGTGGGAGAGAATGGGGAAAAGTCATGAGGCCAAGCCTCCTCACATCTGGTACACTTGGTCAGTGTTCTGCAGTAGATGGGGAAGAAATAAATCAGCGGCAAAAGCAGTTAATGTCTTCTTAACAAATGGAAGTGGTAACGATGGTTACTTCTACTTTCTGACCACCCAGAACGTTAAATGACCCCCACGAGCTGCAAAGGGGGCAACAGGTCACATACCACCACTAGAACCTACATCACTGGGTAATCCATTAAAGAAGGCTCACGGTGTCAATACATAGACACTGAGTATTCGCAAGTATATGAAACCACCAAACCATCCAAAATCAACCACTGACTCTCTAATAAGGGGTATGCATGCCACGTACTCACACCCTCGGCATCCCAAAAGTTAGAGATCATGCTAGAAAACTTTCCTTTTCCATGCTTTATGAAGATGGAATGAAAACACTCTACCCATCCATCAAACTCAATATAACTATAATACTGCAACTTTGTAGACCTTTAATATTATAGTGTTGCAATGATGTTCTTTAAAATGTCTGGAAAACAAGATGCATGTAGTAGCCACATCGTTTCATTTTCATCAGGGATTTCAAGTTCTGGGCCTCCAACACCAGCTGGACGTGAGTGACCTTGAATAGCCATTACACGCTCATCAGGGATTCCAGGTTCTCTTCTTGGTGCCATCATCAGCTGGCCCTGTGCTACCTTGGGCCGTTCTCTTACCTCTCCCAACCCCATCCCCTTGTGTGTAACACAGACCAATTGACACTGCACATCCCTTAAACACAAAAATTCAAGATAACAAGGTAAAAATACCATCCTTGAAAATTACCTATGAATCAGTGATTTATCTAAAGACAGATGAGAAATTGATTGTACATTTTAAAAGAAAATAAAATATTCTGGGACAATAACACCATTGACTTTTTATATGGCCAAACCTGCATAAGGAAATCACAAGACCAATGGAAAACTGTTAAGAGAAATGGTCAGGGTCCTAGTCCCAAAGGTCAAGTTCAAATAAACAGTTACTTTTGTTGACCAGTATGCTCTTTACTACCTTTTTTTCTTGTGCATAAAAACCAGACTTGCTTACAATTATGAGTGTTAGCTGGTTTGGTGGTACTTACCTTCACTGAACATGACAGACAACTGAAAATTCTGGTTCTAAAAGAAATGAGGCAGTCTCAAAACATTTAGATTCTACCTTTTGGCTAGATTGGATTTATGTGTGCTCTTTCTCCAACTGCAGAGCTGTCCTAAAATCGAGTACTGATGCTTGGAGAATATTCATTGATGGCACAAAGTCAAAATACCTGTAACGTTTCTCAGAGTTTTACCAACACTAAGAGGCACTGAAGGGCTCACTTGCTCTTTCCTTGGATATACATTCCCAATCTTGTCTTCTTTTTTTTCCCCTAATACCCATTTATTTTTAATGATATTGTATTAATTATGCTATTACAATTTGTCCTGATTTTTCCCCTTTGCCCCCTCTACCCAGCACCCCCCACTCCCTCAGGCAATCCCCCCACCATTGCTCATGCCCATGGGTCATGCGTACAAGTTCTTTGGCTATTCCATTTCTTCTACTGCACTTGACATCCCCATGGCTCTTCTGTAACTACTTATTTGTATCTCTTAATCCTGTCACCTCCTCACCCATCCCCCCACACTCCCCTCCTATCTAGCAACCATCAAAACGTTCTCCATATCCATGATTCTATCTCTGTTCTTCTCTTGTGCTTAGTTTGTTTTTTATATTCAATTGTTGATAGATGTGTGTTTTTTGCCATTTTATTATTCATGGTTTCAATGTTCTTCTTTTTCTTAAATAAGTCCCTTCAATATTTCATACAATAATCATTTAGTGATTATGAGCTCCCTTAGTTTTTTCTTATCTTGGAAGCCCTTTATCTGCTCTGGAGATACCCCTCCTGAATATTTACCCACTACAGGTGCCTGTTCCACATCCGTACCCTCCCTACCAGTCCAGAAGGATGTGGGTTCTTTAATTTCATAGTTGTCAGACTTCCAGGCAACTCAATTTCTGACTGTTCTGAGTGATGGTTGTTCTACATTTTAGCTGTAATTCTGATGTGGTTATGCAAAGAAGCCAGTCATGTCTGCCGATGCCACCATCTTTACTGAAAGTCCTAATCCCAATCTGTCTGTTACCAATGACATTCACAAGTCACTTCTCATCACCATGTTTTCCTTGTCCTCACAAAACCTCTTCCCCAAACTCTGCCACTTCCACCACCAACTGGAGTGTAAGCTTCACACACAGAAATACTACTACTCCAAAAGCTGTAAGTAATTGTAATGTGAGATGGGGAAAGGAAATGTCAGAAGCAATCACTGAAAGGTAAAAAAATAAAACTTGTGTATTGAGCGCCATCTAAATTTTCTTTACCAATTATGGTTTACATTTTCACAATGTGAAATTAAATACGTTGTTGTAAGAAAATAGAGAGGTGATCCCATGCAGATAAGAAGACTAGCTGATTCTAGGGGAGGGGCAGCCTGCAAGCCAGGGCTTTTTCCAACTTGCCCCACTGAACCCCAGGGATCCCTACGCATAAGCCCTTTGGTGGTCTCTGAGCAATGTGTACACAAAACACAAAATTAAATTCCACCTTACAACTCTGCACTTATATTTGAACCACTTATAAATGAGTTATTGATTAAAAAGTTGCAGTTCTCCATTAATCTTTCTAAATCTAGGGTGATACACTCATGCTCAAGAAAAACTCTACATGCAGACTTCTCTCAGACATATGAACACTCAACAGACGCCCGGCCATTGAGTAAACCCATGCAACCTACAAACACTTACCAAAGTCTCTCTTTTAGGCCCCGTGCAGCACCCAGCAGTGAACAGAGCAGACCAAATTCCCTGCCCTTGTGGAGACATGGCAACCAAATACATTGTAGTTTAGAAACAAAAACAGCTCTAAAGGGCATCTGGGGAAACATTGTGGAAACTTCAATATAGATTGAGTACTAGACTATAATTACCTTTGTTGTGATAATAGTATATGGCACAGTGGTCTTCAAACTTGCCTGTACATGAGAATCCCCCCAAGGACCTTCAAAAAAGATACTGATGCTGCTGACCCATCAGGGATTTAGATTTAATTAGTCTGAAGTTTGGCCTGAGCTTTGAAAGTTTAAGCCACAGGTAGCAAACACGAGGCCCATAGGCTGAATCCAGTCCCCCACCTGGTTTTATCCTGCCTGACACCTTGTTTCTACCCAGCAGCACCGTTGAGCACCCGCTTAACTGTTAAGGATCGGTTACATTTACACAGTCCTAAAATTACATTCGGCCCTTTGAAGACAACCGCAAGGCTGATGTGGCCCCCGGCTGACGAGTTTGACACCCCTGGTTAAGCTTTCGAAAATTCAAACTTTGAGTCCAGATGTAAAATTTATGTGTATTCATTATCCATTTTAAAACATTTCTAAGTGCTAAAATTTTTCATGATTAAAGTTGGGGAAACAAAATCAATCATCTTGTTCGCTTGATCATCTAAGACAGGATATGGGCCTGAATACAAAATTCTGCAACTCACAAGCAGAAAACTACTTTCAGACGATACGAGCGTGTTGCAGAATTCACCAAGTAGCTTAATTTCAACATACTGAAATAATTTTACCATAAACTCTTTCTGTTTCCATGCTTATTTAAAAATGCTTATAAAGGGTTTAGTCCAAAATTATCCCATCTTTGAAATAACAGTGGCTTACTCACTTTACTCTGAATATTGATTCCCTCTGTTGAATGCTGCAGAACCAGGAAGCCTGTGGGCTGTATCTATACTGATCCTAAAAACACACTTTAAACTGCATTTCAAAATACAAATATAAAATATTTGATTTGTCCTAATTTGCTTCTTTCTCCTAAAGACGTAGGAAAACCTTCCAATTAATATGATACAATTCAGTCTATTCTAATGCCATCTGTCATCTGGACAGTTATTATTCATAAGGGAAACTGTACTTATTATTCATTATTTATATTTCACCAACTTGCTTTTTCTGTTCCTGGCAAGAACATGAAAAAAAGAATAGTGAGAAACATAGTTGTAAAAGTAGATTGGAGCCCTGACTAGAAAGATATTCACACTTAAGATCGTACTCCTTCGGAAAATATTTACTGAGAACCTACTATGCACCAAGTAACATGTTACAATTATAAAATACAATTATAAACAAAGTACAATTATAAACAAGCCAGACAGGATCCCCCATTTATAATCATGTTGGGAATACAGACAAACACGCATGAAACAATTAGGATGCTGCTTTTGTAAAGACAATTTCATGATTAGAATTAAAATGACCTAGACCAAGATTGCATTAAAAGTGTATATTATGTTTATATTTATAAATTAAATTTGATAAGATAGTCCTCTTGACCGAGTCACTTTCCATTACATTTTTATTTCTTTTTTGTGTGTGTTAGTTTCATGTGGCTGCAAATTGACAACAGACTGGGTGACTTAAAATAACAGAAGCTTATTCTCTCATAGTTCTGGAGGCTAGAAGTTCAAGATCAGAACCACTGGCCCCAAGAGGTCAGTGAAGCTGTACTCTCTCCAGGCCTATAAATGACCCATTCCTTGCCTCTTCCAACATCTGTGGGCACCAGCATATTTTTTTTGTTAGCGGCCACGAGACTCCAGTCTCTGCCTCTTTTCACATGCCTTCTGTGTGCGTGCACGAGCTCTCCCTCTGTCTTTCACGAGGATGACTGCGCCCCCATTTGGGGCCCAACTAGATAATCCAAGAGAATCTCCCACTTCAAGGTCTGTAACTTGACTGCATCTCCAAAGACCTTTCTTTTGAAGAAGGTAACATTCTAGAATGTACTAAGCCAGTGAGTGATCCTTTGCCAAAATTCTCATTCAGAAGTAATTCTTAATATTATTAATACATAAGGGTCTCTTGTGTAAAAGAAAACATCCTGACATAGAAAAGTTGACGTCAATCAATAACTCCTTGCGTACAAACGCCATGTACTTTCTTCCCACTCCAGACGTGCACAAGTATATAAATTCAATCCCTAGCGTTTCAAGCAAGAATAAAAACACCACATCATACCATAGTGACGCCATTACAAATATACTTTCGAATATACTTTCATTGCATTTGAGCTATTAACATTGTTTGTTTTTGCAAACAGAATAAAAGAGCTCATTTCATTGTTGTAGTACCTTAAAATATAGCGACATAAAAGAAAATGCAAAATGAGTAACAAACTAAAATCCACACAATATTAGTTAACAGTTGTCTGATGTAGGACAAGCCCCGTGGGACAGTGCAAAAACCTAAAACACTGAATTTCACATGTTTTCCAGAATATGGTGAGCAAGCTCACAAGTCATGCAGCCTATTATCTCCTCTTCCTCATTTACTGGCTTACCTTCAGGCAGCAGATGCGCTAGGTCACTACATAATACCTCCTTTGTTTCCTCTTTACCACCTCACCATGCATTATTCTTTTACTACAGTGGACTATATAAGCCTGTATTCTCTTATAGAAATCACTTTAACTTATTAGACTTATAATGCAACAACTGTGCCGATAGAATACACTGTAATTACAGAATCCTAGACTTTTTAAAAGGAAAGGTCACTGGAGAACCAAAGTAAGAAAGCAGAAGTGCATCCAGTCCTGTCACACTTTCTGGACGGAAGTCTTTCCACGTCTTCCCGCCTCCCCAACTTTGGCTGAATCAAGCCAAGAACAGAATTGGCATCTGTAAGTATGAAAGCACGCCAGGGTCACAGAAGAGGTAACTCCAGTTTTGGAATATAAAGCAACCCATGCAATTGCTCTTACCCCAGCCAGAATACTGACAGAGCCCCTGAAGCACGCTTGCCTCATTTCCATGTGGCCTCAGGCTAGTTTCCCTTTCTGGCTCCGTTCCCTAAGCAAAAGATGAGGTTTTAGAGCCAAGTAGCAGCACCAGAGGAATGAAATGACAGCTGCCACCAACACAGGTTGCAAATGAAATCTTCTCATGGACAACCAGACACGATTATCTGCGAGTAGATGTTAAAACATAAATGTCTGACACTGGTGTTAGAGAATCAAATTCTCTTGTCCTGTTGGGAGCAGGGGGCAGGAAACTAAAACCCTGGAGACACAAGAAAAAAATTTTTCTCTCTCAAAACATTGTCATATAATCAGCAATCACTTACTGACTGTACACAGCATGGCTGGCATTATCTAGATGGTGGGATTCAAGGATGAATAAAGAAAATAAGATGTTCAGTGCTTTTACAGTTTATCTGCTAGGATGGATACAATAAATGCATGCACGTGGCTGTGCAGAAACAAAGGACCACACAAAAAAAATACATTTTTATTTATTTAAGTTATTTTATTGTTGTTCAATTACAGTTGTACGTATTTTCTCCCCACCCTTCCCCTCCTCAAAAAAAGATTTTTTAATCGCATACATAATGCAGTTTTATAAAAGAAAAACATAATAATGCATTTTTATCAAAGGACATAGCTTAATAATATTACTCTCCCTATAGCTCTTCCTCTTTTGCTTTTCTTTTCCTTTTTTACTGCTATGATTAAAAACAGTCATTCTCAGACTCACATATGCCAGAAAAAGTTTTGTTGTTTTTTTTTAATTTGGGGTAGAGGAAATCAACTCAGAGCTGGAAACTTTTTATTTGCCAAAAGGTTTAAAAAAAAACCCTATATCAAATTGCACTAGCTTTATTTAATTAAAGACCTTCAATTACAAAAAAAGAATATGTGATCACATTCATTCAAGTATAAACCACCAATATCAGATCCTTTCATATTTGGTTAAAAGTGTGAATTATAGAGCAAGAATACTAAGTAACAAATAGGAGGAGAAAGAAACCCTGAAGGGTCAAAAATGTCATGGAGAATAGAGGTTAGATATGGCAACGATTTTTCTTTTTCCACACTTTTTACTAGGGCCAGCCCAATTTACCTTCAACAATGCGGTAACAAAGAACCAAGGTGTGTCTTTGTCTTGCAGGGCGCCCATGAGATGAAGGGGGACACTATGAAGAATCCTAACATGATGCTGGGGTAACTGGAAAGTAATACAGAGCTGACACCATGGGAAGTTTTGCTGAGAATGAATTGCTGAGAAAAACACTTTCAAGAAAAGTCCTTTTTAAGAGTGGCTAGAAAAAGAGAAGAAGCCAGCGGCCAAGAAACGGACACTGGCAGCATGAGGCAGTGAAATGCAAGTCAGGGTTGCCACAGCTGAAGAACAAAGTGCAGATCTGAGGAACTGTGGGGAGAGGAAAGTCTCCAAGCTCAGTAGCAGGCCCCTGGAGCAGGCCTGAGGACTGAGTGTCAGCGATGAGTCAGAGATCACAAGTGGAGAACAGGCAGGCTGGTGGGGGGCCGCCAGTGACAGGGAGGAAGTAAGGGAGGAAATGATACATGAGATAGCTAGGAAACATAATAAATAGTTACATTTCTGTGGTTTCTCCAGCAAAAATGCATCCTGCATGCTACACCTCGGTTAAAATATAACTGAGAGAATAACAACGCGTTAACAACACAGACAGCCGCTTTGAGAGAGCACATCTAGGAATGTGTGAACAGGGATAAATATACTGAGGGAAAGTACAACTCAGTAGCTCTTCAGTAGTAGTGTATGTGACCTTTATTTCCTGATTTGCTCTGTTATTTATTTTTTTCAAAATTTCTCCAATGGGAAAAAAAATAATCATGAAAAGAAGAAAGTAAAGTTTTGTTGGAAGAATTTTTTACATTTTCTAACTGCATGTTAGAATGTTATGTGTTTGTGAGTTTCATGGACACACATAAAATGTGTCCACCTACTTTAAGTATTCTGGAACTTTCAGCACACTGGGGGCAATCACACCACTAGTGTACCCATGGACGTCACGTGGATTACTGTGGCCAGCCATCTGGTGACTTTCACATACAAAACACGTGTCAGAAGTACACATATCGTCACACCTCAGCCAAAGTTAATCATAAAAGCCAAGAAATGTCAGCCCAATAAATAAGTTATTTAACCTAAAGCCTGACACTGTCACAGGTCAATATCACAAGGAACTTCTCACCAAGATCTGTAAAAAGCTCTTTCAGAATCATAGATGATATCAGCATTTACATTTTCTAGTATTAAATAAGGTACTTTGTGGTCATAAAGTGGAATGGGTACTTTCACAGTAAATAGGGCTGATCTAATATGCAAGGTCACTAAAACAGAGAATGGCCATTACTCCTACCTCCAGCTCAGACTGTGGACAGGAGACACAGTAAAGTCATTAAGAAAACAGACTCTAACCAGACTGCCAGGGTCACGAACCCTTTTCTACCAATTTCCTAGCATGTCATTTTGAGCAAGTTTCTTAACCTCTGTGCTTTGGTTGCCTGAAATGTAAAACAGAGATAATAAGTGTCCCTACCTTCCTAGTATGGTGAAGAATATAGGAATCAATATCCATAGACATCTATTCTAAAGTATATAGGCAAGTACAGAGCACTGTAAAGATTAGCTATTGCTGTGTATTTTTCATCACAAAAAGTGAGATGTTGAAAAGCCCAGCACTGTCAAAAATGATACTTAAAATCAACCATAAACTGTGGGCATCACATTGGTGGTCATTGGATACAGTTTTTGCCATATTCAAAAATACAAAGTGTTTTTCCCCTTCTTACTTCCTCTTATTCCACCCATCTCCGAACTACATACAAAAATTAATATGGTTGATACTAGAGTTCCTCAAAAGTATTGGCACCCCAAGAGTGAGAGGCCTTGATGGTTTTCTCCCCAGTGAATCATGCTCTCCCTTACTTGAACCCTCCTCTGGGAAACCAAGGCAACTTCTTTACTCAACAATCCAGTATGTTGGCAACAACGTTAAAATCAAATGCAAGTTGATTTTAAAAGAAAATAAAAGAAAATTCTGTACAAAAGTAAAATTATATATATATATTCATAATATATATAAAACAAAAGGCTGTTATAACTAATCTCCCTTGTTGTAACACAACCTCCCGGAACCTAATTCAGAGAATTTCCTCCTGTGAACTTGTCCTTTGCACCCACTCACTGGAGGCTCCCTGAGCACGCTATGCGTAACTATCTTGGAGCACTAGAAAGCCAACCCACTCTACTACCAAATCTGACCAATGAGAGTAGTTGCTAGCCTAGCACCCAACCAATAAGATGCTAAGCCACAGGTTCCTTGCTAGGTAAGCTGACAAATGCCAGAGGCTTGCACAGAATTCCCTTGGCTCCTCACAGGTAGTCGATTTCTTCCAAAGTCAGCCTCTTCAATGGGATACTAGAAGAGTCCACCACTTGGATATTCTAGCAAAATATGGGCCAAGAATTTCCAGAATCCTCAAAATTGCAACTACAGAAGTATTTATGCAGACTCTTGTTTCCTCCAGATTCACATTTCTTTCAGAAATCAGGGGAGTCACCTTGTCAACGGACACTGAATGATTCCTAGAAAGCATTCTTTATAAACACACACTTTCATCATTTTACAACGTCAAATGGCTACAAATGCTCAGCAGGCATTATGCTTACTTGCTAGGGATCATCAGCCCAGCTTCTATATACCACATCCTCAGGACTTGCAACTCTAATTCATGGGTCTCAGAGAAACTGTCAACTACCAGTTTCCAACCTTCCAAGTAACTGCAAATGGTAAACTACAAATGTCAACTATGGAAACACACAGGGTCTGAGGGTCTCCTGACAGAGCTTGTGGCTGAAGCCTCAGCTCCATGGAGTCGTGAAAGTGTTTTCTACCTGCCTTAGTGGTGACATCTTTCCTCTTCTCAGGCACCAACCAGGACTCATCAAGACACCCCAGCTCAGGCTCAAGGTACCAAAGTAGCCTGGCCCACGGACATTTCTTCCACTCTCTTCCCTGATCATGGGGAGAGAGTACAGGAGCCTCTTTGTTGTTTACTACAGGAAATGAACTCATAAGCAGCTACTGACATTTCATACAAAAAGCCACCCTTTCTTGTACCCCACCTGTGTCAACCATCTCCCTATCTTCGTTCACACTTTGTCTGTCTCTAGATTGCTTCACAGATGTCTTGGGAGTTATACTCATAAGAGAACAGATGGGAGAGACCGTCTCAGATAGCATAGAAGTTCACTAGGGATCAAGCATCTTTTTGGTTGCTATTTGCAAGGGGCCTGTGTGCTTTGCACAGTGACTTTTTACCTCATCTAACCTTCATCCTGCCACTGAGGCACAGAAAGATTTAGCACCTCGCCCAAGGGCACATCACTAGTAAGTGATGAGCCCAAAACCCAGTCCATGCTATTTTACAATCCAGATCTCCTTTTCACCACAATGCCATTACACTGTACCTCTTACTTTACATCATTCAGTCCAAGGGTCCACGATGGAGGAGTCAGGCATTTGGAAAAGTGGGCAGGCCACAAGCAGACTGACTGAAAAAATCCCAGTGTTTCCACCAAGATTGAGCTTTAAGGCTTGCCACAAATTGACCTCAACCTCCCTCTCCATCCTCTCCTTCTTCCTCTTTCAAGCACCCTGTCCTCTAGCCAATTAGAGTCTTCATAGAATTAACTCGCATCTGAACCTCCCTCTCCTCAATGCATTTACTTTCCTACCTCAAATCGAATTTTACCCAAACCACTCCAACGAGATGAAACTTTCTCTGGTCCTCTTAGTTAAAAAACATAAGATGTCCTTCTTCTGCAAATGCCTACAGCAAGGTTGTTGATTCTTTTTGCGCTCCACTGCAGTGGTTGTAACTTCCTGTCCTGCATCAGATACGTGACCCAGCTCATCGTCCATAGTAGAAATCAGAAAACCCCTTCTAGGAGCTGATCTCCCACTAGCGCAGCATTCCTAGCGGAGGACAGAATACAAAGCACCTGCTCAACAAACTCCAAGGAGGTATCACAGCACACTTGTCAGAACAGATGCTTCATCATCCACAGCTATGCTGGGTAGTGAAACAAATGTAGCTCCTACCAGTGACAATACCTCCATCTTTGGAGATTCTGTGGGACTGATTCTAATACATAGCATCTAACTACTGTCTAATATGAAACACTCTATCTTCTACTTCCTCGAGAATCTCAATGTCACAAGGCTAAGAAGAGGCAGGTTCTAGGTCATTTTTCTACCATCCAAAAAAATGTATGTGCTGTTTACTTTTCTTTACCTAGAATTTAACAAACAAGCTGAACCAAAGGGGCTGATCTTAAATTTTGAGAGGAATAAACAGTGGCTAGCACTAATGATCATTCCCCAGACCGGCCCCTGAGGCCTGGCCAGCACCTTGGGAACAAACTTATCATTCTGTATCCTGAAAGCCAACAACTAGAAGAAAACTGACTACAGAAAGGCAAGGATTCTCTCAGATGAAGATGGAGCTTCCCCCAGGAAGGAAAATGAACAGATAATGTTTTTATATCTAAAAATTTCACCAAAGGACCTCAATGAAAGAGACAGGAATGATAATCCATTTATATGTTTTGGTTGGTTGGTTGGTTGATTTTATTTTTGTTTTTTTTGGATTAAGATGTCATTTTGGCATAGTTTCAGAAGCCATGTTAAGTGTGAAGGCAAAAGACATACATATAGACATCTTTCTAGTCCTCTTTTTCTACATTATTCAGAAAAATTACGTGGTTATTTACTTCCCATGGGGACCTGAGACAACAACACCCCCGGAAAAACAATTCTTTCCATACCCGCCTGACTCCTGGCACCCAGCATTCGAATTTCCATTCTGAATTCTGAAACTACCAAGGAGTACGGCCATCTAAATCAACTTGTCACTTAATTCTAAAAGGAGGATTAGTTAATGTCTGTTTTTAAGATAATTATATAGGATTACATTATGCCTCTAATGCTAATAACAAGAAAACATGGGATTGCTTTG
Source organism: Sturnira hondurensis (assembly GCF_014824575.4). Lineage (NCBI taxonomy): Eukaryota > Metazoa > Chordata > Mammalia > Chiroptera > Phyllostomidae > Sturnira > Sturnira hondurensis. Next base: position 8,454,430 of record NW_028077105.1, on the reverse strand, counting down.
CCTACCAAGTCCATTTATAACATTTTACTCATCACAAAATCAACACAATTCCCTGCCCTGGAAAACTGAAATGTACATGCATGTGAAATGCTTCATATGGGAATTACCGGCAGATGAAGTCATTCACAAAGAAATAACATTATCTTCATGTATGTACAGTGCATAAAGTGGCAGTACATGCCATTAAGATGAATAAAATCACTGCTGAAGTAAATATATGCTTATCACATATATTCCTACCAATGCTATACTGAAAATGAAAAACTCTTAAATATCTGATGTGTCTTAAGCAAAAGTGATAGATTTTTACACTAGTCTCAAGTCATCTGTCACTACACATAACATATAAATTCTCCAAATGTAAAAGATTCATGTTCCAAATGCAATAAACATGATGATAATTCAGGAAATAAAGAAACAGTGGATTGTCTCTGTCACTCACAGGTGCAATTTTAGCATCTATAGATAAGGTTTATTTTCACACAAATAATTAATATTATCCTTGTTTACTTTTTACCCAAGAGGTAATGCAAATAAAATATTAAATGATGTATCCAGTTTGAAAATATTCATGCACACCAATAGTGCAGCATTATATAGATTTGTAGCATTTAATATCCCTGTCAAAAAAGAAGGAAAACATTTTGTACTGTGATTTCATGAACTTAACAACATGTGGCAATTTAGAAGATTCATGAGGAACCAAACAAATCCCTAATGAAATTCACTCTGTCGATCATTTCTTCAATACACTTGAATTATGAAAATTTCAGGGGGAAATTTGAAGACTGGTTCTCTCCAAGAAGCTTTAAAACTTACTGGCAAAGGTTTCTCAGAACAAATTTTTATAATAAATATTTTAAATTTCCGTATTATCAATTAAAAAAATAAAAGAAGGTACACCTGCACAGGTGTTTCTGTGGCCACCTGCCCATGAAGCATATTTGAGAGGATGTGAATTTCCCCACAATGGCAACAAACAAAAGGTCTCTAGCGGATACCCAACCTACGTCCCTACAGGAATCTGCTCCCAGCCACAGTCTGTTTTCAGGTCTCCACAATGCCTCCCTGCAGCCAAGAGCTCTGGTAACTGCTGTGCCCACTGGCCTGAGGTTCATCTGCCTTCCTGGTTAGCCCACTTGTAGAGTCCTTGCAGGCTCCTTCAGGTCACCTCTGCGGCCACCTGTGTCTCAGGTACAGCCTTCTCTTGCAGCCACCAGGGGCTGCCCTCGTGCTGACCCTGCCAGCATCTCTGCAAGGTAAGAAGAGCAGCTGCCCCATACTTCCATGGCTGCTCTCCTTTTCTAGTGCTCTGCCCCTGTTTCCGTTCTTCACCCTAAAGCCCAGGGACCCCCTCCTTCCCTAGACTGAGGCCCCTAGGGCCACTGACCCAAGACAACACGGAATGGCGCAGACTACACTTTTATGAAGACTTCGTTTTCACTTTATAAAGTGTTTTACTTTTTACAAAATGCATGCTTCCTTCCCTTCTTCTCCCTAATGAGGCAGGTTGTCCAAGGTGTTCAGGGGCCTGAAAGGGCCCCTTTCAAGGCTGTCCCATCATGTCTGGGTTCCCATCAGCACAGGGTCTGTGTTTCCTTCCCCTTCCCTGTGTTACCTGTACTGGACCCACAGACTGGGCAGCTTTGGAAGATTACTCCATGCAAATCATTTGCCCAGGTGCAGATAGAGTGGATCTAATGTCAATGTTCTATAAGGATATATTGTCAAGAGGCTTAAAAACACATGGAATGGAAAACACGTTGGAAAACAACTAGGAAAGCATGCAGACTCACCCCAAGAACTCTGCCTGGTAAAGCTGTACAGGGGTGGCAACCCTACGAGAGCAGCAGAGCTTGGAGTGGACACAGAATTCTGTTTCTGCTAAGATTAGCAATTTGTGGCAGCAGGACATTTATGGGAACATGTCATTCAGGGACACCTTGGCCTGGGAATCAACTATTTACAAAACAGGTCTAGGTTTAGGACGAAGAAAAAAGCAATCCCCTTGCCTTTGGCTTGCTGACAAGTTCCGAATTACTTTGCCTAAAAGTGGGGAAGTTCCAGAAACAGCTGTGGTGAGTTGATCTCCTGGTTCATAGTTATAAACTAAGAAAATGTGTTTGCTGTGAAAAATAGGCACGGCTAAAAGATGGTTACCAGTATAGGCTCTCCAGCCAGCCTGCCCTCACTCACTACCTTCTTAAATACCTTCTGTAATTTCATGAAAAGCACTTTTGAAACAGCAAATAGGGCATTTTATTTGGATACTTTTGGGTCCATGGCAGGCTAAGCCTTTAATGTCCAGTGGCCTCTGAAGTATTTGAACGACTCTATTAAGTGGAAAGGAGCAGTTCCTTCGCTCCTGTCACGTTCCCACACTTTTCCAGTGAAAGGGGATTAACTGTGCGTTTGGACTTCAGTGGAAAGTCCTCACACAACAGAAAGGCTGCTGAGACCGTTGCGATTGCTAGGGAAGACCCACAGACAATGCAGCCTCACTGCCGTCTTACTGTCCTGTCTCTAGGGCTCAATCTGATGATTTGGCCTTTGTAGGAAAACACAGCCATCGAATGGCAATGACACTGGCAGCCGTGGGGGTAGATGTAATAAAGACATACCTGTTACTGTTACCATACTGGTCCTGGGAGATTTTTAATGCGTTTGAAGGCAGTTTCCAGTTTATAAATGCCAACCGACAGAGAGCAGAGGCCCCTGCCTGGGGCTTTCTCTTCCATTCTATCTGCAGGTACCTCTACGGAGCCCTCAGTTCCCACTGTTCATGCCACAACCCAGACTTCAGCTTTGAAAGAACCAGATGGGGGCCTTCCACCGAAGACATTCTTCCCAGTCACTGAGGCCCACTGTCACTCAGACGTGCGCGCTCTGAAGGGAGAAAAACTGAAAAACCACACTCACTATACGCCCCTGGGTAGAATGCAAACGATCAGGGTTCCAAGCAGAATTGATCTACAGGCAAGCTGTGTGGTCCGAGGCCAGAGACTCCATGTACACAAGCTTTCCCCTCTTTAAGACAAGGATAATAATTCTCACCTTACAAGGATTAAACAAATTCTATTTTAAACATTTGAACACAGACAGTACTCAATAAATATTTGTTTTTCTTTTCTTCTATGATCTAATTTGCCCCAGTTACACGAATAGCTCGCTGCAAAATGCCAGAAGACTCCTCGGGGTCACACAAAATTATTTACTAAATGGCAGAATTTAGTAAAACTACTTATTACCTCGTTGCAGTAAACGGTGTCTGGGCGCCTGAAAGTAGTTAAGGTGATCTCCCCAAGTGCCTCTTTTACTACCAGTAGCTGTTTAGCATCCCAATCAGAACAAGCTTCCCCCAACACCAGAGAGAGCAGAGTTTCTATGATAGAAATGAACACAAGCTACCTGCCAATCGAGCGCTCTGTTTTGGTTTAACTTGCTTTGTATGTACTTCTAGAAACCACATTCAGCTTACGAAAGCTGGAAACAATTTCTCTGAACAACAGTGAAGGCTCAGACGACAGATTGCCCAGGCCCAAATCCCAGCCGTGCCCCTTTCTGGCCGTAGGATCTAGAGCGAGTTACTGCACCCTCTGTGCCTCCGTTTCTTCCCACATAAACTGGGAACAACGTTGCCACCCACTTGGGGGTGTTATGATGCTTAAATGAGTTCATGCAGCTTCTATAACTTAGGGACAGTAACCCTTACCTAAAACCCGCATGCCAAAAAGAACCCACAAAACACAAAACCCACCAGTGAGGTTGTCCTAATCTTTGAGAAGGAAAATGTAATATATCACATGTGTGTCCAAAACCTTCAACCAGTTTTCTGAAACATAACACAGCAAAACTCCAACACAATCAGCAAACTATCACGCTGAAGATCAAATAACTAGTAAGATCAGGTGCTGTTTCTGGGCAGTGACGCGACAGGCATCCTCCCGGCCGACACCGAGCAGGTTGTCGAGGTGCTCACGCCATCCTGAATGGTAACTCGAGTTATTTCTCCCACATTTGTGTTTAAAATGTCATATTGGGTTTGCAGGCATATATATAAATGTTCCTTCCAAAAAAATAAGCTAAAAGTCATTGTATTAAAAGACTTCTGTGCTGTGAAGCCTGGGTATTAAAAAGTAAAAAACATCCTTCCGGCGGAAACAAGTCCACCAAAGGCAGCCCCTGCAGGGTGTGTGCCTGCCTCAGTGACGGTGACATGCTCGGTGACCAGACTGAGAAGGGTGATTTAATGTCAACAACTACTAAAATATGTGACTGATTCCAAAGTGTGCAATGCTTCCACGTGTATGCAGAAAGCAAGATTTGGGGATTTCACAAACTGCGTTCCCTGCGACATTGGTAACAAGTGTTCAAAAAAAAGGCTCCTAGGAATATGCTTCTCGCTACAAAATGGTTTAAGAATCTATAATATATGCTAAGATATGCTTCACGAAGTCCTGCAGTAAACTTTGCTTACACCAAAATACTAGACCACAACACCCTTTTTTAATAGAACAACTAGTAACAGTGTTCCACATACAATTTAGGAAAGAAAGGTCTAACAATTTGGATTATTTTTTTAATAAATTTTCCATTGAGCAGATTAACAAAGTCTTAGTCTCTTCTGAAATGTATAAAAAACTGTTAGAATGGGCCTTTTGTTTTATGGACGCCAAGCCTGGACTGTGTTTTCAAGCTTCAGGCTTCAAACTAAGCTCAAGAGGGAAGACCGTTGACCCTTGAACAATGGGGCAGGGGGCTGGGGAGTTAGGATATTGACCTCACCCCACACAGTCAAAAATCCACTTGTAACATTTAACTCCCCCCAAACTTAACTGCTAATAGCCCACTATTGAGTTAAAGTCTTATCTATAACATAAACAGCTGATTCCTGCATATTTTTTATGCTACATGTGTTCTATACAGTATTCTTACATTAAAGTAAGCTAAAGAAAATTTTAAGGAAATCGTAAGGTTCATACATGAGTTTCTTCAAATTGTCACAAATCTCCAAAAAAATTTTCCAATATATTTACCGAAAAAAATCTGCATACAGATGGACCTGTGCAGTTCTAACGCATGCCCTACAGCAGTCAACAGTGGGCACTGCTCTCGGCAAAGGCAAGAGCAACAGCAGCACCACCCCAGCCAAAAGCCACACCCGGGAGAAGGTAGCAATCTGTGTATATGAATGTCTTCCCCATGTAGAAGCTCAGAAATCAGCCCAAACATCTCTACCAGTGATAAGATGAGAGGGGAAAAATCACATGGTGGGGAGGGAGGAACCATCAGGATTCTTGCATTCTGGGCAGAATGTATTTTGGGGTCTCCTGTGCAGTTCCAGAAAGACAGGAAACATGTGAACATTCAAGTGAAGCAAAAGCCTTCCATGATTATGGTGCCACAGCAGCTTCCAGGCCAGTACTAGGAAACATTCCCCAGGAGGTGGCACACCAGTGAGGTTCTGTACCACCAGGGTCCTTTCAAACTTTTTTGTCACCTTGGTTCCCTGGAGGTCCAAAGCCCCCTCTGAGGATACCTAACCAGGCACTTGGAGGTGTCCCAGAAAGTCAGCAATTACTTCCAAGTACAGTGGACCCAACTCAACAACAAGGACAACCAAACATGGGTGGGCCAGTGCCGAGAATGAGTCCTCCCAGAGAAATGGTGCCCTTAGGACCTCAGAACAATGCAGGTGCAATGAGAACCCCACTGAATGCTTTAGGTGGCCCTGGAATGTCTGGAATGAACAGGGTCCAGGTAGTGGTAGACCTGCTCCAAACCCAACAAATGCCAATGTAATACCATACTCCTGGGCATCCCCTGGGACTTATGTAGGTCCTCTGGGAGGTGGAGGGCCACCAGAAACACCCATCATGCCAACTCTGGAGACAGGACGAATCCTTTAATGAATGCTGTACCTCCTCGATCTAACAGGCCTAATTTTCAAATGGGCCCTGATTCAGAGGGACCCAAGGGTGGATTGGAGAAGTGGAGTCACATCATGTGAATGGCTCTTTAGGCTCAGGAGATATGGACAGTATTTCCAAGTACTTCCCAAGCATGACAATGAGTGTGCAACCTATCACCAAGTCTCATGAAAACCACAGTGAGTCAGCCCTTCACAGAACTACTAGGGGAGAAAATTATTCATCAGAGTGTACAGTTAAACAAATGAATCCAGTTATACCAAATGAATCTCTTTATTTGCTGCTTTCTCCCCCGTTTTGTGAAGAAAGCAGGTCCAAACATGATTCCAACAACTGTACAGAGCGGCATATTAGAACTGCCCTAAAATAAGCTGCAAATAATTATCTGTGTATGTATGTGTGAGACAGAGAATGGATTGTATATGTGTACATTACATAGACATATACACAAGCATACACTGACCCACAGGACACTGTAAATATTAATCACATCACCTCTGAAGTAGAAATAAGTAGAGACTTTTATTCTATTTTTTCATGTTTACATTTTAATTATCAAAAGTTGCTCCTTCCCCTCCCTGAACTATTTTGTGCTGTGAATATCACTGCTTTATATAACTTATTTTTTAGGGTGTACTCAGTTGTTGTGGCTTTGTAAATGTCTACAGTCATGGGTAGGAAAAAAATCACACTCATTTGAGAGCTTTCATTAAATTTCATCTGATGCAAGTTACCCCAGGGCGAGGTGGGGGGAGTCCACTGTAACTTATTTGCTCTGCGCACAAAGTGGAGATGATATGATTATCAATCTATAGTATAGGAATGGAAAAGTTAGTGAAAATGTAGTTCTCTAAATGACACCAAAACCTTACTAATTAAGCCATCTGATAAAACATTACAATCCTTTCTATAAATAAATAATTCAAATCGATGCAGTAGGTTCTCACAAAAACAGTGGCAACCCTAACCTGGAGATACAGTGTATTTTTAAAGAAATGTAAACATATTCTAATCTTAAGGTGCTATTTTTACAAATTTCCCTTTTTTAAGGGAAAAACACCTTCCCCGTTCCCCAGAGTTTAGAGGTTGTCCTAGCCATTTTTCTCCCTCCTTGCTTTGAAAGAAGTGTGGCAAGAAGCAAATAGAGCTTAGTAGTAATTATAGTAAAGCACAAGTTGGTAAACAAGGAACAAGGGAAACCTACAGTGACGCCACTTAGGTCTGAAGCCTCAGTGACAACAGTTAGTGGTCAACTGCTAAATGTAACTTCCACTGGGAGTCGGAAAACCAAGTAACTCAAACACCAGTAATTAATTTTTATGTAGCCTCTGGGATGTCTCCCATATGTACCATATGATCTCAAAAATATTATGTAACCCAAAATACTACATTTGTGCCCAATAGCCCTGTAATATAAATATCACCAGATGGATGGAAACAAAATGAGGGCCATTGGCAACTTTGCTGCTATCAAATAAAAGGAACATGTTCTTTGCAAGGAGTATTTCATTTCTCAGGACCCTATTCTTTTCCAATTCAAATGTGCATTCTCTTTTGAAAAATATTTTTAAGAGTCAAGCATTAGCTTTTGGTGGAAAGGAAAAAAAAAAGTCCCATATTAAACTGAAAACAATAAAAACTCAACACTTCCAAAATATCAAATACCAACTCTTAAATATAGGATTCTAAATCTATATAATCACTAGAATAAAGAAAAACTAAGATAAAGAAAAATGCTTAAGGCATTTATGTTCTTGATGAATAGAAAAAACACTCCAATAAAAATTTAACAAAGCAAGGTAAGGGGATAAATGCACATAAAATGTGCCTTATTACTAGTGGAGAATTTTGAAGTCTAGCTCCAAGGAATGGAGGTTTCTGTATTACAGAAGAAGACACTAAGCCCAGGAAAGGCAGACAGGGTCAGCTGCAGAGAGAGACTGCAGTGATAACTGAGTGGTTGTTGCCGACAAGGGCTCCCCTTTGTGCAAACCACTCTCTCCCTGACAGGTGAGGCCTACTACTTACTCCACGCTCTTGAATCTGAGCTGACCGATGATTAATTTGCCAATACCATACCGCCATGTGGCACTGAGGAACTTCTGAAGCTAGGCCCTGAGAGCCTGGCAGGTTCTACCTGAACCTTGTAGATGCTCACTGTGGGGTAAGCCAGCAAGAGTGGAGGAACTCTGCTGCTCCAACACCACCTTGCTATGAGGAAGCCCAAGAGAGTCATGGGCACAGGTGCACAAGGAGAAGGAGATGACTCAAACCAACCTGGACGTAAGAAGCCTCAATGACCCAGGCCTCAGTCCATCTTGCTGGATGGACCCCAAGAAAGAATGTTAGTATAACCCTCCAGAATCAAGAAATAAAATATTTTAAGCCACGAAGTTTTGGGGTGGTATATTACCCAACAGGTAACCAAAACTGCCCCCTTTACTGGCAGGGTAAGGCTCTGCAAACACGTGGTGCCCTGGCTGGTTCTCACCTGCAGACAGAATTTGGGGGGTGGTGTTTATTTAGTATTTTGAAAACTCTAGCTAATATTTTCTACCAAACTTCATTATTACGAGGCTTGTATTTTTCAATCGTCCACTTCACTCACTTATTACATAACCTACCAGGCCTCTGTCCTTTAGCATATAAACCTTTCTCTAAGAAACCAGAGCAAAGGATTAATACACATATATAATTACCTGAATATATTCAGTGAGATGATACTGTGCAATTACACTATAACACGGAATAATGTAAAAATGCTACAATTCCAAAGAAATTTCCTCTGGAAATTCTAAAGCATGTATACCCGCATTTTAAATACAATAATAAATAAAAATTAATCATCAATTACTTAGTTTTAAAAATATAAACAAATTTACTTCTACTTTGATCCAAATAACTTCTATCAGATGATGGATCATAGCTTTGACTGCATCGTTTGGGCCGGAGAGAGATAAACAGACACACACTTAGTAACTCTAGTAAAAACATTAATTATAGAATAAGTTGGTCAAGTTACATGTTTCTAGACCACCTATAAATAGCCAACGTTCCTTTCAACCTGAAGTTGCCAAATATTTTTCCTTACCCAAACCAAATCTCAAGTACTCAACAAATTCTTCTGAAGCTTTATACCTTAAAACAGAGGAACTTGCCATGGCTTCCGAAATGTAATACTGAAAAGGCTGTTTCAGAATCCATTTGAATCGTATGGGAAGCTCTTCAGAGCAGGAGTTCTTACATTTATCTCACTCTAGTCTGATCATTTACACCCAGCAAAGCCCTTCACTGTTGTTTAGTTAAAATACATATTTTTAAAAATAATTTAAAAATTAAGAAATTCCATATTCATATATCCCTAATGTCTGTCTAACCGACCCAGCTCTCTTTCTAGGTAAGATTTTAGTTTTATGCTGCTCACCAACAATATACAATCCCTACTACTTGCCGACAAATAGAAATGGGATATGGCAGACATTAGCGTTCAGACAGGCATCAGATCCCTACAGCCAAACCACCCAAACGTCGACGTTCTTATTGTCCATGTGAATCCCAATACTTTTCTAAATATTCCCAGTTCGACATGGAACAAGATGTTAAGCCATATTATTTCCAATTTATTAAATTAATTACATTATATAGTTCTAATCTGATACAGCTAGGATCACAAGAACATAGACCAATTTCCACTTTCTTTTTTTTTAAGATTCTCTTTTTGAAGATTTTATTTATTCATTTAGAGGGAGGGGAATGGAAGGAGAAAGGGAGGGAGAGAAATATCAATGTGCGGTTGCCCATTATGTGCCCCTGCTCGGGACCTGACCCACAACCCAGGCATGTGCCCTGACTGAGAATGGAACCAGGGACCCTCTGGTTCACAGGCCGGTGCTCAACCCACTGATTCACTGATTCACACCAGCCAGGGCAATTTCCACCTTCTTAAATCTTCCAAAATAAATGCACTTCCATAATCCCTGTGGAAGACAGACACATGCTTAGAAGACGTGGAAGACATATTTATTGGGGTTTGCAGAGCTCACCTATATCTTGGGAAACACATTGTACTATGGAAAGATAAAACTAAAGGCAGGGGGGAAAAAAAACATCTTTACTCCTCAGTTCACAAAGGTCCTGAAAGGCAACAAAGAAACATTGAACAGTAATCTCCGACTTAGTTAAAGATTTTATTTGGATTTGAAACATTTATTTCTAAGCATGCTATTGGGGAGTCAAAACACATTTTCCCACACAGCAATGCCACAAATAAATGGCATTTGGAATTATCTGGCTAGTAAAAAGAAATACATTAATCCATAAAATGTCACCATTAGAGAAGTTACAGCTCCACAAATTTAAATATCATTTATGCTGTTTCCCCCATGGAAGGTGATTTCTGTAGTTCTAACTGGCATATGTCTCTCTCTTCCCTCCAGTTCACCATCTCATTCCTTTCCTCTAGCTGCTTCCACCTTTGAAAAGTCCCCAGTCTCTTAGAGGTGGGAGCAAACAGGCTGCTCTGGATTGTATTGTAAGCAGGAGCTGCAAGTTCACAGCAGCTTCAAGTTCAGGGGTAGGGAGGGGTTTGAGAAGAAGTGGCTAAGCGAATAGTTTGCTAGCCCAGGGCCCAGTGCACAGTAGGCTTTTACAGTTAGTTTATTTTGTATGATATAGATGAAGAGAAAAATCAACAGTAAAATTTTCAAATTTTGTGCACTACATGGGAATGGGGTAGGGAAACACATCATCTCAGTCCGTGCAGTGCATAGCACACCCCCAGCTTAGCTCTGTTCCATGAAACATTACGTCTTGGCTATGAGAGCAAGAGTTGTTCTTAGAGTACATAAATACATCTTAAAGGGAGCTGAAAGGGAACAAAAGTGAAAAAACTACCCTTTCCTCGAATACTTTATTTCAGCTCTAGTGATTACTACTACCTGCAAGACTTCAAATAACCTAAAGTCAATTTGCTCTTTGAGGAACACGAGCAAATAATTTTTTCTTGCTCTTCATGACATTATATTCTACCTTATTAAGAGTAATAAATGATTCAAAAATTTACATCTGCTCAAACTAAACTATGAAAAGCTATTCAAAATAATAGCTGGGCCTAACATTCAATATTTTAAAGCTCTTTTTAAGATACCATTTTGGTATTCTTAGTGGTTATTGAAATAAATATATTCTGAGATATTTTTATAACTCATTTCACAACTGTTATTTTTAAAATTGAGAAGTTATATTCCATGTGTATTAAAGCAAACCTCTTCCCAACCATTCACAAATCAATCTCAAAAATGCCTTCTAATGATACTTCCAAATCAATTCAAAACCAGGTAACTATCTTTTGACAGCCCTGAATCATCATAGCAAGTTGTGGTGCTTTATATCAACGTGCTCTTCTAAGTACATTACCTATAGTAACTCATTCAAGACTCATAAATCCTCGAGTAATGTATTGTCATCCCCAGTTCGCAGCAGAAAAACAAACAGAGGCCCCATGACATTAAACAACCTGTCCAGGACCGACCTGGACAGTCTGTCCCCAAAGTGTATGTGTGTGATCACTACGCCCCACTCCCTCTCTCGTTCATTCATTCATTCATTCAAACTTGTATTAGCATGATTACTCTGGCTTAGTGAAATACTAGGGAAAATTTAGACACTGTATTGAAAGGGATTTATAAAAATACTTCTCATCATGTACTCTTTGAAAAGTCTCCAAAGCTACATGTTTTATCTTTATAATTAACTTTGTGAGGCAGACAGAGCTTTGTCATGCTCATCTCACAGGTAAGGACACATATAAACAGCTTGGCAAAGCTGTAGGAATAGGAATCTGTTCTATAGGAATCTGCCCTACTCATAGACTCTGTTTCTCTAAAAAGACCCCGAATGAAAAAAAGAAAGACCCCAAATAGTCATATCATAGGCTTCCTGGGGCAGCTCAAAAAGATTCACTAGGAAACTCTGACCCCCCTTCAAAAATTTGAAGTTAGAAAACAGCTGGAAAACAGCAAGAAGGGTCTTCTTGTTACAGATGTAAGATAAGAGAGAGCAATGAGGCTGGGCCCCACTAAGAGCCATGCTCAGGCTCAGAATGATGAGATGATAAGGCCATTGGACAGAAAAGAGCCTCAAAAAGAGAGCAAACACTGCCAGTGACCAGTCACTGAGGAAATAAGACAGGTGATGTTTCCTTTCCCAACGGCCCAGATGCCAGAAACCTCACTTTCCCTAAAGATATTTAAGTGTTCTTTGCCGTCAAAAAGCAACTACCAAATAGCATGTGTAAAGAAGAAGGTGTTTCACACTCTTAACACAGAAAGTCAGATACTCAGTGAACCTGAGAATGAGGAAGACTCCAGATGTAGAAACTGGTCACACTGGTCTCTATGGTTTCTGTTTACTTCTTGAAAAAAAAAAAAAAGGTGGGGGATTAACTTGGCCAGCAGAGGTTACAGCAACAATCGCAGATGGAAGTCCCAAGAACTTATCTTCGGAGTTATCTAGATGCTGTCCCTTCTGCCCCTTCTGCCCCAATCCACTCCCCCACTCTCTTCAAATAAGATAACTTATATTCTTTATCTCCTCTTATCAAAAGAATAAATTCATTAAATATCAATACCAACTAAAACTTTCACAGCAAATCATTCTATCTCAGAGTATTTGTATAAAACGAAAGATCTGGACCAGGACAGAAATCGCCCAAGAGAGAGAATTCAGAGGAGCACTGGCTGACATCTCCAAGCCTGGCATGAGGATCAGGTTGTTAACCTCTCCCAACCCCCACCCCAAAACCAAAACCACCCAGGAAAACTCCTGCATGCCTCAAGTTTCCGCAGTTCTGAGCGCTCTCACAGTGACACCTCCGGGATGAGCAGCAGCGAGGCTTCTCAGGACCCTTGGGTGACTAAATCAAGAAGCAGGAGAGAGAAGGCAACCAAAAAAGGGAGTGGGACCTCGCAGACTTCTGACCATGAACATGGAGTGCAGGGAACTTCCACTGCAGATAAGGGCAGCCTCGGCCTCTAGGATACTGGTTTCTTTTTCTTTCTTCCTTCTTCTTTTTATGTTTTTTTAAAAGATTTTATTTACTTATTTTTAGAGAGAGGGGAAGGGATGGAGAAAGAGGAAAAGAAACATCAATGTATGGTTGTCTCACACACACCCCCTACCTGGCCTGGCCTGCAACCCAGGTGTGTGCCCTAGACTGGGAACCCAACCAGCAACCCTTTGGTTCGCAGGCCAGCACTCCATCCACTGAGCCACACCAGCCAGGGCTTTTTTTTAATTTAACATTTATTCATTGACTTGTGAGAGAGACAGACAGACAGACAGACAGACAGACAGAGAAACATCCATTTCTTGTTCCACCCACCCATGCACTCATTGGTTGATTCGTCTGTGTGTCCTGACTTGAGATCAAACCTGCAGCCTTGGCATATGGAGACAATGCCCTAACCAACTGAGCTACCTCACCAGCGCTGGGTTCTTTTTCTAATATGTGAATGATACTCATGTTTATAGCTAACAGGGAACTTAAAATAAGAGAAAACAAATAATTCATTTAGCTTGTCCAATGATTAAAAACTATTTAAGTCTAACTGCCATTCAATTCAGTAGCAGTCCTGTGCATCATGAAAGCATGCATTTTTATGGGTTCATTTTGCTGCAGTATTCTGAAAAGCATGACAAATACTAAGAACTGAAAACATAAAAAGAACAAACTAAACCTTTAAATAAGCACAAGCCCCACTTAGAAAAGAGAGACACAGGTATACCATGCAGGCGGACAGTGAAAGAAGTGTGCCATGGAAAACAAGGAAGGTTTTTAGCAGTTTTCCTGCGGAGAGGGGTGTCTTGAGATTTATAAAGCCTTATATATGAAAGGGGTAATGATAACATGAGTTTTATGAAGAAAACTTTAAACAGGCCCACAAAAATCACAAGCCTCACAGATGAGGGCAGTTAAAAGTCAAATAACATAACTCTAAATAAAAGTAAGACCTGCCCATTTGGAATACTGAGTGTGTCTTTCTACAATTCGAGAGGAAGTGATAGATAAGGCTTCTAAAAGACATGATAAAAAATAAGTTTTTATAAAAGTACTTTTATGTCATGAAGTAGAGGACTGGATTGATTTAGAAAATAGCTATCCATATAGACAGGTTAAAAATGCATTTGGTCACTGAATCCTACAAAATTAGAATGAGAAAACATCCCTTAAACGGTAAGGTTAACAGAATGAAAAGACCCTTTACTTCACTTTTACATAATTGCATTAATAAAAACTCTTCAACATCCCTTCCTTCACCAAAAATATACATAATTTCAGATAATATACAAACTTAGAAGGAAAGTGCACGGGTTTTCTTTTTTAGTGTTAGGATTTATGTAAAAATGTTGACCTCCTCAGGAAAGACAATGCCTTTGCCTTAAAGCTACTCTCAAAATGCTTCTGAGTTGCAAGTCCAAAACTGAGCTTCAGATCTTATCCAATCCACTCTGGGAGTCTTTTGCATCTAAATCACTAGAGTTGTATAGGCCAAACCTTGCAACAATCTGTAACTAGTCTCATTGACTCATATACTGCAACTGTCAGGAAATCTACAGGCTCTACCTTCAAAATATTTCACTGCTCACCACCTCTACTACCTTAAATGACTGAAATCTAGGCCTAAGGCACCATCATCTTACCCTCCTGAGTAGTGTCCTTTCTACTACAGTCTACATTCAACAAAACAGCCAGAAAGACCTTTACAACCAAAATATGCTGTTTCCCCCATGTTCAAAACCCTCCCCACTCACTGGCTCCCCATCACACTTGGAGCAACAATCCAATTCTCAAGAGCTCTACAAAGCTATCAGATCTACCTGGCCCACTTGTTTTCTCTTCCTTACCCTCACCTACTCCCACCACTGGAGCAGGGCTCTTGGCTCTTCTGGGTTCTTGTGTGTTGCTGCTGGGCTAACAGCAGGCCTATGGCTTCTATACGCCCTACCCCTGTCTGCCTTGGGAGCTCTTCCCTAACTCTCATCCCCATCTACATCTCCAAGGCTCATCAGGTCTTCATTTTCCACTCCAGGCCCCATCTCCCCCATGCTGGTGTTTGTCTTCCTTGTAGCCCCAGCTCCTAGAGAAATGACACACAGTAAGAACTGTGTAATTATGTGGAATGACAAGTAACCGAATGATTATGCTTACTAAGTTTATAGAACCCAGAAACAGGTTCTATACCTTGAAAGACTTGAAACAGTCTAGGACTAAGCTAAGCATATGAAGATGGTGGTCATCTTCCATTGGGCACACGAAGCAGTAGAGTTGAGTTCTTAAAGGAGGAGGGGACTATGGAGACTAACGAGCCCAGTGGCCAAAACAGGAACCGCCCGCATTTCATCTTGCCATAAAAGTAGGTTCACAGGCCTCGGTGTGGCCCACCAGTGCCCCAAGGCAGGTTTGCTGTAAGTGGCTATCACCAGCTCAAATTGCCTATGTTTCTCTAGTTCAAAAGGACATTTCCAAGGTCTTTCAACCTTCAAAGGCCTGAGCTTTTATATTATGATTAATTTTCAGTTAAGCCATTTTTAGTTAAGTACATGGATCACGCCCATGTTTCTTAACACATAATAAAATATTGATGAACATGTAACACAATATTTATATGCTGTAAGGCTCAATAATTTCTTTCCTTTAGTTTACCTAGTGTTAAGGAAAGTAGGAGCTAGCTATGAGCCAAGCACTGTTTTGTGGGCTACATTGATCATCCCACTGAATTCTCCCAATGAAGTGAGAGCTATTATGAAGTTCAATTTACAAACAGAGAGTTAAGTAACTCCTCCACGACCACAGTACAGAGCCAGGATGTGAACCCAGGCCGACTGGCCCCAGAGCCCAGAGTTTCGGGGTGTACGCCACCATGACATAAACCTTCTTAGTTCTGCTTATCCAACACCAGTGGCAAATGGAGTCAACAAAACAAGACCCTACATGAAGAAGGCCATACATTTATTTGTAAGAGACATGAAAAATACCTCATATATCAACTCAAACTAGAAGGTCCACTAAGAAGGAAGATCTCTTGTACATTCATATTTACTAAAATATCAGCAAAAATGATACAAATCAAACAAAATAGTTTTCCTTAATATGAGAGAAAAGTCAAGGGAGAACAGTAAAAATAGACAAAATACAGTATTATTGGAAAAACAGCTTTGCAAAAGCAAACATTAAGAAATTTGCTTGAAAAGTAACAAATAAATAAATTTGTATAAATATAGCTACTCATAAAGTGGTTTCCTTTGCAAACACCTGACTGTGTACAAGCCAGTCAGAACAACTAATGTTAGCATATTTCTTTAAATCCTAATGTTTTGAGAAAATACAACAAAAAAATTGAAATGGATTCTATAAATACTTGAGAGGCTCTAATTAAGAGTAGGAGAAATTCCTCTATCTGGCATGTAATGAATGTTTCCTGATGAGGAGGGACAATGGAATGAAGAGAATTTTAGGCTAACAGATAACTTATAAGAAGATTAACTCCCTACTCTCTCAGCTTCCTTAACAACCAAATAAAATAGGACTTGGTAAGGCAAGACTAAAATCAAAAACTTTCTACAAATATTCTTAACCATATACATAGTCCTTTATACTTTTAAGTGGTATATACACGAGTTCATCTTATTAAACTAAGTGTTTGATTACATAATTCATCAAAGTGCATATTATTTTGAAGAAACAAAAGTCTTACAATAAGCCAAGTTACATTTCCGTGATCCCTCTAACAACTTTTAAGTAGGTGGGAGGAGGACAGACAGAATCTAACTTTTTCTCTCAGACTTTTGTTTACACCGTAGTGGGGTAGCTCAGTTGGTTGGAGCATTGTCCTGATACACCAGGGTTTCAGGTTTGATCCTGGTCAGCGCACCCACAAGAACTGACTTCATAAGTCAGTGGAGCAACAAATCGATGTTTCTCTCTCTCTCTCCCCCACGCTGCCTTCTCTCTCTAAAATCAATAAACACTTTTTTAAGTTTTATTTGTTCTGGTTTGGTTTTGTCCTCTCAGGAGCTTTTTAAAATTGGCAGCAACTATCAACCCCATGCCTCTGAGCAGCTTCCCAGGAGTTGACCAACCCAGCCAGAGCCCAAGCCTTGTGCACTGGCCCCTCCACCACCCTCTTTGGCAAGTCAGATCCTGATCCCATCCCACCCTCAAATCACTCTTCCCAGCATCTACCC
The DNA here is from genome assembly GCF_014824575.4 of Sturnira hondurensis. Lineage (NCBI taxonomy): Eukaryota > Metazoa > Chordata > Mammalia > Chiroptera > Phyllostomidae > Sturnira > Sturnira hondurensis. The sequence continues at coordinate 8,437,256 of NW_028077105.1, read as the reverse complement.
TGCCCCTCCCACTTCAGTATCTCTATCCTTCCAGGCTAAACAGGGAACCTCCCAAAGTAACACAAAAGCTTATCACAGGCGAAAGCTAAGTAACAGCTAAAGTGGACTGGCTCCTCTCCCTCCTCCTTGCCTTTCCTCCCAGCCCTTGAACCAGAACTCCCACCTTCTCCAGCCCTAGGACTGACTCTACTTCAGGAGTGAGGTTTTGGGGTCAATACGGACAAGCCATATGGCAGCCAGTAGAAGAGGCACGTGGGCTCAGACCTAGTGCCGCCCCTTTGCGAGGATCGCTCCCTGTGTGAGCAGCTGCCCAGTCTGCCACCTGAGTACCTCTGGACTCAGCTCTAGCATAGGTTGAGAAGGATCTGTTCCTCTCTTCTGTTCTCTCAACCCACTCAAGTATAGGCCACCCACAGCAGGCTGCAAAAGCACAAACACAGGATGAAGTCTCCAGAATGAGATATGCAGCCCCAGGCAAAGGCCTAGAACCACAGACCTTGCAACAACCTAACACCCTCCTGGGGGTGGCAAGCCCACATAGGAAGTCTGGACTCACTGTCCTTAAGGTTCTTTCCACTCTCACAATAAAGACCCAAGATTCAGCTCAGCTCCTCAGGCCACCCAGACTAACGTTCACACGCTAAGCTTGCCCAGTTCTGGCAATTTTGACTATTGTGTGGACTCCAAGCTATGAAAGTCATGGGGCTGGTTTTCTACAGAAAAATAGATGACTGCTCACAGAAAATACTCAAAACAACATAAAATAAAATGTAACTACACCAGGAGGCAATTCTCCTTCATCTTTAGAAATGAACTAACTCCTAATGGAATGCACACTCTAGTTGCCACCTGAAGAGACGTTTCGACCAGCCTGGGTATCTAAGGCAGAGCACTACAGAGTTGTTTCCATTTGTACTCCCCTCCCCCATATGTGGGGGTTTTAAAACAAATGAAAGAAGGCATTATTTTAACTTAAGGCATAAGCATAAGTCAGTTACACAAGAACAAAGGTTTTATTATCACACGAAAAGCCAGGGAGGAAATATACTTACTGACAACTAATTTAGTGCCCTACACAATTAGGTTAGCATTTGTTTTTTGCAAGCATTTAGGCCAGTATTTACCATTTATAACCCAGACTGAGGTGAAAACATTAGTCTGTCTAATGAGAAGGTCATTAGAAAAAAATGGAAAAAAAAAAGTCCTGGGAAAGTGGAACAAAGTACACAGGTAGAGAGAAAGGCACTCTGCACCTCAGTGGTCTGTAGAACATCTGCCCTCTTCACCTACAAAGTGATTTAATATTAACCACATTCTTCTGGCCTCACAGTACTATCTCCTGACCAAAAAATGCCCCCCCCCACCCACACGCACACACCAAAATTCACAAACACGCCAAACACCAAAACACACCAAACACACGCACACACCAAAATTCACAAAATTCACGAAAGAATCTAAAACATACTAACACAGTCCAGTGTCTTAAGCTTTTTGCCTAGGAAGTGTGCTTTCAGCAAGGACACGGGAGAAACACCAGACTCTAACAACAGCTTGTACAGTGAACACCGCCACCTCGCCACCTCCCCGCCGCCACCACCACCACCCGCCGGCCCCCTCTCCTCCGCCCCCTGGTGTTGGCACACTTTCCCAACTAACAGTTGCAGCGCTGAGCCTCGAGCCCATTCAAGAATTCCACCTCATAGGAAGTGTTTCAAATATAGCCATTTGATCTTTCAGCATTTGAAATGCACCTGCTAGGCAACAAGTCTGACAGGCATAGCCCCAGTCTTTTCCCCTCTACCTTTCCTAGTAATTACATGCCATGCGCTATTTCAGACTTGGACTAGACGAGATGCAAAGTAAATAAAACCCCCGCTAAGCACTTCTGCTGCCGCAGAGGTTAGGTTACACGCGCGGCGGAGTCATTCCTTTCTCCCCGCATCAACTTCCCCGTCACTTTTTTTTTTTTCCTGGAGCAGGTAAGAGGTTTCTGTTTTGTTCTCTTGCTTTCAAATGCCAGGGCTTACCTCGAGGCGGCTTCCTCTCCTTCCTGGCCATGGCTCCCCGCCACAGCCCGGTCCTTGCCACTGTGGTGGTAGGCAGTTAGCACCACTCCCTGGGAATTGGAGAGCCAGCTCATGGTGAAAGAAGGGGCATAATTTCTGTGATCCTGAGTCTGAGAAGGGGAGTGAAGTTCCCGGCCCGCCTGGCAACTCCGTTCATTAGCATCGGCCAGCTCCTCCTCCCAAGGCCAGCGATTCACACGGGAGGGGAGGGGCCTTCTGCACAGAAGGGCTGCCGGACGCTCCAATGAGAAGAGCTGTGACTCAGGATTGTTTCAACCCTGGGGCCATTCCAGTTTGAGTAGCTCTAGTTCAAGGTTTACGGTGGGGGGTTACTTGTTGCCACCAGCCAGGAGAAATTCAGATCTGATTAAACTGTCAGGCTGTGGACTCCCGTCATCAATTTAAGTGCAAGCCGTCTTGGCTGGGAAACAATGAGTTACTGCAGAGCCTGTTTTCCCTTCCCAATTCCTGTTTCCATCTGATAATTTCTGCTACTTCATGTAACACGAGTAAGGGCATTTCTTAACCCCTTCCTCTTCTGCTATAGTTAAAATTAACCCTAGCAGAAACCAATGAACCTGCTGCAGAATTGCAACTGCAGGTCACAACAAAGGCATTATCTCTTGTGTCTGGTTAAAAATATCTGAATAAAAATGACGGTGTGCCCTGTGATATCTTCTTCTCTCACAGAAAAGCCAATGCCAAGTTTCAAAACACCCTCCAGTACCAAAAGGAGACACATCTCTACCAATGTGTAAATGCTATTGCTAAAAATAAAAAAAGAACTTGTCATTCGTTGAGCACCTATATACCAGGCTCAACGTGACAGTGACAGGTGTTTTATCTGTATTATCTCATTCAATGCAGTTCAGTGTTCTATCTCTCTATAGTAATCTCTCTGTTCTCTCTCTCTCTCTCTCCCACACACACATACCCTACAACACAGGTACCACCATCTGTATTCTGCAAAGTATGATGAAAGTGAAGCTGAGGGTCAGGTTAAGTAACCTATCTACTATAACACAGTCGTTCTGTGCCATAAGTAGCTGGATTTGAACAGAGTTCTAGGCTAAATTCCACTCTTTTTAACCAGCACTCTTTCTTTTCCTTGGAGATCAGGAAACAAGCTCCAAAGGTTTTAAAAATACAGAAGATATTTCTATTCTTTCTCCCCTAGAAAGTTCTACTCTCTCCTATGTACTCTCCTAGTTTGAATTGAAGTGACTTCTTGGTTATTTTTGACCTTTATGATCTATCTAAAGTTCCTCATGAACAACTTTTCAACTTCATCATTCCAGAAGCATATGATTTATACTTTTGTCAGTGTTTAAAATTATCACGAGAAATAACTACACAAACTCACACACACTTAAAGTATTTAAATTGATTTTTAATCCTCTCATATCTATAAGAAACTGCCATTCACAAAACTTTTCCTTTTAAGAAGAGTTAATCATAACTTCCTCCCACCCCCTCCACAATTAGGTATTCAGTCTTTGAATTTCCACCTTCTTAGGGCTCTACCTGTTTTTTTCCTTTCTATCCCTGCATTGGCCAGGCCCCTCCACACCCTATGGTTAAGTCTTAGCTCAATCTTACAACAGCTCTTTCAGCTCCTTTCCCTGCCTTCTCCTCTAAATTGTTTTGTATATTATTGCAACCAAGCACAGCCCTAATGATGCCTCTCTTTGCTTAAAAAACTTTCACTGGCTCCCCATCACTGCCAGAACAAGTTCCAAACTCTAACAGAGCCCCCCAGTGTTCTTGTGACCTTACCCACGTCTTCATCTGTCAAACACCATTCCCTCTGGGCCCCCTCTCAGTCTCCTCTCCTCTTTTCTGTTTCTAACTTAATCCCTCAACACAGTGGGCCCCCATTGAATGCTGGCTGGATGAAGAACTGAATGGACTGGATGTGTCTTTAGAAAGGATACTATATTTTCAAATTAGGATCGGTAATATCAGACAAGTGGTTTCCATGCCCATACCAGTGTGTGAATCTATGATGATATGTTCATCAGGGCAAGAGGGAACCTGACTGAAGTGTGTGTATGAGTTCTGTCATTTTTAACGTCCTTATGTGGAAAATAGTTAATGGCCCCACATTCACACTTCTTTTTTACACAGCTGCTCTGAAATGCAAAAATACAGGTGTTCCTTACCTTGTACAATTATCCGTGGAAAGCCATACACTCTCTTGGAAACTCTTTTCGTCTCTGTTTCTCCATCCCACTTCTATTTTTTCCTTATTTCCCTAGGTATTGTTGTAGTCATCCTTTATTCTTATACTATGTTTCCTTCTTCCTTTGCTATATCTTCAGCCTGTTATTGTCATATGTGCCCATTGACAGCTGTGAGCACTGCCAACTCTGAGATAATTCATGAAAAAGGGAGCTTTTGTCCTGTTTCAGCCAAAATGATGATTAAGTTATATCTTTGTCTATTCATACTCTCCCCTTTATAAATAACAAATAAATCACAATATGAAGATTGAAATAGTTTCCATGAAAATTCTCAATGAAAGTTTTAATTTTCATTGAAACTACTTCACAGGTTTGAAATAATTTGGGGGTTCACAATCACCATGGTTTTTAATTTTTGAGGCAGACAATAACATGTGGCATAAATTGATTTGCATAGCTTAAAACATAAAATTTGAATATTACTAATATAACTTTCAGGTCCATGGAAATCCCCTGGACTCCTCCTCCTTTCCTCCCACCAAGTAAGCCCTGAGGATATTACCGATCACAGGCAGACAGCTGGTAGCATTGTGCCCTGGTGTAAACAGCTTCACGTAGAGGTATAAGTAGATTAAAAATTGTTCTCAGAATTTTCTTAGGACCACGACGAAAGCAAACCTTAGTACCAATATGGTCCTTTGAAAAGCTCTTCTTTTTCACAGCCTAAACCCTACGAAGATTTAGCTAGTTCATCCCTCACACCACGTCTCCCTTCCTCATGGAGATATAAGTTTTTTAAAGTATTCTCTTCTGCAATCACTTTAAAAAAAACACCAAGAACCTATTGTTCTTGAACATATTAATATTCCAGGCTATGAATCTCATACCAGATACTTTGTTGTTATGAGACATCTCACAAAGTAATTAAATAACATCAAGAAGTTCAAACATTCATTTTATTCATTCCTTTTAAATGGGTGTACTAGATGACATAGGGAGGAAGATTTAGGTACCCAAATTAGTTATTAAAAATAGGGTGGAGATCCCTGACTCTGTAGCTCAGTTAGTTGGGCATCATCCTATAAAGTGAATGGTCGGTTCAATGCCAACTCAGGGCACATGACTGGGTTGCAGGTTCTGTCCTCCTGGCGGCACATGCAAGATCAGTGATCTACATTTCTCCCTCACATCGATATTTTTCTCCCTCTCTCTCTCCCTCCTTTTCACTCTCTCTAATGTCAATAAGGATGTCCTTGGGTGAGGGTAAAGAAAAAGAAAGAAAAGGATTAATGGGAAAAACTTTGGTAGTACCAAAGAGGTTATTAACTGGTTTTCATATTTTGATTTAGAAACCTATTGAGTAATATGGAATCCTATTTTCAGGGTACCGTGATTGCAATGAAATCAACATAGTTATCAAAATTATTCTCGATCAATTGCTGTCACTTTAAGTGGAATTGACTAGGAAGAATGTGTACGCTCAAACTATAAGATGTCGGAAAGCCTGTACAGCAACATGAGGCCACGTGAAAGTTGACCTTTCAACTGGCAAAGTTAAACTCAACATACGATGATACAACGAGAACTTAAATAAATTAATCATCAACTGTGAAGTTAAAGTTTTACAAAGGTGATAAAACCTAGATTTATATGGTAGCAGTGACCAACAAAGAGGGCGTGTTCTAGTGCACTCTACCTGATGTTTTGCCACGGCTTTTCATGAATAATTTTTGTAAGCTTGCAAGCAATTCGATTCTATCCTGAGGAACTGTGGCTGAAACTTATTCCATACACTGAGTCTAAATGTACTTTCTTGCAAATTGGATATTGTTACTAATTCTGCCTCTGAAGCAATAAGGAGAAAATCTTTTCCCTTCCTCCCAACAGCTCTAAAAATACTGCATTATTATCAGTGGTTTTGGTTTTTTTTTTTTAACTGTCCCTCCATGGAGAAAATACTGTCCATGCTGGAACAATTTATAACTGCTATTGCCAGAGGCTAATTCAGCTTTCTGGCAAATATCTACTAAAGACCTTTCTTACAAATAGAGAGTTAAAGAGTTTACTACCAGTAAATAATAATAGCTAATACTTAAGTGTTTACTCTTTGCTCAACATGGCACACACAGCCTCTCATTTAATTGTCACAATAGCACTGAGAGGTAAATATTAGAATTATGCCTACTTTACACATGAGGAATATGAGGTCACCCAGCTAGTGGGTGGCAAACTAGCACATGTAAACCTGAATTAATGTAACCATTAAGCTTGAGTTCTTAAATATTACAGGTCACAGCTGTCCTGAAACTGACTGCGTTTTGTTTATGAAAAATCCACATGAATATTTAATGAGGTAAAATCATCTACAGCAAATCTATAGTGTTTAACCGAATGGCATATTGATGTAAATGCAATGATACGGAGATTAACATTCAGCCAGGCACAAATACATTATTAGTTTCTTTTATGGTTCTTTGAAACTTCTCTTCTATATCATATTACTAGGGGAGTGTGGCATAGTATACATATGACTATATGTCATCATCATTATGCCAACATATCTAAAATTGTTTATGTGCACAGAAATAAAATTATCCTGGCCACTATAATTATAAACATTCTCTTTAAAAATGTATGAGGCAGAGATAGAACTAGATTTATGGACTCTTAATTTTACAGAATTTCATATATACAGGGCCTTGGAAAAGGCCTTGTGAGAGCAAGACTCTGAAAGTTTAACTTCACTTAGCTTCATGGTAAATCCACCTCTTATACCAAAACTAGCCTATAGTGGAAATCAGTCAAGGCAAGAAAGTGCAGACCCTAGCTCTTCATTGGCTTTCTCTTCACTGCTGAATACAATGGGACCCATGTTGCAAACACCTGCAGCTGAAAGCACAAAGTTAGGAAGAGGTAGGCACAAATGAAGACTCAATTTATTTATTTTTTATATTCTCTTTTTTACTTATTTAATTATTTTCCAAGTACAGTTTTCTGTCTATTACTCCCATCCCATCCCACCCCCCATGCTCCACCCCCCTCCCATTTCCACCCTCTCAGTTGTTGTTCATGTATCCTTTATATATGTTCCTCTAAATCCCTCCCCTAGTTCCCCTGAAATTCCCTCCCCTCTGGTCACTGAAGACTCAATTTAAAACAACTGGAATTGTAGCACTACTTCGGTTTGCTCCAGTATAAAAGCCTTGTCCTGAAGTAAAGTACGGAAGGATGCTGATCTCCTCAACAAGTCAAAGAAGCCGTGGTGTCTGGCTTGCACCACACCTCACTCTGATTGACAGAAGTCTTTTTCTATAATACCCTAATCCCAAACTGTTTGTGCTCTTGATATACTCTGAAGTTATCTAGAAGAGTTATTTGCCTTAATTCTACTTAATAATTTGGTTAGCTGTTTTGTCACAAAGGCTCAAAGAACATAGCTATAATCATGAGGCTTTTGGCCTTCTGAAACTTTAAAACAGACTCAAAATTGTAGGGTTGAAGTTGTCCAATCCAAGTTTATATCTAGTCCAAAGGACTTTTTCTTTACAGAAGCAGATGCTAAGAAAAAAAGGTTATGCAACAGCTGGTCAGCCAGATGTTTATAGAGCCAGGAATCAAGGTTTGAGGAAAACATCCTATCCTGCCACCAGAATATTTTCTCGCAGTAGAAACTGTTCAAACCCAGAGACTGCCTCAATACACAGTCCCTGCCTCCATCTAAATGCCTTGTGTAAGGCTTGGTGTCCAGCTCTTATGAATCACCCCTGAATAACATCTTCAAAATTTCTATCCAACCCCCACCAAAGAAACCCAGAAAGTTGTCTACAATCCAAGTAGTGAAAAGATTTGAATTGCACTATATAGAATAGAAAATATATTATTTTCTATCAATCTGTCTTCCTACTAACTATATTTCATTTCTGCACTTTATTTAAAAATATGTGAGATATATATTTTTCCTTTCCCAATAATGAAATTGTATGCTTAATATCAGATGTGTCAAATATCTGCCAGTAAGGATTAATACATAACAATAAACATAATAAAATGCTTTCCAGCCATCATCCTTCCAAGCATGTCACAATACGTTTGATACACACATCAATGCTTGCAGACACGGTAGCCTGGAATATTCGTAAAGAACAGCTTTTATTACAAATCGGCACGCCAAAGAAGAAAAGCAGGAAGAGAAAGCACCTTGGTGGGACAAAGGTAGATTCTTCTGCCAGTTTTCACATACACATTATATCACATTGCCTCTTCCTCTTAAACATTTGTTTTTTCAAATTTTTCCAGGAGGTGAATATAACCTTCCCGGTCTTTGAGTTTCAATCACAGTCTGTGATGTTCTGGGAAATTTCATCACTATCAATTATAAATAATTGAAATCAAGGCAGTAGAGCCACATTATTGGTCACAAAAATGAGACATATCAAAATTCTCCTTATGGCCAGTCTGCCCCACTTTAAAGTAACACTTGTCTTTCCTTGAGAAGATAATGAATACACCCTTTGCATGCAGGAGCGTCCAATCCACAGCCCACAGGCCACGTGCAGCCCAGCATGGCTATGAAAGTAGCCCAACACAAAATCATAAATTTACTTAAAACCTTTTTTTTGCTCATCAGTTTTCATTGATGTTTGTGTATTGTGTAATGTGTGGCCCAGAGATGCCAAAAGATTGGACACCCCTGAAGCAGAAAATAAAATGGAATGGGCTGAGACCTCTAAGATTTGATTTTTTTCAAGAGAGACTGCCTTGTCCTGCCTGGTGTGGCTCAGTTGGTTGGGTATCGTCCCTCAAAGCGCAAGGTCGCCAGTTCAATTCCAGGTCAGGGCACATGCTTGGGTTGCAAGTTCAGTCCCCAGTTGGGGTACCTACAAGAGGTAACTGATCAATGTTTCTCTCTCACATCAATGTTTTTCTCTCTCCCTCCCCATCTCTCTAAAAATAAATAAATAAAACTTTTTTTTAAAAACACAGAGAGAGACTGTCTTTACAGTATTCCATGCAGTCTATTATGAGCACCCACTATTAAAGGACCACAAAAAGAAACTTAGAGCCACCATCAAACATCTATTTTTTTAAAAAGACTTTTTCAAAGGTTTCTGTCCAGTGAAAACACTCTACCACCTCAGTGTGAACTAGAGGCACAAAATGAGCCACATGGTGACCCCTCCAATGGCCCAAGAGCAGGCACTAGGCACCAGATGCGGTCTGCTGGAGTTCTCTTAGGGAGATGAGGAGGCCAGCCTCTAGAAGTCCCCACAGTCTCCTCACTGACATCAGGTGTGGTGCAATCTTGCAGCCACCGGCTCATTTCAAATGGATAACCTGAGGGAGGTATACATGAGTGAGATACAACCCAGTCTCCAGGAGTTTATCAAAAGTCAGAGTCCGTCTGTGTTTATAACATCCAGCCTTGTATAACAAGTACAAAAGTGAATGATTGGATGCTGAGAGAAACAATTAAAATGTAAATAATTCCAAGATCTACTCATGTTTTAAGAAAGAGGGAACAATTAAAGTAATGTGCATGTGTGCTTATTTTTTCCCCTGAGCTTTCCATTTTAAACATTTATTATTCTACGATTAGAGAAAATTCTAGTAAACATGTATCAAGTCATAACAACCCACTAGGTCTTGAATTAGGATGGGTTGAGCAGGGCTTTCTACAAGAGAGCAAACAAAAGAGGCTAAGGCAAATTCCGCCTGACTGCTTCCACAAAGTCAAGGTGTGGTCATGGCCAGCGTGCTGTAAAAAATGTAAGATGGTGAAGGGGAGCCAGGATAGGAAGACCGAACATAAAAACATGTAAATTCATGCCAGGTGTTTAATGGCCTTTTAGGACCTTGCAAGTATTTATTTGGTATTCCATAAGCAGTGGAGAACAATGAAAGGTTACTGAACAAGACGGTAATATAATCAGCTCTACTCGTAGAAAGAACACTATGGTGGCTGTAAATAGCAAAGATGGGAGGAAAGGATGGAGAAGAGCAATCCACTGGGAGGCGATTACAGTAAGCTTGTCCGTTCGAAGGGTGCTGAAATGCCCCAGCAGTGTGCAGACCTGTTCGTTCACCTCTCTCCCAATCCTTGCTGCACACTCAGAGGCAATGCACAGAGGCCTTGTGACAATACATTATCTGGGACCTGATAGAGTTGTAGAAGTAATGATGGAACAGGGAGGGGTTCCTAATTACCCCATGAGCTCTAACCTAGATACATGGAGATGCCTCACAAATGCTTTAAGCAAAGATGCTTTGAAGACAGGCTGTGTCTGATGAGGTCTCACAGCGGGAGGTCTTGAGGCAGTGCTCTGTGTAAATACCTGGAAAGGGTGGAGCAGAACAACCAATAGGTAAAGAAAATGGGTTGAAAGCTTTCTTTCCAGCTTGTGGATCTCTAGTCAGCTGTCCCTTAGAGAAGTAGTTCTCCCAAAGGGTTTTCCCCTAGGCCCGCCGTATGGATGAGCATTTACTGTTCCTAAGGGATGCTTAATTTCCACACTGGGAGTCCACTTAGATCCATTAAATTTCAAAACTGTTTAATCACGGATAAAAAATTAAAAAGGAAGGGAAGAACAAAGATGGGAAAGGTGAATTCACTGAGTACCTATCAAGTTTCAGACATTTGCTAGGCCCCTTAAAATATTTTCTCTCTCAATCACCATCTTATTTACAGGGATATTAATTAGTTGTCAGTGCACTGTCCCTATCATGCACGTAGCCCTTGGCCAGGTCTGGGCTCGCTAAGAAATGCCACTACATTTCAAACAACAGGTACTCATACCCTTTTCATTTAAGTTTGATGGTATTTTATTACTGAAATGTCTATTTCCTTGTTATTTGATCCATTTGTAATCTATTTTAAAATACAATTATCAAATAGAAAAAGAAAATGCTGAGGCCAAAAAAAAATCTTGTAATTGAAAATTTTCAGGCTAAATTGAGAAAATATAAAAGTAATTTTCTGCAGCACCGACCAGTGATTCCACTCCAGATGTTTAAGCCCTGGAGGTCCAGTATCTACTGTCTACTGGCTTATCATAGTGCAGGAACGGTAAGTTGCTTTTGGTTTTGCATCAAGACCTGAGGTTTCAGTGCCAATATTTAACCTCAATCCATCCTCATAGTTTTGTTCTATCTAAACAGAAGAATAGTCTGAATTGATTTATGAATCATAGTATTTTTGAGCATTTGGTTTATACCATCTTGAACCAATTTTCTGTGAACAATGGAACGAGGAAAACATCTGCTCCCAAAAATGCTAGGCCAGGTGATATAATATCCTTTTCCCTCTTCCTTTTCCTCTTCTTTAAATAGAGGCCCATCCTTGTTTACAGGATGAGGGCAAGAGGTAAAATCCTTTCCAAAAAGGATGTAGTATGTGATATTGTTATGAAGGTATTGTGTAAAACTGTTACACAGGCTGCCTAAGGAAATTTATCAACCAAAAAAGTAGCTAAGCTCTTACCTATGTTACTAGTTACTTATGTCAGCTTAATGAGACACGGAGAAATATGGAAAATCAGAGGCTCCACAAAGCTCTCTCTTAACTCATTCATGATGCTAAACCTCTGTTTCTGAACCTGTAAAATAGAAATTACATGTTCCTACCAGACAAAGCACTTCTAAGGTACAAACACCCTGGTGGAGGTGGTAGAGAGAATAAAGGGGGAAGCATTCACTGAATGAGTTCATTGAATGTCTATATAGTGGAAACCTAATATGAATGCTTCATGCCCATCATAAAAATGGGAATCCTGCAACCCAAAGACTAATAACATCAGGGCCAGCTCAGTGCTCAGATTAAAAAGAAAAATACAAAGGCAGAGCCAGGATTCACAACAAAACTCTTTTGATCTAAAAATTCATGCTTTTCCATTATTCTATCATAGGTAGAAAGCTGCATATGCATATTAAGATGAGTTCCATCTTATTATCATGTATCAAATCTAATAAACCCAACTCTTATTAGGCTTACCATTCATTACTTTGCAAATCACTAGTCAAGAAAAAATACTGCCAATAAATTATGACCACCGTCAATGGTAAGTTGTATCCCAGAATGAAACTAATATACAACTTCGAATCAATGAAACATAGAAAGAGAATAAATGAGAACCATTTCATTTCAATCCCACACAAAAAAAGTCACAAATTTTGTTCTTTTAGATTTGCCAGATGTATCTAGTTTTTAATAAATGACACTGATAATCATTGATTCAGTCAGCAGTTGTTATTTAAGTGTTATGTGGTTAGCACTGTTTCAATCCAAAGAATGTTACCAAAAAAATATGATCATGTTACCAAACATATTACCAAAAACATGTTATCAGAAAATGTTAATGTTACAAAAAGATAGCAATGGTGTAAATGGGCTGGGCAGGGGGATGGAAGACTGCAAAGGTAAGAGGGAACATAAAGCAAGGGTAGCCTGTTCTTCCAGGAATGTAACCAGTTGCCAGTCTCTTCATGGAAACACAAAGGTTGAGTTACTTGCTGTAGTTACTTACCTGCTTATCTCTCTTACAAACAACTGACCTCATAGGCAAAGTTCTCATTTTAAATATGAAAACCTCTACTCAGTTTATCCTTCTTCAATATTATGAAGGTTCAAGGCCCTTCCAGAGAGGCCCAGAATTCCTTGCAATGGGGCATGGCTTAATTGGAAACTACCCAGGGCTGGACTCTTCCAGACTTTGCGAATCACCCCCTTACCCACTATGTTCCATGGCTCAGTTTGGGGGCTGTTGAAAAGCCTCTGGGATTGTTCATCAGGTGACCCACATACCAGCATTTTCACCGAGCTGGCTTTGTTAGGACAAGATTCCATTGTTTCTAGGTGTGCACATAATCGCCCGGGGAAGTCCTAGAAACCATCTGACATGCTCTGGATCATTTGGCTAGGACACAGCTACTTCCTTTTCAATTTTTGTTCCACACAAGCAATGAACTCTTGGTAGCCTGATGGATCTCGGGTGAAAACAGTCATTCATTCCCAACACCAAGGCCACTTACCTGCCCCATTCATTGAGACAGTGAACTAATTAATAAATAAAAGAAGGCTATTCCTAACTAAATTTTGATAGTTTGGAAATTCTCTCTTCACTGTCCATTTCCAGGATTAATGTGAGGGTCACTAAATTGGCCCTAAGATATCATTATAGCATAAGTACTGTTAGTTTATTGTTTATTGTTCTATGACATTGTGTTCTTAACCACTCATCAGTGATTCATTCAGCAAACACCTGTGCCATATACCTACTAGAGCCACACACTGTGTTAGTTGGTGGTGGGTAATAAATTGATGAGTAAGAATAAAACAATAATTTGCAATAAGCTAGTGGCCCCCAATCCTTGGATTGAAAATCCTCTCAGTTGAAAAAAAATATATATATATATATTTGCATTCATTAAATGCCAATTACATACTGCTCTTTGCTATTTCATTTCTGTTGTCTTAACTAATCTTTACTCTTTTGCTTTTATTTGACAAATGAGGGAGGCAACTGAAAGATTAGTCAGAAATATTAAGCAATGTATGAGAGAACTGGCAAGACTCACATTTGAACCCAGGTCTCCTGATGTTATAACAATCATCCACTCTTTTTACTAAGGCAGGCTGCTCATAGCATCTGTTAGAAAAAACATTACAGTTCAGCTAGAAGTTCCAATCCCAAGCTGATTTGTTTTGAGTGGTTTTGAGCATTGTTGTGGCATTAATGGAAACCTGAAGCACAAATGACCGGCAATGATGCACAGTACTCTGAACACCATTAAGACTTTCAATTAAATAAGAAGACAATTAAGAGACCCTCAAATTTATTTTAATTTGACAAAAGAAACATCATGGAGCCATATTCTAATCACACAAGTGTGCTCCACATTTTCTCTGTGATGAGGTAGCCTTACCCTTTCAAGGGAAAAATTGAACTCTTAATACTTCTCAGACTCTGTATGAGTTAAAGTTATAATATGGTCATTGAAACCTTATAATAATGAGTTCTGGGTTCATGACAAAGGATTGTCCCCAAGTGACCGATTCCTATACTGAGCTGATACTTGGTCCCAATAACTAAATTCCCATGTAAAAGGCAACTATGGAGCAAAGCACTTACTAACTTGCTTATTTTCCTTCTCTCTCTCTGTTCCCTGTTCCACCATAGGAGGAATTCGAGGCTGTTCTGTTAGGCATTTTACTTAAATGTAGATCACTAAACACATACTTAGCTGAGCATGAAGCAGAAGCCTTTATTTCTCACAGGGAACAACTAGGTTTTAACTTAGATCTCCCTTGGACATTCTCTAGAAATATCCAAGGCACGAGCAGCACTTCACTGTGTGGTAATCTCACCGGTAACATGTTCCCATAGAATGTGTCTGGTCACTCATTCTATCACTCATCCTGTTAGACTGAGTCTATTTGCATGGCTGACAACTGTCTCTCCCCCCCCCACCCCCCCACAGGAGGACTCTGAAATTATATGTCCCTTGAGGGCAGACAGTTCTAAGCACCTCTATACTCTTAAAGGAATGTCTGAACATAGTCGGTAGTATTTGTGGACAAGCCAAAGTAGCCACAAGAAGAAGAAGAAGCCAGTGACTGGAACAAGGACACAAGTACAAGCCTCAAGAGTCCAGCTTCCCCACGGCAGACGCCAGACTAGTCAGCGCAACCTCATCACAGCATAATAGAGAGAAAGGCAGCAGATTTGGGTCTCTGCCAGACTTGTTTTATAGTGGATAAAATAAATGCTGGAAGTCTGTGGTAAGAATAAACTATTCTACTGAATCCATCATTATTAATAAAACATGGTATCACCCATGAAGAAAAAGCGACATCAACTATGCATCCTAAAATGCCCAGGAAGGAAAAATAATCATTTTCACTCTAATCTTCGACCTCCCTTTTCCTAAAGAAACCAGAATCACTTTCACACTAGAATTGACTAATTTGTCAATAGTCCCAACCTGTCTTTATCTTGCTGAGCTTCAGAATACATGATAAAAACGCATCAAGTGGAGAACATAAAGGCCATAATTCCTTGTCGCACAGCAGTGAACTACCACTGGCATCACTAATCAACAACTATAATTAAGCCTAATTATAAATGACGAGTATCTAATTTTAGAAGACTGTTGCTCTATAAACCCTAAACACAGAATTGGTATTACACTTAGCTACTTGAAATTTTTCCACATCTGGAAACATCCTTCGTGTGTTCTTGCCTCATGAACTGGCCTAGAAACAGTCCCATAATCAGAACACCCTCCTCAGGCTGATGGGGGTCTGGGGCAGCAATCCCCTGGTCTGAATTGAGCATCTCCAAAAGGCAACTTGCATGCTACCCACCCGAATCTCTTCTCATTGTACCTGAAACATCCTCCTTGAATTTCAGATTTTCTTTTAGTTGCTCCCCTGTGGTCCTGGTATGATTTTTGATGTGAATAATATCAGAACATGTGGTTAAGTTCAAGCCCCAACGGTTTAACAAAGACCTGAGCAAGGAGAAACCTTTAAACGGGAACAGAAGTGTCAGGAAAGAAGAAACAAGGGCACTACAGAATACACTCGAGTGCATGGAAGAGTGTGCAAGGCCCTTGTTTCCAGCTTTGGATCACCATCCTTTCTGGTTTGGTTGGGTTTCGAACAATTCCAAATAGAAATGAGAAGACCAAAGTACACGCATTCCAGAAGGGACTAGCTGATAATAGCTTAGCAACTAAAAGGGTTCATCAGAAATCAAAAGGAACACTCAAAGTCCTCTTAGCACCCGTAATAATCATAATACTGAGGAAGGGGGAAAAAGGAGGCAAAAATTGACCAAATAAGTATTGTAAATCTGGGAGTCAGACAACAGAACTATCTTTCCCAGGTATACATATGGGGATGAAACAGGAAGCAGAAACCATCGTGGCCATTCGGGATGTGACAGCCCAGGGAGGCCCCACTGAGCCTTCTGATAGTTAAGGTGCCATGCACAGGGGGAACTCTATGCTCCTTTTAGCTACAGAATAGGGGCAGGATATATCGGTGCGTGAATTGCCCTGACGATGTGATGGACCACACTCGGCACTTTGGTAAGTTGTGTAGCTATAATGGTGATAGTTACTGACTATGTAAGGCATGGTGCCCCCAAATCCCTGACCTCTAGAGATACTGGATGGCCAAGAGGGGCCGTCAACAAGTGGTATAGGGGGGAAATGTTTGCTCCTCTAGCCTTCTATTCTTTGAAAGGCCCTTCAGAGGAAACTCCAAATCCTTAAGGGGAGCTCAAAGATAGTACCTTTAGCAATTGAGAGACACTAATTCTTTCTTCCTGGAACATGGTTAGCCATTCCTGATAATCACAGGATGCTAAACATATGTCAAGTATAATGGCTCACAGGTATGGTCTTCCTATAGAGAGAAAAGCGACGCAGCAGGGACTTTGGGATTTACTCGGAGTTGACTTTGTCTCAGAGCAGCAGCAAGTATATCAGGTGGCCACGGTTTGATTCTGATGTCTCTGGTCAAGGCAGTCATCACACACCTGCCACTCCCACTGCCCTGCCCAGAGTCCCCCCAAAAGGGGTCGGTAATTCTCAATAGCCACCCACCTCCAGCCAGAGCTAATGATTAATCCAGGGATATGGGCCTTAGAAGGAACAGTGGCTTCAGGAGATCTGGTGTCTGGAACTGACACTGATGCTGACTAGCATGGGACTTTGTGCAAGTCAACTTTTCTATGCCTTGGTTTCCTCGCTGTAAATGAAAGTGTTAGGTCACCTGGGCCCTGGGATCTCCTCCACCTTTTATGACTCCATGATAATAATATCAATATTATCATAGTGATATTATTAGAAAGTTTAGCAGTAATAAATCCTCTAAACAGCACCATTTTATTATGTTTGCTTACTGTGCACCATGAACCTTACTAAGTGCCCTTCATACGTTATTTACTGAATCCTTGCAACAATATGTGGTGATATCTCCACTTTGCAAGTTAAAAAACAAAACAAAAGTAAGACTCAAAGACTTGGGTTTACAAAGGACTCTATTCTGCTTATACCTTGAGTCTTTTGAATCAAAAGGTGTGCTTTGTTTGAAAATTACACACCAATCCACAGTTGGCAACCCCCTCCAAAAAAGTCACATAAAAGCAAGTTAACAATAAACAAATAGTATTTTTATAACCATTCTATTTTGTTAACTGATGTCTTTGCTTTTTACTCTGCTTTTTAAACTTCCAAATCAAAGTGAGCAGATTCATTATTTTAAACACTGTGCGGCATGATGTTCTGGTAAGAAGCAAAGCAGCCTGAAGGAAACTAAGCAGTATCTGGGGCCCAGTGTCAGAAGTGCCTTAGCCAGGGCGACTCCACTGCAGACCCGTGGATGTTTTTCATCCACCTGTCATTTCCATCCAGTTTTGACACAAAAAGCTTGTCTAAATGAGAACTTTTTAGCTTTAATTTGGTTGCCACCTGCTGGCTAAAAGACAAAACCTTCCCCCTGCAACAAAAACTGCTTAGTAATCCAGGACAAATGTAGACAAATGAATGCTCTATCATTGGCCAAGCCAGTTTGGGTGACACCAGATTATCTAATAAAGGGGAAGCAAGCTCATGTCCAATGTGTCTACTGTATGCCAGGTGCCGTAGTAGTGAGGCAGGATAGTAAGATTAAGTAAATAACATATGAAGGGCACTTAGTAAGGTTCATGGTGCACAGTAAGCAAACATAATAAAATGGTACTGTTTAGAGGATTTATTACTGCTAAACTTCCGAAGAATATCACTATGATAATATTGATATTATTATCATGGAGTTATAAAAGGTGGAAGATAGTAAGAAGCTAGAAAAATACATTGGCAAGTAGAATGGGGAAACAGACAGATACGATTTACAGCCAGATACAGGAGGTCACCAGGGCTGAAAGCCCCAGGTGCCTAGCAACAGGCCAAATGGGTGCCAGTGCTCACCCCCAGGGTGACATTTCCTTCCCTGGCATATGGCTGGCCATGCAGTTGAGACACCCTGACCTTTCCTCCCTAGAGATGACATACAGGCCTCACGCGTATTTCAGCTCCAGGCCCAGAGAAGCAGCAAAACCAGGTGGACAACACCAGGACCAATCAATGGTGATCATGACCATGAAAGGATACACCTGAAAAAGCTGATGAATATTCATTCTATTGAGGTCCTTCCCTAAGACCGCCCCTAAACTCCCGGCCTTTAAAACCCTCAAGATGAAGGAGTCACTGCACTCCCAGCCATGCCTTTCCTTTTTCTGTCTTTTCCCCCCACAGAAGTGTATCTCCTAAACTCTAAGAGATGCCACAAGCCTTGCAAACAAAGGAGCAATGGGCAGTGGCAGCCCGTCTGGGGCTAACCCCCCAAACCTGTCTCCAAAGCACCCTCTGCTACTGCTTCTATCCTAAGCCCTCTCTTGTTTTACTGCCCCCAGCTTTATAAACATACTCTCAAAATCACCTGGACTTGAGCTGTGAAATCTTTCCTGCAACAAAGTCAAGGCCCACGCACTGCAGACCGGCCCGACGCAGACCTGCTCCTGGCCCAGTCCCTGTCGAGTGGCAGTAAGTGCTTCAGATACACTATCACATGTAGTCAGCCCCCAACCATGCCACTGATCTGAGTATCAACGCTACCATTTTAACTGGCTTCAGATTCCACATCTAAAAAGCGACAACAAATTCAAAACTAGCTCTCAGACATCAGCTCTTCTTCATCATCAACATATGCTCTCTCCGTTCTTCCATGACTCTTGCTTATCATGGTATGTCCAGATAATCTTACATTGTACAGAAAACACTGATGCGTTGAGGCTCAGCAGTGGAGTTACCACTCACTGCATAGTCATAGTCACAAAACCTTCATGAGATTTCATATTAAAGACAGACAAGCCAGAAAGTCACTTTGTAAATGTGTCAGAGAGAGCCATGGTGATTAGTGAAAGTAAGACAAAATGAAAACACTGTAGGAACCATCAGTAAAAGCGATTTCAGAAGATGAGGAACAAAAATAATGAATTTTAAATTATCATTTCAAACATTCAGGGTTTTTAGCAAAAAAAAAAAAATTAAAAAGAACCTTAGGTATTTTTCTGTGATCTATTTAGGAAATACCTGTGCACCCATCTCCCCATGGCCATCTGTGCTGAAGGCCGTGTTGCTCCTCCACGTCACGCAGCTCCTGGCCTCCAGAAGCCCTCTCTCTAGTGGCTGACATGACTGTAAAAGAAAGCACCAGTGCTAAGAGTCCCTTTCCCATCTGCTGGCTCATGTGTCCCAGAGAGGCACTGTCACTGAAAATAACAATGGCTCCTGTCTGAGTGTGCCAAACACTCTGGCAAGCAGTTTACATATATTCACTAAGTTCATCTTCATACAATGGTGTGAGATGACTGGCATCTTTAATCTCTTTTTTCTAGCCAAGAGTGAACAATTATATGAATCACGCAGATATCCTAAGTGATAGAATGGTGTTCAAACCCAGGCACTTTGCTCTATAGTTCATAGGTCTAGAGACTAGGCCGCGTACCCTTCAGAGAGTTCCAAAGCCTATCTCAGAGAATTACAGGGATATTGCACAGGTTAAAAAGAAACAAGGCAGATACTCACTTTATAAATCTGGCAGGAATAGACAACAATAATTACTCAAAATAAGGTAGAATGAAACTACTGTGAAACCCATCAATAAAAGCAATTTCAAACATTACGGTTTCAAAACAGAACAGGAACATAAAGGTCAGGTGACTTATCAGCCGTTGCACAATTAAGTGACCAGAAATGGCATTTTCTCTCCAACTATTTTGGTGCAGTTCTCAACTACTACCATCACCTTGCTTCTAAAAATAAGAATAATGATACAAGAAGCATGGAGGGTATCCATCCACGTCACCTGCGGTAGATAAGGTTGTTGGGAACAGAACCCGTAGTCGTGCTGATGATGAAGTGGGTAAATACTCCTCCTTACTGAGTAAAAAGAGAAGTGTTTCATCAGATTCCCCCAAATGAGGACCCAGAGGTGAACATTCGAGATGATGAAGCATCAAAGACATTTAAAGCAGGTTTATTCATAACAGGCATACGCTTGAGAACAGAAACAACCTAAGTGTCCATCAACAGGTAACAGCTTTAATTCCAAATTAACTTGTTTTACCATTATAGGATAATTTCAATGTTTTATTTCTCCTTGTGCTAGCTCTGTCAGCATATATTTTCTAGGAATTTATTTATTTCAACTAAATTTTCAAGTATATTTGTATAAAGTTTTTCATGGTATCCCTTTATCTTTGTAATGTCTTCAAAGTTTAAAGTTGTTATATTTTCTTTCTTTATTTTGGTTATTTGTGCCTTCTCTTTTCTTATCTTTGTCTTTCCAAGAGATTATCCATCTTATTTGTCTCTTCAAAGAATCTACTTTAGGATATATAATTGTTATTTATTGTACCTTCATTTTTAAAATTTTATTTATTTATTTTTAGAGAGAGGGGAAGGGAAGGAGAAAGAGTGGGAGAGAAACATCAGTTTGTGGTTGCCTCTCATGTGTCCCCTACTGGGGACCTGGCCTGCAACCCAGGCATGTGACCTGACCGGGAACCGAACCGGCAACCTTTTGCTTCACAGGCCCATGCTCAATTCACTGAGCTACACCAGCCAGGGCTGTACTTTCATTTTTCATGTCATTAATTTCTATTATCAATCTTAATTTTTCCTCTATGTTTGTAGACTAAATTTGCTAGTGCTTTTTCTCTTTTTCAGATTGAATTGCTTAGCTCATTAGTATGCAGACTTTCTTCTGTTCTAATGATGCATGTGAAGCTATATATTTCCTTCTACACAGGGCACAGGTTTAGCTGCATCTCACAAATAGTAGTATCCAGTATTTTTATATAATTCAGTGCAAAATATTATCTCCTCTTAGATGAGACCTGAGAATTACTTAGAAGTGTATTTATTTCCAACCATAAGGGATTTTCGTAGTTTGTTGTTGTTGCTCATTTCTAACTTAAGTAAATTGTGATCAGAGAACATACTCACTAGGATTTTCATCCTTTGAAATGTGTTGTGACTTGTCCTTGACCCAGTATGTACTCAATTTCAATAAATGTTTTGCATAAGCTGAAGAGCATGCATGTGCTGCAGTTGTCGGGCTCCATGCGTCTTGTTAAGTCAAGTTTTGCAAGTCATGCTGTTCAGATTTTATACATTATTGCTGGGTTTTGTTGTTTTTGTTGTTGTTTGTTTTTGTTTTTGTTTTTTATATTCGTGCTTGTTCTATTAGATACTTAAAGAGACATGTTAAAATCGCCCCTCCCCATAGTTCTCAATCTGTACATCTCTCCTCTACTGCTGTGAATTTTGCATGGCCCTGTCTTCGTATTGCAAACTGATGGGCTGGCATTCTGATCTTTACTTCAGCCTTCCACGAATGTTATTTGATAGAGTGACTGAGGCTTCGAAAGTTGGGTCAGAGGTTCTCAAACTTTGTGCCCTGAACCCCTTTCCCAGTCTAGTGAAATCTGTGGACATTGTCTTGAAATAATGTTTACAAATGTGTAAACTAATCGGGTAACCAATGAAATAAGTTCCTTTAATAAACAGTTGTTAAAATGTTTAAAAAAAAACAATTGTGACATTGTAACAATTGTCTTTTAACTAGTATATTAATAACATAACCTAATGATAGTTCTTATAACCTCCCTAATTTCAAACTAATGACAAGCACAAGTAGCTTTTCAAGATATTTGCAAGAATTGTTGTGTGGTATGAAAATCTCTGTGATATCTATTAGTGACAAAGTAACAGTATATTGCTAATACTACTGTGTTTTGCTGCCTACATTCTTTAAGAAAATGTCCAATTTCAGTGAGACATTAATAAAAATAAATTGAATTTTTTTTCTGTCCAAGTTCATAGGCACCCTGAATTCTACATGTTAAGGGATTCCTGTTCCTGGACCATATGCTAAGAACCTCTGCTTCAGGTCAACCTTCTAGAAAAGTGCTGTTAGTGTTCTCATCTCTAACTCAGTAACTTCTGTTTATTCAATTCTCATTCTTACATTTTCTTCTTTCCTTTCTCACTCTTGCCATTTCTCATTCTTCAGTTTAAAATAAAAGCAAAGTCATAATAACCCCCACCTCTTAAGTATCTTTTTCCCCAAACTTCACTATTTCTTTAAATGATACAATAATTTTCATAAGAAACATAACTGTTTCCTTCTCTCCATCCTTATAGCAATATATTTCTCTTATTACATTAATCATATTGGGTTTTGTATTATGAATATTGATATACTAGTCTTATTAATAGATTACCAAATTTGTATAAAGCTTTATTCATCTTTGTATGTCATGCATTATGCAAAAATAGTTCAATAAATATTTGTTAAAATTTCTAATTAACTTTGTATCTGGAAAACTTTATCTTCTAAGATTTTATTCATCTTTTCCCAATCAACTAAACAAATGAAAAAAATTGCCTGTGATATTTTCTTTCCATTGTCCTATTTATTTCTTGAACAATCTAACCCTAGATGAGATCCCAATTTTACTTATATTAGCCAAAACCTGGAAACCTTTCAAATGCCCACTTATAGAAATATGGACAGTTTCCGTATTTTCTCCCCACCCTTTCCCCTGACCCCTTCCAAACCCACATCCCTCCGGAAACTGTAATTGAACAACAATAAGATAATTTAAATTAAAAAAATTAAATCTTAAAACAAAAAAGATATATGGACAAGCTGTGGTATATTCAGATAGTCAATGATTTTTTTAAAAGTGTGTCTTGATACATGATGTAATGCAGGTGAATCTCAAAAGTATAATATTTTTAAAAACTAGATACCAAAAAGAAAGCCAGACACAAAAGTATTCATGCATTTTATTTTAAGTGAAGTTCGATAACAGACTATAATATTCTACCATGATAGAAATCAGAATAAGTGAGAAGTCAGGGCAGGATTTGACTAAAACCAGCACATGGGGACTTTCCGAGTTGACAGGTACAGGCTTTACCTTGATCTGGGTTGATGGTTGCACAGGTGTATACATTTGTATACATTCATCAAGCTGTGTACTTAATATGCTACAACTTGCCATTGGTAAGTTATGCCTCAAAAATTAAAGTGAACAGGAAAAATATCTGCAGCATTTAGAAAATCTACTAGGCACTAGTCCGCACACTGAAGCTGCAACAGTCAGCAAAACTCTGTGTGATAAAGAAGACAGAAACAAATGACATATTGTGATTGTAAATTTCTTTTGACCAGAGAAAAATATACAGCTAGTAATGTAATTTAAATGGCAACCTTTTAGAAGCACTCCTTGTTATCTTCTTATTTTTATTACAGCTTGATGTCTTTATTAGTATGTTTTCTTAATACACAGCGGTAAGTCAAAAGTATAGTAGTTCCAAATAAGCATAAAGAAGATTAATTATCTATAACTCCAACACAGAGAATATGTTTTTCTTATACTGGTTAAATAAATTATTTGTTCAACTATTGGGCTATGTCTGAGTTAATGAGGAGTTTCTAACCTAAATTCCATAATCCCTTTAATGTTGAGAATATTCCATTCTGATCAAATCATCTCTCATCAAAAACAAAAACAAGAAACTGAACTGAGAATATATTTTAATTACAGCTTATCACAATAAATAAAAGAAATAAGGATCTCTGCCATACTTACAAAGTAAATTTTGATCACATAAAAATACACTAAGTCAAACACAACGTGTTTGAAACTGAGGATCCTTAATTTAATCACTGGCTTTTGGAAATGTTCAATACCCGAGGAACCCATAAGTTTACAGAGAAGATGGGGTGTGCGGGTTCTAATGGGCCACCAGGCCTGCAGCCTCAGTATTTCCCCCGTGAGGACTTGGGGGAGGCCCGCTACTCTGCACTCAGTGTACATTAGGAACCAGGCCAGGCCATTTTTTTACCAGAGGAAAATCAGAACTCACCTAATAAAGCAAAGCTCTAAGAAGTCCTACCACAAAAAACTGAACACCTTGTTTTAATTGAATATTTCCCAAAATTTTTAGCTACCTTGGCCACCCTCCTCCCACTGCCAAGTAAGCACCTCAGACTAAGGCCACGTTTTAGAAACATCAGCATTATCAGCTCATCAGGCCCTTCAAGATGGTCCCCCTCAACGCTCTAAACCTCATCTCAACCTTCTTCCTCAGACACACGGGTCTGCCACCACAGCAAGCCCCTGTCACTCCCTACAGACGCCGAGTGGCTCACGAAGGCCATAGCTTTGTACGTGCTGTTTCCTTAGTATAAACAGTCAGCCCTCCTTTGGCCTTCCCAGCTGGTGGGCTCCTGCTCACCCTTCGTGTCAGAGTGAAACCTGCTCTGCTCTGCTCTGCCTGGCCAGGAAAGCCTGCGCAACCCCTCTGCTAGGCTTCCATGTTACAGTCTTGTTTTCCCCATTCTAGATATTTCTGTAGTGTATGATAATTGGTTATCTTCTTGTGTGACCCCCTACACACAGATCTAAGTGAGATTCCTCCATGGGTGGAAGGACTTCTTATTTTACTAAGGTAGGCTGACAGGAGATTCTTCACATAATTGGTTAAATAAATGAAAAATGAGTAGTAAATGGTGATAGAAGTCCAAATGAAGTAGCTGTTAGATTAATGTAGCTATATTCTTTTTTCATCAGCTAACTTGTGGTATAAGACTTCTTATCAAAAGTGTATTTCTGAATGACTCCAGGTCTCCCCATGTTTTCATCCAGGAGAAAAGCAAATGGACTTAATGCCACTGAATTGTATGCTTAAAATGGTTAAAGAAATAAACTTTAAATTATGCATATTTAAAAAGTTTTTAAAAAGCAAATAGAATCACAAAGTATATAGAAGTTTTTTTTTTCTGATCATTGGGAGGTGGTAGTGTTAGAGGGTAGACAATTCCTACATTTTAAAAAACATTTTCTTTGGGTAAACCAGCAATTTAAAATGTGCTGAGCTAAAAATTGAAAACAAGCTGGGGGGTGGGGGGAATGAAAGAAGTGAAACAGTTATAAAGCAAAGATACATGGTTTTATTATGAAATTAAAACACAAAGAGCTCCTTAATTAGAGAAAATAGAAAAGCATTACCTCTAGTGACATCCCCATTAGTACCACTTAAATTGCAAGGAACAGCTTACAGCTCACATGTGACTATAAAGTAAGTTAACTGGTTTTACAATAAAACACATTCTAATACCACATAAGAACTGTCTGTGAGAGAGATTTTTATGTGACTCATGAGCCCATTCCAAAAGATATCCCAGTATAGGGGTTTCCAGAGTACTTTTGATCTATGAGAAAAAACTTATAATAATAGATCCCCAAGGCATTCACTCCTCATAAAGTTTCTTCAAAGGGCACAATGTTTCTGGTTTGTTTTAGAATAATCTGTAGTAACTTTATAGGCAAACTGCTTCTTTATTCTAGAACCTTAATCAAAAGCTCTAGTATTTATAAGATATGAAGAAAAACCAACTCCATTTAAACGCGATTCAGTCACATGACATAAGTACAAAGATCAGACTGGTAAGTTTATTTTCGTCAGTCTCAAAGATAAAGCATTTTTGAAATTGGCTTCACTAAGATTTTCTGGGTTTCCCTTACAATTGAAATAAAATGTAACTATGATGAAAATGATCAATGAAGAAGAAATTAATATATAATAATCACATAAAATGTGCCTGGCCCCAAACAAAAGACACTCTACTAGAAAGTTACAGCATAGCAGGTAAAGAGCATTAACAACAACTTACTGAAACAAACAAAAATTTCTAGAACTTTCTCTGTTTATAACTTGTAGCTGTTGTTTTTCTTAATCAAATGTAAAAAAGATTTAAAAAAAAAAGAAGTACCATGCCTGATCTTCGTGATTTTGGCGGGAGACAATAAATTTAGCATTTTCTGTTGCATTGTTTTTATTAAAACTAAGACAAAAAATTTCTGTACTTTTTTTACGGGAAATGCTTTTATTCTTTTTTTTATTATTTTTGACACTATTGCAGATGTCATTTTAATCTTTAACTTGTGATCTGCTACAGAGTGCACTGAGTCAATGAATCTATTTTCCCCCTTATTTTTTATAAATAGATAATCCAGAGTGATAGATGAGCCAGGATGATAAATTGGAAGAAGCCAATGCAGCTAGGAGTAAGCGCATCCGAGTGGCCAGCAGCTCATTCCTTTGTCCCACTGAGCAGTTACTGAACATTTGAGCTCCACAGACACAAATAGAACATCATCAACACCTCTCATTTCTGTCGCCAGCTTCTGTCCCCTTTAAAGACTTAGACCAAAGAGGTAGTTTTTGCAGGTACCTTAATAAGTCCTGAGAAGTGTATAAAGTAAAATGTATTTATCAGTCCTGCACAACCTGTCATGCCCTTTTACTCATGGGGACATGTTTCCCCAGACGGCTCCAGTACTAGACGCCATTACATTGCTGCTATTTGATTGACTGTGAGGCCTAGTGTTTGGCTCTCGATGCCTTGGACTCAAACAGATCTTCCGTTCTGCTCACTGTGCATTTCCCTGCCTGGTCCCATGACCCTCTCTCTTCAGGTTCTGAACTTGGATTTCTGCCTATTGATTTCTTGGAGTTGACCATTTGCTTGCTAAGTCGCAGCTGATTGATCACCCGCAGCTTAGTTAATTTTCCCCAAACTTGACGTCTGACATACCAGATTTAGGATACTGCCCAGCCCATTTTCTCACTGACAATGGCACCCCTGGTGTTTCACTTGAATTGTAATTTCCAGACTAGATAATCCATAAAATATTGGGTCTGAAGTTATTTTTCAGTAATTCTCTAAGCTGTTTTGGGAGGTGGGAAAAGAGGCACCTCTGCATTGCCAGAGATTGCAACTTGATAATAAGGACTCTGGTGCAAGAAGAGACATATACCACGGGAAAGACTACATCTTGTTAGCAATTGTGAAACACGTGAGAGATCCCACAGATTCAACATCAAAAAAAGGTATATATCACCAACACATAGGAGAAACTGGGAACGGGTAACAGAGCATTGTATATTATTTAAAGAACTTTGTCTATTATTGAAAGTAGGTGCAGTCAGTAAAGGGAGTGGAAGTTTGGTCCTTCTCAACAAATCTTGTTTTCTTCATATGACCAGAAATTTGAAAGGATCTCTGGATAATGTCATATGGGGCGATGGTGGGGGAAGACACACAACAGCTTGTCTAGTCCGTGCCATGTTAGCAGAGAACAGACACGTTGGGAGGACAGAAGGTCTGACCCTTTGTAACCCTTTGTAAAACCCTTTGCAGAAGCAGAATGTTTGAAACTTGTGGGCTTCTGTCAAGGGTAGTGGACCTCTTTTTTCACCATCTGAGTTATATGTTTACCAAGAATGAGTATCCTATTTGAGTAGGTGAGACCTTTTTTTAAATTAAGTAGTTTACTTCCATATTATTTAAATTGATAAACTATGAGTTCACAACAGAACCATTTCCATGAAAACTAAGTTGAATGTCCTGAGGATATTTTATAAAAGCTGTTGAATTGGGTAAGAATAAAACAACTATAAAAAATTAGAGGGAAGTGTATAAAAATCTAGAATCCTCCACTCATGTCAAAAAAGGTTTTAAGCTTTAGTATTATAAGAGCCTTACTTCTTATAAAATAATATATCTCAAAATGAATTATGTCTATGTGACTCCATAAGATTATATGGGCATGAAGAAAGAAATAAAAAGGTTGTCAATACCTGTTACCTGTTTTTGTATTATTTTCCTTTGAATGCAGTTATGGGGGAAGAAATAAGGAAAAATAAGACTACATGTAGAAAACTGTTGCACAATAAATAATATCATATATAAAGAGAATCGGGAAAGACAGTCATTAAATGTTAATGGTTGCTATCTGGGAGCAATTTTACTTTCTCTCATACATTTCTTTGTATTTGAGTATTTTAAAGTGAGAATTACTTTACATAATCACATGAAAGATAAAACAATTTTGTATTCTTTTTTTACTGTTCATAAAAGAGAGAAGAAAAACTATGACACTAATGTTAAGGGAAAAAATAAATGACTGGACGTTGCATGAAGATGACCTTGGATCCTTGCTGACCCACCCTTGTGGGAAGACTGCTGTGGACCTCCTCGGGGATCCAGTTCCCAAAATCTAAAATTTCATTCTTCAGGGGACCAAGAGACCTGTTGCTTTAAACCACTTATACTCTGAGTTGGCAACACTTGGCCTTAGCTCCACACTTCTTTGTCCATCTTTAGCTGCACTGTTTTAATAGAAAATTTAACACTGGCTTTTATAAATCTATAGTCCATAGACCTACTTATAATCCAAGACAGCTTGCCTTCTGGTAGGTTGCCAGTATTGAACTCTGGGCCAGCGTTTTATTCAAGCAATGCCTGTTAGATGTTATAGTTTAGTTGTAAGAGCAATATATTAACCATTGGCTTCACAATAGACAGGAAGTATCTTACTGGAAGGTATTAATTGCAAGGGTGACAGGACTTTAAATTCCAATGATAATTACAAAGTATGTAAGTGCAATTATTTCTCACCAGGAAGAAAATACATTTAGTTATATACACCTTGTCTCCTGAAAATAATAATTATATTATTCAAACACTGTATACTTTATAACACACAAAATTAGAATTTGGGGTCTCATACTGTCAAAAATAAAAAAATATCCTAAGAAAGTCCTGATTTTTTAAAAAAAGTTTACTTAAAAGGAAAAAATATAATGTAAAACACACTCTAAAAGAAAGGTTATAATATTTCTTATAATGCAAACTAATACTTCAACAAGATCTGGGACCTGAGAGAAGAATCCTGCTCTTCTTACAGCTTTCCAGAAATCCCTTGGAGATCTTGATAAGCAATCACTCATGTATTCTTGAATATTTTTTTCTAATACATTTTTCCTTTTCAAATAAATCTAAATCTGTAGATTTGGTTCTGTTTTGCAGCAACAACAAAAGGCCACCCCGCCTCGTAGTCTATTCTTTCTTCTCCACTAGTCCAATCACTTATTAGACAGGTTAAATAGCAGTTGCCATTTACACACATCAGGCACTTTCCCTGATGTTAACTCACGTGTAGGAGAATCCTGGCTCACATAAGTTACTGAACTTGTCTATGTTTCTGTACAGATATGAAAGGTAAAACTAGATAGAATTCAGACCCATCTGAAACCCCCTGCATTCTAGGTGAGAACCGGTACAAAGTCTACAGCAGGGACATGAGTCCTCCCACCCTCCATTTTTGCTAACCACTCACTAAATGAAAATCTGCCTTAGGAGCAGACCGTGTAAGACAAGGTTTCCTTTGCAAAGCTCCTGTCATACTGGTTGTGATCCAGAACTCTTTGTCTCCAAATTTTCCCAGGATGATTTAAGAAAGAAAAATAGAGTATTCTTGGGCTACCACAGACTGACACAATTTTCCAGGTCCACAGCGAACTAACTTCCATCCACACTTAGTTAAAAGGATCAGGACTGAGAAGAAACCTTCCTGAAGTGGCGTTTCACTGGATACCAGACCATAACCGACACTGTTGCATGAAAAGGCTCCCAGCAGTGAAAATCGGAGTGCGTCTCAGCGCTGTGCCACCTTTGGCTTAAGCGAGAGTCCTGACAGACAGTGACCCAGCCTGTCTCACTTCATGGCTCTCCTCATCCTACCTTAATAATTCATTTGGTTTTACTTTAATTCCCTCGCAAACATACAGACCACACAAATGTATCACTAGAAGTTGTTATTACTGTATCTAATGTTAAATATTAATGTCAAGGGCTTATGTTCTAAGCCCATCAAAAATACAATTATTCTTCTCTGGGAAGAAAATACAGTTAATTACACACACCTTTTCTCCTAAAACTAATAATTAGGTTATTCATATCTTGTACACTCTGTAATGCACAAAACCAGAACTTTGAATCTCATGGTGTCAAAAATAGAAGCCAACCACAGAAGTCAACTAATTTGGCAGAATTCCATAGGTTGAAAATTACCTGCTTTCCATTCTTCTCTTATCTCATTACTGAAAAGATGGGCAATGTGGTGTGGAGGAAGAATTCCTCCACTGAACTTGGGCATCAGAAGTCCTGGGTTCTAGTTCTGGCTCTAACACTAACATGCCACGTGACCACGGGCAAGGACCTTCACTCCTTTGGCCTTAGTTTCTTTATACGTAAAAGAGAAGAAGGATGAACACATAACTTTTAAGACTTCATCCAGTCTAGTCCCCTCCAATTAGAGTTTCCACCTTGGAGCCCACTGACCCAGCCTATGACAATGCTTCCCTACATCAAACTTTTACTTGGACTAAGTGTGAATTTTTGTGACCATTGTCCAGCTCCCCCATTAGAAGAAAAGATCACTCCATCATAACACTGACCAAATGTCCACTCTAATTTCTCCCTGTTTTGTTAAGATATAACTGATTTATCATGTTAAAGTATACAACATAATAATTTGATATACATATATATTGCAAAATGATTACCACAATAAGTTCAGTTAACATCCATCACCTTATGTAGTTACCGTTTTTTTCTAGTGATGAGAACTCTTAATATCCACTCTGTTAGCAATTTTCAAATACACAGTGCAGTGCTAATTGCAGTCACGATTCTGTACACATTCTATCCCCAGAATTTATCTTACACCTGGAAGTGTGTACCTTTGATCACCTTCACCCCACCCCACCCCATTCCCCAGCAACCACCAATCTGTTCTGTTTTTATGAGTTTCATTTTTATTTTAATTTCCCATAGAACTGAGACCGTACAAGGGCAATAAAGAAACAGA
Source organism: Sturnira hondurensis (assembly GCF_014824575.4). Classification (NCBI taxonomy): domain Eukaryota; kingdom Metazoa; phylum Chordata; class Mammalia; order Chiroptera; family Phyllostomidae; genus Sturnira; species Sturnira hondurensis. Next base: position 8,406,164 of record NW_028077105.1, on the reverse strand, counting down.
ACCGAGGAAGGAGGAGAGATGAAGTACTGCCCACTTGGTGCGAAAGGAAATTTGTGGGTATTTGATGTCGTTGACAAAGGATGTTAATAGACTGTTTAGAATTGCAAATGAGGTTAGATATTAAGCAGATGACAGTTCACAACAATTAACAAGAATACAAATCTAAGCATACCAAATCACATCAGAAACTTCCTTTGGCTATTTTAGGCACACTAGCAAGTAGAAGATTCACTTGCACTGCTTACCCTATTCTTGTGCCTCTGAAGGGGAAGGAGGGCAGGGGGGGAGAGTGTTAGTCATCGGCAGTTAATTACTCAATGAATTTTCTAAGCCATGATCATCTTTCCTTTTGAGCTTTCATCTAAGTACCTGTAAGAACTTCCAAATATTAATTACTACAACACTGTCCTCAAATAATGTGTGGCTGTGATTAAAATTACATGCCCTACTTTTGAATACTCTCTTCAGGTGTGGAGCCTAAAAAAATCCTAGAAGGTTAGAGCTTGAACAGCCGTTAGAGCTCACCGGGCCCCACCCTCACATTTTACAGACGAGGTTTGGAGACTCGGAGACACGCTAGATATTAGTCATGAAGCAGACTCAGCCACGTGACAAACCACATCCTGTTCTCCAAGGTCTCACTTCAGCTTGTGCCAAAATAACGTATTTCACAATAATCTTTTGCCCATTCATCTCCTAGGTTACTAAAATGTTAACTTATAGACAACTGTCTTAGACACAAGGCCAGTATGTAAATGGGAGTGCCTGCGGCCATGTGATGGATGATCTGGGGCCTCAACAAAACATTTTTCCCTTCCTGAAATTCTCAGTACTTGTGTTATCCTCTCAAAATTAGGGTCACCCAAACTGGGTTATTCATCTTTACAAGATGAGTTGCATGCCATTTGGGTCACATGAGTGGAATGAGATGGATGGAGTGTGTTCAACTTTGAGGCAGCAGCCCCTCAACATCAGAAAGTCCACATTCTGTAGCTATTTGCACTGGAACTTGGGTTTCAGCATATGTGACCTGTAAAAGATCACAGTAACTGGTGACACTGCTGCATTTTTTAAGTGGCCTATAGGGCCCAAGTTTCCCTGGGAGACAGTGGACCCCTTCGGTGGGAGGTAAGGACACAGAAGTATGGGCGAGAAAGGAGGAGAACATTGAGGGGAAAGCTAAAGAATATTTCAAGTAACTCACACTATGTCATGGGTCTGGCCCTCAAATGCCACACTCTCTCAAGGGGAGGCCATATGTGACTTAGTTCAAAGTTGGGCATTGAGAACCGGAGAGACCTGGCTCCTCCACTTGGTAGTCATCAGACCCTGGGCTTTTCCCCTTTACCTCCTGAAGCCTCAGGTTTCTCATCCATAAAGTGGGGCTAGTAGTAGAAACCTCCTTCTCACAGAACTGTTGGGAAATTAAATAAGATCATACAAATAAACAGCAGCAAATGTTAGGCGTATAGTTAGTAGTCAATAAATTAACTCTTAAACTTGCTTTAAAACAAGTGGTCCATCTTTACTACATGTATTTAGCTCTTAATAGTTTTTGTAGCTGTGAAGCAGAGACGCTCATGAGGCTTTTTCCCCTAACGATGCTATTTTTCTTCTCTACTGGAAAGCTGTTTTTAAGAATTAACATAGGCTAGGCCCTGTCCTGGCTGGATAGCTCACTTGGTTAGAGCATCGTCCTGATATGCCAAGGTTGCAAGATCAGTCCCCCATCAGGGCACATTTAAGAATTAATAATGAATGAATAAATAACTGAACAACTCTTTGTTTCTCTCATTCCCTTCACCCTCCACTCTCTCTAAAATCAATAAATAAAAAATAAAATAAAAATACTTTTTTAAAAGTATTTTTTAACTTTATTTATTTATCTTTAGAAGGACAGGGAAGGAGAGAGGGAGAGAAATATCAATGTATGGTTGCTTCTCGTGGCGTGTGTCCTCTGCTGGGAACTAGCACCTGCTAGGAACTGACCTGCAACCCAGGCATGTGCCCTAACTGGGAATTGAACCACGATCTTTCGGTTCGCAGGCCCGCACTCAATCCACTGAGCTACACCAGTCGGGGCTAAAANTGAACAACAACTCTTTGTTTCTCCCATTCCCTTCACCCTCCACTCTCTCTAAAATCAATAAATAAAAAATAAAATAAAAATACTTTTTTAAAAGTATTTTTTAACTTTATTTATTTATCTTTAGAAGGACAGGGAAGGAGAGAGGGAGAGAAATATCAATGTATGGTTGCTTCTCATGGCGTGTGTCCCCTGCTGGGAACTAGCATCTACTAGGAACTGACCTGCAACCCAGGCATGTGCCCTGACTGGGAATTGAACCGCGATCTTTCGGTTCGCAGGCCCGCGCTCAATCCACGGAGCTACACCAGTCGGGGCTAAAATAAAAATACTTTTTAAAAAAGCACTCACATAGACTAATGTGTCCCCTTCATTTTTTTTTTTTTAATTTGAAGGCATAGGGCTTAAACTAGCCCTTCTGTCTAGCTTTTTTTTTTTTATGATTTCTCTAGAGACATTCAGAAAATGAGGCAAAATTGTATTGACTTGGGTTGAATGCAGGGGTGTCCAAATATGTTGGTGTCTCTGGGCCACACTGGAAGAAGACTTGTCATGCACCACACATTAAATACACAAAAACTATCAAAAACAAAAACATCTCAGTATTTTAAGTAAATTTATGATTTTTGTGTCGGGCTACATTCACAGCCATCCTGGGCTACACGCATGCGCAGTCTGCAGGGCGTGGGTTGGACACCCCTTGCTAGAGCATCTAATCTGAATACTTCATTCTCTGCCTCAGTCCTTGCAGTTTCTTTCCTTTGTTTCTCTTCCTCTTCTATTCTGTCTCACTGGGCTCTACAACTCCTCAAAGAAAGCACAGATGATTAAAAGAGAAATGAAAAAATATCAGTAATAGTTGAAAATATAAATAAATTGAGTTAATAGAACCCAAGGTCTGGAAGTTTCATGACCTAAAAAAAAAGATCTTTGGAGGATAAATATGTGTCCTTTTTGGTTATTTTCTTTGTGCCCTGCGTAAATGTCACAAGCCCTGCATTCCTGGTAACATATATTTTAATTCCAAAAAAGCATAGAAATTAATTTTATAGAGTTTATGGTGCTCCTTGACTATATCACATTTTCATATTTTTGGTTTAATTTTGCTACAACAAGGACAGAGTTAACTGAATAGAAATGACGCCAGGAGACCCATTCGGTTAATCTGTAAAAATAAAGGACCTGGCTTTCTACTTAGATTTATCAAGCTTGTACTCCAAGTCGGAGATAATGCAGAGGTTTATATTGGCAACATATCAGGTCAGGTGTTCCTTGCATTAGTGATCAGAGGCCTGAATCATTAAGGATTCATTTCAGGAGATAAATTCTACCGCAAACTGAAGGAAGAGGTTGCTTGTCTCCCACCTCTTTTGTTCTCACACGCCACCTAGTGCTTCTTTAAGGGAATATTTAGCTAAATTCACTCCTGGCTGGGAAAAGGCACTCCTTAGTTAGGAAAAAGAACATCTAGTCAAAGCCCAGCCCTCATTTTTTGTATGAAGTGACTCGCTGCTTTCTGGAGGTAAAACACAGATAACTTCTGACAGGCATGGAATTCAATTTTAATTTGGGATAGTGAAAGGCATCCCCACAAGGTCCTATTGACTTACTTTTTTTACTGTTCCTAGTCATCACTTATTAACAGGGTCAGTAGCACAGAACTGACATATACACAATGTGCATTATAGAAACGGATAATGCGGTGGCTTTGGAGTGAGGCAAATGACTGTGATTTGGAGAAAGTTATACACTTCACTCAGCTTCAGCTCCATCATCTGTAAAACGGGAACCGTCATATCGCCACATCTATCTCAGAAGGTTGTTACGGAGGAGAGAGAAAGAATATATGAAATCCCTAGTAGAGTTTACAATCCACGGAAGCCATGGATTAACGGCAGCCAGTTTTAATATTGTCTTAGTAGCCCTATAAAATGGTGTTCTCAGTAGCCAATAATCAGTTGGATCGACACCCATCCGGGCAAATCAAATTCAGATTTGTATAAAAACTGGAGCATCCTCTTCTCTACTAGCAGTCCTCCCGTGGAGCAGGTGATGCGGTGTGATACATCAGAGTTGCGGCTCTAACGCTGACAGGTGGCGCTCAGACCCAGCTTCTCCACTCATCAGCCAAGGCACCTCTGACTTCCCAACTGACTTTCTGTGGTAAAGCTGCAACATCTGTCACCAAGGACTAATGGTAATACCTATCTCACTGGTTCCTTGGATATAAGTGTGTGGATATACGTACCTGGCACGTAGCAAGTTATATAAATGAAAAAAGTCATTTACTTGGCCCAAGTACTGATAAAATGGTTATAGAACTACTGATATTTAACTAAACCTAAGTTTTCAGGGAAAAGATTGCTATCATAAAGGCACGGATTTCCTTAATCAGAAATAACCAGGAAAACGTCTATATTCTAGGCGTTTCTGACATACATTGTTTACAAATGTCATCTTCTCGAAAGATCGTTCTGACAGCAATATTTCTGTTGTAGTCTCAACAACAATAATAACCTTCCCTGATTTCTCTCTCTATGGCCCATACTGGGCTGCGCACTTGGGCTTATTATGTGGCCAAATCCCTAGGACAGTGTTTGATGAGGAGGCCATTGTCCAGACTGTGCGCATGAGGACCTGAGCCCTTAGAGAAATTAAGTGACTTACCTACATCCATGGAGCTTGTATGTATGAAAATAAATAAATAACCAGGATCCCAATCCAGGAATGCTTGTAATCACTGTGTAAACTAGCCTCTCCACTTATGAAAAATGGTCTTGTAAATACTTCAAAGTGAAGTAATCCCCAGATCCTAAACAAAATTGCTTAACTTCTCTGTTTTCCTTAGATATATAATGAAAGTGATTGAATTAATGGTCCAAGATGCTGAAAACTCTAGATTTGAAAACAAATATTGTTACTTTATGAATCTGATTTATAAATCTGTAAATATATTTATTTAAAATTTAAAAATACGTTTCCTCATGATTTTTTGGTTGGATTCTCTAATAGATGTTCTAAAAATGATAATTCATCTAGATCAGTGTAAGAGAAGGTTAGATAAAAAACATAAAGATATCCATTCTTATGTGCATAGCATATTCACTCTGCATTTGGTTATTTTAATGATGTCTACATTTATACACTTAGGTAATTATTATTATTATTGTTATCCCAGGGGCTAATATCTCAATCAAAATATACAATGTATTAAATCTATAACAAATCATGCAATATTATAAAACTTGCTTATTGATTAGTTCCACGTATTCTTTTCTTATTCCATAATATATAAATATGTAATGTGAAAGCCTCTTTTTTAACTCATTAGCCAGTCCCAAATTCTTTATTTCAGTAAACATCAAACAAGAGGAAATCTGCTACAAATCCACCTGAATGTCGGCAGAAGAAACATCACCTGCTGCATTTTGTTTTTATTTTCCTGAAGCCAAACACGTTTATAATGAAAAGGAAGACAGCAATGTTAGTGCAGCCTTATATTCATTAGTCCTCCATTAACACACGTCCAACAGCTGGAAAGGGGCTACTTGCTCTTAGAGAACTGATGTGACAGGCAGATCTAAACCGAGTCCAAGCCCTCATAAATCATCCTGTCCAGCCAAGCGTGCTCAGTGGCCTGGCCAAGAATGAATTTGGTAGTGGTTTCTACCAAGGAAACTGAGCCCTTTGGCATGCTACTATCATAATTACACGTGGGAGGAAGGGAGAGGACGTCCCTACATCTTCGACCACCTATTGCAATGCCACAGTTTTTCACATAACACAAGCTGCGTTCTCTCCATGGCACTCATAACTCTGCCATGTTTATTAACTGTCTCTCTTTCCTCAGCAAAACCTAGGTTCTGTGTCATCAGGAGTCAAGTATGTCTTGTTCTGAAAACTCTTCTTTGACAAGGACAGACAGTGGTGGTTTGCTGCTGCGCTGTTAGTGGCCTTCTCCTGACCTCTGAGATGCTTGCCCTTGAACGACACAGGTTCCCTTCAGGGACAGGAGACCTTTGAGGATGGCTCCCTCTCTCCTCTTGAAACTGCTTTCTTAGGTGTCTTCATAGACTAGACCCTCTCATTCAACAACATGGACTTTGTATATCTCCATCATGTCTGGAGTTACAAGGTACTTTATGTACTGAGGTTCCTATAAGCATCTTCATCTTTCACTGAGATGCATATAAGCTTCCCCATTCTGCCCCATGATGTCCATAAGATGTACTCCCACACTGAAACCTCTCTTTCTAAATGAAAGCCCAGGAATCCTTTACAGCTGTGAGGGATGGACCAGCCTGCATGCACAGCGCCCTTCAGCACCTTGTGTTCTACCCCTACCTCATCTCCCACCCCTGCCCCATGCCCCCAATCCTTAGCAGTTCTGGCAAGGCCCACATCCAAACTACACATGAAGGCACTAAGCTAACCATCAGGTCTTTTCATACTCCATTTCCCTCTGATTACTTCCACTTGGAAGTAGATCTCATTGTGTTGCCAGACCTGAGAAGAGGCCCGCAGTGAGAGTGGCCTGGTGCTTCCGCTGTAGCGCGGCTGTAAGGCCAGCCTTCCCCTCCTGCTTAGAGAGGTGATGAACGTGAGCCTTACGGAGTAGCATGCCCCTCCCAGTGTGGGCAGAAGCAACTGGACAAATGGTAGCAGCCCTGTTGGTACCGCAAAATATTATCCAGGACTTGGGAGTGTGGGACCAATTCGTAGTCTCAATATTTTCACTTCCTCCTAAAGTTTACTTGAGGTTACCTGAAATAGGCCTTTTTCCTGACAACTTAGATAAACCAGAAACCTACAGCCACTGCTGGGTACTGACCCGCAGGCCTCACGGAGCTTTGTCGAAGATCGCATCTGTGCACGGGCACGCAAGTGCGTCAGGAGATTTAAGTATACAGATTCCTGACCTTTAGTCCCAAAAAATTTGACTCAGGAAGATTAAAGTGGGGCCAGAGAATCTGTATTCTTTAAAAGTTCATTCACTATTGCCACTTTGCCCGGACCACTCAACCGCCCGCATCAGTGTGTCTGAAGCACAGTCGTTTTGGGAATCCACTGATGTCAGTGACATTCCTATGAGCAAAGCAGAAAGAAACAGGAAGTACTTTGTTTTGGTCTCAAAACAAGCAGAGCCCTGAGCTATGCCCATGACACCGGGCCTACCCATGTATAAAGGAGGAATCTAGAACGTTCTCCACTGAGATATGAAGTTCAAACAGGCAAAAGTGATAAGCTAATACAAAATTATTGTCAATAGTAGTCCCCATTTTAATCAATTGTTCTAGTTGAATCACTAGTCCTTGCATTTCCAATGAGTGTACTTAAAATAGTAACAATCATAGGATAATGAATTACTATTCTCCATTATGTTGGGGGTTTCCTGGGTGCTATTGCCTTCTAGAAGCTATAAAAATAAATCCTCAGGAATAAAAGCTTCTCTTTGTAGAGCTGACTGGGGCGCAGCAAGTGATATCTATAGATTCATGAAAGGGAAAGAATAACAACTCTTCATTNCACTGAGAAATGAAGTTCAAACAGGCAAAAGTGATAAGCTAATACAAAATTATTGTCAATAGTAGTCCCCATTTTAATCAATTGTTCTAGTTGAATCACTAGTCCTTGCATTTCCAATGAGTGTACTTAAAATAGTAACAATCATAGGATAATGAATTACTATTCTCCATTATGTTGGGAGTTTCCTGGGTGCTATTGCCTTCTAGAAGCTATAAAAATAAATCCTCAGGAATAAAAGCTTCTCTTTGTAGAGCTGACTGGGGCGCAGCAAGTGATATCTATGGATTCATGAAAGGGAAAGAATAACAACTCTTCATTTCTGCTTAACCCACAATAACTTCTAAATATCCTTCCTAATCTCTTAATGAAATGTAGAAAAAGAAGTTAAAATTTTTTTACTCGAGACAGCCAGCTTGAAACTTGAATTAATCCAAATGCACTTAAAAATGAGCCTTTTCATGCTTGAGAACATTATGCTGGTTAAGCTAGTTGTGAAACTCATATTCTGACACTGCATGTTAGTAATCTTCATGATTCTGTAAGATACAATTCTATAGCTGAAGAAGTTGGTGGTTATTTTGTTATATGGATTTGGGGATCTATAAACCCAAATCTTCATATTGATTCCTATCCTTTTAAAGCCAATGAGTTGGTGTTTGGTTTGGTTTGGTTGCTGTTTTTTTAAATGTGCAGACCAAAAGCATGACCAAAATGCTTGGTCTTTATAAACATAGTGCTTAAGGGCTCTTTGTATGGCCCACGATTGTCGAGGTTACTACATTAGCTGCCAATGTACCAAAGATTTGGTTGTCTACACTTGCTGTGTGCGTGGTTGTTTTTCCTAATTTGTATTCTGACATAATACTGAGCTTCAGAACATTGCAAAATGAACACAGCTATATGGTATGCTGAAATGATGATGGAGGAGAAGCAGATCTCTACACAGAAGTTCAGCCAGAGCAACGGGGCTTTATATTGTTTTTAAAAAGCATTTACCCAGATGTTGAGGGATGTTTTCTCCCTGCACACATAGGAGGAAGAGCCAGGAATGAAAACCTCTCTCGTGCCATTTCTAGCTACTTTAGAAGGCACTTGTACATTTAAACTTGCTACCATAAAACTATGAATGTGTGATGAAATGTGAGATGTACCCTTCCCTTCAAAATTAAACCTCACTCACTTTCAGAAAAAGTGGAAAGGGATATTATCAAGTATCGAATTACAATGAATCTTACATTAGTGAAAAAACTAAACTTACAAACTAACACTTATCAAAGTACATTTACTAAGGAACATAAGAATTTTGCTAAATTGAATACAATATACTTTTTGGACTACAGTTTTATTAAAGTCCACTGATAACTAAATGTAATGTACATACAGTAAACAGCATTTCAGTTCACAGTTTTTCTTCAAACTGAAGATGTAATGAAATCTACATCTAATTGGTACTTCAAATGTATTAGTCACAACATATTATGTACATCTCAACCAGTGATGCCCATATGATAGTTCTAGAAAGCATGCTAATTAAATGTAAGTGTCCTTCAGAATCACTCTTTTAAAAATACAGCACGACCTTGGGGACTCTGATCTGGTAAGTCCGGGGTGGGGTCCAAGCATATTTTATTTTAGAAACAAAAAAATTTAGAACTCCAATTTTGCTGTAAACCTTAGGTGGTTCTGGGACAGCTAAGGCTTAGAGCCACTGTTTTCAATAAATGGTTCTCAAAACGTGCTCCCCAGACCAGCAGCATCAGCAACATCTGGGAACTTGTTTGAAATGCAGCTTCCAGATCCCCATCCAGACCTCTCGAATTAGAACCGTCCTGGGAGACAGACAGCACTCTGCAGTTCAACGAGCCCCCAGGTCATTCTGCTTCATGTTACTTCGAGGACAGCTATTTTAGTCCTAAAATAAATTAGGTCCCAATCATTGTCTTGTAATTACTAAAACAAAGCAACCAGACCTTTCACCAGATCATCTTTTATAATTTCTACATTCTACACACAAATCAAAATGAATCTCAGAAATGTATTTCTCTACAAAAGGATATAATGGCTGCTGCTGTAGAAAAGTTCCTAGGCGTGATCACTTCGACCACTTTGATCTCGGCCTCCAGCTCCTTTCCTGGGCTAGAGCAGAAATCAGCAAACTTTTGCTGTAAAGGCCCAGATGTCTGTGTCTTCAGCCCTGCAGCTCCTGTGGTCTCTGTCACAAACACTTCACTCTGTCATTCACAATACATGAATGAATGGGTGTGTCTGTATTCCAATAAAACTTTATTGACAAAAATAGGTGTCAGATGAGATTTGGCCAGAGGGTTAAATTTGCTCACGCTTGAGTTTAAGAAATGGTGGCAGACTAGTTGGGAAGAAAACAAAGTGAAACATCATCTCTCACCCATAAATGCACACTTCCATTCAATATGGAAGCTGCTTCCAGGTGAAGAAGAACAAACTATAAGGAAAAGAAGAGAAAGAGAAAGCATTGTGTCTCATTTACTCATTTATCACTTTTTCACATAGTAAATACTAAGTAGGTCTCTACTATGTGCTTGGAACCAAACATTAAAGCCCTACCCCCACAAATCCAAGTTCAACAGGAAAAAAATAAACAAAAAATCAGAAATAAATAAACATTGTGCTGTGCTACACCCAGACAATAGAACATTATTCAGCGTTAGCAAGAATGAGTTAATAAGTCATGAAAAGAAAATGGGAATACAAATGCTTATTAGAAAATGAGTGAAGCCAATCTGAAAAGGCCACATACTGTATAATTCTAAGTATCTGACATTCTGGAAAAGACTAAACTATGGAGACATAAAAAATGTAAGTGGTTGTCAGGGGCTGGGGAGAGAGAAGGGTGAATCAGAAAAGCATGGAGGATTTTTAAAGCAATGATAACCGTGTGTATGATTCTATAATCGTGGATACATGCATAATACATTTGTCCAACCCCACAGAGGGTACACCACCAAGAGTGAACCCTCATGTTAACCCTGGACTCCGGGTGATCACGATGTATCAGTGCAGGTTCATCAGCTGTAACAAATGCACCACTCTGGTGGGACATGTTGATGATAGGGGGGCTAGGCATATGCGCGGGCAGGGGGTCCATGAGAAATGTCTGTACCTTTCTCTCAGTTTTGCTGTAAACCTAAAAATTCTTAAAAAAAAATAAAGTCCACTTTAAAAATAAAAACAATTTTTCTTCATGCAGAGAATGAGAACAGAGCTCTGCCAGGACTACCATTTGAGGGATCTTAGAACGTAAAAATAATGCCAGTGAGATAACTGGTTCTGTATTAGTGTCCCAATCATGATGGTTGTATTCCAGTAAGTCGTACTCTCTGCCCATCAATTGACAGACCTCAGTTCATGATATCAGGATTAAGGGAACTAATTGCCTAAGTGAGCCCATGAGGCTGAAGAAAGAAGCCTGATCCAAAGAAGGACCAAAATCCATAATAATAGTAATAAATATCCCCAAATGGCAGCCTGCTTTTATCCTGTCATAGTCTCTCTCTTTGTAGGTGTCTTGTCATTAGACTGTCATATATTCATGGAACACAAGTCCTTATTTTATTCATCCCAGTACCTCCCAGAACTAATACAGGATCTGGCACATAGAAGGCACAACATAAATATTGTATAATAACATGAATTAATAAATTACCACTGATTGGCTTCCAAAAACAAAAAAGAAACAATGCTTTAATACTGATCAAATTACTCCAGGAATGTAAAAGGGATGCCTGGTGAGCTCTGAAAAAGCTGATGTTAGGGCTGGCTCTCCAGGGATGAATAGGATCATGAAATTTTGGGAAGGAGGAGAAAGATATTCCAGGTAGAGAAAACAGCAGGTGCTGAGGTATAAAGCTCAGAATTTAACACACTGAAGAAATAATGATGAGATCAATATAGCTAGACCAAGGGGTAAAATGGTGGGAAAGGAGAGAAGATAAACTTAGAAAATGCAGGGAAATTGTAAGTCTCAGAAGTTCAGAGCTTATCTGGATATGTGGTACTGTATTGTATAATTTGGAGACTGTCATCATCAAATACTTAAAAAAAGAAAAAAGGGGGAAAAAGGATACAATAGATCACTCTCGCCGTAACACAGAGGATCAAATAGGGAAATGTTGCAGGAGAAGCTTGACAGACCCAGTTAGAGATGGAAGACATTTATTGAACCAAAGTAGTGTTCGGTAGAATGGATGGGAGGAAAAGATTGGGGAGGCTCTTCTGAACTTGCATAGATGTTCTTTCCTAACAGATGAAGTGAGTGAAAAAGGATTCTCCCCTTTCTCAGTCAGGAGACTTTAGAACAAGTAAAATTCTTACCTAAGTCAAGAAAGACAATGGGAGAACCAAGCTTAGAAGACAAAGATAAATCCCATTCTGCTGAATTTCAGGTATTTGGGAAAAGATCAAGTGTAATCTCAAATGTCTCCTTCATAGAGTAACTTATATAAGACCATTCTGAAGGCTTGAAAGCACAAGGCAAACAAACTACTAATATTTTAACAATAAACAAGATAGGGCACACTTGTAAAATGTATTGCATTTTTAAACCAGAAGAAGAGGTGCAAAGGGCACATTCTCGGAAAGCCGCAGGAGACTACTGCAAGATTACTCCCTTTCATGTTTCAGGAATCCCAGCCTGGAGGAAGTCCAGTGCTCTTTACTTGCTGGTAAGTACTTCTGAAAGGTGAAGGGTCTATGAGCAAAAACCTAGAAAACATATTAATGTTTGGTGCTCATCGCCCATTACCAAACTTGGTCCACTACTGGCCAGGGCAGACCTCCCAAGTGCAGCCTCTTACCAGGTTGCTTCTAGTGGAAAGATTCCAAAAATGGCATGGGGGTTCAGTAGGAAAGCCTTTGCAAAGTCTTTACAAAAGCAGGGATGGTGAACAATACAATTTACAGATATAGTCAGAGGTCAAATTCAGTCTTCCCAGTCCCATGGAATGTAGAGGTACCAAGTTGAGACGGGAGAGGCGATAGTAAATAGAGGGAGCATACACCACACATCGCAGTGCCCCAGCACCTGGTCTACAGTAAAGTAGTTAGTGAACAAATGTGGAAAGTGACTCGATGGCACATGAATTTATTTTTTTCCATCCAGACTTAGAGCAGACTGTTCTCTAGTTTATTTAAGCCAAAAGCAATGTTTTATCAGAATATCCAAAATAAACCAGTTTCCTAAAAATAATATACTGGCTTCAGCCTGGCTGGTGTGGATCAGTGGATTGAGCGTTGGCCTGTGAACCAAAGGGTCACTGGTTTGATTCCCAGTCAGGGCACTTGCCTGGGTTGCAGGCCTGGTCTCCAGTTGGGAGCATGGGAGAGGCAACCACACATTGATGTTTCTTTCCCTCTCTTTCTCCCTCCCTTCTCCTCTCTCTAAAAATAAATAAATAAAATCTTAAGAAATAAAAATAATATATTGGCTTCATAAAGAGTTCACAGGATACAGAAAATATCCTATGTAAAATTAAGTGGTAAGATGATAAGATATTTCATTTGGGGGTGGCGGGTCCCAGAGTTCTCTAGGTTTTCTGTAGGGCAGATACCAAAAACATTACAGTGATTAAGTTCCAGTGATAGGATTATGATTTACTATTTGGGGGGACATTCCATGTATTTTCCAGGTCTTCTACCACAAAAATATATTACTTCTGTAATGGAAATAAAATATAATTTAACAAAGAAAGTCTACAGGTGCTCACTTCCACCCTCACTGCTACCTCCTTAGTTCAAGTTACCAACATTTCCTCTCTGTTTACTGCTGCAGCATCTCCCTTGATCTCCTCTTTTCCCCTCTCAGCCCTACAGTGCATTATCCATTTAGCAGCCGTCGTGCTCCTTGAGAGTTTAAAAGTCCTCCAGTGGATTCAATACACTTAAAAAATTCTGCCTTAGAGCCCTGGCTGGTGTAGCTCAGTGGATTGAGCGCGGGCCTGCGAACCAGAGGATCGCGGTTCGATTCCCAGTCAGGGCACATGCCTGGGTTGCAGGCCGGTTCCTGCATGCCTGGGTTGCAGGCCGGTTCCTTGCAGGCCAACTACCAGCAGGGGACGCACAAAAGGCAACCATACATTGATGTTTCTCTCCCTCTCTCCTTCCCATCTAAAGATAAATAAATAAAATCTTAAAAAAAAAAAATTCTGCCTCTTAGGAGACCCATTGGCCTGGCCCTGGCCCATCCCTCTAATCTTATCTCTTAACTTCCCGCTGCCCTCCCCACTCCCCATGCAGGTCCCTAAATCTTCCCATCTCCACCACCACACTTTCCCTAACTCTCCCCGATTCCCAATGCCTTTCTCTGTTCTGGCTATACACTACATCATCTCTAAAATAAACCAAGCAACCAGGAATACTTATACAGATATCGGTTCCATTCTCGTCCCAGATCAAGTATCTTTAGAGAGGGCTTCCCTGAGCTGCCCATTAAAAGTCACACTCAAATCATTTCCCTGTTTGCTTTTCACAGCACTTGCAACTACCTCAGTATTATTTTACTTATTGTCTCATTCTCCATGAGAACCAGCACCCTCTCCCATCATACTGTAATTAATACAAGACCCTTGAGACCAGGCACCTTAGCCACCTTGTTCAAACATCTCTCTTTAATTATCCCAACAAAGCTCATCATATAGGTGCTCAATAACCATCTGGTAAGGAAAGTGTGGGGGGAGGCAGAAAGTCATCAACTGGATGGATTTTACCTGACCACTGCCTTCAGGTTTATTTTACGATGTGCTCAAGGAAGTGATTGACATTGCACATTTTCTTTCTCAGCGTGTCATGACATCACCATTGCTAGTTTGTATGGTATACTGAAGCAGAAGCAGAAAGTGGGGATTTAATTAAGGTAGTGTCTTTGCATGTTTTTATTGGGGGGACTTCTTGGAACTGAAGGTCTCTAAGAGGTTCATTTGCAATGACATAACTTTTTAAAAGTGATATAACCAAGACATTCGAATACAGTAATGCAAGAAACTTAAAGACGCAGGAGGAGGAAGTGGGGAATAGAGAGTGATTTGTTTCACAAAATGCAGATATTCAGAGTCCCACTGGACTTGCGCCTTTGTAAAGGAATTAGTCAAGGCCTGCTTTTATCCTGCCCATTCCACAGAAAACAATGGCACAGAGAAACACTACCAGCCTTAACTTCTCAAAACTCAGGATGTGTCTGTATTCTCAAGATGCATTCCTAGCATTAGCAATCTGAAAGTGGTGGGCCGGGCTAAAGTTACCTATGCCCTTGGAGAAAGTACAGAATCCCTGGAATTTTGGCCAAGAATGTATCAGCCCTAGAACTAGCTTGATATTTCTGGCTTCTTGATTAGACTCCAGTTAAAACTTGAGTATTTCTAGTTCTGTGTTGGTACAATCATCCTTCCTCCAAGTTGCTAAACCCAAAGCTAGAAGTCACCTGAAGTAACGGAAAATCTATTTATTAAATCAAAAGCAGTCAGGACTTGCACCTTTCATGCTATACAAATAGGGTTGATTAATTCCTTTCAGGTTGCTGCAGAAGAAATCTGAGGTGGGGGTAGCTAAGGAAATTCTATATTTTATTATTATTAAAATAAAAACATTACTGAGCATGTGGCTCCTCTACTAAAAATATCAATATCAATATTGAAACTTAGGTTATATCTTGGTCTAGGTTTTGAGAATAATGAACTACAGCTTAACTGTCATCTAACCCTAAACACTAGTTAAATCTATGGCAAAGAGAGTAGCAGAAATAAAAAAGCAGATGTAAATTCTTCCTTAATGGAGGAAAAGGCAGGGAAAAAATATACATATTAGGACTTAAGTTCTGGTACTATTTGCATGTTAAAGGAAAAATAAAATTCATTTCAAGTGTCTGCATCACAGACAAAGGCACTCTAAGAGAATCTAAAGTCTCACTTTTTTTCTCTCTGATGTGGAAGAGATACTGATGGTGGGCAGTGAGTTGGAACGGGTTAGGGACAGGCACAGAAGGTGCAGTGGCCCATCATTATTCTTACCTCTCAGAAAGGGAAACGGAATGACTTGCACTGAAATAGGTTTACTTTTCATCTCATGTCATATTTGGCTGAAAGGGTAGAGAAGGACAAATTGTCTACCCACTCCTTGATATCCAAGTGCGGGGAAACCTTTTTCCCTGTTTTCTTCTCCTACCTGATTGTTAAGGCATTATTCTAGGAGATTGCTAATTGCAGTTCCTAGCATCTGAACATGTTTTAAGTCTAGCTAGATCACTGTTGAGTATGTGGGGGGAAAGCACCTCCCAGAAACCATTCCACAGAACAAGACCACCAAGAACAAGTAGAAACAGGTTTTAGAAGTCAGTTTTCCTTAGTAAAATGTTGGGTAACTGGGATCTTCTGAAAAGTGCACTTCTTATGTTAACTGTGCTGAGGGCCACCTGGTTTGGGATGGGCTTGAGGTGAGCCAGAAGGAACAGGTGAAGAAGCCAGAGGATTAACATCAGAGAACACTGGGTAGTTTTTGTCTTGCCACAGGTCGTCTGGGAGCTCAGAACTTGGGGTGCTGCAAATGCACAGAGTTGAGGCTCTTCTATCAGAAAAGGAATGAAAGATGGATTTCTCCTAGCTCCTAGGCTAGTAATGAGACTTCAGAGGACTCTGTCCCTACGGTAGAAGGCGTATTGGACTGAATGCATTTGGGTTCCAGTCCTTACAGAATAAACTAAAAACAGAAATTGTTACCTCTACACAGCTTGACCCCTCACCCTTTCTTACTAGAGTTTGCTCACTTGGCCATAGTTAAATGGGTCCACAAGATAATGTATCACAAACACTAAATTACATTTAAAAGAAGGCTTTAACAACTTTTTTCGGTCAAATATTTACCACTCAACATTAACTGTTTTCTTGTCTCTTAGCTTTCTCTTTATCACTGTGTAATTCATAATTCTGTTGTTTTAGTTTTGGTAAAAAAAACTCTACTGTTTCAGAGAGATAACATTTAGCTACTGTTTTAAATAAATTGTTACTAATAAGTTTATGTCTAGATTAAGCAAGAATTAAATCTACTATCCGATTAGAAAGAAAACACTTTTTCTGCCTCATTTGATTATAATTGCTAAATGTTAGGCAATACTTTTAAACCTACTATTGCTTATTAATTTGGGATTTACTTGGAAAAGTGATCCTTTGAAACCTTCCAGCCAAATTAATAGTAATTAAAACTACCTATTATTTCATGACATTTTAGATAGTTTTTCCTTTTTCCTATTTAACTCCAAATAAGTGGAGTTAAATCCACTTATTTGAAAGCTCTTGGTTTATGTTCCAAAAAAAGAGGAGTCCTTCTCAGTTTTTTTCTTTTACATGAAGAGCTATCTGAAGATGTTGGCTCCACAGCTGCCACTGAAAATGTCAAAGTGCAACCACAAAGCTACATCTTAAATATGTTTCCTTACATTTGAACTGATGCCTGTGGGAAGAAACATTTTGCTTGAAGCCCAAAGAAGATGAGGGGGTGCTAATATTTTGCTTTTTTTTTAAATCTGCGAGCTCCTATTTATCTCAAGAGTAAACCCTGAGCACTTGTTTTTAGAAACAACCAGATGACTGTAGAATGAATATTTTCTTTCTAGTCAGTTCAAGTTCAATGCTGGTCAAGGGTGATGCTGAATTTTAATATCGTTAATTATTCTCTGTTGGCTGTAACTGAAATCATACTCATCTTGAACCAATTATGACATCTGTTTGCCTATATGACATGAAGTAACTTTTTCCAAAATACAACAGGACTCCTACAGAAAAATACTTTCAACTTCGTCTTTCCAATAGAAACTGAAATTTAACCAAGCTGGCCCAGAACAGGGTCAACAACAACCGAGGGAAGAAAGAACACTAGTGCTTATTTTTTAACTTCAACCCGAGAGGATTTTTGAAATCATACAGAAAGTCCCCTTTTCTCAGCCTCCGTTAAAAACAAACTTGTGAAGTCCGAACGAGGCTAACAGTCAAAAGACCGTTCCCATCTGTGGACTTCAGAGCTAATAAACGCATTGAAAAGAGAAAAGCACGCGAAGGCGCTCTCCTTACCGGAGGTGAAAGCAATGCGCCAGCTTCCTGGCTACCGTAACCATCTTTCCCAGGGCAAGCGCAGGGGATGCCAGGGTGACGAGAAGTGAAGAAAGAAACGATGATTTGAGCTGCTGCAAAAATCTCCCTAGGGCACTTTCTTCCAAGACACACCTCTCTCTGACTTAGAAGTTTCATTCACGCGCCGGTCACAGTTAACCACAAGCCTGTCATTTCTGCTCAATCATCCAGCAGCTGCTAGAAGCACCGGGCTGAAACGCGGGCACCAGGAGGGTGAGTCCAGCGCTGAGTAGGCAAACTGTCGCGGGGCTGGCGGACTCCGGGGGAGCCCTCTGCAGCACCGCTGCAGCTGAGGATGGATGCTAGAGCCGCACCTTCTTTGTTGGGCAGAGATCAGCTTTCCAGCAACAGGACCGTCAGCTGAGGCTGGATCCCTGACGCTTTCCCAAGCCTAATACAAGCCCAACCAAAGCTCGACGCGAGCTCCGAAAGCGGCCCCAGATACTGAGCATGCTCCACCAGTGCATTTCGATGGGGAAAGGTGACTTCTTTTCTGATTTGAGAAAGGAGAAGTGTGCAGAGTGTGAAATTTAACAGAGGTAATTTCTGAGGAGATGACCTCGTCCCCAACTCCCCCTGCAAAGGGGGCGGGGGTGAAGGGGAGAGAGAAAGGGAGAGAGAGAGGCAGAGAGAGAGGAAAGAAAAATACATAGAAAGGAAAATGACACATAGCACTGCACTCAGTAAATATTTTTGATGGATAGGTTTACAGAGATGTTTGGAAGCTAATAGTAGTGTTTAGTCTTTAACTCTCTCCCTGCACAATTAAGTTGCCTCTGGGGTCACGTATGTGGTGTAGGCAGTAAAAGGCTTTTAACCCCAGTAAATTACTGTCGCTCAAGGGTTAGGTAGGGAATTGCCTGTATTTGCAACTCTGGGCAATGTGTCACAAATTAATTGATCTCTGTGTGAGGGAAATCTGCCTATAGACACTGATTTTCTAAGCAGGAGAAGTATTTCGTAAAGCAATTGTGTGGTGTTTCAAATTTAATGTTAACAATCCAAATTATAACAGGCATTTTGAAATTTAAATCTTTCAGATGGGAAGTTCAGGGAATGTAGGGGATGCTGGTTATTTGTAACTGTAAACCCAAATCCTTTCTCAGGGCTTGGTGAATGTCAGGTGCTCCATAAATGCTTGTGTGAGAAGAGATTGGGGGTTTGTTAGGTAACCCATGAAAGGCACTCAAAGGAAGGCTGGCGTTCTTGAATTTGCTATGGACCTGAGTTCTGACTCGAGTTCCTCAGCCTTGCATTTGCGGCTGACAAGTATTTGGAAATAGGAATACACTACGTTTTTGTTCTGTAAGAGTCCAATGTATAAGCAAATTGGCTTTTAAATATGATACTCATTTCTGTGTTGTTGTTGTTGTTATTGTTAAGTGTGTCCCCTATTCTTTTTTTTCCATCCCTCTAAGATGTTCTTTGCCAAGTTAATCCAAATCCAGGCCATGTTCTTTCTGCTACTGTTGAGGCCAAAGACATTGACTCTTCATGGTTTGCAGGTAAGAAAATTATTTCATTTTAAGAAATTCTAGCTAATCATTTCTTCCACATCTATGCAAGGTGAACCTAACAGGTTTTCATGGAGCTATAGCTTGAAAGAAGGGACTGTGAGAGTCCATACAGAAAACATGGGTAAATTGGGAGTCAGGTGTTGCTTGAATCTGTACCAGGTGCTACCTTGGCCCATTGATCCAATCTCTTTAGCCAGGAAAGCCCTTTCTCTCCTTCTTTTTCTCCCCTTCTCTCTCCCTCTTCCTCTATCCTCTGACTACCTTGTACCTGAGTGCCTCCGGAGTCCAGACCCCTTCCTGGCTCTCCTTCCCTGTTCTGTTTCCTGTGCATACTTTTTATCACCACATTTTTTTTGCGGGTGGCCTCTAGCTAAATCAGGCCCCAGCTACCACCAGCCATAAATTCTTTAAGGTTAGAGACAATGCTGGCTGTTTGCATCTGTATCAGTGTATCTCTCTGTACAATTGCTGGTTTGCCTGTGTTTCCAGGTTAGTTTGAGGCACAGGAGAGAGTCCTTCTAACTGTGGTGACCAGTGAGAAACCTGGAGGAGTTAATTTAGAAACATTTCCTAAAGAAAGTGATTCCAGAAGAAAAAAATAGTTTTTTCAGTGTAGCCAAGTCCAAGATTCCATAACTTGGCAGGAAGATGCAGCCCTATTCGTGCCAACTTGATATATGCTGTTGGTGGTCTTTAATCCCTGCATCTCTATCCTGAGTAGAAATGGAAGCATAGCTGCCCTTGCCATATTTTATAGCAGAGATTTGTTACATCAACTTCCTCATTCAGCTCCTACTTTTTTTCCTGTTGATTATAGTGTTACAGTGAATCTGGGTCTCAAAGGCTACCCAGGGTGTCCTAATCATCAAAGCCAACAATTTTGCATTTTCAAGACAAAATCACAGCTATCGTTTCTTTGGCACCTTATTCTCTGCCAAGCACAGCTAAAATTCTTTTTAAAAAAATCACATTTTATCACCACAAGAAGTATTTTTATAGCATATATCACAATTGTACATTTTGAATTTACAGTACAAAACAATGCTTGCTGATGTCAAAAGAAAACAGGCCTGTGAACAATGACTGGTAGTGATTAAGGACACAAAATATATCATCTCTGATGATGAAAGCAAGGCTTTGAGAGTTCAAGATCATGTAGCTAATAGGTGAAGTTCATGGAGCCAAAGTTCACCATGCTTGGCCAATCTGGATGATAGCCTTATTCCTCAGGAGTGCCTGTCCCAAGCAAGTGTGGCTGGGTACAGCTGGAGGTGGCCTCAGTTATCAGGTAGCCGGACGCCAAAACCTAGGCTGTAACCGCCTCATTGTCCCACTCCCCCTCTGTAAAGTCTTTCCTCCTTTGAGTTCTCTCCCATTCTACCTTTCTGATTCTGTCTTTCTTGTGTGTTTTTTTAAATTAAGGTTTATAACCTATCCATTTGTTCATTTTATCGTCACTACTTTGGTTATCAGTTCGTACACTTGCTGCTTTCCAACTAGCCATGCATTGTAATCTCTTACTCTTCAGTTTTCTTTCCATACTGTCCCTCAAAGTCTCTTCACGAAATTTCTCTGCCAGGTAGAGAAAAAAACTCTTGGCAGAGTTTTCTCAACTTTCTCCTAACAGATCCCCCATTATAATTATTTATCCATTTATTTCCCAGATAGTCCAATTGCTCGAAGAGAAGTTGTCTGGTCTGATTGGTCTAGTGGTAATGTTACACCCTTGCCATTCGTCAATTAAGGAATGGGTACGTGACCCAATTTTAATTCAAAAAGAGAACAGGCCAGATGACAATAGGATTCAGGGAAAAAAGATTGAAAATCTACTGACACCCCTTTTTTAAACAAGTAAGCATGTAGCCCCTATTGCTGCTGGGAACACCTTTTCAGCTTGAAAAGATCAGCTTTGTAAAGAAACCACCATCATTCTTTGTGATCAGTTTTAATTCACATTTTCCTTTATTAAAAATACAAGAAGAGAGGAAAACTGGTTTTATATTCAATATTAATATAACTTTCAACTCCTGGCTATGATTACACCATAAACGTCACAGCCAGACTTCTTACAGTCCTAAATACAGAGCATTTCATATTCTTCCAAACAAGTTCACATAATTAAGTGTGTTTCTCAAATGAAAGAGAATTATCTCACTTGCTCTGCTGTATTTGCATGTCTTTCATGAAGAGCTGTGCGGTAGTAAATGTACCTGTTCTCTCAAAATGCATCATAAAATACTTCTTCAGAGTCTAAAGTTCTGCAAAAGGAAAAAAAATCCTCACCAGTTTTGCCTCTGGAAAGATATCACCACTGCTCTTTTTGTTGATCTAGAGACAAAATATTACAGAAAATGGAATTTTACCAAAAGCAAATTATGAATTCACTTCCACAGATCTCATCCCACATATTTAATAAACCAATAAAAATTAATGGATTAGAAAAAAACCCTACTTGCCTCAAAGTACTTTGGAATTAAGAAAGTGATCATGGTTTACATAGTAGCAATCCCGGGTAACCTCCCCTTGGGTAGAAATCCAAATAAAAAACTTAACCACTATAAATTGTTTGTCGGAGGAATCCCTACAGAGTCGAAACTCAAAACAAGCTGGCCCCACATCTAGTTGGTAGATATTACTATCTACTGCCCATCAACACCTTAGTTTGGGTGGGTTTCATTACCAAGTTGAATTTGGGGGTGTTCACACCTTACAGAGTCTATTTTAACTCTGCTGGTAAAAAAGCATGGACAATATTTTAACAGTTGCATTGTTTTGAGTGTAACTGCTTTTGAGCTTGTGCTTGAGTGTCAAGTGCATTCCTGTTGATACCGAGGGATTAGTCTAGTGGTTCAAAGTCAGTCTCTTTAGTCAGGCTGCTTGGGTTAGAACCCTGAGTTTGGCCACTATTCACAGCTAAGCAACTTGAAACACATAACCTACATGCTCTGGGTCTCAGTTTCCTTAATTATAAAAAGATGACAATGATGATACCTATCCAATTGTTGAGAACATTATAGGAATAAATATACAAAGTGTTTAGAATAGTTCCTGACACAAAGGAAGCACTCAGTAGTTATAAGCTCTAGTTAGTAGTGTCAGCTCAGACAATTATTAATACAACATGAAGCTGGTAAACAATGAGAAGGAAAAGGTTTGGCTCTTTGGCCGGGGCCCTTGACATTGCAGGGATTTGGGGAAGAAACGTGCCATTGATGTGTGTTTTCATTTTGAAAAGTGATGAGCAGAGGTGTAAAACCTGGGTCCTTGCAAAATAGCATTAAATTAAATTGAATGTGAGCCAATAAAATCTGTGTAAAGTCACTCTCTTTTTTATTATATTTTATTGATTATGCTATTACAGTTGTCCAAATCTTCCCCCTTTGCCCTTTCTACCCAGCATCCCCCACTCATTCAGGCAATCTCCCCACCATTGTTCATGTCCATGGGTCATGCATATAAGTTCTTTGGCTACTCCATTTCCTATAGTGTACTTTACATCCCCATGGCTATTCTGTAACTACATATTTGTACTTCTTGGTCCCCTCACCTCTTCACTCATTCCTCCACAATCCCCTCCCATCTGACAACCAGTAAATTGTTCTTCATGTCTGTGATTCTGTCTCTGTTCTTGTTTGCTTAGCTTGTATTCTAGAGTCAACTGTTGATAGATATGTATTTATTGCCATTTTATTGTTAGTGATTTTGTTTTTGTTTTTCTTAAATAAGTCCCTTTAACATTTCATATAATAATGATTTGGTGATGATGAACTCCTTTAGTTTTTCCTTGTCTGGGGAGCTCTTTAATTGCCCTTTGATTCTAAATGGTATCTTTCCTACGTAGAGCAACCTTGGCTACCGGTCTCTATTTTTCATCACTTTCAATATTTCTTGCCAATCCCTTCTAGACTATAAAGTCTTTTTTGAGAAGTCAGATGACAGTCTTATGGGAGCTCCCCTGTAGGTAATGAACTGCTTTTCTCTTGCCGTTTTTAAAATTCTCTCTTTACTTTTAACCTTTGGCATTTTAACTACGATGTGTCTTGGAGTGGGCCTCTTTGCATCCATCTTGTTTGGGCCCAACTCTTGGTACTTCCTAGATTTGCACATCTATTTCCTTCACCAGATTAGGGAAGTTTTCTTTCAGGTAGAATTTCCAATTTCTTGCTCCTTCTCTTCTTCTGGCACCCCTATGATGTGAATTTTGGAATGTTTGAATTTGTCCCAAAGGCTGCTTACACTAGCCTTGTTTTTTTTTTTTGTTTTTGCTTTTGTTTTTGTTTTGATTCTCTTTTTCTTGTTGTTCAGATTGGTTGTTTTGCTTCCTTATGTTCCAAATCATTGATTTGATTCTCAGCTTCATTCACTCTATGGTTGTTTCCCCATAAATTTTTCTTTATTTCAATTAGTGTATCCTTCATTTCTGACTGGACCTTTTTTAATGCTGTTGAAGTCCCCACTAAATTCTGTAACCATCCTTATAACCAGTGTTTTGAACTCTTCATCTGATAGATTGCTTATACCCATTTTGTTTAGTTTGACTTTTTTTCTTGAGTTTGGATCTGTTCTTTCATTTGGGCCATGTTTCTTTGTCTCCTCATTTTGGCAGCCTCCCTGTGTTTGTTTCTATGTATTAGGTAGAGCTTTTTTGACTCCATGTCTTGGTAGTGTGGCCTAATGTTGTAGGTGTCCTGTAGGGTCCAGTTGCACAGCCTCCCATAGCACTCAAGCTGGGTACTTGAGGTGTGCCTTTCATGTGGGCTAAGTACACCCTCCTCTTGCAGTTGAACCTTGATTGCTGTTGGCAGGTCAATGGGAGAAATTTACCCAGGCTACTCAGCTCCAAGGACTGACTTTGACCACTGACCATCAACCTCCACCCTCCATGGAGCAGGGTGGTGGTGCTGTTCTGGGGCAGGGTGGTGGTGCTCTGGCATGGTCTGTAGCCATCCACTGGGCATGCAGGCTCTAGGGTATCCCTGGTGGCACAGGCCAAGGTCAGCTCCCACCTGTGTTCTGCCCAGAACAACCCTACACAAGCTGTACAGCAATGTGAGATGGCTGTTACTTATGCTGGGCTTGAAGGTTCCCAGGTGAAACCAAGCTGTGAATCTAAGCTGGCTGCTGCTCATGCCAGGCCTGGGTCCACTTAGCAAGAGGTACCAGGGTTGGGGCCTCACTGAGGCTGGCTGTTGTTTGCTTGAGGAGATTTATGATATTGTGAAGCCTGAGTGTAGACCAGCCATTCACATGTAAAAGCCTCTCTGTGTTAACAGCTTGGCTGGGCCTGTAATTTGGGTGGGATGAAATTTCAGGGAATCTTCAGGGTGGGACAAATAGTGTTAGTCAAGTTTATGGAATCTCAAATACGGTGCCGGTACCAGACTACCGGCTCTGTGACTCTGTCAGGGGAAGACTCAGAAACAGGACGATGGATTCTACCCACCTTTCTGTCTGGGTGAAAGCTGTCCCCCAGCTCTCACCTTGATGCCAGACACTCGCTTTCTCCCTGTGTGCCACTGGTGCCTTTCAAAGTGCTATCCTGTTGCTGGAGTTCAGATGGAGTGAGTCTGAGTAGGTCCCTGTGTGGGTTCTTAAAGAGGAACTTGGGACTCCAGACACTGTTTCCACTGACTCAATCCCCACTGGTTTCTGCAGCCAGAAGTTACAGGAACTTATCTTCCATGGGTTATGGGGCCTGGGCTATGGCTGGGACTCCTCGCTTTCAATATATCCCTCCAGAATTTTTATCTAGCACCTGTGGGTGTGGGAACAGCCCATTCCACATCTCTGCCCCTCCTACCAGTCTGGGTGGATGTGGATTCCTTAATTCTGTGGTTATCAAACTTCCATTCAGCTCAATTTCTGCCAGTCTGAGTGATGGTTGTTCTATATTTAGTTGTAATTTTAATGTGGTTGTGGGAGGAGGCTAGCCGTGTTTACCTATGCTGTCAGTCTGACCAGATGTCTTAAAGTCACTTTAAATTGGGTTTTCCTTGCAGCCCAAAGCCTCCTGTCTGAGATAAGCTTGTTCTACTTTTCTATTCAGAATGCTAAAATGACTAAGAATGAACTAAATTTCTTAGCACAATCTCTGAGAACTTTCCATTACCCCCTTGTTTTGTGTACCTTTGTCTTCATTATATTCTGTTGTACATTTCAGATTCTGGCCACAATGGACTACGTGCTGTAATTGTCATCTGCTCTCCCACAACCCAGCCCTGTTCTTTATTTCTCCTACCAAAATCCAACTCTTCCTTCAGGATCCTAATTAAAAGATACTTTCTCAGAAGTGAATTTTCAGAATGAATATTTCTGTCTATATTTCCATACGTGTTACTTGTCTATGTATAAGTCTGAGTCCTCCAAGAAATAGAAGCATGATGGAATTAAATATGCAACATCTTTACTAGAGGAAATATCTCTGCAAAAAATGGGGAGGGAGTCCAGGGAGGTTGGATGAGGCATAAGACTATGCCACTCAACTCCCCTGTGGAGAGCCAGCTAAGATGAGTGAAGAGAGAGAAAGAAGGAAGGAAAGCTGGATGCAGTACAGTTCTAAGAAAAGTTTCGTAGGATCTCAAGCCAAAGTCTTCCATCACAGGCGCGTGGCTTCTCCCAGACATGGCCTCCCTTAGTACCACTGCCACTGTCAGCAGTCGGCTGAGAGCAACCCACAGGAAGTGCGATTTCTGCACAAAAGCTGTGGTGGCTGTCAGCACTGGGCAGCAGGGCCTGGGTCAGCTAAACTCCCTGCAGCTGGAGGGTNAGTCCAGGGAGGTTGGATGAGCCATAAGACTATGCCACTCAACTCCCCTGTGGAGAGCCAGCTAAGATGAGTGAAGAGAGAGAAAGAAGGAAGGAAAGCTGGATGCAGTACAGTTCTAAGAAAAGTTTCGTAGGATCTCAAGCCAAAGTCTTCCGTCACAGGCGTGTGGCTTCTCCCAGACATGGCCTCCCTTAGTACCACTGCCACTGTCAGCCGTTGGCTGAGAGCAGCCCATAGGAAGTGCGATTTCTGCACAAAAGCTGTGGCGGCTGTCAGCACTGGGCAGCAGGGCCTGGGTCAGCTAAACTCCCTGCAGCTGGAGGGTTGGGAGGGCCTTCCTCATGGCTGTCAGACTCCTCATTTGTCACTTGTTTGGCCTTGTCCTCAGTTCTGTTTGTTGTGTGCATGGCCTCTTCCTTACTGGAGTACAAACTCTGTAAGGGCAGGAACTGGGCTCATCTTCGGGGGCCCCTCTGTGTTTCACTGTAGGACCCAAGTGGGGTGTGGCTGTGTTGCTGAACTGAAGTCTGGAGTGTATTGCCTCAAACTGCTGTAGGAGTAATTTTTTATGAAAGTAGTAGAGATAATGCCCCTCTAAAATCCCTGAGTACCTGCTTCCAGAAGATGTAAAATGCTATTCCATGACTGCTATTTTAAAGAAACAGTGAATTCAGCCTCACTCACCTGGCTCCTGAACTCCTGTGTCTGCACACACACAAGGTCTGTACTGAAACCTCAGTAACCGTGCAGCAGTTAAGTGGAGCATTGACTGATCGATAACCCATTTTTCACAAACTTAATCCCCAAGGCCAATGGACTGTTGAAATTCGGGGTTAAATTTATAATTCACTCATAGCTTAACTAGGAAACTAAGTTCCTCTGGCATGATATGCTCTGTACTATTTCCTCAAAATTTATTTTTAGGTGATATGTGAATGGATCTTTCAGGTACATTGTTCAGGAAAAAAAAGAAATTAATAGTGATTCCCTAAGGGTGAAAAGTCAATTACAAAAATCTGTGATTATTTAAGGTATAACCTACATTATTAAGCAAAGAGGAAAAACATGCAAATATAAGTATTGTGACATGTAAGGAAACTCCATATAAGTAGTGTTCTATGTGTCATTGTTAATTCAGGGCCAACTAGTTTATTTATGGTTAAGATAAAATAAGAGTACATAAAAGTCGGGGTCCAGTAAGGAGGCAGAAACCCCACAGTAATAAACCCACCCTTGAGAGTGTGCCAGTGAATTTACTAGCATGAAGCTAGCCACAGTGCCCACAGAACTTGGCTGGAAGCTGCTGCCTAGAGATGCGGAGATGCCACCCAACCTCCCACGGAGAGCCAGGTAAGGTGACTGTGGCACTTCACCTGCAAACTGCCTTGGAAGGCACTGCCACACCTATCCCTGGAAAGCCTAGTGGGGCACTTTTGGATCTGACTGCAACGACTTCTACAGGGTGCTGCTGAAAATCACTGAAACCAGTGAAGGTGAATTCCACCTGATGTCTTGCAGGCTAGCCCAGCAGGGACAAGAATGCTGGAATGCACAACAGGACCAGGAAGACATCCCTACCACCTGCGGTGTCCCTCTAGCGCCCTCTACTGACAAAGCTGAACATTGTGCCAGCGGGCAAGAGATAAATGTTTCCCTATCACACACAGGCAGTGAACGATGGATTTGGAGCTGAGAGGCAATAAATTGATAACTGACTGGCACAGTGCTTTTGTAAAAGGACTACTTTATATTGAAATTATCTTTTCACTCATTTGTCTCTTCTATGAGCAGCAGATACGAGTTTCAAAGACAAAAAATGATCTTTATACTTTATGTATAGCACGGTGCCTGGCACATATTATATATTTAATAAACATCTATCAAAATATGGTACTGCATATATAAATATAGCATCCTGTACTAAAAGACTCACTTGGTCTGACAAACAGGTGTGCTCAAATTCAGTACCAAATTCAGTACCCTTGAAGGAAATGACAGTGCACTTCCCTGCAACTCCATTGGCTGGAGCATTGTCCCCTGGCCACCACTTTTTGCCAGGTGAGATGGGGAATGTAGGTGCCCACTGGGTGAAAGCTTATATCATTAAAAAGGAAAGAAGAAGAGATACTGAGAGAAAGTTAGCAGTCTCTACTACACAAAAACTCATTATTCTGAGATCATTCAACTTTTTGCTGTGTTTTAAATAGTTATTAATATTAAACATAAAATACTACAACTATTTTAAATAAGTGATTAGGCAAGAGAATCAAGGTCAGTCTCTACAGTTTCAGTTACCCAGTTTCATTAAATTAATACACAAGCTGCTAAAAAGATGTAAAGCACTTACTTTCAACAAATAAATTGGTAGTTAACGTGTCAAGAAATGAAAAGCACAGAAAAAAGAAAGAAAAGAATTTCTGAAGAAACATAGCAGAATAGGAGCAGAGGTACAGAAGTGAATTTGAAAGACAAAAATTATTTAACAACAGCAACCTGTGCACCGGTAACCTTCAAGGGGGGACAGTAGCATCATTTATCAATCTTTGAAAGATGTCATCCAGTAATTAACCAAAGGTATTAAGAATAAAAACAGATAGGCCAGTCAAAATTATTTGGAAAGCTCACTCTAATACACTAAATGTGAAGGGTAAAATAATGGCAGATATAATCACAATTGAAAAGGGAGCATAAAATATTATATGACAACATTTTACAGAACAATACAGATTGAAAACCTGCGTGAAATAGATGATTTTTCACAAATCAGAAAACAAGTGACCCCAGAAGAAAGAAAAGCTAAACGGATAGACAATCACGTAAGAAACCCAGAAAATAATCAAAGACACTCCAAACAAAATATGGTTTTGTGGATGATTCTTTTAAGTGTTCAGAAGACAGAATTTTAATGTCATTTAAATTGTTTCAGAGCATAAAAGGAAAGGTGCCTGTATTGGTCAGAGAAGCAGCATCAATAGGATGCATTCATAAGTCAGCTTAGGCACCATGACAAAGTACCGTAGACTGGACAGCTTAACCCACCGGAGGCTGGAAGTTGGAGCTCATGGTGCCAGCTTGGCCAGGTTGTGGTGAGAGCTCTCTTCCAGGCTTGTAGGTGGTCACCTTCAAACACCTTCTCATGTGATAGAGAAGGCAAGTTCTCTAGTGTCTCTTCCTATAAGGGCACTAATCTCTTCATGCGGGGCCACTCTCATGACCTCACCTAAAACTGTTTTCCAAAGAACCCATATTCAAATAACATCCTATTGGGGATTGTTATTTCAACATATGAATTATATTTAGCGTGCAATTTCAGTGCATGGCAGTGTGTGTGGTGTGTGTGTACAAACACACAGCAGAGGCTTAAAGAACTGAACCATAATGTAAAGCAGTATTCCATTCCCAGACTGGTCCATGGTGGTGCAAGTGCCTGGCAGACATACACGGCACTGCAAAGCTTTGAAAATTGGCATGACCTCACACTGGCACCCCAGCCCACAGATCGCAAAATAAAACTTTTAGTCCAAATGTTTATGGATCACTGACTTTAGTCAACATTCTCCACAGGATTTTAATAGGACCTAGAACCTCATGGCATAATATTCAAAATACCAGAAAAATCTTAACAATGCAACCCTGAGTTGAACGGATGTTAGAATTATTAGAGACTACTACCTAGGAATGAAAAGCAGACTGGAGGAGTGATGGCTGCAATAATATGGATGCATTTCCATAGGGCGTGTTACGTATGCAACGGGGTACATTCTGTGTGGTTTTACTTATACGGCAGTCTGGGAGAGACAACACTACAGAGATGCTCAACACATTGGTGGTCAGCAATGGTTAGGAGTATGAAGAATCACTGACTACAAAGGAGGAGCACAATAGAAGTTCCTGAGAAATAGAATTATTCTGTATCTTGGTGGTATGACTATATGATTCCATGTATTTGTTAAAATTCAAAACTGTACAACAAACAGTGAATTTGTTGTGTGAGCTTGTCTTCCAGGATTTTATGTATGGTAATCTTATGTGGTCTGATTCGAAGTAGGCCAAAATTATAATTAGCACCAAAATTTATGTTCATTTATTGGTATGTAGTTCCCAGCCTACAGAGATGATGGCATTTTAAACCTTAAACTTTTGCGATCAAGTTTGCAATGATAAATTTATAGGAAATTATTTTTTTATCTAGGGCCTTGTCTGAGACCAAAAGTTTTTCTTGTCACCTACCTGTGGTTAGGACAGCTCATTTATAATTTACCTTTGCCCATATGTGTATATAATTTCTAACTCCTTATCTTTCTGTATGAAGTCATCCTACATTCTATTTCAGCATAGATTTATGTTCAGTTAATTTCCAAGCCTCTTTTTTATCAAGATTCACATACCCCACTAAGAAAACTGAAGTATCAACTCATTCTTTTTGTGTTCAGTAACCTTCACATTTTTGTTCTCTGGATTTTTCTCTCACTTGTTTTAAAGTATAGTTGTAAATGTTAAAGTGATGTTTGCTATATTTCACTAATTCTGTTATCTTGTATCTGAAAGATTTTTCGTTTATTGCCTTATTTTCAGGAAAAAAAATTGATGATTTTAAAATACATTAATTTGCCCACATCTTTAAAAACTCTTCAAAATGCTTTGACATACATTGGTTTCATGGCCAATAAATGGCTCATATGAAAAGAATAAGATGTTGATATCAGGTTAATAAACAAGGTAGTAATATAGAATTTTTACAACTACTACCTTTCAAAGAAAAACAGTGAATAAAAAAGATAGGATGGGATAATTGTATAAATAACTTAAACTTGTCTCAGGCAAACTTTTTTATTAAGAGATCCTAATTCTAGCAAGAAAATCAGCATGGAAATATAAAGGTCTAGCATACAAATCCATGGTCTGGATATTTGCTGTTCGTCAGTTCTTACAGACATGAAGATAATTCAGCTCAGTGTTGGCCGGGCTGCCAAGGAAATGAGTAAATGCTTTTATGGCTGATAGGAATATAAATGGGTGTCATTTTCTAAAGAGTAAGAAGGCAATATGTAACAAAATCTAAAAAATATATTTCCATCATTTGACAAAAGAATAGTACTTATATATATATAGCTTTCTTCTATGTTCATTCTTTTGTTTCTTCCTTTTTCATTCATTGACCAACAGTGTTGGAAAAGCTGATTATGTGCCATGTATTATGATTATTATGTGAATGAAAAATCGTCTAGACATGATTCTTTCTCTTTGGAAACCATAGGCCTAATTATCTAACAGGCTTCCTCTCCTATGTGTACACTCCCCCCCTGCCCCACTCCCAAAAGATGAAGTGTCTACAAAGATATTAGAAGCTGGATAATTTACAACAGCAAAGAAACTTTCCCACGTAAGCTTCTCTACAAAGGAATACAATAACAACATGAAAAGTGAATACATGGAATTCTACTGACATGAGGATATAATGAATCAAAATGAACTTCTAGCTGTCAATATCTCACATTGAAAACTATAGGAGAAAACTATTACTAAGTATTGGAGAACTTTCAGCACAATACTTAATTCTGAAGTGAAACAATTAATGTTAGATTATATAGGGGTAGGCAAAAGTGGGTTTCCAGTTGTGAGTATGCAAAACACCGAGTTAAAAAGCTGTTGTAATAATTATAACTTGCCTGTCTTTTTCCATATGAACAACTGGAAACCTACTCCTCCCCACCCCTGAACATCTATTATAAATATGATATTAGAAATATGGTATACGTATGATAGAAGATAGTATGATCATGGTGAGAGAAATTGAAAGTGTAAAAAAACTGAATGTAATTCCTAAATATAAAAAACAATATCTGAATTGAAAAATACAGTGGTGGGAATGAAGAGCATATTAGACACTGCATGGATTTAAAAACAAAAAATAGTGAACTGGAAGAGCTAGCAACAGAACCTATCCAAAATGAAGTATAAAGAGATAAAAGACAGAAAATGATAAACAGCACAGTGACATGTGAAAAATGCCAACCTGTCTAAACATATATGTAATTGGAGTCCCAGAAAGCACAGGGACATGAAAAAAGTCACCAATAAACACAAATAATTTTCCAAATATAATGAAAACTACAGATCCATAAATTCAAGAATTTCAACAAATTTCAAGTAGAAAAAAAAACAAAGAAAATGACACTATGTTATATTATCATCAATTGCTGAAAACCAGTGATAATGAGAAAATCTTCAAAGCAGCTAGGAGGAACGGCATATCACACACAAAAGAATGTTGATCAGAAATCTTGCAGATCCAAACATCCCAACCGTGCCAACATCAGAAGACAATGGAAGCATATCTGTAAAGTAGAGGGGGTGGTGGGAGGGGAATATAATAATCTCACCCTAGATTTTTTTATCCAATGAAAATAACTGTTGTAAAAAAGAAAGAAGAATGTGAGGTGGGAAGTGGGGGGGGGGGTAGGTAAAGCTCTTTTCAGACAAACAAAAGCTGAAAGAATTTATTGATTACAGACCTGCACTATAAAAAATGTTACAGAAAGTTCCTCAGGTAGGAAGGAAATGATACCAGATGGAAATCTGGATATACACAAAGGAGTGAAGAGCACCAGAAATTATACAGGTGTGGGTGGATATAAAATACCATCTCCCCAATAAAAACCCACTCAAAAGATCATCGGTGATCTAAAGCAAAATAACATGCTGTGGGATTGAGAATGCACGTGGAAGTAAAATGTATGAGAAAAAATTTTCCAGTAAAGGCTAGAAAGAGGAAATGAAAGTATTCCATTGTAAGAAGTTATTTGAAGGTAGACTGGTACAAATGAAATACATTGTAAACTTAGGACAAATACTTAAAATATTTTAGAGCTAATAAATCAATAGAAGAGGTAGAATGAAATCTTGAAAATTACTAAATTAATCCAAAGAGGATTAAATTAAACCAAAAGAAACAGAAATCAGATAAGACAAACAGAAAACAAATGGCAAAACAGTAGGTTTGAACCAACGAATTGATTATTGCATTAAATATACATGACCTAGCACTCCATTTAAGAGCAAAAATTATTTTTTATTGTTTAAATTAAATTTATTGGGGTACCTTTGGGTAGTAAGATTATATAGATTCCAGGTGCAAATTTCTATGACACTAGACCTGTATAACGCACTGTGTGCCCACCAGCTAAAGCCAAGCCACCCTCTGTTGCCACGTACGAGGCCTCCCTCTGCCCCCGGCCTACCTCCCCCTCCCCTCTTGCAACCACCACGTCGCCATCTATGTCCACAAATTTGTTTTGAATCCCACATATGAGAGAAACCATACAGTTAAAATTATTTGATTCAATAAAACACAAGGGACAACTATACTGTTTGCAGGAGAAAACCTGCTTTAAATATAAAGACAATTACACTTGGAGCAGAGAGGTGAAGAGTAGAAGGATAAAAAGTATGTATCGTGCTAACATTACTCAAAGGAAAATTAGAATTGATCATTTCTACTAGGCAAGGTAGATTTCAGAGCATGAAATGTTGTCAGGAATAAAAAAGGACATTTTTAAATGATAAGCATTAATATGTTCAGCAGGAATATGCAAAAATTATAAGATGTATTCATCTAGACACAGAACTTCAAAATACACCTCCCCCCAAAATGATAAAACTCAGAGAAGAAAGGAACAAAACCACCGGTATGCTCCTTTCTCAACATTTGATAGAGGCCATAGACAGGTCATCGTAAGGGTATAGAATACTTGAACATCGCCATCAGCCAGCTACACCTAATCAGACTTTGCTGAGCAATCCACCCAACAAAGGGTGCACAGTCTTCTCAAGGGCACAGGGACAGCCCCCCAAAGAGACCATATTCTGAGCCATATAACAAGATTCAAGAAGTTTAAAAAGATTCAAATTCTACAAAATGTTAGTGTCTGACCACAAATATGTTAAACTAGAAATCAATCACTGAAAAACACCAGTAAAATAAGTCATGGAACAGAAGAAATCACAAGGAAATATTAAAAAATATTTTGAATGGAGTAATAATTAAAACCAACATAGCAAAACTTATAGAATGCAGAAAGAGCAATGCTAAGAAGATAACTTATCACAGGCTTACAGTAAAAGAGAAAAAAAAATTCAAACCAGTTATCTAAATTTCCACCTTAAGAAACTAGAAAATAGAAGAGCAAATTAAACCTAAAGTATGAAGAAGTAAGAAAATAATAAAGGCAAAAGCTGATATTAATAAAATAAAAATAATAACAGCATAGAAAAATCAATAAAACCAAAAGCTTATTTTATTTTTATTTTAAGTATATTAAAATAAAATTGATTTCATTTTATTGATTATGTTATTACAGTTGTCCCAGTTTTCTCCCTCTGCCCTCCTCTGTCTGGTTCCCCCTTCCCTCCAATAATCCCCTCCTTAGTTCATGTCCATGGGTCAAACATACAAGTTCTTTGGCTTTTCCATTTCCTACACTATTCCTAATATCCCCCTGTTTCTTCTGTACCTACCCAATTTTGCTTCTAAATCCATGTACCTTTTTCTGGATTCTCCCCCTCCCCCCTCCCAGCTGATGACCTTCCAAATGATTTCCATATCTATGCTTCTGTTCCTCTTCTAGTTGTTTGTATAGTTTGTTTTTGTTTTTTAGATTCAGTTGTTGATAATTGTGAATTTGCTGTCATTTTAATGTTCATAGTTTTGATCTTCTTTTTTCTAAATAAGTCCCTTTATGATCATTTTTAAAATGATCCATAAAACTTCTGAAACATTGGTTAGGAAAATAAAGGAGGGAAGACACAGATCACCAATGTTAGGAATGAGAACACACCATTATATGCCCCACAGATATTAAAAAGACAGCAAGGAATTATTATGGAAAATACAATGGCAATAAATCTGATAACTAAAATGAAGTCGGTTTTTGCATTGAAACGCAAAAGCTGAAAAAGCTTACTGAAGAAAAAATAAATGACGTGAAAAGCCATATAGGTGTTGAAGAGATAAAAGTCATAATTTAAAATGTACCCACGAAAAAACTTGAGGCTCAAAGGCTTCTCTGGTAAATCCTACCAGGCACTTAGATATAAATAATCTCAATTACACACAAACACTTCCAGAAATTAGAAGAGAAGGGAAAGCAACCTAAATCAATTCGATGACATCAGCATGATCCTGACCCCCGAATTAGACAGACTTTACCGAAATGAAGAATACTACATTCTCGTGTTCTCCAAGACATTACCAGTGTTTGGGGGAGTGGAGACTAGAACCCAGCAATATTTTAAAAGGGCACCATGGACAAGGACAATGGCAGAAGGGGAGGATTGAATGTGGGAGGTGGGGTGTGAGTAGGGCAGGGGAGAGGAATGGGGGAGAATGGGGACAACTGTAGCTGAACAACAATACAAAATAAATAAACAAATAATAAAAGGCCATCATGACGGGCGTTGAGTTTAGCCCTGAAATACAAGGTTGGTTTATCATTTAAAATGGAGAGTCAATTAAATCTAGGTCACCACATTAACAGTGTGAAAACCAACAGAAGGAAGAGTGACAATTTCTCCTCTGACGTTTCTGGTAGAAGGTTTTTACTATCACGTACACGTGTATGATCACACTGCATGAGAACAAAGTGTTGTCATTTGTGTACAGTGAGAAATTCTCTATTTTAGACCACTGTTATTTCTTTCATTGATTTATATTTTGGATTAAAACTAGCAAATTTCAACATGATATAAAATGTTCAGTGGTGTCTGAGTGTAAATATCAGAAATGCAGTAAATACTACTAAAAATTCAGTTGAACCCAGCTATTTTTAGTAACAAAATGGATATAATTTTAAAATTAGTAGAACTTAGATATAGATGGCAACAATAGCAGCTAAAGTCAAGAAAGGAGATAATATACTGGCCTTCAACATCGTCACCACCTGGCATCTTTCCCTTTGAAAAAAGATACATAATCTGATTTCTTTTCTATCATTTTCTTTTTCTATCATACTTATAATAACATAAGTATTATAACTGATTTTGAACACTTACTACATTAGCAACATTTCTTTATTCATTAACAGATGATTAAAATTTCTCTAAAATGAAATGAGATAATTATTTAATAAGGTATTATGTAACTAAAATGTAAACAAAGCATTGGGTAGTCATGATAAATAGAATAATAGAGCGAAAAAATAACCTATGTTTTTTGCTTTGATTCAAAAGACAAATTGACCCCCCTCAAACTGGAGTGAACTAAGGTCCTATGTCAAGAATTTGCCTGCATCTAAGCGGTTTGAGAAATGAAGGTTTTTGGTATCACTCATCCTTTCTGCCTCCTGTCACGTGTGATGTCAGGAAGGAGAGTGACTTTCAGAGAGGCTTTTGAGACGCATTCCCTTCTGGCCCTTGAAAACTATTACTGCACCTAGAATGTGACTTGCAAGTAAGGTATAAAAATACTGACTTGAGGTGACTCAAAGTTTCTAGTAATTAAGAGAAGTCCCGTTAAAACACACACACACACACACACACACACACACACACAGTTACAGCACTTTTTTTTTGCACATTTTATTGATGTTCCCTTTTTACATGTGAATTCATGTATGGAACTTTGGATTGTATTATTATTATTGTTGCTGTTATTATTATTATTATTATTATCATTACTTGGACTACCCTTTTGATGTGAACACTAAGATCCACGCTGTCTAGACTCTCCCTTGTCGAGTGTTTGAATCTGCCCCGGAGATGCAACAGATAGGAAAGGAAACATAATGAGTCATCTCAGACACAGATGTCTACGAGTTCCTGCTAAAATATACTACCAGTATCCATTTCCAGAAGCATATATCTTCCTTCATAAGTATTTTCCAGATGTGTTCTTGGTTGTAACCTAAAAATATGCCTGTTGCCAAAAAATGTGTATGGGGTAACATCTTAACTAAAGATGATATACTACTACCAGTTATTCAAAGTTTAAAATGTAAAACAGGCTACACAATCTGTTACTGTCGCTCCACAAAGTAGCTGTTATGGCCCTTCTTGCAGCAGGAAGAAAATACTTACTGATTCATTCTGCGTCTTGAGTCTCATACACTCTCTTCCCCCATCTAACAAACTTGTGGCTCAATCCGCAACTTTTGTCCTTGTGTTTCTCCATCACCTTCATCTCCTCTTACTTAGAACTTTGGTATTTTGGTGTCATAATTTTGTTTTGACTTCCTGTAGGCTGTCCTCAGGGTTACCCCTTGAGTTCAGGCTAGCCTTTTGCTGCATTTTTGCTAGCCATGAGCACCATTTGTTCATTTAATAACCTGGAAGACTAGTCTAACAACTGTTAAGAAGCAGTCAAACCACTCCTCCATTCCATGTAGCTGGACAACGACCGTCACCCACATGGGGGAAATCTGGGGACTTGTTCTCTGGAGAGAGTGACTCTGGATTGGGAGACATGCAGGCACGGCTGAGAGGAAAGTGCAACCTGCTAAAAATGGGCCAATGAGAAGGTGTAAGCAGACTGGATCCTGGAACTCCTAGAGAGCTGGAAGCCAGGCCTTTGTTCATAAGGCAGAAAAGTGAAACGATCTCTCCTTCAGGGTAACTTCCTGGACCAGAGGAAGGTCTTAAAAATACTAACATTGACAATGAAATTGCCCAGTCCCATCACCTGACGCTGAAGCTCACTGTTCAGAGCCCCGCTCATGAACTGAGTGCTTCTCGTCATCCTCCACTTCAGCGTGCACGGACAGGTATCAGTGGGCATCTGAGAAGAGCCTCTGGTACGAAAGGCATAGCCCAAAAAACGGTGAGAAAAGAAAGCAGGAAAAAGTCACTTGGAAGAGATATGTATTAAATAATAAAGAAAAAAGGCTACCAATAATATCTTCAGCCACGAAGAGTTTTAATGTAGTTCTAATAATGTACAAAATTGACAATCAAGCCAAAATATCAAGCCAAAATGATGATACAGATATACTGGGGGAAGGGCGATGGCACAGTACGCATGTGTCTAGGGAGCAGAGGAAAGCAAGTTAATTTCTCATCTCTCCTAGTGGGAAGTCAGCAGGAAATGCCTACAATAAAATATCAAAAAGAAGCAACACATTATATCATTTAGAATATACACACCTAAATAATCAGCTAAAATTGGTGACAGTAGCTGTCTGTTAGGAAATAAAGGAAGTGTGAATAGGGGACTGGTGTTGTTTTCATAACAAACTTTATGAAAACTTTGTCATTTTATGTACATACATAACTTCAATATTTTTAAAAAATAAAGATGAGAAGAAAATAAGTGTCATATAAATTAGAAAAACTTTTAAAAGTTCTATGCAAAATCGATGGTGGCTTTAATTAGGGTTATAGTAGAAGAAATGGAAAGAAATGGACAGAGGAACTATTTCTTTGATTTCTGGTTTCATATCACTATGGTCAGAATAGATGCTTGATGTGATTTGACAGATGAACTATTTAAGAGTCACAGCACCTGAAAATCATTTAGATGTGATTATCTGGCTGGGGTGGTGGGGGAGACATCCAGGATGACCACTAGGTACTTGGCTTGAGCAACTGGATAGATGGCAGTGGCATTTGCTGAAAAAGAGGATTGACGGGAAGGAGCTAATTTGGGGAAAGTAAATGATGAGTTCACTTTTAGAACAGTTTAACTTAATTGACCTATATATCTTTTCAAAAGAGAGAGGGCTAGGCGATTGCTGGATATGTAGTTCTGGAGCTCAAGACCCCTAATTAAACTTGAAATATAGACAGTAAAATTATTGGCAAACAGTAATTAAACAAGGCCATAGATGCATATTTTGTTTTTTCCCCAATATTCTTTTCTTAAAAAGAACACATACTCATTTTTAGAGAGAGGGGACAGGAGGAAGAAAGAGAGGGAGAGAAATACCTATGTGTGATATATAAATTTATTGATTTTCTCTTGCATGCCCACCAATGAGGACCTGGCCCATGACCCAGGCATGTGCCCTGACCAGGAAGTGACCTCTCAGTTTGTGGGATGATGCTCAACCCACTGAGCCACACCAGTCAGGACCCAATACTCCCTCTTTTCCTCAGAGTTCCTGTGAGGACATTCATATGTTCTGGCGGGGACTCGAGCTGCTCTACTTCTACTGCAGAGGTGGGACCTTGGAGCTTCCCCACCATCTGGCCTCAGTACTCAGTTCAGGATAAGCATGTCAACTGAAGTGTGTTAACAGAAATCTCTGGGGAGGATGAGAATGTTGGTGTCTTTCTTTTCTTGAATCATGGGCCATGGAAGTCCAGAGCTGCCAGTGGTTCTTCTGGCCATTACAGAAGAAAGCTGAGCTGAGAGTGACAACACTGTGGAAAGCAAGACTAAGGGACATGGAAAACAGGGCAAATTCAAAATAAACTGAAGAACAAAATAGCAACAGAGGCATGGATACATGGAACAGACTGACAGCTATCAGAGGGGAAGGGGCTGAGGGGCTGGATGAAAGAAGGTGAAGAGGTTAAGGAAAAACTACACACACGCATATAACACATAGACACAGACAACAGGGTGGTGATAGCTGGAGGGGAAGGGGGATGGAAGCTAGGTGGATAATATCCCTTCCAAAGATGGTTTGTGTTGCCCCTGACAGCATCCTGTCTAGTGAGGGGGAGTAGATCAGATCACCATGTGAGACAGTGAGGAGTAAATAGAGACAGTGTGTAGAAGAGCCACCCTCCAAGGCTGAGAACCGCGAGTGGAGAAGGAGCTGCAGGGAAGACTGAGAGGAACCTGCTGGGTAGATAGAAAAAAGGAAAAGAAGGGCTATGCCACGACAGCCGGGAGAAGGCAGTGTTTCAAGAAGCAAGATATTCGACAATATTAGATGCCGCCCAAGATCAATCCACATCTTGAAATTTTGGGTTTGGCCCTGTGGAGTTGGCCTTGAGGATGTTGGTGAGAGTGGTTTTAGTGTATGGCAACCTGATAGAAATGAGAAGGTGTGAAAGTTGGAGGAACCGAGTCAGTGACTAGAGACTACTCATTCGAGAAGTAGGGTTTATAGACAAGAAAGAGCATAGATGCTAGCAGAAGACAGGCCTAGAGAGTGTTTCTTTTAGTTTATTCGAAAGGAATAGTGGTCGTGGGTGTAATTAAATATCAATTGGAAGGATCTAATGCAAAGAGAGAAGCTGAAGTACAGAAGTCTAGTAATTTACAACGGGAAATCCATGAGACATTGAGGGAAATGTCATCAGGAGCACACGCAGAAAAAAATAAGAATAAATAAGAGGAGAGAAGGTGGAGATGATGATGAGGACAATGAAGTTGATTTTATAGGCCTGGCTGAGAGAGTTCCTATCTTATGCATTGATTTGCATTGTAAGGGGCAAGGTTATCTGCCGGAAATAAGGAAGGGTAGAACATGTGACTGAGGCAGACAGGACCTGAAATAGTCACTGAGCTAACAAGGACACTAAACAGGATTGCTCAGTGGTTTGAGGGCCTACTACCTAAGGTTGTGTGAATGAATTTAAAGTAGTGTGTCCTGCAGAGGTGAAGGACTTGCTGCAAAAATGGGGGGCAGTCAAGGTGTAGGCAGGGAGAAGGGGAAAACTGAGTTGGTCCAGGGTTGGCATCGAATGGCAATCACTGTTTCTTACAAAGTTTGGGGGGAGCAGAATAAATTTCTTGGGCATAGAATTTCTTTTTAAAAATACTCATCTATTTTCTTTTCTGAGGGTATGTTGGGGAGAATTGATAGAGTTTACTGGCTGAACAGTGGAATGGAGAGTGGAGGGATAGATTCCACAATAGGAATAATGACAACAGTATCTACCAGGCAATGAACGGTTTATTTGATAATTCATCAACTTCTTTAATCATAACAACTGTAGGAAGTCGTTTTTTAAAATTAAGTATATGTATTGATTTTAGAGAGAGAGGAAGTGAGAGAGAGAGAGATCAATGTGAGAAACATCAATTAGTGGCATCAAGTGCACACCCCAAGTGGGGACTGAACCCCCAGCCTAGGTGTGTGCCCTGACCAAGAGTCAAACGTCGGCATTTTGGTGTTTGGGATGGTCCTCCAACCAACTGAGCCACACCGGCTAGGGCAATAGGAAGTAGTTCTATTGAGCCTACTTTAGGACTAAAGTAACCAAGACTCAGAGAATTAAACTTACCCAAAATCTCTCAGCAGGAAATGGCAGACAGACAGTTGCATCATAGTAGAAAGAGCATGGTTTCTGGTACATCAGAGACGCACATAAATACCGATGTTAAGCTCTTATCACTGTGGAAGAGCTATACTTGTTACCGTGTCCGGCCCTAAACACTCTATGTGATCGATTAGTGTGCCTCTGGGGAAAGCAGCGTGATGAAGGTCTCAGGGTTCCAGTCATAGCTGGGTCATACTATAGGGACAGGGTTTCCAATCGTCCTCTAACAGGACTTGGGTGAGAAAGGCTTCTGCCCTGGCCTTGCCATTCCGAAGGCCTCGCTTAACACAAAATTCTGTGAAAGAATTCACGGGCACTTCGGTCGCTCACCAGTCATGCGGCTCTCGGTGCTGATACCGCAGAGCCCATCCATTATCCTGAGCATGTGCTGGTTGGAGTAACACTTTCCAGCCTTGGGGAAACACTCCGCCCCTCTTTTCCTAGATAGATGATGGCCACCGCTGAATGTCGTCACGGTTTCTGGGTTGTCATTGACACTGCTTCTGAGTGCAGGGAAGATTTTTGAATGTGTAATGTAAGCATTTAGGACAAAGAAAAGGCAAATTAGCCAATTTGTTAAATCCTTCCTCTCAGGTAGGGCTATTGCATTAGATTCGCACCTAATGAAGTAGTATCAGGCATCCATGTTCTGTTCTCACTTTCCTAGTCTATATTCATTATTGCACACGGTACCTCGGGAACCTGCAGTACTCAACAGTTTATATCACTCTCATATTTCTTTCTGTTTATAGATATTTCTACAGATACGTGAGTCTAGACACAGCATGAGTCAAGTATAATCTAGATTTTTTTAAATGATGGCTAATCGGATACTAAATACTGAAATTGCAAATAATTTTGTGTTTGTGAAAGTATTTTAAAAAATCTTATTGATTTTCCCCAAATAAATAATTTTAGATTCATTTATACAACTTACATTAAAATTTCTATTATTAATGATTATAATTTCATTTTGCATCTTAATTTTTAACATATCTTCCCAAATATTTTAGAACATAACATTTTGAAAACACACAAACATAAGTTTAATTTACATTTTTAATGAAAATACAGTTAAACTGAGTTTACTTTTAA
Source organism: Sturnira hondurensis (assembly GCF_014824575.4). Taxonomy (NCBI): domain Eukaryota; kingdom Metazoa; phylum Chordata; class Mammalia; order Chiroptera; family Phyllostomidae; genus Sturnira; species Sturnira hondurensis. The sequence goes on along the minus strand of NW_028077105.1, from coordinate 8,363,819 downwards.
TATAATTGCATTTAATTTCTTAATCTTTTAGAGTAGTGAGAATAAGTTCATATGAAGATGATACTAACAATAGAAAACACAAAAGTGGGCTAGGGAGAAAAAAGAAGAAGCATAAAGAAACAAAATGTTCAAAGAGGTAGCTTGCTTAGGTTTTTAAGAACTTGAAACAATAAAACTGAGACTTATATTGAATGTGACCAACATTAAATTTGAAAACAGGACATTATAAATTCTTTATTAAAAGCAGATTTAGTTACTGATCAAAATAATGAGAATAAAGTAATGTTATTTTTATTAGATCTACAACTTGAGTAAATCAAATGGAATCCCAGAAATTTTATATAAATGGAGATTTAATGAAGAAATTACTGTAGGGGATAGTGAAAATCACTATATAAGTTATAGGTATTATATGAAAAATACATCACAAATTTCTCTTTAATAATGTTTAAACTGTGTAACTTTTTTCTTTCATCCCCACATATACATATTGCAAATTTTCTTAACAATTTCATTAGCTATTCCTCAGTTGAAAAGTTTCTCCAAATTTAAATAAATACCAGTCTATGAACTAGAATGACCTGATATGGCATTACTGTTAATAGAATACAAATTATGAGATAATCCTGATTTTAACAACATAATTAGTATTTATTCCCTAAAATATAGGCAAGATGAATCAATTATATGGAATAAGTATATAATGATTTATGAATTATGGAGTATCTTCACTTTGTTACTCATTCAAACGTCACTAGCAGTTACCAAAACACTCAAAGTTGTGCCATAATAACACTATTAAATTTTCTTGAAATTTTTTCTTTCAGTTATACTTAACATAGTCATGTTCAACACATATTTAAAGATATATATTATTTTAAAGATTTTTTGGTCAAGATAGGGTATAAACATATTTTATCAAACAGTTTTATAGTTCATGATTATGTTTATATGCTCTGTATAGTCCTGCAAAGACTGGTCAACAGTTGCTAAGTCAACCAATTAACCTAACCACATGTGGGTTCATTCATTTAACCAAAGGATCCTTAAGAACTACCTGATATCCACACTTACTGCCACACTGGGATCCTTTGGAAAGCAACAATGCAAGCAAATGTACTAAGAGAGTCAGGCAGGGCAAAGGATATGAGTGAAGGGTAATGCCTAAACCACTGGTTCTTGTCAGAACCTTTATGAAACGTTGAACAGAGTAGATAAGACGAGACACATTTTCACCAGGAAAAACTTTTTGCAGATTATTTTTAGATTACACACAAACATGAAGTGGCAATGAGTTGCTCATTTATATTTGTTACTCTTTTCCCTAAAAAAAAAGAAAAATGAGTGGTGCCGGAACATGGAAGTAACTGCAATAAAGCATGTTACACATAACTTAGTGGCATCATCTTCTCATTGAAAAATACCCGAGCCTCATCCTATCTGTAATGGAAATAGAGTATTTATTTAGCACATATAATGGAAAAAAATTACAGCTGTCAAAAATGATAGCCTAGACTGGTTTTATAAAGCATTGTCTTAAAGCGTAAATCACCAGAGTTAGCAGAATCTCGTAAATTTTCTTCTCATTCCTGTCTCATTCTTCTCCTGTTTACATTCCCCCTCCTCTCCTACTTTTTATTGTCCTTCTTATAAATGTTTATACATGCTGTCATTTTGAGTAATGTTTCTCATTAAAAATTAAAAAATATATTTTTATATTTTGAACATATTAAACCTCAAAAATTCAGAGCTTTTTTGATATAGTTATTTCTGTTTGGATTTACAACATGTTAGGAAAAAGAATAGCTTTAGTTTTGACATTTGAGGAAGTTTTAACCAGTATTAAAACATATGTGATCATCTTTATTAGAATTTTTATTTCAGCATGAAAAAGTATAAGCAAGTCAACAAAAATGGTAGCAACAGTGGAGAGCACTGCTTTAGGTCAAGTGTACCAGGATGTAACCTGAACTCCTTTACCAGCTGTGTGACATTGAACAACTGGCTTAATCTTCGTGAACCTGAATTTCCTCATCGCAATGAGGGTAGAAGGAAGAGGGGGCGGGGGTAAATGGTGATGGAAGGAGACTGGCTTGGGGTCTAGAGGAGAACCATTATACAGACAATCTATTGTAGAACTGTATATCTGAAATCTACATAATCTTATTAACCAGCATCACCCCAATACATTCAATCAAAAAAGGGTATAATAATGTTTCTATCTCACAGAGATGTGAGAATTAAAAGTATTTGCGTAAAGTGCTTAGAATTGCATGAAGCATGGGAACATTACTGATTCTACTCTTACTATAATTATAATTTATTATTATTAACGGCCTCTGACCTTCTATAAAATAAGGTACTAGCTACCCACCATAAAAATATAGATGATAGAAAAGCATAAAATAGTCTTCTTTTCTAGCCTCTGCCATCCCTCTCTATTAACAGTATATTTGTTATATGTCCTGACCAAAAATTAGTTTGGGAACCAGCATATATACATTCTGAAAGTACAAGTAGGTATTAGACTTTATACTCTGTCTTGAATTTTTGTCACATAAGAATTTATCTTGAATATCTTTCTTTCTACACACCTATACATCACCCTCATTCTTTATAATGACTGTGTCAAGTTCTCTTGCATAAATGCTGTAAGTCATATAACTAACTGATCTCCTTATGCAGCTTTTGTCTTTGCAATTATGTCTGTAAGAAGAAGTCCTAGCAGTAGAATTTGTGAATTAAAGTGTATGTGTGTTTTTGACTTTGATATATTTTGTCAAATTACCCTCCCTAGTTAGTTTACACTAATCTATTTTAGTGGTATTTTGTGGATTTGGATAGGGTCCAGAAACCATGTATGTAAATAAATTAAAATAGATTTTTTAATTAAATTAACTAGGTTAGTAATATAGTTTTAGAAGAGTCCATGGCCCTTTTGGATAATTTTTGAAAATATGGAATTTCACCTTTCTGACAATGTGCAGTCAAGAAAATGCATGTGTTTGCATACATCTATCTAGATGGAGCCCCACTCTGGGAGGGTGGACAACAGTCCCCAGAGATGTGCCCAGCCTCATCTTTGATTTGAGCCTAGGAGACTTGTCTGAGACTTCTGACCTCCAGAAGCAAGAAAACAAATTTGTGTTGTTTTAACCCACCAAGTTTATGGTAATTTGTTACAGCAGAAGTAGAAAAGTAATACACTATTCATGTAGCCCAAAATAGGATTTAGCTTTGTGCACACATGCCCTGTATTGGAATATAGGAGAGCATAGCTTTAGAAAACAACACAAATATTCCTTTGCTACACAAAGCAGTAAAAAGTTGACCTGGCCACTTCACCTCCCCTGTCCTCATTGTCGCAGTCCCTAAGCACCTCCATGGAACCCCCAGTGTCCAAGAGGCAGACTGAAAACTACTCATGTAGAGAATGAAGTAAGCTTTCCTTTGTGATTTGAGAATGTATTTGTAAGTCAGATAATTTCTTGAAATAATTTTTCAATTAGTAACTATTTCTAGACAGCTATTTTAGGGTAACTACTGTGCTAGACGCCAGGACACAGCCATAAATGAGACAGGCTTATTCCCACCCTCACAGGATACAGTGTAGTAAGGAATGTAGCCAATTCTAGTCTCATATGGCAAATGCTTTGGAGGAAAAAGACTAGAGAGCTGTGTGGATGCACAGAAGGGGTTGTATCAGTAGTCTGATTTAAAGAAGGCGTAACAGAGATTTTCCTGAAGGAAGGGACAGGCAAGCTGAGACCGAGTAAAGTTACCAGGCGAAGGATGAGCCTGAGTAGCTGTAAAGCAAGGTGTTGGGTAAAGATAAGAGGCTTGGTGTATTGAAAAGTATTCCAGTGGAAAAAACATCTCTAAAGATCGAGAAGAGAGAGTACATGCTTTTTAATATCCCCTCCTGTCCTTGATATTCAACTCTGGAAACTACAGCAAGCCTATCATGTACTGAGTAGTTTCCTACAATTCTTAGAGCACTTCCCAGCCGATGAGGGTAAACGTTGCATTCTGCAGGCTGAACGTCCAGATCCAGAGGCTGTCCCAAATATATCAGACCTGGGAACTCCACCATGTCCAGAGTGGGGACCAGAGTTAGTCTTCCGACCTATGCTCAGTTTCCAGAGTATCAGTTGAGCACCTTGGGTCTCTAAATGCCCATGACACTGTAGTTTTTCTTCCTAGTCACCACAAGTGCCCATTGCAACTGGGCATCCTCTCATTTATTACTGACCCCCTACTACGTTCCAGATACTGCATGCTGAATATGATGGTGGTGATGAAAGTGTGTTCCATAAGGATAGAGATTTTGTCTAAGAACAGTTCCCCGATGTATTTCCAGCACCTAAAACAATGCCTGGCATAACACTCGCCTCAATGCATATCTGTCCGATGAAAAGCACAGACTTGCCTTTAAGTTGCTTGAATCTAGTGAACAAGATAAGCATATACTGGGTTGGCCAAAAAGTCCCCATAGTTTTTTCCGTAAAATAAAATATACATTTCTCATTTTCACCAATGACATTATCGATTTGGATATTTTGAGTATGTTGGCTCTCTTCCACATGGTTGATTGTTCTCAGTCTGACTGCTGTCAACTTCGCCTGCTCTATCATCGGTGCAGCGTCGTCCAGCAAGAGGTCTCTGGCGTGAGACTTTGCAAACCACTTTTGACACATTTGACCAGTCACAGCACCTTCTCCATCCACTGCACAAATCTTTTTTGTGTGCTCATTGCATTTTTACCTTTCTTGAAATAATAAAGCATAATATGCCAAAAGTTGCTTATTTTCTTCCATCTTCAATATTAAAATGGCTACACAAAAATTCACCCATTTTGATAGGTTTTTTTATATGCGCACTGACATGACAGCTGTCACAATACAATCTGACAAAATTGTTTTGAATGAAGTTAAAGACAACTAAGCCCTAGTAGAGCCATCTTATGGGAAAAAAAAACAAATTAACTTTTTGGCCAACTAGTATATTAAAAATTCAGTGGCAATTTCAAAGGGGTCAAGTCCAATGATGGAAAATCACACAGGAAGCACAGAGGGGACACCTTCCTCAGTCTGGGGTTCTTGGTTTGTACTCTAGTTCCCGAAGAGTATTGGAGCCAACCTGAAATTGAATGTGCCCGCCAACCTGGCAGCCTTTGCCTCTCTCTGTGTAAAGCTGAACCATGTCACTCTATCCCAAACCACTGACTAGAACCCCACTTCAGTAAAGGCCCTGCCACTATTGTGACCGTTACTGGATATCGCTCCTGACCAGAAGAGGCACTCACACCTAGCCAGACTCCTTAGAGAAATGAATGCCAGTCCCAGTGGTTCCTGATTAGACGTTGTGTCTTAGACAGCTAGATAAGCTTCTAGAGGTCAAGGCACACCGCCAACATAGTGTCTGTAGCTCTGGCCATGCTCCTGCCCACTGTGCTGGCTGCCCGAGAATGCCAGCATGACTCACAAAGTATTCAAGCAGGTTCTCGAAGAATTAGCAACCCAGCTGCTGGCCCAGTCCATTCCCTCTTCCATATTTCTATGGTTACAGAATGAAATGTCACCACAGAGGGAAAGGAGAAGAGGGGTGGTGAAAAGAACATGACTTTCAGTCCCAGAGAACTTTCTGCCTCTTTTCTATGACTTTGGACAAACCCTTTTAAATTCTCTGATTCTCCGTCTCTTCTCTCTTTCATTATTTTTCCTCTATTTTGACTTATCAAACTTAGAGAAAAGTTGCAAGAATAGTACAAAGCATTCCCATGTACCCTTCATCCAGATTCCCAACGTGCTCCCAGTGTCTACAGTTGTTTGCCCTTTTCTCAGTCTCCATATACAGGCATGTGTTTGTGCGCACACATACCGTACGTAACAAGTTTTTCTCCGAACCACTTAAGAATAAGTTGCAGGTGCAATGCTCTCTTTCCCCTAAATACTTTAGACAATATTTTCTAAAACCAAGGATTTTGAAAAAACAAACCACAGTACAATGATCAAAATCAAGAAATTAACATCGAAACAATGCAATTATTAATATACAGTATTGAGATTCTGTCAATTGTCCTAAATTTTCTGCTAGAGCAAAAGAAAAGCCCAGATTGTGCCTTTTAAATTTTTTCTTTTTTTAAGATTTTATTTACTTATATGTTAGAGAGCAGAAGGAAGGGAGACAGAGAGTGAGAGAAACATCAGTGTGTGGCTGCCTTTCGCTCACCCCCTACTGGGGATCTATGTGGCCTAGAACCCAGGCATGTGCCCTGACTGAGAATCAAAACAGTGACCCTTTGATTCACAGGCCAGTGCTCAACTACTGAGCCACACCAGTCAGGGCTTAAATTTTCTTTAATCTGAAAACATTTCTGAGTGTTTCTTTAAATCTTACAATATTGGCATTTTTGAAAAGTATAGCCCAATTATTTTGTAAAATGCCCCTAATGTTGGGCTTGTCTGATGTACTCTTAAGATTAGCTTCAAATTATGCAGTTTGGGCAGTAGTGCCGCAGAAGTGATGCTGGGATCTCAATTCACCTTTGTTCAAGAAGGTCCATATTGTTGGTTAGTTCCATTACTAGCGATGTTAACCTGGTTCATTTGTCTAAGGTGGTATCTGCCAGTTTTCCCTAATGTAATAATATTTTATTTTTTGCAATTAAAGAAAGATCTTTTGGAGATCTCTATTACTCCTTAAACTAGATGAATCAATTATTATTATAATGATCACAAATGGCTTTCCTATTTGCTATACTGGGCCTAGGGTGGAGGGTAAACATTCTTCACCAAGAAAGATAGATGATAATTCCTTCTGTTTTTTTGTAATTTTTTATTGTATTTCGTCCACTAACATTTATCCCCGTTATCCTCCCCTTCACCTTGCAATCACCACACTTTTGTCCGTATTCATGGACATGAGTCTTTGCCTTTTTACTTGATCCCTCCGCCCCCTAACCCGTCCCGCACCATAGCTGTCAACCTGCTCTCCACCTGTGAGAATATCTCTATTTTGCTTGTTAGTTCAGTTTGTTCATTAGATTCCACTTACAAGTGAGATCACATGGTATTTATCTGTCTCTCTGACTGGCTTATTTCACTTAACATAATGTTCTCCAGGTCCGTCCACACTGTAAAACCCACAGAATGGGAGAACTTATTCACCAACACATCTGATAAGGGGTTAATATCCAAAATTTATTAAAAATGTACAAAACTTGACACCAAAAAAATCCCATAAACTATCCAATTAAACAATGGGAAAAGGACCTCAATAGACACTTCTTTTGTTTTTAAAAGGTGATTTGGCCTTCTTGTTACTGAACTACCAGGAACATTTAGATAGAATATGGAAAAATCTAAAAGAAACAGCTAACATATATAATGCTTAAGACTTGGAAAACTTTTAACTTTATTTTTCTATATTAAAAATGTGAAATATTTCCAGATTCTTACATCTTTTATGATGCTTTATTTCTGCAGCAGAAATATTCATTTGAAGAACTGCATTTTGATTTTGAAAAATTACCTTTACCCATATGAACCAAATTGTATTTCCTCCCTTTTCTGACATTTTTTTTTTACCACAGCTATATCTATGGATGCTATTGGTATAGATTTATTTAGCCAGCAATCCAGGCTTCTAAAGTTTATGTAACAACTTCAGAAAGTGACTATGTTTTCCCTTAGGATGTTCATCATAAAATTTTCCATCTCCTAGTACATATTTATATCTTTTCGCTTCTGTATGATAATCTCTGTACCTCTAGAGTGGTACCAAACAGCTTTTGACCTAATCAATTCAACTACAAAGGTAAACTGGTTGAACAGAACCCATAAAATTTTAGATAAAAGTCAAAAGTTTAGATTGCAGATATAATAGTAGTGTATATATATATATATGGACCACTGTCAGCAAAAGTGAAGATACTGTTCATTCACTGGAAAAGTAATTATTTTAAATAAACATTAAAGGGATATGTGAATTGATTTACAAAGCATAGTTATGAAAAGGTTATGCATGATGTAGAAGCATTACCTTTTAAAAAATATGAAAAATATATATCAAAATACCGGACAGGGTCCTACCAATTTATACTTCTATGTAAGACACTAGAGGAATAGATTAATTGGGCCTGACTCTTTGAGAAGTTTATATATAGTTTTAGGCCATAAAAACTAAAGTGAATATTTAGTTGATATGTGTGACATGTTATTTTTAAGCTAAAATATGCACCCTAATTGTATTTTTAATTTTTGTCATGCAGTAATAGTATCTGTCAATAGTATCTACTATTATCAAGTAGATAATAATAACCATTTTAATGAATAAAAGAAGAAAACCACAGATTATTCTTGTGATCAGGAGAAAAAAATGAAGAGGATTAACACAATAGTAATTACCTGAGCAGATGGATTCCTAATCCTAAAAGTAAACATGCTAATTAAGCTACACTACAATATGACAAGACATTAAGGTCTTCTGAGTCTAGAGAGATTGTACTCTAATTTACTAGTGTAACTTAATTCTCATTATATTAAAAAGTACTTAACCAACCAAATCTTTTTTCAATTATCAGATGTATTCAGGCAGTTTCAGTGTTTCTGTAAATTCCTGCCGTGTGTGAGTCTCTATAGGGATACACTTTGTCATTAATGCATCCAGGGTTTGCTCAATGTTTGCGTTTTCCATAGAGCAGGATTCAGTTCTGTAGTGTTTCTAACAAGACACTTTTTTCTGAATGCTATCGATGAGTATTCACTGGAGAATGAAAGAGCGTAATGCTGACCCTCTCAGGGCTATCTTATGTGGCCTTCTTTTCAAGACAAACATAATCTTTATTAGTAATCAAAATTTATATTACTTGGACTCATTTAGATGAGTTATATTTTTTGATACATCTGTAATTGAACATTTTGGAGAAATTTAACAGGGAGATAAGAATAATGGACAGAAGACAGTGTGTGTTAGTAAGTAAATGTGAGAAAGAAACAACGGAGACAGCTTCATTATTTTCAGACTTACGTGTCCATGAGAAACTTAACTACCTCATCAGTCACTGGTCAACACAAGGTAGTTTTGGGGATGTCACCTGCAGTACATATAATTAGCATGACATACCTTAATGGTAAAATGCATATCTTTGTGAAAGAAATAGATTTTAGTGTAAAAAGAGTCATCTAAGGAAAAAATCTAGAGATGGTTTTGTTTGGTTTCTAATTATTTCCCAGAATGTTTGTGTGTGAGAGTGTAGGAGTGAGCCTGTGTGTGTGTGTGTGTGTGGGGGGGTGTATGTTACTTATATTTTAGTTGTAAACATGGTATGCATGTCTTTTGTATCAGAAGATATTTAAACTATGTAAAAAGTGGTAAATATTTAAGACATACAAATTTAACTCTCCTCATTTATAATAAGATTCAATGAGCATTTATTGAAAACAATGAGATAAAACACACAGAATTGGCAACATAGAGCTATACAACCTGAGAACACACATTGTGCCAAGCCCTTAGACCTGCCTGCCTAAAGCAGCAACATGAACCAGCAACACAGGCATTTCCCAGGAATTGCTAGAAATACAGACTTTCAGCCTCTACCCAGTCCTTCTAAACCAAAATCAGTGTTGTAACAAGAACCTCTGGTGACTCAAATGTACAAAAATTTCAAAAAGCACTGTTAGAGGATCATAATCTAAGCAAATAAATAGATACTACTTTTAAAAGCAATAATTTCAAAAGAAATACTCTAACAGAAAAATACTAGGGATAATGATAGAATCAAATTCTGGTTACAGGGACTTGCTGTAGTTTTGAATCTGCCTTCTTCTGTGTTATACTTCCCTCAGACGCATTAGCATTTCCCAGGGTGTGTCCCTGGTCAAATACGTTTGAGAAACCGTGCAGAAGGCATACCACTGCCTTGTTTACAGTAGTACGTCAAAGATTTGAAGAAGTCCTGAAATAAATAAGTCTGTTTTACTTAAACCCAGGATTCCACAAAAGGGAAAACCCAGGATTTCCTTAGAAAGGAAACTTTTCTCTGCATGGCATCGTGAGCATCCTTCAGCACGAACATTTTACGGAACGCACTGTGAGGAACACTGTGTTTGCGAGTTTGCAACATTTTGCCCATCGGTTCTTCACCAGGATTCTTCCGCTCTCCATTAACTTCTCTTTTTTCTTTTCATAGTTAGAAAGTCTCCTGAATAAATTCCACCTTGAATATAGGTATGAACCAAAAATACAATTTAATTCTGACACAATGTCCATAATAATATAGAAAATCTGAAGCAAATTAATTCAGCCTTTCTGTTAAAAACCATCCAGCTCTGGATAGATGAAATTGTCTCTGAACAAATAGTACGCTAAAGCCTGGCCTCCGAATATCATTGAAATTAAGCCGGATCCTGCAAGTAATGAAAGGAAAGTTTTGGTTAACTACGAATCATGAATAATTCATTGGTGAGATGATGAATAAGAACAGTTGTCGTGACTAAGATAATGTTCCTAAAACTGACATAGCATTTGAAACAGAGTAGTTTATAGATTGAGCTAAGAGATGGTAGGTATATATTTTGTGCTGGCAAATTGTTGAAATTCAAAACTTCCGTCTGGAAAGAATAGGTGCGCAGTGCTGTCAAGTTAATAGCAGGGGGCTCTTAACCCTCAGAAACGCGAAGGCAATCAAGTCAAAGCACGTGCCAAGGAATTCACAATTCTCAATTCTTCTTTTAGCTCTTCAGACCTGTCTTTCCTTTGCATTGTTGATATTTAAAAATATTTTATAAGGCATTTCCTCTCTAATTATAAAAGGAAAACATGTTATTCACTCGGAAATATTTTAAGTATAGTTTTCAGATTTTTATCAAATAAATTTATTTGTTAAAATAATTTAACTACAAATGCAACTGCTGAATTTGCATTGTTATAATGACAATTCATGTTTTAATTGAAATGTCAAGGTTTAACAACTGACATCGTTACAAAACAATAAGCTATTTTTCAATTTTAAATCATCAGTTGTATTAAGGCTCAACAATTAACTGTGAACTCTATTTATCTCTAAGAAACCCCAAATCAATAATGATAAGTCTGTTTCCAGTGCCCACTGTAGTCATTCTTGAAACACTGATCGAGTTTCAGCCAATGAACAATGACATGTTAATTAAAAAAAGGAAAGGCCCCCACAGTCTTTAACATTTGATTGGCTTAGGAGACAAAAGTTACCCAGTGCAAACACAAGACTACTGAGAAAAACAAAACACTAAAAAACAAAACAAATGAACAAAAAGCCAACAGTAACAAACAAAATGAGCACTTTCATATTCACACATAAACAGACAACATTCCCACTGGACAACTCTTGGAAATGAATGGCAGACATCCTCAGGCCACATGTTTTATGTAGAGAGGCAAATATCAGGAGCAGTTTTACCAGCGAAAAGTGATGACAACTGTAGTGACCGCAGTCCTAATTCTGCAGACCACAGGAGTAAATCATCAACACCTTCCACTGGTTCAAGGAAGACTTTCTGTAACACTTTGGTCAGGTGCTGGCTTGTTTTGTGTAAGTTGAATAAAATGAAAGCCATCAGTTATCATCACTATCACCGCTTAAAAGAACCAAAAATAGTTAGGGCCTGAAAGAAATAAACACTTTAACAGAAGCCACCTTTGTATAAAAATAAACAAGATGAAACAAAAGCAACTTATCATAATAGCTAAAAAAAAGTGGGTCTTTGAATCAAATCATAATGGTTTTAAGGCATGTTAGAAAAACTCCACTTATCCAGTTGCTAGTCTGATCAGGGCATGGAATAAATAGCAACACAAGGTCACCAGCTTTTCTCTGTAGCCGCTATTATTTCATGTGCCAACAAATTCAGTCGTCCTGTTCTTAAGCTTTTTATTAACATCTCAACAAACACTTCCATTCTAGCTGAGTTACATTCATACTGGATAAAATACCAATAGTTAAGGGCACATGAGGGTTTCCTGTTTCCGGGTATTTGTGATACATTGTCACTAAATATGTAGGAAAGTCTGTAATCAGGCAGCCAACTCAATTATTATTAACATCTTTACAGTAAAAGTTTACTGTAAAATTTACAGTTATTGTCTGATACAAACGCTTCTAACTAAAATCCCCATTTTAGATAATCTTTTCCACTTCACATTTGCCATACCTTTCGTATTATTAAACTTAGTTTTCTTGTCTGCAGAGCAAGCCCTTATATAAAACTATATAGTCTCTATAGATGTTTCTAGTATGAAATCTTAGTTGTCATAAATTACTATTAAATATGGAATTCTAAAAAACAGACTCATTCTAAGAAGTTAGAGGCTTCAGAAACTCAACCAAGTATTTGTTAGTTCACTGACAAATACTTCTATTTCAGTAAATAAATCATACTTCTTGACCCTCTGATTTCTCTGCCTGTTGAATCAAATCAACTTTAACACAATGGAATTTGTTTCAGTAAAATTGGTTAGAACTTTTCCCCCCATAAACAAGGTGCTTGATAACTGGGGTTTATTTGAAAAACTCTATAATGAAGGATGAAAATATTCATAATTCAATGACTTTTGACAACCACGACCTGGTTTTACCCACTTATCTGTCTTCTCATCTGTAAGAAGTTACTATCTGCCTTTTTTCTATTCTTTAAGCTTAATGTCAGTTTACTAAACCCTGGGGAGGGGGCTAATGGTGATTTTAATGATGCTTAACAAAAATTTAATTTTAAAGAAAATGACGTTTTTGATCTACTATATTCTGCAGCACGGATTCTCGATGTAGGCAATTATCTCTGACTTGTGCCAGATTTTTAGAAACAGTCAACACACAGAATTTCACCTACCTGAGCTATTTAGTTATATGAAAATGCCTTTAGCTGGGGTTTCATTGGCCCAATAATCTCAGTTTGTTTTAAAATATTAATCCCACCTTACAGGGTTTTCATATACCTGTTGTTCCCTGAATGGCAGTAAGAGTATGACTTCAAAGAAAGACAAAGCTCCCCGAGGGAAGAGGTCTTAGTGAATCAGAGGCCTAACAGGCCCACGCAAGTTCCTCGCACACGGACACGCATCCAGTGCAAAACCAAGAGACAGAATTTTCAAGAGGTTGAGTTACTATTCTCTTTTATCTAAATTTTCTACTCAAGGAAAAGCAAAAGGAGAGGAGCTCCGACATCATTTGGTGACTGTCCTCTGAGTAATCCAGCCCTGGTCATGGAGACTAAAATAGTCACTAAACTGTTGTACCAAATCCTATTGGCTGTTCCATTAGCTACAGTTGACTTTCCTTGACATCAAGGTGACGTTTGTTATGTGACTTAGCTCTCTGGGGCTCAGTAAATTTTGTGGCATTGTAGATAAAAATCTAAAGAAGTTCTTGTTTTTCATAGAGAAAAGATAATTTCCACTTACATTTATAGCATGTCTTTCAGTATCTTTTTTCCAATTTATTAAAAATTTACACTTTGAATAATTTATACAAGATAAAATATTATTAGATAAAAAGATACAACTTTCTACATGTTTCTTGTATGCACTAAATAATATTGGAGAAAAATGTACATCTAAGACTCATGGTTACACAAGGTAAGCAGAGAACTAAATTCTAGTAAAGAGATTGGTAAGTAATATAAGTATTGATAATGCTGGTACTATAAACTCTCCGCTTTAGGGAAAAGAATGTGGCAAAGAGCTGCACTTCCATTTTTCATCACTAAGAAGGACACTAATTAAATAAAAATATTGCAAAATTTACTGAAAAAAGAAAACTTAAAAAACATTTTGTGGTCAATACCTGGCTTAACATAAAGAAAAAGCTTTAGAAAAGTCCACGTTCCTTTGGCTAATGTTTTTGCTAGGTATATGATTGATGAATTCAGTTGTTCAATTTGTGGGCAGAGAAAAATATGAAAGTAGTTTCTCTTCTTCTTGGACTACTAAAATGACAGTAATGTAATTCACACAGAAAGAGATCTAAAAGAATATGTCTCAAAAATATATCCAGTGTTTTATTCCCTGTAATTTTAGAATGATAAAGCCTGTGATCAGTCTTCTGGTTCAATGACCTGACCCATCTAAAAAACTTGTATGCCCCCAGTTTATATATAAATATGTATTTATATAACACAAATATTATTTATGTATATATAAAATCTATACAGGTAACATATATATAAATACCTAAAGCAGCCCACCAATGTGATGTCAAAGGAAATTCCAACATAACTGCAATAGAAAAAAAATGTGTTCATTTTCAAAACATACATTATTTTGTTACTCATAAAGAAATACTTCTGTTTGGGCAAAACATATCCACATAAAAGAGAAATTTTATTTCCCTCCATGAAATCAGGTACCCCTTAATTTGCCCTTAAGTCATTGTCTAAAAAGGTCATTTGTCAAGTCAGATAGTTGAAACTTCACTCCTAGAAATGACGTTATAATTACCGAGTCTCAGGTCAGCTCACCATGTTGATTTGAAAATACATACATCGATGGTGGTCCTAAGACCATCCTGCACCTTCAATGCCTGGCTCTCTCCGAAGTTCCAAGCCACTTCACTGTGATCTCCATTCTATTGAGAGATATTTGTGAAGCATTTTCTGTGTTCCATATGTTAGACAATGAACTTATAACTTCTCTGGGTCCAGAATCAACTGCTTATCTCAGCCTTGAAGACTGAACCACCCTGTGTCCCTTTGTGGATATCCTGTGGCTATCCCCCACGAAATACTAAGCCCCCAGATAAACTAGAGATCGAAGATGGTGGGAGTTCAATGGTCCTCCAAGTTACTGCAAGGCTTTATGTCTCAGGAAATTGATGCTAGGGTGTGGAGATGCTGGCATTTTCCAATAGCAGTGATGCTGGAATGTAGCAATTCATTTGAAAATTGTGTGTTCTTAAGCTGAAGACTGATCAAACCTTGAATAGGAACTAAAAATACGAGTGATTTAAGTTGTTAATAATAATAACTTTGAATTACAACTTGTGGTTGATTACCACCCATACTTTGATTAGCATGTTTTTTTAAAACAAAATAATGGTTACACAAGGGAGAAAAAGTTACAATGGAAGTATAAATTTTGAAGAAATGGATAAAGCTGTCATTCACTCAGAAATTATTATATGCCAGACACTGTGTCACATAATTTATCATTCTCACTGAAACTTCACTAATTATCCCTCACTTAGTAGAGGAGGCAACTAATAATGTAAGCAATACTGTAATTTGCCTAAGACTAACCGCCTAATAAAAAAGTAGGACAAGAATTTGAATCCATTTTCTTCTGACTCCAAAGATCACAGGTAGAAATAAAAACCCTTCAGTCTAAGAACACAGTAACTTTTCTAAAATAACTATCTGGTGTTGAAAAGTTTGCAAGCCTTTGAGTACAGGTCTCAGGTTCCAGTTCCCAGTCTTTGGTCAGTTTCTGCCTTAGGGAGGATTTTGTGGGAGAGGATTCTTAGCAGAGGCAAACTCTCTACAAGTTAATAAATTGAATGTGGAAATAGAATAGGAAGCACCTACATTTCAGTACAGTTTTGAATTGGAAGATGTAGCTATGCAATACATTGCTGAGGAAGTGATAGAAGAATTTGGTGGGGAGGATGAGTAAGGGGAGGGAGGTAATCTTTCACCATCAGTTTTTGTTATTTAGCCGTCAGAGTACAATACGCGTATAACGAAGTTTTGTTTACTTTATTTTGTTTTGCTTACCTGTTGAAGTGATGGCAACATGGAAAATAGTTACTGAAATAGCATAATCCCACACCCATTCTTCCACAATAAGAACGAAAAGCAATCCACAAACGAAGTAGGTGACTTCTGTTGAGATTAAAAGAACTGAAAATAAAAAGAATATAACTATCTAGGATAAGAGTAACTAATAATTCTGAAATACAATTAGTAACAGGACCATTACAAGTCTTTCAGCAAAACAAATTTGCTAGGAATTTTCTCAATGTTCCTTCCCCAAACAATCCTCAGATTTGGAAAAGAAACTTTAATATATTCCATCTTTTAATATTAGACTTATAGAAAAATAACAATATATAAATTCTGTTTCACATTCTTTATACTCAGCATTTTAGAAGTTAGAATGCAATAAAGAAAAGTTACAATGTAACCAATGCATATTGACCTATAATTGGATTGCAAGTCTCATTTTTAAGATATATTTAAAAACTAATGAAAACTTCAATTCTGAGTTTTCGAAAATAAGAAAAAGTAAAAATGTAGTGAACTATAAGGTGTTTTGGGCACCAATCATACGTTCTTTTGTATCTTTTAATAAAGCGGTGCCTTCAGCTAGTCACCTGGGAAACGTAACCGACCGCCATGGATGAAAGAAGCCTCGTAAAGGACTCACGTGGGTGGGGGCACTTTTCTGAACCCACCGGTTGTCTCGGACTGGTTTCCCTGAACACGCACGAAGAGCCAGGACCACATACAGGTCAGGATCACAATGTTCTAGCAGCCCTCGACATGCAAAGGGGGTTTCCTTTGTTTTTGATAGGGAATTTTAAGACTGTAGTGGTTTGAAAGAAGATTCATCAAACTGTAAAGTGACAAATAGATGTGATATACCCCCAAGTTCCCTTTGTAATAATATCACTTTCCATAAAGATTATCTCTCTTTTCTCTTTAAATATGGCAAATGATCGGTAAGTTCATATAGTTTAGGAGTTGATAAGTCTAGGCAGGCAAACTCCGTAGTTTTTAGAAGCAAAACAAACAAACAAACCAACCCATATTATGTTCTATTATGCAGCTGAAATTTATTAACCAGCAAGGCAGCGATTGCCTATTGGATGAACAAGACACCAAGTAAGCAAGTCCCAGGTGCCGTTGTTGGTTGAACAATGTTACTCTTTGAGCGGGTTGTTTTAAAGCATTTTATTTGAATTCAGTAGTTCCAGCAGACCAAGTTTCCTATACAAAACACATCTGAAATCTGATTTCTTTGGTTGCAGGCCATTTTTGTGTTTTTGTATATATGTTCCAAAAAAAAGATGTCCAGTAATTTCTTTAAAAATTTAATGTTTAAAGAGTCCACAGTTTATTTCTTAAAAGTAGAAAGAAATTTAACAGAATGTTAAAAGAAATGACATTTAGAAAGTAAGTTTGAATTTTCTTCTTTTTTGCTGAAAATACTTATTTTTTAGAATAATAAAGAATGTATTTAACTCTCATTTCTTTTACAGTAATTTTTACCTTTGTGTGTGTGTGTGTGTGTTGATTGAATTCATTGGGGTGACATTGGATAATAAAATTATATCGGTTTCAAGTATTTATTTTTTTAATTTTCATTTAATTGTTGTTCAAGTACAGTTTTCTGTCTTTTACTCCCATCCCAGCCCACCTCCTCAACACTCCCCACCTCCCTCCCATTTCCAGCCCCCACCTTAGTTATTGTCCATGTGTCCTTTATACTAGTTCCTGTGAATCCTTCCCCTTTTCCCCTGAAGTTCCCTCCCCTCACCCCTCTGGTCCCTGTCTGCCTGTTCTCAATTTCAGTGTCAAGTATACATTTCTATGATAAATGATCTGTATATTGCATTGTGTGCCCACCACCTAAAGTCAAATCATCTTCTGAAATTGAGTGCTTTTTATAAACTTTCATTAATTTACATGCATTATTTTATAATGTAAAATAACATTCAAATCTAGTTTTTCTAAAGATGGAGAAAACTCACCATGAATGCCCCTAAGACAAGTATGGGTGGCACATATTCAATACAAATAGGTATCATTATTAATATACATAAGGTTTATGACTATGGTAGCTATTAATAATTATTTCTTCAAAAATAATAAACTTAAAAATTTTTCTGTTTCTTAGTACTTTTTTTCTTATCATTTTACCTTTGCACAAGTTTTATACTATTTGGGGGAGAACAATCAAACAAAGCAGAAATGTGTGAAGCAGAAAATGAAAGACCTCTGTCATCCCAGCTGGAAAATAACAGTTTTTTGCATAATTTCTTAGTACTAACACCATGTATTTTACTCTATTCTACAAAAATGAATAACTGTACTATATAAATTCCTCTGTAATCTTAATTTTCCATTTCATACCTCACAATCATTTTTCTATATCTGCACATCAAGTCATTCTTCCCTTTTTATAGAAAAATACTTAATGCACAAAATTTTACCCATAATGCCTCCAAATAAAATTTCAAATAATAGTACTATCTACTTATTTCACTTATTCCATGCCATTCTTTTAGGAATAAGCATTTTTAAAATTTTTATAGCACTTTTCCACACTAAATTGTGAAGTCCAGTCTAAGATACACCTGGCTGACCAAAAGGCCTGATATTTAAAAATATTTTACAAAGTAGAAAAGTGTTTTGATTTTTGGAGGTATTTAGTTTGCTAACTGATAAAGATTCAAAATAAAAACCGATTACCTTTATAACTTGTGTTGAGCCATGAGGGGCATGTTTTGAAGTCAAACGGTGCCAGGACACTGAGTTCATACACCCTGGAGACGTTGCAAATGAAAACAGTTTACGCTGGAGGAGACAGTCCATAACTTTGCACGTCAAGGTTTGCACAGTGCTCTTCACAAACAACAACGTCACTAGCTTTACCCTCCTTGTGGCACATTTAAAAACTGGCTGATTTCGATGGCAGCCAAATAACCTCTTTATCTACACTGACTTCTTTGTCCAGTTAAGTCCACAGTGTCCACCAAGTGTATTTCATTGTACTTGAGATTTCAGCGGTAATCGTGAAGTCCCTTCCATCAAATGTGGGAGGAGAACCTGATACTGTGGTGAGAGCACAGGGTTTAGAAACAAGAACCAGGCTCTAATCCTGATGGAGTTGTTCACCTTGAGCCTGAGCATGTCATTGACCCCCCTGGGCTTAGTTTCTTATCTGTAAATTGAAATGATTAATCTCTGAGATACCTTCCTTTTCTAAAATCCGAGTCTATTAAGTACACATCTGCCATACCTAAGTTTGCAGTTGTGTGCAGCTGATCAATCAGTTAGCTGCCTTTTGGAGCTTTTACTTCAAATCCCTGGCCTCTGACTCACATGAACTACAAACCCTGGAAACCCCATGCTCGGAGAGCCCTGAAGATCCCCAGCCCTTCTCTGCTCCAGGCGCAGCCTCACCATCTCCAGTGCCAGGCGACAGCTAAGGCAACTGTGTCAGCTGCAGAAGCTTCCTCAGTGGGTTTGCCGGCAAGCATGCTTCATAATGTTCTTCCCATTGCAAAACTTGGTATAATTTTATTTTGGCACTAAATTGCATATTGAAATGGTAAAGCCTAACTTCTTGCTCACAAAGTAAAATTAAATTGTACAAACAATTGATTTCTAGGGAATCATTTGTAAAAATGCATAATGTATTTCAAGTAAATCAATGTATTGACAACCTAAATATGTAAAGACAAAGATAAAGAAATTTCCTAGGGGGAAAATGGTTACACGTGGAAGTAAAAATGGTATTAAAATCACATGGATTACTTTGTTCTCACAAGAACCCCCTTTTGGATTATGACCTTCATTAGACAAACGAAAACAAGTGAAATCAGAGAAGGTCAATCACTTGGTCAAGATGAGCAGGAAGATTTTAAGAACCTGGGCCAGAGCACAGATCTCCTGGCTCACAATCCAGAGGTATTTCCAGGACATACAGAAAATGTTTCCTTTGAATGTGTATTAACTCTAAATTCTCTTCTAGTTCAAACATCTTCTGATCCAACACAGACGGAGGGAGTGAGCGCTTTACTTTTTTCCATGACGATTGTCCAGAGGTAAAAAGATGAGTCCTGCCTGGTTCTATCCACTGCATTTCATGAGTGGTACTTTTACCATTTTCAATGATGGTGCATTTGCTCACTTTCACTTTTACAAAAGTGAAAAGATACACATTTTTAAAAAGTCTGAATCCTCTAGTTCATAGAGACACGTCAAGTATTCAATGTAAACTCCCTTCATGGTTGACTTTAGCGTTCTAATTCTGTGTGAAGGTAGTGTGCTACTTACTGGAGCACCATGCAGCCCATGCTGAGGACCACGTAGTACACAGTGTAGAAGAGGATGACACATATAAGGAGGTTCTGCAAAACAACCTGCAGAGAAGACAGGTGTGAGATCCAAGAGCCTGAGCTTCTTCCCACTGTTGTTGGTAACGAGTCTGACAAACCAGAGACGATGAATGACTACTCGATAGTACTGGCTGGCCTGGCTTTGCTTGGAGACCCATGGGGTGGGATGGACCCCAGTGAAAGGGCTGCTGGCCGGCGGGGCTGGCATATTTCACATTTGCACCAAGGGTTAATGCCGCATATAGATCCATGTCACTTACCCTCCATCTACCGCAACAAACTTCCTAAATGCCAAGGTTTGTTTTAACTTGATAAAAATGACTCTAAGTCTCAGTTGTCAAAATAGTAAAAATATGATGGTGGCTAAGAAATTTTGAAACATATGAGGAAAAGAGTATATAATAACACAACAGTAATCAAACCTGTGTGTAGTAAGAATGGATAGAACAATTGGCTGAAACACAATAGATGATCCTGAAATGGACCCTACCACTTATGAGACTTAAAAAAAAAAACATGGCAGATCAATGGGAATGAGGTAAGTTATTCAACAAATAGCATGGTGAAAGTTGTTTAACTTCTAGACAGAAAAATTCCTTTATTCTAGTCCCGCACCAAACACCAACGTAAACTTCAAATGCATTAAAGAATTAAATGCCAAGAAACAGAATGGGAGAAAATATTTGCAACATGTATCACAGGCAAAGAATTGATATTTACAATAAAAACAAGACAAACCAATAGAAACATAGACAAAATACAAAAATAGGGAGTTTACCTGCCTAAACATTTAAAAAGGCAATAAATAATTGAAACTGTACTGTACTTCACTATTAATCTTTTAGAATATATTCTTGCTAATATAATAAAAATGTCAGTATGTCACATGGGAATTTTTCAGTTTATTTTTTCCCTTTTGGATCCTTAAAAAAATCATTTGTTCATTCACTACTTTAACACTTCACAAGTATTCTTTTTCTCTGAATGACCACGTCACTAAATTTACCAAGTCTTTTTTTTACTTGCCCCGGGTAAACAAGGAGCCCTCCATTAGAAGCTAGATGATAAAAGAGGTATGTACAGAGCACACAACAGCCAACGGGCCACGTGGACCAAATGTATAGATTTACCACGGACTTATTTATTTCAACTGTCTAAAAGTGGCCAAACTCTTGGGCCTAAGAGGCCATCGGAAACCAGGACTACAGGTTCTTGGACCTTCAGAATCCTTTCAGGACTGAATGTGGGGGGTGGGGCATGGGTAGGTCAGGAGAGAGTAATGACAGGGGATGGGGACAACCGTAATTGAACAGCAATACAAAAATTTTTTTAATAAAGAAAAGATAATTGTATTGAATTACCAAAGAAAAAACACTTTAGATGCCGCCCAAATGACTGGACACAAAACTTCAGTATGAAACAATTATTATTGCACTTTAGGAAAATCCAGAATTTAAGAATCAGAATCTGTAACAGTCTAGATTTAGCTACTACCGAATTTTTTATTCTTTAAAAAATATATTTGGATCCTGACTCAAAGAAACTGTAGAATAATTATGATGACACTTATGAGACATTTGACAACTTGATCTTGACTAATATTTGATGATGTTAAAGAACTGTTGATATTTTAGAGTGTTATAATGATACTGTGGGTTTTTTAGTACTTATTTTTGAAGACACTTATGGAGATCTTTGCAGTGATAATGGCATGATGACTGGTAGGTTCAAAATGAAAAGGAGGAAAATAGATCGACATACAAGTGAAACAAGATTGAACTTGATTGGTAATTGTGGAGCAAGGTGATGTATGAATGAAATTCATGATGCTATTATATCTATATTTGCATGCTTACGTTTTAATAATAATTTTGTAATGAAAATTCTCAATAAATTTATTTAAGCAGTGAATGTATTTACAAACTTTTAAAATGTGGTTTTATTAATGAAAACTTGAGGAATGTCCAATTCCTTAGCAGCTGGAGTACGGAGTAAACTTTGTTTAATACAGACTGCCCTAAAGATATTTTCCTTCTTACCCTTGAAGTTCTATAGTTATTGTTTACGAGTTTATTTTGGGTAACCTGTGGTCTTTTAGATTTTCCTTTATACTATAATGCATTAATACCATAATTCTTGATGCCAAAATTGCCCCCAATTTGACCAGTCTGAGAAACTACAAGATACCGTTTGTGTTTCGTTTACACATCCTCACTATTTTCTTTTTTCTTCCTTGGTCTCTCTCACAACCTGACATTCTAAAAATGTCATTACTGTATTGCCACTTGCATTTATTCTATTTGTGAGCTTCCTATCTTCTTCCATTGATCTCTCTGGCCTCCTAACTACTTATGGATCAACACCACACTGTTTTAATTATGAAAGCTTTATAGTAAGTTTTAATACACTCCTTCCCCATTGTTCTTTTTTCAGGGTTTTCTTTGTTATTTTTATGTTTGTTTTGTCATATAAACTTCAAAATCTACTTCAATAGCCCCATAAAACAACTTCATATTATTTTATTGGGATTATGCTAAATGTATTATTAAGGTGGGAATAAATACAAGTTTATAATGTTATGCTATCCAAAACCAAGAAAAATTTCCAAATTTATTCAAGTACATTTTTGTATCTTCTGAAAATGCTTCATTTTTTCTTAAATAGATATTATACATTTTCTTTTAAATGTATTCTTAAATTCTTTTTGCTAGTAACATAACCAAAGTTTTATCTCCTGTTACATCACCTAATTAGCTATCATTTGTGTATGTAAAACATTCTGATTTTTGTTTTAATATTTTATTACTATTTTGTATTTTTATAATAGTGTTTCTATTGATTTTCTTGGATTTTCCAACACACTACAATATCACCTGTAAACAGAAAGTTTCACTTCTATTTCAGTTCTCATGGACTTGTTTTGTCTAGTCTGATTATATTATTAGTGCCTCTAATATATTTTAATTAGTAAATATTTTTAAATTGGTGCTTCTAATATATTTTAAAATATATTTTTAAATAGAGTTAGTGGGTGTCTGCTCCTTATTCTTGGCCGTACCATGAATGCCTCTAGTATTCTCTGTTAGGTAAGTTAGTGGCTTTATAGCTGCACTATGCGTGTGTGTGTTTGTGGGTATATATGTATGTGTGGTTTTAGATACATATTAACACTAAAGAACAAATAATCAGTTTCTACTTTATTCAGTGTTTTAATTAGGAATGGTTGTCAAATTTTGACAAAGGCCATTTTAGCTTCTATAAATATAATCATGTGATTTTCTACTTAGATTCACACACATGGTAAATATGTTAGTAGATTACCTAATATTGAACCATCCTTATATTTGGAGGGAAAAATCACTTGGTATGATGTTTTCTTTTTACAACAAGCTCTTGCATTCTGTTTGCTAATATTTCATCTAGTATTTTTCCATGTTTTTAAGTGAGATTGATCTGTAGTTTATTTTTTTGTGCTATCTTTACAAAGTTTAGATGGTAATGGAATGCTTGTTTCATAAAAGTATCTTGCGGTTTTTCTTTTTTCTTTTCTATACTTAGAAATCATTGAAGCAGCATTGGGAATGTATGGCCTTTGCAGATTTAGGAGAATTCCCCTGTGCCACCTGGGCCTGCTTCTTTTACAATAACCTCTTGTACTCAGTCTATGAAACCTGGGAGCTCTTATGTGATTTTACAAAGCAGAATGCTCCCATTAACTAGAACTCTTCTCCACAGAGGGAATACAATACATTCTTCAAAGTCTAGCTCAGTATTATATTTGCACTTCACCCCAAATCAAGGTCAAAATCAATCCTGCCATACTTCTTTGCATCCACAGCATTGTGCATCTGTCTTAGAGATCTGATCACCTGTGTCGTGGTGCACTTGTTTATGGGGTGCCCACTCCTCTAGACTGTCAAAGACAGAGACAGTGATTTAATTGGTTTCATTCTCCAGCCACAAAAATAATGCTTAGCTCTTGGTAAGTGTTCCATACATATATTTTTAATAATAACAAATGAAGAAAAGAAAAGCAATGAAAATCCACTCAGTCCGTAGTCTATTTGTTTAAAATGTGGACCCTAGGGTCAGATAACACTAGAATTTCTTTTCCAGTTCCTCACCAGCAAGGTATGACATTGCCACTTACACTCTGCATTTTGTTCTAGTTATCTGTAAAATCTTGCAGGAGTTTTGCTTTCAGCACATGTGTGAAATTCCCAGCATAAGTACTGCATGTGCTGAGCAGACCACTTGCCCTCTGTTTCTCCCACGTGAAAGCCTGCTGCTTGGTTCTTTGGACAGTTCCTAGTGTAATCGTGAAATTCGGCTCCCTGACCTGTAGTACCCTAGCACAGGATCCAGTTTACTAACAGTGCTTTCCTCTGAAAGTGTCTCTACTGGTGAATTCTCCAGTTCAGGTCAACAGTCGCTAGGAAGTGCAGGAACGTGTTGTGCCTCTGACATTTTTACTTGCAACATTTGTTTTACAATTGTAATTTTGTATTAGTGTAATGCAGTATGAAATGTGTATTCTGCTGAAGTTCTGAACAACAATGCATTGTATTCCGAACAACAACGTAACAGTCCTCATACCTGGGCTTTCTTCCCAGTTCCTGTGCAATTTCCCCAGACAGCAAATTAATTAAATGGCCTTTGGCCATGACTCTTTCCCTTGAGTCAGCTTTTCTCTCATTTAAAATGTAAGGATAGGGGGGATTTAATTAGCCCAATGCCTGGCACATTGCATGCACTCAATAAATATTTGTGGAGTCTTGGAACTCTCTTTAGACAAAGGTCACTTTTGCTATTACTATTAATTTATGAGCATATCAGTGATTCCTGTGCTGATATTATTGACACTGAACAGGACTTAAGAAAAGTTAACTCATAACTTACAAGGATCTATCATAAGCATTCAGACGAAATTTCAACAGTTCACCTATTTTCAACATATTCACTATTGGTCTAATGTTCTTAAGTCTGTGATTTCATATGTAAAACTCTGGGATTCTAAAAAGGTGAAAAAACTGCAGCAATTACCTAACCATTTTCCCCAGAAGGTGTGCATATGTAAGTCCAGACTAAATATAGAGTCCTTAGTCCCCATTCTTTACGTAAGCTACTTAAAGGAAAGGATATTATCTTTTAATTATTCTCTCTCCAGCAAAGTTATATTGCTAGTTTGATACCAAAACTATACATCAATTATAAACAGTTTAAAACCCTCTTAAAAATAAGTTTTATCTAAAATTTTTCCCCTGATATAATTTTTTTACTGATTTAGAAAATGTTTCTTAGCTGTTGCCATACATCACAATTCTTATTGATGATGTGTGTTGTGAGAATGACAGTGAGCAGAAAAAAACTTGAACAAGTGCACGGAGTGCTGATGTTTTACTAAAATGAATGCAGCATTGATCTGAAATCATAATTTAATTTTTAAGTAAAAATCTAATTTTCCAGTGTCATTCCATGCAGGCCAGGTCTTCATAAGCCTGAAGCCTGTGTGAGTTCATTCAGCTGCTCTGAGGCTTTGCATATTTCCTTGTTTTAGGTGTTTCAATTTTTTTTAAAGGGGGTATTTTTATGCTGAAATAAAATACAATGATGAACACTACTAGCCTGAGGAGGAAAATAAACTAGCACACCTACAGCTTAAAAATGTTTCAATACTTTGCCTCTAAAGATCTTGTGCATCCTTTCAAAGCTGGAAAAATAAAAGCTGTCTCTTGCCACAAAAAAAGACTGAGGACAAGCTGTCGTGATTTCAGAAAACCAGAGCTGAAGTACAGGTGCTAATACTAGAAAGTTCGCTAGCGAGTAACGTGGTCCCTTCAAAATCGCTACTATTTAAACGTTTTAGATCCTTCCTGGGCTGTGGGTGCCGCTCTGTGGTCACCATTCCCACACCAGCAAGATTGTTGCAGAATGTTTTCTGCATGGTACCTAGCCAAAAGTGAAACAAGTTGCTACTGAAAGAGAGAACATTTATAGAACATATTTGCTTACATCAGTGCTAGGCAGTAACAGAGAGAGAATGCAAAGAACAATTTTCTCTTTACCTTGCTTGGAGCAAATCTGACCTGGAGAGCCATGTACACATCCTATGTCAATGAAGCGGTGAAAGTGCACTCCTTATGTCGACGACATCTGGAAACAGAGACAGTTGTCACTGTGAGCTTTTCAATTACTCTTGAAGACTAAGCGTGAGATGCAATAGAGCAGGATGATTGGATTACACAAAATGAGACAGAAGCCATCTGTGAGCCATGCGTAAGCTACTGAGTGCCAAAATGAACATCCTTATTAGAAAACTGAGTTCTCATACCATTTGTAGTTTGGTCAAATTTGAAAGATGAGCTGATGGTTTTTAGACACTGCTGCAAATAGGCAGGGACTTGAAATCCTCCCTGGCTGTATGATTAATGTCTGTCTCATTCTTAAATTAGAAACACAGGTTTTCAGTTAGGAGGTCTTGAGATTGTCTTCAAAGGATGCTGCTGCCATTCGTGGTGAAGCGTGGCCTGTCCCCTGTGTTTCCTTCCCCGGGACCACAGACTTCCAGAAAGAGAAATCATTAAACCCTCTTACATCATGGCAAAGCGATATAAAAATTCTGACTGTTGGAAAACAGAAAGAGTCCATGCTCTAAAATGGCAGCCTTTCTACGGCCAGTGCGATGTTTTCAGAAGTGCCTGCACGCAGTGCTGGAGCTCTCTCTGTGCTCCAGTCCAAAACCAGCCATCCCCTGACCATATCTCAGAGGCCCTTCATCTTTTGAATGGCACCCTCTTGTAGATGGGAATTCACCCATGCTTTGTGGTCCTTTTCCCAGTTACAGCATCCTAACTTTCAGACAGAGTACATTCTGCAAAATATAATGTTTCCAGTAAGCCCAGGATTTATTATTTTTCTTCTGAAAATGTTTTTAAATCTGAGTTTCATATGGCATATTAATAATACTATTGGTGTTCTTTTATTGATAAGCATCAGACAATTCCTTTAGTTTGTAGTTGCCCTGTGTCTCTGCTTACATTGTGAGTTTTTGCAGAAAATGACTCCCTCTTCTGCCTGCTCATAATTTTATAACAGCTCCCAGTGTCTGCCTCAGATTTTGGCACAGTGGGCCCTCAGTAAATGTGGCTTGACTGTTCAGATCCTGTGCCTTGCCCTGTTTGTCACAGCAATGGGCCAGCTTTTTTCCCTAAATAGGGCAGGGAGAATTCCCCGGGCGTGAGGCATAGGCCAGTGCTGAGCCCAGATCCTATGCTTCACTTCCTCTACTCTCAACACATTCAGTGTTTTGTGTACAATTCAGACCCCAGTGGACTTCAGTTCCACAGTAACCACCCAGGATTTATCCTCTTCATCCTCTTCATATATAGGAAGCCAACACTAATTTCACTGCAACCACTCCAGTGCATAAAATATTGCAAAGTAATAATTTTCTGTTTTGTTTGTTCATTTATATTGTCCTTTAGATTCCACAAAGAAGTGAGATCATATGGTACTTGTTTTTCTTTGACAAGTTCTTGGAGCACAATACCCTCTAGGTCCGTCCATGTTGTGACAAACGGTAATTAAAAAAAGAAAAATTTTAATTTTCTATTATCACATTAGAAAAATTAGATGGCCAATAGAGTATATTGGGGCAGAGATGGTGTGTATGTGAGTGTGGTTACAAGCACAACAATAAACATCTTCCATTTGAGTGACTATTATGATCTATTTTGAACGTAAGGCATGATATGAAGACAAACACTGTGCACATTCAGTTACTCCAGTTCTGTTTTCCAAGTTTGCCATGTTAGACTGGTAAAATGTGTATACAAGTACATAGTATATATGAGTGTGTGTGTGTGTGTGTGTGTGTGTGTGTATATATATATATATATATATACACACACACACACCTGTACATAAATGTATTTCTTCTTCTTCAGCACACTCAAATGGAAGTAGAGAATAGAACATGGAAAACCTTCTCATTCTTGGATTCTGAATACCCAAGAATATTCAGAATTCTGAATATCAAATGGAAGTAGAGAATAGAACATGGAAAACCTTCTCATTCTTGGATTCTGAATCTGTATTTCTCTCTCTATATAGAAATACATGTATGTACAGGTATATATATATATATACACACCTGTACATACATGTATTTCTTCTTCTTCAGCACACTCAAATGGAAGTAGAGAATAGAACATGGAAAACCTTCTCATTCTTGGATTCTGAATCGTGCCCGCTTGGCATTTTATCATGTTTCAAAGTATTTTCAGTCNTCTGTATTTCTCTCTCTATATAGAAATACATGTATGTACAGGTATATATATATATATACACACCTGTACATACATGTATTTCTTCTTCTTCAGCACACTCAAATGGAAGTAGAGAATAGAACATGGAAAACTTTCTCATTCTTGTATTCTGAATCGTGCCCGCTTGGCATTTTATCATGTTTCAAAGTATTTTCAGTCCCTTTGTATCATTTGTATCCAGAGTTGTTTCTAGTAAAACCTAACTTAGCTACTAGATAGAGACATCCTGAATCGAGGGCTTTAAAGAGAGATTTTCAAGACAACAGTACCTAAGTTAGAACTTCTTCCTCATAAATGCAGATGGGAGAAATGCAGATGTTTCAGTCCACAGTCACCAAACCTGAATCTTTGAGGCCAGACATTTCTAAATTCAGAAAATTTTGAATTTTAGACAAGCAATAGGATTGATATAATATATCATATCACACACTCAAGGGGTCTGCAACTTTATTCTGTATTCAAACACATTGTTCAACTGACACAACATGAATATTCACTCCAAGTGGGATAAATAAACAAGGTAAATAATTTTATGTCAATTCAGGTAAGGTTCTGCCACCAAGCTAGTTCAGATCAAGCACTTTTCTACCACCAGAAAAGTGATAAAAGTAATTTTAGAACTTTTTAGGTTTTGGCTCCATAAACAACAGTTGTGGGCAAGTACAAATTTAATCAAAAGAATCTAAAGATTGAGGTTAATGACTGAACTCCAAATATATATTTTTAAATATAAAATCTTCATTATATATTTTCCATGCCATTTAGTCCCTTTACACCAGCAATCACCATACTGTTGTCCACGTCCCTGAGTCCTTTCTCTTTTTTGCTCAATCCCTCCACCTGCTAACCTCCCCCCACCCATCTAAGAGTCTGTTCCTGTTCCCCATCTATGAGTCTGTCTCTGTTTTGCTTGTTAAATCAGCTTGTTCATTATATTTTTCATATGAGTGAAATCATATGGTATTTCTCTTTCCCTGACTGGTTTATTTCATTTAGCACGTTCCCAGGTCCACCCATACTTTTGCAAAGGGTAAATTTTTTCTTTTTTACAGCTGAGTAGAACGCCATTGTATAAATGTGCCGTAGTTGTTTTATCCATCCATCCAATCATGGACACTTGGGCTGCTTCCGTATCTTGGCAACTGTAAGTAACATTGCAATGAACGTAGGGGTGCTTATGTTATTTCGAATGAGGGTTTTGGGTTTCTTTGGATATACTTCCAGAAATGGGATTGCTGGGTCAAAAGTCGGATCCATTTAAGATTTTTGAGGCATCCCCATACTGCTTTTCACAGTGACTGCATGAGTCTACATTCCCACCAACAGTGCAAGAGTATTCTCTTTTCTTTCAACTAAAGCACTTGGGTGTTTGTTTGTTTGTTTGTTTATTTCTTTGTTTTATTGAAGAATGCCATTCTGACAGGTGTGAGATGGTATCTTATTGTGTTTTTTATTTGCATCTCTTTGATGATTAGTAACATGGAGCATTTTTTCATATCTCTATTGGCCATTTGTACATCCTCTTCAGAGAAGTGTATATTTAGGTCCTTCATCTACTTTTTAATTGGATTGTTTGCTTTTTTTGGTGTTGAGTTTTATAAGGAATTTATACATTTTGAATATTAGTTCCTTATCAGATGTATCAGAAAATATGTTCTCCTATTCTGTGGGTTGTCTTTTTATTTTGTTGATGCTTTCCTTTGCTATGCAGAAACTTTTAGTTTGATGAAGTTGTATTTGTTTATTTTTTTCTTTTGTTTCTCTTGCCTGGGGAGGTATATCTGATAGAACAATTTCTATGAGCAATATCCAAGATTTTGCTGCCTATGTTTTCTTCTGTGATTTTTATGGTACCGGGTCTGACCTTTAAGTCTTTAGTCCATTTCAAATTTATTCTTCTGTGTGATGTAAGAAGGTGGTTTAGTTTCATTTTCTGCATGTATCTGTCCAATTTTCCCAATGCCATTTATTGAATAAACTATCTTTAGCCCATTGTATGTGCTTGCTTCCTTTGTTGAATATTAATCAACTATAAAGGTATGGGTTTATTTCTGGGCTCTCTATTCTGTTCCATTGACCTATGTGTCTGTCTTTATGCCAGTACCAGGCTACTTATAATATAGTTTGATATTAGGTAACATGATTCTTCCAACTTTGTTCTTCCTTTTCAAGATTGCAGTTGCTATAAGGGGCCTTTTGTGGTTTCATATAAATTTTTTAAATATTTGCTCTAGATCTGTGAAGTATGTCATTGGAATTTTGATAGAAATTGTATTGAATCTATAGATTGCTTTGGGTAGTATGGACATTTTAATATAGTTAATTCTTCCTATCCATGAACATGGTATGTGCTTCCACTTATTTGTATCTTCTTCAATTTCTTTCTTCAGTGATTATCAGTAATTTTCTGAGTACAGGTCTTTTACATACTTGGTTAGGTTTAATCCTAGGTATTTTATTCTTTTTGAAGCAATTGTGAATGGGACTGTCTTCTTAATTCCCCTATATGTTAGTCTGTTATTGGCATATAAAAATGCAACCGATTACTGAATATTAATTTTGTATCCTGCTACTTTGCTGAATTCATTTATCAGTTCTAGTAGTTTCTTGGTGGAATCTTTGGGATTCTCTGTGTGCAGTATCATGTCATCTGCAAATAAAGACAATTTTACTTCTTCCTTTCCAATTTGAATGCCTTTTATTCCTTTTTCTTCTTTGATGGCTGTGGCTGGGAATCCCGGTACTGTATTGAATAGGAGAGGTAAAAGCAGACATCCTTGTCTTGTTTCTGATCTTAAGGAGAACACTTGCAGTCTTTCACTGTTGAGAATGATGTTGGCAGTGAGTTTGTCATGCATGGCTTTTATTATGTTTAGATATGGTGCCTTTATTCCCACTTTGCTGAGAGTTTTTATCATAAATGGATGCTGGATTTTATCAAAAGCTTTTTCTGCATCTATTGATATAATGTGGTGTTTTTAATCCTTCATTTTGTTTATGTGGTGAATCACATTTATTGATTTGCAAATGTTGCACCAACCTGGAATTCCTGGAATGAATACCACTTAGTCATGGTGTATGATATTTTTGATGCATTACTATACTTAGTTTGCTAATATTTTGTTGGGGATTTTAGCATCTGTGTTCATCAGTGACATTGGCCTAAAATTTTCTTTCTTTCTAGTATCTTCATCTGATTTTGGAATTAGGATAATGCTGGCTTTGTAAAATGAGTTTGGGAGCTTTCCTATCTCTTGAATTTATGAAATAGTTTGAGAAGGAGAGGTGTTCATCTTCTCGGAATGTTTGATAAAATTCACCTGTGAAGCCATCTGGTCCAGGGCTTTTGTTTGTTGGGA
This sequence comes from Sturnira hondurensis, assembly GCF_014824575.4. Lineage (NCBI taxonomy): Eukaryota > Metazoa > Chordata > Mammalia > Chiroptera > Phyllostomidae > Sturnira > Sturnira hondurensis. The sequence continues at coordinate 8,332,038 of NW_028077105.1, read as the reverse complement.
GTTTTTTGATTACTGCTTCAATTTCATTAGGTGTACCATGTCTATTCAGATTCTCTGATTTTTCCTGATTTATCTTTGGAAGATTATATGTTTGTGGGAATTTATCCATTTCATCCAGGTTGTCCAGTTTGTTAGCATACAGTTGTTCATAATATTTTCTTATAATCCTTTGTATTTTTATGTCAATTGTTATTTTTCCTCTCTCATTTCTGGTTTTATTTATTTGGATCCTTTCTCTTTTTTTCTTGGAGTCCGGTTAAAAGTTTTTTGATCTTGTTTATCTTTTCAAAGAACAAGTTATTGGATTCATTGATCTTTTGGGGTTGTTTTTTTTTTCAGATTCTATTTCATTCATTTCTGCTCTGATCTTCATTGTTTCCTTCCTTCTACTCACATTGGAGTTTACTGTTGTTCCTTTGCAAGTTCCTTTAAGTGTGCAGTTAGATTATTTATTTGAGCTTTTTTCTTCTTTTTTGAGATAGGCCTTTAATGCTATGAATTTCCCTCTCAGGATTACTTTCCCAGTGTCCCACCAATTTTGGATTGTTATTTCCTCATTTTCATTTATTTCAAGGTATCTTTTGATTTCTTCCTTGAGCTCATTGTTGACCCATTCATTGTTTAATAACATGTTATTTAGCTTCCATGTCTTTGCATGTTTTTCAGTGTTCTTCTTGTGGTTATTTCTAGTTTCATAGCATTGTAGTCAGATAAGATGCTTGATATGTTTCAATCTTCTTAAATTTATTGAGACTTGTTTTGTGTCCTAGCATGTGGCCTATTCTAGAAAACAGTCCATGTGCACCTGAAAGGTATGTATATTCTGCTGCTTTTGGGTGAAATGCACTGAAGATATCAATTAAATCCATTTGATCTAGTGTGCCATTTAAAGCTGCTGTCTCCTTGTTGATATTCTGCCTGGAAGATCTATCCATTGAAGTCAATGGGGTGTTAAAATCCCCAAGTATGACTGTATTTCTGTCAAACTCTCCTTTTATGTCCATCAAGATTTGTTTTACATAGTTAGGTGCTCCTGTGTTTGGTGCATAAATGTGTACTAGGGTTATATTTTCTTGTTGGATTTTTCCATTTATCATTTTGTAGTGTCCTTTTTTGTCTCTTACTATAGGCTTGGTTTTAAAGTCTATTTTATCAGATATAAGTACTGCTAGCCTGCTTTTTTGTTTGTTTGTTTTCCATTTGCATAATATATCTTTTTCTAACCCTTTACTTTTAGTCTGTATGTATCTTTCAATCTGAGATGGGTCTTTTTGAGGCAGCACATATATGGGTCTCATTTTCTTACCCATTCAGCTACCTTATGTCTTTTGGTTGGAGCAGTTAAGCCATTTACATTTAAGGTGATTATTGATAGATATATGTAGTGCCATTTTATTGTTACACTTTTTTCTTGGGTTTTTCTCTTTCTTTTTTTTCTTCTTCTTAAACAAGCCCTTTAATGCTTGTTGCAATATTGGTTTGGTGTTAACAAACTCCTTCAGCTTTTTCTTGTCTAAAAATATTTTCTCCTTATTTCTCCTTTGATTTTAAATGATAGCCTCGCTGGGTGAAGTAACCTTGGTTGTAGGTCCTTGCTTTTCATTACCTTGAATATTTCATACCACTCCCTTCTGAAATGTTTCTGATATATAATCAGATGACAGTCTAATTGGTGCTCACTTGTATGTAACTACCTGCTTTTCTCTTGTAGCTATTAGGATTCTCTCCTTGTCTTTAAACCTTGTTATTTTAATTATGATGTGTCTCGGTGTAAGCCTCTTTGAGTCCAACTTGTTTGTGACTCTATGAGCTTCCCAGACTTCTATGACTTTTTCCTTCACCAGATTAGGGAAGTTTTCAGTTATTATTTCTTCAAATAGACTCTCAATCCCCTGCCAACTCTCTTCTCCTTCTGGTATTCCCATGATGTGGATGTTTTTATGCTTCATGTTGTCCAAAATGTTTCTTAAGCTTTCTTCATTTTTTTAATTCTTTTTTTTCTTTGCTGCTCTGCCAGATTGTTTTTCCTACCTTGTCTTCCAAAGCACTGATTCGATCTTCTCCTCGATCTAGCCTACTGCTTATTCCTTCCAGTATATTATTTATCTCAGATATTGCATTCTTTATTTCTGACTGATCCCTTTTTATGGTTTCTATGCCTTTTTTCATGCTGTTGAGTATCCTTACAATCATTATTCTAAATTTTCTACCTTGCTTACTTCCATTTCATCTAGTTCTTTTGGAAAATTCTCTTGTTCTGTCATTTGAAGTCTGTTTCTTTCTCTTCCCATTTTGGCTACTTTGTATTTTCAGCTTTAGACATTAAACTAATCAGTTGTTGATCCAATTAGCTGTCAATCTAATTACTTTGTAATCAGCAGTCAGGATTAAGCACCACAGGGTGGGACAGAGTAATTCCTGTGGGCAGGGCCATTGCTTCCCCTCAGGTTGATGCCATTCTGAGAGAGGTACTCTGCCTGAGTGAGATGGCGTCTTCGGTATAGGGAATGACTCAGCACATGGGTCCTGGCTGCTGTTCCTTCAGTTCTCTCCCCAGAGGTACCAGCCCCCGACTCTCCTCAAGTGTTTGCTTTCTTTGGGATTAGGCCCACAGTATAAAGAAGATATATGTATGATATAGCAAAAACAAAAATAAAGTATCTGAGAATAAATCTAACCCAGGAGGTAAAAGACCTGTATGCAGAAAACTACACAACACTGAAGAAAGAAATCAAGGAAGACACAAAAAAATGGAAACATATACTGTGTTCATGGATTGGAAGAATTAACATCATCAAAATGTCCATACTACCCAAAGCAATTTACAGATTCAATGCAATACCTATTAAAGTACCAATGGCATATTTCACAGACATAGAACAAACACTTCAAAAATTTATATGGAACCATAAAAGACCCCAAATAGCAGCTGCAATGTTAAGAAAGAAGAGCAAAGTAGGAGGGATCACAATACCTGATATCAAACTGTATTATAAGGCCACTGTAATCAAAACAGCCTGGTACTGGCATAAAAACAGGCACATAGACCAATGGAACAGAATAGAGAACCCAGAAATAAACCCAACTCTCTACAGTCAATTAATATTCGACAAAGGGAGCAGTAACATAAAATGGGGTGAAGATAGCCTCTTCAACAAATGGTGTTGGGAGAACTGGACAGCTACATGCAAAAAAATGAAACTCGAGCACCAACTTACATCATACACCAAAATAAATTCAAGGTGGATAAAAGACTTAAATATAAGCCATGACACCATTAAAGTCCTAGAGGAGAACATTGGCAGGAAAATCTCAGATATTTCACGCAGCAACATTTTTACTGATATGTCCCCTAGAGCAAGGACTATAAAGGAAAGAATAAACAAATGGGATCTCATCAAAATAAAAAGCTTCTGCGCAGCTAAAGAAAACAGCATTAAAATAAAAAGACAACCAACTGTATGGGAAAACATATTTGCCAATGATACCTCAGACAAAGGTTTAATCTCCAAAATATACAAAGAACTCACACGACTTCACTCTAAGAAGACAACTAACCCAATTAAAAATGGGGAAAGGACTTGAACAGACACTTCTGCAAGGAGGACATACAGAGGATCCAGAGACACATGAAGAGATTCTCAATATCACTTGCTATCAGAGAGATGCAAATTAAAACCACAATGAGATACCACTTTACTCCAGTGAGAATGGCTATCATAAACAAAGCAATAAGCAACAAATGTTGGAGAGGGTGTGGGGAAAAGGGGACTCTAGTCCACTGTTGGTGGGATTGCAGACTGGTACAACCATTATGGAAAACAGTATGGAATTTTCTCAGAAAACTAAAATTGGACTTGCCTTTTGACCCAGCAATTCCACTGCTAGGATTGCATCCTAAGAACCCTAAAACACCAATTCCAAAGAACCTATGCACCCCAATGTTCATAGCAGCACAATTTACTATAGCCAAGAGTTGGAAGCAACCTAGGTGCCTGTCAGTAAATGAATGGATCAAAAAACTATGGTACATATACACAATGGAATTTTATGCTGCAGAAAGAAAGAAGGAACTCCTACCTTTTGCAACATCATGGATGGAAATGGAAAGCATTATGCTGAGTGAAATAAGCCAGATGTTGAAGGACAAATACCATATGATCTCACCTTTAACAGGAAACTAAACAACAAAACAAATAAGCAAGCAAAATATAACCAAAGACACAGAAATAGAGAACAGGCTGACAGTGACCAGAGGGGAGAGGGGGGGGAATTTCAGGGAAAATAGGGGAGGGATTTAGAGGAACATATATAAAGGATACATGGAGAACAACTGAGAAGGGTGGAAATGGAAGGGAGGGGGAGAACACAGGGGTGGGATGGAATGGGAGTAATAGACAGAAAACTGTACTTGAAAAATAATTAAATAAAAATTTGGAAAAAAAATAAGATATATGTATACACGTATAATTACACATTTATTTCATGGGTTTATTGAGCAATAAATTTTCTCTTGGAAGATAAAGTCACAATAAGGGATAACACCTCTAAATAATAATGGCACAGAATCAAAAAACAGTCAGTATGGCTGAGGATTTATGAATATTCAAACCTTTATTAGAGAGTAAGTTTCATCCTTTCTCCCATAAACATAAACCAGGATCACTAATAACTGCAAATATGGATGTGAGTTTCAGTCTCTCACTTTACCTACCTTAAAGTTAGTTGATCACAATTCTGGGTCTTCAAATGGACTATACAGAATGTAAGAATATTATGAGGTTATGAAAAAAAAGAGCTGGAGTAACACATACATTTTATCAACTTGAAATAATGCCTGGGAAAGGAACATGCAAGTCAGGGTAAGTTTAATACGGTGGTCGCAGAGTAAAAGGAAATGTTGAATGATAAATTTAGCGTCTTGATTCCAAAGAAGAAGAATTGGATTCTCAATAAGAAGAGAATATAAAGTGGTGGGAAAGGGAAGGGGGAGGCATTCTAAAGAAGAGAAGCATAAAGTATAAAGGAAGTGAGAACAAACCAATGAGATCTGCTTTACTAGAAAATGAGAAATGAAACTAAGGCAGTGGAGGAATGCTGATTTGTGGGGGCCAAAAGGACAAGGAAGAGAATTGTATTTTGGCTCAAAATAAAGTAGCACTGTACGTGAGCAGCAGCATGACAGATAAAGTCAGTATATAAGAAAAATATTTTAGTAACAATATAGAATAAAGGACTACAGAGGGATACCTATCAGTCTATTGGAAAGGCCCTATGATTTGATGTTTGTGGGCCTAGAATAAGTAAGGAATTACATTTTTTAAGACTTTATTTATTTATTTTTAGAGAATGGGGAAGGGAGGGAGGGAGGGAGAGAAACACCAATGTGTGGTTGCCTCTTGCACACCCCCTACTGGGGACATGGCCTTCAACCCAGGCATGTGCCCTGACTGAGAATTGAACCAGGACCCTTTGGTTCACAGGCCTGCACTCAATCCACTGAACTACACCAGCCAGGGCTAGATTTTTTAAAAACACTGCAGTTACAAAAATGGGCAACCTTCCTAATGGGGGCTGAAAAAAAAAGTAAAAACATTGGAGTAAGGCAATTGTGATGCCACTGATAAGAATGGTAAGATTAAGAAGATAGGAAATAATGTTAGAATTATTTTTATCAACAAGATAAGAAATAACAAGTGATGAAGAGGTTGCGGAGAAAAAGGAACCCTCATTCATTACTGGTGGGAATGCAGACTGGGGCAGCCACTATGGAAAACAATATGGGGGACCCTCAAAAAAATTAAGAATATATATCTTATGATGCAGAAATACCTCTTCTGTGTATCTACCTGAAAAATTTGAAAGCATTTATTCATAAATATATATCTACTCCTATGTCTTTTGCAGCATTTTTATGGAAGCCAAGATATGGAAACAACCTAAATGTCCTTTGGTGGATGCTTGAATAAAAAAAATGTGGTACAGATATACAGTGTGAAAGGGTCAGACCAGGTTCCCAGCCCGCCGGACTGCCCATGACCCAATCGGGCCAGTTTTCCAACCCGTTGGACTGCCCATGACTCAGTTATGCCAACTCGCTTGGTAGCCCAAGGCTTTATTGAAATTCTCCCCCACCCGCACAGCAGACATCTGGTGCCAGCCAGAATGGCCTGTGGTCAGACTGACCCTCCTGTACCTGGGAACGACCCTGCCCTTTACCTAACCCACAGTCCTGGCTCAGATCCTGAAACCCTGAGGCATCCACACAGAAGGACAAGAGATTAATCCCTCCCCTATCCCCGCCCAAAACCCCACACTTTTTCTTTTGAAACCCCACCCTTGCCTTCTCCTGGGGCTAGGCTAGAGTCGATTCCAACTCAGCTCCCCTGTAAGTGCAGCATCAGATAAAGGCACTTGGATCAGACCATCTGGTTCCTCCCGCCTCTATCTCTTGTACATTTCTAACAAAATGGAATACCATTGAGCCATAAGAAAGGATGAAATCCTGCCATTTTGGACAATATGAGGGATCTCTAGAGTATCGTGCTAAGCAAATAATTCAGGCAGAAAAGGACAAGAACCATAGGATCTCATATGCGTAATCTAAAACAGAAAGCAACAAAAGAACAATCAAACTCACAGACATAGATAACAGGATTATGGTTTCCAGAGGAGAAGGGGGCTAAGGGAGAGAAGGAAGAGGGCAAAGGGGGTCAAATACATGGGGATGAAAGGAGACTAAACTACAGGTGGTGAGCACACAACCATTATACAGATGGTGTTTTATTACAGAATTATAAACTTGAAATTTATGTAATGTTATTAACCACTGTCACCCCCAGCCCCAGTAAACTTAATTTTTTTTAACATTTAAAAAATAAAATAGGAAATAAGAAGCAAACTGTTGGATTCAACACATTACGTTTTCAAGTTAAAATTTCAGCGAGCATCAGAATCCCCAGAAGGGCTTGTTAACACAGAATTCAGGGACCACTCACGGTGTTTCTGATTCTCTAGGTCTGGGGTGGGCCCAGTGTTTGCATTTCTGGGTACCACGTGATGAAAACCACTGATTTAAACTACGTCCTCCAGGGATGAAGGTCTGGGGCCAACAACAGTAAGTATGGGAATTGTCTGTACCCAGGTCATTGTTGAAACTATGCTGTGGAAATTTCTGATTTACAGCATTTTCCATCATTTTTATATTCTCTATCATCTGTGTCCTCAATTATATTGCTGGCATTAAAGTGAGATAAGTGTTCAGTCCTTGGCAGTTGGATTAAAGGGGGCTGAAAGTTTAAGAAACAAAAACACAGATTCTGAAAATAGACAGTGAGTGTGCAATGGAAGATTAGAGCATAGCTTTTGAAGGATGTGACAGAAAGATGTGAGGGCACATTGCAGTCAGGCATGATCAGGGTAGTAGGAGAAATGCCCTCTCTTGACAATCTACTCTAGAATTTCCTCACACTATCAGTGAAGGAGCAAAAAGGTAGAAAGTTAAAAGGAAAAGTTAATAAGGCTACTTTGTATTTTAATTACTGTCAAGTACCCAGGTGCTTCAGTGAAGAGTTTCATGCACATATAAATTACTTCTGTGCCCTAGCACATTTGCAGAAATCTAAATGAGATGTTGTTCCATTTAAAATTTAAATAACTCCCTTGAGAAAACCCAACCAGATTGCTTCCACTAAAAGCCAATGCATAAACGTGTATTTGTTATTTACTTGTTAATGTGTTCTGCATCTCAAAGTATTTTGGTGTTTTTGCAAGAAACCTAAAGTCCTCTGTAACATGATTTGATGACCCTAAAATGATGTGTAAAAAGTACACAAACAATACTGCAGTGGGTGCAGAATTTACTCCTCCCTGTCAAAGATAATGGTTACCAAGTGTGACACTTCATTGTCCCAAAAGGGCTCAGACATGCCTCAGCTCACATTCTTTACAAAATGGCAGGTTCAGATTTATGAGTGCAACTTTTTTAGTGGGTGACTCAACAGAGGGAAGTTCTCCTGAGACTCAGAGCGTACATGACGACTAAGGGGTGAACTTGGCTTCGTTCGGCAGGCTCAGGCTGACTCAGTCAGCCTCAGTTCTGGCAAGGCAGCTGCTGGCAGAAATGTGCAGTCACTTCACATTCTCTATATTCTGATTGGAACTTACCTCTTACAAGAATAGTTTAAAGTTAAAAAAAGGGGTAGGAAGAAGTTCAAGTTCAATGTTTCATACTTGAAAATTAACAACTCTCATGTTCCAATTGGGGGGAAATTTGAATAAAAACAGATTATATTTTAAAAAATACCCCCAGGGTTTCTTGGATATAAAATTGTGTTTTGAAAACAACAATATGATGACTTAAGAATGAATCAGTCAGAAACATACGGATTAAATTTCCCCTGAATTTGCATGGATTTGAAAGTCAGGGAGAATAGGGCACTTGGCGGGATACATTTGAGATTTTACCCAACCCATATTTGAGAAATAATCTGAGGAGCTTTGGTGGACACAAAACTGTGTCAAATTCTTTCATTTCTATAAGCTATACTACAATTTAAAAAATGATAAAAGTGACCTAATTGTAATTTCATGAAGACATGGAATGCTGCTTGTACAACAACCAGCAAGATAAGCACCTGCTTTCCCCGGTCGGCGCAGGGTCTGGAAGAGCAGGTCCAGTGGCCCCAGGGCAGGAGGGCCCTTTACGAAGGCTCGGAGGGAGTGACACGCAGCGCGGGGACAGCCCGGGGCTCCAAGAGAATGTTTCATTTGTGTGGCCTTGTTTTCCTCCCCTAAATGAAATGAAAATCAGCAAGAATCATTGAAACATCAAGAAAAACACGTAGCGATGCTTGTCTGTGTGCACTGCTGACTTACTGTTTGCTTGTTTTCAGTCCACAGCACACGAAGGAGCGGAGACTCTGGGGCCGAGCCTGCGCCTAAATGGCCTCTGGTCTCTCTACTATCAGCTGTAACAGAGCCGGATTTACACACCCGTTGGCACTTTTTCAAGTCAAAATAAGCTTCCAGTTGCTTTGTCAGTACGCTTAAAGTCATTAACAAAATGATTTACGAGGAAAATGCTTTCCAAAATGTCAGTTCTGTTGTCTCTATTGCGCTGTCTTTCAGCCTTAGGAAAGTTCTTCAGGCAACATTTTTTACCATGCCTTTTTCCGGTAGATCAAATACCAACATCCCATTCATACAAAGATTCATGTAAGACCCTATTCAATAATTACTCATCTAATAGCTTGGAAACTAACTATATAAAGACAGACGCTTTCTAAATATTTGCTGATTAGTCGGAGAGAGAGGGGAAGAGGAACAGAATGCATAGTGAGAGCTTCTGTGGAGACGGAAACGAGAAAATATGATGACCTTTGTCGTACTTTACCTACAGGCCTTAAATTTAAATTTATGTCATGATACAAACAGTGATCTCAGACCTTGACAGACTCCAAACTGGGTCTTGACCCTGGGCATGTGAATTCCCTGTTATGACTTTGCAGATGGGTTTCAGCTCCTCAGAAGGAAGGCTCCTGTGAGCATAATGAGATCTATGATACGCACCTCAGTTTCTGACTCATAAGCTAGTAAGAAAGGCAATTTTTAAGTGGAATCCAAGATAAACTAGGGAGTCATTTAAAGAGCAGATCCTGCTGGGTGTGTACATTATTACTTAGGCAAACGAAATTAGTTGTATAAATAACATTTGAAATATTTGAAAGTCACTCCTGAGATGGTAAGAGAGACCCATAATCCAAATGCTGGCTTTGTACAGTGTTTCTTTGGAGAAAAATATCATTTCCCTCCAAAGGTGCTAGGGGCCTTTATATTTCTGGGTGGGAGGGCCTGATTCTTTTGTGAATGTCAAAATTTGTGAATTCCCCCATGATATACTATTTTCTCACAAAACCAAACCAAAAGCACATGTGAACTTTTATACACCTCTTCAGACACATAATGATTTATACCTCTCACTTAGTAAGTATATTTTTACTATTTCTGAATCTGTTTTACAATCTGCTTTGACCTGTTTTCTCATAGAACCCACAGGGGAAATCAGTTACCTCACAGAGCGGAGCCTCTGTGAACCTCAAAATACCGGTTTTCAATCTATCAGAGATCTGTTTTGTTTTGTTTTCTTGGCTAACAGCCAGCAATTCCTTATACCAGCCTACTTCATCTTCACTTCCACATTAGCTTTCACAACTGACTTCTTTTCCAAGGCCTGTTTTTTAAAACAAGTTCAATTTTTGTCTCCTTATCAGACTTCCTCCGTGTACCATGTTAGAGAAAGAAGTCACGTTGCATTGAGGGGAGCCTTCTCTCCCAACCAAGTCACCTGCCTTCTTAGTGCTTCTACCGATGGGCTCCTACAGCCCCTGAATATTGATTGCTCATTTTGTCACTTACCAGTGTAGTTGCCTGTTGGCTGATTTTTATCCCCACTAGACTGCAAGCCCCCCGAAGGCAAACGCGGTGTCTCGCTGGCTGAAGCACATAAGAAAATGCCAAGAACATAACGGGAGCTCAAATGTTTTAATATATACATACATGTATCTGGGTGACATTCAAATAGTCAAAGTCTTTTTACTAGTCCTGATTGGTGTGGCTCAGTGGATTGGGTCTCATCCTGCAAACCAAAAGGTCACTGGCATAATTCCCTGGCAGGGTACATGCCTGGGTTGCAGGCCCCACCCCTGGCTGGGAGGCAGCCAATCCACGGTCCTCTCCCTTTCTTTCTACCCCCTCTTCTTTTCTCTATAAAAATAAATGAATAAAGTCTTAAAAAAAATAAATCCTCATTTAAAGTTCTTATTAAAGTCACGTCTATAAAGGACTATATATAGTTGAAAGTGTGAAGACGCAAATAGTACCAAGAATGTACAAAAGTTGAACAGTGAGCTTAAACACGATAGAGAAGTTTAAACATGCATCTTTTCTTTTAGACAGTTACATTAATCCATTTTACAAATTCTTCATTTTCTTTTATTCCCCAACATTAACTACACTGTTGAATACTTTAAATGTCATTGAGAAACCAATCAAGGCTAAGACGTGCTTTTTTCAGCTAAGATACCCATCCATATCTCAAGATATCACATGTCAGAGACCCATGCTGTTATCATGAACATTTTCATTTCTCCTGACTTCTGTTTTGTGAATCAATAAGGGAAAGGCCGGTAACAACTAAAATGATGGTACAAACTAAGCTGTATAGGCCAGAAAGTGGTAGTGCCCAGAGAGCGGACGTTCGGAAGGCAGCAACGGACCCCACAAGCCCTCCCCCAGCCAGGTCCTCCGGATCTGCCTCCAGAGCAGGACTTGCATGTATCCGGTTTTCTTCCTCTCTCTCACAGCAACCCTGGTCAAGCCACCATCATCCCTCCCTCACCTATCGTACTCATCTCCTAACAACCTCTGTTTTCATTTTTGCCCCCATAGTACCCCCTTTACCACAGAGCAGCCAGAAGGATACTTTAGAAATATCGGTCAAATCGCTGGTTTAAAAATCCTCAATGGCCTCTCACTGCTTTTAGAGAAAAAGATTCTGATTTCTTATTCTTTCATACAAAGGGCCAGTCTCTCTGAACACGTCTTATACCACCCCGGTCCACTCTCCTCCTGCCATGGACATTCATTTTGTCCCGAATATGCCAAGCTCTGTCCCACCTGTGGCCCTACACTCTGCCCCTTCTGCCGGTGATGCTTCCTCTCACGTCTGTCCCTCTGGCCAGATCTCAGGCCAGGCGCCCTCCGGAGCAGCCTGTTAATGACTCAAGCGTACCATCCTAATTTGCATCTCTGCACAGATGTAGTCATTTTCTTCCTTTTGTTGATTGCCAGTTTCCTCATAAAAATGAAGCTCTTTGAGAACAGGAGCCTGTGTCTTTTGGGGAAGTTGAAGCTATTGGTTAATGAGTAGTTCTCAGATTTTCTTTCCACAAACCAAAAACTGATTACATCCTCAAAAAGAAAATCATGTCAAGAAGATTCTAAATGCTAACAAGCCCCTTTTGTCTATAGGACTCCTTTCTTTTTCCATGACTGCATAGGATTTAGGGTCAAATGCATGAGAAGTACTAACAAAAAAAGACTGCAGACGCACAGAGCGGTAAAGGGGAAACACGGAACGTAACATGCAAAAACATTTAACACAGTCCCTGACACATGTGAGGCACCAAAATCTTTTCATTGATTTGTACATTTAGCAGCCATTATTCAGTGATTCCTTATTCATTCATTCACTAGGTGCAGTTCACCGAACCAGGGGGCACCAGCAGACACCGATTATAAAAGGAGCCTGTCTTCAGAGAGGGGTGAGATGTAGATCCACCAAAGCAGTTACAGGCTCACAAAGCCAGTAAGGAATTTAAATGGTCCAGAATTGAACACACTCAACACAAAAACTTTTCTAAAAAGAGAAATTTGTGAGAAGAATGTTGGAGGACCTAAGTGTGTGCTCAGATCTTAGAATCGCTATTGAATATCTTTTCTCTTAAAAGTGAGGATTAAATCTATAAATTTGCTAGATACATATACATTTAAATATTATTCTAGTTACTATTGTGGTATAAAAATTACCCCCAATGAATGGCATAATAGCACAAAATTGTGATCTATTTTCCTCACAAATTCTGGTGAGTAATCCAAGAAGAGCCCTGTTCGTTAGCTATCGCTTCGTGCTCTTTGTAGTTGCAGTCCAATTCTGATGGGGAGGACAGTCATCTGAAGGCTTGACCGGGGCTTAAGGATGTCCTTCCAAGGTGACCTCCTCACAGGTGTGGCAAGTCGACAAGGTGTCTCAATTCTTCTCCACATGGCTTCTCGAAGGGCTGTAGGGCACTCATAGTGTGGAGGCCAGGTCCCCCCAGTGTGTGTCATTCAGGAGATCAAGGGGGGAAGGTCCAATGCCTTTTACAATCTTGAGAGTCCTACCCTGTCACTTCTGTCCTCTCTTGGCCACATAGGCCTAGTCTAGAGTCATTGTGAGAGAGAGCGGCACAAGCGTGTAAATACCAGGGAGTGTGGCTCATTGCTGGTGATTTTGGGGGCCAAATCATTAAATATTAACATTTTAGGTAGATCATATACTTGAAGGATGCCCAAGGACAATAAAGAAAAACAAATCAATTCTAGCAATCAGTATTATACTTTTTAAAATGTTTTTCATACTTATAAACTTTTAAAAGAAAAGTTTTAAATAAAATGTTATTCTTAACATGAAAATACTTAATTGCATAAGAGAATACAAAGCTGTTCTAATTATAGAATATTCCAAATATCTTTATAGATGGTATCATTCATTTATTCATTTATTCTTTCACTTCTCCAAACACCCTCTTTACTAAAATTTATTGAATAACAAATTATATACATGGTTCAGTGCAAGCAACTGTGAAAAAGTGACTTTTGTCATCATTTTTTCAAAAGTAACTTACTTAGGCCATAAATCACAGAAAGAAATGACTCTTTGTATAAAGTGCTGCCTTAAAAAATAATTCCAAAAAATATTTGGAATATTGAGACCCATTTGCTGATAATTTTCCACTGTTCTGTCCAGTGCAAACCCTCAGTCGGTACTGGGATGTGGGCTGAGAGCATTAAAGCATGATTTGAATAATCACCAGGTGTAAAGTGCTGTTTGTTTCTCATGTAAAGACACATGCATGTGCACACAGACACATACACATCCCTGTAAAGTGTTGGGTTGGCAGCAAGTTGTGCAGCTGTGCAGCCGAATTTTGATCGTCAGGTTCTTCTTTCTGAAAATCAAGTCCAGACGATTCTAAAACAAGCTAAGCTGATGGTAAGAATGAGAGAAGAGTTTTCACCAAATTTAGACCCACTCAAAGCCTCATGAAATCTAAGTTTAGAATAAACAAAAATTTTTAAGTCTGTCCAGATTTTACTTTGCCTAGCACCAGGGAGTGTATCTTTCCAATAATTTAAAAGAAGGCAAAGAGGAGAGAGAGTAGCAGCAATTTGTGAAACAACTTCTTAGAAATTAAACAGATAAAACATCGCCCTGATAATATGATTGTTAATTTAGCATCTATCTGTAGAAGGATTCAGTTACCCTTGAAGGTATGAATACGCAGTTCCAAACAGGTGGGAATAGGAGGACATTTGGTGAAGTTCTTTAGACTGTTACCATATCTGAAGCATTTGAAAACTATCTGGAAATAAATGAGCATAACATACCACTGGATATATAACAGATACTGTGTTACAGAATTGAGCATATTCAAAATTCATGAAAAGAACCATTCAGTAATACTGACTGCCATGTTGTGGATAGGGGTTCCATAAATAAGTCCGTAAGCTCTGTATTTGCATTTCCAGTCTGGTGTTCTTGTGAAATTCAATCATAAAGGCTTCTGAGGCTAGCAACTCAGCTGAATAAAGTAAAATACATACAAACTGACATAGAACTTCCAGTCAAGATGGAGGCATAGATAAACATGGCTTGCCTCCTTGCACAACCACATCAAAATTACAACTAAAGTATAGAAGAACCATCACTCAGAACCATCAGAAGTCAAATTGAATGGAAGTCTGACTACTATGGAATTAAAGAAACCACATCCATCCAGACTTGTAGGAGGGAACAGAATGGTCCCACATCCATGTCTGGTGGCTAAAAATTCAAGAAGGTTACCCCAGGAGCAAGGAGTCCCAGCCCCACACCAGGCCCCCCAGCCCAGGGTTCTAGTGCCAGGGAGATAAGTCCCTACAAATTCTGGCTGCACAAGCCAATGAGGATTGAGTTGTGGCAGAAACAGACAAGAGTAACAAGCAATTCCTCTTAAGCAACCCCCACACAGACTTACTCAGACTCACTGCTCTGAGCTCCATCACTGGAGTAGCAGACTGAAAGGCACTGAAGTGTCTGGCACCAAGGCAAGAGCAGGCAGACAGCTTTCTCCCAGACAGAAAGGCAGGCAGAGGCCATTGTTCCTTTTCTGAACTGTCTCCCCAACAGAGCCACAGATCCAGCAGGGTGGTGCCATATCTGAGACTCAATCAACCTGGCTAACGATGTTTGCCCCACCCTGGAGATCCCCTAACACTTTGTCCCACCAAACTTCTGGGTCCACTCAAGTTGCTTTTTCATATGAATGGCTGGTCTTGGTTCATGCTTCACAACTTCCTAAATCCTCTCAAACAAGCAACAGCTGGCCTCAGTGAGCTCTAGGCCTGGCACTAGAGCAGCCAGGATAAATTTACAGCTTGGCTTTTCCTGGGAATCTCCAAGCCCAGCACAAGTAGCAGCCATCTCAGGTTGTTTTATAGCTCATGCACAGTAGCCCTAGGCAAAACACAGGTCAGGGCTGACCTTGACCTGCACCACCCAGGAAACCCCAGAGCCTATGCACCAGTGGACAGCTACAGACAACATCAGAACACCATCATCCTGCCCTCACACAGTTGATCTGCCACAGAGGAAAGAGGTTAATGGTCAGTGGTCACAACCAGTTCTTGCAGCTGACTGGCCTGGGTAAATTTCTGCCATTGATCTGCCAACAGCAACCAAGATTCAACTACAAGAGGAGGGTGTACTCAGCCCACACAAGGGACATATCTCTAGTACCCATCTTGGATGATAGGGGAGACTGTGCCACTGGACCCTACAAGACATTTGCTACATTAGGCCACACTATGAAGAATAGGAGTCAAAGCAGCTTCACTTAGGGAGTTCCAATAAGACTGTGAGCTGATTTATCAAAAGAAACATTGCAGACTAGAAGGGATTGGCAAGAAATATTCAAAGTCATGAAAAACAAGGACCTACAGTCAAGACTGCTCTACCAAGCAAAGCTATCATTTAGAATCGAAGGGCAAATAAAGCATTTCCCAAGGCAAGAAAAAACAAGAGAAGTCCATCATCAGCAAACTATTATTATATGAAATGTTAAAGGGACTTATTGAAGAAAAAGAAGACCAAAGTTATGAACAATAAAATGCCAATAAATACATATCTATCAACGACTGAATAAAAATGAACCATGCAACAAGAACAGAGACAGAATCATGGATTTGGAGAGCTTTTTGATGATTGCCAGTTAGGAGAGGAGTGGGGGACAATGGGTGAAGAGGTGAGAGGATTAAGAAGTACAAACAGGTAGTTACAGAAGAGCCATGGGGATGTAAAGCACAGTATAGGAAATGGAGTAGCCAAAGAACTCATACACATGGCCCATGGACATGAACAATGGTGTGGGCATTGCCTAAGGGAGTGGGAGATTATAGAAGGAGGGCAGCAAAGGAGGAAATCATGACCCCTACAATAGCATAATCAATAAAATATCATTTCAGAAAGAATGTACTACATAGGGAATTTTTTTTTAATTTACATGGAAATTTTGTGTGCAGAGAGGACTAAGGTCTGTATACAGCAATGACATTCCTGGACAATCTGATAATTTTCATAAAATGCCAGGTGAGGTCAGGCTTGAAATATTAATTAAATTAGGTAGCCTGAAAATTGCTATGATATCAACTGACATAGTTTCTTCATCATGGGTAAAAAAAAAATAATCTGTTTTCAGGAAGTGAAACCTAATTGCATAAAACTGAGCCCACACAAAACTGAAGTTATTCAGGCCAGTTTCCTCCAAAAATGCTCTACCATACCCTTCTCAAAGATGTTAAATCTTTAGTAGTATTTTGACATTTAGACATCAATCAGAAAATTTAAAAAGTATCTTATAAGAAGTTTTTTGTCCCTTCTAAGTGCAAAGTCACAATTTGTTCTTTATGCCCACTTACTTTTGAGAGCACATTCATTATATAAGAAAAAGCAAGACTTTGAACAGCTTTTTTTTAAACATACCAGTTTCTTTGTCAATGTTTATGTAAATATTCAGTCACAGGCCTGGTCATCCCCAGAACATAATGTACCTGGACATACACGGCAGCGGTAAAACTCATTTGAGAAAGATTTCTCTTCTTTTTGGTCACTGCAAAGTTTTGCTTTGAATAAACTATTAGTCACTGAACTCAGTGTTGAGTTAGATGCTCAAGACTACTGAAAAAAAAAATTCTACCAGGCCCTCCCCTTGACCTTACCAACAGAACACGATGAAATCACAGTGACCAAAACGAAATCCAAACAAGCCCAGCCAGACGTGGACTGGGAAGAAGAGGCGAGATTCTCCGTTGCGTGGGACAGATGGGCAGGGGGCAGCACCTGGCTGGGGTGGGAATCCAGGAAAAAGTGAACCAAATGTGATGGTAACCCAGAGTCAATACTCAGAAAAAACACCAGAAAATGTGTCAAATTAGACAAATTGGGGGGATATGAAAAGTCACAAAGAAGAAAGTAAAATGTATGTCACTGCTCAGATATAATCTTCATAAAACTTCAGAGGATGACTATAAATTTTCTTATT
Source organism: Sturnira hondurensis (assembly GCF_014824575.4). Taxonomy (NCBI): domain Eukaryota; kingdom Metazoa; phylum Chordata; class Mammalia; order Chiroptera; family Phyllostomidae; genus Sturnira; species Sturnira hondurensis. The sequence continues at coordinate 8,314,639 of NW_028077105.1, read as the reverse complement.
ATTTTTTAAACAAAGGTAATATTGCATATACTTCTTTTGTCATTTTCATGTGCTAATAACTATTCTGTATTTACCACCATGGCTGCATGTTATGCAAGTACTATTTTACTTAATAAGCTTCTTATTGCTGGACTTTATCATACACAGGTTTGGTTGGAGTGGTTGCTCTTATCCTATTTTAAATGATGCTATGGTGTAAATCTTTTATGATTGTGAATGAATCTTTGCGTAGGTGAATTACTAACAGTGGAATTACTAGGCCCGTATGTGGGTGTGCACAGTTTGGCAGGTGTCTGTGCAGTATTGAGTATGTTCCTTTAGAAGGGGGTCTGACTGCTAACCAGCAGTGTAGGCCAGGGGGGTCTTGTTACCACTTTGGTCCCAGTCCCTGCAACTGTGTCTCTGTGGGCCTCACAGGGGCCCTGCCCAAGGCCCAGAACTCAGGAGGGAGAGAGGAAAGCCTGGCTAAACACGTGTGTAATCACACTTCTTCAGCTTTCTCTGCTTGTTACGTACCGTCTTATATGGGGAGCACATTGCACAGAGGAGAATTGTGTTAGGCAGGGCTAAGTGGCAGAAAGTGGGATGAAAATTAAGCTCCATAATTTTTATCTAGAGACTGGGAGAAATTTATGGACTTTCTAAAGGTTATATAAGCAGCTCAAGACATGACCTAAGAATAAAATGCAGGCTAGTGACTATTTAGATAATTACCAAACCAATTTTTCTTTCCAAAAGGGTAACTCAGTTTAATTTCCAGGTTAATTTAAAATTAATAAAAGATGTCAGTTGAATAGCTCAGGAGGCTTCTACCTTCTTCATGTACGATCAGAACAATAGCAGGCTTCTAATAACATCACTCACAAGTGAGCCAAAGCAGTGTTCTCTCCACAGCCACAACTCAGGACTGTGGCAGAACCCCACGTGTGGAAGAAAGTTAGCCAGATCAGTATTCTGAGTCTTTTTTAAATGCCCCCATGAACAGAAAAGTGGAGGGGAGGGGCAGACACCCAGACAGGCAATGTAAGTTGAAATGATTAAATAGCTTTAGTCATGTTTAATTATTCTGTGGTCATTTTACCCTAGATTATCTTTCTCAATTTACTTTCTGGCTTTTTCCACATATCACGTAAGTGGAAGACAGCACAGTTTGGAGGAGTGCACTGGACCAGGAAACCAGGATTCTTGGCTTTGCTACCAATGAACTCAGTGGTTGGGATAATTCCCTTCACCTTTCTGGTTTGCAGTTACTTACTTTGTCATATAGTAACTTATAACCAGCAAATACCACTAACAATACATATATGAGCCAGTTTAGCCTGTGGTGGTGATTAAGGTATTTGACTATGAGGTCTGATCACAGGTTCAAATCCTGGCCTTGTACCATTTAATAACCACATGACTTTGGGAACTCTGCTCAGCCTCTCTGTTTGCCAGACTCCTCATCTGTGGCACGTGAATAATGATGGCACCCACCTCTGAGAGGTGATGTGAGAACCCAGCGATGCACTTCTCGCCTGTTGTATACAGTTCGCACTCACTGACTGCTAGCTGTTATAGTACAGGCTCATCATAATATAGCAGAAAGTTATTACATAAGACCCTTTATTATTCTAATTTAGGGATGCTTTGGATTAATGCTTTTGTTGCATGTACTTCAGCACTATTTAGTCTAGCTCTGTCTTTTGGTTAGCCACCATGATGTGCTTCTATGTCTCATGGTTACGTCTGCTTCATTTTCTAAGTGACTTTTTTTCTACTTAGAGAGGCCTTCATTTTTATCTCTGACTTTTTGTTGCAGACCTGCTTTCAAAAAATACGGAAAGATTTTTTGCTTATATCCATAATATAATTATATTCAATGAACTTTTAAAATAAACTTCAATTTCATGAGAGCCTAAAATTTGTACCTCAGTTTTGAAAAATTATTTTGCATCATATCAGCTGTTCTGTTGAATAAAAATTTAGACTACACATCCACTACAGCATTGAAATTGAACTTTGAGTGTCTCCCATCGGGGCCGCCTCTAAGGGTCGGCAGTTGTCAGGGAGGCGGAGATGCCTCATTACAAAAGGACTCACACTAAAAGCGCTCCTTTGGCTATTTCCACAGGGCAATTGGTTAACAAGCAAGGCTTTAGTGTAAAAACAACATTATTAAAGTACAAAGAATTTGTATTAGTATCCAGAATTGAATTCCACATCTTAAATTACTTCGGTTCTCATCTGGTAAAAATAAAATTAAATATGCTATCAATATAAATGCAGGTATGGCCCTGTATAGGTTATAGTTATTTTGATGGTGGAATAGTCTTCCATGTCAAGAAGAAATATGTTAAGACAATTCAAGGCACTAAAAGCCTCTATTATTGGAGTTGATAAAAGGGTGGCAAGTAATAAAACAGATGCAAAAAGAATCTACATCTGTCTATCTACCCATCTACCTACCTAATTATACTAGAGGTAAAAAAGTAAATCACCACCCTAATCTGTGATATTTTAGGAAGTTGTTATTTTTCCTGGATTTCTATCAACAGGATAAAAAAAACACTCTTGGAGAAAAGGTTCTCTCTGCCTCCACTTGGTTAGGGAAGAATAGATTTTTCTTCAAAATATTAGAATATTCGTTTTTGAGATAAGTAGTTAAGGTAGTTATAATTTATGATTATTTTCCTTAACCTGAATGTAAAAAGGTATGGCTTGGTGTATTCTTAACTCCCTGTTTATCATACTTAAGTAAATTGGGGGGGTATTTTAAATTTCAGATTTAAAATACACAATGTAGGGAAATCAGAGCAATAACTAAATTTTAACATCAAGCATTCTGATGAAGATAACTTCTCATCAATTTGAAGTGTTTTTAAATATGTAAAATGATAGGAAGACATAAGTTAAAAGAGTATTTCAATCCCAGTTTTTGATAGTAAAGCATTTCTGAATTTCATGAAATAAATGGACCTTAACCTTTAATGTGCTCTCATAAAGTTTCATATGATTCAAATCACCAAATTAATCTTGTCTAAACTAAATATAAAAATAAATTGCATTTGGAATTCATATGCTGACAGCTAAAGATAAAAACCCATATGGCCCTGGCTGGTGTAGCTCAGTGGATTGAGCGCGGGCATGCGAACCACACGATCGAGGTTCAATTCCCAGTCAGGGCACATGCCTGGGTTACAGGCCAGTTCCTGGTTCTCAGCAGGGGACGCACGAGAGGCAACCATACATTGGTATTTTTTTCTCTCTCTCTCCTTCCCTTCCCCTCTAAGATAAATAAATAAAATCTTAAAAAAAAACCCATATGTATGTGACACTGGATCAAAGCAGGTAGTGAAATACAAATTGCCAGATATTACGTGTGATGCAACAAAACAAAAATAGAAAATAGGATTTCTTTCTCAGGATAACCCATACATATATGAAATTCATGGTTCAAGCCAACATGTCAGGTAAGAGTTACGAGTATAAAGATGCAAGCATTAAGGTAAAGATTCAAAATGCTAATTAAGCGGGTTCCTCTGAAGGGTAAACAGTGTCTCCATGTACTTACTACACAGTCTAATTCTAATCAAGGATGACTACTCAAAAACGATGCACTTGGGCCATGTTATTTTATTGCACCACCAAATTGTGTTAACTGGATTTGATTGTTACCTTACTTTTCACTGAGAGACACTTTAGGAAACACTGGTGGGAGCTGCCATTTCTGGAAATACTACCTACTGTATCTCCTTCTGCCTCTTCCACTGAGAAAAACTCATCTTCCTGGGGAACGTCTTTCTTCTCTAAAGAAAATGAGATAATTTCTTTTCTTTTTTTTTCGCTTCATCTCTGTGGAAGTTCAGAGCCAAAGTCGTTCTCAAAATATAACAGCTCTGTTGGATCTTAGGACATACTTATGTGTATTTTGACATCGTGTTCTCTTTTTTTCTCTGCTGGAGCTGTTTTTACTTTAGTGTTTAATAAATTCTTTGTAGACAAAGGTCATGCCTGGACAGCTAATCAGCTAGCTAGATATGATTGATAGATCAGAGGAGCTTGCTAGGAATCAGAGTTAGTTGAGGTTAATAAACAAAGTCTACTGGGAGGGAACAGGTTATTAAAAGCAATATTTTATGCAGATGGTAAAAGTATAATGTTCATTAATGAAAATGCAGACAAGTTAAAAAAAGAAAACAAAATTCCCATACTCCCATCTGCCAGAGACATTGGCTGTTAACCTTTTGGTGTAGTTCTGTTCAGCAGTTTGTCTCCACGAAGGTCATGGATCAGATGCGCCTCTTGGCGTCCTGGGCTGCCTTGTGGGAAACCCTCTCTTACTGAGCACCAGTCACATGCAGGCCCAGACTGAGGCAGTTCTCCTAAAATGGCACATCCTCCTCACATCTAGGGGTACTGCATATAGAATACTACTTTCGCCCTGGCTGGCGTAGCTCAGTGGATTGAGCGCAGGCCTGCGAACCACACGATCGCGGTTCGATTCCCAGTCAGGGCACATGCCTGGGTTGCAGGCCAGTTCCTGGCAGGGGACATACCAGAGGCAACCATACATTGATATTTCTATCTCTCTCTCCTTCCTTTCCCCTCTAAAGATAAATAAATAAAATCTAAAAAAAAAGAATACTACTTTCCTCTCACCCACCAGGAACGAAGAAACTCAGGCACAAAGAGACTGTATAATTGGCCCAGACCTAATAATATCAAAGGTCTGGTTTGAGTTTAGGAAGATTGACTTGAGAGTGTATGCCTCACCTCTGCTCTGCACTGCCATTGAGGACAATTGTCACAATTATTAAATAATCTTTCTGAGTTCAATGTACTATACCTCCTTCAAAGTACTTGATTAGTTGGAAGCTCAACTAATGAGGTGAACTTCAAGTCATATACCCTCTTGAGAAGTTCTGGGAGAGTTGGGCAGAATACATTGTTGTGCGTATTCAGAGGCCTTGCCTTCAGCTCCGCACCTCCGTACTCTGGGGCCATCCTGACGTCTTTACTGTGTATCACTGTATGGGGTGATGTCCACTTGCCAAAAGTTTCCAGACCACTGATTTCACAGTGTTCACTTGGCTGACACCGACTTCCTCCAATCTGGGAAATACACATGCACTACTCATGAAAAACAAGGGCTTATAGCCTTAAAAACAACAACAACAAAAGTACTTGGCAATCAATAAGAATAAAACTCACTAGAGAAACTGGCAAAGGATAAAAGACATAAAAGGTAGATCATGGAAGAAGAAGTATTATCACTCTATAAACAAAAAAAATATGCCAAACCTCAGTTTTAATTTTAAAAAATGCAAGTGCCTGTTGATAAATTGGAAAGCAAAAGTATTTGGATGCATGGGAAATAAGCACTCAAATAGGCTGTTAATAATAGAAAGCTTGTTGTAAACTTTTGTAAAATAATTGGCATTATTTATCAAATGTTTAAAGGGCTTGCCTTTTGATTTTGGAACGTCCCTTCTAAGCATTTATCCTGAAGCTATAATTGCACATTTACACAGAGATCGATGATACATGCAACAATTTTTGTAACAACATTTTATAACAATAAAAACTGAAAACAACCTAAGTACTTATAAATTGGACATTAGATGTATAAATTATGGTCACTCATGCAATAGAATATCACTTTGTTATTAAGAAAGATTATGTCTACATATACATCAAGATTATAAACTATGCTTGTGTCAAATACAACTTTTTGTTGCTGTTCTTTTTAGTTAATGATACATTAGGAGTGTTGTATCATTTTTTAAATTTTCTTTGAAAATGCAATTTTAATAACTACACTGTGCTCTACCACATACATACACCACCACATCAGGAACTATTTTGGGGGACTAGATGGGCCGAGTTCAGAACAGAAGGAAGTCAGGGTGCCCTGTGAGGAAGACCTGCAGAATGTATCTGTGGCCCTTCACCTCATTTTCAGTCCTGTGACATTTCTTCCCCACCGATTAAAAAAAAAGCAGGCAGCCCTGGCTGGTGTAGCTCATTGGATTGAGCGCGGGCCTGCGAACCAGACGATCCCGGTTTGATTCCCAGTCAGGGCACATGCCTGGGTTGCAGGTCAGTTCCCAGCAGGGGCCAGTTCCCAGCAGGGGATGCATGAGAAGCAACCATACATTGATGTTTCTCTTCCTTTCTCCTTCCCTTTCTCTCTAAAGATAAGTAAATAAAACATTTTAAAAAAAGCAGGCAAAGACCTGGCAAACTAGTTCACTTTATAGCATAAATTACTGACATGGTGGGAAAAAAAACAAATACTAATACATAAAAAAATGACTTTGCATTTCAATCAAGAACAAACCATTTAGGGCCCTGGCTGGCGTAGCTCAGTGGATGGAGCATGGGCCTGCGAACCAAAGGATCGTGAACGGTTCGATTCCCAGTCAGGGCACATGCCTGGGTTGCAAGCCAGCTCCCAGCAGGGGCCAGTTCCCAGCAGCGGACACATGAGAAGCAACCATACATTGATATTTCTCTCCCTCTCTCTTTCCCTTCCCTTCTAAAGATAAATAAAATCTAAAAAATAAATAAAATTTAAAAAAAAAGAACAAACCATTTATCCACAGGTTGAATTTCCAGTGGTTGGTTTTCAATAAACAGAAAGAAGAACAAGAGAAACACTGAGTAGGATGGAGGAAACATTTCTTTAACACGTGCAGTTTGGGCTCTGTAAATGTGGGTTGAATTGAAATATTTGGAGAATGTCACAAATAGGCCTTCAATACATCTTCCTCTTATTGTTGCAAATTGTTACAACATACAAACCATAGGATGTTAAATGAGTCACGGCAGTGACCACAGAGACCACTGGGAAACCACAGAGACTTCTGGAATGTAAAATGCTAGTTTTCCAATGTTTTTTGGAAACGCATGTTTTTTACCTTTGTTATAACCTTGGGTCAGTTTACTTAAATTTTCTGTCTCTCACTTTTATTGTCTACTCAACATAATCTACCCTACCAGGGTCCTGTGAGAAGTCAGGGCTTAAAGTACGCAATTCCGTGCTTTCCTCCTTGCCTTCCTTCTCTTCGGAAGGAAGGTTGGATGTGAGAGTAGACAGTACATGAAACCCTTGACGATAAACAGAAATTCAAGTTCTGCCTTTAACAAGTACTACCCAGGTGGGCATCTAATCTAAGCCTCACTTCACTAATCAAAAATAGGCTAACGTGTATAAATTCATGGTTTAACTTGATTGAATGTAAATGTCTTGTGCCTATTGGCTGACACTTCCTCATCACTGGGAGGAGAAACAGAAGGGTAAAAATACATCTAACACTTTCGAAAACATAATATGATCGAGGTTCTTTGGTTAATTACCTCTTTTAAGCCTCCGAATAGCTGTTTAAGGTAGATCCTTCATTCATATAGAGATTAAAATTTAGAGCTTGCCCCAATGCACCTCCTTAGGAGTAAGAGAGCTGGAGTTAAAATCCTAAGCCCCTTTTTGCTGCTCCACACCGCCGATGCGATCTTCAGGGGTCTGTGGAGGCTGGTACAATTTAAGCATGACTATTATCTTATTACTAAAAAGGTTAAAAAATCAAAGTGTCATGAGTCACCAAAATGGGGTGACTCACTAACATCTCTATTGTGGGAACTTTTTGTTCTGGAAATCTTCCTTCAATATGGAAGGGACTAATTTATGATGAAGTGTTTTATAAAATAAAACCATGATATGTCAATGACTATAGATACATATACCAGCAACAGGTGGATTTTTTCACATAAGTGATTAAGCTTATTGGAAGTGTATAAAGTATATTTTATATAGCTATTACATATATAGGATTACATATTATATATATAAAGTGTATATGTTTGGACTCAATTATACTTTGTATACTTTATAAGTATACTTTTATATATTTACTCTTTATACTTATTGACCTTTTATAGTTTTATAAAGTATACTTTTCATAAGTCTTTTTAAAAGTACAATACTTATGAAGTATAATTTATGTACTTTATACAAGCCTATTGATAGCTCAGGTTGACTAAAACATTCTAAAATGAGAAAATTAAATTCTTTTTTGTTTCACTTTGTGAAGTGAACTGCACGGCTTCCTGCTATTGTCACAGAGAATCATTTGAGCACATGTCCATTCACATTATTTTGCCTTTCCCACTCTTGTTTTCCCATGGACACCAAAAAGGGGTGTCTTACACGGCGGTCTCTTCTTCCTCCTTGAACGTGGCCAACTGTCTCACTACCCATTCAACAAGCCCCTGCTCTCGCGCCAGTCTCTGCGCCCGGGAGCGCAGTGGAGCATCGCACGCTCAGGCAGCAGATCACAGTTTCCGCGCTCCAGGAACTCACAGTTTAGTTAAGACGAGACACGTGTGGGTGGTGCTGATGGTGCAGCCAAGAGCACTGCCCGTGCTGGGAGGCTGAAGGACGGGAAGTCCTCTTCTGAAGACCCTGTCAAGGCAGAAGGGTCAGTGACGATTTTTTCGAGAAGGTGGGAGAGCCGAGATGACAGCAGAAGAATGTGATTTTAAAGGGTCTCAAGCCACATGGTTTCGCAAGGTTCTTAAAGGGGTTTTAAAAGGAAAGAGATTAGCCCTGGCCAGGTGGTTCAGTTAGTTGGAGCATGGTCTGGTACACCAAATGACTGTGGGTTCCATTTTGGTCAGGGCACAATCCTAGGTTGCTGGTTTGATCCTTGGTCGAGGCGGGTGTGGGAGGCGACCAATCACTGCTTCTCTCTCACATCAGTATTTCTCTCTCTCCCTCTCTTCCCCTTCCTGTCTCTCTAAAATCACCTATCTTTGGGTGAGGATTCAAAAAATGAAAGAGAAAGATTAAAAAGCAACCTCAACATTCAGAAGAAGAGCTGGGCGTTGCAGCGTCTTTCCCACCTCCATTCCGACATTCCCCCACTTCCTACGGTACTGACAATATCAGTCTCCAAGGCTTGTCCTGAGCCAGGTAGTCAGGCCACCCAAGTAAAAGCAATCACAGCCCCCTTCACCTGTGTGTGCACTGACCCTGAGCTGCAGTGACAGATGGGTACCCACCTGTTCAAGTCAGACACTGGACTGTCATCTCTGTCTGCCATTAGTGTTTACGATGACTTCTGTCAATTCACTTGAATTTTCTAATCCTTGGTTTTCTCAGAGATATAATGGAGGTATTAATACATATTTCACAGATTTTTTAAAAAGATTTTATTTATTTAGTTTTTGAGAGGGGAAGGAGGGAAGAGAGAGAGGGAAACATCAACGCGTGCTTGCCTCTCATGCACCCCCTACTGGGGACCTGGCCCACAGCTGAGGCATGTGCCCGGACTGGGAATCAAACCAGCAACCCTTTGCTTCACAGGCGTGTGGCTCAATCCACTGAGCCACATCAACCAGGGCTATTTCACAGAATTTTTTGGAAGATTATATATACATAAAGCACTTAGTCGAGTTCTTTGCATATGGCAAATATTCAAATATTGTATTTAATATCGTTTTGCCTCTATACACCTGTCTATACACATTTTCCTCTCTGCTTTGTTCTTAATATCTATTGCTTCTCATTTCATTTTTCTTCTTTGTAGCCTTACTCTCACCCCTCTGTGTTGAAAACTGCTTCTTGACTCTCTCATACACTGCTCAGGGCCGTATGACCCTCAGCCCGCCCCTGAGTCCCAACCCTGTGTGGGATGTGTTTACCCTGTTCTTACATGTTGTTACTAAAATCTGCCCTCGGGCCTTATTTACATGCCTACTCTGGGTTCACTGTGGCTGCAAAAAAAAAAAAAAGGACAAGATACAAGATATGAATATACCGACTAGGAGGAGTATCTAAGACTTACTATTGAAGGAAAGAAGGGAGATATAAATCAAGATGAATGGTAGGATCTCATTTTAAAAATAAATACACTTCTTTATCATTTACAATTTTTCAATAAGCCTGTACTACCATTTTACCATTGAGGGTATGTATTTTAAGGAAATTGGTGTAAGGTACAGACATTACAAAAGCTCTGGTAAAATGGAAAATATGAGTTAAAATACAGTGGAAGTGGTGGGGAGTCTGCCTAGATTAGCGTCTCCCCACACGGCCGTGGAAGGCAAGCTTGGCAGATGTCAGTGACTTTCTTTCATAGAAGCAAAGACACTTAGCCAACAACTCTGAGAAGCACTAAGTCGGGTGAAGACCACAGGTTTATTTGTTTCACTCAGGATAGCTCTGAGGCTTTAATGTTCTCATGTCCCCTGTGAGCGCAAAGCAGAGAGGAGATGGTGTTCTGACACCACCATCTTCTGCTATGGAGCATGTTCGCCATCAGTTTTCATTCCAAACCTCAATGTTCAGTGAACTTAAAATCTACATAAAGTCAGGCTGTTTACAATTAGCCCCAAAATCATCTAGCTAAGCCCTGGCTGGTGTAGCTCAGTGGATTGAGCGCGGGCCTGCAAACCAGACGATGGCGGTTCGATTCCCAGTCAGGGCACACGTCTGGGTTGCAGGCCAGTTCCCAGGGGCAAGTTCCCAGCAGGGGATGCATGAGAAGCAACCATACATTTGATGTTTCTCTTCCTCTCTCCTTCTTTTTGCCTCTAAAGATAAATAAATAAAATATTTTCAAAAAAAATCATCTAGCTAAGATAAATAGTTCCTCTAGTTGGGAGAAATATTTCCTTTGTTTAGGAGAGAAAATTTGGGGGTGGGTTTTTTGAAAACTTTTAAATATGATTCTTAATTTTGACACAAGATCATTATTTTTGGGGCCTCATGTTCAGAGACTGGGTTGATCATCATCACTGAGTTCTCAGCTTAAGGCATATTTCATCCCTTCCTGCAAAGTCCTTTCCCATTAGCTTAGTTATTAATTTATTCTTTCACTTATTCCCTTTTATGTCCATTCTCAATTCCATTTCCTTCCCTCAACCATTCTAATGTATTCAAATACATTGAATACATAATGTGGGGATTTTATATTTGTGTAAAATGTGAGTTGTTGTTTTATATTTTTATTTAAAAATGGTTTATGTTGCAAAATTTATTCCTGTTTTAACCTCTTTACTCGGCTCTATGTTTTTTAAGATTCACTATGTGCTAATTATATACTTAGCTATTTCTTTACATTGCTGTGCAGTAAGTAATTCATCGTGAAATTTCATTCATTTTTACCTATTCACTTCTCAAGTACGGACACCTAGACTTTCTCCAACTTCCTTCTTTAACAAACAACACTATGATTAACATCTTCTTGTATGTCCCTTGTGGAGTTGTGTGAGGCAGACTTTGGATCACAAACCCAGCAGGAGGTAGAATAAATATCTACCTAAGTGTTGTCACATTGCTGGCTTGAATGACTGTACTAGTCCACACCCCTACCTGTGATGCAGGTTTTATAGGATACCACATCCTTGCCAAAATTTTCCATTAGCCAGATTCTAATTTTTGCTAGTCTAATAATATGGATTAAGATCTCATGAGAACTATTTTAACCCTGCTGCCCAGGATTTTATGATATTTTGACTACCAGAGATAACAATTAAATCCCTAGAGTCACACAGATCAAAATGTGCTTGTAAGAATAAGTTTTAAAACTGTGTGTGTATACTTTGCTAAGCAATATTAAGTTCAAAACAGAAAATCACCCAGTCCAAAAAACATCCTAGTATTATTTGCTAAAAATCGAAAGGGTCATTTTATCATTCTCTAAATTCTTCTTGCAACCGGAAATGATTTCTGAATACACTGTTTCATCTGTCATTGTCAAAGATTAAATAGAATCAAATATGCAAGGTATTTTTTTAAGTTTGCTAGAGCAGAAAAATGTCATTGTCAACACTTTTAAACATTTTATGACTTTGAGATCTTTCCTTAAAAAGGAAAAAGCATATCATCAAAGTGTTTAGAATTGGCCATGAATATTAATATTTAAATTGAAAACAACTGCCACTAGGTGGCAAACAATCTACACATAGAATTATACAAAAAAGAAAATTATAAATATATTACATTGTATTTGCATCTTATACTAGACAGTGTAAAAATACTTGGTTAATACAGTAAATTCTATGTATTGTTAGTGACATTATCACTGGAAACATAAGCTTAATGGTACAAAGAGTGGCAAATGGCACAAAGTGACAAATGCACTTTGTGATTCAGCTTTCTTTTGTTTTAAGCAAAAAATGTTTAAGGGAATGAGGATAGCAGATATTTGGTCTTAAAATTTAACATTTGTCACTATTGTGGAACTGTTACACAGACATTTATTATTTATCTCATCCATACTTTCCAATAAGGTATCTCTCTTGTTGAAGATGCATTGATGATGAAACACAATAGATGTAGGTGACCTTGAACTTATCCTAGGACCTATGTCTGGCTTTACGGGTTCTACATGGTTATCAATTTTATACTATGTTGGATGTAGAGAAAGAGACATAATGCTGGGATTTTTCTTTCTCCATTTTATTCCACCCTTTTGGAAGTAGGAACTAAGATGCTATTGTGAAGAATGCAGACTCTGGTGTTATACCATCAGCTTTAAACATTAGCACAGTTACTTACACGACCAAGTTGTGTAGCTGTGGTCAATTGTGCTATTGTTCCCAAATAATAATTCCCCCTTCTGGTAAAAGAATGGCTCTTTCCTCATACTGTTGACCTTGAGCTTGACTATGTATTTGCTCTGGCATATGAGGCAAGTATATACCATAACTAGCAAGAAGTTTTAAGAGCTGTTGTAGGTTTCTACCATTTCTCTGGCTCTTTCCCCCAACCAAGAAAATTGCACAACCCTAAAAAGAACCCTGCATCTGGACTGAGAAGACTCATAGAGAAGACCCATAAGCAAAATGATTCACAGCTACCAAAACATAATATGAGTGAGAAATAAATATGTGGTATTATAAACTCCTGGAATTTAGAGGTTGTTTGTTTCAAAGCATTACCTAGTGAAAACTGACTATTAAAATGCATTTTAGTTTCTTCACGTATAAAAGGAAGCTGATAATACTAGTTATCTCACAGGACTTGGGAGATTACATTAGTTAATACATATAAAGTGCACTGCATCATAGTCCTGTTTAGATATTATTATTAAAGTAGTCTAAATGTATATACAATAAGAGTTTTCATTACTGAATGACTAGTCTTGGAAAGTTTTCCTCCTGATTTTATTTAATCATAAAATATTGACATTCTTATTTTCTGTAAGAGGAAACTGAGACTCAGAAAGTCTTCATAGTTCAAGTATTCTCAAACCATTTGTGGCTGAGTCATTTTTGGTATTTTTTATTCTAATTAGTCACAGTATAATACTTTCAGAAAACACAATAAAAATGAGTTACTAGAAAATTAAAAAGAGCAAATTCAAAAAGAAATACAAAATATAATTCTAATTTTTATTATTGCATTCAAAAATTATGTTAATTGTATGTTAATTAATATCACTGGAACCAACATCACATTACATTTTTTTAAATTACAAAAATTAGCCACATTATTCAGTGAAAATATACATATAAGTGAGTAAAATAGAAAATCACTGTTTTACTTGTGACTTTTTTATCATTTCATAACCATGATGAAAAACTATAAATGAAAAGCAATTTCCCAAATTAAATTCCAATATACATACTTTAAGCTACACACATTTTCTAATGTGGCAGATTAGCTTGCTTCTTACTTGTTAATTTAGCTAATCCACTTTTGTTTTAATAACACTCATAGTAGAAAAGCAAGTCTCACAGATCTATGTTGACAAGAATGGCAGAAAAGATTTTACGGCAATTGCAGAGTACTTCCTTTAAGCTTTTATCCAAAATGAAGCAAACGATGCTGTATATTCAGAATTTATATTAATAAATCATCAGAAGCCAATTCAACAATTTGTTCCATAGATTTATAGTTAAACTATTTCTTAGTGAAAGGAATAAATGATAGGTTTAACACTTTGGATTGCGGTTGACAAAATAACCTTACAATACCATACATGGAGACAGGGCCTGCTGTGCACCCTTAGTAGGCATCTTCAAGTCAATGTAGCATGAATCCACATAAGACTTGTCATGTGATTTCAAGAACTAAACTGTTGTGTACCCTCTTGATTGAAATGAGTGAACTGAACACATGCTTGTAAGTTTCAGCAATTTTCTAAATACCTGTGTTTATTTTCTGAATATATCTTTGCAGACCAACAACAAACAATGTGCTGACAACATTATTCTGTGAAACATACATTGAAAAGCGCTGGCCTAGGTAACGCATTTCAAACCCCAGTCTGGCTGACTGGTCTCCCTCAGTCGTATAAAATCCTTTCTCGGTTGGAAGTTGCTTATCTGGAAACAGATCATCGGCACTATGGATTGCATTTGTTCTACTCCCCATACTGCCTGGCAGGAGCGGCTGGCTCACCAAAGCCTAGAGCCAGGGATAGAGAGGATGACTGGTTTAATGAGTATGTGGATAATGCCTGTGTGTACCTATAGGTTGAAGTGTGTATTGTATTAAATAACTATTACTGTCTGCATTTCAAACCCCAAAAGTGACACTGAGACACAATTTTTTCGTATTGTCAGTTTAGTTGCCAAATTGTATTGCAAACTCTTTGATGGCAGACTTAAAATCATTAGTGGTTCTGGAAATCTGTATACATGTGTAATTGATTGACCGATGATTAGTTGGCTCACTAGTTGGTTGCCTTGGTTAGTTTATGGCATCCAAAAATGTATTGGCAACCTAAATAAGCTCAAATTATGACTTAATTTCCTGCATTGAAAAAAAAAAGCTGAAGTTTCTTAATGGAAAAATTGACAAATATGCCATTCTAGGAAACAACACGCAGGCACAAGCAGAGGAATTTGGAAAGACTGGAAAGATTCAAAACTGACTTCATTACTCACAATTAAGACCAGGGCATTATTTTCTTTTTTCAGGTTGTATTTATTTATTTTTAGAGAGAGGGGAGGGAGAGAAAGAATAATGCGATAGAGAAATGTAGATAGGCTGCCTCCGTACGCACCCCGAATGGGGGCCACACCCGCAACTCAGGCAAGTGCCCTGGCCAGGAAACAAGCAGTGACTTGTGCTCTGCAGAAAGATGCCCAGCCAACTGAGCCACAGGGGTCAGCAGGACATTGTTTTAAAGCCCCAGTTCGATTTACCATGAATCCTGTTTTAAAGTGCAAAAAATGTGTAGAGTAAATATAAAGTCATTGAATTTAAATAAATCGCTATTTCTTTTTTGTGTATATGTTACTGATTATGCTGTGACAGTTGTCCTGTTTTGTTTCTCCCCCTTTTCCCCCTCCCACCATCTTTCCCCTCAGTTCATGTCCATGGGTCGTACATAAAAGTTCTTTGGCTTCTCCATTTCCCATACTACTCCTGACCTCCCCCTGACTATTTTGTACCTACCATTTATGCTTCGTTTTCCCTGTACCTTTTCCCCATTCTCCCCTTTCCCACTCCCTGCTGATAACTCTCCGCGTGAGCTCCATTTCAGAGCTTCTGTTCCTGTTCTAGTTGTTTGCCTAGTGTATTTTTGTTTTTGGTTTCTTAAGTTCAGTTGTTGATAGTTGTGTTTGTTGTCATTTTACTCTTCATAGTTTTTGTCTTCTTTTTCTTACATAAATCATGTTAGCATTTCATATAACAAGGGTATGGTAATGATGAACTCCCCTAACTTGACCTTATGTGGGAAGCACTTTATCTGCCCTTCCATTCTACATGATAGCTTTGCTGGATAGAATAATCTTGTGTGTAACTCTTTGCTTTTCACAACTTTGAATACTTCTTTCCAGCCCCTTCTTGTCTGCAAGTTTTCTCTTGAGAAATCAGCTAATAGTCTTACAGGGACTCCTTTGGAGGTAACCCTGGGTTGCGTGGTCTGTCTCACCCCCCAGTTGTTTCCCTTGGCTTATCTACACTCAAATGTGGGACCCCCTGGTCCACCAGCCACCACCTTGCTGTGCGTCCTCTCTGCCCTGGCTGCCTATTTACACCCCTCCTACCAGTCTAGGTGAATGTTTCTTAACTCTTTGGTTATCGGACTTCCATTCTGTTCAATTTTCAGGCAGTTCTGGTTGTTTTTGTTCTTAAATTGGTGGTTATCCTTCAGGTTGTGCAAGTAGGCCAAGCATATCTACCTACACCTGCATCTTCACCAAGAGTCCGGTTAACTTCTGTCTCGGCACTAGGGCTAAACATTGGTCCTCTTTCACTCCTCCTACAATAAATAGCTTTTGGATCCAGTCACCATAAGCCTCCTTGATGTATTTTCCTAACTTGATATCTCTTGAAAAAAAAGTAAGAATTGAAATAAATTGTTATTTCTTATCCAACATGAACTTGTGTAAGTTAAGGAAGTTTGATTGTTTGTTTATTAATAATTGTAATTAACATAATTATTATATAGCTATAAATATTGAAATAGTTTTGTTGCTCAGGTAAAATTTCCAAATGATCATTTATTCTATGATTAATTTTAGTTTCCTCTAAACACCCAGTTGTGTGGGGGCTTATCTGCATTTATTTCTACTAAGAGTAATTTAAAATGTCAAATGTTTGTAGTATTAAATATCTTCATTTTATAGTAATAGAATCAACTTTACTAACATATTTTTTTTGTTTCTTAGTCATAGAAATGAACAGGTCTTACAAGCTAGACTTGAGTTGTGCTTTCTTAAAAAACTGGTTCCCTGTACTTTGTCTGTTTTCCCCAGGAACAAATACTTAGTATGAAGACAAGTAGCAACACTGTATTTTATTCATTAAAAGAGTTTTCACATGTTACAAAGATGAGAACTAAGAACATAAGATGTATACAGTGAGGGGCTAAAACATGTTAATACTTTTCCTCCCATCTTCTAAGTTCTTCTGTCTGGGCTAATGATCAAATTTAATAGAGAGATTAACAGGAGAAATCAAAGTTTTAATACATGTGTGTGGGGAATTTACATAAGCATTACAAGTCCAAAGTCAGTGAAGCAACATTGGGCGTAGAAGACATTTTTGGACAAAGGAGAAAAGGGGGAACCAGGTATTGGATTTAGAAATGAGAATGGACAATTCACAGGAAGCTGAGGAAGAGCAGAACATGCACGGCAGCAAGATTTTTGCTCGGCAACTCAGAACTGACCGGGCACAGGGAACGTAGCTAACAGTCTCCTATCTAAAGCCTTCATTTACCATATTTAATTCAAATTAGGCTAATGTGACATTCTAAGCTCTCCTTCCAGAAGCAGCAGGTTTCTCTGTGAATCTTAGGCAGGAAAGGAGGAAGGGTCAAAGATAGTTTCTAGTATTTTGTTTCTTAATAAAAAGCTTAAAATCAGTCTCTCAAAAAGGCAGCTTCATGGTGGCAGGATTCTCGTTCTCTCTCATTCTCTTCGACGGCATCTAGCTTCTGTACCTGGGAAGCTTAGCTTTCTCCAGGTGACCCGGAGAACTCTTGAACCTGTCAAGAGGCATCTCTTACTCGCAGCTTCAGAGATTTTGCTCATGAACTCCCGTAATCAATTTTGAGGTATTTCTATTGTTTCAAATATTTTTAAATTGTTTCATTATATTGACTATTATATGTTTTTTCAAAAAATGCAGAAAATATATTATCCATATATTAAAAACATGAGCATTTTAAAATAAAAGTTACTTTGCTTTTTAAATTGTATCCAATGGAATTTTTTTAACCAAAGCCACTTTATCTATCCATATAGATAGAAATATATAAGCAAGGTATTCCTTTAATGCAGGAGATTTCACATCTTTCCTTTTTCTCTTACAAAACATACTTGTAATTTATTCCTTCATGAGAATACATATATATTAATGATGCATACTTAGTCATTAAAAGTCTTTTATGACTTTTAGTTTGTATAATGCTTTATGTATATAACTTGAATTTTAAAATTCTGTAAACAGAGGCTCTAAGTGTTAAAAATTTCATCTAGATTTAACTATTATTGTGGTTATTAGCATACAATTGATCAAAACAATATTTATTATAAATGTGATAAATATGCATTGAATATTTTAAAACTTGGAAATACATCTTTTAATGAGACAAATAGGGTTGTATTTGTCTACAAATACTACTTATTATTAAAATGAAAAATTGGATTTTCACTTTTTTTATAAATGTGAGTGCTGAGAAGCACAGTTCACCTAAATAAGTAAACGGAACTGGAAAGGAATTCACTGTGGCTCTGTTATTCAATTACTTTAACTTCTTCTGACTTACATAACAAAATCTATAGTAATCTATCATCAAAACTAGGTTTTAATTGGTGTATTGATTCAGTACTTTGTTGAACTATCATTGAATTTAGATTTTTTTAAAAAAATAAAGTCTCTAGTTTAGAAAAAACTTTTAACCAGTCATTTGAGTTAATTGTTCTCTCAACACCACTGCCAGTATTTATAATTGCCCTCTCCTCCTTATTTTGGCGATGTTTTTTCAACCAAGGAATGGATGATACAGTAAAATTCAGTTCAAGAAAGATGAGTTGTTTGTTTTTCATTTATGAAATGTGAGAAAGAGGATTATAAAAGAAGACATTCAAAATGGGAAAGCACAGAAGACAATTTTAACAGAGTTTTAGGAGTGTGTGCATATGGAAACTGAAGATCTAGAAATTGATTCCCTTACCATCACGGTCCTGGGTGGGCCTTGGGACGTGTCCAACACTCCTAGGCACACACACCACCAGTCTGAAGGTCACTGCTCTTCTCTGAGGAGAGTGGTTCTTTTCTGAGACCGATAGAGAAGGCTTTGCTTTACGAGTTTATCAAAGTCTACCTCCCAGTTAATGGACTTAATAATGTCATTGCTTTCAGGTTGCTCTTTTGAGACAAGACGGGCAACTCATTAGTTACTGTGTGTAAAAAGACAGCTCTTGGTTAAGTAATGTAAATGATTACGTTCTTGTCAACGGACAAAACCATCTCCATTTCTGAAATTACCTTTTCTGCTGCCCAGTTTAATCAGACCAAACTCTGCCTTAGACTCTGGGGATACTGCACCGCACTGCACAGGACTAGGTAGAAAGCTGCTGAGAAAGCCTGCCCAGCAATTCCAGCCTTGGCTAAGCTCCCCTCTTCTGGGCATCCATCATTCCTTCTGCAGATCTTTACCAAAAAGATATTAAAATTACTTTCTTATTATACGTCTTCCTCACCAAACTGTGAAATCCTGGAGGCAAAGGGATTATGTCACATTAGTCTTTGCAGCTCTAACTTCTGCACAATACTTTTTATATAGAGGTGCTCAATAAATGTGTAGTGAAATGAACCGTACTGAGTGAGGTAGAGACAATTATATTTGCATGGCACGAGGTTAGAAATACAGAGGCTTCTGCCCTGAAATATTAACTCTCCCAGTTATTCTTAATTTGTTTGATAAAGCTTTTTTCATCTCCTGGAATCTTAATATTAAAAAAATGAAATATGAAATAGCCAGAAAAATAGTAATAAGAAAGAAATTGTTCCCTACAGTGGGAACAATCTCTGCAATAATATTGCAGATAGTGCGGGAACATGGCAGGGATTAGGCCTGCAAAGGAGAGAATGTTCCAGAAGAATGAAGAGTTTGACCCAGGAAGATCACCAGGGTTGGGTATAGGATTTGGGATTTGACCCTAAACGTAATACATGGCCATTAGAGAATAGTAATCAGAATATTGACATGATCTGACTTGGTTATTAAAAGACAATTCTGGCAGAAACATCTCTTTCTGACAAAGCCAGGCTGTGCTAATTACAACAACACTCCCACTTAAAACAATCGAAACTTACAGAAAATCACTTTAAAAAATCTCTCAACGGCACTGAAAAGCCAAAAAAAAAAAATGAGTAAGGAACTTCCAGGCCAAAACCAGACTTTAAAAAATAGGACCTGAGAGTCTCAAGTAATCCAACAAATTCCAGGCAGCATAAATCACAAGAAACCCAGTTAGATATTATCATAGTGAAGCTACAGAACACCCAAAACAAAGGAAAACAGTGCTTAAAGCAATCAGAAAAATAAAAGATAGCATTTTCGTTTTCTAGGGCTGCCATAAAAAAAGGCCACAAACTAAGTGGCCTAAAACAACTGAATTTATTCTCTCATATGAACATGAATTTTGGGAGGGAGTTATAAGTGTTGGGGGGACATCCTTCAACCTACTGCAGTCCACCCTTTGATCACCCCAAATTTGTGTCCTTCTTTCCCTGTACAAAATACATTCATTCACCCTAGCAAAACATCCTTAAAAGACAACTCATTTGAGCATCAAAGTCCCAAATCTCTTCATATGAATGACAAACCAGTTAGGGTCCTTGTTAGGGGAAAATTCTTCTCCATCTGTGGATATACGAACTACAGAGCAAATGATCTTCCAAATACAATGATGAGTCAGACATAGGTTAGACATCACTTTTTCAAAAGAGAGAAAATGGAAGGAATAAAAGGGTCAGTGGTCCCAACAAAATTCCCAGCAAGGCAAATCCCAGGAGGTTTCAAGACTCAGCAACCGTCATCTGTGGTTCAATCCCCTGTCTGGGCCCATGGAGGCCCTGGGACCCACTTCTCTGGCTTCTGTGTCCACAGCTGTGTTCTCGGACTTACTCTCCTTTTTTCTGAATACTAATACATGTTTACAGCTGACTAGTTCTATTTTCTTATTTTCTGACTGTAGAATCCCAAAAGTCTACTGACCTTTCTTCATTTTGTCCAGTCTCTGTCCCTCTCAGTCCAAGTTGCCAGTGTTTCTGCTGATAGAACATTGTCGAAAATGTTTTGGGTTTCTCCTACTCCACCAGGTTCCATACCATTGGACAGGAGCATCCTGCCCAGAGACTTCCTGGATGACCTTATCTCTATTCCTGGTTTCTGCTAAAATGGGCAACTGGTTGTATGAGTCATGCACCTAATCTCTCCAGCAAAAGGTTGCCAGCCACGCCCTTGGTATTCCATCCAGCTGCATGCTGGTTCCTGATTCTTTTTTTGTTTAATGGTTTAGCACATCCTGATTCCCTTTTTCATAACAGTCCCTTCCCCAACTTACCTGTTTCCGGGTAAGAGCCAGGCTGCACCTTTACATTTTGCTGGGAAATCCCCTCAGTTAAAGATCCGAGATCAGCACTTGTACGTTCTGCTTCCCACCCAGCCATGAAACACAATCCAGCCAAGTTTCCTGCCACTTTATAACAAGGGCTGCCTTTCCTTTAGTTTTCAATGACGTAACTGGCATTTCCCATCAAGTCTTCAAAAGAAGCTCCTTTAACGTTGGCATTTCTACTAATTGTCTTTTTAAGGCAGTCTAAGATTTCCTATTAACCATCTTAAAATTCTTCTAGCCTCCACTCATTGCCTAATTGGAAAACCACTGTAAAAAAGATAATACTTGTAGTTATCTGTGTACAGCATTTTAGAGTATCTGTTACAGCAGCATCTTATCCTCCAGTGTCAAACCTGCATCAGCTCCTTAGAGTTGTTATAACAGATCACCACAAACTGGCTTAGAACAACAAAACTTTATTCTCTCACATTTCTGGAGGTCAGAGATCTGAAGTCAAGGTGTTGGCAGGGATGATTCTTTCTGGAAGCACCAAGGGAGAATCTGTTTCATGATTCTCTCCCAGCTGCTGGCAGCCACTGGCCATACTTGACATTCCTTGGCGTGCTGTGGCATCACTACTTCTCAGGGCATCCTCCTCTCTGGGTCTTTGTGTATCCTCTCCTCTTCCTCTAAGGACAAACATTACCAGATTTAGGACCCCTCAGGATGGTGTTGTCTTGAGATCCTGAACTTACTACCTTTGTTAAGTCCATATTTCCAAACTAGGTCACATTCAGAGGTTCTGGATGGATAGGAACTTTTGAGAGGCACCACTTAACCCAATACAGTTAGGTTACCTTCTTCAAAAGAACAACAGCAGATTGATTTGAGTATTTGTTCATGCATCTATGTAGCAGTTTCAAGGTTGGAACTCTTCATTTATGTCTCAGCTCACTAAGTGACAGAACCATGCATCCACGTGTTCAACCCAAAAGCTTAGGAGTTATTAAGGTATACTTCCTTTTTTACCCCTCATATCCCATCTATCAGTGAGTCCTGATATCTGTCTCTTCAAAATGCATCCAAGTACAATTACATCTTACTACTTTCACTCACCATTCCTCATCTGGACTACTGCAACAGCCCCAAAAGGGAAGACTTGTGCCCTTGCTCCCATTCTTGCTGCCCTTCCGCACCTCCTTCCCACCTTCCCCCAAGTCCATTCTCCACCCAGCAGTCAGAGGGACATGGGAATATAAATCAGAACACATCCCTACACTGCAATGATCCTCCTAATAGATTTTCTTTGCCTTTACCTACCCTAAAAAGCAGTCCTTGACCCGGTCTCTACTTACCTCACTAACATTATCTTTAAATTGTTTTCTACTCTGATCCTTCGATACATCAATCTCACTCTCTGCCCACCCCCCACTCCCCCGTCTTAATGCTTGCTCTTTGTTTTGCTTGGCATGCTTTTCCTTCTTCCATTCCTTGAATGGCTGGCTCTTACCACCTAGTCTCAGTTCACATGACCCCTTCTCAGAGATGCGCCCTCACCGCATCTGAAGTATCACCTCATTCTCAATTGTATGATCTCGTTTCATTGTCTTCTTAGCACTTTCACCAACTAAAGTTATTTTGTATTATTTTAGTATTTGTCCATTTTATTTCTCTATCCCTCTGTATAATAAACTTCATGAAATCCAAGACCCTCTGTGACTTTTTTCATGTTCTACCTCTACAGCTGAGAAGATTGGCTAGCACATAACAGGTGCCTGGTGAATATCTGTTGAATACAAATGTATGAATAATTCCCAAAGTAAAAAAGAGATAGATAATACAAATGAGGGAATAACTATTATTGTTTTGGCACTGTGCTAGTTACTATTTCCCAGATGCATTGTGTACCCTTCCTAGAATTGTTCTGTGTCCTGGTAGGCCGAACCTTGGGAGACGCCGACATTCTGGTCCCTTCCTTGCTAGTTTCTGGTTGGACTGGGTCAGCAAGAGGTGCTGGCAGGAGACGGGCACACAGGAGAGACAAAAGTATTCCCCTTTCTTCCTGGTTCTTTCCCGCCCACAGCTCTGACAAGGACCCAATTTCCCTAAAACGACAATCCCCTCCTCCCCACCCTGGAGGACTCACTGAGCTACAATAACACTGTTTCTACCACTGACTCCTTTCCTTCTGGGGGGGGGGGGGGGTGCAGGGCGTGGAGGTAATTCTTGATGTTGCTAGTCCATGAGCGCTCCAACATCTCTCTTAGGTCTCCTAATCCCACCCGAAACTCTGCAGGTAGTCTTTCATTAAAAGTTTCTTCATTTAGCATATTCTGGACACCTTCTGCCTGCCCTTCCAAATCCACTCTTCACCTTTCCCACTATGTTTTGTGCCATAGGAAGCTGAAACAGAGAATTTACCAATGGCTTTTACCCTTGATCAATGGCTTTCAGTGGAGTTCAGCTAAAGGGAAATAACAGCAGGAAATCAAAGGCAAGAGAAAAGGGAAGTCAGGGTATTTAGCCCCCTTCTCTAGCTGCCAGGTTGTCTCAAAGTGAGTGCCTTTCTCCCCCACGGGACTTTGGTCCCACCAGGAAGCTCACTCTCACACCCAGAGTGAGCTATCTCTCCCCTTGGTCCTTTAGACCTAGAGCTGTGCAAGTCTCACTGCTGCGGCAAGGGGCAGGGAGTTGCCCGTCCCTTCTGGTACTTCCTAAGCTGTGCCCATGTCTTTGCATTCAGTCCCTTTATTAAACTCTCTTCAAATTACTCACTTTGATTGTGCCATATGTTCCCTGCCAGGACCCTGCCTGGCAAATGCGGTGAGGCTCCCCCATTACCACATCAGATAACGTCTCTCCAGCTGAGCTGTCTGTGCATGTTAATTTATTTTAGTGCAGAGGATTTCGATTCTTACTCTATTTCTCCTCTCTCACTGAGTGGTAGTGACTGGATCAGACTCAGAGACCTGGACCCAGTTGTGGGAAGAATGAGAAGATGCGGCCGCTCGGTTCCACGTGAGATTTCTCCTAACACAGGTTCTGGTCCCTGGTGTGCCCTGGTCTGTGTGGCTCTCTGGGCCACACCTCGGTGTCCCATCTGCTCTGCTGGGCTGAACGGAGGGTCGGTGCAGACTTCAGGTCTGTGTGAGACAGACGTTTCCTGTTGTTATGCTGAGAATTCTTCATCTCTAACCGGTAACTACTATGGCTCATCCTCAATACAGTCTTTAGTTAGAGAAGGAGGCCATGCTGTGTAGTGGTGGGAGCATAGGAGTCAGGGACACCTGGCTATGAGTCCCGACTCTCCAACTACCGTGGCCTAACGACAGCCTCACACCAACACAAGTGCTATCTCTGCTGAAAGAGATGGCCACTCTGTGACGGGCACATCACAGTTACCTTGTATTCGGGAATGACAACTCCTATCTTTCTGGGTTTTCTTTGTGTTGTTTCCATTCTACTGTAGTGATGGGAGGGGTTTTATAGGCTAGTCTAAATTTGGGGTAGGGGATACAAACAGAGTTTCTGGGGGAATATTCCTGGAAAGCGTGTCTTCTTGCTTGCAGAAATCCCTGATTCCACACTACTTCCTGTATGACACTATGGAACAAGATCCTCGGCCTGAAGCAAACCTGCTGTAGCTGATTAGCATTCATGCACACAGTCCAAGGTCTGTATGTAGATAAAGGCTCAGTCTGTTAAAGAAGGTATGTCTTCTGTGGGCCTTTTTAATGTATACTTTTCCACATTAAATAAAGAAAGGTCTGAAGTACAGTGGGTCTTGCATGATATTCCAGAACTGAGTCCACACAGCTGAATGCAGCCCACAACGAAACAAAGACACGATGACTAAGTGGAGTTAGTGTGGCCCGTTTCAGGTCTCCCTTGAATTCTGACTCTGTGTATTGTAAGCCAGCTTTCAAAAAGGGTCCTTCCCTCCGAACAGCTCTAGACATAACTGGACATTCGTGTGTAACAGATAAGATTTATTTGGCTGCAAAAAGCAGAACACTCTCACAGTAACTTTTCACATACAAGAACTCATTTTTCTCACTTAACAAGAAGGCTGATCCAGGGAGATGCAGCTACTTGGTGAGCCTGGCAGGGACCCACACTCACACACTTCCATCCTGCCATGCTTAGCTGGTGACTTTCATAAGCACAATTGCAAAATGATCGCTATAACCAGACAACTTATCTGCCTTCCTGGCAGGAAGGAGGAAGGGGCAGAAACCCACCTGAGTCTCTCCTACTGATTTCCGATTATACTTCATTAGCCAGAATGGGTCATGGCCCGCCCGGGGTTGCAAGGGACTCTAAGAAGGTGTTTTTAACAGAACATACTGTCATCATGAACAAAATTGAGATTCTGTTCTCAATTTTGGAGAGATTAGGAAGGGAACTAACAGTATGAGACAAGGGTAAAAATTTAACATCTTTATTCTCTTTCTTCTTCTGTATATTCTCTTTCATCCTCTGATACAGTCACTCTCTCTCCTTCGTAAACCTCTCAGTTGCAGTAGTATGTGGAGGGCGTTTGTGTGTTGGGAGTAGGTGGAAACAAACACTCAGTTATAACCTGAATCAAGGTAGTTCACTACTTCCGACCACACATCTTCTTCCTGCCCACAGCCCAGTTTATTATATTTATTTTTATTGTCATTTTAAAGTTACAACATATCTTTTAAAACATTTAGGAAATATAGAAAAGAAAGGATAGTAACTCATAGTTCTACTACTCTAATACTTCCACTGTTAATATGCTTATGTATTTCTTGCTATTGTTTTACCAGGGATTTAAAAAATTATAGTGTTAATTGAATACCACATCCCAATTTTATGATTTGCATATCATAAGCATTCTTCTGTTACTACAAAAATAATATAATTATATCATAACTTATATACACGTGTATGCATTTAGTCATACCACTAAATAGTAAAAACCAATACATTCCATCCTCTAAGATTATTGACACACAAACAAGACCAAAATAATGGCCACCATTTAGTGAGCACTTACTGTGCACCAGGTATGACGGGAGCACGTTGTCAAATGCATGATCTTATGTATTTCTTACGACCCTATGAGCAAAGTCTTATTATTGTCCCTGTGAACAAGTAAAGAAATTGACACTCAGAGATGGTTAGGTGGCCTTTTTAAAATCACACAGCTAGTTCATTTCCTCTTTAAAACATTATAATATGTATGGTAGTAAGTTATAATTCTGATAATATAACATTAATGCAAAGTTTACCTACAACACTACAATTATTGTGTTTTCTGCTTCAACTTTATTACAGAAACCTTTTGAAGCAGGGATCATAAAAGTGTGACTGAGAGAAGCAAAATGTGTCATCTGGTAACATGTTAAATGATTATTTGAAAATTATCCTGTCAAGTTAATGAATTATATCTGTTTTATCTAATTGGACTATCTATTCTAATCAAACTATTATTTCACTTTGAAGTGTAAACAAGATTTTAAAAAATTTTTTATATAGTTGACAATTCTCTTCATCTCAGCTTATTCATGTTATATTTCCCTGCTCTATTTTGTGGTGTTTGCTGAAACTAGAGTTATCCACACCAAAGTTTAAATGGTTTTGCCATCTTTCCTTTAAGGCACAACATTGATATATTGGGTGTAGGGAGGTTTTGATGACCTATCACTTTCCAGAACAGAGTTAGAAAAGTGAGGAAAGTCAGTGTTACTTAGGATATTCTGAGATTCTTGAGGCCATAGTAGCAAATTACTAAATGATTATTATGAGAATCTATTAGTACATTAATTTAATATTTTTCTTTACTTTTTTTCTTGCAGCAGAAAAGCTCATCTAACAAGATACCTCAATGTTGTTATTCAAAATGATTAAACCAGGAAGAATTAAGGCCCTCTTTTCCTGAATTTTTATTTAACTAAAACAATGAGACTAAAAGGTGTTTCTTCTAAAAATGTTTTAATTTTCATTTTTAATCAGTAATATATTGTAATGCTTTTTTAACTAAGAAGAGAAAAAGCTGAACAAAGTATCCACTGAGAAGACATATTACCACGTTGCCTCTGTCCACCTCATGCTCTCCTCCCCCATGGTCAACCACTTATACTCATTGCTGGCATTATTTCCTTTTTTCTTATATAAAATGTGACATACATTTACTCTCTCCTGCACCTTGAGTTTCACCCTTAACAATATTCCCTGGAGCTCTTTCTTTCTTAGTGTATCTCGTGCTTTCTCGTTGTCTTTGTACGGCTACCTAATATTCCACCTGTGCATGTACCATAGTTTATCTAACACTCCTCTGCTGATAGATACTTGGGTTGTTTCCAATGTTTTGCTTTTACAAACAAAGCAATAGTAAATAACCTTAAGCAGAAATCATTTTGATGTGTGCAGATTTGTCAGTAAGATGTATTCCCAGAAGTTAGATTGCTGGGTCAAAGGATAAATACATTTGTAGCTATTAAAAATATTGCTAAAATGTCCTTCATGGGGGTTGTATCATTGTGTCCTCCAGCTAACATAGTATAAGAGTACCTATTATCCCATGGCCTTGGAAGGATACTGTTGCTCAGCTTTTTTATTGTTGCCAAGCTGATCATTGAAAAAATAATGTCAGTTACCATAGCATGGTTTTAATTTACAGAGATATCATGCTATTTTGAGTAATGCAAGTGGTTTCTGGGGACATGCACGTATGCATGTTCATGTAATCTCTTTCTTTACCCCTCACTGTCCTGAGGTCTCAGGCCACAAAATCAGTGCTGTGAGTGGAACCATGTCAATGAGGCTTCCACGATTTATATTGTAGGCCCTTCAGTATGAGGTAGTAGATGCGGTGGCACGAGCCTTTGAACACAGCCAGGAGAAAAATTCAGGAGCAAGGAGCCAAGTCCTGGGTTTGCCAGTAACTGAATACTTGCTTTGAGCCAGTCATTGACTCACCAGGGGTTCTGTATCCTCATGTGGTAGGAGTATCCATAAGCAGAATAATAGGAAAGGGGAGAAACAAAGGTTTAATGACTGCTGCTGAGGAAGGGAAGAGTATGCAAGAAGACACCAATTCAAAGGAGCAAAAACATGCCTGGCTGATACCATCAGTTGGAAATACTGGACTAGCAAAAATCTGGGGAATGAGATAGACATACTCTGCAGTCAATTTTAGTTCCATTATGGTGAGATATTCCGATGAACTCATGCAGGGTCTGGCCATCTTGAAATTAAAAAGGGACTGGTATTTGTAAACATTCAGCCTCAAAACCGACGATTGGATACAAATAAAGTTTATTTTATTTTGGAGATCATGCACATCTTATGACCATAATTTGAGTTCAATTTAAATTCTAAATTAGTCTCCTTAAAATTATATGTTAAATGTCTGACCATTGATATTTATTAAATAATTATTCACTGGTTGCCAATTTTTAAATATATTTGGGCCACATTTATAAGGGACACATTTCTGAAACACTTAGCTGAATGTAGAGTACGATTCTACTTTATTCAAAAACCTATTTGCTTATTGGTAACTTGCATAAAGTAACATCACAGAGACTACACACTAAAGAACATAGTCTTCAGAACCATCCTATCCAGGTTGTAGAATTAAAAGTAATTTTATTTTTTCTTACTTATAGGTATTTCTATCATGTTTCTACAATGGTTATTTGTTATCTTTGAAAGGACTTTTATAAAATCAAGAAAAAAATACCTTGAGGTTTACAATGGAGCCTAGGGTAAGTTTCACTGTTAAAAGTTCAGTGGAAGAAGCTCTCGTATCTAGTCAAAGCTCTTAAACCAACCAGAGGCATTTTGGATGGAATAGAATAACAACCGGTAGGTGCTTTGTCCTTTATCAGGGATCTATTTGAACACTTTTACAGTATCGTCCTTTGCTCATTTTACATTTCTTATTTGAACACAAAATAGGAGAAATCACACAGCTTGAAGGTGAAAAGCCTTGCAGTATACCTATTTGCGTGTAAACACAATTTTTCAACCACTTTGTTTTATGCTTCTCATAATTTCCAACAGCTATAATAGGCTGTAGTTCCATTTGCTATTGGATTATAATGGTTATTTTCACAGGACACTGTTCACGGTATCTTCTTAACTGGTCTCTGGACAATCCATCTGATATATAACCAGAGTAATATATTCCTAAAACACCACTTTCATTATGTAACCTTCCTGTTCAAAAACCTTCCGTAGTTTCTGTTATTTATAGTCATAATTTTTAAGTTTTTAAATAGTATCACACTTCCCCCTGCCACAGGAAGCCTTATGTGGAATATCGTGTTAAAGAAACAGGTGAAGGTAGTATTTTACAGAACTTATGATAAAGTCAATCAGTAAAAACCAGGAGGTTATTTTGATGCACACAAAGAGGGCTTTGAGTGTTATGGTTGACCCTGGACGTCTTCAGCTTTCAAAATATTTCTGTACTTTATTCTGGTTGCACAGATCTGAGAAAAACCACTTGTTTTTTTATAAAAACAAGTAGTTGCTGTTAATAAGAGTCTTCTTAATAGCTAGGCTTACGATCACAATGAATCACAAAACCACGTCAAAAGTTGACTCCAAGATTTGCCGAGAAAGTGAACACATTGGTGGAAGTCACCAGGTTGACATATATCACACATTCAAGTGTGGATGCTGGCTTCTTCGCCTGTCTGTTCCCTTGTTTCTTTCAGCTGCATGACTTGAAATTCAGAAAAAAATGTTTTTAAATTATTAAAGATCAGGTTTCTTCAAAGGAGCTTCTTAGTTCATGGAAGGATTCCCACCAAATGAGAGTTGGCTGGTTGTTTGCACTTTAAAATTAGGCATTCTTTTTTTCCTCTTGATCCTATGTTGTCAGCCATCTTTTTCCATAAAAGGACCAGCTTTGTCCACCCTGAAAGTCTGCTGAGGTGGGGAACATTGGTCTTTGTGGATCCCTACAAGTGTAAGAAATTGTTTTTGTGTTATTCACGCTCTTCTCATTTTGCTCCTGTGCAGATTTCATTGTGGCCCAGAACATATGGAAATACATCTTTCATTGAAAGGTCCAAGACCATCCTTTTCACGGTGCTTACTTGGCCTTCAAATCCCCAAAATCTGGTCATCATCTCCTGAACAAACGTTAGGCTAATAGATGGAAACCTGTGTGATTGCCCCTTGAGCCTCAGATGTGTTTTTGCATTGTGTCATTTGTATGTATCTCTTGCTGATTATTGTCAATCACAGAGGCAAAGCAGTTTTTACATGTTGTATAATTCACTCTTACTTCCTCAGAACCTATCCTTCTAATGATCTACCCCATATGCATAGATGCAAGTGCAGTTTCATATACTTTCATTTCTTTAAATTATTTTTACTTTTTGTCTTAATCTGTCACTTTTTGTTACTCGTTTTAACACACACGGTTTCTTGCTCTTGCTGGTTGTGACAAGGTAACTACCGATTGAACATATTAAAACTAAAGCCATTCAGCAAATATGCAGTGAACTCACGTGGACGGTAGTCCAAACTAAACAGCACCACTATAGACACCGTCTGTCAGGGACAGGCAAAACCGACCCACGACTGCTCCAGAGAGCGGCTCCTCCGGCACCTACGCCAGAGTGGAAGTCGCCAGTTTATACGTTGAACTTTCGTAAGGAATTTCTGTCATTAGCAAGCACACTTGTCAAAATCAATTCGAATCACACATTAGCAGACTATAACCGCATGTTAGAGAAAAGGTTAGCAAACTTACCCTGTAAAGGATGAGACACTAAATATTTTACACTGTGCCAGTATTTGGGTCTCAGTTGTAACAACTCAACTTCGTGTAGCACAAAAACAGCCATAGATGATATGTAAACAAATTGGTGTGGTCGCCGGCTAACAAAACTTTATTTACAGAAACGAGCAGTGGGCCAGATTTGGCCCATAGGCTGCGGTTTGCTAACCCCTACAGGGCAGGGTAAGCAATTCTTGTTTGTGCGACTCAGTGTACATTAGTAAATAAGTAATCACCGTGCTCAATCAAAGATGGCAGCAAATGGTTTGCTACTTCTCTCACTGACAAGTGGAGTCTAATTCCTCGCCCCTTGAGTTGCATTGTTTTTAGTGACTCATGTGACTAACAGAAGACCGCTCGAGTGACGTTCTGGGATTTCCTCCTGGGCCTCTTGGCATGCCCATTTTAGGGAAGCCAGTGACCTGGGACAGGGCTGACAACCCTGACGCAGCCATGGGGCGAATGGGCACAAGACACAGGACAAGGCCCTGGGTGGGGGGAGGACGGATCAGGAGCATGGGAATAAAGAAGCTATTGGAAGCGGATGGCCTGCCAGGTGAGCCTCTCCAACTAGAGCCAAGGTGACCAGAAATAAGGCACCCCGACTGCATTCTAGTCAAATTGACAACTGGCCCAAATAAACGTTTTTGTCGTTTTCAGCCATCACATTTCGGGGTGATGTAGTGAATTTGAGACGTTCGGGACTAACGAAGGAAAAAACAAGAGCGTGCAGTGGCACCAACGCACCATGAGCTTCATCTGGGTGGTGCCTGACCAGTGGAGGAGGAGTCACGGCACCAGAAACTGTGACCTGGGGCCACTCCCAGAAGGGGAAGAAGATGCAGGGATTCTGGGGACCGGGAATCGGAGAGCAAGCTTACGTGCTTAGATGATGTTGTCAGCAGCTCCCTCTGTGGGGCAGTTTGGGGTCCTGGGCTTGTCTTATATGTGGCTAGCAGATACCGAGCGCAGCTTATAGGGTATGCAAAACAAGCAGCCTCCAAACAGGCAAAAATATGCTATTTGGGCTCTATTTTTAAAAACTTGATGTGGAAATGTTTGAGTTAGTGCCAGCGGGCTGTAATCTAACAGATTACTGTAATGAAATAAACAACAGAGGGGCCGACATAGAGGGGCCATCTTTGGCTCTTTAACAGGTGGTTTATTATGCAGTGATAAGTAGACCAAGCCTGCAGCCATGCTACAGTGTAGTCTTTTCAGGTACCTGTATTTTGTTCAATTAGATTCCACAGTTTTGTTTCAGCAAACAGTACAGATCCTAAATGTTTCGTATTCTGCACAGGATTCAACCCAGTGCTTTACTGTTGCTAGGTGATAAATATTTCTTAAATAATGTACAGATATTTTCATGGCCAGAGAAGTCACTATCATGATTGGAAGGCACAGAAACAGGTCTATTGACATGCAAAAGAATGCAAATATTTTTGGAGTCAGTGAAAGAGGGCACTTTCTGTAAATATTTGAGAAGAGATGTGGAATTTATCTTTAGCTCTGTTGATCAAATCATACCCTTTGGAATCCACTTTACTCTTATTTTCTGAGTTATGCATGCTTTGAAGAACATGATTAAAATGTGCTGATAAACCAAATAACATTTCTCAGTACCATTTGCCGTCCTGGCCATACTATACCTGACATTAATTGGTGTGTTCATTCTATTAATTAGTAGGTACAATCCCCAGAGATGTTGATGAACCAGCTTTGTTTACTAGCAATATGCCACCCAGACTCATCTCCACTTGATCAATGTGGGTTAAGGAAAATGACATGCAAATTATTTATTGAACTACCATTATGGACAGAAAACTACATTAGGTACTTCAGAGGATATCATTGTTAATAAGAAGAAAAGCCTGCCTTCAGAGGGGTAAATCTGAAAGGATAGCTAGGATTCATACAAAAATAAGCTTTAGGTAAGGAAGAATAAAATAAGTGTCATAGAAGAAAAAAAAATGTGGGGTTTTAGTAGATAGAGAAATCAGAGCTGACTTATTAATCAAAGAAAAAGAGAATTTTAGGAGGGGTTTTATAGAGAGATAACTTTCGAGTAGTAAATTTGAGTAAGTTTTTATTATTTTCTAACCAAGTACTGCTTAAAGTTAGACAAAAGACCTATAGGTATTTGCAATAAAGTATATCAGACTGCCCTTGAAAAATAAAGAATAATGGGGGAGATCTCTACAGGCCCTGGGCAACAGTGAGCACATACAGACCACGAAGTGGACCAGCCCCACAACAGTGTTCTTGGACAATCATCCAGATAGCAAAAACACTCAAATAAGAGAGGACCGTGTGCACGGCGTGTGTGTGAGTAGTGAAAGACAAAGTGCCGAAGATAAGCTGGCCTTGGAGAAGGTATTTTGCGCTTCATTTGCAAGACATTAGGGGCTCTTGGAAGGTGTCTGAGCAAGGGAGTAATGTCATTAAAGTTGGATCTTTTGAAAAATATTTTTCATTTGTTAATTTTAGAGAGAGAGAAGATAGAAGAGAGAAAGAAAGAGAAATATCAACTTGTTATTTCACTGACTTATGCATTCTTTGGTTGATTCTTGTATGTGCCCTGACTGGGGATCAAACCTGCAACCTTCGTGTATCAGGGTGATGTTCGAACCAGCTGAGTTACCCAGCCAGGGCTAAAGTTGGGCTTTTTGAAGATCAGCCTGGTGGGGGGAATCAGGAAACTGGAAACGTGGAGGTTTGCTAGGAAAATAGTGTTGAAGTTATTCCAATAGTTTCACTAAAGAGATGAAAGATCATGATGTTTTAAACCACAGTAACAGCCAGAGACAGGGGCCATTGGGGATAGCTATGAACAATATTGTTTTAACTGGAACTTGTTGGGAAGCTAGGAGGAGACAGCCATCCAAGCTAGCTAACACTAAAATCCATGGGAGTATTTTATGGCATAAGGTCTCTTCATGAGAATTCAAAAAGAGAGCTCTAATTCAGATACATCTTCCAGAAACTGAAATTGGAAACCCACACTGCATCATGCCCCAAGGCTGCTTTGCACAGGTCTGGGGACATGTCTCACTGCTTGCCTCTCTCCATAGGCTTGCTCCTTTTTCCATGCCCTCCTGACCATCTTCCTATACTTGGGATCTACAGCTCATAACTTGACCTTGTACATTTGCCTCAGAATTCTACAGCTCTGACTTGATCATGTAAGCCCTCAGCTATAACTTCTCCAGCTAATTCACAAGTCTCTCAGCTTCCTAGTTCTAAAGTCCCCGCAAGCAACAGCTGATTGGTCCAGATGGTCTTTTCTCCCCAAATTACTGGTCAGCTGTGAATGGCCTGTCCTTCATGTGGGTAGACAATATGTCTCAAACAGCTGAGGTCAGTGCCAGGGCAGAGTCAGTACCAGGTACATGACATGGAACACAGTAGTCTAGGCCTGCCCCTTTTTCTTTAGAGATCGTGATGAACTGGGAAGAAAGGGCCAGATACCTCAAAATATATCTTATCCACTGTAGCTCACAACTGTTTATATGGAAGTTCAGAATTCAAGCCTTGACATCTTCAAGAAAAGTAGTATCTTTAGCCAAAATAAAGTTGCGGGGGGGGGGGGGGATGGGCAGTAAACTATGATGAATTACATTACAGATCTTTAGATAATAAGTTGAAGATATTATCTGCCTGGGTGTTCTTGTAAATGGACAGAGAAAATTCCTAAGGCAAGACTAAATTATAAAATTATAAATGAGGATCTTTGCAAACTTCTTCCTTTTAGAATATAGCTACACAGTGGATGAAAAGGTTACCTGTTAAATAAATTTTAAATGTGAATAAATAAAATCTACTTTATTGCTAAATAACTTCAGGTAAATGATGCCCTGTCTTCTGAGCCTATTAACCTCAGAGAGTTTGGTCATAGCACAGTAAATGACAAATAGTGCTGACCACATCTTTGAACTTCTAGTATGTCAATAATAGCATTATATAGGCACCTTTTAGGTCAAAGGAGTGAATTAAATTTACAAGAGATAAACCTTTGCTTTATTGCTGAACTGTCACAATTCTGGATACCTTGACCTGAAAGATGAGGTAATAGAATAAGAAGCTGGGCAGAGAGCGGACTTTATTTTTAACGCATTGTTCTAAGACGTAATCACATTGTGGACTGATGACACTTCTAATGTGCACAGCTATTTCTTGCTGTCGTATGATCTGATTGAACATTTCTAGAGAGGGAACCCTCAAATCACAATAAAGGAGCCCAGTAAGTTTCCCCATTGTTCTCATCACTGGAAATGTCTTTCTTTCAGTGAGTCAAATTCTGCTTCCAGTAACTGTACTCACTGATCCTCATTATTTCCTCTGAAACTGTACAGAATAGAAGTCATTTTCTTCAGCCATTTGTTATTTGACATTACTTTTGATTCCCCCACCATGTTCTTACTCTTCTGGATAGACTGATGGCTAGTTTTGCTGATTTCTTAACGTGGTCTGAAGATAGGATTCAAAGAGCATATACCAACACAGTGACCTAGCTGGCATTAGATAATTCAAGTGTTAGAAAAACTAGGGAATACATTTTCTTTTTAAAAGTTGTATTTTGAAAAAGGCACCAGATATTTGATCAAGGAATTATAATGATAATAATGACACCTCAAACATATGTAGATTTCCAGAATTTCCAAGGATCTTTCTTAGTTGGGATTTCTCCCCAATCCCTATTTATGCTAGTTTTATTATACTAGTATTTATAATACTAGTTTTATTCCTGATGTTAACTCCTCAGGACCCAAATAAAAGCAGACAGTTACTATCTGTTCTTTGATATGACAACAGAAAAAAGAAAACATTCTACTTATCAGTACTAACCTGATCCACTCTTGAATATCTTTAAAAATCTACTGTTAAGTTGATTTTTGAATGTGTAATACATACGCGTAGTACAAAATTCAAAAGATACTACATAACATACAACAGACAATAACCCTCCCTGCGACCAGAACCCCTGACCTCCCAGCAGTGCCCCGAAGGCTCTAACTGATGCTAAGGTTCTTTCCCAGACTTCCAGAGATATTCTATGAGTATGTGATACATGTAAATATAAACTAACTTTTTGTGCATACATTGTAAAAGTATATCTTGGAGGTCACTTTGTGACAACATAGGATTTTCCCATTCTGTTTAAATATCCATTGTGCTCTGGTATTACTATTTAACAGTCTACCTTTGTGAGACATTTTGGTTGTTTTCAGTTTTTTTCTAGTAAAAACAGTGCTGCTGTGAGTATCTGTATACACAACAGGTTCATGCATAATGTTTTGTTCAGTGTTTTCTGTTGTAATGTTGGTGAGATGCCATAGTAGCTTAACTCTTGCTTATGTCATTAGCTTATTTTAAAATTGGTTTCACTATACATTATTTCACATAAAGTCAGAGAACTTGCTGTATTTTTCCATTAATATGCATATATATACCTATAAAATTAATTACAAGAAATGATTGTGATATATCAAATGGCATATAACTTTTTGTTTGTTTATTTATTGGTAGGCACTACATTGTTTCTTTATTTTCCATTGAATTGCACACACAGTTTTTAATTTAAAAGATGCCAGACACTCTGGAGAATCTGTACAACAGTGTGTGAATTTCTCCACATACAGAACTTGCCAAAATAGCATGTTATGAAATTTGTTGATCTTGGACAGCATCAGGGTGAAATATAGTGAGACACAACTCATTTTCATTTTAACCTTGGCAATTTTGTAATAGTGATGTTGAACATCTTTTTAAATGTCTAACAGTTGCAAGCATTTTCTTTTTCATTACTGAACAGTTTGTATCTGTTTTCTATTGAGTTTAAAGATCTTTTTAAAAGATTCATTTGAAGCACTTATATGTGAAGCTATTAACATTCAGTCCATAATATGACACAAATATTTTCTCTCAGTTTTAGATATCTTTAGCTAAAGAATTTTTTGGCATGCAGATTTTAAAAATATATTTAAAGTTGGAAAAGGTTTCTGTGAGTTTACATAAAAGCCTTTCCAGTGTTTACAATAATGCTATATTTTTAATTTATAAATTTTTGATCCATCTGCATTTATTTTGATGTAGGAATAAGGTGAAAATCAGCTTTATTTTTTCAGATATTCAATTAACCTAGAATTATTTATTGAACATTCTGTTTTTCCCCAGTGATGTGAAATACCACCGTTGTCATTTACTAAGTTTTATTTGAGGATTCTATTTATAAACCCACTCATTTCATTGGTCTATTTATACATGCATGTGTCAGTACACCACTATTTTAATTATTATAATTGATAGGGCCAATCTTCCCCCGTGGCTGAATTTTTTCACAGAATTTTTCTAATTATTCATGCAAGCTTATTTTCACATGTGAAGTTTACAAGCCTTTTTAGTTTAAAAAAACATCTATTGCAATGTTATCAAAATCATGATAAAATAATAGGTTACTTCAGGTACAATAGAGACAGTTATAATGTACCTATTCTCTTTAAGACTAGAATGTAGCTCGTGCATATTTATGTATTTTTCTTTTAGCAGCATTTAAACTTGCCCTTACAGAGTTTTAGACATTTCTTGTTGTTTAGTTTCAAGTATTCGATTCCTTTGTTGCTATTACAGTTTCTCTTTCATATTTCAAAATGGCTACTCTTTGTATGTACCATAATGTGTTGCTTAATGACAGGGATACGTTCCAAGAAATGCATCATTAGGTGAATTTGTCCTTGTGTAAACACCACAGAGTGCACTTACTCAAACCTGGATAGGGTACAGCCCGCTATACCTCTAGGCTGGATGGTACAGCCTGTATTGCTCCTAGGCTACTGACCGGCACGGCATTTTATTGTACTGAGGACTGTAGGCAATCGTAACACAAAGGTGTTTGTGTATCTGAGTATGTCCAAACATAGAAATGGTACAGTAAAAAATATGGTATAAAAGATTTTTTCAAATGATACACCCGTATAGAGCACTCACCACTGTAAATGGAGCTTGTAGTACTGAAAGTTGCTCAGGGTGAGTCAGTGAGTGAGCAGGAAGCAAACGTGAAGACCTAGGACATTACGGCACACTCGATGCGGCCCCTTCACTGGCAACGTTCGCAGTGGAGTTTACAGGCTTAAGGGCCATGATGAAGAAAACAACACGAAAGTAAATCAAGCACATGAGAAAGTGATGCAATCCAGGGAGGAGGTGAACGCGAGATGCCTGAGGCTGCCGCCAGGGTAACAGAGCATACTGCTTTACAACAAATGTTTTTATAAGCAGAAATAACAATAAAAAATGTAATAAATAAACCAGTAATGTAGTTGTTTATTATCATTAGCAAGTATTAGGTACTGTTTGTACATAATTGTATGTGCTGTACTTTTCTATGACTGGCAGCCCAGTAGGTTTGTTTACGCCAGAATAGCCACAAACACGTGAGTAATTCACTGCGCTGTGACGTCATGACAGCTGCAGAGTCACTAGGTCCTTTGTTGACTGAGATGTCATTCTGCAGCAAGTGACTGTAAAGAGAGTACATCCCAGTGACTTTACTGAATTATCTTATTAAGTAAAGAATTTTATTTTATTTTATTTATTTATTTATTTAAGAAGGGGAAGGGAAGGAGAGAGAGGGAGAGAAATATCAATGTATGGTTGCCTCTCATGTGTCCCCTGCTGGGAACTGGCCTGCAACACAGGCATGTGCCCTGACTGGGAATCGAACCGCGATTGTGTGGTTCGCAGGCCTGTGCTCAATCCACTGAGCTACACCAGCCAGGGCTTAAGTAAAGAATTTTAAATGTACCTAGTATTATTTTAGTAAGAACTTTTATCATAAGTAAATGTTAGTATTTTATCAAATATACTTTTAGCATCTGTGAAGATGAGTACATTATTTTTTTATTAGATTTATTAACAGTGAAATATGTTATTAGAGTTGTTAATGCTGAAACATTTTTGCATTTCTAATATGTACCTGATCTAGTCAAGACTTATTATTATTTTAAAATATGATATATTTTACTTATTTCTTAGAATTTTAAAAATCAATTCTCATAAGTAAAAAAACTTCTGTTTTTTTTATTATCTGTCAGGTTTGGGTTATAATATTATTCTTGTTCCTTAAAAATAATTTTGAAGTTTTTCCTACTTGTCTACACCCTAAAACAGTTTAGCCTGGAGTCCTCTGTTTTGTTCTTGCTGTTGTTGTTGTTTTAATTTTTATCTTTTTTTCAGACTGTTATATCAAGGGCTAGCTTCCAGGAAATAATTTTTAAATATTTTTATTTATTTCTCTTTAGAGGGTAAGGGAAACAGAGAGGGAGAGAAATATCAATGTATGGTTGCCTTTTGTGCGTCCCTTGCTGGGAACTGGCCTGCAACCCAGGCATGTACTCTGACTGGGAATCGAACCACTTTGGTTCGCAGGCCCGCGCTCAATCCACTGAGCTACACTAGCCAGGAGTCCTCTGTTTTTAAAGTTTCAGAGAATACCCTGGTGAAGTTCCTGGGCCTTGTACATGTTTAGGGAGGAGAAGGAGAACAAGGGGGCTCTTTGCTCATTTCCCTGTTTTTATTTATATTTTATAACTCTTCTGTGGTTTGTTTTCATAATTTGTACTTTCTTATAAATTGATATATCTCACAGAGGTTTTCAAATTATTTTTTGCACCATTGAGCAAAATAACCCTTTCTTTAAATTCACTCTGTAGTGAGTTACTTTCCCATTTTCTTCCCTTACTAGCATACTTCTTATTATCTTGGTTACATTAGCTAATGTCTTCTCCATTTTTTTCTCTTAAATAATTAACTTTTAGATTTAGTTAGTGTTTCTCTTGGTTTTTTTTTTCTGTTTCTTAATGCATTTGTTTCTAAATCTTCATCCTTTTTATCTTAAAGCTCTGACTTACTGATGTAAAAAAAACATTCTTGGGAAGAGCCATGTTTAAACTGTTGACGATCATTTAAATCTTAGGAAAAATAAATTTCAGATTAGTTTGCAAAGCTAGGTTTTGCTAAAGGGAAGGGAGAGTTATTTATTAATCAAGCAATTGCTTGAGTCCTAAAGAAAGGACGTAGCGACAAGCACAGTGCTGGGGAGCACAGGGAGACAGATACCTTCCTCGTAACACAGTGTCTCCTGCCCCCCCACATCAGAATTTGTCCCTCTCACACCATCGCGTAATGGCTTGACATCCCTGGGGGAAAAGTAAGTTAGTATTTATTGGAAAAGTGCATAAATTCAAAAAAATTGAATTAGCTACATAAATTATAAAACACAAGTCATGGTACTCTTTCTTTCTCGGTAGTAGAAATGGAGCAAAACCATGCAAACCGCTTTATGGAGAGGCTCATAGCCGGCTACAGACACTGCCAATCAGGCCATTTCATTCACCCTGTGGAGGTGCTGCCTCAGAAGGGGCAGGACAGGTGGGTGACCAACAACGACAGCCCAAGGCTGCCTCAGGTACAAGTAGTTCTGCTCATCCCTGAGGGCCGGTCTCTCCTCTTTCTTACGGCCTCCTCCTCTTTCAGACAGCTGACCATCATCTTGTGGTTTTAAACACTTTTTACATACTTTTCTCTACTGGATCCTTATAACAAGCCTGTGTAATAGACTCCCCTCTCTCTCGCATCTAACTGAACATAAGTCTAGATTTTTTAATTCAAAATGTGGGTCATGTCTTTCTTGTCTCTCTACTTGCAGGTCCTTTCTAAGTCAGGACTTTATTACCTTGTGCCCAGATTTCTGGGGTAGTTTCCTGGCATCGGGGTGGGCTAGCTGTTGTAAAACAGACAACTTTCAATCCTCAGAAACACAGCACAAGTTTGTTTCTTGTTCACATCATAGTTTAATGCAATGCATGGTTGGGGGCCGGGCAGGGTAGAAAATACTCAGATATCCAGTTTTTAATGTAACTCTGGTTCCAGCAGACAAAACTAGAATGTAATGTATAAAGAATTTTAAATTTGTATCTTCCTTAAGTCTATCAAATAAAAATTAATATGAATTACAAGAACAAGATTTTTTCATCAATATTGGTTCATTGTCTTATTTTAATTTGTTAAATATATAGTCTATGAATTATATATATGTATATATGTGAGTATATATATATGGAGAGAGAGAGAGAAGATTTCATTCTTTCTTCATTCTCTATCAACTGCAATGCCAGATAATGTCCAAATGTCCGGGCAGTTCCCACACTGCTCCATTGCTCTGCCTGAAGGTAAGATTTTCTAATGACCCAGTTACCCCGCTGGGTCTCACGAGTTGCGGGCAAACAACAGAGGGTTTTCTTCTGCTGCTTTATTTTGTGCTGATTTCTTAGTTGACTCTTAAATCTTTCCCAACCAAGCAATATATAGCTAATCAATTGATTTCTAAAACTCTGACAGAGTGGGACCTTACTCAGAATACTGAAGTTTATGTTCATGGTCGTTATCTCCCTTCTGAGAAGGAGCTAGCAATCTTTTCCTTGGCTAGAGATCCCTGCCTTAGGCCTAGGGCCTGACAAACAATGCCACTTTTTGAGGAAGCTCCTCCTTTGGTCCCCTTCCCTAAGTTAATTGCAGCCTTATGCCTTGGATGTAAAGCAGATGATACAACTTAATTACGGTACTAAAAATCTGTGCCAATACTATCTTTGAAATGAAATGTCAGAGTGGCACCTCCTATTTTTATTTTCATTTTTAGTCTTATTTATTTTGAATGTATCTGAGCTTTTGGAAGTTTGTTTAATGCTAATACATGAATGATATATAAGATTCTAAATGCACAAATGGATATACTGATAAAATCCATCTTTCTGTCTGTCCCCCAAGCCCCAGTTCCAAGTAGCAAAGGCCACCTGTGTTACCAAAAGGTGGACTACCAGACAAGTGTTCTTTGTCTCACCTTCTTCCTCGCATCTACGATTTATTCTAGGCATTATTCCATATTAGTTTATAGCATGGTACCTCATTCTATGTTATGTCTTGCATAATATACATTGTAGAAATGAAGAATTTTTTTAACCAGCTCCTGGTCACCAAGGTTCTTAGGTTTCTAGTCATTTGCTGTCACAGACAATGTGGCAATGAATACCTCTGTATCTATGTCCTTGAGAACTTGCTGCAGTCTGTCTTAGAATATATTCTTAAAAATGAATGAGTTAGGCCAATGGTGTGTGTCTGAATTTAATTTTGCTAGACGTTACCAAACTGCCTCATTGGTAGAAGTTCTTTAAGTGTGTTCTCCTGAAAATCCCTGACACAGCTGGTGCCCCTACCCCGGTGCCAGAATGTTTTTTCAAAGTGTTTATCTTTACTATTGTCGCGGGTGAAAAATACTTTCTCACTGGCATCTTAATAAGCACTCCTCATAGGAGGGCATTGAGTATATATTTAAATGCTATTAATAAGTAATATGACTATAATAAAGTATCATAATAATTGTAAACATCAGAAATATGGTTTCAATATAGTAATAATCACACTAATAATCATGATAATCATGGTAAATAACAGGCACACATCATTAGGTTTTAAAAAGCAGCTTCAGTCAGATGAAGACCATTGAACACCCTTCTCTAACTGAATTTCCCCATTTCTTTTCAACAGTATTAGCTAGTCTGAATTCAATAATTTTTGTTTGCAGGTGTTTACTCAGTCTTATAAAACACATGTGTATTCCCAAACTATATGAATGTGTGTATCATTTGTCTGCATGTTTTAAAGTTCACGTAAATAGTGTCATTTCCATTCCTCTGAAGTATACTTTTCACGCACAACATTATTTTATGAGAATTCATTCATGTCTGTGTAGCTCAAATTCATTCACTTATCCTACCACTCAGTGGTAGGATATTCCATTAAAAAAATACATCACAATTTGTCTATTCAACTATCGATGTCCATTTGGCCTGTTTCCAGTTGTGGTCCTTTCAGAAGATGTTATTCTAACCATTCCTGTAAATGTCTTTTCATCAACACGTGAGCAGACATACCTGGGTTTTGGGGCATCTTCAATTTCATTACATGTTGCCAATTTGCCTTTGAAAGTAACTGTCCCAATTTATACTCTCATCCGCAGTCTGGAAGAGTTGCTGTTGTTTCACATCCTTGCCAAGACTTGGTATTCAGAGAGATTAATTCTTTGCCAATACAACAAATTTGAAACAGAATCTCATTGTGGTTTAATTTGCATTCTCTGATTACAAACGGAAGTAAGAATTTTTATATAAAAGCATTTGTCTTTTTCTTCTATTTAAACTGCTTCTTTGTGGTCTTAGTTCATTTTTTTCTATTTGGTTATTGTTTTTGCTTTATTTTTCATTGTTTTGTAGGAGGTTTGTTTTTTTAGGAGATAAGCTAGCTTAGCTATCATTTTTCATCACAAATTATTTTTCTAGATTTTTATTTTTCTTTTCTTTATAGTAGTTTGTATTTATATATCCTTATTTATAGTGGATTTTATTTATTTTAAAATGGATTATTTAAATTTATGTATATATTTACATAAATAATTTTAAAGAAATGTATAAATATTACCAAATATAAAAATGTCATGTGTGTGCAATTATTTTCTGTTTTTGTTTGGTCTTCTTCTTGTTCTTTTCTACCTGTCACCCATGTGAACTTCCTCCTTCTCCCTGCAAAGGTAACTCAATCTTTTTAAGATAGTAATAACTATATAAGGTGCCAGGTGGGTACTGGAAATATCAGGAGGAACGGTTTTTAAAGTGTACACTTGTCTAACCACTATGTTGCACATCTAAAACTAACACAAAATAATATTGAATGTAAACTGTAATTTAAAATAAAATTTAAATTAAAAAAGATAATTAGGCCCTGGCTGGTGTAGCTCAGTGGACTGAGCGTGGGTCTGCAAACCAAACAACCATGATTCGATTCCCAGTCAGGGCACATACCTGGGTTGCAGGCCAGTTTCCAGCAGGGGATGCACCACAGGCAACCATACATTGATGTTTCTCTTCCTCTCTCCTTCCTTTCCCCTCTAAAAATAAATAAATAAAATCTTTAAAAAAAGATAATTATGTAATGAGATAGAGGTGTTAGCTAATACTATGGTGGCAATCATATTGCAATATATAAATGTGTACAAGTCAACATGTTGAATACCTTAGACTTACACAGTTATATGTCAATTATACAGTGGTGGGAAAAAGTAGAATTATATTATGACATCCTTTTGAGTTGATAAAGCTATTGTAATAATTAATCTGCATGTCTTTTTCCATGTGAACAAGTGTAAACCTACTTTTGCCCACCCCTAGATTTCAATTTTAAAAATAAGTCACATTAAAGAATTTAGCATTTCTATTTTTCACCGTAATTAAATAATTCAATCTAGACATATATTTACAGACATGTATACTTGCATTCATAGCATACAGGGTATTTAAATTTTTGTTATTATTTGCTTTCTAAACATAGGATTATGCTAACATAATTTTCTTTTACTTTTTATGTTTTTACTTAACAATGAAAATCCCTCCAAGTCAGCTTGTATGTTTCTAACTCATTCCTTTAATGGTTCCTATTTGCATCAGCAAAAATTTTGCTAAGCAGAAGCCACCAGCTCTTTCAGGAACTTAAAAAAGGATAATTGTACTTAGTCAAGATTTTAATAATGTATTTTGGATTTAATACATTTCATAAATGTATTAAACAAATACATTTAATAAATAAATGTAATTATTTATATGCATGAAACTTACATTGACATTAAGAGGTTCATTTTTCCTCCTAAGGTTTTCACGTTGTAGGAATTAATCCTTAAGTGAATATAGAC
Source organism: Sturnira hondurensis (assembly GCF_014824575.4). Lineage (NCBI taxonomy): Eukaryota > Metazoa > Chordata > Mammalia > Chiroptera > Phyllostomidae > Sturnira > Sturnira hondurensis. The sequence goes on along the minus strand of NW_028077105.1, from coordinate 8,270,054 downwards.
AGAGCACAGAACCAAGTGACAGAAAGTACATTCGGTTCTATTCCCAGCTGTGTGGACTTGGGGAAATAATTTACCTTCCAGACTCCAGTTACCTCATTTGAAGAATGTAGGATAGAATTAGCATAGAGGCTGTGTTCCTGATGAAGTCATATACAATATTAATTCAAAACTCAGTTCAAGACTAATCTGAGGTTTGTCAAGGATTTACAATTCACCAGCTGATGTGGCGCCACCATGTGGTAGCAGTGTAAACACAGTTTTAAATGTTTTTGATTCATTACCTTTCATGTTATGATTCTTCAGCAACTAATTTGAAGAATTGACATTATTTCAATTTTTTTACATAAATTGGAATTTTCTAACATGCTTATTTTTTACTATTTCAAGTTGCAAAAAAGATGCGACGTCACTAGATATAGTCAGAATAGTTTTGACCTCCAAAATTGTTTCTATACGATACAGTAGTAATTACATGCTAAAATGGGGAAAACACAAAAATCAGAGAAAATAATTTGTAACATAAGAGTGTATTTTAGATAAAAATACAGTAGTTTTGGCAGCTATGTGGCTGGAAAACTTTTCAGAGTTCCTGAAGTCCCTGAAGTCAGGGGGTGGGAGGAGCCAGAGAAATTAGGGTCAAAATGGGGTAGAAAGGTCCAAGGCAGTGTAGTGGGGTTCTGGGTTATTGTGCAGTCTTCAGAATGTCTGAGGCATACGCGAAGTTAAAGCTCATTGTACAATCTAGTATAATGTCAACTTTTATTTATTCTAGCATGTATGCATCCATTATTATTTATTGAGAAAATAGTTGTATCAACCTTTTACTCACTTTAGACATTTGATTTTTGTTTATTTTTAAGTAAATTTTGAGTTTTGGAATAGTTTTGGGTTCATAGAAAAGTTGCAAATACAGGACAAAGACCAATCTTGTGGACTTTGTACTCAGCTTCCTTCGTGAATATCCTACGTCACTACGGTACATTTGTCAGAACCGAAAGAAGGAAGGGTTCCATTATTATTAACTAAAGTCCATACTTTATTCAAATTTTCTCAGTTTTCACTTAATGTCTTGTTTTTTGTTCCAGGATCCCATCCAGGACATTATATTACATTTAGTCATGTCTCCACGCTCCTCCTAGCTTTGATAATTTCTCAGAGTTTCCTTGTTTTTGAAGACTGATGAATTTGAAAAGTATCGTGCAGGTATTCTGTTAACGGTTCCTCAATTTGGGTTTGTCTGATGCTTCTCTCATGATTAGACTGATGTTACCGCTTTCTAAGAAGACCTTAGAGGGAAGGTGCATTCCCATCGCATCATGTCAGGGGTTCCTACTACTCACATTTACTTATCCCTGTTGACATTAACCTTGATCGCCAGGTCAAGGTGGTGATTGCCATGTTTCTTCACTTCTTCTTCTTCTCCTCCTTCTAGACAGTACTCCTTGGAAGGAAGTGACTGTGCAAAGCACACACTTAATAGGTAGGGAATTAGTTTCCCCTCCGTGAGTGGAGATTATGTACATAAATTATTTGGAAGTTTTTGCATGAGATATTTTTTCTCTTCTCTTCCATTGATTAATTTGTCAGTCATTTACTTATATAATGTGAACCCAGATATATATTCTATACTGTGGGTTATCGTTCAACACTATGTACTTATTCTAATGCTGGAACTGTTCCAGGTGTGGTGTTCATGGGGAGACCCTTCAGCTTGGTTTCCGTACCCCTTTACATGCCCACCATTTCGGTTTTGAAAGACTTCCTTCCTCTCTGCCTCGCAAGGCGCGCTCCACACTCACCTTGTGCCTGTCCTGCCCGGGCCTTAGAATCAGCCATTTCACCAAAGAGCTCCAGGTCCTTTTTTTTTTTTTTTTTTTTTTGAGAATGATAGTAGAAACCAAGCTTTGGGCACTCGGCGTAGTTTCTGTTTAATTTGAATCTTTTCTCTGCAGGTGTTTACATAAATATTTTTGTCTCCATGTCTTAATCATCTTAAAACTGAGGTACTTTTAAAGAGCCTTGAAAATTGGAAAAGTAGTTTGGTTAACAAGGCTTGCTTCACTCTTTTTAACTATAATTTTTGATCATTGCTACTGTTAACACCACCCCATCACTATTTGTAGGCTTTGTCACTCTCAGGTGTAAATTCTGGATAAAAGCTTTCTGGAGGAAAATTATAAATTATGTATGCACTCTTCCTCACTANGTTTACATAAATATTTTTGTCTCCATGTCTTAATCATCTTAAAACTGAGGTACTTTTAAAGAGCCTTGAAAATTGGAAAAGTAGTTTGGTTAACAAGGCTTGCTTCACTCTTTTTAACTATAATTTTTGATCATTGCTACTGTTAACACCACCCCATCACTATTTGTAGGCTTTGTCACTCTCAGGTGTAAATTCGGGATAAAAGCTTTCTGGAGGAAAATTATAAATTATGTATGCACTCTTTCTCACTATGTTATTTGTCACTAAATCATCCGCTAACAAATACGTTTCCGTAGTGAATAAACAGAGCTATGTGCATCTACGCATACAGGTGTTTCCCTTTAGGCTTCTTATTGGACCACATTTCTCGGAGAAAAGTGCCAAAATTACTAGACTGTGATTCGCTTGAAAGCAGCACCTGTGTGTTTTCTCCATCATCTTTACGTTGCCAGGGTTTAGCTCATGCTTGACATGATCCAGGGCTTTCCTCGACATTTGCTGAATAAATTACAGGAACTACTAGAATATGGTAAAATCTATCATGAATAATGTAATGTGTCTAAGATTTTCTTATGTCTTCTATTTGTTTTTTTTTTTTTTTTTTTTACTTGTTTGCTTGATTGTGCTTGGGAGGGCTTCAGGGCTACCAGTTAAAAGAATGGTGGTTACTATCACGGTATTTTAGTGCCAACTGCTTTCATCCCTCTGGTAATGTTTTATCAGGAGCAACGGTAAGTTAATCGGTTTCAGGCTTCTTTTCCACTAGTGAAATAAGGTCCGAACTGTTCACTTAAGAGAACACGCTTGCCCAAAGAAAGCCCATAAAACCTGAGTGTGTTTTCCCTTGGTTCATAGTAAAACATGAACTCTTTATTTGAGTTCTCTGTTACATGGAAAAGCATTTCTATGTATAGTGTTGAATAAGCTATTCTTTCACTAGATGGTATTGAATTTAATTAGAAGAAAATATCTTCATGAAAATAAGCCTTTAATGATATACTGTTTCATTTTAAGGCCATAAGTCATCATATCTTGTAAGTATTAAGATAATGATGCTGAAATACAACTCTATAGAATAAAAAGTATTCATTTGGTGTTCATTCTTTCTGTGGAAACATGCATTTTATTCTTTATCTTCCTTATATTGTTACTTTTAATTTCCCATTTAAAACAAGGTTCTCTTCTTGTGTGTTCTCTTTTATTCTGCTCTAGATTCAATACAATTTTATAAGATCATTTAAATATAATTTAAGAGCTGAGCATCTTAAATGAACGTTTTTTTGAGGCAGCTTTTTTGGCTTCAGTATGAACACCACCACCACCCATCATTTACTCATTCATTCATTCACTCACTCATTCTCTCATTCCTTCATCCATGACTTACTGAAACTGCTGTGTCCATTGCCATCCAGCACTGGAAAACATGGGTGGGAAAGAGAGATTCCTGATTTCAATGGTTAGCAGGGACGGAGTAAAAATAAACTGCATAATGGAGTAAGATGGTCCTGGCTGAGTTGAGGAGAGCATCACACCTGGATATGCCCTGATGTCTGGTTATACGAGTTTATGTGAAGAGCCTTCGAGGGTAACATGTTGTGCACAGGTGCACAGCAAATGGAGTAGGTAGGAACTGGAACAGCCTTCAGTCTCATGTTTGGCCACTAGCTTTTTCTTTATTCCTTTTTAAATAACAATTAACATCTATCATGTCCTTGATATGATAACATCTCTCAGGTCTAGACTCTGTTCTAGGAATTTTGTGGGTCCTTAATTAACTCATTTTTTCCAAAGTGCTCATCCCAACAACTACACACTGAGACAGACTGTGCGTGGTGGTCCCAAGCAGGCACTCCAGCTCCCGTTTTGCAGAGGAGGAAACTGAAGCACAGAACACCTAAGCAAACTTAGATCGCACAGCCCCCAATGCCATAGCCAGGATGCAGACCTGGCATGAGCTCCGAGCCTCTCTCCCATCATAAGGAGTATCTGTACTACTTGCTGCAGAAGCCGTTCTTCCGAAGGGCTGCACCAGACAAGCAGAAACAGTGAAGAAGGGAGGTGTGGGGAGCACACAGAGTACTTCCGAGGTACTTTCCATGACTAAAGGTGACCCAACACTTAGCACAGCTCCTTGAAGGTGACGGATTTGGGAGCCCTGGCAGGGAGTCAACTCAGCATGGACACTGTTGCTGTCATCTGGGTTATGGCCACCCTCAGACATCCTCTGCTACCTTCAGGAGCCAAGGACTCTGACAAAGAGAGGTGTTTCAGGAGTAGGGTGATGGGTGGAGAGAAGCAAGAAAAGAAATGTAACCCAGATACTTCATGGGAACTGTTTATGAAGCTGGCTGTGTCAATACAGCTGAATGGCTGGCTGATCGGAGACAATCAGGAGACATTCTGACAGCACAGTGAAAACACAGCGCTTCCCCAAACGGCACATCTCACGTCTCCGAAACTTGCTTTGCTGGTCTCTAGGCACAGCAAGATTATAAAAGATTTACATTTTCCACTTAATTGAGTAGGGTTTGAATGTTAGGGGTTGGAATTCCTTTTATAAATGAAAAAAAGTGACTTAACCCATAATTGGATGTAATTGGGTTAACTGCTGAGAAAATAATTAGCACTGCCCCTCAAATGCATCATTAATAATAAAGTTTTAAAATAGAAACTATGTTTTATTGATATTATTGGGGTGAAGGAGAGATGTCAGAAATTAATTGAGCATTACTGTGCCTTCTAGTCCTGAAAACAAGGGATCGAGTATTCTCCTCCCTGGTGTCTCTAACTTCACGGGAGAGCGGAGGAAACTCTGCAGCTCATTCAAGATGCCAGTAAACTCTCAGAGGTGAGCAGATGCATTGCTTGGCGTGATTGATGGCCTTTTCTGAGATGAGTGAGCACAGGAAACAGAAGGTTTTTCTGACGGTGCTTCTGCCAGAAGTTCCAGCCCAGTTCTCCGCCTCAGGCCCCTTCCCTCTTAAACCACCTTCTATTAGTAGAGGGGGAAAGTGGGATGAGTTTTTCCAAGGGATGGGGTAAAATGGTTTATTTTTTTACCACTACCTAGTCATACAGATGGTTAAAAAGGGGGAAAAAGTAGAGATAAAGCTTCATCCAAGTATTTCATCAAAATGTTCCAGTCAAACACAGCTGCATCGTAGTGGCTGCCTCCACATGGATGCGTCAAAATGACTGTCCAAACAGCCCCATCGACCTGTCGCTCACCCAGGGCGCGTGGGACACGCTTCTGACACTCCAGGCACACAAGGAGCAAGATCTCACACTGCGTTCCCCTCTGTGACCACAGTCTTCTGAGGTTTTGAAATACCTGTGTTAAAAATATCACACAACTTAAGTGCCAGGGGAAAGGTGAGCACAGGGTTTTAGAGGAGGGAACCTGCAGAAGGAAAAGCTTCCCGGAAGAGGAAAAATGATCTGGGAGGTTGGAGAGATGGCGGGGAGGGGGCCTTGGAGGAGGAGTCAGAGGGAGGGAGAAGGTATCTTGGGCCGAGGGGACGGAGTGAACATAGACTCGAGGTCAGAAACTGGACAGGATGATCCCTGCAGCCTACCGGCATTTCAGGTTACTGACTACACAGCCTGGACTGAGCACCTACTCTGTGCTTCCCACATCGTTCCCATCCCTCTTGGAGAGGATGTAGTTGACCTAGTAGTCAGGGTTCAATCTTTTCTCCCTTCTCTCAAATACGACAGAATACATCTTATCCATAAACCAGTATCAAAAATCAAATTTGATTTTAGCGCCATGTGATTTCCCTTCAGATTTGTTCTACTTAATTTTTAAGCCACCTTAATCTGAATGCAGTACAGATAAACTACTTGTTTATTATGAAAAACATAATTACATTAGAGATACAAATACAAAAAAATTGCTAACCAATTAAGTTATTAAGCACTCACGTCAGAGGCCATAACTTTCTGAAAATACCAGTAATTACTCGATTTTAATACTACTTTGTGCTCTATAAAATTGAAAAATTGGTTAAAACATTTTAAACATACATCAATCTTATCAAAAAATAAATTTTACATATGGATTAAATACAGAGTATTTTTCTGTAACATTACTATTAACCCAAATTTTCTCATGGTAACAGAAATATCTAACAGAATATAAAGCAAATAACTTCTAATGTTTAATTCATAATTCATAAATAGAAACATATTTGTTGTATAAAAGTTGCATATTAATCCCATGTATCAAGGATGCAGAAATCTCCCCTGAAATCACATTTTCAAATTTTTATGCTAATATTTCACAACTAACTTTTATGATTACCAAAGTAATGCATGTTTTCTTTAAAAAAAGGAAGAGTAGATTTAAAAAAGAATGAAATAAACAGATGAAAATCACTAATATTTGTTTATAATGTTTTTTGTGTGTTGTTTTATTTACAACTTTTTAAAAACTGAATCTGGATCACATTATAAATTTGGTTTTGTATGCTTCGTTTCTTACTTCTCCCCATGTCGTTGGCTATTGTTTCAATTTGTTTGATGTGTAGTAGATTTGTGAGTCTCCAAAACAGCCACCTCCTTCCTGTTTCAGGGACTTGTCTGTCTTGTCCATAACAAATCCAAGACTTACAATTGTGAAGTCATACTGCACCCCTCAAAGAATAATAACTAAAACTCTGTTAAATTTCCTTACGGACTTTTTTACTAGTTTTATCAGATGATTTCTATAAGCATCCAGAATTGACTGAGGATGGTTCACACTAATTAGCCCTCACCAAACACGTTTTTGTGTGTCTAATAGAGTAATTGAGAACTCTTGTAGGGAGTAAATCCTAAAACAACTAACTTCTGAAAGAGGATTGGGTGGGCTTGGTCTGTACTTTGGCACTTAATTTCCCAGGAAGAGTGTAGCATGAAATTTCAAACATCGTTTGCCACTTTGGCATATGATGGCCAAAGAGCAGGCTGCACGTGGGCGCTATTCATTTTACACACACCCATAATTCTGTTAGTTTGACTTTGAAAAGGTATCACACCGCAGATTCTACCTACAGAGGACAGAGACAGCACAGGGACCAGTAAGTCTGACAAACCCAGTCTGCTGGGTCGTGTCTCCGGGTCAGACTGGGAGGCACCGGCACTGCCCTTCGGTGTGAGTGGCGGTGAGGGGAGGAGTTTCCAGCAGGTCAGAGAAGGCCTCCACCCAGGAGGACAAACACAATAGAGAACCAGGCAGTTTGGAAACCAGAATTACAACGATTTTGGAAAAACCAGGAAGCCCTTTCCTTTCCCAGAAACCTCGTTTCAGCATCTCTCTGCCACTTGATTCGGGCTGCTTTTCCTGCCAGCAGTTTTCTCCTCACCTTCGCCCAAAGGACGAAGGAGACAGATGACTCCCACGGTGGTGCCAAGGCTCAGAAGATACATATAAGTACAGGTCCAGCCGCGGGGAGGAACAGATTCCTGTCACTGCCATTTATTAGACTCCACGCACTGAATGTTTGTGTCCCCTCCCCCAAATTCACATGTTGAAACTCTAAACCCCACTGTGATAGCAGGTGGAGATGTGACCTTTGGGAGATGATTAGGTCACGAGGGTGGAGCCCTCATCTGGGGTTAGTACCCTTGTGAGAACACACAGTAGAGAGCTTGCCCTCTCTGTCAGCTCGGCACTTTGGGAGGATACCATGAGAAGATGCGCTTCTGCTAACCAAGAAGCAGGACTCCACCAGACACTGAATTTGATAGCACCTTGATCTTAGACTTCCCAGCCTCCAAACAGAGAGAAATCAATATTCGTTGTTTATGCCAGCCAGCCTACGGTATTCCGTTAGAGCAAGATGAACGAAGACACCAGGTAATGAGCTTGGCTCAGGTGCCCAATTCTGTGCCTATCAGCTGACCAGGGTGCAGAGTCACCTTGGACACCCATGGGTGCTCTGAATCCCTCCTGGTTACTGGGGCAGGGGCCAGCAATGCCTATGATGCTGACCACTGCCACCAGGTAACTAAATAATAGCTTCTGAATTGGTGTAAGGATTTTTTTTTTACTTTTCTCTTTTGGACAATTATATTAGTAGCACACAAATACACATTCCTTGTATATGGTATGTAAATGTCTAGACCTTTTTCTTTGGGAATCTTTCTGCAAGTGTTCGCCAATTTGCTTCTGTCACTTAATAAATATGTCTTCGATATTATAGTGGCATATCTTTTAATGATTTAATTCTTCCAGTTCCTCAAGTAATTCAAAAGTGCATTTTATCACATTAAAAAATCTAGTGCTACACATCAAATGGATGTAAAAGTCAAAGTTCTGTTTTACACAACTCCTGAATTACATTTTTATTTTGCTAGTACCACAGTTTATACATATTCCTCTGCAGCTTGAATTAATGCATAAATATGTATTTATTATTTAAAAATACATCACTTAACAAACATAATTTAAAAATACATATGCATGGTAAAAAAAAAAAAACTTTTTTTTAAAACACCCTCCTTCTATAACAATCTAACTTGCTATTTTTCAAAATTGCTATTGACAATGTGTTATGTACCGTACTGGATTTTTCTATGTATTTTTATATATACACTCATATAGCAATATATTATTGGTTTTTTAATTTTAACATAATTTGGATACAAGTATAAAAATTAAGCATAACTTTGCTATTTTAAATTCATAACTATTTGTTGCAGATGGTTTCACATAAGTACATATAGACTTTTTAAGTTCTGCCTATCATTCCATAATATAGATATATTATAATTGAATTATTCCTCTACTGGTGTATATTTATTGCTTTTAAATTTTCACTATTAAAATATTGTGATAAATAGCCCTGGCTGCTGTGGCTCAGTGGATTGAGCATGAGCCTGCGAACCACACAATTGCGGTTCGATTCCCAGTCAGGGCACAAGCCTGGGTTGCAGGCCAGTTCCCATCAGGGGACTCATGACAGGCAACCATACATTGGTATTTCTCTCCTCTCCTTCCCTTGCTCTCTAAAGATAAATAAATAAAATCTTAAAAAAATATTGTGATAAATATAGCTATACATGTTTCTTCAAGTGCATATGAGAATATTACTCCTATGCCAAAAAGATCAGTATTACAGAAGGGTCCTACAGAAAAAGCTGCAATAATTTCATTTCCATAATAATGTTTGAGAATGTCAACTTCCACACAACCTCACCAACCTGGATGTCAACAATCCTTTGTAATTTTTGCCAATATGAAGAGTGAAAAACATAATCTCATTCTCTTGTTATAATTTGTGTTTCCTTGGTCATTAGTGAGAATTGACATCTCTTTATATGTTCATTTATCATTTATATTAATTTTTAAAATCATCTATTCATAAATTATATATTCTTTTTATTTCTCTTGGATTATTTTTACCATATTTCTTAAATCAATTTGCAAGAGCAGTTTACCTTTCTGTCCTTATGTATTTTGAAAATATTTCCCAGGTTTGAGTTTGTTCTTAATAATTTTATCATATGAAGTTTTCAGTTTTTAAGTTGTCAGTACTTTTATTCTTTTCCTTTATGGTTTCTAGATATTGTGAATTTTTGTAGGAATTCCTTACCACCCAAGACTGTGAGAAATTTTCATAAATGCACTGATATATTTTCAAGGTTTAACTTATAAAACAATATAGAGCTATTTGTGTATTATGTTTTTAAAGTTTAACTTATAAAATAATTTAGAATTATCTGTGTCTATATTGTAAATTGGAAGCTAACTGTTTATTTTTCTAAATGAATAGCCAATCATCTGATAAATTATAAAGTTGGCTAATATCTACCCATGTTTGAAAATCTGTCCTTCCAACAAATTGAATTCTTATATATAAGGGCCTCTTTCCAGATCTTATTTCCTATATACCTTTTTCTACTTTTTTGTGATGCTATGCTGTTTCTTTTACCATGCCTTTGTTATGTTTTGATGTGCAATTGTTCTTTTTTCAACTTTTTATGACATTCTTGTATATTTTTTCTTTCAAGTGAACATAAATATCTTCTAACCAAGTTCAACAGGCATCACTTTGGGTTCCTTTTCAAATTTCTTGCAATCCTCTGTAGGAATTTTTAATAAAAATTCATGGAATGTAGAGACAAATATGAAAAAATTCCTACAGAAGAATTGGAAAAACTCACCTGTAAAACCCTCTGGGACTAGTGCCTCTCTAACACTGATCTTTGACTCCTGATAGCTTCTAGGTTATTGTTATCCAGGTTGTCTATTTCTTCTCCAATCAGACACAACCACTTGTATTCTCCAGAAAACCTTTCCTTCCATCTAAATTTGTATAAGACAGCCTCCTTTCCTTACAACTTTTATTTTTTGGTTGGTAATTTTGTCTTTTCAATTTTTTTCTTAATTAGACATGACAAAAGATTTGTCGACTAGAACCTAGAAAGCTGGCTAAGGTCTCCTCTGAATTGTGCTGCTTCTCTTCCCTCACTAGCCCATTCCCCAAAGGAAAGACTTGCTTGTGCACTACGTGAAGTGGGCAGGACACTCCTGATGCCATGTTTTATTCTGGGCAGGAAGAAGTTGGGGAGGATGGTGATCTTCTCTGCCCTGTTGCCAAAACGTGGGTGGATCCCATTAGTATCTTTACGCACATTTTCTTTTTGCTTCCCGCTCTTATCTGTGGTAGCATTCCAAAGGAGTCATCCCCAGCCCTGCTGGGCTTCTCCAAGGCCAGGTAATTCTCTGAGGAGCCCTCAGCCTCCGGTGGGAGATTATTCACTCTTCAGAGAGGGTTTTGCTGATGGGATCCAGGGACAAACACTGCTAATCCCTGCCATTCAGAATAAGTGGGAAGGGAGAGAGAAAGAAGGTGCTCAACTGGCCTAGCTATTTCAAGAATGTGTTGACTCTAAGCTTAGAAAAAATCACTGAAATTCCTTCAACACTATAAAATTTCTCTTCCTGGTGTTTTAGCCCGAGGTTTTCTCTAACCCTGTTTCTTCATCAACCTGATTCCATTTTGTTTCTATTTATCTTCCTAGGAACTTTAATTTTCCGGGCATCCTTTCTCATTTTCCATCACTGATACAGATTAATTCTTGAGAAACAAACAAAACCTTTCCTAGTATTTCCTCAAAAAATGAATTGAGAAAGAATGTCTATTTGTACCCTCTTCCACCATTTTTAGACTGTCCCTTCTCTAAACACGTTTATACTGAACTAAAGGGAATAGTCCAAATAAGTAAATAACTGGATGAACAAAGTAAGGACTGAGTTAGGCACCCTTGTTATGCTCTCATGTCACTCTGAATTTCCTCTGTTGTTTCATAGTTAAACCTGTGTAACCGTGGTTTAAATCACTGTTTGTGAGAACCAAGATGCTGTTCCTGTTATATGCTATTTATAACCTTAAGGCACCACATTGCTTCAATCACAGTAAGCATTCCATAAGCACCAGTTAAATGGATACATGAATATAATATTATTTTATGCACAGTCCAAAAGATGCAGAAATTCAGTAACAAGACCTCTGAAGGATTTGGTCCAGATTTATACGGACAGTGACCAAACCAAGAGGGGACCAGGATGACTTCTACTGGAGTGCTCTTTCCACGAACTGTCTCAGGCTGTTTGCTAAGGCTTTTCTTCCAATCATCCCTTAAACAAAGACCACTGGAAAGAAGTCTGACTATCGTTCATAATGGCAGAAATCCTGTCTCATAACTCACATAAACATCACTTCTTCCATTAGCGCTTCAGGACATAGCTTAAATAGCTTCTCCCCTTCCTCTTTGATATTGTGTACCTTATTAGACTAATCAAGTAAAGCCCATATCACCTCCCTGGTTGTGTTGTAAATTTTATTAGCATTTCTGGCCTTCCGTGCCTTTGCAAAGAAAAAGATGTTGGTCAAATGCCGTGGAGGGGCGAGTGGGACTGGTGCAGTGGGTAGCTGGTGTGCAGGGCCTGCTTGTTCATCGTTTTAAAATTTAACATCAGAGTTAGGAAGAAGTCTGGATTGGCAAGCCACTGGTTTCCTAGAGTACGATCGTTTCGTTCCAAAGAAGGGTAAAATGGTCCTTTAATGTTTTGTTCAAGCAGCATAACAACCATGGGTTTTTTGAACCTAATTGCTACATTGTGGTGATCACAAATGATCTTTCTGAAATGCACTCTGATATTAATCCATTTGTTCACAAAACCTTACCATAGGTAAGTAGATGTTATTTTACTTGCCAATCATAATTCTGTTTAAATGTCTGATGGGGATGATAAGCCGAACTTGGCAAAAATACTTTTGCTGGCTTTTGTTGTCATTTGTGTTTTCTTACTTTTTTGTAATGTGAACTCTAAACATAAATTTGTGAGTTGGTAGTTTGTGGTGCTTATATCTTTCTTTAAAGAATAATATAAATTATTACCACAGAATGGTAATTAATGGGTTATTACCACATCACATAATATAATTAAGGCCGTACTGACATTGTACATAAAAGACATTATCTTATGAATAAAACTTCAATTGATATATTCAGTAATTCCCCTTCTTCTATTTTAAAGATATTTTATTTTATTTTTGTTTCTACTTTTTATTGAATTTATTGAGGTGACTTTGGTAAATAAAATTATATAGGTTTCAGGTGTACAATGATGAACAATTCTGTAATACATCATCTGTATATTGTATTGTGTGTTCACCACCTCAAGTCAGCTTTCCTTCCATCATCATTCATCACTGCTGTGCCTTCTTCAATTTCCCTCTTCCCACCCCCTGCCCTTTCTCTCTGATAATCACTACACTGTTGTGTGTATCTATGCTCCTCTTACCATTACAAGGAATCTGGAATGTTTTCAGATTCTGATAAAATTGCCTATATTTTCTCCATATTAGGTAAGTAGTTGCCAATAAATATCTTAAATTAATTAGTTTTTCACTAGTCTCTATTTAGAATAGTTATACCTGAAAAAAAATTAGCAACTTTTTTTTGAAACTGGGTATGTAATTCCAGTTTAACCAGAAAATACTACTGCAGGAAACAGAAAAATGCTTCAGGACAGACTTGTCAAAGCAGCGAAACATCGTGAAATCATGGGTTGTCCTTGAAAATTTTCCTGAAGATCATTTAGTCTTATTTGGTAGGTGCAATTGTTGTAGATTTTTTCATGACCCTTGAGCATATGAAAAAATATCTCTTAATATTTCCAAATCAGATAGAATAAAATCTTTCTAAGCCCACAGCCGGTTAGGACTATTGAAAATCTATCCTTTGTTATTTGAAGTGGTGGCTCCTTCCTTGACTCGGGGTCATACACAGTCCAGGGTTCTCTGGGGGAGATCTCCTGGCCTCCCACTAAGAACTCTAGGTCATTTAATTTGTCAACTTGGCAAAATTCTGGTCCCCATTTGTTTGGTTAAGTACCAGTCTACATGCTGCTGTGGAGGTATTTTTTTTTAAATGTGATTAGTATTTAAATCAGTAGACTTTGAGTAAAGCAGTTTATTCTCCAAAATGTGGGTGGGTCTCATCCAAAGAGTTGAAGGCAGTAAGAGGGAAAACTGAGGGTTCCTGATGAAGAAGCACAGAAATCCTGCCTGTTTTCCTGCCTGGTGTCCTGCCTGCAGAATTCAGACAATCGCAGCCTTGACTCTCCCGGAATTTTCAGGCTGCCAGCATGCTTTACAAATTTCAAACTTACCAGTCCATGATCACATGCGTATGTACATATTCATAAGGGCTAAAAAAATTAGGACTTTTCCTCCAGCTGTCCAAGTTCTTTCTGCTGGGCTAATCGTCAAATTAACAGAGACAGATTAATAGGAGGAAATCAAGTTTTTAATGCATACGCATGGGGAATTCACCTAGGCATGACAATTCCGAGACAGTGAGGTAACGTTGGATGTCTATGACATTTTGGGACAAGGAAGAAAGGGGGATGGGGTACTAGATTTCGGTGGTGAGAATGGGCGGTTTACAGGCAGTGGAGGCAGAGCAGAGTACACAAGGCAGGCAAATTCTTGTTAGGCAACTCAGAAGGAATGGGACACAGCGGGTGTCTAGCTAACAGGCATCTACTTGAAGCCCTCTTGCTTACCGTCATTAATTCCAGTTAGGTTAAGGTGACATTATAAGAGCTTCTTCTTGAAACAGGTTTCTCTGAATCTCTTGGGCAGGAAAAAGGGGAAGGTCAGGGTTCCTTCTGTTTTCTTAATAAACAGCTTAAAATCAGTATCTCAAAAGGGCAGCTCTAGAGTGGCAGAATTTGGGTTCCCTTCACATTCATTCCATTTCTCTGAAAAACCCTAGTTACTACCTGATTTAAAAGCCCCTTGAGTAGCCTGTTGAGGTGTTCACTGACCACGTGTTGCTTTCAAAGTGGGGCCATTTAGCTGCTCTCGACATCTGCTCCCTTCCCACTGCCCCAGACACCGTGATGCTTGCTCTGGTCCTCAAGGCAACAGACTGGTGTTCAGCCCTAGGACTCCACACGCTAACCAGCCAGAGTGTCATGCAATGGCAGCGTGCTGGTCTGCGCCACATCCGGGTCTCACTGTTCCTGTGTCTTCTCAGCTGCTAGAAATCCAGCTCTGTCCTTGGGTTGAGTCATCCCCCCAACCACTACCTTCATGTCCAAGTGTTAGAATCCATGCTTTCCCATCCACCTGTGTTGCCTCACTTTGGGCAAAGCCAACGACCTCTTACCAAGGATCTGAGTGGGGGTATGTTTAAGAAGGAAAGTTATTTATTTCCCCTTGGGGAGCAGATGAGAACACAAAAGCTTGGCATTAAGTACTAAAACATTACCCTTTTATTCCTTTAATTATTCTACATCTGTGAGAACAGACATGAACTACGTTCTCATTAAATTATCCTGCTTGGTGTGTTAAGGAGCCAAGACCCAAAGAAGTTAAGTGGCTTTCTCAAGTTCCCCAAGACACTCATAAAAAGAATAAGATTCTATCTGATGCCAGAACCCTCCCCCACCTTCATCTTGCACTTGACTGTAACCTGCCGAAAATTTGTGCACAGAATTCATGGAGGCCCTGGTGTTGCATCAGCTTTGCTACTTAGTTATGAAATGGCAGGTTGGGATTTGATGCTTAAATGGATCACAGTCTCTGTGGCTATTGGCAGCCTCAGCTTCCTCCAGACACTCAGCCACAGGCTTTGGAGGGAAGAAGGTCCCTTCCAAAATGTGTAACATAGTCCAAGCTTGAAATTTCGTGGGTACCACCTGGCGTTGGTGGTTAGAAAGTTCTACAAAATAGAACTGCTTCTTCTCTCTTCTTGATGAATAATCTCTGTAATTTTTTTAAGTTCACCAGCTCAGTGGAAGGACAATGCAGAATGGGGTTTCCGGCTTCAGCATTACGACTTGGGCTCTTCCTATTGATCTCATGGGCTCATTATGTAAGCTTATTTCTTTTGCTGATACAGGAGCAAAAAAGGCTGACTTGTGACTTTTCTCCTGTTGCACTCAGTTGTCCAAACATACTCAGACATTCAACAGTCTGTGAATAGCCGGCCATTTAGTCTTTCAGCCAAGAAGGCTGTGGCTGGAAATTGCTTGAGAAAATATCTGCTTTTGATCAAAATAAAATTAAAACTGTAAACCAGTATAGTTCAGTGCCTATAATAACCCTTGTCCCTTAGGGTCGTAATAAAACCGTCAGCTTCATGTGTCACTGACTCTCTCTCTCTCCTGCTTTTGCTATTGCTCTCATTATTTATCTGCTTTTGTAGTTAATGTTTTCTATATTCCAATTGTTTTCTTTAGAGAGCTGGTTTCTATAGAGGTTGTCATATTGTGTCCTTGGGTTTTTGTTTTTATTTTTTCTTATCTACATCTAATTCTAAGAGAGAAGCATGTGCGTATGTCAATAGGCAAGTGGAAGACATCACATGGTTTGAAATCAGAGTTTGTCTTCCTGGCCTGGCACAACTAAATTCACCTGCCAGGCACGGAGAGCCCAAGATTGCTCCAAACCTGATTTCTGCCAGATTAGCACCTGTGACCACTGCCTTGAGGCTACATATTACAATTACTATGGGAGACAAAATGTGCAGACTATAAAAACGGATCGCCAAAGTTTAAATCCTAGCTTTACTGCTTACCATCTGTTTATAAACCTGGTGTGAGTTACATATTTCCTCTATGCCTCAGTTTCCTTGCCTGTAAATTTGGGGGCTTTAAAGAAAGAACCTACATCAGAGAGTTACTGTGAGGTTTTGATGAATTAATACAGGTAAGCCCTCAGAATAGTAGTTGACACATAGCGAGTACTTAATCAAGGGTCATTATTATTAACCAGGTTTTTGAGAAGTTCTTGGTTTGTTTTACTAAAGACTAGAACAAAGCTTATTTTTTAAAAAGGTATGTGCTTTATATTTGACTTTGTTATAAACACTGATTTAGAATACATTAATAGCCCTGGCTGGTGTAGCTCAGTGGATTGAGCACTGGCCTGCGAACCAGAGGATTGCAGTTTGATTCCCAATCAGGGTACGTGCCTGGGTTGCAGGCCAGTTCCCAGTGGGGGGGCGTACGAGAGGCAACCATACGTAGATATTTCTCTCCTTCCATTCCCCTCTAAAGATAAATAAATAAAATCTTTAAAAGAAAAAAAGAATACAGTAATAATATTCCTTCAGTTTTCTGGACAAAAACTCTATGATTTTTCTGGAAGTTAATCTTTCTTCTGAGCTGGAGTATTTGAAATTCACCTTAAATAAATCTTTTCTGAAGTCACTATCTATAACTGGGGAACTTTTTTTAGATCATTGAGATCCTCACCCATTTCTTTATGGTTTGTAAAGAAAAATGAGAGAAGGTAAGAGTAATGGACTTAGTTTAAGAGGGAGGTTTAAATGTTAGGCTTTATTTGGCTGTGTGAAAAAAAAAAACAACAAACTCTGAAATTCAATTTTCTCATCCAAAAATACAAAGAAGCTATTTTGAAAATCATTCTATTGGAGCGCTAATTCATAATATAACATACATGATTTTAAGTTCCGGATATAAGAAGAGTTTAATGTAAACTTAATTAAAATGTCAGCCCAAAGCATACATGAATATTTGATATTGGGGGTGAAAGGCTCTCTCAAGAAACATCTCACAAAGGAAAAAGTTGAGTTGATTGTGGAAATTCTAAAAATAACTCCTATAAATCAAAAACTTAAGAAAATATAAAAGCAAACAGCACAATAATATGTATAATATGAATATAGGAAAATATGTATACTATATAAACAATACTTAAAATCAGTAAAAAGGATAAAAACACTAATATAAAAGTGAATAAATAACATGACACCCATCACAATGTATGGACCTTACTTGGATCTTGATTTAATAAACAAACTTCAAAAAAATAGAAGTGAAGACAACTAGAAATTAGAAAATGATATTCGCTGAAAAAAATATTCTCCATTTTCCAGGTGTGATTAATAGCATCATGGGTGGGTTTTTTAATGAGCCCTTACTTTTCAAAAATACATTCATAGGCATTTTCAGATAAAATGGTATGATGTCTGAGATTTACTTCAAAATAATACAGGCGTGGCGTGGGTGAATTGGAGATATAACTTAAATAAGATTAACCACAATTTGATAATTTTTAAAGATGCGTGAGGGGCTTTTAATTCTATCGACTGTATAATGTTTGAAAGTTTCTGTAACAAGAATACATAAAGTATACTACAGTTTGTGAGAATAATCATATTTAAAACATATTCACATGGATACTTGAATGCATGAACTTTGTGTGTGTGAGCATAAAGCTGACCTTTGTGTCCAGAGGAGAAGAATGTGACCAGGAAGGGGCTTACGGGGGCAACAACTCTACCACTAATATTTATTTCTTGTAAAGGGTAGAGCATAAAGTGGTGATTAACATATTATTATTTATTAATTTTGTGCATTTTAGTTATCACTTTGTATATAAAATTTTTAAGTGTTCTGTCTCCAGTTTTTTTAAGTACAAGCATATGTTTTTAACAGAAGATAAAATAAAGCTGAGCAACAGCTATTGGGAAAAATATTCAGGCTTGTTTTTACCAAAAGAAATACAGATTTAGGTGATACAATTTTTTCTACCAAACTGGAAAAATTTAAAACAACAACCAGTGTTCGCTAAGGCATAGTGAATTCACACTCTTATACACTGCTAGAAATACAAATTACTTCAAACTTTCTGGAAGGAAACTTGATGTACAAGGCAAAGTAATACACTCCCAGGTGTTTGTTTTATGGAAATAACTAGAGAGAAACACAAAGGTTTTTTTTATTAAGGGATGTTCACTGCAATTATGTTTTATAGGAAAATTGGAAACTCTCATGTCTAACAATTGGAGTCTAGTTAAATGCTGATGGCATGTTCACAAAACAGTTTTACGTAGTAATGATAATTCATTTTGAAAGACATGGAAAACGTGCGTGGCACAGTATTCCATTTTAAAAAGCAAGACCAAGACGATGCTTTACAGCATGGTCCCACCTCTGTAAACAACAGTAGGAGAGCTGTGTCAGTTTGCACCATTGTGTCACCTTCTGAGACGTAAACAAGTCCGGACAGGCCGGAGGAAGTGGTGGGTGGCCTTCTGGGCTTCTCTCAGGTTGCCTGGGGGAATGAAGGCACCTCCTAGAAAATAACTCACTCTGAGCGAAAAGGGAGTTGTGAGAAACAAATTTGACTCTGAGATGAAGCCTAGGGATGGGAGCCTGAGTCCAATTACTGCCTTTGCATCTGCCCCTGCTCAGTCTCCGTGGACCTTGAACTGGTTCAAGGAGAGAGAGGACTGTGTGCAAAGGTAGGAAGAGCTACTTAAACAAAAGCCTTGCAAAACATGGACCACCAGGGGCACCGTTCTTAGTCTGCCTATAACGGAATGTAAAATCTAAAAGGCTTTCTTTGCTGCTGCTCTGCTTGGCCTGCTCCCCAGTGGGAGCTTTGAGACTTCAGTGTGTCAGGGCAGTTAGTTCTTGACAGCCACAGGCAGCAGGCTCTGCCTAAATGACACCAGGGCCTGGGACCTGCCATGTGGAAGCTGCCTGCACCGGCTCCTGGGCACCTGCAAGACTCCCACTCGAAACAATAGAAACACACTGGGGGTAGGACAGGATTTTCCGGGCGGGTGAGGTCCTGCACTTTTATTACAAAGCAGCAAAGCAGAGGTGATGCTGTTGAAGTGATCTTTTTATTTAGCTCCACACTGGGGTGGTTTGGTGAAACTCGGGTTATACACATATGTACCTAGATGCCCAGAAATATAACCCAAAATGTTATCAGTGCTAATTGTTATCAGTGATTTCTAATGTCCTCTTTTGTGTGGGGGTTGTGGTGGTGTCAGTGTAAGATTAAGTATTTCTGTCACCGAGATTGAGATGTGACTGCGTACGCCTGGAGAACATGATGGGGAATATTCTAAGGTGGGTGTGGCGGAACTTCCAGGTTTGAAGCTCAGTGGAGGCCTGAGGATTCCTCTAAGAAATCGTACTCTAAAGAAAAAAACAGCATATTTGATTTTATTTTCCTATTGTTGTTGGAAGAGTTCCATTGCCTTTTAGGTCAAATATTCTATATGATTTTATAGACTTAATAATTCTGTGAAAACATTTGTAGTTCTGTGGATAAATATCTTTGATTCGTCTGTGACTATGAATGCACAAGTAACTTCTGTTGTACACGTAATGTTTTTCTCACGGAATTTCACTCATCTCCTGGTGGAATTCTCAAAAATGGTCATGGAAAGCATTGACTTATAAGAGACCCAAGGGCTGAAGCTATTTGTAACAATGAAAAACAATAAGAGAATATGTTGAAATTGTTTCTATTTACACTAGTCTCTTCAATTCTTTATGTGGATGGAAGAGGCCCTCTATTTCAGCTGCTATTATATTAAACTGTGTTGTATTTCTCAGTTCAGGTGGAATACAAAAATCGTGCTGTTTCACATATCAGAAAACCCAGTCTGGCTCACAAGAGTTTCATGTAAAACGTCTGACAAATGTATCCCAAGGGCAGAAGATGGACCTCATCATAAGTTAGGGAATTTGAAAAAGGTCATTTAAAGGAGATACTAATAACACATATTTGAAAGCTGTCGTAGTCGTACATTTAGTCTATATAAAGTACTCAGAGTTTTTAACCAGGGTAGTACCACACTAAAATTTTTTAATAGTTGAGAATCTCAACTTTTAGAGTATCTATTGATTATGGAGGACCTGGCCTTTCAATGTTTTCAACTGGCACCAGTATTTCATGATTAATATGACAATTATGCTTGTTTTGGCAAATAAGCATTAGTATTAAAATATGATTAGTACTTTAAATGTCTCTATCAGTTGAAAATCAACAGATACTTTTTTAATGGCTGTTTTGTCATCCTTTTAAATGCTTAGAAGGTATTTTTTTCTGTTCAAGTTTCTGTTTTTTCTCGGTCAAATGTGGCAGTTTTATCAGTAAGAATATACTGTGCTCGGCTGCAGTAACAACACACTAAGTATCAGAAGCTTAATACAATAGAGGTTTTTTCTGGCTCACATCATAGTCTGAGGTAGATCAGAGAACCATTCTCCAGCTGTAGCTTTGCCATCTAAAATATGTCTTCTGAAATCATTGCGTAAGAGCACTAGGGAAATGAACAGGATACTTTTAGGTATCAGGACTTGGAAGTGGCTTATGTCACTTGTATTCTCACTCCTTTAGCTGGATCTCAGTCTCATGGTCTCAACCTAACAGGAAGCTTCTGTGTCCATGAAGAAAAAGAAATTTTTAAATAGCGTCTCTCTGCTGTAGTAGTTACATTTCACTCACAAGTCATCTAGTTTCTACAGATTTTCAAACTTATTACCAGAGAATTGCACATAATGCTCTTTTATAATTTTCAATGTAATGTATATTTATATCTTCCTTGTCAACCTTTTTCTTTATTTTTAATTATATTTTATGGATCATGCTATCACAGTTGTCCTGATTTTTCCCCCTTTTCCCCTTTTCCCAAGCACCCCTCACTCCCTCAGGCAATCCCCCCACGATTGTTCATGCCCATGAGTCATGCATATAACTTATGTGGCTCTTCTATCACCTACACTCTACTTTACATCCCCATGGTTATTCTGTAACTACCTGTTTGTACTTCTTAACCCCCTCACCTCCTCACCCATTCTCCCACACCCCCCTCCCATCAGGGGACCATCAAAACACTCTCTGTGTCCATAATTTAGTCTCCATTCTTCTTGCTTGCTTAGTTTGGGGTTTTTTATTCACTTGTTAAAGATATGTATTTCTGCCATTTTAAAAAAAGTGTTTACTTATTTTTAGAGAAAGGGGAAGGGAAGGAGAAAGAAGGAGAGAAACATCAGTATGTGGTTGCCTTTCACACAGCAGAGGGCCTGCCCTGGCCCACAACCCAGGTATGTCCCCTGACTGAGAATGGAACCAGCAACTCTTAGGTTCACAGGCCGACCCAGTCCACTGAGCCACACCAGTCAGGGCTATTTTTGCCACTTTATTGTTCATAGTTTTGATCTTATTTCTCTCTTAAATAAGTCCCTTTAACATTACATATAATAATGGTTTGGTGGTGATGAACTCCTTCAGTTTTTTTCTTGTCTGGGAAGCTCTTTATCTGCCCTTCAATTCTAAATAATAGCTTTGCTTCATAGAGCAGTCTTGGCTGTAGATCTCTGCTTTTCATGACTTTGAATATGTGTTGCCAATTCCTTCCAGTTTGCAAAGTTTCTTTTGAGAAATCAGCTGGAAGTCTTACAGGAGCTCCCCTGAAGTAACTAACTTCTTTTCTCTTGCTGCTTTTAAGACTCTCTCTTTGTCTTTAACCTTTGGCATTTTAATTATGATGTGTATTGGAGTAGGCCTCTTTGCATCCATCTTGTTGGAACTCTCTGTGCTTCCTGGGCTTGCATGTCTATTTCCTTCACCAAATTGGGGAAGTTTTCTTTTATTATTTTTTCAAATAAGTTTTCAATTTCTTGCTTTTTCTCTTCTTCTGGTACCCTAGTGATTCAGATATTGGTATATTTGAAGTTGTCCCAGAGGTTCCTTAGCCTTTCCTTGTTTTTTTTTGTTTTTGTTTTTGTTTTTATTCTTTTTCCCTCTTGCTGTTCTGATTGAATGTTTTTTTCTTCCTTATGTTCCAAATCATTGATTTGATACTCAAGTTCATCCACTCTACTGTTGTTTCCCAGTAAGTTGTTCTTTATTTCAATTAGTATATCCTTCATTTCTGACTGGACCTTTTTTATGCTGCTGAGGTCCTCAGTAAGTTCCTTGAGCATCCTTATAACCAGTGTTTTGAACTCTGCATCTGGTAGATTGCTTATCTCTATTTCATTCAGCTTTTTTCTTGAGTTTTTATCTGTTCATTCATTTGGGCAATATTTCTTTCTCTCCTCATTTTGTCAGCCTCTCTGTGTTTATTTCTATATGTAGGTAGAGCTCAAAACAGCTCTACCATGTCTATACTCCATGTCTTGGTAGTGTGGACTAATGTATTAAGTGTCTTATAGGGTCCAGTGGCATAGCCTACAGTATCCCCCAAGCTGGATACTTGTGGTACACCCTTCATATGGGCTGAGTACACCCTCCTCTTGTAGTGGAGCTTTGGTTGCTCTCAGCAGATCAATGGGAGGATTTACCCTGGCCATTCAGCTGAAAGGACTGACTATAACCACTGACCACCAACTTCCACCCTCTGTGGAGGATCTGCTGTGCAGGGGCAGGGTGGTGGTGCTCCGACATGGTCTGTAGCTGTCTACTGGGTGCATAGTCCCTGAGGTTTCTCAGGTGGTGCAGGCCAAGGTTAGCCCCGACCTCTGTTTTGCCTGAGCCCCCCCTGCCTGAGCTATAAAACAATTTGAGATGGCTATTCCTTGTGCTAGGCTTGAAGATCCCCAGGAAAAGCCAAGCTGTGAATCTAGGCTGGCTGCTAGTAGTGCCAGGTCTGGAGCTCACTGAGGCCAGCTTTTGCTTGTTTGAGAGGATTTAGGAAGTTGTGAAGCAGGGGCCAAGACCAGCCATTCATATGGAAAAGCAGCTTAAGTGGGCCTGTAAGTTGATTGGAACAGAGTCTCAGGGGCTCTCTAGTGCAGGGCAAACATTGTTAGCCAGGTTGATTGAGTCTCAGATATGGCACCAGCCTGCCAGCTCTTTGGCTCTGTGGGGGGAGGGTTTAGAAAAGGGATAATGGCCTTTGCTTGTCTTGATGCCAGACTTCAGTTTCTTCTAGTATGCCTCTGGTGCCTTTCAAGCTGCTATTCCAGTGCTAGAGCTCAGAAGGAGTAAGTTTGAGTTGGTGTGACCATATGTGGGTTCTTTAAGAGGATCTGCTTGGGGCTCTAGAAGTTTCTTCTACCAACTCAATCCCTGCTTGTTTTTGTAGCCAGAAGTTATGGGGACTCATCTTCCTCGCACTGGAACCCTGGGGCGGGGGACTCATTGTGGGGCTGAGACTCCTTGCTTCTGAGATATCCCTCCCAATATTTCATCCACCACACACTGGGGCGGGACCAGCCCATTCTGCATCTGCTCCATTCCTACCAGTCTGGATGAATGTGATTCTTTAATTCTGTAGTTGTCAGACTTCCATTCAACCCAATTTCTGATGGTTCTGAGTGATGG
Organism: Sturnira hondurensis; assembly: GCF_014824575.4. NCBI lineage: Eukaryota > Metazoa > Chordata > Mammalia > Chiroptera > Phyllostomidae > Sturnira > Sturnira hondurensis. The sequence continues at coordinate 8,246,243 of NW_028077105.1, read as the reverse complement.
TTGTTCCATATTTTAGTTGTAATTTTGATGTGATTGTGTGAAGAGGCAAACCATGTCCACCTATACTGTCATCTTGAGTGGAAGTCACCTTCCTTGTCAATCTTAACTTTGTGTATTTATTTTATCTCTTTTATCCTACTCTGGGTTTACCTGATATTCATCCCTTGGTCCTTACCAAAAAATAAAGGCAAGGGGTTTTTTTACTTATTCTTTCTCTTGATATTACTCTCTCTGTGCTATTCTAAGTGAGTAGTCTGTGGCAATAAGCAAAAGAGCTTCTGCTCCTGTGGAACTTGTTTACTCCTGCTTCCTTTCCGTCTGTTTTTTTAACATAAAAAAGAAGTGCTTTTTTCATTTATATTTAATTTGTTTTTACTTTTAATAAAAGTTTCTAGCCCTGGCTGCTGCAGCTCAGTGGTTGAGTGCCGGCCTGTGAATCAAGGGTCACCAGTTCAATTCCCAGTCTAGGGCACATGCCTGGGTTGCAGGTCAGGTCCCCAGGAGGGGGCATGCAAGAGGCAACCACACATTGATGTTTCTCTCTCTCTCTTTCTGTCTCCCTTCTCTTCTCTAAAAAATAAATAAATAAAATCTTTTTAAAAAAATAAAAAACAAAAGCTTCTAAAACTATAAAATTAATTTCAATTTTAACTGTTTTTTTAAGTTTTGATATTAAGTGTTCTCATTTTCTTTTTAGATTTTTCCCTTTATTTATTTTTTTAAAGATTGTATTTATTTATCTTTAGAGGGGAAGGGAAGGAGAGAGGGAGAGAAATATCAATGTATGGTTGCCTCTCGTGCATCCCCTGCTGGGAACTGGCCTGCAACCCAGGCATGTGCCCTGACTGGGAATTGAACCATGATTCTTCGGTTTGCAGTTCTACACTCAATCCACTGAGCTACACCAGCCAGGGCTCCCTTTTTTAAAATTAAAATCCATTTATATAGTATTTTGCAGACAAAAAAAAATGTACAGTCTTCAACATTCAGGCAATGAACTCCATTCTCAGAAGTGTTTTGTGAGAAGACCAAATTCCTTGCCCTCCTTCCAAAAAAGGTACTTCTGTTTATACTCCTAAAAATGATGTGTTTATTACGCCACCTCTCAAGAACAATCCCCAAAACCTCTGCAGAATGAAGAAAACCTTCTTTAGAACGCAGAGCCTCGACACAGAGGTGTCGTGCAAGAGATACATAAATGGCTGCTATTTCAGAGGAGTGTGCGCACACCTGGCAGATAGGCCATGAGAAGAGCTTGAGGACCCAGTTGAGTGGCCCCTCGCTGTGGAGCATGGCCAGCTGGGACTGCATGGCCTCCAGGGCCGCCTCCTCCTGCTCCTCCTCAACTTCTGAGGCGGCCATTGCTCCTGGAGGTTCAGGCTCTGGAAGGGTACCAGTCACTTTACTAGGTGTTTTGCCCAAGGCCCCTGCTGTAATTTCAAACAGAATTTTGTCGATCTCCATTTCTGCTGCTTCTTCCATTTCTTCCTGATCATCCATGCTTTCAGAAGAGTTTTCTATGATCCCAGCCTTCACCATCTCTTTGGACAGCTTCGGCTTGGTGGTCTGAATTTCTGGGATTCACTAGACTGCATGGCCTTTATCACTTCCATGCTCTTCTGCAGGGAACCGTCCACGCACAGAACTGCCAGTTCATTCTTCATGCCCATGAGCACAGAGTTCATGTGAGCTTTGGATGCACAGATCTTCCTTACAGCCTTCCTTGACCTGATCATCTCCTCGGCCAGAACCACACAGGCGTCTTTCTGACCCTTCTTGGCAGCATCTTTCACAGACTGTTTCACTTTTTATTCTTCTCTTTGAATATCTCTTATTTGCCAGTCAACGAAGCTCATTTCCTCTCTTATCTTCAGTGATCACTCATTGACCAGCTCTTTGGGCAGCTTCTCTTGGGATTTTCCAAACAACCCCATTGCTTATTGTACTTGTCTTGCCCCTTTTGGCTTTTTGTTCCCTGCACCCAGGCAGGTCAGCTGTCTGGGCGGGGCCGGTGAGAGGACTGGATTTGTTCCCTTTTATTTCTTCTTTGATTTAGGATTTTTAAAATCGCACATTTTTATTTCAAAGGAGTTAAGTTTGTTTATCTTTATATTGAATTATTAACACAAATATAGCCTGTAAAATGTGTACTTTTTAGAATTTATTGTCCTCTTTGTGGCCAAGAACATTATTAATTGTTGTATGTGTTCCATGCAGCTAAGCAGAGAATATATGCTCTCTGATGTTAGACATTGTTTTTTATAGCTTGTTGATTGTATTATTAAAATAATCTATGCCCTTACTTATTATTTATCTACTTGAGCTATAAAATTCTGGAAGAGGTATATTAATTTCTTTCACTGTATTTCTTCAAAGATCTAGCTGTACTTATAGAACCTGTTTATGTATTTGAAGGCTTGTTGTTTTGTGCCTAAAATTTGATGCATAAATTATAGTAGAAAATTCTCCCGAGTCTAGGTGAATTGCATCTCTTAACACAAAATCATATCTCAGTTCTGTTTAATGTTTTTGGCCTCGTTGCTTATTGGTATTTTACCTCCTGCACTGTTTGTATTTGCTTTGTATATCTTTGCACATATCTTCATTTTCAACATATCTTTGCAACTTTGTTTTAGATGAGTTTCATTTTTCAGTTATTTTTAATATGGCAATGATAAAAAATTTAGTGAGAATCTATATACTTCTATTTTTATTCTATCCATTATGTGTTTTCTTTATATTCTACTATCCTGTTATTGTTTTCTCTTTTTATTATCTAGCCCTGCTATGTCAAATTTTTCTTCATTGCCTTTTCAAATTTGGTAACTTAGCATTTCTTCTCTCTTTTAAATTGTGCTGGTTGTTAAATCTACAGTTAATTTTTTACTTATCTGTTATGACACCAGAACATAATGACTGTATCTAATTCTATATACCTTATTTTTAATTTCTCTGTTCCTGATACCTGAGAATTAGAATGGTTTTACTTCCTCACTCTGCCATGTGTTCTGTTTTCCTGTTTTCTGAATTTTTCCAGGAATTTCAATAAGATAGTAAACTCTCTCCAGGCAGCAAGTAAGGACATTCATAGAGCTCTGCTTACGTGTTTCCTTTTTCCCAGTGATCACCATTGTTGCTCATGTATTGCCTGGTTTTCTAGTTATTTAATGTGGGAAGGTAATTCTAGTCCTTCTAATTTCAACCCAGCTAGAAGTGAAAGTGTGTGCCTTTTTTTAAAAAAATAATCTTTCCCCAAATTTGCCAAGACTGTTCATTCATACACTTGCATCTCTTGCTACTTAAGGAAATTTTATCTCATAATTAAATTTTGACTTCCAATTTGCCTCCTTTTGAGTTCCAGAAGGAGTTCCACATGTTGAATTCGTTCCTTGTTGGGTTTCCTGGGTTTGCCCTTTATTTTCTTTTCCTTCATTAATTCCACCTCTTAGCATCTTGCTCTGGGTCCTGATACGTTTTTCCGGTAGATTTTCCACCCTCCTAATTTGCTTCTCAACAGGAGCTGTGCCCCCCGGTGAGCTGTGTGCTTGATTGTGGTGTGTGTTTCTGCAGCACCCATGCAGGGAAGGCTGAGGGGCCCCAAGAGCAGTGAGATCCTCAAATGATGTGAGGCAGAGCAGAAACTTTCTGTCATAACAAAGCAGCAAATGACTCCTTTCCAGACTATGGAGAATAAAAGGAAAATGGACAGCTGTCATTTTGGAGGCATTCATTTCTTTCCGAAATCCCAGGGTGTATGGGCTTGTGGAAAAAAAGAAAGCTTTCAATTTTGTACTCTGGATGAGCCAAGAACCATCGAAAGGTTCTGATAAAGAACAAATAGGTGTTGTGTGGGATATGAGGATTCATTCCCAAGTCAGCCCAAAGCTAGCCCACTAATAGAGATAGTGAGGGGTGAACGTGTTTGGGAGGTCTGCTTGGCAGAAATAGAGTGGAAGACTCTCAGTTAAAGTGACAAAACTTATTCACAATAGTCAAAAGGTAGAAACAACCCAAATGTCCACTGTCAGATGGGCAAACAAAATGTGGTATATACCTACAATAGTATAGTATTCAGTTTTAAAAAAGAAGTAATTCTGACATGCCACAACACCAACGAACCTTTAAAATATTATAGTAGGTGAAAAACAACAGATACAAAGGGTCAAATATTGTATGATTTCACTGATGCTAGTGCCATCGAATTAATAGGGACAGAAAGTAGAAGACTGGTTACAGGGGCTGAGGGAAGGGGGAGTCGGAGTTACTATTTAACGGATGCAGAGTTTCAGTTCAGGATGATGAAAAATTCTGAAGATGGATGGTAGTAATGGTTGCAAAACACTGTGAATGTACTTAACATCCCTGAACTGTACACCTAAGAGTAATTTAAATACTAAATGTTGTTGTGTATATTTTACATACCCATATACATATATTTAGAGAGTATATTAAACTCCCTTCTGCTCAGTTTTTCTGTGAATGTAAAACTGTCCTAAAATTGTTTATTTTTTTAAAATGCAGTTTATCTAAACTTTATACAGTGGTGGCAAAGAGTATGCAGAGACAAAAGACAAAGATACGTGTTGGAAGAAGCCTGGGCAATCCAAAACAATAAACTGGAAAAAAGAACAAAGAAAAGTAATTATGCAGTTACATAGTCATTCAAGGCTATTTTATATTGTTTCAAGGAAATAGTGTCAGATCCTGGTATGACTGGGAAGGAGGGTGGGATTAGAACATGTTATTTTTGCTATTAATTTTTGTTATTTTTGCTATTAATCTCCAGAGTTCACTCAAAATGTGTCTTATACAAAATAATTTCATGGAGGTTTTTGATATACAAAAACCTGCACATATTTAATTTACACAATTTGATGAGTTTGGACATACACATATACCACAATCAATGTAGTAAATGTACTCATTATTTAAAAGAGTTTCCTCATCTTCCCCCCTCCACCTTTTAAAAAATCCTTACCTGAGAATATGTTTATTGCTTCTTAGAGAAGGAGGAAGTGGAAGAGAGAAAAAGAGAAACATCAGTGTGAGAAAAAACATCCATTGGTTGCCTCCCGCATGTCCTCCAACCAGGGTGCAACCAGTGTGCGGCACAACACTCCCACCAACTAAGCCACCCAGACAGAACCCCCACACACACATTTTTTGTGTGTCTTTGGTAAGAAATCAAAATGAAATCTAGCCACTTAACAAAATTTTAAGTGCACAATATAGTATCATTAACTACAAACACTACGTTGTACAGCAGATCCTGGAATTTATTCATCTTGCATTACTAAAACTTTATACTCTTTAAACACCTATTCCCCATTGACCCTTATCCTACCCTCTGGCAACTACCTTTCTATTCTCTCTGGGAGTTTCCCAATTATAGGGACCTCCCGTGAGTGCAATCATGCAACAAAAGATATTTGTCCTTCTCTGAATGGATTCTTTCACTTAGTATAAAGTTAGGATGGCTGTTAACAAAAAAGAAAAAGATAAGTGTTGCCAAGGATGTGGAAAATTTGGAACCTTTGTACACTATTGGTGAGGATGTAAAATGGTGCAGCAACTATGGAAGCAGTATAGATACTTCTTGAAAATTTAAACGTAGAACTACCATATGATCCAACAATCCTACTCTTGGATATCCACCCAAAAGAACTGAAACCAGGATCTTGAAGAGATATATACACGCCCATATTTATTTGTAGCACTATTTACAATAAGCAAGATATGGAAACAATACAATTGGCACTGACAGATAAATGGATAAAGAAAAGTGGTGTCTCTATCCATAGGTATATATATCTCCAATGAAACATTATTCAGCCACAAAAAATAAAGAAATTCTGCCATATGTAACAATCATGGATGAGCATGGAGGACATTGTGTGAAGTGAACAAAGTATGTTTTGGCTATTAGGCCTCTGCACAATGAAGTCTCAGCAGCATTGGGCAGTGATAATTCTAGTGGTTTTATAAGGAGAACTCTACTGGATGAGAGAAAAAAAGTTGATTATCCCTCCACCCATCTCTCCCTTCAAATCTGATCTTGGCTTTTTCCCCATTATTTGTAGATAATGAGCCCGAGTCCAGTTTAGTCATCAGAGAAAATGTATTTTAGGTTTAAAAAATGTGCAGTCCAGTTTCCAAGTTTCATTTAAAATTAGAGTTGCTTCCCAGCCTCAGCTTAGGACTTCAGAGTCCCCAAAGGTTCCACATTCCCTGCCTTTCTTCCCCTCTCCTTTGCCCTCAGTAGGCCCTGGGCTGGGGGTGAGGAGAGGTGGACGAGGTAAGGAACAGGGAAGATCTGCTGGGCTGGCAGGGACGCAATCAGGCACGGTGCCCAAGGATGGGGCAGATTCCCAATGTTGACACTTCCCCTCACTTAGTCCTATCACTTAATGTCACAGACTTACAAACAACAGAATTTTATTGCTCAGAGTTCTGGAGGAATCCAAAACGGTGAGTATGGTTAGATAGGGCCCTTTTCCACATTCATGTCATATTCTCACAGAGTAAAATGGGCTAGGGAGCTCTATGGGGGTCACTTTTATAAAGGCACTAATCCCATTCATGAGCACCCCACCCTTATGCCCTAAGTACCTCCCAAAAGTCCCACTTCCTAATTCCTTCACACTGGGGCATCAGGACTTCAACATATGATTTTGGGTGGCAGGACACAAACATTCAAACCATAACATCTTCTAATGGGGTGATTTTCTGGATTCCTCGAAGGCACTTCTCCCTGTAGGATTCCCTGTGCAGCTGCCTAGTCATAGCAACGCCACCAATTTTGCAAGCTGCATGCGCATCATACCTTAGTCGCAACACACCACCAGAACTTCCTGCCAAGCACTACTACTGAACCTGATTCAAAACGTCTCAAGCCAGCTTCCCCCAATGTGGCCCAAAGCCAGTCCACCCAGAACCACTCAGGAATCTTGATCCGCCATTGCTGACAAAGCAGTTTGCTCCCGGTACAGCCCTTTCCCACTCTTGCTCTGCCACCTTCGGCTGCTCCAGGCACTTCACCAGGACTCATGCTCCTCCGCATCAGGAAGCATTAATCAAGGGCCAGCTTGGTGGAAGGTGCGGCAGAATTGAGGGCAAAGCACCCTCTTCCCCTCTCACAAGGTGTGAGCAGAGATACCCTAAAGTTTGCAGCAACACTGCAAAGAAATGTCCTTTTCCTCTTTCTATCTTTAATGAAAAAAGGCTTCAGTAATCAGTTTTTCTAGGGGTGGATCAAGGCAGCTCTGCTTAAAACATCAGAGCTCTGGAAACCATTGTGTTGCTGTTGGTCTTTGTCTCCTCAGCTAAAACTAAGACTATTTAAAAAACAACAACAACAAAAACCTGTTAGTACAGTTCTTTCCACATGAAGTAGAATGTATTATTTTATATTATTTTTTAACTGATCCAAGTAGTATATTTTAAATCATGTTACTAACATTGCTGCTTCCCCTGGTCCTCTCTAGCTTGACAAATCGTTCAAGAACTCTGTCCATTGTATGAGTAAGAACAAATGTTGTATTAGTAAATGCAAACATGAAAACACAATTAAATTTTGCTTAACTAGCATTTTGAATAAACCACTCAGCTAAATTGAATTTTCAGATTAAGCAGCAACTTCTCTTAGTTTTAATGTCTGTGATTAAATATCTTCCTTAAATTCCTTAGCTGCTTTAAATTCCTTTGGAATCAGGAAGCATATAAATGAAATCAAATTAAATATATGTCATTTCCCACCTTAATATGGTTTGTAGGAAACATAATTTAATATTTGAGACTTATAGGAAATGTGAGATAACCCTTGCACCCCTGGCCTTCCTCCTCTGACTGGATCACATACCTCCGGGGACACCCACATTGCCCAGGAAAGTACAACCATGGGACAGGGGAGACATCACACCTGAGCAGCTAGAGATAAAGTCAAGTCTCAGAGCAGGTGCTGCCTTGGGTGTGAAAACATGGAGAACCAATTTGGAACAGGACCCTGCATCCCACGCGCTTGGACGACACCTGAATGGGGACTTGTTTGTTCTCCAATTTGTTTGTTCTCCTCTTTGCTTCTCGTGCACTATTTCAGTCACATAAGTAGCTAGGCTTTATAATTCCTTGGATTCTCAACGCTTGGTACCTAGAAGATGCATAGTAAAATAGAAATACAAGAAATCTCCATTAAAATCTGTCATGTGTGACTTTGAATAAAAGACATACACATTTTTTATTAACTTATCTTATCTCTAAAACATTGAAAGGAATTTTTACCTCCAAAGGTTGTCATGGGAATTAAATGACAAAACACAATGATCACTAGACAGACCAGAGGAGGTTCCTTCCAGTTTCTCTACCCTTTTCTTTGAGGCTTTGAAGGGCTTGCCTTCCCCCTCTTTGAAGCCTTCACAGTTGTAATAAAACCGCACACGTTTCTGAGGGCTGAATTTGTCTTTCTTTTTCTAGGTTTCCCCTTGAAGCCACGTTAGTGCTGGCAAGGTCCTGAGGTGGGGGCTGATGTCACACCGTCTACAGGTGTGAGTGACTAGGTGTTCAGTCAGCAGTCTGTAGGGCAAATTTAACCCCAACAGGGCCACCTTATTCTACGTGGTGACTAAGTCAATGGAGGGCTCTGTCTTGGGAATTTTAAGTATAAATTACTAGAGTGAGTTGTTAGTAATACAGGCGGGTACCTATCCTTTCATTTCTTCAGCCAACACTTCTTGAGCTTCAATTTCCCACATTCGCTTCTAGCTGATGAGAGCATAGCCTGTCCTCCCAGTCCTCCTGTTCTGGTGGGAGAGACAAACGCGTGCTGTATTTGATCTGAAGATGTGCACTTTCTCACATTTTCAGATTTCTGAAAATGGAACACATCTTACAGTTCTGGCATCTTACAACCACAGTCCTAGACCAGTGGCAGCCACAGAGTCATTTTCCTACGTGAACTTAGTTTTGTATCTGTTTATAACCACAACACAATTAAGTTATGTGTATTGTTGGTACTGCACATGTAGAGTTTCAATACTGTTTAAACGGTCTTCAAAAAATGGTATATTTATATAGCTGAAAAAAGAAAAACTTATTTTTTAGGCAGCAGGACCAAGAAATAGAGCAAAGAAATATAAATTTGCTATTAGAGAAGCAAGTAATACCATTTGAAGTATGGCCACAATTCCATATTTCTTGCTTTATGGATTCTAAGAAAGGAAAACACCCACAAGTAGATGAAGCTGTGTTACATTTTATTAGGGAGATATTGTGTAAGAAAACACTGACATTGAGTATAAGTTGAAGATATATCCGACTATTAAATTCTGAATGTAAAGGTGTCTTAGGTATAATTTAATTGATTTATTATGCTTACAGCTTCCTTTTTTTCTGTGAAGGACATATGATTTTAAAAAATGTCAAAAGTCTAAAAGAGCTCTTTCAATGAATATAAAATAAAAAGTCTAACTGATAAGAAAGATGGTATGAATTTTATTTGTCAGAGTTTCTTTTTTTTAATGGGTATATAAAATAATGGCATATGTTTCAACTGTTAACATCTCAGAGTTACTGAAATTCAGTAGCTATATAATGTCAGTGCTAAGTGCCATAAAGAAAAATAAGGCAGATAAGGGGATAGAGAGTAATGGGTAGATCATACTATTTTTGGATGTGATGTTCAAGGAAGGCCTTTCAACTAAATAGACATTAGAGCAGAAATCTGAAAGAAGGGAGAAAGTGAGCCATGCAGTTGTCTAGGGGAGGGCTCTTCCTCTCGGAAGGAATTACAAAAGGAAAGGTTCTGCGGAGAGAGCATGTGCGAAGTGTTTGAAGAATCGCAGAGAGTTTTCTGCGGCTGCACGTGGCCGAGGAAGGCTGAGAGTGAAGTCAGACAGGTAGCAGGAGGTACACATTATTGAAGACCCTGTAGATCATGGCGCAGACCTTCGATTTTATTCTAACTGGGGTGGAAAGTCATGGAGGATTTTTAACACTCTGAATACCGCAGGGAGAGCAGCGTAGGGAGCAAGTCGGGAGAAGAGTGCACTCGTCTACCAGACCTGATGGCAGTGTATGCCAGAACACTAGTGGCAGAGATAGGAACTGCAGTTTGAATACGATTTGCAGGTAAAATCCACGGCATCTGCTGATGGGTTATATATGGAAATGTGAGAGAGAAAAAAGAATGAAGAAGCGTTCCAAGCTTTTTGGCCTGAACACCTCATCATACGGTGGTGATCTGGCTGAAGTAGGTGAGGCTCTAGGAAAATTAGAGTCTGTGGAGGATGTTGGGGAGAGAATTCATACATTAAGACTTTTATTTTGGACATGTTTAAGTTTAAGCACCTAAGAGGGAAATGCAAGTACACAGTTATATATAAAAATCTTTAGTCAGGGAGAAGCTAAGGCTGTAGAAACGCATTTAGGAGTCATCAGGGTATGTATGGGTGGTATTTAAAGCCATTGGAGAGGTTTAGCTCACCACGGGAGTGAGTAAAGGAGACTGAAGAGAGGCAGGCAGGCAGCCAGTGACTGGAGGGAAAGTCGGGAGAATTTGGAAACCAAGTGAAGAGAGTGTTTCAAGATGAGACTCTGTCGAATGTTGCCGAGAGGTCCATTAAAATGAGACTGGACAATGGACCACTGGATGAAGCACTGTGAATGAAGGTCAGCAATGGCATTTGACAGGAATAGTTTCAGTGGGAAGGTGGGGGCACAACCTAATTAGAATAGATTCAAGAGGAAGGGAGAGGTAAAAGGTGAAGAAAACAAGACTAAGGTGAAGAAAATGAGCCTGAGGCTAGAGTACAGGTCACCTTTTGAGGAAGAAAAGAGAAATGAGTCAGATACTAGAGGAAGACATGAGGTCAAGACTTTTCTTAATGCTTTTTTAATTATGAGAATCATTACAGCATGTAGTTGTGGTTGATGGTGTGAATGATAAAGTGCAGAAAAAAATTAAGAGATACCAAGAAGTAGGTAAAAGAGAGGTCATTCCATGCACAAGTGGAGAAGTGCATAAGAGCCTTAGATAGGAGCATAGACAGTTAAGCCACGGACAAAAAGAAATTATAGTTCAAATCCAAGTAATACTGGGAGACAGTGCATAGGTCTTTTGTGGTTTTGCAAAACATGCAAATAGAGGCACCTACTCCTTTTGTTTCTAAATATCTTTTCAAGGATATTTGTATAATGAACGGCCTTGGAAAAAAGATATTTTCTCCCTCTGAAGAAAAAGTAGGCATTCTTACTGCCTATTATAAAAGATATGGGTCCTTCATCTCAGATTGTTCTCCTATTATACAGGGATGCATGTGCAGGTATCTATCTGGGCTAGGAGGGAGGTGGGGCAGGGGAAATGGACAAGAAATATGCTAATACTCATGTTGCTTTCTGCTATGAGCAATAAAGTTTTTGTTTCTGACCCAGTAGTCTTGTATCTTCTGCTGGCATTCATGACAGACACTGTAGTAAGCTAACTTGTTAGCTTGAAAGTGAGGTCAAGTCTCAGATCATCCACAGTCCTTGATACACAGGCTGGTAAATCTGGTGATGGGATTATGAGCACACTCCTTGGATAAAATAAAAAGCAAAGTCATAGGGTAAGATTGAGAATGGGAATGATAGTTCGGAAGTTAAAAGGCCAAAGTGCATGTACGATATATTAAACAGTGAAGAGATCAAGGCTTAGAATAACATTGCCAACTCATACTGGGGACACAGCTGAGTATTTTTTAACATTAAGTGCTAGAAATTTATACAGCCAATCATTTTTTTTCTAGCCACATTCAGCAACTGGGGTACAAAAAAAGGAGGAACAGGAAATCAGATTTAACTAGGAACTAAGATTTTATCCAAGGTGAGAATGTTGAAAGGAGATTTGCAGGGATTGAAGAGTTGTTGAAATAGGCATACCACAGGGTGTGATCTGAAAAGGTGTAAGGGACTGGTTTAACAACAGAATGCTTGAAATTAAAATTTTAGAAGTGGTAACATTGTTGGTAATTGGTCCCTATGTGAATATTGATGTCACCAAGAATAATGACCAAGGCAGTGGCAGAGAGAGAAGTAATGTCAGGGGCGAAACCTCCAGTGAACGAGGAGAGCATTGTAGAGGACTGTAATGAGGAGGCGTCACAGGTGGATCAGGGTGGGTGCCAGCCCATACAGTGGGTGCCTTCACAGAAATCAGGAAATCACCCTCTTGCAGTCTTGCTTTAAACGAGGCTTGGCAGACAGTTTATGTCTCTGCACATTAGCAAATGACACCCTCCCGCTGGTCACGGCCATTGTCCACACTGTGTTGCACAGGTTCTGTCTACATAACACTATGTCACCCTTAATCAGGTGGCATGTATTTTTTAAGCAATAAGCTTGAGGGGTTATTTTTGTATATTTGTTTGGTTTAAGTAATAAGGAGAATTTTTCTAAAAATGGCAATGGGAAGCAAGAAAGTGGGCTTCCATCCTATGCCTAGACCAAGTGGTTTGTGGAGTACAAAAGAATAAACAGTCAACACTTGTCAGGGGAAGCTGAGTCTTCCAGGGAGAGTCAGGCTTTAGTGAGAGAAACAAGGTTCAGAGGACAGTATTTAGACATAGAATATTTAACTGATGACTATGAGTACCAGGGAGTAAAATGGGTAGATGTAGTTCAAAGGCAATTTTAGAATTTTTTATGAAAAATTATGTCCTATTGAAGATATACAGAGTACAGGAAAGTGACGTGATTATGTGTGAATAATTTATTATATTGGGTTTATTTCTCCATTTAGGTTTGTTTGTTTCTATTTACATACTGGTTAATGATTTAACTTGTTGCCCTTTTAAGTTAATTTTGCATTTTGAAAACTTAAAATATTAAATGGTTCACCCTGTTTCCATCATCCACTAACAGAGACAAATTTATAAGTTTATGGTTTATTCTTTCTGTTTCTCTTTGCAAAAATAAGCAGATATATGTACGTGTTCTCTTTTCTCATCTTATGAAACAGGCACTATACTAATAAAGTCTTTTGCACCTTGTGTTTTTTATTTAACTATATTTCATAGAAGTCTATGTAAATTCACAGGGATCTTTCTTCTTCACCTTTTTTTACCGCTTCACAGTTCTCCACTGCGTGATTGTATAATAGCTTACCCAACCACTTCCTTGTGTATGGAATTTCAATATTTTCCAATTACAGATAATGCTGCAATAAAGAGCATTATACTGATGCATTTTTTACTTTCTAGGTTTAAATTTTGGGTAAATTCCTAGAAGTGGTATTTTTGCATCAATGCAATAATCCCTAAGTACTTTTTTTTAGATACAGCTGAATTCTCTGTAATAAAGCTTGTATTATTTTGCATTCCCACAAGCAATACATGAGTGTTTTAGGCCAACATTTGAGGCAAGTACTTTCCTGTCACCTGAAAAGTCTAGTCTATTAGTTTAAAAAGGCAGAAAAATGGAGTCAGGATAGAAAGGCTTCTTGTGGTGGTTTCCACTGGGACTAGTGAGAAGTGAATGGGACAACGAAAAGGTCAAAAACACACCAACATATTTGTTGAGTAAAACATAAATGTGGCATTTGAAACCTGTGTGGAAAGGATATATTTTTCAACAAATGTTGTTGACTGAGTGGTTAATCATTTGGGGGAGAAATTGTCACAAAGCAGTTGTAGATTGTGTTGTTCAGCTAACCTCAGATCAACTCCTATAACAACCACATACAGACATAACCAAAGAGCCCAAATAAAATGTAAAATAATATCTTTCTAAAAGCATAGAGAATATTATGGAACAGTAAAAAGTGTCAGGGCCCAAACTGAAACAAAATAAGAATGAAGATAGTTCTGTTAACTCAAAAATGCCTTTGCCTTTGGGGCATTTCCTGGTCTTTGAAAGGTAAAAGTTTAGTTTTGACAACTTGTGGGTGAGGGGGAAGGAAATCAAAACCCATAAGTCATTCAAGATAGGAGGTCTCCCTATAATAACCTGGCACCCCAATGGGCTAGTACATCAAGGTTAGGGTGAACCAGAAGTTAAAACAAAACAAAACTCCAAAGCAAATTTAAAACCTAAGTTCAGGTTATTTGGAGTGGTGATTTAAGACAGCCTTAGGCTGGCAGAAGTAGGTGTAAATCCTGTCTAGGAGAAGGTGCCATCATTGTAGATTGCAGATTATTCCCACACACAAAAAATACAATATCCAACACACAATAAATGATACAGAGGCAAATAAGGAAATGAAACTTTGTGACTGAGAACCAACAGAAACAGCAAAGAGCAGAAATAGATACACAGATACTTCAATATTAAAATTATTAGACACAAATTCTAAAATAACAGTGCTCACTATGTTTAAAGAAATATTAAAAATGTTGAAGATATCTTTAAAAAAGAGGGAATGATAATAAATAATATTGCAGATATAATATTGGACCAATAGAATGTCTACAATGTAAAGAAATAAGCAAAATTAAAACTGAGTAGACACACATCTCACACCATATACAAAAATCAACTCAAGAAGGGTCATAGACCCACACATAAAAATTAAATCCATAACACTTTTAGAAAAACACATATGACAATATCTTTGTGATTTGGTGGGAGGCACAATCTTTTTAGGTAATAGGAAGCAATAAGCATAAACTAAATATTGACCAAATTAAAATTTATTTACTACTTATCAAAAAACATTAGTGAGAAAATGAATTGGCAAGCCACAAATGAGGAAAACATTTGCAAATTGTATAAGGGATTGGTAGTGTCATCTATACAAATCTTCTACAAGTAATAAAAATATAATAAGCTCAATTTTAAAAACAGACAAAAGGATTGGAAAAAACAGCTTATAAAAAAAGAGATAGTTGAATGGCTAACAACTTAGATTTCTACAAAAATAGTTTACACTAAAGGAAATATTTGTGCCAAAAAAAATTGTGTGTAGATAAACATATAGATTGATGGAACAAAATAGAGAATCCAGAAGGAGATTTATACATATATGACCAATTGATGAGTTCCCAAATTAGTTGCCAAAAGTACTTTCATGGAGACTGAATTGTCTTTCAAAGAAATAATGTTGAAAAAAAATTGAACATCCGGCTGAGGTTAAAAATAAACCTTGATCTTCACTATGCACCACACACAGAAATTAACTTGAAACAGATCATAGAGAACCCCAAAAGCATAAAATACACTGCTGAAGGAAAACATAAATGAAAATCTTCATGATCTTCTCAATAGGCAAAGATATCGCTTACTAGACACAAAACCCACTAACCATAAAATTTAAACAAAAACAAATTTAGAAGACTTCATCAAAATTAAAACGTTCTGATCTCCATTATTAAAACTGATTCCAATTCTGCTAAGGCAATATAAACCTCCTAAAAACTTATCCTGCCATTGATAACAATGATGAAATGTAAACAAAATATTTAAAACAACTACCAGAGAGTTCTAAAGAGTAAAAGAAAAACAGGTAGATCATGGAGAACAATGAAACATGGGGAAATGACGGGCCCAGGGCTAATGTACTGTGGGTATTGGGATGAGTTTACTGTGATGGCTGCTGTTGCTGCTGTTGCTGCTGCTGCTGTTTGCAGATTTCCCGAGACAGAGTCACAGTCATGGAACAGGGTGAACAGCCAAATCCCCCAAAGAAACGCTGACATATTTCTTGGTAAAGGAAACATGGAAAGTAGTCTAAACAAGCCAGAGAGTGAAGATGAATCTTGAACAGAAGAGAGCTGGAGAAGGGAATTACCTAATTTTGCTCATAAACACGCTAAGAGTCTGTCAGTTCCTTGAACTGTATATGCTTGGAACAGAAACAAAACAGCATGGCCAAGGCTCAGAGAAGTAAATTGAGATTTGGACCACCACTCAAAAACAATAAAAAGAGCTTACCATCTGAACCCAACTAGGTTAATTGCCTGCTAAAACAAAAATGCCAGTACTCTGTAGAGGATCATAATAGAACCCAAAATCTACACATCACTTGAGTCACAATGTCCAAGATATAATCCCAAATTTCTTCTCATAAAAATAACCAGGATTATCTGACCTATTCTCAGGAGAAAAGGCAATTATCAAATGCCAACTTTGAAATGATCAAGATACCAGATTTATCAGACAAGGACTGCATAGTAGTAATACAATTTTCAATGAGGTAAAGATGAACATGTCTCTAATGAACAAAATAAAAGGAATCTCAGTACAGAAATATATTGCAAAAAATAACCAAATGGAAAGTTTTAGAATTAAAACATACAAAAGCAATAAAAGTTTCACTGGCTAGGCCCAATAGCAGAATACAGTTGACAGGGAAACTAGTGAGTGAACTTTAACTAGACCAATAAAAATTTTCCAATCTGGAGAACAGACAGAGAGAAAAAGTAAAAAAAAACCAAAAACCAAAAAACAACAACAAAAAAAACCCCTAAGAGGCCTGTGAAAAAATATCAAAAGATTTATCATATTTGTAACTGGAATCCAAGTAAAAGAAAGAGTGGAACATAAAAAATATTTGAAGAAATAATGATGAAAAATTTCCTCAATTTTGTGAAAGATATAAGTTAACAGATTCAAGAAGTTCAAAGAACTCTAAACAGGGTAAATTCAAAGAAAGTCATGCCTAGAAACATCATGATCATACTGCAAACAAAGACTTTTTTAATCTTAAGAGTAGTCATTAAAAAAAATAACACATTCCTGGAGTAGCAATGATTTGAACAACTACAGATTAGGTCGGGTGACGTGGAACAATATCTTTAAAGTGCTGAAAGCAGGGAAAAAATTATCAACCCAGAATTCTATATCTAGCCAAAATATCCTGCAGGGTTAGGCAAGATAAAGACATCTCTCTTCTTCTTTTTTAGAGGCTTACTTTATTCTCATTTAACACAGAGAGAAAGGGAGAGAGAGAAAAAGAAAAACATTGATGTAATAGCAACATCAATTGGTTGCCCTCTGACCCTACAACCTAGGCATGTGCCCCAGCAGGGAATTGAACTGGTGAGCTTTTGGTTTATAGCACAATACTCCAACCAACCGAGCCACTCCAGCCAAGGCAAGACATTTTCATACAAAGGAAAATTAAAAGGATTTTTTGCCTATAGCCATGCACTATTAAATATGCTATAAAAAAAGGAAAGAAAAAAAAGAGTCCTGCAGGCCAAAGCATGATGCTAGAGGGAAATTTGGATTTCAGATACAATAACAAACATTAAAAATGATAAATATCTAAATAAATATAAAAGTATAGAGGACTTCCACCAAGATGAAGGTGTAAATGGGAACACTGTGCCTTCTCCCACAACCAAGTTTAAAGACAACAAAGTTTTAGCAAGCAAAAATGCAGCCAAAACACAGAAAATTGAACTACACGGAAGTCCGACAACAACGAACTATTCAGCCAGACCTATAAACCAGCAAAGGAGCAAGCAGTGAGACAGACTGCTCAGGCCCCAGCAGCAGGAAGCAGCAGAGGGGACCGCCATTGCCCCTCTTGGATCCTGCCCCCACATACAGTGTCACAACCCAGCAACTGAGTTGCCCCTCCCTGGTGAACACCTAGGGCTCCGCTCCTCATACGTAACAGGTGCGAACAGACCAAAACATGGCTCAAGAACTCAAAGCCCCAGAGCCGATAACTCTAAGCGACCAGAAAATAGCCAACCTCTCAGATGCACAGTTCAAAATACTGGTGATCAGGATGCTCACAGAATTGGTTGATTTTAGTCACAAATTAGAGGAACATATGAAGGCTAAACTAATTGAAATGAAGGAAAATGCACAGGAAACCAATAGTGATGGAAAGGAAACTGGGACTCAAATCAATGGAGTGGACCAGAAGGAAGAACGAAACATCCAACCAGAAAAGAATAAACAAACAAGAATTCAAAAAAAAAATGAGGAGAGGCTTAGGAACCTCCTGGACATCTTTAAACGTTCCAACATCCGAATTACAGGGGTACCAGAAGGGGAAGAGGAACAGCCACGAGTGGAAAACTTATTTGAACAAATAAAGGAGAACTTCCTCAATCTGGCAAAGGAAAGAGACTTTCAGGAAATCCAGGAAGCTCAGAGAGTCCCAAAGAAGCTGGACCCAAGAAGGAACACACCAAGGCACATCATAATTACATTAGCCAAGATTAAAATGAAGAAGAGAATCCTAAAAGCAGAAAGAGATAAGGGGACAATCACCTACAAAGCAGTTCCCATCAGACTGTAAGCGGATTTCTCAAAAGATACCTTGCAGGCAAGGAGGGGCTGGAAAGAAGTATTCCAAGTGATGAAATCCAAAGACCTACATCCAAGATTGCTGTATCCAGCAAAGCTCTCATTTGGAATGGAAGGGTAGATAAAGTGCTTCTCAGATAAGGTCAAGTTCAAGGAGTTCATCATCACCAAGCCTTTATTATATGAAATGTTAAAGGGACTTATCTAAGAAAAAGAAGATAAAAAATATGAACAGTGAAAGGGCAGCAAACTCACAGTTATTAACAACCATACCTAAAACAAAAGCAAACTAAGAGGACAGCTAGATCAGGAGCGGAACCATAGAAATGAAGAACACATGGAGGGTTAGCAACAGGGGAGTGGGAGGAGGAGAAGGGGGAGAAGGTACAGAAAATAAGTAGCATAGATGGTAAGTAGAAAATAGATGGGGGGAGGGCAAGAATAGTATGGGAAATATAGAATCTAAAGAACTTGTGACACACAGGCATGAACTAAAAGGGGGGGAATGGGGGAGGGGGTGTGCAGGGTGGAGGGGAATGAAGGAGGGGAAATAGAACAATTGTAATGGCATAATCAATAAAATATATATATTTTAAAAATATATATGTAAGTATATATTTTCCTCTTGAGTGTTTTAAAATTCACACAACTTTTTAAAGAAAAAAGTATGAACTATAGTAAGTTACTTTTAAACTAAAAAGTAAAAACTATAATATTGTCATGTGTTGTTTTCAATCTATATAGATATAATATATATGATATCTGTAATATAAAAGATGATGGGGAGGCTAAACCATCTATATTGTTGAAAGGTTTCTATCTTTTACATGATGTTGTTGGTAAAATAATAGCTTTTGGTACACTATGAAACATGACAGGTAGATAGAAAAATAGATAGATAAAATAATTCCTACATCAATCCCTAAAAGACATATGCAAGGAAGTATATCTTAAGAGCCCTTAGATAAATTAAAATGAAACACTAAAAAAAAAAATTAAAATTATCCAAAATTAGGCAGGGAAAGAGGAATAGAGGGAGAAAAAAAAGAAGCTGGCTGACTAAATTCATCTGTATCAATAATTGTATTAAATGTTAACCAGAGCCCAAATACCCTCCAATTTAAACAAAAACAGAAAAACAAAAAACCCTGTCTGGTGTACCTCATTGGTTGGGCATTGTCCTGCAAAGTTTAAGGTGGCTGGCTTGATCCCTGCTTAGAGCATGTACTTCGGTGGAGGGCCCATCCTAGGCAACTAGTTGGTGTTTCTTTCCCTCTTTTTTTTCCTTTTTCCCCCTCTTTCTAAGAATAAATAAATAAATTTATCTTTTTTAAAAATAAAAAATAAAGATATATTCAGACTGGACAAAAGAGACCCAGTTAGATCTGCTTATAAGGGACACACTTTAAATATAAAAGCAGAAATAGGTTGAAAGTAAATAGAAGAAATAGAATATAGACTGTGCAAAGAACGAGCACAAGAAGCCTGGAATGGCTATATTCATATCTAGTCTTCACGACAAAGTTTATTAACAGATAAAAACAGGTGTTTCATAGTGATAAAAAGCACAATTTGTTGGGAAGAATCAAATGTACACACTTAATAAATGAACTTCAAAACATATGAACATATAAAAACTTATGGATGTTCATGCAATGTAATACTACTTAGCAATAAAAAGAAGATATACAGATAGCAAATAAACATACAAAAATGCTCACCATTATCATCCATTAGGGAAATGCAAAGTGGAACCACAGTACAGTACTACTACACAGCCACTAAAAGGGCTAAAGTCATAAAGATTGGCCTCCCAGGTATTTAGAAAGATATAAAGCAACTGGAATGCTTATGTGAAATGATACAACCCACTTTGAAAAAGAATTTGACAATTTTTAATAAAACTAAATATGTACTGTTGTATGATCTACCAATTTCAATTCTAAATATTTATGAGAAATGAAAGCACTTTTCTACATAGAGTTTACACAAGAATAATTATAGCCACTTTATTAATCATACTACAAACCTTGAGCTATTAAATCGCTAAAGATTTTGAAAGTGTAATGTCCACTATTGGTGACAGTAAGGAAATTCAGGGCTATTTCTCCACATCGGGCAGAAGCATAAAGTGAACGTCCTCTCTGGGACGCAATGTGGTCAGAGGAGTCCCAAGACTTTATTTTACCAGAAATGCAGAGGTCCTCACAGGGGAGATGTATGCTATAAAGAGAGGGGTGGAAAGTCCTGCCCCCTGCAAAACTAGTTGGTTAAACATTTCATTCCATCCCCAGGACTCTGATTGGTGAAACTCCCAAAGCCTCCCCATGGTTCCTGTTAATTCCCAGCTTTAAGCTCAGTGGTGTAATTGGCCTCAGGCTCCTGTTTGTATGCTGTCTTTGTTTCGATTTCCAACAATTCAGCTTCTTCACAAGTCTCCAAAATGCACTCATGGCGGTGGGGTCACATCCTTAGATAACACGAGACCTATTTCTGTCTCTCCTGCCGTCCTGTCCCCTTGTAGCCTCTGGAGGCTTAAAATTCTTCTCTGTTGTATGGAGCATTGTGGCTCTTCCACATTTCTAATTCCAAAGGTGCACAGTAAGCCCTTCAAGGCACTTAGGAGAGTATTCTAAACCTCCTGATCTTAGAAG
This sequence comes from Sturnira hondurensis, assembly GCF_014824575.4. Taxonomy (NCBI): domain Eukaryota; kingdom Metazoa; phylum Chordata; class Mammalia; order Chiroptera; family Phyllostomidae; genus Sturnira; species Sturnira hondurensis. Next base: position 8,225,358 of record NW_028077105.1, on the reverse strand, counting down.
GGTTACCCATGGCCAGTTTTGCCACTGCCTCAACAAGTCCACTTCCAGAATAAAGAAATAATCAGATCCTCATGTCAGTACTCGAACCACCAAAACACTGTAAACAATTTAAATACTAAGCAAAAGGGTTAATAAATCATAATCTAAGTCACATGATAGAATTTTATACACCTATTAAAATACGGTTTTAAAAACCATTTACTATGGGGAAATTTTGGCAACATATATATTTTTAAATAAACTGAGGTACAAAGAATAAAACAACCAAAAAGGCTAGACCCTAATCTCCTTCCCCATCAACACACTAATAAAGAGTAGTGCATATATAAGGTTATAAAATTTAAATAATGGAGAAAGTTACGAAAAGGAAAGTGAGAGGCCTCGGCTTCTTTTTTCCTTTCTCCCACCACTTTCTCCAAGTGAACAATTGCTTATTATACTTCCTAATTTAAAAAGCATAAATCTGCATAAATTCACATCTATCTTTTGAAAATCTTAAAAGAAGCCTACAATTTACATTGCTTTATAGCTTTTTTATATTTATGACACATTGTAGAGATTTTCTAACACCAGCATATATATGTTTGTATATATATATATTTAATAGGGCATAGATAATACTCTACATGATTACATATCAACATCATGTTAATATACCTTATTTTTGGAAACGCTAGTTGCCATATTTTTATTCCAAAAGATTGTTCCAATTTACACTCCAATTTACAGAGTTTTCCTGCATTTTCACTGCATCTGTACTATCATTAAAATTTACAATGTGTATTTAAAATAAAGTCATTAAACTACCAATTAATGAGAGCCTACAATGTGAATTTAAAAGTCATGGCATGCTAACAAAAAGCATGGCATTGTACTACACTGGATGACAATTAGATGAGTAGAATATGGTTCTCAGTCTCTCCTCAATCTAGTAATCTGGAGGGGAGGAAGAAGAGGTAAACAAGTCACAATAATACAAAAAAAAGAGAGAAGAGAAAAAGAGTGACAAAGATATGAAAATGACTGTCATGTAAAACTTAAATGAAGAATAGAGCTTGGAGGAAGAAGTAATTTATTTCTACTGTCATTGTGAAAGATTTTATAACCCACAGGCCCCAATTTGCTTGGGATTAAAGCCCATAACAGCCACCATTTTTTGATATTTAGTACGTATTAGGCACTATACTGATGTATTTTAAGTGCATTTTCTAATTTAATGATTGTAACAATATGAGGTGGATAAGATTCTCATAGGCATTTTACAGATTGGAGAGCAGGAATCTGAGAAAATAATTGCTTACCCTCACACAGCTATTATCATACACTTTCTATATGTAGTTCATTTAATTGTCATAATATTCCTATGAAATAAGCACTGTTATCATCCTTTTTTCAGGTGATAAAAAATAAGGCAGAGAGGGTGTTAGGTTTTTGGGGTTTTTTTGCTCAAGGTCCCAGTGACAGACTGTGGCAGGGCAGGGACACAAACCAAGGCAATCTCAGAGCTAAGGACTTGAGTTCTTAGCTGATTAATTGTGGGAGGGAACGGGCTGCCAAGGGGCAAGGGAGGAGGAGAGAACTGCGTGTGCAAGGTGAGTGCGAAGGACAGATGGCTGAGCCAGGCTCTGGAAGCACATTGAGGGAAGGAGTTGTTCACTGGGGACTGGACAAGGCCAGTGGGAGTGAGAGTGGGGTAAGAGAGTGGAAATGAGATACATTGCAGAGGTAGAATACAGAAGACTTGATGGCTAATTGGATGCCTCAACCACAGCCCTCTCAGCCTTCAAGTCTCTAAAGGGTTTTACCCCTTTAGTTAGAGCCCACAGGCAGCCTTTGATTCCTTTCGATTATTTTAAAGGCCTGTTTCTGGATGCTTCTGTTAGAGTTGGAACCATTGTTGTGCAGTGTGGGCTTGAGAAAGGATGATGCTAATGAGCTTTGCGCTTCAAGAAAACTTCGTGATCCCTCAGTTGTCCACAAATCAGGAGGTTAGGATAGTGGTTATCAAGCAGCTTGCAGGAGAGATAGCACACTTCCTTCCAAGAGTTTCTAACACAAATGAAGAGATACGTCCATGACATTTTCCAGATATCCTAACACTTCTTCGGCACGCAACTCTACTGATTATTCCCTCCTTAAAGTGCTCTCTGCCACCAACTTCCACAATACTGTTCCTTCGGATTTTCCTCTTATCTTTCCAACTTGCCTTCCCATTCCTCTTAACTAGTATCAGTTCCGTGTCCTGCCAGAAACCATGTGACCCAGGGTTTGCTCCGCATTCTTCATTTTTCCCTCTGTTTGCTTCTGGTACAATCTCAAATAAATTCACTTAGAACATTTCATCTGTCAGTTCACAAAATAAGAGGATCTGAACCTCTTATCTCACTTCTTTTACTCAGAAGAGACTGACTCCCTGCCCTGTACACAACTTGGAATAGGCCTTTGTGGCTGGATTACCACTGTCCTCATTCCAGTTTTTGAATGGCACATTGACTTACCTCCTACATATATCTGGAGGGCAGCGACTCTCCGGATCCATGTTCTGTCCTCTAGACTCATGTGTATCAGAAGCCAGGCTGTCATCGCACAGGCACTTCAAATTCAACACAGCCAAAATGGAAATTACTAATTTTTTTTTTGCTTTGTTCCTCTTTGGTCTCGTCCAGGTAAATATCATCTTATCTACGCAGGTATGTAAATCCTAAAGCTAGTCACCATCTCTGACGGCTCTTCTCTTAACTCCACAGCCAACAGTTGCCAAGTCTGTTACACCCAATTCTGTCTGCTCATTCTCTCTGTTTTGAAGATTACAGACTTAGTTCAAATCCATAGTATTTTGAGACTGCATAGTCCTAATAATCTAATTGTTTTTTTCTGGTGATAATATCCTGACAGCTAACTGCAGTTTTCCTCCTTTTTTTTTTTTACTGCTGGTTTAATGAACTTTCTAAAATGATCTTATCACTAATAGGCTTAAAATCTCTTAATGGCTCCACCTGGCCATTAGGATAAAATGCAAACTTTTCAGCACACAAGGCCCCTTCCTGAGTTTTGCCTCCAGCCTCATTCCACAGGATGAAGTTTCCCCTTTAGCTGAGCCACCTGAGGCCCCATTCCAGACCTACTGAATAAGATTCCCTGGAGGAAGAGCCCTAGAGGCCGAATGTTTAAAAAGCCTGTGTCCATCTACCGATCACAGGAGACTGAGAAACAGACCTCAGGCGCACCCATTTCGCTCACCACTATGAGGCTTCCCAAGTAAAGCACAGTGTCTCTCTTTATCGTGTTGTTGGCCTGTGCCCTTCCACCTCCCTGACTTCTACTACCCCCAAGGTCTCCTCGTGGGCCAGAGTCTTCCCAGCTCTTCAGGCGCCACTCCTCTGTCCTCCTCCTTTGTATTTCTAAATGCCCCATGCCCATCCTTATTCCACCACATTCCACACTGTGGTTATCTTATCTACCTCCCTCACTAGATAATTTGAATGTGAATGTTTTGGTAGCAAACACAATTTCTTGTTTTTCACTTTTTATTCCAGATTCTAGTGCGGTGTTTAGCATAGAAAAGTATTTGTCGAATGGATTACTAGAGAATTAAAATGGAGGAGTATTCTGTTACGCAAAGAGAATTGTCGAAAGCCTATACTGAGTTAGCAATACGGACAACTGTCAGAATTTGGGTTTAAAGCTGGGGGTTGAAAGGGTCAGGCCAGGTTCCCAGCTGGCCAGACTGCCCATGACTCAGTTATCCCTACTCACTTGGTAGACCAAGGCTTTATCAGAACTCTCCCCCACCACACGAAGCAGACGTCTGATGCCAGCCAGAATGGCCTGTGGTCAGACTGACCCTCCTGTGCCTGGGAACAGCCCAGCCCTTTACCTAATCCACAGTCCTGGCTCAGATCCTGAAACCCTGAGGTGCCCACCCAGAAGAACAAGAGACGAACCCCTCCCTGCACTTTTTCTTTTAGAAAACCCACTCTTGCCTTCCCCTGGGCCTGCAGTCAATCTGACTCAGCCCTCCTGCATCTGTTGATGAAGTTCAGCGTCAAATAAAGGCATTTGGATCAGGTCATCCAGTTCCTTCCACCTCCATTTCTTGTGCGGGAGTCCACGCAAGAAGTCCTATACAGAAGTCCTATACCAATGAGTTAAAACACAAGTAGATATACACAGAGAGAGAATCATAGTGTAAATGCAGTATCAATCAAAGCTTTTAATAGACACTAATGGAGACTGATCAAAACAGAAAAAGGATTTATTGAAAAGTTGTTGGTTTCCCATAGAAGGAAGACTCAAAATGTCAGGCTTTGGAAACAGGCAGGAACAAAAGAAGGTTGAGCTCAAAAGAGGCTGCAGCTTACCCTCCCCTAGCACCAGGCACCAATTCTGCTGTTGGCACTGGTCCTGATGACTGTTACTGCAGCTGCTGACACTAGGATGAATCCCTCACTTACCCTCTTTCTTTGCCTTACGCTCCCCAGGTTCAAATCTCAGTGATTCAAATGACTGGACAAATGTAGATCCAGCTGTTTGTGAGAGAGAGATGGCTGTGGAAACACTTCTGGACCTGACATCCTTGTATACACAGCAGCAAAGGTGCTACTTGGAACATGCCCGAAATAAAGGCAGAGATTCCAGTACTAGGTAGACAAATGTTTTTTAAAGTTGTTTCTAATTTTATAGTGTTATGTAATGGTAAAATTAATTAACATCCTAGCATTCTGTTAAATTAGTTTCTGAGTACAATTACATTTACTACATGCTATCACATCAGATTCAAAGAAGTTTTAAGGTAGCAAGAGCTGCAGCGTAGATTCCTCCAGGACACTTGGATAATGAATAGGAATCTAGAGGAGAAAGTGTAGTTCTAAACACCGGGAATAGAGAGGACAGGGTGAGTTTAAGATTGGGATTTCAGAATCAAGAGTTTGTAGCTAGCGAGTTAGTAACTGAAGCCAGAGTGTGAACACAACTATCGGTTCTACACGATGGCTTCACACATGAACAAGTGGTCAAGGTTTATTTGTTCACTTCAATGTTTTTGTTTTTATTCAAAAAGAAGTCATCTCTGTAAGAGTAGAGGCTTTAAAATTTTTTCAGCAGAATTGAGAAATGCAAAGAAAGTTTAAGCAATCACTTCAAATCCTACCCCCAAGAAAGAACCATTAACACTAGAGGATCATCATTCTAGCCAGCTTTCTACACATAGTAGGTGTGTAGAAAATATATACACCCGTACAAAGATAAAAGCATCTGAGCTACCGCATTGCACCATTTGAGTGGTCACCACTCCTATAAAATGCACATGATAAGATAATTCATTGCATGTATGGATGAATGGAAAACTTTAGTTAAGTGGTCTCATTATTAAAATGAAAGTAATACTTTTAATTAATAGAAGAAAAATATTTTTAATTGGTGGACTTCAGACACGTTTTTTTCATCACAGAATACATTACTTTCTCCTTTAATAAACTCCGTAAGGTTGAAAAAGAGTTTATTAAATAAATAAAAAGGTAAAATTAGTTTTTTTTTAACTAAAAGTTTTGGGTTTAGAGAGTATCAACTAACTCAATCTTATGAAAAATGAGAACTTCATCTTCTTGTCAGCTCCCCCTCTTGATTTTGCCATGTTTGCAAATTGTTTTATTTTTATACTGTCAAGATACAGGGTGGGGCAAAAGTAGCTTTACACTTGTGAGTACACAAGACAATGTTTATGTTTGTGCTATTATTTACTAATTATTATATTATTTTTGTATATGAACAACTGTTGACCTACTCTTGTCCACTCTACTTATATTCAGTTGGTATTTTTCAGTATTTTGCAAGGCAATTGCTCACCATGTGTTCTTTTGCTGCCACTGTCCATTCCTCAGTTTTTTAATTTTCATTCATTTCTTAATCAGCTGGATGTTTGTTATACAATATATTTTCCTTTATTCAGTTGTATTAGAATTCCAGGTCTTCCATTTTCAAATATGTTTCTTTTTCCTTATTCATATATGGCACCATGTTTGGGAAAATACTCTTCTGTCCTACTTAAAACATTGAAAGAAAAGTAGTTTCATTTTTGTTGTTTTCAAATGATCTTTAACTGAAAAATTTTTTCTTAGTCATTGCTAACTAGCCCAGTATGCCACTGCACCCCAGCTGATGTCATCTATGATGTCACACAGGTGGCGGCCATCAACACTGCAGCCTACAGACTGGGCCATCCCCAGCATCTCTTTCCTAGGTCTCCAGGAAAGAGATGTCTCCTAGGTCTCTTCTCTAGCTAAAGATTGGTGCCACAACTGTGGGGCAATGTTGACAATCTCATCAAGAGCGATATGTTCTCCATGCTTCATGTCTTTCTGCTGCTTTCTGGCTCTTGGCCATTCTTTCAGAACTTTGATGACCTGGGCAGAGGTGGGGGCACTACCTCGAATGGTCTGTTTTGCTGTCATCCTCAGACGCTTGCAATCATCTGTTGCTTTGACAATTTCATCACCAAACTTTTTTGAAGACAGGTCCAGGGGAACAATCTTGGGGGCCAGGACAGATGTGGCATCAACTTCCCCAGCAGTGCACCTCAGGAATAAGACTTTGACCTTGTTGGGGTCGAAATTTGGTGGCCTGGTGAAGGCATGACTGACGTCAGGTGGTTCACGACAACCAGAGAAAGTCGCACCTAAGCCTCCTTCAAGCTGAAAGCCTAAAAAAGTGCCTTCTTCCCTCCTACCCCCCTTTTTAATGAAGTCATTGCGGTGACACTAGAAACAAAATAGAAAAATGCTTTCTGTACTTCAGAACTCTTTCCACTGTGCTCCCTTGTCTCTGGTGTTGAATACTGCTGTGAAGGTAGTGTGATGCCAACTTTTTTCCCTTTGTCAGTGACTTAGTTGTTTGCCTTGATATCAGACTATTCATTTTCAAGCTCAACAAGTAAACCAGAGTTTCCTGGAGCTGAGGATTCCTCATCGAATAATCTTTATTACTATTAGATGGCAACCATTGCTCTCAGGACTTGGGCAGTCCTGAGAAACAGTTTCCCAGGAACTTTGAAAAGGCAGGGAGTATAAAAGTGTCAAGAAGAATGCCAGATGGTATCTCTAATTCTGATTTTGTCTTCTAGGTCCTTTGTCTTTGATTTTTTTTCTCCTGTCTTGTGTCCTGTAGCTCCTCTTGGGCAGCTTGAAACGATTCCATGCACCCAACATTTGCTGGAGAGACAGTGAGGTAAAGACCTAACAGGAGGAGAACTTAACTGCTGCTGTGGAGGAGCATGCTCTCGGTGGAAAGCTGTAGTGAGCTCTGCAGAGCAAGTGTGGTAGACCAGATGTCTTGTTGGGATGGTGAGTTTTCTAAGATTCCTTCTGCTGGCCAATAGTTTATGATTTCCTATAGACAGCTAGATGGATAGATACGGATGGGGGTCTGAATAGATGAAGTGGCTAGGAGGTCATGGGGGGAAAACACCTCTGCACAGTCCTTCCTTGCAGAAATAGTGTGTCATTTTGGTGAGGACATCTATTCCTGCTGAGATGATTTTGTACCTTATGAAGAAAAAGGAAAGCAGTCAGTGATAAAATACATAGTGATATTATCTTAAAGGTACCTAGGGCTCAGGGGGGACTAGAAATAATCATTCTGAACCTGTAGACCTATCCTGTGTATGTGCATGTGACATATGTGTTTGTATTTTGGATGTTAATATGCCAAAGGTAGAGTCACCAGAAATCCCAGAAAACGATTCTAAATGTTTCCAGTGGCCCACAGTGACCCCACATGCAGAGGCTCAGAATTTGTGAGTGGACATCTTTTGCCAAGACATACATTTAATTGATTTAATTAAGAAGTCCTTCTCCTGTTATTGGACCACACACTACTGGGGGCTCTGGATACTGACCCACTGCTGGGCATTATAGGTATTAGTTGGCTTCCCTTGGATTGCCTTCCTTAACTCTGAGGATGAGATCACAAAGTTCTTACATTGGATTATTCCTTGTAAGGGACTAGTATTATGTCTTACAGAGCAGTGTGTCTGTCTTATTGTTTAAGCTTCTGTTTCTTATTGATGGTGTGATAGCAAAACAGAGTTCTCTTCCTCCCATGCAGGTATAGTTCTCACATCTGCCTGTGCTACTCACAGCCTTCAAGTGAGGTATGGACCCATCAGGATGGCGAGCTCCTTTAACTTAGTAAAGTATTTTTAATTATCAGTGATTCTTTTTCCCTCACTGAGGAGTTAGCCTTGGCTGAAACGAGCTGCTCTGATGAAGAGAAAGAGGTCAGCTACATTGAAATCCTCTTTAGGCCTAAATGGTATTCGCAATAATATTAGAAAGTTAATTTAGATTAGAGATGACAAGCTGTAAGCCTTTCATGTGAAATCAGCCCACAGCCACATTTTCTTTAGCCACCATACAAGGATGATGTGGTCATTAAAATAATTTTTTCAATTAGTTGATTATTTTTAAAAATTAAGAGCCCTAGCCAGGTAGCTCAGTTGGTGAGAGCATCGTCCCAACCCACTGAGGTCACAGGTTTGATCCCTGGTCAGGGCACATACAAAAATCAACCAATGAATGCATAAATAAATGGAAAAACAAATCAATATTCTCTCTCTCTCTTTCTTTGTCTGTCTTTCTGTCTCTCTCTCTCTCAAGTCATTAAATAAAAAATTACAAAATATCCCACAATGATCTAGATTTCATCCATTCATAAAATGAGAGATATGACAATCACTCTAATGTACCTTTCCAGTGGCAACACTGGATCCAGAGCTGCTATGGAGACCCAAGGAGCAAGCATCCTCCTGACACTGGCCTATGCTCTGCAGCTCTCCAGGGTTCCCACCAGTCACTCCCCTTCTGACACAGTGGCTAGCTGTTAGTTCCCATTTATTGTCACACCTGAACTTTTGTTTTTCTTATGGTAGAGTCATGAGGAACCTAACGTATTTCCTATGTTCTACCTCTATCATAAGTAGAAATATGCAGGACAAACTGAAAGAACAATGGATTTCCTTTTCTCAGGCTGCTTTAGGCATTGACATTACCTACAGGGAGCCTCTGGGCATATGAGTTCATGACTGTTGCTCTAGATGACGGAAGGGCAAGCTGGGTCAGGTAGGCCAAGATTACGGTGCAGGTAAACATGGTGGTTAGTTTATGGAAAAGGGCAGCTTCTTCTGTGTGACCACTACTTAACCTTTGTCATGTAGATTTATTACTTGGGTATAGGTATGGGGCAACTGGGGAGAAAAGTCAATGGTAATCAGGAAGTATTTCATGCTCTTAATGGTTTTCGGTCACATACAGCTTTCTGATTTTCCTCCTTGAGTTTTATTATTATGAAAGTGTGACGTGATTTATGGCAAGTCTCCTGCATACTCTTCATGCCTGAAATGTGCCAATTAGCAGTTTGAGTGTGAGCCTAACCAATGTAGGCTAAGAATCCTTGTGAGCTAGATTCCAAAATCATCTGAGTTCTGTACCTGCCACCCCTTTGCAATGATGCACCCATGCAGAATATAGTCCTTGTTCAGGTACAAGTTGTCACCTCACTTTTCTTGGTCCAGCTTTCAAATTTCTTATAGTCTTTAAGATCATTTTTAAATTATATACAGATCATATACAGTGAAAGCTCTTCCTCCCACACCTGCCCCCTAATTATCCAGAGTTCTTCATTGAAGGCAAATAATGTTGCCAATTTCTAATATATTATTCTAGAAACTGTTTATGCCAATGTTTCTCAAAATGTGTTCTGTGAATCTCTGGGGGTTCCCCACGATGCTCTGAAGGGGTCTGTGAGATCAAAACTATTTTCATAATGATAGTGAGATATGATTTGCCATTTTCACTGTTGGCATTTCCTTCCCAAAATTAATGGTGGATAAAACCACTGACGTCTTGACATGAATCAAGACAGTGTGGCACATTGTATTCTTCCCTGCCATGAACTCACAGATAAAAGCATTGCAGTTCCACTTAAGAACGTCCTTGACAAAGCAGGAAAACCTAATAATTTTATTAAACCTTGACTCCTGAGTACCTTTTTAATATTCAGTCTGATGCATACGGAATTATATATAAAACACTTCGCTGCACGCCAAAGACCCAGGCTGTCTCAAGGAAATGCACTTGCATGGTTGTTTGAGTTGTAAACCGAACTAGCTACATTTTTCATGGAGCGCCATTTTCACCTGAAAGAATGACAAAGTATGGTTATTCATATAAATGTTTAGCAAACGTTTTCTTAAAAATGTGCCCATTACTTCAAGAAAAAAAAGTGACAGCATGAGCCACAAACTATAAAATTTGAGCTTGTAAGTAAAAATCATAATTTTGGAAAATGTATATCTAACAACATGAGCTCAATAGCTTCCCAAAATCCAAAAACATTCTGATGAAAATGGTGGTGATGTTTAAAAGTTTAAAAGATTTGTATAATTCAGTGGATCAATATTTCACAAATGTCTGATGCATGCCCTTAAAATCATGCATGGGTAAAAAAGAACCATTCAAAGTGGAAGGCAGACCAATGAATTTCAATGTATCATGGTATATAACTAGCTCATTGATAGAGTTTTAGAAACTATGTTGCAACTAAATTTTAAGAAACTACCAGTACTCTGACTGGTATGGCTCAGTTGCTTGGAGGCATCCAGCAAAACGAAAGGCCACTGGCTGGTCCCTAGTCAGGTCATGTGCAAGAGGCAACCCATCAGTGTTTCTCTCTCTCTTTCTCTTTCCCTCTCTCTAAAAATAAATATGTAAAATTCTTTTTTTAAAAACTACTAGTTGTTGAGTTTGGGTGTAATATTAAAGAAGAATAGTTATAATTATCCGAACAGTTTTTTGAAGTATTTCTGTTTCCAATCTCTAATCTGGGTGAAATCAGATTTTCTTCGGATACTTCTACTGGAACAACGTGTCACAATAGGTCAAATGCAGAGCAGACAGGAGATTCTAGATGGCTTCCCTCAAGGCAGACATTGAAACTATTTGCAAAAATACACCACTCAACTTTTTTTTAATTTTTGAAAACCTAGGGTTTTTTTTCATAAAAATGTTACTTATATTAACTTGCAATGAGTTTATCATGGCTGTGTCTTCATACAAGGGAGCTAGCTGCCCAGAGTCTCTGATAAGGGCCAGGACTTAATTCCTGGGCTCCGCCCTCACCACCCAGTCTCCTCCCACAGGCCCCACCTCCTAGTACCATTACCTTGGGGACGAGGTTTCCACAGACAAAATTTAGGAGAACACAAACATTCCGTCTACAGCAGCACATTTATGTATTCTACTTTTTTCATACGAAACACCCTGTCTTCAGAGCTATTCCATATCAGGACATATAGATCTTCCTTATTCTTTTTATGGCTACACATTGCCTCCTTGTAAGAATTTTTCAGAATTTGCAAAATTAGTCTCCTGTCGATGAATGTGTTCTTTTGTCCTGTAGACCATGCCCCAGTGAGGAACCTTCTAGCTATGTCATGTCACTCATGTTTGTGAAGGTCTACAGGACAGTGATGGAAATGCTGGCAAAGATTTAACTGTTTTGTAATGTTGATATATGTTGCAAAATGTATAAGCTCATGCTTTTTTAAAACTTATTTTTAGTTTTTGTCTTTTCCCCTCCCCTTAAGTTCATTTTTCTAAATGTTATGTTATGACTTTTCAAAAATAGACTACATCGTCATTGTATGTAAGTTGTGGTCAGGAGAATATAGCAGAGTTGAACGGTATGTACATAAACACTTTATATGCTTGGGGCAAAAGTTGACTTTAAAACCCTGGCTGGTGTAGCTCAGTGGATTGAGCACAGGCCTGCGAACCAGAGGATAGCGGTTCAATTCCCAGTCAGGGCACATGCCTGGGTTGCAGGCTGGTTCTCTGCAGGCCAGCCCCCAGCAGAGGACACACAAAAAGAAACCATACATTGATGTTTCTCTCCCTCTCTCTTTCCCCTCTAAAGATAAATAAATAAATAAATAAATAAATAATCTAAAAAAAAGACATTCCTATTTTTTAAAAAAAGTTGACTTTAAAAGGTAAACAATTAAAACTCTCAAGTTTACAATAATATATAAGCTACACCACCGATTTCCCATAAATGTCCTATATCATAAATGTAATTTGAGAGAAGTCATCATAAGTTTTTCGCAAATCTATATATTTGCCTGGTATATAGTTGAAATGATTTGGCAACTTCTTCCGGAGGCCCTGAAGCAGCTGGCCCTGAAGGCACCAGTGAACAAAAGTTCCCAGCATTTGTAAATTCTGACTTCACAGTGGCCAGTGGAAAGGACGGTGCTTGTCACTACAGAGACAAGATTGCAGAGCCGGTTGGAGGTGGATTCCAGGTAAAGGGTGCCATAGAAACGCAAGATAAGGTCCAGAGTTCTTGCGTAGACTCTGCAGGTAAGTGCTTGTACTTTGCAGATAGGAGCTGGTGGTTTAGTGAAGCACCTTTGGGCAGGGAGATAGATTTTTTAAAATCTTAACATTTTCAAATAGCTAAAAGAAATGAAAACCTTCAGTTACCTTCTCCCTGTTCCCAGATAACAATCACATTTTGAAGGAGGAGGAATCTATTGATCTGCTCATTACAGGCCACCCCATATCTTCCATTCTGTCTTCACATATCAGCTTAAATACCATCTTCTCCGGAAAAGCTCATGTCTCCTTTAAACTCAACAAAATTATGTTTCTTCATGTTTCCATAATACTCTGTACTTTCTCCACCATAGCATTTGTTACAATGTATTATAATTGCCTATTTAGTGACAATATTTCTATTACATTTTACTTCCTAACGAGAGTGGTAATATGTGTCTTATTCAATGCTTTATTCCCAGAACCTAGTATAGCGCCTGGCATATGTAGTAGGTACTCAATAAATAAATATTTATTGAAATAATGAATAAATAGAAGGACAAGTTTAGCTGGAATACAGGCTCTGGGTATACGGAAATTTTAATTTAAAAGTCCCAAATCTCTCAGCAACTACTTTAAACAGCACTATCTTTAATATCATTTGAATTACTGCTTAATATAAAATTTCTAGTGATACAGATACACATAATATTTCCAATGCGGATATATACTATGGCTTGATATTATACAGGATGCCATTTTCTCATCTGTTTTCTCTACCTTCTTTAGTGGTATCAGTGCCATTTACCTTATTGGCCATCAATGGCATCTTTGGCCTAAGGAAAAATAAATGGAATCTCCAAGAAGCAATAAGATAAATCACATAAGAAAAGTAGCAATGAACTGGTATAATCTAGATATAATAGCCCAGTGAAAATGTGGTTTAGATGGTATTATTAAGCATGAAATTATTTTTCGACATTTTGATCAAAATTATTTTTCTTGATTCCTAAACTGCCTTAGGTCAACCAAAGAAAACAGAATCTCAAGATGTGGGGTAACTTATCATCTTTTAATTCTGAAAAAGCTTACTGTGTGTCCACTTACACTGAGCAAGGATGACATGAGGAAGAACTCACAAAAAGCTAGAGCTCCAAAAATACCCTCCATGCCCCCTGCCCCCTCCTCACTTTTCTGAAAGACAAAATCTTCTTCATGTCTGTTGAGAAGACTTCTCTCTCATTCTTTCACTACAGTCAGAATTCATTACTCCCTCTTCTGTGAACCCCTTTATTTCCTTCCCATATCTTTGTGATTATTCTTGTGTCTTCTGAAAGAAAATGAGTTCCTTACAGGCCTTCATTGGGTGTTTTTCAAGCCACTTAGCGCCTTCACTCCAGTAAGCCAATGCTCCATAGATGTTTATCAAACGCCTTAGTGTCTCTCAGTGAATTGCCCCTGTTGTTGATAAGGTGTATGATGTAGAGGACTGAGGTATTCAGAACATGTGAGAAGAGGAAGCTAGACAAATTTTTAAAAATCAAGAAAAGTTTCAGCAAGTATTAAGACGATTTAGATGGAGATTCAAAATATTTCAAGAATATCATGACTGCCCCAGCCACTGTGGTTCAGCTGGTAGGGCGTCATCCCATAAACTTAAAGTTTACTGGTTCAAGTACAGGCACAGCACATGCCTGGGTTGCAGGTTTGGCCTCGGGCCAGAGCGTGGATGGAAGCAACCAACTGCTGTTTCTCTCTCTCATGTCATTGTTTCTCTCTCTCTCTTTTTCACTCCTTTCTCCTCTCTCTAAAACCAAAAATTTAAATTTTAATTTTAATTTTAAAAAAGAATATCATGACTTAGTTTATGCACTGATGACAGGCCTGTTCAAATCTTAAACATGGACATTTAGAAGTTTGTAATCTTGGGCAGATGACTCAACCTCTCTAAACCTTACTTTATTCATTTGTGAAATGGGGTAATAACAATAGGGGTAATAACAATAACAATAACAATACTTGTGTTAGGAGAGATTGTTAAATCCTCCTCGGAAACACCCCCATCCACTGGTGTATATTTTTTATGTAATTGCCCCTCCTTGACTGTGGGATTTTAACTTTGGTGATTAGTTTATGATATGGGACAAATGTGCAGGGATTTTTTCAGATCTCATTAAGGTTCTAAATCACTGGCTTTGAGTTTATCATAAGGGATTATTCTGGGTGAGCATGACCTAAGCAGATGAGCCTTTTAAAGGAAGTGGAGACTTCTGTAAACAGAGACATTCAAAGGGAGAGACTTTCCTGCTGGGCTTGAAGAAGTCAGCTGCCCTGTTGGGGAAAGCCGAGGGACAGGATCACATGACGAGAACTACAGGGGCCTTTAGGAACTAATGGCAGGCAAGCCCCACCTGACAGCCAGCAAAAAATCCAAGACTTCACTTCTACCACCTCAAAGAGCAGAATTCTGCCAACAATCAGATGATCTTGAAAGAGGACTCAACACCTCAGTGAGACCTTAGCCCTGGCCAACACCTTGACTTCGGCCTAGTGGGGCCTTGAGCTGAGGCCACAGCTTACCTGTGCCTGGAGGCCTGACCCACAGTGATTGTGAGATCGTAAATGTATTGTTTTCCACAGCCACGTTTGTCATAATCTATTATGTAACAGTAGAAAATGAATATACTACCTTATTAGGAAGATTTTTAGGTTATAAGCAACTGATTCTGGCTGAAGTTCGATTTCTTTTTAAAGAAGGCAAAACTTACTGGAACAGAATTTGGTACATCAAGGGATTGAAGGAAAAGATAAATGTTTAGGCCCTGGGATAACAGGCTCCAAGGCTACTCTGAGGAACTCATCCAGGAATGTTGAGGAGTGCACCTTGAAATAATCTACCTATGGCCACCACACCTTATCCCTTGGCCCATGAATCAGATACTCCTGATGAGTCTAATTGCTTCACTTTCTTCACGTATCCACTTCTTGATGTCAGGAAGCTTTGGAATCAAGAGGCCTCCAAGACTACATGGAATGAGGCTGGGAGTTCCTTAAAAAGAAAGTGTGGTGCTATTAATGAGAGAGAAAAGGAGTTTGGGAGCAGTCACAAACAAGAGATCCACCTTGCTACCTCACAGGGTTGTCAGGAAGACATGAAAATACAAGTAACATGAACAGGACAATTCTTAGCACACGGTAACCAAAATGTAAACTTTAACCATCATTGTTAAGCACCACGGGGCCTAAACCTCATCTAGACAGTAAAATAAAGACATCTCCTGAAGATGAAAAGAAAAATCCCGTCTTATGAGGGAAAATTTTTTCTTGCATTCAGAAAAATGATCTAAGTGACTATTGCTACCTAATTATTTATAATTAAAGGTGTATCAGAGAACAGAAAGTTACAGATTCCTAATTGCTATTTGTACTGATTATCGCCATGTATTCAAAACCAAACCAGGTATGAGACAGACTCTTCCAAACTTCAGTGGGTCAGACAGGGAAGCCAACTGTTGGTGGCTAAACCTCTTCCTACAAAACTTCTAATGGTTGGCTCATGGTTCTGGCTGTAAGTATTCAGACAGTGACTAAGCCCATTTATTCATGTTTACATGACAGCATTAAATTAGAAATTAGAAAAAATTAATCCAGATATGCAACGATAGCCACACTTACTGAAGATCATAAATAGAATCCAAAATAGCTAGAGTACCATGTGTTGCGTGACTTAATTGTGTTTTTTGAGGTACAGCTTTCCTTTCATCGGTTGTTGCTTTTGTTGAATGCTGTTGGTCAGTACACTCGTCCTGAGCAAGGCCAGTCTACGAGGTAGTGTCATTTCCAGCCCAGAATATCACTGATGTCTGAATTTAGCTTCCATTATATTCTGTTCTACTCCACAAGTATTTATTGAGCTCCCATTATGTGCAATGAACTGTACTAAGTGGTATGATAGATTTTTTACAAAAATGAATAGATAAGACAGAGCTCAGGACCTTAGGGTATTTTATTATCTCCAAAGAGAGACAAATGTTTACAAGGACCAGACACCATATAGAGCAAAATATAACAAGTGTTAAAATAGATACGAGACAGAAGAAGGCTTTAAATTCCCAGCGTAATCACCTGGAGTTTTTCATGGGAGAAGTGGAATTTAAGCTTCTCTTCTCAATGGGACAGGCAGCACTTTACTCAGCTCCTTATGTATTCCCGTGCCTGGCATCTCCTTACGGACTTAATGTGAGAAACTAAACGTGAGTTAGAACAAGTTAAACTGTGAAAAATATACATAAAATTGATTATTTTAATAATTTGTAAGATTACAGCTCAGTGACATTAACTACATTCGCATTGTTGCAAAACTATTACCACATCCCTCTCCAGACCTTTTTTCAACTTGCAAAACCAAAACTCTTCACCAATTAAACAAAGACTTACCACTTCTCTTTCCCCAGGCCTAGCAATCACTATTTTTCTGTCTCTGTGAATTTGACTATTCTACATATGTTGTATAAGTGGAATCTTGCTCTATTTGTCCTTTTGTGATTGGTTTATTTCACCTAGCTTAATGTCTTCATGGTCTATCCATGTTACAGTATGCATCAGGATCTCCTTCCTGTTCTATAGATAAATTTCTATATATTAAACTTATGTATAAATGTATATACATATATATGTGTGTATATACATACATATATAATAGAGCTAAATTTTGAAATTGTACACGGGATAAAGAAAAAATGAAAACTTGCATATTACCTCTTCAAGATATATTTCTATGTGCTTTTGTGGGATTTTCCCATATAGTCATTAAAGCCACTGCTTTACTATGGCACCGCCACTTTAAAACCAAATTACTCAATATGGTTTTTGACTAATCTCACCATAGTTTGTGTAGCTAATTACACAAGATATTTGTGTAATATGTATATAGTGTATCCATTCATCTGTTGCTTTTTTCCATCTCTTGGCTATTGTGACTATGCAGCTATAAATATGGGCATATGAATATCTGTGATAGTGAGATGGAAATTTTGATGGGTCCAGTGGGGGCAGAAAGAGGGCATCTCAAGCTCAGGAAACAAAATTAACAAAAACGAAGATGGATGGCAATGACCTGGGCTTGCGTGACATGGCTTCCAATGGAGCTGTGGGGCGCAGGGCTGACGATGCAAAGGTCAATCGGTGCCAGGGCTTGGAAGGCACTAAGTTGCATACCAAGGAAATAAGTAAACTTTTTCTGAAGTTATAAGAAGCCATTTAGGGGAGCAATATTACCAACTCTATACTTGAGGAAGATTATACTAGCAAGGGTGTAGTTATAAATACAAGGTAATTATCCTGGCAGGAGAAAAAGTAGGGCAGTGGCAGAGGAAGAAGTAAAAGGGAGGAGGGAACAGAGGAGAAATATTACACAGGAACAATCAATAGGGCCTGGCAACCAGCTGGATGCGGGCGGCAGGAAGAGGAAGTTGTAGTTAAATCAGTGACTGTGAGCAGGGGCGACATTATCCAGTGCGATGAAGAATGTAGAAGGCTGAAGAAGCAGGCAAAAACAATAGTTACCATTAATTAAGCTCTTCTGTGTTAGATATCTTAGAGGCATGTTCTCATTTAATCTTGATAATGGCCCAGAGAAGCAGGAGTTACAGGACACAGGAAGAAATTCAGTTGAAGTAGATTAAGTTATTAATATCTATTTAAGTGGTAGAAATGGAATTCCTAGCCAGGTCTAACCCCAAAGTGCAAGCTTTGAAAAAAAAAAACTTTTTCAATCACAACACTATTTCTTAATCTTTAAACATGTTACAATGTCCACATGAATTCCTTATGTAAGTCCAACAACTTGGAAATGTAAGTCGGAAGCTCTGTAGAATACTCATGAACAAAAATTGTCCAGGATTCTTTGCGCAAAGATAAGTTCAAATGATGGGGAGGGAGTCCGTGAGTCCACTCAGGAGATAATCTAAAGACAGAAGAAAAGGCCAGAACTCAGTTCCAGAAGCCCCTAAATTCGTCAGGTGGGAGGATGAGAGGACTTGATCTGAGGGACGAGAGAATAACCACAACAGTGAGTTGGCCAGAAAGATGCACGAGAAGAGAGTTTTAAGAAAGGGATTCGTTAGCACTGCCAAATGCTTCTGGAATCTTAAATCAGAAGTGGACTGTGGCCACCACATTTGACATGTAGGTTATCACTCGAGACTGCACGGACAGGAAAGCACACTCAGCAATGTCCATGGATTGAGGAATAAATAGGATGTAGGGAAATTGAAACGGCAAATGTAGACTACGTGTTCAGGAAGTTGAGCACCAATGGAGAAGAGAAATTACGGCACAGTATTTGAAAGGGTGTAGAATTGACAAAAACTATTTTAGGGCTGGGAAGATATGAACATGTGTTTTGGCTATTGAAGAGCCAGTGGAGAATAATGGAATTAGTGACCAAAAACTCAGTATCTTCTCAGTCCAAAACATTTTCAAACTTCCCTGAAACTCAATGGATTCTTGATTGGATTTGGCTACTTACCAAATCCCTTTTGCCCTTTTATAGACCTTTAAGCTAGATTGCTCTTGACTAATTTCACCAATAAGACGCTGATTTTTTTTACCTGTTCATTCTTCACTGTCTACTGATTCTAAGAGCTTGCATACAGAAACTCTCAACATAGTAATACAGGGAAAGAACTACTTTCTTGAAGCCTTTCATAAAAAAAAGATTGGGAAATTGCTGAGAAATAATAAAATGTTCCAGCACCAAATTAAAAAATTTTAGTCTTTAAAGACTTCAAACTCATTGAGAAACCTCAGTCTAAAAACCTTCTATTGATTCTAGTTTCTGAAATAGAACCAAGTGCGAGGCACAGCCAGTATAATTTAAAGTAACAGATTGTCTTTTCAAACACTGACATTCCACTCGACATTCTACATGAACAAAGTAGTGTTCCCAATTTTTTTTCATGTACAGTTACACTTACTGTATTTATGTGATGAATTCTATTCCAGATATAGGTATTGATGATTATAATCATGCCTCAGTTACCTGTCTTATGGTAGATAATATAGGTATCATAGGAATGGCATAACAAATATTTAGTTAAAAAACTGAAAAGGGCTTAGAAGATGTAAAAGTGTAATATAAATGCTAAATAAAGATAATATATTCTGAACAGTAGGCTCCCTTGAAATAGGGTCTACGAATTCATTAGCACTCTCTGTTTACGTGCTTTTTGGAACTTTTAGGAGGATGTTGTCCATGAGTACGCTTGTGGGACGAACCCATGACCTAGAAACCAGTTGGGAAATGGGCAAGTAGAAGAGCAGATGTAATAATTCACATAGTACTATTTCCATAAGTCATTCAATAAATATTTATTGCATACTTAACTGTGTACACATACGATTCTGGGTGCTAGGAATATTGCAGGGAACAAAACAGGCAAAGACCATGACTCACAAAGTAACATTTATTGATTACTAACCATGTGCCAAGATTTAGTCTTGCATTAATCCACTGAGCCCTCAAACAACCCTATGAGCCAGGCACTGTTAATATCCCCTTTGCAGATACAGAAACTGAGGTAAGAGAGATTCAGCAATTTTCCCAGTATCACACATTAGCAGCTAGCGGCGTTGGGATTAGATCTTTACTGTCTGGCCTGCATGCTCCAGATACCTAGTAAGAATACCTATAGTAAGATACCTAGTAAGAATAAAGTGGTTGGGTACTGGGGTAACTAAATTGACTGACTTCGTCCCATTTAATTTTGTAAGGCTACAAAGAACAAGTCATATGTGCTACTGTTGCTTGGGGTCTTTTATCTACTTAATTCAAAAAATAACTCAATTTTCCATACAGGATGGAGAGTTTGAAGGATACTAGTGAAGGCAGAAGTTCTAGTTATGCAGGTAAGCTTCATGGTGACCATAGAACGACCTGTCCTTTCCAAGACTAGGCATTTGGGAATAGAGTCAGGCAGAGCCCAGTGCAGCCCTGGCAATGTTATCTTTAGCTGGAGGGCTAACCCCTGCTCCATCTACCTTATGATTTCTACTTATGTTGTTTCCAATGCTGAATAGCTAATGAATCATTTGGTTTTTTAATGACTATCAACTAACTTTATTTCCAGTATTTCCAGTTCATAAGGCCAAGCATGAGAATATGACTGGTCCATTTCATCATTTTTATTCATACAGAGAAGTGCTTCCTGCTAACTGACTCACAGGCCACCCCTTGCTCTTCGGTTCAGTCCTTGGATTAAATGCCCACTCCTGGACCAGCCCTCTGTGATCAGGAGGCCAGGTTAAATGGAAAGAACATTCTACATCCAGGCTCTAAGGGTATCTGGGGCTGTTATCACAGACATGTTTTAAGTCTGGCTTCTCCTCTCTATTATTAATTATTTAGGATGAGGCTTCTGGATTTAGGCTTCAAATGAGTGTGTTAAGGAGAACTAAAAAATTGTCTTCCTTTTAATTTAGGAGTTGATTTACAGTCTCATATTGTTCTACACTTTTGAATATGTTTGTCATAATTCTATATTTATTTTTGCATCTAAAAGAAATGATAAGAAATATTCACATCAAACCATAACCTCATTTTTTATTTTTAAATATATTTTGATTATGCTATTACATTTGTCTCATTTATTCTCCCCTTTGTTCCCCTCCACCCTGTACCTGCCTCCCATCATTCCCCCACCTCAGTTCATCTCCATGGGTCATACATAATTTCTTTGGCTTCTCCATTTCCCACACTATTCTTAATACCTATGCCCACTCCCCCCCACCCCCCCGCCAACCCAGGTCTATTTTGTACCTACCACTCAGGCTTCTTATTCCCTGTATCTTTTTCCCCATTCTCCTCCCTTCCCCTCCCCACTGATAGCCCTCCCTGTGATCTCTGTTCTGTAAATCTGTTCCTGTTCTGGTCATTTGCTTAGTTTGTTTTTTTAGCCTGAGTTGTTGATAGTTGTGAGTTTGTTGTCATTTTACTGTTCATATTTTTATCTTCTTCTTTTTCTTAGAGAAGTCCCTTTAACATTTCATATAATAAGGGCTTGGTGATGATGAACTCCTTTAACTTGACATTATCTGAGAAGCACTTTATCTGCCCTTTCATTCTAAATGAAAGCTTTGCTGGACAGAGCAATCTTGGATGTAGGTCCTTACCTTTCATGACCTTGAATACTTCTTTCTAGCCCCTTCTTGCCTGTAAGGTTTCTTCTGAGAAATCAGCTGATAGTCTCATGGGAGCTCCTTTGTAGACAATTGTTTCCTTTTCTTTTGCTGCTTTTAGGATTCTCTCCGTATGTTTAATCTTGGGTAATATAATGATGATGTGCCTTGGTGTGTTCCTCCTTGGGTTCAACTTCTTTGGGACTCTCTGAGGTTCCTGGATTTCCTGGAAGTCTATTCCCTTTGCCACATTAGGGAAGTTCTCCTTCATTATCTTTTCAAATAAGTTTTCCATTTCTTGCTCTTCCCCTTCCCCTTCTGGCACCCTTATCATTCAGATGTTGGAACATTTAAAGTTGTCCCAGATATTATTTTGGGATATTTTCCTCATTATTTTGAATTCTTGTTTCTTCATTCTGTCCTGATTGAATGTTTCTTTCTTCCTTCTAGTCTAAACCATTGATCTGAGTCCTGGTTTTTGTCCCTTTGCTATTGGTTCCCTATATCTTTTTCTTTATTTCACTTTTCACAGTCTTTACTTTTTCCTCTATTTTGTGACCATACTCAACCATTTCTGTGAGTATCCCGATTACCAGTGTTTTGAACTCTGCTTCTGATAGGTTAGCTATCTCTTCATTACTTGGTTGTATTTTTTCTGGAGCTTTTATTTGTTCTTTCATTTAAGCCATATTTTTTGTCTCAGCGAACTTGTTAGGTAGTAAGGGGCAGAGCCTTAGGTGTTCATCAGGGCAGGGCAACACAGCCCTGGGTTGTGACGCTATATAGGGGGGAGGGGTTCTAGAGGGAACAATGCCACTTGTTCAGCTCTCTGCTGGCTTGCAGTCACTTCCCCCACTACCCACAAGCAAATTGGGCTTTTCTGGTGATGATTGCTGGGTGAGTGGTTTTGTGTATGTTCTAGGACCCTGTGGGTCTCTTGAACGAAATCTCCTGTAAGGCTGGGAGCTTCTCCTGATGCCTCAACCCCCACAGGCTTTTTCAGTCAGAGGCTTTGAGGCTTTATTTCCCTGCGCTGGAGACCTGGGTTGCGTGGTCTGTCTTGCTCTTCAGTTGTTCCTCCTGGTTTTTCAGCGTGCAGATGTGGGGCACCCAGTCCTCCAGCCGAGGCCTTACCCCATGTCCTCTCCAACCCGGCTGCCCATGTCTGCCCCTCCTAGTGGTCTGGGTGAATGCTTCTTCTTTAACTCCTTGGTTGTTGGACAAGGAAGCACAGTATGTTCACCTACACCTCCATCTTGGCTGGCCATAAGTTCTTTATATATTAATTTCCTTAAGATGTTGAGAATATGATTTACATTATAATCCTTTCCTTATCTGATAAATAATATGCCCTTTTCCTTTCACCTTCGGTATTTCAATTACACTCACTATTGCAAGCTCCATTCTAAGATGACATGCAAATGTATCACAGAAATATAACCAAGATTCAAATTAGACTATCTATACAAACATTTTGGTGCTATCCAGAACAGTAACAAGAAAATCAAACTTAGCTCTTATAAATACCAATAATGTGCATCTAACCAAACCAATGTTAATGTCGCTTTTGTATTTGGAAAAACATGATACACAATTATGTAGGCTAAAAAAATAAAAAACTTGACTCAACAGGGTGATTTCAAGTAGTGTTCATCTAGAAAAGTTCTATGGAAAAGATTTCATTTTTACCTTAAGGCTTGTGACCACTAGCACACATTACAACATGGGGAACTGGGTTAGGAAAACGACTTGTATCTATGGAACAGATCAAAACTAACAGCCACTAGGGACAGAAACCCATGACCCTCATCTCATTGGTACCAGTTTAAACCAACTGAATGAGCCATAAACTGATAATATTTTGACACCTAGCAAATGGATGGATTTTTTACTCTTTACTTGAAATTTCATTCTTGATTCTATATTATTAGTATTTGTACTAAACTGTGACAGAGTTCCTGTTATGTGGGAAGGATGGGAAGACACATGGCTTTTAAACAGACCTCAGAAATCAGTTACTCTAAATCCCTAGTCTAACTCATGAGAGGGTTGAAGCCCTCTAACGTGAGGTGACCTTCCTGGTGTTCCCAGTGGGTGGTGGCAGAACTGGATCAGCAAGTGGAGTCCAAAATTTGGACTCCAGTCCTGGGTACTTTCACTTTGTGAGGGGCTGGCTCATGGAAGAGTTCATCCTTGAATTGTTCTAGGAGCGGAGGAGTGTGCCCTAGTGTTAGGAAAAGGGAAGTTTTGGTTCCTTAATGGACCTTTGCAGAGTGGGTGTTACAGGTTGGAGTATAGTAAGAGAGGCTTTGAATGATTTCCATCTGGGATGTGATGAGGTGCCTCAGAAATCTCTGAATGCTGAGTGCCGCGATTTGCTTAAAACATTTCCATATACATTGATTTTAGTTTCAGAATACTTAGGAATAATGTAACCTGAAGTCATTTTGAGGGGAATAGTTTGGGTGTAAATAAAGAAAAGTAAGGAAGTGAACTAATACCTTCCTTTGTCAGTGTGATAAGTCGGTGTGATGAGATAGAGCAGGGTGGGATGGGAAGAGGGGAGAGTGGTGAGATTAAATGGAGCCAGAAAGCAGGAATATATCCCGAATTATTAACCAGTGACTGACGGGTAGAAGGGTGAAGGAAGAGCAAAAAACGTTTATAGTAGTATGTTATCATTTAGGGAACAGATGGAGAAAGGTCCTATATACTATACCAGTTTGTATGGAGAGTACCACAGTGTTACCTGAATTCTAATGCTTCATTCTGCCTCTGTCTCAGGTGGTGGCACCAAAGAATTCTTTGTAGAAAAAATTAGTAGCAGCCTTTAGAGTCATTGTTCTTACACATGAATACCTTCAAAATATTCACCATTCTAAACCACATCTTGGGAACAACTGAGATGACATTTTGAGGTTTTACTGATGATCTCTTGAGGAGAAAGACAATGTGTTTCAGAGAGCCTCAATTCATCCTCATTTCTGTAGGTGAACTTCAACAAGTGCACAGATCCCAGGCCAGCCTTGTTCTCCAAATCCTTGGACTTTTACTCAGTTTTATTATTATTATTATTATTAATTGGATCACCATCTCAGAAAAAAGGATGGAACCACATACCATGGACACTTGTCCTTCACATCAGCTTCGCTATGATTTTTTCTAGAAAGCCTTTCTTATTGCCATAGCTGCTCCTCAATCGTACTTGCTCTGCATGACCCCTGCTGCACATTTCCATACTGTACTGCAGTGCCCGGTTTACTAGGCAGTCTCCCTTCCTAGACTAAATTCCTTCTGGCCTCCTTTTAATCTTCTGTTATTCCCCAGCCTCTTGCAGAGTACTTACCATAAGGTAGGCCGCTAATACAAGTTTATAGACTGTTGAACCAGCTCCTCTGAAAAAATACATGTGAAACAGAAATGTCATCCAAAAATTATCTACAGAGAATGAATCTAAAATGGATTTTTAGAAAGAGGAATTTAAAATTAATTTTTGTTTATTTCCGGGTAAGGTCTTAGTTTTTTGCACGTGGCTCATGGGCTTTCTTTCCTTCTCCCGTAGTCTTCTGCCTTTGGCTATTTCAGTTCATTATTCAAGGGCCAGGAAGAAAAGAGAAGCTGAATTTTAGATTAGTTAATTATGCTGTTTGAGAGCAGCTCTGAGAAAGAGGGGCTGCGGTGGGTGACATCTGTAGTTAACTGGCTGGATGAGATTATCTGTAGCTCTCATTCACCCAGCCTTCCCCACTTCACACCCCTAAACCAATGGTTTCCCAACATGTGAAGCATATTTTATAAGTTTATTTCAGCTTCATAGGGTTTGTTCCTTTGTTCTGGAGTGTACGTCAGGCCATATGTCTTGATTTTTGATTTGGAGAATTCAGTCACTACACCAACAGAAGAAATAGTCGGGTGGTCTGCTTCTCTAGGGTAATTTCATGGTCCTAAGGAAAGAATTTAACAGTTTATTTTCTGAAACTGGTTCAAGGAACATTCCTTAAGTAAAAAAATTCAGTCAAGATTCATATTACTTACATTTTGGAGAAGGATTTTTAATACAGAATTTCCATCTGTGATATATTTAAATCCTAGGCCTCAGGCAGCAATTTCAGAAAAGGGCCTCCTTTACCCTTTATTAGATGCAAAATAAATAGTCCACTTTGACAGGGTGGGGCCTTTGTCTTACTTTCCTACTCCTGAAAAATGTAAGAGCTGGTTCTGCCATCCCTGAAACTCCACTGGCTACTTCAATTCCTGCACAGCAAACCGTTACTGACATCAAAATGATTATCACAACTTCAAGTTAACTGAATTATTCTGCAACTACTTGTTTTTACTTAAAAGAGAGGAGAATGGTGAGCTGCCCCCAAAGAGGCCTGCAGTGAGTAAGTGAAAAGCTATCAATATCAAAATACAACACTCTTTCTTGATCTAGTTTTGACGCCTTAAACAAAGACAGGTTTTGCTATTTGGGACCACTCAGCCATCTTGCCTGAATACACTAAGAGATAGTCCTCTACCTGCTGATTGCCGAGGTACTTTAGTACTGATTTCTAAGTTGATGTACAAATCCCAACGTATTTTACAACAGAGGCCTAACATGCTTAAACTGCCTATCCATAGAGATCAACACTTAGGAAACGGAAAGAACGCGCATTTTACACGCACACTTTATTGTGTATTCTTCCAGTCCTAAAGAAGGGGAGGTTCTGTGTAAAAGCTTAAAACTTTATTTCATATTTTTTCATGACCTGTAGCATGCATTTAGCCTTTAGCGAGTGTTTATATGGAACTAAGGCCCACTCTTGCATGGCTGAATGCATACATTTAACAGTACGTGGTGGATTGGCTGCTCTGAGGATTGCCTTTAAAAAAAAGTAAAGTGAAAAATAGACAAAGAAATCTATAACCTTAGCTGTCTATCATATTTGTTTTTGACTGTTCTTGAACCAGCTCTAAGCCGGTGACAAGAATTTTGAAAAGATGCACCTGAAACAGTATCTCCGGGCAGGCTGCATTTGCCAACCAGCTTTATTCCTGCTTTCCAGCGGCGAAGGCGCAGCAGCAGCACAGGGAGCCAGCGCGAGCCTCCCCGGCAGGCAGCCGCGGCGGCGGCACCGGCACCAGCGCAGTTTCCCCTCTCCCCAGCCCTGACTCTACGCGCACATGCGCACTGCGCCCGCAGCCCTGGACCATTTGTCAGGACTACTCGTGAGACGGAGAAAAAAAAGAGAAATTTTGGGGGTAAGAAGCGGTTGATCGGATCTAATCTCTAATTAATCTGAAGATGTGTCCTTGCAAAAGACATTCATTTATTTTCCTGGGTGAGGATGAAAGTTAAGAGACCTACAGAGAGAAGGAAGCGCACCCTCGTCTTGTGAAACAGATCAGGGGAGGGGAAAGGACAGAAGGGGTTTCTCCCCCACTTCTCTGCGCCTCTGGGAAAGAGGAGAAAACTTAATCCTGGGGGAAAAAAGTGGGCAAGTGACTCGGAAACGGCTGGAAGGGGAGTCTCTGGGCATCTCACTCTGAAGTAGTGAGTGCGAGTGTGAAAGAGGAACAAAAGAGAGAGAAAAGAGAAAGGAAAAAATGGGGGGAGGAGAGACTTGTATTTTTTTCTTTGCGCGCACACGGGGAAGGGTGTGTGGGGCCGTGCGGAAGGGAGCCGGGGCGAGGCGGCCGCGTCGGGCTCGCCGGCGCGCAGGCGGCGGGATGCGTGTGGGCCCCCTCCTCCTCGCCCCCCGAGCTTGTCACTTTGGTCGCTTTCATGACACCGGGCACGGGGTGGGGGAGCGCGGTGGCGCCGGGCTCCGCCGGGGTGCGTGCCCGAGTGGGCGCCGCGGAGCCGCAGCTCTGGCGGCGAGCGCGGCCGCCGAGGCGGGGGGCGCCGGCGGGGGTGGCCGGGGCCGCGGATCGGTGCGGCGGGAGGCGCGAGCCCCGCGCGCCGCCCCTGCGGCCCCCTCCGCCCGTGTGGCCTTTGTGCCGGGCGCGCACCGGCGAGCGAACCAGCGAGCGAGCGCGAGAAGTACAAGTACGGGAGACCGAGGCAGTGGGAAAAGAGGCCGGGCCACTTTCTCCCCGCTCGGGCTGCGGAGAATGAACTGGTTGAATGTGCAGGCGCGTCTCCCCGGCGTGTGCTGTGTGTGTGCGCGGCGGAAGGGCCTCCCCGACTCCCACCGCGCACACGCACACTCACACGCACGCACACACTCACGGACCCGCGGTAGGGCTCGGCGGCCGAGAGTTTTCATTTTCTTCCTCGCCACCTCCCCCTTCCCGACCGACTGTGTGAGAATTTCATATAGATCAGCTCCAATTTCCGCCATTTTGGGAAAGTTGCACAAAAATAAACCCTCCGGTTTATTTCTGCCCGAGGCAGGAAAGTGCTTCGGGAAGCTAGGCAGAGCGGGCCGGCCGCGGCTGTCCGCGCGGGGGAGGGCGCGGGCCGAGGGCCCGGCCGGGAGCCCGCGCCGTCGCGGCGTTCGCCCCGCGCTGCTGCAGCGCCGGCCCGGTGCGGGCGCGGGCGTGTGTCGGGAGGCAGCGGCGGCGGCAGCGGCAGCGGTAGCGGCAGCGGCGGGCGGTGGCGGCGGGCGGTGTGGGGGCAGGCGCGGGGCTGCTTTTCCTGCAACTTGTTTACGTCGTCCTTATATTGGGGAGGCAAAAAGGGGTCCGAGGCGGGCCACCGCCCGCCTTGCGCCTCGTGCGTGTGCCTTTCCGGAATAATGGGTTTTGCACACTCGCGTCCTGGGCCCGGCGGGCCGTGCTCGCGCCGCCGCGGCCGGGCGGGGGGGAAGTAGAGGCCGGCGGGGGTGGGGATCGGGAAGCGCAGGAGCCGAGGCATCCGCCGCGCGCTCGGTGAGCTGGTGTGTGTGTGGGGGGGGGGGGAGATGGAGGAAAACTTGTGAGTCCTGGAGGAGGGGGCTGGGGGACAGGGGACGGTGCCATGGGCATGGGGAGGGCACAACTTTTGTGTGGTGGCAAAACTTTAATTGCCACAAAGATAAAAGGCCCTATAATCCTCCCCCCACCATTTCTGGTTAAAGCACGGCCCATAGCGCGACCGTGAGAGAAAGTTTAAAAGCGGGCGGTTTCCTCCCCGCGTAGCCCGAGGACTGGTGGGGGTATCTTTTCGTCCGTCTGCGCTTGGAGAAAGGTGGGGGTAACAAGCCGCCCTCTGGGGTCGCGAACACCGTGGCGCTTACCCCACCCTTCCACGGGGAGACGAAGGTAAACGTCGCTTCGGTTTCCCTCCCTCCCCACCGCTTCCTTTTCCTCCCCCTCCCCGCCGATTTTTTGAGGGGACCCAAAAAACGGAGTCTCTTTCCTTATGCAACTTCCTCGGACGCTGTGAGTCTGCCCTTCCCCCTCCCTGCATCCCTCGGCCGGTTCCTTAACCACCTCGGGTCTACCGCCAGAAAAATGCATTAGAGATCATTCAAAGCGCCCAGAAACAAAAACAGATTTTTAATTGTTCCAAGTTTAAGTTAAGGAAAACAGATGAGAAATAAGAATGGGGGCGGCGCGATTGGGGCGAGTGCATCGAATTTTAATTTTGGTTTTCCTATAACGTTGTTTGTAATATGTTTAGTAGTTTGGGGAGCCCGAGAGTCTCTCTACTGGTTAGCTCGGTCGCGTGGATTTTTGCGCAAGTTTTTAGAAAAACACTGACTCGAGTAGAGCATTTCTCCGGAAAGTTTCAAGTGCAGCAAAATAGCGAACGTGCAAAACTGGCCAAGGGGAGACCTCTAGTGGTTAAACGCATCTTTAAGTTCGGAAGGCCGAAAGCAAAGTTTGGCCTTTACTTGTAGCTACGTAGTCGGTTCAGACGTGGAAGTAATTAGAGGACCTGAGTGAGCGGCCAGATGTTGAGTGAAAGGATGCTGATCAGAAATGGAAAGTGTAGTGTGTCCGAGAGCAAATGAGTTCTGAGGACGCGGACCCCGTAACTTCATCTTTCATTACTTACATGAGAAAGGCACTGTGCTTTTATTCTGGGACTTGAGCTTCGTCACTCCCTGGATTAGAAAGAATTGTTTTCGTATTTATTGTCGTCTACACATTTATCAACCTGTAATCAGGAGACAGCGGAAATTTTCACTTTGAATGTTAATAAAAATGCTGCTATGTGTTTAAAAGTTTGAACCAATGAAAAAGACTTGGTCTGAGTGGGCCTTTTATATGAGTTGACCGTGTTACTCTCTCGTAAATAAAATTTAGCACTGTTGTTTAGTCATGAAATAAATAGTCCCTTTTCGTTTTAAGCGTATAATTTTGTGTTACTGGGTAAAACATTTGTGTATACTTAGTATAATGTTATTTAAACAAATCTATGTACAAAAACTGCTTAAATAATACCTATTGTGTTATTGTATGTTCTGTAAAACAACTCTAATTTTAATGATAAAAGCAATGCGAGAAATTAAAATTGAATCAGATGATCCCTCTACCTGCTTTTCACGGAACTCGAGAAACTTTAATGGGGGAACTTTGGAAAGGGAAATGATAGAAATGGTAAAACCCATTTCACTTCATCCAGGACTAATTTAATATACTGAGTGATATTGTGTGAAATTATGCAGTAAGTCAGTGACTCAGATGCTAAACTTTATCATTGTGAGTGGTGGACTTGAAGGGTTGTTTTTAACGATAGTGCTTTGATTTTTTTATCTTTCTTTTCTTTAAATCTGTGCTAGACTTTCCAGAGAAGTCTTGGGAGTGAGCAGCAGTCATAAAGACCATCAGATAATCATCTCATCACCACTAGGTAAGATTTGCTTTTTGGAAGAAGTTGCTTGATGTATTTACAAATATTAAGGGCTGCATTTGAGGATCAGGAAGGAGGAGTGCATGGGGACCGGGTTGGCGGGAAAACACCATTTTATGTGGTCTGCACTGAGTGCATGGAAGTCTTGGCACTGGTTGAACCTGGAGTAAAACATCGGGAAAAGTTATGAGACTGTCCTAAGAAATCTTTGGACTGAATCTCCTACCATATTCTTGTTTTTTTTCTTTTTCATTGAATTTATTGGGGTGACATTGGTTTATAAAATTATACAGGTTTCAGGGTACCAATCTGTAATACATCATCTGTATATTGTATTGCATGTTCACCATCTCAAGTAAATTCTCCTTTGTCACCACTTACTCCCCCATACGCTGTTCTGCCTCCCCAAACCCCACCTTCCTTCTGGTAATCACCATACTGTTGTCTGTGTCTCCCAGTTTTTTCCTTTTCCTTTTTCTTAATCTCTTTGCCGGTTCTTACCAGCCCTGCAACCGCCCCCCACAGCCATCAGTCTGTTCTCTATCCATGAGTTCTTAGCAGATTCATAATGAGAATTTCAATTGCACCTGTTTTCTACTGAAAAAGAAATGAAAAAACTAGAACAAAGTAATTATAAATGAATATAACTGTTGTGTAAATACACAATGATATCAGTGCTTCTGGAACTTGGTAAAAATTTGTAGGTGAATTTTACAGCCAGCCCTTTGGGGATGTTTAACTTCAGTGGTTTAACTCCAGTGTGGGTGACTTGTGCCAGATACCACGTGGTAGGATTGTAGTGCGTTTTTTTTGTATTCTCGTAGGGTCGTCAACTTTCTTGAACTGTAGCTCCACAGGGAAAACAGTTGTTGACCATTAAGATCCCTTTGGCAATTTCGGAGGGTGCTGGTTGGTCCTCAGTGATCCCGGATCTGTCTTCAGGACAAAGGTTGTTCTCAGGCGCGTGGGCCAGCCCTCACTGGGTGCTGCATTGAAATACATTTGGGCTACTCTGGTGCTTTCTGCTATTTGTATCTTTTTCTTGTCCTCCTTTAATCCTTTCCTTCTGACTCTCTGTTTCTCTTTTCCTTCTCTTGAGTATTAAGAGTTGCTGATGTTGTTTGACAAAAACAAAAAAAAAAAACACAAAATAAATTAGCTTTACCTTTTATGAGGAAAACTATTAATCCTCATGCGTTATAATACAACTTTTATATTATAGCCAAGATAGGTGTGGTCCAGATGTCAAAGCTGAATAACCACTGGTATAAAAATGATTGTTAACAGGAGTCCATTGTTATTTTCTGCCTGTGAGTCGTCCTGAATAATGTTATCAGCAAAATAAGTAGAGGTGGTCCATGTGCGTCCTGCAGCAGAGACAGTGGAGTGGGATGAACTGCAAGAACATCATGGAGACAGAAGTAGAGTTCAGGCAGAGTGATATGTTTCCCAGGCTGGGGAGTTTTGTGTTTAGACGTGCTGAGTGGAAGTCAGTGATTTTTCCCCCTTCATTGGAGGAGTCATTGAGGCAAGAGTGCTAGAATAGGAATCAGAAGATAATTTAGTCACAGAAAACCTTGTTTAAGTTCCTTCACCTCTTTCAGCCTACATTTCCCCATGTGGACACTGGGAGCAATAAAGCTTGCCTTGCTGTCTTTGTTGAAAGGATCAAAGAAAATAAAATTTGGAGAACTGTGAAGAATCACCATATTTTGCTGTGTATAACATGCACTTTTTTGGCCAAAATTTTTGAGGGAAAAATAAGGGTGCCCGTTATACATGGGTAGTACTAATTCTGTCTATAAATATGTTTCTAATTCTTTTATTTATGCTTACGCATTAAAAGTGTAACTCTAGAAAGCAATAACAATATCCGTATACAAAATAATACTCTGGCATACTAGGCTTTATATATAAATAAAAAATTGAATTAAAAGTTAAAAGATTTTTCCCACTGAAAGTTTGGGTCAAAAACATGGCTGTGCAATATACACAGGAGCACATTATACACTGTAAAATACGGTACGTCAAATGTTTGGTAGTCGTTTTACTATTTTACTTGAGCTGTGCTTTGTGAAGGGCAAAGGTAGGTTGTTTAGGACAGAACAGAGTGATTTAATTCCCGTATAAAATTATTAGATTGGTTTCTGGTGTATATATTATGTGGACTGTCACAATACTTTCAGAGGATAGTATTTTTTAGGAAAAAAGTAGTTTATATTTTATAGTATTATTGGCTTTTTGAGAAAAGGGACTGTGTTTCAACATGGTGCTGAAGACAAACTGAAATTTATTTATCCCAAACTAGTCATTTAATAGGTAGGATTAAAGGAAATAAATACTTGAGATTTAAAATGATGCCTAACTGTGGAAATGGCAGGCTGGTAAAAGTAGAAGAGCTGGTGTGAGGGGAATTCGTGTCCGGTAATTAATATTTTAGTTGCTTAAGTCTGCTGGGAAATGAGGATGAGAAAATAGGTAACTAGGATAGTAAGAATTTAGACCACAGGGGGCAGGCAATGGATCTTGCAAATGATTGTGGATTTAGGGAAGGATCCATGGAGGGCTCCCCTATACCTATGGTTTCTGGACCCCTTTGCTACTTTTTTCTAATTATTACCAACTCTCTTCTAGACAGAAAAAAAATGTCACAAGTGCTATCATTATTTTTCATTTGATACTGAACTTGACAAACCCTGACATGTTTTAGTCCATCTCTTTTCCTATACATTATCTAGTCAGTGTTCTAAGAATCAAAAAAAAAAACCCCAAAACTGAATAGTGAAAAAAAAATATATGTTCTGTTTAATTAGTCCCTGAGTAATTGGGGGTTATTTGTTGAATAATCTCCACTGGCTTGTTTGCTAGTTTATTTCTAAGAAATATACTTGTGTATTTCAACCAAGACTATTTATGGTAGATATTGTCAGGATGGGAAATTTATAAGAGAAGTTACATTATGTGGTGTGGGTCAAGGGTACCCTTGGGGTCCCAAGGAAGGAAAACTTAAGTGATTCCCCTTGGCAATGTTTCTACTAGTTAACCAGTTTTTATTGAGTTCTTACAGTGCCAAACACTCAAAGACTAGGTGTTTGCCCTTGAGGAATTCCCTAGACCCTCACCCGAGGAGTAGTCACAGCTCTGAGCTCTGCTAATGTGAGTGTAACAGCTGCACTTTGTGCCAGTAGAAAAGAAGGAGGGCTGTAGCACTCCTGGGAGCCAGCGAAACGCGAATTCCTGAGTTAACTAAATGCAGGGCCATGGCATATAACTGTATACACATGGCACAATATGCTACCTTTCTGTTTTAATGCCTAGTCTTCCAAAATGAGTGAGAATCTCTTCACCAGGGAGTGCCTGAATTGCAAATCTAGTAAGGGTGATGGGTTTGGACTGATTCTTTTCTGCTTGACTGTGTCCACAAAGGTGACTCTGGAGAAGATCTATAACTTTCCTTCCTTACTACTCTGGAAGGACTCATTACTCACAAGGATTTGAGAGGGGGTGCCTTTAAAGTAGACTCTTTATCTGGGAGACACTGTATTTAAATAAAACTATTTATGTATTCATTTGTGTGTTTATTTACATATGCCATCTTGAAGTTCAGGGCCTTCCGAAGATGTATTTTGTAAAGACTTCAGTATCCAATGGGAATATTCATGTTACCTCTCTACTCGTTACTAAGTTAAATAATTGCATTGAGATTAGATTACGAACTAGTTTGTATTTGTTGCAACATCAGCTATGCAGGAAGTAGATGGAAGCAAAACACCAGGAAAGGGTACCTTGAAATGTAACGGAGTTTGACTTATGAAGTCAGGTTGGGAAAGACCTTTAGGAATCCCCTATTTAGGAGTCAGAGTGGTTTGGTGGAAGAATGAGGGCTTTTGCAAAGAGCTTGAGTAAAGTTAGGTGATCTGATGAGCCTCTAAGAAGTGGACTTAGAATTAGTGACTTGGGTAGTGACAGGAAGAATTACATGTGTATTATATGCAGTAGTTAAGATGCCTTCTGTATTATTCTTTCTGTAGTTAGTGTTTTGTATTGGTCAGAAATGTTTATTGCACATCTATTTTGTGTAAGTCTCTGTTGGGGAGTGCTTCACGTAATCAACACTTAGGAGAAGTTGAATGAATGTGCCTTGCCTCAATGCAGTAATAATCTGGTAGAGGAGGTAACCTAAACACATCTATTGGTAATTAACAAAACAAAACCGTGGCGCAGTGCTAGTGAGCGATAGAGATAAGTGCAGTAAGTACTATAGTGGTACACCGAATGTGGTGTTAAATGCATTTCTAGAGTAGGACCTGGGAGGTGGGGTGTCCTCTGTAAAACACTGTGAACTGTTGATGCGGTAGGTGTGATTGTATATGGAATGCCTTCTGATTGTCAAACATTAAACTAAGTATTTTATCCAACAAATACTGAGTGCCATCTATATGCCCAGGTACTGTTCTAGGCACTGAGTTGTCTCAAATACTTGCACTGACCTTGAGCATTTGGTATTATTCTTTCTCTTTTAGAGCAAACTGGCCCTGAGAGATACTTAGTAACTTGTCTGTGTTCTTATCATGCAGTTTGAAAGGGGTGGGACCAAGGAAAAGGATACTGGCTTATGATCACCTCCCCCCCCCACACACACACAACATAAAATAGTTTATTTGTTGAATGGGGCTAAAGGAAGAAAACGGGTGTATTATAGCAGGTAGGTCAGAGGGGTTTTGCATGGATTCGAGACATAATTGCCAGACTAGCTGTTCACTATCACCACTTTGCACACCTCACCATTTTATTGGTTTTCTTAACAGTCCACTGGATGGAGAAGAAGTAAACGTCTATGTGTCCTGGTTTTTGCAGCTTGGAATATCTCAGACTTTCAGATACTTTAACTTGGCTATTGGTTTCATTTTAGATGATGGGTCACCTAACGTTTAAAGCCCAGACAAGATTGGTTTCTGTTGTTACCCCTACTCCTTCTGAGCTACTGCTTCTCCTGCCTTGTCTTTTCTGTGTCTCAGATGCACAGCACCCTCTTGTTTTCCCAAGTTTTGGACCCACATAGGCCTGCCTTCCACTCTAAAGAGCATCTTCCCAAGGGATTAAGCAAAAACAAAACAAAACCAGACAACAGTATGGTGATTACCAGAGGGGAAGCGGGTGGGGAGAGGGAGAAGAGGGGAGAGGGGGTGTAAGTGGTGATAGAAGGAGGCTTGGTTTGAGGTGGTGACCACATAGTACAATATACAGACGATGTATTAATAGAACCGTACACCTGAAACCTACGTAATTTTATAAACCAGTGTCACCCCAATAAATTCAAATTCAATAAAAGAATTAAAAAACAAACAAACACTTGGATCTGCCGGAGAATACCCAAAGATGCCATTGCTCAGAAAGTATCTCCCAGAACATTCTGAGAGCTGTTATTAACCAGATGCACCTTGGAAGAATTTAGTTCTACTCATACATTAGAGGGTATTTAGTTCAACACCTGGGAGGTGCTGGGTCCTAAAAGGAATGATTGTTTTGTTATGTGTTGATGTTTCTGATTTTCAAAATGGTAAGTCCTAGAATATTTCTAAGAAAGTAATTTTCAGATTAATGAATTTTCTCTTATATGTGGGTTTACTAAGATGAACAGTAGGGTGCAGGTATAAGAAAAAAATAATGGAAAGAAATCTCTGTCTCTTCACTTGCCTTTTTTTTTCTTTTTTAAACCAAGACTTGCGAAAAGGCCAATTACTGAGTTATACTGCAAAGAACACCTTGGTTTAGCTCATGGCTTTGAAATGACCACAAACTGGTAACAAAACATTATTCAGATTCAGTTTGGAAATTACTTACTTATTTAAAAGCTTATTTATTTATTTAAAAACTTTAATTTGTTTTGTGTAGCAAGAGACCTGATAAGGCAGTAGGGTTAGTTATCAAAAACTGTAAATCAGTCAGTAAATAAAAAGAATGGGACCTCAGTTTACCAAACTGAATTCAGAAGATGATGGAATTTACTCAGAAGCCAGGATTATAAAAGGAAAGAAGAAAATGAAAATGAGGGTTAGAGATAATCAGGAGAAGCTGGGTATGTGGGGGAATGTACAGTGTTGGAATCAAAATTTAAAAATGAAGACAGGGACTATGATATGACCAAGAATATATTCATCAGCAGTGCTATAATTACTGATGTTATACTCATTAACCGAAAGAGTATAAAGAGTCTCTTGATTTGTTGGGGGGTTCTGTGTTACAGTAGGTGTATAAATCTGTTGTACAAGTTATGGTCCATCAAGAGAGCTTTATTCTGATTTAGGATGCCATTATATGCATTGATGACATGGTAGACTATTTGTCCTTAACTGAAGCTCTTTTATCTACTGAGATTTTTTTAGTATCTATTATGTGCCTGGCCTTTTCAGGATTAGACCACAGCTTTATGTTATGTGTAATTTTATGGAATTAAACTAGTTCAGTCACTAGTTCATTTCAAGTAGGATTGTTCAGGCACCAAAATCAGTTGATTATTTTTTTTCCTCTGTTACACAGATGGACCCTGAACTGTTGTGAGTTGAAATTACTAAGTGGGCAGTCTGGTCTAGTTGTTAAATGATTGAAATAATGTACCCCATTGGTTTGTGGTCTTATTTAGTAGCTTTGAGGCCTAGCTGTTCAATCTATTGAGGAGGAGTTTAGCAACCAGTGGTTATCAAGATAAGCCTGCAGACGTGACTGCCATGAGTGACTAAAAATCTGGTCAGATCTACTTTATTACATGCAATAGAGAAATCAAGTGTAAATCTTTTAATTTAGCTCTGCGTTTTATAAAATATGAAGGAATATAAGAAAAAATACTACTCTTAAAAATTGAAAAGTATGAAATAAAATAAAAAAATTAGATACTACTTTTAGGGGTTTTTTAAAGTTCAGGTTTATTTTGCATAAGCATCAAAGTATCTGTATAAGACAGGTTCTTGTTCTTTTAATTCCCTTTGAATCCCTCTAATGGTGTAAAATATCTGTCATTACCCTGCTAGGGTAGTATGGTGATGATATGACAGCATTTTTCAAGCTATTTCTGCCTCAAATTGAGATACCATTATACTGTACATTGAAAATGAACTTCAAATAAAAGCATTTGATGAGAATGTATTAAATATGCCATAGGCGAATTTAATATCAGTTTATGATTTCGTTTTCTATGTACATTTTTTTCTTGAAAGGCATTTTTCATTTTCTGTTTCTCATTTAAAGGAAGTATGTAGGTTAGGCCACAGAATCTCAAATAATTCATCCTTCCGTACAGTAACAGAAGGGCAGGAAGTTGAGATTTTGTAAAGGTTGCCTTCGGTGATTACACCTTTGCATATAATCTCCATGGCAGAAAAGGTAACAAATGAGATAAACATTGCTGTGTTATGTATAAATAGGGTTGTTCTCATTAAAATAGGACCACTAGATTTGGGGGTTTGTTGTATCAATAAGAAAGGACGATCATAATAACTGATTCCATTTTTTAAAGGGGGCATAGATTAGTTGTCACTTGGGTGTCTACTATTTAGGGATAGATTGGGTTCGTTCTTGATGGTACTAAGATTTCAGTTCTTACTTCAGAATGATCTAGAGTTTGCCTACCTAAAATCTATGAACTTGGGCCCCTGGGGCAAAATTTCACATCTCTCCACACAGATCTCTATTCTAATATGTCTGTGACTTAAAGAGTCCTTATCAGTCAGGTTGAGTAGAATATCAAAGCTGGTATCTGTCATGCTTGATTTGAAAGGAAAATTTTTCTTTTGTGGCAATGTGTGTTTGTTGAGAGATGCTTCAAGTGTGAGTTTAGATTTTTCTCTTATCCTGTTGAATACGCCTGTTTAAGAGGCTTGACTTGAACTTCTTTTGATGTGTTCTCCACTGACACTTAAACAAGGAGTGTTTCTTGGAGCGGTAATGTTATGCTTCTGCCAAAGAGGTAAATAAATACTTAGCAGCTTAGTTGGTAGATAGAATTTTCACTGGCAAATATGAGATAGATGGACAAACGAAGATTTTTTTCCAGATTTCCCCTCTCCCCAATCTGTTTCTAGGCAACTAGTCTTGCATTTTCCCCTTCTCTTTTACTTATTCACTTGATACATTTTACTGATACTTATTTTAGACGTTCACAAAGAATAAAGAAATGAAGTCCTTTCCTCTAAAGCCTCCTCTAAGTAGATGATCATGATACAATATAATACATATTGTTATAATGAGGTACAGAATCTCTTTCCANGCAAGTCCCTAACACGCATTCCAGTGATCATTTGCAGCAGACTCTTCTTAGGCGTTCTGGCCCCCGCTTTGGGGAGGATCCAGAGCTTTCCTCTCTCTTTTTCCTACTGGTCTCTTGCTATAGTCTCTCAGTGTGTTTTCTGTTTGCATCTGTACCAGGTGTTTGAAAGCAGGTTCTGGAACCAGAGTTGGTTCATGAGGCAGCTTTTATGCCTCCTCAGCAGAAATGTCACAGTAAGATTGCCAGTGGCCTAATCTTGGGTCGTGATTAGAGATGATGCCTTTCTTAGTTTTTTGGTTGTTAAAATTGCGAGAGCGTGGCACAAATGAGTAGTTACTGACTTTTTACATCGGTTTCCCAAGTTCATTTTGAAAATTTTCTTGTCTGTGAAATCCCAGAGTCTCACCATTATTCTCTTAAGCCTCTGCTTTTCCCTATCTTCATGGCTGGAGTCCTGAGAAATCAAATAAGCTTTGTAAAGGCGCAAAGGTATTGGCCTCCGCACAGTTGTCTTTCCTCTGCCCTGCTGTGCTCCAGACATGTAGTACACGGGTGTTGGAGGGATTGTGGATGCTGGAGTGCCCCTTATTTCCTTCACGG
Source organism: Sturnira hondurensis (assembly GCF_014824575.4). Lineage (NCBI taxonomy): Eukaryota > Metazoa > Chordata > Mammalia > Chiroptera > Phyllostomidae > Sturnira > Sturnira hondurensis. The sequence continues at coordinate 8,186,186 of NW_028077105.1, read as the reverse complement.
TAGTGGGAGCTATTGTGGACTGAGCATCCACAGTGTGCAAAGCACGCTAATGTGTGTAATTTAAAAAAATTAAATCTCTATGAAGTAGATATTCTCATCTCATTTTTTCAGATGAAGGAGCTAAGTCTCAGGAGACGTTAGGTGCCTTGCCCAAGATTATGCACCTGGTAAACTCTGAAGCTGGATTTAAACTCAAGCAGTGTGTCTCCAGAGCTTGTACTTTCCACTGTTAGGTTAGACCAGCTCCTGTGTTGCGCACATACCTGTTGGGCCCTGTGCTGACGCCTGAGCAGCTCTGCCTTGGGAGGTAAAGTCTGGTTTTTGGCTGAGTGACCTCATTTTTCTCTTCTGCAAAATGAATGTAAGAATACTTGCCAGTCTTAAAAGGTAGTTCAAAGGGTGTAAGCTGGTATTGGTGTAACCTTTATTTCTCCCATTCTCTGAAGATCCAAGCTTTTGCTTTATGGGTAAGGCCTAGTCTTTCCCATTACGTGTGAGCGTCCTAGATTGGGTTGCACATCTTTCAGGAGACTGTCATCTTCTCTTCATCTCAGCTCCAGGCCGGCTCTTCGTCCTGACTGTGCTGTAGGCTCCTCCCCCGGGGGAAGTCTGTGCCCTTGCTCTGAGCCTCGGCTCTCCCCACTCACCGCAGCTCTGAGTGAAGTAACTGTGCGAAGGGAGGGTCGTGAAGGACACACAGACTCTGTTTATCTCTTGTCAGAATAACACCAGGGATTCTTGACGGTTGTGAGGGACTTATTACAAGACCATCACCAACTTTCAACCTAAAAAAAAACACATCCCAGCACCTGGTTCCTTCCTTCAGGTTACTAAAGTATAAGTGAAAAATACAAATGATCTCTCTAGACCTTAACTACTTATCTCACTTGATGAGCAATTTTTGTACTGTCTGGAGCACTTATTGAAACAAATTCACACATCTTTTCTACTGATTTCCTCTTGTAGCATTTGGTAGTTTTGTTCACATAAATGTGTCTGAGTCATCATTGCATTTGACATTTCAATCTTTAATTTATCTGAAACTTCAGTTTTGTGGCTAGGGCCTATCACTTTCATAAACATTTCCATATTCCCCTCATTCTGTCATCAACACTAGAATCAACTAGCAGTTAATTTTGTTTGCTTCATTTCTTAACAAGAAAAAAGTTTTTATCGCTTTATTTACAACGGCTGTAACACTAAAACTAAGCGCTCTGAGAGCCTGGCTGGACCTTGGCCAGTCCAGGCAACTTGCTCTTCACTCGCATCTTTATGACCCGTGTGATTCAGAATCCAGTCTCTGCAAAATGACAAATTACTAAATGTCACTGGAACTTCAGATGTCACTCAGGAATTGCGGAAGCCATAAATGGTGTGCGAATGCCCAGGATCTGCTGTCTGTATACTTCTGCTACCTGAGTCATGGAAAAGTGGACCCTGCCCTTCCTTTTCTTATTGATCTGTGGCACTGATTCCTTTGCACATGCAGGTAAATACTTACTAGTAAGTGACCCAAGAGCTTTGGGGAAGTTGATTTTTCTTGGGGACTTACAAGCTATAGCTTCGGTTGTCTTCAGAAACAAACATGGAAGACGTGCCTTTTATGACATAAACAATTTTAAATAATCATGAAACAGGATTTTAAATTAAGTTTATAAAAAAGTGTGAAACGTTTAGCGGTGTTGAACGTTTAACATTTGTCATTTAACAAGCACGACCACAAGGAGAAGGTTTTCTTCCATGACTGGCTTTCGGCAACCCCTCATTGCCTCTTCCTGGAGACAGCCAGTGTTACCAGTTTCTGGCAGATCCTTGCAGAGAGAGTCTGTGCACGTACAAGCAATCCCCATGTTTATGTTCAGCCCCTTTTGTTTTATATAAATGGTAGCATACACTTTCGGCATCTTGCGTAAGAGTCATAGTATTAACAGCACATCGAAGCTTTCTATATCAGGATGTGAAAAGCCACACTGTCTCACAGTGGCATCGTGGACTGTCGCACGGACTCACTACTGTTGGCCTTTATTGATGGACGTTTGGGTTTCCAGTTTTTTGCTATATTCAGGGAATAACCTTTTATATTTTTTCTTTTATACATATGTGCAAGTAAATACAGAATGTATTTCTAGAATTAGGATTGCTGAGTTGGCGTATGTTCTTGAAAATTGATCTCTATAGGGGTTGTTTCAGTTTACAGTGCTGTCATCAATGTGTGAGAGGCTTCCCCATATTCTCATAACAGGACTTTTGGATGTAAGATGTTACCTAATTCCATCGCCATCTAATGTTTTTAGATTACTGGTGGTATATGGTGGGTCGGAACTGCCAGGGATTTATTTACATGAGAAACTGAGGAAGTCCGTGCACTACATACAGTATCCCGAGAGAGTCAAGTTGTGCCTCTTTGGTTTGGAGACAGAGAGTAGTAGTAGAGGAGACAGACACCAAAGGTAATTCTGAGACAGTGTTGTATGTCAGTCTGTCCTCCAGGTGTTTTGTTGCAGGCTTAAGGCAGGAAGAGAGTAATAAAAATTAGTAAAAGCTACAGTGAGCTGTTTCACAAAAGGGGGGCTTTGGAGTATAACACATTGTATAGGTACCACCAGCAGTGACCTCTGTCTTCAGTAAAGTCATCTCCTACGTGAGACACCCACAGTGGGCATTGAGAGGATCACAGTGGACATCAGTACCCTTGATTTTAGCTGCTGTTGTCCACGACGTCGATGTTAGTGAGAAGCAAACGCTGCATTGGTACGTGGGTGGGACATCTGAACCCCAGAGCTGTCCCTTTTTGACATCAGCAGTGAGCTGGAGACCATTGGAGTTTAGAGGAGATGAGGAGGAAGATGGTAGCCCTTGTCTGACAGCACAGAAGACCCATCATGGTACACGCTTTTAAGGTACTTTCTTGGAAATCTCAGCACCATTAACAAGAGATTTGGGATGGGATTTCTATGAATGAGAAATACAGTTGTGACTTGTGAGTGACTATTACCTGTTTTTTCTGGCCTGTGGACTACAGGCTACACATGGGATCATGGAACTGTGCCAGATCTTAAGTAAAACATAAAACAGCGTTTCTAAGTACTAAAAACACTTGCTTACCTCTCAGAAACATGATTTGTTGGAGTGAAAGGACTCTATGTTTGTATGCAGACACTTGTGGGTGGTAACAAGGTAGAAAGACTTAACGTGTCATAGAAGTAGTTTCCGTTAAAATGATATTGGCTGTTGGCTATTCTACGTGCGTATGAGATTGTGGAAAAATGCCTAATCTGTCCTAGGTATTCATACTAATTGTGATAGTGAAACTAGCCAGTAACTTCAAAATTAGATCATGGGAAAGAGAACAAAATAAATATTTTCATGCTACAGTACCTTATGCAAAATGTCCACAGACCTTAGAATAAAACAGTGGATGGAAACAGCTACAAATTTTAGATGCATGCTTATAGTCAGAGTGCACCGTGTAACATTAGCAGTGTTTGGTAGGTCAAAGTGTATTCTAAGGATTCCCTAAAACACGCAATGCAGGTTTTGTACTACTTTTGTTCTTTTTAGTTATGGGATTTTGCTGTTATGAATTTTACACACTTAAGTTTTTAACTTAGATTGAAAATCTGCTTGTATTGTGTGTGTATATATATATATTTATATTTATGTCTTCATTTCATTTTTATCAATAAGAATATTGATGAAATTTTATTAGAAGCATATGCATTGCACTGGTATAGATAATTCGAGAACTTTGGTGCTAGAAAATTGGTTTCTGGATATATGTTCTAAGGAGTAATACAGGGAAAAGTTAAGTTTTGCTAGGTTCTCAGAGGACACAAGATTCTACAAGGTTAGATAATGTTTGAGGAAAATAGGAATCAGGCTAACCTGGGTGCAGATCCTTACCATGCCACCAACTGCGGTTTTGGCTGAGTTACCGAACCTTTCTGTGGCTCACTTTCTTTCATGTAGACTAGAGGGATACTGGTGCCTGGGTTTTTGTAGAACAGACATAAATGAAATAATGGGTGTAAATTGCCTGCTGCTTTGAATCTTTCTGGAAGAAGGTGAGGTCTAATTAATACAATAGAAAGTACATTTATTATGTCTGACATGGACTGCCTGGTAAACAGATGTTGTTAACAACCGTAGAGAAAGAACAGTAAAACTTTTTTTTTGAAGGCTCACCCAAGTTTTACCCGGTTGATCCACCAGGGGGACAGTTGCCATTCCTCCATCAATTTACAGGGGAGTCAGTTTTGTTACCCGTCTGTATTCAGTGAGGTAGGAGCCAGAGACTCTAAGTGCAAATTTGCAGTTAATTAATATTTTTACTGTTTCTTAGATTAACTCTTCACTAGGCCTTTATATTCTAGTTCCTGTGTTGAGGATTAAGTCTTAATGATAGTGAAATCTGATGCTTCTGCAAATTTAAACTATATAAATTTTGAAATGATCAGATATAGACTTAATATATGTATATTTAACATTTTCTCATTTAAAGGGAAAGAAGAAACTATTGAAAAATCTAGTAAATTCTAATAGTAGTTACAATTCAAAGAAGTTTTTTTCTATTGACTCTTTAAAAATGAATGTATATTATGTATTCAAGTAGACTACACTTAAAATAATTTTATTATAGAAAATTTCAAGCATACATAAAACAAGATGTAGTATAATAAACCACTAGGGACCCTTCACACATTGACAGTTACCAATATGTTGCCAGTGATTGTAGCAAATTCCTTACATGTGTCAGTTTCGTTTTGAATCCCACAAATACAAGAAAAGAACTCCGTTTAAAAACTGTATCCTATCATCATTCTTGTAAGAGAGCAGTAGTGTTTCTCTGATATCAGATAGCCAGTTGGCATTCACGTTTCCTCTCTTAGTAATCATCTTTGTTTAATAGTTCAAGTCAGCGTCCAAACAACACCTATGAATTGTGATATTGTTAATACGTCTCTTAAACTCCTTTTAATTTAGATTTCAAATTTCCTCTTTCAAATACATTTTTTGTTTCTTGACAGTTTTTTTTTGTTTTGTTTTTTGTTTGGTGTGTAATAAAACAAGTTTTTATCCTGGACAGCAGAAATTTTCGGACTTTTTGGTCTCGGGTCTCTTTTATGCTCTTAAAAATATTGAATATCTCCAAGAGCTATTATTTGTATAGGCTATATCAGTATTTAAGTGGATTATAAATTAAAATAATCCTGGCTGATGTAGCTTAGTGAATTGAGCACCAGACTACCAACCAAAGGGTCTCTGGTCTGATTCCCAGTCCAGACAGGTGCCTGGGTTGCAGGCCAGGTCCCCAGTGGGGCCAGGTGAGAGGCAATCACACATTGGTGTTTCTCTCCTTCTCTTTCCACCTCCCTTTCCCTCTGTCTAAAAATTAAATAAAATACATAATTTAAACTATTTATTTAAAAATAGCAATAGTAAATCTATTATATTAGTGTATATAAGCATAATCATTATGAAACAAAAGTTTCAAAATTAAAAGCATATAAATGATACTGTTTTGTATTTTTGTAAATTTCTTTAATGTCTGTCTTTAATGTCTGTCTTAATATTAAATTTCTTTAATGTCTAGATAGCTGGATTCTCATATCTGCTCTTGCATTCAGTCTATTGCAGTATGTTGTTTTGGTTGAAGTTTATGAAGTAAACCTGCTTCACACAAATATGACTTGGGAAAAGGGAGGTGTATTTGAAGTCTTTTCGTTTAATGGTGAACATTCTTCTTTGACACTACGCCAAAACCTGACAAGTGGTAATTTCTTAAATGTTAGTTGCAGTGTGCAGTTTGAAACTCTGTCAGTTAGCTTTTCATGCTCTGTTACTTTAAAAAATATTGGTCCTTCTCGCACTTTGAATGGATCCTTTAGTCATGTACCGTCAAGCATTGGTTGTTTCAAAAGCACTGTTTCAGCCAGCTGTGCAGATCTTCCAAATGTTGACATACTTTATTATGAAGTATTTTAAAATTGTGTTCATGAATATTACCACCTATTTCCTTAGAAAATTCTGTAGCTAAGGTGAAGCTGTCCAGTTCCTGTCAGTGGATTCAAGGTTTTCACAAATTCTGGTTTTTCTCTTGAAAACTCAAGTTGTATCATGAGCAACAAATGCCATCAGTATTTTTCTTGGTGTGCTAGGCTCACTTCATTTATTTTTGACAAAATATTTGCCAAATATTCAAAACCGAATAAACATCATTTGTTAAATAAAAATGGCTTCCCATGCAGAAAAAAACAACAGCTTTTTCAGCTGGTCTCAAACAGTTCGCAAGCGCTTTTCCTTGAGACAGGCATGGTACTCTGCATGCCCGGCCACTTTATGGTGCTGACTTTGTCATCACGCAGAATATTAACAGGATGTATATTTAGGCATCAAGACAGTAAAATTTATTATTTTACTTCATCAAGAATGGTCGTTAGGGAAACTGATACTTGCTCACCGTGAGTGTGTGGTGGTGAGCAGATGACAGCACTCACCTGCTTGTGCATCTGTGCCCCGAGTGTGAGTGTCAACACAGTGACGGAGGCAAATCATGTGTTAGCATTTTTATGAAAACAGTTTTGACTTCCTGGGCCTTTGGAAAGGGTCTCAAGTGAGACTATCTACTCAGTCCACTGAGCCACAATAGCCAGGGCAAGTGTTGATATTTGGAGTAATTTTTTTAGATCTATGGATATGGGGTAGTATGATAAAGAATATTATGTAATTAAGGGAAACTAAAGTAATGACCAGTGAAATAAAAACTGATTTGTATGTGGAATATTTAGTAATATGCTCCTCCCCCCACCCCCTTCCAGGTTAAAAAAAAATCATGACTGAATCTGCCTCTAGCACAAGTGGGCAAGAGTTTGATGTATTCAGTGTTATGGACTGGAAAGATGGAGTAGGTACATTGCCAGGAAGTGACTTAAAGGTAAGCCATCTTTATTACATAGAGTTATATGTGTGGCATGCATGTACATGTATTTATTAAAATAAATATGAATATGTAAAATAAGAATTAAAAACACTAGGTGTGATTCTGTAGGTTTTATATGATACTTAGACCTCTATAATAAACTCTCAGGTCAATTTAAAATGCTCACAGTTTGGGAAAAGCCATTGTTATTTAGGGTAGGTGACTAAGGAGAATTTTGGCAGCATGTGCTCATTTTGTGGAAACTAAGTTACAGCTTCAAAGAGGGTCATCTCAGGTCTGGCTCTATCATGATGGCCAATAAATGTGACACTTGTAGGCTTAGAAGACCTGGCTTCATATATTTGTAGTAATGGGCTTTGTAAGTTTCAATAAATAGCCACCTTCCCTGTGCACTAGTTTGCTCACTCAAAAACTGGATAATGATAAAATATTGAATATAAAGGATGATTTGCCTCCCTGGAGTTATTCATAGTATAGATGTGGGTTTTTACAGAATCACATGTTCAAACGCTGGTTCTTCTGTGAACCAGACTGCCTTTGTGTAGATGAGAACTCTCTTCAGAATGTGACTCTTCCGCTCGTACGCTCCTTTTCTAGGGGCTCACCCTGCCCCTTTTCCCCAGGACCCCAAACGCTCTCAAGGACCACATCTGCTTCCCCATGAAACATGGTTATGCAATCACCCATCTGGGAAATCAGTCCTCCTCACCTCTCGTTTCAAATTTGCTTTTGCTCTGATCCTGTCTCTGGGACCTTGAACTTCTCTGTGGCCTTTTAGACTTTGTGTATGTACTTGGTCACTCGCGTGTTTGAACTTCCCGTCTCCATAACAGGCTGTCTGTTGGCTTATCTCTCTCATGCGTGGTGTCTGTACTGTCTGGAACAGAAATTCCTGCCCCCTAATGCTGGCTTCTTGTAAGCCAGTCCCTTTTAGTGTTTCCTGGATGAGCATCTCAGCCCAGCCTGTTCTTGTTCATCCCTAGATCTGGACAATCTGTTATTGGGAAAACACTTGGATTTTGGCTGGGTTAGGTTTAATGAAGGGCAGTGTGCCAACATTTCCGAGTTTAGCTTAACAAGACTATTGTAGTGAGGTTTAGTGAAATCTGGAGAGATTTTAGTTTTCATCTGTGTGATCTTGAACAAGTCATTTGGTCTCTTTGGACCGGTTTCCTCTGGTAAAATAAGGGATCAAATAAATACTAAGGATTTTGTCTACTCTCACATTCTCTAAATGTTCATCTGGATTAGATATATTGGAAGTAGAGTACTGGAATTTTTGAGAAAGAAGGAACTGTTTCTCTGACTCGGATAATGTCAGCCGCACATTAGCTACATGAGCTTAGTCAAGTTATCTAAATTCCCTAATTTTCAGAATCTTTACCTGTAAAATGGAAATGTGGGATCTATGTCATAAGGTAGTTAGGAGGATTCAAAAAATCTGTATGTCAAACACTTAAATTAATCTATTCTGACTTTGTGATATAATATGTAACTACCACCTTCCCCTTTTCATTGCTGCATTCACTTCCTTGTAATTTTTTGTCCCTTTTGAGTGGCTTTTTGGTGGTGTCAGGTAGGTGATGGAACTTGTGGTCTTAGATTTTGACAATAGAGTATCATTTTCATCCCTAAGAAATTTAGACTGCTTGAAGGTTTTTCTAACAAAACATTTTAGGAAATAACCCATTGCTTTTATTAAGGTAATAAGGTAACTAAGCCATTTAGTGGGTTATTAGAATCTGCGTTATTTGGTTTGACTTGTGGTCCATTTAATTGAGCAATTGCCGTGTATCCAATCCACTTCATGAATTGTAGATAGTTTGATACTCACTTAAAAAATAATTTAAAAACTTATTTTCTACCTTCCTGCCTTTTCTATTCAAGGAGATTCAGAGACTAGTCAGTTGATTATATTGCTTAGGATTTCTAATTCAGTTGCTTCTTCTATGAAAATTTGAGTTGCTTAAGAGATCTGCGAAATTGATTTTTCACAAATTTAAGATGTTAGAAAGAACTTTGAATAAATCATGAAATTTCCTCTTTCACATCAAGCTTTGCTTATTTTATGCTATTAAAGCATGGGTATAGATATGTGAATTTCCTACTAAACAGGATGTTATTATTCCAAGACAACCAGCTGAGGTTAACTCAGCTAATGCAATCAGCTAATACACAGAAGTCAGTTTCTTGTCGTGGGAACAGGTTTTTGTGTGCTGCAATACGTTGCCATTTTGAAAGAACTTTTTTCTGTAAAAGCCTTCTGATTGCTGACCAGTCAAGTTATACACAAGTATCATTCTTCTGCTTAAAATCCTTGGACAGTTGTCTGAATCTTTCATGGTAAAGGTCAAGTACCTTCAGTGTGCCACCAAAGTTTTTTCGTGGCCTGGCCTTAACGTTCCTCTCTGCCTGCATCTCCCTTCAGTACTCAAGGCCACCCTGTTTCCTTGCCAGCCTAAACCACCAGCTGAAGATGTTGCACCTTTTTTATTATTCCCTGTTGCTGGAATCCTTTGTACCCCTACACGGGCTAACCAGTCCTTACATAAAGCCAGTGCAAAAGGTTTGTGTTTTGGTGCAGGAGTGGTATAATAGAGAACCTACTCTGATGAACATTTTACCTGCATCTTTTAATTTAGCCCCTTTATTTAACCTTTGGAGGTATGTGGTTTCTCCCGCTGTTGGCAGCTTATGGATGGGAAATGGAGGCCCAAAGTGGTTGTCATTTGCTCAAGATCAATTAGTTATTGGCAGATCTGTGTCCTAAAATAAGGCTTTTTGATATTAATTTTGTTACCACTGTTGTACTACAGTTCAAAGAGAGAAAACGTTTTCCCATCAAAAGAGAGGTGCAAGGACAATGTTATAGCATTTAAGGAGGTATTATTTTAGCTGAAGGGATCAAGAAGGCTTTGGAAAACACGTGTTATGTGAGCTCCAGGTGCCTGAAAGTGGGTAAGGGTCTCTAGTGTGTATGTGAAGACTTTGGGAAGCAGGGACGGGAGGAGGTGAAGAGAAAGGCAGGCATCCCAAAGAGGAACTAGCATAAGAAAGTACAGTGTTGGGGGTGGGGAGCGGGGAGCAAGTGTCCACTGGCCTTATTTAAAATCTTGTCGTCATTAAGCAGACATTTTTGCTTAAACAAGCTTTGGAAACGTTGCTATTGCTTAATGTGTTCTTTTAAAATGAAAATTAGTATTTTTAGGTTGTTAATCTCAGGGCTAGCCATAAGAGCAGGCAGGCAGTCAGTGGTCATGGAAAGGTGTATGGTAGGGCTCCCTGTCCCTAAAGCAATTTCTCTGCCTGAACTTCTAATTATGTCTGAAATTTATCCTCTGAGGATAATTCCTCCGGGTCATAAGGATTGAGTTTTTCAGAGTCCCTGGGTACAATGCTGACATACCTCTGAGAGCGGTAGCATCTTATCCAGTAAGAATAGTTACCACTTAACAGCAGCGATACAGAGACCCAACTGGAAAATTCACTGCACTTAGTGAACAGTTTGCCTTGTCTCAATTAGTGTTCAGACCAGTTTAGTGAGCAAATATCTTTGCCCTTAAAACAGATTGGTAAGTAGAACTAAATTTTAGCACTAAGCATAGTGAAACAAAAATAGTAACCTCAGGAGAGTTTTTTAATGATCTGTTATTAAAGATAAGCAAAAAATAGGCAAAAGATCCTTTGCTTTTACAAGCAAAAATAAATCCTTGGATAAAGAAGAGAATGGAATCAATTAAAGGTAATTCAAGCCAAGACAAACAAACAAAACCTTTGCTAGTCTTTATGTATTTTAGACGTAATTGTTTTCTGATTGACCTAGATATATCCATTTACAGAAAATGTTACAATGTTAAGCTGATGTGTTTACTTTGCTTAAGAAAGCCCTTTGTAAAGTTTATAATTTTGATATTCTTGGTTAAAATGGAGCAACTTGATAAATTTTCACATTTATCATAGCTTTTTGGATTTCTAAGTTAAAGGAATAACTTCAGAGTATAATTTGTTATTTCAAGTTTTCTGGTTCCAAAACCATTCATAAAACCATTACCAACTTCAGAACCAGAGTGTTTTATTGAAAAAACAATATTAGTAAAGGTCTCAGTTTTTCTGGAATTTCATCTGTGGAACTCAAGTGACGTTAACAGAACCTAGCAACCTGTGTTGTCCAGCATTTTCTACAGCAAAATAATATTGTGTAAGAAAATCCAGACTGAGAAGCCAGAAAAAAAAAAGATTGCTCTCTTTGCATGTGATAGGATCCTTAAAAAACACCTCCAGGTTAATTTCTGAGATAAAGTGATTTTGGTTAGAATAGATGCTCTTTACCCTTCAGGGTTATAGGATACCTCTGAGAATGTGATGGACTTTGTGAATCCTATCCCCAGAGATACAGGTTTGTGCCCATATCCTAATTGTGCATACATGTCATGGGGTTCATCCACCCCAAAACGTCCATCCGTGGATCCCTGGCTCACAGGGGTCAACTGTTTTCCTCAGTTCCACTGCATCTTTACTTCGTGCTTACACTGTCGGTCAGTTTTATAGGCATTAAACAGTAGGAGAAGGAGAAGATAATTGGGATTGAATGTCGTATCATGTAAACATCACCTTTTGACTTTGGAAGTATTTGAGCCTAAAGCTTTTGGGGGCCATCGGTCTGCATTTCTATTTGGTGATTTCGCTCAGCGGTCTTCTCTTTCTCGGTGTTTGACGCACAGGGTAGTTTGTAGTTCAGCGGCAGTTCACAGACTTATGCTCCAGGAGACTTTATTTGTAATTAAAATGTTTGGTGCTATTTCATACATTTTGTGATTGTCAAGTAAGTATAAATAAACACCAGCATGTAATAAAAATAAAATTACTTTCCTGGATTGAATTATCAGGGTCATGCTGGTTTTTAAAAATTTTTATTAGAATTTGCATTCTATCATATTTTAATATCATTAATTAATAATCATTATGGCTTGTTTTTCTACTCTTGCCCAGTAGATGGTACTGTCAGCTTTATTTTGAAATATTCTGTTTCAGAGTTGATCATTTTAAAATAATTTATTTTCCCCCAAAACTTATTTTTAGTTTTTTTCTTCCAGTTAACTTTTTACCATCTCCTATGCGGACATTTTTTAGGTGAACATATTAGCTATATAGTATGCACATTTTACCTCAAGATTTGTGTCTGGAATATGTAGTCAGGGAAAAAATGTTTCACTTCTTTAATTATTTCAGTCTGTTCAGTCTAGAAAGCATTTAATGATTGTGGACTACATGCAGAAAATTATTTAAGGTGTTATTTTCACCTGGTGGAAAGAATACTGGCTTAAGATTTTTCTGACTTGAATCTGAATGTATTTATTTGCATCTCATATGTATTTCTATGTAAGATCCAAAAACTTTAAGCAAAAAGTTTTATTAAATCCCTTTGAATTTTGAGCCCTCTTGCTCTTCATCACCTGTTAAAATGAGTGGGTCTTTAATGTCATTCTGTTTTATGGGAAAACAGAAGCAATACAGAAAACTTTGAACCTCGGGCATACGAGAGTAAACCCAGCTGTTTCAAAGAGGGTGGTGCCCCTGTGCACAGGGAGTGGTTCAGCCTGCAGTGCGCGCACACACACACACACACACACACACACAGAGTGCGACCGGGCTGCCACAGAAACATACCTTGAAGCTTGCCATGCAGTAAGAGGAAATTTTCAATATCTGGAGTCAAAATGTTCATGGAGTCAAAATGCCCTTCCTTTTTAGTGATAAACTTGTCCTGGAGCTAGTAGACTTGTTCAGTTGTCATAGATATTACCAGTCACTTTAGAAAATTAGAGGTGAATATAATGGAAAATTCTAGAGAGTAGGGAAAGAAAAGAGGAAGTGTAGAGCCTGGGAGTCATGTGACCCATGCTTCTGCCTTCTTCGTTCACATCTTGGGATATAGATAGCAACATGGGATATGCCAGTAATATTTTCTGGAACAGAGAGATTCCTTCCTTCTGAACTAGGTGGGCTTGGATGAGACCAGTTGATTCCTGGGAAAACAGTAATTCTCCTTTTATTGATTTTGATGATCAAATAAGCTATAATATAAGAAAAAAGTCTTAGCAAAAAGATGGTGTTTGAAATTACAGGCCACACATGTGAGCCGGACACTCTGCAGGAGCGTGCAGTGGTGGTGGTTTATATCATTGAGAAGTCCCTTGCCACTTCGTTCTAGTCCCTTTCCCCAAATTCTAAAATCAGGAAAATGCAAAGGGTTTAATATCTGCAGAAGGCTTGTCTAGATACAATTATTTTGATTAACTTTTCAGATGTAGTTCATTTTTTTCTTAGGGACTGTGTGGGCCAGCCGTTAAATGATTACTGTTTTGAGCACTTTTGTAAATGTTGCCTCTTTCTGCTGTATTGTCACCAGTTTCGAGTAAATGAGTTTGGAGCCCTGGAAGTTATAACAGATGAGAGCGAGATGGAAAATGTTAAGAAAGCAACAGCTACTACGACTTGGATGGTACCAACTGCTCAAGAAGGTAACAATGGGTCATCTACATTATTTCTTTCTTTTGAAAGTTTTTAAATAAGAATATCTAAGGTTTTATAATAGGATGAAACCAAAAAAATCCTGGGTGATCTTCATGTCACATGTTCTAAGGTAAATTTCTATAGCAAAACTGATATGGAACCAGCTTTTATATTTTAAAATAACCATGAACTGTCTTCTCTCCTAATGCCAGATCTGTAATAGCACCAGGTTAATTGGAAATTATCAAGTAAATCCATGTAATAGCCTACCCAGGTGATTTAGTCAAAAGCCTGCCACTTTTTTCTCATCTACTCCGATGGTTGTAACTAACACCTATATGCTGATGACTCCTAAATCTATATCTCCAGCCCCGACCTCTCCCCCGAGCTCCAGGCCCGTATTTCCACCTGCCTACTGGACATCTCCACCTGGATGTCCCACAGGTACCTCAAACTCCCCATGTTTGAAATGCAATTCATTTTCTATTTCTTTCTCCCCTCCCACCCCCAACCTGCTCTTTCTTCTGTACCCCATAGTTTAGTTGATGGTCAGTAAGGTACCATCTACCCACTGGATGAGCAAGAAATCTAGGAGTCATCCTGAGTGTGTTCTCCCCAGCCCCATAGCCTGTTACTTAATCCTCTTGGTTTTTATTTCCTAAATATGTCTCAGATCTGGCCTTTTCTGTCTATTGTCACTGCCACTGCCTTAATTTAGGCCCTTATCAACTCTCACCTGAACTATTGCAGGAGTCTCCTAAAGAAACATCCTGCTTCTAATTTCACCCAGTTTATCATGTACACTGAATTTAGAGGAACTTATGTAGATTGCTTATCTGATGCTTCACCAGTTTCTGTTTCTCTCTAGCAAAACATAGTAATCTGGGTGACCCGCATCCACCTGCTTTGTCTCTCTGCTCTCTGTCCCATTCTTCATACTTTGTGCTCCAGTAGCACTTACACCTAATTCTCCCAACACACCATGTGACCTCTTGCATCCTTGCCTTTGCTCATGCTGTTTCTCGTGGCTGGGTTGCTATTTCTCTCTTTCACCAGTTGTTAAATCCTTCTTTGCCTTTCAAAACCCCGTTGAGGTTTTATATTGAAAATTTTTCCCTGACCTCACCCCAGCCCAATTGTATCACTTCTTCCTCTGTACTGCTTCTGGGACTTGCTCATGCTTCAGTTACTGCATGTGCCATTTCTGATTACAAATACTGGTCTCCTCACCTGTCTCTCTTCTGGACCGTGAGCTCTCTTGGGCAAGGTCTATACTGTCATTTTCAGAGTCTAGCTTAAATTAGTGCCTAATAAATGTTTGCTGAATGAATGATTAGCCTAATGATTCAGGCGAAAGGAAATGTGAGTCCTAAATGATTTGGATAATTATGATTCAGGAGATCTGCTACCTTAAAAGGAAAACAGAGAGACATTAATTTAACCAATTTAGTAAAACAAAATTACTCACCAGAATGTAATGAACATGAAAAAACATAGATAGTGCCTTTTAAATTTTGTCAAAGACACATCTTCTGAATTTTGTGACTAATGAAATTTTCTTCATTTTTTTTCGAACTCTGTAGAAAAATCCTCGGACAAGCTTTTTATCTTTTCTGCAGAATTGTTTTGTTAATGTAAATAATTTTAGTGATTTCTACCAAACTCATCCTCTTCTTTCTCTCAAATGCTGTAGTTTAATCATCCATTCAACAAACATTATTCTTTTATTGTGTTGCTAACAAAATTATTAGAAGGCAGTGTTTAAGTATATTTGGGGCTGTTCTCTGTCATGGCTTTAAACTCTTCCTGTCCTTTTCACCTTCTAGTTTTCTCAGAGAAGACCGGGGTGCCTTTCAGGTTGAAGGAGCCGATGAAGGTGGAAGGGCTTCCGTTCTGCGAGAACTGTTGTCAGTGCGGCAACGTAGACGAGTGTCTTTCTGGAGGGAACTTTTGCAGCCAGAATTGTACTCGGCATGTCAAAGACAAGTACGTTTTTGCTCCATTCCGTCTACAAAGTGGGTTTTAGAGTGTCAGGTCATGGTGCTTGGGGATACAAGAGGCTCTCTCACCTCTGTCACCCTTTCATGCCCCCCTTTTTTTCAGAGACATTTTCTGTAGAAGTAAATGGACCTTGATCACATTACTGGACCTAATGACTTCAGTCTTGTCTGATCTGAGTTTTACTGCTCATGTTTAACCTGCAATACAACTTCTGTCGAGGCTTATCCTTCTGTTTTACATTAATTTGATTGTTTCTCAGATAAAAGTATTTAAAGTTCTCTGGACTACATACACCTTTTGATGTTACTGATATTTCTTGAAACACAGTTCTGTTTATATTTGGGGGGTTCTGAGGTAACTCACCTAATACTCTACAAATGCAAGATGAAATCAACTGAATGAAGATGGTCATAGTGAATAATGTAATGGGTTATGTTAGTGCTGATCTCAGGGCACACTGAGAAATACAGGACACAGCCATCAGATATGACTGACAGAGGGGTCACTTTGCCACTTGGGGACCATCTGGCATAATTCAAATTATTACCAAGAAGATGCAGTTTTTACATATAATTGTATACTACCAATAAATGAATTGACATTTGTATTTTGGTGGTTTCCCATGTATGTTAATCAGTACAGTCTTGTGAATTGTCCTTTTTTTGTTGGCTAGCTGATATTTCACTAAGTTACGCTTGGCCATTTTCATTTGGACTTACATTCTTTTTTTAAAAAATATTTTATTTATTTATCTTTAGAGGGGAAGGGAAGGGGAGAGGGAGAAACATCAATGTATGGTTGCTTCTCGTGCATCCCCTGCTGGGAACTGGCCCCTGCCGGGAACTGGCCTGCAAGGCATGTGCCCTGACTAGGAATCGAACCTCGATTGTCTGGTTCGCAGGGCCGCGCTCAGTCCACTGAGCTACACCAGCCAGGGCTGGACTTACATTCTCAATAATTGATAAATCTTGCTTTAAAGTTGCCCTGAAGACTAAAATATTTTTAAATAATTGAATTCTTTATTAGTATTGGTAATCCTTTATTAGTATTAGCAGATGTGAAAGACAAATAATTTTAAACTTGTAGGAATATGTTTCACATATTGTGCTTGTCCTCTTTTGAAATTAACATAGAAGCTAATTTCTAATTTCTGACCTTGGTAATGTCATGCATGATAATGGTTCGAGGTGTTCCTTATCAATGATATTCTAATGTTTATACATTTCTGTTGGTAGTTAAATATTTTTCCTTTGGAGGATGGTGTTTGAAAAAAATTTGCATTGATATTCAACATGCAGGTATTTAATAATTATTGTTTCCTGCCACTGTTTTGGATTTATAAACACAGCAGAGATCAGAAGGAAGAAAGGGACATAGGAGAAGACAATGAGGAAGAAGATGCTAAGGGTAGTCGGAAGAAAAAACCAAAACTTTCTCTGAAAGCTGACTCCAAGGAGGATGGAGAAGAGAGAGATGATGAAATGGTTAGTATCTCTTACACAACTACCTGGGAGTACAGGGGTGCTTCTTAAGTGGTAGCATCATGGTCAAAGTCACTGGCTCTGCAGCCAGTTACTGACTTCAGATGCTGCTTTCACGCCTCTCTGTTACCATCAGCAAGTTGCCTACCTGCTCTCTCTTCGTTGTGGGTCCTCACCTTAACATGAGAATAGTGAATAATAGGACCCATCCCTTAGGATGAAGGAGGAGGATGTGCTGGGATTTATTGCTGGAGGGAAAGAGGCAACAGCAGACCTTAAGTTTGGCAAATGAACCTTCAGTTTCTTGATTGCAGGAGCCCAACCCCATTTTGGTAAATTGCAGACAGACCTCATAAAAAAGCTATGTGAGTAGGTAGAAAATGGCAGAACAATATCAGGTATATTTGGGGAGAATTAATTCAAAATTTGTAAATTAAGACATAAATATCTTACACCTAGAGAATATACAAGATCTATCTATAAAAAGCCCAGCCATTGTTAATATAATGAGTATGGTTTGCATGACATCAATGTAGCCTGGTAGCCAAGGAGAGTGGACTGGAACGTGCACATGTGTGAACAGCGATGGCTTCACTGTATTAGTCAGTGGGGGCAGTAGATTCCGTTGAGTAAGCAAGCGTGTGTACTGTGTGGCCCTCATATTCAAAGTGACTGAGTGAGTAGAGCAACAAATCTGCATCATATTTTGCATTAAGCTTGAACATTCCTCTGTGGAAACCAGTCAGATGATTAAGGTTTGGGGGGACAGTGCAGTGAGGGCAACACTAATGAAAGCGTGGCACACAAGCTTCAAAGGCGGTTGAAAATCTGTTGAAAGTGATTCACGTTTCAGAAGGCCTGCAACAAGGAGAACACCTGAGAGTATTGAACATGTACAGGCTGCAATCAACAAAAATCGGTGACTGACAGTGTGAGAACTAGAAGCTGATCTGGTGATTTCAAAAACTATACTCCCTCTGAGATTTTGACACAGGATCTTGGCATGAAATGTGTCATGGCAAAATTTGTTCTGTGGCTTCTGCTACCAGAGCAGCAGAGACATCATGCTAGAGTCATGAATGATACTGGAAGAACTGTGAAGGAGACTTGGGGATCATTGTCCTATGTACAGTGTTTCTTGCATGTTGTATTTCTTCAGTAGATGTCTCTATTTTTCATACAACATGGCTTGATCTTTCTGGACAGACCTTGTATTAATGGTTCTTATGAAAATAGAACTTGGAGGTCTGGGGGCATTTCCCTTAATATCAGTATTGAACAACCTTTATTTGGTAGTCACTGTTCTAGGAGCTGAGAATACAGGGATGAACATGACAGCAGGGGACAGGGTCTCTGCTCTCGGGAACATTGCATTCTTACTAGGGGAACATGTAGTAAGATAAACAGGAGAAGTGTCAGCCTGTAATAAGTGTTGTGCTGGAAATTACAATAGGGCATTAGGATTTGCTGACTTTGTTAAGCTGCATTTTGTTAAACTCCCTTTGTTAAGGGAGGCCCCCCAGAGATGGTGGCATGAGCAATGTGATCTGAATAAGAAGAAGGAGCCAGCATTGCAAAGTCAGGAGTGAGGAGCCCTCTGGGCAGTGGAATAGCTAAGGAAAACTTCCTAATGTGTAGCATGTTTTCTTTGCAGAAGTAAAAAAAGACAATGCAGTTGAGAGTGGAGTAAGAGGCAGCTGAAGAGGTCCAGGGCATGTAGGGCTTTATGGTATACCAGAGTAATAGGTTTTCATTTTGTTCTGATCATGATGGGAAGCCATTGGAAAGGTAAAGGCAGGGGAATCCTTGGATATAATTTGTGCTTTAAAATGATCACTCTAACTTTGACCTGGGAAAGCAAAAGTGGAATCAGGGCACTAGTTAGAATATTGCAGTACACTAGCTAGGAGGGCTATGTAAGACAGGAGAATAGATTTGGGATCGATGTTAGGAGTAGGGTTGTCAGTGTGTAAAGGAAAGAGAAGAATCCAGGGTAACTCTTAGGTTTTTGGCTTTAACCACGGACTGAATACTGATGCCATTTACTGAGGATGGGAAGGCAAGGTTGGAGTATAGAACCTAGAGTTACTTACGCATCATAAGTGTGAGATGCTGACACCTAAGTGGAGATCCCAAGTAGGCAGGTGGATGCATGAGTGTGGAGTCAAGGAAGAGGTCAGGGCTGGAGGACGGACTGGGGATTTTGGCAGACAGGTGGTCTTTAAAACCTAGGGGACTTGGAGGAGACACAAGCAGAAGGACTGAGAAGAGGTTTGGGGAAAACCAGAGGAGAAGGGTCACAGAGCTGAGAGGGGACAATGTTCCGTGGAGGCAGGAGCAGGAGCCCTGCCCTTCCGCTGTGTATTTGTTGGACGTGCTCCTTCTGTAAGGACCTTAGGCTAAAAGCAACACAGTTTTCAAATGACATATTCTCACTTTCCTTAAAACTTAGGACACTAAATTGGAGAAAAGTACAAAAACCTAATGCTTTTTGACAGTTTTCTACTTTTGTCAGTGCCAATCTCATGAACTTCTAAAAACTGCAATTTTCTATTCCTACTGTAGGAGAACAAACAAGATGGAAGAATTCTGAGGGGTTCACAGAGAGCCCGAAGGAAAAGACGAGGTGATTCAGCTGTACTAAAGCAGAGTGAGTTGATTTTTTTAAAAAGGTTTCACTTGCAACTTTATGAAATTAAAAAAATTTCATGCAGGTAGACGTTTTAGTCTTAGTTGTAATACATGCTAGGGCAGTTAAGGTATACTTTTTTTAAGTATTTAAATTTTTTTTAAATTTAATTATTGTTCAAGTACAGTTTTCTGTCTTTTACTCTCATCCCAGCCCCCCCCCCATGTTCCCCACCTCCCTCCCATTTCCACTCCCGTTAGTTGTTGTCCATGTGTCCTTTATACTAGTTCCTGTAATTTTGTCTGTAAAGATTATAGTTTTGGTGATTATTGGGGAAGAGGGGTATAAGGGTAATAAAATACAGTAAAGTACAATAAAAAGACAATAAAGATTAAAAAAAGATTATGAAGAAGTAGGTAAGGGAAAGAGTCGGAGTTAGTATCATCTTCCAATTAGTGTTGGGCAAACACAAGAACATCGTCCTTTATTTTCTTATCAAATAGGTTTCGTTTACTTCTGCACCTTCATTAAAACCTGTGTTCGTGTTCATTTCCTAATATTGTGAGTTTCTTACAGTTTGTCTCAAACCGTAGCCTCCTGACCATTTTCTTTTTGGTTGTTCCCCTGGCAGCACTTGATTCTCATGTGAAATCCAGCCCTCAGGCCCCTTCCCTTAGTACTTGAGCGGATGCACTCACCACCTTCTTTGGCACGGACCTCACGTCATTTTCGTAGAGGTCTCAGTGGCCTCCACTGGTGGTAGCCCCTCCCACATCTGCCTGACCAGTTCCTCCTGTTAGGTCAGTCCGATTTGCGCAGCTCCACTCCAGCCAAATCAGGGTCAGGAACCCAGTGCTCCTCTTCTGTGATTGGATGCGTTCCTTGGTTGCTATCTCTTAAGTCTTCAAAAAGGGTTTGATATATTTCTACCTGCCTCAAGCGTACAGTCTGCCTTTTACATGTGGGGGAGATGACTTCTATTTTATGTTACTGAGATTAAAGGGAATCAATTTTCAGTTACTTATTGCTTTGTGTCAAAAAATGTCATTTATCTTTCTCTCCCCCTTCATTTCTGTTCTCAGGGCTCTGTCTCCTCTGGGACCTTGTTCCTTCAGTCCTTTATTTTTAACCCTTAGGTATTCAGGCTTTTTTCTCTTCATGAGCTCCACCTTAGCTGGTTCAATCTCACTGCCAAAATACCTTTCCCTTTAATTTTGTTACTTATCAAGCTATTGCATTCTTCCTTTTATTTCCATTACTTGTCAGATTAATCCAAAATAAAAGTGAATATAGTTGACACCTTAGCATTATCACTTATATATTCTTTTGCTGCTCAATATCTGGCCCTCACTGAGTTGATTTTCTTCTTCTTCTTACAAATTGGTAGCCATTACCTAACCACTCAGTACACTAGCCACTTTTCATTTTCAACTTCTTGATCTCTTAGGCAGTTTTTGGAGTGTCCTGCCTCCTGAAGTGCTCACTTCCTGTAGCTTCCGTGGTACTGTTCTGCCCTGCTCTGGCTTCGTAATTGAGTTCTTCTTTCTTCCTTCTGCCCTCCTGACTGTGGATGTACCCTGCAGTTCACTGCTTAGCTTTCGTTTCTTTGGCAGAGCAGGGGAGAGAAGAGACTTACCAGTTGTGGTCACGAGGGGAGAGCCAGGCCTAGTGGTGGTGTTTAAGAAAGTAGAGTTCACATGTACATCTGTGGTTCACTTGTCTTTCAGGTTTGCCTCCTAAAGGAAAGAAAGCCTGGTGCTGGGCATCCTACCTGGAAGAGGAGAAAGCCGTGGCAGTGCCAGCGAAGCTGTTCAAAGAGGTCTGGCTCCCGGGAGAGCTCTGTCTCTCAGGGCGGAGGGGCTGCGGAGGAGCCGCAGTCACGGTTGGCCTCGCCACTGTCCATTAGGACGCATGACTTGGGATAATTCCTACTGTTTTTCGTGTGTGTACTTACGTGGAGGGGCACCTCTCTTAGTATACACACACACCTTCTGCCCATGTGGGTGCAAGGGCACAGACCTGCACACGTGCCCTTTTCTCTCAGCATTTGCCAGCTTTCACTTAATTTTAAAAGATGCTTCTGCTATTTGTAAAAAACTGGTAGGTAAAGAAAAGCTGGCATGAAAGTTCATGTCGACATCATGACTTTGGGAGAATAAAAATGAGTTACTGAGGTTTATATGATACCCCAACAAAAGTCTAAAAACGAGTTACTATAGTAAATATAATAAAAGTATTTGGTCGTAAGTGATTTAAAGTCAGTTAAAGGTATAGATACCAAGTGTAGTTCTAGCCAGGAGCTGCTGCCCGGGGGCCCAAACGGATCGTAAACGTTTCTAATAAAGGGCCAGAGAAGGAACTTTTAGGCTTCGTGGTGCATCTGGTCTCAGTGCAACAGCTCGACTCTGTTGCTTTAATGAAAACAGCCACAAACAATATATAAATGAATGAGTGGCTGTGTTCCGGTGGAGCTTTAATTACAAAAGCACATGGTGGGCTGGATTTGACTCATAGACTGTAGTGTGCTGACTCCTGGTTTTAAATTACTTAATTATATTTAATCACGGTATGTAATAAGTCTGTCATCAATACCTTGTTATATATGTGGGAACATAGGGACTTTTTAAAAAGTGGTGACTAATAAATGTTAGGATGAGTACATCTACACTAAGCATATTTAATTTAAACATAATAGTCGTTACATATGAACTTGTTATATATGATTATATTCTGTAACTTTGGTCCTTTGAAGAATAGCCTTTTTACATTTTTAAGAAGAAATTACATGTGGAAAATGGAGACAATTGTACTTGAACAATAAAAAAAATTTTTTTAAAGTAACATGGACAGAAAAAAACAATGCTCTAAAAAAAAAAAGAAATTCTATGTACAGATAAGCTACACACCTCCCCCCAAATCCTCTCCCCTCTGTTAACAAGATGATGATGATATGTTACTCAAAATATTGTGAACTTTGCTTTTTTTTAAAACTTAGTTTGGAAATTATTTCATCTCAGTTTATTAGTTCCTTTATTATTGTTTTATATTAATGCATAAAATGTCAACTTATGGGTACTCCATAATAATTTAAGTTGCTTCCTATTGATTAACATGTGAAATATTGACAAATACATGATACACACATATATATGACATACATATATATTTGAATAGGGAGCAATTCAAATTATAGATCAGACATAAGATGGAATACTATATATTTGTATAAAATATAGATACACAAATCTTTTGCCGTGTTTTAGTGAATAATCTGTACACCCGTCATTTTGCACATGTGTGGGTAACTGTTGGATAATTTCCTAGAATTAGAATTGCTGAGTCATAGAGAATTTTTTTTAATAGATACCATGAGATGGCTAGAGGTCATACCAGTTCGTATCTCTGCTAGTGATGTGCGTGTGTACCTATTTCCCTAGAGTCTTGCCAACAACATTATCAGACTTTTTTTATCCTGACCAACCTGATAAGTGAAATACATTTTTTGTGTAATTTCACTTTTTGTGACTCTTACAGGTGAGGTTGAGCAACTTTTCAAATATATAAGACATTTAAATTTCCTTTTCTGTGACCTGTTTATGGTCTTCGTCCATTTTCTATTGGATCATTAGGTGATCCTTTTTCTCTTGAATTTTAAAAAATGTGTTCAGTCCTGTGGCCCAGTTGGTTGGGCATCCTGCCACAGGTGAAAAAATCACTTAGGGCCCCGGCTGGGTGGCTTGGTTGGCTGGAACGTCCTTCTGTCCACCAAAAAGGCTGCAGGTTCCTTCTCCAGTCGGGGCACATACAGGAAGCAACGGATACTTTTCTCTCCTTTCTGCTCTCTCTCAAATCGATAAACATATCCTTGGGTGCAGATTTTTTAAAAACTATGTATCTGGTTAAACAGTCTTTATTTAAGAATGGTTATTATTCATGTTTCTAATTAGACTTTCAGGATAAAAATTAACTAGGAATGCTGTCATTTTTTCATTGTAGTATCAGTCCTTTCCATATAACAAAAACGGGTTTAAAGTCGGCATGAAATTAGAAGGCGTGGACCCGGAGCATCAGTCTGTGTACTGCGTCCTCACTGTGGCTGAGGTAAGCTTTCCTTCCTCTTTATTTCCAAAATAAAGTGGTGATTATGGAATTTTAGTGATGGGAAAAGATGCCACTTGTTGAGTGCTTACTTTATGCCGGGCATGGTGCTGAGTATTTTGTGTGCATTACTTCATTTAATCTTTACAAAAGTTCTCTGTGGGTCATGCTTTTTCATCCTGGTTTTCTAGATGAAAGAACTTAAGCTCAGAGAGGTTAAGTGATGTATACAAGGCCACACAGCTTCTAAGAGGTAGTCTTTCCCATGCTGTGTTCTTTTAAACTTTATTCTAAGATTGTATTTATTTATTTTTAGAGAGGGGAAGAGAGGGAGAGAAACATCAGTTAGGTTGCATCTGGTTCACACCCCGACTGGGGACCAAACTCGCAACCCGGCCATGTGCCCCAACCGGGAATCGAACTGGTGACCTTTTGGTTTACAGGACAACGCCCAACCAACTGAGCCATGCCACGAATCAGGATGCCCTACTATGTTTTTTAGCATAAGGAATAGATCAACAGATGTATTTTTTTTACTATTTTGAGGTACCCCTGTGAAATTTTTCGGGGAAAAAATTGTCCAAGTCAATTATATATATCTTAGTCTAATATACAAAGTGAGGCAAAAGTAGGTTTACAACATTGAATATTTGAAACACAGAATTTATTCTTATATTATTATTTGTTAATTATTATATTATTTTCCATATGAAAAACTGTTAGCTACTTTTGCCACACCCTGCGTTACTGAGAACAGTTCCTCATATTGCTCCCTCCCTTGAGCCAGGGATGTGTATCTTTTTAAAAATGTCCCCAAAAGAGTGAGATGATCTCGTGTATTAGTTTTATTTTTTGTAGCAACCTTTCACTTAGTGAATCTGTTGAGAGCCTTGGCTTCTCTAGAATATGGTCACACCTGGTGGCTGGATGCTGACAGTCACAGTGGATAACCGTGCACAGTTGCAGAGAGAGTACCAGGGGGCAGAGAGAGTACCAGGGGGCAGTACCAGGAAAGCTGCATTTTATGAAAGCCTGGTGAGAAAGCAGATTCAGTAAGCACAGACCACTTGTGAAATGTCGAGCTGTGAAAGGGAATGGGATCTTTTTAAGCCCTGTGTGTGTAGTGTGTTTCAGCTCTTGGTTTTGAAGAATATTTATTTTACCTTGTCTCGTTTTTTATTATAGCAGTAATGTTTGCTCATCATGAAAACCTCAACTAGTATAAGGGTATATATTACAAACAATAAGTCCTCTCCCACCCTCTTCCCTGATTTAACGTCCCAGAGATAACAGCTCTTAGTAGTTTACTGTGTTCCCTCCAGATGTTCTTCTCTTCATGTAAAAATATGTACATGTATATTTTTCTCTTTTACATATTGATGGTATCATACATAATAGTTTGTGCTTGCTTTTGTGACAGTGTATCTTCTGTGGTATATATACATAATATTTTTTAACCATTTGGTAGTATTGCATTTCACTGAATTGTCATAATTCTTTTAACTGTTCTCAGGTGGATGAAAATTTGAGGGGTCTGCACTTTCTCATCACTACAAACAGTGCTGGTGTGAATACATTTACAAACATTAAAGTTTTTCATGCATGTTGCTATTTGTGCTCCAAAAAAGTTTTCACAGTTGTTAACATTCTCACCAAGAATGTAGAAGAAGCCACTAGGGAGCAGATAACTGTTAAGACCAGGATAGGAGAAGGGGGATCTAGATTGTTTGCGGAGGTCCAGCCGTAACGGGGTGGGGGAGGAGTCTCTCCTTGAGTTTCTTCCGGAGGGATGGGGGCGTGTGCACAGGCAGGCTTGTCAGTTTGGAGGTGGGCATTTGAGGGAACACCCTTTCTATGGAAAGTAAATTAATCATCAGCCTAGAGTGAGGATGGAGTTTGTAAGTGAAGGAGCGGGAGGAGGATTGAAAAGGTTTTTAAAAGATACGAAGAATGGGAGTGGGAACTAGACAGGCCCTTGTGGAAGGATTGCTCTTCAGTAGGGAGAGTCCAGGGTACAGGGACATTCAGTTCTCATTGAGTTAGATACAGTTCATAAACAGCAAATACTGCACTATTGCTCCTAAGAGAATTAAAAGGTTAGGTTCCTGTGAGCCTCTGGTCACAACATTTTTGTCAGTTGATTAATATGTAGCCTTGTTTATGTGTTTCTGTTTGGAGAGCTTATCATTTAATATCTGCTGTTGATTCATTAACATTGAACTCAGGCCAGCAGCACTTTATAACTTATACCTGGTGAAGCTTATCTAGTGTACCTGTCTTCTCTGTGAGGCACTTAGGAACACTAGCCAGCATTTCAGCATTGTGCTTGGAGGTCATTGTAAACAACAAGCTGACCCACAAAAAGCACAAACTTGAAAAACACAGCACTGAGTAGACTGTGCAGAGGCACCTGCTAGCAGTGTGAGACCCGAAACAAGGTGCAGAGCATGGCCTTACCTCACCTTATCTGGAACCTGGCCCGAAGGCCCACTCACATTTCTGCCATGCTGAGCGTGCACCTATACCCAGATACCACACATATTATTTATGGGTTATAAATAAATTTTACCAAATTAGGCAGATTCACAGATATGAAAATGAAACCTGTGAATAACGAGGATCAACTGTGTCTCTTTTTTCCCTCAGCTCCAGTCCCTAGACCAGGTGTAGGTGCATAATTGGTGCATATTGGGGAGATTGGGATTTTGTCAGGCAAATGTTTGAGGAAGGACTCCCAGGCAACAGTTTTAAAGTGTTGGCAAGAAAATGTGTTAAGTAATTGCCAGGGTAGGAAGACTTTGGAGTGAGGGGGCTTGCTGGGGAAAAGGGGGAAGGTTCAATGTGATGAGATGCTGGAGTTTTTATTGAGATTGAGGAGGAAGTGCCCTGGGAGCAACTGGGTTAGCAAAATGAATAGAGGAGGTCTTTGTAGGGTGGACATTTAATAGTCGAGAGGCAGTGCAGTTTCTAAATGAGACAGTGTCCATGGGGGACGGTGCCTGAAATAGAGAGTAAATGCAGGGAGCCAGGGTCCAGGGTATCGGACGAGGCACCCATGTGTGTGATGGAACTATTCAGAGTAGAGAAGAAAAGAGTAAGCCCGGGGTCGTGTCTGATGAGTGGGAAGGCACAGCTGGGAGAGGAGCACACAGGATGAGAAGGGCAGTGTGGTGCAGCCACACGGCACGGGCCTCGGAGGGATGGAGAGCAGGGGACGGAGCAGCCTCCACTTGAGGGATGGCTTGAGAAGGAACAGCTAGGATGCCTTTGAGCAAGGAGGTTGACGATGTAGGAGACAGTTTACCAAAGCATGGGGTTCCAGAGTCCATAAGGCAGAGTAGAGAGATGGGGGGAACAGAGGGAGGTTGAGTCAGGGACAGAAGCTCAGAGGTGATGCTGAGAGACTAGAAGGATAGATTAATAAAGGGGCTTATTTCTTAGCCACTGACCAGAGACAACTGAGTGTAAAGCAGAGTAGGTTTGTGTAGCTCTCAGGCTTATGAGAGAAGCATCCCCTGAACTCCTTGGCGTGGGGTGGGCGTGGGCCTTGGAACAGCCACTTACCCTTCTTGGGAGATCGTATTTTCAGGGATCCCAGTCCCTGCTCTGCAGAGGGACACTAGTCTCTTCTCTGGGGGCTCAGCTGAGCGGTAAATTTTATGTAATATAGCAATGTGTTCTCATTGAAAAAATACTAATATATAAGATAAAACATAAAAAGTTCATCACTCCCTTTTGACTCTTCCTTTTCACTCCCATTTCTCAGAAGAAATTATTGTTAATATTAGGCATATATTCTTACAGACCTTTTCCCATATCTATATGTACATGTAACTATGTATATAAATGTGTGGTACACATATGTTTATGTGTACATGCATCATTATGATATACACTAAATGTGTACACATAAGTACACACATGGACTCAACATACAATTTGCTCATTACCTGACTCGCCCTCTACAGTTTGTTTTAGAAGACATGCGGTGGCAGTAACAGTACAGCTTTTCTTTTTTGGGATTGTTCGTTGCCCTGGCTCTGGACTCCCATCTCAGGCTTCATGTTCAGGCTTCTGCAGGGCGGGTGCTCCTGGAGTGCCTGGATGTCTGGTGTGGTGTGTGGTTCCTCTGTAGTGTATGTATATATGTATATATGTATATATGTATATACATATATACATACACTACAGAGGCCAAGGCAGAGCGTGACCCAGCTGAGACTCCATAGACCCATGTGACCTTTTTAACTTGGGATTTCCCCAGCTGCCGCCCTTCAACATGTGTACTTCCTCAGCTTTCAGTGTGGGTCACGTGAAGTGATTTCTTACTGGCATTCCAGGGAGCCTGTATCACCTAAGTGTGCATTGGGTAGGCTTTCCTTTCTTTCTGCCAACCCAGGAGCTGGTAGAGAGGAGGGTCTGTTGGACTTCAGTGTGTGTGCACCAGTCGTGGTCTGGCTGGATCTCACCATGTGTGGAGCTGTGTGAAGGACGAGGAGCGTGCATGCAGCCAGCGTGCAGTGATGCCTCCACCCTGGGACACTGCAGGGGCGGTGTGCCCCCCCTGTGCTGGGCTGGCTGCCTCCCTGCTGTGCTCCACGGTGACACATGCTGGCACAACATAGCAGATGAAAAGGAATGTGTATACGTCAGAAAAGTATCTCCATCCCGAATCCACATGCTCCTGGTGGAAGTGGAGATAAGGCCAGAACACAGAGGCTCAGCATTTCTCGTATACACAATAGCCTTGGCCTTCACATTTTGTCATTTGTTTGCTTGTTTTTGCTGCTCTAAATGCAGGTACTTTGATTAACATAAACTGTATCATAATAGATGTCCATGTACATGAGTATTCTGGGTGTTTTTCTTTTGTTTTTTTTAATCAATCAACTGTCACCCGTTTCAGGTGTGTGGATACCGGGTCAAGTTGCACTTTGATGGGTATTCAGATTGCTATGACTTCTGGGTAAATGCAGACGCTCTGGACATTCACCCAGTTGGGTGGTGTGAGAAAACTGGCCATAAGCTCCATCCTCCCAAAGGTATTGTACTTTTTTCTTTTATATTTTAAATCTACAAAAAGTTACTTTTTTACATGTTAATTTGGAATTTTTAAGAAACAAGCTTTTCAGGTAGGCCCAAATTCAAGCTTATTGTCCACAATTAAAAATACATTCATTAAAGTGAAAGAAAAAAGCAGAATCCTATTGAAGAGAATAAACTACCATATGTCCATGTACTTATTTGCATATAAAATAACATTTGTGTGATATTTAATTTTGACTACAAATAAATTTTAGCTATGCATATATATATTTAAAAAACTGATTTAAAAAATTACTTCTAACCTGTTTACAAACCTGTTTATTGATATTTCCATATATAGAAAAATCTCAAAAATTGTGCATTAAATTTATAGATGTTAATACTTAGGGGATTGTGAAGCTCAGTATAACACTAAAAATTGGTTTAGGCTGTGGTTGAACTAATAACAGTTACTTTTAAATTATTGAGTGCTTTATATTATAGTCTTCCCATGATTTTGCCTGTTTTCATGTTTGTTTAAAAGTCCAAAAATAACATACCATCTTTTCAGTCCATCTTCACTTAATAATACCTTATTTCCTTCTTTTTGAGCTGCTACACACAGTATTTACATGATATCAAAGATTTAGGTTACTAGTTTCTTTTTGGCCTCAGTGTTATTGTTTTTTTATGGACTAGATATCCTTTGGTTTTAATTGAAAAATTAATGGCAAAACAGTGTTGTTCAAATGTCTGAAGAATTACACAAAAACACATGGAAAAAATGAGGGCAAAAAATAAAATCTATAAACATTTATATAAATTGACCTCTTTACCTATGGTGAATTATTAGCTCTTCATTTTTTGCTGTCTTACGGACTTTAGAAAATAGAAAGAGAGCAAATGAACAGATAAAATAAAATGCGAGATTTCTTTTTTTTCCTAAGGAGATGTTGGTTTTTATCAACATTAAACATTGAAATTGTGAAAATTAAGGCAAGGACATTTCCATTATTGTAATTTACCAATGTGCTGACTTCATAAATCTTGAATTATCAATCCTCTAGTGATAGGCCAAAAAGATTTTATCTCTTCTATTATTTTTTTTCCAGCTTCCCATTTGTACAAATTAGTTTCCTGAAATAGAATACTGAGGGAAAAATAAAGAGTTTGACTATTCTAGATCACTAGTCTACTGCTAAGGAGTCCTACCTAAATACTGATAAGGAGTTACTGGGAAATAAAAGGAAGAGCACCTAAATATAATGTATATTTGCTTCCTTTCATCTTTTTTTAAAAAGACCTATTACCATCATTCAGAATTGAAAAAATATATATAATTTATTGTAAATAAACATGACCCATGTATAAAAATTCATAGTTGTGAATTATGTTTTAAATTTTATTCTTTAAAAAATTACTTGATCTCCTGATTTTGGCATGTTGGAGTTACAGTTAAAAGTAGGAATAGAAAACTTAGTGTGAGATATTTTTGATATGTTACTAAGTCTGTTTATGTGTTCTTACCGTAGGTTATAAAGAAGAAGAATTTAATTGGCAGACGTACCTGAAGACATGCAAAGCTCAAGCTGCTCCCAAATCATTATTTGAGAATCAGAATATAGTAAGTACATCCAAAAGACCTTTTCTTTGGGGAAAAAAAGTAGCTGTTGGATAGGGTAGATTACAAGTGTTTCATAGGATAAATTACAGGTAATAACAAGACACTATAACACATTTCATTGCTTTGGTAAATAGAGTACTCTTACCTTAGTTAAACTTTAATAAAATTAGCTTAAAATCTTCATAAATATCTATTGCATAGCCATATCATCTTTGCCTTTTTTTGTTGTTGAGTGGGAGAAGGCAGCATAGTACAAAATGCAGATGTAATTTACAATTAAGGTGCATTGAAAATTAATTCGATGGGATGCTTTATTGTTATTGTTACTTGTTCAGGAGTGCTGTTCAGATGGGATTCTGTAGTACAATAAATGTAGCCCTGTTTAGGTTTGCATGCCAGTGACTGATTTACCTTCACTGCAGCATCTAGCTTTATTGTAACCGAAGCACAACCTGGATGTGTGTGTGTTCTCCTTAACCTGTATTACTACTGTCCTTTACCTTTGGCATCTCTGAGGAGGCCTGATACTGTACATATAGTCTTCCTGGCCCAAGTTCTGATCAAATTGAAAAGAATGGAGAAGAAGCGGGTAGAACACCACAATATTACCTTTACAACTGATAAGAGCTCAATTACCTGGCTGATATTTGCTATCAGATGAGTTTCTTAATTCTGAGCCCTAGAATTAAAGAGATTTACAGGCCCCTCCCACCCCCCCACCAAAACCCAGGAACCCTGGAGCAGAGCGCACATACCCACCCACAAGAACCGAGCCGCCCCTTAGAGGAGCATAAGTGGAAACCATGCACCCTGTAGTACCGCTTACGTTTTAGGGTATGACCAGCTCCATCTTCCAGATCCACCAGGCACCAGTGAGTGAAAATGTGGAAAGAGGCAGGCAGCAACATTTCAATTAACGTTCCCTCCAAATGAAGATAAATACAAGGATTAAGGGAAAACGTTCTCCCCCAGCCCAGATAGCCTCCATTTGGGAAATGATTTTACCCAGTTGTTTTGAACATCAACGTAATGCCTAAAAGATTCTAATCAAATTGAACATAAGCCTGGTGGAATTAGAGAACTGAAGAGAGGCGTGCACGCACCTGTGTGTGTGTATGTGTGTGTAGGTAGGTAGGTAGCTAATAGAAAATGAGCCAGGTTCAAATGTTAAAGTATCATGATTGAAAGGACAGATTCATTGCTGAAATGTAAATACTGCATTTTTGGTGGGTATTCTGTTAAGACAAGGCCAGTCAGGTGGAAAATTCAGTGGCTGGCTTTCTCTGCTCCAAGTTTCCTAATCACTGTCTGGTTCCCTGATGAAGACTTCCATTGGGGATTTGAGTGACTGCTTTAAACCGTCATCTTAAATTTCATGCTTTGCTAGTACACAGCTTAATGTGTTGGGCTGTGTGACTGGTATCTTAAGCAATTGATTTTTGTATTTTTAGACTCCTCTACCTTAGAATACTCAAATATTTATGGTCAAAACTTTGATAAGTAATTTCAGGACTTAGAAGTTACAGTGAAGGTGTCTCTGTCGCATTAGTGACTGCTTCTTCAATTCAGACAAAACTTAATTTTTAATTTTCAGGGACATGGCTATCTACATTTTTTTAATGATAGCAGTACAATTATAGAAAAGAGAGACAGCATCTATTTTGCTTAGAGTAATTAGAATTGTATCAGGATACTTTAGTATGGACAGAGGATTTTTTAAAGAAGTACAGCAGTATTGTGATTGGTAAAACTAATATCCAAGTACAGTTGTCTGAGATTAGGATATTTTTCCTCACAGAAGATTTTAGGGGATGTTTACATTTTACTGCACCTAAATACTAAATTTTATTGAATTTTTATTTTTTAAGGTTTTATTCATTTATCTTTAGAGAGAGGGGAAGGGAGGGAGAAAGAGAGGGAGAGAAACATCAGTGTGTAGTTGCCTCTCACATGATCACTGGGGGCCTGGCCTTCAACCCAGGCATGTGCCCTGACTGGGAATCGAACTGGCAACCCTTTGGTTCACAGCCTGCACTCAATCCACTGAGCTACACCAGCCAGGGCAGTTTCACTGAATTTTTATTATCTTAGTTCCATGTTCCAGATGGCTGATAATCTGTGAATGTCCTTCTATTACAAACTGTCTTTGAATGGCTGTATGTATTAATAGCCAGTTCTTTGGGTGATGTTGTGGATAATATCGGTAGTGTGAAATAAAAGTTGTAATAATTTGCAGCATTTGATTTATGAAGATGACCTACTTTCAGTAGAGTACTCTTTTGAGTGATCTTTTCAGAAGTGGGAGTGAATTTGTATTGACTCATACACATTTTTAACTTGATTAAGTACATATTTTGTGTGACATAATTCTCACTGTTAACTCTATAATCAAGGAGGAGAAAAACAGGAAGTAAACTTACCTGGTGAATAAAACTTGCCTAACAAGTACAGTTGTCCAAGGTACCAAAACACATATTAATATTAATTAAACTCTGAGGTTGTGGGTGTTTTAGTTTTGAGTTCCAGAGAGTTAAATGGGACAGTTAATTGGGTGTAGCAACAGGGCTTTTTTTTTTTTTTTTGCTGCTGCTTGTTGGAAAGCGATCCTGTGGTAAAATCGGTGCATGATTTTCAAATTATTCGAATACAGCTGATGGATGCCAGGCCTTCGAGCAAAGGTGCCGAGGGGGGGCGGGGCTTGCTGTCGCGTGTATGCTTATCCCTAATTAAATCTGTGTGTTTCATAGACAGTGATCCCATCAGGCTTTCGAGTTGGAATGAAGCTTGAAGCTGTAGACAAAAAGAACCCTGCATTTATCTGTGTTGCTACGGTAACAGATATGGTGGACAATCGTTTCCTGGTACATTTTGACAACTGGGATGAGAGCTATGACTATTGGTGAGACATTTTCCATTGCTCTGTGTGCTTTCCCTAACTTAGTGTTTATCCGTGTAAACCATGGTTTGAAAGCAATTATAGTGTGAAGCTTAGAACAGAAGATAATACTGCTGCCCCTCTCTTTTCCATTGCAGATGTATGACTTTTTACCTGTCCCTTGTGGCGTGTATTTCTAAATAATATCCTTTAGTTCTGCTTCATGATTTGTCTTTTAGTTGACTTCCTCCTGGGGAAGCACAGTGTGCACACCCCCACCCGGCACATGCTCACTCTGGGAGGCACGCACAGACTCACAATTGCCCCTGCATCCCTTATTTTTCGGAAAAATAATTTTCTTTTTCTTTTTAATTTATTTATTTTAACTATTGTTCAAGTACAGTTTTCTTTTACTCCCATCCCAGCTCACTCCCCCCCACCCCCCGGGTGCTCCCCACCTCCCTCCCATTTCCACCCCCCTAAGTTTTTGGCCATGTGTCCTTTGTACTTGTTCCTGTAAACCCTTCTTCCCCTTTCCCCCTGAAATTCCCTCCCCTCTCCCCTCTGGTCACTGTCAGCCTGTTCTCTGTTTCAGTGTCTTTGGTTGTATTTTGCTTGCTTGTTTGTTTAGGTACCTGTTAAGGGTGAGATCATATGGTATTTGTCTTTCACCTCCTGGCTTATTTCACTCAGCATAATGCTTTCCAGTTCCATCCATGATGTTGCAAAGGGTAGGAGCTCCTTCTTTCTTTCTGCTGCATAGAATTCCATTGTGTAAATGTAGCATAGTTTTTTGATCCATTCATTTACTGATGGACACCTAGCTTGCTTCCAACTCTTGGCTACTGTAAATTGTGCCGCTATGAACATTGGGGTGCATAGGTTCTTTTGGATTGGTGTTTCAGGGTTCATAGGATATAATCCTACCAGTGGAATTGCTGGGTCAAAAGGCAGATCCATTTTTAGTTTTCTGAGAAAATTCCATACTGTTTTCCATAGTGGTTGTATCAGTCTGCAATCCCACCAACAGTGCACTAGGGTTCCCTTTTCTCCACAACCTCTCCAACACTTGTTATTTGTTGCTTTGTTTATGATAGCCATTCTGACTGGTGTGAAGTGGTATCTCATTGTGGTTTTAATTTGCATCTCCCTGATAGCTAGCAATATCGAGCATCTTTTCATGTGTCTCTGGATCCTCTGTATGTCCTCCTTGGATAAATGTCTGTTCAAGTCCTTTGCCCATTTTTTAATTGGGTTACTTGTCTTCTTAGAGTAGAGTTGTGTAAATTCTTTGTATATTTCGGAGATTAAACCCTTGTCTGAGGTATCTGGTAAGTATGTTTTCCCATACAGTTGGTTCTCTTTTTATTTTAATACTGTTTTCTTTAGCTGTGCAGAAGCTTTTTATTTTGATGAGATCCCATTTGTTTTGATCCCATCTTTCCTTTTTGTCCCTTGTTCTAGGGGACATATCAATATGAAATATCTGATATTTTTCTGCCAATGCTCTCCTCTAGGACTTTAATGGTGTCACGGTTTATATTTAAGTCCTTCATCCACCTTGAATTTATTTTGGTGTATGGTGTAAGTTGGTGCTCAAGTTTCATTTTTTTGCACATAGCTGTCCAGTTCTCCCAGCACCATTTGTTAAAGAGGCTATTTTTACTCCATTTTATGTTACTGCCCCCTTTGTCAAATATTAATTGACTGTAGAGACTTGGGTTTATTTCTGGGTTCTCTATTCTGTTCCATTGGTCCATGTGCCTGTTTTTATGCCAGTACCAGGCTGTTTTGATTACAGTGGCCTTGTAATACTGTTTGGTATCAGGTATTATGATCCCTCCTACTTAGCTGTTCTTTCTCAAAATGGTAGCTGCTGTTTGGGGTCGTTTATGGTTCCATATAAATTTTTGAAGTGTTTGTTCTATGTCTGTGAAATATGCCATTGGTACTTTAATAGGTATTGCATTGAATCTGTAGATTGCTTTGGGTAGTATGGACATTTTGATGTTAATTCTTTCAATCTGTGAACACGGTATATGTTTCCATCTGTTTGTATCTTTCTTGATTTCTTTCTTCAGTGTTGTGTAATTTTCTGCATACAGGTCTTTTACCTCCTTGGTTAAGTTTATTCCTAGGTATTTTATTTTTCTTTTTTGCTATATCAAGTGGGATTTTTTTCTTGATTTCTGCCTCTGCTGTTTCATTGTTAATATACAGAAACACCTTTGATTTCTGGATATTGACTTTGTATCCCGCTGTTTTGCCAAATTCATTTATTAGGTCGAGCAGTTTTTGGATGGAGTCTATAGGATTTTCCATGTACACTATCATGTCATCTAAGAACAGTGACAGTTTTCCTTTTTCCTTTTGGAAAAATAATTTTCATTTGTCTCTTAATGTTTTATGGCTGGTAGCTAATTTTACAATTCATAGTGACTGAATACAAATATATTAAGGAATATGGTTTTTTAATCCTTACTGTGTTTAGATATATTACATAAAATAGTAGAAGCAACATATTATAAAATAATTATAATAAAGCCATTCTATTTAAAGTAATTGAATTAATGATATTCCATATCTAATTTATGTTCATTGATCACTACAATTCATTTCTTGATGAAAGGCATTTCTAAAGTATTTACCGTGTTTTGCCGTGTATAATGCACACTTTTTTGCCCAAATTTTTGAGGGAAAAGTAAGGATGTGCATTACACGTGGATACAATGATCACATGCCATGGGTATGATAACGGGCATAGTCATCTCCTGTGTAACGTGCACGAAAAATGGGTGGGTGTGCGGTGTACACGGCCCTTCCAGAGAACACTTACCATGAGGACATTTTAAAGACGTGAGAGATGTATTTATGAAATATAACTAATGTTACAGTATCAAATGAATGTTAATTTTATAAATGTTACTAAAGTTCAGGGAAGCTTTCCAGGCCTTACTTTTTAGTGTACATATATTTAAATATTAAGTAGAGGCATTAATAATGTGCTTTACTCCTCAAATTGGATTCTTAGACACATCAGGTTTACTTGCATTATTTTATAAGAGAGACACTGAAAGTTATTTTGTATTTGATTTTTAAAATCCTTTTTACAGAATAGAATCCTTTTGGTTATATGTTACATATCCTTTTTACAGAATATTTTTAATGTAGATAAGTAAGTCTGTGATTACATCACAGACTCACATTTTGGTGTGTTTTACCCCAGCTTTTTTCTGCAAAGCATAATTTTACCTCGTGGGGTATCTTCTCACTTAGTTTGCAGTAAAGCGTTTGTTGACGCAGAGACAGTTTCAAGTGCACACAGAGAAGAGTAACGGAGTGACCCTCCTGCAGCCCTTACTGGCACCAGCACTCACCGATCTGTATTCACTCTGTCTTCTCCAGGTTCTTATCCTAAAACCCGAACTCCAGGATTGTTTGAAGCAAATTCCAGATATTATAGCTTTTCACCTGTGAATATTTCAGTATGTGTCTTCTAAAGATAGGGATTTATTTTTCCTAAATATATAATGTTATAAATGCTAAAATGTTACTAATGTATTGGAACATTTTCTCCAGTCGACTTGGGTTTTGTTTGCTTTAGTTTGATGGCTTGGGGTGCAAATGAGGTACACACTTGGTGATTGCTTTGATGTCCCTCTTGATGTCTTTTAAAGTATAGATCCAGTTCTTTATCTTTTTCTTCTCCATGTAACCATTACTGAAGAAACCAGGTTGTTGGGCCTGTTGGTCTCCCACAGTCTGGCTGCGCTGACTGAATCCTTGTCCTAATGCGTACTGTGTTCTTCTGTTCTTCACATGCCCTATAAATTAGTGGTTTTATTTTATTTAAAGTTATTCATACCTGTCATGAGTGAAGGGCTGGATGAGGAAACTACATTTAGAAATACTGTTATCTGCCTCTCGTGGGGCAAATATGTGTCACCCCACCCTCAACTGATACCCTGTGCTGGCCATACCGACGTGATGACTGGGGTCGAGGCCTTTGGTTAGTAAATAGTACTTTGCAGCACTTACTAGAATTTGTTGAAATGAGAGCTTTTTGTTTTTAAAGTTCTCATTCATTTAGGGAGAATGGTTTTATTTTTAGCTTTTGCCTGATTCAAACAAAGTAAGTGAATGTTTAGTTATTTTTGTGGTCTCACGAGTATTACAGGGTTTAAAAAGATAAGTTGCTTATTTGACATAAGGTCTATTTCCTTTAAAAATACACTTCTGGAAAATAGTGATGAGGAAGTGTAGGCGAGTTTGTCACAAGAATTTGTACAGTCAGTTCTCTTTGATGCCAACTGCCTAGAGAATAGGAAGGATCCTGAGATCTGTTTTAGAGAGAGCAGGCAAAAAAAGTGATTTTTTTAAGCTCTGATTTTATGAGCACAAAATAATCATTTTTAGGGTAGAATATACTTTGAGGATTTATTTATACTTATATTGACATGAAATTATATTTTGTTAATTATCAGGAAAAGAATATGATATGTTCTCTTCATCATTGTGCATTTTAGGCACATTGAAAATTGCTTAAGTGCACTTGAATTTCTCTAGCCTTATTAAGTATTGTGTTCTTTGATCCTTGAATTTCTGAATGGTTTTTCTTTCCTGTGTAAATCACTTACTTAGGTATGTAATTGAGATTACAAATTAGATTGCTTTTCCCAATTTATAACAGTTTGGAAATGAGATTTTTTCCCCCTTCTTTTGAATTGAATAGTGATTTTTATTTCTTTACCTTAGTGGGAACTTACACACACACATTTGTGTTACCATATGTTTAGTTGCAATAAAACATTTCTTTCTTTCAAAGAGGAACACTTTGTAGGATTTAAATGTATGTAAAATTGGAATAGTATTTTATAAAAAGAAAATAGTATATATATTATAGTAAATGTATACTGGTTTACTTCCGGATTCCTCTACTTTTGTTACTGGTAGTTGGTAGCTACTTAATTCTCTCCCCTGGACAGTCACTGGATTAAGGAACAGCCCTCACTATCCCAGGTGACCGGGTCGGGAAGGAAAGGGGGGCAGTGGGGGGCCTGGTGTTGTGGGGGCAGTGGGCAGCCTCTTTCCCTTGTCATCTTCCAGGTCCCTGAGGGTTGGGCCTGTCCCCAAGCACAAGGTGAAAAGGAGTTACCTCCTTTTCTCCCCCGGGCACTGGGAAGGAATGGAACTTGGAGAAATGTTGTTTTCTTTGACCTTGTCTTTCTGGAACCGGGAGATCGTGAAGACAGAACCTCGCTGACTGTTTAGTCAAAAGACGTAGACCAGTGGGGTTGCAGCTTCAGCCATCTCTGACTTTCAACCTGGTGTCCCCGTTAGGGCACAAAATCAACCACCTGATTTGTGAAAAAGAGAAGCAGAGTTAATGAATTAGAGCAAACATGGGGCTGGAGCCTTTTACTGAGTGTATTTAAATTTTTATTTAAGAGGCGGAGCTCTTTTGCATTTATAAGTGGAGAGTAATAATAACTTTACGTGTGTCCTCCAAGTGATGTTGCAGAATTTGCAGTGTGTTGTCAGTGTCGTAGAGCAATGTCACAGGTAGCAGGTGTGTTACTTGTGATACTTGGGAAGCACCCGTTGGTGATAGCGATGAGTTCCAGAGGTGAAAGGAACCTGGGTGGCCGTGCACTTCGGCCCTGGCGGGCTCACCATCTGGGGAGAAAGGGGAACACAACCATGGGCTCCCCTGAAGGGGAGAGAGATGGTAGCACATAACAATTAGGACCAACTGCTTGCTGTCTGCAGTGGCCCAGGGACAGAAGGGCTGACAGCCTCACACTGGGGTTCTTCAGGATGGCTTCCTGGAGGACACGGTATTTGTGCTAGACCTTGAAGGATGATAGGAATCTACATAGATCTTGGGATGGAATTTTCCTGGTCCAAGAAAAGTCTGTGTTTAAGCCCAGCATGGGGGTGGGAAGCTAGCAAGGGCACGTTTGGGGAATGGCAGCCAATCTATTCAGTTAAGTGACTTAACTCTTCTAAGATTCATTTGCCTCCCCTTACGAGAAGGATTAATAATAATATTCAATACCTTTCTCTTAGGGTGATGTGAGGATTAAAATAAGAGGTTTAGAAGCAGAAACCAATTTGCAAAAGGTTAAAGAGATGACAGACTATAAGGGACAAGCAGCTGAAGTTTAGCCCTGGGGGGAAAGTGGATTATTACTTGACGGGAGTCAGCCTCTGAGGAGGGTTTTCTGCCTGGGTGGAGTCTGAGCCTGGTGACAGGCCACACTGTGGAGAGACAGAGTGGAGATGTCCAGGACTGAATAACTGGGGACACCAGTCCCCTTGGAGAGGCTCACCTTGGGAAGGAAGGCACTCTTCCCTCTCAGCCTGGAGGAGATGAAGAACTGAAAGGAAAACTGACGGTGGAGGAATGAGTCTCCTTTATCTTTTCCAAGTAGTCATTGTGTTTGAGAATCAGGTGTTATGCTCGAAGGAAATGCAGAATATTGAAAACAGCTGCTGTGGGGAATGGGCTTGGAAATGAGTTGGAGATAAGAGGAGAACTAGATAACCCAATCGGATGAGGTCCAGGGCTTAGCAGTAAGCAGTGATGGAGGCAGCCCTCCAACTGGAAGCGTTGGCAGTGGTGGAAGCCAGGAAAGTAAACTGACAGAGTCATCATGCTCTGGATTTAGGGAGCGGGAAGGGCCAAGCGTCCTGTATTTCTTCAAGAAGCCGAACCATTATTGCTTGAGATGAAAACTTTGATGTTTTCCTTATGTAAGGGCCTTGAAACAATTTTTTGTCTCTCTGTCTGGATCCGTGGGGCCCAGTGCTTATGTGCATTAGTTTTGCTTAGCGCTTGGCTGTCTGTGCCCAATAAAACCAGGATCTTTGTCTTTTCAACCCAAGGGCTTGGTGAAATCAGCCACTTCCTGTTTCCATAAAATGAGGATCTTAATGTCTCTTCACTTTATGCTACATTTATAAACATGGGTTATTTAAGAATTATTATTTCTATTATTATCCACCAGTCTGGGTCTCATTGGATCTTAGCAGACTTCCTCATGATTAATTTGCATGTACTTGTGAAACAGACTTAAAAAAAAAAAAACAACTCTTTTTTGAACTGGCCTGGTTCGATGACACACTTAAAAGCCCAAAGAAAGAAATGAGAGGTGCAGCAGTCAAAGATTTGTCTAAGTTTTACCATTAGCTATTCTTCATTCAGTCTCTTCGTAGTTACATTTCTGCTTTTGGACACTAGATGGGACTAAGAGCTGACGTGTGTTACAGATAGTGGCAGAAATGGCGTCACAGCATTCCAGCCTCTGCTGCAGTCTTGACTGCTGATTGAGAGAGTACGAGTAAGCCAGTTGAAAATAAGGTAGTTTTTGTCTTTTCTGTTGATTTGGCTTCCTCGTCTATTTAAAATGGTGACTTTGGTCAATATTTAGATAATATTAAAACCTTATGCTAGCAAGATTCAGGTAGTGCGGGAATNAAACAACTCTTTTTTGAACTGGCCTGGTTCGATGACACACTTAAAAGCCCAAAGAAAGAAATGAGAGGTGCAGCAGTCAAAGATTTGTCTAAGTTTTACCATTAGCTATTCTTCATTCAGTCTCTTCGTGGTTACATTTCTGCTTTTGGACACTAGATGGGACTAAGAGCTGACGTGTGTTACAGATAGTGGCAGACATGGCGTCACAGCATTCCAGCCTCTGCTGCAGTCTTGACTGCTGATTGAGAGAGTATGAGTAAGCCAGTTGAAAATAAGGTAGTTTTTGTCTTTTCTGTTGATTTGGCTTCCTCATCTATTTAAGATGGTGATTTTGGTCAATATTTAGATAATATTAAAACCTTATGCTAGCAAGATTCAGGTAGTGCGGGAATGTATGGTCAAAATATGCCACAGTATTTCCCTTAATTGCAATTTATAAAGAAATCCAATAAAAATTGAAAGAACTAGTAATGTCTAGCGCTCTTGCTTTAATCACCACAAACTTGGCAGATGATTATAAAAGACACTTGATAATTGTATTAGCTTGGAAGGAAAAAAATTAAGCAAAAGTTACCTTTTTTTCATTTTAAATAAGCACTATATGAATTAACAGCTGTTCCTAAAGTAAAAATATTTCTAAAATAAAGGTAATACATCATTACTAATAATTCATAACTAAATGATTGTCTAGGAAAAGAATAATGTAGCTGGAAATAGAGCTCCATAGCTTTGTTCATACAATTTGTAACAATACACCTTAAGGAATTGTACATTAAAATATCTTATGAAAATACATATTTTAAGAAAGGTACCAATTGCTGTATGAACTTCATGTTGACCTAACCTTGCTTATTTTCCTTTCGAATTTTTTTTCCACTTGAAGCAGGCTTTGTCCGATCCCCAGTGCCACCTAAACAGCTCTTATCAAGGATAATGTTAATGACCTTTACACTGAGAAAGGTGATGATAAATTCTTGGTATTAATATATTGGATAAGTAAAAGGTCCTTTGCAGGGTCTTTTTATTCAAATAAGGTAGATTGTAATAAGGTGCTCACAATCTCTAATTAAGGTGTTTTTTTCTTTTACTTTTACTAGTATTTGGCAGTTTCTCTTGATGATTATGATTTTAACTTTGTATCATTTACAGGTGTGAAGCATCTAGTCCACATATCCATCCAGTCGGCTGGTGTAAGGAACATAGGAGAACGCTCATTACTCCTCCAGGTTTGTGGGTGCTGCATGCCTGATGTTATCCATGTGTGTCAGAGGTCAGCAGACCTCTTCTGTAAAGGACCAGCTCATAAATATTTTAGATTTGTAGTCCATACAGCCTTTCTCACAGCTGTTCAATTGAGGTGAAACAGAAGAGCAGCCGTAGACAAATATGTAAACGCATAAGCGTGGTTGTGTTACGCTAAAACTGGATTTTCGAGAAGAGGCAGGTGGCCTGCAGGTGATCATTGGCTGACTGGTATCCGAAGTGTTCAGGTACTTCAGCTATCTGCCCCTAGCCTAGGGCCTTCTCAGCTTGCTTATTCTCTTTCACAGGCAACAGTCCACCTGCTGGTAGGTAGTCTTATTTTATATCAGTTTGAGTTTATTTTCTTGTGCTGAAGAACAGATTCTGTGGCTTCATCATAATTATGACATTGAGTTTCTGAGCATCACTATTTAAGGTGCCATGACTACAACCGATATGAACAGATAGGGTTGTCAGCTAATGACGTGTCACTCGGCTACGGGTGGTTGCTTGTGGACGCTCCTGTGAGCAGTGAGGCTCTGTTATCAAAGGGAAGGGATGGCTCCTTGATTCTAGAAGCTTATGGGTGGATGTTGCCTGCAGCATGTAAGCAGCAGACTCAACCTGGAACTTCAGATACTTGTCTCATTCCACCCTAACAGCTGGTTTCCTTTTTAGACTTGTGCCCAGGTGCTTATTCCTGGATCTCAGTTAGTGTCTGGACATTTACTCACTCAGGGGCCAACCATTCCCTGTGATGGGTGAGGCGAGTCCCTTCCACTTTGGGGGTTCTCCTATGTTAAGGGGCAA
The DNA here is from genome assembly GCF_014824575.4 of Sturnira hondurensis. Lineage (NCBI taxonomy): Eukaryota > Metazoa > Chordata > Mammalia > Chiroptera > Phyllostomidae > Sturnira > Sturnira hondurensis. Next base: position 8,143,468 of record NW_028077105.1, on the reverse strand, counting down.
AAGCCATTGTCCTTTACCAATTTACAGAGCTGTTTTGCAGATGAAAGAATATTTACATAAACCATGAAGTGTGGAAGCTTGGTTGTGGCCCAGGTGTGGGGCTGCCTGCGAGGTTCCTGATCAGTTCTCCTGTGTCCTGACTTAGGTAATGCCGGAGTGGTGAATAGGGATCGCCACGCCACCATCATCATCTAGATTGCCCTGAGGGTTCCTTTCCATTTCCCAGTTTGATATGGATCTTAATTTTTTCCTTACTGCCTCTTTGGTCATGATCAGAGGTCTGTAAAGTAAGCAGAGAACCAGTGAGTAACAGATTCCTGGTTATGTCCTCGCAGCGCTGGGTCAGCCTGGGAAGGTGCAGAGTCAGGCGTTGCTGCTGACTCTTGTGTGAGGCACTTAACAGACTCATCGGTCTTCTTTCACGGACTTTTATAACTCAGTAGAGAAGATACGTAGCTTTTTGACAAATTAAGAAAATGCAGAATTTCATGTGAAACACATAACAATGTGGATATACTCAGTGCCACTAATTATATACTTAAAAATGGTGAAAATGGTAATTTTTATGTGATTATATATTGTGTCACACACACACACACACTTTTTTTTAACCCTTCCAAATAAGGAGACTGGTTTACGAGCCCATGCTGATGTTACTCTGCTCTTTCACTCCGTGACAAAGCCAGAGGTGTTTCTCTGGTCCCGTTTTGCTCTGGGCAGATTCAGGGCTTGATGTCTGATCCCTGTCTGAGAAGGAGGGGTCCTGCCCCCTGGTGTCTCTGGGCAGCTGCCCTTCTGACACCCTTGCTGTTTTGTGGACCGGTCCCCCGAGCAGCTTTGTCGGCCACATTTGTGTTCTCTCTAATCACATAATATACCTACTGTTCTTTTTCTAAAATTGAAGTCTTCATTCCTTTTAAAAGGACTTATTTTGAGTTATCCAAATAATATGGTAAGACATACTTTTTCAAAAGATTTTATTTATTTATCTTTAAAAGGGAAGGGAAGGAGAGAGGGAGAGAAATATCAATGTGTGGTTGCCTCTCTTGTGTCCCCTGCTGGGAACTGGCCTGCAGCCAGGCATGTGCCCTGACTGGGAATTGAACCACGATCCTTTGGTTTGCAGGCCTGTGCTCAATTCACTGAGCTGGACCAGCCAGTATGGTAAGACATACCTTCTAAAAAAAAGTTTAGGCTGAGAAGAGAGATAACCACTGTTATGTCCCTTAATAGTTTAGTGGCTGGTCATTGTGTCTTTCCAGAAAACTGGTTTTGCCTCTCTGTGTGTGCAAACAGGCATGCATGCAAATCAGCTTCAGTATCACATTGTGCAAGATGTGGTCCTCAAATTATGTTTTCAAATGTTTGCATACATAGAACGGTTTGTGTATTTTCTCTTTATTTTGAAACAACATTAAATGTACAGAAAAGCTGCAGGAATAGTATGGAATTTGTCTGTCCCTTTGAACTGTAGGCCCATTTAAATTTGTCAGTTGTACCAGTGATGTCATTTATAGCACAAGGGTCCAGCATTGCTCTCAGTCGTCGTACCCTCTAGTCTCCCCCAGTGAGGCTGTCCTTGACTTCCACAGCTTCAGTACGTTGGAGGACTGCAGATTCATCTGTTTGTTTTGAAGAATGTTAATTTGGGTGTGCTTGGTGAGGCCTTGTGCTTAGACCCAGGTTATGTGTTTGGGGCAGGAAATCACAGAAACAGTGTATGTGTCCTTTCAGGTGGTATGTGTCAGGTGGTCTCATTACTGGTTGGATTTTAGCATTAACTGATGAACATGGTGCTTTTTAGGCTTCTCCACCAATGTAGTTTATTTTCTCTGCAATAAACAAGTGTTTTATGGGGAGATACTGAGATTGTGTAATTATTCTGTACTTCGCACCTGTGTCACTCACACATTTTAGCATGTGTTGATATTTCTAGTATGAATTATTATTCTAAAGTTGGTAAATGGTAATTTTTCTTATTTTATTACCCTTGTACATAATGAGTTGATATTTTTATGCAAATAATAGCTTTCTCACCTTCCCATTTGTTCCTTTAACTTATTGATACCAGTGTGGACCCAGAGATTACTGATGTCATCAGTGGGTTATAATTGACTGCTAACATTATTTTCATGTGTGGGTTTTCTCAGATATGGCTAGTGCGAGCCCCTCTAAGCTGGTTTCTGTATGCTTTGACATGTTTTTACAATTTTTTGAGAACGCTCCACTCTCTGGCACAAGGTTATCTTACACTTTCTCTGGCCCAACCCTGAAGTCAGCCATTTCTCCCATTCTGCATTGTTCTTTTTACTAGAGGATAATACTTAGAAAGTAAGATCTGAACCCTGTATGTGCTCACTGCTGCTTGGGTGTTGCTACTTCCAGCTTTCCAGTGGATATAGGAAATTTGTAAATATATAAAAATTATATTTGTTTCTATGTCATTTATGCATATTAAGAACCATGAATTTATATCATTAGCTCCAATTCATATTAATCAGTTTTGCGTTTATTCGAGTTTTCCACTGTTCATAATTATACCTCTTTTTAGTCAGTGAGAAGTCTGGCTTCTGTTATTTCCAATATATTTACTGTTTTTTTCAGTACCTTTATGTAGTCAGTTTCCCATGTTGCTGGGCTACCAGTAATTCCTGCTCAAGCGTCCTTAATGGATTTTGGACTCGGAGTAAGGAAAAAGGGGCAGGAGGGAAGGAGGATAGTTGCTCTGAGACCTTGTGTTATATTTTGTCTTGCTTCTTGGCTCTAATAATATGAAGATATATCTGGAATATTTCACATATTTGTATATGTAAATCCATCTCATTCTTTTTTTAAAGATTTTATTTATTTATCTCTAGAGGGGAAGGGAAGGAGAGAAGGACAGAAATATCAATGTATGGTTTCTTCTCATGAGTCCCCTGCTGGGAACTGGCCTGCAACCCAATCATGTGCCCTGACTGGGAATCGAACTGCGATCGTGTGGTCCGCAGGCCCACGCTCAGTCCACTGAGCTACACCAGCCAGGGCTCATTCTTTTTAATAAATATTTTTTATTATCTATAGAAAGTATTTCTATACTTCTTTTTAATAAATACTTCCTATTAACTATATAAAGTATTTCTACACTTCAATAGAAGTGTACAATACACTTCTTGCACATTTCTATATTGGTGGTCATTTAACTGATTTTTATATTTTCACATTTACAAACAGTGGTGCATTGTCTTTCTACATGTATATGAGAATTCCATAGATTATTAGAAGTAAAATTACTAGATTAAAGGGTATTTATGTTTGTGTGTGTGTTGTGATGTAATTCTGTGCTTACCTGAGAAATTGTACATGCACATTTTTTTAAAAGTTTCATTTAAAAGTGAATAGGGAAGTCATGGTCAAGGTGAAAGCAATTTCATTATTACAAATAGTAATGAATGTGTGTTGATATTGCAAGTAGTTTAAAGTTATTGTGTGTAATACTAACATAACTTCCTATATTCTACTGATAGCACTTTGTAATATTATAGGTCAGTTTGTGGTTCTCACTGTCATTGTGGTTAAACCTAATGGGACTTACTTTTTTAAAATTAGGTTATCCAAATGTGAAGCATTTTTCTTGGGATAAATACTTGGAAGAAACCAATTCTTTGCCTGCTCCTGCAAGAGCTTTCAAAGTGGTGAGAGAACATACTTATTTTACAATATTTCATTAATTTGTATGGTGATCATATCCACTCATTGAAATTTAAGAACAGAAAACAATAGTCCTGGTGAGCTAGAATAGGAATGGGAGGGAAACAGAAGACCACCAAAATGATATTTCTGAATTTTTACGTGGTTCACAGGCCCGCGCTCAATCCACTGAGCTACACCAGCCAGGGTCTGAATTTTTGTAATTTTGAAAGTCAAATTGTTAGTTGGGTTTTTGTTGTTGGCATTTAAAAACCACTTTCATTTTGGACTTTAAATCTTTTTGTAAAATAATTCTGTTTGAGTCAGTGTGGAGTAAGTTGTTTGTACAGCAGCTTCTGGAAGATCAATCAGGTCAGGACATTGTTTTCTAATGAAAATTATATTCAGTAATTCATTTGAATTTGCTTATGGCAGACTGAGATGCTATTTTTTATTTTATTGCTATTAGCATGTTTAATTATCAAAATACAAGGGCACCTGCTTTTATCAAAGTACCTTTCTAAACCTAGGTCATTGTTTCTTATATACTATGATTGAAAGTAAACTTCATTTCTATATAAGGAAAGAATAAGAAATGAAATATAATTAAAAATTTTCTGTTTTAAACAGCTTGCTTTATAATTTATATTTAACATAAACTTAAAGGAAAAGAAAGGTGTTAACTATTAAAATTTTTTTACTGTGGCATAGCCTGTTATAAAGAACATTTTTCTTTAATGATCCTTTTGTGTATAACTTGTTAGAATTTTTAATGATAGGATTAATCAGTAGGATTAATTAGTAGGTAAGAGCTCAAATACAGAAAAAAGAACATCAGAAATTTTTGAGAAAAAACTTATATTACATGAAAAAGCCATATTGAAGAATGTGTATGATTCCATCTGATAGTAAATTCAGAATTTAAAAAAGAGTCGTGTTTAGAGTCATTCCATACTTATGAATTTCTGTCTAGCTCTCTAACTTCATCCAGTATAAAGAAGAGCTCCATTGCACTTTGCTTTGAACTGGACAAAAACAGCAGGATTAGTCCACCTGCGTGGTGTCACCTTGATATCAGAGGGAAAACAACGATTTCTCCAGTTTGATTTTAGATGCTTTGTACTGGTTGTTTTGTATCCTGCACCTAAGTTTTGCATTTAATTTTCAGAGCAACACTTTTACTACACCCATTTCACAGAAGAGAGATGTGAAGTTCAGAAAATTTAATATATTTACCTAATATACGTATTAATTACCTTGTCTTCTACTGCCTGTAGTTTTTTCAGAGGTTTATGGCTTTCTGCTGAGTATTGAGGTGTAGGTCCTTATTCTCATTCCTGTTCTCACCAGAGCAATTCTGTCTTGCATGTTGAGATCACTAGTTTTCTCCTTCAAAAGATTTCTGCTTTTTGCTTGAATTCCTACCTTTAATCTTCATGTCTTAATTATGCCATTTTAATGCTCTCTTTTTTAAAAAATCGTTTTCCTGCTTGTTGATTTTTGCCAAGGTACCTCCAACTAATGAGGAAAAAAAATTTTGTCTTCCCTATGGCTAATCAAATAACCACAATATTTTGAATTTCATCACAAGGTCTTTTGTTTCCTATTTGCTCCTGTAGGCTAGGTGGCTGGGCTGTTTGTATTGCCTATGGGATTGGCCTCGTGATGTGGGATTGTGTTTTTTATCAGGAGCCTGAATTCCAAAGCCACTCTTGGAACTTCAGAGTTTGAGAGGCTGGGTTCCAAAGTGGCTCTTCTTTTTTAATTTTGTCTTTAATTCTAGTTTTGTGGCATAGAGCCCGCCTTCTCTTCTTCTAATCTCACTGTCTAAAATTCTCTCTTACGGCAGAAACCTCCACATGGATTCCAGAAAAAAATGAAGCTGGAGGCTGTAGACAAAAGAAACCCCGTGTTTATTAGGGTGGCAACAGTCGCAGACACAGACGATCACCGGATAAAAGTAAGTGCTCTCTGCTGTGGTTTTGCTGTGTCTTTTGTTACAAGGTATCATGGATGGAAACTTTAGAAATCTTTAATTTGTGAAGTCCTATAATTAAATTAGTAAAAACACAGGAATATGCTAATTAAGTGGCTGTGAATCTTCGTCAGCATTTGTCCATTTTTTTAAATCTATAAAAGTTTCCTCTTTAATTATAACTGACTTTTAATATAGGTCATGTCTACTTTCACTAAACACACACTCAAAATAGTAAAAGTTTGTCATAACTAAGAGAAGACTGCTTACGCAGATTATAGACATTCCTTTGAAAAGAATAACCCACTCTCCAGTAGCATGTTCTTATTTTGTTCCAGAAATTAAAGGTCAGTGTTACTTTGTTGGGGTATGTTAGACATAGACTTTTCAGAAGACTATCCCGCCTTTTAACAGAGGACAGGTAAACAGAAATAATTTCACGAAGGACATCAGTTTTTAGTTAGAGTTGGATTTAGCAAAAGTCAAGCTGCCCTCCAGGAAGATGGATTTGGTTTGCCGGGTGTGCATGTGAAGAGGTGAGATGCAGCAGCCCCTCCAGGGGAGTAGTCAGAGCTCCCCATCTCTGTTCTGGTTTCGGACTAAATGCACTTGCAAACCAGAACAGTATGGGTTCAGCTTGCTTCGTAGAATGGGTTAGAATTTCTTTTAGGGATGACAATAGTTAGAATCACAGTCAGCTGTCAGATTTACATGATGTTTTCCAGGATAACACTCATGGTGATAACCGCGTGGGAGATTTATGTTGTTATCATTATTCCATTGGTGAGGCTGAGGCTCAGGAACACTGTAAATGAATTCCTTACTAATTAGGGGCAGGGGCAGAGCTAGTCACAGTCCTAAACTGTAGAGATTTGTGCATTCTTTTTCAAAAACCACATTTCAACTGTCTTTAGTGAGGTAACATGTAAGAAAGTAAGTTACAAAATAAAATAACCTGTATAAATGTATTTCTATAAAATAGAAATTTTAACATTCAGTTCACTAGTTTTAACATAGAATTACTTAATATTAATTGCACGTTTTGTAAATAATGGAGAGCCTCTGTTAACCTTTTCAAGTATATTTTCCTGTTAAGTCATAAAGAGAGTATTTTAGGACCAGAAGTATTTGTTTTTTAAATGTAAACCAGTTACCAAAGAAATGCAGAATTAGGAAAAATCTTGTTTTTGTACATCAGATAAGTCAGAAGTGGAGAGACTGTGTGTTTCACGCGAGGAGCGTCAAAGTATATTCTCACGCGTAGTTGACTGGAGCGCGCTTCCGCACTTCTGAAGGGCAGTTTGGTGATAAGCATCCAAAACCTTAGGATGTTGTTTACCTTTTGATGCGAGAATTTCAGTCGTAGGAATTTATGTTAAGTAAGGGAATAACCAAAGAAAATATGCAAAGGTAAAAACTGCAAGGAGTACATAGCGGTACTTTTTATAGTGGTAGATGTGGGTGAAATAAATTACTGTGTATCTCTGAGGTGTTAAATATTTTGGAAGAATAATATTGGTAAGTGAAAAATTTGTGTGTTTTATGTTTGATGTCCAGAATTGTTTTTTTAAAGAACTCATGTGTAAGCAGTTACGGAAATAAGCATCAAAATAATGACAGTGCTTCTTAGGGTGGGAGAATTATAAATTATTAGGTTTTTCTTTTTAATTATTTGGTTTCAGGAACACATGTTACTTTTTTAAAAAGATTTTATATATTTATCTTTAGAGGGGAAGGGAAGGAGAGAGGGAGAGAAATATCAATGTATGGTTGCCTCTCATGAGTCCCCTGCTGGGAACTGGCCTGCAACCCAGGCATGTGCCCTGACTGGGAATCGAACCACGATCCTGTGGTTCCCAGGCCTGTGCTCAATCCACTGAGCTACACCAGCCAGGGCTACATGTTACTTTTTTCGAGTTTAAAAAAAGCATTTCTATTCTGTGGGTTTTAATCCTTGGATTACCTTATTTCTAAGCTTGAGAAAGAAGATTCTTTCCAACGGAGATTATTTTGAACCCATACATATGTACTTCAACAATTTAACCATGCACTATTTCATCAATAAATGTACCATAATTTATTTATCCAGTCCCCTGACTGTGTGCATTTTGAATATTTTTCTCTATAAACAATGAATTAAGTTATTGAGATGATCATGTCAAAGATGATGCATTTTATAAGTTAATTGTTGTTGCTAGATAACTCTCCAAAAATATCTCATCAGTTAATACTCTTACCAGTCCTTCTGTCAGAACATCTTTCATTCTCATACTCATCAGCTCCAGGAATCACCAAAATGGAACATTGCTGGCAGGTTCAAAAGAGAAGAGTTGCATCTTACAGTTACAGTGATTCTTTTTTTTTAGTTACAAGTGAAATTGAGTATCTTTTTTTTTCTTTTTCTTTTTGACTATATTTTTATATATTTATTGTTTATATTTATTTTCCTGTTTGTGAACCATTTGCATGTATTTTGTATCCTTCTATTGGGTTTTTATCTCTTTATATTGATGTGTGACTTTTTAATAAATTGAGGAGCAGTGCATCATCAATATGTGTAACAAATGTGTTTTGGGGTTTCTAGTGGTTCTGCGTCTTACGTGCAATACTTTACGTTTTGGTGCAGTCAGATTGATCTGTCTTTTATGGCTTTGAGTTTAGTGTCTTACTTATAAAGGCAATTCCACTCTGAAGATTAGAAATACATTTACTCATACATTCTTCTAGAACATTTATTGTTCAGTTTTCGGTGTTTGAATTTTTTATCCATCTGGCATCTGTGGTCTTATGAGGATTAATGAGTTCATAGACTTTAAAAGGACACCTAGATGGCAAGCTTGATTTAAAAGTAAAATATGCAGGGTGGGGGCAAAAGTAGGTGTACATGTGTTTGTATGTAAAATGCAAATACTTAAACCTCCTTTCTACAATTTTAAACCTATTTTGCCCTACCCTGTATATAGCTTGTCAGTATATCCTGTCACACTAAGAGATGTAAAAAATGTAATATTTAGAAAATAGGTAGCTGGTTCTTAGTCACTGTGTCTGAAAGACCACTTGCCCTTGTACCTGGTGGCCAGTAGAGATGGTGGCATTGACCAGTCTGTGAAACCTCTTTGCAAGATATTGTAATTATCTGTAAGGAAAAATATCTAAAAATGCATTCGCTGGAAGGATATTTTGTAAACTGGGTATATTTTAGGGCAGTAATGTTTTTAAGAAGTCCTTTTAAACATAATTTTAGGAAACTTGACATTTACATAAAAGGCCCTCTTGCCTCTGCACGCTCCCCTGCCACCTCCCCCACTTGGCTGATTTATGCGTTACTCCAGTGACTTTTCCTGGGTGTTTGGTGTTGCTTCTAATAAGGTGTTAAGTACTCAGGTTGCTTATGAGGAGATACGCATAATATATCTGTAGAAGTATTGGCAAAAAAACTGCCTTTGGCAAGAAAGACATTATTGATGGTTAGGAAATTTGAAGATGGGTGAAAAGGGCATATTTTTTTATAGTGTGAACCAAGTAATTTAAATAATTGAAACGTTTATTTGGTATTCAATCTACTGTATAAGTTAGAAAAGAATGAAAATGCTTATGGTGAGCAAGACTTTTGATGTAGGAATTTTTACACCTGAATTGTTGAATTTTTTGTGGTCGCTGTTGAGCAGGTTCACTTTGACGGCTGGAACAGCTGGTATGATTACTGGATGGAGGCCGACTCCCCCGACATCCACCCCGTGGGCTGGTGTTCGAAAACTGGGCATCCTCTTCAGCCCCCTCTGAGTAAGAACTCAAGGCTAGAAAATAAACGTTTCTGTTTTCTTGTGTGATGCTTAATAATTTATTTTCCCTTACCCTTGTCTTTCTGCTATACATTTCTTCTCTATGTACTCCTTGTCTCTCTTACTACATTTTTAATTACCTGGTAGCAAAAAGTATGTAAAAGAAAAATTAATGTCTGAAAATGTAAAGTGTGTATTTTCTTTTTATTTAGAAGTAGTAATCACCTTTTAAAATTAGTACTGAATTTTTAGAAGACAGTTTATCATACTATCAAAACTTAATCTATCATTGTTGATAAATAGTTTTCTAAAATGTTACCATTGGGAGAAACTGGTCAAAATATGTAAGAGGTCTCCCTCTGAATTGTTACTTATGACTGCATGCAAAACTACAATGACCTCAATAAACATTTCAATTAAATTCAGTTATTTTTTGTTAAAAGAAAGATGTACACCTAGAATATGACATACTAGGATCTCAATTTGGGAAGAAAATATACACATTATAGGAAAAAACATGTAGAAAATACAATGAATTATTGTTGCATTTTAAAAGTATTTAGTGTGCCTTCCTCACCTAGTAGCTTCATTTCTGGGTATCATATATGAGCTACGTAAGGGCTTGTATAAAATTGCACAGACATGGTATTGGTTACAGTAGGTTTAACGTAACCAAACTTAGAAACAAAAATCCGCTAAACAAATTGTGGTGCATTCAATTACAGCTACTATGTAACACTCACAAAGAGTATTACTATTCAGATGGGAAGATTTGTAAGACTTAAAGACCAAAGAAGACTGTTTCAGAATAGCACACATCTCTGTTGTTCCTTTTATGTGGCAAAATAAAATGAAAAACTTGATACATGTATTAGATGTATTGGATATAAGAAGATCATATAGGAGGCTGCACGTTGTCAGGACAAGGGGAGGCACGAAATGTGGAGGGGGTAGCTGGAGTGGGATCTGTGACAATTCTTTTGTGTCCAGTTTGGCATTTGAAGTTTTCATAGTGTAAAACTTGGTTTGGCCAAAAAGTCTGTTTAGATTTTTTCTGTAAAATAAAAGACAGTTTAAAAAAATGTTTTACCAGTAACTTCATTGATTTGGATATTTTGACTGTGTCTGCTCTTTCCCGAGTGGTATAACCCTCAGTTAAGGTCTCCATTTGATCGCAATCCACTCCAACTGGTCTACCCGACCATGGAGCACAGTCCAGTGAGAAATCACTGGTGCGAAACTCACACACCTCTTTTGACACATTTGATCAGTCACAACACCTTTTCTATACACTGCACAAATCTTTTTTTTCTTCATTTCAGTTGCATTCTTATCTTTCTTGAAATAAAGCATAATATGCTGAAAATATTTATTTTTTCCATCTTCAGTAATAAAATGGCTACACAAAAATTCACCAATTTTGATTTTTTTTAATGCACACTGTATGACACCTGTCACAATACAATCTAACAAATTTACTTCAAATGAAGTTAAAGACAACTAAGCAGAGCTATCATAGGGAAAAAAACCAACGGACTTTTGGCCAACCCTATATATTGTTTTGTACTTCAAAACATTTGTTTAGAATCTTCTCATTAATTCAGATTAGGTCCCTCTGGATTCTGGAATTTGTGACATTTTGGAAGGGTTAGATCAAAGTTTACTATTTCACTGTTAAAGCCAGATAAATAACATGAACAAAGTTGTAGAGGAGCATCTTTAGTAGAGACTTCTAAAATTCTTTTAAATTTATAGGATCCACTTTTTTTGTTATTTATGGATATTGATTCAAGATTATATTTTTAGGCATTTTCCCTCTATTCTAATCTCAGACATTTGACTCTTAGAACCTTCTGGTTAACTTCATGCCTCTTCTTTCTCTTTTTTTCCTTTTTCATAGGCCCCTTAGAATTAATGGAAGCTTCGGAACATGGTGGGTGCTCGACCCCGGGATGTAAAGGGATCGGTCATTTTAAGAGAGCGAGAAACCTGGGCCCTCAAAGGTATGTGGTGCTGCCGCTCACGTGGGGATTCCTTCCAAGGTCAGGTTGAGGATGTCTCACATATGCGACATAATAGTTTTTATGTATACGGAATAAGTGTGAACTAGTTTATTGTTTTATTTCATCTTTGTTGTGTTTTTTCCATCATCATTTAGTCCTCTTATACCCCACTCCCCCTAGCAATCATTACACTGTTGTCATGTCCATTTGTCCTTTTCCATTTTGCTCAATCTGTCCACCTGCTCCCCTCCCCTCCAACTAGCTGTTGTCCTGCTTTCCATCCCTGAGTCTGTCCCCAGGTTCCTTGTTACTTCAATTTGTTCCTTAGATTCCACATATGTGTGAAATCATATGGTGCTTGTCTTTCTCTGATTGACCCTTTTCACTTAGCACAGTGTTCCCCAGGTCCATCCATACCTTCACTGAGGGTAAAACTGTCTTCACTTTTACGGCTGAGTGGTATTCCATTGTGTAGATGTCCCGTGGTTGTTTTATCCATTCGTCTCTTGATGGACACTTGGGCTGCTTCCATATCTTGGCAATGGTAAATAACACTGCAGTGAACATAGGGGTGCTTATATTCTTTTGAATTAGTGTTTTGGGTTCCTTCAGCTATATTCTCAGAAGTGGGGTTGCCGGGTTGAAAGGCAGATCCACGTGTACTTTTTTTGAGGCAGCTCCACACTGCTTTCCACAGTGGCTGCACCAGTCTGCATTCCCACCGACAGAGCACTAGGGTTCTTCCCCTTCTCCACCTCCTCACCAGCACTTGTCTGTTGGTTTATTGATGACAGTCGTTCTGACAGGCATGAGATGGTGTTTAATTGTGCTTTTTATTTGCATTTCTCCCATGATTAGTGACATGGAGCATCTCTTTATGTCTATTTTCTGTCTGTATGTCCTCTTTGGAAAAGTGTCTATTCAGGACCTTTGCCCATTTTTTAATCGCACCTTTGTTTTTTTGGTATTAAGTTTTATAAGTTCTTTATAAATTTTGGATGTTAACCCTTTATCAGTTGTATCAGCAAATATGTTCTCCCATTCTGTGGGTTCATTTTTTATTTTGTTTATGATTTCCTTGCTGTGCAAAAACTTTTAGTTTGATGTAGACCCATTTGTTTATTTTTTTCCTTTTGTTTCCCTTGCCTAGGGAAATATATCAGTTAAAATACTGCTAGGAGCAATGTCTGAGATTTTGCTCCCTCTGTTTTCTTCTACAATTTTTATGGTTTGGGGTCTAATATTTAAGTCTTTGGTCCATTTTGAATTTATTCTTGTGTGTGGTGTATGTAAGAAGGTGAGCTAGTTTCATTTTTTGCATGTATCTGCCCAATTTCCCCAATACCATTTAGTGAGTAGACTGTCTTTAGCCCATTGTATGTGCCTGCTTCCTCTGTTGAATATTAATTGACTGTAAAGGTGTGGGTTTGTTTCTGGGCTCTCTAGTCTGTTCCATTGATCTATGTGTCTGTTTTCATGCCAATACCAGGCTGTTTCGACTACTGTGGTCTTATAATATAGGTTGATACTAAGCAGTGTGATTCCTACAGCTTTGTTCTTCTTTCTCAGGATCACCGTTGCTATTTGGGGCCTTCTGTGGTTCCATATAAATTTTTGAAATATTTGTTCTAGTTCTGTGAAATACATCATTGGAATCTGGATGGGAATCTATAGATTGCTTTGGGTAGTATGGACATTTTAATGATCTTAATTCAGATTCATAGCAAATGTAGTTACCATGGTGATCCTGAAAAGAATGAGTATGTCTGTAGTTTAAACCTTCATAGGAGAAAACACATTCATGATTTCAAAGAGATTTACTCTAGCTGTTTTGCCTTCCTTGGCAGTGTGACTAGTGTAGACAGCTTCTGAAAGTTATTTTGAGTTGACCATTAATAATGAGAAAAGGGCAAATTCTGCTGGAAATATTTGTTTGGTAGCATATTACATGATTGGCTGACTGAATGATTTGAATACAGAGAGGTGATATTTTTGTAGATTAGCAAAGATCACACAGCAGAAATATAGTCAAATATAAGAATTTGTTGATCAAAAATGTATTTTTCTCTTACCTCTAAGTAACTTTAAAAAGAAACCAAATTTATACATTTGAAATTTGATGTATTATTTAGGCGATTTGGAGGTCTTTTTAGATTGTTTTAGATTTTTACTGAAATACTGAGAAATTACTGTAATGTAAGTGGGTTTTTTAAAGAAGAAACACATTGTCTGTTCAGGTGTATATTTAAATAACCTGTCAGTATAAGTGTTCTAACTGCAGGTTAAAGGGGTTGCCCAGTAAGAAGAATGATACCTTGTTGCTCATCTGGACCGTGCAGGTTGTGAGTCTGTGTCTTTAAAATGTCTAACGGGTGCGCAACCCGTCCCTCTGACACCAGCAGGAATTGTTGAATCGGTGTGGTCACTGTCATCTTTGTTTAGTCTCCTTTCTCTCTTTCCTTCCACCTCCCTGCAGTGCTGCATGGCTTCCTTCGGCAACACTCCTCCCAGTTCTTTTTTAGGAGGTTCAGCGTGTTCTAAACTAGAGTCTGAGCATAGAAAGGATGATGATTCCCTTTGCAAATATCCTTTTACAAATCATTTTTGTTTGCATGATTGCAATCCAAAAGTTATACAATTAATTTAAACTAAGTTAAATTAACTTAGTTTAACTCCCAGTACTGCATTTTGGGAGTTATTTAGTATTGCCGAGTAAAGGCAACTGGATTATTTTCAAATATTATGTAAGTCTCAATGCCAGAAATACTCATTAGCGTGCCGAATTTCCATTAGATGTTTGTGAGTTCTGTTGTTCCGGAAATACTTTTGAGCAGCAGTTTCCCCCGCCCACCGCCGGCAGCTGACATACCCTGAGCGTTAATTTACTCTGTGAGGTGTTTCACTGACTGTTTTGCGTGCACGAAACCTCAGACGGCCCTGTAATACAGAACTGTTACTCCGAATTTTTGAAGAGGCCACTGTCACCTTGGCGGTGTACTGAGTTGCCTAATTGACAGCTGGTCAAGGAGGGACCTGGGAATTGCAGCCAGTCTAACTCAAGGGTCTGTGCTCTTGGCCACGACCTTCTCACTGCCTGTCAAGGCACTGCTCCGTGAATTAGCCCCAGATCCAGCCTTCAGCTGTCTCGTGGACTGATAGAGCTATATGTAAGCTGCACGTAATTTAATTAATATATAGACACAAAATGGTAAAAAAATACCACAACTTTGATAGATGTACGTATGGATGAAAAAAAATTTTTTAAATGGGTGAATGCAGACATCATGTTGTTGGGCTCCTGTTGAAAATTAAATTTTTTTTGTCTTCTGGTAAGAAAACCCACCTTAAAGTGATGTCCATAATCTCTTTAGGAGGGCTTTTGGTCTGAGCCAGGAGTTTCAGCTGTCACAGCAAGGTCTGTACTTGCTGTCCCACCCCGCCCCTCTGCCTGCCCCCCACCCCCCACCCACCCCTGGCCTATCCCCAGTGCATCTTAGACCTCTGAGGGTCCCTCAGTTGGGCCACACCCCCTTCACAAGGTTTCAGAGATTTTCTTTGGAATATTTCTTCAGAGATGCAGTGTGGTATTTGCTAATTATAATCAGGGGACAGTCATGGAAGATTTTACGGACAAATGTGATAAGGCAGTCTTTCAGTGTAATTGGAACCATAGTAGAGAATGAATCATTTTTTTTGGAACGAGAGAGGAAGAAGTGGACCTTATAGCTTGAACGACATGCATGGATGAAGAAGCTGTGTTCAGGGCATAACTCGGAGCTCGGTGCAGAAGTCTGACTGGAGCCTCAGGGAGGAGCGCGCAGTGCAGAGAACTAGGGGCAGTGTCGGCTCCTGCCCTTCTCTTCCTTCTTCTCAGCCCCTTCAACCAGCTTTTCTTGGTCTCCCCAACTCTGCTCTCCTATGTACAAACTCAGAGCTCTTTACTGGGCAAGATACTAACCCTTAACAGGCACAGACTCTTTTCCATTTCATTAGTAGACTTGTGGAGTAGCTGCTGCCTCATGGGTATTCTTGGAAAGGTTCATTTCATGGGCACTTATTTTTGTCCTTGCTGAGAATGCTGTGTTTAAGAAAATGTAATGAGAAGATTCTCTTTGGATTAGTTTACTGAGAAACTGCATAAATCAAACATGCATTCTTTGCTTAGATAACAAGAAAAGTTTCTCTTTTAGCAAGAATAATCAGTTTTATGAACATGTAAGTAAAGACCTATGTTGGGTTTTTTTTTTTAAGATTTTATTTATTTATCTTTAGAGGGGAGGGGAAGGAGAGAGGGAGAGAAATATCACTGTATGGTTGCCTCTTGTGCATCCCCTCCTGGGAACTGGCCTGCAACCCAGGCATGTGCCCTGACTGGGAATCGAACCGCGATCCTCTGGTTTGCAGGCCCGCGCTCAATTAAAGGCCTATGTTTTGACTAGCGTTTCTTGTTAGCTTCTCTGAAAATTATAATAGTTGCATTTGATCCGAGAAGAGTAAGACATAGAGCGTGTATCTCAATTGAATTTGAGAATGTGGGGTTATTAAATGTTGAAATCTGAATGATTAACAAGTGAGTTGGATATGGATATGGTATTCTCATCTCTAGGCACCTTCAGTAAGTAGCCAGATTGCTTAATTCTGTCTCAGGACGGAGCATTAATATTGGTTGCATCGTGGTGTTTTTCGTTGCTGATTCATTAATTTGGTCTACTGAGAGGTCAAAGCATTGGAGGAGTTCAAAGGAGTACTAAAGTTATCTAAAAGTACATATTCTACGTATCTAGTGCCTTCAGAAGTAAATGTTTCCCACATATGATTTGATCTTGGAGAAATTAAATAAGAAAAGAAAAAATAGCATTTACTACAGTCTCTGAAAAATGTTCATACAGTCTGTGAAGAGTTTTAAAATTAGTAAGTCTGTTCACACACCTGCAAATGATAAACATTGTTGTATTAGTTCAGTATCCATTGGTCAAACACTGATGAGCGCCTGCCTTGAGCTGAAGTGGGTGACAGACAGCACAGCGGACGGGACCCCTGTTTCTGAAGGTGTGAGGGAGCAGCACTCCGAGAGAAGCACCCCTCTTCCTGAGGAGAGCAGGGAGCCTTCCTAAATGCAGTGTGGCATGGAGTTTTAAGGCTGCCCTTTGTATATGCTGATGCTCTTTTGCACGAAGGGGCTGTTAATCTCCTTCCCGTTTTTAAGTAACAATGATAGGTGAGATTTATTGATGGCTTCCTGTGTTTCAGGCAGTGTTTTAGAGTGGACATGTGTTACCTCATCTAATCCTCACAACACTCTGTGAAGTGGGCACCACCGTTCTAATCCCTGTTTCACAGATGAGGAGCCAGGCTTAGCCTGGTTAGGAACGTGCCCAGATCGGACAGTGGCAGAACCAGGGCTCAGCCCAGGCTCGCAGGGCGCTCAAGTCCCTGCTCCTAACTGTGCGGCTCTCGCGCACAGCTCGGTGGCATGATGGAGACTCCTTCCTTGTTTTACAGGTTTTTGTTGGGACAGAGTGTGAGGAGGATTACGTGAGCACTTAGGAAACTTAAGTGTTGCCTAATGGTTTAAATAAATGATTTTACAATTTAAAAGATTTTAAAGGTGGCTTTGGGGAGCGGTCCTTTCACCTTTCCTAATAAGCTGGAACAGTCTTATCTGGGAAAAACAGTGTCTGGTCAGCCCAGAGGGCAGGCATTTGTACAGCCCATAGGGGATCATTAGCTCATAGAACAGGGTGCATGCTAATAAGGCACTTACAGTAAAGAGCTTGGAAATTGTTGTGAGTATATGCAACCTGAGGAACTGTGTAACAGTAAAGAGCAGTGTGTATCTGTACTTGTGAGTATCCATGACCAAATACACACGTGTACATGTGTGGTGAGACACACATGGCTTATATTTTGTCACTAGAAGCTTAGTACATGAGAAACTAGAAATGACAGAAGCCTAATGGGAACCCACTCTCTCCACAGAAGTTTGACCAGCACTGACGAGTTTGTAGTTAGTAACTTTTAAAACTATAGGAGCGCTGTGAACTTAAAAATGAGGAAATTGACCCAGAGAGGGAAAGCACTGGCTGTAGGACAGCAGCATCCTGCTGGGAGACAGCGCCAAGGTAGATTTCATTGTCATGGACTACGGACAAGCAAATTCTTCTGTATTGCCAGGGACTGTTAACTGAGAGAGTGATGGTGAGGCAACACCCAGGGGCCGCGGTCCAGCTCTGCCAAGAACTGAGGACCGAGCTCCCTTGTTAAGTGAATCCTCTGCTGCTGCATCTGCGAAGTGAGCATTGAATAGGCACAGCCTCCCGTGGCCGTGAGAATTAAAGGAGGCAGTGCAAGTGGGGCACTTAGCCTCGGTCATGCATTCAGTCCATGGTGATTATTGCCATTGTCACTTCCCAGACGAGAGAACAGTCTCAGGACTTGGGCTCGCTCGTTACTGGGAAGAAGAAAGCGGCAGGCTCCTGAGTTCCGACTAGGGCCTTGCCCACCCCGCTGCGTACACACCCCATCCCTCGAGCACCCTACATTTGCCCTGGTGGCGTCCCTTTTTTTACCGCCTCCCCTCGCTACCCTTTCATCGCAGGTGTAGGAAGGGGAGTGTGATGAAAACCCACTCGGCTCGTCTCAGGGTTCAGCAGGACAGAGAGTGGCTCCCTTGGTAGTCCGTCCTGGCCCCTCAGTAAATCCCAGCTTGGAGGGCTGTGACTATTTCCCCTACTTCAGGCTGAGTTTAAAATGCCTCTAAGGAGGACACTGAGGCACCAAGTCGCAGTCCTGTCTCCCAGTGAGCTGCCCACGTTTACATATTGTGATGTACAAGGACACAGTGTTCCGTGACTTACTGAACAGATAGGAGAGGAGCTGCCCTAATGCACAGCTCGGGACCTGGGCCTCCTCAGAGTCCTGTGAGAGTCCCCAGAGGGGGCGTGGGGGTGGGGTTTGGAACGGAACTCTCATTTTCTTCATATTCAGTAAAATTCCAAAGTAAATTAGAGTTACTCAGTAATCGTAAAGCCAGGTGTTTAATGGTGAGTAAAACATACAGTGGTTGCAATATTCTAGGGATAGCAGTCTCCTATCAAATGAAACAACAAAAAAATTTATTTGGATATTTGCCTTGCTGTCAAAAAAAAACGCAACCAGACAAACCTGCAATAGAAATGCACAATATGAGGAGAAAAGAATCGAATAACGTCTTTAGGATGACTTGATCTGAAGCTTGGTTTTAATACATTTTCTTTGTTGGAAACAGAATCAAGAACAGCGGGCTGGGGGGACTAATGGTATTTTTACCCTGTTTGTCGGGGGTGGGAGGGAAGTTTGTTGCCGATGATGAATTTGGTTTCAAACAGTTTATTAGGAGGCAACCCTAGGACATTGGTATTTCACCTGAAATCCAGACCAGTAAGGTGGGGCTCCCCCTCCCCCAGGGGAGCCACTGCAGGTGGGCCTGCCCCCTCTTCAGGCCTGTGTTAGTTACAGGGGGGACGGAGGACCCAGGCGCAGCCAAGCACTTGCTGCCATGTGGGCCTCTGTCCTGAGGAGTGATGTGAAGACAGGTCGGACCTGTTGGCAGCCTCTTTGGAATTGAGGGCGTGGGGTGCGCAAGTGGCTGAGAGTACGAGCATCGAGGCGAGTACCGTGCCCCCAGCAACAGCCCCCATGTGGGCCATTTGTGGGGGAAGGTGTGGGTTGGGCCCTGCTGCCCGTCCAAGCCTGACTGTCCAGCTTTCCTCTGGAGCTGTCTGATGCTTTTACAGCAAGTTCATTTCTGCTGAACTCAGTCAGAATTGGCTTTGGTCACTGATATCTGTGAATACTGATGGATACAAATATCCGTGAAAGATCTCATGAAGCTTTGGAAGGGTGATTGTTCAGAGAGTCCTCATGGTACATTTTGCTCCACATCATTACTGAATGAAATAAGAGTGATCAGTCTGTTTCGTGCAGCTTTGCTTCTGTTGGGAGTGCGGGGAGGACCGGAGGAAAGATGGTGAAGGGGTTAGCCAGAGAACATTTGTGCGTAACCCATGGACACAGACAATGATATGGAGATTTACTGAGGGAGGGGTGCCAGTGGGGCCGGGTGGAGATGGGCAGAAGGAGAAAAAACAGGGACACCTGTAATAGGATAAACAATAAAAAAGAACAAACAAAAAGAAACCTGAATAAGAGTGTGCTCATTTAGCCAAGCTGCTTCATCGCCGTGTTACTGTGGGCAGGCAGCATCTCTGGGTATGTGATGAGCATTCCACAATTTCCCGTGTCCCCAAGTGACCATCTCTCTATTCATTCTCATCTCAGGGGAAAACTGGTATTCTTACTACCTCTGAGTTTTTCAAGCCAAACTCTGAAGGCCATTCTTTTTTTTTAAAGATTTTATTTATTTATCTTAAGAGGGGAAGGGAAGGAGAGAAGGAGAGTAATATCAGTGTATGGTTGCCTCTCATGAGTCCCCTGCTGGGAACTGGCCTGCAACCCAATCATGTGCCCTGACTGGGAATCGAACCGCGATCGTGTGGTTCGCAGGCCCGTACTCAATCTGCTTAGCTATACCAGCCAGGGCTGAAGGCCATTCTTAATTCCTTTCTTTATATTGTTCCCCAGAACTTGTTTATCTCCATGTCCCCTGGAAGGGATGGGAAAAGGCACCTTGACGGTCCTCTTCGCCCCATTTAAGCCACCCAAATCCAAGTCATCGTCGTCCTATCTTTACTATTAAGTAAAGTTTCTTGCTTCAATTCTATCCCCTTGAAATCTCTCCCAGAGTATCCTAGGTGATTGTTTTAAATTGTAACTCAAACCATATTTAATCCCTTATTTGAAGGCCCTCCAGGAACTTCAAATCAACACATCAGGCCCTGCAAACACCTTTGCCGCCCGGGTCCGTGCCCAGTGCATCCCCTCCCCCTGCCCCCTTTCCTCTAGCCCAGTGGCTCTTGCTTTCCCTGCCTCCCCATTTCCTGGGCTGCTCTTCCCTGGGCTGACAGGGGCCGCCTTCCTGGCCGAGGACACTGCTCAGATGCTGCTGCTTTGGAGACCGGGGAGGCAGGCCTTTCCTCCCCACCCCATCACAACCCCAGTTCTCCCTGGCATTTGTCACCTCCCAGAGTTGTCTTAACTTACTTATTTGTGGAATCCTGTGTTACCTGTGTTGCCCTAGAACGTTGGCTCCCTGAGAGCAGAGGTCTTCTCTTATTTTCCAGTGCTTAAAGAGGCAGTTATCACATAACAGATACTTTTTAAGTACTTGTTGAACAAATGAGTGAAATAATTAAAGAGTGAAATTACCTGACCATTTTAAGCCTTAGTTCGTCACAGGAAAAGCCTTTTGTGGGCTACTGAACAGATTAAGTAAAACACTTCGTGAAAGCACCTAGCACGGTGCTTGATACATAGTAAGTGCTTCATAAATACTACCAGTTATTGTTTTGTTATTATTGGGCTAACGTTGTAGACACTTACATCAACACACAATCACATGTTATTTTCTACTTTTGCATAGATACCAGCGTGGAGGAGCATGTAGTTAAAAGATTGATTGCATTTTTGCGTACAGGATGTACGTGATAAATTCTGTAGGCTGTTATCGGAAACACTTAAGAGCATTTTTAGACCCTTCTCCTCTCAGGTGAATGTATCAAATGCACTGCTTAAAAATTCTTCCTGGGTGATTATCAACATTCCCACTATCTCCTAAAGTGAAGAAAAGAATATGGAAAACACCAGTAATGTAATTTACTAAGGTACATACCGATTCCAGACTTCAGGAGGCTTCCTACGAGCAGAGGGGCCAGAGAGGCCGTTAGTTGGAGGGGGTGGTTGTTTTTGATGTACAAGTATTTCCAGTTGTTCTGGAGCCTGGAAAGCTGAGGCCCAGGCATAGCGGTGCACTGACTTAACGTTTAATTAACAGTGCGCCGCGTGGATGTTCTTTGCTGGATGATAGGAATGATCCCCAAATGGGAGCTGAGAGACCGACTTGTGGTCACGGATGGAAGTGAGCCAGAACGGGATGTTATCCACACTGACCTCTATTCCTTTTCCATAGTAGGGGCAGGGGCAGGGGCAGCTGGGGGCGGATATTACTTTCTAGGGCATCAGTTGTGCTTCCAGACCCAGACACAGCAAGCTGGGGAAACGCCTTCCTTTTGAGGGCGGTGGCATCATAAAGGGAATTGAGCAGCGTGCGACGTTCGGGGCCTGGAGGATCACTGTAGAGAGCAGATCTCGGCCACCCATCTGTGCCTGAATCTTCCCTGTCCCGCCTTGGTCACCAGCCCTCCTGTGACATCTCCTCTTTCTGTCTCTGGGCTGATTGTCCCCAGAACGGACACAGAGGGAGTCCTGTGGTGACTGTTACTCAGTTCCAAGGATTGCATCAGATTGCTTTTAAAAATCTAGTACAATGACATGTTTTCTATCAAATATAATTAAATTGTGTTTTTTCATTAACTGTAGTAGGGTGACATTGACACCATTGTGTGGTGTGTGTGTGTGTGTGTGTAACTCTCCACATCGTTCGTACCTCACATCGTGTGCGCCTCACCCGAGGTCAGGTCTCCTTCCATCACTGTTTGTTGGACCCCCTTTATCTTCTTCATCCTCCCCCATCCCCCCAAACAGACAAACAAAACAAATTATGCTTTAAAGACAATATTTCATACTATTTAATCATATGTGTATACATGTATAAATACATTTAACGTACTCAGTTAAATCTTGGCATTTTATGTTCTGTAGCCTGTCATTGTAATTGGAAGAAGTGTTTTCTAAGGGGAATGTTCTTTTCTTTTTCTTTTAATACTTAGTGCTGCCAACTGTCCCTATTCAGAAGTCAATTTAAATAAAGACCGCATTTTCCCCGACCGCCTAAGTGGGGAGATGCCTCCGGCCAGTCCATCGTTTCCGAGAAGTAAAAGAACAGATACAAATGAAGTCTCTTCATCTCCTGAAGTCAGGTAATTTACGTGATAACATTAATGTTGTTTAGAGGCATTCTAGTAGAAAGAGATTTTCTCTTCATTTTTTTACACTGAAGTATTTTAAAGAGATTATCACAGGCATCATGATACTCCAATATAAATACTTCATTATGCATACATAAAAAACCGTTTTTCAAAATAACACAGATTTTATTTACTCTTTTTTAATTTTAAACTTATTTGCTATAATTCTTTTCTTTTTTTCATTTTCAAAGTAAAGACAACATTTGTTGGTTACTGATTCCTTTCACCTGGACTTAACAATGAGCTAGTGAGCTATGCAAAGCTCTGAGAATAGTGACTAATAAGTAATAAGCCCTCAACAAATGTTAGTTTTTATTACTGTGGTTACATTGTTTTACAGTATTTCTTTTATCCCCGAGGAGCAAAAGAAAGGCTGGCCCATTTCTCTGTTCTTAGGTTAAACTCTGAATTGAGCACTCACACAAGATGATTCTCATATCAAATTACCTTCTGTCTTTTCCTATACGCAGTGCTCACATGGCTGTATTTTCCCACCCAGGATGTAATACATTTTCTTCGCATCATTCTAAATAATTTACTAAAATTTGGTTGTCAGACTTCGTGGGGGGTTTTTTAGTGTACTTTGACACGGCGAGAGAGAACTTGCACCACCAGAAGCCAGCCCCGAGGCAGGGATTTGCTTGCAGGCGGTTCCCTTGGGAGCTGAGGAATGGACCCACAGCGGTGGAGTGAGGACAAGACCGGGAAGGAGGGATAACAGCAGTAAAAGCTGCATTGCCGCGCTGGTCACTGCCGTGGACAGCAGCACAGTCCTGCTGGGAAAGCTCCAGGAGTCTGAGTAAAACAGACACTTCAGTTTTCCCGTGCAGCGGTGAGGGAGCTGAGCTACTTAGGTACCAGTTCCCTCCAGTCACAGAGGGAGGCTGCTGAGGCAGGAAGGCCACATTAACACCCAGCACACCCGCCTTGCAGCACAGCAGGCAAAGCAGCCAGATCCCAGGTTCATCCTGCAGAAAATCAGAACAGGCGAGACAGCAGGGAGTTGGCAGCTGAGTGCTGAAGTGGGCGTGCATGGCCAGGGCGCATGGACCGACGCTGACCGCACTGGCCACGCCGCCCCATTCACCAATCTCAAGTGCCCGAAAGCCTCCGGTGTGAGACATGTGCTAGCGTTGCTTTTGATCTGGTAGCTGACATAATGAATAAGTGAACGATGCAAGGACGACGCGTATCCTCTCGTACCGTAAGCATTACTGCAAGGGCCAGTTCCCAGGCCACCTGCTCAGGACAAACTCAGGGACAGCCGACGTTCCATAGCAGCAGTTCCCAAACTTGGCTTCCCGTCACAGTCCTTGCTATCTCAAAGATTCAGATTTGGAAGCCTAGCCCACCGGAATCTTCCAGGCTAGAGGCTAGAGTCTGCCTTTTAAAAATTGGTTTGGGAGTATCCTTGCTTAAAACTTTCAGTGACTGCATT
This sequence comes from Sturnira hondurensis, assembly GCF_014824575.4. Lineage (NCBI taxonomy): Eukaryota > Metazoa > Chordata > Mammalia > Chiroptera > Phyllostomidae > Sturnira > Sturnira hondurensis. Next base: position 8,119,577 of record NW_028077105.1, on the reverse strand, counting down.
CAGTGATTCCTGGAGTTGAGACCCTAATCTGAACGTGGCCTACAACGTCCTGGGTTCTCTGGCTGTTGCCTCACTCTCCAGCTTCATCTCTGCCAGGCTCGGCTTTAGACTTAATGCTGTAGCCACCCTGGCCCTTGGACATGCCTTTCTCTCTGCCCAGAACCTAGCTTGTCTCTCACCTTGCAGGCTTCAGGTTAACTCATTCCCTCAGGGAAGCTTCATCTGGTCTTCCAGGCGTAGGTAGCTCAGGCACCTCATTCCGTACTTTCATGTCCCACACCTGACGCTGTGGACAGTTTTGTGAAAGTATTTCTTCAAAACCTGTGGGCTCTGTTGATGACAAGCTCCATAGCAGCAGAGGTCACATCTTCTCTGGTTCTTCCCTAAGACCCTCCCAGCACTGAGTGCACTACCTGGCACAGTAAGGACGCTAGGCCACCTTGAGTCATCCACCAGCCTTGAAAGAAGACACATCAGTTATGTAACCTAAGAGGCAGCAGCTCTATCACCTTCTTTTTTGTTCCAGTCAAACTGCCTGCTTTCTCAGCTTTGTAAGATCTCCAGAGTAGACATCTGAGGGGTCATTATTAAATGATGTAGTAATTCCCCCAAACAGAATCCTGCACTCTTCTGTCAGTTAGACCAGTGCTTCCCAAACTGTGGTTGTGTTAACTCCTGACCCCTGCAGAGAATGGCACCAGAGGAATGACGACATTCCCACGGTGCACGGAGGACACGGATGGGGCTGCCTCCTGGAGGACTGCCGGGGTCGGGGAATCCGCGGAGTCGGGGCATCTTGGTGGGAAGCTTGGCCTCACATTAAGACGCCCCTTCTTGAGCCCTTTTGCAAATATGCTGGGTATTCGGATCCCTTATCCTATGGCAACTTGTCGGATGGATAGTCGGATGGGGTCTGTATTTGCCAAATCTCACTTTATTGGTTAGGGATTTTCGTTTTATGGGAACTGATAAAATTAATCACTGGACTAGGTTTCCAGGAGTGTTTTTCCTTGTTATCTTTATAATCCACTGTATCTTCTCACTTTTTTTTGCTAACATATGTTTCTTATGCTAAATCATAATTTGATAGGCTCATTAATCAAAATGTCTTCTTTGTAGTCATTAAGTAAATAATAAACCATATTTACTTCTCCTGGCCCATGTTTTATGAAAACACTATTAAAACTGTTGCTAATGCATCATCTCCAAAGGAATTTAACTTCAAAAAGTCTTTATGTGACTGTTAACCATAGACCTAAAAGTTTTGATCGCACCTGTTCTGCCATTTTTTCTGAATCCTTCCGAAGATGGTGACCTCCTCGTCTTGAAGCTGTTCAAGCACAGTCCCTTCTCCATTTGTCTGATGAACGTAAGGGACAGTTCAAGTACTTTTTTATAATTCCTCTAACACGCATCCCTGAGATTCTCATTCTCTGGGCTTCTACCTGAGCGTGACCACAGCCCAGAATTCAGGGGAAGAAATGCTGAGGACATACAAAGAGACATCCTTTTAATGTTCTGAACAGAAAATTCTGCATGTTTTATAGCTGCCACTACTCCACTGTGTCCCCACTTGTTACTGGAGAGCACAGGTACCTTTCAGTTCTAACAAAGCCCGGGTGAGATGGAGTAGAATAAGCTATTGTGCAAAGAGTTGGGGTCATTTAAAGCCGTTATGAGACAGACCAAACTCATGTTGAATTTGGAGATGGTGGCATAAAGCTATACAATGAAGCAAAGCCATTGATTGTTTCATATTGTTTCAGTATTTTTTTAACAAATTGGATCTGATTGAAACATAATTGCCTAGGGATTGCTTTTTGATGGAAAATAAAGAAACCTAAAGAAACACAGTTGCTTGCATTCAGATGCCCTCCTGCTACTATGTATTTACTCTGCTAATGTTTGTTTGGCTAATGTTTTCCACATAGCATAATTAGAGTAAGGCAGTCAGACATCTAAAGCCTGACACATAATTACAGAGGAAAAGAGAATGCTGACACATAAAGAATAGATTTTTCCATTTGAGTGGATTCCACTGTCTTAATTAAAAGCCTCAAGAATATTCTTAAGATTTTAGTTATGATTAACATTGCAATTCAAGCAAAAGAAATGTTGAAATAAGTTGGTTCTTCAAGGTTCTAAAATCCCAAGAGAAAGTCCTGTGTTCCAGGTACTCTTTCAAGGTGCTTTCAGCTGTGTCATTTAACCCCCATAACGCCTGTGGTAGGCAGGCATTACTAATACGTCCCCATCCTGAACACAGAACCTCTCTGTTTCACAGACTGTACAGCTAGTAAGTGGCAGGCCTGCCTTATAACCCAGACAGTCTGGCTGAAGTCTGGCTCTTAAAACAGTTATAAGTAGGTAATTTTACCCTAAAATATAAATAATTTTAAAATAGTAATGTCTGCCATTTATCACGTCCCTGTTTATGTGTTTGGCTGTGTGCTAAGCACTTAGATATACATTACGTTATTGAGTCCTCAAAATTCCTATGAGGTGAAGGATTTATTATCCTTGTTTTGTAGACGATGCAGTTATCAGTTAGGGAAGTTAAGTAACTTGCTGAAGGTCACACGGAACTGTTAAGTAGCAGAGCTGAAATATGAACAGTCTGTTTACGTCTAAAGACCGTATGTATAGCCTTGGCCGGTGTGGCTCAGTGGATGGCATGCCTGCCTGCCAACCGAAGGGTTGCTGGTTCGATTCTCAATCAGGACGCGTAACCTAGGTTTTGGGCCAGGTCCCCAGTGTGGGGTGCATGAGAGGCAACCACACACTGATGTTTCTCTCCCTCTCCTTCTCCCTCCCTTCCTTTCTTTCTAGAAAATAAATAAAATCTTTTTTTTAAAGCCCTTATGTATAACGACTGCTGGGCTGCTTTTTCCATGTTATAATTCACTCTCCCTGTGCCTCCTCAGCTTGTGTTCTCTTCCAAAGTGGAATTGTTGGTAATGAAAAATGTTGATCAGGAAAAGATGTAGTTTTTATGTAGAGCAAAATCATAATATTAAAATATTTTTCATTGTCATTTTGAAAATAAAAAATCTGTCAAGAAGCCTATCTTGTGCTGTGTTCCAGAATGTTTATTATATTATCCTGGAGATTTGACATTCTGATATAAACATCTTTTGTCTGTGTTTGGAAGATTGTGCTGCTAGAATAACTTTTGCTGAGGAAGTTGGAATGCTAGACCAAGGGTTTCATTTTGCATAGAGAAAGAAATCCATCATGGTACAGATCCAAATAGAACTGGAAATGAAAGTCCTAACTTACAGGAGAGAGAAATACTGGTTGTCCAATTGAGGATTTTTTTTTACTTTAAATAAAATATAAAGCAAATAAGACTAATGGGTCATATTCTTCATTCCTGACCTTATCAAAAGACAATTTGAAAATAAGATTATAGCACAAAAGGCACATTCCCTTAAACTTCACGTAACAAGGATATGTACTATATTCTGGAAAAACACAAGGATGAAAAGCAGATAAATTTTGGCATTAGTAAGACCTGGTACTATATTTGCCCTGTAAATTGTCATTAAATATTGTACATGGGAAGAGCTCAGTAAGTTTGGAGTGCAATGTGTTTTCAAAATGTTAACTTTTCTTATTGTTAACTGCTTCCACACTTCTGGATATGTTGATTAGGATCCTGCTTACTCGAGTGGTTATGTTCATCCGTCCCTTTCATGATCCTGTTCTAACACCCTGCTCAAATGCGGCCTGCCCCTCCCACTCTTCAGCTAAGCACACACCATGTGGAACTCCAAGGAGCTTAGTCACTTTTAATATTAAGGAATTAGCAGAACCCATATATTAACTGGAAATAAAACATTCGGCACACATTTCATACTGAGCCCTTTATTTGAACTGTATTTGATAAAAATAAATATCCATGTTTACATATTCCTGCGTTTATATGGGCTTAATTTAATGAAATGCCGTGAGTTAAAATGGGGAAAGTAAAAACAGCATGCTTCAGTAATGCAGCAATATAAATATAAGAGCAGGTAGCTTTCATTTTGCTTTTCTTTGGGGATGGATTATGGCAGATCCGGGCATGAAGAAATGTTTTGGAGCAAAGATCTTATTTTCCTTGTCTGTGTCTTCCCAGAAAATGGCCTTTCTCTTATATTTTATAAAATAAGTCAATGACATTGTATTTGGGCATAGGAATATAAAAGAGCTTTCCTCATCCTTAAGTCTCTTGCCTTTCTTTTAATAAATGTTACTGTAGAGGAATTGATACACTTTCATGAAACTGCAGAAATGTAACTTAGTTATCTGTGGACAATTGATCATAAAACTGAAATATACAAAAAATTCTAAGACTATTTTAGCCTTTTGTCTAAAGAATATCATTTGGATTCAAAGAAGAGTATTTCCAATTTAATATAAAACAAGTTCAGAAAATCACATAAGCTAATTTTAGCATAGTAAGCTGATTTTAGCGTGAAATCACCAAATCTATTTCAGCACTGGTTTTACCAAGAAGGCGTAGTTTTCTGTTACCATCTCAACTGATGTTCTTCTTCCAGTTATCACTGATTTTTTTCTTATATTTGTTTTCAGTGTACCTCCATTTTTACTATGGAATGAGAGCCTTCATAGTCTTTCATTGGTTTCTCTTGGGAGAAATATTTTTATTGCATAAAACAGTAATTCCTTCCCCATTATTAAGTAAGCAAGTATTCTTCTGCAGTTGTTATAAGTTGTTTTCAGAATGACTAAGCCAGGGAGCTCAGATTCCAGTGAAATTTCACATGTCCCCAGAAATGGTCTTGCTAAGAAGTGAACATTTATTGCATGCTCATTCTGTAAGCATCATTGTGTTAGATTATTATTCCAAATGGAGAATAAACTAATGTCTTTATAATTAAGACTGTAAAATTCCTTTATATTTTGTTGGGATATTTGGTTTCAAATGTATTTGCCCTTTAAAAAAAATTACCAGAAGTGTGTCTGGGTCTTCAGGAAACTCATGGTATGTTTGTAAAGGTATCATCAACACCTATGAAACAACAGAATGTGAATACAGCGAATTATAAAGCACTGAGGTGTGTGGGCCAGTATCATAACCTAGACAGCCCCAGGAAATTACAAAGGGAAATTTATTTTGAACTCTGAAAGTGCAGTAGATTATTAGGTTGAAAATGTTAAATTCTCTGAAAGTTAGCTTTAAAGAAAATATTAGTACCGACCACCCAAAGTCACATCATCTGACTTGACTTTGAGTGGTGGGCACACAATGAATGTACAGATCATGTATCATAGAAATGTGTACTTGAAACCTATATGGTCCTGTAAATCAATGTTATCCCAATAAATTTAATTTTTAATAAATTAAAGAAAATATAAGTAGATTGCCTGGTTCTTTTTAAAGCCAGTTTTGTCCCTGACTTAAGGGTAAAACTATGAAGGAAGATTGCAATACGTCCTTTCCATTTTAGAGCATCCTTGTCATGTTTAAATTAGCAGTAAATCCTTCTTGGTCACAAAGAGGCGGAATCATTTCAGCCTGTGAATTGGACCTGATTAGGCCAGGCAGAGCTTCCCGGAATTGAGTTTGATTCTCCGAGCCAACCTCAGCCTCGACCCCAGGTCCTGGCGCTGCATTGTGCAGTGAATCGATTAAATGGTGTGGGCTTTCAAAGCATTTTCTTCCTTGAAATCATCTTACCAAGCAGTACAAGTAAAATTCCTCATGAATACATGTCTCTGTTTGAAGTTGAATTATGCAATAGCTACATTTGGCAAGATAATCTTAATACCATTCTTAGCTTTAAAATATCTTTTCTGAACAGTGAATGAAAATGGATGAGGAGGAAATGGACATTTAGATGTTATTAGCATTCATTGCTTCTTGGTAGAACTAAAAGTTCTGACATTTTAGGGGCACTATTTGTTTTTAAATTTTAAAAAAACAGTTGATGAGATGCAGTGCTAAACCAGTTTTTTTAAAGATGTTTCTATTACAAAATATTAAAATGCCTGTTGTTTTTCAGAGACCAGCATGCGGATGATGTCAAAGAAGACCTTGAAGAGAGAACAGAAAGTGAAGTGAAGACACCGCATGAAGCCAGAGGTAGGCACGCTCTCATGTTACTGGTGGATATTACTAGTCATACTCAGCGGTCAGCACTTAACTGGGTTTGGCCATCACCTTCATGTTAAAGATAAACTTCATTGGGTTGTCTGTTCCATTATCACGGATAGTAAAGTTTCATAAGGGTAAACGTAGTATGTATTTCATCGTGATACAGATTTACCTGTACTTACGGTCTCTTTCACACATGTGTTCCATGTCATATGTAAAGTTTGGGTAAGATCCTCTATTTGGTCTTTGTCATACATTTTCTTTGGTATTATTGATGCCACTTGCTTTACAGTTCTTCAACGCATCAAAGGATGTGTGTTGAGATCCAAATAGAATTAATATGGTTTTCATGTAATACCACAGATGAACAGAAAATCACGTGAATGTTTTTAGTTGTATTGGAGAAAGTAATGGTTTTTAACATCTTTGCTAACAAGGTGCTACAGTGGTTTAGCCAAGCAGCGAAGTCATAATTACTGTTAATCATAGTATAGATTGTATTTATAATTTATCCACAGCTCTATAATTATTATTTATTTTTTATAAGAAAGTGTTGGCCTGATTACGATTTAATGATTGTCCCTAGGGCCTTTGCTGTTCGTGTGCGTTTTTTGGTTCAGATTATCACGTAAGATTTGTGAACAGCACCTAATGATTGTCTGCCTGTAATAAACAATACCATAAGGAAATGCTTTGATTTTCATATCTGATTTTCATAAAGTAGTGATTTGAGATTATTTAAAAGTTCTAGCCACTGCTGTCTTCAGTATGTTTCGTGGTATTTAATGTAGCACTGTACACAAACCTGCCGGGTGGCCGGGGTTCTTGTTCCTGCTCAGCCGCCTGCTGGCTGTGACCTTGGGCATTTCACGGAGCACTTCTCAGTGCTTCTGCTTCCTGGTCTGTCCAGAAGGGTGGTGACGGTCGCTTCTCAGAGGCTTCTTACCGGGATTAAGTGCAGCGACATTTGTAACTTGCTTAGAACAATGTCTTGCTCGTAGGCTGTGTTACGCAACTTGATTATTTTAAATGTTCCTGGTATTTAGGAAGGAAGAAAAACACCTCTAATTTATGAAGGATTTTTATCATCAAGATACATTGTGTTCTTAAATAAAGGCTGCATCCTGTCTTTGTGAGTGGTGGTTTAGAGCACAGCTTTCATTCTCATCTCAGCTCTACCAATTGAGTGTGGGGCTGGCTTTGGGCAAAGTTTCCTCCTCTGTTTTGTAAAGTTGATGTAGTAATAGTACCTGGATTGTCATGATAATCATTGGATTATCTTCAGTTCAGATGCACCAGTGGCTGAAGCTGCATGTAGTATTAGTAGCAGTGTGGAATAAGTGTCTTTTAAATGGAATTGACTGATTATGGAAAGTTTAGATAGATTCATAGCAAAATCTTCTAGGCTCTAAACTTCTCTCATTTTGTTTTTCATTGGCTTTATTATGGTTGAATAACCTTTTTTAAAAACTGTTCTTCACATACGACATACTAGTTTCAGCTTTACATCACAGTAACTTAATACCTGTATATGCATTACATAATAAGTCTGTTATGATCTTAGTGACTCTACTCCCCACGCTGTCCATTGTATCCCCGTGATTTTATTATTTTACGACTGCAAATGTGTACCTTTCAATCTCCTTTTTGCCCTTTGTCCTGCCGTGCTTCCTTCTGGGAAGAAACCCTTAGTTTATTCTCTGTACTCACATAGACTCTGAACTTTCTGAAGAAGTATTAATTAGATAACCCTTGTGGCTTCTCTTTCTGACTTGGTGATCTAGTCAACATGTCTTTGCTGAGCTGATTTTGATTTTTTTTCCCTGAAAACAATCTACTTAATGGAGAATTTCAGGTCTACTAACGTGATTTGAAAGGTGTTCTTTTTTCATGGTAGTTTTGGCTTTTCAAATTTTGTATATTTTTGTTCTATTTTTATTGATTCAAACATAGCCAGTTTTCGTCTTATTATTCTTTTTGTTTGTTTTATTATTATTTCTTCTATTCTTTCTTATTTTGGAAACATTGCCAGGATTTATATATAATTTTTAATTATCTCACCCAGAAAGGTCAACTTGCATACTTTACTTACTGCCCTATTTTTTCTGCTAATGAAAGGGAACTACATAAAATAAGTTGCTTTAAGAATTTTCTAAATGAGATTTAGCTATTAATATCTCATCCAGTTTTAGATGCCTAAAATAAATTTGATAACTTTCCTTTTCAGCTTTTGAAATATTTTGTATAAAACTTTTATAAATTAATTTTATCTGTAGTGGAATTATGTTACCCTTGTTAGCTTTCATTTAACTTCTTTCTTAGTTTTAAATCACCTTCATTTTTTTTTGAAAAGTTTGTTTAGTTTTATTTTGTATGGGAAAGATTTGGATTTTACTTTCTGACGTTACCATAGTTTATTACATGTTTGTCTCTGGACCCCATGGACCTTCAGTTCAAAACAAGCTCTTATGGAGTCTGAGAACTCTTACAGGGTGTCTTGGTGACATTGGGGATAGCTTGGATCCTAGTTTATAGGTGGAGGTGTTCAGGTTTTTTCTGCCCCCCACCTCTCAGTTCCCAGTAGAGCCATGACCCATGGTCTTAGATTGGGCTCTCGGGAAACACACCCCAAGAGTGTTGTGTGCAGGTTTCCTGAGGCCCCCTGGGAATGGTGCCTATGAGAGGGTGAGAGAGGCAGGACTGAGCAGAATGGAAAGGTGAGCTGTGATCTAGTTACAACAGAGGCCTCAGTCAGTCCCACGAGGAGCTCAGGGTGATACCCTGAATTAAAGCAAGAGAAACAGGCCTTTGAGCCTGTGCTTTGGGAACGAATGTTTTAGTTCTGAAGGGCAATTTGAGTGGCAGCCACAGTATCCACTACTCCCCCCCATCCTCCCTCAACCCGCCTCCGTGGTTTGGTCTCCAGTTTTCCTTTAAGGAAAATAAAACAAAACTGGAAAACAAGGTAACCTAATTCAGTCTGATCTTTTCAATTGAAAGCAGTGAACCTGGCTCCCAAATTCAGTCTTTTTTCATAATTTTGTCTGAGATGTCATGAGCTCTTGATTTTTTTTTTTTTTTTAGATCCAGAAAACTTCCCTCAGTTAAAATGTTGATTATTACTTCTGCTCCATTTGTTCTCTTTTTCTGACTGGTAATACCTATTATTCTTGGGTTAGAGCCAAGCATGACATTCAAAATATGGAACAATTGGTTTGGCAGCCAACACTACATGGAAAAATGAAAACCAACACTGCTCTTAGTTCTGAAGCAGATTTTGGAAGCTGACTTGGAAATAGGAAGCAAAGTGAGATCTGAGTCTGAACAGAGCAGGGGACATGGTGGGTACTTCCCCTTTCCTCTGGCACTTCCGCTGTGCGGGCAGCCCACCACGCAGTGCTTCTACTGGGCCCCCGTTGGGAACGGTGCTGTGGGAAGGAGCAGGTTCTCTTCCTCTGTGGTGGTGAGGACGTCTTTCTACAGAGAGACTTCCTGTTCGCTTTGGATGGTGTTCCTTACACTGAAGACTTACTGTCTTGATTCTACATGAAACATTGGTGGCTTTTTCTTTCAGGATCACCTGTATCAGAAATGTTTAATTGTAAGAGTTGCTCTTCCACTTGCCTTTTTCCTAACCCTAAGCTAAACAAGAATTTTAATATCTGTTCTCTCTACCAGAATTGAGAGACAGCGTGGTGAGAAAGTTTGTGTTTGCAAATTTCTGCTTGGGAAAAACCACATTATTATCTACTTTATATCAAGAAAGTCTGTAGAGATAGGCTGCATCGACACAGTCTTCCACAGTTTCTGGTGCTTTGTGAGTGCTGAATAAATGATTGCAAATGAACAATTTCCATGTAGTCAATAGTAATCACAGACATTAGAGGCAGACTGTCCATTCTGAAAGTGTCAGCGAGGAAAACATTCTCGTTTGATAATTGTCCAGAGAGACAGAGTAGCAGTGAAGCCATACAAAGATCCACAAAGTTCTCTCTCTTAACACTGCTCCCACTTAATATTTTCTTGCTTCTGATATTAAAGAAGCCCAGAAATTCATGATGTTTTAATTCCAAAAATGCATTAATTGCTTTCCAAGTCATCAAATTGACGCTTCTATTTTGTTGTTATTTTTTAGTAGCAATAAGGAGTTTAATATCAGCTCCTGGTTTTATATTTTAATAGATTTTATTTAAAAATACATATTTATTTTAGAATAATTTGTAAATATGGAGAATTAAGAAGAAAATTAAAGTTACCTGTAATTTATTTTCTCAAATAAGCTATCTGAATTTTAGTATCTAATTTTTGGACAATTTATGTATGAAATAATATACAAACTACTCTGACCTGCAGTTTTTTAGCTATATAATATTGTATGCACTTTTACATAAATATTCGTACTAATTATGAAATAATATTAAATTTTGCCTCTGTGGGTGGGTATAATGTCATTAAGTGAATCAATCTATTGATTATCAGAACTAGTTGTTTTCTATCTCTCACTATTACAAGCACTATTGCCTTAAACCTTAGTAATGATTAGAATTAGATTTGTGTATATGTGACATAAAATACATGTAAGTGACTTAGCAGAGTTTATTTTTCTCTCACATAGAGGAAGTTCAAAAGTAGGTACTCCGGGATTTAATAGTACTCAACAGTATCAGGAAATCAGGTTCCATCTACCTTGTTGCTCTGTTTTGCAGTGTCTGTTCCCAAGGCTATATCTTGCTCAACAGTGGTGCTGGTAGACCAGCCATTCAATTAGTACTCTACCAAGTAAGAAGGGGAGGGCAGGAGGAGGGAGTGGTGATGGGCACACAAAGTACTCTCACACTTTTAAGGGCACTGCCAAGATGTTGCAGATACCATTTCTGTTTATATCCCATTAGTCATATGGTCATATGTAGCTGCAAGAGAAGCTGGAACATATAGTCATCATTTTTGATACAATTATGTACCTAGCAGAGAACTTTCTTATAGATGATTGTTAACATTCATGCTTTAGTAGTTTCTTAAAATGATCTTTTAGACTGAGAGTTGCTGAATTGGAGGATAATAACTCAGGAGAACAGCAAACCTGAACAGTTTGTTTCAGGTGACAGCAAACACTTTGCCCAAAGCTTTTTCAGGCATTAAGTGTTTTCTAGTTACTTTAGCTTGATGATGATAAGAGTGGGAGACTGTTTTTTAAAAGATTTTATTTACTTTTAGAGAAAGGGAAGGGGAGAAAGAAAGGGAAAAAAACATCAGTGTGTGGTTGCCTGTCATGCACCCCTAACTGAGGACCTAGACCATAAGCCAGGCATATGCACTGGCTGGAAATCGAACTGGCAACCCTTTGGTCTCAGGCCAGTGCTCAGTCCATGGAGTCACACCAGCCAGGATGGGAGACCATTTTTTTTATCACACTAGAGGGTGCAGTCTGATCAGTCCAGACGATCCTGCTGATACTCATGGTGGCACGCAAGTGCAGATCCTGCACGGGGAGTGAGTGCTTGAAATTTGAATGCCAAACAAGATCCTAGCAGTACAGTCCCCACACCCTGCAGTACCTCCTGGCTTGTAGGGCCAGGGAACTTAGTGGTGCTGTATTCTAAGGCTGAACTATGTTTTAGCTGGCCCTGGTCTGATTTCTGCATAGGCTTTGATCTCCTAATTTGGCATAAAAAGGTTTTCTATCAGACCTCCTTTCTAATAAAACATCCTGATCCTTATGCCTCCTCTGTATGACCTGAAGGTTCTCTGTCTATCTGTCTCCCTCTTATGTATGTATATGTTTCACTAAAAGACTTTTTATAGAAAAATAGTGATTCTTTGATTTAATATTAGTCTGAGTAGATTGATGTGTTTATAAATATAATGAATATTATGGCTGTGCACTATACTGTTTCTCATTGTAATGTATTATAAAGTCTCATTATTAATTCAACATTCTTTTCATTAACATTTAGTCCCCATGTACTCTCTTCCCCCAGCAGGCACCACACTGTTGTCCACGAGTCCTTTTTCCTTTTTGTTGAATTAGCATTGTAGCTGAGCTGGTGTGATGGGGGAGAATATATGTGGGGAAGGTGCCTTTCTTCTTCTCATGGGCTTTAAGTACGTTTCCAGAAAAGATTTTTGTTCTAAAGGATCTTAAGGAGATCATTATTCACAAACTCTTAAGAGTCCCAAGGACATAAAATCATTTGCCAAAAAATGCCTCTTTCAGAAGAGCAGTAGTAAACTAGGCTTGGGTCCAGAAGATCTAGCAGATAAATAGAATATTCTGCAGTTTAATTTTGATCTCCACAAATGAAAAATGACAAAAGCATTTGCCTTCCTGTTGTTTTTATTGCAAAATGTCCCATTTCAGAAAAGTTTAGTTGGCTACTTCAGAAGTCAATGTGATTAATATTGAGAGACCAAAACAGGGCTGAGATAAAAGAAGAGAACAGGACACACGCAGTGGCCGAACTTGGGCATCCAAAGCTGGAAGGAAAACAAGGGAAACAAATACAGTTTCCTAAGCTGAGAGTTATTTTCCTGGCCATGAAGCTCTAAGAGAAATTTCTTACCTGAAACATCGAATGATAGAATGACAAATGTCTTCAGTGAGTGATGTAGCAAGCATGTAGTCACATTTACAGATTGTGTCTTCTGGTCACCTTCAGGTGACATTCAGTGAAGACACAGGAGAGTATAGTTATTCAAGGACTATTAATGTTGAAATGAACCAGTGCCCATTATATGGGGGAGATGCATGGCTTTGGGGGCTTTTTGCTGCTTTTCAGAGAGTAATTTCCCATTTGCTTTCAATCAACCAGGTGCCCGGGAAGAGCCCAGTGTCCAGCAGGCACAGCGTCGGTCAGCTGTCTTTCTGTCCTTTAAGTCCCCAATTCCGTGTCTGCCCTTGCGCTGGGAGCAGCAAAGCAAACTTCTGCCAACTGTGGCTGGAATCCCTGCCAGTAAAGTTTCCAAGTGGAGCACAGATGAGGTATATTTTATTGTCTTTGTCTGCCAAGGACCAGGTGCAGGAGTGCTGCTGGCTGGAGGGGGGACCACATTAATGGGGGCCGGGGCGGGATAGTCTTTTCTTCTAAAAGATAAGAAGTTATTCTGAAACAACTAAAGCATGCAAGTTAAACATTTTGAACCTGTTTGAGCATTGAGATTCTGACTTATTTTTAAACTGGAGTTTTTGTCTTATTTTTGACAGGTATCAGAATTCATCCAGAGCTTACCTGGGTGTGAAGAACATGGGAAGGTATTTAAGGATGAAGTAAGTGTTCCACTGAATTGCAGTATGTAATTTAATGGGGTCCAAGCACTGAAATGCAGTGAAGGGTGAAATTTCTGCCTTGGCAGAGAAGGAAAGAGAGGGCTTGTGTTGTAACTGACAAATCAATAGTTGTCTAACAAGCAGCATTAGTAAGTTGTATAAAAATGTCTTTGTGTGAGATTAGATGCAAAGGAAATGTTTGTACCACTTTATGATACCCCAGAGCAATAGTGCTGGACTCGTTATTTTTTTAAAAATAAATAAAAATGGCCCTGGCTGGCGTAGCTCAGTGGATTGAGCGCGGGCCTGCGAACCAGACGATCGCGGTTCGATTCCCAGTCAGGGCACATGCCTGGGTTGCCAGCCGGTTCCTTGCAGGCTAACTACCAGCAGGGGATGCACAAAAGGCAACCATACATTGATGTTTCTCTCCCTCTCTCCTTCCCCTCAAAAATAAATAAATAAATAAAATCTTTTTAAAAAATTTTTTAAAGAAATAAATAAAAATGAACATAAAGCTTAATAACATACATTTCTGTAGTTGTAGCAGAGAAAGGAACCAAAAAAAGGAAATAACCATTTATTTCTAGCACAAGGAAATTGATTCCCATTATCTTGTTTTCAAACATAATTTTAATGGCATCAAGATTAACTAATCTATTTGATGCTTATATGTCCTGTTATCATCCTTATTAAAATGGTCTCTCAGATCATATATATTTATACCAGTAATGTTTATAATAACTGATACTCATTACAGTCAGCTGTTAGAAAACTACTTTTTAGTTGTTTTCATCTGCCTGTCCAGAACTTCAGTGTGACGGGTGAGTAATAACGATGTCACCTGTAGGGAGCATTGAAACAAGGAGGAGCTCAGGCTCTCCCAAACCAGAAGTCATGCCATCTTGCCCGTTGGCTCCTCCAAGCCGAACAGTCAGTTAGCGCTTAGATCTTAGTCTGAGAAGGCTTTCCTCCACCATCTGCCGTCTCTGGTTTGTAAGTGTGTACAACCTGTTTGCTCCCACGTTTCCCCTCAACTGTTAAGAATCACACACCCCAATTAGGAGCATTGCAGGCGTGTCAGGAGAGCGGAGAGTGCAGCCCCCGGTTTCCCGTGTCACATTACCTGCTCAGAGCTCCTGTGCGCGTTAGATGGATGCCTAGTAAAATGCACAGGGATCTGATTTTCAACATCATTTCTCTGATTTCGGTTCTTCTAAATGTTTTTTCTTCTCTCTGGTTGATCTTTAATTGGAAATTATTCACATTTTGAGTTTCTTTTCTTCCTCCTAAGTGCCTTTGTGGACCACTCTCGGTTAATTTCCATTAACCTGTAAGGTTACATATTTCTCTTTCCTGTAAGTTAGGACTTTCATTTCCAGTTCTATTTGGATATGTACTATGATGGATTTCTTTCTCTATGCAAAATGAAATCCTTGGTCTAGCATTCCTCAACCAGCTGGGTTTTTTTCCCACAACACTAACCACCTTTTAGAATTAATTACTATCAATTACTTACTCATTAATTTGCTTATTTGTTATGTTTTTTGCTTACAGTCCATCTCCCACTACTAGAGTGTAAACTCCATGAGGCATTTTTATTTGCTTATTCACTTGTTTTTGTGATCTGGTTTTTTTTTTTTTCCTTTGTTGTGTGTCCAAGCCCAAGAAGAGTGTTTGGAACAAAATAGATATTTACTAAGTTTTTAGTGCGTGAATATACTCACATTTTTACGTTCTGAGAAAGGCACTCAAAGAGCGTGCTGCAGTGGTTTGCAGCATGAAAGCATTGGAAACGACCTTTGTGCAGAGTGGGAAGAGTGATGACATGGAAGGTGGGAGCCCCCCACCCTCCAAGTTCTCCTTCTTGCTTTTTTAATAACATGTATTACAAAAACAACAAACAAAAAATAAACCCAGTAATACGCTGCAGTGATCACTGTTCTTAGAAAGGACTCTTCTCAGTTAAGTTTGCTTCCTCCCAGTTGAGGTCCGTCCCATGGCATCAGGGCAGCCTGGATGTAATAGACTGGCATTCACCTCAGATTATTTTTTTTCCTTTCCGGTGTGACCGTAAATACAGTGATCTACCAAAACTTTACTCCACACCTAGCTTTCAGATCCCAGCCTTACTGTGCTCTGAATGGTCCTTTTCATCAGTCATCTGTCACGTTAAACTCTGACATAGTCTCAGAAGGACATTCCACAGAGCCCAAGGTTATTAATAAAACGACTCAGTCTTTGTAGTGAGCTCCTTGGGAACTGGGCTGGTAGGTGACGTTTTCATTCATGATTTAGAAGGTTTCTCTTGGGTCATTCATTTTGCTATGGTCTGTCTTGGTTGAGTGAAGTGTTATTCGATCTGCCCCTCTGCTTGGCCTTGCTTCATCAGAGGGCTGTCATAGCACAGGCAAATGAGACCAGAGCAGAAGGGCAGTGGAACATTTCTCGGACCTGCCACTTAACATGTCTTACACTCAAATTAACATCGGAATGTCTTGCCTCCTCTTCAAAGACAGCAGTGTGTTTCGCTGTCGAGAAGTAGTAATTTCCTATATAATTGTTATCAAAGTGGTATAAGATGACTGTGGTTCTTGATGATTAAGTGTATAGGCAGTTTAGATTTACAGGTTTTTGGGGGGGGGTTCTGAGAATAAAGGAAAATTTTAAGAAACAGCTACTTGATTATATCTGCCTTTATCTACTAGTGAACTGGTTACAGAATTGAGAGTAGTATTTGTTTGCTAGGGCTGCTGTAACAAACACCTTCAACGCCTATAGCTTCAACAGTAGATATGTATTGTTGCCCAATCCTGGAGGCCGGAAGTGGCTGAAAAGGAAGGTTTCTTATCACAAGGGCCATGGAGAAGGACCTGCTGCAGGCCTCTGTCCTTGGACTGCAGATGGCATTTGTTGTCTCCACACCATCTTCCCTCTATAGGTGTCTGTCCCCAGTTTCCCATTTTTATAGGGACACCAGTCATGTTGGATTCCAGGCCCAGTCTAATCTAGTATGACCTCCTCTTAACTAGTTCCATGTGCAGTGACCCTGTTTCCTAATGAGACCACATATTGCAGGGGGGAGGGTTAGGACTTCAGCATAGGAATTTGGGAGGGACGCAGTTCAACCTGTAATAGTACATTGCTGTCAGAGTTTCCAGCATGCTCTGAGGCAAACACAAACACGTGATCTACTTTTTATACACAAATGAGGAAACTGAAAGAGAAGTGCATTGATTGTTTTAAGATGGTAGAACTCCTCAAGAGCTGAAAGTCGTGTAAAAAGACTCTGTTCCTTTGCTCTGCCCACTAAACTAGACATCGTCTTCGTAGAGGTATATCGTTGAGCCTCAAAGCACGCTGTTCTGCAGGAGCATAGACTTTTAGTCTCAGAAGAGTTGCAGAGGGAAGGGGTGTTTGTCACAGTTACCCAAGTAGAGGAAGGACCAACCTAGAGTCCACAGCTCTTAACACCAGTCTCGTGTTCTTCCAGCTACACGGTTGATTGCCCTTATTAGTACTTGCTTTCGTTCTGCATATGAAGAGTAATTGTAGCCACACTAGAAATGTTATCATAAATTTTTCTTCATGGTATTCAATAGAAGGCTAATTTATGTATGTGTGTATATATTTATATATAAATTTATACATTTATAAGTATATATAAATATATATATATGCATGTAGCTGATATGTTCACCTAAAATTTGTTTATAGCCACAAATATTTATGTACCTATTTTCATCTCTAATTTTTAGACTAAAACCTGTCATGAGGGGAACTGAATTTGAGGTACCCCCACTTTTCTAAATTCTTCTTGCGTCAGCACCTAAGAGGAATCACTGGAAGGGGTGGGTACCTCCCCTTGAGTTTTTGCTTTGCCCCCAATCCCCATTTGGGGTGTTGTAGATGAGATCAATTTATCAGGAAATGTCGTTTGTACACGTGAAGCCATCTGTGCTGTTTTAGTGTTGCTGTGTGTGAGACAGCTGATAATTTAACTTCGACTATTTCCCACAACACTGCATCGGGTTCATTCACAATCTTTTGTCCTTTTCTCCCATTTCAGCAAATTGATGGAGAGGCGTTTCTGCTTATGACACAGACAGACATTGTTAAAATCATGAGCATTAAGCTGGGCCCTGCTCTCAAAATTTTCAATTCTATCCTGATGTTCAAGGCTGCAGAGAAGAACTCTCACAATGAACTTTGAAAGTGGTGAATTTTGAATACCATCAGCTTTCTGCTTTAAAGCTCATGTTTTATTCAAAGCACAAGGACAATTATAACTCCTAAGTGAGAAGTCTCCAAAACTCAACAGAGCAATGCGATCAGATTATTTATATTCCTCCAGAGACAATATGAATTCTTATGAAAGTGCTTGAGCTTTTAACCAGGTACTGTCTAACAACAGTCATCTTTCGGTTCTGTTCACTGAGCTAAATTTATCTTTGTAAATCTTTTTGAGGCTAGGGGGTGGGATGTGAAGGGGAACTTCATTAATTATTTATGGTTAATGGGACAGAGTATGAACTTTTGGCATTTTGTAAACATCGATGAATTCTCTTTCATGTACACTGTTTCTTTTTCAGTACTTTCAGGAATCTTTTTATATAATCAAATTTCAACCTAAACCAAAATAGTCAAAACCTGGCTAAGTTTAGCCAGTGGGATGGTTGTCTGTATTGTTAATTCTGTGCCATATTTTGAATTGCAACATTATGCCAAGTATAACTTTGCAAATCATGATATTGCCTAACTGCTTGTCATCGTTTGTTGAGGCTGAATAGTTGTAAAAATTACTTTTCTTTAAATCTATGTTTTTGCTTTTGCACGTATTATGAAATGTTAAACAAATTACTTTCACCAGCATCTTTATTATAATTACCAAAAACGTGTATATAAATAATGGAACTGAAAAAAATATATAAACATAAGTAAACTAGGTGATGTATTTGAGTGGCATCAGTCTCAGACACTGTGATGCCCCGTGTGTTGGACTCTTGTAGAGTCCAATGATATCATGGATATGCAGTTACGTGAGGGGGGGGGGAGTGTTTATAAGGATTTTAAACTATTTATGAGATTATCTTAAGCCTCTCTCTGGTTGTTTGAGATCACTGGTGATTTTCAGAGATCGGTGAAGGGCCTGTCCTGTTCACAGAAACACTAATCCATCAAGAGCTCCGTCCCCGATCTCGCCCTGCTCTGCAAACCTCAAGGTTCTGCAGGGCTGGCTGGAGAGAGAGTGTGTCAGTTTCACAGCGAAGGCCAGGTGTGAGGAGCGCCACCAGCAGACACGAAGATTCTGAATGCTCACAGATCAGGGAGGCGACTTCCCCAAACAGTTATTCCAGAACCTGCATTGTGGAGAGATTCCTTTCTCTGTGGGTTCTCCTCAATGTGTAAGCATACAGATGCACTTTAAATGAAAGCCCTTGATTTCCCATAAAATGATAGCTGGTAGTGTTTCTTTTGCAAGTGTGCGCTTCTGGCAAAAAGGTAAATTATTTTATTGGCTTTTGGATGTAATTTCTAATTTCAGGACTGAACATTTATTGATGGTCTTTTTTAAAAGTAGAAAGTAAGTTTGCAGCATGCTGTCTGAATTCATGGGGAGGTTCTGTGTGTCTTTAGTTGCTCTCGTTTCTCCTGCTGTAGAATTTCCTTTGATGTCTCCTTTGGAAGTCTGTTAGCAGCCTTTTGCATATGTCATCATTAAAGGTAAATACAGGGTCCGCAACATCTGCAGTGTTCTGTTAGTTTCTTTGCATGAGTCTGCTTAAACAAATTTTTTGTTGTTAGTTTTCATTTCCTTTTTTTTTTAAGTTTTGCTAAGAATTTGTACATTCAAATTGCACTTGTTATATCTGACATGAATGAAATAAAGTCTTAATTGCAGATACTTTTTTATGTATGTATGATTTTTTTAAAAAGCTTGTCAACTAGGCGGGGCAAAGGAGAACAGGAACAACATCAAACAGGAACTGTGTACGTGGGTGTTACCTCGCTGTGGGATGACTGCAGGGTTCAGGGTTGTTTGTCACACTATGTTCCAGAGAATGCGTAGAGTGACAAAAAATTTCAAAAATAATATTCTTCTGTCAGGTAGGGTTTATACCCACTGGGCATTTCTCCTTTCTGGTTTAAAGCATGTATAACAAAGGACACTTAAATCTTCCTGGAAACATCTCGTTCTAAGCAGCATGTTGGTATATGCTAGCAGGACCTTTCCAACTAAGGGCATTTTTTTTTTTTTGCAAAGAACACTGGGCAAGACAAATGAGACTTGCCTGCAGATTGAAACAGCCCAGGCTGCCACTGTGCAGCCTTTAGATTCAGGGGAGTCAGCCCCAGAAAAAACCAGGTGAGGTTTAGTTCAGCTGTATTTGCCAAGTGGCCAGGCACTGGAGATAGATGCACCACCAAAAGAGATGATAATGCGTATGTGAACCTGCCATCATGGTCAGCTTGTCTGCTTGTTTGGAGCCAGACTTCACTGCAGTTTCCCATAGACCCAACCCATTCCTTGGCCCCAGCCTAAGGAACAGAGAGAGGCTTTCATTCAACTTCAGCCTTGGAGATTGTGAAACTTTTAAGGAAAAGTTCATTTGCAAGAGGAGAACTAGGACATTGTGAAACATAAAAAGTGTTGGAGGGTCATTGGGATAAATGAAGAAAAGTTGGTAAAGAACCAAAGGCATGTTCTAGTGAAAGGGAAGTGATGGAAACTGGAACAGGAACTAGTTTATTGGGAAATGACATGTCCCGAGTTGTTATTTACTCTGCCTGTCCATTCCCGTGTAAGTAGTTAGTACACAGTCATTGTAGAGGTGGGCGGCTTGTCTTGCATTTTCTTTTATCTCACTGCCTCAAGCATTTTAATGGTCAAAAAGAAAGGTATTAGTGTTCTGTAGTATTTCTAGAGATGTATGTTATAAAATATTTTTTCAGTAAGTTACATGAATCCCTTTTAACCTTTAAAAAAATTGATTTATGAAGTAATCCAAAAAATGCTCATCACATTGGGTGGCAAGCAGTAACACACTTAAGCATCTTCACTAAACCAACCTGATCTGTCACAACTGGTAAGTAACATTGATACCAGGATGGTGACATCAAGGGGCATCTTAAAACCATGGTTTTGGATGAATGAGGACATGGGACTCTGGGCTGGATGAGGAACCAGGACTGTAACTCCCGGGAGAGGCTGGAGAAGGGGCCTAAGAAGGGCCCTCGCCTGAAAGCCAGCAGTTGGTGCCCAAGTGGCCCTGGGAGAGAAGAACTAGGTCTGCTGTGAAGGTACAAACAAGCCTCAGGGGCCAACAGGGGAAACATAAATGCTGGAGGTCCAGGCCAGGGAAGACCAGAAACCATGTGGGAAGGGAAGGTGTACAGTTCTGCACCTCAAGGGAAGGAGGCAGCAAAAGACAAAGGCGGGTTTCAGGAGGGAAACTGGCAGACAGACACAGGTGGCAGAGGGTCAGAACCTGTGCCAAGGAGTTTGGCCAGCAGTGAGGGGCCTGCAGGAATGAAACAGCCCTTGTTTCAACAAATGTGATTGAAGGAAACACCAAGGCCACACAGGTCAGCTGGGGGAAAGAGGAACCAGGGAGTATGTGCATCTTCTAAAAATACCAAGTTCAAAATGTTTCTGAGAAATGTTCAGACCAAGGAGGCAGCCCACAGCCCCCAAATACGCAGTTCCTGGGCATTAATTCTTTCAAAGGTGGGCATATTGAGTTAAGCACCAGGTCATACCCTAAACCAAAGGTCCTGAGCAAATTCGAAGTGTAGTGTCCTTTAAAAACTAATGCACCCATTAAGGTGCAACTTGAACCAAGGAATTCCTTAGAACTTAAAATAAACAAACAGCTCTTCAATTAAGTAGTATTTTATTACAGATTTTCACAAAGTATCTAAGGTTCAAGACAGAAGGCATTAAGTTTATTCACACCTTTGAGACACGATTTTCTAGTATCTACCACAATCTAATTCAAAGAATTTTTTATAAAGTTCCAGCTGTCCCAGAGATCAATTCTGATTGATGAATAACTAGGCAGGCTGTTAGGTGACTGAATGTTGAAATCCTACTTCCTTCTCCTTTTCTTTCATAGAAGGGAAATAGGGACTGTGCATATCAAAAATCAACGTTTCCAGGAAGTTGAGGGTTTGGGACAGTCGTCTTGGACACTGGATCCCAAACACATGAAAGGCTGCAACGAGAGCAGCTAAGGCCGTGACACAGTCATCCACTGTTGAGAGTCTCTCTTTTTCTACATACAAGGAAAATTCACAGACACCAATGTCGAAAGGGTTCTTAACTTCTAACACGGGTGTAGACACTTGGACCTGAAGAGAAAAGATGGTATGATGTGTAACATAACAAAACAATGCAAGGTGCCTGGATTAAACCATTTTATTATAATGAATGATCTTGCTGCAATTTAGCATATATTTGTAAAAATGACAAAACCTACTTCCAAATAGAGCGCCATCCTGCCTTCAAATATGAAGATGTGAAATGTCAAACCAGTGATCACTGATATACTGCGTACCTTCTCATTCACAATGACGAAAAGGCTGGGATCATCCCCAAAAACGTCTGGTAGGACTAAACACGTGGCCATCATCTTCATATCTGTCAAAGCAAACATGCTCTAAGTAAAAATAAGCTTTTATTAACCGTTGTAAGCAAAGCCAGTATAAAGCATGTAGATTTTTTTAATCACTACCTTCTACAAAGAACAAACTAGCTGTCATAGATCAATGTTTCAGAACTATTTTTAACCAACATCCCCACCTGATAAACTTTCAAGATCCCATGTTCTCCCCACTAGATCTGGGCCAGGAGAAGGTAAGAATTCTATAATCTGTCCCTTGGCCAGGATGATTTTTATCAAGCTTTATCTTGTGATTTAGGTTATGAAATTAACATTATTGATTCCCTAAATACAGTTTTATAGCACCAAATGGACTTTTTATATTTATATGCAAAACCTCCTGTTGGAGAAGTTTTTTCTTTTCTACATGTTTTTTCACTAAATTTTATGTATTATCAAAACAGAGCTTTTCGAGTCACCCTGAATTACACAGATAACCGAGACTAGATCACTCCACTCTCAGGTTTACCAACATTTCAGTGTGTCCTCATCTGTGTGCTGTTTCATTTTTTCTTGCAAGGTGACATTGATTGGGTTGTCCACCACTGGAAAAGAAGTCAGTATATTTTCTGAATAGGATTCCAAAATGTGCCTTGTTTTCTTATAAATATCTGTTCTTGTAAGAACTTGAAATTCTCTGAACATCTGAAAGAAGAGGAAGATACTAGATCACTAAAGAAATCTAATAGAAGGGAAGTAAATAACCCTTTAGGGTTATTTTACACTTCGAATGGAGTTTAAAATACACATGAGGCATCTGAGTAGCTTTAGTGGAGAAGTAAAGACTTAAGACAGAGGAGAAGAAAAGAGTGAATGCCTGGAGTGAAGAGGAAAAGACAGGTAACAGACATGGCAAACTCCGGAGACCATAAAAGGAAAACGGGTGCAGACTCAGTTGGATGAGGGGTCCAGCGAACATGTGCATGTTTTAGCCATTTGAGTTACCCAACTCAATTGTGGGATCTTACAGTTCTTTAGGTAAACTACACTATGTTTTAGGCAGGGTCCAACAAGAGGCAAAAGAAGAAACCTTACATTTTGGGAGACAAACCTTGAAAAATACCAAAACTTAGTGCCCACGAGGATAAGGAAAAAAGAAGAGCTTTAGAGACTCTGGGAGATCAGATAGAAATAAACTGTGAAAGACAAAGTACACACAAGATACTTGAGCACAAGGTGGAAGCAGAACCAGCTTACCTGAATGGCACCCCCTCGACTCAGAACCACTTTTTCTTGCCACTGGCTAAGTTCCCCACTCCCCGACCCCCCGGGGAATTCCGTCAGCACTGTCCCCTCCTCTTTTTTTTTTTT
Source organism: Sturnira hondurensis (assembly GCF_014824575.4). Taxonomy (NCBI): domain Eukaryota; kingdom Metazoa; phylum Chordata; class Mammalia; order Chiroptera; family Phyllostomidae; genus Sturnira; species Sturnira hondurensis. The sequence goes on along the minus strand of NW_028077105.1, from coordinate 8,096,236 downwards.
TCACAAAGTGGCATTATGAGACCATTCATCATGCACAATAGTAGGAATGAATGTAACAGTCACATTCCCTAAAACTTTATAAAAAGCAGTTACATACTGCCCACCAGTTCTCATCATTTCTTTCCTATTTTGGTAGGTAACCCATGGCCCAAAGATAAGGTCCAAAAGTTACCCAGAAACCAGAAGGCACAGTCTCATAGAGGCATAGAGGTTCTCTTACCAGGCAGCTCTTTCAGGACATTGATACGGATGAACATCCTACACAGGGATTCTCAGCTGGGGGGTGTGAAGTGGAACCCGAAGGCAGTGAACCTTCCTGCACTTTCCTGGGCACAGATGGGCTAGGAGTTTGTTGCCTTTTATTTTCAAGTTTACATTCAAGTTACTGAGATACCAGAGCTGACAGATGCCCTTCATGCAACTTCTCCCAGTGCTAACATTTGATCTGTTTGAAAGTAAGCTGTAAACATGGTCTCTTACGCCTTAATTCTTCACTGTGTATTTCCTAATACAAGGACACTCTCCCTATACACCCACAGCATAACCATCAAAATCAGGACAATCTAATCCACAAACCCCATTCAAGCTTGCCAGTTGTTCCAGTCACGCTCTTCATAAATTCAGGATCTGAGCCAGAACCATGTGAGATTTAGACATTATGTCTCCTTAGTCTCCTTCAGTCCGAATGAGCTTCTTGGTGTTTCCTATTTTTTGACATTTCTGAATGTCATACTTGGCAGAAGCCAATCACTTAGTCTAGGTTTGCATGATGTCTCTTCTTGATTTATGCATTTTTGGCAAGAACACTGACACTTCTCATCGCATCAGGAAGCACAAGATGATCATTGGAAATTACTCCCATTATTGGAAATTTTCACTTTTATCGCTTGTTTAAAATGAAATCTGCCAGGTTTCTCTACTGTAAACTTAATCAATATATATTGTACTTATTAACTCATAGGTGTACATATCATATTAGCTGGGGATTTTTATGTACTTCACTTAAGTTCTAAATTGTGATTGTTCAAATGGTTTCTCAGTAAGGAGAAAACCAGCATCTCAAAAGATCTATTGGAAAATTTGGAGAATTGTTTAAATTTGTGTCTGGTATTTTGCCTTCCTCAACTGCCTCCTACTTGTGCCACATCCAATAGGTCTCAGTAACAAATTCCTAGTTGATACTATTTTAGATAGTCTAATAAAGTATCTGTTTTTTGATTTTCTGTCGAGAGAAAAGTTTGAGCATAGGAGGTTGATGAGTACAGGTGGTGACGGAGAGTCTGTGTAGACTCCTAGGACCCGCTTCCCACGCCAGCTGCTTCTCTCCACACCCCCGTGCCCGAAGCTCCCTGAGCTCGAGTGTGGGAGCAGTGGTGGTAGCCGCGAGTGGTGGGTGGTGATGTGTCGCAGGGGCAGCTCTCGGAACTACAGGAATTGTCTGTTAACTGGCTATTTGTAAGTAAGGTCAAGCTTGTTTTTATTTTAGGAAGCACAACAAGGTTTTTATCCACTGAAAATCCCAGCTAGTTGCAAATCACTGAGTTAAGGAGGTACTTCCTGAAGAAACCTGAAATGAATGTGTAGCTCTTTATTTAAAACAAGAAGTTGACAAGCTTACTCGGTAAGTACAGTCATTACGAAAACCATGTTAAGAGAGAGCAAGCAATAATCCAGGTGGGGTTGCTGAGGACTAGATAGGTAAGGTTGCTGTACAGTGATAAGAACATGCCTGCTACACCGTAAGTTCAGATGTCTGCTATTGGCACTATTATAAAAATAAAATAAAACTGCAGGAAAATCCTTATTTTTGTGGGGATTTTTTGGAAGAAAAATATGCAAAACTTCATTTTGATTGCACCCAAAGAATTCTTCTATGAAATGTGTACTCAGGTAAAAACTCTGATGAATCTTTCATTGTTACTACCACAGCTAAAACTCCACTGCAACTGTGATAGGATCCTCTGATGGCCACCTAATAGGCAGAGTATTTGAACTGCCCCATAGACTTCATATATTTTGGGATCACTTTATGAAGTCATTTGGGGTCATAAGAAAATAGATTTTGATTACTATTGCATACTGAGAGTTCCTTAATAAGCTATCTTGATTTTCTAAGTGCATGCAAAGGGGAAATGTTTCACACTTCCAAAATACTCCGAAGTACTGGTCCCAGCCTCCGCAGTGTCCAATGACAGGGAGCTCTCCAAACCTGAGGCGGCACGTGCATGTTGTTAGAAATGGGCTCCAGAAATTCTCAGCAAACGGCCCTAGTTGTAGCCTATTGAGATTCGTACTTGTTATGTAGTGCCGTTACCTCTTGAAGAGGAAGGAGACAAGTCAATTTGGACACTATAATCAGAGAGTATTAAAGCGAATAAAGGTACCTGATAAGGGCACTTCAAGAAAGGAAACATCTTAAGAATGTCCTTCACAGGCGTTTTGTTGCCGATCAGCTTCCTTCTTATTTGCAAAGTCTGGCTCATCCTCTTATCAATTTCTCTCCAGTCCCTTTCTGTTTTCACATATTCTTGCTGGAGCCAGCTAATATGTTCATCTGTCTCAGAACCTAAACAAATACCTTCTTCCTGAAAAATAAAGTCAAATGATCAGTGTTCCATATTTCAAGTTTCAGCTTAAAACTTCATGAAAACTTGAATTATAGGTTGTATTGCACTCATTTTATACATGTGTGTATATATATGTAATTACAATAATGTACTGATAAGATGAGCAGCATCATGTGTAATTACACTTGGCCTTGAACATGATTAACAAATGGACCTTCTTTAACTCTGTTGAACAAATCAAGATAGCTAATTACTTACTGTGCAATTATCTCTTCTCTTGACAGATGTATGAGTGCCTTCACTTCCTACATACCCTTCAACAAGGAAATCTAGATTATCTAGAAGGTTCGCACTTAACAGGAATGCTTATTTCTACTCGTTCAAATTTTAGAAGATGAAATATTAAGAAGAGATAAAAAGGTTTGTAATTAATCAAAAGGTTTGAGAGGCATTTTTGTCTTTTTCAATGCCTTTTTATAGCAGTATTGCCACTCCATATAATCCAAATTCAAAATAATTAGAGTGTATATTTTGTGTTCCTAAATCATCAAATTGTCAATTATATTCACTACACGTCTGGGAACAGTGGGAGTGACTAGAAAGCCCCAACAGAGGTCATTAAAAATCTAAGCTTTGAGAAAAAAATCTAGAAAAATTAGTTGAGAGGATACTCAGCTGAAACTGCACCTGGATTGGAATCTTGGCAAACTGTCCACCTGACCGGAATTGGAACAGGTGTTCCCTGTAAAGGACGAAAATGGGTAAGGAGCCCACAGTGCTCCTTCATCAAGGCCTTCACAGGCGCTTTAGGAGAGCTGGCTGCAAGAGGTAAACCCACTATCTGAGAACACAGGGTGACTAACAAGACTCAGACCAAGTGAACAAAGTCCTAGAAAAATGTAACTTAACAAGACCAAAAAGATGTTCCTGTAACTTTACATTCACTTAGTCTTTCCACAAAGAAGTACAAAGATCTGAGGGCTTTATCGATGCATTCTACTAACTTTTCAAAACAGAGTGCTCCAAATTTATGCAAAGGAGTCATGCATGTGGAATAAAATCATGTATTTAAAAAACAGACGCATGATAAACATAAATTCCGAGTAGAGGGCAGTACTGTTGGAAAGGCCGGCATGAGAGAGGGACGGGAAACACAAGCACACAAGGTGTGGCCTGTTCCGATTCTAAATCTGTGTGTTGAGCTCACAGTGTTCATTTTGTCTCATGAATTACACATATGCTACGTTACATTCTTTCATCAGTCTCAAATGTATATGTAATGATACATTTTTAAAGAAAAAAATCCTAAATTCTAAAAAGTAAAGGAAAATGTTTTTTAAACTTAATCTTTATTGTATTTTTCCATTACCATTTAGTCCCGTGATAACCCCCTTCCCCAGCCATCGCCACTCTGTCGTCATGTCCACGAGTCCTTTTACCTTTTTGCTCAATCCCTCCACCCCCCCTCCCCTCTGCTAGCTGTCATCCTGCTCTCTGTCTATGAGTCTGTCCCCATTTTCCTTGTCAGTTCAGTTTGTTCACTAGATTCCACACAATTATGGAATACATAAACAACTGTCCTTTTACTGCAGTATAGCAAAGGTTCTATAATTGCCGATGTTGACATTTATGGACTACTAGACACAGGATAAATTGCTTCCCCTAAATCCTCACCCAAGTCATAAAATATCACGGAAAGCAGAGTTCCTAGGAACCTCCTACCTGGTTAGGTTCACTTAATGCCAGTGGGTTGTATACTAAAGTGACCTTCCTTATTAAAAGGAGTCACTGGCTATCTCAGACTTTAAAATTCTTATTTTTTAGATTAATTTATGGATCATGAGAGCTGGAAGGAGCTTAGAAATCATCTGGTTGATGCCTCTTACTCCACTGATGAGCAAACTGAGACCTTCAAAGGGAAGGTGACTTTCCCCAGCACTGAGATAATCAGAGGGGCAGATTCCTGTCTTGGTGTAGCCCCTCCCCACTTCTCCAAGGAGATGAATGGCCTTGTTCTAATGAGCAAACTAGCGAATGAGCAATGTCTAAATCTTACACAACAGCCGCTGCAGCAGAGGCAACTGCTGGGTGTCTGTCTCACTGGGCAGAGACAGTTAGGGGACATGCTGAAGAAGTCATCAAGGAAAAGAGGCATGAAACAAGAAACAGATCACTTCCAGCCAAGAATGGCAATGAATAGACACATTGATGGGAAGTACAGGAGTCATTGGCAGGCTTCACAACTCAAAAGGAATCAGTATAAATTATCCAGAACATTAACTTGAGTTACATTTAAACAAACAGGAAAGGGAGCGTTTGCCATGCATGCCTTTTTTTTTCTCGTACCAGTGCTGGTGAGCAACACAGAATGTGCTGTCTACTCCAACACCGTGGTGACTTACAGCTACTAGAGTGCTGGGTGGAGTAGCAGAAAGCTCAGCTCTCACCAACTTCTAAGCTAACAACTGGAACAGAAATAAGGAGGACAGTATTTCTTACTTAGCTTTTAACAGAAAACTCAGACTGCTTTTGAAGTAGTAGGACAAGCATGGCTTAAAATGTACAGTTAGAACATGCCCCCCATAAATAAGTAATATCTCACCTTGGCTTTTATTAAACATAATTTGCTCTATATCCTGCAATCTGAATAAGTTTGAGAAGTTTGTCTTGTTATAAAAATTTCAATTTTTATAAGTAGAGTATTAAAATCTACTTTAAAGACACAATGTAATGGTCCTATAGCTAAGATTCTTTTTATTTTTTAAAATATAGCTACAGAAAGACTTCTGGTCAAGATCGAGGCATTGGGAAACACACCTCACCTCCCTGCACAACTAGAGCAAAAAAATACAGCTACCCTCCAAAAAACGATTTTACTCAGAATTGTCAGGAAATTGAGCTATGTGGAAGTACAACAACAGAAGAGTTAAAGAGGGCCCATTCATCCAGACGGGTAGGAGCGGTGGAGATGCAGAGAGGTGTGGGGAGAAGTGGAGGCACAAGAGGCACAGAGAGGCATGGAGACGGGAACTGGCAACCCCACATCTGTGTGTGGTGGATAAACAAGAGGAGGGATACCCCAAGAGTGAGGGATCCCAGCCCTAGTCCAGACCACCCAGCCCAGGGTCCCAGTGAAGATAAGACCCATAACTCTTGGCTGTAAAAACCAGTGGGGGTTGGGGTAGTGGAAGAAACTGCATCCTATTAAAGGGCCTGCAACTGACTTAAGACTAAAGCAGACCCGCCCCCTCTAAGATTCAACACCAGGGCAACAGCTGGAAGGACACCAGGAGCATATGGGGAGAAAGTGAAGTCTTGGTGGAAAGACAGCTTCCTCTCCCACAAAACTCCAGAAGCCAGGCAGTGGCATTGTCCCCTCTGTGAGCCCTCCCCAACACACAGCAACAGAACAGTGACACAAGTTGCCCCACCCTGGCAATAACCCAAGGCTCTGCCCCATGCAACCTAACAGGTGCACTAAGGCAAGGAGTCAAAGCAGCTCTACTTAATACACAGAAACAAACAAAAGGAGGCTGCCCAAAATGAGAAGACAAAGAAATGGGGCCAAAATGAAAGAACAAAACAAAACTCCAGAAAAATAACTAAATGAAATGGAGATAAGCAACCTATCTGATGCACAGTTCAAAACACTGGTTATCAGGATGCCCCAGAAACTCATTGCCATAATTTCCTTCAATGCCATAAAAATGACTCAGGCAGAAATGAAGGTTGCATTAAGTGAAATAAAAAAAAATCTATAAGGAACCAACAATGGAGAGGATGAAGCTGAGAACCAAACCAATGATTTCAAACACAAAGAAGAAAAAAGCATTCAATCAGAACAGCAAGAAGAAACAAGAACTCAAAAAAATGAGGATAGCGTAAGAAGACTCTGGGACATCTACAAATGTGCCAACATCCAAATCATAGGGATGCTAGAAGGAGAAGAGGAAGAGCAAGAAATTGAAAACTTACTTGAAGAAATAACTAAAGAAATCCTAATTTGGTGAAGGAAATCGACATATAAGTCCAGGAAGCACAGAGAGTCCCAAACAAAACAGGCAAAGAGGGCCACATCAAGACACATAATTAAAATTCCAAAGGTTAAAGGTAGAAAGCAACAGTAGAAAAACAGTTACCTACAAAGGAGTTCCCATAAGACTGTCAGCTGAGTTTTCAAAAGAAACTTTGCAGACTAGAAGGGACTGGCAAGAAGTATCCAAAGTGATGAAAAGCAAGGATCTACAACCTAGGTTACTCTATCTAACAAAGCTATCATTTAGAATTGAAGAGGAGATAAAGTGCTTCCCAGACAGGGTAAAACTAAAGGAGTTCATCATCACCACGCCATTACTATATGAAATGCTAAGGGGAATTATACAAGACAAAGAGGAAGATAAAAATGATGAATATTAAAATGGCAATAAATTCACAACTATAAATAATTGAATCCAAATAGCAAACTAAGCAAACACCAGAATAGGAACAGAACCATAGATATGGAGATCATTTGGAAGGTTATCAGATGGGAGGGGTAAGGGAGTAATGAGGGGAAAGCTGCAGGAATTAAGAAGCACAAATTGGTAGGTACAAAGTAAACATGGTGTTTGTTAAAGACAGCATAGGTAATGGAGTAGCAAAGGGACTTATATGTACGACCCATGGACATGAACTAAGGAGGGAGATTGTTGGAAGGAATGGGAGTACCAGGTTGGTGGGGGGGAAGGGGAAAAATTGGAACCACTATAATATCACAATCAATAAAATATATTTTAAAAATAAAATATAGCTACTAGAGGCCCTGGCTGCTGTAGCTCAGTGGATTGAGCACAGGCCTGCGAACCAGAGGATCGCAGTTCGGTTCCCAGTCAGGGCACATGCCTGGGTTGCAGGCCAGTTCCCTGCAGGCCAACTCCCAGCAGGAGATGCACAAAAAGGCAACCATACATTGATGTTTCTCTACCTCTCTCTTTCCCCTCTAAAGATAAACAAATAAATGAAATCTCTTTAAAAAAATAAAATAGAGCTACTAGAAAATTTTAAATTACGCATATGGTTTGTATTATATTCTACGGCACAGTGCTCCATTAGACGCTGTGGTTTTCCCCATACCAAAGTCCAATGATCTCATTTTCAATTCCATTGTCATCGTATTGACTTTGGCACTGGAAACGTTTCTTTGCTTAGCTTTTAGTCCTGTGTCTCAGTCTGCAGAGAAACTGCTGCAACTCTGCCCCATGCTCTCAAGTGCACAGCTGACTCGTACAACTTCATAGTATTGGTAAATCTGCCACCTGCCCGTGGCAATAATTGCATTGCATTCAAAATGCACTTTGCTGTCAACATTTTTCTTCACCTTTTGTTGCCTTGTTCAGTTTTTCACCATAAGAACAACATCTGTGGAAGGCTATAAAAATTAGTATTTGGACAATAAACCATTATGTGTCAGGTGAGGTAAGAAACAAAGAGTAACTGCCACAGAAGAAATCAAAGGAACTTGGTAGATATTCTTATCCTTTGATTATGTAAGCAGTTGTTTGCGTAACTTTCAGTTGCATTTTATTTCTAATCCAAAGAAAGCTAGCGCACAAAAACTGCTTCATGAGAATGTAATAATTCTAATATTATTAAAAGTCTACTTTAAAGACACTATGTAAAGGTCCTGTACCCAATAAATAGGAAAAGAAAATGTTTTAAGAGAGAAATGCATTGTAGACACTGTTAGTAATTGAACACCTGGAAGTTAGTTGATTTATTTGTTGATTTATTTGGCAAACATTTGAAGGACTTTGAGATACCTTATAAGCATTTATTAAATCCTACCATCACCCTCCTAGGGTGGGCTAAAAATAAGCACAGGGATATGCACCACCGTGGGAGTGAGCCTAACAAAGTCTTTTGGGGAGTAATTGGTCCAGCTAAGCACATGCATGCCCTCCGCCCCATCAGTTGCCCTTCCAGGGTACAACCCAAAGAGATGACACATGGGTGGATCCATAGCCAGACAGGCGTGATGGGATTCTCTGCACTGCAATTCCTGGTGGGGGCAACCAAGGCTTGAGGCCAGGTGCACTTAATAACCGGTACAGTCGTGGACAAGGAATACACAGAGGACCATCAGGGAGTCTTAAAGACTTTAAGCGAAAAGTGAAACAGGAGTGAGGAAGAGAATACCATTTACATTAAGTCAAACATATGCAAACCCATAGTGACAGTATGCATTTTGAAATGCTTTTGTTTGTTTGAAACACAAACAAAAAGATACATATGAAAGACATTACAGTGGGTGCCAAAGGCTGAGGTGGGGAAGAAGGCAGGTTGGAATGGGGACAAAAAGGAATGAACAGAAGCAGAGAAAGGCCAGTGCAATGACTGTAACGTACCAGGTGAAGAATGATTCACTCAAGTTTAATTAACACCTGAGGTTTTTTTTATAAAAAAAAACCCTACAGCATAAAGTACAATTTCACTACACTGCTAGGAAGTTTCATTTAATTCCCACAAACATTTAAAAACAGTGTCTTCATCATTTAAGCTGAATAATGTGGTCAGTGACTTAGGAAAATACTCAGTTAAGTCTACTGTTTCAAGAATCTAATTACATCTGTCTTGTGAACCAAAGGGGGGATTTATGGAAAGTAACTTCACAGGGCAATCTGATCACAAATTCCTAACTGGGCAGGTCACAGCGGGTAGTCCCATCCCTGGCCTACAGCTTCATTAGTTAAGGGCTTATCTTTGCCTTAAGCAAGCCCTGTCCAGTCTTTCTGTGCATTCAGGTTATCACACCTAGAAATGCTCCCTTTCCAGAGCCTTCCTTCTAAAGCAGACCACCCTCCAGAGAGCACATAATCTTAACTTAATTTTGTAATCCATTTCCCACCTTGCTTTCTCCCACCTTCATATCATGTTCCTTAATTTTGTGAGCCCTGAGAAGGCCAGGGGGAAGGCACCTAGGAAGAGGGGCTCCTGGTGGCTCACTGGGCCCAAATAGAAGAGCAGAACCGAGCAGCCATCTCTGTGCAGGGGCCTCGCACACAAACCGCACTTAACGGATAAGCCGCCGCACTGGGCTGCCTGCCTGCACTGTTCCCACCACTGGAGCCAGCCCTTACAAAGATGTGAAAGTTACAAAGCAGTATATTTTTATTAACTTTTTTGTGTTATGCTCACCGGAGGACAGTTTTTTCATTGCTTTTAGAGATGGGAAGGGGCAGAGAGAAATCCACAACCCAGGCACGTGCCCTGAACAGCAATCCAACGGTTGACCTTTTGCTCCATGGGACGATGCTCAACCAACTGAGCCATGCCAGTCAGGACAAAGTTGTTCTTTATGTAGATACTGGATGCATGATTCACAAAATATTGCTATGGATATACTATCCCCAGAGCTTAGAGTGTTAATAAAATGGAGATGACCCAGTATGTTGCTCGATTAATAGCAAATATATCAGCTGAAGAAAGAAATAGAATACTTCCACCAAGTACCTTTACTAACATAAACGTGTTTGTGGTGAAGAGTTAGGATTTACATATTTGGGTTAGAGACAGGTTTGGGGGAACATGAGATTTAGCTCCGCCCTTGGTAGTTTGGGCCCCCCCCCCTAATGAGTTCAATCTACTTTATTAGCAAAGGACGTTTTTGTTTCTGAGGGTATCTGTGAGGTAGGTAAAGAATATTTACAGGATCTCAGATCACTAGGACCCACACGGACATTAAACAGCAAGCCTGCTGCTGAGGGAGCAAACTCCAGGCTGGGTCCCCCACCTGACATTCCTCACAGTCACTGCAGGTGGTGACTGACAATCTTCACGGTCACCTTGGCTGGTGTGGGACCCCTCTGGGCAAAGAATGGGAGTGGTGGACTTTTGTATCCATGAATGTGGCTTACCTTCCCCCCGACACCTTGAAACCGCAGGTTACCTAACCCTACATTGTGACTATTAAAAATGTTTTTAACAGTAAGAACAGTGAGAACACAAGGTAAATTTTAAGGTGACAGGTAGATATTCAAGAACCCTGAACACAAGGGTTTTTCTAGGTTTTTTGAAAGTTGTAAAAGAATAAGCATGAGCTGTTCAGTAACAGACTCTATTCAGAACTGGTTTTGAAACCCCTTTTTTGGAAATATTGGCATTTGCATTATTTACTATGCAAAACATTGATCTTCTTGCTTTCTGACCATACCAAAAGAATATCTTATTTTGTTTAAATTATTTTAAATGTTTTTACTTATTATCCACGAACAAATGAACCAAATCAGTAGGTTGTCAAAACAATTACAGATCCAATCTTACTTTTATCTGGACAATTTTAATTTCATCAAATGTTATATCAGCATGAGATTTCCTTTTCTGGCCTCTTCGGTGTCCAAATTTACACTTATTTCTCATCACTTGTTCATCATCTTCTATGGGTCTTCGAACATATTTAAAGCGATCTTTGAGGGCTCGTTTCCATAGAAACTGTGTAAAATAACCAAACAGGGCAGTTAATCTTCAAGGAGATTGAAATAATGGTAAATAAACAATAAAGGTTTTATTTGTCACCATTGAGCTTCAAATCTTTCCAAATCACAGTAATAAAAACAATAACTCTCTCCTTGCATCTACCCTCATGACAATCTTGTGATACTGCTACAGAAAGTGCAATCCCTAAATCACTAATAAGAAAATACTCAGAGAAATAAAAATACTTTTCCAATGCCATATAGCTATCGAGTGAATAGACTGGCTATTGATTTTAGATTCTCTAATTCCTAAAATGGGATAATTTTCACCTCACTCTGCTGTCTTCGCAACATGCTGCACTCTTTAAAACTTCTTTTTTTCAATTACAGTTTCCATTCACCATTATTCTGTATTAGTTTCAGATGTACAGCCCAGGGGTTAGACCATATATACTCTACAAAGCACTCCCCCCACTGATACCTACATGGTAGTCATCCGGCAGCACACATAGTTATTACAATCTCAGTGACTGTTCCCTATGCTGTACTTTCCATCCCTGTAACTATTCTGTAACTACTGTACTGTTTGTCTTTCTCTGACGGACTTATTTCACTCAGCATAAAACCCTCTAAGTCCATCCATAACAAGATTTTGTTCTTTATTATGGCCAAGTAATATTCCATTATGTATATGCACCACAGCTTTTTTTATCCACTCATTTATTGAAGGGCACTGGGTTGCTTCCATAGCCTGGCTATTGTAAATAATATTGCAGTCATCATACAGGTGCATGTACTCTTTCAAATTACTGTGTTGGGTGTCTTTGGATATTTACCCAGACCTTAGGATCCTTGTACTCCACATTTCTGGAAAAGAAATGATAATGGTATATGCATATATGGATTGATGCATTTATTGACGCATTTATAAAATGTATTAACTATACCAATCCATATATGATTTTTCTGTCATTTTCCTTCATTTTTCTGAAATTCACTCTGGTGAGCACTATTGCTATTCCCTCCCTAGATGTTTGTGGTGCACCTACTTCTTCAAACACAAAGCTATTTCTCCCCTTCCCCCACCTGCCCACCAACACTGATACCTAGTTAACTCTCGTTCTGTCTGCAGCTCTGAGCTCAGTCATTGCTGCCTTCCGGCCTCCTTAACTGCCCATTTCCCTTGGTTATCAGCTCTCATCTTTCCTTATCAACACTTAGCACACTGGTATTTACCTTCATCTGTGTGATGCTTTTCTGTTTCTGCTCATTTTCTTCTGGTTCTTTTCACCCTCCCTTCCTCCTTCCCTCCCTCCTTCTTTGCTTGCCTGCCTGCCTTCCTTCCTTCCTTCCTTCCACTGGGCTATCAGCATGGGGAGACAGGCTCCTGTCTGCTTGGCTCACTACACCCAGCACAATGCTTGATGCACCTTAAACACCATGAATACTGGACCCCTGTGTCAGTCTTCTGTGCAGTAGAAGGACCCAGGTGTCGAAGCAACACACTAGAAGCAGGACTTCGAGTCCTGACGTTGGGTGGTAACTAACACTGTGTGAGGCGTGGTCTGACACTTCTTAAAGCCCAGGCCTTAAGGCTGTTTCTCAGCCCCTCCTCTTCCCCACTATGCTTTAATAAGCACAAGAGTAGGTGCAAGAAAAAACAAAAGGAGCCTTTGCAGACAGACAAGCCCATATTTTGCTTCCTAGTCTTGACCACTGGAGGGGGTGGTAACTCACCGGTTGACCTTAGCCACCTTTTCTGAGTGCTATTTACTCACGGGAAAACGGCAATGCTCCTGAGATCATATTAGTCCCTTATCTGGCACATGGGTTTTGTCTCTCCTGGTTCCCTGGTTTAAGTCCCAGTAGGAGCTTTCTGCTCTTCAGAAGGCACTGCGACTTAGGGAAGACTTTGGAAAGACCCAAGGTCTAGCTCTAGTACAAGTGAACTGGTAGCCAAGTGAACTGTCAGCCTTAGTTTTCTCAACTGTAAATTGGAGCAAAAAGATCAGTGCACAGGTTTTGGAAGACTCAAATAAGCAGCTACTTGTGGAAGATATTTGTAACTACAGTGCTGTCCATAAAAGCATCCCCAGCTCCACTGAGGTGTGCTGTGGGCTGAGGTTGGGGGGTAGCTTCAGCCCTGACTCTGTACTTGGGGATGTGTGAGTCAGATCTGCTCCATCACCTCCCACAGGCCGTGGGTCTGGACCCCACCATCATTGCTGTACAACAGCACGGAAATAACAAATGGCTTATATTTTTCTTAGCCCTGAAATATGAACTAGTGCAAATACATTTTTTTGCTCATGTTTTCTGTAGCTCTGAGCATCTTCTAAACCTGTTGAGCTGGTGGGATGTAACAGAGCAATCAACGCTGGAACATTTTAAAATTGCCAATTTCTCCTTCCTGGCCTCTCCCTTCTCTCCTCACCAACTGTCAGATGGGAAGAGGAAAAGACCAATCAAATGCAATCGTCCACATGAGTACTCAGCCAGTCGCTACATGCCTGGCACTGTGAGTTCTCTACTCAGGTTCCTCGGGTTTCTGTTTTCCCAGAAAACACCAGGCTGTCCTAAACCACAAAAAGTTAAACAAACATTGTTACCACATGCAAGGCATGAACCTTGATTAGATTTTAAAGCAAGATAAATGTCGAAGTGTTTAGCAATGATCTCTGCAACTTTTTTCAAATGCTCGGCCAAAACAAATGAACAAATAAATACCAAAGAGGGAAAATAAATGCGGCACACCGCCAATACCTAGTGAATCTAGATCAGTGATTCCCAATCATCAGAAATGCTGTCGTCTCCCAGGATGCACTGGGCATGTTCAGAGACACGGCTGGTTGTTACCACTTGTGGTCTGGGGCACTGCTCATTCCTAGTGAGTGCCAGGGATGCTGCTAAGTATCCTACAATACTCAGGACAGCCCTACCACAAAGAACTACTCTATGTCTTCAAGAAAGCAGAGCACAAAGGATTTTTCTCAGACATCTGCCATGATAAGGTACAGGAAGATAATCTATCTTATTTGGATATAACTACCAACGTATATATGTACAGCATATAGAGATATAAGGAATGAGAGTGTATTTTTTATGTACACATGGTTGTAGTTAGTTCCCTATTATTATTCCTTAAGCCATAGACAGTCGTCCCCCATTATCTGTAGGGACTGGTTCTGGGACCACCTCCTCATGAAAATCCATGCATGCTGAAGGCCCTTACATAAAACAGCACAGTATTTGCATATAACCTATATCTGCACATAGGCTACCACGAGGGTATGCCTCCACATGGCTTCACTGGGTGGACTCAGTATAGTGCTCAGTGGTTAGCTATTCAAGTTCTGCCTTGTGGAACTTTGTGGGATTTTTTTCCTTTGACCAATATTTTTAATCCACAGTTGGTTAAATCTGGAGATGTGAAACCCGCAGACAGGGAGGGCAGACTACAGTTCCACGGTCATTAAACACTGAGTTTTGAAGACTTAAACTCAGCCGTGGTAAGTGCATTCACATCGAAGATCCCAGGTTTTTACACCCAAAGATAGGCAGGTCCCAGCCACAAAGTTTGTACTGAAACCTCTAGAGCAGCAAGCCGTTCTCAGCCCTGGCTGCCCAGGAGAATCATGTGGAGAAGCTTTAAAAATGCCGGGGTTCCTTCTGCAGGTCAGATCAATCAGAATTTGGGGGGGGTCCTAATAATGTGCAGGCAGAATTGTTGGAACCTGTTGCCCCGGAACATCTCCAGGTCTGTTTCTGAGGATAGAAACATACGTGAGAGGGGCAGGCGAGGCTGCGGGGGCCAGGCCTCACAGCCAGACAGCTTCTCTGCGGGGTCTAATCAGTAGGCAAGAAGCACTTTACTGATTGCCACCGACACAGGTGCAGTCACATCCTTCTCTTTTGATGTGTCACATCTCTTAAAGATCCCGCCTAGACTCACTGTTACACATGAGCTTCCAAACAGCTTGAACCCAGAAAAGAAAGATAAGGACAGAGGAACACCAAGAAACCGAAGGAAGCGGGCAGGGGAGGGATGATTAGGTGTGGCACAGAGGATTTCTAGGGAAGTGAAAATATTCTGTATAACAGGACAGTTAATAATAGATACGTGTCATCATTACAGTTGTTCAAACCCATAAAATGTATATCACCAAGAGTGAACCCTAAGGTAGTGTGGCCTTTGGGCGATAATGTAGATTCATCAGCTGTAACAAATGCACCACTCTGATGGGCGTGCTGATAAAGGGGGCGGCTAGGCCTGTGTCAGGGCAGGGGGCACACGGGAGAATCGTTTGTACCATCCCTCAAAATAATGTCTATTTAAAAAAAGATTAAGGAACACGGAGACAGAAAGAAGTATCCAAAAGAGGAGAGAGCATGTGAGCAAGAGAGAGACTGAGTAAAGTGGGTGAGACATAAAATTAGTGGACAATTCAAGGCCGTTACTTTTAAATGGGCTGAGATGAACAAAACGGTCACTCACAAAGCCACAGCCGTCCTCGTCCAGGAAAGGGTGGGCCTGCAGCAGGGCGCTGACCACGTCGTTGTACTGCTGGGTGGTGGGGTACCTGCTCAGTGCAACGGGAAGACATTTTCATTTCCAGCCGCGCAATCCCTTCCTTCACAAAGAGTCTAAATCACACCCCTTTCTCCAAATCTTTCCACGTAACAAGGTAGACACTCAAATGTTGGGCAACATGGGACTTATTACCAACATGTCATCTAAAACCTGAGAAGGGTTGGTTCCAGATGAATTCTATTTTACCCTGAAAAGAGACCCTCTTCCGTAGCCATAAGCCTGCCCTGCCGGTACTCACAGTGAGCCTTGCAGGTACTTGGTCAGGTCGGCCTGGAGAAACTCGATGATCCTTATCCTCACACTGTGATCAGGACACTTGCGCTCTGCCAACGTGCATCTGACATCATAGGGGAGCTCTGGTAAAACATAGGACTTAGTCCAATGGAATGTTCTATTCCCTGCTAGAACATGTTTCCCATTCCTTCTGTTAAATAAAAACACAGAGTGAAATTCTCTTTCAAGTATACGCAGATTATTCATTTTCCACATCCTAGGAGCTTCTGATATGAAACAGTTTCCTGAGACGTCATCAATCCATTTATCTATCTGCAAATGTTTCAAGGCTCATTAGAAAGCTCTGTTTTCTTTTCCTTTGGACACATAAATACTTGTAGTTCTGGGAAAATATGTCATAATAGTATAGACTTTAGAATAAAGTCTGAAGTTTGGAGCAATATTAATCCACATACGGTGAAAAAATTATATGCAATCCACGGTTCAAAATTGAACAAGGTATCAAACATTGGGAGAGTAAGTTGAATTCAGCAAAGCAAGTGAGGCATACAGTGAGTCTTAGCACCTGATCAAGAAAATGTTCTTACTAATGTATTCTGCTGCTGGTTAAATTAAATTATAAGATCCACTTAACTTAGTTGGTCATGGTTATTTTAAAGGTAAATTTGGTTTGTACATTATAAATAAGTACCAGATACTTTGGTTTTATTCAGATGAAGTTTCTACCAAACACTACAGAAAACTGTAGCTACAGAAGGCAGATCATTGGTTGCCTGGGGCTGGGGGTGGGAGGGAAGATGGATTGCAAAAGGGTATGAGGGAAATTGGGGGGAGATGAGAAGCTTCCAAAATGGATTGTGACTGTGCGTGCACAACCATACAGACTTTCTAAAATTAACTGAGCTATGCCCTTCAAATGGGTGAATTTTACATTATGTAAATTATACTTCAATACGGCTGTTTATAAAAGAACCACTTAAAACTTTAAAGTGAGTGACTGATCATTAAGTATGTAAAAAGAAGAATCTATAGTGAAATTTCCAAGTAACAGTTACCCAGAGGCACCAAGCAGCTTTTGATCCACTTCACTAATAAGATTGATCAGAATGAAAGTAAAGGAACACAGGCAAAGCAGAAGACAAAAAAAACCAGAAAGATTTTCTAAATTAGACTAAGTAGACTAACTATCTGGCACAACCACGGCATCCTTAGCAGCCCTAACAAAATTCAGATGAGTTTTGAAAAACCAGGTTCCTTTAGAATTTTAGGTCATAGTTTGTAAGAATGCACGAGATATAACGAAACACGAGGAACTAAGAAAAAAGGAGAAAAACACTCTCCTCTCTTTGTGTAAGTTCTCTTCTTTTTTCCCCCTCTTTGGCAGTCACTATACTGGTGATGAATCAAATACCTTTCCAGGCACTGAATGATCGCTGGGATTAGGTCAAAGCCAATGCGGAAATTTAACTCCAAATCTGAAAGTCCCATAGTTTAAAGACCTACTGTATAGGAGAGCTGAAACTTCATATTCAGTACTTGGCCATACTGGATGTTTTGCCTTTTGTAATTCATCATGCAAAACTCACCCCTTTTCCAGTTGCTATAGGCACAATAATCTTCCAGGTTTCTAACAGCGTAACCATCGAGTGGCATGGACGATTCAGTCTATTGTACACTCCCAGAAATTCTTACTGGTCTAAAGTCTTGCTGTTCAAAAAGTAGTCCTAGAACAGCGTTGTCAGGACTTGTTAGAAATGCTGATTCTCAGGCATCACCCCTGACTTAGTAAATACTATAACACAATTCCTAGGTGCCTTCTAAGTACATTAGAGTTTGAAAGGCACTGGCCTAGGGCCCTGATACTTTTTGCTGGAGTCCCCAGGTGAATCTCACATTCAGTCAGCGCTGCCCTGCTCACTGGCACCGCACAGAGCCTCCCCACCTCTCTATCGGCATCTCTCACCCTCTCCAGCAACTCCATTTCCCCTGCCTCTATCTCTCACCTTCCAAAAACACTTACTCCAAACAGAATCTCCTGTGCTGTTTCAGGTGTTTGGTGTCTGCACCTGCTCTTCGCCTTGCTGTGAATGTCCTTATTCTCTCCTGCCCTATTTCCTCCAATGAATTTCTCATCACCTTTCAAAATCCACAGTTTCTGTGTAGCTTTCCCCAAAGGCCTTCTCCGTACTCACTTTCTTGAAAACCTTATTTCTCCCTCTTCTGTGCTATTTCTGTGCCGTGTGCATTTCCAGTTCTGTGTGCTTTCTTAATATTGCCATTATTACCTTACATATCTGTCTTGTCCACTCAACTCTGAGTGTCCCTAGGCAAGGATTAAATTGCATCCCCTGTCTAAATCCTACCACTGTCTAAATAATATCTATCTCACGGTGTATATTCAGTGACTTTTAGACTGAACAAAGTGGGGAAAATAGATTAGAAATTAAGCTCAGTTTGAAGCTCTTTAAAGACTTTATATTGGATTTAATGGAAAGGAGCAGGAGTCAGAGAATATTTATCATTAATGACAACCAAATTTCCCTAATTCTGCAACTTCCCCTTGGTTGGTTCCAGAGATCTCCTCCACTGAACAAACTCTCAATTCTATCTTAGCCAATATTCCTCACTTCATTTGGGTCTAGTCAAAGTTAAAAGGAGTATATTTAATTCAATTTAGATGAGACCACACAAAATACATCATGGTTTTCTTCCTCCAGGTAATAAAACCCTGTTGATCACCTCCTCTTTGCCCTAGGCCACAAAGGTGAATCAGACTGGTTCCTCACAGCGCCTACCCCTATTCTAGAGGACACAGTCGTGCAGCAAGCGAGAGGAGTAATCAATCACACAACTCACTGGAATGTGCACTAATGGAACTGTAGCTAGGCTGGCACATGTCATCTTCTGTGCTGGGTCTTCTGTGCTAGCCAAGATGCACACCCGACTGAGCTGCGTGTGGGGTTGCACCTGCGAATAACACATCTCACATTGACCCACTGACATCGGCCTCACTGAGTGAGCATAGAAAGATGGAGAAGAGCGTTCTCTAGCACTTTGTAGCAGTAGCCAGACGCTAAAAATGTCATTAAAATGATTTTTAAATGTGTGTGAAACCATGACTAATTTATAATTATGCCCAAAGGCAGAAGCAAAACATCTGCACACATCTATTAAAAGTTCAAGTGACGTGTTTTTAAAGTGGCATTTAGGAAATTTCTACCTGCTGATTTGATTTCATGCTCTATTTGTACTAAAAGAGAAATGAAAAGTTTTAAATAGTGTAGATGAAAAATAAAGACTAGCGTTGCAAAAAAACAATCCCTCTTCTCAATGGATCATTAGTACATGTTTCATATGAGACATAATTCTTCCATCAAGAAAGGGCATGGAAGCAATTCGGTGGACAGCACTGTGTCACAGCACCTGGGGTGTCCCTGGGACAGGAAACTCACCCATCGGGACACACACACCTTTACCAGAGACTTTTCAAAAGCCAACGTCAGATGAGTATTTTGCTTCTAGAACCTCTGTTTCTACTTGTCCACAAATAATCCAGATGGACAGCACACATTCACTTTAGGGAACATAGCAAAAGATATTGTAACAAGATGCTGAGCTAGAGGTCTCCCAAAACGGAAAAAAACCCCACAGCTATCGCTTGGAAGATGGGGGGAGCAGAGCAGGACCATTGAGAGCTACCTTGGGTATCTAAAATACTTGGGCAGTGTTTTAGTCACGTTATATAGCTGATCCTGCTCAGAGTCAGGGGATGGGTGTGGCTCTAACCCATGCTGCAATGTAGCTGGAGGGGTTTGTGGCTCCCTCCCCCAAACGGGAACGTGGCTAGCTCTACATCTCGGGACAAAGCTTGCCTGGACTAACAATGGCAGCTGAGAAAGGCAGAAGAAACTAAGTGCTGGTGAATGTAACCCAATATAGGAGGAGTTGGAAACGGGGTTTCGGGGGAAGACCCATGCCAGGATTTAAACCCAGGTGCCGGGACAGCTGCGCCCTCTCTTAGCCACGCAGGAGCGCTGGACCATGTGGCCTGGAAGGAGCGGAGGAGGGCCCTGAGTGGCTCGCCCTCTCTCTCTTCTCGAGTCATACAGGGCTGCTAACTACACAGCTTAGAAAGGAGCAGGATGCAGCATCTGTTCGAGGCTCTCTCTGGTCCACGAGGCCTGGGAAGGAGAGGCCTCTTGACTATGTAGAAGCCAGAGGACCCCTACCAACCCACAGTGAGAATGCGTGTTTGGATTAAATAAAGGGGCCTCATTAGCTAAGCACGGATAACTGGAAAAAGCAAGAATACAGATGGTAATCTGTCCACTAAGCTACAGTCTTCTATTTCTTTTCCTGAGAGACAGTACCTCCGACTGGCCTGGTTTGGCAAGAGGCAGGCCCAACTGTGCATTTGTG
Source organism: Sturnira hondurensis (assembly GCF_014824575.4). Classification (NCBI taxonomy): domain Eukaryota; kingdom Metazoa; phylum Chordata; class Mammalia; order Chiroptera; family Phyllostomidae; genus Sturnira; species Sturnira hondurensis. The sequence continues at coordinate 8,075,975 of NW_028077105.1, read as the reverse complement.
GGTGTTTCTTTTGTTCTTAAAGGGAGTAAGATTTAATGGCAGGATTCTGCCATTATTCTAAACTTGTATAACTTTTGAATAAATAGTTTCTTTCCTTTTCATAAGGCTCTGGCGTTGGGAATCACGATTCTTATCATCGGCAGGTAATAGAACCCAGAGCAACAGAACCCAGTGGTTCTGTTCCAATATCACAAGAAAAATGACTGCCTTTTTGTTATATCACTCGGATTCAAGGACTGCACATGCTAGTGGGTGTTACCATCCACGTTGTGCAGAGGCCACCTGGTAGGAATTCGGAGGAGTCAGAATTCCAACCCAGGTGCATGGGACCTCAAAGCCAGCTCTTGATCCACCATCCATCCCTTCCTGCCCCTGGAGAGCATTTGGCTTCATAAAAAGCGTGTAGCCAAACACCATCAGCTCTATAGCCTGTTATGGGTGAGTGGCTTATAAACTCCAGAGTTTAACTCTGTTAAAAAAGTATATTTAATATGAATTGCATCAAGAGGTCCAAAGAGAAATTGATGCTATTCAAATATTTATCCTGCCCCAAGAAGATACATTGTTTTCCACTAGCTGGCATATCCTCAGCTCAATATACAAACTCCTGTTCGGCCTCTCTGTGCCAGACACCGTGCAGGTCTGTGCTTACGATGACAAGAAGGCACGGCCTTTGTCTTTGTCTAATGAGGGATGGCAGGCTTTGAAGTCCTCATTTTCATTATCTAGTTTTATAAGTGAAGCAAAGATACCACGTGTCGAAGACCGGGGTCCTTGCCTGGCCTGAAACGTCAGCAGAAGCGCTTGGGAAAGAGGGACTTGGAGCAGAACCTTCGAGGATGAGCGAGTAGGTAACAGGAACGCGACAACATGCCAGCCAGTCTGAGGCAGCCAGAGCAGCCCTGAGGACAAGGGTGAATCCACCCTCCAGAGAGAAGCAGGAGAACCAGGCAGGCAAGGGAAGCAGAACAGAGACGGCGATGGCTATAGCCTGGCTCTGCCTGAGGGGGGCAGCTCCACCCTGGGCCCCCAGCACCAGTTCCTGGTGCTACAAAACCCCCTTCTTACAATAAACCCCCTGTCTTAAGTTAGAGTGGATTTGTGGTTCTTACACCCAAACATATGAAGTCAGGGCACATGAGCTCATTTTCAGACATGTTTAACTCGGGAGTGCTTGTGGACAGAGATCAGCAGCCGGTGGGCAAATGGGTCAGGGGAAACTTTACAACTAGAGAAACGTGGCAGTACCGACTCTGGGTTCCAACCACCCCACCCCCCCCGCATTTCTCTTTATAGGGAACCGTTCTGAGTGGCCTGGTGAATGTAGCTCAGCCCTATTAGAAAACCAACAGCCATGAGTCGGCACACAAGAAGCCAAACCCACAGATCGCCTTTCCCATGAGGAATCAGGCCTGCATTCTACCTAAGCTGCTTTCAGGTTTGCTTTTTGCTAAAACTGCTTCACTCTGAATTGAGGCAGCAAATGTTTACTACATATCTTTAAAGTAACTCCCTAAAGTCTACACTAAACCTCCCAAGGATGGAGTGTAACCAGTTCAACCACTTTTCCCCTTGCATTACCAACATCCCTTTTTTGTTATCTATAAAAGGTAATCCCCTAAAGCGAACCTGTGCATAGTAAATGAGGACCATCCTTGATGTAATGTGCCCAGAAAAGCAATAAAAGCCTGTCCAGGCAGGGGTCGGGGCCTTCTCTCACTCAGAGAGTGGCCATGCTGTCCCTTTTTTCTCCACAGGACTTCTGTAGTCCTTGTGAATTTGTTCATCGCATCCACAACACACAGACCCTGCGGGCCAGGGTCCGCATCATCTCTTCGTTTCTGAGACAGTCCTACTTTCTTCTTCCTCTCACTATGTACCGTGAACGAGGAGAAGTACCATGAAGTGCAAGGCTGTTCCTCTGACTGTGTAAAAACACAGGAATAGTAACCCTGCCCTGCCATCATTTCAGGACCATGCCAAGGATAGAGTCCCATCAGAGGGCTTAGAAAAGAGACCTATGTGAATAGAAGGGGCCACTGTCATCTCTCACTGGCAGCAGGAGGGAGAAGAAAGAAGTCCTAAGGAAGGAGGAAATCCCACGGGGAGCAGTGCTGTGCACACGGGGGCACTCTGAGTGCCTTCCATGTGCTTCCGCTAAGCTCACACTGGGCAGGCATTATCCATTTTTTATTGATTAATTTTCTAAATTTTTATTTATTTATCTTTATAGGCAGAGGAGAGAGAGAGGAAAAAACATTGCTTTATTGCTTTATTTACACATTTGTTAGTTGATTCTCTTATGTGTCTTGACCGAGAATCAAACCTGCATACTGGAATGATGCTCTAACCAACCGAGCTACCCAGCCAGGGCAGGTATTATCTATTTTTAATGCTTGCATGAGAACCACGAGGAAAGTATCATTATTACTCACAGTGGTTCTAGGGCCACAGCACTGGGACTATGTTTTTCCCATCTCCGTTCCCACGAGCACACTTGTAGAAGGGACGGGTTCCCTTTGGAAGCTTTATGGTGGGAGGGGTAGTTGAGAACTCCTGGTTCATCTTGCACACCTGGAGCCACACTAAAGGAAAGCACTCAGAATCTACAAGCAGCCACGAGCAGAAAGGAGGTAGATGAACCACCAAAACAACGCGTTTACATTTTCTGAACCATAGTTCAGACCGGAAAGACAATGGAAGTGAGTCTCACGTAGGCCATCACCTTCCACCTTCTTGTTCCCCACCCCAAACAGGAGCCAGTGGTGGGGAGAAAGATGAGCCCTAACATTGGGAGATATTGAGGAGCTCAGGCCTTGGTGCCCAGGGGTGAGAGTGCAAGGTTGAAGATGATGGAGAATGAAGAGAACAGAGAGAACAGCCCAGACCAAAGCCCAGATGCCCATTTTGCAACAGCTCCCCGTCAAAGGTACAGCTTTTCCCTGCACTTGTGGGGTGCTGGGGCCCGAGGCTGGTGCTTTTGGTTCCCCGAGCTAACACTACCCCTGACTCTCCCCGGCCCCCTCCACCTGAGGGCCGTTAACCTCATGGAGGTGAGAATGGCCCATTTAGGAAGAGTACAGAGAAGCCCCTTGACCTCCCTAAGTCTCAGTTTTACTCATTTATGAAAAAGACAAAATCATGTCCCCCTGGCAGGACTGCTGCGTGGCCTAAATGAGATGATAATGCCAAGGATTGGTGAGAACTACCAAATACCACACCCTGGCTTGTCTGTCTGGTACCCAATTATTCTCCTATGCGAGCTAGCACTTCTCCTTCAATGGTAGTACTTTTATGGAAAAGCGTGTCCTCATCCGTGGCTGAAAACAATATTATGACTGATACATGAACCACACAGACCCAGTGGCTGGGAAACGCCACGCAGGCTGCCTACCACGTTACCTGCCGTCACTCTCAGGACTGTCTGAGCACCACGCTCTGGGCTCTGGTTCTCTAGGTCTGTAGTTTTCCTTTGTTTCAATGTAGCCCATATCTGGAAATATTACATCACTTACATCCAGTGTAAGAATACAGGAGCCCCGCCTACCTGCCGAGGATCCATTCCAAGACTCCCAGTGGGTGTCTGAAACCATGGATAGTACCAAAGAAGGCCGTACATAGACTTAATTTTTTCTTATGCATACATATCTAGGTTAAAGTTGAATTTATAAATAAGGCACAGTAACAGATTAACAACACTACTATAAGGCAGAACAATTCTAACAGTAAAATACCGGTGACTTGACCACAAGCCCTGCAATACTGTGGCAGTCCATCTAAAAACCGAGAGGACCACCAAGTAACTAAGAGACAGGTAGACAGCTGGCCACTGGACAAAAGGATGACTTACAGCCGAGGCAGGACAGAGCAGGATAACGCAAGGACCCACCACACTACTTTAGAATGGTGCACAATTGAAAACTTATGGATTGTTTCTTTCTGGAATGTTTCATTTACGGTTTTCAAGGGTAACAGAAACCACCGAAAGCAGCACTGTGAGTAAGAGAGCATTACTGTGCAAGGACACGTTTACCGAAGCACTGCCCCCATGAGGGCCAGCCGGGTCAAAACAACAACTACAAAGTTCAAAACAGAAACAAAGACTCCTCCAGAGGCATATGCTATAGGACACAATTCACTGAATAAATTCTATCTTTGTGCCCACTGCCAATCACGCCGGACAGTTTATAACCATGAAAGCCCTCTTTTTCCTCACTAATGTGTACTTGAAAGATGCGTAATGTAATCTTGAAACTTCAGTTTTCCAACACAGAGATCAGAAAATTTAACTTTCACCTTTTACCAAATATTTCATCACTTGATTAAAAAAATATCTCCCAGAAAAATAAAAAGTCTCCACTTGGAAATACATTGAAATGCATGAAATCTCCTTTAGAAAAAGACAAATATTATCATTCAGCTTTAAATGTTGAGAAACTGGAGCCCCACCTCTGTTTCAGCACTCTGGGGTCAATTAGTCTGTTATCAAGGTTTTCAGCAGGATGGAAAGTTTGCATCTGTTCCCCACGGTTGGCTGGACTGGAGGATTGTTCTTCCCTGTCACCGAGAAAGACAAGGTGGGTCAAGGAATAGTCAACAGGAGCTCCAACTGCTGATGTCGCCGTGGATCTCAGGGTCGGGCGGGGTCGGCCCGGTTAGCGGATGATAGAGGTCTACATCCAAGATCCACTCCAGAGCCGTGACTAGGGATGAAAAGGAAGATGCTCTGGGCTCGTGTCCCTCCGTAGTTCACACATACAGGAGGTAGACCGATGCCAGTTCACAAGGCTATTTTCACCAATCGGTCACACTTACAAGTGCTGGTAAGATAAATCTTTCCTTTATGAAATGATGGTGATAATAGAATGTTACTTTTATTGGTTAATATTCTTATTTGGCAAAAAAAAAAAAAAAACCCACCAGAGAGAGAGAGAGAGAAAGAAACTCTATGTCAGATCCCCTCTCCACTCGCTGTCATTCTGGGGGGCCTTTTATCATCCGTGAGATCTCATGATGTCAGGACCACACCCCACTAACTCCCTTGTTTTCCGAGAGATGCACCTGAAGCCCAGAATGAAAAGCAGCTTGCTCACCACCACAAGCTAATCAATAGTTTGCTCTGTTTTTCAGTTTCCTGCTCCCTGGTTTTTCTACCAGCTTCTACAAGAACAAGAACCAAAAAGCAAGTACAAATACTCCTACCTATTATAGAGTCCTAGCACTTGCCGAAGTCTGCTTAGGATGCTGACGTCCAGATGTGGCCTACAAATCCTTTTCAGAACAGGGTACCAGTCAACCATTAGCCATTAAATGAAATATGCACTCAAGCTGAAACCCATCTGTACTCTCCAATCTAGAATGCCATTACAGACTCTCTACAAGGAGTCTTAAGCGTCATTTATTCTATTTGCTTCATTTTACAGTCGAAACTAAGAAAAGTCAAGTAATTCTCCAAGGTTAGATGGGTAGCTAGTACCAGAACAGGGGGTTCAAATCTATTATTTTGACACCTAGCCTCAGGGTTCTTTCTACTATACCAGGTTTCCTACCTTTATTAAGCACTTCCTGGAAGAATTTGAGTAAATTGCATATTCTCGTCCTTCTATTATGATTCCCACATGACAGTATATTTGTCAAGTGACAACGTATTTGACAGTGAGCAAATAAGCCAATAAGCACTTTAACCAAACATAACTAATAAGCCATTCAGCAATTATGGTTTTGCACCAGAAGAATTTAACCTGAATATAGGACAACACAATCCTTACAGATGAGTCACCTACTCACTGGGTAGAGAGTAAAAAGCCCTCACTCGTTGATCTCTGGACAACCCACGTTTCAAGTCTTGGCTACCTTTGAAAATGGCTTTCTCAACCAGGTCAGCAACGTGGAATATTTAACACAAGAGTACGCTGGTCTGGGATAAGGGGAAGAGATTTTTCTCAAAGATTTTGATACTCCTCACATCAGTGTGAATTGACAGGGAATTAGGTACTGTATTACTTTCCACAGCCTACAGAAGAAGCAGCAGGAACGTCAGTATTTAACGTCATCAATCCAAGGCAGTGGAAGGACCAGGAATGAAGCCCAGATTCCCTGGCAGCCCAGTTGGTTCTCATTTACTGGAGAACGTTACAAACGGTTTTGCAGTGGCAACAAGGCTGTCTGTTTTCTTCCAGGTTGTGCTAAGGCTGTATTGAGATTCCAGTCCACTGAAGAGAACTTCAGCCCAAAGTCCAAGTCATCCAAGGACGCCGGGAAACTACTCTGAGCTCTATTTGAAACAGTTCCTCACCCTCCCAATTGCCGGAAAGGAGTGGAAACACTCAATGGGAGCGTCATTGAAACTCACTTACGAAGAGTGGGCTTTTACACAGATTCATCAAAACAATGCTCAGGAGACATCCTGCAAATAAATCAGGTGGCAGAATCTCCAAACCAACTGTGGACCATCCCTTCCTGCCTACCCATCCACTCCATGTCCCAAACATCCAAATATTCTAGAAATCAAATGATTGAATCTAGGTTTCTCTAACCTTATACTGCTTAACCAACAACAAGCCAGAAATATATATTAGTACAGATATAATCTGAATAAACTAAAGTAAACACACAGAATGGATTTCAACAAACATCACAATCTCATTTTTAAAATCAATGATTAATTAGTCTGCAGCAATTATTTAACATTAGAAACCTTGCAAAAAGTCTCAGAATAGGGAAAAACCAAATCAGAATGCCTGAAATGATCCTGGGGCACAGATCTGTAAAATGAATATTTTAATTTTAAAATTCCCACTACCATTCCTTTTCATTTCAAAAATCAGTGATGAATAAACGGACTAATGAAAACATCCCTAAACTTCAAAGCCACCACTCATTTTTCTACTTGATCTTTGTGGGACGCTATCATAGCGCTCAGCATTCCAAGAAGACTCTTGAGAAATTGAAAGTCCTTACAGCAAAAGCCTTCAGCAAATTATATTGTGAAGGCCTCTAAATAGTATAGGCCTCTAGGGAATATAAACGAGCTCCTATAAGGAATCCTTGGCAAATAAACATATACGTACATAAATAAATCATTTAGGGAAAAGCAAAGGACAGCAAAAAATGCCTTTCCCAAAACGTGATTTTAAGATCTAAGGGGCAGAGGTCCGTTTCCACTCATGTTGTGTGAGCATTTCAACCCCTCATTACAGATCTTTCTATAGAGGAACTCCCAGTTTATAGGACCATGCTAAAAACTGGGAATTAGTGTTAAAAAAGTGGTGCATTAAAAATGTATCTTGATTTGTAAGAGTTTGCAAAACATGTTCTTTGTGCAGCTGGTAGGAATACTGTACATACAAGCTAGCTGAAAATGGACAAAATTTTCAAAGAGGTTTGAACTGCAAATGGCAGGCATGGAAAATAAGGAATGCGTGAACACACTTACGTGAACTCCGGGGCTGTTGCTGCTTCCGTGGCCAGAGTTGTTTCTCCAGAGCTTCCAGGGGACTTCAGTCCTTGACTCTTCTGCTTGTATTTTTTAATTAAATCCATCAGAACAGCCTGGTGCCCAATTTTTTTTACCAGTTGCTGAACCATCCGATCATTAAGTGCTAGGAGAGCAGCCCCACTTACTTCTTCCTCTGGGAAAAAGAAAAAAAAAAGTTTCTGTATGCCTGTCTGGGAAAGCTCTGCAAAACACAACATGCCAAGAAAGAACACTATTTCTGGTGTTAAAAGCATCATCTAAACTTGTCCTCTGAGGTTATGAAATGTTCTGTATTTTTAACAAAGATAGAACACGGATGTTGCACAATTCCAAATGGCTGTCTGCTAAGAAACTATAAAGTCGCAATAAAATCTTATTCTTTTCACATCATCGCCTCCTCCTTTCTGATTCTTTCTAACAAGAAAGAATTCTTTCTAACATTCTTCCTTTGTTTTTTATAAGGAAAAAAATCTCAGAAAATTATTTCTAATAGCACCTGCCAGGCAATATTCCATACTTGTAAGTCCAGCACTGCACAAAAAGTGCTGCGTTATTTAAGGACAAAGGTAGAATAAAATATTATCAAATATGTATTTAAGTAACTCTTAAGACTTCATTGTATTTGAGCTCTTTTTGAAATATTATATTCCCCTGGGAACGCTGCATCAATGCACACAGCCACAGTCAGTCAAGAAATGCAAGCTCCTCACAGCAACAACTCCACATCCACACTCCCAGGCAAAAAGCAATGACCAATAACAAAGGACACTGAACATCTATGCTGCTCAATTACCATTTTTAAGTGTAAATAACTCACCTTGAAACCTATGAACTAGCTCTCCTAAGTTTTCCTCCACCAACCACCTGCAGACCTGGTTAACAGACCATGCTTCCATTGCTGTGTCCTGGAAATAAATGCACCTGCAGAGTAAAAGTCAGAGAAGAATTCTTTAATTTTTCTTTCTGATTGTTGTTTAATTTTATATTATTTTTTTACCAACTGGCTCTTTCATTTCAGCTCCTTCCTTTGGCAGACTCTTTTTTGACTCTTAGTCCTAAACTTCTTTCAAATTACTATTTTCTGAATACATGTCTAAAAGTTGCCGATAAAACAAAAACTCATTTGTAAAAGGAGACCGATTTGAACCTATTTCCTAGTCTCATTTCTCAAATTTCTTCACCTTCTCCGACTTTTTTCCACAGGCAACCCTCGGCTTCACTAAGAGCCAGCCAGCCGAGACTGCGAGACTGCGATGGTACCAATCCTGTACCATTAACACTCAGGGTTTTTCACACAAAAAAAGAAAGGTGTGAAATTCACCACTACTAGGCTCATCAGGAAGTGGTTGACACTTACGAAAGGGGAGGGGAGGGGAGGAAGGGAGGAAGAATCACATAAAAGCCCGACAAAGATACTTAGTAAACCAAGACTGGTTAACCCCTTGCTGCTCCCCAGCTGGAAAAGAACTGGTAGCTGCTTCTGATTGCTGTGGGTTAGGAAGAGGGGAGAAGTAAGGCCAAATTTCTCCATCTTTCCTTTCTTCCAATAAGAGTGTATATTCCATTCAGTTCTAGAACTTTATTAAACACAACTATGATTGTTAAACTAACTAGGGAAAACTAATACATTGATTGATAAAACACTTTTAAGAATTTAGTTGGGCAGACTCAAAATGGGAAAATAAATGTATCAGTAATCATAAGAGAAAGAGGCACATAACATCGTTTAAAGTAATCTTCAACGATTCAGGTATGTTTGCATGCCACTATTATTCTCTAACCACTAAGAAAATTTAAGACAAGTATACCAATTTGTATAATTTTTCCTCTTTTCCTCAGGCAGCTCATTTCCTTTATTTTTTATAATTCAATCCAAATTACTTTTAATGCACTAGGGAGAAACAGAAAAACCTTACAACATTTTAATATTACTTTCAATTTCATCTTTCAATCCAAATGATATAGATTTACTTGTAATGCAGTGACTCTTCCTTCTATAAAGACAGGGAAATCTACGCGTAGAGAAATCGAATCATAAGGAAAGATTAAAGTATTTATTAGATCCCGTTTAACTTTTATTGCTAGAAATTCTCAAAGTTAATATTGTATTTTTTTTATTTTTGTGTATTTGAATTTCCACATCACAGACTGGTGGTGAAAGGGAAAAACATTTATCTTTGATACCTGACAATCTGAAAGAGCAACAGCCTTCAAAAATCACTTCCTAGAAAACAGATATAAATAAGGCACAATCTCATAAGTATTCACAAACGCCACCTTGCCAAATTGAAAATGAGGGTTAAATACAGAAGCATGCCTATCAGAATCACAACACTGGATGTAATCTGCTACTGCAGCGGTGGCCACAGAACTTCTCCCCTCGGCTAAACAGCACGAGGAGGGTGTGAAAAGTCATTATTTGCAAGGCTCTGGTGTAAATTAAAAATCACACCTTCCTGCCACACTTCTGGCTTCATTGTGAAGAGTGGGGCTTGGGGAGGGGGAGAGAAAGAGAAAAGAAAACAATTCTCCAAACTCCAAGATTAAAAGGTGTGCACGGCAGAAGAGACTTCCCTGCAGCCATCAAAGGATAAAAGGACATTTGGAAATAAAATTAGTGCTTGGAAACCCTCTCCTACGTTTTATTTCCCAGATTTTTGCCTAAGTCTACTACTGGGTAAGACGGATCAGTTATCAAATTATAACATCATACAAACACAATAGATTTTTTGAAGTCCTGCAGTTTTGCTCATTTGTTTTTCTAAATATTTAAGGAAATAGTAGCATTGCCTAGATCATGTTACATCTTTAAAGTAGCAACCTTACATCTTCTTCTCACCAGAGTAATGGTCGTGTTATGGATGATCTTATCTACGATACAGGAATGAAGGGTGTTAACGAGAGAAGACACACCCAGCAGCTTTACTGCATTTCCAGCAGTTTCAGAAACATCTTAAAATATTTTGAAATAGGAGGACAAGTATAATCGCTAGTTATTTTAATAGGCAACAATAAAAAAGATACACATAATTAATAATAACATCATGTGTGATGACTCCAGCCAAACCATTCGCATCATTTGATTCACTTGTGCTTCAGTTGAAAACCTGGTACAGAATATTGATGGTTCTCATTTAATTAAAGACAGGAAGAGCTAAAAATGTAGCTAAAGCAGCCTCAGTGTGGGCAAATTTTATTTAATACATTTGTTAAACCTCAAAAAGAAGATAATGGTGCAAACAGCTCTGTGTGGTTTATCATCTTCAAGACCAGTGTAGCTTACAGCAACATTGACCACAAATCCATCTTTCAATCCAATATTTAAAAAAAAATATGAAAGCCCTTTCATCACGTTCCTGTTTTGCATTTCTGGTCATATTTTCCTGGAGTTCAAAGGCGGAGGCAGCGACAACAGCAGCAAAAGTCTAAACGCTTTGCTGGGGGAACAGGCCCTTTCCTGGGTCAACGGCTCATCCTGCCGCAGAAAGGGCATCTCCTACAGCTAGAAATGCAGAGACACAGACGCGGGAGGAACCGCGTGGCCTGATCCCAGTGCCTGTATTTGATGCTGCGCCCACGGATCGACCGAAACCCCGGGGAAAGCAAGAACGGGGGTTTTTAAAAAGAAATAGCTAGGGGTTTGTGAGGGGACACGGGAGCGGTTAGTCTCTTGTTCTTTGGGGCGGGCGGCTGAGGGTTTCAGGATCTGAGCCAGGACTGTGGGTTAGGTAAAGGGCCGAGCAGCTCGCAGGTACAGGAGGGTCAGCCTGGCCACAGGCCCTTCTGGCTGGTGCCAGATGTCTGCTGTGCGCGGTCGGGGAAGAGTTTCCATAAAGCCCTGGGCTACCAAGCCAGTCGGGATAACTGAGTTCTGGGCAGTCCAATGGGCTGGGAAACTGGCCTGACAGTTTCACCTACCATGGCTATGCTTGAGAGAACAAGTCATTTAACAAAAATCAGATCTGCTGATGAGAAAAAAAGGAAAATCAAGGTACAAAAGTAGGGTTCTGGCTATAACATGAGGCAGTGTCCAGGCAGTTCCATGGGACGGCATTGCTACAAGGTAAAGCAATGACTCCTTGTTTGCCAATGGAGCCAAACGTCTCATCCACGTTGAACCACTGTTCATTCCAATCAGCAGCAGACGAGGAGGAAGGGAAACTGAAATAGTCACCTAGAACACCTTGCATACCTTCTTTATCAATATAATTACTGCCTACAGAGCTCGGAGGTAGGTGAATGATGATACGCTGAAGTTAGAAGCTTTGTCAAGACCATAGACAGTACATAAGCAGAATACAACATAGAGTGAATTATGAAGCTTTCAGAATAACATGCCCAAGTTTTACTGTGACTACTGTGACTACTGTGACGCACACCTCACCCACAACTCTCCGCCTGAGAAAGACACACGGCAGCAGGAGGAAGTGTGCTGAGGATGTGAAAGGCCGCTGTCAGAAAGGGATGGAGGAGCAGGCTCAGAGCCCAATGGATACACAACCGCAGCACTTCAGCAAGGACAGATACCTCCCACTGTGTTCTCTGCTCCTCCTCCTCCTGCAGGGGCGATGATTCTGCCTCCCCAGTCCTTGGGGTCCTCCTCGCCCTGGTACAATGCCAGCACCCCATATGGGGGGCCCTCCCATGATGCCAGTGATGGGTCCTCCTCTTCCTGAGATGATGCCAGTGGGACCTGCTCCTGGAATGAAGCCACCTGTGGGAGGGAACATGCCCATGATATCTGCGCCCCCAATCATGAGACTGCCTGCCCATCCCTGATGGTGCCCACGTGGCCAGGAGTGTCTTGCCCAGACAGCTAAGGAGAGAGGGGAGCCTCTTTCTGACAGTTTCATATTATTTGTTCTGCTTCACCAGGAGATCGTGGTGCTGTGACTCTGGGTGTTTGCTAACAGCGTGACAAGTAAGACTCATCCCCTCTTCTTATCAAAGAGAGAATAGTTTTGGAGGGGAGTAGTGGGACAAAATTTTTTTTATTTGTATTGTGAAGTGTGAAAATAAAACGGTAAACTCTGTTAGCTAAAAACACGCTCCCTTTATTCTCCCTTCCGTGTTTGTTGACTACAAAGGAGATGAACTGTTGCAGTTGTGTTTCTGAAGCTCGCCCTCTCTTCAGCATGGCCTCTGCATGCCATTCTTTTTCCTTCACGACAGAGCGGGTCCCTTCGGGCACGTTGCCTTTGTTTAGTAAACTCACCCTGTGCAAGGCTCTGGTAAATATAACACATGTAAAGCTTTTGTTACTTGAAATACCAAACAGCACAATTGGTTAATTTTTCACAGAAAAAAAGAGTCAGTTATGATGGATGCTATAAAAAGCACTATGGGTTAGATGTTTTCCACTCACCTACGAAGGAATCAATCTTGATTTGAATCTGAACGAAAGATGAAAGATTCAGTTTAGTAGATAGTGAAGAAGCTAGAAGTGGGATCAGTAGAATGAAAAGTAAAAAATAATAAATAGGTAAATAAATAAATACATAAATCTGTCCTGTTTGGGGACCTGAAAGTGGACCACAGTGCCTAGAATGGTGAGCAAAGGATAGGAAATAACTGTTAGCTGGGTCTAAAGATCAGGACAACTTGCAATGCTGAGTTCAGAGTTACAGATGTACTTAAGTTGGGAAAGTCTCTGGACTGATTGTATGCTCCATGCTTTAGAGAGATGAGTTATTCAGCTCTGCCAGATAAATTATAGGAAAGGGTGCCCTTTCTTGAAATAGTTTATGTATGAGAAGGAAGAGTTTAGCTTTGACTAAACATTCATATGTGCACCAATTTTCCTTCATTTTAGAAAGATACATGTTTACATTAATACCTCTAAAATTATGGAATTAAAACTTTCCATTTTTTCATACATCATAGGCAAAAAGGGAGTGAGGTCTACAAAGTTGGCTGATACCATTACCATAGCTAGTTAGCTAATTATTAATAAAAAGAGCAAAGGGAATTAGACAGTGAGGTTAATAAGCTGGGAGCAGGAGCCTGATTGCTCCACCAGGAAGCTACATCTTCACACCCCAAGAAATTACAGCATTTCTCCACCAAGGGGATTAACACTTCTCCCTTCCTTCTCGTACTGGATTGTTGGGGGGCAAAAGGGGAAGTGCTTGACCAAAGAAGCCTGTCAGTCTAACTAAGCAGCATCCAAAGCCCACAAAAGCTTTGGAATTGATTGGTTCTTTTGATAAAGCACTTGGTCTGTCCCAAACCCAAGCTAATATAATCCCAGAGAAAGAAAGAAACTCTCTCTCTCTCTCACTCGGTGATGCACTAATCCTGTGTGTTCATGCATTCTCTCTCACCCGAGAATGTATGACCATGTGGGTCTAGCAGCTACCAAGGCCTGTGACAGACTTGATGAGCTCCAAAAGACTGAGCTTTAATATGAAGCAAACACTGTGGACGCTGGCTTTTATTTCAGCTTTGCTGAGGACATGGCTGAACTTTTTCATTGCAGGTTGGAAGGAGATGGGAAATTGGAAATCCAGAAGCAGATTTCCACCCAAATAAATTATCTTGCCACACTACAATCTCCCGAGCGTGGAATGCTTTCCTTGCAAACCCGTGGAAGAGTCTGATTTCCACCAACAACAATACCACACAAGGGAAGCATACCGAAAGGGATTGCTAGTATACATTAAGCTGAACAATATGAAATTGCCTTTTTTGTACATACTAAGATGAGTAATTTCTTCTGGTTAACCTAATTGATTAAAAGCCTGGTTTTGTGACCACTACTAATAAGTCTTTGTTGGTTCCTTTTTTAAAGATTTTATTTATTTCGTTTTAGAGAGAGGAAGAGAGGGAAACCTATGAGAGGAATGTTAATCCGTAGCTTCTCGCACACCCCCAACTGGGGACCTGGTCTGCAACCCAGGCATGTGCCCTGACAGGGAATTGAACCAGCGACTTTTCTGTTCACAGACCAGCCCTCAATCCACTGAACCACATCAGCCAGGAATGTTGGTTCCTTCTGTCCACCAAAACTAATCAGGGCTTTTGTAATTTACACAGCCCAAAGGAATCTGAGGGAGAAGAAAAGTAAGGAGCACAATAACAGTAACTAAAATTTCATATTTTTATTTATTAAAAAACTAAACAGCAATTTATCTGGTAAGTTTAATGGCAACAAAAAATAACAATGCTCTGGAGTCCAGGGTCTTCGGCGACTTTGGAGGCACAAACATCCAGGTCTTTTGGCCTTAGAGTCAAACTTATGATTCATCCCTGCTTCGGCCTCTTTGACCATCAAAGCTTGTAGACCAGCAGCATGGACCACAAGCCTGAGGGTTCCTCCCAGAGGTGGTAACTGCAAGTTGTGCTGTGTAACTGGGAAGCCTTGAGTCTGAAAATGTCAGTTCATTCATAGTTAATTTATAAATTTCAGTTAATATTCAAATGGGGTTATATATTTTTGCTTGCTGTGGTACTAGCATTTATCTGGAAGGACAAAATAGGCAAAAAAAGTTAGAAACACTTGCACTCCCAGATGTTCGAAAGTACTCTAAAGTTGTAACAAATATAAAAGCTAAAGATACAGATCATGAAAACAGAATAGAAACCTGGAATCAGAAATATACATGTAGAAGTATGAAAAAGATGTTGGTTCAAATTGGTGACAAGAAAAGGGATTATTCGGCAAGCACACTAACTCATATCACCTATAAAATAAATTCTTCAGATGAGTTAGATAGTTAAATATAAAATTAAACTAAAAAGCATTAATTTAAAATAAGATTTCAAAATAAAATTAAAGATTAATAATTTAACTACAAAAAAGTAAAAATATGTTTGTATATAATGTATAATTATAAGAAATAAAATAATTCCTTAAGACTGTTATTGATAATAACTCCTTAAAACCAATAAAAGATAAATTCACCATTAGAAAAATAAGAAGAGTCAACTTATGAACAAAATAACAAAATGTATAACATTCTTTGTGATAAAATAATTAATTTTTCTTTGTTCTATTGGAAAAGGTGAAAATTAAAAAACAATCGCAAGAATACAAGCTAACATTCCTTTCCACACTGCTAAGGGAATTATAAACTGGTAGAACTTATTCTGTTATATTATTTACATTTTGCAGATACAAAACTGAAGTTTATGGAAGCAATTCACCAGAGGTCTGATAGCTCATAAGGGAAAGAGTAAGTTTGGAGCCCAGTCTGTCTAACTTTAGAGGATACAACTATCAACCAAAAATCATCACACCATTCCTACATTTTGACTCTCCAATGACATTTCTCAGGATTTACTCTAAGGACAATAACAGAAATGAGCAGAAATACAGCAACAGCAGTAAGACAGCACAGCAATAATAAGAATAGCAAACAAATGGGACAAATTAAGTTTCCAGTGATAGCAACCGACTGCTGAATTACGGTAATTTATTTATATATAAAATGGAATCTTATTCAGTGATTACAAATTGTGTCTTAGAAAAACAGCAATACAAAAAATCATGAAATATGATTGAGGGAAAATAAGTTTAAAATAATATGATTCAATTTTGTAGAAAATAATGTGATTCCATTTTGTGGAAATGATAAAACACGAACAGAACTAAACAGATGAGTAGAGCACAAAAACTGGGAAAACATGCACCAAAAGGTAACCGAGCTTCTCGTACTTCTGTGGGATTAAAGCATTTTGCTTTCTAATTTGCTAATCTCAAAATCTTCTCAATGAAAGAATTTTATTTTAAAAAAACCTAGGATCTTTAAAGATGAAAACTAAAAAGTGTTGTTTCGGGTCCTTGCAGCGAGGCCTTGGCCCGTCGTTTCTACACCAGAGAGTCCAAAGTGAGAGCACCACCAGATCCAGCCCCTGGAAGTGGTTTTAGTGACTTTATTTCATTTCAAAACTGGGAGATTTCACTTAGAAGTCTGGAATCATGCTTTCTCCTGAAAAAGCAGAAATGCTAGCGACATGGAGTTCGTACTGTTAAACAGCAACAGGCTGAATAGCAGCCGCCCCCTTGAAAGAAATGAAAGCCTCTCTGAGATGTACCTCAGGGTGCAGGGAGCCTAAAGGAAGCTCGAGACGGGCTGGATCCCAGACAGCCAACGTTCCTCGGTTCGTGGCGGAAAAAGGTCTGGAGAAGAAGAATAAATACCCACGTGTGCACATGTGTATGTATATGTGCACAATAATATACCTTTGGATACCTTAATTCTTTATTAATGTTTTTAACTCCTGAAAGAAATACCTACCAAAAAGAAAAATATATATTTCTCATAGCAAACTTAAGACAGAGGTGATGATAATATATGTATTAGAATTTGGGGATTAAATCAAAAGTCCTGGATTCAAAAGGCCTTTGTGTCTCAGAAAGCCCTGGGGTGTAGGGGTTTAGTCTTCTGGCAACTACATCCTGGAAGTAAATGGCACCAACGCTTACTAAGCACAGACACTGGCTTAGTGTGGTTCTGGTTGCACAGTGCAACGAGCACGTGGTAGTGCAGGTTGGAACAGCTTATGAGAACTTATGTTATTAAAATATTACAGTTATTAAACAGTTTCTTCAGAGCCACTCAGCTGTCATACGCATGATACTTGATTTCTGCGTCCTCCTCTGAGGCTTAGCTGGTAAGTCAAGCTGCGCTCCCTTAATCTCTTACACCAAGGGTCTGCCCTTGTAGGCCAGTTCTGGAAACAGGAGACAAGGTGATGGAGCTTCTGAACACAGTGTGGCCCAAACAGCAGATGGGAAGCGCGGGGATGAAACAGGCATAGGACCCAGTGGTTCCCCTACGAAACTGGTACAGGTTGAGGGACCTCATACTTGTCAGCCCTGGGTTTTTCTGAAGAAAGAACAGGATGTTCAAGCTTTTTGTAGGTACAAAGCTACTCTTTTTTAAAAATCAGCACAAAAGTTGTTACTACCTGATAGGCTAGAGTCTAATGCTAAGTCTGAGTGTGCGTATTTGAATGTGTGTGTGTGAGAGAGAGAGGAAGAGAGAGAGAGAAAAAGAGAGAAAGAAGGGAGAAGAAAGAAAGGAGTACAAATAGGAAATTCCAGGAAGAACTGAGTTGGGTATCTTTCTCTTAACTCTGGTGGAACTGGACTCAAGGCTCGATACTAAATTTCTATGAAATAATAAAAAACTGATGTCTTATACTCTTGATCTATGGGACTGAGTTTTATACCCGTGTGCTAAAATTTCTTTAAAAATTAAGTCGTAGGTATTAAGAGAAATTTGAAATAGCAAAACATAAAGTAGGTTCATCAATAGCATCTTATGCTTGTTACGTTATGCTTCCATTTTGGTATTCATCACAAAGAAATAAAAAAATTGATTATAAACCTGTGTTTTCCCCAATGCAATTCCTTTGAGGCCGAAGACTTACCCAACTTTGTAGTTCTAGCACTTAGCACTACACCTGGCACACAGTCAGCCATCAGCTAATTATGAATAAATGAACTAGAGTTTCCAACAAGTAAATGCATAGCTAATAAATGGCATAGCTAGTAATCTTTGTGACTAGCAAATGGTGAGTAAAACCACACATTGTAAGTAAACTGCAAAGCTCTTTATGAATTGGAAAACTAGGAAGTGGAGAAGCAGCCCAAAACAAAAAAGAGTCGGCAAACCTCACCACAGTCACAGTTTTAAAGGTTACGAAACAGATTTAACTGAAATGCAGACTCTGAAATGTAGGCAAGTTTCATAGCTGGAGAAATGACTTTGTTCCAGTTATAATTTGTAAGACGAATACCTGCTCCTACAAATATGTTTTACAATCAGTAGTGACATGTTTAGGAACTAAAGCTCAAAATAAAGAATGGCTTTGGTAGTATATCTTACTCATGCGCCGTGTTGCAGATCACTGTAGATGAAATTGCTGAAGAAACCAGATTTATTTGTTCTCTGAAGACTTCCCAAGAATCTGATCATGGAAGATGTTACTGTGAGCCCGTCGGAGGCATGGTATTATATTGGAACGCTGCATTTAGGGTATTTGTGGCACAATCCAAAGGACTTTCTGGGGGGAATGTTCAGCAGGCTGGTGGCAAGCCGGGACAGGGGCGCAGGGACACTGCGGTGCTGCTCAAGCTGTGCCCAGGAGAAGGCATCTGCAGTGCCCATGGGTTGCGTGAGCTTGCCCCCTTCTTGTGTGACCATCTTGGGACCCTGATTGTTCCTCAATATGTTTATTGAATAAATGGAACAAACAAACCCAGTCATGTTAAACATCATGTAATCAAGATAAAGAAATAAAGGTTAAATGCTAAGACAGTAAAAAATATTTAAACGTATTCAAATAATCATAGCTAAAAAGTTCTGATAAGACTGAATAGAACTTGGGGGGAAGATCTTCAGTGTCTTGTTCCTCACTTCAGCCTGTGGCCATGCTCTGCTCGAGTACACTCGACAACGTAGATAAGAAAATAAAGATTTCAAAGACCTTAAGATTTGTGTGTATACATGTGGCACTTTTATTTTATTAATGACTTTAGGGATAATATTATCCTTATAGAAAATGTGGAAAATATATAAAATAAAGAGAAAAAATTGTAAATCCCATAACATATATGTGCTAATATAGTTAAGACTGTAGTTCACAGTCATTTTTATTTTTTACTTCTGTTTCTTCTCCTGGTGTCAAAAGAATTTCCCCATGTTTTTCAACTTTTTAAAGTATAATTTTGAATGGCTAGCATTTCAATTTGTGGAAGTATGATTTCATTAACCCAGCCCAAATGTTGAGTGTTTAAATTGTGTCTGGTGGTTTTTGTGTACGTGTATGGTTATTTAAAATAATGCTACAGTGAACATCTTTGTTCATGGATAGCTCACAGATGCTTCAAGGTGGAAGAGAGTAAAGGGGGTATAAATGGTGATGGAAGGAGACTTGACCTGGGAGGTTAAACACAGTACAAAATACAGATGATGTCAAATTGTACCTATACAATTTTATTAACCAATGTCACCCCAATAAATTCAATAAAAGTAAATTTAAAAAAGAATTACATTTTGACCAATTGGGATTGTTTAGCCAAAGGTATATACAATTATGAAGGTTTTAATTTTTTGTGCCGAATTGCTCTCTCAAAGAGATATCTCCCCCAAAACTCCTATATAAGGGCACAGACTAGTGCTGAACAACAAACAGAACTTGTTTTGTTAATGAAAATGTTCTATATCTGCATGGGCCAATTTAGTCGTCCCTAGTCCCATGTGGTTATTAAGCATCTGAAATGCGTTCAGTACACACTTGGCCATGAGGAACTCGCCAGTGCTCACCCACAGCCTCTCAGGCCTCACCACTACAGGGAGGAAAAGGTCTACTCTCCACCGCCCAGGAGCAGCTAAAGCCCATGACGCCCAGGACTCCCTGGAAGTAAAACCATCTTAATGGACTGACAGGATTTGGTGTGTAAGGACACCCGTGGGACTGGGGAAAACCTCGGTAGATATCTCAGTGGCCCAAGTTCTTCTCAGACTTAAGAGTTCCCAAGGAAGATGAGTTCAGTTACCAATAATGGTGAGAGGCTTATTCATTTACCTTATATGGATTCTCTCTTACCTTACCTGTTTCATTTCTCCACTTATCTCCTAATGTTGTCTTCCCACCTAGTTCTCTCAAGACCTACTTCATGGAAAACCAAATCCAAGAGTGCTCTTAGTTCTAGAAATATACCTACAAGTTGGAATAATTGGAGACAATAGTTCAGTTTAAGCGCTCAAGTAATGAAGGCATACAACTGCGGCCTTTCCAATTTGGCCTTTCCTTTTACTGGATGTGTGACCTTGGGCGAATTACATAACCTAATCCTCACTGTCCTCTACCGTAAAAGGAAAGATAATAACTGTGTCTGCTCACAGGACTGTAGTAGTGCGTGAGAAGCAACTAGCAAATGTTGGCACTTAGCATTCATGGTTATTGATTGTATTTTTAATAATGGTGTAGAGTGTTATTGCTAAGTTGGCCAACTTGGTTTATGAAAAACTGGAATATTCCCCCTAGTGTTTATCAGAAGAATTGGCCAGTGGGAATATAAAGAGCATTTCACAGGTGTGATACTAGTCCTAGGTCATTTACTGTGACAGGAGCTGCTTAGTTTCCAATAAGCAAAGACAAGCATGACCGGAAGCTGGTCAAGAACAGTACGACGAGTTTGTCAGACCACACATTGTGAGGGCACAGGCCTCCGTAAGGCTGACATCACTTCACAACCAGTTGCGGATTCAGCAGTCCTCAGGGCCACCCTCGCTCTGACGATCTAGCTACATGTTTGGAGGATCCCACTCTACTTTAGGTTCAATGACGAACTCAAAAGACAGAACAATTTTACTACAGGACAGGGATACAAACCAGCCGAAGAAGAGACACATAGTATGAAGCCTGAGAGGGTTCCAGATGCAAAGCTTCTTTCATCATTCGTAGGACGTGGTCGCCTTCCCGTTCAGATGTGTGATAATACCCAGAGTATTGCCAACGGGGAGCTTCACTCAGTATCCGTGTCCAGGGGTCATCAAGCGTTCATTGTGTAGACGTGCTTGATTGACTCATAACAAAGTCACTTCTGTAACTCCGTAAATTCCAGGGGGGTAGCAGTTATCTCCCAGAGACAAAGGCCAGCCAAGTTCTTACATTGGCTGAGCTGATACAACAAAGGGGAGATGTGAGAAACATCTTTACACTCCACAACCCAATTTCACTTGAAGGTCTCTGCATGCGAGGGAGAAAACAGACAAGTGAGGAACAGAAGAAGCAGAGGGCAAAGAGAAACTTTCCCTTTCCTCTGACTTCTTTCAAAGAAACAAATACCTGCAACCAAACGCTATCTATTCATTTCTAAAATCAAATGGAGGCATTGGCTGAGTTAATAGGGCAATTTGTCCTGCTATGTCAACCAGGGTTCACCTTTCCCACTTGGGGCTAGGAGGCACATTAGCACACAAATTATTGGAGTTTTGATTTGCACTGAAAGCTGCTAGGAAAGAAAAACAGTCCCAAAATGGATATGTCATCTTGTATAAAATCACTGATTATCAGACAAACTTAACTCACTGATTGTTAATGGTCATTGATGCTTTAAATTTGAAGCTTGAAATGGAAAAGATTTGATTTAATTTTCAGATTAAGGAAAGCTTCACACCATCTTCCGAGCAATCGAGCCATGTGAATGAAAAGTAAATGAGCTCATCAAGGATTCTGCCTTGAATGAGAGAATAAATGTCAAGTGTCTACTTGAGTTTCTATTCAACAGTGATTATGTAGGAAGGAATCACTTTAAAAAGCAAGACCGGCTGAAAGGTGACATTTGGTCCTTGGGCTATGCTGGGACTTCTATTTAAGTGAAAACCCTGAAGTAGAATCACTTGATTTCCATCACCATGGAAGCTGACTTGTTGAATATAAGATTAATCTGGTGCTTGAGAAGTAAAAATCAAATTTATTTTAAAAATTAATTTTATGGAACATTACTCCCTAATATCAGCTAATTGCTTCTGCAGTTAAGACCAAATTACTTCCTTGTAAAAAGAGGGGTTGTGGGCATCTTTTCGTATACTTCTACGACAATCAGGTACTGCATGTTTTAAAAATTCTCATGGCACACTGGTTGAAAATCACTGTCCTACTTCTCATTACTCAATGAGGTTGAGCAAGTATGACCTCATTGTTCATAAGGTCATTGTAGGATAATTCTATAGGTCCTTTAAAAGTAAGTCTTGTTGTTTCATTGTTTTTAGATATAAATACAGCTATGTCTCTCAAAATACAAAATTCTTAAAGTAACTTTGGGGAGGAAACCAACCTTTCATTAAGGATTGCAAGAATATAAATTTTGAATCACTGCTTATCAGGCAATGCTCCCTGCTTACTTATAAACCTATCAGACACTTGAAAGAAAAGCTCCGACTTAGTTTTTAATACATACAAAATATATTTACGTATTTTAAAATTTGAAATGCATCCACCTAATTAAAAAATCAAAATTATTTTTTAGAAACATAAAGAAATCTTTTGTTCCCTTACCAGTCCCCATGTACCAGATTCCTTCTCTGTGCAAGTAACTGTTTATTTTATTCTACTACTCTTTCGTTGTTTGTATATACAAATATAAGACAATGCAAAAATATGTCCCTATGTTTTCTCATTTTGTTAAAAACAGTCCTTCACACACATTGCTATTTTTTATTAAAGTTAAGTTTCAGAAATATTTCCTCATCAGAGCACAGCATCCTTACCTTTTCGCACAGCAGAACATGTGTGGATGTACCATTGCTTCGTTAGCCAACATCTTGGTGACTCGCACGAGTGGTCTCCAAACTCTTGTTAATAAAAACAGTGCGGCACAGTGGCAGAGACCATTCATTGTGAGTAAAGGGATCTGTTGACTATATTACCCAGAGAATGTCTGTGGAATCAAATTAAATATGTTCGTCCTTTGGGTAGAAACTTGGGAAGACATTGCCTAATTGGCCTTCGTAGGGTCTTACCATTTTCTTCCCATTCTTATTGGCGCTGTGGGAAAGTGGTTGCTCACTCCCACACTTCCTTGACATTGTGCATTGCCAAACTATGGGACGTTTGTCATTGTTATGGAGTTAGCTGAGGTTTAATTTGTATTTCCCTTATACGGGAAGTTAATCATCTTCATATGTTCAAGATCTAGTTATATTTGCTGTACTGTAATGTTTATATTTATCTATCCGGTAGACTGTTTCCCCCCCATTATCAAAGAAGTTTCTTTGACGCAATTTTATTGAAGTTTAGCTGATATTTATTAAAGTTTAATTGATAAATGGCTCATATTTAAAGGGCACAACCTGATGAATTTTCACACATATATGTCCATGAATGTATGTCACTATGTATATGTATATATACATATATATGACCATTCATAATCAAGGAACTGAACATTTCTATAAACTCCCAGAAGTTCATGCCCTGATTACTACCAAATCTGCATAACAGACTTGACCTAAGAGGTACGATGGTTGTCCTTGAACACACAGAACACTGTTGAGAGTCCACCCTGCCTCTGATTCTCCTAACCTATAGATAGGAATGGTCCAAGACTCATATTCACTCATTGCCATGTCAGGGATTAAAAGTTCATTTTCATCTCTCTGTAATCTTATGTATTTTTCTAAACTGTTTGACATTTCAATGTTTTTAAAAGACATGGAAAAATTATAGATATTTAACAAATTGACTTTCTATATTGACTTTGTCTTAATAAATATGGAAACATTTATATTTTCCTTTGAGTTAAGTAAGGTACTAACAGAAAAGGGTGTGTGTATGTGTCTATATATATGTATATATGCGTGTATATGTGTGTATGTATACACACATATGTATATATATATATTAACAATGCATGTGATGCCATAAAATTCAATTTTTATGCAAGCTATATAATGTGCCTAAACTGTGATCATGCAAATGTGATCATATTGTTTTCTGTCAGAGCTAAATCATATTGTGTCTAGTATTCTCACCATTCAGCTCTAACATGGGGCTATTGTTTAACAAGTGCTTTTTATAAGCCAATTCAAAGTGTTTACACTGCATTTGAGAACAATAATTTGATTTCCTTCCGAGGTTGAACGCTGTGGTGAGTTTTGAATGTAATAGTGACTTCTTTAATGATATAATTTTCTCTTAAATTTCCACTTGTTGATCTGAAATCTAAATCTTTAAGTATAAGGTCACTGTTAGAAGGACTACAAAATACCAGTAGTCAAAAGAATTAAAAGGAATATTTTCCACTTGGACCATGTCGTGAGGCTTGGAAAACATACAGCTAAAACTATATACTTTTAGACACCCAAACAGAAAGAAGGCATTCAAAATGAATCTAAGTCAGTTATTTCCTCAAAAGTTAAAGGACAAAGTAATTGTTTCTCAGTATTTGGAAAAGTTTGTAACATAACTAAAAATAATATTTAAAGTTCTAATTATATTGTAGGGAATAATTTTTTAAGTTTATATTTCAGCATAATAATAACAATGGCAAGAAGCATTTACTGAATAATTTCTAGGTTTCAGGAACTGTGCAAAATGGTTTGCAGGCATTATCTCTAATAATCATTCGCATAATAATACGATTATTACGTTCATTTTTTACTTGAGATGTAGAACTGTAAACAAACTTAGCTTAATAGCCAAAGAGTAAAGTTGCTGGCTTTCAAACCCAGAGGTCAAACTCTAGTACCCATAACCTACACAATTATTAAATTATGGGATTTTAATGATACTTTAAAAATATTCAAAATAAGTAAATAATTATAACATCTATTACAGATTTTTAAATGAATACATTGATTTCATTTCTCCAAATCTATGTACGCAAATGATTAATGAATTTTATGTAACAACAAAACATTTCAACTATTTAGTTTTCAAAGTAATATTGCAGAGCTCTTAATTAAATATGGTATATTATACATGCGTGTTAACCTAAGCTCCCTTTTGAAAACTCAGAAAATAACAATAAAGAAAGAAAACTGTTTAAACTCAGGAGGTCAAGGAGAACAAAAAATAAATAAATGGCAGAGGACGAATGAGGTTCCCAAATTTTGAAAGGTGGAAACAGGTGGTGAATTGCACCAGACTTTGGGAAGGCGATCAGAATCAAACGTCTATAGTGTTTGCCAGTTAAGGAAAGCAAAAGCCAGCTGCTGGACCCTGCAGAAGAGAGGAGGGTTTGGAACTGCAGTTTCTCCTGGACGACAGAAAGGTGGTGTGGAGCCGAAAATGGAGCCCTTATTGGAAAGCCACCAAGTGGAGGTTAGCTTCCAGAAAATGACAGCTAAGAAGACAGCAAGAAAATGATTGACGCTAAAAATTAACAGTGCGGTGACTGCAGGGGGGAGGAAATGTAGGGAGGTTAAATGGTAATGGAAAAAATACAATAAAAAATGTAAAACTTTATCCAAAGTCTTATGGCCAGTATTATAATCAGCATTTCTGATAACTTGTCTATTTTATTGGATGAAAATATTGGTGTAGTATCATTTACATAATCAATAATTTTACCTTTCATGTATTTTTAAGGTTCGCAATATTTTTCTAATATAAACTTATTGTTGTGGTTCAGCAATTGGTATTGCATTACAATCAGTAAAATATCACCAGGTGTTATTCATCCCTGCTGACAAGGGGAACCACAGAAACTCAAACTTAATATCAATAAACTCTTTGTTATTCTTAGTTTTACTATAGTTTAATTTTACTTCATAATTCTTAAATTTACTATGTAATTAATGACTAACATGTACTTTTAATCACTGTTATTTTGAACTGAATCATTTTGTTTCAAGTGCCTTTCTGGTTTAATCTGAAAATTTTTATTTGTTTGCTTCTTTGCCTTTATTAACAAGAAGTTAATAAAGTTTCAAATACACAAACTGTAGGTAGTGGTCTCAACAAGCAACCACCTACTGTCTATCTCAAAGCCATGCATCAGGGTGCTGGTCCCCTCCAGCATCTTAATCTCTTCTTTTCTTATCCCACTAATACCCCTGATAGTTACAGAATGTGCAGAAACAAAATTACTGTAGAGGTGTTGGGGCCCACCTGGTTAACAAAGAAAAGTGTTAGGTGTCTGAGGAGCAAATAGGAAGTACGCTGCTGGTCACCCAGGGGGCGCCACTGTGCTCACTGCAACTGTCAGCCCCACCCTCTGCCTGTTGGTCATCTAGGTCCTCGTAGGGCCTCAGCATGAGAAAAAGGCAAGGAAGATGCTCCAAGCATGGGTGTATCTGGCATTGAAGAGATTAATATTGGCCCAAACAATGCACAGAACACTGCAGTAATAAGCCAGCCTCTTCCTGGGCGTGAGGAGTAAGAGAGAAGCCTTTAGAGAAAGGGCCTGTGCTTATTTACAAACAGCTTGGCTAAGATGCCTCCTAGAAACCTTAAGAATGAGTCCTGCTCTTATTCCTGAGGCACTGGGAAGTTTAAATATTTTTCATGTTAAATCAGTGTTTAGTTCAAAGTCATTATTTTCCTTGAACTACAGTGTTCAGCTACTAGATACAGGAAACTCATTTTACCTCACTAAATTTTATTCATTCACTTGAGATTATTACACTTCTACTGTGTATTAGGTTGTCTCTTACAAAAATGAGGTTTTGAATTTCAAGCACTAATATTTTGCCATTCTTTGACATTTATACTCTTCAACTGGTCTTACTTTATATACATTATTTTATAACAATAATTTTCAACAGTGGGCTGCAAGAACTTTTAAAACATGCAATACCTGCCTATTTAGTCAGGGGCAATGACTTCTTTTCCCTGAGATTTACAGATAAAAATATGACAACAGCCAACACAAGAGCCATCTAATGTGAATGAATCAAAATTATACCTATTTATGGTCAGGCTGGCAAAAAATATATGTTTTGGAGTGCTGCAGAATTTTAGTAATTAGTTTATATGTGCCATGAGTTGGAAAAGGTTAAAAATTGCCATTCTATGCCATTAAACAATTAAAAATGTTTATGTATATCAGTCTGTAAAAACATTAGCCTTGGAAATGAGGAGATAAAAGAATGTGAAGATAAATCTATAAAGAATAAGAAAGCATGAAATATATAAGTGGACAGAGACCCCACCCTGGTGATGATGGTCACGTGCTCTAACGTACTAATGGCCTTTGTTTACTGTGTCTATGGGTCAGGCACAAAACAAGGCTTGCATATCCTTTATCTCTAATTTTTACAGTGATTTTAAAACTAATACATGATTTATTCTTTTTATTTACCAGGAAACTAAGGACCAGAATGGCGAGCCTAACCTTATAGAGCTAGTATATGGTGCAAAGGCAGGATCCTAATAAATTCTGTAAGATACCATAACTATGCCAATTAATTCCACTATATTTTCTCACTACTTTGAGGAGTGGTAACTCCTCAAAATTTACAGTGAGAGTGTAGGAGTCCTATATCCAACAGCTACTTTCCCTCCTCAGCTGTGTCCCTTGATAACAAAGTTTCCTCCCACCAGGAAGGCTGACCACATCAGACACTTCCCTCTGTCCAGTTTCCTCTTGGGAAGGGCATGTGAATGTGGCCTAACTCTAGTCCAGGGGACTGAGGATGAGTTTGCTGGGAATCTTCCAGGAATAGTTTTCCTTTTCAAAATAACAGGAACAAAAAAGGATGCGTAATAGAAAGTACTCTTAGTTTCTCAGGCAAATATGGACTGTAGCAAAGTCCCCGGCTCCCAGTGAGCAGGAGTTTACAGTTTTACACAGACAGATATATCCATCTCATTCCCTGTGGTTTATTGAGGTCTGCATTTGGCCTTAAAAGATCTTATCCTCTCCAAGATTATAAATAATTCTCTTATGTTATTATATTTAAAACTTTGATCTCCAGTAATTTATTTTTGTGAAAAGTAAAGGGAAGACCTTGTTATATGCATTTTCCAAATGGCTGACCATTATCCCATCTCTGTTTATTAAATGATCTGTCTTTTCTCTATTCTGAAATATCATCTTGATCATATAGTTATACCTATGTGTATTTATCAATCTTTTATTAACAGATTAAATTTGGGAATGGCAAAAATCAATGACGTAGAACCAGGGGTCGGATTGAGAGACCCACTTTCTAAAATGATTTATTTACCTACCTAGTTATTGTTTTAAATGATTTTGCTTTAAAGTGTTCTGGGATAACCAAAAAAGCCCAATATTTCTAACTTTCATAAACAATAAGTAATAATCAGGGGTCCAGGAATGTGTTTCCTTAAACTACCATGAGTAGTTGGTTGGTTAAGTGGTGAGATAACCGGTCTTCAGCCGACAATTAAATATTGTTGTGCTTCGTGAAGATGTGGACTAATTTCATCCAAGGTGGCATTAGTTTTTGTTGTTTTTGCTAACATCCACACTAGATCTCAGCTTTTAATATGGTTCATTCACTTATATGATTAGAAGATCAGGATGAGTAGAATTCACAGTAAAAAAAGTAAATAGGCTGATAAATACAGATATTGACATCTTCATCCTCAGTTACTATAAATACTTAGAACTTTTTTACTTAAAATTATTTCAATTCTTTCATTATACAAATGGAAAGAAAAAGATAATAAATTTCCATTCACCCATCACCCATATTTAACAATTATCAGTATTTTGCTTTACTTTATTTTTCTCTTTATCAAAGTATTTAAAGCATTTCATTTCTATGTACTTGAACATGCATTTATAAAATATAACAGCCATTCTCTTGCATAACCAGTAAGCCATTAACTCAACAAAATGAACAAAAATTCCTTGGAATTATTTAAAACCCAGTTCAGAATCAAAGTTTCCAACTGTCTCAGAAAAGCTTCTTTTACAGATCATTTGTTCAAATCAGATCCAAACAAGCACTAATCATTACATCTGATTGCAGTGTCTCTCAAGGCTCTTAAGTCTAGTTCCTCACTTCTCCCACTCTGCTTCCTGCCGCCTTTCCCCATCATACCATTAACTTGCTTGATAGAGCAAGTCTGTAAACTATTGGACCCTTGCAACTCAAAACATAATTTGCTGACTAGCAGTATTGGCATCCCCTGGATTTACCTGAAATGTGGAATTTCAGGCTCCGCCCCTGACCTACAGGATCAGAAGCTGCATTTAAACAAGATCCCCAAGTGAGTTATATGCCCATTAAATAAATGTAAGAAACTGCTCAAGAATGCCTTCCATTCTATATTTGTATTTTTGCTTCTTTGTGATGTCTTTGACCTGTTTCTCTATTCCAATTTCCTGCAAATGAAAGTTAGCTCCGTATCAGCAGTTATCTTGAACTACTTGGCATAGTCCAAGTAGCTCTCAACTTGGACTGTGAAGGCTTGCTTGCTGGTTTCTCTTGCTTCTTGAATTGGCCTGGGTCCCATTATCATTATATTTTACTGACATAATGATAAGCTATATTTAAAAAGCATCAACAGATATTTCACCTTCTTATCCTATCAACTCTGAGTAATAAAACATTGACCAAAATATTCAGATAACGCTCAGTTAAGAAATCTATTTGTTTCAGTACCTAGTGGGTTATATTGCACTGGACTTTAGAAAAACAACAAGAAAGCACGTATTTGTCTTACAATGACCAATTACGCATTACATAATTTAACCAGAGTACACAATGAAAGCATACTTTTATACAGAAATCTATGTAATACATTTGAGTTCATTTATTAATTCACTAATCCCCCTCCTCACTAGTGATATGGAGAAATAATGGTAAGTAAATCCGTAGCATATTTTGACATGGAAATTTTCTATTTGTTCCTGATTTGGATTTTTTTTCCTGTGGTCTTCCAATCTTGCTCCTCTTTCTGTCCAGAATGGTTTTTTTACTCTTCTTCTTCATGTTCCACTCCAATATAGTTAGTTGTGTTCTTATCTTAGGGCTTCCCCCTACACTATGTTTATGACTTTGCTCAAAATTTCTTTAAGTATCATGGTAGGTTGCATAGCAGCCCCAAAGATGTTTGTGTCTTGATCCCCAGAACCTGTGACTATCACCTTATGTGGTTAAAGGGGCTTTGAAGATGCATTAGGTGAAGAACTTGAAGATGGAGAGCTTATCCTGAATGATTCAGATAGGCCCAACAGAATCAAAAGGGCGAAGCAGGAGGACCAGAGTCAGAGAGAGGACAGGAATACACGTTGGACTGCCGCACGTGGCAGGAGGAACAAGGGGCCGAGGAATGTAGGCAATCTCTAGAAACTGGAAGAGGCGAGGAGACATTCTCCCCTGCAGCTTCCAGAAGGAATTCGGGCCTGCTGATACCTTGACTTTAGCTCAGTGAAACTGATTTCAGACTTCTGACTTTCAGAAAGGTCAAAAAAATTCATGTTGCCGAAGCCATGAAAATAGAACAGGGTTAGAGATGCACTGATGTCAGGATGAGGGGGGCGAAATAGAAGAATCGGGTTTTCATTGTCTCCTCCCCAAGGGGGTGTATTGTTGACCGCTGCCGCTCCAAGGGTTCACAGAACCCACCCAGCAGTGCGGAGCTGAGATGAACACTTCCATGTGCCTGCAAAGGCTGGAGCGCTGGACGAGGCGAACCGCAGTGAAGCCTACTGCTCACGGTGAGCTTCGCACAAGCATATCCCTGACTCCAGTGGTTAGAGAGAAGGTAGGAAAACATGGATATGGCCTTACTCTTTGCAATTCCACTAAACATTCTCCCGTTAGGATCGACCAAGTACAGAAGTTGGAGAATGAGACTGGGAGTTAAGTTAGATCTGAATTTAATTCCTTCCTTCCTGCCTGCCATTGAACTTACCCTATGACCTTGACAAATCACTTCACCATTCTGAATTTTAGTTTCCTAAATCATAAATGAGCTTAAGGATACCTATCTGATAGTGTAACAGAGTGCAGCCAAGGGGGGTGGGTGCAAATAGGGATTTGTAATGGGGTCCAGGACTCAGGGTGTCCAGGAATTACTAGAAAAAAAATATATATAGTGTCCTCACCCCCACAAGTCTGAGCTGGGGAATGGGACACATGGAGCAGGGCCATTGAGAGCTGTTTTGTATAGCCACAGCTTTGCAGTTACCCTCTGGCACGGTCATTTAACATATCTATAACCTTTAACTGGTTTCCTAGGTATGTTAAATAGCTGTGGCCAGGCTTTGAGCCAAGAGGATGGGAGTGACTTCAACCCAAGATGTAACTGAGAGGCACCTCCCCCTGGCTACAGAGCCTGCATGAGAGGTTGGATATGATTGGCTCTGGGCCATGGGACTTGCTGTGGCAGCCCAGTAAAGCTGGAAGAATACAGGAATGCTGGCAGGTGTAACTGATTGTGGGAGGAGCCAGGAATGGGGCTGCAGAGGAAGACTGGCACGGGGATTAAACCCAGGGGCTGCAGCCATACCGGGAGTGGGGACCAAGTGGCTTGGGTGAGAGTTAGGACCACATGGCTTTGGGGTGCTCCCTTTTGCCACATGGCTTAGGCAGCAGGAGAGACTTTGCCTGGAAGAAAGGGGGTGAAAGGACCCTTGCTAGTGGGCCATGAGAAGGTGCCACATGGCTTTGGATTATCTAGAGATTGAGGCAGCAATACAGTGGATGGTGCTGGACCCGAAGGGCTGCCTGAACCACGGGCTTCTACTTTTCCTGAGATATGATACCTCAGACTGGGCAAAGGGGAGAAGGAAGGACTGTGTGTGTTTCTGGGTATTCTAAAGACCTTTAGTATTTTAATGAAGATACTAAGTCATTACTCTAAGTCTGTATAACTCTTAAAAAAATAATTCCTTTCCTTTTCACCAGCCTCTGGCATTGAGAGATGTCTTTCCTCTGGCAGCGGGCAAAGTGAACCTAGTTCAGGGGAAGAACCCCCGAGTAAAAGCAGGGGGGTCCTTTGGGAAATAGTATATCGTTCACTCCCCCACTCCCAGTCTGTTCTGAAACAATAGTGTTGGTGTTAAGATTCTGTTATCTAATGGATGCGAGGGACCCCTGATTTGGTGAGCACCAAATAAAAGGCAGTCTGTGTTATTACTGGAGTCTTTAAGCTCCCGTCCTTCAAGCAGCTTATCATGTTCTCCTTTTTCCTCTCAAGGTTAAAGTTCTTTCTCCCTTTTTGACCCTTCTCTTCAGTTACAACCATGATTATCTTCCCTAAGTTAAAAATAAAACCGAACCAACCCAAAGAAACTGAAAAACCTTGCCTTCAAACTCACCATCCCTTTAGGCTGTGTTTCCATTTCCCTCTTTCTGATCACCAATCTCCCCAAATGTTCTGTTATGTGTGATATTGTTTTTCACTAGTTGCTTCTACTTTCTAAGTTTCTATTCACTACTCAGCCATCAGAGTCTTATTTATTTTTCTGTTTACCAATGCTATTCTCTAGTAGATTATAACCAGCCTGACTGTGACCAGATTATTAAATTTCATAAACATTTTGCACTGGGTCTTCCTCTGGCTCAAAATTCTCATTTTCTTTGCCTTTGAAGATGGTACATCATCTCACACCTCTTTCTCTTCTCACCATTCCCAGATGACCTGTCCTGACTTAGTTCTTCTTTTTCGTTCATTAGCTACTTTTGATGGGGGCCATAAGAGTTGGAAAATTGTAGTTTAAGGTAAAAAGTTATAAGTCTAGCGAGTAATGTATATGTTAAAGCTTTTGTTTCAGAACCTACAGATAAGGCCCACCCTGGCTCCTAGGAAAACAGCAGACCTCCTGGGGCACTGCTGAAGATTACCGCCTGGGGACAAATGGAGGCACCCAGGCCTCTGTGTTTCAGGGAGGGGCAGCTGCCCCTGGGAACAGCTAATGCCCAGGACAGGAATGTTGCAGCTTCTTCTACCTGACCCTCCCTGAATTTCAGAACCCCTCATGGCACCTTGTTTATTCCCCCATTGTAAAAAGTCTGGCCTGGAAAGAAAAGACAAGATGGTCTGTTAGGATATGAACCCACTCTTTTCTCAGATCACCAGCCAGCTGAATAAAGTGCCCATAAAGATTCAGTCGCTGTCATTGCTTATGGGTTTGGTAGTGACAGGCAGCCAAACGCCGGTGTCTTTTCCAGTTTCACTTTTAGAAGGTTCCCTTCTTGGTGCTCTTCTCTCTCACATGCTTCTGCTTTGCACTCATATTTGTTTTCAAAATTTATACACGGGTAACTCCCAAATCTAACCTTTAATGCTGGCCTCTTATCTAAGCTCTGTTCCAGCTTACCCATTGCCCAGTCAAATTTTCATGTGAATTTTCCGACTGCCCCTCCAATGCAGTGTGTCCGAAATCGGATTCTGTGCCCACCTGGCACTTTTTTATGCTCCTGTTTTGGCAAGGTACAGAATGCCTTACGCCATCGTTCTTTGGAACTCCGTGTTGCAGATTACAAAGTGCTAGTCTGTACTTTTTTGCCTCATCTTTTACTCTCTTATTTTGTGTAAAGATAATGTGGTCATTCATCTCTACAACATCAAGCACTTATTTGATAATTATAATGTTCAATAATATAATTTAATATCACCATTCACATTAAAAATGTGTAATATATTTGAGCACAGTAGAAATCACCACATTTCAAACTGATAAAAAAGGAAAGTCTCTTGTCTACCAATTTTATACTATAAAATTATTATTTACCCTTTATTTAAATTTTGGAGCTAGTAGGCATGAACCACTGGGATGTTTAATTAGGGTTGGAGATGCACTCTTGCTAAGATGGGGAAGACACAGCTTGCATTTTCTCCCAAAAAACCACAGGAGCTGCGTTCACTTCCCTGGAGCATCACCAGTTAGAGCTCATTGTCTGGTATAAAGTGGGTTTTGTTTTAAATTTGGAATATCACATCTTCACG
Source organism: Sturnira hondurensis (assembly GCF_014824575.4). NCBI lineage: Eukaryota > Metazoa > Chordata > Mammalia > Chiroptera > Phyllostomidae > Sturnira > Sturnira hondurensis. The sequence goes on along the minus strand of NW_028077105.1, from coordinate 8,042,167 downwards.
CTGTGTCTCTCCCATTGGAGTAGGAATAGAGTGATAAACACCTGCCAGCCATCCAGAGGTTTGCCAGATCCTCTGACAAAGAAAACGGGAAATCAAGACCACGTAGATTGTTTCTTATGGCAGGAACACTGCCACCTTGTCCCATGTGACATTTCTATTTCTGTACCCACAGGGACATAGCTGTGGCTACATTAAAGACTTATTTCTTTCTACTCAAGGAAGTGTGTCTATTTACATATCATTATGTTTGTTCATCTTTTTTATTGTTGATTATACTTAACAAATGTTCAATGATGCTGGTGGACCAGGTAGATCCAATCAGAAAAGTAGTAAGAATAAATGGAGGACACGTCCACCTTTATGAGAACAAGTGAAAAGAGACATATCTAAAAGCACTCCCGTTGCGGACTGCACCATACCATAACTGAGAGCACCACACTTGTTCCCCTGTTCTCCCCACTTTTTGAGGTTGGTCTGAATGTCGCTGGCCTAGATTTCCTAGCAACTTAAACTTGGATACCAGCCTGTGATCAGTTCTGGCTGCCCCTATGACTCTTGAACTTCAGACCTTCTGCCCAGTTTCTTACCTGACTCCTCCTTTGGTTTTTGTGTCCTTGGTGTCAGGTGTGCACTGCTTATTTGCATCCCTTAGTGGTCTCCCAACACCACCTGCCCCTAATGATCCAGCACAGCATGGATTTGTGCATTACTTTCTTGTCACCTGCGTCTGTCCTTTATGTTGGCACTCTGCAGAAGAAATCTAATTATGTCACTCTTCTGCTTAGAATCCTCATTTGTCTTTATGATGAAATCCAAGCTTTTTAGAATGGAATTAAAATGGATTTTCATCATCCTGTTCTTTTTCCATTTCAGCTGATGCTTCTGTTCAGTGCACTTACTCACAGATCTCCATCTTCCCTCGCTTCTGTGCTAAACTCTCCTTCTTCCTGCAAGACACAGCTCCTCAGGAAAATCCTCCCTGACTGAGGATTATTTTTTTCTGAGGCCTATTTTTACACACATACTTATTGCATTCACACCTGCCACACTTCTATACACACACACACGCACACACAGGCTTGACCTTGCTTTTAGCCCTAAAGCTGGCTTCTTCTAGTAGCGAAATGGACTTGTTTTCTAGCCTAACAGAGATTGTAACAGCTTTCAAGAGATATGACAAATGGAGAACAAAGAGAAGCAGAAATTCTCCTAGTACTAACACAATTAAAGGCTGTATCATGGTATATAAAAGTTCCTTTAATACATAACTGAGGAAGAACAGACTATCTGGGGGCAGGGTGGAGTGTGTGATACCATTCATTACTGTGGCTGCTCTGATGTATTCCTGGTCTTCATAATCCAGAGTTTAACACCTTCGTAGAAGTTGAAATTTTGTATTCAGAAGAAGGAGGAGATTGAAGCTAAGATGTTTGAATAAATATGGGACAACCAGTGTGCTGAAGCTCAGGGAAATACCCAGAGAAAGCGCATTAAAGGAGAGAGGGAGAGGGAGGGAGGGAGAGAGAAAGAAAGAAAGAAAACAAGGAAGAGAGAAAGATATATACTTACTGGTGTAGCAAGAAGACACGAATCCTGGAAGAAACCAGAATTTTTTGAGAATCCAAACCCCAAATTTGTATTTCATGCAGGGTTAGGCTTCAAAAGAATACTCCTTATAAAGCCTGGAAATCTTGAAGGAAAGAAGTTTGCATAAAAATTGGACCCAGCAAGGTGATAACTTTTGGGCATTTGTAAGAAATAAATGCCAAACTGCTGTAGAAAGGTGAACCTCAACCCAGGCTATAGAGAAACGGTTCATCGTGAGCAAAAGTCAGCAGATATCACAATGAGGAAGATCGGGATTCCAAGAATTTCTGCTCCTGGAATACTATGGAACTTGTTGAAGCAGGAGATAGTCAGGAATGAGGGAGCTCCAGAGGAGCCCCAGGACTAGGACAAAGGAGGTGGCTACAGAGCAGAGACCCTGTTCTACGGCTGGCCGTCCTTGCTTTTCAGAAAAGCGTTGAATCATGATGAATCAGAGTGAATCATGAAGGCACCCATGCAGAAGATGCTACATGACCCCTGCTTCATTGTAATAGCATTATAATAAATTTGAATTGTGAGTCCCTGCTCACCCTGGCAGGCAATCAAGGAAAATCATGGGAGACTGCATACACAGTAGCTGAAACGTAACATAACTATGTCTACATGCACAATAAAACCTCACCAAAACTAGCCAGGAAGTATCCGCCCTATAAGAATAGAATCCCTCCAGCCACTGAGGGTTGGTATCTGCTCAGAGTTGGCCTGCTCCTCTCTTCTGTGGAGCGTACTCTGGCTTAATAAATCTGCTCTCTCTGTCTGTTCTACACTCTGTGTGTTCAGTTCATTCCTTGTTCATGATCAGCCGGAACCCGGTTCCCTGTGCCCTCCCGTGACACTGGAAGTTCATTCAAAAATGAAATTAGCATACAGTGTAGAATTTAAATGACAGAAAAAACCAGACCCTATGAAAAATTATACATTTGAAATAATATGTCAGTGGGTATGCTAAATAGAAAATAAGATACAACCAAATGAAAAATGAACAAATAGAGAGTTAGATTGGAAAGTTAGATTACCAGAATATAGCACTACAAGATAGAAAATTAGAAAACAGAAAGGAGAAATTAATACATATGGAGGTTAGAAGGAGAATACCAGTCTGGTGGGAGCTGGAGAAGGAAGTGATTGAGAGAAAAAGAGAGAAACCGTATTTGTTGATGCAATGACCAAGCATTTTCCAGAATTGGTGAAAGATGTAAATCCTTAAAGAAACACAATGAGTCATGGTGTTTTTAGGCTAAATTAAACAAGTCACACCTAGAATATTATTATAAAACTATAGAAAAACAAAAACAAAGAGAAGAATTGAAAGCAATCCAAGAGAAAATGTAGATTACCTTCGGAGCCACATATTTATTTAAAAAAAACAAAAATGCTAAACAACAAAACAAGCAAGCAAAATATAACCAAAGACACTGAAATGGAGAACAGGCAGACAGGGACCAGAGGGGAGAGGGGAGGGAATTTCAGGGGGAAAAGGGGGAAGGATTCACAGGAACTAGTATAAAGGGCACATGGACAACAACTAAGTGGGGTCAAAATGGGAGGGAGATGGGGAGCACTGGGGGGGTGGGCTGGGATGGGAGTAAAAGACAGAAAACTGTACTTGAATAACAATTAAATTTTAAAAAAAGAAAGAAAAATTATGCTGGCACAAACTTTCAAGAGTGAGAATGGAGGCTAAAAGACAGTGCAATCTTTTACTGTCTTTCTTCAAAATTATTTAAGAAAGTGACTGTTAATCTAGAGAAAATTAGTCAAACTGTCATTTGCAGAGGAGGGTTTAATAATACAGTTTTAGACCAAATTCAGAGGATTTGCCTTTCGCAGATGCATGATGAATAAGGGCCTTTTAAAAGATGTAAGTAAGGAAACAGCCTGAAAGAAATACAAACTTCAAGTAGCAATTTATACTTTTTATAGAGAAATTAATAAATATGTGGCCCCATAAATATAAAGAAGCATTTCTTATGTAGAACAAAAACATGCTGCATTTCAATGGTTATTAATTTGGATAATATAAAAACAACATATAATAATAGTCTAAATGCCTACCACAATTATAAGAAAAGTGGATAATTATTATCTAGAAGAATTATTGATTAATTTTAGTCCATTTCCTCAAGTATATATGTTAACAATTTCAGCACTCATTTAAACAGTATAAATTGATTATATAACAGCTAATTAATTAGAGGATAAATGGGAATAAAGATACCTTGGCCAATACTATAGAAGTCAGAGAAACATAATAGCATTTTATAGAAAAAGCCAAAAAAAAGAGATAGAGATAAATCCAAAAATTTTAGCAATTACAAGAAATGTCAATGGACAATTTTCTCTAGCTGAAGAATAGAGGCTATAAATTGAGTTTTAAATACCCAATAAAATTCCTTTTGTATGGAATATAAATGTAATAATTTTATGTAAAGAAGTGATTAAAAGTAGACCAGGTAAATAATCATAAATAAACAAGTGTATGTATATTAATATGAAAAAATAGTCTTCGAGAGGAAAAGCATTAGTAAGGATAAAATGGTTATTACACATTGATATAAGATTCAGTTCACAGCTAAATAATAACATTTCAAGTTGATATGCCTCTAACAACATAGAGCATTTTACACAATGAGAAGGACAAATAGACAAATCCACAATTAAATTAGGAAGTAAATGCTCCTTATTCAATAACAGTAGATTAGGCAGACATGTCAAAATTATTTATTTGCAACTCTGTAATAGCAAAATGTAGAGGATATAGCTAAATTGTGTTATATTATAAATATATAATTTATATATAAAAATATAAATAGTTATATTGTAAACTATTGCATTCAATAATTGAAAATGGACTAGAGCTCATGGATAACATGGATAATTCTCAGAAACATGATGCAATTTATGATAAAAACACTTAGCAAAGTGGGAATAGAGGATGCATTCCTCAACATAATGAAGGCCATGTAAGAGAGACCTGCAACCAACATCATACTCAATGGGCAAAAACTAAAATCTTTTCCATTAAGATGAGGAACAAGACAAGGTTGTCCACACTTTCACCATTTCTATTCAATATAGTATTGGAAATTTTAGCCACAGCGATCAGACAAGAAAAGGATATAAAAGGCATTCAAATCGGAAAGGAGGAAACAAAATTGTCACTGTTTGCAGATGACATGATAGTGTACATAGAAAATCCTACAGACTCTGAAAAAACAGCTCATCTTAATAAATGAATTTGACACAACAGCAGGATACAAAGTCAATATCCAGAAATCAAAGGCATTTTTGTATACCAACAATGAAACAGCAGAAGCAGAAATCAAGAAAAAAATCCCATTCGATATAGCAAAAAAACCCCAAAACACCTAGGAATAAACCTAACCAAAAAGGTAAAAGATCTATATTCAGAAAACTACACAACACTGAAGAAAGAAACCAAGGAAGACACAAACAAATGGAAACACGTACCGTGTACATAGATCAGAAGAATTAACATTCATCATCAAAATGCCCATACTACCCAAAACAATGTACAGATTCAATGCAATACCTATTAAAACACCAATGGCATATTTCATAGACATAGAACAAACACTTCAAAAATTATGTGGAACCATAAATAACCCCAAATAGCTGCTGCAATTTTGACAAAAAAGAGCAAAGTAGGAGGGATCACAATACCTGATACCAAACTGTATTACGAGGCTACTGTAATTAAAACAGCCTGGTACTGGCATAAAAACAGGCACATGGACCAATGGAACAGAACAGAGAGCCCAGAAATAAACCCAAGTTACTACAGTCAATTAATATTCAGCAAAGGGGGCAGAAACATAAAATGGAGTAAAAACAGCCATTTCCACAAATAGTGTTGGGAGAACTGGACAGCTGCATGCAAAAAAAAAAAAGAAAGAAAGAAAGAAAAAGAAAAAGAAAAGAAACTCAAACGCCAACTTACACCATACAACAAAATAAATTCAAGGTGGATAAAAGACTTAAGTATAAGCTGTGACACCATTAAAGTCCTAGAGGAGAACATAGGCAGGAAAATCTCAGGTATTTCACACAGCAACATTTTCACTGACATGTCCCCTAGAACAAGCGACAAAAAGGAAACAATAAACAAATGGGATCTCATCAAAATAAAAAGCTTCTGCACAGCTGAAGAAAACAGTATTAAAATAAAAAGAGAACCAACCATATGGGAAAACATATTTGCCAGTGATACCTCAGACAAGGATTTAATCTCCAAAATATATATATAGAACTTGCACGATTCCACTCTAAGAAGACAAGCAACCCAATTTTAAAAATAGGCAAAGGACCTGAAATTTCTCCAAGGAGGACATACAGAAGATCCAGAGGACACATGAAAAGATGCTCAATATGGCTAGCTATCAGAGAGTTGCAAATTAAAACCACAATGAGATACCACTTCACACCAGTCAGAATGGCCATCATAAAAAAAGCAACAAACAAGTGTTGGAGAGGATGTGTAGAAAAGGGAACCCTGGTTCACAATAGTGGGATTGCAGACTGGTACAACCACTATGGAAAACAGTATAGAAATTTCCTAGAAAACTAAAAATGAACGTGCCTTTTGACCCAGCAATTCCACTGTTAGGAGTACATCCTAAGAACCCTGAAGCGCCAATCCAAAAGAACCTATGCACCCCAATGTTCATAGCAGCAGCACTTATAATAGCCAAGTGGTGGAAGCAACCTAGGTGCCCATCAGTAAATGAATGGATCAAAAAACTATGGTACATTTATACAATGGAATTCTATGCAGCAGAAAGAAAGAAGGAGCTCTTACCCTTTGCAACATCATGGATGGAACTGGAAAGCATTATGCTGAGTGAAATAAGACAGGCAGTGAAAGACAAATACCATATGATTTCATCTTTAACAGGAACCTAAACAAAAAAACAAACAAGCAAGCCAAATATAACCAAAGACACTGAAATAGAGAACAGGCTGACAGTGACCAGAGGGGAGAAGGGAGGGAATTTCAGGGGAAAAGGGATAGAGTTTATAGGAACAAATATAAAGGACACATGGACAAAAACTAGGTGGGGTGGAAATGGGAGGGATGTGGGGAAGGATGGGCGGGTGGGCTGGCCTGGGAGTAAAAGACAGAAAGCTGTACTTGAACAATAATTAAAATAAAATTAAAAAATAATAAAATAAAATCTTTTCAGAAAATGTTAAAAAACGTGATGCAGAATGACAAAAGAAAGTTTCAAGATTTATGTATGGTGTGCTGCCAAGTAGAGACATGAGTTGGATATATGAACATGAGGCTTGGAAATGAGATTTGGGCTGAAATATGAAGCTGACCGTTGTCTGCACATTATTTTTGTAAAGCAGGAGAATGCCTAAAGTCATCAAGGAGAGGAAGTCGGGAAGAAAGCCCTTAGCAAGCTGGGGTTCTCCAGCACTTACAGAGCCAACTGAGGGGAAAGGAATCAAGCCAATAAAATCCAGAAAGTCAATCTCACGGATAAGGTGAACAGAAAAAGACAAAGAAGAAAGGCTTTCTTGTTGCTTGTCCTGATTGCTTCCTGCTTGGAAAGTGATCATGTGAGGTGAGACGATGTCCAAAGCTCCAGTAGCCATTTGGAACCATGGGGGAGGGAGCAAGCTCGAGGACAAAGGCCAATATGCTGAGGATAGTGGAATAAGAAGGAGAGAACTTGGCATCATGGAGTCACTCGACTCAGGTGGAAACTCACTGCTTCTCCGATGTTGTTATATGAGATAAGCATCTGTTTTTGTACAGTCACTACTAACTACAGTTTCCACTGTTGGAAGCCAAACACATCTCATTCTATCCTACTGGCAATTTAACAAGTCCATCTTTTTTCTGGGTAAGGGAAGAAATGGATTAGGCTGCTCACTGGGGTTGCAAAGATGACTAAGACAGGTCCCTGGCCCGGGAGATTGCAGCCTAAGAGAGAGGGATTTACATTTAAAGCGGAGAGAAGCTGGGCCTTGAAAGCTTTTAGTCACGGATCTAAAATAATAAGGGCAGTGTTTTAGGAACATTAGTCTGGGGTCGTAATAAAAATGATTGAACACGTTGTGTGCACATAGCTGTCTGTATAATAGATTTTATTTCATTCAAACCTCATAACAAGCCAATAAGAAAGGCAGTGTCTGTGTTTTATGGATGAGAAAGCTGCAGCCTATGGAATTTAAATCATGCCCTCAAGATCAGACAGCAATAAGATTAAAGCCAGGGTTGTTCACCTCCACAGGCCAGGCTCTTACCCACCTGTTTTCATGCTACACTGTCCCTCCTGTGCCACCTGCTGCCTTTGTCCTCATTTCATCATTCACAGGGGATGGTCGGGAGGGAGGAAAAGTGGGAGTCGAGGAGACAAACTGAAGTACAGTGGCAGGCGTGAAAAAGTAAAGGAAAGGATCAAGATGACAGGCATTTGCAAGAGGAATAGTGAGCCTTAGTGATAGACAAACATGGGATGGAGTCTACTGAAGCAGCACAGGAATATTAAAGATCTCGACTACTTCCTTTGTTTTTGAAAGAAGACTTAGTATTTCTTGCTTCCCTTCCTTCACCTTTTCCTTAACACATGATCTAGCTTCTGCCTCAACTAATTTTTTTGAAACTGTTCTCTACGTATTCACCTTTGGCCTATTAATTAAAACTACATATATATATATATATTTCTTCTTTTTAGTTTTTCTATTTTCCTTGACCCCGCTTCTCTTTCTTTAAAATTTCTCCTTCATACGCCACTCCAAACTGAATTTATCCCTGGACAAACTCATTCTCTGTTTTAAAAATCTCTCCCTTCCTTCATCTTTTTCCAGAATTATTTGTGGATGTCTCATTTCTCTTTCTACTTGGCTCCAATTCTTTTCTTCTGTCTGCTAAACAACCTCTTGGGGTATGTCCTTTATTACAATAATCTTTATCAAAGTTTCGTCTAAGCCTTTCAGAACAGCCCCAGCCCCTTTGACACCCCATCTCCATACCTCTTTGCTTACAACTAACATCTCTTTAAGTAAATAACTACCACACGGAATCATGTGTGCACTTATTTCATGCCTTATTTAAGGAGTGATTTTTATATTTTCCAATAGTCTCCATAGTGCTTAACATTCTTACATTTACTAGACTTTCCATTCTTGTATTTCTTCATTCATTCAACAAACATATGAATGGCAGGCATAAAAAAGAAAGCAAAAGAGGAAATAACCATAAAAGTACAAAGTAGAGATTTTAAGGGGTAGGCTTGCACAGTTGTGGGATTGTGGGGGCTGGCAAGCCTGAAACTCATAGGGCGGGTGTCAGGTTGGAAATTCTGACAAGGTTTGGCGTTCTAGCGTTGAGTCAGGAGGCAGACTTACTTCCTCATTTGGGGACCTAAGTCCCATTTCTTAAGGCCTTCAACTTCAATTAGACGAGGCTCGCTGTGCTGTGGAAGGGAATCTATTTTTACTCAAAGTCTACTGATTTAAATGCTAATTGCTTCTTTACAATACTTTCAGAGCAACATGAAGACTGGCGTTTGACAAAAACTGGATACTTTAGATTAGCCAAATTGACATATGAGATTCATCACCGCAGGATGGAAGCCAGAGAACCAGATGAAGTTAAAGGAGAGGAGAGTCAACCCCTCCAATGTAATTGGGAAATGTGGAGGGAGGCAGTGTGAGTGGAGAGGGAGTTCCCATCATATGGCTTCTGTTTCTCTCTGAGGTAGAGGAGATTTTCTAGGATGGGGGGAGAGACTGAAGGTTTGAAGACTGTAGATAATATTTGTAAAATTCACTGAACAGAGAGGGAAAATGAGTTGCCAAGTGAAACAGAGCCCAAATAACATGCAGTGCTAAGGGCTGCTTATCACACTCTTGGGAGCATTACAATCTCCTTAATAAATACTCATTGCACAGGTACTTCACTTAAGTTCGTATCTTTACAAGAGTTCACACAGTAATAATTGTCACTTTCTGCTGGCAAACACCCCTCTTCAGTCAACCAATAAAAATCCTACTATACTCTCTTATTCTGGCTATTAGCCCTAAGTAATGTCTAAGGTTGTCTGCTTGCTTGAAGATGTTATTTTTGTTTGCCTGTGTAACACTGTGCATATAATAAATATTAAAATGTAAAGTGATACACAGGTGACATGCTGTATCAACTTAAGGAGAAAAACATGACTGTCAAGGAGAAAAATCTGAGCTTTGTTGGGACTAATTTAAATGCTAGAAGTAGTTTATAGGCTTCCGGCACAGGCCCATCGCTCTGTGACTTCATATTAACCCACTCCTTTTGCCTTCTTTCAAAGGACAAGCTTGCACACTGTGCAATAGGCCCTCCACATAAATATGAGCAAACAAATGAAGATGTTGGTTTTCTTGATTCTACTTCCACATCTTTGCCTCTTTGCATATCATGCCTCAGAAAGTGGCTCAGAAATTTTCTAAAGCTTTTGATTCAGTGTCCTTCTCTTGCTGTGTTTGTTTGAATTATTTGATAAATGTACTTGTTGCTTGAGAGCTAGTATAAGGTAGAAGATATATTTTTAAACCATGGAGTTAGAAAACCTAGGTAGATGGTGGCAAATTCAAATCCCTACAAAAATACAACACGTCTGCTGTAAGCAAACAACATCTGCTGGCAGGTCTTACATTCTTTGTCTCACATTTAGTTCAGGCTTCATTACTTACCAGTGCTATGATTTAGATAAATAATCCAACCTCTCGTGGTTTCACTTTCTTTATCTGTAACATATTAATAAGACTTCTGTTTCTTGGGGCATAAGGTTGTAATGGGGACTAAATTAAATAATGTTCTGTAACAGAACAGGTAGTACCAACATACACGAAGGTTCTCCATTAGGGTTCTCCATAGAAACACAGCAAATAGGATATACACCTACCTACATATAATTCTATGAGAGAGATTTGTCTTAAGGAATTGGCTCACACAGTTATGAGGGCTGATAATTCTGAAACCTGTGGGGCAGGCAGCAGCCTGGAAATTCAAGGAAGAGCTGCTACTGCCGCCTTAAGTCCCATACCGCGGGCAGGCTTTCTGTGTTGCTGTCTGGAGGAAGAATTGCTTTTTCTTGGGAAAACCTCAGTCTCTGATGTTAAGGCCCACCCACATTATGGGAGGTAATCTGCTTTGCTCAGAGTCTACTGATACAAATGTTATTCACATGTAAAAAATACCTTCACAGCAGCATGAAGACTGAAGCTTGACAAACAACTGTGTATATGTAATAACCTAGCCAGCTGACACATAAAATTAACCATCGCAATATAGCATTGTGAGGAATACTTGGCTCTTGAGTTAAGCTGCCTAGATTTAATTTTAACTTTGCCTTTTGGGAGCTGAGCGCCCTTGAACGAATATTGCACCCTGTCTGGGATTCAGTGTTCTCATCTGTTAAAGCATTTTATGGAGTTGTTAGAAAATTATATGATACATGTAATATGTTCAGAATAGGGTAACACAGTAAATATGCAGATATCATTGTTATTATTATTAAATATATGTAATTATTATCATGACTTTAAAATCTGGAAATATGATACAATTTTTTTAATGGAAAAAGTTTTCATTTTTTAGTTCTGTTGTTTCTCTTTCCCTTCAGGTTTTAGGGACAAATATAGTAACCAGTTATCTGGGTGCCACACTTTCAGTATTCTGCCCCAATATCACCATTAATACATTCTGTTTTTCAGAACTTTCATTCTGATGTTTGGTTCATAGAATATTCATGCACAAATATTGGAAGACGATTAATCGTTTATCTTTTTAAGATTTTATTTATTTATCTTTAGAGAGGAAGGGAAGGAGAGAAGGAGAGAAATATCAGTGTATGGTTGCCTCTCGTGAGTCCCCTGCTGGGAACTGGCCTGCAACCCAGGCATGTGCCCTGACTGGGAATCGAACCGTAATCGTGTGGTTCGCAGGCCCGTGCTCAATCCACTGAGCTACACCAGCCAGGGCTTGATGATTAACCTTTTAAAGATGGTAGGGAAAAGCCTCACTATTCAGGTTTATTCCTTAGTTTAATCGAAAACCAGCAAATATAAGTCAGGCATCTGTCAGCTAAAAACCCTTGCCGCTTCGTGGGCAGTACCTTGGTGATGGGTTCTTAACATCATGCAGAATTATTCATTACTTTTGCCACTACAAGAGGTTGTAGTTTATTTACTTTTCTGCATCTGAACATACCAACATCATCTAAATCAATTTGTTGATTTTATTGCTAATACTCATGTGTTTTACCATTTCCAACTTTTATTGTTTTTTCAGTTACTTAATTAACTGTGGGCTTTCCTTCAGTCACATAAGTGTATATTTAATAAGTTCCCGTTCCATCAGGGTAACTGTGGGCGGGAGGATCTGTGGGTTCTTACTACGTCTCTACAACATATCTTTTTAACTAAAGAATAAGTTAGTCTAAAAAAAAAAAGAAATTAAAAAGGAATTTGAAAATTTAAAAAGTCAGTTAGGTGATCTTTATTATTAGGGCATATCTAAACCTAATCTGCTTTTGAGACAAAATGTTAGCACGGATTTATTAAGTTGTGAGTAAGTAGGAAGTAAATTTTGTTGCACTCACAGAGATGAGATGAAGAGCTGGCTACCCAGCAGGCTCTCTCAGATTGGCAGAGAGTTGCCTGGGCCACTCTGACCCAGGGCCCCGATCTCAGCGTTTGACATATAGAAGCTTAATTTCATCAGGTCCTTTAATGACCTGGTTCTCAGGAACAACTTGGAAAAATTAAACTCCTGAACGATAGTTGTATAATTGAGAATGTTGGTTTGTTCATTTACACTGGAGGCTGTTTCTATCTAAAGATTAATCCGAGATACTTCCCCACCCTGATGTCCCTAAAAACTCCAATTAGTATTTAAAGTTTTTAGAGAGTGCCTAGTTATGGTCAAGGAAGCTGGACAGCTGAATCTATGCTGGAGGAGCAATTAGGTTTTATGTTATGGGCCAACTCTACTACTTGGGGTGCCTGGTTGAAAAGTATTTTGAGATGAAAGTTTAGCCCAGAAAAAGAAAGAATGCTATGGTTGAATAACAGCATCCCGACAGCTGTCCAAATTTCCGGTAGGAGTCGAGCATGCCACGTATCTGCTACCTTTGATCGAAGTTATTGAAAAAAAACCCTCACCATCACTCTTGGCCCTAAATGTATTGCACTCTAGTCACTTCACTCTGGTCATTAAAATACAGATGTCTCCAGATGCATTGCTCATTTCCTATAGACAAAGGTTGAGAAAATAGTATCCAACTAATTACTCTTTCACAGATAACCATAGGGCCATAGTTTTCTGGCAGGTAACATTATCTATCCTTAAGTAGGATATAGTTTTGTTTACTTACAATCCTCAGAATAACCCAGGATGTGGCGTTCCCATGTTCTGCACAAACAACACTTCAAAAAACAATTCCCAAAAGATATATTCTTGACACATGTTATTGACATGTTACTCATTTAATGACAACTGACTCTGTTTCTATTGTCAGAAAATAAGTGGCCTGTAACTACAAGTTTACTTTGTGCTGAACACTTTTTTTAGTGCTTCATACTACAAGAGACCTCAGAGTCTGTCTCTGAAGTTTCTAGATTTTTCTAGCTAAGGATTGGATTTGTTTTCCACAATTCTTACGTTAAGTGGGCAAGGAGAGAAACACGCAGCTTAGGCTTTGTGCATATAAGGTTATAGCAGTGGGAGCCAAGACTGGTTCGGCCTAAGAGTGACCAGAGTGGACAGAGTGGTCACCAGAGTGACCAGCTGACCGGGGTGGACAGCCTCCTGGGTCACCTTACGTTGAGGGGTCGCCCCTATCCTGTAGGTAATGCAGACTTCACTGTCAAGACATTTCTTCTGGAGCAGCCCTACGGACTGAGGGACGTGGTTTGAGCATCTGGTAAGCAAGTTACTATTGCTTTTTAAAATCAGAGAGTTTCGTATTTGTTTAAGAAAACTGCTTACTCAAGAGAATTCTTTGTATTTCCATTGAGATTAGCCTAAGGATGTCATGTAATATATATACTAGACTTCAAAAGGCTTTAAGAAGTCTACACAACTCCGAAAAATTACCTCACAGAGATTTAAATAAGCTTCTCTTCAGGGTATTTTAGACTAATTTATCTAAGAAAATCTTAACCCCCAAAGTGACTGTGTATCTTTTTTTAGAAAGATTTCTACTTAGTATCCAGTTATTAGTGTTTGTCTTAATTAATATGAAGCTCTTTAAACTCTTCAGAAAGAAGGATAGTGATCCCATTTCATTTTTGTGTTACATTCAATTTAATACCATATTAGTCATCATTATTACATGTTTATTAGTGTTTCTAATTCCAAAAATTTATTTTTGTTTTTCCAATAATTTGTGTTTCAAAGTGAGTGTTAGGATGATCTCAAAATTATATAACTCACTGATTTTTTTTGATTCTGGAGAATTTTGCACACTATTGGGACTACCCCAGATGTCCCCACATCCTATACTTTCAGGATCGATATTTTCCTCAATATCCAACAACCACAGTCCAATGATTCATCTAGAATTTCTGCAGGTAGTTCATTTCCTGTTATTAGAATTTCTCCCTGTAATGTTTTTGAATGCCAGGAATGTTTAACTTTCCATAAATCCTTCTGGTTATTGTGTACCATGTTTGTATGAGTTAAAATATTTTCAGCTTCAAAAACCATGAAATCCAAATCAAATGGACCTACAGAAAAAAAAAAAAGGAATGTATTGAGTCATATCAGAGGAGCCCCAGGGGTGAGGCAAGCCTCCGAGTCAGTTGTTTGATGGGGAGGATCGGATTCTTCCTGTCTTTCCTCACTGCTTCCACTGGATTAGTTTCATCCCGAATTTCCTGTGTGGTCATAGGATGGTTCACAGTGGCAGTCCAAAAAACAGATCTATTTCCAAGTCTAGGGAGAAGGAGATTGACTTTTTATAACTTTCTCTTAAGACCCAAGACTCTTCTATCTCAGAAAACTCCAAAGAACTCCTCTCTGTCTTTATTGCTGCAAACTGTCTTAGGCATCCACCAAGACCCTCCTGCAAGGGAGATGGAATTAGCATAATTGGCCCATATTAATCAGTAATTCCTCACCCTTCCAACAGCCCCTGCCTCAGATAGGGTGGAAACTGAATATCGGGCAGCCAATCATTCCATAACATGCTGCTGTGGGCTTTCCTCCTGGTCTCCCCTTACTGTGCTATACCTATGTCGTCAGGGTTAAGTTACTTTTCCCTTTGCTTGGCTCTAGCCACAGACATAACAGCAAGCTTAATTATTCGCCACACAGGCATGTCAGTGAAGATGTTAGGAGCCTACAACTCGGGCAATAAAATGTAATACTGACTAGCACATATCACTGTTCCTGGAGGTGATCCTCAATGCCTTCCATGGGGGACCCTACTGGATATGCTGTCTTTAGTACCTTCCCTGCCTCCATCATCCAGGGCAGCATGTCTCCTCCAACTCTGGGCCCTCTTCACTTTGGATTTCTTCCCCAGAGTCAGAGGTCACAACCTGTATCAGAGTGAAAGATAGGTACCTTCACACTGCATGTGGCCAATATTCCTAGCTTGATCTCTCTGTTGAGTTCTGAGCTAGGGCAACCAATGTATATTCTCATGGAGCCCCAATCCCCATTTAGCTATCTAACAGACAAACTTAACAGGACTGAAAGGGAACTTTTTTTTTTTTTTCAGGTAAATGCACATTTATTCTTTAATTTTTTATTGTACCTTTTCCATTACCATTTATACCTCTCTCCGCTGTAGTCACCACTCTGTTGTCCATGTCCATGAGTCCATTTTCATTTTTGCTTGATCTCTCCACTCCCTAACTTTCCTTTCCTAATAGTTGTCATCCTGCTCTCCATCTATGAGTTTGTCTCTGTTTTGCTTGTTAGTTTGGTTTGTTCATTAGATTTCATATATGAGTGAAATCATATGGTATTTGTCTTTCTCTGACTGGCTTATTTTACTTAGCATAATGTTCTCTAGGTCCATTTATGCTGTCACAAAGAGTAAAATTTTCTTTTTTATGGCCAAGTAGTATTCCATTGTGTAAATGACCCATAGTTGTTTTATCCACTCATCTACTGATGGACGCTCGGGCTGCTTCCATATCTTGATGATTGTAAATAATGCTGCAATGAACATAGGGGTGCTTATATTCTTTTGAATTAGTGTTTTGGGTTTCTTTGTATGTAGTCCCAGAAGTGGGATCGCTGGGTCAAAAGGCAAATCCATTTTTAATTTTTTGAGATATCTCGATACTGCTTTCCAGAGTGACTGCACCAGTCTGCATTCCCACCAACAGTACATGAGGGTTTTCTTTTCTCCACATCCTCACCAGCACCTGTTTATTGATTTATTGGTGATGGCCATTCCAACAGGACGGAAAAGCATCTCTTGATTCCTCTTCAACTCTAAACTTTTCTTCACCCAAGTCTTCTCCATAAATAGAAACAATGTGTTTACTTATAAGACTCCACTTATTCATTTGATCAAGCCATACACTTTGAAATCAAATAAGAACTTTTTCTATTTCTTCAAAACACACAGACAACCTGTCAGCAAGCTCTGCTGGCCACACATACAAAAATAAATCTTGAATGTGTCTACTTCTCTTTTCTCCACTGCTACTCTATCATCCCAAAATTCCATCACTTTTCACTCAACTTGCCTCTTCACTCCTCTCCAGTTTTCACTTAAACCTATTCAATTTATTGGGCAAAGAGTGGCCTGCTGAACTCTGAAACTATATGTAAAATCATGTACTTCTCTCCTGCATGTATCCAGATTTTAATTCTTATTATTTACATATGTTGCAAGTGTATTCTCCTAGCTTCTCCCTTTTCATTCTTTAGAAATGTCTCTAATCTCTAATTTTAAAGCAGTTGAATATATCAATCTTTTTTCTTTAAAGTTTGTCATCTCTGTTTTTCTTTAGTAAATTCTAACTTTAGAATTTTACTAACTTTAGTAAATTCTAAACATATTTCTCCTGAATTATTTAGTGTTTTCCATTTTAAAGTTAAATTTTTAAACCTCCTGAGATGGATTTTTTGTATCATGTGAAGTACATTTTAATTTTCTTTTTTTTCCAATATGGCCAAGCAATTTTTCTGTCAATATTATTGAGTACACCCTCATTTCTTCAGTGATCTGAAATGCCAAGTTTGTTCATAAATCAAGTTTCCGTAATGTATGGGTTAGTTTGTGGGCCAAATTCCTTATCTCTATGTTAATATCACAATTATATCATAACTAGTAAGCTTCATAACTTTTTACTGCAGTTAAAGCAAAACTCCCCAATGTATTCTTTTGCTTTTTAATAATTTTGGTTCTTCTGAGGACTATGATTTTCAGTGTATAAAGTCACCTTGCCAAGTTTTACACACACACACACAAAATCATACTGAAGCTTTAATTAGAATTCTATTTGACTTTAAGTTAATGAGATTAAAGTTGATAAATATATTTTTTATTATATTAAATCTTTCTTTCCAAGAATATGGTAAATTGCTCTATTAATTTAGGTATTTAAAAATAACTTCCCATAACATTTTATAATTTTTCTATAAAGTGCTTCCACATCTTTACGAGGGTTTTTTTGGTTGTTATTATAAAAAGTAAAGCTGTATTATCTATTTGTTGCTGAGAAGGTCTGCTAAAATTTTATTAATCCTAATAATTTTTCTGTAGATTTTTTGGGTTTTCTGTGTAGATAACCAACTATATTATCTATGACATCTGAATACTTACTGTAATCACGCTCAATTTTCAGCACACTATCCTTTTACCTCTTATTTGTTCTTGCTTATTTCCCTTGCTATTATCTTCAGAAAAATGCTGAATAGAAATTATGATAGTGATAATTACTGTATTTTTTCTTGATTTTAGAGGGAATATTTATAACATTTCAACATTAAGAAAAATGAAAGTTATAGGGTTTTTGTAGAGTTTCTTTATCAGATTATGGATATTGCCTTCTATTCTTAGACAGATTAGAAATTTAATCATTAATGGATAGTAAATTCTGTTAAATGTTTTTCCTGAATCTATAAAAAAGATTATATAATTTTTCTTTTTAAAAATATTATTGGTGTATAATGTGTTGATCGATGTACTAATATTCAATCAACCTAGAAATATTGGAATAAACACAACTTGGTAACCAAATATTATATTTGTAATACTTTGTTAGGATGATTTGCTAATATTTTGGGGACTTTTTCACTTATGCAAAAAACACTTCATTTTTCCTTAAACTACATTTGGATGATTTAAGAACCAAATAAATCACTATCCGAGTACAAAACTATAGGACTATTAGAGATTGTGCTAGAAGAGAAAACTTAATTTAGGGACTTAAATTTGTAACAAAGTTAGAAGGAAAAAATTGGTTACCCGATAAGTTAAAAGAATGCTAAAGAAGCAAATGTAGAAAGAGCGTTAGCCCGCACCCAAGCCCTCGGCGCTTCTGAGGCTGCTGCGGTCTGAAGGGCAGAGCCATTACCCCGCGCTCACCCTCACGGATGGTGGCCCCTGCGCACTTGAAGCAGACGGTGCTGGACGAGCTGCCAGAATGAGAAACAAATCACTTTTCCATTCTTTTCATGTTTCAGTCTCCTGTCAGTGTTTCACATGAGCAGAAACTAGTGGGGAGCAAGAGGACAAGGAGACTGTGAAATCCAGTTTGCAGGCTTCCAGCCCCAAAGGTGTAGAAAAAATACAGAGAAGTGCAGAGGGGAGGGAGAACATCACCCACCACAGGTAAGAAGATTTATACTGACCTCAGAAAATGAGCCAGGGAATGTCCTTCTTTTTTCTGTTTTCTGGGAGAGTTTATGAACATGAAACTGTGTGCTCCTTGAATATTTGGTAGAACAACCTGACAAACCATCTGGGCCTGGTTTTTCCATTTGTAAAACATTTAAACTATTGATTAAAGTTTTGCTATAGATTGACTACTGAGGTTCTATTTCTATAGTCCAATAAAGGGTATCGGTGGTATAGCTGTTGTTGTAACTTATTTTCTATCTTGCTCTGTCTCTTAGTGTTTTTTTAAAATTATTTTCCTATTTTCCCCTGTATTTTTTTGTGCTTGTGATTACCCTCTTTTGTGTCTAAAATACTCTGTAATATTTGTGGATTCACTAAGCTCAAATTTAATACAGATATTTAAACATACATGTACAGGGGGAAGGAGGCACTCATTAGATGCGAGAAACCGTATGGGGGGTAGATACTGCCATGCACCGGGCTGGTTTCGCGCTCGAGGCCCGTGTAGTTGCGCTGAATCCCCGCTTGGAAGGACCCACTCCTGGCGTGTTGCTTTTCTTTCACAGCTTTGAAATTCTTAATGACTTTTGAAAAAGGGGCTCCCATTTTAACTTTTCACTGGGCCCTGCAAATTATATAGCCGATCTGATTGTATTTCAATAGGTTTGGAATTAAACTTTTTTAAAAAAGTAATTGCTAAAAAGTATTCATTTACTGTGAAAAAATGTTAAGGGTTTATGCAAAATAGAATTAAAATATTCTGTGAGAGAGGAATTAGACTATTGATTTAGGAAATGTAGGTTTAAAATTTAATAAAGGAGAAATGAGCTTAATATTTACCTAGGTTTTTCCACAAACTTAGGGAGAAACAGAAAATTAACTTTTGAAACTTGAGTAACTGTAATCTTCAGTATATTTTTTACAGGATTTTATAAGATTTACAGAAATAATTAATGTTAACTGGGTGTCAATGAGTAAGTCCACAAATTAGAAGTTTTAAATTGCTTTGGTTACAAAATGTGGTAAGCCAACGATTAATTAATTTGGTCATTCTAATCAGTTTTTATGTGAGTAAATAGATACTTCTCTAAAAGAGCTTATCACTGGTCAAATATCAGAGAGTTGTTTTAGAACTACAGATTTGTAGAAAGTCAGTGTCCACATTTCCGGTGGAAGCCTGGGTTTTCATAATGTCTTTTGACATTGGCATTAAGTGGCTGCCCATGATGAGGCAGAAGAGTCCCTTTCACAGGTGTCCCAAGGGTCTCCTCTCCGATGTTTTAGGTGTAAGTGTTTAGAGAACATAAAGGATCTAATGCGGTTATATATGATGCATTCCTGGGAGGTTTTTTGTCATATTCTGTTCCACACTTGTCCCCTCTGAAGAAACAAGGTTTGGTTTGGATTTCACTTTGCTTGGTTTAGCTCTACGTTAGTCTTGATCAGACCAGAAACAGGAGCACATGGCCACAGGTTTGGGGGGGGGGAGGATCTCTCTTAGAAAGTCAAGGTCCATTCTTGAAGATTTTAGATTTTTAGATGTCTTTAAATCCTGCAGAAGATTAACATACCCTTATTCCATCTCAACCTCTATGATTTGGCAAGTTTAAAGTTTCATGGTACTTTACATTCTTTTGGGGGGGCGGGTAGGAGAGGTGGTCTTGGGAACGCCATCTGTAAAACAACCTGGAAAGGTACCAAGGCTCCAGTTTTGATGGTGTCTCCTGAGCCTTTATAGAAGATATAGGCGGAAACGTTTGGGGGCTGCTGGGTAGGTTCTAGTAAAACTAGATTGACTCCAGAACAAACGAATGGGAAAGTCGGCCTCAAATCAAAGCAAAGATTCTCTTCCTGAGAAATGAAGTTACTCCAATATAGAAGCAAATCAAGGTGCTAAAAATGCCTAAATGCTGATTCACAGTGGGCATTGACCTAGCTCCATGAAAAGATGTCCCAATGTACTTGGAAGAAAAATTTATAAAGCCACCTTTTAGGTGAAAAAAAAGAGTAATATTAATATTAGAATAGCCAACATTGATTGAGAGAATAATGTGAGGGCCTGCCATTCTTTACATAATTCTTAATTCTCTTAATAATGAAATAGATACAAATGTTACCTTTATTTTAACAANGGCATTGACCTAGCTCCATGAAAAGATGTCCCAATGTACTTGGAAGAAAAATTTATAAAGCCACCTTTTAGGTGAAAAAAAAGAGTAATATTAATATTAGAATAGCCAACATTGATTGAGAGAATAATGTGAGGGCCTGCCATTCTTTACATAATTCTTAATTCTCTTAATAATTAATGAAATAGATACAAATGTTACCTTTATTTTAACAATAAAAATCATAGGTTTAGAGAGTTTAAATAACTTTACAATGTTAGTGAGCTACAAAATTAAGACATTCTTATCCCTGGTGGTGTGACTTGGTTACTATTTCAACAGTCTTCTTACATAATTTTTACCTTAATGGGAAAAAGCCTTTTCCAAGTTCACTGAGGTAAGGTCGGAGAACATCAAACAATGTGGCCACAAATGGGAAGGTGAATCCAGAGTTGCAGAGTACTTGATGTCGTGCCCAGCAGGTTGTACACAGTCACAAAATGTTATTTCTTATGGCGTGGGAAACTAGAATGCAAGGGGTAAAAGCTTAGGTGTTATTAAGTCCTAAACTTAACATATGTAACTTGGTTCTGGCTTGTGTATGACTTTCAGGAAGTTTTACTTTCCTTCTCTGTAGAATGGACAATATAATATTCTCTAGTTTGTACAACTGTTGTGATCAGATAAGAAGATGCTGGTAGGCCCTGGCTGGTGTAGTTCAGTGGATTGAGCACGGGCCTGCGAACCAGATGATCTCGGTTCGATTCCCAGTCAGGGCACATGCCTGGGTTGCAGGCCAGTTCTCGGCAGGGGCCAGTTCCCAGCAGGGGATGCATGAGAAGCAACCATACATTGATGTTTCTCTTCCTCTCTCCTTCCCTTCCCCTCTAAAGATAAATAAATAAAATATTTTTAAAAAAGAGTAGCCAACGAGACCCTTAAAAAAAAAAAAGAAGATGCTGGTGAAAAAAAAAAGAAAGAAGATGCTGGTGTTGGCATTATGCTGGCACACAAAAAGATGCTAAGAAATGGCAACTATGGTTGTTGAATTGCATCAGCGGCTACAGACTAAACAAATCAGACCAAGAGGCACAGTGACATTCTCTAAAGTTGCTAAGCCATAACTCACATGGGCACCGAGCAGTGGAATTGAACAAGAGGAGCAAGAGGCCTAAAAGTCACCGAGAGGGAGACTTGTGGAATTTGGGGCACCAAGTATCATGTGGAGAAGGGAGTCAGAATCCAGACCATTTCCACTGCCAATGTGTTTGTTAATGAGGTTGTTGATAGTCTTCCTCTAAGCCCTGTGCCATGGGAAGTGAAAGTTCCCTACTTAACTCCTTTGTAATTTAAATTTAATTTTATTTATTTATTTCTATAGAGGGGAAGGAAGGGAGAAAGAGAGAGAGAAACATCAGTGTGTGATTGCCTCTCATGTGGCCCCCACTGGGGACCTGGCCAGCAACTCAGGCATGTGCCCTGACTGGGAATTGAACCTGTGACCCTTTGGTTCACAGCCCACTTTCAATCCACTGAGCTACACCAGCCAGGCTCCTTTTTAATTTGTAATTGTACACTTCAGCCTTCCCAGTTTTCTCCTTCCAGCTCAGAAATCAATCACCTAATAATGTCAAATGAAAGAAAAAAACCTCTCTCTAATTTACAAAATTATAGGTAATGCTGTTACTCAGTTAAGATGATACCTTTTTCTGAGCATAACCTCCTATCTTAATTAAAACCCTATGTGGGCTCTGGACACAGCAAAATTAGAGATGAATAGTGTACCCATGGTTTCGCTGTTCTTATATTAGAAAATAATATTCTTCCCAAATGTTTTGACATACATATCCATTTCAGTCACAGAATCAGTTTCAGTTGTTTCAAAGAATGTAAAATGTCATCAACACAATTGCCTTCATAACTTTATAAATATTGCAATTATCTTTAATGGGAATGTAATCTTAATAAAACCTATATTGTCTTTTGAGAATATTCCATAGACAGAATTTGCATTAATAGAAATACTTTATATATTTTATTTCATCATTGACCAGAGGAATCATTTGCTCTCCAAGGTTAATTATCTCTGTATTCTAAAAATACTTGCTATTAAAAATATTTAAATTATTTTTGTTTAAAAAGCAAGGCACGACATACCATATTATAACAATTTTAATACATTGTGCATATATATAATTCTGGTTATGAGCTAGGGAACACAATTTCCTTGAACATTATAGTTTTTCTACTCCATTTTAGTGCTAAAACTTTTACTAGCAATAAATAATGTACTTTTACTTAATTCAAAATTATTGTAAATGTGCCCTGTGCAGATAATTTAACACCTGTAAATTTCCTAGCTCTGTAATTGTAGATTGCATATCTCAGAGGCTTAAGAGATCTAATTTACATTGCAGAAATAATGAGCTGAAAACTGATTGCAAATGTATATGTATTAACATAGTCACTAATTTTTCTACTGCGTTGTATACATACATCTTAGTGTAAGGCATTTAATTACCACGGCAATGTGTTGTATTTAGCAGGCTCAGACACTTAAAAAAAATAAACTGAAACATAGCTAATATTCTTTCCCTGGGATTGGGAAGAGAGAGCCTTTCAGTGCAGACCCCAGTGCTCGGTACTGGCGGGTTGTACTCTGGGTGTACACCCCAGGCCCGGAGACCCTGGGAGCGGGGAGGAGAGACTGACGCTCAGCCCGGGAGCCCTTCTGAAGGACCACCCATTCTGTGCCTCAGCTCACCTTCCTCTCCAAATCCGGTAGCTACAGAGAGGAAAAGCTGTATTTAAATAGAAAACTAATAAAATATGCAAACAAAATCAACTGCCTCCCCATTTTTTTCATTTTCTCTACTTTTAAAAGTGATGTTAGAATTAATTCTTTTTCATTGAATTTGAATCAATTTCCAATTTGAATTTGAATCCTTGTTTTATGATTTTAATTCATCTTTTGTTATACTTCAGTCCTTTCCACTGTGAATATTAATTTTATTCATCCAGCTACCATAACAGTGGTTTATTTATATGGCCAGAATCACAACATACTGGAGCTAGAAGGAATTGAGACCTGGAGAAGCTGGTGCCCAGCCAAGGCTAGAAGCGAGGTCTTTGTTACCCAGCCCACCGTCCTGTCCCTGTCCGGGGCATGGCTACAGCCATTCTCATGGTACATGTGCTCAAAGAGCAGTATTCAGAGCTTTTCCAAGGAGTGAGGGGGGGGATCTTCCAGGAGCTGGCCATTCTACACTTTTAAATTGGCGGCAACTTGGAGCAAGAGGAACACCTAAGGTGTTGAAATAAAATCTGTGGCAACATCTATGGGACTGTTTTCTTTTAGCATCTATCCTGATTCATCTCTCAGGTCCTGCTCTGGAAATACCCCTTTGAGGGGAGCTCAGATATACATAAAAGGAAATGCTTTGATGAATACACGTTCCTTATCCTGAAATCTGCGTTCAGTCACAGACTGGCTGGGCTAACTCAGTTTCTGGGGCACCCAGCCCCAGGTCGCTTTTCTCCTCACACCACGACTGAGTTTTTGTAAGAGGCCTTCAGCCAAGGAAACTGTGCCTAGTTGGAGGGGATAATTTTTTCCACTTATTTTCGGGAGCTGACTTGCCATACACTTCCCTGTTTGCATGAACCAGTTCCTTCCGTAGGTATAATTGGATAAAGCATTTAGAATAGGATTTATCCAGCTTCATTTTCAACTGAGGCATCAACAAAATAGATATTAGATATCAAAATGACTGAGGCAAATATTCATGCACAGAATTTCCTAAAAAAAGTTTTGAGGACGATTTTAAATTTTCTAACAACTTTTTTTGTAGGAGGGTTGGGAGCAGAGAAATTGAGAAATTTTTTCAGAGCTGTTATGTTACTGTGAGTGCCCCCATTTCCACCCAAACAGAGGGAGGAGGGGCAGCTGACCTCCACCCCTCACTCAGTGGGTGAGGAGACCACCCAGAGGGCTTGGGTTGGTTTCAGAGCCAACCTGGGCAAGTTTAAGAGGCCTGTGCAGCAGAATGGGGCTGGCACAGCTCTCTAGAATGATTGAGGTCATCTAGAGCACCCGAGTTTATCAGGACAGATGCCGTGCAAGGCTTTTCTGTGGCCAGGTGACAGGCATGTTGGAGAGAGAGGAGGAGGAGCCAAAGCCGCTGGTCTGGGGCAGTTTGCAACCTTGTCTTGTGGAAAGAAGGGGAAGGGTTATCAAGGACCATGTATAAAGGACCCATGGACTTCGCCAAAAGTGGGTAGGATTGAGGGTGGGAGTTGGGGGTGGGGCCGGGGAAAAGTGGGGGCAGGAAAATGGAGACAACTTGAACAACAATAAAAATAAAAAATAGAAAAGGAGCTTCTGAAGGATAGCATAGCTTACTTGGACAAACAGAACCAAGAATCAAGGGCAGAGGGGTAAACAGAGGAACAGATTCTGGCCCCAAGCATGAGAAGGGCTTTTGATTGAACCCAAAGAGGTGTCCAATGAGGAAGAAGCCCTCTTGGAACCTCTGTCAAACCCTTCTTCCCACCTCCCGGATCTGCGGGGCTAAAACACAGTCAGCAGTGATGGCAGAAGCAGAGTAAGAAAAGGAGGAGCCACAGCTAACAAACACCTCTGCCCAGTGAACAGGTTCTTACGTAGCGGAGAGAGGGGTAAGGTGAGCTTCACCTCAAATAAATATGGAAGTGTCAATGGATATATCGGGCTGGGCATTTTTAATGTATAAATTGAGACTATGTTTTGTAACTTTAAGCGATAGTGGACTGTTCTGCTACTGTAAGACTGAGAAGTCATGAAACGGCCACAGGTTTTATCCCAACACTGGGGAAGACAACTTTTATTGAACAAATGTGAAGTGATTAGTGGGGAACAAAAAAGAAAGTAGTGCATAGGTTCCTGAGTCATACATTTTAAGATACAGTTGCAAAGTGCTCTTTCTCTGTGAGAGAAGACCTTCCTGTCTCTGAGTTTGGTGCCCCCCTCACCCAGGGCTGGGGTCTGTCATTTGAGCCACGTGTGTGTCCGGGATCAACCCAGTGCTTAGGCGGATGGGGACGTAGTTTCACTTCACTCACTCCGGGACTAAGTGTCAAGTCATCCTTAGTGTCATTTGGGCCTTAGTTTCAAGTCCCTTGTTCTGATTCTGTGCTTTGATTTTTGAAACCCACCTTATTTTTTTTTGAGTTATGATCACCTAAAAATAAAAGGCCTTTCAAAGTGAGAAGCAACAAGCATTTATCCAAAATCAATTGCAATAGCCATTCAGGGTGCACGGATTCACTCAGAAGCCGGAGCAGCGTCCGGTCAAGAGACGAAGGGGTTGGTGTTTACAGAGAGGGAGTGGTTTGGGAAACAGCGTTGCCCTCCGCCCGGTCCAAAAGTTAGTTTGCCCTTTTCAACCTCCCAAAGGTCTGAGGCACAATAGGTGCAAGGCAGTTCCTCTGGCCTGTCAGCTCTGGTTCCATTTTAAAGTGGCTCTGTTTGTATTATTCGACAGTTTCCCCCTTTCGATTAAGATCTTTCCTTGGAAGCATCCCCAATAAGTCATTAGAAAACAGCACCGATCCGTTGTTAAAAGTATCATGGGCCACACGCTGTCTGCTGCCTCATTAGGGGTATGTTGTGCCGTTGCTGGTTCCTCATCAAGGGAAGGCTCACCCCTGCCTGCTGTGTCTGGTCTCATGTAGCAGGGAGAGAGGTTTGCTTTTTTCACAGAAGCCTCAGGTCATCGCTGAGCAACAAGAGCCCCGGAACAGAAGACATCTTTACTGACCTGTCTCTTCAACATCCTCAGTGTCTGGAGATTTATCCCAAGGGGTCTGATAGGCCTTAGTGATCATCTCAAAACATTGAGTAACCATGAACCGAGTGATGCCCTTATAACACGGAGTTGTGCAAACCGGGTGAAGATTTGTAACAGCTAAGAATTTTATAATAACAAACACTCAGTCCAATTTGAAGAATAGATCTGAACTAGAAGTCAATACCTGAAGGAAGTCAGCTGAAGATATTAAAGAACTATGAACTATCTGTTCAAATACTTAAACTTAAGTATTTGACATGTGTCCAAATTTTATCTAGATCTATATATTACCAGGGGTGTATTATCCAAAAACAGTAAGAGGTATTAACAACAAGCCAACCCCACCTTGCTTAGCTAGGAGATGGCCAAGTGCAATCCTATCATCTGATAGAACTTCTGCAAGGAAATTTAAGGGGTGGGTTTAGCCTATGGTGAGGATGCTGAGGTGGTAACAGGCTTTTGCCTGAGGGATCACCAGCTCTCAAGGCCTGAAGGACTTCTCTCCTGGGTTGGGCTTTCCTCAGAGCAGAGGCTCAGTGGCAGTTCTTAAACTACAGCTGCATCAGAATCACTTGGAGGATCTGTTAGAACAGGAAGCTGAGCCTTACACCCCCTTCCCTCAGAGTTTGTGATTCAGTAGGTCTCCAGAGAGACTATGAGGAATTTTTCGTCTAACAGGTTCCCAGGTGATGCAGAGGCTGTTGGGCTTGGACATCACTACCGTAGTGCAACTTTGAACATCACTACCGTAGTGTAGAGTTTCTCAGACTCAGCCCTAGTGATGTTTTGTGCCAAATAATTCTTTGTTGTGCAGGGCTGCCCTGTGCACTTGGAGGATGCTTAACAATATCGCCTCTACCCAATAGATGTCAGTACCAAACACATCTCTGGACATTGCCAAGGGTCCACCAGGAGCCAGATCGCTGGACTGAGAACCATTGGCTAACTTAAGGTGTTCTTCCATCTCGTGCCTAGAAAATAAGAACCCAGCTGCAGGCAAGGAAAGAGGCAATGAAGGCCTTGAGAGTCTTGCTATTCAGTTGAAAGGTTCTGTGCCATTTCCTTATCTGCAGTACTGCCTTTCTCCAATATTATTTCATTCTCCGTTTCAAGTTGTAAATTTCTGGAAAGTTAAATCACTTCCATACACTTAGAGGGAATCTGGAGATCAAACGGACCCTCCCATAAACTTGCAACCTGTCCTCCAGTCTGGAGCTTTGCTCTGAAGTTCTGCTTTCAGAAATATCTATTGTCCTTCAGATTGGAGTCTTTCTGAGGTTCAGCAGAGCTAAGCAGTTTTGTCTCTGGCAAGTTCCGTTTTCTCTGATCTGCTAAATCATTTACTATTCGCCCATCTGCTTTACTGAGTCCAAAGTTTTATTTACTTTTTTCACCTGCTTTTATCTGTTCTCCCATTCTCCTTGTTTTTGTAGAATAATGCCCTTTTATGCAATTATTTTTATTTTGGAGTATTACAAAGGAGCAACATAAATATGTATATTTAATCTAGCTGTGTATAACCAGAATTTCCAGCAGTTTATTTTTTTCATGAGATTTTGGTAAGAGAGAGGGTGGAACCAGCATAAACATATGTGAGTTGGGGAGGTGTTATTAATGATTTTGGTTAAAGATGAAGAAAAGAATTTTAAAAAAATACAAGTTACATTCTTTTCATATTTAAGTTTTTTTCTGAAGCCCTGTTATATTTTATTATCATCTGTTCAATAAAAACAACACTTGAAATGGAAAATACAGCCTTTAAGAGACTCAGATAAAGAAACCCTAAAGCAGATGTCTTTGAGAAAGATTATATTTATTAAAACTTTCTATACATTTCAAATTTAACTTTATAGAATGTTGGGCTGTGATTTCTCACTAAAATGCAAAGAAAATAAGTCCTAATTTTATCCATAAAATCAGAGCTATCCATTCTTACAGTGGTCTTGCCCTTGACTTTGAAACTCTGGCTCTAATCCAAGCAGCTTTCATGTGAGTTGAAAGTCCCCTGAAAAATTGAGAGATTTTTGTTTGTTTATTGTTATTAACAGTCTAGTCAGTGGAATCGTTTGGCTGTTTCTCCCAAGTACTAATAATCTGAAATCTGAAAGCAATCTCAAGGTGTTATTTAAGTATTAGTCATATTTGTTCATGCGTAACTCCTCTTGTGACTTTTGGGGATCAGGTGGGATTTAGCCCAAAGAAGTTAACAAAGAGGATATTGAGTGTAAATTCAATCGTTAACAAAATGATAGGTGGAAAAATTTTCACAGGTAAACCTCTGACTCCAGAAATACCACGAGATCGCTCGGAAATAAATCTCTCAGTAGGGAAATTGTAAAAACATCACAGCTGAAATGTGCCATGTGAATAAACCCTCGACCTGGCCTCTGAGTCCTTCTGAGCACCTTGCAGCTGTGGCCAGCTCTCTGCAGCACAAGCCCCCCGGGAACTTCTAGGAAAAGTCAGTGCTCTTTGAATACTAGCATTTTAAAGATGTCTGGTTAGCACATATTTATCAAATAGAAATTAATATTTCCATTGCATTATGATTTATTTGAATCCCAGTATCTGGACAGACCACAAGTTCCCTACTAAAACTGTATAGGATATGGTGCTTTTAAGCTAGCCAGTGTTGAGTAAAACTATGGTGCTCTTGTCCTTGTGTTCCACATCGGCTGACTTTTACAATGGCATGTTGTGTAACCTGAGTGTGCTCAGGTGGAAAGTCAACAAGAAATGTGGGAAGGGACAGAAGTGGTCATAGCCATCCTATGTAGTATGTCAGAACATACATACGTCTGTTCATTGATGTATAAGTATATATTAGAAGAATATGTAGAATATATGTTCTCTGCAAATTATAATTTAATATAATATATAAAATGAATATAATTATATGCAGGCTGAGCAAAAGTAGGTTTACAGTTGTGAGTACCTAAAATATGGAGTGTATTCTTTGGTTATTATTTGCTCTTGTATTATATATTTTTCCATATGAACAACTGTAAACCTACTTTTGCTCAACCCTGTCTATGAAAAAGAAACGAAAAAGAAACCCAATGCAGATGTGTGGTATAGGGTGTCGATGAAAACTTGTAATGGAGAAGGTATACATGGAACTAATTGTCATAAGGGCCAGTAGAATATGGTCTTATAATCATTAGATTACACCTTTAGAGATTTAATTATGTAACCTCAGATCTAAATCACCTGGCTTCTCTGAAACGACATTTTTTTCAGCTGTTAAATGAAGATGATATCTGTCCAAACTCTCTGAGGGTTTATTGAGATAATATGTGTGAAATCACTTCACAAACTATGCATTATATGCATGTAAATTTTTGACAAGAATAGAATCATAGACAAACAGAACTGATAAAGTTCGTAAAGAGTGGCCATTCGGGAAAGCAACCTCTCTCTTTGTGCCTTCTATTTCTTTTTATTGTATTTCAAATTTGTCTACCCATTTTGAAATCGTATCTATTAAAACTGGGAATTGTATTTTTAGTATGAAATCATTTTGAAAATAAGTTTAGATTATATAAAATAGCAACTGACCATGTGACTGGGACTCTAGGGGACTTGTGGCCCCCTGAACATGTGTGTATATGGGCTGAGGAGTGAGTTCCTGAGAAGATCCACATTGTCATCACATTCACAGAGATGAGAAAAATGAGATACTAGAGAAGAGGAAAGGGGGAGAAGAAAATGTCAGAGTACAATAAAAACAAGAGCCAGTGACTACAGGTTGTTTGTGCCCCTCCAGAGCAACTGAGAAAATGTCTTGGGTTTAGGGGTAAAAGAGGTTAACATTTTAAAGTATCCAGGCGCTGTGAGCTTTCATTCATGCTGCCTCACAACCATCCCATCAGGTGTGAAAAGACACAAAGTCCCTTTTAGGAATTGCTTGGTCCCAAGTGTCCTCTATTAAGGTCTGTATATTGAAGCCAGATTTTTGCATTCTGAATTTTTAAGGTTTTAGTAAGATAAGCTTATGCCTTTACCACACGCACATTATACAAGACACCCAAAACGTGCTGAGAGAAGACCTCATAATCCTAATGGGATAAATAAAAGTTCTAAAGAGCCTCTCTTTAGTTCATTCCAGTTCATTCGTAAGCCAGATTTTTATGATGTTTGGAATTGAAGATAAGAGATTGTAAATTTGTATTATCATCATCCCCATTTAATAAATGGGAAAATGGCTTCAGGAAGCCAGTTCGTTGCCCCAGTTTGCCCAGCTGGTGGGTAACAGGGCAGACTGCACATCCAAGCCTCCCGACTCCTGGTCTATGGTATTTTAAGAATGCAATGCAGACGCACTGATGGGAAAGCCTAAGACACACGGTGGGGTTTTACTTCACAGCTACCACTGGCCATCTGCCTTACTGCTCTGGTTGTATCTATGGGTTGTCATTTTCCCTAGCTGTTAGATGACAAGGGAGTGGGCAAAGGAGGACAGCGGCACAGTCCGATCCCTTCCTGGAATCTTGAAATGTTGATGGGAAGACTGACTGTCTGGATTTAGGTAAACTGGTAGCATGTCCATTAGCATCTTTCCAAGAAGAGTGAGGAACAGCTCCATAAACCTTCATAAAAGTATATTTTGAAGACCTACTATGTATAGCCTATGAAAGTCTTTACTGTAGTAATAATACAAGTAACCAAATAATTAGAATACATTTTAACAACATGTTTGACACCTTCACATAGAAGTTGAACAAAAGTCCAGATTATAAGGCAGATTCTCCTTAGCTAAGAGTCTCTTAGATATATATAGATACCAATTCAAGGGGAGAAGGCTTTCACAGGAAACCAGAAGAATAAGAAATTCGCCACACTACTGTGCTCCTTTTTCTCTGTGATGAGCAACCGAGGTATTAATTCATCGTGCACTCAAAATACTTGGAAAGAAGCAATACATAGGGAAGAAAACACTCCTGTGCAGAAGAGCCACAGGGTAGAGTGAGGATCGCTGATAGGAAGTCATCAGGGAGGGTTCGACAGAGCCTTCAGCAAGGCAAGCCTGGAGAGGGAAGTCAGAGTGGGCTAGGCAAGGAGAGGGTGGGGGGATTCACAGCAGGCTGGCCCCAGCTGAACTGGGGGTGGGGGACAAAGGCTGGGCCCGCCTGGTGTCTTAGTCACAGTATCAAGAACCAGAAGTAGGCTCAGAAAAGGCTGATTCCCGTGATGTTCCTTTTTTTTCCAAGGCCAGAGACATCATGGCTGTGAAAAGCAGAAGGAACACAGGACACAATGGAAGACGACTCCATGAAACTGTGACTACAGGTGGGTGAACATAACTGGAAAGTGTTCATTCAAAACACACCATGGGATACGTGATTTTGTGAACAAGTTGGAAACCTAACAATCACTCAGAATATCATTTATATATTAAAATGAACTGTGGATTCCAAGCAACAAAGGTAAATGCAGATATCCCTAAAAACAGAAATTTTGCAAAACTGTGGGCTGAAGATATTTAAATTACAATTTCTTGTTTTCTTTTGATTTAATCTTTATTGTATTTTTTCCATTACTATTCAGCCCCCTGAATAGTAATGGAAAAACCCCCTCTCCCCAGCAATCACCACACTACTGTCCAAGTCCCTGGGTCCTTTTTCTTTTTTACTAAATCCCTCCACTCATTAACTTCCCACACCCCACTAGCTGTCATCTGCTCTCCATCTATGAGTTTGTCTCTGTTTTGCTTGCTAGTTCAGTTTGTTTATTAGATTCCACATCTGAGTGAAATCACATGGTATTTGTCTTTCTCTGACTGGGTTATTTTACTTACCATAAT
Organism: Sturnira hondurensis; assembly: GCF_014824575.4. Taxonomy (NCBI): domain Eukaryota; kingdom Metazoa; phylum Chordata; class Mammalia; order Chiroptera; family Phyllostomidae; genus Sturnira; species Sturnira hondurensis. The sequence goes on along the minus strand of NW_028077105.1, from coordinate 8,009,997 downwards.
GCTCTCCAGGTCCATCCATGCCGTTGCAAAGAGTAAAGTTTTTTTCTTTTTTATGGCCAAGTAGAATTCTATTGTATAAATGCCCCATAGTCATTTTACCCATTCATCTACTGACGGACACTTGGACTGCTTCCGTATCTTGGCGATTGTAAATAACGCTGCCATGAACGTAGGGGTGCTTATGTTCTTTCGATTCGTGTTTTGAGTTCCTTTGGCTATATTCCCAGAAGTGGGATCACTAGGCCATAAGGCAGATCCATTTTTAATTTTTTGAGGCAGCTCCACACTGCTTTCCGCAGTCTGTGCACCAGTCTGCATTCCCACCAACCGTGCAATAGGTTTCCTTCCCCTTTCTCTATATCCTCATCAGCATTAGTTGTTTGCTGATTTATTGATGATAGGACATACAGATGGCCAACAGACATATGAAAAGATGCTCAACATCACTAGTCATCAGAGAAATGCAAATTCAAACCACACTGAGATACCATCTCACACCTGTCAGAAAGGCTTGGATTACAATTTCTGTCACTCATGGAGGCTGCTGCTAAGGTCCACTAGGTGGCAGTGTGGTTGTGATTTCCTGGTAAACAGAAAAGAGGATTGAATCTCGAATTAACAGGGTTTATTTTATTTTATTTTTCCCTGACATTTAGAAGTTTACAGTAGAAAATATTCGTGGAATAATAGCTGGCAAGCCAACCAATGACTATCGTGTCAAAACCCATTGGCATATAAAATAAAACTGTTTTATAAGTAAGTAGTTAATAATGAGTCATTTTATAAAAGTCAAAACAGCAAAAATGTCTGCTCCTCGATGTTCAAAAATGTTCCTCGATGATTCTTCTGATAGATGAAAGACATATCTAAAATATAGACAGGAAAGCAAATAGAACAATAAATACCTCTTTTCCGACGCTTCCAACACCCGGCTCATTAGTTGTACCTAGCAGCCTCTCTGTTCCCAGGCGTCTCTTCCTTCTTGCCATCAAATCTTCATTCCCCTTTTCCTATTGAGACGTTCTTGAGACAAATCCCTGATGAGTCACCTCATGTAACTTTCACACTCTCTTCATCTGCATTTCTTTGAAATTATGTGTAGAAATACCCTAACATTTTGCAGTATAAAATTTCTCTGTTCTTTCTTATTCTGAGAACACAACTGACTAGCTGTGTGATCTTGGATAAGTTACTTAGCCCTCTGTACTACGTTTCCTTCATCTGTAAAATGGGACGACAATAGGACTAACCTCTTCCGGTTACTGCAGGGCTTGGATGAGTTAACATAAGGCCAGTGCTTCAACTGGTCTTTACGGGGCACAGGGTAAACACCACATAATAGTTTGCTCAGCAACCAGAGTGTGGGGGAAAAGGTAAGAAACTGTGCATTCTGGTTCCTTCTCTTTTATTAGTGCCTTGCTAGTGCTGGGTATGGAGCACATGCTCAATACATTTTTAAATTAATGAATAAATACACGAGTGGCTAAAATATGATAGAGCACCTGAGATGCATACAGGATGATTTAAATACAATATGACATGGAACATTTGGAACATTTATGAACATATTATTTTGCATGATTAATAAACAGAACATTTTGGTGAGAGAAACCTGGCAGATCGGCCCATGAGGCAACAGGACCTGGTGATCTCGCCTGCAGATCAGTGTTGGTTAATTCCACTGGAGTGTTGCAGCAACGGGGTGCTCCTGCCTCTTAGTAATACTCAGGTAGCAGTTCGCAGATCAGCCAGCTAATCCCACAGCAGAATATGCCCAGTATTTTACAGCACTGTTTGCAAAAACAGCAAACGATACTGATGCTCAGGTAGATTCCTAGCCAAGTAAAGAATCTACAGCTGCTTTATAGGTTCTTAGCTCATAGAAGCTAGAAGAAGAAACCCACCAAGCTGGACACATTTCGGCGATGTTGTTTATCGAGGGGACATGCTTCTGGGAAACATACAGAGTACACTTGCTGATATTGTGCAGTCACAGCTGAAGACAAGAGGTTGTACTCACAGCCAGTCTCTTCCAGACTCATAGTACCCATACACACCATGTGGCTGAGAAAGAAACAGTTCCAGTGTCACTAAGAATTCTGCATCAGATTTAGATGTAAGCCTTACCAACAGTTATAGAAACACTGAGCACTATAACACATGCTATCCTTTTAGCTATTTTTAATAGTTTTCTATTTTCACTCTTGAAAAATTATCTTGTAAATTGCAATTGAACGAGGTTTATACCATCATTTTTTATTATCTGAATGAAAATGAGGCAGCTATTACATTAATGGTTATAATATAGTTAAGTAAATGTACTGTAAAATAGAATGTTTTTACATAAATAAATCTTTAAAACATTTCTTTAAATTTTATATTGATCAGATATTCTTAAACATTAAGGTAATAGTTAAGAAAGATTAGTTGAATCCCCAAATATTGATTTAGAATAGTATACCTACTTAATTAGAAATTACCTTTGAGATCATTAACTCTCCTGCTTTCAGACCAGAAACCAGGCCATTAAATTCAGGGGTTATTTATTTTCTTTTTAAACTTACTGTTGCCACCATTTGGTAAAAGCCATTAGTATGATAAGTATGTTAAGTGTGGTTGATTTGGCTGTTAAAAATGTATGTGAGGAATACTCTTGACATTTTGTATTTTTGTACAGTTATATCAATTTACACAATTATTTTTGGAACTGGCTTCTTCACTGTCAAAATATAAAATTTTATTTTGAGAGCTGTACTTAGCCTCTTTCGCATTATAAAGCACTTTCTAAATGATCTGTATCAATTTACTGGGTACTTTCTTCCCTTTGGAAATGGTTTGTCTTTCCTCGAAGAAACTGGGCTAATACTCTGCTTCTTTCACCATGGCATAATGTTCTCCAGGTTCATCCATACTGTCTGTCACAAAGGGTAAACTTTTCTTCCTTTTTCCCTGGCTGGTATGGCTTAGTGGATTGAGCACTGGCATGAGAACCAAAAGGTTGCCAGTTGGATTCCCAGTCAGAGCAAAGGCCTGGGTTGCTGGCCAGCAGCTTATCCCTCTTGTTCTCCTTCCTTTTCCCTCTTTCTAAAGACAAATAAATTAAATCTTTTAAGTTTTCCTTATTTTTTATGGCTAAGAAGTATTTCATTGCGTAAATGCCCCATAGTTGTTTTGTCCACTCGTCCACTGATGGACACTTGGACTGCTTCCACATCTTGGCAATGGTAAATAATGCTGCCATGAACATAGGGGTGCTTATGTTCTTTCGAAGTGTTTTGAAAGACAAGTACCATATTTTACTCATATGTGGAATCTAGTGGACAAATTGAGCTAACAAGGAAAATGGGGACAGACTCACAGATTGAGAGCAGGATGACAGTTGGGAGCTGGGTGGGGGAGGTTAGGGGGTGGAAAGATTGAGCAAAAAGGAAAAAGGACTCATGGACATGGTGGGCATGGACAGCAGAGTGGTGATTGCTGGGGGGCACATATTAGGGGACTAAAGGGTAAAGGAAAAATGCAATGATCATTAATTTTAAAAAATACTCTGTTTATCAGGAAAACTAGGCTTGGGTAAAGACAAATTGATCTTTCATATATATTGAGAAAATTTCTAAACTCAAAGGTTCTGAATATCCCTGGAAATAGCTGGAACTAAAATAACAGAAATCATTTTGGGGGGAAAATTCTTGGAGCAGAAAAAAGGTTACTGAATACACGAGGGTGTCCAGGCACAGTCACCGGCCCCGGGCTCAGCACAGCCCATGCGCAGGGGATCAACCTGCTCTCCTGTCGCACTGGGCCGCTGCCCCGCAGGCTTGCCAAGGTGTCGAGGGCTTGCGTTTATGTTTTAAATCATAATCTTGGCCTTTTAAAGTAAACTATCTTTTATTGCCATCAATACCAGTGCAATCCCATGAAATACCGCAGGTGCAATTTGGCCCTGGAAAGTTGTACGTACTCACACACAACAGCTGTACCCAGCAGATTTTTAGTTGAGCAGAAACCTCATTGCTATTCATTTAGGATTTACATATTTCTTGGCACTTTTGGCACAGTCGGTGCGGAGATCATTTTTTAAATGTCATGACATAGGAGCCTCCAATGCAGTGTGTTCGTTACCGGGCTCGTTGTTGTCCCTCTGCTTTCCCAGCGTTACTGCTCTCAGGGAACGGCAATGTCTATCCAGTTGCGCATCCAGAAAACCAGGAGTCACCTGCACTGCTTTCTCTTGCTCACTTCCATTTATCACACACCTAATCATGGACTTCAGCAGTTGCCATGGGGGCAGGGACTTGCTCTATAAATTCTAGGGTATCCTGGTCCCTGGTGCTTAATAAATATTTGAGGAATAAATGAATGACAAATAATAATGATCTAATCTATATCCTCCTCTCCACTTTTGCTTTTGAGTCTAGTTTCACCACTCACCATGGCCTTACCTGGCTATAGTAATAGATTCCAATTTGTGCCCTTTGACCCTTTCATTTCTCACTGCACCTGTCTCTAAATCTGGCCTCACTGTTGTTAACCTCTGACCTTATACTTTATGCTTAAACGGCATTGATCTGGTTACAGCTCCTGGCTTGTATAATTTGATTTCTTGCCTCTATGACTTTACCCATGATGCTTCTCTCTCTAAAAAGACCTGGTTGTTTGTCTTTAATTGCAAACTCCAGCTCATTCTCAGTGTTCAGTCAATGTGACATATTCCCCAGTAATTCTTTTCTGCAGTTCCAGGTTGTATTAAACACCTCTTTTCTTTTGTTCCATTGTACCTTGTGCATTCTAACTGAATTCAGATGTCATATTTCATTTTGCAGTTCTTCAGTCTGGCTCCCTTCTCTGCTCCTTCTGGGCAGAACGTCTTTCTTAGGCACTGTAGTAATGGTACATGAAAGGCAGTCCATAAATATTTGTTCATTTCACATGTGGATCCTTGTAGTTTTCTTTTTGTGAAATGAACACACAGGAATTTAATATTGCCTACAACTATAAATGTGTCTAACATGTCTAAAAGAAATTATAAATTCATGGACAATAAAACAGATGACTTTTTCAAACAATGAAGCTAATAAAAATAACCATTAGACCTGTGTGTCAAACAGTTATCACATAAAAACTGGGTAATCAAGTGGGCAAAAAGCCCAGTGAAGACTTATTAAATGGACAGCTGGTATCTATAATCTTCAGTGGAACCCACAGTGATATTAATATTTATAATAACCACATATTGAGGGTTATGTATCAGGTACTATACTGAATGTTAAGTACTTTAAACATTTTGTCATTTTAATTCTCAAAAGAACTTACAAGATGAAAAGGATTACAATGCCCATATTATGATTGATGAAACACATGTGGAGAGGTAAATAAAGAAAATAAGGGAGAAGAGAATGAAAAAAAAATAATCAAATTAAGTATTCTCAAATCAACAAGGAGCCTTAATGAGAGCATCACTGTGTAATCCTAGAAATGAGTTTAAGTGTTGACCCACCCAGGAGGCTGTCACACTCCAACACAGTCCCTTCGACTCCTTTCTGTCCCTGCCCGTCTGCCACACACTCTGAGTTTTCCCCAGAAACCGAGGTCTCAAATCCGACTCTACAACGCTGCTGCTCTACACGGCAGACGCGGTAGAAGTAGACGCGGAAGTAGACGCCCACGCCAATTGACTACTAGCCCCTCCTCACTTGCTACTGTTAGGCCCTAGTGATGATGGGGCTTGTGCCCCAATTCTGACGAACGGTACAGGACCTGCTGGGCCAGGAGCATGCACCCTGGGCTCCGACTGCCGGCTGCAGCCACGTACCTGCCCAGCCCCTGCTGAGGCTCGCTTCTGGGTGAGATTAACTCTGTCTTCTAGTTAAAGGCACTGGCTGGGGTTCTACTTCAATCCCAAATTCTCTTTCCCCTCACTTTTCATGATGTTACAGAGTATATCCTCTTTCAGGAGTTACTTGTGACCAGACTTGGACATCAAGGTGAAATGGTCCTATAATGATTAGGGGCGAATCATACCAGGTGGACAAAATGGTAAGAGCAGAGACCTACAGGTAAGAAAAGCTTAGTATGATCAAGAAATAGAAAACAAAACACAACCAAATGGGGAAGAGTGGTTGGGGGTGGAGGTGCAGAGAGAGATGGTCAGGAACAGCTCAGAGGGCCTTGCTAGTGACAGAAGTGATGTGATATAAATTGTGCTGAACAGTATCTTTGACTGTGATGTGAAGGGCGGCTTATGAGGATGTAAAATGAAAGCAAGAGACCAGTTCAGCTCCTACTACTGCAGGGGCTAAAACGAAATATGATGATGTCCGGCTTAGGATGAGAGAGGTGGAAATAGAGCTGAGTCGATAGGCTTGGGGTATTTTTTAGGAGGCAGAATTTGTCAGAACCTGAGAATCTGGATATGAAGGAAGAAGGAGAAAAGAGTAAAGTATGGTTCTTGAGTTTCTGTTTTGAGTGACTGAGGTTGTAGAAGGTGGTGCTACTTGCTGAGAAGGAAAAAAGCAGACAGAGAACCATCTGGAGCAAAGAGAAGCAGTACTCATATTTTAGACATGTTAAGTTTGACAGATGCATGAATCTGAAGTGAAAGTGGAGAGGTCAAATGTAGAGTTACATATTTGGGAGTCACCAGAAACAGATACTATTAAATCTGAGATGATGATTGTTTAGGGAAGGATTACAGAGAAAAATGGGGCCTAAAAAGATCCCTGGGCAGTCTGACATGTAGGATTAGCCAGAGAAATGGTCAGGAGAGGGCACCGAAGAAGGGGCCTGTTGAGGTGGTTGGAAGTGAAATTGATATGAGTGGTTTCCATGGAGACAGGGAGCCGAGTGAGCCAAGGAGAAACTAGAAAATGAGGAAATGGAGGCTGTGAGGATAGACAGACTTTTAGAAGGAAGTTTGGCTGAGAAGAAAAAAAATTAGCTTAGGGGGACCTGAGGTCATGGGAGGCTGTTTGAGGCTGTTTCATGGGGTTGAGATACTAGAGTGCTCTGGGGCCAGAAATGGGAGAAGCAGTTGGTGTGATTGAGGAGACAGGATTCCGACGCTGCTACGGGTTTCCCATGGTAGTGGAAGAGAGGGGAGAAATAAAGGTCAGATGCAAGCAGTTTGGGAGATTTAGTGATTGGAACACAATCATTGTGCTGACTTCCTTGATGTCCAAGGACGCCAGTTTGCGTGTGTGCACGAGCACGTGTGCGTGCATGTGTGCGTGCGTGTTGTAAGGAGGTGGCAGGTTTGAGGAGAAATGAGAAGGGGCGAAACAGCCTGCTGGCAGAGCAGGGAAATAAAGCTGGTGGAGACTGGTATTGGAACCATCACCTGGGCCTTGCTGGAGGTTTGCAGCTTTCAAAATCCTGTCATGCATGTTTGATACATGCAAACGAGTATGTGTTATGCATGTGTAAGTTATGAAGTCTACATAATAGAGGGAAGCCTCATGCTCCTACCACCTACTTAAGATCTAGACTTTAGAACGTGATCATTCACTTCTGACCCTGTGTGCTCCTCTCTGACCCGATTGCTCTGCCTCTTTTCAGAAGCAACCAAGACTCTGAAATGGGAGTTGTAACTAAGTGTGAGGTAGCGGCACAGTGCATCTCAGCTCCTTTTTACATGATCGCTACATGGCTGACCACTAGCAATATATTGACAAACTTGGATCGGTCTGCAAGTCTAATGCAAGCTGAGTAGCACTGAATATAGAATGTTGAGTAGCTCATAGTTAATTCCTTTAAAATTAAACCATGAAAAGGGCAGCTTATGAGACATTATTAAAAAGAGAAAAGGAACAAAGATTTAAATAAAACTTCCCCATGCATTCAGCTCATGTCTGAGTCACATTTAATATCGTAGAGCAGGTGTGATTCAGGCTGCAAACTCTTATGGCAGAAAAATATCACATTTATATATTATTTTAAATTCACATAAAATCTGCCCTAAGCACTCATATTGTCAGGTAAGTGAGAAATCCAGTATTAGTTATTAAGACTGCATGAGAGTCAAATGAGGGACTGACTAATCGAGGGGAGATTGTTTCACCCTTAGTTCATCGAAGTCATCTGTTCTCATGCTTTTCAGCCCATGCATTCTCTGCTGTCATAGCACAAGGACCCTGCAAATCTTTTGCTTAAGACCCAGCCTGGATACAACCAGAGGACAGCGAGAGCACTCAGTGGAGCCGCCGCCTCTCTGGGACTCTGTCCTGAAGCTCTGTTTGGGTTCCTGCACACAGAACTCCTTTCTTTTCCTTCTCTGTTGAAATCTTTCCACGTCCCTCTGTTGACTTCAAAGGTACTGTTTTTTTCTTTCCCTTTCCTCTGAGACACTTATCATAGTCATGTCGAGGTGTTCAGGCCTTTACAAAAACTAAGAAGATTGTCTGATTTCAAATGGCTCCTGTCTTCCATCCTGCCACAAATATTCTTTGAGTCAGAGAGCATAGCCCTGCCTACTGCTGGTAATTGGCAGGGGGAGGAGAGGGAAGGAGGGAAGCATATTTAAATGAATTATTGTCTCAGTGAATAATCCTAGGACATTTCTGCATGAGGCATGGGCATGTTATTTTTAAAAATGTTTTAGAAAGAAAAGAAATAGAAAAAAGAGAAAGACTATGGCTTTCATGGCATTGGGTTTTAATCTTGTGTGGTTCTCTACTGAGAAAACGTGGATGCCCTGTCTAGTTCACCTCCTTCCTTTTACGTGTGAAAGAACTGAGTTCCAGAGGCAATACGGTGTAGCAAACCACAAAGGCTCCGCAATGAGCAGAACCAATTGCAACACTGTTCACAACAGCCAAGATACAGAAACAACCCACATGCATGTCAGTGGTAAAGAAGATGTGGTGTACTCATATGCACATGGGATACGGAATATTATTTAGCCACAAGAAAAAGAAGGGACTCCTGTCGTTTGCAACAACATGCATGAAACTTGAGGATGTTGTGCTAAGTGAGATAAGCCAGAAAGAGCAAAATACTGTCTGATCTTTGTTGTATGTGGAATCTAAAAAAGCCAAACTCATAAAAACAGAATAAAATAGTAGTTACTAGGGGCTGAGGGGTGGGGGGTGGGAATAGGAGAGATGTTGTTTAAGAGTATAAAGTTGCAACTAGTAGACATTGCACAGTATACTGAATATAGACAATATTGTGGTATAATCAAATTTGCTAAGAGACTTAAAAATTATAATTATGTGACATGATAGAGGAGCTAATTATCATTACAATGGCAATCATATTACTATATACAAACGTATCAAATCAACACATTGTATAACTTAAATTTACACAATGTTATATATGTTAAATATATTTCAATTTAAAAAAAGAACTATGTTACCTTACCAGTTCTATTACTTTTTAGTTCATTGAGCTTGGGCAAGTTATACAGTCTTTCTGAGATTCAACTTCATCCCTAAAAATGGGGATCATTCTACTTACCTTACAGGATGGATGGAAGATTTAAAGAGCTTACGTGCATCCCTGACATCCTACCCAGAGACTGGTACACAGAAGATATTCAACCATGCTAGTCCCTTTCCCCCTTGCGCAAAACCATATATGCAGTGTGTGGCAGATCCAGAGTGAATGCCCAGGGCCCCCTTCTCTCACTGGCGTTCTTTGCACACTGCACCATCAGTGTGGTTATCTGAGAAAGGCAGTGAAAAATGGACAACCAGGCCATGTTAACAGTACACAGATTTGTTACCAGCAGACAAGTGGTATGCAGTTCCAGTGTGAAAAGAGCAACATGTGATTTATCAATAATGCTTTCCATTTAAAAGGCTTATAGTATTTGCATGCACACTTGACAATATCCATCACCTTTGTCTCTGAGCTGCAGGAGACTGGCCGGGGCCAGACAGGCTCCCAGCTGCTGTTTTTCTCAAGTTGGCTTTCCTTGTCCCAAAGACAAGCCAAATGGTCAGCAGGCAGTTGATTCGCAGCAGTTGTCATGCTCCAGGGTGAACAGAACTGAAGCCAAGGTTGAGTTCTCTCCCACTATGGTAGGTGCATGTCCTAGAGGGAGCCCAACATGCGGAAGCCAATGAGTCTGGCCCTGATCGCATCCACTGGAGATGTGACCTGTCACCAGAACAAACACATCAAAGAATTTCACAGCTCAGCCTAAGACAATCACTATCAGGGAGACAATCTCACTAGCGAATCTTCCTGGCAAGTGAAGAACTATGCACTCATTCTTATTACATGTTACAGACTTAAGCAAAACAGATACACATTCATTAATTCATTTATTCACTCACCCAACGTTATCAAACCTGGCTGGGGTTTTGTGAACCAACATTATTAAACACATACCCTGTGTTAGTAGATTCCTGGGCCTCAGCAATTAAAATGAAAGCTAATGTTAATACAATGTTTTAAGGACTTTACATAAATTATCTCTTTAGTGATCAAAAAACACCTATGAGATATTTTCTAGCACCCCTGCTTTACAGATGAGGAATGAGGTTCAGGTCACTAGGGGAACGCACAGCATTAGAACTGGGATTTGAATGCTGATTTCTTTGTGTTTAATTACTGTATAACGCTGCCTTCAAGGGCCCCAACCTAGTTCATGGGATTATGTAGAGCAAATTTACATGCTAAAACAGAAAGGAGGAATACTAACGACCATGAAGAGGATATACTGGGTGAGTGGAAGTAATATCTTTGATAACTGATTTTGTATTTGTGCATTTCCCATAAGTACAATAGGCATCTCATAGTGATTTCTATTCAGAAATGATGAGAAAATTCATCATATTTTCCTACATGCTGCAAAGTAGTAATCTTGTGGGAACACATATTATAACATAGGAATTTTCTACCTGAAGCCAGAATAATCAATCTTGCTATAGTAGGTGAAGTGTTCTATAAGTGGTCAAAATGCAAGTGTATTCCCTCCTAAACCGGAAAACTCATTATCTAAGATGATGATCATTGTCAAGTTGGAGTACCACCTAAAATTTTAGCTGTTCACATTAATAATGAGGACACACTCGGCACCACTGTTTCTCACATCTGCTTACTGTGCCCAAATAACTGACAGAAAGCTCTTTGATGATTCTTTGCATCTCTGTGCCTGAAGGGCACATTCCTTGCTACAAATTATGACCCTTAGAGGGGAGGTTGTGCTTCTTCCTTGTACGCATGTCAGAATTTGGATGTGTAATGCACTTTTCTTCAGCTCTCAACCCCTCCATGCACGACGTGGAATTTGCATCTTGCTGGACAGCTCTCTGATGCACTTTGCACAGGACTGGTTTCCAGCCACCCCACACGTGAGAAAAGGTTTATACTCAAGGAGGGCTTACGAAAAGTGTTATGGCTCACAATAAAGTCCTGAATGCAAGTCATAATCAGACTAGCCCATCAGATGCTTAACACCACCAGCAAAGACTGTAAGAACCCTGAAGCGAACCTGAAATTGGGGCTTGTTGACTCTCAGGGCATCGAACATTCACCACCTGCCGCTGCACGGAGGGCGCTTGGGCACTTGAATCCACAATTACACTTTCTCCTCTACAGACCCTTCCCCCAAAAACCAGGACGGCTAAGAATTCATTCCCACTGTTACCTCCTTCAGCCAGCGCTTGGGTGTAGGAGGAAGAACACCGGCAGTCTGTACATCAGGTTCCCAGCCCTGAGACAGTATCGTATGTTGGCCTTTCCAACTCAAATATTCTACATAAATTTCTAAGTTGATTTCTCTCAGTTAATATTGTTGACTTTATCCTTCTAATGTAGCCCCTCAAAAGCCAATGGACTCACACAAAATAATATTGAATATAAGCTACAGTTGAAAAAAAACTCAGGGGACTCTTAATGTCATAAAAGTTCCCCTATAGGACTCACTACATGATATGCAGAGAGAATATTTTGTAAACATAATCTCATCTTTCACTAAACTTTTTGAGGATAAGGACCATGACGTATACCTCAACATATACCCAATCCATAATGCACAGATGGTCACACAGTATGTGCTCAGTAATATGCACTAGTTTTCTATTGCTGATAAAACAAATTACCCAACACTTAAACAACATGAATTTATTATTTTGTAATTCTGGAAGTGTACAGTTCCAAATGAGCCTCACTCTACAGCTGAAATCAAGATGGCAGTAGGGTTAGTTCCCTGGGTGTTCTTGCCTTTTCCAGCCTTCTTTGGCTCGTAGTCCCTTCCTCCATCTTCAAAATCAGCAGATGGGCTTCTTCAAACTTCTGTCTGACTCTCCCACCTCCATCCTTCACTTATAAGAATGCTGGTGATTACACTGGGCACACCTAAATAGTCTCCCCATCTCAGGACTAGCTCATTAGCAAGCTTGATGGGACCCACAACCTTAATTCCCATTGGCATGGAATGTAACATATTCACAATTTCTGGGGAATAGGGCAAGGACATCTTGGGGGAGTCATTATTACGCCTACCACAAATACTAATTAAGGAAAAATAAAAAGAGTTAAGGTGAAGTTATCATGGATTCACACAATCATCTTTTTCATTCTGCAAAAAATTCCTTGAAAACTCTAAAAGGAAGAAAACACTAGATTTGATTTAATTCAATATTCTGACCATGTTTATACTTATATCATTTTGAGACATTTTCCGTAAACACTTTAGTGTAAGGTTTCCTCTATTGTAGCCACTAATCTGGAATGCTGTATGACAAAGGTCAAAGTCATGCTGCTTCAAATTGTGTTTCAGTCTCTTTCTGTAACTTTTTTTTTTCTGATGATGTTTAATTTCCCTGATGCAACTGGGTCTCTGGAAAACATGTGTCATCCTTGAATGAAATCTGTTTGGAAGCAAAGAGAGATGCTTGAGGCATTAAAGGATTTCTAATACATTGGGGCCACACAACGTTTTAGGGGCTTGCAATGATTGCATCTTACTGATGTTAAATTCCACAAACTCTCGGTGGTAAAGTACATTTGTGTATCATTGGACAGTTTGCTGGAAAGAAAGGAGAGCTAAGTGATAATAACTGATATGGTCTATCATCCCACCTCGTTTTAACACCACACACGAATCGGAATTCTTTAGCTTCCCGACAACTGAGACTACTCTACGAACAATGCAAGATAGTCAACCATTAGTGACTCTTAGAATAAAGATGCAATAGGAACCCTCGTTCTTACTTTTTGTTTTTAATTCCTGTTTTAGTTTTGTTTGTTGTTTTCTCTCACTTGAGAACCTACTAAGGTTTGTTGTCTGAGAAATGAAATATGACCAGGCATCACTTGCTCCAAAATTAATAAGGCCCACTCTAGTAGTTGGAGCACACTCTGGCTGAAAAATTCCAATAACATTTAAATTAGAGACAGGTATATGAAGGCATTCTGGGGCAGTAGGCTCTGTGGCCCATGAGATAGGGTTGCATCTCTAGTGAGAACTTTGTGCTGGCGAGGAGTAACTTGCATGTGAAAGTGGGGGAAGATCTGGGCAGCATCTCGAAACCGGTGCCCTGGGAGTGGTGTGGATGGCAGTCCTTCTGTGTTTGACAACTTGCTGCTCTTGTGGCAAGTTGTTAAGCTCATTGAAACATGTACTTTGGGAAACTTTCAGGAAATGGTTCGTGAAAGGATGACAATTCACCATGTTTTCTCTGCTTTCTCCAGCCCTGCTGATGGGCGAATACATTAAAATGTGCAATTATGTGCTTTCCACACCCAAACACCTTTGTAAATCAGCTCAGCACATGTCAAATATTCATAAACTATTCATGCTTGTTATTCCAGCAGTGAACTAAACTTGGAAGGGAAATACAGACTTGCTATACAGCTAAAACTGAGGCCTGTCTCTTGGCCATAACATAGAACATTGACTTGTCCTTTCGATGGGGTTTCTTAACCTTGGGTCACAGATGACTGCGTGGTCCAGATGGAGATTGGGCTGACAGGGACTTCTCTGTAACCTCAGGAAAAATTGTGGATGCGGTTGCAACTTCTGTTTCTGAAATGAGGAGCCATAACCTTCACCAGATTCTCCAACAACACTATCTAATTATTTCATACATCTAATTATTTATTATATCCAATAAATAATAACAAAGAAAATAAAATGGTTAAAGACCAGAGATTTAGAATTTTTTTAAACAAGATGCTGCTTATAAACCCAAGGAAAAAAATTGCTTGGAATCATAATGAGCTGATGTTGGCTATCATGCATAAACTAAGAAGCAGCTTTAGAAAATTAGTTTGAAAGCATAAAATGTAATTGCTAAGTAACCTGTGCATTAGGCATAATTTTCAATTAATTTTAGCTAAGAATTGGGTTATTAATTTTAATATCTTAAAATTATATTTAGAATTAATTAAAGTTAATTGCTTGTTTTAGGGGCTCTGCAACCACAGTGTGTTTTTATTCTTTCAAGGAATTCTTTTTAAAAATATGAAACACCATCCCATTTTGACAAAATCTCATAACACTGCAAATGTACACATCTTTCTCTTTAATCATAGCTTAAAAATGTGAAAATCTAATGTTAAAAAAGATTTAACCCAATTAACTATTTCACCCAATAGTTAATTATATATTAAGTTTTATATGTAACTCAATATTATAATTGATTTTAACTGTTCTTCACTTACATTAAGAAGCTTTCTGGCCCTGGCTGGTGTAGCTCAGTGGATTGAGCACGGGCCTGTGAACCAGATAATCGCGGTTCGATTCCCAGTCAGGGCACATGCCTGGGTTGCAGGCCAGTTCCCGGCAGGGGCCAGTTCCCAGCCAGGGATGCACAAGAAGCAACCATACACTGATGTTTCTCTTCCTCTCTCCTTCCCTTCCCCTCTAAAGATAAATGAATAAAATATTTTAAAAAAAGAAGCTTTCTTAAAATATTGCAGCAACAAATATTATAAAAGTTTCTATAAAATTATCAAAAGCTTTGTCTATAAAGAAAAGGAAATGTTCCATGCTTTGATAAGCAGTGTAGCTGGTGCACCCAGGAAATTCAGACCATGTCAAGGTGGTCTTGCTTTAAAACTACTACAAACAAAACTTGACATTTTTAGAATGGAGATGAGTAAGTAATTTTATAAGACTTCTGAAAAAAGAGTTAACTTTTTAGAAATGACAATAAAATGTAATTACTTCTGGGATTAATTTTTATTGATTGTATCTACTTTTGTAGAATCTGGTATAAAAAGCAACTTCAGGGATGCTTTCAGAATGTTTAAAAATAAACTTTTAACTTAGAAAAGACTTTGTTTAACTGAAAATTCAGACATTCTCTCTGCCATCCCTGCAGGCAACCCCAAATCTCCACACCCTGGAATCTTAAGTGAACTGCCCATTTCATAGGTCATGACCGGGAGAATGAAAATGTTTTCTAGTCACACAGGACTTTATTGGAAACTTCTGTGTATGGGCATAGAAATGACTAAATAACAAAAGACATGTCAGAGGGGAGGAGCTTGGGGGACTAGGTGAAAAAAGTGAAGGGACGAAGCAAAAACAACAACTCATGGACAGCATAATAGTGATTACCAGAGGGATAGGGGGATAGGGAGAGGTAGAGGAGGGCAAAGGGGTATAAATGGTGTTGGAAGGAGACTTGACTTGGGATGGTGAGCACACAATGTGTACTATAGACTTACACATTGATGATGTACTATAGACTTGTATACCTGAAACCTCTATACTTTAATTGAATCTAAATCTCTTAAGGTAGGACAAGGATCATATGGCCCCATAGTTAATAAACAATAATGAGCACTGGATTGAGTTGAATTTTGTTTTTTCTTTCTCGTGTTTCTTTTTTGTTAGTGCAGAGGTCAGAGGTGGAGGAAGAAGCCTGAAGACCACAGGAAGGCACCAGGTGCCCACGCGGAGGCGCAGGTAGGGGGCCCAGGGCCTCCTCGAGGGAGAGAGGCGTGTGAAAAGGGAGACTGGGGATGAAAAGGACAAGTTTTGAAATCTCACTGTTTCTTTTTTCCAGTCAGACAGAAATGAGCAGACGCCTTCCCTGTGAGATGCAGAAACAGCGCCCGGGCTTCTCCTGCCCGAGAGGGTGTTCCTCTCTTCCTCGATGGAAGAGAGGCACTGTGCCAGTCCAGACAGACCCGTGTTCGTGTTGGCGAGTGGGGATCCCGAGGCTAAGACGAGCTTTTGGCAGAATTATGACTGAGACTGGTATGGGACAGGTGAGGATAGGGGGGAGGGAGAGCACCGAAATCTCCAGAAGCATCCCCTACACACACACCCCCACCCCAAGACAGCAGCGTTCAGGACACTTTTATAGTCCATAGGTTAAAATGGACCTTCCGAAATCAAACCCCAGTTTCTACCTTTGCAGGATACGACATAAAACGATGTCATTCGCAATCATCTTTCAGCAACAAATTAGGGTGTCAGCTGCTGCGATACCCTGTCCTTCCTTTTGTCCAGATTTTATAACCCTCAAACGCATTACAAAATAAACTCAATTACCCAAAGTGATGCTTGACTACTTACGACAGTCACCTCACATGCTATTTTAAATACAACAAAGGGATAAGGAAAGAGAAGGAAACAAGGCCAGAAAAGAGATCAGAATAGCCATCCTACAAGTCTGAGACTCACGGAGGAGCACACAATCCACTCACACAAATGTGCTCACAGGCTGTCAGTTCTCTCTCAGATATCAGTTCCCCCGCAAAGTGCGGTATTCCGAAGCTATCCCTCCCTGGGTGACAGGGGATTAAACTGCTTATGAAGAGCCCAGGAACCTATGTTTAAAGACTGACCACTGCATCAGTCAGTCAGGTGTAGATTTCCCAGATCAATTGCATTGCAGAACTCTGCACCCTACATGCCATCAACTGCAGATAGGCACGTCTCCAAAGAGAATGCGACCCACATCGCTGTACCCTCCATTTCTAAACTTGGATGATGTGCACAGGATTCTGGCCCAAGTTTTCCTTGTTTGTCCAAGTGGTTTCAAAGATACTGAAAAACTGTGAAAAGACATAAACTCTTCTCAGTGGAGAAAGCTTGTCCTCACTTGATATAATGTTAATGTTGACGAATTCCAGGTTTGAAAAGGGAAATGTTGAGCTCACCAGGCAATGAAAGGAGACTCCTTCCGTGGGGCCGCCCAAGCACCTGTCCCTAGTAGGACAGATGATATGACAGATGTGGGGGAAGGAGTAGCGTGAGCCAGAGGGCTCAGAAGCAAGTGGACAACAGCAGAAAGGCCCTGAGAAGCATGGCAACTTCAGCCTAGTGGCCCTTAGAAAACATCTCATACAAGGTATGGAGCAGCATGGGGCGTTGAATATTTGGAGAAACCACAAAAGATTTATGCCAGTTAAGTATCTGCTATGTCTTCTTCACTTGAGGTTCCTCCCATCTACCCCACCTTTCTTATCACAAGCTTCCAGAGATGCAATCTACTTCTGTTCTTTGTTGTTGTTGTTAAGCTGCTATTATTGTTTGAAAATATTCCTAAATTCTCAGAGTCTTGGTGATGGAAAATCAGGTTGTGTAAAATGTAGATCACTTCACTGTCTTAAAATCTTCACTGATTTCCCATCATACCTAGAATGAAAACTTGGGTCTTACAGGCCCTGGCTTCCCCTCCTCACTCATCATTTACCATCCACTCTCTTTCGTCTGTCCTACCATACTGGCCTTTAGGCCGGTACCGAAACCTGCCCAGAATGTTCTACCTCAGTCTTTGTGCATTTGCTCTTCCCTCAGCCTGCTCTGCCCCCACTGTAGATACTCCCACATCCCTGCCCTGCCTTATCTCATTGAATTATCTGCTCACACGTCAGTTCCTACAGAGGACGACCCTGGCACCCCTGTAGATCCACACCGGACCCCAGAGTCACACTCTAGCTCCTTTCCCTCCTTTGTTTCCACCATAGCACTTACCACTTTCTGACACATATTTTGCATGTAATGATTTCCTCCCCCTCTGGGATCCAAGTCGTTAAAGGCGGAGATGTGGAGAACAGGGCCCGGCACTAGTAGTAGGAACCCATAAAAGTGCATCGAATAAAGGAATGAATAGTGTTATCACAAGTTTATAGCTTCTGATCTAGAAGATGGTACCAGAGACCTCAACAGCCTTCCTCATTATCTTTTTTCTTCCTGAGGGTGGAGTTCATCAATATGTGCTTGGCCCTCAACCCTTTGTCTTTTCCTCTGTCTTATAGGTTCATTTCCTCTGGGGGAACTACTCACCTGTCAAAACTATAGGGAAGAGATAAGAGGATAGTCAAGGTACCCACCAGTGTGCAGTAATTAATTCATATTTCATGTACTCTCTCACCTGATTGACTTATGTCAGTGTTGATAAGCTTCTCATTTTCCAAGTGATTTATACTTTCATCAAAATATTCCTTTTGTTGAGGAAAACAGCCTTTACCTTTATATTTACTATGCCATGATCTGGGGGCATAGGTCAAATCATTAGACAGGAATGCAGAGCTCCTTTGATATATTGTGTTTTGTCTTAAAAAAATCCATGTGATTTTCAAAATTCTCTCATAGTTTAATATAAAAACTCCTCCTTCAGTCATCCAGCAATATTGCTGATTCCACATTAGTAAATGTCCCACACTAATCTCTTGATTTGTCCATGGCCAATGACCTGTACTCGTACTGTGACCATCTTCCAGAAGATAGTATTTTGCACAGGAAAATATTAGGCAGCAGGGTAAGAGATTCATCTGCATTCTTCCCTTAGCCCTGACATTTATTAGGGGCTAGATCTTGGGCAAGCTGAACTCTCTGAACTCCAACATTCTAATTTGTATCTTCTTTCTCAAAGTTAAAAAAAGAAATTTCAGATCCTCTATAGTGTAATTGATCATGCTGTGAAAGAACACCTGCTTTCACACTGTAGACTTTTACAAAACACTGTAAAAGGGTGTAATTCATGAGTATGCTTGGCTGTGAAAGCGCCATTCTCCAATTTTTTTTGTTTGCATGTCAAGAGTTTTGTTTAAGTAATTAATGAGGAAACTGACAGGAAGAAAAAAAACTAATTTAACATGAGTTTGAGAAATAGAGATTTATCTTAGTTGGAAAAGAAATGCTAAATTCGTGATATGGTTAATTAATAGGCTTACTTTTTCAATAGCAATAATGTATCACTCTCTACCTTTTTTATCACTGTTAAAGAAATATAATATGGCAAAAGTTGTGTTCTTCCATAGAGGTAGAAGAGTATAAGTAGACCATGGTTTTGCTAGTGAGATATCAAGAAAAAAATCAAGCAACCGTTATCTTGCTGTTTCCCACATTTTGAAGTCAGTCATTCTTCCACACATCTCAAAGAAGAAAATAAAATAAAAATGGTAATTGATTGCACTTGCCAGAAGATGTCTTAGAACTTCATTTTAGATACAGTGAAAATTTAGGAAGCTTTCAATTCATATCACAGGTCTCAGTAAAGATGTCAGAAATTTTGTACTTTAACTGATGAATTATAAAGTAAAATACAATTTTTATATTTGTTGCAGCGTGTATACGTTAAGTTTGGAGAAAAGCTCTAAAAATATGGTGAACTTCCTAAATCTGTCATTTATCAGTCAGATCTGTCCCATTGCTAGGTCTATAGTTACAGACGAGAGAAAGGTGTGAATGGTTGTAATTGTTATTTAAAAAATGTTCATTATAAAAGTGATACATTGTCACCATAAAACATTAAAAAGAACAACATAGTGCAAAATAAAAAATAAAAGAATTTCCTCACTAATTGCATCCTCTAACAGTAACTTCTGTTACTACTTTAGTACATATACTTTCGTTCCTTAGACCCCCCATATACAGATGAACTTTTAACAAAGATGGGTTCATACTGTACAAGGTAGTCTACAACTTCTTTTCTCACTTAACATGTCTCTGTGACATTTACCCATATCACTGGACATAGATCTTTTCTGTTTAATGTAGCATGATGTTCCACTGTATTAACACAACATAATTTATTCTCCTATTGATGAGCACAGAGGTGATTTCCAGTTTTCACGAAAAGACAGCTAACTTAGATCTTGAGACCCACACATTGACATCAGACTGCATGTGCTCATAAGCCCACTTACTAATTTATGTAAGTTACTTAATTTATGTAATTACTAATTTATGTAAGTAACTTAGTAATTTATGTAAGTTACTTAATCTCTCTAGTTCTCAGTTGTTTCAGCTGTAAAATGGGGGGAAATTGGTACTTTAGATTATTGTGAAGAATTAATAGATAAAAATGCTTAGAAGAATGCTAGTATTGTATGGAATTCTGTTATGACATTTTTGTTACTGAAAGGTAGTTCTGCTATATTTTTGTTGCAGTATGAACAATACTGCAATCCATTGCTCTCATGTACACCTGAATTTTAACTCTTGGATGAATCTGATGTTTCTGAGGGCACAGAACTAGGCTGTGGTGAAAACATCCAATGAACTCTTAGACTTCATTTCTCATTTAGCAGAAGTAGAACAAATGGAAAGGACAGTGGGTTGCTCTGCTTATTTAAATACCAGTGCTAGAAACTGTAAATAAAGATATTTATTTTCTGAATTTCTTTGTTTTGACATGAATTGTGGTATTTCTGCCATTTGATTCTCTTTTAAGATTACATTAAAAATGGTATGTAAGGGTTCTTTTTGCACCTGAAGTATAACAAATGTGCAAATTTTTTTGGCCATCCCTAGGTAAAACAGAATAGCTAAGGTAAATGATTAGGACTCTATGGAATTGATTTGAAAATATTGAATTGACTAACTTTACCATTTGTTTGGGTATCATTATTAGTTTTAGAGAGAGAGAAATAAAGAGGGGGGAGACAGAGAAAGGTGAGAGAGAAACATTGATTGGTTGTCTCCTGTATGTGCCTACCTGGTGACCAAACCTACAACCTAGGTATGTTCCCCAGCCAGGAATTGAATCCACAACCTTTCAGTGCATTAGACAGTACTCCAACCAACTGAGCCACATGGCCAGGGCAAACCTAAACTCTTAACCTGGAAGGCAAGGCCTTAGGTGAGCTGGTCCTCACCTAAGGACCTGCTCTCTCCAATCTCCTTTTTAAAGCTCCTACTTCCACATTTTCCACATCTTCCCTGTATTGACTTTACCTACACTCCTCTAAATGTACAACTATTCTCTCCTCTGAAAATCACACACACACACACACACACACACACACACACACACACACCTCTCTCTCTTTGAATTCCATTTGCTCACCTTTTTGAAGCCTCCTTTTTTTTAAAAAGAAGATCTTTTATCTCCATGTTTTAAATCCCCTTTGAACTATAGATCCCCAAAGACTTTTAATGATGCCTACTTAATATCACCATTTTGTTCTCCTATCAGGGCACTTTTCTAGTCACATGCTTATAAAAGTACCAAACACTCCAGACCACAATAAATATGAGGAAAAGGGCTCTGATGCTCTCACTTTTACATGGCCTTAAGTGAATAAAATCCAATATATTAAGTGAATGCTTTCTGAATTAATGAATGAGCATTCTAAAATTGAAGTTCTTCTCTTATTTTTACCATAAGACTTTCCTTAGGTGTGGAGATGTGGTAAGGTTGGGGAAATGCAAATACTTCCAGTGATATGCAAAAACCTCTCAAACAATCACCCAGGGGCTTTAAATCAGCCTACTATGAGTCCTATTTTGTGAGTATCCAGTGAGCACTGAACTAGAAATAGGGAGATCTGTATTCTACTCATGGCCTTAGCACTCTGTAGTTATATGACCCTGAGACAGGCACTTAACTCATGTACATAAAAAAAAATGAAGGAGCTAAAAGAAATGACATATACAGTATTTTAAGATTATTTTTCAGGAACTTTAAAAACTGAATGTAGTACTTGAAAGAAAATTCGACTTATTCAAGTTCATTATAGCTTGTTCCCTTAAAGAAACAAGTGTTTCCAGATCAAACATGCTGTAATGAGCAATGATTTTAGTGTCAGCTCTGGCCAGATAGCTGAGTTGGTTGGAGCATCGACCTGATAAGCCAAGGTTGCAGGTTCAATCCCCAGTCAGGGCACATCTAAAAATCAGCCAATGAATGACTAAATAATTGGAACAAAAAATTCATATTTCTCTCTCTCCCCCTACTTCCCTTTCTCTAAAATCAATATAAATTTCACCATGGCTTTAAATAAATGCATTAAATGACTATTGTAATGGAACAGATGATCAAATTTGATGTTCCTTTTGAAAAACGAAGGTATCAATTTTCATCATCTTCTAAAATAAATACGTGGAACAGTATTGCCAGGGCTCCTCAATAGTACAACTTAAACTGTATTATATGCTACCAAAACTGTGGCTTAATTAGGGTCTATACCTAAGTATAAATAATTATTGTTTACAAAGTCAGCTGTATATGTGTATAAGTTTCTCTTGGTAGAAAAATTAAAACATGCATTCAGATATTTATAAACATTTTACAGTTCAAATTACCAAGTCACCTAATTCTAACTTAATGAAAAAAGATCTAATACAACTTTAAAGAAAGACCTTATCTTTTTGTACTTCAGAACATCAAACTGAAAGAAGATTTGGTGGATTTTAAGTTTTTGTTGTATTAATTAATTTAATGTGAATGTACCATTGACTAGATTGAGCATATAATTGGAGATCAAATTCTTCTAAGTGTTAGGTTGAGAGGGCCTCTCTCCTGGTAGCGGATGTAACACTCACACCGTGGTTGAGAGATGTATTCAACATCTGCTATGGGCCAGGCTAAGTGCTTTACAAATACTGTTTTATTATCACTGAATCCGTAAAACAGCATTGCATTATAAAGATATACACTAATATTGACATTTATGGATGAGGACAATGAAGCTCAGCGTGGTCAGTGCAAGCTGAGATTGTACCCTAGTTGTTTGATTCGAAGGCTGTGCTCTCTTAACAGCAGCACACTGCAGTCAGCAAATTAAATGTAGCTCAAAAGGCAGCATGGGGCCTGTGCCTCCAGAGGACCTACTATGAGGGGTGATATAAGCAGAGCACCAGGAAAGTCGCAAGGCAACATGAACTGCATCCTAGTGCATCACTTCTCAAGTTTTAACAAGCAGACAAGTCATATGAGGATGCCATTAATTGCAGAGTGTGGTACAGGTCTGGGCCGAGGTCTGAGATCCTGCTATTCTAACAACTCCCCAGTGATGGCAATGTTGCCCATCCAGAGACCATGATTCTACTAATCAAGAGCTGAAGCCCAGTGACCAATTCAGCACCACGGACAGCGGACCAGGTGCGCTTCCACCATCACCTTCTCTGACATTTCTTTCAAATTTCTTAATATCTTCTGTGGCTGGATTATGGTAACAAAACACACAGACAACATTTTTTAAAAAGTTCCTTCGTGGATTTCTATCAGCTCTCTGGTGACCCTCCCCTTCATATAGGTACAAATCTGTCCCGAGAAGAGAACTAGGGCTTCAGAAAGGGCAGAGGGTGCCTCTTTTGCATTTTTAAAACGTATGTTGCCAGTGCTCCTCAGGTAAAAAAAAATTAATCAAGTTTATTATCAAGTAAGGAAAGTTAATACAGAATTCATAAAATATTGAATAATATCACCAGCCTCAATATTATACAATATTTACTTGAGAGAGGTGGCACTCTAACTTACACGTTTGATGAACAGAAATTAGCAACATCTTTTTGCTGCTAAATCTACTGAACTATTGGTCAATTGTATATGATAAAAGAGAAAAATTTTAAATATGTCAATATGGCAAATTTTAAATATGCGAAAATTTTAAATATGTCAAAAAGAGGAAAAAGTGATTTTAACATTTTAAAATGTGTTTCTGCTCCCTTTTTCTTTCGGTGTACTTGTTCCACCAAATTCTATATTTTAAGGATAGAATCAGATGGATCACTTTCCTTGATTGACACTGTTTTCATTTACACCCTACTTTGAAATAGCAACTATGGCTGCCAGCAGCAATACCACTGGGACTTTAAGACTATTAATCTGTTTCACAGCTGGAGCAAAATAATTCAGATAACAGTTTGGAAAACAATTTAACTTCTTTTCCTTTGAAGATATTTTTGTTTTTTGGTGAAGGACCCCCTTCTCAAGCCTTCACATGCTATGGGCTACACTTATGGCAAAAGAAAATGGGTATAATTTTGTGTAAATTTTCTAATAGGCCCTTCCTTAACCTTGTTACATGATCTGCTTAAAAATATTACTGTTTTTCATTCCACTCTATGGTCAAAATTAATTCATCAAAATTTTGTTGCCATCCATTAGGTTTACATTTGTATTGTACCAAGAGTGAAAGTGTTGATCTTCCTATTTCAACGTTTTTCTTAAATTAATTCTTGCTTCCAGAGGAAGAGCCTTCTGTTCTGTTTTTACTATGTTACTAGAATTAAAACAAGTTTGTGTGTGTTTGTGTGTAACTACATGTTGAGCTGTATCACAGGTAATGAGTCTTACATGTACCATTTCATTCAATTTGCACAAAAATACCTTGCAGTGGGTACTTAGTTCTGACTTAAGGGATGGAAGAAATAAGATTTGAAATCCCTCTGGAAGTAGGTAATTGATCCTGAACCACAGGGAGGAGTGCTCTCTTTCACTATGCACTCATAAAATGGGCTTGTTCTAATGGAAATTTATACATCTCAGAGGAGATGCAAAAAGTATTATGTGTGAAGTACAGTGCAACTTGATGGTAAGGGGGTATGGAGCTAAGTTCAAATTTTATTACTGGCATGGTATGTTCACTGGGATTTTCTCAGATGAAGAGATACTAGCCATTAGCAGAGATTAAGTAATTTCCCTGAGTTTGTCTTGAGCATTCAATGCCAGGGAAGAATTTATAACTAATATCTCAGGAGTTGCTAGGTCTACTGAACTGTAGATAATCCTCTATTTAGAAGACATGTTACCCTAGTCTTTTCTGAGGCTGAGAGTCATTATTTTTAAAATAAATGTAAATAATTCCCTTGTGGTTGTCTTACGCATGTAGTTCATCTTTCTGCTACTTCCTTTAGGGCTGAGTCATTGAAATTTAACTAAGTTCAGAAATGAGGAATCATCAATATCTGTGGCCACTAGCATGTGCTAACTCTTTCATCAGTCTCTCTTTGAGGAAGGCTCAGTTATTCAATGTCTAAGATGGTTAGATGACCATTTTAAAAGTTCACTGCTTGTCTTAGATAAGATGTCTTGCTTAATGATTTCTAAGGACAATCTGAGCCTGTTCCTCATTCCCTGGGAAGCTAGTGACCATAACCTGGAGGTATCCACTGCCAGGAGCTTTGTAGAAAAGATGGCTTCAATGTGTTTCTTTATAAAATGTAGGGGTTGCAACTAGAAGCAAGGCCCAGCAGAATCACACACCTTTGATGAGGTGCCTGCATGAATGTGTAAGAAAACCAACAGAGTGAGCAGGTGGCTGTGGGCTACAATGTGCTATATGCAGGTAAAAATAAAACTACAGATGCTTTATAGCCGTGACTCATTCTCCACATCCCTCCCAACCCCTTTAGTTAGTTTTTTAAAATTTTGATTGTGAACTTTTTACTAAAAGTGCCAAATCTCCAAATATTGGTAGTCAAGATAGAAAGATTGTACCACACACAATCCATTTCTACAGCCTCTTACCTGATTTCCAAGATTTTTTTTTTAATGAGGGAAGTTTTGCATGGAATTTTCTCTCTTTCCCCCTCTCTCCCTCCCCCACTCACACATCTTCTACCTCCAGAAACAAACTCCTCTTGAAAAAGGAGTTCAGCAGACCACACATTGAAATACACAATGCACCAGAACGATATACTTGCCTTCTAGTCTAGCGATTGTCAACCTTTTCCATCTCGTGACACATAAACTAATTACTAAAATTCTGTGACAAAAAAATTCATCTACACCAGATGGCTATCAGGTTGGCTGTTGTCATTTTTTAAAAAATCTGACAATCAAAGGGAAAAGAAGTCAGCGTGCCTGAATAAAGAGTCAGGTATCACGTTTTAAAAAATTCTTATGGCACATCAGTTGAAAACCCCCGTTCTAAAATACATTCAGGAGACACACAGGCACACCCCACTCCCAAGCGCTGGGAGCTGCGAGCCCTTGTGGTCTGACTGCTCTGGGCTGTGGTTGGAATAGCCGGTACTCCAGTTTTACGTGAAACTTTATTTGCTGAATTTACTTGCAATCATCACTTCTGCCGCTGCCCACTTGGAGGTAACTGTCATATTGGTTTACTCTGTGGATAAAGGCACAGCCTCCACTCACTGAATGTTGGTCCGGAGGGAGGAATAGTATTTCTCGTTGGTTTTGATGTTTGGAGTCGAACCTCAGCACTGTTCTTCGTAGCTCTCAAGGATCCACCTCATCCTCCTCGTCCTTGCTGCTTTCCCAGAACCCCTTTACGGGCCAGACCCTCGGTTTACCCGTCGGACGCTCCAGAGCAGCTTGTACATACAGTGCGGGCGTTTGCGCTCGGAGCCGGTTTGGCTCCGCTGGCGCAGCGCCCGCGCAGCCCGCCAGGGGGACCCCGGCCCGCCCGGCGGCGTCTGATAAGAAAAGAGTCCGAGGGGCGTGGAGGCGAGGCGCCTGCCACCGGAAAACCGGATTCGGCCCGGACTCTGCTACTGCCCCGCGGACTGGCGAGTTCGGATCTCCGGCTCTGCGACCGGGGTTCCACCCCAGAAAAGGGGCGCCCTGTCGTGGGTGTGTCCCTTTCCATCCTCCGGCCTTCCAGGCCCGGGAAGACCTCCTGCAAGCGAGTATTTTGTTCCCCAATATAGATCTGGTCTGGGTGATCCTGGCTATGGAAGTGCAACTTTGTGGCTGGGCGCGGGTCAGGGGGTGGGAGTCCTGGAGCGGGGAAGAGCAGATCGCGTCTGCACGGATCACTGGGAGGCGGGACACGAGAGTGGAGGCGGCAGGGCCGGGGCAGTTCCCACGGGTCGTGGGCGGCGGCGAGATGGGCTCCGGGCAGCTGTCGTACCGCTAAGCTCCTGGAAGCCAGCCTGGAACCCGCACCCAGCCCCCCACCCGCTTCTTAGGTACTTAGGGCGGGAGGATCTCGTTGGGAGACGTCTGGAGCCGAGCGGAAAACTTTTCCCTTCCCAGTCCCACGATCTCTTTTGTCTTTCTTGGCGGCGGCGACGCCTGAGCTGTGATTCCCTGACCCCGGCCCCGCGCGCCCCGCCTGCTGACCACCGAGGGCAAGAGCGCTGGGATTCCTTGCGCCCTATGGCGGCGGCCAGTGGGTCCCCGACTAGANGTACTTAGGGCGGGAGGATCTCGCTGGGAGACGTCTGGAGCCGAGCGGAAAACTTTTCCCTTCCCAGTCCCACGATCTCTTTTGTCTTTCTTGGCGGCGGCGACGCCTGAGCTGTGATTCCCTGACCCCGGCCCCGCGCGCCCCGCCTGCTGACCACCGAGGGCAAGAGCGCTGGGATTCCTTGCGCCCTATGGCGGCGGCCAGTGGGTCCCTGACTAGTGGGGGTCACAGGCAGCTGCGCGCCCTCCCTTCGGAGGCCGACGCCGATCCAAAGGTGCGGGAGTAGGGACGTCCCCGTCCCCCCTCCACGGCCCTGCACCCCTCGCCACCCACCCCCTCTCCTGACTCATCCGCCCCCGGTGGCCGCGCGGCATCCGCTGCCCGAGCCCCGCCGGGATGGGGAGCAAGACAGCGGCTGCGGGCGGCTGCCGAGATTTCTGCTGACGCCCCCGACCCCAACGCCGCCTCCTCATCCGCTTGTCTCCGGAGGCGCCAGACGTCCCATCAGCTCTTAGGGTGAGAGCCCGGAGAAGCGACTGTACCTCCAAGGCCCCGTGCTCAGGACAGGTGAGGGGGAAGGAAGGGTGCTATCAGGGTGGGGAAATGGGTGGGCAACCGCTGCAGCCGAAACGAGGCGTACCTTCACCGCCCCCTTCCCCCTGCTTCAGCTTCCAGAGTTAGGGTACACACTGTCTCCTGAAGTTTGGGAAATAAACTAAGTCCACCATCCGCAGTTCTGGACTCCCCGGTCCCTGAGCGCAGGACCAGCCGTGCAGAGCAGCCTTCGAGATCCAGGAGCCCTGGCTGGGTTTCTCCAAGCTGCACCCTCCTTTGTTTCCGTTCCAGAGTCAGCATTCTCTCTAAAGATGTTCACGGCGTTAATTTATAGTAGTTCTTGGCAGGAGCAAAATGTGTTCAGGGGCTCCTGAAGCGTCATCTGTATGTGGTAGTATCTAGATAGGCAAAATGGAGAGGCGAAGCAATTATTTGCCAAATTCAACATTACTCTTCTTCCTATACAGTCTGTCCTTAAGAAAAAGGGCTGAGGGTTTGCAAGATTTGCCTCATTAATCATTCTTTTGCTATAATTAATTGTTCAAGCCAGCATTTCATATTGTGTAATTGTAAGCTCTCTGCTGTGTATTTTCTGCCCTTGGGTTTACATTGAAAATTGTGTGTGCATGTATTTGTGACAAAAAACAGTTCATTGTTCAGTGCCAGGCATTGCTAATGCCAGAAAGTCATATGCTTCACATTTTTGTAATTTACTGATTGTAGTCAACCCCGGTACACCATAGTCTGGTGTATGTAAGAAGTAAGTATCCTGAACTAGTGTCTCTTACCTACCTTGCTTTTTCTTCCAAAGACCTTCAGAAGTCGCGTGGACGATTGCATATACTGAAAACATTTCGAGAGTCAACAGCTGTTCTTACTTTTTCAGTAAGAATATTAAACTATTTTGGTTTTGCAGTCGAACCGAGGTCTGAGGTACAGTAAAAGCTGTTGACTTTGGTGGTTTGTCATGCATTGCATTGCAGTAATACTTATTACATAAAATGACCTTCAGTTTATTACTTGGCTATTGATACTGGAATATATAACCATTTTGCAAAAAGTAGGCTAAATTTTGAAACTTCTTAAATCTTGCTCTATTTTTCTGCTACTGTTTACCCATACAGAAGCACTGGCTCGTGCTTTCATGCTTTTCAAACAGCTTACGTGATAAGAAAGTGTCCTTTTAAACAAAATATTTCCACTATGTGGAAATATAGTTAAAAGCTTTAGCAATTTAATGTTATGGGGTTTTTTGGTGTACTCTTAAAAATACATTCTGAGGTGTTAGGCATGATTTCCTCTAAGGAAGTCCTAAATAGAGAGCCCATAACTGTGTGATGATTTAGCTGTAGTGTGTAGTAACCCTGGTTATGCATAGCTTGGTATCCCAGGCTGGGGAAGCTCAGTGAAAGAGAGTTGTGGCTTGGGGCTGCTCTGTGTGCGATTTCCAGGCAGTTGGCACAGGAAGGTTTTACCTGTTGCTCCTGTGTCACGTCCAGGTAAATGCACGTAGTATCCCAAAGACACCCATAATCAGAACAGGTTCTGGAGGGAAGATCATTGTGAAGAAGAGTGACTATACTTGTTATTTTAACTCGGGGACACTTTCAGTGAAGATTTTGAATGCATGAAGAGTTAGATTGTGGTAGCTGGACTGGTGTACTTTCCAAATTTTGACAACAGCTCGTTGGGCAGAGAAAAGCAACTGCTGATGTGTAGGGGGAGTGAGTCTGAATTGTTTGTTCAAATGTTCTCATTCTCACAGTGACACTTCTCTTAAAGGAAAAGAGATTCATCTTTACCTGAGGGAAACAGGGAAGAAGAAAGGTGAAAGCAGATGTCACTTTTTATATTTCTTAAACTAAATAAGTGGAAGATGAAATATGTCCTCATGGCAATGCACGTTGCTTTTCTAATAGAATGTAGAGTTTAAAAAGAGGAGGTAGTTTAAAAATAAATTTCATTTAATTTTACTCTCCTTAAATAGGAGACAGCATGGGAAGTCTTCGTCAAGGGAAACACAATTGGAATAGGAACTTGTGTAGACATGAACAAACAAATCTGCAGTGAGATGGCCCATTTATTTTATTGAGGAATACACGAATTGCAGTTTTATCATGTGTGTCCGTTTTCAGGTCTGTTTTGTCTGCAAAGGTGTGACATGTACCCAAGCACCGAGAAAGCTCAAAGCAACACTTGCAGGGTCATGCTCCCTGCTGCAAGGCAAGGCAGCTGCTCCTCCTGTGGGAGCTTACGGGCTGCTGAAGAGGGGGTGGGAAAATGCGCCCCTGGTCATTACGGATCTGGGGTGGTCCTTGAGTGTTAGGGGTGCCAAAGGCATTGGAAGGGGAATTGGAAAAACCAAGTTGTCCTGACCAAGCCACTGGTCATATGACCTTGAGTACATCCCTTGGGTGTTTCTAAGACTTTGCCATCATTGACAGATCAAAGCTTTTGGAATGTGGTCTTTCCAAAGCTTTTGGAGTGTGATCTTTCCATCTTCTTTTTTTCCCCCAAATTCTTTTTAAAAAGATTTTATTTATTTATTCTTAGATGGAAAGGGAAGGAGAGAGGGAAAGAAATGTCAATGTATAGTTGCCTCTTGTGAGTCCCCTGCTGGGAACTGGCCTGCACCCAGGCATGTGCCCTGACTGGGAATCGAACCACGATCCTTTGGTTCGCAATCCACTGAGCTACACCAGCCAGGTCTCATCCTCTTTTTAAAAATACTGCCTGGCAGTCTTAGAGGCACTAAGGAGAGGGAGAAATCTGAATGGAATGGAGAGGTGTTGGTGCCTAGTAGAGTTTGGGTTGGGGGACGACCCAGGGGATGGGTATTGTGATGATAATAGGAGGTAAGGAGATGTGACCTGGGGTGTCTGACCGACTTTGATTGTCTGTGTTCACAGTACTCAGTCAAGTGAATACCACCCTTCACTTAGTACTTGATGGTTTTTAGTGAAATTTCACAAGTAATGGCAAATGATTTTCACCACAACCCAAGAAGCAATTAGAGCGGAAAGGTGATGAAACCAGGACTCATGCTTCAAAGTAGCTTGGAGGAGCAAGCTCCGTTGCCTTTCTGCAGGATTTGTAGAGATAAAAGAAGCTAAATAAGACATGCTTTAGAAAGCTTGTGGAAATAGGAGAGAGTGATAAGCTTGGCGTCAGATTGTAGTGGAGGTTCAAACTTCTGAGTAAAAATTTAGGTTGCATTCTGGAAGGGAAGGGTCTCCAGTTATGAAATAGAGACTTGAAACGTCTTGAGTTCTGATCATTGTTGAAGTTTAATCTGATGACTCCTGTCTGTGCTTCCTCTCAGCTCCCCGCCCTTTTCTTCCCCAGCAGGAATTCTGGGGATTTGATTATTATTACAGAGTCATTGATAGGACTCTTCCAAGAGCTTTCAGTGCAACTGGTACAAGGAAATCCCCATATAAAGGTGTGGATTCCTGGGCTATTGTGCTGTGAATTAATGGGATATGTTCCAGTAGCTGGTGTGCTTTGAAAACTTTGTTGCCGGAGGTGAAATTACACAGAAGTCACAGAAATTACACAGCAAGGTGGAAAGATGTGGAACTGTACATTCCTTCCTGCAGTGCCCTCTTCATCTGCTCAAAGCATTAAGTATATTAAGGGGACAAGCCCTTCCCCTACACCCCACTCTGTGTTCCTGTGGAAGGGGTTGGTCAGAATTCATCTGGTTATACGTGTGAGGGTTAACGAGGTTAGGCAAAGAGCAAGATTTATTGACTCACGTGACTGGAAAGTCCAAAGGTGGACTTTGCTTCAGTCATCACTGAATGCCAGAGACACACAATTTTGTCAGTGTTCTTTCTCTCTCTCCCTGCTTCTCAGCTCCTCTTCTGGGTGAGTTTCATTCTGAGGCCCTTTCCACGTGCCAGGAAAGATGACTGTCAATGGTTCCAAGCTTGCATCTCTGGGTGTTAGATCCAGAAGAAAGCAGAGGTCCTGTTACTTCTAGTTCCCATTTATAGAAATCTCCTGGAAGGACTTGGATTGGCCCTGCTTTGGTGTCATTAAATGAGTCTCTATGCCCATCAGAGAGGGGTACCATGATAGCCTTAGACTAGACTATGTGCTCAGAACTGTGTGTATGTGATGCTAGTGGTGGGGTGGAGTGGAGGAGGCTGTTAGGGGCACCATGACAAACAGTTCGGTCCACTTACATGCAGGTGTGGTTCTCCCAAGCTAATGATGCAGTCAATCAAAAACAACAGTCTGTGGCTGTTAAAGAGAGTTGCCCACTCCTTCTTTGGGACAGTCACCTGCACTGTGATATCAAGTTTGCACAGGGAGACATCCCAGGGAGACAACTCAAATGCCATGCAAATTCTGGAAATGGGACCCTCCTCTCAACCAAGGCAAAGCCTGATGATGAAATAGTACCCCTCGTGTCTTGACATTGCCAAAAGGACTGTAGTTCACAGAATAATATTGAATGAGGAGCCCACCATTTATCTGTATCTGTGTACTTTTAGCAAACACTTTGTGCCTTATCCCCAGCCTAGGAATTTCATTTCCGGAAGCCCTGGTCACCTAGAGATCATGAGATTGGAGACTCCTACTTACAGGTCAATGAAAATTTGAGCAGGGAAGTGAAGTGATGAACACAGAACTATTGTTTATATAAATTCATTGCGTTTGTGGGGGATTGGGGAAGCAGCAGGCTCAGATTAGAGTTATCACTTAGGAGCATAAGGGAATAGGTCCCAAATTAGAACACTGGTATATGTGGACAACATTACGAAAGCCTGGTGAGATTGTATGACAGGATGAA
Source organism: Sturnira hondurensis (assembly GCF_014824575.4). NCBI lineage: Eukaryota > Metazoa > Chordata > Mammalia > Chiroptera > Phyllostomidae > Sturnira > Sturnira hondurensis. Next base: position 7,977,401 of record NW_028077105.1, on the reverse strand, counting down.
GGAACATCTGTATTAACAGGAGCATTTTTGTGATGAACTGGATCAAGAGGGACTAGACCAAGTAGATGGACTGGGCCAGTAGGTGAAATGGCTGTGTGTTATGGGTAGGTTCACAGCAATCAGACTGTGTAGAAAGGATGTCTGTGGTCACCAGGAGTCCCAGGGACAAAACCTTTATATGTGTAGCATTGACTCTTACTAAAGACCTACATAGTAGACTAGGTCCCATGTTATTTCGATTATATTAAACCTCGTAATAGTCCTTTAAGGTGAGAAGACTGAAAGTCAGGGAGTAAATAACTTTCTCAAGGTTATGTGGTCATTGAGTGGTGGAGCTGAGATTCAAATCCCGGAGTTCTGAAACAAAAAGCTGTGCTTTAAGACCCTGTGCAACATTACCTCTCATGCTGAAGGTCAGAATACAAGGTCGCAGGCCAGATTGAGGGACGGGTGCAATACTGTGCCTTCTAATAGGCCACCAGAGTGCCAGAAGTTCAGTTCAGACAGAGAGGGCAGAATAGAGGTTGTGAGGGTGAAGGTGCAGAACGGCCATGCTCAGAGGCAAACTGGACGTGAATGCCAGGTAAAAGTAGACGCTTGGGGTGGGGTTTGGGAGGTAGCAAGGAAAGTGGATGGGAGTGGTTTCAGGAACAGGTGGGTAGTTCAGTAGAACAACTAGGGCTTAATTGTTGATCTGAGAACATGAAGTCTACTATCTGCTCTGATGTCAAATATTCATCCTACTATAAGTCACTAAGAATATGGAATGGGCAACTGACTCTTCCTGGGGAGACTGGGTGCTATTAGCAGTCAGTTACTATTACGGAAAAAGTAGCTAGCAATTGTAAAGTATATTTCACGTACCTTAGATACATAATCTTACTAAATCTTCATGAGAGTCCTGGGAGGGGAAGTGTTAGGGAGGGTTTTTTTAAACCCAGGAAATGGTGGGGGCTTAGAGAGGTTAAGCTACTTGCTCAGGCTTCTGGAGCTAGACCAGAAGATAACGGAGCAGTCATGGATACCCAGCCCAATCCGAATCTAGACCTCTCCCTGGGTCTTCAGGGAGTCATCCTAGTCCTCGCAGGGCAAGGTCAGTTTCAAATTGGGCCATAGAAGTACGGAAGGCAGCAGGGGCGTATGTTTGTACAGGGAGACCATGAGCTAACTTTCGGACATCTGAATATGATACAAGGTGAGAGCAGGTGATCTGAAGACAATCGTCTGGCAGGGTTATATCCAACATTGGAAGAAAACCTAATAATATGGTACATTTTTTCGCCCTCAATACAGGATCTCTGTCATTATGTAGGATCCATACATCAGTAAGTCAGATGTTTGGACGACTTAATTTTAGTGACTGATTTCAGTTGAAGAGCAGGGACCTCTGCCAGCTGCCATAGCCTGGATTTACCTTTATATGTAAGGTACACATGATAAATAAGAAATAGAGAGAGAGAAAGAAAGAGAAAGAGAGTGAGGGAGAAGAAGAAAGAGAAGCACTAACACACACTGAATGTATTATAAAGGTCTAAATGAAACTATTTACTAGTGGAACATCATCATATCATTCCCCAACAAATGCAAGGTCAAATTTGTATCTGCTTAGGTGTATGACTGGAGGTAGGTCTTCACTGTGTGTATATGTGATATAAGGAAGGGGAAGGAGAAGATATGTGAAAAACTGTATTTGAGACATTTGTGGGAACTCATGGCCTATTTGGGGAGGTAAACAACCATACATGAGACTTTTAAAACAACACAATGAAACAATACGACTTTTAGAGTTGGAAGGATCCTTTCGAGAGTAATCAAGATTATAGTACTAGCTAGCATTATGAAATACAAACATAATAGTAGCAGCTGAATATAAGTGTTATGGAGACTAAAAGAAATGGAGCCATCTGAAACCTGGAGGGTTTCCAGGAGGAGGAGGTGAGTTCTGTTGAATGTGCATGGTCAGAGAGGTGAAAGGAGAACATTCCAGGTAGGACTAAGAACTTGGTGACAGTGCTGATTGGGGTGGGGGGGGCATGGTTAGAGGAAATAAATGGCAATGAATAAAAGGCAATAGAAATAAATTGAAAAAAACAATAAAAAACTTATCAGTGCTCTCCAGCCCGATACCGCCAGGAAATTACATATAGTAAAACAGGGTTTGCTACTCATTGTGGTGAGTGAGAATATACACTATAGAGAAAAGTGGGGCATCTCAGTAAGAGGGTGTTAGAAATTAGTTATTATGGGATTTGGGCTGTGTTAAGTGCTTTGGGGGAGAGATTAAAGAAGCAGGGCTTTGCTCTGGATTGGAGCGGGGATAATCCTATGATTTTTGTTTCTTACTAAATCTTACCTAGAAGGCGGCAAGGCCACAGAAGCTAACACTATAATCGGCAAAGAAGCATCAGGCTCTCAGTAGCCGGATTAGAGAGATATTGGTCATTTGGGGGTTGGACAGTGTTCGAGTTTTTGTTTGTGTTCAGATATGAGTACATGGTGGTCTTCCTTCTGTCCTGATCCGTGATGGTCAGGAAGTGTCCTTGTCCAGTGCGGCTGTTCTGTGGTACCATTTCTATCTAACAGGAGGACATCAGGGCATGGCTGTGGGTTCCAGGCCAGCTCCTAGGTGTCAGGAGCTACCCTGCTCTTTCATAAACTGGCAGCGATACTCTAGAGTGTATTATATCCCGTGCGCCAACCAAGATTTCCATTATAATAGGATTCTGTTGAAATGATTTTTTAGATAACACTAGATCGCACTATAAACTTGATTACTCTCTAAAGATCCTCCCAGCTCTAAAAATTATATTATTCCATTGTGTTGTTTTAAAAGTCTCATGCATGGTTGTTTACCCCTGTACTCTGATAACTTATTTAACAGCATTTATTAAATGGCCACCGTTTACCTCATGCTGTGTTAGATTCTGGGGATGTCAGGATGACAGTGATCTCAGGAATCACATGATCTACCGGAAGAGCCAGATATAAACCAAATGCTCACAATGCATTGGAATAAAGCTGGTAGAGGTAATAGAATAGGCAAAGAATGCGAGGGTCTCTTGGAATAAAAGTGATGCTGAGCAGGAGCAGGCTCTTGTGCAAATAACGAGCTAATCACAGAGATGCTGATAGGTTGGCAGCTGCTGTTCCTTTTTAAAAAATATATGTTTTATTGATTATGCTATTCCAGTTGTCCCATTCCCCCCTTCATTCCCCTCCCACCTGCACACCCCCTTCCACCCACATTCCCCCCTTTAGTTCATGTCCATGGGTTGTAAGTTCTTTAGCTTCTACATTTCCCATACTGTTCTTGCCCTCCCCCTGTTTATTTTCTACCTACCATCTATGCTACTTATTCTCTGCACCTTTTCTCCCTCTCTCCTCTTCCCATTTCCCCTGTTGCTAACCCTCCATGTGATCTCCATTTTTGTGGTTCAGTTCCTGTTCTAGTTGTTTGCTTAGTTTGCTTTTGTTTTAGGTGTGGTTGTTAATAACTGAGTTTGCTGTCTTTTTCCTGTTCATATTTTTATCTTCTTTTTCTTAGATAAGTCCCTTTAACATTTGTATAATAAGGGCTTGGTGATGATGAACTCCTTGAATTTGATCTTATCTGAGAAGCCCTTTATCTGCCCTTTTATTCAAAATGAAAGCTTTGCTGGATAGAGCAATCTTGGATGTAGGTCTTTGCCTTTCATGACTTGGAATATTTCTTTCCAGCCACTTCTTGCCTTATTTTAGCCCCTTGCCTTTAAAATAGGTCTCTTTTGAGAAATCAGCTGACATTCTTATGGGAACCCCTTTGTAGGTGACTGTCCCCTTATCTCTTGCTGCTTCTAGAATTTTCTCGTTCATTTTAATCTGGGGCAATGTAATTATGATGTGCCTTTGTGTGTTTCTCCTTGGGTCCACCTTCTTTGGGACTCTCTGAGTTTCCTGGATTTCCTGGAAGTCTATTTCTTTCACCAGATTGGGGAAGTTCTCCTTTATTATTTGTTCAGATAACTTTGCCACTTGTTGCTCTTTGTCTTCCCCTTCCAGCATCCCTATGATTCGGATGTTGGAACGATTAAAGATGTCCTGGAGGTTCCTAAGCCTCTCCTCATATTTTGAATTCTTGTTTCTTCATTCTTTTCTGTTTGGTTCTTTCTTTCTTCCCTCCAGTCCACTTGATTGATTTGAATCCCAGTTTTCTTTCCATCGCTACTGGTTCCCTGTACATTTTCCTTCATTTCACTTAGTGTAGCCTTCATTTTTTCATCTAATTTATGACCAAAATCAACCAATTCTGTGAGCATCCTGATTACCAGTGCTTTGAACTGTGCATCTGATAGGTTGGCTATCTCTTGGTCGCTTTGATGTATTGGCTCTGGGGCTTTGATCTGTTCTTCCGTTTGGGCCATTTTTTTTTTGTTTGGTCAAGCCTGTTATGTATGAGGGATGGAGCCTTAGGTGTTCACCAGTTGCTAGGTTGTGGTGCTGTATGTGGGGGCGGAGTCAGAGAGGGAACTATGGTGCTTGCTCTCTCAGATTTCAGTTTCTTCTGCTGCTTCCCACAAGCAAATTGGGCCCTTCCGGTGCTTATTCCTGGGCGGGTGGGCTTGTGTATGTTCTAGGACCCTGTGGGTCTCTCCAACAAACTCTCCTGTGGGGCGGGAGTGCTGTTCCTTTTTCAGAATCAGCGCCTTTGGGCTGAAATTTAGGGTGAATCAAAAAAAAAATCTCAGTACTAATTTTGGCATAGGAGAGGAACACATTTTCACTCAGTGAGCATACATGTGCAAGTATTTGTAATATTGTAGAGTTAGTGTTTCTGAAGTGACTTTATTATTTCTAGTCATGAAAGCAATACATGCTCCCAATAAAACTTTGGAAAATATATTAAGTATAAAAAATCAAGGAGAATATTTGCCTATAATTCCATGACCCAAAGGCAACCATAGCATTTTGGCATTTTTCTTCCCTCTTATTTTTAATGAATTTTTCCATAGTCAATAACATATTATACGCTACTCTGTTTGCTTAACTCATGTCCTAAATATTTTCCAACTTCCAGGCAAGCTTTATTAATGTCTGAATAATATTTGATTGTATGGGGACACCATAATTTATTAGTCATTCCTTTAAAATTGGACCTTCAGGCTGTTTCCAAATGTCTGTTATTATAACTTTGATGGACTCTGTACAGATTTCAGATTACTTCTGTAATGAGCAAGGTCCCTAGAAGGGTAATTCCTGGGTCAAAGGTAATGAATGTGTTAAGATACTTGATGGCTTAATGCAAAACTGGCTTGAAGAATAGGGGAACCTGTGATTAACAGAACACAGAAATACCTCCTCACTATGCACTAGGGGTTTATTTATTTTTAGAATTAAGAAAAGCTACCACATCATGGCTGGGTAGCTAGGTTGGCTGGAGCATTGTCCCTCACACCAAAAAAGTTACAAGTTTGATTCACAATCAGGCTCTCTGAAAATCAGTGAACATGCCATGGCTGGTGTGGCTCAGTGGATTGAGCGCAGGCCTGTGAACCAAAGGGTTCAATTCCCAGTCAGGGCACATGCCTGGGTTGTGGGCCACATCCGTGGTGGGGGTTGCATGAGAGGCAAGTACACATTGATGGTTCTCTTTATCTCTTTCTGCTCCCTCCCCTTCTCTCTAAAAATAAAAAAATAAATCTTTTAAAAAATTAATAAACATGCCCTAGGGTGAGGATTTTTTTTACAACTATCACTTCAAAACAAGTAACAGTTTAGGCTCTCAACTGATTGTGTTCCTTTGTTACCAAAAATTGTCTTTTAGAATGTATACTGGTAAAAGATTGTGATGAACCACTCAATCAAAAAATTATTTACAAGTGTTCTCATCTATGCAGATGGGGGCACAGGATGGAGAAAAGATCCGAATGAGTTTTAGAGCCAATAATATGCACATCCTGGGTGGACACTCAGCAGACCATAGTGCTGAGAACCTGCGAGGGACTTGTGCTGGACTTTCACATTTGAATTAAATATCATTAAATATTTAAAACAATGATGCAGAGCAAGAGCCCCGCTTTGTGGAACCAGCCCTCTGCCGACCCCTCATCTGCAGGTGGGCAGCTAGGTCCTTGCAGTCACGGAAGACCGGAACTGCTGTGCCTGTGGTCCCTATGCTGTCCGATGGGCTGTGACCTGAGTAAGGGCAGACCCATGCCTCCTTTACTCCTGCGTGTGTCCCCAGAGGGTCGCCCAGGACCAGGCTGTGCCAGTATGCAGAAGGTGAGGTGAGGTGTGCTCTGATATGCCATGTGAAAACAGTTGGCATTTCCCACTCCCCCCGCCCCGACCCCACTGGGGGACCTCTCATCCATCAGTCACTGATTCCCTCACCACACACTGAAGATCTTGAACTTTGGACCTGCTGGTTGCCCTCCCTTTTCCAAAGAAGAGCCACCACCTCATAGCATCTAGTTTTCACAGTGATGAACTTTGACTCCCTCCACAAGCTGGAGGAACTTGAATGTCATTTAAACTGTGAAAGAGTTTTGTTGTGGTGTAAAAACATTGCTTGAGACTAAAGGGAACTAGTAAACTTGCCGTAACAGTCAATGTGAGGTGCATTTTGAGTGCCAGTTTTAATTTTTCCACAACTGCTGTTTTCCTACAAAAGTAATTCACAACTAAAATGGAAATAAATTTGGTTTTCTTTGAAAAGTTGAAGGAGGATATTATGCCATTATAACTCCATTTTCTTTTATGGACCTCAGTCAGTAATTTTGAACAAAATGGTTTTCATTCATTTGTTCACCAAATCATTATTTTGTGAGAGTCTCTCAACAGTTGCTATTAAATGACACTAATTAACTGTAAGATGTGGAGCACATCCCATATAATGATAATACAGAAAACCATGTAGAAAATCATGACCTATCCATCTATTATTTGCTTTCTAATAAGACATGTAAAAGTTCTCATAACATGCATGAAATAGAAAACGCAAGCCCTGTGGGAAGTTCACTAATTAATCATTGATTTAACCCATGCTCAGTGCCTGCAGCTCCAAGCAGGGTGGGGAGCCAGGCAGAGGTGGGGGTGCAGTACATTCTAGTGGGGAGGATGGGTGGTAAGGAGTGAGTGCATTTCCGGCGGTGGGGAAGGGCTATGAAGAGAGCGAAAGAATCTGACGTGGCAGACCCCCTGGGCTCCTCCAGTCACATGGTTGGGGAGGGGCTGTCTTCCTCTGAGGCATTTGCACAAAGGCCTTTGAACTAGTAAGGAACCAGCCTTGCCTACTTGGGTGGGAAGGGGGTAGGTTTAATTCTCAGTTGCTGTGGGAAGCCATTAGCAGGCTTTTCTTGTGGAGCATGACGGGTGAGGTCATTATTAGCAAAGGAGTTGAGGTTAGGGATGGAAAGTAGTACATTCTTCCCTGTGATGATGGTATTGGGGGTGGGAGCAAAAGCAATATTCACGTTCGTAACTCCCTGTGTAGTTATGCTCAAAATGTGCCATGTGTCACATGTGACTGGAGTCATTCCATAAACAGTGCATCCACCTTCAAAGGGTTTTTTAATATAAATAGCATAATAAATACTGTTCTCTCGGTAGAATGTAAACACCTTAGTCCACTGCAAAGTTTTTGTTATGTGAAACATATATTTTTACTTTTTTAAAAAAGATTTTATTTACTTATTTTTAGAGAGGGGAGTGGGGGGAGTAGGTGGGGGAGAGAAACATCAGTGTGTGGTTGCCTCTCGCGTGCCCCTCATTGGGGACCTGGCCCACAACCCAGGCATATGACGTGACTGGGAATTGAACCGGTGACCCCTTGATTTGCAGGCCAGCACTCAAGCCACTGAGCCATGCCAGCCAGGAGAAACATATATTTTTGAATTGTATATTGTATACATTCAGTAAATGTTGAACTAATTATATTGGGTCTTCTATAATATCAGGAAAAAAGTCACTCTAGCATATAAAATCATGTTTAAACACAGTATTTTAATAAAAAGACCAAATAATTTTTTTGAAAAAAATTTAGATAAATTGTTAACTGTATTCTGATATTAATAATATTTTAAGATTATATTCAAAGTGTTACAACTTGAAATATTGAAAATTCAAATACACAGCTATAATTATTTTTATGTTTTCCCCCACCCCCTACCCTCTCAATGTAGAGAGAACGCTCTGGAAAATCCACCTGTTAGATAGAGTTTTCATTATCATCAGTCTTATCACACTTTACTTGGTATGTGTAGAAATTCTTTATTTATTTTGTGGGTCTCCCAACCTTTGAACTAACCTCTATTCAGGAATCTTCTGCCAACATCCGCAGGGTTAGAGCAAGGCTGAGAGTTATGGAATGAGATGATCTGTAAGACTCCGTGACTCTGAGTTTAGGGAAAGGGGATGGTAATGAGTGAAATCGTGGATGAATTCACAAGAGCTTTACATTGAGAATTTGGTTGAGTGATTTCTAAGAGACATTACAAGAGGAAGACAAAGATGAAAAAGACAGCACATGCCATCCATCTCCAGGTAACAAGGCCACCTGTGTCCTCGTTCTCATTTCTACTGGGGATTCCCTGCCCCGACAACAGAGGCTCATTGTTCATTTGGTAGGTCTTGGGGGACTCAACCCCACCTGCCGCGCCATAAGCCCAACTCTCCCTTCTTCAGCCTCCTGGAAGGAATGCGGCCTGGAGGGCCACCTCGTAGCTCTCCTGCTTTGGTGTCCGGGGACCTGAGCTCCTCCTCCCAGCCTTCTCCTTGGCCTTCATTTACTCCTGCAGCATTACATGGGAAGATTCTCAATCCTACTTCCTTTTTCATTTCTTGTAGAGCATCACTCATTCATCCATTCCTTTATTCATTCAACAAATATTTTCTGAGTACCTACTATGTAGTATTTTAGGCACCCGATATACGTGTATAACAGGAAACAAAACAAAGTTTCTCTCCTTATGATAAACTTTGTTTCTATCCAGAGTTTCTCGATATTCCATCTGGAGGAGACAGACAGTATACATATTTTTTGTGACAAACAATAATAAGAAAAATGAAGCAGAGCTCAGGGACAGAGAGCAAATGGGATGGGAACTAGTGGGGTGTAGTCACAGAAGCCCCTCTGATAAGGTTTGACATTGAACAGAGACGTGAATGAAGGAAGGGTAGGAATCGGAATCGTTCAATGCCTGGGGAGGAGAGTATCAGGCAGCAGGAATAGGAAGTGCAGAGGCCTAGGAGTTGGCTTGGAATGTTTGAATAACAGACAGCCAAGGTGATTCAAATAAAGCAAGGGGCTCATAGAGAACTTTGGACTTTATTCTGAGGAACAGGGGAAGCACCTGCTGGGATCCTAACCAACAGTGAGAGCTTTGCTGGGCTGCATCCTCAAGGTCATTACTAGTCTCAGGAGGAAACAGGCAGTGAGTGGAGGCCTGTGTGTCTGCATTCATCACCTGCTTGATGGGCCTGAACTCTAATTCAGGGTTCTCAGGAGCCGTGTAATCAAATAAAAGTGACATTGATATAGACCTTGAAGCAAGCATAGCCCAGAGAATTCCAAAGCCAATGGGAGTTGTTTTACATTGGGTGTGAACAAAATTTTGTTGTGATTTTGGAACAGCGTGCATTCACAGATTCAGAGCATGAGAGCTGACAGGAGGCCTTTTCATCCAGCAGTGAGAAATATGAGGCCCAAGAGGCAGTTTGCTTTTTCTAAAGCCCATTTACCAGATACTAAATGCAGGTACAGGATTAAAATCAGGCTTTACACCACCTGCTCTGGGCCCTTGAATAATGGCAGTGACACACATCTGTTAAGGAAAAGAAAACCTGGGAAATTTGGGCTGAAATTAGCTACTGATAAGAACCAGGGCTGCCAGGGTCAACGACCTGGTGTATTTCCAGAGAACCTCCCTAAACATCAGCATTCTTTTGGTCAGAAGATACTCATGGACCACTTCCTATGATGTGGGCACTGGATGTGTGTGATGCTGGGGAAGATGCTGTGAATGGGTTGGGGAGGGAGCTTGTGCTCTGGCAAACACAGTTACATCATGAGTAATGGGTGTAATTAGTGCCACAAAGGCATACAGGTTGCTGAGAGAGACGGTTGTGAGTCATAGGGTTAGTGAATGCTTCCCCAGGAAATGTAAGATGAGATCAGAAACCGGAGGAGCTTGTCTGGAGCAGATGCATGCCAGAGAGAAAAATCCATGCAGGCAGGTTGAGGAGGGAAAGAGTTTGGTTTGTGTGAGGAGCAGAAAGAAAACCCTGTTATTGGATCCCAGTGAGCAGGGGAGAGAGGACAGGTTATAAGCTGGGCAATGGTCCACCGTGTAGTGCTGTGATCAAAATAGGGAGCGTCTGATAGTTGATCCAGAGTGCAGGCTTTGGAAAAAAAACAGGAAGGCCATGAACTGACCTATATTCACACAGAACTCCAGCAGTTTTGTGGTGAAGAAGTTGGAGGAGACAAGAATGCATGAGGAAAGAGAAAACAGGGCTTTGGCTTGGGTGGCAGCACTGAAGATGGAGAGGAGAGACAGTGAAGAGGTTTGTAAAGCAGCATCAGCAGACATTGGTAACTGATAGCACGTGGGAGATGGTGGCCCAGGACACGCCAGGGTTTTAGCATGAGAAAGTACATGGATGGTGGAAGACTATACTCAGGTTCCGTTCATGAGTTCAGGTTTGGACATGTTACATCAGAGATGCCTGTGAGACATCCCAAGGCAAAGAGCAAGTAGACGTTTTGACAGATGGATCTGGAGCTCAGATGAGAAATTTGGAATGGAGACATAAATTTGCATGGAGCATGGAGTTGGTAATAAAGCTGGGGAGAGAACTGAGACCGAGCAGAGAAGGTGACTTAGGCACGCACTTCAGGGATTTCCACATTTGTGAGTGGTTGCAGAAGCATGTGGACACATGGCAGCCTTGGAAATGGGAGAGGAGCCAGGGGTGGGGTGTCATCTGTGGAAGGTGTACATGCCGTGAAGCAGTGAAGTTTGGCACGTGCTCCTCAGTGAGTCCTTTCCGAAGATTGGGTTCCATGTCTTTCTCCAATTCCATCCACCAGGGGAACTCGGATGTTGTATGTAGCCTTCCAACTTTTGGGTGCAATGAGATTAGAAACTAGCTGAAAAAATATTTTTATTTCATGTCATAGTTGTTGATACTGCATAAGGACAGACTAGACACACCAGCCACACCTTCACACACACACAAATAATAACAGAATAGCACATCTGAAGGTCAGTTGTATCCTGCTGATTACTAATCTATTTTTACTATCAGTTCTATTGCTGCCTTCCAATTTAGTAGGTCCTTGTATATTTTAAAGCATTTAAATATACTTTAAAAAGAGACATAATTGACATATAACATATGTTAGTTTCAGATGTACAACATGGTGATTTGATATATTAATGTGTATATTGCAAAATGATTACCCAATAAATCCGATTAACGTCTGTCATCAGAATAGTTAATTTTTTTTTGTAATGGGAACTGTTACGATCTCCCTGTCTTACCAACTTGCAGATGTCTAGCACAGTATCATTAACTATGTCACCACACTCTACATAACATCCCTGGGGCATGTCTTATCCATTTATTTTAGAGCATTACTAGGTCACATATCAACTTTGTGACAGATGTTTTTAAAAACCACAAACAGAGTTTTAGGCTGCTTGCTTTTCCTGGACACTACAAGGGAAGTATGTAATTGAAAAGGGGAGTGCTTGAACAGCTATCAGAAGACTCAGAGGATTACCCTGGCTCTGATCATAAAATGCATTTTAGCTCATTAAAATCGCAGAGAAAAACACCTGTTGTTCAGGGTGGTGTGTGATGGCGGCCCCAGAGGGAGAATCACATCTTCGTTTCTGTTTCTCTGCAGAGATGGACCCGCTGGAGAGCTGCTCGCAGTATGTGGGACTAGTGTGCAGGAATAGACAGCCATTCTCACGTGAAGTGTTGTCAAATTAGAGGCGATTAACTACATTCACTTCACGTTTTTTCTCTATTCTTACGGTTTAGCCTTTTACTTTTCCGTAGTTTCTTATTATATTTAACCATTAAGATTCAGAGATAACTTTATTTATCAAAGAAGTTATCAGAGCACTTAATAATGCTTATTAAGGCCATAGGACTTTCTTACGTTACGATTGAAAAGTGTGAAGTAAACTCTCTCCTGGACTCCCAGCCCTGTGGGACCTGACACCTCACCCACCAGAGCCCGCTGCCATCTGGCTGTCTAGCTGGAGTGGCTCTTCTTCAAAGACATTTGAAAACATGTAGAGTCGACTTTTGAATCTCCGGGCTATTTAGGATTTAAGTGAGATTTTGTATGACAGAGAGTCCCATTACCGGGGACAGTTTGAAAATCACTGGGGACTTTGAGCTTTACCATCTAAGAGCTACGTGAGCCTGGCTGGTTTGGTCACGTTACTTAACCCTGCTGGGCTCCCTGGTCCATAGCTGGGATGACCTGATTGCCTTAGAAGGGTCGTTGAGGGTTACAAAAGGTCATGTCAGTGAGGGCTTCACACAGTGTGTGGCAGGAACTGGACACTGCCTGGTGTGTTCACTTCTCTCCGGCTCCCTTCCCTCATTCACCCCCACCAGGGTGCCCTTTGCACCCGTGCCATGTGTGAAACAGCTGGTATCTCTGCCTGTTATCTATGCGGAAATCCTTGCTCGGGGAAGCACTCAGCATCTTTCTAGACCCACCTCCATTGCACCTCTTCTGTGCAGTTTCTCCTGCCTCTCCTGGGAGAGTTGGCCGTACCTCCCAGCACTTTCTCCGTGCTCTGCCCGTGCCAGCAGTTAAGCCTGATGCACTGAGAGTGATTTGTGTAGCTTCCGTCTCAATCTGATACCAGGAATGTAAGTAGTAGAAGTGGACCTAATGTCTCCCTTGGAACAGCAAAAAGAGTTGGATGGAGGTTGGAAGGAGGGTTTTCTGTCGTCATTTTCCGTTAGTGTCACGGCTGGCAGTGGGGCAAGAATGGAGCCCACTCCAGGTCTATGATGCAGCCTTGAGCAGTTGCCTTCCGACACCCGTGGATGGGGGTCTGGAGCAAGGCTGCAGCTCTCCAAGAAGTAACCCTTCTCCACCCTCCCAGGAAAGTTTTCTCCCCGTCTTCTTGGGGAAGGGGCAGGGCAGCTGCACTAAGCAGGAACCTGTCTGCTGATGCGTCTGCCAAGTTTCTCTCGAGACGTTTCTTCTGTGGAGTGATTCTTCTGTGGCCAGGCCATCCAAGGCACCTGCTCTGGGCCCCTCTTGACTCCAGACCAGACGCAAACTCTCTCACCTGATGAATTGGGTGAGCTCCTTAGGGTTAGGTGTGGGCTCTGCTGTGTTCGCAACTCCTGTCAGTGGTTATTGAGTTGTTGAATTCAATTGAATTAGGGCAGCAGCTCTGAAGGGTTCATTAGGCACCTGTAGCATTGGGTACAGTAGAGTCACCTTGGCTGCAGCCTCGGTCTTATCAAGCAAGGATCTTAACTAGTTCAGAGGAAGCGCCGCCCGGACCAGAATGAGGCAGCCAGGTCGGGCCTGCTGGCACTCCAAGACACAGCCAGATGGGGAAGATTAAATGGCAGTAGATAACCCAGTTCTTTTTTTGGCCTTATTCATTTTGATGTGTTGTAACATCCACGAAGCCATTCTAATAAAATTTAAAGTTGGATGCTTGAATGCCTGGTGGCGGCAAATACCCTGGTTCCCATAACTCATAACTCAGCCCTGTCTCTAGGTATTGCTTTTCAGGTCTCTGAAAATGCTGATCAATGAATTCTGTGCTGTCATGCTCAAAGCCCACTGTCTCCATGTAAAATTTTTTTTAGCATTTTAATAAATCACATTTGGTAGGTATAGAAATAAAAAGGAATATCAAAAAGTGGTGAATGTTGTCTTCAGAATGAGTACAGAGTTTTTTTCCTTTTTATATTTTTTCTGATTAAGTCTGACAATTATTAAAACTTTGAAGGCCAATGAACCCAAAGAATAATTTACTTAAATTATATGCAAAAAATCACTTTCTTAAGTACTGTCTCAACATTATAAGTTGGTTTTATCCTTATTTCATATGAAATAAGTTTCCCCTTTATGAATGTGTTTTTTAGTTTACTATAAGCATTTGTCCTGGTACTGACATTTCTGTAAGCATGCCTTTCTAAAGGATGCGTGGTGTTCTGTTACCTGTTTTTAAATTACAGTTTTTAATGAATAAAAAAGTGAATGTTAATTCTTGTGACATTTAGAACTGTCCTTTGCAGTTTCCTTGATTTAGGAAATAAAAGCATGTTTTTCGAATGTGTCATTGGGTATTTTGGGCTTTTCTATCAATTTGAAGTGATGATCAGATCCCATTGCAGTTAAAGTTGTCAGAGGGCAGATAACTCTCCCGTAGACTTTTCCGACAATTTTTCTTCTTCTTTTTAGAAGTTTCACGGTGTCAGACAGTTTGGGATTATTTTTCTTTTTCTTCAAATGTTACAAAAGTTTACATTTGGAGTACATTTATTTATTACCTCTTTGCAAAAGGATTTATCTCTAGCACAGTGGTGGAGAGGAACACAAGAGACCATTCAGTTGTTTTTAATACAATCTTTTGGGTGTAAGTGTGGAAGGAAGTAATGAGAAAAAAAGTGTTTATCTAGAAAGGGCATTCGCTTGGTTAACATTATGTTCCATGCTTGCACAATACTTCTGGAGCCTTACTAATTATGGAGATTACATGGTAACACTTCACATTCTTACATCATGGAGCCACTGCAAGGCCTGAGGGTGCCAGGGCTCCCGCCTGGGATCTCGTACCTGCAGGTGAGTGAGTGCCAGGGAGGAATGACATCAGGGCTCTGGGGGCCTGATTGTCACCTGGAAGGTGGCTTTTCATGGTCATTTTCATAATCTGTTCTTCCAGTGGTCTAACAGAGATCCTTTACGTTTTAAAGAGTTTATTGTCCGGGATTTGTCAGGTCATTTTTTTTGTTGTTGTTGCTAACCCTATTACATAAGGCAGTTATCTGTTTTTGCCAATACAAAGTTCCTCCAATAAATTCTTTTAATGCACAATAAAGATAAGTCGCTGCCCGGGTAAAACATTCACTGTAAAAGTCAGTTCGTAAATCATTTTGTAGAGGAGGCTGTTTAACAAGGTTGTTCATCCAAACACCCCAGAGGAAGTGTCCTTATTGAGAAGCCATTGTCTAAAGAAAAAATTAATTTCTTTGCGGTTGTGTAATTTTATAATGGCATCGTGTTCTGCTTGGAGTAAAAGGAGGTTTATAACCTTTAACCAGCCATCTTTCACACCCTTTTCCATTTTCAAGACCTTTTCCAAGAGTCTGAGCACCAACCAACTCATAATGCTGTGTAATCTCACGTATTATAAATAAACCACAGGAAGAATTTTCAGGGGAGTTTTTGTAGGTGACCCTTTTGGGCCTTTGACCATGTTTTGAGAAGCAAATGAAACTCCCCCTTTTCTGAAATCATATTGATATTTTGGGAAAATTGTTTACATATTTGCGAGGGGAAGGCTCTTAGACTTGAGCTATCTGAAATTTTCCTATGTTCTATATTTCATTTGGGTGTATGTGTCTGGGTTTATACAACAACCGACATGCAGTTGTTGCTAAAAATATCTGAAGTATTAAAGGCTTTCTGGTTTCTGTTCTCTGATGTAATCCCAGCCCCATCTCTGAAAAGTAGATGATGTCTAACGCAGTGAGACAGGAGCCGAAACAGGGATGGGTCCTGTTGTCTGAACTCAGAGGAAGGGCGAGTGACATTCGCGTGGCTGCATTTGCGTGTTTGGAAGTCTCTGCTGAAAGGGTGGCAGCTACTTGTGCGTGGGGCAGAGCCAGAAGTTTCTCTGGACTGAGATTCTGCCCATCATAGCAACTGAGGGCTGCCTAATGGTGGACCTTTTTCTGTCTGTTTTTGAGAGTTCCTGAAGGAAACCATGTTATTGTCAGCCATAAAGACGGGCTCCTGGGAATCGATGGTCTTTTCGGACCAGTAGCGAGAATCTGAGAAGCTTCGAGAGGACTTCTAAGCTCTTCCCTGAGATGTCATTTCAGCCTCCCCGCCCCTAGTGGATGCAGTGTTGCCCAATCGCTATCCCCTTTCCAACATTAAGGAAACCATCTATGTTTAAAAGCTACTCCAGGTGATTAACACTGAAACACTTTTTCACACGCACCCACGCAGGAAAACAAAAGAAGAAAAACTATTCTAAATATACTCTCAACAGCTAGGACCTTGGAACATTTTCTAATATAGCAAATTTGGTCTGCATTACAATACTGTTGTTTCAAAACTGTGTTAAAAGGAGTAGTTTTGTTTCTTCAGCAGAAGCTTAGAAGGCCAGGTCCCTGCAGGCCTCCCCAGCCCTCCCTCACAGGGAACCTGTTTCTAACCCTTCCCACTGTGGCGGAGGCGGGCACATAGCTTATTCTAAAGTGAGCGGGTGGAAGGGGGATTTTTCTTTAATTATCAGTTCTAAGAGGAACTGACCTTTAAGACCCCGGCTCTATTACTTCGCGACTGAATGTCTCAGGTGAACGTGGTAGTTCAAGACATGCTTGAAGAGAAAGAATGAGGGATCACCTGTGTGCAACTGTCCCCCAGACCTCTTGTGTTTATAATAAAAACAATATTAACAACATTAAAGAACTTTGCAAAAATTCCCATAAATTCCTTTGTAGCAGAACACACGCATGCTTTTGTTTGAATAGGGTTTTGAAAAGGTTAGGCAACCCTGGATTTTATGGACCTTGACACCTGATTTCTCAAGTTTGTTTACAATTGTTTGAGCCAAGGGGACTGAAGTCTGGGGAGGGAATTCTGGACCAAAATCATGGCACGGTTTCCACATCTGGAATAGTCATACAGGAAGCTCTCTGGCAAATGCACTTGACAATAGATAGGTTTAAACTTTCTGTCTGCATTGGTTTCGAGCCCTGCCCAATGTCTGTTTTTGTTTTTTCTTTTTTGGAAGCTTTTGAAGTCCTGTTTGTTTTTTGTGAAGGCAGGGAAGAACATGTAAAATCTGAGCATAGCTATTCTAATGTTTTAGAGAATTGGAGATATACAGTGAGTTTCTGCTCAAAATGACTTTCTTTTCACAGGCGGAAGTTTTCATGATGAGCAGTATGAGAGCAGAAGTGGGGATGGCAAGTACCACTCAGGAAAGAGGAGAGCAAAATTTTACACTTCATTAGCTTTATCATGCTGTACACTGGTGGAGGTCCTTTGCAGATTATCATATCCACTCCAGTAATCCACATATCATGGGGGAAGTGAAGGAGGTGAAGTTTTAGGTGAATGATGAGGCTTGATTAAGAAACTAGAAAATGTGAAAGGAATATGCTGGAAATGAGAAGGCTTGTGTTAATGGTTTTCAGATGTAAGAATTAAATCTCCCTCTTTAAGGAAAAGTAAGTTTGAAAGGAAATTTGCTTAAACTACAGTATTAGAAATTAGCTATTTATAGATACTTCCTAAGTTGATAGCTTCCAAAATTGATGTTCAAGAGAGGTATTCTATCTGTCCTCAGAGAAAATAGGACCTATTCCCCTGGTGTGACAACTCGTTGCATAGGTAAGTTCTGTTTCTGTGGATGTTCTATGTGCATTCTTGCTTATGTATGTTTTCACACATGTATAACATTTCATAATCTAAATTTATACATCCCTATTTTTTTCTATTTCTGATAAGGTGATTGACTCTTTTGGTGAGTGACATAATTAGATAATCATGCTTTCTTAATCTGGATACCAGAAACAATGGCTATTAATTTTTGTAAGTATATATTTGATTTTTAAAATCATTATGTTATTTAAAAATTACATGCATCACCTGTGTATAAACACTAAAATTACCAAGACTGGAAAAAGAAAGCATTTGAGTATCCTTATTTAACATAATTATCCGAGTTTATGTGAATTATATCAACTAAAATGCATTGCATATAGTAGGTGCTTAATAAATCTGATAATGGATTGGGACTTCCCAGCAGGAGCAGATGTCCACCAAGATCAGCTGTTGGCTCATGGTCTGGCAGAGTCCTGGAGTCAGTGCTGAGATCTGTGAGGTTGCGCTGACCTTCCAAGGCAGCCTTGAGTGTTTGATTCCTTTGCCCTGGTCTTTGTCAGTTCTCCTTCATTGTAGCAGGACTTCTGCTCACTGTTTACTGTCTGGCCCATGTAATTCTTTGTTGTGGGAGGCTGTCTCCTGCCATGTATGATGTCTAGCCACATCTGTAGCCTGTAGATGTATTACTAGATGTCAGTAACAGATGTGTTACTAGATGTCAGTAACACTCCTACTCAAGTTGTAACAATGAGAAGTGTCAACCGACATAACCTCTTGTTGATTAGGAACAAAGTTACCCTCATTTGGGAACCACTGTTCACAGTGGTCTTCCAGCATTTGCACTTTGCTATGTACTAATCAGTCTGCCTGTGCCCCTTCCACACCAGCCAGCCAGCCCCTGGAGGGTGACACCATGTCTTTGAGCCAGAGCTCCCACCCGTGGTAGGAGTGCAAGAAATACAGAAAGATGAAAAGGAACAGATACTTAACTAATCAGTCCCAGGGATTGTGTTGGTTCATTATATAGAGTGGATTTTTGTTTTCTTCTGGACCAAAAAGGTGAGGACTTGCCATAATCTAAGGTCTCTTTTCTGAGATCATTAATGTCACCACATTCTCAGACTTTTCTCTCCCACCACGACCTGATCATTGACAGAATTATGCAGTGCGCTCACTCCAAGTAGAGGCTAATCTGGGCTTGGCTACCTGAGACTTCAGGCTTTAAGGTCCAGGCGGGTATGAAAGACACCTCTCTCTCTTCCTCTGTCAAACCCTGTAATGCCTTCTGCACCCAGGTTCCAACGACCGCCTGTGCCCCGAAGATCCCCGAATATGTGTGTCTGGCAGAGAACTGTCCTACGAATTCCAGAATCATGCTTTCCAGCCCCATAAGAGATCTCCTCTTGTACAGTTTGTAATCCTAGACATAGAAGCCCTGTGTGTATAAAGCTGAACTCATCTTGCCCTTCTTTTGCTCCTTTTAAACTTCCTTTGGGATTCTGCATCCAAGAGACGGGTGCAGGGTTCTGGAGTCAGTCTCCTGTTGCCACATGACGACTCAGTGTTACCGTGCAGATTATTTCCTGATTGCCTCTTCATCTGTCAAATGGATACTGGCCTCCCAGGGTGGTTGTGAGGATTAAATAAGAAAATGTATGTAAATTACTTATATGATGCATGTAAATTACTTGGAAAAAATGTCCTGCTTAACAAATGATATATGTTGTTAATTGTCCAAAACTTGTTTTAGCTGAATATCTGACAGCTATTTCTTACTCCATCTCTCGCCAGTCACCTGTTCCCACACTACAAAACCTTACACTTTGTTAACCCCACCTCCCATTTCAGTTCTACCTGGCCCATCTTTCCATTTCGAGTGCAAGGACTTCAGTGTAGGCCTGGCCTGCATTGGTACAGTAGCCTTTTAACCAGCCTTTCTTGCTTCCTGTTTCACCTTCAGTCTATCTGTGCATTGTCTTGCTGTCTGGGTGGAGATATTTCTTAGTGTCGCCTGTCACCTTTATGATGATGGTCAGCCTCTCAAGCCTGGGGTAGCCGGCCCTTTGTGACCTGCCTGCTGCTTACCTTTCAGTCTCACCATCGATGTTTCCTGACATGCGTTAGCAATCTAATCCCAGGCTTTCATGCCTTTGAATTGGCTTTTTCCTCTTCCTTGTTTTTTCTTCTCTTTTCTTGGTTGGGTAAACATCTACTCGTCTTTAAGACAAAGCTCCATCATCTCTAAATGTTAGAAGCAGTGCTTGGCCACCCTTCACTGAAGTCATGGCCCCAATCTATGCTGACACTCGGTGTGTATGTATTTTCCAGCCCCTAACGTGTGTAGCTTTTGTTTCTTGATTGTGCCCCTCACTAAACTGTGAATTTCTGACATTGAATTCATTTTGGTTTCTATACTGAGTAGTTCATTTCTTAGCACGCACTATGTGTGTTTAACAACTATTCCTTGTTAAATAAAGCTAGGACTTCAGAAGATTGAATGAAGCAGGATAGACTGACAAAATTGTAGGAAAAAATTGAATTGCAGTAAGTTGACAGGATACCCTGCAGTTCTGGGTGTTAAGGCTTGTTGCCTCCTTTTAAATTGTCCCTGACTTTAAGGAACTTGACTTCATAAGGGAGAAAGACCAGAGGAAAAACAAATCAATTCTCACAATAGAGGGCTATTTAAAAAGGTATGAACCTAGTATCCCGGCATTAGAGACAAAGTAATTTTTCAACAAATGGAGCCACGTCGTTGCCCGAGGGCCAGAAATGATCGGCTCAGACATCAAAGGCAGGTATGCAGTGGCATGTTTCACATCAGTTTCAAGCCTCCAGTGGCTATAACAGCTGCACCTCCAGGGCTTGATCAGAGGTCCTGTGTAGCAGACCAGACTGTCTTGGAATCACATGGCCTACACCACAAAAGGTGCTCGTGTTTTGTCATTTTCCACCTGAACGTTATTAGATTGGTTTGCTGCTAAAGGCAATAGTCTTAAGAGTTCTTTTTCCAGGAAGATTGTTTTCTGGCATTTTATGTAAAGCAGGGAAAATATGTCGTCCACTTTCTCAGCACTAAGCGGTGACTCAAACATCAGCTAGCGGCATCGCTAACCATGTTAACCTACGATTTTTGCAAAGGAGCCATATTGGTCTCCTTGCTCCAGGGAACATGTTTTTACATTGCCTGAATACATGCTTTCATAAATGACATTAGAAAAATCTCCAGCTGCTCTTTAGCTTTCGGAATCTCCTTTCTTCTGAGATAGGACTTCCTTTCTTGCTTTTACAAATTGATTAGCACCCATTGCTCTGAAATTAGAATCATAAATGAACTTTCACCCCCATTGTGTATACACTGCAATGTTGTTGAGGTGACATAGCAATGAACCACATCCCCGGTTGTTGTTAGTGATTCAGTCAACTGCGTTTGTGAACCGGTTGTTAGAATTTGAAGTCAGTATTCACCCTTTCTCAAACATCTTACACCAGCCTCAGAGGATCTGGCTCTTGACCACTCTGTATCCAAGGAGCCAAATACCCTTCCATGCACCCCAGGCTGGAGTCTGTGAGCCTGAGACTGCTTAAAGAAAAGTGCTGAACTCATACCCAAGCAAGACTTTTGATCAAGGCCAGGTACAGTTCTGCTGTTTGACACCTGCCATATTGAAATTCCCTACAGGAAGGAACAGTGCTTACTTCTGCCAGCTGGTTCCTGCAGGAACTGGAATGACTCCCTGTAAATAGGCAGAGCGGCAGGGGTAGGAGAGATTTCTTCTCTGCCCATGCTGCTTCTGCTTCTGGCACAGGTCTGGGGATCTGCAGGGGCGCCCCGCCTCTGCACAGTCTGCTCTGGGGGTGGGGGATTCCTCCGATTTCCAATTACCAGTTTCTTTACATGTGGGAGGACGTTTTTTTGGCACAGTTATCCTCTTCTCTTGATGTCTGGCTGATGCTGCCCTGCCTAATTTATTTTTTGGCATCCTTGATGCATTTGTTAAGATGTCGATGGCATGTACAAAGCATTGGAGTGAAGGTTGAATTTACATCCTAAAGTTTCTAGTGGGTCTGAGGTATTAGAAGCTTTCTCTTTAGAACAGTGGTCACAGTGCTGACTAAGTAGAGGGGAGTGGGTGTGATTTACTTCCCTTCTTGCCAAAGTCTCCAGACCCTTTAATGAACAGTGAATCTCGGAATCTCAAACTTGTAAGCAGGTTGGGATCTGAAAGTTTGTGCCATCTGTTGTCTTCTTTCCCAGCTGAAGAAACTGAGGCCAGGAACACTAAAGGGACTTGCCCAAGGCCACCTAGCTGGCCAGTGCTGGACCCTACGCCAGAATTCTGGTCTCTCTTTGCCCTGTATTATTCTCGCTATATCGCAATGTTTTGAAAGTAGTGGGCACTCAATAAATTCCTTTAGGTGTATCAAATATCTGTCTTCGTAGATCTTTCTGCCCACAGGATGGAAAAAAAGAACCTCTCCCCCTTCCCATTCAAAAAAATTCCTGCAGCTTCATAGCCATGCTGGATGGATTGGCTCTGATTCTCACAGCTGGATTGAATTGCCTGGAAAAGGAGTCACTTCCGTAGCTTTCCCCCTTTCAGATGGCTGGAGCCCTTGGTTGAAATGTCAGCCCGCTGAAACATGGCAAAGTCCATCTGTAATTTTGGAGGCTGTGGGAAAGCAGTTGCACTCGCGTGCCCTGATGGTCTGTTCTGTTATACTATCTGAAATAGTAATAGCAGATTTGTGAAGGCATACTCAAGAAGAACATCTCACAAATTATTTCTTCAGAGGGGATGCTTATATAAACAACTAATTTGAGTGAAAGTTGCTCAGCAAATATTTCAGGTTCTAGTTGAGAATCTTAAGTGCTCCACGAATTTTTAAAAAGTTCTTACTAAACTTGATATTAGGAAGTGATTTTTTTAGAAGACAAAAGGTTAATCATAATTTAAGTTTCTGTTCACAGCAGTTGTTTTTATTTTTTACTTTTTCAATTCCAGCTGACATTCAATATGATATTAATTTTCCGGTTTTGCAGCAGAGTGGTTAGACATTTGTATAACTTACGAAGTGATTCCCCCTGGTAAGTGTGGTCCCCACCTGGCACTGTACATGGTTACTACAATATTATTGACTATATTTCTCATGCTGTTCTTCGTGTCTCCATGACCATTATGTAACTGCCAATTTGTACTTTCAAGTCCTATCTCCTTTTTCTTCCAGCTCCTTAACTCCCTCCATCTGGCAACCATCACTTTGTTCTCTGTGTTTATGAGTCTGTTTCTGTTTTGTCAAAGGAATTGCTTTTAAATTCACTGGTCATATGGAAGATTTGTTGGTAATAATGACGAAACAGGCGCACCACACACTTCCTTGACTGTATTGTGTTACATACCCAGGAAGTTAATTCAGGCTGCATCAAAGTCTGGTTGAATTTACAGGAAATGCCGCACATAGCAGCAGGTAGACTCTGGAGGTCATAGGAGTGTGCTCACTGAAGATAAGAATCGTTTTTTGACAGCAGTTCTAAAACAGGCAGGGATATCGAGCTTGTTATGGTACCGTTAGAGACTACAACTTCCCCCTTCGACATCCCGTTTCCTGGAGTAAATGGGAAGATGACGAGAATTGTTATTCAATGAAATAACATATTCAAAGAAAATGATCAGATCTACTTTACTTAGGAGCTTGTGGGCAAAATCAGGATAGTTTAATTATCAGGCTTAAAAATATCTATTAAAAATTTTAAAAATTTCTCCCGTCAGACTTTTTTGGCTCATGTTTCTGATGTTTGTGCACGTAGGGCGAGCAGTGTCTTGCACACAGTAGGTGCTCTGCAGACGCTAGCAGGTGGTGATGTGGGAGATGAAAACATTTTAAAAATCTTCTGCAACATTTATTTATGTATGTTTTGTTTAATTAATTTTTATTGAAATTTTGAGAAATTCCTCAGGCTTACTTTGGAATTTTTTTAAACTAAGAATATTCCAAACTAGTGATGTAAAAGTTGTAAAGAATCAAATTTCTCAAGAGAAAATGAGCAAATTGGTTTTTGGTGATTGTTATTGTTGTTGGTTTTATAAAAATAATATTTGCTTTTCTTTTAGAAAACAAGTCATAATTTATCAAAGTGTAAAGAAGCAAATAAAAGTTGGCAGTAAGTTCTCATTCCAGAGAAATTGTCTGTATTTTGTGCATAGCCTTCCTGACTTAAAAAAATCCTGTAACATATATACACATTCGATATATGCATACATACTGATGAAATTAATGTATTTAACAAAAAAGGAAATTGTTTTGTACCTGTTTTTAAATTCCCACGGAAAATGGGAGTAGGGTGATTAAAAAATGGTAACAAGTTTAAGAAGCGCAGAAGACCTAAATGAAAGAAGTATAAAACCCACAATCACCTTTTCTATTTATGTATTATTAGGGATTTATTAACTGGTTAGTATATACAATGGAACTTTTTATTATACTTATGGAAGTTATTTGGGCTTCTATTCAGTTTTAAAGAAGCTTGATTTTTGTGTTTGTTATTCAATGAACCTGTATTGATTACCTGCTATGTTCCAGAAGATAATTTGTGGGTGATATTTTGGCTCATTAGGTTTATCCCTGTGAAATAGCTGATGTTTGACCTTTTTTCCCCTGCAGAACCAACAGTTCTATCTGGTTCCACCTGATACCAACTCAGCTTCATCCTTCTCTCTTCTTGCCTCCTTTCTCCTTCACTCCCAGTTGCCAGGAGGGAGGAGCCTTACAAAGTTCATTTATCTACTTCAAGATTCAGCAATTTACTTTGTCTTCTAGAATTTGATTCCATCCAGTATTCCTATCTTTTATGTTTGATACTTTCCCTTTCTCTTTAGCTCTTGTCCTTCAGCATATATAACATAGCTAAGATTTTTCAAAGTGTATATAACTGATCGTAAAAAACACTGCAGATGCAAAAATATATATGTCTGTGCAGTTTCAACTACTCATAATGTACTCAAGGAGTTTTTATAAATCCTGCATTCACAATTTACTTAATTTTATAGAAAATTGATAGAAAGTTTATTAAAAGTATGTATGTTAGGCCCTAGCTGGTGTGGCTCAGTGCATTGAGCTCCGGCCTGCAAACCAAAGGGTCATCAGTTCAATTCCCAGTCAGGGCATATGCTTGAATTTCGGGCCAGGTCCCCAGTAGAGGGTGCACCAGGGGCAACTACAAATTGATGTTTCTCTCCCTCTCCTTCTCCTTCCCTTCCCCTCTCTAAAAATAAATAAATAAAATCTTTAAAAAGATACATATGTTAGATGAGGCTCAATGCCCTACCTGTTGCAATGTTATTTATATAATATCTTGTTAATTTACTGTAAAAATATTACCCATTGCACTTGTCAACTTGTATGCAAGAACCATTCTTCATCTCTTCTCTATCCTCCTGTATCACTTTCACTATTATTTTTGCATCTTGGTCCTGTTGACCACTCTCCATCTTCCGAATCTGCAGTGGTTTAATTTCATATTATTTCTGTCCCTGCTCGCTCTCCTTCTATCTCTAGGTGCAGCTTCGCCAGGTAAAAACGTTGGGAAAAGCACATGGACAGAAAATTCTGTCTCAGATTCCTCGCACGTCACTACATTAGTGATCACTGATGATTGATTTGAACTCCATTGACAACTGTGACAGAACATTCCTGAGAATTTTTTAGAATTAATTTTTGGTAACATCAGATCACAGGTTTCCTCTCCAGGTGTTCAGAGTGTCTGACCGAAGATGATACCACTTGAATACCAAGGGGATTCTAGATCCTCCAAAGATGAATTCTTCTTTGATATTGTTATTATTTTGATAAACGGTCTCAAGAAATAGTTCTCTCTTTTTTTAACTTCAAGAAAATGTTTTCCTGCTCATTTACATTGGATAGTCAGGGTGTTATTTGGAAGAAGCAAATTGTGTGTTTAAAAATCACAGAATTTTGAGTGAGAAATGTATACTCCTTATCACTTGTATTTTTAGGTGAAAAAGCATAGATCCCTCTATCATTTTTGAGTGAATTCTTATATGAAAACTTTGAAGAACTGCTCTTACCATGCACATCCACTACTGCTGCAGTTGGTTTTAATTTCTTTTCTTTCCTTTTGTTTTTTTTTTCCTTTTCAGTGAAAAAGGAAAGAGGCTGTTTATTTAAACGTTATGCAGATTTAGACTAATGGCAGATTTCTGCTGTTGAGTCCAACTCCATTTAAAAATACCCCCAAGCACATAGTCCTGCCTTCCTTTGCCAACCCAGGCCAGCTTCGGAATGCACCACTCAGGTACTGTCTTTCAGGAGTCTGCAGGTCAGCATTCCCGGTCACAGTTCAGCTCCAAGCATCTCACGACTCCAGGTGCCTGCACAGGTCCATCAGCTCTGCCACTGCCTTCCCTCCACAGACCTCCTCACCCTGCCCACCAAGTGGCTCGATTTCTTCTTACAATCCACTCTCCATTAGTTCACTTTGTGTCACGGTAGGAGTCACTCTAACTGAGAATGGGGAATTATGTGCATGTATGTCCATGTGAGCAGTCCCTCCCCTCTGACAGGCGGATTGCTCGGTGATGCTGGAGAAAAAGGCGGCGGTCTGCGGATTAGTGCCATCACACGGTCTGTCTCCAGCCCCTTGAACTTTCAGCGTTGGCTCGGCAGCCCTCTGCGTGCCTCTCTTCCTCCCCTATGCTGCTCTCCCCGCCCTCCCAGTCTCCTCGCCCGCTCAATCCTAATCCAGACGACAGACCCTCGCCAGGTAACACCTCACTGGACTGTTGCGTCTCCATGTAAGGGGTGCACCCGTGTTTGGTTCCAACTCACAAAATCAGCAGTTGTGTCTCCTTCAAGAGAATGTATGCTCATCTTTATCCTTCTGTTGTTCCCTGACTTCCAGAAGAGACAAACCTCTTCACCGTTAATTCTCCCACCTCAGGAACTTCAATCCTTTTCTTCCAAGACCTGGCTTCCTCAGTTCTCCTTGTCACTCCATAGCTTTTGTTGCTAACTTTCTCCTTGGCTTCATTAGCATATTGCCAAGTGGTCTCAATCTTTATATTTGATTTTGAAAACTACCTGCAACCTACCACATGGGTAAAATGAAAATACAAATTATTCAGCAGTCTAAAAAATAATGGCATAACAAACACTACCCAGCTTAAACCTAGGCCCTTCACGGTATATCTGAAGGTATTAGGTGCTCTGATCCCCCTCCCTCCCCCAAACACTATTCTGAATATTATGGATATTCATAATCCATATTTATGAACTCACCCTGTAGTTCTTTATAGTTTGATCGATCGTGTTTGTATCCCCTAAAAATCTTTTTTGAGTGCCACATGTATTTAATATCATAATATAAATTGTCTTCTGAAACTAGTTTTTTTAAAAAGACATTTTAGTTATTTTTAGAAGAAAGGGAAGGCAGAGAGGAAGAGAAGGAGAGAAACATTGATGTGAGAGAGAAACATTGATTGGCGAGAAACGTTGACTGGTTGCCTGTCATTTGTGCCTTGGCTGGGGATCTAGGCATCAACCCAGACATGTGCCCTGACCGGGCATTGAACCAGTGACCAGTGACCTTTCCCTTTGTGGGACAATGCCGGACCAAGGCACACTAGTCCGGGCTGAGACTGACTTTTTCGATCACAGTTACGTCTGTCACATTCATCTCTGTTAACGTGTGTTACAGTAGTTTCCTCTTACCTGATTACCATTTTCCAGGTGCACTGTTGTAGACTTTGGACCTGACCCAGCACATAATGTCCTAAATTACAAACGAAATAGCTTTCCTTCTCAATTGTTATTCCCTGGAAAGAGCTTATTTTGTTTCACATTGTCAGCCTTGTTGCCAGAAGCAAAAGCCTTCTGTCTTAATTGGAAACCGGGTCCCCTCTCCTTAAATGTCTGTCTCTAGCTAATGCCTGTTCTCCTTTCCTTCAGTGCTAAAGTCTCAGAGGAGTTCATGGTGCTGCCTCTGTGTCTTAGCCTCCCATCCAGGCTTTGTTTGCCATCTTGATGGTCGACATCTCCATGATTTTTAAAACTTTCTTTTCTGGTTTTCTTGACAGGGCTTTTAATAGGCTGTTTTTTTCTTCTGCTAAATGTTAAACATAAGCTTCAAAGGGTTTACACTCTGGTTTTCTTGGTTTTGAGCACACTGTACCTGATGTTAATGTAACATTCCTTTTATATTCTTATGGGTACAGTGAAGACTTCCTTATAACAGTGTCAAAACTCCTGGCATTATAATTGTGTTCTGACAGTCTCTTGATGCCCTGATTATCAAGTCTCTGTGGTTCAGGGGTGGGAGGAGAAACTTGATCTTACATCTGAAAATGCTTAAATGCATTGAAGTTCCTTCTGAATAACGGTGATAGAAAACCAAATTAATTGAAAAAAATCTAACTGTTTCCTTTTATTCAGGGATTCAGTTCACTTTGGATGTGGTTCAGGCATCAAGTTTGTGAAATATCACAATTACTTGGCAGTGGAATCAATAAGTACTTCTCATTTGGGCAAAGCTTTTACTGTAGTGGAATTGGTGATGTCCAGCAGATATATTTTGTCTGCATTTGCAAAGTTTAGCAAAGAGAATTGAAATGATGATCTAAGGAATTCCAATCCAAAACCCTTTTTTTTTGCCTCAGTTGTCTCTATTAAAATGATTATCCAAATAATGTAGTGTCAGTTATCCTTGTTGCTTTATAATTATACACATGAAGATACTTCATTTTGACAACATCATAAATGCCTGCTATGTTTGAAACACCGATTGGTGCTGCAAGGAACTCAGAGATGAATAGGAGATACAGCCCTTAAGTTGTCTCTAATCTAGAGGGAAAAAAACCAAGTAGGCACATTGTTTATGCAGCAGATCAGTCTGTAAATGGCATTTAAGGAACAGAAAAGGTATAAAAGGCTCATGTGAAAAGGGAGCTCGACTCTCACAGATTTTGAAATTTATTCTCTTTGAAGGAGGTGTAAGAGACTACCTCTCAGACCTGCTCTCAGAATTTTTTATTCTCTATCCTTTTTATTTTTATATAATGGCTCTAATGATGTTCTTTACATACCCCGTGTGTCCTGACATTTGTGACAGATGCAGTTCATTCATCAGACCTGTTTTGCATGCTCCCTGTGCTCCACTACAGTGTGTGGGCATACAAAGGTTGGTAAGATGGGGTTGGGAAGTTCCGAGGGTAAGGAGGCAAATGTGGAAACTGTATTCCCAGTGTACAACAAGCAGTGCCCCACTGTGCACGGTACTGTAACGGCACAAAGCAGAGAGGCGTGAGCCCTGATGAGGTAGTGCAGAGAGCGTGGGCTTCGGGGCCCAGTGGGGCTCTTGGAGAAGGAATAGAAATTCACCAGAGGGACACGAAGGAGAGCATTCCAACTTTTCCGCACACCTTTTGAGGATTTTCTCCAACCATACCTGGGGCTGAAGAAAATGTATGATGCACCTCCCCAGACTCTGAATAGTTCTGCAATTCCTTCTGTCTTCACCTTCTGCCACGTTCTACTTCTTATCTACTTTCCATGAATGGATTTAGCAGGTGCTGTGGCTTAGACTGAGTGGGGGAATCAGACACAAGCCAAGAAGGGAGCTTGTGGAAAGTCAGGGAGGCAGACTGGGCATGAGGCATGTGGGGAGCATGAATAAGTGTGTGTGGCTTGAGCATAGGTAGGGCATTTATGGAACAGAGGTCGGAAATGGGGACGACCAGTAAAGCACAGTCCATATACATGCTTTGCCGAGGAGTTTGGGCGTTATTATGTGGGTAGTGGGCTGGGGGTGAGTTTGAAAGGCCTTCGAGTAGGAGAGTGACGAGAAAAGTCTTGTGTGGTCAGTGCATACTGTTTAGCTAGTCTTGTTATTTCTGCATTAAAGCCATGATGAGGTGTGTTGCTCCTGTCTCTCTTCATGAGGGGACCTGATGCAGTAATTGGCCAACAGCTGGCAGGTGCCACATCTTCTGACCCACCGCTGCATTCCCACAGGGCCACACTGTCTGTGGGCTGCTCCCAGACAAGAACTGAGCAAGGCAGGGTCCCTGGAGGGGCCGGTGCTGCCCAGTGCAGAAGTCATCCAGCAGGCAGTCTTGGGTCGAGTTTGGGCTGCAGAGAGCACCTCAGAGCCTCGAACATCGTGAGGCTCCTCTTACTCGATCCTTCTTTCTCCCTTTCCATTCACGGGTGCCAAGAGTTTACAGTGAGCTGAAATAGGCTTTCTCTGCCTGTTTCTTCACTCTGCCCCCTTTATCCATCACAGGTGTTTCCCCCAGTAACCTTTTATATTTCTAATTCTGTCTTGACATCTGCTTCCCATAGAACATGAAGTGACACATGGTGCCTCAAAGTCTATTTTTAAATTTTAGTATATATTTAAATGGTTATTTATGCTTTACTCTGTGACATAGCATCCTTTCCTTTCCATGAAATAAAACAGTTTTATGAAGTCAGTGGTAATCTTAAACAAATTAATTCAGATCAGATTGGACCTCTGGGCATACCAAGCTTCTTTGCACAAGTTTATCATTTCAACGACCTGGAATCCGACAGGCTTCCGGAGGCTGAGTGTAGAACCGCCAGCCTTGCTTAGTTCTACTTAAGTTCACATCGCCGCAGGATTGGCTCAAGCTCAGAGAGTTGATGGACAGGAAATGCTTCAGACAGATACGATTTTTCCCCTGTCATTCTTATAAAGTATTTTGATATCTCATGACTAGCAGGTGGTTAGATAAAAAAGGAAGATAATTCTGTGTCTTAAAAGCCTGTGACTTACAATTCTGGAGGACCGGATTAATTATAGCCAAGCACCATGTGATTTTTAAGGCAGTTTTTCTCCATGGAATATTGTGCCTTACGTATGAAAGGCACTTCTCTCTCTCTTTTTAATAAAAATTCACTGTGTAAGTAAAAACAGTGAATTGTGTTCCTGAAGAAGGTTGTAATCTCCAAACATCAGAAAAGTATGGAAGTTAATTTTCAGTTTTTAGAAGGTCTGTCCTATTTACTGCAGTTTGTATATGGTACTTCTAATAGCAAAATTGTATACTACATTTATTTAAAATACAGTGCTAGGTTGAGTATCATGTTTTTGAACTAAGACCAATGTGTTTGAGGTAAGCTGTGAAGTTGAGCCTTATCTAATCTGCTGAGCAGACCTCTGGGTGCCCCCCGTGACCTGGGCCCCTTCTCGAATTCTCCGTGAATGGGAGTTCCCTGTGTGGTCCAGGATTTAGGGAGAGGTTGAGGACTAACCTCGTGGTTTTCGCCTCACTGCTTTGCTTTCATCTTACACATTAGAATCTGTTCCGTAGGAGACAACTAAATGGCTGACAAAAACACAAAATCTGGGAAGTGAGAAAATGTTAGATGCCTTTACCATTAACTTTTACATTAAAAACATTTTTAGCTCCAAATGACATCATTGTGATTGTGGGCATTTTCTAGTAAGTTTTCATTTAAAGAGAACACATAATAGTTGCTTATATGAGAAAATAGCCATGTAAAGAAAATAGCTTGTTTCTGTGAAGTTGTTCCTAGTGCTGGGAAGTCTCTTTGGTGAGCAATCTCCTATGCTACCGCAGTTTTACAGCACTGGGCACTGTGTCCAAATGAGGTGCTGCTCTTGTCCAGTTTAAACAAGGCTAAATGATAACCAGTGAACATGACAAAAACGATCACTTCAAAAGCCCAAGTGAAATGTTAAAAAAAACTTGTATGTTAATTCTGATTGAGATCGCAGGTGGGCGGCATGACCTTCTTATCTAATTACGAAGAAGCTTTCAGTGCTGTTGTGGTGCCGGGGAAACTGCGTGGGTGTGCTCTTGGCTGCAGTGAGGGGGCTGCCTGTGCCAGGGGGAGTTTTGGAAAATCAATATGGCATCTCAGTCAACACCGGAAATTGGTTGCAAACCAGTAATCGGCTAGGCTGGGATGAATGGACAGGGCATTAAGGCAAATCAATGCTGTTTTTTAACTGTTTATTTTTAAAACTCAGGCTTATAAGGGTTTTGCAAGTAGAGCACACAAACGTTTTTTTCCCTAAACCATTTGAAAATAACGTGTTGGCATGATATCCTCGCCTTCAAGTATGTGCATTTGAATGTGCATTTCTCACACCCAAAGGCATTTCCTACAAACTACAACATAAGCGCCACGTTCAGAATGTTAATATTGGTACATGGCTACCATCTAATCCTCAGACCCCACTGGAGTTTTTCAGGCTGCTTCACTAATGTTTTCTATAATAAAAGGATGTAGATCAGAATCAGGTGTTGGCATCGGCGGTCATCTTCAGTCTCCTTCAGTCTGGTAGGTTTCCTTGGTGTCTTCTGGACTTGCATGATCTTGAAAAGCCAGTTGTTGTAGAATGTCTCTCAATGTGGTTTTGTCTGCTGCTGCTCCTCCTTTGGCAGGAGTTTCTCAGAGGTGGTTTTTGGGGAGGAGAATAACTTCTCCTCTGCCTTCTTTGGTTTAATGTTTGGAGGCCAGCCAATTCAATTGACAAAAGACAGATTAGCAAGAGGAAAGAAAAATATTTAGTTATGTATGCACAGGCGTTCCCAAAGAACTGGGGCTCCAAGAGCCACCCAGGACTTGAGGTTTATGTTACCATCTTAATGGGGCATGGGAGGGCGCAGGCGCACTTCTGGGAGAAGAAGGACTTCTTACGAGGGAAATGGGGCAAAGGGCACCTACAGATAAACACATGGTGTTTGGGGAAAGATGAGTGGGCCCATAGAGAATACATGGGAGATATGATAGTTTTGTTACAGTATCTGAAAGAGGAGATTGGAATTGTTCTCCTGGATAGTATTTATGATGAATTTTTCTGAGTTCTTTTG
This sequence comes from Sturnira hondurensis, assembly GCF_014824575.4. NCBI lineage: Eukaryota > Metazoa > Chordata > Mammalia > Chiroptera > Phyllostomidae > Sturnira > Sturnira hondurensis. Next base: position 7,944,923 of record NW_028077105.1, on the reverse strand, counting down.
GGAGGTTCTGTTTTTAGGCAAATAAGGGATTTCAGGAACTCAAGATCCTTTGGCTGAAAACAACTTTTAGGCTCCACCGGCTTATTCTGGACCCCACCACAGTGCTGTATCTCACAGTGTCAGGTAGTGTCCAAAGTCAGGTCATCTCATGGTGACGATGGTCACTTTGGTCACCTAATGCAGAGGTATCTGCCACTGTCAAGTTGAACATTGCTTTCCATTTTTAATTAATGAATACTTTGTGAGGGGATACTCTGAATTTATGCAAGCATCTCATTCTTCTTAAATTTTCAATTTATTTGTTTATGTTATTATGGTCTCATGGTTTAATGGGTCATAATCTGTTACTATCACTTATTTTGTTGTTCGGTTGTCACCTATTTATCTAATGGCAGATAATTCAAGCTGGCTTCTATGTCCTTTGATATACCTCCATTATTCTTTGAGCATTTCCTTGCTTTTGGGAGGGGCAGGGGCACACAATGTTCTGACATCACCTTATACTTTCCCTGCCCTAGCTCTAAGATTAGCCTTTTCTCCCAGATGCCCTGATTCCTTATAGCAGAGAATGGTATTTAGAAACCAAGATCTGGAAGACAGATGTGTTCATTGTTATCAGGGTGCTGCTGCTGCTCAAGAAACCTGCTCAGCCTGTAAACAGCCTCTCATCACTGCTGCCCTCATCCCACCGCCGGGGGATCCCTCCTCAGCGTCAGTGCCCTGATTCCCTGTGCTGGGCCATTGCGCCATAGCACGCCTTCCTCCCGCTGCGGAGATGTCGATGCCCATGTCGGGCCGCCTCGTCCCTTCTGCAGGAGTCCCGTCTCACTTTGCTCAGCCTCTGACACCCTGTGCTTGCCATAGTCTCACATGGAAGTATCCCTTGCTCTGCTTGGGCTCTGAGACTGTGCCTGGGCGTCCCAGCCCCTCTCTGTGGGGATGCCTTCTTTGCTCTGCCCAGATTTTGACATCCTGGTTGAGGACTGCCACCCTTCTGAGCGAACATCTTCCTGATGCTGGCCAATTTCTGACATCCCGTTCTCTACCACCATGGCTCTCCCACTCCTGTGTGGTTTTCTACCGTGCTCAGTCCCACCAAAGGGCTTTAGGAATGAAGTATTCATGAAAGGGAATGGGGCTTGATGCCACTTTCAAATGTCAATATAGAAGTTACCAAGTAATTTTCCAAACTCGAAAGGTCTATGGTCATATTTTTCCACCAGGATTGGGGAACATATAATTGAAGAAAAATGATTGCTTAAGTCTTCTCATGCCAATTTATTTTTTAAGATATATTTTTAATGTGAAGATACATATTTTAATTGGGCCAAGGTCTGATGTTTAATTGATCTTGCATTTGATCACATATTTATAGCATGTCTTCTCCAAAATAGACATGTGCTCTAATTACTTAGGAGTAGGTTGTCTGCGGAGGGTTTTGTGTCTAAAGAAATCTATGATGAAAACTTTAGAATCAGGTACCAGCAAGTCCTCATTTACATTCCATCAGATCTATGATCTTTTAAATTAAACCAAGGGTCAAAGGCACTTCCCATTATACACATGGGGATGTGTAGTCATGACTGCAGATTTATATTTCCAGCCCAGGTCTTGGCCCTGGAATTGCTTACAAAGTCCTGTACTTCGGACTGCCCTTGTTATTGAGATGCTTGTGAAATATCACAATGGACACGTCAAGTAGGCATCCCCTGGGCTTCATGCTCCCGTAGCCAGTGCCTCTGTGACATCTTCATTTTGATGTCTCACAAGCTGCTCAAACTGAGCATGCTCACACCTGAACTCTTGATTTCCAACACCACCATCCCCACACAGATTTCCTTCTCAGTCTTCCCCATCCCAGTGAATGAATGGCACAACCATTCTCTAAGCCAGAAATCCGGAAATGTCCTTGGTTCTCCTTTTTGTCTCTTACGTAGAATAGGTCAAGGCAGTCTGTGGTCTGTTCTGTCCTCAGCACCTCCTGTCCCAGCCCTCATCACACCCACCATCATCTCTCATCTGAGCTCCTTCTTCCTTCGTTCCTGTCATCTTGTGATTCATTATCCTCACAACCGCCAGAGTGATGTCTGCATATCAGATTATGTCATTGACCTGCCTACACACACTTCATCACCCTACAGCTCCTATGTACAGCCACATGAGCAGTCCCTGTCCATCCCCCCAGCCCCACCTTGTTCACCCCTCACTACACCCTGAGCACTTGGCCTTCATTCTACTGCTGGAACATACCAACATTTTACTACTGGGAACCTTTTGAACATCATCCACCTAGAATATCACAGACTTTCTTATTCCAAATAGAACCTTTAATCGTCACATTAGAACCTGATGCTAACTGATGATTATGATTTGAGGACCATTTTCTGTTCTCTTACAATGTTATTTATTTTGTACTTGAAGGAGAATTTCAATAGCAATTAGTATGAAATAGTTGTTAAACTTAATTCACTATTAAGAAAACAATAAGAAAGAGTCTGCTTCTGACTGCTTCTAAAATAAATGTCTTAATAAAAATCAATGTAATTATAACATTTAAAATATAAAAAGTAAAAAAAGCAACAGTGTTTATAAAATATTCAGTATATGAAACACTTTGAAATCTGAAATAAAATGGAATTCAAAGTATTATTGTTATCAAATTGTTACTAGTTTAATTTTCACATAACTCATTTCAGTAAAGATGATAAATTTTTTATTAATGGTGTTTGTAAATACTTTAATAATTCCTTATGTGCACATAACAGTTCAGTGTACAAAATGTCATTCTTAAATTTCCAACATCATGAGTACAGAGAAGTGACTTGTGTAGCATCTCTTGGCAAAGACTCTGCTTGTATTCAGTAAATATTGTTTAAGAATATGCTGTGCATTAAGCCCTATGCTAGGAATTTGTGAACAAAAATGGTTTCTTAGAGATTATGAACTAATGGAAGAAACACATAACAAACAAATACAAACAGGGATGGATGGATATTTTTCTCTTGCTCGTACGTGGTGTTTTTCTGGAGCCAGAAATATACTGAACTTCCAAACCAACCTCTGGAAATGAAACACAAAGGAAAAGGTGAGTCAGAGGCTCTTGGCATATTAACTCATAGGAGATAAATTATTTGAGGCAATACACAAGACTTCTATTGTTCTATAGATCATTTGTCCACTGTCACTTCACCCAGAAGATAATTCATTGGCATGGAAGGACTTGGAAATTTAGCCTCTAAGGAAGCTGGAGAAAGTGGGGAAGAGAGCCGGGAGGTAGGGACCATGACAGATGGAAAGAACTGAGGTTTGGCTCAAAGGAGAAGGCCACAGTATCAATAAATGTATTCACTTGGCTCTCCCATTTCTAAGGCCAACCCCCTAAACAAGGGCTGGGAGGGAAAGTTGTTGTTTTCCCTTCCTTTCTTCTCCCATCAAGTGCGTGGTAAGTGCCCAGGCAGGAAGATGAGCAGAAGAGAGGAAGGGCACCTCTCCCACCCACAGTTTGCTATGCACCCTGTAGACGCTAAAAGGGAACATTGGAACCTGGAAAGAGGAATTGTTCACTATGTTCTCCTCAATGCTGTGGGCTTGACTTGCCAACAGCATGCTTGTTATTAATGAAGTGAACCATTCTTTGCTGAAGAAATCAGCTCTCTATAATTTAAAGAGACCTACATGTCAGAAGTTAGGAAAAGGAAAAAGTCTCCATAATATGACAAATCCTTAAATTTTGAGAGGACATTGGAACTTCTTTGAGTCCCACACTCACAGTTTACTAAATTAGAAAAATCTGCCCACCCTTCCTCTGTTTATGAGATCTGCTTTTCTCTACTTAAGTGTCATTGGATGCCTCCTTCCCTGACACCCACGAGACAATTCCTAAGGGTGTCTCAAGTTGTATCACTATGTAAAAACAAACAACAACAAAAAACCCAACTGCCATCTGATATATAAAGATTCAAGGACGTGAAGATCAAGTTTGAATTGTTCATCATTTTATCCCTGCCACCCAGCAAGGTGCCTTAGACATAGCAAATGCTCAGTCACTCTTTTTTAGGTGGATAAAAGTGAATAAATGAATATGTGAATGAATGGAAGACTGGTATGAGGATTACTCAAATACTTACTTTTGGTGTTGAGTTACTATGACAGTTGGAGTTCAAAGAAACCAAATAATGAAAATTTGAGTACAAGTGGGTGGTACTTTTTAAAAGTTTATTTGAAAGTATCATAAACAGTTTTGTCTACTCATGATTTGTGGATTTGGCGATGTATGGATATGTATGGAAAAAGTCTTTAAGGTGAAGAAATTTAAATATGTTTGATAAGCTCTGAACTAGAGAAAAAGGTTTTTTATGTGAATGTATATGGAATGTAAAATCTAGAAAAAATTTTCATCTTGTATTCATATAACCACATAATCTAAACAGCTCTTTACATAAAAGCTAATCCAACATACAACTTTATACTCAGTGGAAATTTGCAGACCTATTAAGAATGCAGCAAAACCAGGAAGTAGACATGCACTGAGAACATAAACAGAAAAATGAAGTTAAATAGATATCACAAAGCCCCCAACGTCTTCATTCCAACTTTGCTTGTTCTTACTTTGCACACAGTATCAATAAACGTATTCACTTGACTCTCTCATTTCTAAGGCCAACCCCCAAACAAGGGCTGGGAGGGAAGGTTGCAGTAACCACCTTCCCAATGGCAGCAGTGGTTGTCAGCAGCGTCATCTTGCCTCCTCCTGACTTTGCTGGACCCTACTTGTGTGACAGCTCTGATCACCTTTGCCTGGTGGCACATTATGCCTTTAAAAAGTCATTTCCCATTCTTGATCTTGAGCTTCCTAAGAAAGCACCTCGATTTTCACCGGTTTTCAGTGTATTGCACAAAACCATGTCCTAGCTGATATTCAAATCAAAACAAAGCAAAACAACTCTGACTCATCAAGACAAAATTAAATCATGTTTAATATTGTTTGAGGAGCCTGGAATGAAGTATTACATTTTAGAAATGTTTCTTTCTGTAATAATGAAAGCAAAAATTATCTTTGAGGAATCAGCTAATGAATTTCCTTTGGCTCCTGAAGCCAAAGGACCAGGCATTAAATAGCAATACATTTACCTGGTGATACTGCCCTTCTCTGTTTTACTACGTTATTTTTTATCCTCTCGGGCTCTCGGTTATTTTATATATAGCACTGGAACAATAATAGCACCTACATGTAACAATCAGAGTATGTGCCATAACAGCCCCAGATCCCAGTGATTTAAAATAACAAAATGTATTTCTTATTCACGCATGTCTATTGTGGGTGAACCCAAAGCCTTTCAACCTCAGCATTATATGAGAACCCAGGGTGATTGATTTTTTATTATCTGGAAGTCATCATGTCAAGGGGAAGGAATCAATGCAAATCACATACAGCCTCTTAAAGGTTTTTGCTGAGAAGGGACACACATCTCTCCTCTCACATTTCACTGATCAAAACAATCTACCTTTCTTGTTCCCTTCATGCAATCAGGAAAATGCAGCCCAACAGTGGGTCTATCTATGGCCTGGAAGGAGAACAGGCCATATGCTGATAAAAAGCCCTAATGAGCACCACCTGGTCCCATTCAGATTGTCAGGAGGCTTCTAGTCAAGATGGAGGTGTAGTTAAACATAGTTCACCTCTTTGCACAACCACAGCAAAAATTACAACTAGACTTACAAGACAAATATCACTCAGAATCATCAGAAAATCGAGCTGTTTAGAAGTCTGACAAGCAAGGAATTAAAGAAGTCACAGTCATTCAGATGGGTAGGAGGGCCGGAGATGCAGAATGAGCAGTACCACGCCCACATGTGATGGATAAAAATTGGGAGGGATACCTCAGGAAAGATGATCCCAGCCCCACAGCAGACCACCCAGCCCAGGGTTCCAGTGCCAGGAAGATGAATCCCCATAACTTCTGGCTGTAAAAACTAGTAGGTGTTGGGGTGGCAGAAGAAACTGAGGGATTCTCAGGAGTTTCCTCTTACTGGGCCCACAATGGACTTAGGACTTACACTCCCTCCCTCTGGGCTTTAGCACTGGGGCAGCAGCTGGCAGTGGCATATGGGAAGAAACTGAGCTGTGTGGCACCAGGGTGAGTGCCAGGGGACGTCTTCCTCCCAGATACTACTCCAGAGGCCAGGCAGTGGCCATTGCCCCCTTTCTGAGCCCTCCCCCACACAGAGCCACAGAATTGCAATACCATATTGAAGACTCCATCAACCTGGTTCATACCAGGTTGAAGGTTACACTAAGTGAATTAAAGTGGAGTGGATGAAACCGAGAGTCAAGTCAGTGATTTGGAACATAAGGAAGAAGAAAACATTCAATCAGAATAGCAAGAAGAAAAAATACCACCACCACCCCCGCCCTGGCTAATAAAAGGGACAAGCTAAGGAACCTCTGGGACAACTTCAGATATACCAATATTTGAATCATAGGGGTGCCAGAAGGAGAAGAGGAAGAGCAAGAAATTGAAAACTTATTTGAAAAAATAATGAAAGAAAACTTCCTTAATTTGGCAAAGGAAATGGACATACAAGTCGAGGAAGCACAGAGAATTCCAAACAAGGTGGACACAAAGAGGACCACACCAAGAAACATCACAATTAAAATGCCAGGCCCTGGCTGGTGTAGCTCAGGGGATTGAGCGCGGGCCTGCAAACCACATGATCGCCATTCGATTCCCAGTCAGGGCACATGCCTGGGTTGCAGGCCAGTTTCCAGGAGGGGACCCACGAGAGGCAACCATACATTGATGTTTCTCTCCCTCTCTCCTTCCCTTTCCCTCTAAAGATAAATAAATAAAATCTTTATAAAAAATAAAATAAAATGCCAAAGGTTAAAGATAAACAGAATCTTAAAAGCAGCAAGAGAAAAGCGGAGTGTTACCTACAAAGGAGTTCCCATAAGGCTGTCAGCCAATTTCTCAAAAGAAACTTTGCAGGCAAAAAGTATTCAAAGGAATGAAAAGCAAGAGCCTGTACCCTCAATTACTCTACCCAGTAAAGGTATCATTTAGAGTTGAAGGGCTGATAAAGTGCTTCCCAGACAAGGTAAAACTAAAGGAGTTCCTCATCAAGCCATTATTATATAAAAGTTAAAAGGACTTATTTAAGAGAAAGAAGAAGATCAAAACAATTGAAATGACAATAAATCCACAGCTATCAACAATGGAATTAAAAAAAACCTAAGCAAACAGGCAGAACAGAAACCAAATCATAGATACGGAGATCATTTGGAGGGTTATCAGCTGGGAGGGGGCAGAGGAAGAATGGGGGAAGGGTGCAGGGATGAAGAAGTTCAAACCAGTAGGTACAAAATAGACAGAGGGATGTTAAGAAAATATAGGAAATGAACTAGCAAAGCATTTATATACCTGACCCATGGACATGAACTTAGGGGGGATTGCCAAAGAGAATGGGTGCAACTGGGTGGGTGGAGGGAGTGATGGGGGAAGAATTGGGACAACTTTAATAGCATAATGAATAAAATATATTAAAAGAAAAGGATCGTCAGGAAGATTGAGTTAGTGACTTAAAACACTAAGCCTAAAGCTTGGCACCTGACAAGAACTAGGTAAATATTAGGGATAGTTATGATTTACATTGCTTATCAACTTTATTAATAATGATGACTTGAAAATTTTTTCAGCTTGTTGCATGTAGTATCCCTTAAGAAAATGAAATGCCTGAAATAAAACCTGTCTGAAAAAATGTGGGGCTGCATAACTTCATAACCTTGTGTGACGGAAATGCCTCAGTGCGCTCCAAAGACATGGCGTAGCAACTTGGATGACTTATGTGTAACAGTGGCCAGTTACTCTTTCCTACCCAGATGGGAAATTTGTGATTTATCAACTGCTGAGGAACAAAGAGGGTTGGAGTGCTGCATTGCGTTTTATGGAGCCACTTCATCATTTTTGAGTGTCCAACCTTGTTTCTGCACATTCCATGGCACCGTGTTAAGCTACAAAACACACACACCTGCTAAAGGTTCACCCATTCTTCCAAGTTGATAGGAACCAGGTCAGATTGTAGTCAAAACATGTTTGGCATACACAGCTCCTTTCGGTTTTAGAGTCCTGTAGGTGGTGACCCCTCATGAAGCAAGAAGCCCCCCTGGTCCTACCAGCACAGCTGGACGGCGTGTCCCCAGCCAAATCTCTCTAATGGCATTCCCTTTCTCTGCCTGGCTTATTTCACTCGGCGTAATGTTCTCCGGGGCCATCCACGCTGTCCCAAAGGGTGGAATTTACTTCTTTTTTATGGTTGAGTGGTATTCCATCGTATAAAGCTCCCACAGTTGTTTTATCCACTCATTTACTGATGGACACCTGGGCTGCTTTCAAATCTTGGGTATTGTAAATAATGCTGCAGTGAACATGAAGGTGCTTATATTCTTTCAAATTAGTATTTTGGGGTATCTTTGGATAAATTCCCAGAAGTAGAATAAGGGAATAAGGCACTGGGTCATAAGGCAGTTCAATTTTTAATTTTCTGAGTTAACTCCATACTGCTTTCCACAGGGGCTCCACCTACTCGTATGTGGGATCTAATGAGCAAACTGAACTAACAAGTAAAATAGCAGCACACTCACTGATAGAGAAACAGGGTGACAGCTCTGGGGGGGGGTAGAGTTGGGGGTGGAGGAATCGAGCAAAAAAGAAAAAGGGCTCCTGGACATGGACGTAGCGTGGTGACTGCAAGGGGGGAGGGAGAAGGGAGAGATGGTTCAGGGGACAAGGGGGCTAAGTGGTAATGGAAAAATACAATAAAAACTAAACTATTTTTAAAAACCAAAATAAGGTTCCCTCCCCCACCTCATGTCACCCCTGAAAAAGAGTCCCGTTGTAGAAGAAATGCAGCCAGTATTTCCATCCTCGGTTTCATCTGAGCCGAGGCTGGGTCTGTTGAGGAAACTCTCGCATGTCAGTGGCCCTCAGACTTGAGCAGGCCTCAGAATGACCTTGAGAATGGCTTGTTTAAACAGCAGTGTGGCCTCACCCCCCATTTCTGATTCCACAGGTGGCAGTGGGCTCATGAGCTTGAATTTCCAGGAAGCCCCGTGTTACAGGAACGTTGCCTCATTTTGAGCAGCGCCACTCTATCTGCATGAACTCTCCCGGCCCTCCTTCTTCCCTTCACTCCTAGACTTCGGTGTTATTTTTTGTCCACTACTTATTTTGGAACTATTTCTCTCCTTTTATGATATCATAATACTAGTGTTCCCTTTTGTGTATCTGCCAAAATGTTTTGATTGTTAGGGATCATGAACTCCTATGCAGTGGAACTGCCTTGTCCCTGAAGGCCTCACAGAGAAGGAGGGAGCGCCTGCCCAGCACTTCTGAAAGCTGTGTTTGGTTTCAGTGAATGTAAAGCACTACACACAATGAATGCACAGTACCTTACAAGGGTAAGATGGTTTTCTCATAGCAGAGACATTTGGACCTTGTAACCAACTATTTAAAAAATTTATGAGTGTTTTTGTTATACTCTTAGTAAATACCTAGCTGGTTAGCTGGTTAGTCTTTTTGAAATAATTTAAAAAATATTTATTTTAGCTCTATTGGTGAGAGATAAAATGAGAGTGTCTGCAATTTTTCACAAGGAATTTTATCATTTAGTTGACTTATTTGAACTATAAATTCATAACCACAAAGTAATTTGACTTTCAAAAATAAAGGCATACATTAGCCTAAAAAATCCAAAATTTAAGCTATCTTCTTCTATCTTCTTCTATTAATAGACAAGCAAATACAATTTCTATTTAGTTGGACCATGGAGTGAGCTCTTTCCATATGGCTTATCAGGATGTTTTCTTTATGTATATTTTTTCTCAATGTACCTTCAGTTAACAGAGCCATTGGTGTGGTACAGTCCATGGGAGATTGTGGACACCTGTGTACCTTTTGGTATTTGTTCTCCAGCTCTTTGTTTATGTGGGCAAAACATATTTTTAAACAGAATTGCTTACCCAACTTTGGTTTTTATATTCAATGAACTTATTTTTGAACATTTCTTCCTGTCAGTAAATGATTTGCTACATTTTTAAGTGATTACATAGTATTCTTTTACTTGAATATACCATAAGTAGTTGATCACATCACTGTGTTAATATAATTGAAAGAAAAAGTACAGGTTGTCCGATTACCCTTTGGAAAGACAGAGAAAACTTTTATATACACATTGCTAAAAATGAAAAAGCTTTTGCTGATATTTCCTTAGTTTACATTTCTCATATGATACATTAGAGGGGAAATAAAATCTTTAAACTGATTGGGTTCTGAAGTGTTATCAATCAATTTAGGGCGATAGGAGTAATTTTTTATTACCCTCTTACTTTTGGAGACAGATGACCAAATCTGTAGCTTTACCAAAACGTATGATGCAAAGTACTATGATACTTAGGAAACTAAGTCAAGTATCTCCACTGTTAACCTGCTTTTGTGCACATTTGATTTTTATTTTATCTGTGCATTGGGTGGTATGGGTCAGGGGTTTGTTTTTTTATTATTTCTCACACACAGCCTTACTCATTTTTATAGAAGTGGGATCTCATAAAGGTTAGAAGTTGAACTCATTTTGTCCTACCCAGCAATTTCAAGTTATTGAGGGCACAGCACTATGCTGTGCGGTTCAGAGATGCATTTGATTTCTTTTCTTAAATGGCATACTTTGTTCTTATTTAAATAACATTTTTCTCACTGCATTCTAAATTCATAGTCATGAACTCTTCTCTCTCACCCTTACCTGCTTGTCTTCTCTCATCCAATATGCCTCCACTGCTGCTATTCCTATTTCTGATAATGTACAGTGTGATGAAGGAGAAGCTACATATTCTTTCATTTGAAACATTGTTCTAATTCCTGGTTGTGTGGCATTGAGCAAATTACTTACCCTCTCTGAGCCTCAATGAAATGGTATAAAATTTTCTCTGTTAAAGAATTTTACTAAAGATTAAACATGATTGTGTGACAGGGGCCCCCAAAGCAAGAATTAATTTATTTAAAAATTGTGTATTTATTCTTACATATTTAAACTTCAGTCACCTTCGGAGTCCTCTCCATTTGATACAATACACCTATCGAGACTTTCCGCTGCTCAAAACAATTTTCGAATTCATTGATTTCGGTGCCTTGTGTTGCTTCTGTTGTTTTTTGTTTTACTTTTTCCACATTGGTAACGTCCTTTAAGACTATTTTTTTATCCAGAGAGACAAAAGAAGGCACTCAGGGTGACAGCAGGTGAATAGGGAGGGTCCTGTAGGCGGGGGTCATGCCATTTTTGGTCGAAAACTGCTGAACACTCAGGGTGGTGTGGGCTGGTGCACTGGCAAATCACCCATCATGAAATGGGCAAATGCTTTGAAAGAACCTTCCAAAATCACTGAAGCTGAATGCGGCCTCCCACAACAGCGCCAGCCAGCACACTGATATGGGTGGGTTCCTGGAACACCCAGCTAGTCGGGGAAGCCTGTACTACAGGGGGCCCACCCACGAGGAAATTACAGGGTTGTTTTGTGTCCCCCCTTGTATAAATCTTATTAAAAATATCAAAACACACTTCTGATTTTTTCATTCTTTCTTTTCAATTTTCATACTTTCCCCTAAAGTCTCGAAATAAATAATTTGAACCTCTTGGCAGTTCTCTTGGAAAAGATTCAAAATAAAACTTTTTTCTTTCCTTCTGGAATTCATCATTATTACAAAGTCACCATTTAACTAATATTTACTTTGATATCAGAAAGTTGTAAACTTTAGTTTAGTCAAATTTATTCCATTGAAATCTGAACAAATCCTAAAATGACCTTTGAAGCAAGAACATAGTCTTTAACTATTTTATGAGAAGGAATTACTGTTGGAGATATCACAGGTTCAGCAGGCAGGGCTGGGTACGGGCAGCTGTGATTGTGACCAGTGTCTCTCTCCATCAATAAAGATAAAGACTTCCCCACTGAATTCAGTCTCTGCTTGGCGACTGCAGATAGAAAGTTATGCTTCTTGGTTAGGTCTAAACCCCCAATCGGTCTGAATTCATGTGAGTCTGTTTATGCTGTGCTTGTGAGTAATCTTTCCTCTGTTTCTGGGAGCTCCTCTCCACTTCTCTGCTTTTCTTCTCCCCTTCTTTGAAGATAGCTCTAGGATGCCTTCTTTATGAAATCTCTTCCGCCCATCCCTACTCCTACCCCTAACCTGTTAGATCACTGTCACCTTCCAACCATCTCACCCCATGAATACTTCCATCATTGTGCAGAAGGGTTCCCAGTACCGGCTTGTCTCCCTGCTTCAGAGCACTCAGCCTGGTAAGATCACAGAGGATGTTGGATTCACATTGAAGCTCTGGTTCATGTTCAGTGTTCAACGAGTATCAGTTGAATGCAGACATAAATGTTAAACATCACAGGCATGGATTCCTCCGATAAAGGAGCATAGAAGGTTTAAATGATGATAAGTGATGATCAGCATTAAAAACAGCACAAGCAGAGCTAAATGAAATGAGAGAAATTCTCTGCATTTCAAAGTGAACTAGAAATTTGAATCAATTATCATCCTCCTTCTGGAGGAGTTAGGAATGTGATTTAATTTATTTAATTACTTGAGTTCATTATCTTATGCAGATTTAAGAAAAAAGAAGAGTCTTCATCATTCAAAAAGTAATGTAAAAATAATCCAGACAGCCTATAAATAAATGGTTTAAAGTAAAGGATACTGAAGCCTGAACAGGCTGAGGAATTATTTCAATTCTGTACATGATTTTCATTTTGAAGATACAGCCAGTTCAGAAGTAATGTAATTGCTACAGAAGTTGTATAATAAGAACTTGGGTTCGAAGGCCTATAAAACAGTCACATACAAGTTACCTACCTTCTTGGACTCTGAGCTCATCTGTATATGGGGGATGTTGATAACTACTTCTCAGAGTTGTTAAGAGGATTATTGAGCCAATATATGAATAAACCATCAATGTCTGAGTAACCTCCAAATGGCTACAAATAAAATTTTTGGTTTAGCATAAAATTCTAGCAAATACAAAAAATCTTAGAAAATTATAGTATATTACGTTTGTGGATCTGATATCACTAAAGATAAAAAATGTTAACAAATGCCAAGTAGTTGTTTATAAGGCACACATATCAAAACCAGTATAAGCCTACTAGTATTAGATTTTGATGAAAAAGTCAAGATTGAAGGCTTTTCTGAAACTCAGATTGAAGCCACGTGAATTTATAAGACAGCTCAGTCTTGGCGTGAACTCATCTTAAATAGGCCCCAGGAGAGTTAATGCCTTGAAGAAAAGTTCGATATAAATATACCTTCTTTAAGTTCAGATTAAGCAGGGAAATGGCATGCACGGGGTCACCCTTGAGCCCAAGGGTCTGCGTCCTTCCCACCACGCCACCTGCATCTGCCATGGGCCCTGCACATGAAGGATGAACCAGGGTAAACAGACGGGGCAGAACAGAGACTTAACTCCAGGACATGAAAGTCAAATAAGATTCCTCCTTGCTCTGTCATCCTTATGAGAAGATGAATGTGCCTCAGGTTAAGTGGAGGACCCCTTTCCTGAGTCCCAGATGGGTTTTCCTCTGAGAATGAAGTTGGAGATTTCTGTCCAGCCTCTCATGCTTTATGAGAAGAATAATTCTGAAGTTGCAGAATATTATCAAAAAGAAGCTCCTTTCCGTAAGTGAGTCAAGTTGTGAGGCGAGAGTCACTGAGGGTCATCAGTGAGGACAGAGTTTGCGGGAAAGAAGGCAAGCCACTCCTCTGAAGGCCAGGAGGGGGCTGTCTGGCAGAGGGACCCAGGACAGTTGAAGCTTGTCAATCCTGATAAAGGATTTGCCTTACAACGCACAGCATTATCCCGGAGCGTATTCTAGATACACATTTCTTACAGGCAGCTACCAATTCTTAATTCATCCGATATGTTACCTTGTACCTAGAAATGTGGGTATTTCCCAGGAAGGCAGAATTGTTTTCTGTGCCTCAAGATTATGATGTATCATAAGCAAGTCTTTTTTTCTCCTGAATTTCTGATTTAGTTTAGTTAGTGGTTTTGGCCATTTGCTCTTTTCGCATGTTTTTAAATGAGTCAGCCCACCCACTTACCCAAATATGTATCAGGTAGGTTTGCCTTTTACTCTGATTTTCCGAAGTGCAGCATCCTCTTTTTGCTCTGTATTTCATTAGAATTCCAAAGTGGAAATTAAATAAAAGCAGCGCGTGCTCTTTGCAACAAGGTGAACAGTGCAGTACCATGTTAAGTAGAGATGTGTTACCTGTCGCCCATAGTGTCCCTCTTCAACCAGACGCTTTGGTACCGGCGATGTTGCCATATGCATCCCTTCAGTGCACAGTCAAACGGTGTTCTGTATGGTTGACACAAACAGGACCTTTCTCCTAATTTCTGTTCTCAAATCTACAAAACACGATGTGAAAATTTTTCCTTAGTGTCACAGGTTAATCCATTTAAATATCTACATCATATTCCATTATATAGGTGTAGCATAATTGATTTGGCCAATCTTCCATTGACGTGCATTAAGTTGTTTTCAGGGGGTTGCCATCACTGTAGCATGAAATGTATACTTTTATGTGTGTATCTACAAGTATTTTTCAGAAGGTTTTATTTACTTATTTTTAGAGAGAGGGGAAGGGAGAGAGAAAGAAAGGGGAGGAACCATCGATGTGTGAGAGATATATCCATCAGTTGTCCTTTGCACACCCCCAACTGGGGTCCCGGCCCGCCACCCAGGCATCTGCCCCAGCTGGGAACCAGGCCAGTGACCTTTCAGTTCGAAGGCCAGCAGTCAGTCTACTGAGCCACACCAACCAGAGCTTTACATCTACAAGTATTTTTAAAGGCATTCATAGATGTGAAATGAGGGTGATGGGTATTTAAACTTTTAGACGCTTTCCTCAAATGATGTATTTTTTTGGACTATAAGACACACACCCCCAAATTTGGGAGGAAATGGGGGTATGTCTTATAGTCCAAATGTAGCTTACCTGGCTTGCTGTGCGGGGATGGCCTATATTATTTATGTTATTAAATATTTTACCACATTTTTAAAAGTATTTATTTATTTATCTTTAGAGGGGAAGGGAAGGAGAGAGGGAGAGAATATCAATGTGTGGTTGCCTCTCATGTGTCCCCTGCTAGGAACTGGCCTGTAACCCAGGCATGTGCCCTGACTGGGAATCGAACCGCGATCTTCTGGTTCACAGGCCCTCGCTCAACCCACTGAGCTACACCAGCCAGGGCATTTACCACATTTTTTGCTTCAGAATTTTTTTCCTTATTTTTCTCCTCTAAAACCTAGGTGCACCTATGGTCTGGTGCATCTTACAGTCAGAAAAATTCGGTAAATTTTAAAAAGCACCAATTTGTCCTCTCATTACCAGTGTATTAGAGTTTGTTTCCTTACACTCCACCAATAATGGGCATAATCAATCCCTCTTTTTTCATTTTTGTCAATTAGTGAAGTTATATTTTTACTTTCGAAATCACTTTAGCTTGCACTTCTTTGCTTACTGTTAAGTTACGAGTACTCTTTCCACTCGTCAACTGGACAGTTGTATGTTTTCTTCTGTGCATTGGCTATTAACATCTTTGGTCCATTTTTGTCTTGGATTGCTCTCTCTCAAAGGAAATAGCCACGAAGCAAATCATTATAAAGTGTAACAGCTATTTGAAGCTAAAAATATCCCAGGAATGACCCAGAAATACCCTCCCTGAGTAGAGAGTGGTAACCTGCACTTGGTGTGTGGAGGCTTGGCTTCATCGTCTTTTGTTAGGTTAGTGTTCCCTTGAAACCATTTTTAGTACTAAGCATTCCTTCCTGTCTTTTTAATATTCCTGATGTCTTATGCAGTATATCATTCTTCTGAACTTTCTCCTTTCAGATAATTTATATAGAGTCAGGATTTGGTAGATAATTCAGTAATCCTAACAATCCCAGGAGGCAATTCCTGTCCTTATATAAGCGTTTCTTAAAAAGAGATGGAAAGAAGTAAGGACCTTATAGAAAATACAGGGTCCAGCAGAAGTAACACCTGGTTGAGTGTGGTTGGTAGGGTAATAATATGGGTGTAGCAATTTATAATTTTAATTTGAACATTTCACCTCAGATGTCATATGGTGTCCTTGACTGTGATATTGTTATGTTATAGAATAACATGCTTATGATTTTGTAATAAAAGATTCTGTAATAAAAAGGGGTGTTATTAGTGCTGGGCCCTGTATAGAAGAGTTACCTATCATTTTAGATAATGTTTGCAATAATTATCTATAATTTTCTTCCCCCAAACAGATTTCTTCTCCTCTTCCTCCTTCTTCTTTTCTGCCCTCTGCTCTTCTTTCACTTCCACCATCTTCTGCTCCAGGATCTGAATCCATTAATTTTGTTTCCAGGTAAAAACTCTAAATAAAGCAGGCATTGACTGGTACTGTTTCAGTGGTGGAACAGTAGGCAAGCACACTATATTTGGGATACAGGAAAGGATGTCCTTGTCATCCTTGTTGTTTACGTAGTCACCTTTATTCTCCAGGTAATAAGTGGTAACAGTTGGAAAATAGCAATTGTAGATTTGAAGTTGGGGAAGGGAATGTTACTACATCTGAATGATATAGTTGTATTTCTAGATTACCTAAGAGAATGAACCAAAAACTTCTTGTAAAACATTGATCAAGTTCAGTAAAGTAACTAGTACAGAATTAATGCACAAAAATCAGGCTTCCCTACATCCAAACAGCAAGCACTTGAAAGTAGAAATGATAGTGGAAGAAAATGTACTAATATACAATGGAAACCCAGTGGGAAATACCCAGGAAACAAACAATAAGAAATAAGAAAGACCTTATCTTAAAAACTTACCTAAAAGAACACATTTTAGATAAAATCTAAGTATCAATGGTATAACAATGGTATAACAATGTCAGTTCTCCCTGTATTTATGTAGAGATTTAGCATGACCCCAATAAAAATACTAACAACATTTTAATCAATCAAGTTTTAAAGTTCACAGGCCACATAAAATATGTAAGGATAGATTAAAAACTTATGACAAAGGAGAATGAGAACGGTCTAATCTTATCAGATATTCAAATATGTATTACAGTATGAATAGTAATTAATTCAGTTTAGTTCTGGCAAATTAATAGGTTAATGGAACAGAATGGTAAGGCTTTTATAATACATCATCTGTGTATAGTAACCCCCGAGGTCAAATCTCCTTCTTTCACCATTTACTCCCTTTACCTCTTCTATCTCCCCCAACCCCTCTTTCCCTCTGGTAATCACCACACTGTTGTCTGTGTCAATGAGGTTTTTTCCTCCCTTAATCCATTCACCATGTTCACCAATTCCCCCAAACCACCCTCCACTCTGACAGCTGTCAGTCTCTTTTCTGAATCTATGAGTCTTTCTAATTTTAACCAATGTTACCCCAATAGTTTCAATCAAAGTGAAAAAATTGGTAAGTCTTAATATTCACCCAAATGCATGAGATCTGGTATATAGCACAAATATATGAAATTAATATGTAATGAAAGTATCACATACCAAAGAAGGACATATTGATTACCTATAAACATATTAGATTCTAGCTTCAATTCTTACACAAAAACAAATTCCAGATACATGAGAAAATCAGAACGTAAGAGAATTAGACCATAAAATTATTGGGATAACTAGTGGAATTTAATTTTTAAAAACATAAACTGTAAAAGGTCTTTCTAGTGGTTATACAAAGACATCAATCAACATACTGATATAGTTAACCACATACAATTGAGTTTTTCTTTTTGATATAAGATACAATCAAGAGCAGTAAAAATATAAATCAAATATGTTTTCCAGACATATCACCCCTACAGAGCAGAGTCCTTCAATATGGAAAGTGCTTTTATAAATCAATTCTATGCAAACCAATTGAGAAAACATCTCCCCCTTCTCTGGAACTAGTTCAAGAAATTCTAAACTGTGGGTAGGGGACCGCAGGAGAACCACTGGTGGAGAGACTTAATGCTTCATTTTGTACTGTGAGGGGTTTTCTGTGAGCACAGGTCATTTCCAAGATGAAGAGAGAGGAGACAGACATGCTGACTAATGTGCTTTTTTAAATTGGAAGTCTGAAAATGTGATTTCCTCAGTTCCCCTTGCTGCCACTAACAGGTTCAAGTAGGGGAACAGAGGGAAGAAGATGAAAATAGAAATAGTCACGTGCATTCCACAGCCTCCCTCCCTGGAGTCCGCTAAAGGACCTGTAGAATATGTCCCTCAAATGCTAAAGGACTTTTTGTATTTCTAGGCTTACTAGACTCATTCTTGTGCATGGTGCGGAGTTTGGTCTTACCATTCCTCACGAGGCCTTCCTTTCCTTACACATCTTTCTACCTTGCTTCAGGGGAAATCCTACTCAGATTTTACTTAAAAAAAGTCAAATTCGCCAGTGGAAATAACATAGTTCAAACTATCTCCTAATGTTTTTCTAGGGCTTAAAAAATGCTAATGGTAGCTTTGAGCTACCATGGCTTAGAAAATTTAAAGGGAATTTGATGTGTGTAACTGTGGATTAGAAGATGACATAGCTCATTGGTAATTTAGTTGGTGTTTTTGCTCTGGTGAGAGATGATTCCTTATTTGCAGTACAGACGAAAGAGCTTTTGCATCCTTAACAGTATTAGCACAACTGGCTAACCTGTGAAAGTGATAGGCTTATACAAAATGATAGAAGGTGGCACAACTGGAATTGAAATTCACCGCTGCCCTCCATGGTCCTACAGGGCTGTTGGCAGTGTGTGGGATTTTTCCAGGCATTTAAGATCACTGGAAAAAATATTAATAACTATTATAATCTCATTTTCCAATGTTGTCTTCACCAGCATGGTCATCAGACCTCTAAGTGAAGTTCCCACACATGTTCTGCAGGGGTGGGATGTGTATAAAAGTCTAATTTGTGATTTTAAATGCTGCAGCTCTTTAACCGGGGACATCTCAGCTAATTTCCAGCATTTAGTAAATATGTGACTCTTTAGGGAAAGCTTCTCTACACCAATTTCAAGTTGACTTCCTGCCAGGAAATGCATTTGAAAGGGAGTGTGACAGTCACTGTAAGAGCTTGTCCAGATTTAAAGAATTGGGGTACAGGGCATAAAGCATATTTCTACTCTGGGGAAAATAGGCTTCTAATTTCTTCTGCTCCTGCCGACAGTGTCTCCCACTGGGTCTCAGCAGGGTTTTTTCTACTGCCTCATTATGGATCCCTTATTTGGCCTCCTGGAGACTTTTTGTGTTCTGTGGAGTTTATAGAGAGCAATTGTTCCATGTCATTGTTACACAGCTTATAATTGGTTTGGGCCCATATTTTATAGTTTGTCAGGGTGGCAGGTTTGGAAGGCATCGGGAACAAAGAACACACACAGTATAGATTTCCAAGTGTATTCTCTACTCCTAGCATTTTCTGCATGCTTAGGAAGTACTTGACCAAAAAACAATATTTTATATTTAATGGCTTAACTAACATTCTGCTAATTATTTTAAAATGCCCTACTTCCTTTTAATTCCAGCATTCATTTGAATGTAGAACCATACTGAGTATTAGGAAACCATTCCCTCCAAAACAGACCAACAAAGGCCTTCAGAATGTACCTAAAACCATAGCTTAAAGTTACTTTCATAAAATTAACATTTTGCACATTTTCGCTTAAGGCCTTTGCTCTAGTCCCCATGTCCCTAATCCCCATATATTTCTTTGTTTTCTGTCTTTTCTGTGCCCAAGTGTCCTAATGGAAGGAGAATGGTGCAGAGTTGATCAGATTACTGATGCATTTGATTCAAGGGCATCATTAAAATGAGTAAAAACATCAGATGAACTGCTTTGGGTTTTTTTTTACATTTTTTTGCTATTATTTTTGTTACAAGTCTTTCAATCTGAAGAAATGGAATTAATGAAAAGGAAAGGCATACTTTATTTTTTCTGTAATATAATCCCCACCTGTCTCTCTCTTCCACAAATTTTTCTTTGCAACTACCAGATTTTCATGCTCTGCCACTAAAGTACACAGACTCCACTCAGATAGTGTTTGACTCTAAATCCCAGTACAAACTGGAAGTCATCATTTCCTTTCCACATACAATGAGCCATCATTAATTATTTAACTTATTCTGTTAAAATATATTCTTGGTTTGCCTCACTGAGTGATGAAAGAATTAATACTGAGCAATAAAGAATTAATAATATTAGCTTGTTTATTGAAAAATTACTATAATTGACACTGTCAAAACTTTCTATATATGACTTAATTTTGTCCTGAAACAGACCTTAAAGTCCAGCAGAGCTGATGTCACCAGTGCAGACCTCAGTCCCCAGACGCTGCGCTGTGATTGGCATTCATTATTTCCTTCTCTTTACAATGGCTCTAGAGGGACTGTTCGGTCCTCATTGTACAGATGAGGAAACTGAGGTGCCAAGAGGCTGAGTCATTTGTTCAAGCAGGGCTGTGAAGTGGGGCGTGCTGTATACTGTGTATTAAAGAGGGCTTTGCCATCTTACATGGAGAAGAACCGAGACGAGAAGAGTGTAAAGCAACCTGGCCAAAGTGGCATGGCTACCAAATGATGGAGCAGAAATGGGACCCTTGTGTCTTTGATTCCAAAGTCCACGTACAAAACGTTTGTGCTACACATTAGAAAATGATTCCTATTCCGCCTTACCTTTTAAATGTTAATATGATTGACGTTTTAGTCTCCATAGGCATGTTGTCTTTAAACTCTGGTAAAGAAATAGGCTAGAAATTCTGTTATAAAAGTTTAAAATGATTCTATGGGGAAGAAAGTCCTCAAACTGTTCTAGCTCGAACAGAAAATATTTCCATCTGTCACATTTGTGGATACCACATGGGGGGGTTTATATAATGTTTTTGTTTGGTCCTGAAGGCATAAATTAATTTTTACTTCCATTTGGCAGGCCTCACATTCTGGAAAATTTTAAAACTTTGAGATAAAAATTAAAATTCAGCCCTGGCTTCTGTGGCTCAATGGATTGAGTGCCAGCCTGCAACCCAAAGGGTTGCTGGTTTGATTCCCAGTCAGGGCACATGGGTTGCGGGCCAGGTCCCTAGTAAGGAGCACACGAGAAGCAGCTACATGTTAATGTTTCTCTTCCTCTCTTTCTTCCTCCCTTCCCATTTCTACAAAAATAAATTAAAATGGTAAAAAAGAAAAAGAATAAAATTCAAATGTATGAGTAAGACAATGTTGAGTATGTTTAAAATACTTGGCATACTTCAGTTGAGAAGATAAAGGGAAACCATAAAACAAGGACCCTGGTGAAAGAATCAGAGACAGGATAAATTAGAATCTGTCTGTCTGGCAAACTCCCGTTGGTGGACCAAGCCTTTAAGCTTGCTGTTTCATGGAAGCCTCCCCTGAGACCTCCAGACAGTGCAGAAGAAGGCTCTTCAGTGTTCCCCTAGTTCTGTCACAGCCATGAGCTCATTTCCTTTTAAATGACACTTTGATTACTTTCCCATTGGACTCCACAGATTCCTTGAAGGTGGAGTCTCCCTAGGGTCTAGCATATTTCAATGATATTTAAGCCAGTTCACAGTCAACAGATAAAATTTCTGAGTGTTTATTACATTCTGGGCACTTTGTGAGGCACTGGGATAACATAAAAAACAAAGAGACGCCCTGGCTGGCATAGCTCAGTGGATTGAGCTCGGGCCTGTGAACCACACGATCACGGTGCGATTCCAAGTCAGAGCACATGCCTGGGTTGCAGGCCAGTTCCCAGCAGGGGACTCACGAGAGGCAACCATACATTGATACTTCTCTCCTTCTCTCCTTCCCTTCCCTTCTAAAGATAAATAAATAAAATCTTAAAAAAAAACAAAACAAAGAGAGGACTATTTCACCAAAAATGAACGTTGCAATGAAGCCTGAAAAAAACCCCCATGAATTCCAATTCTGTCCTTCTTGCTAATTCATTATTGGAACTTAGACCACATTCCTCATCTGTAGTTGGCTAAAAGAAATATCTGATCCAAAAACTTCTAAAGTCTGTCAACCCTGTGAGCCTATTTACTTATCATCAACTCAGATATAAGTGTGTGAAGGCATCTGGAACCATAGCTGATGCGTAAGTAGGCTTGCAGTGTGGTCCGAAGAGTACATGAATAAACTTCCACAAGAATGTGAGTACTAAAAACGGTATAGATCATTGCCATGAAATGCAATGTCTAGAATGTGCTTGAATGTGTAAAAATGGTCAAAGACAACAACAATACAGCCTTAAAAGTTATCAGAGCAAGAATAGGAGAGACTAAGCCTGACGATCAGATGGGATGGTGTAGTGTTAACACATGACATACAAGGCAGAAATCTCATTCAAGGAGAGAGCTTCTCACAGAGAGGGTAGAATAAACATGGTCCAGAGGGAAGATGAGCCCATGGTAGGTGTGCAGACTAACAGAACGCTTGAATGAGTGGAGGGCTCTGCATCTGCACTGAGAAAGATAGCGAATGAGTTTGAATTTCTGCTGATGATTTTTGAGCACTGTGATGAATGGGTAAGATGGCAGAGGCCTGGAGATAGCCCTGCAAGACCCTGGTCTGCACAGCCAAGAAGAAGGTGTGTTGTGCAAATTTTAAGCTGGCAATCTTGAGAGCTGTTGCTAGCAAAATTATGGCTGTTTTGTGAACCCTGGAAATGAAAAATAGAATGATTGATATGTAGCCAAGACTTAACCAAATTTTTTTTTGTTTTTTGGTTGTCAGCAGATATATACATATCTATCTTTTTGTCTGGCTTTTGGTAAAATCATAAAAATCATGAGAATATGGAAACCAGTTGTGGCTGACCTTTTAGTTAGGCTTAGTAATAACTAGTCAGATGAACTCTGCAAAAAGGTAGTTGCTGATCATTATATTCTTGGGGCCAGGAGACATACTTTGAGCCCTGTATCTAATGTACTACCAGACATCAGTTTTCCCTAATTACCTGAATGAATATTCACACAAATTAACAAGGTCTCCCTAGAAGGAGGTCTCTACTGGAATGCCACAGGGCTTTCTTCAACTACATTTTAGGTGAAGCTTTCAATCCAGAGACTGGTCAACAAAAGCTCTACCCAAGTTAACAAAGTAAAATCGACTATAGGCAGATTTTTCGTTTGGCTCTTTGAGGAAGTAAGTCTCTGCCCAGCCCTGTCGTGGATGGCGGAGAGCTAAGAGGAGGACTGTGGTGGGCGTGATCTCTCCTGAGCCTGCCCCTGCACACACCCTGAAGGGCATCTGGACAGGGGTGGGAGGTCCCACCCTCCCTAAGACAATAGTCCTTTAACCTCCTCTCCACCTGGTGGCCTTTCCCATGTGATCAGTGTGATTTGAGAAATGACACTTCGTTGGCCCACGGTCACAGTTTTAAAGGCAAAGAGCATTCTCTAAGGTGTGGTGTTCTGAGGGGAAGAGGAATCAATAGAGGTAAAACTGACAGGGAAAGAGAATCTCAGTGAAAGCAAACTTGGAGGCCCGTCTCTGTTTCGAATTCTATGAGAGCCTGCTGGAGCTGCGCAACCTTAGGTGTGTTATCTAAACTCTCTTAGCTCTGGTTTTCTCATCTGCAAAATAGGGCTTGTAGTGATTACATCCACCTCCAGAATTGTGAGAATAAATATGACCTCATACCTGCAGCACTTAGAACGATGCCTGACCCTAAGGAGTGCTTGTTTATATGTTATAGTATTACTATTATTGTTAAAACTTTAAAGAAGACCCTCCACACTACTACCTCCACCGCATCCCGTAAAGTGATGAATGTGTACGATGTGGCTTTGCAGCATAAACTGAGAAGTAGACTTTGGCTGCTTTGCTTACACGGACCAGTCTGGACCAGGTGGACACTGCAGCTGCAGACGCAGAGGCCTGTGCCTGCAGTCCCTCCAGGGGGCGCAGACTCACTAGGCTCCCTACTGCAAAACTGCCCTTAGCATCCCCACGCTCTTTCCCAATATCAGGCCTGCATGGTTGTGTTCATCTACAAATTGAGATTGATGTTCCTAAGGTAACAGCAGCAGTGCTGGTATCTTACTCCAACTCTGTTGTGTGTGAGTGTAAAATCAAGCATTTAGGTGTGATGCGTCCTGATGTCCAGGTCCTGGCCCTCCTTCCCTTTCCGGCTTTACCTGGTTTCCTCCCCCAGTGCTGATCTGTGTGTGAAGGCAGGCCGGGGCTCTGTTATCCAGCTTTTCTTCTCTTTATCTTACCCGAAAGGCGGTTCACTTGATTTTTAAATGTTAGAGTGGAGCTGCCTGCCTGAAGGCTGTTGCCAGGGCCCCCCTAATTGAAATTTTCATTGTCAGGGTTGTCCCACTGTTTCTGGTGGGTCTGACAGCTCCTTCGTTAGGGTCGAAGCTTTTCAAGCAGTGGCTGAGTTTTCACACCTTGGCCTCCCGCTCAGAGCTGGGTCCCTGAGTCACAATGGAGGCCCCCAATGTCGAATTGCCCCCAGTGGAATTAAAGGAGGACAAGGGTTCCCAGCCCGAGTTCGCTGATCCAGGCATCAGGGTGGCCGCCCAGACCTCACCAGGGCCGGCTGGCTGGAGAAGCTGTGTGGTGCTTTGATTTCTCCCAATTTGATTCGTTATTTCTAGACTCCTCTAGGAGCCTTTTCTCCTTTCATTTTAAAAATAAATTGTCATACTCTTAAACTGCCCTTGCTATTTCTTCATGTCTTATCGAACCCGCTCTACTTACTCACAAAGGAACTCAATCCCTCATGACTCTTTTCCACCTTCCTAGTCCTATCTATCGTTCAAAATATATGTTTTTTCTTTTTCCACCCCCTTTCCTGTATCAGCCTCAGGAATAGAAAATGGCACAGCGTGCAGTAATTGTTGTACCAAGTGGAGGAGGACTAAGAGTCCGCAAGGAATGGTAATTCATGATGGTTGTTTTTAAACCAGGCGAAGGCCTTTTGGCCTTGTTTTCATTTGATTTGGAAGGATTTCAGAGTAAACCCTATCCTGCCATATGGGAATAACTGAGTGAGATGCCGGCTACCTAATAAGCATTTTTCCCAAACACTTAAAACTGTTTTTATATAAGAAAACATAAGCCGACACTAAGATCTGTTTTGGGCAAGGTTTGGGGGAAGTTTAAGACCGTAATATATGTACTTTGATAAATTCTATAGACTAGAGCTATGGGTTGCAACGTAGTTTGTTCTTTGACCATTAAACTCTTTTAGTCCCAGTTATAACTCCAGGGAAGGCTGGATTTACTCACCAGCTTGCTCAGCTAGCTAAAAGGGTATGTACCATCACAAGGGAGGCTGTTTTTTAAGCACAATTCAGAAATCATACATAGAAATTGAAAAGGAGAGCTCTATTTTGCAAGACTTGTTGCTGTGAAGAAACCCTCTCAGATATTCACCAGAGATGTTGTGGGTCTTAAAAATATCTTCCGTTTCCTACCAGTCAGACGTGGCAGCTTGAGAATTTCTCATTACAAATAAAGACAAATATTTTACCAGCTCACAAAATGTTGCTTTCTGTTTTGGTATGGTTTCTGTTTTTGTTTATAGTTTTAACTAGGAAATTTAGTGTTCTGATGTGACGGTCATTCAGCAAGTCTCAGGAGAATTACTCCCGTATTGAACACTGTAGCAAATATGTCTTGAGCAGTGGCCATGCGAAAGGTACTATAGTGAATGTTTCTGGTGATAAAGATATGACTAAAGTTGATGCTTGGCTACAAGATGTGGAAGAACTAAGATATTATAATACAGTGAGTGCCATTGAAAACTTGCCAAAATGCTCCAAGGAGTGAGAGATCACATGGATTTGCAGAGTCAGTCTGAGAATAAAGGAAGAGGAATAAAATCTTTGATGACTAGGCCAGACATCAATATGTGAAATTGCAGAGGAGGGGTGAGAGGGTTCTTGATGGATAAAGCATTATTAACAAAGTCTCTGGAACAATGTAATATGGACTATAGATGGGTTTTAGTTTTATGTAAACAAAAGGGTGCAGTCAGAGATAGAGCTAAATTCCATAGGTTTGAAATGCCAGATTAAACTTCAGTAGGTAGTGGAGAATATTTTACCCGTTGTTCCACTCTTTAAACAACTTCAGAGCTGTGTTTTAGGTAAATTAATCCTAATTCAGTGAATAAGCTTGATTGTGCAGGAAGAGAAATTGAAGTTTGGAAGACCAGATGGGAGGTTATTACAGTGGTTTAGTAAGAGTCAGTAAGAGCTGCTGGGGCTGGGAAGAGTAGGTTGGAATGGAGGGGTAGAATTGAGAAACACCATGTAGTTAAAATTTCTGGGATTTAGAACCTGGTTGGAAGATGAGAGGAATAAGGAAGAGTGGGGTTAAAAAAGGCTATGAAGAGTCAAGCCTGAAAACAACACCATCAAAAAAGCTAAGTAGTACCCTGGCTGGTGTGGTTCAGTGGATTGAGTGCTGGCCTGGGAACCAAAGGGTCATTGGTTCGATTCCCAGTCAGGGCACATGCCTGGAGTGTGGGCCAGGTCCCCAGTTGGGGGCCCACAAGAGCACACATCGATGTTTCTGTCCCTCTTTCTCCTCTCTTTAAAAATAAATTTTGTTTTAAAAAGTGAAGCAATACTGGTAAAAAGTTAAGTTCAGCTTTCCTACTGGTGTTTGAATGTATACACATTTCTCACTAGAGAGCTGGAAATGTGAAATTGAAACTCAGGCTATGATTTGAAATATAGACTTGGGGATCATTAGCATAAAGGAATGGTAGAAGGTGTAGGAGTGGATATGAATGTCAAGAGAGCGTATAAAGAGAAGATGCTCAAGGACAGGACCCTCAGGGGATGATGGTCGACTTTTAGATGAGGAATGATGAGCCAAAATGGAAACAATGAGGTCAGGGAAGAGCCAGAAGACTTAGAATCATTAAAGATTGGGCAAGAGTTTCAGGACAGGAGGGGACAGTAATATGTATGGAAATAGAGAAGTAAGGAAAATGAGAATTGAGAAATTAAAGGTGGGAGTTTATGAGTTCGTGGGTGACGTTCACAAGAGCGGTCTTAGAAATGTGAGCTGCTGGGATGTATTTTCCTTTGAGGTCTAGAGTTTGTTTGGGGCCTGTCGAGTGTTTTGGATTTTCCCACTTCTTTAAAATAACACGGATAAGGAGGATAGAGTGTGTGGTGGTGGTGATGGGGTGGGGTAGAAGGTCTTATGATCATGACCAGGGGACTATTGTATATAAAAAGTAATGAAATTAGTTAAGTAAAATAGACCTTGAACTTGCATTTCACTAGTAATAGAGACACTGATTCAGCCAAAAGAAGTCTCCAGGATTTTACATTAGTCAGTAAATAAACCTTCTGCCCAAACTATGCCAATTAAAAAACTATTCTTCTGCCCCATTTCATTATACGGAACGACAACAACAATATATAAACAAGTGTTGAATTTATGAGCCTTCGCCAAAACATATTTAGAATATCATCTTTTTTCCTTCCTTCCAGAATAAAAGACCGAGCTATGATAGCGACTGGTGGAGTGATAACTGGCCTGGCCGCCTTGAAAAGGCAAGACTCGGCCAGATCGCAGCATCACGTCAACCTCAGCCCATCGCCTGCTGCCCAGGAGAAGAAACCAGTCAGACGTCGGCCGCAGGCTGATGTCGTGGTTGTTCGAGGCAAAATCCGGCTTTATTCCCCCTCTGGTTTCTTCCTCATTTTAGGAGTGCTTATTTCCATCATAGGAATTGCGATGGCAGTTCTTGGATATTGGCCCCAAAAAGAACATTTTATCGACACTGAGACCACGTTGTCAACAAACGAAACTCAGGTCATTCGGAACCAAAGTGGTGTGGTGGTTCGCTTCTTTGAGCAGCATTTACATTCTGATAAGATGAAAATGCTCGGTCCTTTCACAATGGGGATTGGCATTTTCATTTTCATTTGTGCTAATGCCATTCTTCATGAGAACCGTGACAAAGAAACCAAAATCATACACATGAGAGACATATATTCCACAGTCATCGACATCCACACTCTAAGAATCAAGGAGCAAAAGCATATGAATGGTGTGTACACTGGTGTGATAGGAGAAACAGACGTTAGACAGAACGGGAGCTCCTGTGCGTCGAGACTGGCAGCAAACACCATTGCCTCTTTGTCAGGTCTCAGGAGCAGTTTTCGGATGGACAGCTCTGTTGAAGAGGACGAGCTTGTGCCAAATGAAAATAAGAGTTTGGGGCATCTCATGCCGCCTTTGCTGTCTGACAGCTCTGTCTCTGTCTTTGGCCTCTACCCAACTCCTTCCAAGACAACTGATGATAAGACCAGCTGCTCTAAGAAATGTGAAACCAAGTCAATTGTGTCGTCATCCATCAGTGCTTTTACATTGCCTGTGATCAAACTTAATAACTGTGTTATTGATGAGCCCAGTATAGATAACATCACAGAGGATGCTGAGAATCTCAAAAGTAGGTCAAGAAATTTGTCCATGGATTCCCTTGTGGTCCCTTTGCCCAACACCAATGAGTGCTTTCAGCCCACCAGCATGGCACTCCCGAGGAATAATTCCATCGGGGAGTCATTGTCTAGTCAATACAAGTCCTCTGTGGCCCTTGGACCTGGGGCTGGACAGCTCTTGTCTCCCGGGGCTGCTAGAAGACAGTTTGGGTCCAACACATCCTTGCATGTGCTGTCATCACATTCAAAATCCCTAGACTTAGACCGAGGTCGCTCCACCCTAACTGTTCACTCAGAACAACGGAAGCATCCAAGTTGGCCTCGGTTGGATCGTAGCAACAGCAAAGGATATGTGAAACTCGAGAACAAAGAGGACCCGATGGAGAGGTTGCTTGTGCCCCAAGCTGCAATCAAAAAAGACTTTACCAATAAGGAGAAGCTTCTTATGATTTCAAGATCTCACAATAATTTGAGCTTTGAACATGATGAGTTTTTGAGTAACAACCTGAAGCGGGGAACTTCTGAAACAAGATTTTAATGTTTTAAAATATATCATTTTACAACACTATATATTTTAAAACTATTTTCAGCAGTGTGTCCTTGTCAAAGCATTGGTTATAAGCCTTTTTAATCAAATGGTTTGTAGTATATTAGACCTGGCTGCTTAATTCTGTGATGGAGATAGTTGTGTGCTTGGGTTACAAGGTGCGGTACTCTACATTATCACATATGATTTTATTTTTTCCCATTCCTTTGAAAGCATGATCTCTTTTATTAATATGAATACAAAATATTTTCACTTGAATTAAAACTCATTTCCTTTACTTTTAATTTTCTCGTTGATAATCATATTCAGAATGAAGTGTCCACTATTGAAAAGGCGTACCGGGAACCAGAGTGTGGACTAGGAGAACCAAATTCAGGCCCAAGCCACCATATTTATTTATGAATGAGTAGGAGTGCAAGTCTTAGGGCTGCTTTTCTGAATAATTGTTTTTGTATAGAATTGGTTAGATTATTTAAAAGGAAAAAGATCTAGCTCCTGTGGGGGCTAAATAATGTGAATTGGTTTAGTTCTCTGTGAGCTACTTGATATGAATTGGTTAAGTTGGTAGCTAGATATTTTTTGAACATCAGTACATACAGTAATATTTTATCAAGAAGCCATATATTCAAGAGTTATGGCTGAGAATGCAAGATATTCTTTGGGGTAAGAAATCAAATTCTATCAGCTATAACTCTAAATATCCAGAATCAAAATTTCTTTGCGACTGACTTAAAAAAATGAACGGACTAGTTAAGTTTTTGAAATGCTACTTTAAAATAGTAATAATATACATGAAGAAAATGTTGACTAATGAATTAAAATACATTGTATGCTAGTTAATGCTAACTAGTCTCAGTTCCTTTTGCTAGTCATCTCTATTATCATCCAATATCCGCTCGTTCTCACATTCATATTTTCCCCCACTGTTATCTAGATCCTGTGCTTTGGAAAATGATCTGCTAACCTTGACATTTCTTTTTATCTTCCCATATCACTAGCTTGGCGATTTGAGAAAATTCAGTCCCTGATAAATTGCCTTGAAGTTGAACTTGTGCTGGAAAGCCTGACAATGACTCCAATGACTTTCTTATGATATAATACATTTTAGGGATTGTGGTTCTCAGTTATTGAAGATAGTAAATATTAAAATGAATGTTTCCATAAAAAAATTTTCATGTTTGCCATTAAGGTAACATATAATTTTAAGAATTGTTTAATGGAATACTTAGGGAACTTTACAGGTTTTTCTCAACACCTAAACATTTCTGAACAACAGTAGTGCATTTGCTGTGGAAGAAGAGAAGGAAGATATATCTCTGATTGTAGGTTGCCACAGTTCCACCCTGTATTGGCATCATGAACTTGAGGCACAGTGTTACTTATTAGATCATCAAGCCTGTGTATGGTAATAGAGTGGGCTCAATATTTTACCATAAAGCATTTAATAAATTTCTTAATAAAAATTTGTGTTCTTCATACATTTTTAATAAAATGTGAATTTCTGTTTAAAATATTGTTTTTAAAATTTTCAGACACGTTCTCCATAAGGTTGTTAATATTCTAGTGCATGTATTGGGTGCTGTGACTTTTTTATTTTGCTTCTGTGAGATTAGAGAGGTAGGTTTCTTCACCTATTTAATTAAGCTATTTTCATATTTTGCTCTTTTGAAGTGATGGTTAATTTTATGTGTCATCTTGACTGGGCTAAGGGACGCCTATATCTCCAGGGTATTTACAGGAGAGATTAGCATTGAATCCGTTTGCTCACCAATTCCGGTGAATATCATCAAATCTATTGAGGGACTGAATGGAACAAAAAGGCAGAGGAAAAGGCAAATTTGTGCCTGAGTGGGGACATCCATCTTGCCCTCGGACTCTGGTTCTCAGGCCTGCAGGTTTGAACCTGAAGGAAGGCCATTGCCTTCTTTCCTGGGCAGAAGGCAGATCGTGGGACTACTTGGCCTCTACAGGCCCCGTGAGCCAGTCCTTTCTTATGATAATCTCCCTGTATATACCTATCTGCTACTGGATCAGTTTCTCTCGAGAACCCTGACTAATACACTTAGGATCATTTTCACTTAAAATTTCATCGACTCTCAGAAGAATAACCAGATATATTGTATCTAGCAAAAGTCAGTGATACAGATTTTAAAACAATGGCTCTCAACACCCCTGAGGTGACAAATGACTAAAGTCATGCAATTTGCTCAGTTCATGCCTGAAAGAGCTCTAACAATGTGAAGAGGATTGAACAGCATGGGTCTTGGAGGATGCAAATAAAAGAATTGGGGCTTAAAGCAATCTCCATCAGAAAACCTAAGTTTTATATTTACCAAACAAATCAGCTTTATTAAGTGATAAATACTTTCCTCATTTTAAATTAATCAAAGATACATTCTGTAATTAAAGCTTCGGATGAATACGAGCTAATTGATGCTACCGTATTGGAATTTTAATTAGACTATTTCTGCATTTTCCCTATTGACAATTATTCAGAAACTCCATTTCTTCTTGTGGGAAACCTCAGGAATCTGGATCAGGGGCCAGGTGCTGCCAGGGTAAAGAGTTTCTAAGGCCTGTGGCCTGTCTTGGGGTCTGTTGGTTTGCCAAGGCTGCCGTAACAAAATACCACAGACCGAGTGGCTTAAACAATAGAGATTCATTTTTTCACAGTTTGGGGGTTAGATGTCCAAGATCAAGGTGTTTGGTTTCTCCTGAGGCCCCTCTCTTTGGCTTGCAGATGGCTGTCTCCTGTCTGTATCCTCATGTGGCCTTTGCGCGTGAGTATCTCTGGCATTTCTTTCCTTGTAAGGACACCAGCCATGTGGGATTAGGGCCCCATTTTTTAGGCTTCTTTTCACCTTAATCACTATTGTCAAATGCCACACTCATCTCCAAATATAGTTACATTCCGAAGTACAGGAGGTTAGGACTTCAGCGAAGGAATTTGGGAGTTTACAATTCAGTTCCTAACATGAGGTGTGCTGTTGGGAAGTGCAAGAGCCGAACGAGTGTTCTTAGTGTGCAGGTGCCCTAGGTGAGAAGGTCACAATATGCCCCTGATGAGGGCATTTTTAGGGGCCTTTTTTCACCCTACTATAGGGGATATACGTAGGGTTGGGATGAGGACAAGGTAAAAGTTTGAAAGCTCTTAAGTAACACTTAAGTAAATCACTTAACCTCCCAATACTAATTGATTCAATTTCAATTGATTTCTTAATTTCAAGCCCTTAGATTCCTCCACTGTGAAATGAGTTGAGTAAGAACATAAATTGTAAAGTCCCACCTCCAAAGGTGCAGGGTTCCCAGTGCCCTGAATGAAGATCTCTCTTGCCTGACTCCATCTCTGCAGTGGTTTGCTTATCAGGTGAGCGGCAAGAGCAGCGGTAGAGCACACTGCTTAGATTTATGGATGTTGGAGCCAGAGGACCAGGATTTGCGCCTGGCTCTTCCACTTTCTGGTCATGTGGCCTTGGGCACTGACCCAACAGAGGTGCCGAGAACCACTGGGACAAGATCACTGGGTGGTCTTGTACATTAAATGAGTCGATGCTCATAAAGGATCTAGGAGGGTGCCCGAGTTGGCATATAGTGAGCATTCATCATGTATATGCGCTATTACCATCTGAAAGTGTTACTTAAGAGCTTTCAAACCTTTACCTTGTCCTCATCCCAACCCTATGTATATCCCCTATGGTAAGGTGAAAAAAGGCCCCTAAAAATGCCTGTGCCCACAATCCCCAGAACTGTGAATGCTACCTCTTATGGCAAGATGGACTTGCAACTAAATTCAGGATATTGAGATGGGGGAGATTTTCCTGGATTATTTAGGTAGAACCAATGAAATCATAGAGTCCTTATAATTAGGAAGCAAAGGAAGATTTGACTACAGAGAAGACGGCATGACCAAAGCAGAGAGAATGGATGATTCTAAATAAGATCCTGGCTGTGAAAGCAGAGGAAGGAGCCAAGAAATGCAAGGGACAAAGGTCTAGTGGAAAGGAAGTGCATTCTGCCCTCAGAGCCTCTACCGGGACCAGCCCTGCCGACACCTTGACCTTAGCCCAGTATAGCTGATTTTGGACTTCTGGCCTCCAGAGTTACAAGTGAATAAATAAGTGAATAAATACTTTAACCCACTAAATTTGTGTCATTTGTGAACAGCAGCCATTAGGAACTGATACATTCCCCCAAACCAAACGAGCTTTTACAGAGCAGTTGAGCAAGCTGTCGGCTGACTTGTAAGCAAGGTGAATGAATGGTAACGACACCAGGAGAAGGCAAGTGGCCCAAACCAGGATGTGTGATTCACTTTAGATTAACTTTAGCATTAATAATCTTAATGTAAGCATAATAATTTAAACAGCTTCTTTGAAGCAGTAAATACTGGTTTTGGTAGATAATGAAAATATAAAGCCCACAGTTGGTTTAAGAGTAGGCATCAGCTGTAAAAGCTTTCAGGCTCAAAAGAATGTTTCTGTTATACAGTTTTAGAAAACATAGTGGTAATATAAGTAAAAAGAAAAATACTTTTAGCATGATTTTGTATCAAAATGGATGTTATACTAGCATTTAACACTTGCTAGATAAAGGTGAGTTTTCAGTTGTTTCCTCAGTTCAAATTTAACCTATTTTAATCCTTACCAAAACATACCACGAATGACTAAAAGAAGCAAAATATTGGATTGGCCAAAAAAGTCATTTGTTTTCAGTAAGGTGGCTAACTGAAGATGGTTTAAAAATGTTCAAAATCTGATGAATAAATATGACTTTATTAGGACTGGTAAAGAGAAAAATATCTAAGTTTCGGGCAGGAAATATAGGTTGAAATTTTCATCACGTTAGGAGTGTGTGTGGGGGGTGCCTGGGGGGTGATCTGTACCAGGGACTGACATTAGAGATGGCACAGAGTGTGGAATGGGAATCTTCATATTTATTTTATGCATCGGTTTCCTGTGTTTTGATATATATCAGGTAGGTATATAACTGCCATGAACATTGTGCCATTATGTCCTTCTGAGCCATTGTATTCTCTTTGAACATGATCTGGGAAACTAAAATGAGTCATTTACATCCATATTCAATAAACCACATGTACTGGAAGGGAGGCAGGAGGAGGAGGAGGAGGGAAGGAAGGAAGGAGTGTGGGTTAGGGGGATCCGGGGGCAAGTGACGTGTTTTCTCTGATTATCGAAAACTCATGCACAGCGAAGGCATTCTCTTTGTGCATTATTTTGGAATAAAACCAAGCTTATAATTTTTAATCCCCGAAGCAGTGAAAAAATATTCTTAGTTGATTTTAAAATACATGAACAGTGTTTATTATTCAGTTTATTTGAGTCAGTCACCCTAAGGGTTAGTGAATTAATTAGGAATTTAAGGTTGTCAACCAATGAGTCATCAACAACTCAAAGCTTTCCAGAGTTTGTTATTTTAAAAAAAATGAAGTCACTTTTTTGCACTCATTTCCTGTGTTCATTAGATACATATTTTTCCCTAAAGCATTTCAAATTTCCAAATGTGTTAACTTCTGTTATCATTTACAATGTCATAACCTGAGAAAAATTAAGTTGAGGAATGTCTTTCAAAGTCTCTTGCATTATATGAGTTCATTATTATATTTTATTACTATTTCAGAGCTTTAAAGGGATCAGCTAAAATATATATGAGTAAAAAATATGAACATTTAGAACTTGGGTCATATTCAATACGGGCTACAATTAATTATCTCTTAAACATGCTCATTATCATTTAACAGATAGGAAAAATTTTAATGAATACTCTAAGTGAAACATTCTCTATGACATGTGAACACTACTTGTGTTTAACCCTGGCTAGCAAGATGTTTAACACCTTAGAAAGTAAATTTAATATAAGCCATTCTTTTTTCACTGTGGAGTTCTGGCAATGACAGACACTAAGAAATTCTGATACAAAATTATTTGATGTTTATAAAATTACACCATAGGAGTCTAGTCTTAGACGGATAGCCTGCTCTCAGATATTTAGTATTTAATCTGTGGATCATTCAGACTGAACTTCTCTTTCAACTTCTTTTCTTCATTTATATATCTCATTATTTACTTTTGTTCACATGACTTTATGGTTATGTTCTTTGATTGGTGAGTTAAAGGCGAAATAAAATTCAGTACTGACCATTCTGCAATGTAATGCTAATACTGCCGTGGGCTCATAATGGAAGGGAGAATCTCTGTGATGTGGAGTATTTCTAACTATATACTTTATATGAGTTATCTTTGTTCTCTCATTCTTGTTGCCATAGTTAACCAAGAGTTGACTCTTGGTCAGAACGAAGGCTATTGCCAATTTAGGTATGTCAATGAATTATTTATATTTTGGAAAGTCCAGGAAATTCTGGAATTGATTTTAATGTATTCTTTGTACACTCCCTTGTCAATATTTCTCTTTTTCTAAACTTCAGACTTTATTCATCAACATGCCTCAGAGGATCGCCTTGCTGGTACACATTGGCCTCCCAATGCATATTTATACAATTAATTTACTTTTTAGTTCCTGGTGAAAAATATAGTCTATGTTTTATTGCCCTACACTTATGGGTCAGTGTGCAAAATACTCTGTGATAACAAAGGGAGAACACGTGCAGCTGGTTATAAAATTTTAGGTTTTATTGGACTGCAAGGCATAGACTGGCTTATCAACCAATTGCAGGAAGGGAAAGGAAGAATTGATCCAGTGGTATTTTTTGATATTTGATCTTAGGATGAACAAGAAAAATAATTTCAAAAGATGTGTATATCCTTTAAAAGCTTAAGAAAACAAAAAAGCTATTTCTGAAATGCAGAAGGAATTTGGTAACTATAGAGCTGGTCAATGGCCTTTTTGAAAATTAACTTTGTACTTTTTGTCCCATATGTTTGCCTTTTAACATTAAGGCCCAAGTCCTAGTTGAAATAAAGCTGATATTCCTCTTTATCAGTGAAACAATTATCCATAAGTCAAAATAATATCTTTCAGTTACTGCATTGTGGGAATCTCAGGTTACAATTCCTTTTATGAAGATGTGGTGATGGGTACAGCACATCTTTTTCATTCCCTAGTCTCCCAGGAAGCCCAACATTACCTGAGCAGGCAAATTACTTTCATCTCCTAAATGTAAACCCAAAATAGGAACTTGCTCTTAATGAACTTTTATATATATGAGCTAACAGCAGATACCAAAAGAATGAGAAAATAGATATTGAAGATGCAAATATTCATTCTTCCAAGTTAAGAAAATCAATCCTGACATTATTAATTTTATTAAATGGGTGAAGAAAGAGTTTGTTTAAAAAGAGTATAAAACATCTTACAGATTCATACAACTTCTGTTTACGACATTGGGAACCAATTACAAGAACTGCACTCCTTGACACCTTAAAGGAATGTATCAAAGAGAAGATAATATTGCTCCTAGGGTGAAATATTTTAAGGTAGATTTTGAAGGATCTGTGTGCATCAGAGAAATATTTTAAGGCCATTCTCGTTGAGGGAAATTGCAGCCAAGGTTAAGACAGAATCAGGGAGAAGTAAAGCCGCTGACTATGTGACTATCTTGAGTATCGAATTTGAATTGATGAAGAACCAAAGATACACTGGAAAGAAGCTTGGGGCTTCAGAATAGCAGTAACTTTAAAAGCCAGGCCAAGGAGCTGGGTCTTAGGATGCTGGTGAGATTTCCTAAGCACAATGGAAATACGCTGGTAGAGGTTTTCTAGGAATATAAACTTGGTGGTGGTTTGCAGAGTGGACTGGGGAGTATTGGAGGTAAGGAGAAAAAGAGTATTTGGACCTGTATCAACGCAGCAACAAGGAAAGGGGGGAAATGTCTGATTCCCAGTCATCATCTGACCTAATTCATCAGCTTGTCTGCTTGTCTCTCTCTTATCCTTGGTTTCCAGAACATGGGTATTTTTCCCACTTTACTAGTCCTGTTCGCTCAGTCTCCATCACTGACGTCACATTGGAGAGCTCTGGGGCTCTGTCTTTGCCTTTCCTTTCTCCCATGTCTACCCTCACTTGGTGATGTAACAGCTTTTATCTTATTGTATATTTTATTTGTAAAGTGCTCCTGCAACTTGACAAGAAGAAGATAAGTAATCTAACAAAAATTTGCAAACTTCATATGAACACTTCATAAAAGAAGATACAAAATGGCCAATAATCACCTTAAAAAATGCTCACCATCAATAGCCATCAAGGAACTGCATATCAAAACCACAATGGGATAGCACGTCATACTCCTTAGAATAGCAATAATCAAAAAGACATAAGATTTAAAAAGTGTGAGGATATGGGGTAACTGAAATTTTCATATACTAATATAAAAACATCTCTATTCATATCTGTCTATCTATCTATCTAATCTAATCAAACATCCCTCTTGTGGCCTATTTGAAGCTGCCTCTGTTTAAAAAAGGAAGAAGTTAAGTTATTTGATATACATCCATTGTCAATGTGACCTAAAAGAAATAAGAAGGTAGAATAGGGGCAGGAAGATAAAAAGTTTTTGTACTTTCCCATGACAAGTCAGAAACAGCGACTTTATTAGGTGGTCTCTCACTATTCATTGCATGCAATCTTCGATTTAAAAATTTTTTTGCACCCACCACCACCTGCTTTTGGCAACCACCAATTTGTTCTCTGTCTCTATGAGATTGTTTTTTATTTTGCTTTGTATTGTTTTTAGACTCCACATGTAAGAGGGATCATGTAATATTTGTCTGACTTATTTCACTTAGCATAATGCCTTTGAGTTTCTTCCATGTTGTCACAAATGGCATGATTTCATTCTTTTTTATTGCTAAATATTCCATTGTATATGGGCTTTTAAAACTATCTAATGCCCATGACTCCCAAACATTTCCCTTTATTCCAGACTCTTGTCTTTTCCACTTGGCCGTCTAATAGACAAGTGAAATTTAATGTATAAGAAACTGAACTCTGATCATTCCTTAAACCTAACAAGTTTGTGGTGTACCTTTCTCCATCAATGGAAATTCCAATATTCTAACCGCTCAGCCCAAAACCTTACATTCGTCATTGACTCTAAACTTTTCTCACATCCCATATCCAATCTTTCAGCAAATGCTGTTGGCTCTCTCTGCCTTCAAACTACATGCACAAGCCTCACATTTCTTACCACTTCCACTGATCCAGTCCTTCACCTCTCACCTGGAATTCTGAGACACCCACCTAGCTCATCTTCCTATTTCTGTCCTTGCTAATGTGTAGTCTCTTCCCAACGTGGCAACCAGACTGATCTTGTAACTTATCTCCTCAAGCCTTGCAATAGCTTCCCACTCCAGGCAAGGCCCCACGTAATCTATTCCTTGTTACCCCTCTAATCTCATCTATTACTCTCCCTGTTACTCAGCTCTAGCCACTCATTTTTCTTGCTGTTCTGAACACAACAGACAGTCTCCTGCCTCAAGGCTACCTACAGTGTGTGGCTTTTTGCCTCCAATATTATTTCTCCCAATAGCTGTCCCTGCCATAGATCAGGTGGCATGCCTTCTTCATTTCAGAGGCTGAGTTAGCATTTCTCGTTTACTCTTTTCTCACAGTCTTTCCCTCTCCCGGTTTCCCAAGGAAGAGCTTGAACCTTGAATGTGGGTTCTGCCTCATTTGGACAATGATGCTACCTCTTACTGGAAGTATGTCTTTCAAAATAGACATGAAATATTCCCCATGACCCCACCCTAGGATACCTAGGATCTTTCAGTTTTAGAGAGCTATGTGTACCAGGCATTGAGTTAGGTGTTGCAAAAACAAAGCCAAGTGAGACATTGCTT
Source organism: Sturnira hondurensis (assembly GCF_014824575.4). NCBI lineage: Eukaryota > Metazoa > Chordata > Mammalia > Chiroptera > Phyllostomidae > Sturnira > Sturnira hondurensis. The sequence continues at coordinate 7,906,052 of NW_028077105.1, read as the reverse complement.
GTCCTTCAAGCAGCACACAAAACTCAAAATAAATAAAATTCCCCTTACCTTCATAGACATAGTCACTGTGCCATGCCCTTTATCTCACATCTCACTCTGGGCACAAACCATTTATTCTAACTGGTCACCCCCCACCTCTCTGGCCTTTTCTGGCTCTGTAAATGCGCAGAACCCCCTGCTGACAATATGAGGGATGAGGAGGTGGAAACAATGGATTCAGAATGAAGAGGCTGGGTCAGGCCAGGAAGACCAAAGGCAAACAGTTTTGAAAAGTCTGTTTCTGAGCTGATCCAGAAACTCAAAAATTATTGTTGTGTCACCTGTAATTGAATGGATTTGAATACATTCTGTTTCTTGCTTTTTCAGTGACAGATCTTCTCAGAACTAAAATCATTATTAAAAAAGAAAAAAGGAAACATCTTCCAAAACTTGAAAAACAGAGTGGCATATATTTTGAACTACTCTTGAAAAAGGACCCAAGTAAGTAGTACTTGACCCAGCCTGGAGAAATGCTAAAGAAATTTTGGATATATGTCTGTTTATAGTTAAGCCTTCATTACTCACCTTTTCCTATCTCTACACATGTCTCCTTGGGAACAACTTCCTTCATCCCCTGAGCTCCCAAAAGAAAAAAATATAAAATAAACATTTGTGCCTATTGATTGATTACACTTTAATATAAAGCCTTTTATCTTTAACTGTGAAGTGAATATCTTTGTACTCTTTACAAGCAGGTGGGGCGTGAGAAATTTGTATTTCTGTAGTCATTACTCTTCTGAAGGCTCCTTTCTCGAGAAGGGAATCCAGGTCTGGGTTAGTTGCCAGAGAACTATTTCAGGAAATGCCAGGAATGAAGGAGTCTGAGTCCCGTATCTCCTGCTTTTTCTGGGACTTAGAACCTCTACACTGGATCCTTCACATTCCCTCCATACGAGCCCTCCCCTCAACTTCTCCCGGTGTCTTCTCTGCCTGAATCAGGATTTCATTCTATCTGCTCATCCCCTAGCCTTATTTCCCATTCAACTTTCTAACACTCTGTTTCAAGTCTTCTGAGCATATATGCTTTACGGTTTTCATTACTGGTACAAAGTGACCTAAGCCAATATGGGCACAAATAACTGTTAAGTATTTTTTATTGATTATAATACTCACCAATACACACCAGTGTCTTAATTATTGGTGAATATTAAGTTAGTTTCTTATCTTGCTACCAGGTTATAATGAATATTATATGTTATAATTACTATTCTACCCTATTCTGGGACAATAAAGACACTAATGCACAAGTAGGAGAAAAATAGTTTGTTCTATAAGCTTAATAAAGTCATAATTCTCCAAAAATTCATAGGCTTCTATTACACTGTAGGGGAGGAAATAGCTTTCCTCCAACCTCTCTCAGCCCCTATATGGTTCTGAAAATAAAACTGACAAAAGCAGATGAACAGGAGAAAAGCATACACATTTTATTATTTTTTTTGTGTACATAGAAGTCTTCACATGAGAATGAAGACCTGAAGAAGTGACCGGAGAAGGAAGGATTTATGCCTTAGAGAAAGAAACAATAAATTTGTGAAGAACTGATGAGACAAAAGGGTTTGGGCTAGGAGTAGTAAGTGATGAGAAAGGAACAAGTTTTGTTTATACAGCCTTCTTAACCTTAAATTCTCTCTGGTGACAAGGATGTCTGATTCCTCGTGGTACAGAGAGGGTAACTTTCACATGGTAAATTTATCTCCTGTTTTCAAGAAAGAAGGACAAGTGTGGGGGAGATCAGAGTCACCTTCCTACTTCTGCCATTTTCTCAAACTTTTCAGTTTAAAATATTCAATATACTAAGGAGCATGTCCTGAACCCCATTAATACCTTGCATGACAGTTTCATTCAAGGGAGACGTGATAACAATCTAAAGTAGTGATACTCCAACATCTTGGGCTCAGGAATCCTTTGCTCTTAAATTTTGTTAAAGGCTCCAAAAAGGTTTTATTACATTTTCTATCCATGGGTATTTATTTTATAGGAAAATAAACTTTTGTAGAAGAAACACACATTTCTAAACACACTAGCTACCAGAGCAATAATGTTTTTGCATAGCATGTAGCCTCGGGACAGCTCCATCACACACTCCTGAGACAATGAGAGTGAGAAAAGCAAACACAGCCTTATTATTAGGAAAATAATTTTCATCTCATGAACCTCTTCCAAGTCTTGGGGGCCCCCAGAGGTCCCAGAAACATGCTTTCAGATTCACTGATCTAGAGTCGGGATTCAGTTATTCAAAAATCAGCAGATGCAGATAGAATCCTCTGACCCAATATCTGGATGTAGGACAATTTAGAAATAAAACCTCAGGCACCATCCCTAGGGATGAAAGACAAAGAACGAAATTAAAGGGATCCCGGGGCTTCTAAGTCTGTTCGTGTCAGCGTAGGGATAACACTGAAAGGTTTTTAGCCAGTCTTCTTGTTGTGAACACCATGGATTTCACGGTGGAAGCCCATCTTTCTCAACCATTTTCCTTTTCAGAAAGCCACAGATTTTAGCAACATGAAGTCCTTTCTAATATCATCAAACTAAGGAGCAAAGCTTCTGCTGTTGCTGAGAGATTGAAAGAACACCCCGACTACCACCACCCACTGCGTTGTTCTGGAGCTAATCTCAAATACACCATTTTATCTGTAAATGTTTCAACAGCCCTAATTTAATGAAAACACCACTACCACACCAAAGTATTAGTGTTTAAATATGATTAAACATTTAGTATTAAAATTTCCCCAACTGTTTGATACTGTTTGATAATTTTTTTCTGTTGGTTTATTCCTATCAAAATATAAATAAGATTCATACAATACAACTGGTTAACATGCCTCTTAAGTCTCTTTTAATATTTAGGTTCCTCTTCCATTGTTTTTTCCTTGAAATTGTTGTGCTGAAGAAACCAACCTGTTTGTCTTTTATTATTTTCCACATTCTGGTTCAGCTCATTGCATCTCTCAGGGGTTATTTCACAAGCTCCTCTTCCCCATATGTATTGTGTATGGTTCGTCTGATCAGTGAGGTTTTTTGGCAGCAGCATTTTGTAGAGGCTGTTGTGTCCTTTTCCTTGGATCTAAGGAGGTACATGAAGTGCACGGTCTCTTTCGTGATGTTAAAATTATTCAGTGGGCCGTTGCAATTAGACTGTATTGGGATGGAGAAGTAATCTTTACAGAATTAAACCTCTGAGGTTTCTGGGATTTCCTACTATGGAAACCATGCTACTCCTCACTCTGCATCAATAGTGACATCACTTTTTCCAGAAGAAGAGTTATGAACCGCAGGCACCAAAATAATCATCTTTGACATTATCAATTTTTAATAATATTTTCATAATGTAACACTCTTTACTTCCAAAACATAAGTATTTCCATTATTTTGTCTCCCTTTGATACTAACATTTCTGACAGAGCTAGGTGACTGGAACTGGATGATTTTATTGTCTTTTAAAGCCAAGACAGCCTCATCTCCAGCCAACCGTGCCAGGTAACAAAGAAGTTTTTACTGCCTCAACGTTCTATTAAGAACCCTTCTGTTTAAGCAATAATAATTTCTTCCTGTCCAGTTTTAGACTTTTTTGATAACATCACATATTTGGTGGTTTAGCAATTCTCTCTCAAACAAGGCAATCTCTCAAAAAGCCACAAACATTTGTGTCAAGGATTATAATAACGTAGAGTCACCAGATTCTCAAAGGATGAGGAGTCCTAGAAAAAGGAAAAAATAATAAAAAAGCTCATAAGTTTTTCTTTATGTGTTTCTCATCAAACCTTCCTTTCCGCTCTCTGAATCATTCAACACCCTCTTCAACTGAGCAAATAAAAAGTTGTTTGGTAAATGAAAATTTGGCTATTTACATTTTCTTCTTTAACGTAAGAGGCTTCTTTACTCACAGAGAAAAAAAATATGATAACATAAAATATGATAATTCTTCAATGGTCTGGAAAAGAGGTTTGCTTCATGTGTTATTATAAAAGTGTTAGCTGCTCTTTCTTTGACTGGGATTAATTTGGCCAGAGGATGTGATTGCAACCTCCACCGTTAGCCCTGCTGCTGTTGATCATCGCCAAGGTGATCTCAGTTTCCGTGGCAACTGTAGTATTTATGTTTGCACCACAGCACTGGCTGGTTGCTGATGGCAGTGTAATCCTGAAATGTTAAGCCCCAGTCATAAATGTCTCATTGCTGATGTTAGAAAAGCAGCTCACCACTTCCAATAATTAATCTGTATTCAGACAACCGGATTACAGAGGTGTTCTTAGCCAACCTGTCTTTTGGCTCCAGGGTACAAGGCTTTAAGATCCAAAGAGATTTTACTCACTGAAAAAGCTCCTGGTTGCATCAAATATTTATCATAACTTCAAGCATACATAATGCATCACTCTCATATTTACCTGGAAATAGACTGAGGAGGTCTAGGTATAACTCCCTCAAGGAAAAAGAAGATAAATATTAAGCATAACATTACATATTCTTCAGAACAGAGGTGTCAATCAAGTTGAACTGAGATTGAATTACAGTTTCCGAATTTCATTAAAATTAATAAAATTTTGGAGTGAACAGTAGATGAGGGAAAGTCTCCGATCTTTTCTATATTTATCAGAGGTAATAAATACTGTGCCAGATATCAAGATTTTCCTAGAAAGAGTCCCAGGAACAATGGAAGAGAGTAGGCTGTCCTATAACGAGGTGGATTCAAAGATGGAAGAAAGCCTTTTTGGAAAGATGGCAAAATGATAGGTTCTTGGTACCTTTGGATTATCAGCATTTGTATTCCTGTCACATTCCTTAAAGTTCTTTTCATCCTGTGTGTCTTTTAAAGCATCCAATCACCCCAATAGACTAACAAACTTTAAAATGTTAGCTCTCATAGGTTTTAAAAAACAATTGTGCCATGTAATCTTCTTCCATACTGCCTGAGCTCCCTCGCCAAGGATCGGAATGGTGCCGCAGAATGGCACATTGTCCTCTCAGAAACCTGTTCTTGCCATTTCTGGAACAGAGGCAGGACAAGGTGCGGTGGGGGCAGAGGGAAGGAAGTGTGAGAAGAGACTGAAGCCACTAGTGTCATTCTGGCCACTTAGTAGGCTCACGCTGCTGTGGACAGTGGGAGCTTTAGTCTGTCCTATAAGGAGGGCCAACCCAATGAGAGCAGCAGTGTTCATCGCTGGTGCCTGGTGGTTGCAGAGGAGACAAGGTGTAGGGAAGATGAATGCCCAGAAGGAGATATTTATACGCTGTATGCTCAGGGAATCCTCTGCAAAAAGATGGAAGGTGAAACCTTATCTGTAACCAAAGGGCATAGTTTAAAACAAAGAGCGTCCTCTTAGGTTGCCTACGTCCAAACTTTTGGACTTTTCCTACTATATTCCTTAAATTCAGAAACAGCAGGTATCTCCAGATATGAAAACGTGACCAAACAGAATGAATTCTATTTGAGTCCCTGTTATTTCCTCCAAAATGTGAACAATTAAGTCGTTCTACTTATTCTTTTTAATGTTTGCAATATAAAGGGAGGTAGTGAGGAGGCAATGCAGGAAAAAAAAAAACTACTGCCAGCACTGGACACAGTAACTAGGTCTGCTTCCCTGTCATGTTTGTAGACTCATATGGAAGAAAACCCCCAAAGAACCTCAGACTGATTCCAAGGTCCGCTGTCATCACGATGAAAGGAGTCACTCGGATTAGACACGACTGTAATCATCTCGGTTCTCTCGAAGAGAGCACTCTAGCTCGAAGGTGGCCGTTCAGAAGGTGGACACTCTGCTGGGGAGCCTTTAAAACAGACACGATCGCTGTGGTTCTTTAACACCAAATGGTTCTATGAAAGCAAGCTGCAGAGCCTGGGTTCCTGCTCTCTACCGGTGTATAAAATCTGGGTTTCCTGATGCCACTCAGGGAGTTTTTCCCTAGTGTACATGTGTGTGTGTGCGTGTGTAAAATGAGCCCTTTTGGGTAGAAACAAAGGGAAATCTGCTTCCTTTATTTTTCTTCAACTTTGAGTGTTTTCTTACTGTGTAATGGGTGTTTCTCTGCAAAAAGACAAAGCAGTAGCTGGCGTGGAACTTACAAAGTGCAGGGCACAGTGGCCTTGGATTGAAAGCCTTGCTCTCTCCACTGCGTTCCCCGCTGCACGGGAAAAACAGGTATCAAGTGCTTTACTCACAGCCAGTTCTCCCCCAGGGATAAATATAAGTGCAACAACTGGAAGCAAGTCCAAGAAAAGCCCCTCGTTCACAGTGTTTCAGATTTGCAGGTTGCTTACAGGAAGACTTTGAGCAGAAAGAAGGAAAAGGAGGAGCGGGGTTGGCCGCACTCTCTGGGAGCTCTGGGCAGGCCTGAGGACAAGCGCTGGCCCTCCCAGGAGCGTGTCCTACTGGAGGGGCATGGTAGGTTTTGATAAGAAATTGTAGCTGAATTTTATGCTTTAATTGGTATTTTCTATGGAACTTGAATTTGGGGGGACCACAAGCAAATAAAATGTGCTAACAATTATAAAAATACATTGTCATAGCCTCAGATCCTGTCTCAAGAGGCATTGTGTGTTCCAAACCAAATGAGAAGGGAGAAAAAAGAAAGTAAAAGATGTCAAAGATGACGGAATCACAGAAGCACAGAGCAGACAAATACAAATAAATTCTAGGGTTAATATACTTGATTGGACATTAAGAATCTAGGATCCCATCAGAATACCATGTCTCTCTGTCTCTCTTTCTGTCCTGCCCATCCTCTCTCCCTCCCTTACTCCTGATTTAAATAAAGCAAGCTTGCTGTCTTCTGTTTCCTTCAGGCACTTGGCTCTGACTCCACCTTCCTTCCAACTCCCATCTTCCTTCTGTTCCCGGTGACTAAGAGACCCTCAGGGTCTCTGCAAAGCTCCGGAGCTGCAGCCTCCCCAGCAGGGATGCTGAGCTGGAAAAATCACTGGGATTCATCCTCCTTACCTCCTTTCATTTTTCAGTGAATGAATTCGGATGAAAGAGAATGTCTTAGAGGAAAAAAGAAGGTGTGAAAGGGAGTACACTGTGGAAGGAAAGAGTATAGAAAAGAAAATCAAATGTCACTAAACTATTTAAAGGGCTCTGGTCTTCATTCACACCAGATGGGAGAACTACTATTCCCAGTCCCTGGGGGAGCCAGGCCCTTGCTCTCCTGCTAGGCCTCTGGTGGATGGTCCAGCTNCCTCCTTTCATTTTTAAGTGAATGAATTCGGATGAAAGAGAATGTCTTAGAGGAAAAAAGAAGGTGTGAAAGGGAGTACACTGTGGAAGGAAAGAGTATAGAAAAGAAAATCAAATGTCACTAAACTATTTAAAGGGCTCTGGTCTTCATTCACACCAGATGGGAGAACTACTATTCCCAGTCCCTGGGGGAGCCAGGCCCTTGCTCTCCTGCTGGGCCTCTGGTGGATGGTCCAGCCACTCTACCCACAGCCCTCCTCATCCTTACCCTTAGGACAGCCCGCCAAGGTGACAGAAGGATATGATGCTGATACAACAGAAGCCTAAATTACAAACCAAATGAAAACAATTCTAATAGATTAGTTATTATTAATTAGATTGGGATAGATTCTAATAGATCTATAGAAGCCTGGGGACTTTTGTCGCCCTAGAGGGTTTTTTGAGCTGAACTTTTTGGAATTTAGGCTGCTCACCATGTACTGGTAAGAACATGGGTTATGCTGTAGAAGAGAGACCTGCATTCAGGTCATGATTTTGCCTGTCAATGTGGATTTTCCCATCCTCAATGGAGTGCCTTCCTTCCATGGCTATCGAGATTTCATGAGGTAGGGCCTGTTAAACATGGAGAAAGTGCCTTACGAATGTAATCTGTTGTTATAGGCAGAGTCAGGCCCTAAGAAAAAATTTTAGGCCAAGCCTTTGTTCTGTTTTCAGTTCTTCCACATCTCATTGGGCAGCTTCAATCCTTCCATGCCCAGAGGAGTGTCTGTGCGCTACATTCCCTGTGACTACCACAGCCAGGACTCTGACAGCATGAGCCCCTTCCCAAAATTAACCAGGCACGTAGCACCAGTGAAAGCGAGGGGCTGCAAACTTCACACGCACAAATGTTTCCATCCCAATGATTCTGGAGTAGCCTCCAGGACTCCGTGTTTTAATGAGCGCACTGGGTGTTTCTGATATAACGATTATGTTTTGGGAAAAACTTCTATAGACTCATTCTTTGTAACAGCAGTTCACAATTGGGGGTAAATTTATCTCCAGGGAACATTTGACAATGTCCAAAGGTGTTTTTAATGGTCACAACTTAGGAGGAGGTACTATTGGCATGTAGTAGGGAGAGGTCAAAGATGCTGGTAGACAGGCTACAACGCACAGGACTGCACCCAACAGCAAGAAACGATCAGATTCACAATACTATGGTTTGAGTCCTGGCGGGTAGCTGTGTTGGTTAGAGTGTCATCCCTATACACCAAGGCTGCAGATTCGATCCCCAATCAAGGTGCATACAAGAATCAACCAATGAGTGCATAAATAAGTGGGATAACAAACTGATCTCTCTCTCTCTCTCTCCACCCCTTTTTCCCTCCCTATCTCTCTAAAATCAATCAATAAATAAAAATTTTAAAATGACAGTTATACTAGATTTGAGAAAACCTGCCTTATAGCCACACTGACCTAGCCAGACCTTGGTCCAAAACTCAGAACATCTGCCTGTAGTTTACAGTTTCCCACTTTCCCCAACTCTTATGAGCTCAGTCTCAGGAGTTTACTATAGTGCATTCTGACAACCTGGGTACAGAGATAAAGGAATGAAAATGCTGATTTACACCTGGCTCTCTGGGGGCATTTATCCTCACAGGCTTGAAGGATGATGATTGGCTGCTGTGTGGCAACTTCTGAGTCACTGCTGCATTTGGCAGACACACCAACGCTGGAAAGATTTCTCTGTGGATTCCAACTCCGCTTGCAGTTCTGAAACAGTGGAGTTGGAATCAAAGTAGATGATAGAAAAGATGGTTAAATGAGAAAGCTGTGGAGGCTTTGCTGACCAATTATGACTATCTCACTTCAATTCAACAATCAACAAACAGTTCTGTGCCAGGCAAATCGCAAGATACAGGGGAGGATTCAAAATTGGCTAAGACGGTCCCTTCCTCAAGAAGCACAGCCCTGGCTCCCTCCACCTTCCTTCTCTCTTCTGCGTACTTTCTTTTCAGCTGCTCAAGTCTTTCCTTATGATTTACTTCTACTTATTGGCTGCTTAGAACCTACACATCTAAAAGGACCTGAAGAGACCAATGTAGAACAGGCAAAGAACTGTATCCTTCTTTATCGGAGGTTCTGCTAATTTATCACTTACAAACAGCTTTCACTAGGGCTATTAAATACTGAATTTCTATATACAAGAACTATCTCAGTTAATGCCTGTCATTTGTAGAAAGCACGTATTTGCAGATGAGGTTACTCATCTTTCTGAGGTCACTGGATCTTTCAGTTCCAGTGTGATAATCGTAGGACGAGAATTTGCCTGGGAGGGGAAATACAGAAGGCATTGAAGTGCTGCATACTGGAATCTGAGTAAGGACCGAAACCCCTGCTGGCCCACTCAGACCCACACCGCATCAATAAACCCAGAGACCACCCAGGTGACCCCTGCAGCACTGAGAAGCTTGAGTACAGTCAGAGCACACAGAAAACTCCTGGTGTTTCTCTTGAGGGAAAAAAAAGTTACTCCGTGAAATCACATCTACCCTCCTTTCACCCACACCACGTACTCTCCTGTGCATTTCTTTAAAAAGAGAACCTCACATTTCTGGCCTCTAAATTCAGGATAGAGTCTACCTTCTCAAGGCAGGGGAGGCTGTCTGAGGCTGGTGCCCAGGAAGCTTCAACTATGGTAATGTTCTTTGTCTTACACAGAGTGTGGTGAGTATTTGATATATTATAGTGCACCAGCCTTCATATATGCGTTATCTGTTTCCTTGGGATATAGAAAACATATCAATGTAGTGAAAAACAAAAGTTCCCAAGATCAATTCTTATGACCAGCTAGATGTACATTTAGGGTTGTTGTTCCAACTTTCATTGTTCTTGCTTCCAGACATTTAGTTCCCTATTACTCCTATTCCCTTCTCCTGACTCCTTTCTCTGTGTCTTTCTAGATCCCGTATCTCCACCTGCCACTTCCTCCCACTGCCTCCCCTGCCCTTCTGGCTCTGTGTCCCGTTTCTGCAAAACCTCCTACTCTTCCTCCCACAGCTCTAGCATCTGTGAGCAGGCAGATTGTCCACATGGTTCCTACATCCTCAGATGCTTTCATACTTGTTTAAAGGTGTTTATTACCTAACATTTTGCATCAAGGATTTGAGAGTATTCACAAAGATGCATAGAATATAAAAAAATTAAAATATGGAAAGAATCAGAACAAAGATCCCATCAGATTCTTGGGTTGTGTTTGAATTAGATTATTCTACTATCGACTCAACTAAGCCGCATCTACAACCCCCATTGTTACAAATGGGTTCCAGGTTAGAAATGGCCAGAAGAGAACCTTGAGCCAGACTGAAGAAGCAGAATTAAGCAGCAGCCTCCCTCTCTGAAGGTCCTGTGGTCAGACATGCTAGCAGGTTCTAGCTTCAGCTTACTCCGCTCTGCTTCTCTTTCACTAATTTTTCCTGACTTTTGAGCCAGTTTGATAAGCATACCAACGTGTCCCTAAGTCTATCTCTGGACACTTGCCTGTGGACCCACTGGCTGCTCCTGTAGACTTCTCCACCAGCTCCACTTTTGCTTGCCTCTCCTACATGGCCTCGGCTTCTCAAATGGAGGAAGGGTCAGCCACTCCATTGATCCTCCAACACCCCTATGGGACCCTCAGATCTCCTGTGCCTTCCTCCTCCCCACACTTGTGGAAGGTCTAATTCCTGAAACAAGTCAATTGCTTCATAACTCTTAGAGATTCGGCTTCCTAGATTGATTCAGTGAGAACAGTGGTCAGGACGATAAAGACAATGCAAGTCAGATATTCCCTTTGAAGCACTGGCTGTGACCACCGTGTGACTGCGGGGTAAGATAGTCCACCAGGCTCACTTACAGAGAAGGACACTGAAGCCCAGACACATCGCCATCGAGGTCACAAGGCTATACCGGCAGACACAGGACTAGGACTTGTCTCACTGATCTGTATAGTTTCAATTTTTTTAACAATGACGATAGCCATATTTTAAACTGCTGACTTTCAAATCAGTTCGCTTTTTTAAAAATGTGTCAAAGCAGTAATTAGTACTTTGACACTGCTTGGAGCATTATTTAAGGAAATAGAGAACTGTTATGATTGCTTAATATCTGACAGAAAAGTAGGTAGTATATCCTACAAGTCTAAATTTCACTTTCTTTTAAATAATCTACAGTAAAGGTCATTGCAATGAAAAATTCTGAGCATAGGAGAACCTGAATTTAAGGTTACTATGGCAACATTCCTAGCAAAATCCTATTAATTTTGTGATTCACTAATTTTTTTATTTAAAAATAAACATTCACCTCCAGATCTTCCTATTTATATTTTTAACAAGTAGATATATAGCCTATGGAGGTTTTTTTAGCTGTCACTAAGATACACACCAGAATTTCTTCACTTTCAGTTTTGAACTTTCTCCCCTAAAATCTAATTTGAATTCATAAAAATATAAATAGAATATGTCTGGATCGAAACAGCAATAGTTACAGCAATAGTTGAAATTATTTCTGGGTACGAGAGAAAGAGAAGGCTGAGACTCTGTGAACCACGGCGGCTGCAGCTCCCTCAGCAGGGCCCTGGGGAAAAAGCGAGCCCGGCAGTCCCAGCAGTTGTAGCTGCTGGTCCGTGAGGTGGTCCTGGCCGGGGAAGGTGCTCTGGACAGAAGCCCCTTCGTGCCATTCACTGACTGGCCAACCCTGAGAAAATCCTGTCACCACTGCTCTGGTGTGTTTTCTACTTTGCAAAATAAAATAATAAATCTGGACAGCCTTGGATGCATCTTGCTATTCTTAAAATCCATTTTTTGTAGTGCCAAGATATAAAATAATGTTACAAATAGAATTTTATTAGAGATATTGCACTAGTATAAATATATTCTGCTTTTCTCTAATTCATACAATTGTGATTCTGTCAAATTTCTAGATACGGTGCCAATCACAATTAAAAGTTAACTTTTTTACGACATCTGTGATGCAGAATTCATCCTCAGAGCAGCTCTATCTCCATAGAGATTTCTTCAACAAAAGACCCAAAGTTTCCTCTAAAGCAGGTCTGGAGCATTGCTGGTGCAGACACAATGGCTTGGCATTCCAAAGCATTCACAACCCCCTTTTCTTCTTTTCCCTACTGTGAGAATCCAAAAAAACTCGAACACTCAGCTCCCCAGACTGTCTTATATCTGGACTGACGATGTGATCCAGGTCTGGCCAGTAACATTCAGGCCAAAGTCGCTGAGGATTGAGGTAGGAACATGCTATAGAAGGGACAGCATGCTGGCATTCTCTTCTGTCCTTTGGCATACCTCCCTTCCACCTGCGATAAGGACTCATAGCTGAGAGGTACAGGGGTGCTCTTGCGATCACGAGGCCAAGGCTACACTTGAGGGAAGGAGGAACAACCTGTAGGAATCTGGGCCCCCATAACACCTCAAACAGTTGTCCAGCTTCACATGCCTCAGGCTCCTTGTCAGGGAAGGCAAAATCCTGACAGGCTTAAGCTTTGGTTGTTGTATGGCTCATAGCCAAACACAGTCTGATGCACGTGGACTCTGTGAGTGATGCTAAAACAAGGCTCTAATTGCCTGGCTTAAAGTGGACAAAGGAGACAAATAAGTGTAGATGACTACTCCTCAATGTCGTTATTCAAAACCGTGGCTCTCAAATATACAAAGCAAGAGCAACAACAGTTACAACGGAATGCAGAAGGAATGCCGCTGCTTTGCAGAGAGGATGAGGAGCAAAGCCACAAACCCATGGAGACAAGTGGAGAGAAACAATGGTGAGGTTCCTCCTGAAAGAAGTGGCGAAGCAATTCCCTCCTCTCTCTCCCCCTCTATGTGGACCACACCTTCAACAGCAGAACACTTTTAACAGTTTCATTAAAAGGAAATACATGTTTTTAAAACTTAGATCATCACAATTCCTCTGTATCCATCACAACTCATTGCTCCTGTGGGACAATCCTCATTTCTCCACATTCTCAACAACACAGTTTCCAATCTTTGGGGGTTTGCCAGTCAGACAAGAGGTGGGGTATATAACACCTTGGACTTCTACTAACTTTAATAGACTTAATAACGAATGGCACCCCAAAGATGTCCTCATGCTTCTAATCCTAAGAACCTATGAATGTGTTACTTTACTGGGTAAAAGAAATTTGACATGTGTGATAAGTTAAGGGTCTTGGGTAAGGCACCTTGAGATGGATTGCTTCCTAGGTGATGGGAATGAACCCACTGTAATCACAAGGATGCTTATGAGAGAGACAAGATGGCCTGAGTCAGTAAAAGGCCATGTAATGACAGAAGCAGAGAGAGATATGGGAAGATGCGGTGCTGCTGGCTTTGAGAATGGAAGACGGGGCCACAAGCACGGAACGCAGGCATCCTTGGAAAGCTAGAAAGGTCAAGCAAATGGATTCTAGGGCCTCCAGAATATACACAGCCCTGCCCAAATCTTGATTTTAGGACTTCTGACCACCAGGACTATAGGATGATAAGTTTATGTTGTTTCAAACCACTAAAAATGCAGGAGTTTCTTTTAGTAGCAGTAGGAAACTGATATAGAGACAGTCTGACCTCCGAAGAATCTACCCGGACTAATTCGAACTGGCAATACTGAACTATGTTCAAGGTCAGCTTCAGACAATTTTATGTTTTTGGAGTTTCATTTTGTTTTCCAGCTTTATTGATATATTATTGACATATAACATATCTAATGTGTACATTGTGATGATTAGACACATGTATATATTGCTAAATGATTGCCCTCATTAGGTTAGTTAACACTTCTCTGTATATACATTTTCTTTATTCATTAATCTATCAATGGACCCGTAGGTATTTCCACACCCTGGCTATTGTGAATAATTGGACAGTTTCAGGTAAGACTCAGGCAGGCTTCTTTCAGATGCCTCCCTCCCCCTGTACCCAACTCTTCCTTTCCACTGTGCCTCCCTGCCTGGCTCTCTCTCTCTCCATGTCCCAAGCCTCTCCTTTTCCCTGTTTTCTGTCCTGTTCCCTGTCCTATTTTCTCAGGGATACAGGCTGTTTCTTGCTCATGCTGGTTCATAAATGACTTGTCAATATAGAGCAAGGTTTTGGAGTCCAGCTTTGGAACTGGGCTGGTAGGATTTGGCTCCTTAATGTTCATATGGTCTTACACAAATTCCCCTGGGCAAAGGAATTGCCCCATTTCATTTATAAAATAGGGATAATAGCGAATACCCTCTAAGGATATGGTTGAGATTTAAATATTTGTGAGGTGTTCAATGTGGGCACATAGTAACACTCAGTAAACATTAATGATAAATGCCGATGACTTGTTGTTATTTCATTTAAGTCACTTGAATTTTAAAAAGTCTTTTTCAAAATACTATCTTAGCACAAAACTTTTGATCTCTTATTACAGAAGTTCTCTCATGTGACAGACTAATTTGAGTGATATTGGGGGCCAGCAAGACTTTTCCTGGCTCATCCTATCAATTGGTCAGCCTACAACTATGCATTAGTCACCTTCAATGTTCTCAGTGAGGCAGTAAGCCCTGGGGCAGGGCCTGTGTGTGTGTGTGTGTGTGTGTGTGTGTGTGCGCGCGCGTGGTGAGGAGGCCCAGATAGATGGGAGGATTTCTTTCCTGTAGGAGTTCACTGTGTCTCAGGTTGCCTGGGCTTCTACCAGAGTCACCCCAACCCCCACAGACCCTCCACTGTACGGGGTGGGGCTGAGCACCTGCAAGAGTGGTGGGGTTGGGGCAGCGTAACTTGGGCTGCAGTGAGAAAGAAACTTGCTGCATTTGGGGACTAGGTGGCAGAAATGAAACTTGTTCTGCTCTGTGTAGGAGACCGTTCTGCGTGGTGTGGGTCCAACTCCCACTCGGAGATGCACAGGACCCACGCCCATGGATAGGTTCTCCCATGGGGAATCAGGCCTGCAATGTGCCTAGGCAGCTTTGAGTCTTGCTTTTGCTAAAAACACCTTCACCCGGATTTGTGGCAAACATTTACTGCAAAATAACTTCCTAAAATCCATGCTAAACCTTCCAAGGATGAGTGTAACCAGTTCAACCACTTTTCCCTTTTCATCTGCAAATATCCCTCCCTCGTCTGTGACGTGATTAGCGGCATTGCCTCCTTTGTTTTCTGTAAAAGGTAACCGTCTAAAGCAACCAGTGCAGAGTAAATGAGGACCATCTTGTAATAAGCCCAATAAAGGCCGATCATGGCAAGGGCCAAGGCTTTTGCTCCCTTGAGAGAAAAGCCAGGCCCGCCCTTTTCCTCCACAGGACTTGGCAGTCAGTGTGAATGTCTCTCCCCCTCCACAATGTCGCAGACCCCACGAGCCGGGGTCTGCATCAGCTCTGTGTAACAGCTTTATTGTCTACTTACTGTGGGGCCCCAAAGAACACCTCAGATGCTTCTGAGCAGCCTCTTCCCACGAAAGGGTATGGTTTTCTAAAGTCTATAGTATAATTACCTGTGTTCCTAGACGATAACAGTTTCTCTTTTCTATTAAGGCTATTTTCCAATATTAACTGACCACTGGGGTAAGTTAAAGGTGGAACTAGGAGCTGTGAATTAAAAATAGAATTATTTCCACTGACGTCAAACAAGAGTGACAGATGGGTAATTAAGGCCAGCGTATTTCTAATTAAAACTCTAATTGCGTCGTTTTTCTGACCCAAATAGAAAGCCACAATTCCTACTGCTTAATAAAAACAAAATTCTTACCAATCCATGCTCTATTCTAATGCTCATTCATTTATATAAAGGCCAATTGCCCAGTAATATCCACTGCTGGTCGCCACCCACAGAAAAAAGTGGTGAGAGGGAAAAAATTCATGTGATGTTGGTATTCTTGCCTAGTTTTCCAGCTTTTTGAAGAACCTGTGTCTGTGTGATGACTACAACAGGAGGCCTTGATTGCAGCCCATTTTTATATAATGGATTAGAAGCAACTCTGCTTTTTGAGCTATTATAATATAACATTGAATGGTAGCTACAGGACAGCCAGTCCTTTGCTTTGTTTTCATTATTGTAGTTGGTCACACAGAGAGTACACAAGCACATTCAGCCCAGCTCCTGAAAGTACCTCCACGGCTCACTGCCAAAGCAGTGTCAGACATAATTCATGCCCCCACCTCTCAAATTTCAATGCTACTTGCAAACACTTAAGAGCAAGATTTTATACTGTCACCAAATCATAAACCACTAAGATCTCAAAGGACCTGGCAGCCGACTCATGAAGCAAAATGCTTCCCTCCAGATATTTAACTACTTTTCATGCTAGAAATTTTACGTGCTCTGCTAATTAGCTAACCGTGGATAAAAAAGAAACATCTCACAACACAGCAGAGGATGGGAATAGCTTATACAGCATAATGTAAGATTATGTGTATGTTTTAATCAGAGACAAAGTTGTTGGTGAGTGAAGTTTAGTAATGAGATGGTACTTGAGGCAAATTCCAAACATCGGAAGAAAATTTACTTGAAAATCCTCTCTGAAAAGCAGAAAAGAAGCCATAGTTTATTTTTCCCAGCAAACGAGGATGAAGTGGTATCGTGGAATGGAGCGAGATGATTCAGAGGTTACGCTAAGACACTTAGGGTCCTGATAGACACAGCTTATCGTTGGCAGGTGATACTTCTCACCTGGTTTTTGTTTTTCGGTTTTTCTGGTTTCCTTCCCCATCTGGAGTCCATTGTCAGGGATACGGGCTTTCCCTTTGGGCACCTGCACATTCTTGTCCCACCTCCTATCTCTACCTGTTTCACAATATGGAACATTTTAGGCCCCAAACTTACTTTTATCTGCCCAAACTTGATGGTTCTCTTCTATTTTTCCCAACAAATATTTTTATTCTGCTAACCATAAGGAGCCTATTAACCTAAAGTATTAACGGCCCTGAATGGTTTCACTGTGCTATCACATCCTGTTTCCTTACCCCCCTTTACCATTAGGTATTTGATTTACAATTGAAAAGGTGTTTTCTCAAAGTAATATCTGAATGTCACCATATGTTAAACCAGAAAGTGAGGGTATAAATTATCGCCGAACAAGCACTGTCCCCTCTGAGCTCTCACACCAGTCTCGGGTGGGGCTGCTAAAGTAACCCAAATTTCCCACAGCACATGCCCCCAGCATGTGGAGAAATTTTGTGGTTGGTCATGGCCAATCAATACGAATGTCTTTTAGCTGCAGGTGGACTGAGGCAGGGAAACATGGACTTGAGGACCACTAATAGTTGTGGGCTGAGGAAGATTTCAAATCTCTGCCTCCTGTGGTGCAGATTTGCATGTGTGTCAATGACCTCATTTTTCTTTAGTGTCCCTTAACATATTGTAAAGAATTTTTAAATAAAATTTTTGCTCATTGTTAAAGGCCAACATTGTTTGCGAAAATGCAAACTGATTATGTCACTATGAGGCTTAATACTCTTCAGTGCCATTTTGTCCTCTTTTGAATAGGGACCAAAGTCTTTAACATGGCTCCAGGGCCTCTGCCTCATCTGGCCCAGGCAGACTCTAGCACCTTTTCCCTCTGTTTCTTTGCCCCACTCTCCTCTCTGCCCACCCATTGCTCTCCACTCCTGCTGAAAATATGGTCTGAGACTTGTTATGATGGCTAGAAGGACTTTGTTCAGGACTATTGCAATAGGTATATCAAACAACAAAACCAAAAGTTTTTTGGTTACGTTATGTTAGGTACTTAGCTAGATATTAATAAAGGAAGGAAGCAAATGGAATCAGACATAATTAAGCATAATCAACTGGGGAACATAAGCATGTTTCACCAGGAAATTACAGCTTCACACACTCAGAGGATTGCAGCCTTGACCCCACAAAAGGGATTAACACTCTTCTTTTCAATCTTCCTGGTTCACTGGTCCAGACTATGGGGGGAAATAAACACACGCACAGGAGAGGTCCAAATGATACAGTGGGAGGAGCTTGACCACAGAGGCGTGTCAGTCTAACCCGGGAAAGGGATTAATTGGCCAGAAGCAGACTCATCAGAACTGCACAAAAGCTTGGGAAGCTGATTGGCTGTTTTAGAGAAGCACCTGGTCCATCCCCAGCCCCAAACGACATAATCCAGCTTAACAAAGAAGCTCTCATTCTCTCCCACTCTGGAACATTCTTTGGCCTGTTTGTTCACCTATTCTCTTGGTAGCAACCATGCAGGTCTAGCAGCTGTACAGACTCCAAACACAAGATCCAGGTGGGAGCCTACGTGCAGTAGTACAACCGAAAACAGCATTAAACTACCTGGATGGGGACTGAGGCTGCATAGTAGCTGCCTGTGGGCACCAAAGGACTAAGTGTTAATATGAAACAGATGGTCTGGACACTGGCTTGTGTATTGGCCTTGCTGAAGACATGGTTGGGCTTTTCCCATGCAGGATGGACAGAAATGGGACCGAGGAAACCTTCTATTTCCGCCTAAATAAACCCGGCAACACCACAAGCTCCCATGTATGGGTCCATGAAATGCTTTTCTTAGGATCCCATGAAAGAGCCCTACTTCCACAAGCAACAGTTTAATGTCCTTTGTTCAAAGGAAAACAATCCATGCATTGGGGAAGCACAGTGACTCGAAAGCAGTGGAGCACTCTTCTTACAGGATTTTAGGCAAGATCAAATTTTATAGAACATCAGAAGAGGAAACATGGTGTCTTGCAGCCTGTCAAGGCCTGGCAATTTCCTGGGTTAGGGCAGATGGAAGAAAATGCGTGGAGCCGTGGGGATGTCTGACATGCCTGTATTCAATGGTGGGCGAGCCACGCACGCTGCAACTGTGTGTCATCCTGTGGGAAGCCTCTCCCTCCCTTATATACTAAATACAGACAAAGCCTACAGGGGGCCAGAATACCTTGTATGATGCAGTGAGATTCTGCGCATGCGTGCCCACCTAATGTTACGGGAATCATTTATTGCACCCAGTCTCAAGGCTTTGAGAACACTGCTTATCAGGCCCATTCTCAAGGTTATGGGAAACTGCTTTCCTTAGTTGCCCAGACATGTGGGTGAGAAAGCAGCGAGACTCCCTCCACTTACCCTATGCGTGGAAATGCATCGTGAACGGCTAGGGGGTTGGAAATTTCCTTTTAAGGGTAGCAAGTCCTATTTTCTAGGGTAAACTTAAAACTGATTTAGAGGGCTCTGATTGGTGTATATTAGATTTCCTTGACAGGTATTTCCTCTAAGTACAGGCTGACTTAGCTTTACCTTTGTGATGTGGAACTGGCCCTGGGGTCACCCTCTTTTGTGGGTCCCAATATACCACTTTATTAAGTGTCAAGACTATCACAGTAGGGAGCTATAAAAAAATCACAATAAGCCACCTCAACTCTTAGGACAACAAGAACAGTGAGAATTTATCCTCAGTGGGCAGAGAGGAAGTCAGTGATGGAAAATACTGAGACGAGATACCAAAGTCTGGTTCATGCTAACTTGACTTAACAGGATTCTTGCTGGAAGCTGGCCAGGGTGATCAGACATCAACAGTGGGGGATTCTTTCTAAACTGACTTAGCAGGATTCTTGCTAAAAATGGGCCAGGCAGGCCAAAGACAGGACGAGAGGGAAGGAGGCAAGGTCAAGGACTAGAGAAAAAGAGGTCAAAGGAGTGCAACTACAGTCGGTAGAAGAGAGATTCTTTATCACTCCTCTGACTCCCAAACAGCCTCCAGTAAGGCCCTCCTGCTCCCTGCTCTCCTTCCTCAGAGGGAATGTTTTTCACTGCCTCCCCTCTCCAGCATCTACTCTTCACTGAGATCTCAGCTCACAGGCCCCTACCCCTTTGGAAGACTTCCTTGATCTTGCAGACCCCTGGCTAGTTCTTCCTAACTGAAGACAGCCAGAGACCTTAGGACTGTCTCCTCCATTAGCAGATCATATGAGGGAGACTCTTTTTTTTTTAATTGTTGTTCAAGTACAGTTGTCACATAGTATTCCATTGTGTAAATGTACCATAATTTTTTGATCCTTTCATTTACAGATGGGCACTTAGGTTGCTTCCAGCACTTGACTATTGTAAATTGTGCTGCTATGAATGTAGGGGTGCATAAATTCTTTGGGATTGGCTTTTCAGGATTCTTAGGGTATAATTGCAGCAGTGGAATGAATAGCCAGGTCAAAAGGCAGTTCCATTTTTAGGTTCTTTTTGAAGAAATTCCATACTGTTTTCCACAGTGGTTGCACCAGTCGCAATTCCACTAATAGGGTACTGGGGTTCCCTTTTCTCCACATCCTAGCCAGCACTTGTTATTTGTTGAAGTGCTTATGATGGCCATTCTGACTGGTGTGAAGCGGTGTCTCATTGTGGTTTTAATTTGCATCTCTCTGATGGTTGGTGAGAACTCTTTTTACAGACTCAGCCCATTGTTGGCACAAAGATAGCCCCCACCACTGGAAGCTGTGTAGTGAGAGCATAAATGCAGACAACACATTGTCAAATTCCTGGGATCCTGCTTGGGTATCTGCTTAGAAGTTTTAACCCAGTTAATGAAAATGATTTTTATACTATTTTGCAATTTAAAGATAAGGGAGTAAAAATGATGTAAAGGGCTCAACTTTTTGATAAGATCCAAAACCCAATTAAATGTGATGCTTTGAACGTCTAGTTCTTTATTTAGCTCCAAACCATGCTAATGTCTGCCACGATTTAGAGTGCTTGTAAATTGTTTGCCTATTTCTTGCAGAATGTATTTGGTTAGGTTTTTTAATAACAAATAATACAATTAATTTTATGGGACAATGAAATGTTTTCTGGAACGTTTGGTGGTATTCCACCAGCATTTAATGAGGTGCTTTGTGTAACCACACTTTTCTAAGCCATCTGACAAGGAAATGCTTATAGCTTTTTTAAAACAGAGGTAATTGAGTTTAGTCTTTATCATGTTGGCTTAATCTCTGAGCCTGCTTTCCTAATAATTATAACTGAAAACTTTAGAAAAGTTCTATTCTGAGTGATTCTAGGCTCATAAATATTTTACCATAGATGATTTTTTCCTGTTAAAATGAGTGTTTGACATCATTGATTTTCCCTTTTCTTATATAACCCCCATTTAAAATCTTTCAATTGGAAACAGTAAGATATTTTCTCTTGTATGTGTTCAATAAGCTATTTGAATCATATATTTGCTATGTAAGCCCTAAGATGACATATTGGTGACTGAACAATTTAAAATTCTGAAACAACTATTTGGCTGATGGGCTGAACCATTGATTACAGTATCTTATTTGTTTCTTTCAATATGAAAACAATCCAATTCTGAACCCAGGACGATGCCCGGAAATGCCCGGAGTCAACTCAGCAGTACTTCACCACCCATACAGCACTAACTCACATGGTTTTTTCTTGGCCACGGTTTCATTTATTATTTTTCAAGCCCATAAAGCATGTCATAAAAATGTGGAGTGGACTGTTACTATTGATTATTGTTAAGAAGAAGACATGATCTTAAATTTGCCATGAAATAAATATCGTATATTTTAATGGACCAGCCAGTTATGAATATTGCAACTGGGAGTTGACAGCCATCCTCTCGAGCAGATAATTATAATAATAAAAATCACTAATACTTACTGCTCATGTACTGTGTGACAGGTATTGTGCACAGCTTTTGTGTACATTTGCAGTATAATCCAGTGTTAATACTGAGTTACAATTAACAACTCATGGAGAGATTCTATTGGGGCCATTACAATCATAAAAAGCATATCAATACTACAATTACTTTGATTTTTTTGTTAAAAAATGGTAACTTATATCTTTTGAAATACAAGAAACATTAAAATGAGGGTATTGGACTTTTTCCAAAATGGAGGAACGAGTTGAAGAAGTTGAGGTATTATCCTAAAGGGACAAATAACTATGTATAAAGCAGGATAAGGTCAGTGTCACAGAAGAGGCATGAGCAGACCTCACCTGGCTCAAGGAGGATAATGAAATGGACAGAAAAACCATCTTCAGAAAAAAGGTCACAATGAAGAGAGGTTTTGCATGGCTGGTGGCATTCTTCTGTTTTGACAAACAAAAATTGTCATAAATCAAGAAGGGAGGGCGATCGATGTAAAAGAAATAGCAATCATGGAGGCAAAAAGGGGGTTGGGGAATGTGTTGATGAACAAGAAGAAGACAGAGCCTGAGTGATACCCAGAGGAAAAGTAGAAGTGAGAGAGGAGCCTGTCTGAGCAGCAGACTGAGTAGCTCAGGTTTGATCTGTGAGGTGGTGGGGGTACATGAATTAATCTTGCAGGAATACTTTGAAGGCACAGGTCTAGGAAGGACCTGTATTGGAGGAAACCAGCTAGAAGGCTATTGCAACAGTCCAGGTGACAGGTAATGAGGGCCTGGGCCAGGGTGGTGGCAGTGATCATGAGGAGCTGGGAAACAATCAGCCTGCACGTGGCTGAAGGTCCTGATCACCATATCGTCAGCCCCCAAATTAATGGGTAAATGAACAGAACTGTTCTCACCAGCTGTGAAAACACCTCATGGTTTTATGTTCAATTCAGCAGATCACTTCCTATATTTTGTCCAGAGTAAAAGTCTTTTTTTTGTTGTTTACTTTTAGTAGAAGCAATTGAAATTTTTCTGAGTAACAAACAAATAAGAATTCAAGTTGGAAAAATGCAAAGAAATGTTTAACGTATTTCTCTGAGGAGGAAGAGCACAGCCCATGTGTGAAATCAAGGTTAATTGCAGGCTGTAGGCATAAAAACCTTTCACATGGTGCTTGTGTACGACTGTGTGTGCCACGTGTAACAGAGTTGTGTCATACATAATTTTCTGGAAAAAAACAGTCAGGGCAATAATCCTTATAAGATTGACCCTTTGTTGAAATGCCACAATTGATTTTGAGTTCTCAAAATGCACAAAGGCAAGAAAATGTGCTTCTGATTATAACTAGAACAGCAGGAAAGTCCAGTTCCTGCCACACAATTATTCATATTGCCATTATGTTTTTAATTAAGTTACATTCACTTTCTATTCTAACTCCTAAAAATACATGAAGCACATCATGCTTTATAGACTCACTTATCAATGTTGCTAGACTCACTTATTAATGGAAAAGGTTGAATTTGACCACTGCCATTAATTTTCTACTTCAGAGGAAACCTCTGATGGGTAATGGCTTCCTTTTAATGTTCTAATTGCCTTCCAGTGGTACATGCTGTGTAGGTTTTCTCTACATCTCCTTGCCAACTTCCTGTTTTCCTTCATATGTAATACCCTGAATGCCAGGAAAGAAACAAAATGGGGATCCTGACGCTGAGGTAGAGGGGATGTATAGAGAGAAGAATGTCCCCAGTTTCTCTATCTACTGAGTAACTTGTTTTTCTCCCCTTCAAAGTCCATCACTCATTTACCTGTTCAGTTGTGAACAGGTAAACATTCTCCAAGACCTTCAGAAAGCTGAACACACATGGACAGACTTTGGTATTATATTCAGATGGAATTTGCATCCAAAATTTTCTGAAACCCACTAACTGATTAAGCATTATCAATCACAAAGTGTCAGCGAATAATCTGTATGAGATTTGTACAAACTAATTTAGAGGTTAGTGATTTTTTTTATTGGTTTGTTTCCAAGTAACAAAGTGCTACAACAAATTTGCTCCCTTCTTCTTTCCAAAGTGTTATCCCACAGCCACATAAAAAAGTCTGCACACAGATGCGTGCACGCACACACACACACACACACACTGATTTGTGTTGCTCCCATAAACCTCATGTACAGTAGGCCCTTTGTCCAAAAGGGAAGCTCTCATTCCCTTTCCATCACCTCCAAGACCTGCTTGTTTCCCTGCATTTCTTGTCTCAGTAGCACCATTGTGCTCTCAGTTACCTTCCTCCAGCCAGAAACTGAAATTTCCTGAGCCCACTCCCTGTCCTTTCCTCTACCCTCAGCATCCAACTCCTAGCGAGTTTACTTTCTAGATACTTTTGGAATGCATAATCTTTTGTTAATTTCTACCATCACTGTCATAGTTAAGGCCCATCTTATCCTGGAAGAGCGAAATCAGCCAAGCCCACAGCACTTCCAACCTACAGAACTGTAAGATAATAAACTACTGTTTTAAAATATTAAGATTGTTCATACACCATCTTTTCAGTTCTATTCAATTCTATTTAATTCTAGTCCAATATATGTGTTTTGAGTGTCTCTTGTTATGCTAGATACTGGTGGTTTTAATTATGTATCTGTGCCATATTTATATTTATCAACATATGTATATATAATTATATATACACACATATATACATCTAGTGATCATTTATATGTATATTTGACTTCTACACCTACCAGAGTTGTCTAAATAGTCTAAGTAAGTCTGTTGTTCTTACGACTGTGTTGAAATTTAAAGTCAGTAGAGAAGGCAACTGTGGAGGAAAAAATAATGTGAAGTAAGGGAAAGAGAGAGAAGCAAACTGGAATCAGAAGCCCAAACTGGGATTCAGATACACTGGGACCCATATTGCTCACTCTGTACCCTCAAGCCCCCAAATGGATGATGATGTGTTCTTCTATGACAAAGCTAAATATACACCTGGCCTAGGAGTCTGAGAAAGTGAAGGAAGGTATAGCGGGAGCTGGAGCAGCAACATGTCTCTTGTTGCCCCGTGCAAACAAGGTGAGCCAGCATGAAAGCATCAGTGTGTATAAGCTGCAAGAGGACTTGGTGGCTCTACACATACTTTCTGAGATTTAAAGCAATGTGGTTGCCTCTTCTGCCTTCTAATCTTGTGCGAAATATCTCTTGCTAAAATGGTAATGCAAGGAAAGGAATCCTGGGACATGTAGTCTCAACTTACTTAAATTCACACAGTGTGAATCCTCTATACTTCACCCATCTATACCCACGGCCTTTAACCACACTTACAACCATAGACAAGATCACTGTTCTATTTAATATAATGTAACAATCTCCTCGAGCAACTGAAAACACGGTAATCCCCTTCCCCAGGGAAGATTCCCAGTGTATTCTCATCATTAGGTGGTGTTCATTCTTCTTCTAGCTTAGTTACACTGCCCCTTGATGTCTTGTGACTGAAATATTAAGATACATAGTTAGCTCTTACTATCTTATGTTAGATGCTAGAAGATTGGGGAAGACTGAAGACAAATATATATCTCATATCAAAATAAGGAAGGAATACTCAAACTACCTTCTTTGTTTCTATGACTGGTCCTGTGGTCACAGTTGGTGATTAAAACTATCATCTTCCTCTTTCCATTTTTTTTTCCCTCCGCAAGCACTTCAGATGGCCACAGTTCGCTGCCTGCTAGGGTAACCCAAATCTTCCTTCTTGAAGAGTCTGGGCCTTTGTTTGCCTGAATTGAGTCACTATAGTTTTTCATTGAATTAGCCATGGAACATGGGAGTACTCCAGAGGTACCCTCTGAGATCTCTTGCATCCCAGACACACTCCTCCCTACTCTCACTGTGGAGAAGCAGCTCAATTTCCCTTTAACAATCAGGAGCAAGCATCCCAGCCAATACAGAAACCCCTCCTTTGCCTGGTGATTTGCTGGCACAAGTGAATTAAAAATGTCAATGGCAGTCTCAACTTTCAATGTTGTGGAACCATGGCTGTGTTGTCTAGTGGAAGAATTTCTTACTTGAAAACTAAAATACCTGATAGGTGTTTTGGTTTTACAGAGTTATAAGTCATGAGTACAGGAAGCAAAAACTTCACTAGTTGATTTCTAGGGAAAGGAGCTATCCCATTTCAATCCTTTTCATTCCTGGACCTATTCATCCTTGCTATGGGAAAAACAGCTCTATTTAGCGGTTGCTGATTTACAGTGTATAATGTATATTGGAGATTATCACCCCAACCCTCATGTTGCCATTCACGACTGAGTCTTCAAAAAGCCATTCTTGACTTCCCTCAGCTCAGCTGCTTTGAGGTGATGAAGGATATAATCATACTAGTAAATTCCATGAGTTCATTGCTGCTCTGGGTTATCTGTTATCACTGGGAACATGGTCATTGATGATTCTAAATCTCATCATATCAGAAAATCAGTTCTAGACAATGTAAAACCAATTCAGAGAACCTGCCCTTACAGCTCTGTGGAAACACTTCCAGTATCAAAATTCACATTAGTTAAGGTTCAATCAGAGAAAGAACCATTAGGACTTACTAAAGAATTTGGTGTTACGTATTTGTGGAAGCTATTAAACAGGGTCTGTAAGATTGCTATCTTTACATCTGGTGTTAGAGTTTGAGGCCACTGGGAAGAGGAAATGAATGGGAAGGTGGAGAGAGAGAGAAGAAAACCTGGACGACCCCCTAAGATGGACTGGAAATCGTGTTGGTCTCTCAGTAGCTCTAAGCTTCCAGTTCTGGTGGGTATTTTGGGAGAGCTAAAGGCCTGGAAGTCAGAGAAGCTGAGGAGGATCTGGTAGGAGCTGGAGAAGATGCCTGCCCAGTACGGCCTGGCCCACACCAATGAGATGAACCAGCAGATAAATTAGAATACGCTGGGGCTTGGGCCACCATATCTCCCAGCACAAATCAGTATGGCTTTTGCTTCACTTATGCCTTCCAAATCTCAGGCAAAATATCTCTTGTAGCCCATGCCAACATGAAACTATTTGGAATTCTGGAAAATATACTTTCATTTTAGCTAAACTGGATTAACACAAACCCATCAAAATGTATGACTTCTACAGCTGACGTTGTGAACTAAACTTGCTCCACTAAACAGGACAGCAGTCCTGACAGTCGGACGTAGCAGTGGTACACTGGTTCTAATCTTTGTTGTCATAGTGCTTTAATTCTTATTCTGTGAAGTGTACTGGTTATTCTGATTATTTTTAGAACTGTTGTTGCTAGCAGTGTAAGCTCATATTAAATAACCAATGTCTACTGCTCATGGTATATTTTGTTGACCAGAGAGAGTGTGCTAAGTTCTGAACAGAACACAGAGGGACAGTTGGCCAGTGGCCAGCTGGCTTTCCAACCAAACATAGTTCAAAGCAGATAGGATCTGTTTCTTGTTAAAGGCTTTTTAGCTCTAGGTCTCTAAACAGGTTTTTTAAAGTGACCGTAAACTTACCTTTCCAAATTCATTGTTCCCTTCTGAAGAGGTAGCATCAGTAATGGAATAAAAGTGAAGAATGTTTGAGGACAACACTGATCTCATGTTACAGATGTTGCTGGACATTGAAGATTCTAGTGGAGCTGTGAGGAACTAACTCTTCTTTTTCAGATGCCAACCAAATAGAGAATAGGCTTACCGACCGTCAGCTTCTTTAGTTGCTGTTCACCCATAGATTTCAAGGCTCCTGTATGCTATAGTGATCAGGTAGTTTAGAATAATTGGACCTTGTTCTCACTGACTCTTGGGAACTGGCTGTGAGGGCAGATGAAGCAGTACGGTGGATACCAAGTACACTCGTCCGTTCTAACCTGCTCCAAGATTAGCAGGGTAGCTTCACGGATCTAGTCACTAGCAGTGACCAATAAGAGACCTATACATGGGGAAAATAGATGCACTTATGGTAACAGAGTAGCAGGAAGTTAAGAAGAGGGCAGGATTGAATGAGCATGCACCTCATCTGATTCCATGAACACGCCTGAGAAAAAAAGGACTGGCCAAGCATGAGCCTTGTGCCCCACCCACCAAAACTCTGCTTCCTTTCAAGAGGGGGGATAAGAGGCCAAAAGAAGCCTCCCCAATACTCACCCCTTGTGGATGGGAGGCAGAAGCCCCTCATTACAAAAATGTGAGGTGTAAGGGATGAGGACTGCCTCTGACAGATATGTAAATCTGTAGAGATCTTAAATCTCACACTGTTTTCATATAAACCAGTTAATCCTTATAATCATTTTGTGAAGAAAGTTGTTTTTCTTAGGATCAAGTACATCTTCTCTTCATTTACTGAAGAGAAAACCCACGCTTGAAGAGGTTCAATGGCGAACCCAAGTTCACTCAAATACCATTGTTGAAACCAGGACATAAAACTAGGTCTTCGGACCGTGATTACTCCTTTTGCATCACAACATGTGATTTTTAGAGTGCTCGGGAATCTTAGAGGCCATGCTGCTCAACCTTCAGAAAGCAAACCTCAGGCAATGTGCGTCTATTAAAGTTTTATCAGGGAGCGCAATCCCAGAGAGGCAAGCGTGAGGGAGAAGGGAAGTTGGACAGAAGAGGAGAAGAGCCGAAGAGTGT
Source organism: Sturnira hondurensis (assembly GCF_014824575.4). NCBI lineage: Eukaryota > Metazoa > Chordata > Mammalia > Chiroptera > Phyllostomidae > Sturnira > Sturnira hondurensis. Next base: position 7,877,628 of record NW_028077105.1, on the reverse strand, counting down.
GTTACTGCCCAGCCACTGCTTTGTAGCACGCTGACGTGTATTGAGCGGCTCTTCTTTGTCAGGCACCAGTCTAAGGATTTTATGTGTAATAACGCCTTTAGCCTTTGTGGTTACCCTGAGCTATGCACTATTATTGTCCTCATGCCACAGATTGAGTGTTTGCGGCCTCCAGCCCCTCAAACTCACATGTTGAAACCCAATCCAGCTTGTCAGTGTATTTGAAGGTGGGAGCTTTTGGAGGTGTGTAGGTCATAAGTGGGATTAGTCTCAAAAAAAGAAAGGCCCAAGAGAGCTCCCTTGCCCCTTCCGCCATGTGAGGTCACAGCAAAATGACAGCCATTATGAAGAAACAGCTCTTATCAGACACCAAGTCAGCCAGCACCTTGGCCTTGGACTCTCTAGCCACCAAAACTGGGAGAAATAAGTGATGTTTATGCCGTTTAATCTATAGCATTCTGTTATACCAGCCTGCACAGACCAAGACAGCTCGCGCCATACAAATAAGGCACCTGAGGCACAGGGAGGTTAAGTAACTCGCTCACAGTTATCCAGCGAATAAATGCCATGCTGGGATTGAAAGCCAGCCACTGACTGTAGGCGCTGCACACTCCGCCCCTGTGCTCCCCTGCCTCTCTGGTGGCGCAGCCTTTACAACAGGGGCTAATGGAGGAGGCAGAGCGTGGCCCATCCTCCCAGCACCGAAGCATTGATTTGTATGTGTGTAAATTGTGCACCACTCAGGCTAGAAAGAAAGGTGCTTTAAGGCAGAAGCTGTTTGACTTAAATCTACTGTATGAGATATAGCCAATCAGTAGGTGATGCAAGGATTTTCTATTGTATTAAAGGCTGATTTTTTTAAAAATTTAACTTTGGCAAGGGTTGGGAAGCAGAGAGCAAATGCTGTTTTCATTCTTAAGATAAACTCCTTACAAGTGGCATTTTGATCAAAATGCATATAATCATAGGAGTTTCAATTTTCAGCCATCAGCCCACTTATTTCTCTGGTGTTTATTTTATGCAACATAATCCTAGAATAAAAAGTAAGTAAGAGAGAATCAAGGTCATGGAGTCCCTCTTAATGATGAGAAGGATAACAGTGCTACACAAAATCCCCAGATCACCGCAGAAGAAATTATGGAAGTATTTTCGTTGATGCTAACCACTCTCAAGTGCGTGTCTCAGAAAGGTCTCAGCATAAAAGGTACTTGAGAGCCAAGCCGGCTTTTTGTAAAAGCCAAGAGTCTCTCCGGCACAGACAGCTCTCAGAACACGTGACATTTGTTGTGTGAGCATAATTCATGCTACTGCGATTTCTTGCTTATGGGGCTTCTTCAGAGATTTAGTAAATCTTCAAAGAGTTCAGTGGCCTGTGAATTCAGAGGAGCTGTATGAACACTCAGGAATATTACAAGATGAAAATTGCCCGAGAACTCTTGGCTTTTACAGAAGCATTCTTAGTTTTCCAACCTTTCATTAACCTTATGCAGAAGACACAGGGATGATAGCAAGCTATCCCCAGAGTTTTGAAGTACAGTCCTTTGTGCAGAATGGCATTACAGAAAATCAATTTATAAAAATAACACCATTTGCATATCTGAAGCTGTAGTTAAGTCAGAGTTTTAATTTCTTTGGTTCTGACAGTTGTTTAACACTCCATCAAAATTAGGGGCTTTGACATTTTTAATTTGATATTGTGTTCTCAGTGCCTCAAACAATTTGGTTATTAGAGATGCACAATATACAATAGATTGAATGAGTGAATGTGAATGACTCTGAGACAAGAAAGCATTTTCATGTGATGTGTATGAATAATTGCAGCGGTATTCTGTACTCAGCACCACCTATGGGAGAGCGAGTAATGACCAAGGGACAGCACCAGGTGCACCCCACATGCTAACAGAGTGAGGGAGACTCTCTTAACAGAGGCATCTGATACTAAAGACCATTCCAGTGCTTTATTTCGGATTTATACTGACCAAGTCATATTTTGAATATAATTTTGCCTCCTAAGTAACTCTTTAATTTAGTGACAGAATGCATGAAATTTTGGACTCAAGCATTCTAGTCTTCCTTGTCAGTGTTAGTTCTCCATTAGAGCTCTTTTAATGAACCAGTCTCCTGTGAACTTGACTAGTACGAATATGTCCAGCAAGGTCTTATCGATTTTGAATGTACTGACAAAAATGACCTCCCAGCCCTGCACAGTTATAGTAAGGACACTTTTGGGAGGAAGACAGATTGGAGTTTAATTCTTAATTCTAATGACTTAATATGTGGGCTTCAATGGGACAGATTTGCCAAGCTTCTGTTTCATGAATTCTTGTTATGAAAATGGGGACAGTAAGGGGGATGAGATGAGATATAACAAAGCCCCTATAGGTGGCTCTTCCTGCAAAGAAAGGCTAAGCAGATTAGTACTTGCTGACCCCAAAATGACACCACCTGCCAGCATGCCACCAGAATAGCTGACAAGTATTCTAGATGACATTGCTGCTCTTTTCCAATTTCTACCGAGCTGTCCTCAATGTCAGAGCAGTGTTTTCACGACTTCAGGTGGAAGCCCAGGCTTGAGCTCATCAGGTGTTGAAGGGCCCTCTTAACCTACAGTCAGCCCTGTCTAGCTTCTGTCTACCAGTCCTGTTCTTACCAGCTGGTGGATCTGGAAATAGACTCTTTGCCCTTAGCCTCTTGTGGACTTTAGGGTCCTGCATGCCTTTATGAGTCAGGGTTTTCCAGAGAAGCAGAACCAGTAGAGATATATAAGTACATAGAATGAGATTTATTATGTGGAATTGACTCAGGAGCTCGTGAAGTTGAGAAGTGCCACAACCTGATGTCTAAAAGCTGGAGATTCAGAACAGCCAGTGGTAGAGCTCACAGGCCTGAGAGCCTGTAGAGTTCGGTCTGCATGGGAAGGTCTGAGAACCAGGAACATTGAACGCAGGATAAGATTGATGTCCTGGCTCACTAGTCAGGTGGAAAGTGAATTCAACCTGCCTTTTTGTTCCATTCAGGACTTCAAAGGACTGGATCATGCCCCACCACATTAGGGATAGTCATCTGCTTCCCTTAGCCCATCAATTCGGATGCTAATCTCTTTGGAAACTCCCTCACAGGCACTTCCAAAACCAACATTTAACCAGGTACTGGGCATCCCTGGGTTCATTCCAGTGAACACAAAAAATTAAACATCATGATGCTTATCAAGCTACAGTTTCCGAGTTACCATTGTACTGAAGGCTGGCCCTTGACTGGCACCTGCTGCTTGGCCTCACCCCCAACCGCTGTTCACTTACTGTCTTCTCTCCACCTCCAGGTTCCAGACCACCACAAAGCCAGTGCTATAGGAGTTAAATCGCTGACTGTATAAACAAACACATCTCACCTTACTTTTGGATATTTCTAGTAGGCCCAAAGAGTCATATTTTCCTGGTGTAACAGCTTTGCTTTTTCAAATTTATTTGTATCGGCGAGGAAACAGATGGTTTGTATTTGCTGAGAGATACCAATATGCAGATTAGCTTTAAAAACTGTAATATTGCTGAATATGTTTCAAATATCAAAATTATGAACAATTTAGGAAATTAGAGACTTTACAGTGGGCCTGAACATTGATAAAAACTTCCTCATTGTACAATTTATTCACTTCAAGGAGGTGTATGTTATTGACCTTAGTTCTAGTCAAAAGAAGAGTGGATTCCTGTTGCTCATGTGTGATCACTTCGGAGTATCCACTCGTGATCAGAGCCTGAGCGTTTCTCCACCCTGTGTGGGCTCTGGAACGGTTGACCAGGCAGCTTCCTGATCATCCCCTGCCTGCTTTTTCGGAGTTTCACTCCTGTGCATCCGCCCACTGCCTATTGCTCAGCAAAAGTTCAAGTGGACTTCTGTTAGCATTCTGCGTTCTTTATCTGTGTTGTTTTCTCCTTTCCAGAGCTCTGTTCCACCTTCAATAGACCCCTCAGCCTCCCTAAACCCTGATTTCTTCTTGGTCAACTTACTGAGCTGCTGGGCTATGTCTGCACTCCCCTTCTCTGCTTCTACAGTGTCGATACTGGTTTTAGACAGAACACCACCCAATCACAGTGTTCCCCTTGTTTGTTTCCCTTCTCAGGGATCGCAGTGCTGGGATGCCTATATAGCTAATGTCTGAGGACAGCTGCTACATACATTTACCGATACAAGTTTTTGTGGGAGGAGGTTAAGTTCTGTCTTTGTTACTTCATCTTGGCTGAAAATGGAATTCTTAAAATGTTAATTTTTATATCTTGCCTGCATTCTAGGTTGTTACTCAGAACCCTCATTTTGGAAAACATGTTATAGTGTTAAATGGGAATTCAGCAAAGATGGTAACAATTTCAAGACTCAAGCTGAGATCAATTGTTTTAAATAGCTAGACATAAATTCTTCTCAACTTGGCTAGCTATAGTTCAAGCATGATGAAGTGGAAGACTGGCGCCGAGTGCATCTTTCTGCCTGTATATTCTTCAGAAACCCACATAGAATTCTAAGCGTTGACAATGTGGCCATTTCTGCTGGGTGGTCACTTTCATTTCTTTCAGGAGTTCAGTTGCCCAAGAAGGAGCACTTGGTCTCCGTAGATGTTTCCTCTAAGTCATGACAACGTGACTTGTGGAAACTTATAGCTTTGTTCACTGTTTTTATTTAGCTACATAGTGTTTTCAACTCATAAGCTCTGAAAACTTTTTTACTTTCCCTTGAGTAACAACTCTGTCTACTAAATGATAGGCATCTTGAGGTACTTAATTTGGAAGCCTGAAGGCAATGAACGTGACAACTAAAATTAAAAGATGTATGAACCGCCACCATCCAGGGAGAATGTAAAACTCTCTAAACAATTCATTTGGTATTGAGTCTATCTGGAGGATGTCTGCCAATTCTGTGCAGCTGCTAGTGTGCTCCAGAGTAAAGTATTTGTGCACAAAATTAAAGAAGAGCATGGTATTTTATTTCTCTTTTGCTCTATTCTTTATGCTTATATTTATTCATTTTTATTTAAAGTTCCAATGCTAAAAATAAAATCCAAGCCTTTTGGGGAATAGCACTAAAATTCCTGAGCAACTTTATTCAAAACATTTGTTGTTGTTCAGATTCTCTCACCCATACAAGTGTGTGCATGATGGATTAATTTAATAGACATTTTATTCCCCAGTTTTCATTATCAGTACAGGCCAAGTAAAGGCCCATTCATAAATTGATTGATTCGTTTATTCACTCATCAAATTTGTACTGAGTCTATTATTGTGATTTGCATTGGTGAATTGAATACAGTCTCTGTCCTCACAGACTTTGTTGTACCACATCAGAGCCGAACAGTTATCAACAAAAAATGAATACTGACAAAATATGATAGATTGTGAAGGAAACAAAAGCCCTCGTAATACAGACTCACAGGGGCCAGCAAACAGATTCTTTGGTAGCATTGTCAGTAAGGACACAAAAGGTGACATGGAAGCTGAGACAAAAAAATTAGAAGAAGGCACTCATGCAGAGATGGGAGAATTTTCCAGTCGGTGAGAACTGCGGGTATAAAGGTCAGAGGGACTTGGCATTAGAAGGAACTGAACACAGGCGTGTGAATTGACTATAATGAGCAAATGAGAAAAAGTAAGCAGGTCCCAGATTATTGAGGGCCTCTTGATCAAGGTAAGATGGCTGGATTTCATTATGGATGCAATAGAAAGCTCCAGAAGGAGTTAAGCCAAGGAGTGACATGAGATCATTTGTGTTCGAAAAACATACAACTTACAGTGAGGAGATGGTTTGGGGAAGGGAGGAAAGTCAGAGTATAAACCAGGCAGGCAATTATTATCGGCAACAGTGGTGGTACAAAGGTGTGGACTATGATACATTTTGGTTGTAGAAATGGATATATTCATGAATGTCGCCGTTGTGGGCATATATAATCTTCTTTGTTACTGGAATATAAAATAATGCTGAGTCGAGTGGCTATTAACTGACCTGGATTCTGTGATATTTGATAAAATGCTTGCCATAGATATTTGATCTGTAATCCTTACTAAATTGGAGAAATTTGCTTCTATTCCTAGTTTGATAAGACATAATCATAATTAGATATTGGACTTTACCTGATTCCTTTTTTTTTTTTACTTCTAGTAAGAAAACCATGTTGTATCCCCTCTAAGCAATTAATGTGGAGAATTATGTTGATATACTTTCTGATATTTAACTAACTTTCCATTTCTGTGATAAACTCGTTGCTGGTGCTGTATTTTTTAAATATGTAGTTCCGTTAGCTGACATATTATTTAGAAATTATTCACCCGTGTTCATCAGCAAAATGAGTCCGTGGTTTCTTGTGTTGCTTTCTCTAATTTTGAGATCACTACACCAAGCTCATGAAATAAGCTACGAAATGCCTTTTATTTTCTAGGAAAATACGTGTGAGTCACCATTAACTATTCCTTGAAACTAGTAGAACTGGTAAAATGACACTGTCTTGGCTTGTAACTTTCTGGGATGAAAATTTCTTTAATGTAACAATTTCTATTTCTTTAACACTCATTTACTACTCAAGTTTTCTATTTCTTTTTGTGCTGATCACTGGCATTTTATTTTTCTTCAGAAATGTGTATGTTTATGTTATTGAAAAATTTTATTAGCATAGTTATTCACTTTTAAAAATTATTTTAAAACTCAGTTTTATTTTTTTAACTTATCTATTTTGTATTTTGTTTATTTTAACCTTTTTTTGAAAAGTCTTGCCTAAGGACTATGTATTTAATTTTTTCAAAAAATTTTTTAATAAGTGAACTGAATTTTTATTTCATTTCTATCTTTATGTATATTTCTTTTTTGCTTTCATTTTATACTACAGCTTTCTCCTTTTCTGATTGATTTAAATGAAAGTTTAGCTTTCATTTTACTTTATTTTTTCCAGCAAGTAAATTATATTTTATTGTGGTAAAAAACACATAAAATTTACCATGTTAATCATTCTTTCCCATCTTAACCACTTTTATTTTTTTATTTTTACTTTTCATTGTCGTTCTATTTCTGTTGTCCCAATTTCCCCCTATCGCTCTCCCCTTCCCCGCCCATGCCCCTGCCCCCCACAGTCGATCCCAACCCTGTCATCTGTGTCCATGGGTCATGTATTCCTGTTCCTTGACTAGACCCTTCCTCTTCTTTCTCCCCTTCTCCCCTCCCTCTGATTGCTGTCACTCTGTTCCTTGTTTCCATGCCTCTGGTTCTGTTTTGCTTGCTTGCTTGTTTGTTTTTAATTTTATTATTGTTCAGGTACAGTTGTCTCCATTTTCCCACCACCACTTTACTCCACCAACTCCACCTCCCACCCTCAATCATACCCTCCTTTGGCTTTGACCATGGATCTTTTGTATATGTTTTTTAAGGACCCTTCCCCATCTTTTCCCCATTATCTCCTTCCCCACTCCCATCTGATTACTGTTTGTTGGTTTGTTCTTTATTTCCATGTCTCTGGTTGTATTTTGCTTGCTTGTTTGTTTTATTGATTAGGTTCCATTTATAGACGAGCTCATATGGTGCTTATCTTTTACCACTTGGCTCATTTCACTTAACATAATGCTCTACAGTTCCATCCATGCTGTTTCAAAGGGTAGGAGCTCCTCCTTCTTTTCTGCTTCATAGTATTCCATTGTGTAAATGTACCTCAGTTTTTTGGTCCACTGGTTTACGGATGGGCACTTAGGCTATTTCCAACACCTGGCTATTGTAAATTGTGCTGCTATGAACATTGGAGTACATAGATTCTTTTGAACTGATGTTTTAGGATTTTTAGGGTATAATCCTAGCAGTGAAATCACTGGTCAAAATGGCAGTTTCATTTTTAGTTTTTTAAGGAAATTCCATACTGTTTTCCACAGTGGCTGCACCAGTCTGGATTCCCTCCAACAGTGCACTAGGGTGCCCTTTTCTCCACAACCTCACCAGAATTGTTGTTTGTTGCTTTGTTTATGATGGCCATTCTGACTGGTGTGAGGTTATATCTCATCGTAGTTTTAATTTGCGTGTCTCTGATGGCTAGTGATGCTGAGCATTCTTTTATATGTCTCTGGGCCCTCTGTATGTCCTCCTTGGAGAAGTGTCTGTTCAGGTCCTCTGCCCATTTTTTAATTGGATTGTTTGTCTTCCTGAAGTAGAGTTATGTGAGTTCTTTATATATTTTGGAGGTCAAACCCTTGTCCAAGGTATCATTTGCAAACATATTTTTGTATATGATTGGTTCCCTTTTCATTTTGCTGATGGCTTCTTTAGCCATGAAGAAGCTTTTTATTTTGATGAAGTCCCATTTGTCTAGTGTTTCTTTTATGTCCTTTGCTCTAGAGGACATATCAGTGAAAATATCACTGTGTGGAATATCTGTGTGGACAGCTGTGTGGAATATCTGAGATTTTCCTCCCTATGTTCTCCTCTAGGATTTTTATGGTGTCATGACTTATATTCAAGTCTTTTATCCATCTTGAGTTTATTTTTGTATATGGTGTAAGTTGGTGATTAAGTTTCAATTTTTTTCATGTAGCTCCTCAGATCCCAGAATTCCAATGGCTTCAGCTCCATTTATGTGTTCATTTCTGTGCAGTTTCTGGTTCATGAAGATTTTGTCTTGATCTTGAACCTGTATATGTGTATGTATATGTGTATGTATATGTATATGTATATGTATATGGTAATGTCCTCACCCAAGGATATGTTTATTGAAGAGAAAGAGACAGAGAGAAAGAAAGCGAGAGGGAGAGAGAGAAACATCAATGTGAGAGAGAAACATCAGTGTGTTGCCTCCTATGTACAACCTGGCCAGGGATCGAATGCACAACCTAGTTATGTGCCCTGGGTGGGAAATGAAACTGCAGTCTTTTTTGGTGTATGGGTCGATGCTCCAACTGAGCCACTTCACCTGGCCAGGGCTGGTTTTGTATTTTATCTATTATTGCTCTAGGTTTGGAGCATAAGCTCAGTATATAAACTCAGCTGTGCTATGTTTGCCTGAAGCACAAACATAAGAATTTGCATTTCACCTGAATTTTTATTTAATGTAAACCAATGAACAAATCTTAATGAGTGAAATAAAAATAGCTGCCAAATAAAAAAGGGACAATTCATACCATACAATAACCTACTAAAGACATATGTTAAGTGTTTTAATTCATTATATATTTTAAAATGTCATGTGTAATTGGGTTTTCTAACAAGGCATTTTATAGGGATACTCACATTTTTAACATGCTAAACATGTTGCAAGATGTGAAATTAATGTCTTATTACAGATATTTACTGTTACTACCAACAGCTGTTAATAAACACCCCCCCAAAAAATGACAGCATCAGTGAAAAGGAACCTATCCTTTACCATGTAAACAAGGTATCATATGCAGTCAGGCCACAGAAGCAAAAGGTTAATGCACGCGCCTGCAACCTCCACACATACTTCATCCCCCTTTCATATTTTAAAAGGAATTGTACTGCATTTGTGCAGAAGATGAATTTAGGGAAATTAACTGCCAGCTTTGCAGGCATCACCTATAAGTGCACAATAATGAGAAGTGCAATATTCTATCATTGTTTCTTCCTCAGTTCTATTTCCCTGAAGTTCCATTCTTAGCTGAGAACAATACTACACCTAGTAAGTTATTGCTCCTGTCTACACCCTGCTATGCTACACCATCTAGGTTAGCTCTGTGCCGCCTGGAGAGGAAATCTGCCTCTCTCTCAGTTCCCATAACAAGAGTGGACAGTCAGCCCAGGCCATTCAGGACTCATGTTACACTGGGGCCTGTCGGGTCTTGCCTGTTGCCCACATTGTTCATATAACACCTCACGGCCAGATTCCACGTCATGCAGTGCGGTATCGAAGTGTCTTCACGTCTCATGATTGTGCTGTGCAAATTCATTTTTACCTGATTCATTTGCCCCTGCATAAGATGAGCACTATTCACTTAAAAACTGGCAGAGTCAGGAACAGAACATATTTTTCTAGAATATGGGTTCCACATCTTAAGCATTAAAAAACAAGTTAAACAAATTTGATAATAATAAATCATATTTTCCCTATTGGCTCTATTTCTATGACCAAATCAATAAAAACATGAGAGTTGAGACAAAGTTTTATACATGCCAAATTAAAAAAATACCTCATCGATTGCTGGTCTCTCAACATCAGCATTATTGACATTTTGGTCCAGATAATTCTTTAACCTGAGGAGCTGTCCTGTGCATTGCAGGCTGTTTAGCAGCATCTCTGGCCCCAGTGAGCTACATGCCAGCAGCCAGCCTGCCCTCTAAGTCAGGATAATCCAGAATGTCTCCAGACACTGACAAATCTCTCTGAGGGTGCATATTCCCTACCTCCCTATTAGAAACCATTGCTTCAATTTGATTTTTTTTCCAGGATCTTTCTTGTTATTTTTTGCCTTCTAACTCTTCAGTTTCCTGGTATGAAAGTGACCTTAGAATTTTTCTTTGTGGACCCAGCCATTATAACACGACTTTTCCCCTACTCTATATGCACGGATAATAAATGCTGTAAGTTAATAATGTGAAACATTAACTGGCTGTTCTGGTTTGTTTTCTCACTCTACCCCCAATTACTCTCATACAACATAAGAGCTGCCATTTGCCCAGAGACAGAGGAGAACTTTCAACACTCAGCAAAGAAACCCACTTCTATGCTTCTCGGGCTTTAAAGCAGTTTGTGGAGAGACAAAAACTGCATTTAGATTGTACACCTCAATTTCTTTAGTGTCTAAAAATTTATCGAGGCTCTATTTTAAAAAGCAATATGAATTTTGTGACCTGTTTACTAAAGACGTTTACATTTCAAGCTGTCTTGATGCATATAAAACCTTATTGTTTCTTGTAAATTAACATACAAGCGATTCATATAGAACTCTATAATGCTTTACAAATTGGCCAATACATAAATGTTTTGGACCTGAAATGAATCATTTAAGCACAATGTGGTTTTTTAAAGAAACATTTTATGCATTTTTTCCTCCACTACCATTTAATGCCCTTATATCCCCTCTCCCCTGCAATCACCACACTGGGGTCCATGTCCTTTTTCCTTTTTGCTCAGTCCCTCCACCTCTTTTCTTGACCTTTTATTGGAGGATAGCTTAGTTTTCAAAAGCAGGCTGATTGCTATGGCCTTCACATAAATCTGAATGCTGTTCTTGTGCACATTTTTTAGGCTTCTTTTAAAAAATCCTGATATATGACAATGTAATGAGCACATCAGTATCTTTAGATCAGCTCTGCAACTTTTAACTAGTGCTTTGAAGTAATTTTCTGAATACTACTGTGTAGGAATAGTGTATAATTATAGCACAGTCTGTGAGCACCAATGATGTTTGAATGACAAAGTGAATTAGAAACACTAACACAAAGAGTTAGATGTAAGTCCATAGGAATACAGACCTATTGGATGGTGTCCATTCCACATATGTGACAAGAGAATTCTATAAGATTATCTAAAGAAACAGATTTGTTTTAAAGGATATTTAGCACTGCATGTGAAGAGATAACTCACATCTTTTTTATAACTGTAGAAGCATACAAGCAAGAGGTTAGACATAGAGAAACTAATTATAACAAACACATAGTTATTGCTGTTATTTACTAATTCTTTATTTTTATTATTTTCTTGGAGTTTGATAAGAAAGACAAGTAGAAAGAAGACAGACGAAGGTAATTCATAAATTAAGAAATACAATTTGTTCAATTCCCAGTCAAGGTACATGCCTGGGTTGCAGGCCAGTTCCGAGCAGGGGACGCATGAGAGGCAACCATACATTGATATTTCTCTCCCTCTTTCCTTCCCTTCCCCTCTAAAGATAAATAAATAAAATTTTTAAAAAGATATACAATTAGTAAATACACTTTGAAAGATGTACACCCTGCTGGCACTCATATGCAAGGAGGGGCAAAAGTAAGTTTACAGTTCTTTGTATGGAAAATAATTCAATAATTTTAATCATGTAGTGCAGAGTTTGGCCTCTTGTCACCCTAATACATTGCACCCAGTGATTTGTGTTGAAGGAAACAGATTTTTATTAACAGGGGTCCAACTTTGGAGGGGCTGAGAGCACTCCTGCTGTGATCCCTTCTCTCCCAGGAGACCCAGTACTTCTCTTGCTCCCCACAAGACTACAAGCCAAAACCATGCCCAGACGTTCCCCATTTCCTCGTCTGTACTTTTCGAGCTTCAGCTGGGCGTGCAAACAGATCCTCTCCATCCTCTCTAGAATGACCACTTGTGGGCTTCACAGTAGCCATCCTGTAGCTGCTCTCTCTTTCAGGGCCTGGACGCACTGCTCCCAGTCTCCACACAGCAGTCCAGGACCCACGTGGCGTGCTGCACTGGATCACAGTGCCCCAGAGGCTGGAGCCCAGAGAGGCACGCATTGCAGTGTGGGAACCCGCCTCCAAGAGCAAACTTCCAACCCATGCGAGGCCTAAACCCCCGGTGGGCGTGGTATCTGCCTGGTCCCATGAATGCTCCTGTGCTTGTGGGGAGCAAGGACCACAGACCAGGAGAGAGGCTTCTCTGTGCCTTTGCTTTAAAAGGGGGCTTCCCCAAATCCCACGCCCGCAGGAAGCCATTGGGAGTATCCAGCTTTTCAACCAATGGCCATGTTTGTTTTTCCTCTCTTTCCCAGGCCTGGGCAGAGTCTGCAGTCACCCTGAGTAGGCGTCCACCTCGCACAGTTCTGCAGGTGCAGTGTAGCCTGTGTCACCCGCTAGTTGCCTCAGGGCTTGGGCTATTACCCTCCAGCTCTGGTTTCAGTCCTGGGAGTTCTCTGCCCCTCCTCCTGTCCACTGCATTGTATTATACTAGCCTCTTGCCTGGGGCAATTCCCCCTTTTCAGGCAGGCTCTCCCTTTGCAGAAGGCTGAAGCATCAGCACGTTTCCCGGCCCCCTGACTTTTCACTGGATTTGGGTAGGGGGTTCCCCTGGACCTAGGCTCTCTCCTGTTCTCCAGGAACCTGAGGTCTGACCTACCCTGTTACAATACAAGAATACACTCTGTGATTTGCATACTCACAACTCTAGGCCTACTTGTAAATATATATGGAAATTACGCCAAGGTGACATTTTTGTTTTGTGTCTATTAAATCGGAAAGAATAAATGGCGAATAATGATGACAGCTTCTTCCTAACTGGCATACATTGCTAAGACATTATTAATTATTAATTTTTGGAAAACAGATTGGGAATTTTTGAAGAGCAGTTTATTTTTATTTTTTAAAGATTTTATGTATTTCACTTTTAGAGAGAAGGGAAAGGAGAGGAAGAAAAACATCAATATGTGATCACCCCCCATGTGCTCCCAACTGGGGATCTGCCCTGCAACTCAGGCGTGCTCAATGATCCGGAATCAAACCAGCAACCCTCCTGGCTTCACAGTCTGGCGTGCAGTCCACTAAGCCACACCAGCCAGGGCTAAGAGCAATTTTTAATAGCCATTAATTTTCAAATAAACATATAATTTGACCCAATTGACCCAGTCTCTAAAATTTATCTTAGAGACTATGTCTCTAAAACTAGAATTTCGGGGTCAAAGATACTTTTTTAACATTTAAAAGATTGTAAAATTTATTTATCAACAAATACACCCAGAAATCTATATTGAGAAAATGAAATCTAAGATACAGAAAAACTATATAATTGATAATATAATTACCACTGTTTAATTGTACATTATCAATGTTTATTTATAAACTATATAACTGATAATAAAAATATCAACATTTATTTGTAGAGAAAATCTGAAACAAGCCAGATTGTTTCGTGCAATAGGGAAATGTTTATGTAAATTATGGAACATCCACAGGATGTAATACAAGTACTAAAGCATATATGAAGTACATGTGATATGTAAATATATAAAGTAATTAAACTAAAAATATTTAGAAGCAAGAGAAAGAAGAGAAGTAAAAGTGGTATCACAGCAAACATGTTCACCTCCCCAACACACACCCACACATGTGGAAGCAGGGTGCAGCGCGGGGAGGCATTTCAACTCTTTAGCATGTGGGAGTCTTACTCTGTTGACAGCAGACTGATCAATTGCTACTTGCTTTGTTGAGAATTTCAAGATTAGGGAGGGAACAAGCAGAATGACTCCTTCTCCAGCAGGATATAATGTAATACACAAGGACTCTACCACTTGCAAAGCGAACAGCTTCACATATATATTCACAATGTTTTATCTCATTTTTTACCGGTCTTAATAATAAATAACTATTTTAGGATGTGCAACTGATATAAATCTCAGCGGTTAGATGACTGTACCATTTTAGGAGTCACGTGGTCAGAGAAGAGAAAATCAGGGTATAAAATTGCGTTTTACCAGACCTTGTAAAAGTCGATTTCTGAAAGCTCAGAGGGAACTGGGGGGGTGAGAGGAGATGAACAGAGTGAAAAGGAGAAGAAGGCTTAAGAGGCTCTACGGAGCTAAATTCTGATGATGCAGTGCTCAACACGTGAAAGTGCGGGTGAGGGCATTGAAAACGAATGTGACTTCTCAGAATGGATGGAGGACACACTCAGAAATGGTGAAAGAAGAGACAAAGACAGGGATGCAAAAAGGGGGCATGAACAACAGTTCAGCTAGAGGGATTCAATTCTAAAATGAACTGAGGTCTGCTCTGATACTAAGAATAAAGAAGTATTAAAAACAGGGAAAGGACAGGGTCACATCTTAGGTCATGGGGGATCATTTTAACCTAAAGCAGTCAGAAAACAGCATCCTCAACTTTTTTTTTGCTTACGTCACCTCTATCAAGAATAGTTTTCAAATTCTAGAAGGTAAGAAAAGCACAGTGAGGAAGGAGGTGAAGCATAGATTTGGTGTTACAGTAACAAGGCATCAGATATTTTGCTGTGCCCTAGAGGCTGACCACGCAAGCACCCGCCCTGGAAGCTTTTTAGAAACACAGACTCTCTGGCCCCCGCTGGGTTTCTTGGGATTAAGATCTGCATTTTTAACAAGATCCTCTGGTGATTTACATTTCTGGAAGCACAGGTCTAAACGGAAGGGAGTTTTCCCATATTGATGTGTGAAGGGAAAAGGGGCCACATCCTAACCTGACGAGCTCAGGGAAGGCCAGCACGGCAGGCAGCCTTACAAACTCGGACTGAAAGTAATCACAGAAGGTGGTCTGAAATCAAAAGTTCCTAACTAGAAGCAGTTCACGGCGGTAGTCATGTTCTAGAACACTGTTTCCCCCCTAACATAGGTCAGTCTTTACCTTAACTGAGCCTGTCCGTTACCTTTTTTAGCATGTATGATAACATACCTGATAACACACCTTTGGAATATCAAACTAATTTCCTTCCTCGACCATCACCCCTCAAAGCACAGCCACCACACCAGAGCAAGACCAGAAATCTCCTCATCATTATTATCATGTTGATTGTTAAGTGTTTACTGTCTTGCACCCACCTATGTAGAGGTATGTGTCTATTTGTTCCACTTCTTATCCAATCCCCAAGACGTCCCCCTCTGCTTTCTCCCGCCTCCCTAATCTCTCACCAGTGGATTGCATGTAACCCCTTTCACCTCCTTCTTTGATTGTAATGGTTAAAATAAGCTGTAAAACTATCTTTCTTTGGAACATTTTCTCAGTCTGTTGAGATTTTGCTTCCAAACAATTGTCATCAGTTTGGCTCAAATGAACTCATAAAAATTCTTGCAGGTTTGGGCATTTCTTATGCTGACAGATGCCTCCTGGTTTTCCCCTGTTTGATGTTCCCTGTCCATGATACCGGAGGCGTGTTTATCTAGCGAGGTGGAGGAGCAGCACTGGGAAAGCTAGCTGAGGGGCTCTGTGACGGAATCAAGATACAAAAACATCGCAAATCAATGGATAAAGTAAATAATACAGACACATGTTCTAACATGTAGAAAAACGTTAGTGTAAAATTAAGGAAGTGTAGTAAGTCAATTCAGAATGGTTTCATTAGTCAGTTGTGATATTGGGGGAATAAGCTACTTGAAAGAAAATATCAAATTCGATCTTTACTCATACCATACCCTTCCATAAGGTTGAGACAGTTTCAAAGAGTTTGGATTTAAAAATGCAAACCACAAAATGAAGAAAATTGAAGTAACTATCTGTTTTTGTAGTTCGTAAAACATTTTAAAGCTTTACGAAGAGGTCAACAGGTTTATCAACTTCAAAGTTAAAAACCTTGCTTTCATAGACGTATCACAAAACTAAAAGGCAAAAATAGTGTGTTGGGGGGGCAGGAGACATGTGGTACGACATGACGTGGGCTGCTGTCCTCAGCTGACAAAGAATCCTGAACAAAAGACACAAACAGGTAATTCACACAAGAAGTAGGAATGAGTAAGAAAAAGATTCAAACTCACGACAAACAAAAGAAATGCACATTAAAATGAGTAACCATGACTTTTCACTCACATACAAAAAAGAAAGCATAAAAATATCATCAATTCTGGAAAAGGCAGGGTCAGATAAAGTGCCAACGACAGACTCTACCCCTCAAGAATTTGGCTGTGGAAATTGACACTAGTTGAACTTTTCCAAAACAATGATATGTCAGACTTTACAATGACCATTTTGGCCCAACAATTCCTCTGACATTAATTTTTCCTAAAAAAATAAGCAGAGATCTGGAAAATACACAAAGATGCTTTCACTTAAAAAAATGAAAAAAAAACCCAAAATTTATCAATAGGAAAATAGCTAAATATAATGTATCATCCATGAATCTTATCATATTATGCAGGTATTAAATATTCTTCAAAATAAATTTTAATAAATAGGAGAACATGCTTGTTATTACTTGAGAGAATAAGATAAAATAAAATTCTACGTGTGGTTTTATAATTCCATGTAGTACATCTATAAATGTAAAAATAAAATCTGATTTCTTTTGATTACAGCTTTGATTTTCTTCTTTAGAAATGTCTGTATTTTTCTATAAGAATATCTTCTATAATCAGAAAAAAACAGACTAGTAAAACACAAATAACAAAAATAGTAAATATTTATTTAATACTTACTATGTTTTGGACAGTGCGGTGGTTTAAGTGGATCTCATTTAGTTCTCAGAACAGCACTCTTGAGTACTTACTATAATTCCCCGATATATGTTGGTATTTGATATGGGCTAATCTGAACCCTGCCATTAAACTCTGTAACATAAAACTACCGATTCTCAGAATATTTGCTTTATTGCTAGCATCTGGAATAGTGTTTAATGAAAGTGTATTAAATAAATATATTTAAGTCAACTACATGGAATTCAGTAGAATTACATGCCAGGCCCTTCTCTTCGGTTCAGGAAAACTGATAAAGGCAGAACAAGAGAAACCTGACTTCGAGTTGCTCGTGTTCTCACCAGCCTCGGGTGCCTCAGAGGCCTGAAGTTCCCCACAGTGGGCCTGCCCTTTGATCACCTGACTGCAAGGCTGAGGAGTTGAATTTTCCTTGGAGTGAACACGTGATAAGTTTCCCATACCCTTGGAATCACTTCAAAAGCTGTTTTTAAAAAATTGGAATGGAAATCTCTTTTATTATCTGCAGTTTCACATTCCAACATCACTGTTAACCTTAAAGCCAAGTTCTTTTTTTTTTCCTTTGAATTTTTCCATTAAAGGAAGATTTTCTTAGAAGCAGATTGAGAGCTCTTAATTTTTTTTCCAGGAACAAGAGAGACAAAAGACACTCACTGGCTGCATTCCACAGCTCGTCCTGAAGCTTCAGTTGTCAACCGAAGAGGCGATACTTTCCTCTCAATATCAAAAAAGGAAGGAAATTCTCTCACACACTCCCTGCTGCCTAAAGAGAAGGCGCAAGTGTGGCAGTTGGACGTTTCAAGCATAGGTATGTAAGAAATATCACTTCCTCCATTTCCCATAACTCAACTTCATTTTTGACTGTGAGGCCCGTATTCAAGCTGCAGGCAGGATATGAGTCACTTCTCCCCCAACTCAATGTGTGTGTAGGTTCTAGGCGGCCAGTGTGCTCGGCAGCCCCAAGGTGTGTGTGCGGTGTATCACCCCATCTGCATGACCCCATATCTGCAACACCTGGGCTATGCTTCCGATGAGGGCATTTGGGGAAGGCTGAGAACCCCCACATTGGACCTTCAGTCTCAACGGGCCCCGTCGTGCTGACTTGCTGCTCAGCTGCCCACCCAGTGCCCACACCTGATGTTCAGGCACCCACCCAGCTCTCTTGTCTTCCCTCTGCTGGGTGAAGGCCTTCTCTGTTTTCAGGTGGGCTTTAAGAAAGGGGGCCTCCTTTATTTCCCTTCATTTCGTCTAAGCCACTCTGCACCTTTCTCAGAACCTGTTTATCAGATCTTGACTCGAGTCAAGAAGTATTACAGACCACATTTTCCTTCTTGCTCTGTGTCAAAGATCCTTTACATGAGAAAGCTAACAGGGTCAGTCCTGAGGAAGAAGCCAAAGTTTACAAGGCAGAAGGAAAGATATTCAGCTACTTGGGAGACAAAGATCGTTGATATTTGAAGTTGGGGTATATTATTAAGTCCCACATTTTATATGGCATGGTAGATGGGATGGTGACTCTGCCCAGATACCAATTAAATACAAACTAGATACCAATTTAGCAGTAGAGTATTTTAGAGTATGTATGTATCATAATTTATTTACCTGTTGGTAGATATGCAGTATGTTTCCTTTTTTTTTGCTACGGTAAGCAATGAATCAATAAACATTCTTTTACATCTATTATTACATACTCTTGCTTTCATTACTATGATAAAGATTTCTGCAAGTGGGTTAGTAGTTATGCACATTTAAATTTTAAAAGTTTTGCAAGAATTATTCTCCTAAAATACCATGTACAAATTAACAACCTCATTAAGTGCACATGAGAACACCAACTTTCCCCACACTTTTGCCAGTTCCAGGTGTTATCAATCCTTTTAGCTAATATGATGAATAATAACTTATAAGACATTTTTTAAATTTTGTTTCCTCAACTTCGAGTTCATTAAGCATCTTCTAATATAGTCATTGTTCATGTGCAATTATTTCTCGGTGAATTGTCTTGTTTATACTCATTCCCCAGTTTTTCTTTTCTAAAGAGATTTTGTTTCTTTTTTTTTTAAATAAGTGCTTTTTTTGTCAGTCTATCTGAATTTGAGTTTCGCCAGGTGTTTCACAGCCAGGTGTTTCACAGATAACGTTTCGCCAGGTGTTTCACAGCCTTATTGTTCGGGGTGTGAAGTGATACAGCCGTCACAGTCTCTCTGTGCACTGTGCGTTTCGTGATGATACCGTCCGTATACCTTTGACCAGCTGAAGGGTAATGGTTGTAAATTAGACCTGAAATGACATGAACAGTGCCACTTTTTCTGTTTCCCGTTTGTTTTCATGTGCCTGATTTTGCGGCAAATATTTATCTCTTTAATTTAAAATATTCCTTTTTATTTTATTTTAGATATTAACTTTTGATTTTTAAATTACTCGGAGATGACTTTCCTGGCTGTGTTGTTGAGATGGCTAATGAAATACATCAGGATGTAAAAATACCTCCTATTGTGCGGAGGACAGCGGCACTCAGTGAAGGGTAGTTTCCTATGTTACTTTCTTGTGTCCTGTCTCAGGACTCCATCAAGGGCATGGGTGTACTTTTAGGAAGACCGGAGTGGACTGAGTTGTTGTGAAGAAACTGTAACTGATTAAAGTGCATTGCAACTTTAATGGCAATGTCCCGTCTGGGGTCATGATAATTAATAGCGATTTCTGTGGAGTATTGGAAGGGAGCAGGCTGAGCAAGAAATTGTCAGTGCTTTTCTCTTGGTCTCCAGGATACTGGTACTTTGTTTATAGACAATTAGTAAGATTCTACAGACGATAGAAGAATTCCTCACGGACATATCTAGAGAGCTACACTTGCCCACACCCACAACCGTGTCACAAAATTGTATATTAATAAAAGTAAAAGAAAAAGAAAATCGAAAAATGTAGCAAGAAATGTCTTCAGGGAGAGACTAATTGGCTGTTTTATAAGGATATTATACCGAGATTTTGTTGCTTTGTGGTGATGGCTCATATGAATAAAGTCCTTTAAAACTCCATTTCTATTTAAAATAAGATACCACAGTGACCAATTTTCAAATCATAGTGCTAATTAATTCATTTTTACTGTACAATAATAGAATGCAGTGAAAACAATTTGACACTATAAAATCTGCCTAATTAGAATCTGAGTCAGTTCACACAGGAGTAGATTTTCTACCCTATATTTAAGGCAAATCTTTTAAAATATATTTTACAACAGGTGTATTTTACAAAATTATGTTCTCATCTAATAGTTATGCCAGTCATTTGATAAGACAAGTTACTACCCTCATCTGAAAATGTTCTATAAATCGCTTCCTCTTTGGTTTAATTTCTTTACTGAAACTTTTCTGGGAGATAATGTAATTATTAAGATCAATAACCTCACTTACAAGACAGTCATGAGAGGGGTCTAGGTATACATCTAGTTAAATTTAAATTTTAAATAAATTTAAATTTTTACATTTTACATCTAAATCTTTCATCCACTTGGATTCATTCATGTACATTGTTTGAAATAAGAATGCAAGTTACATTCTATTCAGGTATAATCCAATTTTCCCAGGACTATTTTTTAAATCTTTTTTCCACTGCCTTGTAATGTTAAATCTATATATGTTCCTGACTTTACATTTGTTTATCTCTGAATTAATAACATACTGTCATTGTTACGCAGTTGTATAGCTCTACAAATTAACATCTTGGTATCTGGTAGGACTAGCCACCCTTTACCTCTGATTTTACTGTGAATTTTGACTTCCTACATTCTCGAGAGCAAGTGTTTAGCTCAAGCAAAAGTTTCAGAGAAGTGTCAGACCTCGCAGGAGATTGGCAGACCACTCATTGGCGTGGGGTGGTAGAGGAAGCGCTGAACACTGAGTCACGAGCAGCAAGAAGTGGTGTGATCACAAACCCTCTGGGATGCAGTTCTCTCATCTTTACATGAGGCTATTATTGGTTAGTAAAAGTTTCTATTTGGAGGTAGGGAAGGCAGCAAAGCTCATGAAAAAGAGAAAACTGTTTATAAAAAAGGAAGTAATAAATTTTAGGGGCCATCTGTGTGTAGGGAGCTGAGAGTGGCTGGATGGCCTTCTGGAAAGGACAGACATGGCAGGTTATGTTCAAAGCCATCTGTGGAGAAGCAGTTTTCCATTGGGATTTAGATCTCTTTTCTGCAGCTTAAAAAGAACGGAATGTCTCCCATGGCTGGGCCGCAGAGTGAGTCACTTAGCCTTGAAATGAAACAGAAGCACAGGTATGAAAAAAATCTAATGGTTTTAAGGCCAGATTAAGTTGGATTAGGTATCTATATATTCTTATATTCATGCAATTCATCCTTGAGATGTCCTTCCTCTAAAAAAATAGTCATTGGACCTGACACAGCTGAGAGATCTTGTGTCATAAAAATCCGACAGGATGGAGGAGTACCTGCCATTAAAGGATGATAAGAAGGAGGTCACCTGCATGTACGATTCAGGGAAGGGAAGCGCTTTGATCTGCACACGGCAGAAGGAATTACCAGCAAACGTGTCCCCCTGTTTAGAGCTTCCAAGATGAATTTTACCGTGTCTGTAAGTTTTTGGCTGTACTGCCTGGTTAAGGGCCTAACTGTCTTCCCCAGTTTAGAGCTATAGACACCCAAGACTGATGGCAATACTATTAACACCATCACTTTTTACTTTTTTTATTATTCTTGCTTATTCTATTACAGTTGTCCCAATTTTTTCCACCACTTTAACAACCAGCTCCATACCAATTCAGTGTTCCTACTGGTGGGTAGAGAGACATGAGCTAGAATTATGGAATTTAACCAGCAAACTGTATTAAAGGCAACTGAAATTAAAGCTGGAAACTGTCCTCATCCTTCTTTGAGAGCCTGTAGGAAAGTGTTGGAATCTGATAAATTAAAAAGGTAAATAAAGTATATGAATTAGCTATAAAAATGTCTAGCCTTTGTTGACTGATTTGATACTTCTGGAAAATGTATGAGATGGTTTGCAGGTCTTCTCCATTTTACAGGTGTGAAAACAAAATGCAGGAGAAGTGCTTGCCTAAGGGACCAAGTGAACCGGGCGGAGCTAGGGTGCAAACCAGAGCGCTTTCTCCTCCCCCTTTCCCTCCATCACCATGCTTGTGCTCGCTTCATGGCCTTGATGTTGGATGGCGGAGGGGGGTTCCACAGAGACGCTAGTCCAGCAGCCTGAATGCACACTCACAGTCAGTGTCTTCTCACAGCGAGACAGTAACCTCAACGTTGATGCTTTTAATTCACATTCTCATAGTGCTCCTAACTTCATCTCATTATGTCAGAACACATATTTCAGAGGACTTGTGGGTTAATGTTTCTATTCCCCTGCTGCACACTAGGCATTTTGAGAACAAAGACTCTCATTTTCTCATGCGTGTCTCCCCAGGGGTTAGCACTGTGCCCTGGCAGGCACTAATGCATTTTGGCTGAATGAGTAAATGGAGAGTGGCTCCACTTTAAATGCCTTAGCATTCTTCATGTTACTGATAATAAAGCTGAGGTAAACTTGACCGGCCCAAGACCCACACTCCCTGTATGGTAAAGCAGACACCAGGACCTTGTGTCCAGAATCTTCGCCCAGGGCTCTTTTCACCATGGACCACTTAGATCTATGAATGTGAATAGGAGGAAAGGGGGAAGCTGCCTATAGGGCAAAAAATTCCAGATATTTTCTGTTACCTAGCAACACCACGAGCAACATTTTGTTTTAGTTTCATCACTCATAAAAACAAAGGGTGCTACCGTTAATATCTAACTCATGAGTGCAGGGACAACCTCATTGTCTTTGCACCTGGATGAACCAAGTCGCTTTAGTAAGTGTTCCCACTTCAGAACCAGTAATGAGGCAATTTGTGGAATCAGAATCCCCATACAAACCAAAATTAGACAAATGAGTCAGTACGTTTGAAGATTTAAGGAAAATGAAATTCTCAGTAGACATGGAAATGAGGCTATGCCAGGTATTTGTGACATAGTAAGTTTGTCTGAAATAAGCACTATGCCTCCTTTTCACGTGGAAAACCCCCGACACCCTGCCTGTCCACTGCATACGGTCACGAGGGTGCTGGCAGGCAGGATGGCTGTATTTGGGAGGACTCTCTCCTTCTTCTAACCCACTGTGTAACAAGACATGGCCAGAAATGTTTTCCAAGGAACCATACAATTTTTTTTTACTGATTCTTATGCTCTGAGAAAAAGGGCAACAGAGGAAATAGTTTTTTAAAAAATCTGTGATGGTCATTGTACTGAAATGTGATATGTTCATCTCATTACTCTTACTGTCCCTCCTGGCTTGTCTAAATGACCTCTCCCACACTTCCACTTATAAGACTTGTGATGGTTAATTTTGTGTGTCAACTTGACTGGGCAAAGCAATGTCCAGATAGCTGATAAGACATTATTTCTGGGTGTGTCTATGGGGATTTTTCAGGAAGAGATTTGTATCAGCAGATTGAGTAAGAACATCAACTTTTCACCAATGTGGGTGGGCAGCATTTAACTAGCAGAGGGTCCAAATAAAACTAGAGAGAGGAATATGAATTTTCTCTCTTTCTTGAGCTGGGATACCCATCTCCTCCTGCCCTCACATACTGAAGCTCCTGGTTCTTGGACCTTTGGACTGGGACTGAATCAGACCATTGGCTTCTCTGGTTCTCCAACTTGCAGAGAGCAGACTGGTATATTTACCTCCATAATCCTGTGAGTCAGTTTCCGTAATAAATCTCCTCATATATATCCTGTTGATTCTGTTTCTCTGGAGAACTCTGACTAATATAAAACCCTGCTCTTGGAAATACTGGCACATCTGCTCTCACTCTATATTCAGTCCTGACCTAGGTCCCTGCTTCAGTGACATTGCCCTTAACTTTCTGCCTTTTGTGACTTTGCAGCATCATCACTGAAGACTCCAAACTCCGGATCAAAGCCAGTGAAACTGCCTTGGTCCTATGCCTGAGCAGAGGTGGGAGGCACTTGTGGACACTCAGCTTCCCAATGCTCCTCGAAGTACCTAAGAAGTGAGTGCTACTGATGACATTGTGACTAGGGAGGGTCCTGTCACATGGGAGAAGCAACATCGTGTGATGCCACATGTTCCTTCTTACATGGCTGTGTCAGTATTTCAGAAGAACATGCACACTCACTCTACTCTGTACAGACTTCTTGCTCCCCTAGGTCTGGCCACTTCCGTGATGTCGCAGACTCACCAGGGGAGTGCCAACCCATCTTTCTGCCTCTGGCTGCCCTGCGTCCCACAGAAACATTTCTGCACAACCAGAAAACAAAGTCATATTCCCACTTTCTCTTCTTAACTCTGAGAAAACCCCTCGGAGGAGGATTCTCGTCGAGACCAGGTGGCTCCCTAAGACGGGTGAGCTCCAGAAGAGAGTGGGGGACTGGGACATGGAGTCCCTGTCTTCATGCCTTGGCTTGGACTCTAATTGAGATCATCAAACTGTTACCTGATGGGGTATTTTTTGGTTCCTGCTTTTATAAAATACGGAAAACAAAATGCACCCTATCAGACAGATGTGCCAACTTAGGATAAAATCGGTTATACATGTCAGCTGACTCTGGGATTGCAAAAAGCAGTGACTAAGGTCATTACTGGGATAATGATTGTCACTGAAGAGTAAGAAACCCATTATTTTCCTGAAAGCCAAAATAGCTTATGGATCTTCACGGAGTGACTATAATCTTTAACATTTGTAAAGAGTGTTACCGAGCACTTTCCTGTATATGATGCCACTTAATCCTCATATTGGCATTAAAATATGCATGGTCATTTTTCCATTTTTTAAAAAGTGAGGAAACTGAGTTCTAAAGAGATTAATCTACTTTAGAAGGCTCGGCTGGTTCCAAGAGACATGAACTGTGGTCTTCTGACTCTCATTTTATTTTTATGGCTCTTCTGTTTCAAGAAAAGGATTACATAAAAAGTTGTACTAAAAAGGTGTGACATATCAGACTTTGTTATTTCTGCAAGACAGAAATGCCCTGTGGGCATATAATATTCTGATTCCTTTCATAAAACCAAATTATCCTTGAAAATTATTAAAAGATTATCCTCTGACTTGTGTGTTATGGGGATTGATATTTCCTGCAGAGGTTATTAACTGCTACAAAGGGCACTTTTACTAAGCTTCTAGTTAAATAGGCTTCATTATGGAAATGAAAACAATACACAGAATTAGATGGCAGCTTTAGTAATTACAATTAAAGCTAAATGTAAAGACATAGATGAAATATTGTAAATTATGTCTAAATGGAATCACTTTTCAAGCAGCTTGTATGAAATATTAGCAGGTTTTCAGTAATAATAGGTTAATAATTCTTATATATAGGCTTGTCCAGAGTTTTATGATTGATGAATAAGAACATAGTACAAATACTAGAATAGAACATTGTGTGTACATTACAAAAATACCTTTAAAGCTGTTTTTAAAATAAGTATAATTTTTTATTAAGTAAACAAATTTGGTATTTGAATTAATAAGACCAGGGCTGAGGGATCTGTTTTCTCACCACATTAAGAGTGATTATTCATTTATTCACCATCCCCAGGAGAGAATGAAATATCTGTGAAAATTAAATGGTGCATGGCAGACTGACATTTCTGAAGCCTGGTAACAGAAATGCCAGAATAAATATTCATCAAAGCCCCTCTACGCCATATGAAACTTGTTCTGATAGGGTCTCCCTAGCATTGCTCTTCACAGCGCTGTGCTTATAAATTCGATTACGGAATCAGCATTCAGTAAATCTTAGTGTCCTTCCCCTTCCAGACGAGCACGTCATCCCTGAATTTACGGTGACAAAGGCAATACGTCTCTCTGCCATCTTTGCTGAAACTAGAGAGCTGACCACTATGTTCAGAGAGTGGGTCTGAAATCTTGCCTTTTTTCCTCGAAGCAGAGAGCAAGTCTCCTGAATGTCCTCTTGCGATGACTAGTACAAGGGAAGGAAAAGGGAAGTCAGGACCCGGTTTCTAACTGTAGCTGTTTTTATAAAATGTAGGGCCTTGAGCAAATCTCCAGATTTCAAAAACATCAAGAGATCTGGAAGAACAGTAATTTGTGAATGAATGCATCAAACTCGACAATCTCCACTTCATTTCTGAGCTAATATTCTATTATTATGTCTGCATAAAAACTTTCATCTAAACTACCTATTTCTAAATTAATGTTATTCATTTAAGAAGATAGGAATGAACTCAGACTCACCATGGGACTCTCAAGCCCCTTCGTACAAGAGCTCCCAAACCCAAGTGATCATTGGCATCGTTTGAGGAACTGTTTGAAAACATAGGCTGCTGTGTCTCGCCCACAGCCCCCTGTGGACCAGACCTACGGCGGTGGGCCCCAGAGCACATTTAGTGTAAAAGTTCGACCTGTGATTTAATGCTCTGGCAGATGGGCACTGTTGCTTTATCAGTGGTCCTAGAAGGATCCTATTTAATAACACAACTCTATCAGAAACTTGGCAACCGCACTGACAGATAAAATGCTGAGTTTTCCAAAGAAGACTGTTGATATTTTATAGACAAATAGAAAAGTAATAGTATCCTTGGATCTCTAAGATCCAGATCATTTAAGTGACTTATAAAAGGTCAAGGAGCAGGTAAGTAGCAGAGGTCAGGCATGAGTCAAGTTCTTCTGACTTCAAATCCAGTGCCATATCCACTGTATCACCAAAACTTTGCATCATTTAAATTAGCACAATAATTACTTAAGCATGTGCTGGGCACCATTAAAAGCCTTTAAAAAGAATTAGTTCATTGAATCCACAGCACAAATCTATGAGATTGATACAGATGCTATCCCACTTTTATGAAACAACTAGGGCACAGAGAGGGTGAGTAATTTGCCCCAAAACAGACAGCTAGAAAATGACAGGATTAGGATTAGAACCCAGGTACTCAGCTTCAAAATCCAAGCTCTTTGAAAACCTGGCAACACTCTTTAAGAAATAATGTTTATTGAATATCCTGGAATTGAGGGTGCTACATCAATCACCTCATTTAATCCTTCTGAGGAAACAGGCTCAGGAGGTTGAGTCCTTTACCCACAGTCACATGGACAATCAATCAATTGGTTGAATAGTATATCACTTAGCATTCTTTTAGATGCAAGTGACAGAAACCTTAACGGTGCTGAATTTAAACAAAAATAAAATATATTGACTCAATGTGGTGAGCAGGACTAATAAAATCGCCTTGGTCAAGTCAAGATAGCATAAAGTATACAAAACAAAGTGGAATCTGCCATGTTAACCAAGATGGCTGCCAGTCAGCCAGGACACTTTGGTTCAAGAGGGAAACTACCTAAGTCGTGCCTAGCAGGGCCAAGGGTTCAAGATATCTGCACACGTGACCTGAACAGACACGTCTGTGGAGGTGGAGTACCCCAGGATAAGCCCAGTGGGAAATTCCCCTCTTGCCATCAGGGGTGCCACGACATTTATCAAGAGAGACAGAGGGGTGGCGTACACGCCCCTCAGTGGTGTAGCTCAGGCAGGCTCCGGACCACTGCTGAGACAGCCGAGCTCCACACACCAAGATGCTGTCCCACGCCATGCTGACCTCCGGACTGCCAAGCTGCAGGAGGCTCTACCCTGCTGGACCAAGAACTTCATCTGCCCCACTGCTGACCCGGCTCTGGAGATTCTGCCTTATAAAACCCTGCCCACCGTGCTGTCTCCCAGCCCCACAGACCGAGACTCTGGGACTTGGGCTTGTCAACCCCCAATTCTCTTGTGTGATGTTATTACTGATTGTTTCTGAGTGATTAGTATTGTGATTATGTTAGTGTGGGTTTGGGGTGAACCTGCATTGATAAAAGCTGAGTGAATAGCACAGTCACCGGTGTGGGCTCCCTGTTGTTCCTCAAGGCCAGTGTCACCTGCAGGACTGGTGGTCCTACAGGCAGCTCAGCACATTCAGTTCTGAAGCCTCAGATCAGACCACCCGAGCAGAGACCAAAGGCTGTCTTACAGGAAAGACCGTATTGTGAAACAGATGCTTGTGGCCCTCAAACAACTGGAAAGCCCAGGACTAGCATCAGATTCAGGTACAGTTTGGTCGGGTCCAAATGATGTCATCCAGGCTTGGTTTTCTTGGCCTCTATTCTAGCATCCTCTGTATTGGTTTCATTCTCTACCCCCACATGGAGCTTCATGGAAACAGCCCCTCTCTAAGAAAACAATCTGCTTTTCAATAGCTAAAAATGGAAAGTTTCTACCCTGAGACCATGTGCCTGCCACTAAAGCAATCATGCAGGGCTTATAATATATTGACAGGTTTAGCCTTGGATGCAGAGGCAGAGGCCAAAAATAACAAATGTCCACTGCAAACCAAACCCCATCCTCGCCTGGCTCCCTATAAATAACAAATTATCTATGAGAACATTGATGTGTTTTCTTAGTGAGTCCCACGGTGCTCTCTTCATGTAATCTTGACTTTAAAAGCTTTTCCCTGGGCTCCAGGGAGAAAAACATGTGGTTAACCTTTTGCTGAGGTTGCTAGTGAAGTAGCTCACCCCTGCCTGCCTGCCTCTGCAGGTCCACACTGGCTCTGCTACAAATGGGCCCTGCTGAGTGGTGGGAAGAGCTGGAAGGAGTCTGTCATTCACCATGCAGACACCCCCTCTCTGCCTGAGCACTAACTACCATCTCCCTACGGCTCCACCCTGGAGCAGAACACAGGTTCCTTTCTCCTCTTGGATCCCAGAATCCTGTTTGGGTTTTGGAACCTTGTAGAGGCTCTGACCACAGAGAGGCCCTTAGGGTCCTTTAATCTAGATGCATCCACCAGAGCAGATGTGGTTATTGCTTCTCATCCAATCTCTTTTCCTAATCTTTTGCTGATGAATGTTCATTAAATATGAGGGTTTGGGGTATAAACTATAATATACATGGAGGCGCTTTCAGACAGAGTCGGGGCCGCCATATTAGAGGAACTGCCTTACACATCTTCTGTCTCAAAACTTTGGATGTTAAAACAGGACAAAACAAGCTTTGCCCTGGACCTAAGCAACCTTGTGTCCCAAAGAACTGTTTACAAAGATAACGAGCAAGCAGTTATTATGAGCGTAAGACTGATGACTACTGAACTACACATTTAAAATGTTTAGAATTAACGTCACTATGTTAGCTTATCTGTACTAATAGAAATGCCTCCCTTCTATTAATTATTCCCCTTCCTTTTCTCATAAATATTATTGCCTTTCTCTCCTAATCAAAACACTCTTTGGGTTTCTGTCTGAATCACTGCATCCTGCTATTCTTTGATCTCAAATAAATGCTTCTTGCCTCTCATTTTGAAAGGCCCTTTATTTTTAGGTTAACAGGAGCTTACATCAACTAGAAAGGATATCTTTACCCTACTCAAACTCCTGTCTCAGACATTTTGCCTAGTCTTTCCAGACCCCAAAGACACACACTTTGGAAGGCAAAAGGCAGGAAGAGGCTCAAGGCTCTTTCCCCTGCCCATTTCTCTCCTGAACTGAGAAGAATGAAGAAAAGAAAGAAAACACCAGTATGAGAAGCAATGACCAATATTGCAGAAACATATTCCCACCACTCTACCCTATATCAAATGCTCACAATGTGCTAGGATGTATACTGGGCACTTTCCACACGTCCTTTATTTTTGACAACTATGTACTGTGTCCCCGCTTCACAGACCAGGAAACTAGTCTCAGAGAGGTGATGTATATTGCCCACCATCATTAAGTCCACTGTCATAGGGCCTGTTTGGCCTCAGATGTGTTCAGCCTTTCCCTGCTTTGCTCTGTATAGGAAAAAGAAGGCTACCTCTCCTGTCTCCCACATCAGCTGAGGGCCAGCTTGGTTTGGCCAATAGGAGGCACTGATTGGAGGGCAGGAATGAGGAAGAAGCCAGGACATGTCTCTCCTCACCAGAGACAGCCTCTCTGGCAGCTGCTGGATCCCCTCTGTGGCTCCAGACAGGCCACTGTCATTCTAGCTCCTGCAAGTCCCTGCCCTGGGATAAAGTAATGAAAGTGACCAATCATTTAAGTGACCAACCTGGAGCCGATGGTGCTGTAGGACACGGAGTTTCAATGCTAAAACAGAAAGTTCTGGACAAACCGACCGTCGGTCACCCTAGTAGTAACACCACCTTCTCCTCCTGTCTCCTCAGCCTGAGTGGCAGTGCCTGTCCCAGGTCAACTCTGTCCTGGGTGGATTCCCAGCCTCCCTCACTGACTCATCCATTCCCTTCATTAAATCCCTTCTGTTGTGAGGAGTGTCCCCTGTTTTCCTGGTTAGAACAGGTTTCTATATTGGTATTTCCTTTCTCTTCCTGGCTTTTCATATCTCAGGGGAAATAGACCGTGAGTCTCATCTGGTCACCAGCTAGTAAGTAGCAGAGGTGGTATTTTTATCAAAGGCTTTTATCGCCGCCTTAGATTCAATCAGAGACACAGCACTGCAGCTCAGGGGGAGTTGCACTCAGCCCCCACCTAGATAATTTCCCCATCAGGAAGTGCGATTTTATTTTACCTTTGCCTTGAAGGATAAATAAAGTCATGGTAACAAAATTTACAAACGAGTGATTTTGAGCTCCAGCAAGTGAAACACAGCTTCTGTCTCTGCTCTTCTGAAGGTGGGAGGAAAGAGGGGAGGTTACTGCTGGCTGCCTTGTGAGCTCTGCTCGGACGAGTCTGTTTCAAAGGGAAGCAGTGATTACATTTACGGTAACGGCAGAGCCCCCCACCCAACTGCCACGGGCTGGGAGCTCTGGTTATTGATTATGGGGACACAGTTCTAGACACTTCTCATCTGACCAACAGATTGGCACCCACAGTGGAACACACCTGTAATCCACGATGTGTGTGTAGCTATTTCTATAGGAACAAGCAACTGGGACTTTTTTTTAAGGTTTCTTTCTTGAGGACAAATATGCATACTAAACTATATTTGAAAGAAGAAAATTCATAAGTAAGAAGATAAAAATATGAACAGTGAAAGGACAGCAAACTCACAGTTATTAACAACGACAGCTGAAACAAAGCAAACTAAGAGGACAGCTAGATCAGGAGTAGAACCATAGAAATGAAGATCACATGGAGGGTTAGCAACAGGGGAGTGGGAGGAGGAGAAGGGGGGAGAAGGTACAGAAAATAGCATAGACAGTAGGTAGAAAATAGATAGGGGGAGGGCAAGAGTAGTAGGGGAAATATAGAATCTAAAGAACTTGAGACACGTGGACGTGAACGAAAGGGAGGGAATGGTGGGGGAATGGTGTGCAGGGTGGAGGGGAGTAAAGGGGGGGAATGGGACAACTGTAATGGCCTAATCAATAAAATATATTTTTTAAAAAAGAAATGTGGTCTTCAATATTTGGATACAACAAACCACCTTAAGCACATTTTAAAATAGTGGTGCAGGACCTATGTCAATCAGTTCAAGTTAGGATTTATTGGTTGTGAATTCCACACACTTCAAAGGAAAAGAATGTGCTAAAGAGGCATGTACCGGATCAATCTGCTTCTCATTCATATTTGATTTTTTGCAAAAATTGAAACATAGAAGAGTTCATGCTAAGCTCTAAGCCACAGATTGAATCTAATTGTTTCTAATAGCAAGAGATTTGAGGTGTCCAAGTTCACTATAACCTTCAGTTAAATGCATCATGAAACAGCCTGAATTCAGGAGAGTACAGTGAGAAATTGCTTTATGTTTTCCTCCAGTCATTTGCTACAAAGGTGCTATAGGGTGACTCCCTTTCTTGCACGGTCATAACTTTCCTGTCATTTTCAGATATAAGAAGTCCAGTCTGGTTCATTCAATTCAAAATTTCAGTCTAACCTCATGCTCAGCTCCTCAGGCCTAGGATCCCAGCCAGGACTCACCTGAGTACCCAGAGTGAGGTGGGCCCTTCCAATTTTAGCTACTCTGGGCTTGGGGTGGAGAAAGAGGACAGTATAATTCTGGTTCTCATTGGGTTGTTGACAATCCCCATTGGAGAGTTAAGTGGCCTGAGAGATCTGCTCTTGCCTCTTCCTGCCCTGGCAGCTCACACCTGGGGCTCTTGCTACAATAGTCTCTTCACCTGGTGACCTTACCTAGGCTATCAGCAAGATGGCTCATGCCTGACTGGCTGCAGTGTGCACTTGACCATCCTTTCATGACTCCCGCTACCCTGCCCCCACTCCTAATTCTTTTCTCCTGATCCCTGAAGCACAGAGGATAGATCTGCGCAAGGTGAAATTCTGGTTCTGTGCCCATGCCCAATTCTGAGCCTCTATAGTTTACAGCCCACTTTCTTTTGGTGTGGGGGAGGGTGATGGAAAGCTTCCTCTCATTCCCCAAGGGAAAGGGTACAGCTGCCCTCTCCTGAGGCTGACAACTCTCCAACTGATGACTCTTCAAATATTTCTTGATTTCTGTTTAAGGGCTGGGCTGATGTAGCAGACCTGGTTTTGCTATTTAAAAGGTTAATTTCTGCTGTGCCTGCATATGTCCTGTTTCCACATTTAGGGCTTTAAATGCAATTCCATCATAATAAGAATGGAGCCATTCAACATTCTGTTACTTAAATCATGGACCCCTGTGATACGCTTTTCCTCTTTCCAGTGTTATGGTATAGCCTAATCAATTAAAAGTATCATGAAAAACTACTTTTCTCATACTCATGCAAATAAACTTGGAAACCTTGATACAGTGAATAATGTTCCAGAAATACATTTACCAAAACTAACTTCAAAAGGAACAAGAATCTAAAAAAAACTTTTATAAAAGTTGTAGAGGAAGTTATGAAATTGCTGTTCCCACATATATGCCAAGCTCAAATTTACATAATTTATAAATTTCCTGTCTCCCCCCAAAGAAGCAGCTTTGATTTGGTTTAATGGTCCTGTTGTTTTTTGTTTTTGTTGTTTGTTTTCAGCTCACATTTTCTCTTTTACCTTTAATAATTTCTTTCTTCTGGTGTACTTATCTTACTTTGTTTTTCTTTTGTTAATGCTTTTAATCAGATGCTCAATTTTTTTCTTTCTATTCTTTCACTATACAAGACAATAAAATTTCCCCTAATCAGTTATTTAAATATATTTTTAGGTCTGATACAGTGTTTGCATTTTATTTTTTCTAGGTTCTCTGCAATTTTTTATTTCTTAATTGGAAGGGTTCTTTTCTTATGATTTTGCCACTAATTTGATTTCATTGCATTGTACTAGAAAAAATTTATTTCTGCTTTTCAGACTTCATTGATTTTTTAAAATTTGTTTAATATATCTTAATTTCTGAGTCTACCATGGGCACTTAAAAAGGGTGTAGATGTTCAGATCTACCTATTAAATGTTTTACTTAATTAGTAAATAATAAATTATCATTATTAACTAGTAAATAATGAATTTGTTAGGAAATAATGGTTAATTCTGTTATTGTATCTTCCCTATACTTCCCTATACTTATAAAGTTGACTAAGCACAGAATAACAGAAGTGAGTTAAAATCTCCAGTATTTTTACATCTCATATCTCTTTAAACACCGCCTTGGAGGGTCAGCGCTGTGTTATTTCAGCCTTCCCCGTGAATCGCACGTTTTAGCACTGGCTCCATGAATGCTCTCTGGCCTGAACCCCATGTTGTCTGGTACTGAGATTGTGACCTACATTTCTTTTTTCCCCTCTTCTCTCATTCCTCTCCTTCTTCCCCTATTTTAGTCACTGACATTGTCTTGCTTAGTATTTATCTTTGTATTGTTAAATACCTTATACAGCTATGACTTGATTTGGGATTTATTTGGCTTGCATTTTCCTCACACACATATGTCCATTTTTAAATTTTCAATCTTTCTGAATTAATTTTTTAGTAACTTCTATTTATTTAATTATCTCTTATATAGAATGAACAGATATTGCTTGGTGGTTTACTCTGAAAATCCATTTCTTTTAACAAGTGAATCAGGCTTTATTTATTTACATGTAGATATGATAGCTATGAGGGGGGCATCTCCCCCCCAAAATTTAGATTATCTTCTGGAGGGAGAGCCCCTTAAAGTACAGACTTCCTCTGCTAGGTGAGTGTTCTAGGAACCCATCTGTATCTGGCTGGTGCTGTTGTGAGAGGCTTAGATAGGATTCAGCGAATTTGTTTTGAAACCAGAGGGGAGGTGGGAGGAGATAAAGGGGTGAAAGGGGGGAGGGGTTTTCAGGAACACATATAAAGGACACATGGACAACACCAAAGGGGGGTAGCATTGAGGGTAGGAGGTGGGTATGGCTGGGGTGGGGGGGAGTGGCAGGGGAAATGGAGACAGCTGTACTTGAACAACAATAAAACATTTTTTTAAAAAGTCTCTTTCAACATGTTTGCCCATTTCATGGCGGTGATTTAGGAGTGCACCTGCCCATGCCATGCTGAGTGTTCAGCAATTTTTGGCCACAAATAGCATGACCCCTGCGCCCCACCCTCCCTTCATCCTGTTCATCCAGTCTTGCCTGGAATGACTTTCTTAATACCCTGAATCAAAAAAGTCCTCAACAAGAAATGTTTTGCCAATGTGGAAGAGGTCAAACAAAAATGGCAGAAACACTAAAAGGCGTCAAAACTGACAAATTCAAAATCTATTTCGAGCAGTGGAAAAAATGTCTCAACAGATGTATTGCATCAAGTGGAGAGTACTTTGAAGGTGATTGAGGTTTAAACATATAAGAATAAATACCTGGCTGGTGTAGCTCAGTGGATTGAGCGCAGGCCTGCGAAGCAACTAACCAAGGTTCGATCCCCAGTCAGGGCACATGCCTGGGTTGCAGGCCAGTTCCCAGCAGGGGACCCACGAGAGGCAACCACACATTGATATTTCTCTCCTTCTCTCCTTCCCTTCCCCTCTAAAGATATATAAATAAAATCTTTAAAAAATAAGTACACAATTTTTATAAATAAATTTTAGGTTTTGGGGTCCCCCCTGGTGTGTATTGTCTCAGTGTTATCATTTTTTATTGCTTACACAGTTTTATCAAAGTCTTTCATTATGTGCTCTATTTGCTGCTTAGCTTATATTTAATTTTAAAATATAGTTCTAATATATTTAAAGGCTTATTTTTTGCTTTTAGGGGTTCCATTTATAATTATAATTTCATCTACTATGTTCGGGCTTTATACAACTCCTATTAGCTCCTACTGCTATGAGCAGTATTCTCTTTTTCTCCTCTCCCACCCTCTCCTCCTCCACTCTATTTTAGTCCCATTTATCATTTTTCTTAATGTTTAATTTTGAACTCTTAGGTATACTCGCACTTCTATTTGATTTGACAACTTTAAAAGATATGCTTTCGGTGAGGAAGAGATTATTTGCACAGCCTTAATGTGTCTCCCCTACAGACTGCTAGAGGCAATGGAGAAAAAACAAAACAGTGATTCCGTGGAGGACAAATTGGACAGCATCTTGACCAGATGATCAAAATTAACACCACTTATGAGGTGCAGATGAGCTTCACATGCTTTCAGATGTGGTGTCCTGTGAAGGACACAGTGTCACCTGCACAGTATTCTGGCCAGAAATGCATCACCTAAGTCCAAGCATGAGGGAATAGCAAACAAACACAGATAAGAGTGCTCTACTAAAAATCCGTGGCCAAAGTTGGCAAGGGTGGCAGTCTTCAATGCTGATGTCATGTATGACAAAGGCCAAGGAAACATTCCAGATTAGAGGGGACTGAAGAACATGCCAGTTAAGTACAGGGCAGGGCATAAGCTGGGTTACCATAGTTCATATGGAAAATAATACAATAATTAATAAGTAATAATACAGGAATAAACTCTGTTTCATGTGCTCACAACTCTAAATCTGCTCTTCTCCTACCCTGTATTATACCTGCCCCTGGCTCCATCTAGTATTAGAGGGGATAATGTGCTTTAAATGATATTATTGGGTCCACTGACAAAGCCTGGATATAGATGGTAGATTAGGTAATAAATATTGTATCAATGTAAATTTATGAAGTTGATCATTGTACTGTAATTACATAAGAGTATATCCCTCTTCTTACAAAATAGACATTGACCTAATTTAGAGAGAAAGGTTCACAGTGTACGTAACTTGCATAGAAGTGGTTCAGAAAAACATTTATATATGCATGTGTACATGTGTGCACATATGTGTATGTGTGTACACACACAGATATATACAGAGAGAGAGAAAATTAATAATAAGGCAAATGGGTGGAATGTTAACAAAGGATAAATTTTGGTAAGGATGTTCTTTGTATTGTTTTTAGTTTTAAATTTATTAATTTAAATTAGATAAATTAGATATTATTTCCAAATTAAACATTTTAAAAAGATACCATTTGAGTTTCTATAGATAAGGCAGTCAGTGAACTTCATTCACCTGCTCTTCCCTTCCATTTTATTTCTACACTGTAAATAAACTTTACATTCTGTCCTGACATTCTGATTCTCATATTTGCTTTAGATTTAGTATTACAGTGGGATACTTTCAATGCTCAGCACCAGTCATTTTGCTCAGTTTTCTCAGGCATCTCTTGGTTGATTGATGTTTCTTCTTACTAGATTCTTTAAGAAGGGCTCATAGGAACAAAATCCCCGAGCCTTTGCATACAAAAACCCCCTGTTTTTCTGTAGCCTTTATACTTGAAAGGCAATGTGCCCGGGGATAGAATCCTGATGCATAAACCAGAGGAATGACTCTACTGTCCCATGATGATAGTGAGGGTCGCTGAGGGGAAACCTGTGGTCACTTGGGGGTTTTTTCCCTCTTAAGAAAAGACTTTGGGTGGTGGACCCACAATGCAATATACAGATCATATAGCATAGAAATGTACATTGAAAGCTATATAGTCTTATTAACCAATGTCACCGCAATAAACATAATTTAGATAAGTTAATTAAATAATTAATTAATTGTTTTTAGAAAGACTTTGTCTTTTCTATACTTGTCTAACCAAATACTTTTTTTTTGGTTAGTGTTATTTTAAAATCCAATTACTTTAGTAAGATACGTCTTTCTGTTGACTGATCTGGGCCAACTTTCTCTGGAACACAGCATACTATTTCAATATACAGATTTAATTTTTTCATTTCAAGAGAATTCTCTTGCATTATATTTTTGAATGCTTATTTACTTTATTGTTTTGTTTTTTAAAGATTCCAAATACGTACATGGTGGATGTCCTTTGCCTTTCTTGTGTATCTATCGTGGGTGGGTATAGGGGCACTTTTTCTTGACTGGCCTCCGTTGGTCCTGACTTTATGGACTTGTTCAGACAGAAGCCCCTTGTGACAGGCTCTGTTTGATAAGCAGGACGTGCATCACACTATCCTGCCAGAACTGGGTCTCAGTTCTCTAACAATGTGTTCCCCTCCTCTCCTGTCAGCAGATTAAGCATCTGCCAATCACTGTTCTCTAACTAGAAAGAAGGCTGCATGAGAAGTGTCCCCGACCCTCACTGCTTCCTAAAGCCCTAAGAGTCACTGTTTCCTCATCTCTCGGAAGAGCAAAAGGACCCAGCAAAAGTTACAGGCTCCATTTTGTGGCATTTGTTGATGAGCACCGTGTTATTTTAACATTCAATACACACTAATCACTGTGCATAAAGAAATCTGGACCTCTGTTCTCTCTCTCTCTCTCTCTAACTCTTGGAACTTCAGTTTTATCGTCTATAAACAGAGGTGAATAAAATGTGTCCTGTAGAATTTTTATATGGATTCACGGAAAGATACAAAGCCTCCCTCCATCCAGGGTTTGGCCTACTGTGGGTGCTGGACAGCTGGAGAGCCACTGATCTTCTCGTTGTCCCACGCTCCACCCCTTTTCCCACATGGAGAGTGAAAAAAGGTGGATGGCAATCTGACTTTTGAAAGTTCAGCTTATCTCCCAGTTAACAGAATTGTAGAAAGGCAGTTTAAAATTAAATCTCTCATTTTGATTTTAGCTCAATTTAGAAAATCCAAAGTTTAGTGTACTCTCCTTTTCAAGTTTAAACAAAGTTTAAAAACAGAGCAAGTAAAAGATCTTATTTATGTTTATTGTGATAGTAAACATTATAACTCTATTCAAGAAATATGAATGGAAAAGTAATTTGAACAATCACTTAAATTCTGAGCTGTAAGATCCAATAAGATGCCTTTAAGATAGAACAGGTTTTACAGACAGAAATGCCAAGTGTGAATCTCAAAGCCATCATTTACAAGCCATGGGACTTGGGGTAAAGCTGCACAACCCTTTGAACTTAAGGTTTCTCATTTGTAGAATGGGATTATTTATCTCATAGGATGTTAAAAGTAAATAAAGTAAAGGTATTAAAATGCTACACAGTTTAAACTGTTACTTTATCTGCATCCTGAAACATTAGTCTTATGAAAATAACTGTGATTCAATAGTCAGTGTCTATGAGTCTGGATTCCTACAATCGCCATATTCACTGAAGGTCAAGGTGGGAGCTACTTACAGTGGCAGTTGATGATTACCTTTGGTGCTATCTAAGCACCTGGGAGCTTTAAAGGAAGATGGAGATACCTTAATTCAACATACCTTGTCATAATTTATCTAAAGCCTTTTTAAAAAGATTGTATTCATTATTCTTTAGAGGGGAAAGGAAGGGGAAAGGGAGAAAAATATCAATATATGATTGTCTCTCATGGGTCCCCTCCTGGGAACTGGCCTGCAACCCAGGCATGTGCCCTGACTGGGAGTCAACCGATCCTCTGGTTCACAGGCCTGTGCTCAACCCACTGAGCTACACCAGCCAGGGCTAAAGCCTTTTAATATTCCTTTTGCATGAAGAGTTTCAAGCATCGAGGCAGGTTACACATTGGTTCTCCAATGTGAGCACTAAGGCTTAATAATGAAATGAGATACAAAGCACTGGGCAGAAGATTCATTCTCCAAGTCCATTTCAAGGGCAGTCAGTTAAATACTTCCTGTTACTACCAGGGAAACGTCTTTACAAATCTGATATTTCTTAAGCTCTCTAAGAGCTTTTCATCTGTGCTTCCTGTATTCAACCAGTTTTCTCCCATCTAGAAGCACTTGGAGCAAAGGCCTTTCTTTCACAATTTACATAGGTGTACAGTTCTTAAAAGCTCTGTGAAGCCCTTGTCTCTGTCGGGTTCCAGACAATCTCCAAATGATACAACCATCAGAGCATACATTCACGACAAGGCTTCGGCAAGCAGTTTGTCTTCTCTACACATCATATTCAAGGGATATGTGACATCAAGAGTGCCACCATGTCTGCCGTATCACCAATGACTTCTAAATACCGTGCACAGCCATTCCACTTGAGATCACTGCCTTCAAGACAAACATGCCACGCCCTGGCGGTGTGGCTCAGTGGATTGAGTGCCAGCCTGTGAACCAAAGTGTCACTGGTTTGATTCCCAGTCAGGGCACATCCCTAGGTTGCAGGCCAGGTCCCCAGTAGGGGGTGCGTGGGACGCAACCACAGATTGATGTTTCTCTCCCTCTTTCTCTCCCTCCCTTCCCCTCTTTCTAAAAATTAAAAAAAAAAAAGCTGCAAGTCATTGTTCATTAAGGTATCCCTAAACTACAATAATCACTTTATTCTGCTTGAGGCTACTCAACTTCTGTCAGGCTTACTTTATTTTATTAATATTTTCTGAAGGCAACCTTTTTGAGAGTCTACAACTCTCACTAGAAAGGAGAATCTACACAGCTGAAATCATTGTCCTTAGGACAATTTTCAGGATCTCGAGTATTTCCTGACTTTCAAGTCTGGGCTGGCTCATTCTGCTGACTGCATGCGTGCACATAAACCCCTGTTTCCTATCACTTATGCTTCCATTTACAGTATTAGAACAGTGCTTAGCAACGACTCGTCTATCTGAGATACAACTTGCCAACAGCACAAGAGAACATGCCATCTACAAAATGGAACTCTCCCCAAACAAAAAAGGCTTTGCCATTATCCAGGGATCAGGAAGACACCTCTCCCGACCCCCTTGCTCACCATCATCCTTTGACTGGTCCCTTTAGCATTTGAACTAATCATGTGGGTTATAGCACTTGTTTGCATGATTATTATAGAAATGGGAGACACAAACATTTGAATTGAATAAAAGTAGAAAATACATAAAATCATTATTTATTGAATTAGTCAATTGGGTACTGGCCATAAATCCAATTTATCCCCTCAGAAGGCTTTTAATACTAAGATGCTGAAAGATGGCACACATGTAACACAGATTACTCAAGTGGTTACTTCAGAAACATGAGTTGACTTGACAAATGTGCTTTCACAATGAATAACTAGAGCATCCTTAAAAGCAAAGGCCAATGTCCACAATGAAGTGTGCGCAGCCACTGCATTGGCCCATGCCAATAGATGGTCCAGATTTTTGAAAAGACCAGATGTCAACACTGCTAGAACCAATCAGATGTGGGTTACTTATCCAAGACCACAGAAAAGGCAGCTTTGTCAAGACACATAGCAGCAGGACCACCATGCAGTACTGTCCGGGCTGTGCCCTGGCCACCTGCAAAAATGCTGTTGAGTTGCAGTGGGCTGTGACCAGGACCCACTGAAACTTGGTACCCTCTGGGCAGAGAGAACTGTGTTCTCCTGTACAGATGCAGGCTCTAGACCCACCCACAACACCTTACTACAGGATCATCAAAGTTGCAGGTGATGATGTTTATGAAAGTGACTTTCTAGAACCATAACTGCCCCTCTCTAGGCCCAGCGTTACATGCATTAGTCTAGCTTATTTCTGCACACAGCTCAGCAAGATACGTTCCAAAGAGCACCACATCCAAGCCAGTACACAGCATCAACCTCGGTGTTACGTAACGCACAATGTGCTGCTCAGGCATAAACAAAAGCCTCAGTTGTCACCCTCACTCTCTCCAAGCTGGTGCATTCTGGTGTGGGCACATGCTTCATGCCTCAGACTGTCTCATGTAGCCAATAAACCCCTCAGACTAGGTGAGTTTATCCCGATGCTGAAAATTCAGGAACATACACTAATAGGACCTACAAAGAGCAAACAGGATCCCGCGTTCTCACACTGGCCTTACAACATAAATGCCCAGAGAAAGACAATTGTGAGAAAGGCTTCACATTTTAAGAGGTTATGTTTGTGGTCTTCATATTAGCTAAAGAGAGTGTAGCTGTAGTCAGTCTATGGCATAATGTACACCTTGGTGACTTTGCATGGGCTTTAGAGCCTTACAGGAATGAGTCTGAGAGCTGGTTCTACAATTATCAGGGCAGGTGCTTGGCCTCTCTGAGGATCAGTTCTTTCTCATCTATCACACTTTAGTAATACTTAACAGTGAAGATGAATAGCAGGATTAATGAAATATATATACAGCTTCTGGTACAGTTCCTAGCATGTGGTAGGTGACCAGTAAGTAGTATCTATTAATTTTATTATAAGAAGGAACTATAAATCATGTAAATAATTGCACTAAGTGCAGTTACAACATCATACACATTTTTATATGTAGTTTGTAACATTGATTTCAGTGACATAAGTTAATAGGATGCATTCTCCCTTTAGAGAAATAGAACAGTACAGATGAAGGAATCACTTCAATCACTGTATTACCCTCTTACCTCCTCAGAGGCAGTCAGTGTCTTGAGATTTTTTTTTATTTAAACATAAATGTGTGTAAAAGTATATAAGGTTTCTTGTGCATTTTTAAATTTTCACATCACTAATTAAATGCTATGACACTATGCACACCGTCCTAGCAGGTTGTTGTCTGTGTCACTCAG
The DNA here is from genome assembly GCF_014824575.4 of Sturnira hondurensis. NCBI lineage: Eukaryota > Metazoa > Chordata > Mammalia > Chiroptera > Phyllostomidae > Sturnira > Sturnira hondurensis. The sequence continues at coordinate 7,835,786 of NW_028077105.1, read as the reverse complement.
CATTGTCTTGAGAGCAGGCCATGTGGTGTCACTGAAATCTAGAACGCTTTTTTAAATTGCTGCATTGGGCCCTCCAATCTGTGAACATACTGCATTTTATTCATCCATCACGGAGTGACACATTTTAAGATTGCTTCTGATGTTACGCTATTAAAAATAGTGTTATAAACAAAGAGCACAGGTGTAAAACTCTGACAAGGGAAATGCCAGGAGCAGAACTCCTGGGCATAAATACTATACATTTTCCTGGATATCGGCAAATTCCTTTCGAAGCGAATGTGGCAATGTACACCAGCCAACAGCCTTAGTGTGCCTGCCTTCCCAAGTCCTCATCAACTTTTGATATTACCTAATATTTAATTTTTTTCCAGACTTGTTAATGAAAAATACGTTGTTTTACTTAACCTTCCCACATGTGTTCTAGATACGAATCCTTTATCATATCAGTTGCAAATATATTCTTGTTGTCCGACACTTATCTTTTAACTTTTTAATTAAGTCTTTTTGGTATAGATGACTTTATAATCGGAGGTGGGAACATTTACAAATGTTAATTGTTTTTGTTTTTGTGCCCTAAGAAATGCTTTCTTACCTGCTAATTAGAAAGATATTCTCTATATTTTTGAACAGCATTAATTTTCCTTTACATTTAAGTCTATAAAACAGTTGTGCTGTTCTAAGGACCTAATTCATTTTTTCCCATGCATTAAGTCAGGGTTCATGGATCTCTCTGTTGAGTAGTCAGCCCATTCTTTCCTTCCTCCCATCCTCGCACAGGAAGTGTCCACAAGCACCTGAGTCTGTTCCCGGGCTCTCTGTTTTGGTCCACTAATTCATTTGCCTACTTCTGCATAAATACCACACTCTTCACCCTAGCTCAGTGGTGAGCTTTGGTATCTGATAGGGCAAGGTGGGCTGACTTGAGGTATTTTTCAGAATTGTTTCAATTATTTTTACATATTTAGTATTCCATACACATTTTAGATTTAGTTTATCAACTTTTATGAAAAGTCTGGTAGGAATACTGATGGGCACTGCAGCCACTCCACAAATTAATTTGGGAGATTAATTTGTTATCTTGATAATAATGTGTCTTTCTTTCAATGAGCATGGTATATCACCGTTTACTGAGGTCTTATTTTATGTCTTTCAACAACATTTCATAGTTTTCTCTATAAAAGTATTCTATTTTTTTGTTAAATTTTACTCTTGTTACTCCATTGCCTTTATTGTTATTGCAATTGGGATTTTCTAAATAGTAATTGCTCAGATTTATGGAAGCCAGTGGAAGCCATTGGTTTTGTCTGTTAATGTTATTTGCACACACTCTCAGACTAGTTCATATACTTCCAATACTTTGCATTTCATTATCATGTGTTTTCCAGGTAAAAAAATTATATTACCTGTAAATAATCACAGCTTTTCGTTTTCTTTCCTAATTTTTAGACTTATCACTTTTTTTTGATACAACTGGAATATTACCCAGGACAGCCAGCATTCTCATCTCATTTCTGTTTTTACTTGCAATGTTTTTAATATTTTACAATTAAATATAACCTTTGCTCAATATTTCTAGCAAATAATTTTAATCAGGGTAAGAAAATTTTCTTCTATACCTAGTTAGCTATTAGTTGTGTATGTGTGTTTTAATCATGTATGGGTATTGAATTTTGAATTTCTAATTTGTTCTTTATTTTTCCTGGTTGTAATACTTCCCCTAATTTTTTCAATTGTTGCATTAGATTCATTTTACATACCTTGTTCTTAATGCTTTATTGGTTCTGTTTTTTACAGACTATGTACTGTGTTTTGTGTTTCTCATTGGGTGACGTTCCTCAGTCTCTCACACTTGACTTTGAGCTTATCTCTCTATGATTCTGGTAGATGGAATGCACTTGTATGCACAAGAAACCAGTCTGGAGCGAGGGCAGAAGCTACTCTAAGGGACTGAGCTCCATGAGGCATTAAATGATCCGGGGGGAGGAAAGGGTACCCCTGGGGGGGTATCTTGGCGTGTGGGCTGGGCTTAACAGTTCCTGTTCTCCACCTGTCACCTAGGCTTGTCTCTCTACCCCAAGTATTGTTTGCTTCTGTTGGAAAAAGATGCCTTCTGTCATAGCTTCCTAGCCCTAAAACCAAGTGTGTGTGTGTGTGTGTGTGTGTGTGTGTTTCTAAGGGTTCGCCAGCCATGTCCATTTTAGTGCAACAACCGAGTCAGGCACCCTCCTGATGACCCCCTGGCCTACTCAAGCTTCTGGTTTTCCCCACTTCTTGGCTCAAAGCACATCTGGTATTGACCTCACTTTCACGGTGTCACTCTCCCTTGGGCTTCTGCACATGTTTGGGCCTATTTATCTCTTTAAAATCCAGTCCTATTTGTTGTTATTTAGAGATTCATCCCAATTTTTGAATTTTTTCTTTTACCAGGGGGACCCCCCGCAAAACCAAAATTATCTTCTGGAGGGCAGACGTCTTATAGTACAGCTTCCCCCACTAGGTGAGTGTTCTAGGAACCCATCTGTATCAGTGCACCAGCTGGCATTGTTATGAGAGGCTGCGTTTGGCTTCAGTGAATTTTTTTTGAAGACTTTTCAATGCATTTGCCCATTTCACAATGGGTGATTTAGGAGCGCACCTGCCCACACTGTGCTGAGGGTTCAGCAGTTTTTGACCAAAAATGGCATGAGCCCTGTGCCCCATTCTCCCCATTCACCTTATTTTACCCCGAGTGACTTTTTGTCTGTTTGTTTGTTTCCCTGGATGAAAAAAGTCCTGAAAGGAAAACATTTTCTGAAGTGGAAGACGTGAAACAAAAAAATGGCAATAGAACTAAAAGTCATCAAAGTTGACTACTTCAAAAACTATTTTGATCAATGAAAAAACATCTTAATAGGTGTATTGCATCAGATGAGAAATACTTCAAAGGTGACTAAGATTTAAAGATGTAAGAGCAAATACACAATTTTTAATTAAGAAATTCTGGGGCTTTTTGGGTCTCCCCCTGATATTGGTGTGAATGTGTCTATGTATTTGCTGACTTAACCACATACACCGATGTATATATTTACTTAAATACATACACATACAAAGTTTTAGAGTTGTAACGTGTTGTAACGTGTCAGAGTCCAGTACGTGTTCAGCCTGCTATTTGTAACTAGAGCATCTGATCATTAGATCGGTAGTGTTTGCCCACTGGGGACTTCTCCTACACTTGAACCTAATGTCTTGCGTAAGTTGGAAGAAGAGCAGCATGTGATCAAACAGGATTTGATCTCAAAATGGCCTCTGTCTTAATCTAAATATGGGGATGAGGTGAAGTCGAGCAATACAAAAGCTATCTGCAAATCGTTGGGTTTGGTTCTCATTGACATCGCTAATTTCTCTGTAAACCCCAAGTAAGTTACTCAGTATCTCTGAGCCTCAGCTGGGTTGTTGTGAGGTTCAGGTGGAAAAGTGTAGTGAAATTAGTTTATAACTGGTTCAATATCACGCATGGAAGTGATCATTGCTAGCAGTACTTCACTATCTTTGATTTCTCATCTGTCATGCTTGAATGTTCAAGTAGTTCACATGTTGTCAACACATGTTGCCTAATTACAGAAAAATGCATTGGGTGGAAATATTTTCATGTTATTCCAGCAAGATGACAACACATTTTTTTTTGAATAAACAATTCACATTGACTGAGAGAAAGTGTAGAGCTGTGGACTTCAGTATGGATTTTCGAGTCAGGAAGATGTGGGCTCTAATCTTCACATCCTCTCTGGCTAAATCCTTTGTTGAAACAATCACAGCTCCCTGGCAGTTATATGCAACGTGTAGATTCCTTGACACTCTTTCCGAAATAACTTCAGCTGACATGAAGGATTAGGAGAATATCTCTGTGCCTCATTAAAACCCCGTGTTTGAAAGAATGGTGCCATTGATTAAGAATGTCTCAAAGAAGATTATCAGAATATCCTGACAAGAAGAATTTCCTGGACTCTCATTGCTCAAAATGTCAATCTTTTATTGAGTCTACCATTCAAAGACAAAAAAAAGAACATATATTAGATTCCTGTTCTGTATGAACCAATTTTTTTTTCAGTATTACTTTGTGTTAGTCTTTATTGCAAACTGTAGCACTGAGTCTTGGTCTCTGTTGAGGCCACAAGGCCTGGATAGAATGAGGTTCATGTGATTTGGTTGAAATGACCAAAAACGCCTTTTCCAGAGCAAGGGCATCTCAGACACATTGCCTTCCAATTGCCGTTGCTGTGAAGTGATGTTTATTTGTTTATTATACTTGGTTTTGAGTGTTGGTTTATTTGGCTACACTTCTTAGAAATTTCCAGAAATACAATGTCAAGAAACAATAATTTACCTCTTGCAAACAAGGAAATTGTTAAGATATCTTGTAAACTTGAGGCAAGTGGTTGGACTATATGATCTTCCAGGTTTCTGCCAGTGCTGAAATTCTATAATTCTACAATGAATTAATATAAATCTCACAAATAGGACACCACTTCACTGATTTGAGGGTAATACCAGTTCAAAGAGAAAGGCTGGTGTGTATGATAGAATTTCTTTGTTACTCCTGCAGTTTATAGACAACAAAGTTAGAAGAGGATTTGGGACTGTGTATTAAGGAAATAAAAAATCTATTTATTGAAAATTTTGATTTTTTGTCATTTCCATTGCTCTTCTATCTGTGGATTTGAATTTTTAAAAATTTGTTTTGTTGTCCTCCTACTATATCAAGGTCATTTTCTTATGAATATTAATGACTATCCTAATTGTTAAATCATTAAACACAAGTAGTTCTCAACACACAGAAACCTAGAGCAGCAAATAGCCCCTGTGTTTTATTGCGTACTGCCATAGGCAAATGCATGACCTTCTGACTCTGTTAACAGAATTCATCATTCAAAGAGAAAAACAACAATATCTATTATTAATCACTAGACACCTGAGAACCTGATACCTAAAAAATTGAATTTCAATGAATTGGCTTTAAGATATAATGATACATGATGCATCAATTCAATCTGGAGCTTGGATGGTGCTTAATGGAAAGCTGTGAGGTTCCCTGACTTGTGGCAGGAACATGGGACTTGGAGAAGTCACACATGCGCCAGCTGCGTAATCTCCCCAAAGGAAACTCAGCTGCACTTCGACGAAGACGCCATCTCTCTTAGCAGTTTCCTTAGGATTCTCATTTCAACTGAAAAATAGATGTGAACTCTTTTTGTAAACGACTTAAACTTATTTAATATTTACCTCATTATGAGCTTTTAGAGTACTTCAAAAAGTACGCACCTCTTCAGATATCAGAGCAGGCTGAAACCACCGTGAGCGTGGAGGACAACGGAACAGGCAGGCTTTGACAGGCAGGGACTGGGAGAACGCAGCATAGCTCACTGATCACCACCCTGCTTATCTCTCGGCAGAAAGTGTTCTGTACTCCTCCACCGCCATGGTGATGGGGCTTCTGTCTGTCTCGTGTCCATTGTAACCGCCATTTCCCTAGTAGCCCACCCTGTTTCCCCTGGTGCTTTGATTCATATTACTCATGGATCCTTCTTACTCAGAAATTATCTATGCACAGCCCTAACCCTGTGCATCTCTTCAGCTTCTATTCCCACTACCAAAGAAACAACCATTTTTAGTTCACAGTCAAATAACCAAGAAAGAGAATATGTTTCATGTTTTCCCCCTCAATGAAGAAAACAGTTTCCTGCACACGATATTCAGCAGGTTCCTAGTCTTGATATAGATGCAGGCAGAAAATTTATCTTGCAATGGTTAAATAATGCTGCCTTGTTTTCCTGTCATTAATTGAGCAACCTAGGACAGAGCTTATAAATTTATTTTTGAAGGCACCTAACACGGAGAGAAGCAACCATCTAACTCCTTGGTCTTTATGTTTCTGAGCCTTTTGGTAATTCTTAAATGTAGCAGGAACCAAATCACACAAAGCACTGCCCTCAAAGGGAACATGTTTGGGGCATGTCTGCAATCACAGGCTACATCTTCAGCTGCCACCACACACCATGACCTGTTGCCACCACACACCATGACCTGTTGGCATCCACGGCGAGATGTGAGCGAGAGTCTTAATGCTTCCCACGTGCTCTAAGGCCACAAACAAATGCCACACATCCCTCACTCCCTGATATTGTGACGTCCCACCAAAGGCCTGTTATTCTAGATGCAACAGCATAGTTCATTCAAGCATTTTCTATTAATAAGGGTTTATAGTAAAGCTCTGTGTGGTGACAGCCAAAGGTAACAGGAAAAGGCAGGACTCCTGAGAACAGGGCCCCATAGAAGTGAGACCTGAAGTCCCCTCAGCACCCAGGCTTCTCCAGAGACTGAGCCAAGTCGTCTGTGCTGTAGCAGCTCCAGGGCATGGATCCAACTCCACGCTCTGCCACTGATACAATCCATCTTCTTCATTCCTGCCTCCTGTCCTGCGGTTCTTCTCACTTCTTCTGCTTCTTATCATATATGATTCATTCATAAATTGACAGTGTTTTTTACCAGTGAGTGAACTGTTTATGAATGGGTTGCCCCGGGATAGGACGCCGGCACCTAGTCCAGGGGCTGAGGATGAGGCAGCGTGGCGGAGGGAAAAGAGCTGCCAACAAGGAATCCAGGGCTGTTCTCCTGCCCTTGGAAATGACCATGCCTGTGTTCTGGTTCACCTGCCACCACCTCTCCTGGACCAGTGGCAGTCTTCTCTCTTCCACCATAGCCCTTCCCCCCTTAGAACCCACTGTAAAACATTTAAAAATGCAGCTCAAATCATGTCATTCTTTGCTGAAAACACTCCATTCTGAATGAAACTTAAACAACTATGTCTACAATAGGCCACATGATCAGTTCCCAAGCTACTTCCTCACACTTATGCCCCGTGGCTCTGCTCCTCTCCCACTGGGCTCCTGCCACACCAGCCACTCTGTTGCCTTTCAGAACACAAAGCACCGTCTCTCCTCCGGGCCCTTTCACCCACTGCTTTCACTCCCTGGCATATTCTTCTCTGACATTCATGTGCTCACTCCGTAATTTCACTCAGGGTTTTTCCCAGTCATCTCTGACCCTTTATGTAAAGTATGACCTTGTATCTTCTCACCATCCCCTTGACCTCCTTGTATTGTATGTCTACTTTTTTGTTTATTGTTTGCCTTCTCCACTAGAATTTAAAAGTCCACTATGACAAGGAGTTTGTTGGTTTGATTTACTCTTATATCCTAGAATCTACAACGATGTTCATCACGATGTTCATACCTACTATCACAATGTTCATAGTAGGTACTCAATAAATATTTATCAAATGAGTGAATTAAAAGGCCCCATGGGCATAAAATAATGTGAGTTATATGTCTAGAACAAGACTACTGGAGGAGATGGATGAGCAATAGGGCAGAGGGTAGAATAATTCAAAGAAATAGGAAGCAAAGGGGAAAGAGATTTGACAGGGATGAAATAATTATTGTGCTTGATGTTCTCAGAGATGTATGAAAGGGAGCTGAAGACATGCATTTTGAGTTCAGAGAGAGGACTGAGCATGTGTTTATTCCCTGATGACAGACTAAGTCGTAGTCACAGTACCGGGTGTAGAGATGGTACACGATGCATCAGGAGTGGACTTGCCCCTCAAGAAGCTTATCATTTGATCACTTTAGAAAATAATCATCTATTTTCCATGGAAATTTTTGGAAGTGTAAATCTCTTTGAGTTGTGGCAACCAGCTAATATTCATGGAAGTTTTCAGTAGAGTTCTGGTCAGTGAAAGAGAAAGGCCCTGGTAAACAAAGGAACCAGCAATAGCACAGACACACAAACTAATAAGGAACCTAATCTAGGAGGATTAGGACCAGCCAGGAAGAGATCTGGCTAGAGGCCCATGACATTTCAATGAGTCAACATATTTGTGACTATGGAAATATGAAGCAAGAAGAGCTTCAAGGTATTGGAGGTTTTTTTTTTTTTTTTGAGGGACTAAAAGAACAAAACTAGAGAAATCACTGCAAGGAGTTGTTTGGGTTTGGAGGAGTTAAGAAAATGCCCTTTTTAGTCACATTGATGTTGAGAAAGTGGGACATTCAGTGGACTGACTAAAAATGTAGGAGAAAGATCAGAGCAAGACATGGAGTTCTGGGAAGTACTTGTGTACATCTTGTTGTGAAGTACAAGTCATAGAGACCACAATGGTGCCCCCTGGAGTTGTGCAGTGCCATGGTGCATGGTATAGCTATTTAAGTTATAATTATTTAAATATATTTTCTCAAATAGATTGGATATATGGTCAATTAGTTAAAAAATCAAAACAGAACCAGAGACATGGAAACAGAACAGACTGACAGCTGCCAGAGGAAAGGAGGGAGGGGGGTGGTGGAGAGAAGGAGAGAGACCTGTCAGAGAACATGTATGAATGACCCACAGGCATGGACAATGGTGTGGGGATGACTGGGGTGCAGGAGATGAGCAGGACAGAGGAGGGCAAAGGGGAAAATTCTGCAACAACGGTAATAGAATAAATGAGTTTAAAAAAAAGAAATCAGGCAAAAGAAAAAACCAAAGAATTCCTAACCCCTAAAGAAGATTGTTCTAGTAGGTGGGGCCTCTGGGAGGTGAGGAGGACATGAGAGAGACGCCCTCATGAATAGGATCAGTGCCCTTATAAATGGAACCCCATAGAGCTCCCTGCCCTCTTCCACCATGTGAGGATACAGCCCCAAGCTTGAGACCTGGAAAGGGCCCCTCCCTAGACAGCACTAGCACCCTAATTCAAACTTTCAGCCTCCAGAACTGTGAGCAATACATTTCTGCTGGTTATAAGAAAAAACATCAATCTGAACCTAGAATCCTATGACTTTACAAAAGATATTAAAATGTGTAAGGATCTCTTATGTGAAAAAGACAGAATCAGGAACAAAGAGGAAAAAGCACACTTTGAAAGAACTAGAACCAGATGAAGAACGTAGTTACTTCCACGTGACTCCTAACGTGGAGGAATACATGAGTTGATGTACGTCGCATCAATCTTCCACGAAACAAAATAGCCCAATATTTTAATTCCAGGAATATGAAGAGTAAGCTGCATAAGAATCATCTCTGACAGGAAAACAATTTAAATGAGCATGCAGCTCTTCTGGTGCAACTACCCAAGGCCTTGTGCAATTATATAGTTAATAAAAGCTTTTGACGGTAACGCTAGAGGGCACGTATTACGCCTGTTCAACCCACTTTGTTCATAAGCAAGTAGATAACTAAGTGCCTTAATGAGGAGAAAAGAAATGAGAAGATTAAAAAAATAGGGTGGTTAAGAGAATAAGGATTTTAATTACTTGCTGCCTATTTATAAACATCTAATCATACACATGTATACACATGCACACACACAAATACACAGTCATATACTTCTTTGATTTAGTTCACTGTTAAATGTTCATCTATGATTTATTAAGTCGGAGAGGCTGTCCTTGACCCTCAGACAAAATTCCTTTTATAATGACCAAAAGAAAATAAACTTTATCCTAAACCAGTATTCTATTACAGTAATAGAGACTACAGTTTATTAGAGAGTTAGTTACATGAAGAATCCCAATCAATAATTCCTGTATTGACAGTGCTAACAACCTTCAAAAGCAAACTGAAAGATTTTGTGCCAGGATGTATCCTCTGTTAAACCCAGAAGAGTTTAAGGTAAATACATGCAAATATCACAAATGCAAAGAAAGAAATATTAGTATATTGAAGATACTGCAAGATATATTCACTAGAAAATATATTGAAGAGAAAGTGTTGCTGCAGATATTGTAGCAATCAATTAGTAGGAAACCCTATTTACAGAGCCGTAAGTAGAGTTTCCCACCTACATGAAGACTGTACATTTCATGAGGTCGGGAACCATACCTGTGCATATTCTACTGAATTGCCACACCACATAGAACCTGGTAGAAAGAAGCAATGAACAAATCTATGAATTAACTTAGCACTAATTGTCCTATGAACTATGGCATTACCAAGCAAGATGTTGGTTTGGGGGATTAATTTAAAACTTAATTGTGAGATGAAGACAAACGTATAGATCACATTGAGAAGCCTGTTCATTCATTTATCAGTCACTCATTCATGCTTCATTCTGAAAAGAATTTGTCTTAAAAAATAACACATAATATAGGAAAAGACACATGCAGAAATGGGGATTTAGAAAATGGAGGTGGAGTAATAGAATAAAAAGTAGCAGACAGAGTGTTTATGCTAAGTATATGCCATAGAAGTCTGGGCACTTGCCAAAGATGCAGATGGGTTCTGGCTTTTCCCAATGCCAAGAGAAACGTGCCCATGGGGCGCCCAGCAATACCATCATGAGGCGATGTGGGTCATCATCCAGCTACTACTCTGATGCATAGGACAAATACATTATTTAATTTTTTTTATTTTTTAATATAATTTTTTAATTTAATTCTTGTTCAAGTACAGGTTTCTGTCTTATATTCCCAACCCTGCCCGCCCCCTACCCCATGCTCCCCGCCTCCCTGCCTCCCTCCCCCTTTCTGCCCATTATTTAATATTTAATCTACTGGACAAATGCACTCCAAAACTACATTACAGAGATGACTAGGTTGTAATCTCTCAAAGGATAGTCAGTAAGTAAAATCCTAGTGTTTTCATATAGGTCCCTGTCTGGTTCTCCAACTGAGGAATAAGTGATGTTTTGAATAAAGCTTAACTTTGCACAGCTTTCAAGGTTGGTAATAGAGGAAAGTGTGTAGGGAGGGAGCTTTTAAAATGGCTGCATGTGTACTTATACAGAAAGAAGAAACACTGGCACAATTAACTTGTGAATCTCCTTGGCTAACATGCATTCATATTCTATATTAAAAAGTCATGTACAGGGTTGGTGATGGTCAAAGCGAAAAGAACTAAAAACGCTAATGAGGGAGAAATGTGGCTTGAGATTGCATAACTTAATACTGCAATTGAGACCTCAATACGTGCACATCAACAGCCTGCAGAGAAGCAGAGAGGATGAGGGCAAGAGAGACTGTATCATTCGAGCCTGGCAGAGGAAATGAAAATGGGGAGAGAAAGCTGGGGGACAAAGCAGGGACATCCCCTTCTGGAGGGGCTTTGGGATTGTGTTCTGTGATCCTCAGCTGGCCCAGATTCCATTCCACCCATCTACTAAATTCAGATAAGGGTCTATCGTGGGGAAAACACAAGACGGTCATCGGTTTTTATTTGATCTACAGGATGGCTGGATTCTACGTGTGTGTCCTGCCATATTTCTGTGTTCTGAAGGACAATGAAGCAAATGACTAGGGCTAAATGAAAACATGTGAGATGAGTTGATCCCCTAAAAGGGAAAATAATAAGTGGAATTCTCACTGAAAGCTTGTCCTGCTTTACCCTTCTTTTTTCTTCTTCCAAATTTAGATTCATTGTGTTCTTTCACATACCATTTAAGATTTGCCCTAGGCCTGACTCCAGGAATCAAATATCTGTTTTAAATAAACAATCATTTGAAGAACTTAAAACACATTTCTCAGGGTCATCTCTTTCAGCTCTTTGAATCTTTTTTTCCCCAGAAAACATATAAAGCTTGAGTTTTAAGAAATTGTATGTTTCTGTAATTTAGCTGGACTTGTGCCTTTATTACCTGCTTAAATAGCACTGTAGAATGTACTAACTACATTATAGGGATTATCTCATTTTTCTCCCCACAAAAAATTTTCTATGAGTTTATTACAATTTTATTCATTTGTAGAGAATGAAATAGAAAGGCTGTGCCAATTAATAGCTTTTCCCCAAGTTCTCCCATTAAGTTATACTGTCGTAATCTGAACTCAGTCAGCCTCACTGCTCACCCATATTTCTCATCGTTAAGTTACAATTCTTGCACTACATTTCCATCATTCTATAATGAACAAAATGCATATCATTGGCAATGAAAAAAAACTTATTTTGCAGTTATATCGTCAACAGTAACCAAATTTCAATTTAGAAGTCAAGATACATAGTTTTCATTCAGGATATTAGCTATGTGACCTTAATTAAGATAGTGCATCTCTTTCTCCCTCAACTAAAAACTGTTGGGTTTCCAAAAAGATAGCTGAACTGAGCCGACGCTCAGGTCTTTTCTGGTTTTGACATTACTGTGTTCTGACTAGAGGATGCTCAGTCCCTGAGACATCTTTGGTCAGAGATAAGGTGCTAAGTGAAGGAAGTGCTGGGCGGGCTGGTGTGGCTTTTGACCCGGTCACAGGTGGGAACTAGTAAATAGAACGTGAATGAAGAAATACAAATTTATTTCTTCTATTAGACATGCTAGTAAGAGCCTCAATTTGAAATTCTATGGATTATGTTTTATTTTAAAGCATGTCTTAATGTTATGTTCTTTTTAAAAAGCTTATTTATGTGGTTTATTCAGTGCCCAGAATAGGGAGCCTGGCTCAGCATTGAGAGTCAGTGACAGTTTGTAAGCCAACAAAATGAGGGGGGAAGTCCACTTTACTAGTCCCTGCCTTTTCGAAATTAGAAGCTACTTGCTGAGCAAAACCATTCTCCATGGTGCTGCTCGGTCAAGTTGGGCAAAGAAACTCACCGATAGAGTTCTCACTTGCTATTTCTGGGTGAACAGACAAATAGACAAATCTCATTTGTCTTCCTTCTAAAGATACTTTCCTTGACCTTGTTCTACGGTCTCAGAGCACGCTGAGCTTCCTCTGTTTTCTCTCCAGGAATGAAAGGGAGACAGAGACAAAGACAGAAAGGGAGGTAAAATACATATACACATAGAATAAGGTAGTTTTTTTCCTATTACGTTGCTCTGTAACTGGACAGAATTTAAAACCATGGCATTTCTGTAGTAAAGCACTGTGAATTCAGCATTATACATAATAAAAACATCAGGAGTCATTACTACATTATCCACCAGTATTGTTTTAACATACCACTTGGCAGATTTCCTGTCCTAGTTTTCCTTTGTGACATCTTGTTTTTATGAAGCAATTCATAAAAATCAATATTTTTCGGTGGCAAAGCACTTATTTCCCCCCCTCAGGCAATATTTTACTCCCTACTGAATTTCTATAATGGGAAAAGCATAGAGCAGTTGAGGACACTGAGGCAGAGAGGAGTTAAAAGATTGAGGTCACACATTAAGTCAGAGGAAGAGGCAAAAATAGAAACTGGGCTCTTCTGAGTCACAGGCCACCATCCCCGTCAATGACAGACGCAGGGCTAACACGCATTCACGTCAGAGTGCAAAACAACCATGGGCGCATCTCCCCGAAACCAGGCCATGCACTCATGCACGCACATGTTAATTCTTTGGCAGCAGGAGCCCCCGCGCACAAGTGATTAAAAGACACAGAAACACAGCAACTTCTCCTTCAGGTTAGAGAGCCAGAGCCCTAGGTTAAACCCTAAGAATTTCTTCAGCTACTGAGTAACTTATAATGAGAACTAAAAGCACCAAAATCTTTGCAGTATCAGTAACGTTTTTGTATATGTCACCCTCCTTCCAGCAACCTCTTCTCTGTATATAGGAAGAGGTCTGTCCAGACAGTATCCACACAAATTCTATGAAAAATAGAGACAATTATTGAAGAAGCTACAGATACAGGAAACATTGTACATACGACAACGAGGCCTCAGTCCCCTTCGAAGTAGACACCTTGGGACCTCACCTAGTTCTCCCAACTGCCTTCAGCTGCCCTGCAGTATTTCCCTTAATTTCATCAATAGTCTGAAATCTCATCCCTTTCAAAGGCGATTTCAATTTTGGGAAAAGTCAGAAGTTGCAGGGTGCCAAATATGGGCTGTAGAAGGGCTGAGTCACCTGGGTGATTTGATGTTTTGCCAAAAAAACTCTGCACAAGATGCAATGCATGAGTGCATTGTTCTGATGAAGCTGGTGCCAATCACCAGTTGCCCATAGCTGCAGCCTTCTGAATCATCGGAATAGTTTCTGTGGAGGAATATTCAAGCTTAATGCAAAATTTGATGCAGATTCGTTGTTCTATTCACTCAGTCATTTTGAATGCAGCAGCCTCACAGAGCACATGCTCCATCAACAGCATCTACTGCCCCACTGACTAGTACAGTGAAGTTGTCATTGTTCACAGATGCACTTCCCAATCCACTCTCCTTGACTGCCAGGTTATATTGACATTACGTAGATGTTCCCATAATACTAACAATGGCTGGACTTTTTCTGGACAGAACTTATATACACTCATTTAGCACTGGGAATATTTATTCAGCATATTTAGATGTACATTGTATACAATGCCACTCTTACTCCACGTGGAAGAATTTCAAAAATTCTTTAAAGTGTTGTTTGATGCCTCAACCCCTGCCCCCCTCCCTGCACACACACAAAATGGCTCATTCCTTAAGTAAAAGTTTTCGGAAAATTTGGGTTATACTTGTAAGTATAAAGGAAGTATATCAAATGACTCTCTGTGAGCTCTTTGAAATTCTTATTGTTTTGTTTTTATGATTGTTTTGTACCTTCCTTAAAACCAACTATGGAGCCAGATAGCCTAGTAAACATGAATTGTGCTGAATGAAGAGGTATGAATATTATCTGATGAACCAATGGGTGGAGATATTTTAAAGGTAGGGACTATGAATAAACTCTGTACCTAGTCCCAAAGTTTAGTGTGGTTCTACACATCCCAACAGGTGTCCAATTACAGCAGTTTAGTAATAGCAATGTTATTAATTTATTTACTTATTTATTTAACAACTATGTGCTTACTCCTTACTCAATAGGAGAAGCAGGAACCTGAAGGTACAGAGGTAAAATAAATACACTCCGCCTTCAAAGAGCTCACAAGCTACTAGGACAGGGAGCCAAGAATGCAGACATTGTCATCTCAGATGGCCAAAGCTCTGCATGAGAACAATACAGCACATTACAGGGACTTCAGGAAGGAAATCCTGTCTGTGGACATGGTTAGGCAAGTAGGGGAAGAGATTGGGAAGGAAGTAGGTGACACTTGAACTTGCTATGAATAAAGAGTAGGGGTGTTTAGGTTAAGAAAAGGAAAATATGCTGTTAAAGGCTGAGTGGGAGACTGCAAGCATCGAGAGGCGGGAGAAAACATAGAGCTTGGAGAGTTCAGGTGGGTTACTGATAGGATGTTCAAGCCCTGAAGGGCACCACTCACATCTTAGTCTGTGTGAATGGCACTCTGAGTTTGTGTGACACATCAGCCCCGTGATAAGCTGTGATTTGAGAACTGGTGAAGAATAGAGCAGAAGACTAGGCACTTCATCTACTAAGACAAAAGGGAAGAAGAGATCATGCCAATCAGGTTTTTAAAAAAATTAATAACCTTTGTTTTTAGAGTAGTTTCAGATGCACACCAAACCAGTTGGAAAGTACAGAGAGTTCCACATACCCCTTTCCTACATATATCCTCTTTCACCATCAATACCCACCACCAGCCATTGGTGGTACATTTGTTACAATCGATGAACCCGCAGAGTGACATATCATTATCACCCAAAGTGCAGAGTTGCATTATGGGTCACTCCTTGTGTTGTACATTCTACTGGTTTGGAAAAGTCTGCAATGACATGAATCTACCATTATAGTACTACGTGGAATTGTTTTATTGCCCTGAAAGTTCTCTGTGCTCCACCTATTCATCCCTCTCTCTGCTCCCAACCCCTGGCAACCACTGATCTCTTTACTGTCTACATAGTTTTGTCTCTTGTATAATGTCATACAGTACCTAGACGTTTTGCATTGGCTTCTTTCACTTAGCAATATGCATGTGCATTTCCTTTAAGTCATTTTGTGACTTGAGAGCTCACTTATTTTTAACAGTGAATAATGTTCCATTGTCTAGATACACAGATTTGGGGAGGTATTTTTTCTTGTTTTGTCTTCAAACTTAAAAGAGCAGAAAGGTGAGCGTGTCTGTTCCAGTGCCGTGAAGTAGGAGGAATTAATTACCATTGCAATTGTGTTATCAAACCCGATAAGTCTACATTATCTGCCATATCCAAATCTGCGACAAAACCAGAGATCAACGTAAACCGTGTGACTCACCTCTGGGCCTGTCTCCAGCTTGACATCAACACTTTTTGCAAACTATCATTCTAACAGACAAGAAGACAGTGTCTGAAGTGGTAAGATTAGATTGTATCTTATAAAAAGCGTGTGGGGCTTGGGTTCTAGGAAATACATTAGAAAACCAACTGGACAAATACAGCCTGAACATATTCCCAATCATAATTAAACTGGCCTTTCCTATACATGACCATTAAAGGTCAATTTCAAATTATATATCTACCTGGTGAAGGTGTGTCAAACCCGATAAGGGGACATCATCACAGCGAGTAGCCCAGGTTTGGATACCTTTTTGTCCCTCTTTTGCCTGGTGCAGAGACAGCAGGACAGGCAGGTGAGGGGCCCAGCAGAAGTAACAGCCTGGTAGCACGGTCCATGGAGTATCTTTATCTCGTCAGGTCTGAGCTTCCTGCCCCCTCTTCAGGGATTCCAGGCCAGGGAGGAGGTACTAGTGGGGAGACGCTACCATGCCCCTCCCCCACTGAAAGGCAGCTGGTCGTCCAGCCTAGGGAAATCCCTTCCACCCACTTAGACAACACCAGCAGGGGCCTGTGAGGACCCCATGCCAGCTGATGCACCAAAAAAAACCCCCAAAACAAAGTAAAACCAAAAAAGGTCTAAGTTCAACCGCCATTGGAAGAACAGCCCACAAAAGTAGGCCAGGACCTGTGTGCTGAGCCTAAGCACAGTGACGACTGCTAAAATAAAAGAATAACTCAGAATCTCCTCCCATAATAGAAAACATGCTTAGGATACAATAGAAATCACCTGCCATATCAGGCACACACGCAAAAACCACAACTTGAATGAGAAGACACAGTCAGCTGAGGCCGCACCTAAACAAACAGACGTTGGAATTCTCTGCCAAGGAGTTAGAGTAACCATCATAAAGATACTTCCACAAGCAATTAGAAGTTCTATGGAAACACATAAGAAAAAAATCTCAGCAGGGAAATAGAAATTATAAAAGAGAATCACATGGAAAGTATAGAACTAAACAATACAATACCAAAACTTTTAAAACGCTTTCTGGATGGGTTCAATCGTAGAGAAGAAATGATAGATTAGAATCAGTAAACTTGAGGACAGAAAAATAGAATGAATCCAATCTGATCACAGAAAGACAATAGACTTAAACAAAAAGAATACAGCTTTAGGACTTAAGGTATAATAATAAAAGACTCCACAGACTCCATCAGAGTCCCAGGAAGAGAGGAGAGCGAGTGGGCAGAAAGACTATTTGAAGAAGCAATGGCTGAAAACCCCCCAAAAGATACATCCCAGAAGGTGAGTAAAACTGCACAAGATAAGCATAAGGAAATTCATAAGCCTTTGAAAATCAAAGATAGAATGCTGAGGTAAAAATCCAAAGAGAAACAATGCACTACCTATAGAAAAATGTCACTTCGACTGAGAGCAGAGGCCAGAACCAAGTGACATACTAATTGTCAAGGGCTGAAAGTAGAGAACTGTCAACTATGAACTGTGCACCTGGCAAAAATACTGCCCAGGAGAGAGACGGAAGAGAAGCGTTCTCGGATAAAGGGAGAGTAAGAGGCTTGGTTTCTAATAGGCACACCCTAAAAATACTCTCAAAGAAAATCCTTCAGATAGCCAGGACTTGGTAAAAGAAGGAATCTTGGAACATCAGGGAGGAAAAAAGTGCAATGGAAAGGGAAGAAATGTGGATGCATACAATAAGCTATCCTTCACTCAGGAGTTTTATAAAGTGTATTTGATGATTGAAACAAAAATTATAACACTGTTTGATACTCAAAACAATATTATTTAAGAGTGGAGAAGGTAGAGGAATGTAAATGGAAGTGAGATTTCCACACTTCACTAAAAGGGGTACATGTTAATTTCCCCCTACAATTTTTTTGGTCAACATAGAGTTGGCCAAACACCACACCTCTGTAGACCGCCATCTTGCCACATCCAGTCTGAAGGCTCAACCTCACGGCAGCTTCAGAGGCCAGTCACTGGGACTTTAGGGATGTGTTTTCTTCCACGTCACATGCGACCACCTTCATTAACGAGTTGGTATGCAAGTATCCCAAACTCCTGCCTAACCTGAATGGCCTCCTGATTTGTTCTGATTTGCTGGAAACCTTCCTAAGTGCAGCACCCAGCGATGTGGAGAGAACTACACAGAGGCGCTGACGCCGCCGGAGAGGCCAACTGTTCCAGAGCTGCTCAGCGTCTTTACGTACAGGCCACCCGCCACCCTCTGTATGTGTGTTTAAAAATCCATGGCTGTTGATTGGGATGCTGTCCGAATGCTGTTTGTTTCTTTTTCATCACAGTGATTGTATGGTCTGCGAGTTCTTTACTGTTGCCTACCAACCTCCTCAAATCATCTTCCCCTTTAAAATCTCTGGCTGTAAATTCATACCTATATTGTTTTAGGAGATTTTGAAATCTATATTGCAAAATCAGAAATGCCATCATTTGTATGCTCACAAAGCAAATTTGTATTTTCTGAAGACTGTTTATACATAAAGTCCCTTCCTTAATTATACGAACCCCAGAAGGAACGTTTCTCCCTAAACATCACAATTGCTTCCACTTCAAAATACAAATATGCCTTTCATCGTTAAAAAAAAGCGAGTTCTGATTAGGTAGACTTTTGACATTATTATCTATTTAATTGTTCTAACGATCTCATCAAATATTTTTATTATCCCACTTCTATAGGTGACAATTTGAGGCTTGGTGAGATTGAGTAAATAGTCCAAGGGTTAAAACAACCAATAAGCATAAAAGCCAGGAACTTAAACTCAGATTTTAAAGCCTGAACCCCTTACACTAAGCCATTTGTCCCATTCGTTCTTGCTGGCGAGAAATAAATCCAGAGTGTTAATTCCACTCACTGTTTCCTTTATCTTTTGAGACAGTCAGTGGTTATCAGATGTTCAGCTTTGTGCCAACCAGGATCAGCCTTCCCACAGTTGTCCGGAGAGTCAAAAACCCTCCTGTACTTCCTGAGTTCACCTACGTGCAATTAATCCTGATATGTTCTGAATTGCTTGGAACACAATGGGAATACATGAGTGCTCAAAACCTACTTTATAAGTGCCCCGTGAGGAAATACAGCACAAGTTACAGACAATAGATCTTGAAATGAACATTTTCACAACATCAGTCAATCCAGAGTTGGTATCTATCTGTGTAACATGTACAAACAAATGAATAAAATGACTTATAAAAATGGTTTCTCTGCATGGCAGAAAATATCTGTTGTCTGTCTCTCCAATAGCTATCTTCTCCTTTTTTATAAACAGAACCCAAATTTTGTTCATGGTGACAACGTATGACCAGTTAAAAATTTTTTCCAGCCTGCTTAATAGCTAATGTGTGGTCTGGGAACATACTTTATGGTCAATAAAATGCAATTAGAACTTGCTGGGTGTGACTTCAGGAAAATCTTCTGAATGGGGACAGACTCACTTAGCATGTACTTTTGCCCTTTACCATGCTCTCTCTTCTGCTGGGCCTACTTTGCCGCCATCTTCCCTCTCTCTTCTGCTTGGAACATAGCACGATGCTAGAGGCAGAGCAGCCACTTTGCCATTATGAGGCAACACAGTCTTGAAAGTAAAAGCCACATGGTAGGAGCACCCGAAGCAGATCCTATATCCCTGGTGGCATTGTGGAGACAATGGTCTTCCTGAAAAAACACTTCTTGGTATGGGAAAAGCAGGAAGGGTTTTTGCAAACTGGGTTTTTGGTTGCATGCAGCCAAACCCATTCCTAACTGATACTTTGAACAATGCCTGACAAGTATTAGATGTGGCTTTTGGTCTTACCAAAGGGACAAAATTCCATACACAGACCTCAGTCCTTTTGAATCCCTTCACGACACAGTGGAGATTCACTGACAACTCACTGAAGCCCAAAGGTTAGGGAGAGGTGCCGAGATCAAAGAGCCCAGGACCCTTTGCTGGACTGGAAGGCGGGGAGAATAGGAAATATTTCCACCTGGCTCACTCTTGTCCACCAGAGCCTATTAGTGATGTGCACAGAAAGTTAAATCCTTGTCCAATGGATGGATAAATAAAAGTTTATAATCTAGTTGGGGAGATTGACAAGTAAACAGTTGATTCCAAAGAAATAAAGTCTTTGTGAGCATAACTTTGTAAGGCTTCCTGGAGCAGATTATGGTCAAACTAGGGCATTAAAATCGAGGGGCCACCAGCAATGTAAAAGGTACAGGGAGAACTTTCTGAGAGAGGGAGTAGTATGTGGCAGAGACCTGTGTACAGCTTTGTAGCCCTGTCGTCTAGAACCCAGGGAGATGTGTTGTGAGCTGCCGGGGAACAAGCCACGGTTAGGTAGACCATCCAGGGCCTGGGGGTGTCTACCACCAAGCGGTCTCCTGGTCTGCTTTGCTCTAGTTAGGTCTGGTGAACTGACTTCAGAGAATTCTCAGTTTCTCCACCTGCAATCACGAATTAGTCTTTAAATGATAAGAACTCTATGTCTTGATTATACAAACTTCTTCAACCACGTTTTTGAATTCATCTGTTTTTGTTCTTATCTCACAAACCTACAGCATGCACTGTGAATGCATCTACTAATAGCGTTAGGAAAATCTCTTCCATTGTTGAAGCAGACTATATTTGAAAGACCCTCCTGTCTTAAAGCTTTAGGTGTTGCCTGAAATTTCTATCCTCTTCGTTGGAAAACCCATGTAGCCATAAGTGTCTTCCCTGACCTGTGAGGTTTTCTCACGAGACTGCAGCAGCTAAGGTGGAGCAGTTCCTGTTTCCTGTCTCAGCAGGGCTTCGTGGTGTACTGCCTCAAGGCCCTACACACACAGTTTCTCTTTGCCCCTGACAGAGCAGGCAAAAATTCAGTGAAAACCCCAGGTCAACAGTTGCCCATAAATGGGGTGAAGGTCAAATAAGAAAGTCAGTATTTTCTCCATCTTTGTCTACCTTTCTCCCCACTCCCCAAACTCATCAACCATCTTTTTCATTTGTCTCTTCTACGTTCAGCACCCCTGATAGAGGTTGGGGTCACTTATTTGTTTAATCTGAAGTACTTCCGAACCCCGGGGAAGCTGGGATGCGCAGTGCTAGCCCCGTCTTCCTGTGATCCTCACGGCTTCAACACAAAGCCTAACTGCTCATGAGCTCACTCTTCCCTGGTGTTTCTTAAAAATACATTCTCCTGTGCGTATTTATTTACCATGTACTGTACAGACATGAAGCCTGGCCCCTTTTGTAAGTGCACGTGGTTTGAGTGATAGGAGAAAGGTGAAGATTTTGCATTTCAGTGTGCTCTTCCTGTGGCTATCATACAGCCTTAAGTAAGTTGTGTGTTTTTGTAAAAGGAAGCGACAATCTCGAAAAACACAAAAGTTAATAAATGTTTTCAATCTCTGCAGATTTTTCCATCTCATTTTAGATGTAAAAAAAAAGAAAATGATGAAAAGGGAGTCAGTGCAGATGCGAGTGTGAAATTAACTACGTGGTATTTACTAATCAAATTCGATTCTAGGTAACAGCTATTGTAATCAATCAATTTGTGTCAATACTAGCAGTGCCATAGATGGGGCCACAGATTACTTTGTGTTTGTGATGTTGGGTTTTTACTTCCTAGCTGGATGACGAATTCGCCTTTGACCCTGCTCTGTGGCTTATACTCCAATTTACATATAACAGCTTTTACTTTAACATTTTAATAGTTAATAATATTTTTCTTAATCTGTAAACTTGAAAGTGTAGAACAAATATTTCCTGTGCTACCTTTCCACCAATACATGTATGGCTCAGTATGCTTCTGAAAATAATTTATTGGTCTATTTTCCTACTCCTAAATAATGGTTTAACAACTCACATGAAGACATGTTCTATTTTTTGTTGCCAGTGAGTGCGGAGCACGGCACGCTTTGTTTCATGCCGTTAATATGCATTATTCAGAAGGCGGTGATTGGGCTGACGTTCTAGTAGCGCAGGAAATGGCATTTATGTATAATCCATGGGCTGCTTTTTGAAAATGTAAAATGGTGAACTTTAAGATATCTGAAAGTCAGTCTAGCCTCTCTTGATTAAAGTTTAAGATTTTGTCACTGGAAATATTAAATATTTCATTTTCTTATCAGCTAAAATCAGTTATAAAGTATTGCAACAGCACATTGTGCCTTCTCACAAGCATTACATTTATGGCCTTAAGCCTCTGTGAAAATCATAAGAAATTATATGTGTATACATAGTCCTTTGCTCCTAGTTCCTGACATAGAGCTCCTATATCCCTTGGAAGTTCCTAGGCGATAGGAGCATTTTTTGTTCCAATGAGGCAATTCTTGGTGGTCAGAACAAAGACCAAGGCCTGAGTAGAAGCTTGGAACCTTCAGCCCCAGCCCCATTCTCAAGAGAGGGGAAGGAC
This sequence comes from Sturnira hondurensis, assembly GCF_014824575.4. Taxonomy (NCBI): domain Eukaryota; kingdom Metazoa; phylum Chordata; class Mammalia; order Chiroptera; family Phyllostomidae; genus Sturnira; species Sturnira hondurensis. The sequence goes on along the minus strand of NW_028077105.1, from coordinate 7,813,312 downwards.
TGGGCATGGAGTTAATAACTGATCATGCCTACATGATGAAGCCTCCATAAAATTCCTAAAAGCAGGAGATTTGGGGGGCTTTGTGAACACCCCTGCATGCCCGGTGGATGGTGCACTCCAACTTCATAGGGACGGGAGCTCCCATGCTGAGGACGCTTGCAGACCTTGCCCTGTGTACCTCTTCACCTGGCTATTCCTCATTATCCTTTATCACGTTCTTTATTATATAATAAACTAGTAAATGCAAGTGTTTTGCTGAGTTCTATGAGCTGTCCTAGCAAATGCTCAAACCCAGGGAGTGAGTTGTGGGGACCTCCATTCATTGCCACATCAGAGAGAAGTTATGACTAATCTGGGGCCCACTGCTTGCATTTGGCATCTGACATAGGGGGCAATCTTGTAGGACTAAACCCTAAACATGCGGGGTCTACCCTAATAATACACCTAATTCTAGGCAGTTAGTGTCAGAATAGCTTGGTGTGGAAAATTCAAACATTGTGGCTAAAAGCAAAGCATTGAGAGTACAGAAGTATTCGGTGAGTAGAGGAGAAAGCAGAGTTTTCCTGGACTCTCTCTTTCTGCTTGTCCTTTGGCATTCAGTCTCCCACAGCCCTCAGCAAGTACATGGTCAATCTGCCTTCCACTAGAGCCTTCCTCTGTCAGCCAGCCACTAGGGTAGGTGTCATTTCAAGACTCGCTTAAATCCTATGACTCCCATTAATCAAATTTTATAGCGACTTCAACTTGTGTTTTGGACATAAGAGTCATTCGTGTATTTATTCCCACAACGGTTGTTGTGAACAATTTTAAGTGCTTTCACTTAACAAGCCTTGTCTTTCAGTAAACTTCTGAAAACTTGTTTTGCTTCTGCATTCCTCTGAAAACTCCTTACTCTGCTCCCTACTTTTTCCTTCTATGTGTTAAAAACTATATCCAGGCTTCATCCTTTGTCCTCTCTGTAGGCACAGAGAGAATTTAGTCCTTTCTGAAACTAGCAACATCCTTGCCCTCATCCTTCCCAAGTCTTTTTCAAATTACACTAATGTATTTATTTAGGTTTCCTTATACTTTAAATTTTTTGGATATTCAAGGGGACACTGAATTTTTCAAAATTGCTCAGTACAGAGTAATCAACCAATTTTATTGGTTCCTCAGTGGGAAGCAGAGATTTGTTATCATTAAGTTATCACTGAAAGATAAAACAGAGTTTTACAGGTAAAGCAGTCAACATTTTTGTAGAACAGGAGTACCCACAGTAAAACATTGTGTGCGGCATGCATGGATTTTTTTATTTGATTATGTGTGCTGTGTTCAGTTTTTTACATATTGTCCCATTAAAAACTAGTCAAACAACTTGTGTGATATGATAGTGAAATGGTTATTAACCTTAGAACTCATCAACAAAAATAGACTGGATTTTCTAGTTCAGTTCCAGGAAGAAAATACATAGCAATGCCATTGTGATGAAAATAACTGATTACCGTCTGGTGTGGGCTGACTGAGAGTACATAAGAATTGGCTTTATGCCTGTCTACTATATTTATGTAAGTTTGGAGGAGGACGTATGGAAAATAAAGAAAGGACTGAATACATTAGTACAATTTTTCTTTATTTTGAACATTTTTCTTTTTTTCTAAAACTGTATTTTAAAAAGCATGGTAATAAACTTTTTTGTAGAAGTTTTAAACTCAGAAATATAATCCTTTTCATGATCTACAAAATTTAGCAACTCTTTACACTCAGGTAACTAAAGATGTACTTTAAAAACACAATGAAGATTATACTAGCCAAGAAAGTAGTCATGAGTTCAAATATTCCAAAAACACATCTTTAAAAAACATGTATATTATTTACTATAGTTCTAGGCTTGAAAATATAAACCACCCTCTACCTCACAACGAAGCTACTCCATAATGCTTCAGTAGAATTAAATGTCTGTAAATGACTCAAAACAATACAATTCAAGAAATAGGAGGTGATAAAAGGTGTAAATCTCTACCCGAAGTATAGTGTGCCTTATCCTGAAAAACAGTTTATGGGAGACATTTAAAAAAAGAAATCAAGCGAAGCAAATTATAATCATCCCTGAAGTTCATCTTGATGTATATCAGGTTTTATTAGATGTCACAAAATTTCTGGGCTTTTGTTGGCACATATTATATAATCTATGCTCCTACTGTGATTTGGTTCTTTTAGCTCCACCCAGAAAACCAAGATGGTTTCTTCCTAATTGTATAGGATTATAGAAAATATAAATCAAGAAAAACATTGAAAAATAATTTGAATAAGATAAATGTATTTAAAGAACAATCGATACTAATTCTTCTCAAACTCTTCCAAACATAGAAGAGAAGGGAACAGTTCCAAACTCATTCCATGGGGCCAGCACTACCCTGGTACCAAAAATAGACAGGGATGCGAAAAGAAAGTTAGAAGCCAATGTCCCTGATGAACACACGTGCAAATATCCTCAACAAAACATTAGCACACCAAACTTAACAAGACATTAATGGAATACACCATGATCAAGTGGTATTTATTCCAGAGCTGCAAGGAAGGTTCAAAATGGACAAATCAGTCAAAGTAATATACCACAGTAATGCAACGAAGAACAATCATACTTATCTCAATAGACGCAGTTATGTAGATGTATGTCTTAGGAGCAAGAGAAAGCCTCATCTTCCACAGAAGGTAATGAATCTGAAACACTGTTTTTTTACCTTAAAATATTTGGTGTAAAGATCTGGAGATACAGGCCTAATCTATCAATGAAAAGACGGGAAAGAGTCCCTGAGGAGCAGGAGTATGTGAGTGGAGATCAAAGAGCTTCTGGGTTTTGTTAACAAGCCTTTTAAGACTGTTTGCCTCTTTAAATCTCTACATTTATGTCCTGGATATACACCTGAAAGTAAATTTAGAGAACAAATTAAATAAAAAATTCTGTAGCAAAAATAAAAAGATGAGTGAGAAGAATCAAGTTACTCCTACGTGGAGGAACTGTACATTGTACCTATTCCCTTGCACAGGTTCGGATTTGCCTTTTGGATTAAGTGTGACAGGAATGTGGCTTATGTGTCTGGGGCTTGGATTTGATCACATCTCTGGAGACACTGTCATGGCCACCGATCACCCATTTTAGCTTGAGGAGCACCACACTCGCTTACACAGCTTTTTTGTTTTGATCAGATTAGAGGTCCTTGGAATATTATCAGTTATCAGTGTCTACCAATCATAGTGGAGTCAATTGCGTTTGAAGGGTTCTGTGATATGTTTAAATCTGATGCTGTTGACAGTGCCTAAATCGTCTGGAAATTTTATTTGTCTGATTTCTCCAGACTTCAATACCTGAAATAATGCCCAAACATGGTGTTGACCATTTGATAAAACAGAAACAGAGAAAGCAGCTAATATTTCTCAAGTACCAAACACCATGCTAAGGGCTTTACATGTTTTATCTTATTTAATCCTCACAGCAACACTAATGAGTAGGTGTTATTGTCCTTATGTTAAAGATGAGGAAGCTGAGAAATCAATTAAAGTCATGATGCAGCAAAAAAAGGAAAAGGCGAGCTGATGTTGGAGCTCCCCATCACTGACTCACTGNCACAACGAAGCTACTCCATAATGCTTCAGTAGAATTAAATGTCTGTAAATGACTCAAAACAATACAATTCAAGAAATAGGAGGTGATAAAAGGTGTAAATCTCTACCCGAAGTATAGTGTGCCTTATCCTGAAAAACAGTTTATGGGAGACATTTAAAAAAAGAAATCAAGCGAAGCAAATTATAATCATCCCTGAAGTTCATCTTGATGTATATCAGGTTTTATTAGATGTCACAAAATTTCTGGGCTTTTGTTGGCACATATTATATAATCTATGCTCCTACTGTGATTTGGTTCTTTTAGCTCCACCCAGAAAACCAAGATGGTTTCTTCCTAATTGTATAGGATTATAGAAAATATAAATCAAGAAAAACATTGAAAAATAATTTGAATAAGATAAATGTATTTAAAGAACAATCGATACTAATTCTTCTCAAATTCTTCCAAACATAGAAGAGAAGGGAACAGTTCCAAACTCATTCCATGGGGCCAGCACTACCCTGGTACCAAAAATAGACAGGGATGCGAAAAGAAAGTTAGAAGCCAATGTCCCTGATGAACACACGTGCAAATATCCTCAACAAAACATTAGCACACCAAACTTAACAAGACATTAATGGAATACACCATGATCAAGTGGTATGTATTCCAGAGCTGCAAGGAAGGTTCAAAATGGACAAATCAGTCAAAGTAATATACCACAGTAATGCAACGAAGAACAATCATACTTATCTCAATAGACGCAGGTAGGTAGGTGTATGTGGTAGGAGCAAGAGAAAGCCTTATCTTCCACAGAAGGTAATGAATCTGAAACATTGGTTTTTTACCTTAAAATATTTGGTGTAAAGACGGGAAAGAGTCCCTGAGGAGCAGGAGTATGTGAGTGCAGATCAAAGAGCTTCTGGGTTTTGTTAACAAGCCTTTTAAGACTGTTTGCCTCTTTAAATCTCTGCATTTATGTCTTGGACATACATCTGAAAGTAAATTTAGAGAACAAATTAAATAAAAAATTCTGTAGCAAAAATAAAAAGATGAGTGAGAAGAATCAAGTTACTCCTACGTGGAGGAACTGTGCATTGTACCTATTCCCTTGCACACGTTCGGATTCGCCTTTTGGATTAAGTGTGACAGGAATGTGGCTTATGTGTCTGGGGCTTGGGTTTGATCACATCTCTGGAGACACTGTCATGGCCACCGATCACCCATTTTAGCTTGAGGAGCACCACACTCACTTACACAGCTTTTTTGTTTTGATCAGATTAGAGGTCCTTGGAATATTATTAGTTATCAGTGTCTACAAATCATAGTGGAGTCAATTGTGTTTGAAGGGTTCTGTAATATGTTTAAACCTGATGCTGTTGACAGTGCATAAATCATCTGGAAATTTTATTTGTCTGGTTTCTCCAGACTTCAATACCTGAAATAATGCCCAAACATGGTGCTGACCATTCGATAAAACAGAAACAGGGAAAGCAGCTAATATTTCTCAAGTACCAAACACCATGCTAAGGGCTTTACATGTTTTATCTTATTTAGTCCTCACAGCAACACTAATGAGTAGGTGTTATTGTCCTTATGTTAAAGATGAGGAAGCTGAGAAATCAATTAAAGTCATGATGCAGCAAAAAAAGGAAAAGGAGAGCTGATGTTGGAGCTCCCCATCACTGACTCACTGAGTGATGTCTCGCTTGGTCCTTCTCTAGCCTCAAGTTCAGGCTGTATGAAGACCTAACTGTAATGCACATTGACCAGGATGGAGTGCTTCTGGAGGTGGTGCTCGGAGCCTTTAAAGTGAATTTCACCACACACGGATTCCTCATGGTTCTTCTGGGGAAATTCTTCTTTGACAGTGAATAGGAAAATACTCATACAGATATTTGTGTTATGCCTAGATCATCAGAGATACACCTAATTGTAAATAGAGATCAACCTCTACCAGAAAACATACCTGTAAACTCCAAAATAAATTTTCAAACCCCACAGAGATCAGGGATTTCTGTGACAAATAGGAAGACTTTGCTAACAGTAATTCCTTGCTGTGGGGTTAATCTCCTGCTTTGACAGACTCACAGGCCCTGTAGATTTTTTAAAAAGAACAATAAATAGTTATCCCTCACGTTGATGAAGGTTTTTTGTTCCACTCAGTTTACACATTCATAAAAAAAGCAAGCCTTTGCTTTTATGGTGAAAAGCGAAGTAGCAATCTACATAAGTCCTTTGAAGCACAAGTTTGTGGACAAAAGGGAAAAATAAAACCTTGAGCAGCTGAGGAGGAGAGAAAGAGCTTTGAGATCTAGAAATCGTATGTTCTTAAAGTTGTACAGTTCATTGGAGTTCAGAAGCACAGACAGGGTCTATCCTCAGGGAGAGAGAGCTCAGGGAAAAGAGCCAGGGGCCTCTCAGTATCTATAAAAGTGCAGGAAAGAAGGTGCTTGGGTAGAGCAACCAACCACCTCTCTGTTCCCTTTTTCCCCTCAGACCACAGCCCACACCCCTCATCACCCCATGTGTGAGTCCAGGCAAGGCAACACTTCTCTTCCTTGCAGCCTCAAGTCGGTGCCCTCGACGCCAAGCAACTTGAAAGCCTTAGGCTGCACTTCATTCTGTGCTTGGACAGCTCTCACTGCTGGCTGCTCTGAGTCAGATTTATTCCTGGGATATCCACTTATTTATCCCATTTGGCAGTCTAAGTGATCTTCCAGATAGCATCTATACTGCAAGTATTTGAAGATTTCAGGTGCTATTCCAGCTGCTTTGTGTTATATTTACATACTGAGGAAATCTGGTGAGAAATGTCTATTTGGGCCGAGTCCAAAATGAATTGGTTGCATCACGACCTAAATTCAGGTAGTCAGTTTCCATCTAACATTCAGAATCAACACCTGGCACTGAAAGGTGGAATGTTTAAGTAAAACACTGACCCTTAAAAGGATGCCCCTTTAAAACTGTCATTTATTTGACATTAGTGCTTGCTTGATACTAATTAGTGTTTACATTTCTTATAAACCTTTGAACCTACACAATTTATGCAGTCTGATTTCTATGACAAAAACATCTGCTTGTCTTTCTAAATCTTTTGATCTCCACATTAAGCCTTTTCAACTATTTCCATCATTCTTCTTCACAGACAATTTGCCATCCCGATTGGTCATCTGAAATTGTTTTTTTAGTCACTGAGGGTGAACTTTAATGTGGGTTACTTAAAATCAGGGATGAAAAATAGATTAAATAGGGGCTTAAATTTTCCTATACCAGCTGCTCTAACCATAAGCATGCTTTTGCATTTCTTGGGAAGCTGTGTCAAAACACACTGACTTAGACCAATTTCCTGGGTAGTTTGACTGTGAAGTGGCCTATATATTTAGAAAAAGATGCCCAGAAAATTCTGATATGCACCTCTGGTTGAGAATTATTGTCAAATATTGATTGTACCCTTTGTGGTTTCATTTATCATGGTGCTGGATTAAGAACAATTCAAGTGGCTTTATTTTGATAGTCACTCATTTAACATTACAACTTTAGCCTCACCATCTGGTAGTGGATGAGATTTCTAAGGAAGGCAATGTACTAAGAGGAGAGTGGAGAACTGAGAACAGCACTCACAATGAAGCGCGCACCTTTCAAGTTAGGCAGGAAAAGAGCCCAGAGCAAGAACAGTTGTGTGCCTATCTGCCCCATTCTCAGACCACATGCATTGATTGTCTAGTAATGTACGTCTTGGGAACGTGTTCAATGTTTTTATTAGTTCTCTCTCTCTTTCTCTGGGATACAAATTCTTTAATTTTTTTTATCTCACATAGCACTAGATATATAGGAGTAAGTTCTCTACTCTTTAATACTGTGGTTCATATAACTGGCCCGCACAAATTTTAGAAGTCCAAAAACAATCAGCGTGGAGGCCATGAGTGTTTGAGTATTTCCAGGGTATACAGTATTTCAAGCTGATGTACTTATTCATACCCTTTATCCTAATGAAAAGAAGATGCTCATGCATTGGTTTAGGAGACCCTTTTCTCACAATGGCTTGCGTTGAACCTAAACACAAGAGACACTTATTTGGAGGTAGTCTTAATTTAAATAAAAAAATAAATCAAATAAAATTGTGTTTGAGCTGACAGATATCCAAAGATTGACATGACTAACTCATTGTACTGATTCTTGACTTCAAGACATACAAACAAAGGGTGCTGGAGTGCACCTACAAAGAAGTATTCCTAACTCTTCATGAGTTTGGACTGTAATTGGAGACAAGTTTCTTGCACATGGAGAGCTGCTCTAGCCACAGATCCTTGTTTAAGGGACATTGCTTTGCCTGAAGGATATAACAGCTGCTACAATTCTGTTTGTACTGCGGGCTTTGTCCAAATCGCTCCCTTATACCCAGCCTATCAAAAATAGGGCATTCTCTTCAATGGCTCACATTCTCTAATACTACAAGGGCTTATCTCTCAATATTTACTAATTCCTAAATCCTGCTTACAGGTGGATAGACTGATTATTACTACAATTGCTTTATCTGGAATAGGAAAAGAAAAATTTATAATTCTTGAAACTAAAACATTCTTTCTGATCAGTATAGATTTACTAGTAATTCACTTCAAAGCAATACATTTTGGAAAAAAATGAATTCATGATAATTTCCACTTTTAAAATGATAACACTAATGTCACTTAGGAGATTTTCATATTGTTCTGATGAAGGTATTCATTGGCCAAATAAAAAAGGTAGAGAGGAATTTCAGGCAGAAAAACAATATATGCAAAATAAAGGAGAGCTAAACAGCTTGCCATTAGTAGGAAATTAAAAGACATTGGAAATGGACGATGAAGTATCATAAAATATATACCTAAGAGTCCTGAGAAGGAAAGACAGAGAGGTAAGACAAGGTCAAATAATTTTTAAAATCCTTTTTTCTATGTTAAGGACTTTAAATTTTATTCTTAAATTTGTAAAAGCTACTGAAAGATTTTACACAATGGATAACACGATCAAATTCTGAATTAAAAAAAAATTTAATCTGGCTGCTGTGAGAAGGGTAGATTAGGGAGATGAGTGTGACATTGGGGAGCTGATTGGTTGCTCTGAGCCTTGGTTTCCTCACGTTTGGAGAGTAGCAGGACCTATTTAGCTTGTGGTATGAATGAAATGGCACGTGTAACCCATGACATGTCTGAGGTTTGTGAAGCACTCAGTAAAAGATTGTTATTAATAACACTATGTGGACAAGATCAGGGCAAAGGGTGGAGGTGGAGTAGAGGGGAAGCGGGAAGAGAGGAAAAAGATTTATTAGTTACTCATTGAAGAAACATTTTTTAAACATCTCCTCTGTATTGGGCATTGTGCAGAACAGTGAGGCGGATAAACCATCAGTATGTTAGGCAAGCCTTGTGTCTTAACCAAAAGCTCCTAAGCTACCAACTGCAAAGGATCGCCGGTACTGAAAATAGCATCTGATTACTACTTTGAAGGTTTTTTTCTCATTATATAGTTAGAAATGAAGAAAAACCTCTTTATAAAATCACTTCTTTTTAAATAAATTCCTTAACCCTGTATTCTTTGTCACCTCTTCTATCAGTGATTTCTTTACCATATGTACCCACATTTTCCCTTTTGTGAGTGAAAATCAAAGATAAGCATAAACATAACGGGTGGGAACTCTGACAGGTGCAATATCAATTATGTCTTATACTGATTGGGTAGTCTAAACAATAAAAGTGAAATTTATCCTTTTAGATAAAAATTTGCTCTATATTTTATGTGGACAATTTAATATTGTATTCTTATTTTTCCTAAATCCACAATGTAAACTAATTTTTATGCCATGCACTATATAGAATTTTATCTTATAAAACTTTCATTCTAAACTAAGATCCAGAATTGAATAAAAAAATTTTACAATGTTGTATATTATTGTATTATTAAAATATATCTCAAGAAAGTTAAGATTGTATTTGTATGAGCTAAGATGAAATAAATCTACAAAGTTACTATATATTTATAGATGAACTTTATATATGAACTTTAGCGGATATTTATAAATTCACAAAAGAACACAGGTATGTTACCTTCACTGACTTCTTACTGTTGTTTTTTAAACAAGGCAATTAAATCTTTCTTGATATTTGAATATGCTGAAAAAAGTTTATCTATTCTTTTGTACAGTGAGATTTATTTCATGAAGTTTGAAGAAAATTCTCCCCACTCCAAATGCTACCTCATTCATTTTCTCTAGTACTTTAAAGCAACATCATTGCTACCAAATCAGTCTCGGCAGGCTCATGGTTTCCATGCTTCAAATAATTTTTTTCATGTTCCTCTTTTTTAATAACAGAATTCCCTCTAAAATATATCACTTTTCCCTCAGAGTTATCATTATCTCATTTTTCAAAAACCTATAATGCTAAATGGAATAATTTGGTAAAGAAAAACCACATGACATCAAAACAGAAGACACTTTATTATCTCCTTATATCAAGCATAAGAGAGCTATTATTGAGTAATAACTCACAATATATAACAATATGCCAGCCATAAGAGCAACAACTAATTCATATGAGCTAATAATAAATGTTTATGTTTTAGTGGCTTTAACCAGAACTTACATAAATAAAAACTTTAGAAAAAAATAATGTGTCTTCTGGAGAAGAGTGTGCAACCACTTTGAATTGTCCGAAGAAGACGAAGAAGGAGTACCTGAGGGTATAATCCTCTGAGATAAAATTCCATCAGCTCCATCTATCTTCTTGTTTCAGGTCCGCTTCAAACACTTGAAGATTGTTGTATTTTTCCTTAAAAATTCTTTAAAACATATATTTAATATTCGGAAATGTCTTAGGCATTCTCAGTATTTCTTACAAGGATTAATTCAGAAACAGGGCCTGGATGAGGCTTCCATTGTATTTGCAGGTGACCACGATTAAAAATAGAGGTACTGACTCTGTAATATACAGAAGAATGCTGTAGTCATCTTGTTCAAAGTGCTATTTATAAGTAAAATTTTCAAAGCAGTTTTAAATTCTGGTTTATTTTTAAATTTCAGTTTGGGAGTTTTTGACAGAAGTTCATACTAGAAGAGAAGTAAGGTTTATCATGTATGAGCCTGTTTGGGAAGTGTTTTTTTTTGCTTCATTGTCTAGGGACAGATTTGTAAGCAAAAACGATCAGCCAAGTTTGAACTAAAGAACGGTAAGAATACGATTTAGGAAGAAAAAAATCATGCAAAGTGTCTCCAGATATGCAAAACTAATCCTACTCAGTCAGAAATACCCATTCTGCAACATCAGTTGCCCTACCAGCTAATTGTTCCCTTCTTTGAAAATCAGAAGGAACACGTACAAGTATTTCCATAGAATAAATAGCACACACACTAAAAGCAGCCTAAATTTATGCAGCAAACTGTTCAATTACTTAGAATTCTAAGATAGAGTTGCTTTTTAAAAATTTTTAGTCACTCTCAAACAGTGGTGTTTAGGAAGCTTAGTCTGAAGGAAGATAACAAAAGAAAAGAATATATGTAGAATAAAAATACACACATATGCTTACATACATCTATACAATTATATTTTATATTAAAATTATTTACAATATGTATATACCTTTAAAATCAAATGGAGGATCTTGGTTTTTCAGGAGAGAAAAATAAAGAAGATCTGAAATACATCAGGACATAATATATGGGTGGTGAGTTGATTGGCAGCTCCAGAAAATACACCCAGGTCCTAATTCCTGCGCCTGTGAATGTGACCTTATTTGGAAAAAGTCCTTTGAAGATGTGATTAAGGAGTTTGCAATGAAGAGATCATCCTGGATGATCCAGATGGGCTCTAAATCCAGCGACAAGTGTCCTTATAAGAAACACACAAAGAAGACAGACGTGGAGAAGGCCAAGTGAGGGTGGAGGCAGAGATTAGAGTGAGGGAACCACAAGTCAATGAAGACCGACAGCCCCAAGGAGCTAAAAGAGCTGAGGAGTAGAATCTGGGACCTAGAACCTCGGGCACAGGCAACAGTCTTGCCAACACCTTGGTATAGGATTTCTAGCTTCCAGAACCATGAGACAATCAATGTCTATTGTTTTAAGCCATCCAGTTTGTGGTAATTTGTTTTAGTAGCCACAGAAAATTAATACAATATGTAGGCACATTGAGTGTGTGTATATACATGTATATATAGATAAATATAAGTATATATTCCTATGCATGAAGACACTACTAGTGTATCTACATATGCACCACACCCACAAGATTCCATTAACTGTAAGTGAAATTATCTCTGGAATATTATGTCTCAAAATCAGGTTTGGTCTCTGCTGTCTGTAGAATATAATTGCTGTGCCAAGGACCGTGCTGTGGAAGCAGCAGCAGGTGAGCCCGTCAAACACTGTCTCTACTCAGGGAGCATTCAGGGGGGACACACACTAGCAAAGGGACCTTTACATCGAGATGGCACTTGCTCAGCTTGGAGGCTGGGAGCCTAAAGAGCTGCATAAAAATTAGTGGAGGAGAGGAGAGAGTGGAGATCACAGGAAGCTTTCCAGAGAAAGAAATAGTGAATGTGAGTGGAAGCTGAAGGATAAATTAGCATGGGGGTGGGAGTGGTACAAGGGCATGAAGTGAGGGTGGGGTGAGAGATGCTGGGGAAGGGCAGGGAGGAGGGAGGCCTCGGGCTGAAAGAACAAAATGTGAATGAAAGAGATCCCTTCCATAGGCTGCAGTGGTGAAGAGACAAGAGATGAGACTGGGGACATAGGCAGAGACCAGAGCATAAAGTGTCTGCTAAATCATTCTAAGAGTTTATACTTAAAGAAAAATTGGAGCCAAGGATGCCTTTTATGAGGCCACAGCAGCAGCTCAAACAAGAAATAAAGGTGTTCTGGATTAGAGGACCAATACCGGGATGAACAGGTGTGACATAGTGGAGGGAGAAAGGAGGTATAATTGAAAGGGGTGGGCCCTTGTGTGAAAATGGTTTAGAAGGATACAACAGAGATCTCTGGGTTTCCAGCCTGAGGATTTGAGTGAGTGGTGGAATCATTCCTGGGATCTGGCATGAAGGCCAAGAGCAGATCTTGGGAAAGGAACAACTTCAGAGAGGGTGATTACGAGGGCCATTGCAATAGAGTGGATATGTGGGCAAGGCAATTGGATATGTGGGATCAGAACTCGGATTAGAGAGATCTGGGTTAGGGACACAGACTTGAGACTCATCAACACAGAGGTGACTGTTGAAGCCATGGGAGCAATTGGGAGGTCCAAGGAGCAGCAGGAATACAGGATGGAACTCTCAAAAATACTGCATTGCAAAGATAAACAGAGTGACAGAGAAGGAGTAGTCAAAGAAATAGGAGAACCAAGAAAGCATAGTATGATGAAAGCCTTGAAGATATCTCCAGAGTTATCTCCAGAAGATACTCATGTCTCTATGATAGAGACATGAGTATCTTCTGGAGATGGGAGAGCCCAGAAGTATTTAATGTTCCAGATAGTGTTATAATAACTCAGACATCTCTAGGGCATTTGTCAAAAAAGAGGTGACAGGTGACCTTAGTGAGAACCACTGCTATTAGAGCAGTGGAGATTTTAGCAGGTTGAGATATATTGTGTGGAAAGGTAAACCAGTGGAGGTAGAAGAAAGTGTGGTCAACTCTTATTAGTGATTTACCTGTGAAGGGAAGGAAAGAGAAAATGGGGAATCTGAAAATGTCCTTTTTTTAAAATAGAAGATGTTTGAGATGCCGATGATAAGATCCATTTCTTTCTCTCTCTCTCTCTCTCTCTTTCTTTCTTTCTCTCTCTCTCTCTTTTGTTCTCTCTTATCTATGTGATATTTACATAGAACTTAAAATTTTAGAATAATCCTAGTATTGAAAGAAATCAAAGGTAAGTTAAATTCCTGCCCATTACAAGCATCCTTCCTATAAAGTCCCTCATAAAAGGCCATCCAGACTCTTCGTGAACAATTTCTGTAATGAGGAACTGACTACTTCATAAAGGCTCTGGTTGCATTGCTGGACAGTTCTATCATTTAATAAGAACCATCTTAAAATGACACAAGTATGCCTTGCTGTGATGTGGGGGGCCCTTTGCTCCAGTTCTGCCTTCTTGCAATAGATTATATCTATTGCGTGTGCTTAGTCCTTCCAATCTGTCAATGCTCCCCGCCACTCAGTTGCTCTCCCCTGATAGAATTCTAATTTATGAATTTACACTTTGAAAAATAATGCATTCAATTAAATAATTAAAAGTAACTTTTCAGATGTCACACTGTCAATGTTGAACATAACAGGACTGTTACCACCTATGAGCTGAGTTTCTGTTAACACAGTATGAGCTTGTTGCCAAATAAAGATTAAAAGAAACACACATATGCTTTGCCTCTGGTCCTTTGCACCCATAGGGAAAGCATGACATTTTGTTCACTGATTCTCCTGCAAAGGGACACTCAGTTGACCTAATGCAGAGAGATCCCCCCAGAGAGAGCTGATAGTCATCCTCATGGTAACCTGCAGCCAAATGCTGTAGCCAAGCCGGCTTTTTACAGCACCCACATCATGCCACCAAGTGGTCAACTAGACTACCCAAATCTTGCTTTCAAAGGACCATGGCCTAATCTTGTCTTTGCCAATGGTACCTGCAGCCCTTGGTGTGATTTCAAAGGAGGTCAAGGAGTTACCTAATCTGTCATTAAGATATAGTATACAGCACTGTGAGGTAAAGTACAGCATAGAGAATATAGTCAATAATATTATAGTAACTACGTATGGTGCCAGGAGAGTATTTGAAATATCATGGTTAACACTTTGTAAAGTGTATGCTGTACATTTGAAATTAATGCAAAATAATACTAAAAGTGAACTGTACCTGAAAAAATAAAAATTTTAAAAAATTAAATTAAAAATATGATGCACAGGCAATAAATATTTTTTCAATGTGCTTTTTCATTGAGTCTTTGATGACCTTTTTGTAGAGCTAGAATATGGTTTTTCAGTACAGTGACCTTCTCAATGTTAGTGCCTTTTGAGCTAACTGCCATTTTCCCAGGAAAGCACAATGAGCAGGAAGTGTCTACAATAAAGTCTGTAGAAACTTGTGTGCTTTTTCCTGGAGCTCAGATCTTTGAACCTGTTGAGTTTTCATTCCTTTATTCATTCAGCAAATATGGAATGAGTACCTCCTTTGTGAGGCACTGTGCTGGATACCAGGGAGAGAACATTTGACCAAGCCCACAAAACTCTGGTCTTCAGAAGGTATGCACCCTATGGGGAGATGGACAGTATATCCAAGCTAACATGCGAATAGCATTGTATGTAGGAAGAGGGATGGATGTTCTGACAGATGGGAACAGGACATCATGAAAAGTAAAACTAGGGCGGGATGATATCTAATTTAACTTGAAGAGTGAGAAAAGGGACAGTAGGCTAAGATCTAAAGGATGCCTACATGTTTGGGGTTTTTTTTTGTTTGTTGTGATTTTGTTTTCTGTTTGTTTAGTTTTCTTTTCAGAGAAAGAGTAGGGGAGGAACATTCTAGGCAGAAAAAACAAGAACATTCTATATGAGCTTCCTGGAGCTGTTTTAAACCTTACTTTTTCCCTGAGGCATAAAGGCACCTGAGACATCATGGTTTGATCTGTGCAAATGTGAGACATGTCTATATATTATGTAGTGAATAAATTTTTCAGGTGTTAAAAATGGACTCATTGGCATGCAAATCAACCCAGCCTCCCCAATCATATTTTTGAAAGGAGGAAAATTTCTGAAGATGCTAGCTTTCTCAAGGATGATAAGAGCACTATATCAATATTTTTTCATCTGCCAGAAACTGGCACAATTAATTTTTATTCAAAATTACTCTATCAAACAGCATGAAATGCTCTGAGTTAGAGGTCCCCTATAAATTAGAGTGGAGATCCTTTATTTTAAAATTGGAGCTTTATTGGTGTACAGTTGACAAATAACATTAGAAGATATTTAGAGTGTATATTGTAGTGATTTGATATATGTATACATTGTGAAAGGATACCTAGCATCTAGTTAATTAACCCACCCATCACCTGATATATTTATCGCCGTGTGCGTATGTGCAAGATCATCTAAGTTATAGCAAATTTCAGTTGTATGGTACAGTGGCCAACTGCAATCATGTCTCACATTAGACCCTCAGGCCTTATCATTAACTAAAACAAGATATAACAGCCCTGACTGTGTAGCTCGGTGGATTGAGCTTGGGCCTGTGAAGCAAAGGGTCACCAGTTCGATTCCCAGTCAGGGCACATGCCTGGGTTACAGGACAGGTCCCCAGTAGGGGACACATGAGAGGCAACCACACACTGATGTTTCTTTCCCACTCTTTCTCCTTCCATGCCCCTCTGTCTATAAATAAATAAATAAATAAATAAATAAATAAATAAATTTATTTTTTAAAAGATATAACAAGTGTTGGAGAAGATGTAGAGAAAGGGAATCCTTTTAAATTATTGATGAGAATATAAAATGGTGCAACTCTTATGGAAAACAGCATGAAGTGTCCTAAAAAATTAAACTTAGAACTAGTATATGATCCAGCAATCCCACTTCTAGCTATATATTCAAAGAAAATGAAAAAATATCAATGTGCTATCTGTACTCCCAAACTCATTGCAACATTGTCCGCAATAGCCAAGGCAGGGAAACAACTCAGCATCCATCAGTGGATGAATGGATAAACAGATATTTATATATACATATATTCCACATAATATTATATAAGGAATATTCCATATAATACATATTCCATATTCCATATATATTTTATATACATGGAATGTTATTGAGCCATGAGAAAAAAGAAAAAGAAAATCTTGCCATCTGGGACAACATAAATGTAACTTGAGGCATTTTGCCAAGTGAAATAAAAAAGACAAATACTGCATAGTATTAGTTATGTGTGGAATCTTTATTTCTAGAATGTTAAATACATAAAAACAGGGTAGAAAAGTGGGGTCTGGGGCTGGGGCATGGAAGAAATGGAGAAATTGGTAAAAGGGTAACAACTTTCAACTATGAAATAGAAGATCCTTAAAAATGCTTTAGAACTTGTGAGCCATCAAAATTGCAAAAAAATTTTCCCATCTGTATTTTCATTGTTGGTGTCATTCACAGCACCATTCTATTTTGAATGACAGCTGATCACCTTCAGAGAGCAGTGGAAGGCGTCATCTTAGGAAAAATTCACTGAAAAGACATTTTCTGGCAAAAGTCTGGAGATTTTGAGATCTCTCTTCAAGACGCAGAAATGTAAAATGGTATCACAATGTTCAGGTGACCTATCAGGTCAGTTTACCCAGGGCTTTTCTGATTTTAGCTTTGAAAGACCTGTGTCCCAGGAAACCCCTCACTCCCAAACAAACTGAGTCAACCAGTCACAAGGCTGTAGAAGGGCTGGTTCATGGGCAACCTGTGTGGCTGCACACTGCCCTTTGATCATACATGTAAATCATCTGAGTTTGGGCTGTTGATTTGCCATTGCTGTCTCAAAATTCTTCACGCTTACACCAAGGGCCCCATATTTTTATTTTTCATGGGGCCTTGTAATTTTTGTATCTGTCTGCATCTAACATTTATTGAGCTTTTATTATATGCCAGACACTTAACTCTTGGATTATTTAAACCAATATTTAGAGAAAACCTGAAAGGGAGTTGCTAATAGGCTGAGGTTACAGATGAAGAAAGTGTGGTTTGAAGAGGTTAAGCAGTTTAGCAAGACAGTTCATGTGGCAGGGACAGAAATTCAAATCAACTCTGTGACCCCAAATATTCTGAACTTTCCCACCTGGCTGTGTTGGCAAATAGCCCCCTGAGGCTGAGACAGGGACTTATGAAATGAATGCTTGTGTGGGTCCCAAATGCTCAAGTATTGGTGACTTTGTTGAGTTCAACCTGATGTGGAACCATGTTATAATCACCACGGCTTTATGCATGAACAAGTCATCTTCCTTGTTGCCTTTGCCTTTGAACAATTTACCTTTATCTGGCAACTGTCATTACTTTTATCATTTTATTTCTTCCTTTAGATTTCCCCTGGAATGAAGGGGATGGTGTGTGTGTGTGTGTGTGTGTGTGTGAGGTAGGGACTTTGCAATCTAACTGAAGAAAATAGGCAAACTCCGAAAGGGCAGGAAATGGTTTGGGAGGAATAGTTCTGCCATCTTGCCATGAGCTAAGTGGGCAAAATGGCCTCCTATGGCTTCTCCCCGAGTCTTCTAGAGTGTTCTGTTCACTCTGGCCCCTGATGACTGTTTGGAAGCAGAATTAGAATTTTTCATGGGACTTATGACTGGTGCTCTTTGGAAACACTGCCATTCCCCTACTGCTGTCTTCATGGGCACAGGGGCAAATGCAGCTTTCAGAAGGTCCTCAGAAGCTGGGAGAATGTTTCTCATCTGTATTTTCCCATAAAAACACCACTTTATTTTCAGTATTACCCGAAAGCTAACCCTGTAGGAATTAGCTAACCCTGTAGGAATTCCCTGTAGGAATTAGCTAACCCTGTAGGAATTTGGACATCAGATCTTTGATACTGAATTACTGTGTCAGCCTCAGATTCAAGCAGTCACCGTGCCTGTGTGTGTTAGTGTCAAAATCAACCATTAAGTTTTCAAGACCTTTCAGAGATGGTCCACAGAACACACATCCAATGATCCTCTTTCTCAGGGTTTCTTCCTCTTGTCTGAATATTCCAGGACGTCTGCCTGTGAGTCTCATGACCCTCCTGGAGGTTTTGGTACCGAAGTGTTGGGGTGGGTGGGGTGCAACACAGAATAAAGAGGAGAGAGGAAGGGCCCCGGGGATATGGCCAGGCAAGTGTGAGAAACACTCCTGGAGCCTCTGTCCATGTTCTGTAATTTTCAATGGGGTCACGCTGATGAAAATAAAAGGTTCTTTGCCATCATGATGGTGACGTAGCTGAAAAAAGGCCAAAGTAGACATAACATTTTTCACAGGGAGTAATAACTATTTTAACTATTTACATTAAAGCACATTTTAACTATTTTGGCGGGGGGAGTAAGTTAATTAAAAGAGAAGAAATTTATATAAAACTGGCATTCGTGGGCCATAAACAACACAGTAGTGTGTGTCAACACTGGGAGTAAAGTACTCCCACCCCCCCCAACACACACACCCTTTCCCATGATACCAACAGCTATGCTGCCTTGTACCCTAAATCCTGTGGGTTTACACTAGTGTAAACAAATGGGAAGGTATAATTCACCTTTTCACATTTTTGTGTATACTTCAAGAAACAAAACTATGTTTCTTACATTGGTTTTAGCTCTTCATGTTAAGCGTTCATTGTTTCAAATGCCACAAAGCCTCTGGACATACTGTATGAATCTGAGTATTGCTAGGCTTTCCTTCCCTACACTCTTGACTTTTGGTGGCTTTGGGGGGATATGTCCATATATTACTCTAACAAGTAGCTATGAAACTGTTGCCTTCCATGTCCTTCTTGTGGGAGATGATTATGATCTACATTCTATTCCAAGAATGCTCTGGATAACAACCCATGCCTCTAATGAAGGGGGAAAGAACAGCAGAGGCCAGGGCTGTTCAAGAGCTTCCTCCTAGTCTGTTCACAAAGGCAGCGCTCACCCTGCCAGCTCACGTTAACACAGATCTGATCCAGAGTCTGACTGCCTTGCTTGCGTTGGGAAGTGGTTGGGAAAAGGTAACAGTGATCAATACAAAACGTCTGCTAAAAGGAGACATTTTAATGGACTCCCTGAGCTTAGGGGATAGCTGGAAATGTGTATCTTTACAAACAAATGACTATGTCATGGGACAAATAGGGCGATGCCAGTCTGGTTTCAGGTCCCGCCTTTTAGAGTGAAGCAAAATCATTCCAAGAGGGCCATTGTTCATGATTTTCTTAATCACACACTCCCATCTCGATGATGGACCTACTGTGGTTTAGCTAGAGATGGGATCAGCCAGACTGGGGAAGGTTAGAGCTGATTCTATTGAGATACAACTGGTCAAACAAAGACAAGCCCATGGGGAAATATCTGAAGTAGGTCATTCAAAGGGCAGATTGACAGGGATGTAAATTCATGAGTAGGTCCCAAACTCCACAAAATATTCAGGACGTAAGGGAGAAATAACACATGGGTAGGGTATATAATATATGAGTTCCTAAGCAAAAGCTAATAGATGAAAACGTGTTGAAAGCCAGGTGGTTGGCGTCAGAATCCAGGCATGAGGAATCCAGCATTCACTGGCAGGAAATCCAGATAAACACTGTCACTAGGCAACAAGGTTGGAAGTCCATCTCAAAGTAGTAAGGTAAG
This sequence comes from Sturnira hondurensis, assembly GCF_014824575.4. Classification (NCBI taxonomy): domain Eukaryota; kingdom Metazoa; phylum Chordata; class Mammalia; order Chiroptera; family Phyllostomidae; genus Sturnira; species Sturnira hondurensis. Next base: position 7,793,385 of record NW_028077105.1, on the reverse strand, counting down.
AGATTAGTTACTAGGAAACCAGTGTCCCTAAATCAGAGAGTGATCAGATTTTTCTAACGAAACATCAGAAATTAGGTACTCTATCCTCATTTCTACGCTGTATAGACAAGGAAGATGTTTAAACCAAAATCCTTGACATGAAAAAAAAAATGCCAAACCATAAGCCCTGCCTGCCCCCCAAAAGAGTCATTGAGAAAACAAAACTAAATTCATTGGCTTCCTTAGTTAGTTAATTATATGGGTCAAACATTCCATTGGTACACATTGTAAACTTTCAAAAAGGCTAAGAAATACAATCATTTATTCCTGGGCAGCAGCTATTTATTATGAAAATGGCTTCTACTCTAATTGGTTGTCTGCTGAGATGCAGAGCCCAGTGCTACACACTTTTGATACTTCGTCTGTGCAATCAGTCCTCCTGGTTGTCAAAGCCAAATACCAGGGATTTATTCCAGCAATCTTAAAAGGAATATAAAAGTAGTATAGCACCCAATTGAATAAATTTCCTTTTGGATTTTTCTATATGTGCTTGTTGATCAACTGAAATTTATTCTTAGGTTGTAAATACAAAATGAAGAGCAAAAATCAATAGTGGAATGCATGAAAAGCTCATTGTAAATCCATGCTAGAGGTGTTGAGTATACATGTACCTTAGAAAACAAGGAAACCTATGCCCTGGGTGATGTGGCTCAATGGATTGAGTGCTGGCCTGCAAACTAGAGGGTTACTGGTTCAATTCCCAGTCATAGCACACAAGCCTGGGTTTCCAGCCAGATTCCCAGTAGGGGGCGCATGAGAGGCTACCACACAGTGATGTTTCTCTCCCTCTCTTTCTCCTACCCTTCCCCTCTGTCTAAAAACAAACAAATAAAATATTTTAAAATGTTTTTTAAAAATAAAAAAAAGAAAACAAGGAAACCTAATGTTTACTTGCACACGATTTTTAATTAATTGTTGTCTACAAAAAGGAGTACATACCTCCCTGAAATTTCTGGTCTTGATGGAGTTATTTGCTGTTATTCTATTCACCTAGAATAACATTTTTGTACTTTGAAACTCATACCAGATTCTAGCTTTCCTGAAACCCAACTCAGAATGTATTATTCTTTTCCACGATGTTTTTTATATCTCCAAGAAATAATTAGTTTGCTCCTCATTAATTGTTTAAGATTATCTCACAAAAAGATTTTAATCTCTCCAGAGTTAGGAAATTTTAACATTTTTGTAGTTATTTTTGTAAATGTTTAAAATTTTAAACATTTTGTAATTACCAATAAAATACAATACCATATCAGAGTTTAAATTATACAATTTCAATAGGCCCTTGCATATGAAAAATGATTTATTCCTTTTCAAAAACACAAAGATATTAAGTATGAGTTTGAAATAACCATGACAATTCTTTCTAATTGATTTCTAGTTAGTTTTTCTAGTTGAATAAAACTACTTACAATATTTAGATACAAATATTTACCTACAAAGTGATATATCACTTTGAAAGACTTCCTAAGGACAAATAGGACAGTCTGTGGTTATACAGCATGAATCCTGGGGATGTACATGGAGATAGCAGTGGTGAGAGGCTTTTCAACCTACTAAATAGGGTGATTGGAGTGCCTAAAACATTTTCCAATGGGAGTACCTGATCAGACCTCCATTTAGGGGAATAAACTCTGGGAAAATCAATTGCACACTGCCTGGCCGAACTGGAGGGGTGAAGAAGTCAAACCACAGGGTGACAGAGATAGAGTTATCTGTGGTGATGGCAGAGGAGATGAAGAGAAGAGAGTTGGTTAAGGGGAAGAACTGGCCAGCCTTGCTGATTGATTGATTGATTGATTGATTGGGGAGAGAGGTGAATGTCTACAATGATGTCTAGAAGAGAGTTCAAGCCTGTGAATCACAGGCCCTGAGGAGTAGCTCAGTGGGAAAAACACCACGAAACATTAACTTTGCCCACCATGATACCAGCATCATGATCAAATATGGAGGATGACCCATTGGGGGAGGCCACAGGAGCTATCAGGAAATTACATTGACCTTTTTCACAAATGAGTAGGCTCAAAATTAGATTTTTATACCAACTGACTAAAGAGAATGCTATTAAACTGTCAAGCAAGAGCTCTTCGTGGTTTTTATGAGCTCCCATGATTCATCTTTCCAGGGGAAAGATCTGAGCAAGAATAATTTCCATCACTTCTTAGGAGTTCCCGAAGGCTCCCACATGGGAGCATTAGAGCAAGAAGGACAATTCATAATGATAGTATCAAGATTTCATTGAACATATAAATACAGAGTGTGCATTCTTGATATCATCAAGCATGCAGTGTGTTTTTACTAAATCGACTTGATTTTTCTGGTTTGTAAGCTTAAGGATTGTAGAGATACAGAATATATCTACAAATAAAACAAAATCTTTGTATGACAGCCTCACACAGTAACATGTTTTAAGTATTATTAAGGAAATGGAGTTCTTATATTACATATCACTTTTGAAAACTAGCAGGGAAATGGCCATAAAATATAACAAGTTTTGCACAGCTTTTTGGACATTTGAATTTGAATATCTTTAGGTAGAGCAAGTACCTTTCGGCCAATAGTAACAAATATTCTTAATTTTTCATCTCATCTTACTTCTCTCATTTATGTTACTGCCTGCTCCCTGAGACAGGGATTCTGAAAGAGAACAACCAGGGTGCTAAAATGGATGTCCTTGAAAGCAGTGGGCACAGATCATAGAGCCAATATGAAGGGAAGCGGAAAGATGTGAGACAGTGACATTGCAGTTTAGGGGTATCTCCTTGCCCAGGATATGCATTACCTGAAACTGTGTTGACCCCTTGTCCTTCTGGTTCCCTTCAATGACTCTTAAGAAAAGTTCTGAAATCCCAAAGAAGGTTTACAGAGTTCTGTGTGGTCTAGCTCCTGTCCACACTTTCAGCCTCTTGTCAATAAATCTCACTTGTTTAACTAAAAATATTCCTGGTGGTCATTGACTGTGAGCCATTGAAAACTTCAAATAGAGGTAGAGGTAAAATATAGAGAGCAATATAGGAATAGTCAACTGGCCTATATTAAATATTTGACCTCAAAATATACACATTCATTTCCACATCTTTACTCTTAAACCCAAACCAATAATTTCATAGTGGAATAAGCATTTGGGGCACAAGAAAAATCATAAATCAAACCCAATGGTTTTATACCTCTCAAAAGAGAAATGATAGATGACAGAAACTCAGGAGATACAGAGAACAGGACTTTGAGTAACACAATAGAATGATGACCCTTCAAACAACCTCCTGGTTCTCATGACCAGGAGCAAGAGCCCTGGTGAAGCACGGTGGTCATACGCAGCAGGTGGAAAGAGGCTGCGAAGCTGCAGGGTGAGCCTGAGTGGTGGGGCAGAGATGCAGGCATGGATATACAAGGGATGTGTACCGGCACAGCTGGGCATCACCCTGCTTCACTGCATATACCTTTACATACACAGCCTATGTTATCTTCTCCATTGTGAAATGTGTTATTCACTTGTTTCAATTTTATTTGGTTTAACAGTACATGGACTTTTGTCCAGTTTTTACGTATCTTTAAAGTAGGGGCGTCCAAACTTTTGGTATCTCTGGGCCACACTAGAAGAAGAAGAGTTGTCTTGGACCACACATTAAATATGTTCTTACACATAATCACAAAAAAATCTCATAATGGTTTAAGTAAATTTACAATTTTGTATAAGGCTGCATTCCCAGCCAAGATGTGGTGCATGGGCCACGGGTTGGATGCCCCTGTTTTAAAGGAACTGTCATCCAAGTATGACTAAGATTTGTATTAATTTTTCTCCAGAAAACCTCAGGATTCCCTATATGAAATATTCTTAGGTAAAGTATTTGCAAAGAAGTAGAAATCAGTGGGAAATCTGATTTATGCAATAATTGAAGAAAGTGAAAACATGCTCACACATCAACTCTAACTGGTAGTTCCAAAGGTAGTTACTTGGTTTTTGTTCTTATAATTCACAAAGGCTGAGTAAAATGTTAAATAAAGACATGTAGTAGGAGGCAACATCATTTGGAGACTAGGAGTACAAACTACATTCACACAGACTTGGGTTTGAAACCTGGCTCTACTGCTTCTCTCTAGGTGACCTTGGGTAAATTACTTGACCTCTCGAAGCCTGTTTCCTCATCAGCAAAATGGAAGCACTAATATTATCCATACAACAGAGTTCTTACTGGATTGAGTGCCATGAGGCCTGCAACATGTGCAGCCCAGAGCCTGGAACCTCCTTGGTGTAATGACTGCTGCTGTGGTTGTGTTGTTAGTAAACTGTGGTGGGCCAAGTTCCGAGATCCTCGCACTGAAATAAAGGAGGCCAAAGGCTCAGACTGTATTAGCTTTGTAGGAAAAAGACTATGTTTCAAAATATATTTAAATATCTTTGAACATGGGGTTTTAAACTCGAATAAAAGAATTTAATAAACCCAACACTTACTCAATAAATATGTATTATGTACTTTGTTGGTGTGTATAATATCTGGGCAGGTGAAGTTGAAAAGAGAAAATCATATGAGCTGTGATTTAGGCACAGACATATTCAAAATTAGTACTTAAACATGACAGATTTTTGTAAGTGCTATAATCAATGTCCAATGTCATCCCGGTAAAAGGACTATTCGCTTATGAATATGATACTCTAGAAAGCTATGTGGAGGCAGTGATTTTGTAACAGGAGTGGAATTTCTTCAGCTGAAGACTGAAGTTGTACGTGCAGAGAAGCAATCTGGGTAGACAGGGTAATATAAACAAGGGGACAGAGTGGAAAGGTGCAGAGGATGTTGAGGGAGCTGGGTACAGAATGGTGGGTATGCTGGGTATGTGGTGGATGGAACTCATGAAGTGTCCATCGTGAAGCGCCCCTCTGTGCCCTGTTATGGAGTTCAAATCTTGTCCTAGCTCAGGCTGCTGTAACAAAATACCATAGACTGGGGTCCGGGCTTTTATTCCTCACAGTTCTGGAGGCTGGGACTGATGTGAGATGATAGTGTCTTTAAAGATACGTAAAGACTTTAGAGCCCTCTTCCTGTCTTGCAGTTAGCCATATTCTTGCTGTATTCTCACAAGGCAGAGAGAAAGAGAGAGAGAGACAGAGACAGAGAGACAGAGACAGAGAGAGAGAGAGAGAGAGAGACCCAGCTCTGGTGTCCCTTCCTTATAAAAACACTAATCCTATGATGGGCCGATCTTCAAGACCTCATCTAAATCTAATCACCTTTCAAGGGCCACACCTCCAAATGCCATCGAGCTGGGGGTCAGGGCTTCAATATATGAATTTTAGGGGGATGCAAACATTCAGTCTGTAACAGGTACTAACCTGTACTCAAAGGGGAAGCTATAACATTTTCTGGAAAGGCAAATAGAATTATTAAATTGGTGCTTTAGAAAGGGAATCTGTGAATAGGTGAGGTGAAATTAGAAGGAGGTAAAGAGACCATTGCTGCGATAGTTCAACCTAGAGTTCCCATATTTGAGGAAACGTACTAAATTTCCAATTGTTAGACACTCCATTTCATGTGTATCTCTGTGGAAAACAAAACAACCATTGAACTATCACATGTTTTCTTACTTAGAATTTTAATTTTATTTTTCTTGGAAGAATGCTTTCCCAAGGCATTAATTTTAGGCATTAATTTTAATTATATATCATTTTTTGTGTATACCTGAAAGGAAAATATTAGCAATATACATTGGTTAAAGTATTTATAAAACTGTCTCACATTCGTAGACCATTTCTTCTGAATCGCTTTTTGATGCACTCATTATGGCGTATATTATTGCAGAGTTTATCCACATATATATAGATACCATGATAATGTTTAAAACAAAAAAGTGATGATTTTTTTTTATTTTGTCACTTTTTTTTTCACTAACACCCTGCCAACATCTTTCCAAATAATTAACTGCAGTTCCATTACTATTTTAATTCACTTAACAATACTGAGAATCTGGGCCTTGTGTTAGGAACTAGGGAAACACCAGTGAGCAAAAGGAGGTAGAGCATAACCATCTCATGGAACACAACCAATTTAAACAATTTCCTAATGATAAACATTTTGCTTATTTACAGATTTAGTTTTGATTTTCCATTATAATTAATGGTATGATAAATATCTCTATAGATTCTTTTTCTATAGATCCTTAAATAAAGTTTCTAGAAGTAAAATGTCAGAGCCAAATGACTTACACACATCTAAGGACTTTGATGCATGGTGTCCGTGTCTCCTTCAGTAACTTGCACAGGTTTTCATTGCCATCGACGTTCTCGCCACGAGCCTGTTTTCCCACAACTCATCCACCCTGGGTCTTATCATTCTTTTTCATCCTGGCTAATCAAAAAATAGATACTGATATTTTGTTCTTGTTTTAAATTTCATATCTTGATTACTGGTGAAGTAGAGTATATTTTTATTCACCATGTGTATTATTAATAAATATGCACTTTTGCCTACATGTTGCTTATATACATAATGGCATACATGTAGTGATTTTTACCCTTTGCCCATCTTTTTTTTACTGGTGCATTTGATTCAAATGTTTTTTTTTAAGATTTTATTTATTTATTTTTAGAGGAGAAAGGAAGGAGAGAGAAATATCAATGTATGGTTGCCTCTGGTGTGTCCCCTTGTCCCCTGCCGGGAACTGGCCTGCAACCCAGGCATGTGCCCTGACTGGGAATCGAACCGCGATCATGTGGTTCACAGGCCCGCACTCAATCCACTGAGCTATACCAGCCAGGGCCAAATGTTTTTTAAATAATCATTCCCCACCTTGAGTTCCAGCATTAGTATTTTAGAAACACACAGAAATTCAAAGACATAGTCCCTACTTGTAATTGGCACTTTATATCAGCGTGGGTTCCTATAGTACAGTTTGATTTATTAACTTATCAGAGAAAATTTTTATATGATGTTACAGTTGGAGCAGAATGCTTCTATTAGTCTCAACTATTTGAATCTATTTTAATAAATCTAAAGACATCTTACACAAACAGCAAAACAGGATGTTCAGTTTCCATAGAAACAGAAGCTAATATTATTAAAAAAAGATAAGCCACGCTGGAACTGGCCCCTCAGGGACCTTCATTTACAACCAGTTCCTTGAATAAGTAGTACTGCATGTGAATTATGCTGCCTAAAGCTTATTAACATTAGTGATGCCTCATGAAAATTTCACTAGGCATCTGATCATGAGAGAAAGGTTGATGTAGATTGCATAGCTTGCTAATTTAGGTTTTTATTTTAAATTGAAATTTAAAAATAAAACTCATTTCATCTTGATTTCCTAAGGAGAGCTATTTGTTTCCATGCTGAAATTGAAATAAGAACAGTAATGTGGGTGTATGGTTGCAACTTTGAAAATTTGGTTATAAAGCAAACTTTCTCCATTGAATCAATTTTTTAATTTGTTTAGCGTATCCCAGTGGAAAAGATTCCTTAAGAAAAATGCCTTGAAGAAAATAACTATAATACACAAAAGTGCCAAAACCCTTTTTAGAAGAATGTGCAATGAGTATATAACTCAGACTGTCAGAGTTGATGATCACCACTCAGAAACTGGAAATCACCTACCCCAAAGAGGATCCCATTGGTGTAAATTACCCACAGAACAATGTGTAATATCTGCTGTCTAGCGCCACCACTCAAGGCGATAACTCAGTTTTGAATCCAAAACTCCCTCTTAAGGCCATTACCTTTTCCAGATACTCTAATATGTCTCCTATGTCTGTTAAACGTCTCCATTAGTGCCGGCAGTGACTCGGCATACATGCTCTGCTTTTATAAGGTAGAAAGAGAATTGACACCTCTTGCTGTCCAACAGGGGATAGACTACCATAAAAATTATTTTCATATTCATAATCATCCTTCACTTAAAATTTAATTTAAAGGTATGCATCTTCTCATTTCACCTTCACAAGTATGACGCTGACATCGGCAGGATCACTGTATAGGTGAGGGAACTAAGGCCTGGCCCGTGTCTTAGAAGTGGAAGAGCTGAAATTCAAACTCATGTCCTCAGGCTCTAAGTCATGGGAAGTTTCCACAGAGCCACACTCCCATCGTGAGTATAAAATCCTTATAGAGAGCGGCCTTTAAGAAGGAACGGAGGAGAGCAGCCTGCCCTACAGAGTAGCAATGGAATCATTCATGTGTGGGCTGAGTCCTCACCGACACTGCGCCTGTGCGCATGTTGTCCTGCCCATCCTTGTTCTTGCTGCCCTATCTGGTGCATGGGAGTGCAGATGACAGTGATGGTGTCATTAAGATCATAGTCTACAAGGTCCCACTTAATCAGACCTCTGACCTCATTTCACCCTCTGTTGTGTTCACTTTGCTCCATACAGTGAATCTGTTTCTATTTCTTTCTATCATTTCTATACCAGGAACGAAGGGAAATAATATGAAGAACTCTCTGAAAGTGTCCCCTTCTTTAAGGTTGCACTGTAATTAAGAAGTTGGGCTCTGATACAGATTGCCCGGGTTTGTATCCTGGCTTTACTACCTACTGGCTGAGTGACTTCAGGCTAAATGAAATTGATTCAACTGCTCACCTCTCTGTACCTCAGTTTCCTCACCTAGAAAGTGCTGGTTTGCTCCTACCTCATGGGTTCATTATGAAGATTATGTAAGATGGTCTACGCAAAGCACTTATCTGATAATAGAAAGGATTCTCTAGGTGGTTGCTTATAAATACATTACATATTTATTTAGCTTGGTTCCTTATTAGGCCAACTCCCCCTGCTTAAGAATTTATCATTGGTATCCTACTGAAGGTACTGCCTACTGCCTACTTTATTCTCAAGTTCTTACCCTAGAATTCAGGGTTTGTTTGTTTTTTGGCAGGGTGGGAGTGGGGGGCTGGTCCTACTTTGTCTTTCTAACCTTATCTCTTATAATCTGTCTGTGAGAGACTTTTGTTTTTACCAGTTCAGTGTCTCCCTACCACCCTGTTGCATTCTGACACTCCCCTACTTCAGGACTCCTACTCAGGGTGACTCTCTTTCTGGGGTTTGCCCATCCCTTCCTACATATTAATTAACAGTAAAATACTTGACATACCAGTTAGGGTCCAAATTGATCAATAGGGGGAGAATTCAGTGTTTGCTCAGGGAAGGAGTTCAGCTATAAGAGAAGGGTTGAATTTGCCTTGGCAGAGAGGAAGGGATGGAAAAGCCCCAGAAAGGGGGTCAGCCTGAGTAGGGGGCCTGAAGTAGGGGGGTATCAGAATGCAGCAGGGTGGTGAGGAGACACTGGGCTGGTAAAAACAAAAGTCTCTCAAACAGATTATAAGAGATAAGGTTAGAAAGACAAGGTAGGACCAGCACCACCCCCCCGCCCTGAATTCTAGGGTGAGAATTTGAGAATAAACTCAGTAGGCAATATCATCAAGTAGGGTAGCAATTATAAATTCTTAAGCAGGGGAAGTTGGCCCGATAAGAAACCAAGCTTAGTCTTCCTGGGTGTCTTTCAAAGTCAACCAAGGGAGACTAACTAGAACACTCCTACACCAGTCCTTATTTCATGGCAGTCAACGTGCCAGCACTTCTCTAAACATGCTCTTATTCCAGTTTAAAAACAACCCTGTAGGATAAATGCTGTCTCCACGTCTTCTGAAGAAGTCTCAGGGAGGTTAAGAAAATTGTCAAGGTCATAGGATGAAGAAGCAGCAGAGCCAGGAGCTCACCTTTATCCTTTGTGTCTCTAAAGCCTGTGTTTCTCCTCTTGCCCTCTTCTATCCTGATTAAACGGTGTTTCTTTTGTTTTGTTTTTTTAAATGAATGGTAAATGAGAGCAGCAGCAAAAATTAAGAGAAATAGGCAAGGTCACAAAAAGATCACCTTCGCATCACTCAGAGGATCTAGATATCATGGCCGAAATCTTTACAGGAACTAGAAAGCAACATTTCTCTGGAAATGGCCATTGGAATTGCAGAAACACTCTGAGAGTGTTGGATAGGAAAGCTACATGAAAATAAGTTTAGCAAAAAATTACTTTATGAAATTATATGAAGCCAGTCATGGAAATTTCAAGTGGGCCAGAAAACCGAACACCCAGGACCCAACCACCACCCTTGCAAGAGCAAGCACACCACAGCCCCCTCACTGGGGGCTATGACACCAGTGAGGGGTGTACATATGACACTTGTGACCGGATGCCACAGGAACCCCACACCTTCACCACCACATTAACTGGATGTGTGGCCCTGTGCAGAAATGCCTTTTCACGGGCCTGTCCCAAGTTGTAAGGAAATCTAGGCTTGGAATTTAACTTCTTTAGTGTTTTGTGGGGTGGGGGGGGAATCCTTTAGTAGATAAAACTTGTAATATAGGAAATTTCCAAAATACAGGTGTTGGGGCAGTCACAAATAACAACTGCCTAGTTCTACTAGGCTGAGTAGTTCACGGATCCAGCAGTGTGTGTCTAGCAGCCTTCAGGAGCCAGGAGTGCTGACTGATGTGGGCATTTAGCTCTGCTTGAAAGGGAAGGGTGACTTACCAAATTTAATGAAAATGTCTAAGAAGGCCATTCAGCTTCCTTGGGTTTAATTCACATCCACCCAGGAATATTTCTTGGCCATCAAACTTCCCAAGAGAATATATCTACTGGGGGAGATGAAACTACTAACCACCAAGAAGAATATTCTGGTGTATACCACGGTCCCATTTTGTTGTGGGTTGGCAAGTTCATTCATTCAACAATGCCCAGTTATTGAATGAGGCACTGGATAACCAATGACAGTAAAGTCCTATCTTTGCCCTTGAGAAGCTCACACCCTGGTGAAGAAAACAAACATGAATAAACAGTGATGAAATGATGTGAAAATGCAAACCTGGTAAAAATGATAGGGGCAGTGAAAAGGGGCATTGATGGACTCCTGGCCTGTCAAAAGTGGGGAGAAATATCATCAGGGAACAGCCTGAGTGAAGGCTTCACCATGAAGAGTCAACCAGACAGAGGTGAGAGATACACCAGGCTGAGGAGAGGCATAAAGTGAAGGAACATGAATTAATTCCATTCATTCAACATGTATTTACCAACTGCCTACAATGGGCACCAAGCACTGAGGCATCATAGAATGTGGGAGGCAAAGTGGGGGAGAGGCAGGCAGAGTTCAGGGCATGGCACAGCAACGCGGCTGGAAGCACAGATGGAATAGACTAAGTGCAATGTGCATGCAGGTTAAGAAGTTTAGAATTTACTCTTGGTGCTTTGTCTTTTTAAACTGACCTCTCGGGAGACAGCGTAGAGGGTGGATTCAGCTTCTAAAATGTGTTCTTCCTGAGTCTCAGCAGGTGACTTATCACCCTACACTGTACTCTTAGGTCCTTGCACAGACGTTAGCACACAATCTAGTTAATCCATGGGACTCAGATGGATACCTTTGTGTTTCCTTTATATCTTCTGGCATTCGAGTTTGGTCTCTCTTGAGAATATAATCATGAAAAAGGCAGGCCCCTCCTGGTAACTCATTTAATAATAGAAGATATCAAAGATGGGTATTTGAACAAGGTTTCTTGGAGAACAAAAAGTCTCCCAGGAACTTATGGTGAGACACCTGAATAGCTGCCATTTGACTTCAGAAAACAGTAGCATGAACAATAATTAAATATTAGCATTTATATAAATGTAATGGGAGCATAACTGGCAGTAGCAAATTAAATATAAACCCATGTGTTTTGGAGGGACAGAAAGAGAGGGACATACAGAGACAATAGTGAACCTTAAAAAAAGAGAAGTAACTGACAATTGGTGCACTTTAAACACTGTATTTAGATGCAGCCTACCATCATGAGAACATCACCTGATGTTGCACTCAAAGGAGAATGGGATTCCATTACACGATGCCTCATATTTTATATGTCTTGTCTATTGCACAGAGCTCAGAGAAGATTCTGCTTGCTAGGTCTATATTTCTGTGTTAAAACATTATGTCTTTGGAAAGAGGAAGAGACAGAAAAGAAAGATACAATAGCAGGAGCATAAAAGTGAAGTACAGACCCGCTGTTCAACTATGATGCAGTAAATGATATCTATAGCTGATAAGGGCAGGAGAGCAGGACCTCATATATAAAATACTTTACACTTGAATGACCCACAAATAGCTGATTTAAACTAAGGGACAAATTTCCCAAATAAAAGAGTGATTTCAGGTGTATTGGAAGCTGACAGGGAAATGGGGGAAAGAATCAAGAGGCAAGCAAGCAAGCACGCAGAAGGCTGCCTGGGGACACAGAGCATTTCCAGTCTGGATGCTCCATTGTCAGCTGACTGAGGAGTGACCAGGGTTCTCACTGTAAGAACTCACACTAGTTTGGCCTGTACATCAGGTTGGTGATGGATCACTCCTCAGTGAGGACTGATCCTACTAAGCAATGATATCCTTGTTCTCTGTGCCGCACAGTTCCTTGCAAAGGTAATTATAGCCATGAATCCAAGTCAGTTATTATCAGTGACTTAAAAGGGGTCAGGAGAAAAGCAACTGAATGATCGTAGAGCATCAGTTCTCAAAATTTTAGTGTCATAACACATATCACGTCTGATCGTTATCTGCACAAATCATCTATGATGAGTGTAACCAGAAACTGACACCAAATAGACCTTTAATAAAATTATGTTTAGAAAACAGATTTCTAGCTATCCACTAAAATCTGTTTTCTACAGTCTTCCACAGTGAAATAATTATATCTTGACACATTACTAAACTACACTTCCCAGACTTCCTTGCTAAGACTGTGGCCATGTGACTGAGTTCCCACCAGGAGAATGTGAGTGGACATGATATAGGCCTCTTCTGGGCCAGAAAGCAGGCATGTCCAAGGTCATCTCCTTCCTGCTGCCTGGAATCCAAACATGTCTATGACTCCGTCTTTATAGGCAACTAACAGTGTGTGCTGTCTCCTANTATCCACTAAAATCTGTTTTCTACAGTCTTCCACAGTGAAATAATTATATCTTGACACATTACTAAACTACACTTCCCAGACTTCCTTGCTAAGACTGTGGCCATGTGACTGAGTTCCCACCAGGAGAATGTGAGTGGACATGATATAGGCCTCTTCTGGGCCAGAAAGCAGGCATGTCCAAGGCCATCTCCTTCCTGCTGCCTGGAATCCAAACATGTCTATGACTCAGTCTTTACAGGCAACTAACAGTGTGTGCTGTCTCCTAGGGGAGCTAGAGCCTCAATATGAAGAGAACATGAACCTCTAAACGCCATGACTGAAATGCCTGAAGCTTGAAATGCTCACTTTAGAGTGAAACCTGAGGGAGAAAGAAAGCACTCTCTTTTTTAAACCCTGAAATTGTGGGGTCTGTAAGAAAAACTTATTTCCTCTAACTGCCAAATGATGATCCAAAAAACCAATCTTATAGAGATTTAAAAACTTACTATTTTTGAATAAAGCATGAATAAATATGACTACACTAGTACTCTTAATGTGGAACAAACTGGTACCCCACAGTAACTGAGCATTCCTGTCGTACTGCCCGGCTCTGCCCAGCTCCACCCTTCAGCCTTCCCGGGTTTTTGGCCCAAATCTCCGGAGTCATCTTAACACTGCTCCTCTCTCTCTCCCAACAGGTATGTCTCTCATCATGCCGCATGATCTCACACAACCCCTGGGGCGAAGCCACCATACTCCCTGGTAGCAGTCTACTAACTAGTCTCGGTGCTTCCACGCAGATCTCCTCCTACAGGCCGTCCTTCCCACAGCAGCCAGGGGAGTTTTTCCAGAACACAGGTAGGGTGATGACACTCCTTTCCCAACTGAGATGAATTTTAAATCTAAAGCTCTTAGAAATTATTACAGAGCTAATAAGCAATTGATTACTAGGTATATAAGCACTTAAAATAGGAGTTAAAATTTAACTATAAGAAAATAGTTTAATTGTATAAGAAAGAACATGCAATTATAATATATCTCTACTTACATAAGTCTGTGCTTCATGGTTCTCCTCCCATACTTTTACCAAATGGCAACTAAATATTTTTTTCCCTAAATACTCCTCATACCTTATAATGTCCAAATTCTTTAGCCAAAAGATGAAGAGCTTCCTTATCTAGCCATAAACTACCTTTTCTTTCTTGGATTCTACTACTCCCCACACGAACATTTTACTGTGTATTATCATAAGTCTAAAAAGAAAGAAGGAAGGAAGGAAAGAAGGAAGGAAGGAAGGAAGGAAGGAAGTCAGACATTTAGTCTAGCATAGAAATATTTAAGATGTACTCTTAAATGTAAGGGTCTAGTTGTGGAATAATACATTTAGTACAATACAAAGGTATGAAAGTCATATTTCATTCTATATGAACAAGCATGAATGTTATTGCCTAGCAAAAGAAGCGAATGGAATCAGAACTGTCCACAATGGTTACCTTTGCAGGGAGGGAGGGGGTTGGTGGGGCTCAAATAAAGTATTTCTCTTTAAGTTCTGTTCTTATTCAACAGGTATTAAGAGACCATCCTTTTTTCAGGCAATGGACTAAAATTTATATTGTAGAAGTTATAAATTTGCGTGAAAAGGCAGTTATTTAAACAGAAACATTTCCCTCAATAAAGAAAATCTTTTTAAATGATCACGTTTCTATAAAATTGGAGGTTCCACACAATATATGTTAAGATTGATTTTCAGATCCCCTCTTAAGCAGATTTTTTTATTACTGCAAAATATAATTTAAAAGTTTTTAGCAATTAGTGTATAGTTCTCATACTCTCTCTTGTTTCCTCTTTCCCCGGAGAGCATGTTTCTTTAAGAGTGAAGAGTGGTGGGTGTTACTAATTTGTTCTGATCAAACATCTGCTAGGGACAAAAAGAGTCCCTCCCTCCAGTCACATGGGCCTGTTAACACCTGGCTGGAGTCATGCAGCTATTTTCAAAGAAGAAGGTCTTACGAGGAAGGTATTACTGACAGGGATTCAGAAAGAGAAATGCAAAAAGAATTTCATATTGGAAAACATTGAATAATTCAGCTGCTCAGGAACCCTAAGACACTATTCCACTTGTTTTGCTCTTTGTGTTACTGAATCTCCTTCAAGACTTACTTGTCAACTTGGAACAACCTTCCAAGGAAAAGATGCATCGAATTCAACTTTCCCATCTACAGCAGACTAGCGTCAAATGCTATGTATACTTCACAAGATTTGTATCAGCATTGACAGCACTTCTGTTTGCTTCAATAGCATGGCGTTTTCAGAAATGCTTTGATAGTGGGTGGTTATGGAGGTTTTCTTGTTATTTTAAGATGATGCATGATAATAAGAAAACCTTCATTAAACTATCATTTGCTTAAAGCATATTCAAGCCATAACTACTATGTTTTTCAGAAAGGCTATGTGAAGAAAGCTCCATAAAGTGTTCCTATTATTATCGAATTCAGCTTTAAAGCAAGAGGAAGCAGCCAAACCCTTTCATATTTATGTCAAGGTAAGAAGTTGGTGTGAAGTTGACATTTGTTTTCAAAACCTAAGTCATTCGAGAACATGTTTCAAGAAAGAAAGGAAGGGAGGGAGGGAGGGAGGGAGGAAGGAAGGAAGGAAGGAAGGAAGGAAGGAAGGAAAGAAAGAAGGGAGGGAGGGAGGGAGGGAGGGAGGGAGGGAAGGAGGGAAGGAAGGAAGGAAGGAAGGAAGGAAGGAAGGAAGGAAGGAAGGAAGGAAGGAAGGAAGGAGAAAGGAGGGAGGGAGGGAAGGAAGGAAGGAAGGAAGGAAGGAAGGAAGGAAGGAAGGAAGGAAGGAAATCCTATGTAATGAATGTACTTCAGACCACGTGCCCAGCACTGTGCTGGTCACTTGACTTCACAGGGAGCACTCAACTCCCCATCCTCTGAAAGACTGCGGTCTGCTCTAGAGGCATCACGCTCATTATGCAGCTTAGAATCAAGTGTCAACACGTGACACCTGCAGCCCACACTGCGAAGAGCCAGGAAAGGGATGAACCCGGAGTTAAGGGAGCTACTAGGCTACAAACGTTTGCATTAAATAACTTTATTTGTACATTGATATGGGACTAACTACTTGAAAATAAAATCATTGGTGATGAGTTATTGCCTGCTTTTTTGGAAAGCATTCTGAGTATCTTTTCTAAGCTTCATTCTTTTAAGATGTTTCACCTTTCCTCGCAGAGATGATATGGCTTAAACATCTTCTGTTCGTTTACACATTTATGTCGGAATCACATAATATTTAATTTCTTTACATATAGGCTGAGATATTTCTGTTTACAATAAAGCAATATCATCAATAGTTTATCAGATTTTTAACAAGACAGCAAAATATGTAGTCTGATAGCACCTGATGAAGACCTCTTTGCAGGGCCTTTTGCTCAGCTAATACAAGGAATATACCTTTTTAAAATAACATAGTAATTATTGTGATATAAAAACATAGGCTTTTAAATTAAAAAAACAACTTGTGTCTGAATCTTTCTAACCTATCTGACTTTTAGCAAATCACTAAACTTCTCTGATTCTCCACTATTTACTTATGAAATGAGATTAATCACTCCAACCATGCAAGGCTTCTCTGACTGGTCCTAGGACACGCAAAACACTTAATAAAAAATTGGAGACACAGGGAGAGCAAACATAATTATTACTTCCTAGTATATAATTTTTTTATTTTTTTTATTTATCTTTAGAGGGGAAGGGAAGGAGAGAAATATCAGTGTATGGTTGCCTCTTGTGAGTCCCCCACTGGGAACTGGCCTGCAACCCAGGCATGTGCCCTGACTGGGAATTGAACCGCAATCATGTGGTTCGCAGGCCCGCACTCAATCCACTGAGCTACACCAGCCAGGGAAATCATTTAATTACTTGAGGCTTTAATGTCTACCTCCATAGATAATGATGCCTGGCCTCAGCTGGGAAATTAAACAAATCAAAATATATGAAAGTATTCCATAAAAGATTAACTGGTTATCAAAGAGGGAAGAATAAATAATCCTACAAGTACATTTCACACAGTTCTTTCTGTTTTTAATTTTTATTTCCAGAAAATAATTTATCATAGTTATTCTTATTGTTATAATAAGTATTTTAAGTTTAATTTAAAAATTACAAGCATTTAAAAACAGAACTTACATTATTTATGCACTCATGCTTCACTCACTCACTCATTAAATGGTGCTGAATACCCACAGAGGCCCAGAACTCCATCAAGCAGTGAAGGCACGAAGATGCGTTTGGCACTAGGAGTTCATGGGTTAGAAAAGGAAGCACTTTGACTTCTGGAATGGTGGAATGAGGATCTTAGTAGGTTCATTCTCCCTCCAAAACAACACAAGCAGTGGCGTGGGGACAGACATCGGAATCAGTGAAACAGAATGGAGAGTCAGGAAAAGTGTTCACAAACTTTTGGTTGATTGATTTAACAAGGGTGTGAATGCAATTCATTGCAAAGAATAGTTTTCTTCAAGAAATGTTGCTGGGACAACTAGATATTCACACTCAAAAGAATGAATTTGGACCCCTGTCTCAGACCATAACAAAAATAACTCAAAATATCATAGACCTAAATGCATGAGTGAAAACCCTCAAATTGCTAGAATGAAACATGGAAGTAAATCTTTGTGACCTTGGGTTAGGTAATGGTTTCTTAGGCATGACAACAAAAACACAAATAGCAAAAAGAAAAAAAAAAGACACATTGGACTTTGTCAAAAATAAAAAAAAATTTGTGCAGCAAAAGACACCATCAGACCAAAATGGGAGAAAATATTTGCAATTTGTGTATCTGACAACAGTCTTGTATTCAGAACATATAAAATCTTAAAATTCAACAATAAAAAGACAAATAAATCATTTTTTAGAAAGCGAAGTAACGGATCTGAAGAGGCATTTCTCCTAAAATATATGATGGCCAGTAAGCACATGAAGAGATGCTCAACATCATCAGTCATTTGGAAAATGCAAATCAGTACTATAAGGTACCGCTTTACACCTAGTAGGATGACTAAAATATAAAAAAAATAAAAGTGCCGTCAAGGAAGTAGAGAAACTAGAATATTCAAACATTGCTGGTGGGAATGTAAACTGGTGCAGTCACTGCAGAAAACCGTTTGGCAGTTCCTCAAAATACTAAACATAGGATTACCGAATGACTCAGCAATTTCACTGCGAAGCATGTATCCCAGAGAAGCGAAAACATGTCCACACAAAAACTTGTACATAAATGTTCACAGCCGCATTATGCGTAACAGCCAAAAAGTGAAAACAACCTAAACGGCCACCGCCTGATGAGTGGATAAGCACCACATGGTCTAATCTTCACAATGGAATAGTATTTGGCCATTTGAAAAAATTAAATACTGATACACGACCACAACATGGATGAACCCTGTAAACATTATGCAAGTAGAAAAGCCAGTTGTACAAAGACCACATGTTGCATGATTGCATTTATGCGAAATGTCCAGCAGAGGCAAGTCCATACAGACAGGGCTTAGATTAGCGGTGGTCACAAGCTGGGGAAGAGAGGGAATTTAGCATGACTACCAGTGGGTCTGGGCATGCACGAGGGGCCCCTGAACGGTGCTTGTCTCTCGCACCAGTGTTTTCCTTTCTCTCCCTTCCTCTTTCCCTAAGATCATATATCTTAGGGAAATATATATATATGGATAATATATCCTTGGGTGAGGATTATGTACGTGTGCATGGAAAACTGGATCAAGTGATAGGGGAGACAGAAGATGATAAAAAGAACTCATTACTGGGGGTCCTTGGTAGCTTGGGCTTTTCACAGATAATCTATACACACTGAAAAGAGAAACTGTCAATCAACAACAGCATCAATAAAAATACTTATTGTTTGCCAAGTTAAAATTACAGTCACCAAAAAACCCCCAAACAGACTGACAAACATTATGTCCTCATGACACCTCCTACCATTTAAAAGTGGCTGGGTAATTTTGTGCACGTTTCACTTTTTATCCAAATATTTGGGATCTTCCCTTGCTTGAGGTTGATTGTGTTCATCGAGGTGCTGTATTACTGCTGGCCACCTGGGAAATAAAACGTAACGGGAAGTTTGCAATGAAATGGCACTGCTATTATCTGCCTAGTACTGTCCCCCCTCCTTCCTGCTCTACAGAAGTCAGTCTGTAATCTTAGACTTGCCAGACCAGAGGTTGGGACTTAGTCTTACTAACAAAAGCAACACCTCTTGGTCTGAGTCTTAGAGTCATAAATGTAGTCACATAAAAACATCATCTTTAATCATGTTCATCTAAAATGTACCTTGATCAGTAAAACCCCTGTTAACTGATTTTAGTTTCCAGGGGGAAATGACAGCATGGAAGTCAATATCCTTCCCACAAAATTCAAAATAATTTTGAGAATTTCATCACCGTGCATTCAAAGACAAAACAGAAAAATAAAAATGTGTCTTCTGGTCCTTAGAACACCGAGACACTAATCATTCATTTGTGGAAAGCCAGAAGTCCCTTGTAAAATAACAGTGCATCAGTTTTGAACTGGAAACAGATATCAATGACCTACAGAAGTCATTATTCTTCACCCCTGTCAGAGGGCCCACTGGTCCTCAGATTAAATTTCAGAACACAAGCAGCAGCATTAACTTCTGAGGAGAAAATGTCACTGAAATGCCATTTCATATCAGTGACTGTGGTTTCTTCAGAAAATTAAGCTTCATTCCATATCGGCAAGCATGGTGACCATTGACCCACCTCTGCGTTCAGCTTGCCCGGTAATACCCAGAGTGATTCACTCCAGAACCAAGTACAATCACTGCAAAACAAGCTGAGAGGTGGGACCCAGGCGCAACCCCTTATAATCAAGGCTCATTATACTTCTAAAAATCTGTTGTGAATATGGGCATAATTTGGTCCTTTAAAGTCTTACAATAGAAAACATCAACTTGGCTAGAAAATTTTGAACATGTGATCAGAATTAGCAAGCAGTGTCAGAAATTTTTATTAATCTTACTTGGACTAATGCCCAAAATATTACTGAGAAAATATTTTTACAAAAAAAATATATAAAGTTCACTGCCTTAAATTAGCAAGACAAGTGTGAAGGGACTTAATGGAAGGAAAAAGCTTCCTGAAAACCTATTCTGAAACGTGGCATTTCCTAGGCTTCCGAGTGTTGGGCCCAGGGGGGCTGGCCCACCATCTGTGCGTCGGTACCCAGCACCTGAGGGCTTCCTAAACCCTCCAGCAGCCCTGACCAGTTATGCCCACAGGGACACCTCTGCCTCCTCCTACACCCTTTCAAATATTAGGGGATTCCGAGATGGACGAAATAATTTGTGGATGTGAGGCAGATTGCAACAATGCCTGGAAGCGAAGGCAGCCATTCTAGGACTGCTGCCGGAGTTGGTGGTGGGGCCCGCCGTGGACTGAGCCGAAAGGGCTCAGAGGAGAAGGTGAAATCTGAACGTAGCTCCGGTGGGTGACAGCCCGCAATGAGCAGGGCCGAACGGCAATGCCGTCTTTGACTCCTGTCTGATTAGGTAGTGTTTCTGACTTTGTTCTAGCCTACACACTCGACCATCTTTCGGTGGAAACTCTTAGTCAGTCTGAATGAAAGGAATCCTAAAATTCCAGTTCAAAGAACACTCTTCTGTTGCCATTTTAACATACTTGAAGGAAAGGAAGTCTTCCCATCATGGGCAAATTTCCCTATTCGCTTTCTGAGGTCGGCTTAGATGAATTACATCTACACTTAAACTGAAGGTAAGGAGAGTGGATTGGCATCTTTAACAAGAGTGGTGTGCTGGGAAATTTCTTTCTGTTTGTGTTTTCTAAGAAACTGAAACAGACGATAAATAGCTCCCCAGCCAACACCCTGCCATCCAGGACTTGCAGACTTGGTTTAGAAAGCTTCTGCTCAAGGTAACTTCTGAGTGGGACCAAGGGCATTTCCTCACGGACACAAAACCACACGCCCTGGACCGTGAGTCCTGGAGTCTAGAGACGGATGCTTGAAAAATCTTTTCTAGAATGCTGAACACACTAACTACATAAAAATTGCCCGGAAAAAAAAAGAGAAAGAAAAGAAAAGAAAAAACAAAGGCGAGCAAAGAAGAAACTAAAATAAAACCATAATCAAGTTTCACAACAACTAAATGCAGCCAAGAGTTAGGCTAAAATGGATATTTTTGAGTCTGAAACTTTTAGACATTTATTCAGCTTAATGTCTCAGCAAATTGTACAAATTTATAAATATTAAAATTTACTTCAATAAATTAAAAAAGTGCTTTGTAAAATGCACTTGATTTATAAATGTGCAGTGTCTATTTATTAATGCAATTTTAAATACATACTTTTGGCCCAACTAAACTCACTACAAAAATTCTTATTACTCAAGAATGTACTTTTTATAGGAACATCTTAAAATATATTGTTTTAATTAACATTACAAATTAGAATTCTAAATAACACTGGGTACTAGATTCCTGAGTACTGCAATTATTGCTTTAACATATAATTTTATTATGTCTTCTTAGCATAGATAATTAAGCTTTCTATGCTAACACAGTTAAATTCTCTATCTCTGAAGTGTAATTATGTTCAAAAATGATAGTGATAAATTCTTAATATAATCAACCACTGATAACCAAACAAAAGCTTGTTTTTATAGCTTAATAAGCTAAAAATCATGAAATAGCATTTTTAACTTTATGTTGCTTTGGTTACATGTGCACGTGCTTCTTGCTTTATAGGAATAACAGCATTAAACACTCAGTGACTGCACTTTCCTTCATGCATTTAGTGTTTGCCTGATTCACGTGTTCTCTCTGATATAGCAGCTTCCCTTTTTTCTTAGAGAGAGAAAGGAATGGAGTGAGAAAGAGAGGGAGGGAAACATCTGAGCAGGAGAAAAAATTGAAGGGTTGCCTCTGAAACATGCCCTGAATGGGGACCAAACCTGCAACCCAGGCATGTGCCTTGACCAGGAATCGAACCGGTGACCTTTCACTTTGCAGAATGAGATCTAAACAAGTGAGCCACATTGGTCAGGGTAGTAGCTTCATTTCTAACAACATAGCTCTTATACCTGAGATCTTTATTTGATATACTAAAGAACATATTGTTCAAAAAGACCCCCCCAAATTACCCCAAAAGTAGATTTAGTCTAATAAAACTGGCATGAAACTCTGCTACATAAATAATCCATTTGTACAAACAAGACAGACTATTTAATTATTTTATTTATCCACACTTTACCTTTATACCCTTTATGGCATTTGTCTGTTGAGTAGGACTGTCTGACTCAAATACCACTCAGTGGTATTTATAAACAATACTAGAAGTAGTATTTTTAATTGAGGACTTCAAAAACAACACAAAATAACCATTTGGGAAAAAATACAACTCACATTATAAAATAACTAGCGTCAGTAAATGCAACAAGCAAAAAAATATGTACATAAACTACAGATAATAAACAGTGCGTCTGATGCTATGGGTTTTTCAAGAACTAGTGATTCTTCCCTTCTAGATTCTCCAGAAAAGGTCCCTGTCTGTGTCCCCCTTTTGTTCCTCCCATCCTGCTGCATCCCTGATCCACATCTGCAGTCCACCCGCACGAGCCAGTACTCATCCTGGACCAGTTACTCCTTGAGTCATCCTTTACTGCATATTAAATGCAACGTGGCCTCAGCCTGCTTCAAAATGCTCCTGTTGTGGTCTTTCCATCTGACTTGCTCACCAGCTGTGGGTATTTGGTGGGCAGTGCCCACCCAAGTGCTCAAAGTGAGACACCACTGTGCGTCAGAAAACGTGTCTCCTGAGGACCAGCCAGTAACACTTTTGCTGGCTCTCTGCATTTCTTTATAAATATTGCAAACATCCCTGACTTTATGGAGAAGAGATGGAAAGGATTTTCTCATGACAGAGGTCTTAACTTCATCCACCCTGTGCTTCCTGGGCCTCACCATAAAGTTTGCCCCCCCTTCAGGGCTGAAAAATAGTCCCTTCAGGGCTGAAATTGTTGTTTTTGAATCAGACACCAAATGCAAAGGTGTGTTCAGTTTGCGAAATTAACCAAGATGCACACTTGTGATTGGTGTACTTTTTCAGCGTAGTCTTCAATGAGAAGCTCTTTCTAAAAAGCTGTCTAGTGTTCTGCCAGAATTTTCCTGGTTATCAGCTTCACATCTTGTAGCAGAAAAGGATGCTTTTGGGGACATTAGTATGTTACTTTGCCCAGACATTTGCAGACATAAGTGAGATACACATTTAGCTAAAAAACATATACGTGCATTATCTCCCTTTAACCTGCCATAAACTTACTTCATCAAAATAAATGAATAGCATTGCCAAATATTGGTATGCAGTATTGGAGAATGCAAAAGCCTTGCCCCGTATACTCTGCTCTCACTTGATTCAGGCTTCCTTGCATGGCTGCATTCGTTTCAGCTGGTCTCAGTTCAGGAGCGCAGGCCTTGACATGTTATGTAACAACTTATTGGCCATCATGCTCACTGGAGCAAACCACCCTGTTGCCTGGTGACTATTACCCAAGGCAATCAGAGTAAACAGCAAATAGCAGATATTTTTGAACAGCTGTTTGTCGACCCAGATACAATATTTATATGGCTTCCTAGTATCCCAGACAGAATGGGACCCTATCATACCCTACAGAACAGAAATTTGCTGCTCCTGAATTACTCGTCGCTTATTCTTAGAAATATGTATCTTTTATTTTTAATGAGGAAACCTTAGAAAAGGAGCAATAATAAGTTCCCAAGGAAATTGAACTGTCCCTCAAGTTTCATTTTTTAAATTCATATTTAGTAGAAATCTTTCCTGCAAAAGAGCTTGTGAACTCCCAATGACCACTAGCTTTCATAGCCCGCCTTGCTCTCTCCTGCAGAATTTACATGTGACACTTATTTAATGGTCATAATTATGAGTCAGGGCAAAAGCAAATTCATGTTAATATTCTCACGTCATTTTGCTGGGGACCAACACCCTGGAAAGGTCGCACTAGGCATTCCTCAAGGCTCAGCTGGGGCTCCCTGCCCTTGGAGGGCTTCCACTGGACACAGTTCCACTTGCTCCTTTCCACCAGCACCATGTTGCATGGGAAACAGAGTGGTGTGAATAAATACACCATTCTGTTACAGTTGTTAACACACCGTGTTGCAATTGTTGGTTGATATCCCTGTTGCCACAAGGACTAAAAGCTACTCATCAGAGGGATGTGGCCCACTCACTTTTTCAAACTTCTTGACTGGAATAAAATATGGGCCAAATAGAATTTCTAGGAATGAAATAAGGCCTTTCACTGTGCTTGAACATTGTCAGATATCTTTTATTTAATGCTCTTGAACACTGTTATGGATTGAACATTTGTGTCCTCCCAAAGCCCTCATATCGAAGCCCTAACCCTCAGTGTGACATATTTGGAGAGAGAGTCTTAAGGAGATGATTAGGTTTAGGTGAAGCCATGAAAATGGAGCCCTTGTGGTGGGACTGTGGTTATAAGAAGAGGAAAAGACCAGGGCTTTCTCACTCTCTGCCATGTGAGGACACAGCAAGATGGCAGCTGTCTGCAAACCCAGTGAGTGCCCCCACCCGCACCTGCCCATGTGGGCTCTCTGGTGTCCGGCTTCCAGCCCCCAGAACTATGAGAAGTAAAGTTCCGTTGTGTGATCCACTCAGTCTGTGGTATTTCGCTAAGGCAGCCTGACCCAACTAAGACAAAAAGCTATATTTAAATGTTCAGGCTAAATTACTTGCTTAAAAATTGTGATAATTGGGTCATTTTAAAGAATTGGAAAAGAGACTTCCGCCAAGATGGAGGCATAGGTGGAAACACTGTGCCTTCTCCCACAACCAAGTTTGAATACAACAAAGGTTTGGAGAAACAAAGACACAACCAAAGGACAGAAAATTGAATTATACGGAAGTCCGACTACATCTAACCGTTCAACGGGGACGGTAAGAGGGGCGGAGCCAGCAGCGAGCAGGGTCGGGCAGGACAGGGCCCCCGACCCAGGCG